>NC_084702.1:27943052-30533052 GCF_028389875.1 Rhea pennata
GGATCAGGACTCCTGTTTGTAGCGATATATCTTCTGGACAGAGATTTCATTTGAAAAAGAACTAATTATCACCTCACTGGTTAATATTACTGGAAAAGGCATATAAAGGGCTAAGAAGAGTAGATAGTGTGGTCTTGATCCTACAAAGATCAGGATGACGATGGTGCCGAACTCCATTGATTCTAAGGATGAACATCTGAATATTAAGCCACTGCTAGTAGCTACCCAGATATCCTCAGCACAGCAGGAAAAGGAAGAATATCTAGTTTTAAAATATTTGACCCCTATCTGCATGAATGTTTAGCACCTCTAAAAGACAAGACTATTAAATCTAATCGCTCTTGGGAGCCACTATTATTAGAGACTAAGAATCTTTATGAATTTTTGACAGAAAAAGAGGAATACCAAAGATACCTCTTCTACACAAACAGAATGAAAAAATAGTTGGAATTTCTTCTTCTGAGAGATAGTAACAAGGGTTGTGAGATATGGCAGCCAACAGCAGCAAATCTCAGGTATATGAATCTGCATATGACTCAGATAATACAGTCAATATTCCTCTGTAAACATTTCCTGTAGTAAATATCTGATTGGGTTAGCTAATACTCAAGGAGATCCTCTTGTCTTTATCAGAGAGAGGTATTATTTTTATTGAAAGCCCCTTAATATTGCTCCTTTATTGAAGAACCATTATTAGGGGAAATGTACAAATCTAGTAAGAGACCACCTGTTTCAAAAGTAATATCAGAAAGATACGCATTTGAGATTGACAAGTGAAGAGGGTATGTACACAGGTATAGGAAGGATAGGAGAAAACTCTTCAACTGCACAGCAGCAATTCCCTCGTCATGCCACCTAGCACACTGACCTGTGCTGTTGTATCTGGTTCATGTCCTCAGCATACCTTTCTGTGTCTACTTTCATATATTCAGCATTATTTCCTCAGTTGCTCCTGACTTTTCCAATGGCTTAATGTTCTCTCTCCTCAGAGGCACTATAATCTCAACTCCCCAGGATTTTGTACCATCACTGCGTTGTCAGAAAGAGCTTAATTTGGCAAGCAGCAAAGTGAGCTGAAGGTGTTTCAAAGATGGCTGGCAACTGCTTGTCCATCATTTTCTCTACCTGAGTCCCAGAACAGTAATTTATCACTTCTGAATTAGTTAGGTCTGGTATATGTCCCTTCAGATGCTCTTAACTGGCCTAGTTTCTTCCAGTGAAAAAGGAAAAAAAATCAAACAGAACTTCAAGGAGAGCTGAGAGAAGCCATTTCTGAGCTGTTTTGAAATCTCACTCTGTTTCTGAGTTGCATAAACATAGCACATAAAAAACATTTTCTGCCTATAATTCTCAGAGCTATTTCTTCCAATCATCCGTACTTGAAAGTAAAGTTACAATCAACCTTTGTATGGTCTGGTGGAATACAGATTTCTAAAATTATTGATAATGATAGTGAATACAAGACACTTCCCAGCTGCTAGGAAGATGTTCCACTTTAAAAATGTTCAGTACTATTTTTTTTTTTTTTTGATTTGGAGGTAAAAAAAAGAGAATACAAAAGCAGTCACTCTGAACACATCCCATGAATTAACTAACAAGAGGAGGCTAACTACAACAATCATCTCTTCTTCATCCACTAAAATGAGTTTGACATGATTTCTGTGTTATTCGTAGATAACTGCCAACAATAAGAATTGTTTGAAAATACATTTGTGATCACGAAAAGAACAATCCTGCTCAAAGCTGGCACCAAAACCAAAACACAGATGACAGTTCACTGAAGTGAGGCCACCAGCAATTAATGTCCAAAACACAAAATAAAAACATGTAAAACCATTAAGCTGTCCAGTTTAATGAGTAAATCCCTCCAAAAAGAGGTTTTGTAAAGAAAAGTGAATGACTAAAAAGCAGTGAGGCATTCAGCATTAGTCTGATTTTAATAGTAAACATTATAAATTTATGAACAGTCTTATATGATTAAGTTTCTTGAAATAGCAGATTCTTCATCCTGTGCTTCATATTCAAAATATAAATACTAACATTTTCTCTAATAATTTTACTGTAAAATAGGTACAGTGTGCTGGCAGTAAGAGCAGAAAATGGAACTGAAGTCTTCCTCTCCATCCCCACCTAGACAGTTGTTTTGGTTCTACTTGGTCTAACAAATGTTAGGTTAGTCTGTATTAAGTATTGGTTCATAACTTGACACCAAAGGAAGAGAAAAGGCCAAGGAGGCCAGAGATTTTAGGTCCTCTGGTCTTGAGGAAGGTGCCAGACAATTAGGATACTGCATAAGAAGAGTATTTAGATTGTTCCAAGTATCCTTCTATAAGGATAAGTATGTGGAAATTGCTGCAACACTATAACAATTATTGCAGTAAGCTGCAATATTTAGAGAAGAATAAACTCATTATGAAGGTATGACTTACTTTTTGAGCACCAAGATTATACATTCAGTAACATCCCTTTCTAGCTATTCTATAGTTTCCAAAAAGATATGGCAGAAAATATCCCATGGGAATTCTGCTCTCAGGCTAAGAAAATATTATTTAGCTTTTGCACGTTCAAGGGTCAGTAGGAACAAAAGTGAACACAGAGATCTTCAGATATTTGTCCTGAAACAGCTTTAAAAGAGATATTAAGGCACTAACAGAGTTAGGGAAACTAATAGTACATCCTTGCAATGATGTACATCCATTGCAAAATAATCCATTAATTACATTTTGGTTGCTGGTAACTCAGAAAATGCACTCATTTGGGACTTCACTGAAACTATGCTATCGAACAAGTGCTATGAATTTTTTTTAGTCTCCTTTACTCACTTGTACAGTGCTTGAGATTGTGCGCTGACATATTTGAGAATCGATTATCACAAATATAACACATTACTGAGTACCAACTGTACTTGCAACTCTGCCAAAATTTTTCTGCTCTTGAAGTGCTCAAATGTCAGGTTGGGGTAATGAAACACTCAATGCTCAAGGTAACTTTAGTCCACCAGAGAAAGCAGAGATGTCTTTTCCTTTTTTAACCTAGACAGAAAGATTTTACTGGCAAATAAAATACTGATTTTCAAATCAAGCATAGGGACTGAAGGGATGAGATGTATCAGATTTCACTTCTTCCAAAGCTCCAAGGTGTTAAAAAAATTGCTAGATAATCATATGGATGTGGACACTTTTTTTTTTCTTTTTAATGAAACCTACATATTAACAAATGCTAACTGTTTGAAGCTTTTCATAAAGATAACTGTATGCAGAAGGATTGCAATATCATACAAAATAACATCCCTTGCCATCTAGTTTTCTAGAGCATAGAGAAATGTAACACAACAGACACAATATACACTCTCATCCACTAAAAGGGCAAGTTACACATGGCTATAAAGACCACATTTAAAAAGTCACCCTCACATAGAGTTGCTTCTCCTTTCCTCTTTCTCTCCTTATTCACATGAACACCACGTGGTTCAACAAAAATCTCTATAAAGAGTCAAGATATTCAAATTTCAGGGCCCACGTACACAGCATTGATTTTGTGGAGCTTTACAAGTTCACAGCACTGATAGTTTGTAATTTTATTGCAAGAATATTTACACTGGATAATACATATCCAAAATAACTGTATTTTGGATAATAGTTGCATGGCATGGAAAGGGGAGAAAAAGCTTCCTTGCTCTCATTATTGCAAAGTAAAGCTGCTGCGGCCTAGGCAGCTGAACTCCCCTCACTGAGTATCTCACCAAGACAGTAACAGTAAATGAGGAAGAACCAGTTGACTGCTCCTCAATTAGGCAGGTTAGATTTCGATTTCAAATTCCCAGCTGGCAGGAAGCCTAGAAGATCAGCTGAGTGAAACCCTGAGACAGGGAGGGGGTGGCAGCATCCCAGCCCAGGGTTATTTACAGCCTCCCATCACTGCTTTTGAGGTGTGCAGCAGGGCATGAGACATTTTAGCTCCTGTAGCCTCAGCCTGACACCTTCACTACAGCGCAACAGCCAAGGGCGAAACCACCACTTGCTTCCTTTTGCTCTGTGGCTACTGCAAAATAGTAAGTGCAGAGGTTGGTTGAGAGGAGAAGGCACCCTGGAAGCAGCAGCCCCAGGGCACAGACCACCCTCTGCCCCTGCTGGGTGTGTTGGCAGCAGGAGTGGGATGAAGGTGTCCTGGAGCCATGGCAAGCCCGAAAGTTTGGCTGGCCTCTAACATAGGAATAAAATTAATCTCCTGTGCCCGATCAATTTGCCTGAAAAATGGAAACATTCTCTGCAGGTGTGTGGTTTGACCTCTTCTGTGAAGCATCCTCGTTAGAAGTGGAGCAATTCAGAGTCCTAGAGCTCGCCACAGGCTGAGCTGCAGCCCACCAGGGTCGTCCTGCCCTTGGCAGGATCCCCACGGACCATATAAACAATGCAGCACGTTTTGGATGGTCTGCTTGTTTTCAGAACTGCTGTGGTATCCAAATTCTCCATCTCTCTGCCCCATCTTTTATTTCAAGCACTTTTATTTGCACTTCGGTATCTAGGTGCAAAAACCTCATCCCTAAGGAAACATATGGTATATACTTCCAACAATTGCAGTATGTACTTATTTGTGAAATAATCAGTTGTTTCAGAAATGTCTTTTGAAAACACAAGGGGCTTCAGCTGGTCAGGACATTTTCCTATCTAAACATTGATTTAAAAACCTTGCCAAGTAAACCAGGAAGTCATGAGAGAAATTTTGCAGTGCACAGAAAAGCAGCTGTTTTCTCCCCCTCAAGTCCTGGTAATTTAACCAATTGTTTCTTCGAAATAACAACAGCAACACAAAGGCAAACAGTAACCTCATTTCATTACACTACAGAGCCAAATTAGCTTTTGTCAAACATTTCCAGCAGAAGACTACGTTGTTATTTTTCCATGTGATGAGACAGGGCATAAAAATTTAATCACATGTTACATTTCAAGACCATTTTAGTATGTGAAAGGAGAAAATATTCTTAGCAGATGCTTTTAAGATTCCTAAAGAAATCCCAAGCAAAACTTTTACAAAACTAGCCAAAAATCCTAACATTAAAATTATCACAGAAAAGCTTTGAACTTTGGACCCTCAGATGTAAACTGGTTTAATCCAATGCCAGGCTGAGATACTTGAACATAAATAAGTGGTTTTAAAACAAAACAGAACTTTCTTTCTCTTTTTATTCAAGAAGCAAAGAATTTAATTCTCAGTAATGATTAACAGCATGCTGAGCTGCTGTCTTTATAGTAACTTTAGCTGAATATTGCATGGCCTTGTTTGCAAATATCAATTTTGAAACACATAGCTGGCTCAGTTCAGCCATATTTGCTTTTTTAGTCATCTATCTTTATCTTTTTTTTCTGTTTCCATAAATATTTACAGACAGAACACCCATCCTCTTAATATGAGCACGGACACTTGCATGCTGAGAAAGCACTCCCTCCCACAATGTTGTTTGCTAGTCTTCCATCTAAAAGTTTTACTTGCAAAGAAGCAGGAACAATGATGTGCCTCAGCTCATCAATTGCAAACCACATAGAGTGGAGAGTAAAGTAATCAGGGCCTCAAAATCAGCAGTCGTTGTATGAGCTCAATGACACTTTCAGAATCTAGGTCTGACTTGCATTTCGGTAATATCCACCTACACAGCTTTCATACACTTTGGTAGCCAGTGAACATCACCAGAAGATCCAGTAGCAGAACACCTAGCTTTCATACCCGAAATCACTTGTCTTAATGCACCCTCCTGCTTGGATTCTCTATACAGGTATACCTTGGGCACTAGTAATACCTGCCAGCCTGACAACTCTATTTGTTTAAACTACATCTCCATAACGCTTCGAGATATGTACTAAAGGAAAAGGGTACAGGGTAGCAACAGCAAGAAGTTGTGTCCATTAGCACTGAAACATAGAGGAGATCCTGTAGAAGCCTTTAAAATCTGTTAGAGTCCTCTCTGCTGACAAGAGGGAGGCAGAGAAATCAAGCATTTTGATATATAAAATTATAGTTATGCTAGTTTTCCTGCAATTCTATTACTCCTGCTCAGACTAACCAAACCCCAGCAAAAAAGCAAAAGGTGTTTTCCTAACAGAAACACACACATGCAAGAAAAAAAGACTCCATATATTTACTTATGGAAAGGGGTATCTGTGGGCACACTTGTGAAAGATTTACAATGAGTAGTCTGACAGACCATGCAGCAGTTAAACTGTGGGAAAGAACAGCAGTACTTGAATCTCTGCCCACAAAGCAAACTCAGCCTACACAGATGACACTCATAGCAACCAGTGCACATCTTTATGAAAAGGAAGTGGGGTTTTTTTTCTTTTTTTTTTTTTTTTTCTCCCCTTTTCTCTACTGTGTGCTTAAGAGATAAGCAGTGGAGTAGTTAGCCAATTAGCCAATTTCAAAGATTATCTCCAGGCTTCTGAATGAATGTGTCCTTTAGAAGATGTGAGTCAGCTCACACTTCTGTTGAGAGCTGCTGCCATCTGGGGTGCTGCACAGATTGAGGCACGCACCTATCTGCACCATACTCGTGGTCCACAGGCTCTGCTCACACCCAACCAGAGCAGCTCACTGGTATGCCCACCCGCTCTCAGCCGACCTAATTTATTGAGCTGTACACATATTATTTATCTTTCATTTTGTTTTCCTGTGTACTTCTGCCACTGCCAATGAAAATACCGTTTGCTGAGGCCAAGCTGAATTAGGCATTGACTAAACTGCTGCTTCCGCACTCCAGGAAAGCTCAGCTCCAACTCTGAGAGAGCAAGTGGGCTGGCAAGCTGCACCCCACACATCTCCTTTCACACCACCAGCAAGAAAGGGCCAGCGTGGGCATGAAGAAGTCCTTATGGGCTGAAGCAGCACTTCTCAAGCTCTGATGCATACAGCAAGAGGACGTTGCAGACCACTTACAAGTTCTCCACAGAAAGCTGGCAAGCCTTGCAATGCTGGCTGTACTTCACCACTTCCAACTGCTGCCACAGATGTCCAAACTTCATTACAGAGATGAGTTTGGACTCCTGCAAAAACAGCTGGAGTCAGGGAGTCAGAGCCAGCCTAACTGGCTCCAGTGCAGGCCACTGTTATGTTAAAAGAGGAAGTAAAAGGAAAGGAAGAGAGCCATCTTCAGAGACTGCAGAGAAACAGTTAAAATGATTAAGTATTTCTCTAGTTTTGCTTTTCCACCTAAAAAATTGCGCTAGATACCCAAGAATACTACTAGATTGTGTGGAGGAATCCTGTGAGCAATCAGAGGCAAGGAGACCCACAATGCACTTTGTAAATATGGTCTATTCTTATGAAAAAATGAGACATCTCAGATTAAAAGTTGCATCAGACATTAGTGTTCCAGGTAGGAAAAACGCCCTACCAAGTTTCAATTACTGCCAGAAGATCATCGATGAAGTCATTTAGGAACACACCATGTCATCCAGCATATTCTAAAAACTTAACTATGAGAAGTTTTAGGAATTCATTGGGAAAAAAAGTAATAAAATCAGAGACTATTTTGTTTACCATTACAGTAATAAAGGAATGCTAAAGTAGTTATAATAAGGGGTGGGCTGCTCTACAGTTCTCTCACTTCTATAATACGTATCTTTTGGAGGGGCTATTAAACAATAATTATTTTTCTTCTCTGTGGTAAACTCCCATCTACAATTATTTAACAATAAATTTTGGTGATTTTATCAATATTGGACTCGTGCAAGTTTTCACATTGATGAGGAAAGGCAAGGAGAGGGAGAGGGAGAGAAAGAAGGAGAGGGGATGCCTCATTTGCCACTGTCATCATAATAAGAGACTTAATGCCCTGGCAACATAGTAGCATATATCCTCTGCAATGACTAAAATACACGGTATAGTTTTAGAAGCATATTGCATCAAGTGTGCTAGAAGTATAACACATTTTCATAATATGAAAAATATGCATAATTTATAAACCACCACTTCCACATCATGGCTCATAATTTTACTAGTCTTCTGAGCAAATATCTCCAAAATGATTTCTAATGATCCAAACTAGAGGAATTATAGCCTCATTTTGGGTTAGTCTTGACATAATATTTTTTGTAGCTATGAAAGTTTAAATTCCATGTCTACTGTCTGTAAAACATTTTACAGCCTCTGGCAGGTAACTCCCCAAATTGCCTCCAGCTGAATACTATAATTTTCTAGTAACATAAAAAGCAATGTCCAATATTTCTTTGTCTTTGCCACTAAAAATGGTGCCCACTTGTTCCTCAGAATGCAAACTACCAGATGCTTTGGATTAAGATTGTCAGAAGGCTGAATTCTGTTGAAAAGAAAACTAGTGAGTCAACACTGAGTTCAAGAAGAGCATGGCTTGATTATGGGACTCTCACCAGGATCACCAGCATGAAGCTCCTCACTGACCTTGTATAGGGCACTCCTTTATCTAAAAAATATATATATAAATAAATAAATAAATAAAAATGCAAAACCAGTTGAAGACTACCAGTCTACAAGCAAGGAAAAAAATATAGCATTTTCTAAGATGGGTAATAAATCCCGTACAGATCATTATGCAGCTGTACAACTTGTCAGTTGCTTGACTGCTTCATTCTCATTTTTCTCTAAAGAAGCAGGAGATGAGTCCACTTTGAAAGGCTGTGAGAGTTACTCTTAGTACCATGGGAAGTAAAAAATGGAGTAAGCAGGATAAGGTCAACACATTAACATTTACATGAATTCAGATCCCGTATAACTTTAATCCTCTTCAGTGACGGGAAAACCACTAGAAGGGTGGAAATTAGACTTCAACATTAATTCAAAATGCCTGGTTTAACCTTTAGAAATAATTCAATTTTCTCTTTCTTTCCCTATCCTTTCCCCTTATTTCCATACACCAAGAAGATACTTTTCTATTTCCTCAAAATTATCTATGTCTTTTTCAAGCTTTCAACTAAAATTTGGAGAAACTGTCCACACACACTTTATGAAAGCAAAGTACACCTGTGGGATTAAACGCCTTTCAAACCATCCCTGCCCCTTTCCTGTAAGTCTAACTAAGCTAACAAAGACCACTGAGTCAAGATTAGCTAGCTTCTCTTTACCCAAAAATAACACCGGACAAATGCTAGCAGTCAATACCTGGAAGTTCCAGATGAACTCTTCTGTAACAAATCCCCTGACTACTGACAAATAGGACCTTGGACAATAGGATGCTCACCTGGTGTTTCAGAAAAAGGAGTTAAGATTTCGTGTTCCGATGGAGGAACACACAACAGGTAAAAAAGGAGAGAAGGATCTCAAATCACAAGTAAATTTGACTTGAAAATAATTAGTTACACCAAGATGATTGAAGCTTTAAGCAGTATTTTATTTTGTGCAGCTCTGTCTGACTATCTGGTGCAATAATCAGCCCTTCTCATGGGAATCCTTCATGTCACGCCCGCGCAGGAGAGCAGCAGCTTGCAGTGCCTACAAAACCTCAGGTCTGGACAGGGTCGGTTTAAGTAGTCTGCCTGTGCTAGACCAGTAGGAGCATGATGAGATAACACTGTGTCTTGGCCTCAGGCAGGATGTCAGAAAGGATCAGACACACAGCCCCTAATGACTGCACACACTCAGGCCCAGACTCGAGCAGGTAGGAGCCAGCCAAGCAGCAGTCCACAAACATAGAATATTTGTCAGTACTGTGATATGCTTATTCCTGATCATACCAAGATAGGTCCATTTTCTTTTCTAGAAAGTGCTTACAATTGCTTTCACATACGGGCCATAACAGCATTGCTGGAAAACTCCTGCACCCATGATATTGATCCATATATGAAACAAAACAAACTTATATCTTGGTTGTTAAGAGTCAGAAGTATTGGGCATTAAAGATTAGCTTTAGGTCTTCATCAGCTTTCCCCCATTATAGCAGTCACTGATGCGTACACCATGCAAGCACTACTTTCAGTTAAACTAGAGTGGAAACAAAACTGTAAGCTCCTCGAAGAGCTGCTATTTCAGTGTTTCATAGACTTGCCATTCAAACTAGGTGGAGCAACTCTTAACATCTGCAGAGACTGATATGAGATTCATGTGCCTGGCCTTGGAAAGCAGGGAATTGGAAAGTTCCCTTTGTCCCATTTTGGGAAAACATTACAGTTTAATTGAAGGGAGACACCAAACAGGGCAACACTCAAAAACATAAAATACCTTAATTAACTCCAGAACAGCACGACTTTTATTAAAGACAGTATCTGCTGATTCTCCTTACATAACACGCTGCAGTTGCACATGCAGGCAAAAATGAGGATAGCTGATATTAACCAGGACAAGATGTGGGCACATTACTGAAGGCAGGTTCATGCAGAAGTTCGCAAAGTGGGGACAGGCTCCCCAAAGACTTAATGCAGTGACTTTGGAGAACTCTTTTCCCCCATGCTCCCACCAGGAAAGTGGAGATATGTGGACAGAGAGGCCCCAACAGGCACAAGTGACAGTGAGCTCCAGGCCAGCATCTGGAAAAACAACAACTTTAAGTGGTCTCCTCCATAAGGATGTGCTGAGAAACAAGACAACACTAAAGAAGTGGTGCTGAAAAAAGAAAATGATTGTAAATTGCAGTTCTTAAAAAAAAAAAAAAAAAAAAAAAAAAAAAAAAAAAAAAAAAGACTATCTGCTTATTCCACCTCTTGTTTCCATTTAAAAAGAAATGAATCAGAGCAATCTTTCTTATTTTATTTGCTTCTATCAACACTCTTGTGGTCAAAGAAGTTCCATTCTTCTAATTTCTTGCCTGGCACTGACTTGCTTTATTTTAAATACAAACCACTAGAGTACTCAGTTGCCAAATTGCTGCATTTTAAAACCTTCTAAATAGGACATTAGTTCATAGCATGAATGTTTTGAAATCTGATCAACAAGCCGTTTCTCAATACATTAAGCAAAGCAAGCAAAATTAGGTTGTTTTATGTCAGGTACTTAGCACAAATCCCTTAATAATGTATTTGAGTGCAGAAACCATTAATAAATGCATAATTCCCTAAGACAGGGTTGATTAATTAAGTCATATGTGTATCCTTCTAATTAAAAAAAGAACATTAGGCAGATGAGAGGAATTTCTGAGCAGTTTTGCTTTTATTTGAACAACGAAAGAAAAGCTGCTCATTACTGTAGCTGCCAAGGAGCAACCAGAGTGCTGACACAAACGCCTCAAACCTGACTTATTAAAAACAACTCAGTATTTTTTTACCAGTTTGTAGTCCAATTTTTAACCAGGTAGCTGCTTGATTAATCCAAACAGTTGAGATTAGGAGGGCAGCTGGCACTAATATATACATAAGCAGATGATAAGATGCTTGCATTTCTTCTCAAGAAAGTGGTCTAAAACCAAAGCCTTAGAGGTTTTTGAATTTCCAGAGATAACAAATGTAGTTTTATGATCCACTTCAAACTCTTCCCAAGCATTTCCCCTACAGTTGTGGAGACTGCAGATTTTGGTATTATACCATAATTTGCAGTCACACCAAAGTACTGATTGTTGTTATATGCATAAGCTCTTCTGTTTAAACAATTAATTTTAGTTTTAACTCTTTTCTAAATCAAGTAAACAAAAAATGGAAAGAACAGGAAAAAAAATGTTCTAAGGCATAACAGGAGCCTGAGGATTTCTGCTTGGCCAGTAGATTTTGTTAAGCAATAATAATACTGCCAAGGATATTTCAGTGGATAAATGGAAATGGTCACATCTGGGAAAAGGACTGTGCTGAGGCTTGGACTAGATGATCTCCAGAGAGCCCTTACAACCTAGTATTACTCTGTGACGTGCGGGCCCTTGAGGCATTGACCTGTTTAAAGGAACACAGTGTCCTATGGCTGTGCTTTGATTTTGATGAGAAACTACCAAAGCATCTGAGAGGAAGAGTCAAAACAGTAGACAATAATGAGTAAGCAGCAGCAATAATAGACTTGATGTAGGTGTGACAAAACATACTATGTCCCTAGGGTAAGGAGAGGAGAAATGCAGGCACTAGAATTGATTTGACTAAGATTTATGAGTGTCCCAGGAAACATTACTGAGCCTCAAAACAGCTGACAAAGATGGCCTGAAAGAGGCTAAAAGTCAGGCACTGGATCAAGCCACACAAATATTATTATTTCCCCAAAACTAGCTGATAATTTGAAGGGATTCAGCTTTTAGTTCTTCACCTGCTGTATCCTAGACCAGGATAGGTGCAGGCAACTCTCCACTGTAACAAAGAATCCAGCTCAACACAAAATCAGCTAGAAGGCTGCTACGTGTAATCCTGGTTGGTTGGTATGGCCAGATTTGCAGGCCTCTTAAGCAAGTCCTAGAAAGAATAATAAGAGTGAAAGAAGGCCCAGCACAACTGTCTTCCTCTAGATCTTCAGCTAGAAGAGAGTTAGCTGCAACCATTGAGAGAACAGAGCGAACTCAGACAAGCTGAGACCGCAAGAATGAAGAAGACCGTGCATTATTCCCACCTCAGTTAGAACAAGATGTCTTGTTGCACTGGCTAAGAGAAAGAGGCTACATGAGAGCAACTTCACTGAAATCAGGAACATGACTTTTATTTAAGTCACAAACCTCTGTATTAGACAAGTAAGAGCTACATTCAGTTCATGACATGCTAATTATTTCAGTTCCAACTCCTAAATTTGGCTTAAATGTACTTCTGGAGATATACACACAGAGATAAAAAAAAAAAATCTGTTGTCCCACTTGGTTAGGACTGGTGTTTATTGGAACTTTCCAGGACATTTCACGCACCCTCAGGTAGTGAATTCCAAGACAACACAACTGTCATCGGTGGTGTCCTCAACTTGAGTGGAAGTGTGACACCACATATAGAGACACGTTTAGGCATTTTTATACAGAAAGACCTGCACCATTGCATCCAATCTCTTTTCTTTTTTTTTTTTTCTTTCTTTTTTTTTGGGGGGGGGGGGCAATAATTTATATGCTGGTATTTACCAGACTCTCTAGCTTTTTAATTGGTACAAGGCTACCACTCTTTAAATATTCAACAAAGAAGATTGAAGCCAATGAGATGTTGAGCATGGGGGAAAAAACATCCTATATCTGGAAGGCTAGAGAAATATGAAAGATCTACTGAGATAAGATGCCAGAGGGGACCAAAAAAAAAGCAGATGCTGCAGGAATCTGATTGGAGAAAGTTTAATTGAGGCGACAGAGTGTGTTGTCACAGGAATTATATTGAAAAGCAAAAATTGCTTGCTCAATGACAAGGCTGGTGAATATGATATAATGGGATAAAGAAAATGAACTTAATTGGTTACAGACATGAGGATTTAATAGTAAAACCTGCTAAAAAGGGCTCCAGTTTGGCCCGAGCTGGAGATAAGAAAGGAAAGACAAGGTTTCTATATTCTTAAGGGCTCTGAATTTAGTGTCATGCATTTTGGATATGGGAGGAAGACATATCCATCTTGTAAACCAGCCACCTTTCCACCAATATTGCTTTCCACCACAGCTTTCAGTGTCTTCCTGGGTTGCAATCAATTCTGTGCAATCCCTTTTGCTTCTAGGAAAACTGGCCTCTGTCTGTCCTCTCTGAAGCTCAGTTACGAGTGTAGTTTCTCCTGTTGCCAGGGAAAACATTTCCTTTGCACCATCCAGCTCTATCCTGTGCTACCCTGTCACTTGCACTGCAGCTCCACTGCGCTCCATCCTATGTACCAGAAGGTTCACCAAGTTTTGTATATTCTCAGGAGAAAGTGCCTTCCCTCACCTGCCATTCACCAAACTCCTTTCTATTATCTATCCATAACCTTTCCAAAAGACGTGTTTTATTTTGGTTGTTTGGGTTTTTATTTATTGAGAACAAACAAACTAATTATATGTATGTATCGTATGTGTCTGAGATATGATCATATGAGAGCTAGAATTGTCTGGAAGTGGACTACTTGACTGATGAGGCTATTCCTCATTTTAACGATTTCAGAATATGATTGAAGTTAGTGATATGTAAGAGGAGATCAGAATTAGGCTTTGCTCTGCAGACAGGCATTGCAAGATCTCTAGTAGGTAGATTTTGCCAATACAGTTACCTCTGAGCAGTTATCTTCCACTAGCGCATGCCCTTGGCCCCCAGCCACCAATACTCTAGAGTGCGCATATATTCCCTGAAGGGCAGCATTGTATCACAACTCATCTGCCCTTGGGACTCAATTCAGACTGACATCCAGGTCTGTAGAGTTTAATCCTTTAAGGTTAAACATCATATGACACTTCATAAAAAATACATTACAACTGGTTGATACCTAGCAAGAAGTTTTCCTCTCCTTCAAAATCTTCCTTCATCCACTGTTTATGTCTCTCTTATGCATCAGAAAGCTAAGAAACCTAGAAAATTTGAGAATACACCTTACAAGAAACCACTGCTTTTCCTCTCTGTTTTTTTATCTTCTTTCTTTCTCTGCCTTGTAGAAAATCACTTACAGCCCAAATGTACACTCCAGGAGACTAAGATCATCCCCTGTTTTTTCCTTTTCCTATAAGCATACAGCAGCAACAGCATTTTGACTATGCATACCGACATACTTCGACAACAAGGGAAGAAGAGGAAAATACCTGGCAGTTTTAAACTACACTGTCTAAAAAAAGCACCTCCATTTTTGTCAGACCCTCCAGGAGAACAGCCACCACAATGATTATATTTTCCTCCCTTGCATACAACCCCAACATTATTAAATGTTTGCAAGATCACACACTGCAGGCAACCAAGGCACTGAGGATGCAGCCAATTTAGACCAAAGCCTAGAACTGGGAAAAACACTGAAAATCTGGAATCCCTTTCATGGCCAGGGTCTGGAGACAGAGCCAGGATACAAGCTGAGGCTGAAGCCAACAACGGGAACAGAGCAAGCTGCCAGCAGGTGGGAACCAGCGCCAGGATACAATCCGAGGGTCAGGAGCCAAGCCAGGATGCAAGCCAGAGGTCAGCAACAGCTGCCAGAGCCTTGGAGCAACGACAGGCTTCAACTGTTGAGCAGCTGAGGAGCAAACACAGATGCTGCCTCAACACCCACCAACTAATTACACCTGACAGCCATACACGTGATCCGCCACACCGCTGAAGAATAACACGGCTCCTCCACCCTGCGGTTTCTGATAGGTCCCAGCTAATGCAGGATTAAGGTCCAAAACCAGTAGCCCTGACTCCACGAAGCTGCAAACTGGTGTGTCACAGCTAAGTATTTGTAGTGTGGTGTGAGGTAACGGCTACAAGCAGCATCACAGGTTTTTTGCTCCCATAGGTCTGAATCAGTCTGTTAACATGGTTCATTACACTCAACACGTGCCTGTGGTGCTGCTTCCTCCTGCCTTTGGCAAGGAGATCTGCAGCATACATTATGCAGCTATGTATCAGGAAACAGGGCAGCTAGATAACCAAAACAAAGATCAAAACAGAAAAAAATGTTACAGGTGCAAAACTACTTTTGAAGACAGTTTCATCAGCAGACTTGTGGCTATGAAAGCAGATATTCCTGTACAGCTAGTTGGGAAGCTGGGCTCTTTATCAATAATCTGACTGTCATGCTTGCTAAAACAAAATTTAGGAGAAAAGCCAATGTGTAAACACATCTTTGTGCACAGTGACAGCCAAACAGCCATAACAGCATAATTAACTCACTCTCTCCTAGAAAGTCTATGAACTACAAATTAGAAACATTAGAAATCAGGGCAAAAGAATAGTACAAAATATCACAATCTTTGGCTAGCCAACAGAAAGGAAAATTATTAATTGCGTCCAAGCAGTAGACGTAACAAGAGTGCTTATCTAATAAGTAGGCTAATGAACCCAAGCAGTGGAGGAATGAACCAAGACAGATAATCAGAAAACATGTACTAACGCATCCAAAGCTCATTCAATCAGAATTAAAAGTACTGATTAACTAGAGTTGTCTAATTTGCTCTGGTTAAATACCTGGCATTTCCCAAAACTGCATCCTCTGCATCACGTTGGAAATAGGTTTTAATAAGATACATATCTTTTCCTTTAATAATAGTCTTGAACTTTTATTTTCTGGTGTTGTCAAGTTACAGGCTACTTAGCAAGAAACAAGTTTTACACTATTAGTCTGCACAGTCTTTGAGAGCCAGGGTCTACCTTCACTTCCACATTTGCTGTTTACAGCCACTTACACAGGTCAGGTGTGTGTTTGCATATGAAGATAAATGTGATCTTTCCGCTCCGTTGTCTTTGAAAAGAGTTTGCAAGTGTGTAAAAGGCTGAATTATGTTTGGGTTAGAATTTATAGCATCTTCCAACCTATAAGCATGTATGCATAGAGGTGTGAAGAAGGTAGAGGAGATGGAAGAGAGGAAAGGACTCTTTGGGTAGGAAGAAAGTAAGTTGGTACAGCTGGGTACCAGGATTCATAATGAAGGCAAGTCTAAAAAGCCTGTACTAGTCTTGGTTATTTTGTGTGGCCCTTCTTTGTCCTGGACAATACAGGTGATGTCTTTTTGATGCCATTTGATGTCACCAAAATGATACAGAAACTCATGTATAAATTTCCTTTGAGATTGTGTGTGTGTGTGTGTGTGTGTGTGTGTGTGTGGCATGTGCACCCCCACATTTTGGGACTTGGCAGAGAAAAGAGCAAAGTGATGAGAGGGGTCAAAAATGAAGAGGAAAGATACTTTATTCAGCTTTGCTTTTAAAGAACCACACTGTCAAAACATAAATGAACTTCCTTTCCAGATGAAATAAATTTATGACATTAATCTTTCTCCTTGCCAGCATCTCTAGAGGTGCATATACTTCCAGTGAAATTCCAAAGATTGAACATTATTTTTCAAATAAAAGGCATTTTGAGAAAGCATCAGCAACCCTGCAGGATTACAGAAGGATTTTGAGCCCAACTCTTTTTCCCTTGCACAGGAAGAGTGGAACACGAGTCAGTGACACCAATGAACTGTATATTGGAGTTACCGCCTGAGAGCAAGAGGAACCGAAGAACAGACCCACAGAACCATAACACAGATATGTAGATTGGTCCAAGGATGTTCCATCACTGACACAGTGAGATCAAAAAGTAGCAGACTTAAATGAGCCTAGTGATTGCCCAACTTCTTTGGAGGGTTTTGAGTTTATAAGAAAAAAATGTACATTACATGGTTTCCAAATGTTCTAAAACATATTAATAGTTGCAAGTGATAGCAGCGTATCAATCCAAACCTCTCAAATAATGATTGTATCTACAATCTGTAAAATAAATCAGTAGTCAGGCTTTAGGAAGTCTAAGGTTTTAGGCTTTCACGTGACAATCCTTACCAAGAAAGCAGCGCAGGCTGTAAGCCAAGCTTTCCTCAGTGAAAGAGGCTGTGAAATGATAGCAGAGAGTTCTTCAGATAAGAGCCTGAAAAAGAAGAGATCAACTCTTCTTCTGACTTCAGTGGGAACTGTACGGAGAAAATGGATGCAGTATTTCCTAAAGCTGCCCAGAGTCCCTTACTTAGGACCCTTCTTTTTCTTTTCTTGGAGGCCTAAATGATTCTAGCCCAGTACTAAAAAATGTGTAATATCAATACTAGCAGTAAAATAATCTGTCCTGGGTTCATTACATAGGGGTTAAGTATCTCTTATACAAGAATGATAAAGTATGTTTAGGACTCGTGTGTGTGTGTGCGAACTAAAGAAATAGCTAGGATTTGATAGGAGCAGGTCATCTAAAGTTGTTAATATCCTTTCAAACATCTAGAAACTTTTTACTTAGACCACCTCTAAGGCCTAGAAGAGTAAAAATAGTTTTCAATCTGTTATTTACCTTGAGGTCTAAAAGTACATTGTAACAAGTTTTTGACATATATCCTGCAAGTAGAAGCTAACTTCTCTACATGGGAAGTATCTAACTGCTATTAAAACTGGATTGGTTGTTAACAACACAGGTGTCTTTGTAATTTCACAGCTGCCTGGAGGGTTTATCAGGTACCTCCTCACTTAAACATCAGCAAGTGCTTGGGGGCAAAACCATATGGGATGAAAAGGACTCTCCCAGTAAAGTAATTCCTTACGTGTAAATTCTGCTAATTTATGACCCTGTGTTAATGCCCCAAGCTCTTTGAAGAACTATTACATAAATCTCTTTTAACTGCATTATCATCTCTTGCACTCAAACCATAATTTATTCTAAGGACTTGAAAGGTCATCAGTTATCCTGACTGCAGCTCAAGCCTGACACAGCAATCTATTAGAAACAGAGACACTTTTCCCAACAAAGTTTTTCACTTTAAATTACCAGATGACTGAAATTGTTAAGTGCTCACTCTCAGACAAATAGTCATTATATTTTTAGCATCTTTAAAAGCTTCTGTTCAACTTCTGCAGTCTATTAAGACATCAGCAATCTTCCTCATGGCTTCTATTTTTCAAGTATTAAACAATAACCATGTTATGGTTTGTTAATGAGTATTTTGACCTTGCAAAGTTCCATCCCCAGCGTCATTCCAAACAAACACAGAGAACAGAGCACACACCAGGGCTGAGCAGCTTCTGCTTTGTAAATATATTTAGAAGAAAGGCAGCCTTTTTTTTCCAAGTATTTCAGGGAAGTTTTCTTTGGTGTTCAATAAAGATCTGCTAGCTTCACATCTGTTTATACCCATAGTTTGAATATCCTCTCTACAACAAAAGGATAAAACTTCTGTAAAAATATTTTGAATGTTTCTCATGGAAAGTCAAAAAAGAAAAAAATCTCCAGAGGAACTAGAAAAGTATACAGCTAAGAGAGAAAACAAATAAAAAAGGCTTGAAAGCAACTCAAACAAAGAGGGATTTACCAAATGAAAAATGTGGCTGTAATGGCTGAACTCTCTTTATCAGTATTCTAACAAATAACACCTCCTGCACTTTAAATATTTAATGTGAAATCCATGGATTTATATAGCTTACAAAATGCCAGAGGCTTATTATCTTTACAGATTGCATGACAGGAATATTCATATCATTTGATTCCAGTGTTTAAGACAACAGGAATTCCTCCAGGTGCAAATGGTAGATAACTTGCGTGCTGCTTCAATAATCTACTAATTATAGAATCCCTCAGGTAGAACAATGTCATTAATCTGATTAAATTATTTATATTTCTGGAAAGCAAAATCTTATTAGGTCCTTAGCATTTGACTTTGTATATTACGCAGCCATGTCTGTGGTTTATGGTGTGGAGGAAAAGTTCCCCACCACAGAAACTAGAAAAGGATAGGAGTATCTCATCTCCTAACTTGTAGTGCCATTTATTTATCCCAGGTCATTCCTGGGTTTGGTTGACCTGAATGGTCAATCCCCATTCAGAATGTTATAATATTCCTTATAGTGAGGGTTAGTTATGAGGCATTTATCAGTTATTTCATCTTCATGGAAGGAATTTATCAGTAGACTCGTGGATGGATTCAGTTGCATCCACAGTGGTCTGACCGTGCTAACACTTGTGAAATTATCAGACATATGCCCCAGTGAAAGATCAGAATCAGACTAGCTGCCTAAATTAAACTGAGGGTTGTTTTCTATTAAGTACAGCAGAAAAAACAAAAATGTGGTACATGTTTGCATAAAGCACAGTCAGGTCCCATTTCAGCATGTATGGTTCTGGAACAGGAGTGAGCACATGAGAACAAGAATTTGTGTCCACCTTAACTGATAACTTAGTGGTGGTACTAAAAGCATGTGCAACTTAAAACACCAAAATTCAAAATTTTGCTAAATACTTGTATCCCAGAAGATATTTTCTGAGATAAACACCATCTTTTTACCACAGATAATGATATTATATGTTTATTGATTTTAGTTAAAGATTCTGCTGTCATCTCTGTACACTGTTGCACAGAGTACCTCACTTGTGTGCTGCCATATAGCTCCATTTGCAGCTTACCTTCCTGCATTTGCACAACTAGCACAATCATAATCAACATAAAGTTGTTCCCCTAGTAAAGAAACACAGCCAACAATACATTTCTAGTTATGTAAATATTAAGGTATTTAAGGAATTCTCAAGAATATGATTTGTTATTGCTCCTGTTCTTGTTCCCCTATCAGATACTCTGCAGGTAGAATAATTTACAGCATAACATCAAGCTGCCTCAGTAGGCTATGATTCTGACAATGTTTATTTAAAAATTTAATGCAATGGGAACTCCTGTCTGCTTAGGATTAAAAGTAAGTTTAAGTGTTGGTAGTATCCTTTCAAGCAAAAGATTTCAAGCAAAAAATAGCAAAGGCTATCTGGAAAGAAATTAGAAGCAGCAGTTTCAAATATTCAGCTAATTCTTATAACAAAAAAAATTATGGTTTTGTGAGTCATCATACTTTCTGGAAAAAAAACCAACAACAACAAAAAAGAAAGTGATAACACATTTCACCTCTGTCCTACGCAAATCTGGTCATATAAAATGTAGGATGTTCGTTATTGTGAAAGCGAGAAAGAAGAATCCTCTTCGTACTCCAGTAACAGATCCTCTAGTGAGTCACAGCAAAGAGTACCTCACACAAAATACATCATTTCTCAGGCCAAACTGCCTGCTCACTGATCTGGTGCAGTATCACTGAAATTAATTAATCAACAATCATTTGTACAATAAGAAAGTTAGGCACTCTTTTTTTCAGTAGGCTTCTGGTGTGCTTCTTGGGAACAGATTTTCCCAATGAAGCTCAGTGTGCATGGCACAGATCTGAGCTATAGCACATACCTGCTAATATCACAATGTCAGTAGACTTCTACAAAGCCTCTTAAGTGTGAAAAATCTCTGTTCTCTCAGAGACATTGACTTGAATTATTGCCAGAGGAAATTTATAGGCCTTTTGGAGTGGTGAAAGCAATGATGCTTCCATCTGCCTTAAATCAGAGGGGTACTAAGCAAACTCCTGCAATTGAAATTCACTGATCAGTTGGACAATATGCTCTAGGTTGGACACTTGAGCCCAGAATTGTCAAATTCAGACAGCCAGTCTACTACAATTGTGATAGAGAAATTAAGAACTAAGCACTTTTTCCTCTTAAAGTGGTTTTCTTAGTTTTTAAGAGCATAAATTTACTGTACTTAAAAAATTGGCATTTGCAAGCTGTGACAACAGTGAGCAAGACGTGACATTCACTTGCAGAGTATAAAAACAGTAAGATTAGAGGGAAGAATTACAATAAGAGAACCAGACCCCCAAGCTGATTAACTTAGTGAAATGCATTATAATTCGAAACAGCTGAAAGTGTAGTCCAAAAATACCTGGCAATCCTAGCCAAAAAATAATTCAGAAGACTTGACACCTTATACTTAAGAAGAACTTCTGTGAAGAATAGGAGAGGTACAGAAGCCAGCACACATTTCCTACGACCACCCTCACTGTCGCTTAGGTCAGGGAGCACATTTTCCAGGTACAACAGGCTTCTGCTAACTACCCATGTTTACAGAGAAGAGAAAAAGAAACATGCAATGTCTTACCTCAGGGTTTAAAGAACTCTCATTTTCTGCCAACTCTACAGCCATGAACACATCGCAAGGCATTATCCAGCACAGACAATCTCTTAGCAAAGTCTACCATTAGTAGATGAAAGAAATCTAAACACTGTTAAGTAGGTAAAGAACAGTAACGAGCAGAAATGAGCAGTAACGAGCACTAGACTGAAGGATTTCGGTGTTTCTTCTAGAGGATGCTCTGGTTCATTTTTCTGGGTCCACTAACTGTCAAATCCCAGAAAGACTTTTAGTCACCTGTAAAATACTATATCACACCTCAAAAGAAAAAACTAAACTCAGAAGGCATAAAATGCAATACTGGTTCTTATACTTGTTAGGCACAATGAGAGACTGAACAGATAGGGAAATGAAAGCACCAGTTTTTAATGCTGCCACCTTATTAATAGCCCTCAGTGCCTGAAAGCTTTGTGCCCACATATGCTATGGGTACATTGTGCTCTGCGCAAGGATACAAGGGACAAGAAGTGGCTTAAATTATTACACCTTCACATCTATAACATCTATATAACGTTCTATAACTCTCTTCCAGTCTTTTGTAGGAGAGATAATGAACTTTACTAGCTGCATAAGTATGGAAACATGGGAATGCCATTGCTTGCAAAACACTTCTACATCTCCAATTTCAAAATTATATTTGCCCTATGCAAAGAAGGGTTCCTACCTATATCCCAAAAAACCTAGAAATCTAGTCATAGAAATTGTTAAAGAATTAATTCCTATATAATATTTTCTTTTCTTCACTGCAATTTAAACAGGGCCCAAGTTCATACATCTATGCAGTCACAGTGCTTTAATGCCTCGACTCAATCTGCAAAGGCAGACAAAAAGTTCCTGGAACTGGATGAAAGTAGAAAGACCTGGAGAGCACAGAGCAAGAACAAACTAAAGGAATGCAAGACAGAAGAGTAAAGAGCAGGACGAGCAGATTAGCAGTTGTAAATTGTCAGAATTTCGTTGGCTTCAACAGGACTAAGACAGTTTACACAGTTGAGCATTGCATAAGATGAGAGAGAGGGAGACAGAGACACTGAATAGAAATTATGTATATCATAAACCCTGCTCAAAACTGAATTGTAAGCATTAACTGAAATTTCGGTGTTAAAGTGTATTAAGAAATCTTACCTCTCCAAAATGGGAGTGCAATAGCAGTGACTAGGGATGGGATTTCTGTTCTCAAACTGATAAAGACACTTTCTAAGCCAGAAACATCCCTCTGTAACGGTAATTCCCTCTACTTGTAACTGGCATTATAGACGCAGAGTTTGTCAAGGGAGTTGGTTTGAGGTTTTTTTGTTTTTTCTACGTGAGTGCTTACCTGAGTCTTGCTTTGCATTTACTATTATTTTTGGCATATTAAATAATTCTCTGTGTGTGTAAATAGAGAATATATAGAACTGTACATTTAAAAAATAACTATTCTTACAGCAACAGCAACAGGCACGTAGTACCTGTATCTCTTACTCATTCAAAAAGATAAACTCAGGTACAAAATAATTCACATTTCAGTCACTGAAAGAAAAAAAAATTAAAAATCCAATTCTTGAAACTGTAATATGCTCAGGCAGCTCTGCTGCCCTGAGCAAGATGACACCTGATGTCCTTTATAGGATTTAAAACAAATATCTGCAAGCATGAATGAACTCATTAGATGTCTGACTATGTTCTTTTCTCCTATATCATTCTTTGGTGTGCTTTTCCACCCAGAAAAACATTGCTATCAGTATCACTCACTGTTTTTTCAATCCACAAGGAATATTGTGCCTCAGTCTACTTGATTGTTTCTTCAGATTAAACTGGTATGAGATGTAGTAAACAAACACTAGTAAGCCCTACTAAAGAAAGTTATCATCTCAGATAGCCATGGCCCATTTCCTGAAAATCTACCAGATTATAAATTCAAAGACCATTTGTAATAAAATCATTATATCAAACAATTATACAAACATATAATAATATAGGTTGGAAAAAAACAATGCATCCAGGTATAAATTGCTATTATGTACACTTGCATATGGTAAGTAAGCTAAGGACACTTACCTCAGTTCAAACATCCATATGTGCAACCTCAGCTCTAAAGTAGTTTCCTTAAGGTAGCTTGTAAATTATGACAGCATTACTAGCAATCGAGCTTGTACAGAAAAATTTGAAATCTAAATAACTACTATACTAAAAAAGATCTTATTGCATTACACTTCCCTCCAATTTACATACTTATCTAATTTACCTTCAGATTCAAAGTGCATCATTTAACAGAGCTTGATTTAGTTCCTGCACACTGGCTGAATATAGTCCTTCAGTGGGCTTTGGGAAAAGGGAGAGATGAGTCTGCTCTATCTCCCAGAGAAGGAAATGATGTTTCTCTGAAGCAACAGGAATGTCATTGTGTGTTTTCGTTATCTTTTCTATCTCTAATTTTCATCGTGGGATAACCAACTATTTACAAATACTTTTTTTCCCCTCAAATTACCCCTTTGGAAACAAAATGATCAAACAAATTTACAAAATGATGTCTGTAAACATTATTTCAGTTGTATTATCTCTTCTTGATACTTCAGATTATTCAGCAATACTCCTTACTCTTCTAAATCCCTGGTGTCCCTCTGAAACCTCCACCAGGAGATTTTGGTACATATGTATCACACTATAGAAATGTTGAACTCCCTGCACTACTTTGAAACCTGGCCCCAAATACATCAGCCCACTGAATTATTTTCTAGTGTTCCAGCTGAGGCAACGTACATAAATAAGGATGGTAAGTAAAGCCAAGACAACTAACAAGATCTAATTCTCTCACACCAAGGCTTCCCAAGGGTGCATTATCAGCATTTAAAATATGTGTAATTAATTCTAATTCTAATCCTGTTCTGAATTTGCATATCAGGAACAGGCCTAATTTACTCTGGAAAATATAACTTGCCAAGCCTGTTGATCATTAAACGTCTAACACTCCTCGTATTCATATAGAGGATTTTTCTTCCTGAGTAGATAGGTTCTCATGCTATTTGGAAACACTTCTGAACAAGCAAAACTTCACACAGGAGAGAGAGTTGAAGAATTTTCTAATGAATTTTCTGATTAACCAAAAAATCCCATAAATGAAATAATATCTAAAGTTTTCTTGAAAGTTTGTTAAAACTGATACCCATCTCAGAATCCTTCTCAAAAACCACCCAAAGCCTGCTGGTGAGTCCAAGCCTGAGGAACTCACTTCTCTAGCACAATCCCATCGTGAAGGAGGTTATACTTCCAGTTTCGGAGAGTCAGAATTTCTGACTTTCTGATGAGCTGTCATCTTGTCCTCCATTAAAGGAGTCAAGCTATCATCATGAGAAAAGGAACACCATGAAAAAAAGAACACCTTCTGTGCAAACTGCTCTTTCCCTTTACTTTCTCATGGGTTCATCCAATATGCTTAAAATAAGAGTGCTAATATAGGGGGACAGATCTTAGCTTGGAGATCTTTTCTTCCTTCCAAAGGTTATAGGACTGGTAAAGCAGCTTAAGACCTGAGTAGGCCTCAGATAGGCAGATGATTTGGGACCTGGTCACCTCCAATCCCATCCAAGTCTGGGAGAACATACAGATTTTGTCCAGCTGAGCTAGGCATGCCACATGTACCATCAGAGCGAGGAGGGGCAGAAGGGCCCTTCAAGCAGCTCAGCTCTAAGCAAAAGGCAACATTCAGCTAGTGATGCTGCATACCCAATTCTCTGCAACTCCTCAGGGGAAAAGTTGGTATTTCTCCTCAAGGCCTTCCTCAGCACCAGAGGGGGCATTTTAGGTAGCAGTGACATCGCTGAGCATGTAGTGGCACAGGCTCAGAGGCACTCAGTCACATGCTCTTCTCGTAGTTTATTTTCCACAGAAGTTCTTTGTTGTACTCTACTGCTGCCATACCTGGCACATCTCAAAGGAGATAGGAGAGAGCTGCCAGCTTGCTAGTGCAAAGTGCTAGTGCACAGCCAACAGCGGCATGTGGGGAGATGAGGACATCCAGGACTAGCTAGATCTAGTCATAAGATAATTCTGGTGTTTATGACCACATGTCTGTGACAAGCATTACTCAGAGATACAAGCAGTGCCAGAAGGAGAGATCAAGTTTATAACAAAACCCAAAACAATAAAAATAAATCCAAGTTTGGGGCGGGAGATGTACACATTTCATCCTCGCCTAGACATGACTCATCAGGACTCTCCTTTCTGTGCAGCCCAAGAAGTCACTCAGACACTTCCCTCCCTCCCTCTCTTTGTCCCCTCCAGGCTTTTTCTGCTGGCTTACAAAACCATGGCAAGCCTCAGCTTCACAGCTACATTACCTCTGGTGCATCCAGCTCTATATATCACACATAACAGGGCATTTTTCAAGGACTGCTATTGTGCTGCTGCTAAATAACTTTTTTTGTCTGCTAATCAGGATGTAATTGGATCAGTTTTCACTCCATACCACACTACCTGATCACTTACAAACACTGCTTCGTTTTTGTCACAACCCTGATGCAATAAGGAAGTATTACTACCATTTTACAGAGGTGCACAGAGATTAAACCATTTGCTCAAGGTCAGAGTCAGCAGCAGAGTCCACAGCTGAAGTCATAAAACCTGAAATCCCACGACTTGAAAAAACAGAGTCATCCGTCATATGTCTCCTCGATAACTCTGACAAGATGGGAGAGTTTCCAGGATGTTCAAGTTACACTGCTTCTATCTGACCTTAATGACTCTTTCGCAGATTTGTAAATAGTAGAACAAGAGGAGGGAATATTATAAAACAAGTTTATCCTTAAGCCTAAGAAAAACCTGTAGACTAATTGCACACTAAAACCTCAGGGGATTATACAAACAAGTACTTCTTTGTATACATTGAAGCTGAAAGGAAAATAGTTTGTCTACAAAGGAAGACTACTTCAAAAGTACAGCAATGACCAAAGAACTACAGATGAATTTATTTAAAGCTTTTTATTGAAAGTCTTACGTAGAGATTTTGATCACCTTGGTGACATCCCCTCTGGAGAATTTCTGTACTCCTCCAGCATTTAGAAGTATTTCCAAGCAGGCATTTAAGAAGAGATTGAGACCTTTTTTGACATCTATTCCTGTTGCCTCAACTTCCCCTACTTCTTACTCTTTCCTTTGATAGCACACAAAAAGATTAAAAAAATTACACATCAAGATAAAAAAATATTTTCTTGTAGGACACCTCCACATTCAGAAGAAACAGGACAACACATACTTTCATCTCATAACAGCAAGTATCCAAACAGTATAGAGTAACCAAACAGAATCTGAATTCTGGAGGCTAGTTTCTACAAGGAAATATGGCAAAAAGATGCCAGAAGGATCATTTTCCAGATATACAGCATCTAACTTGAAGATTCCTGCTGTTGTGCCATGTTAAAAAAAAAAAGTCTTCCTTTCCACTGTAACATTTAGAAAATATTGACATGAAAAAGAATTTCATGTGACTTAGTAATATCAGACAATTTTGAAATAACTATAACACAAATGGAAGAGTTTCAGTCTGCCTTCCTCTCCTTATGTCTTCCAGATAAACTTTAAACTTCTCAGATTTTTTGTTCTAAAACATTTTTCTGTATATCTTTAAGGGCCAAATAATGCTGTGGGGTTTGAGGGGCTTTTTTTCAGTACAGCTAACCTTTCATAAATGTGTTAGAAGTATGCACCATTTTAAAGTATAAAATAGTTACAAGAGAAGAAAAAAATCAGCCACTGAGTTTATATCTATGCTATTTGCTATAAAAATGTGCAAATTATTTTGAAAGATCTGTCCTTTTAAGCAGCAATTAGCTATTATTACACTTGGGTTGTATAAAGCAACGAATTCAGTTAAACACTGTGTTGCAGTGAATAGCATCATTGTTGGATAAACTTTTATGTTGATAGTTTAACCTGGCTGATCTCTAGTGATTCATGGAAATAAGCTCATTACAATATCAATAAGGAAACCATATATCACAAGAATAACAAAAACAGAGGGAAATTTAGCTGGAGTGTTAGGAAAAAATTGATGTAAGTGTACAGAAGATGCTGTAGGATAATCACATTAAATTCTTCAGAAGAATAATGAAATAACAAAGGAAGAATACTGTTCTCTTCCAAGAGAAACACTCTTGTTAGAGTATTTTAATGGGCTAAAAGCAAGAGGAAAAAAGGAAAGGATTAGATAGATAAATGTTGCATAACCTGTCTTTCAAGGCTAACTGAAAATTTTGGCCAGTAGGATAAAGTTTCATTATTCCTCTCTCTGCTTCTTTGTCCTTCTTCTGTAGACAGGTAACTTTGAACTACTTACGAACTGTGAAACAAAAACTTTCATGTATGTCTAAGTATTCACAGAGAGCAACAATTACAGGGAAAAAAAAATCACCATAAGAATAATGTAGAAAGAGCAATTGAAAAGATACTGTAACCATTGTCCTTTTAGTGTTATATATTATTCTTGTTTCAGAAGGAAAAATGTCAAGGTATCAGATTTGCCATGGAAAAGCAGTTCCAGCTTTTGCATGGTCCCATTGCTGGGGCAGAGGTTCTCAGGAGTCCTCAGGAGTCCAAGCCTCTTTTTTTCCCCTCTTTTTTAACTTGATCAGGATTTATAAATCCCGATAAACATCACAGTGAGCACCAACATGGCTACCTTTCACCACTATGTGACGTTCAGCTCTCCCCAGTCAAGCCAAAAAAGGCAACACTTATTTCATGGATGAAAGGCCTCTCTGTGACAAAGCATCAGCTGAAGAGCAGTTTTCTGCTTCACCATCCTTCACACACCCGCGTTTTTCTGGTCTGCAATGCAGACTCATTGGAATAGACCAAGCAGTGCATTACAAATGAAGTTACAGAAAGGTTCAGTTTTCAGTACTCTGGCATCAGTTTGTTTCATTTCCCTTAGGGAGAGTAAGGTATTCTAACGCTACTGTTTTCTTTATTTTCTTCAAAGTCTGAGGACTGTTTGCAGGTTTGCCAAACACACACACACCCATTCCCCCTTTTAAAAACAACCATTTGTCTTTTAGTCTTGGATCTTTAATGTAACATTTTCATTTTTCAGGTAAAAGCAGCCTGAGATGTCGCAAGCGTAGACCTCGGCTGTCCTCAGGAAATTCAAAGTGCTTTAGCTAAGCTGTTCTCAGTTTCAGTGGGTGGGTGTTTGGAATTAGCACTTGTCACATTTATCTTATATTAGAGTGGTTACAAACTTATCACTGAAACCATGACAATTTAACAAGCTGCCAATACAGATTAGTTCTACCTAGCTTTCACATGGCATTTTAGCTGTGTATCTCAAAGCACGCTACAGATGACCGCAATCAACCTCCCATTTAGCAGGCAGAGACGACAGCAACCAGCGACATGGCCAGCAACGTGGCCAGCCTGAGCCTGCTCGAGAGGGCAGTTCCTAGCCACGGAAATGCAGTCAACCCATGTCCCCAGCAAGACACTTGCCTTGCTTCTCAGCAAACCTTACCCAACATCTCGCTGCCATGTTGAGGCTGTTGAGCTCTCTTTGCTACAACATGTCTGGAAAAAGGAAAGTCAAAAGATTCCCTGCAGGAACCCATTTCCACAGACTGGCCTTCTCTTTTTAAAACGTTTTAGTTGATTTTTCTCTAGGTTTGCTTTTCAGCTCTAGCACACTGCCACCACGTTTTGAGTCCCCATTCAAACCCAGTCCTACTGCTGAAACTTCCCAGTTTACATCTGAAAAAGCAAGATATGACTCTAATTCGTGATATGCTCTATATGAAAATACCAGTAATCATTTTAGACTGCAGTATATTTCCTTAGCAGTCAATTGCTGACAAAGTGCTCTTTAGCCAGTCACTCTAGTCTGATGTTCTGTACTGTATCTTCCTTTACTAGACCATATCAAAGCTTTCATTAGCAATCATACAGTCTCTAGCATGGATGAAAGACAGGTTAAGTAGACCAAAAAAAAAGAAAAGAAAAGAAAAAAAGTAGATTTAAACATCCTTTTGACAGAAGGCTACGAACAAGGTTTATGCCAATAGTAAAGTGAACAGAAACCCAGTTTGCAAGTCACCTACTGTTTTAAGTGTTTATTTCGGAATAGCCTGGTCAGAAAGCTAGTGACTTGAACAAACAAAATTCCATATCAAGCTTTTCTTGAAAAAGCATTTGCATAGCAGACCTGGAAATCCAGAGACAAATTGTTTGCTACATGTAGTAGAAAGCATACGTGTAACATGCATAGAGAACTATCAATGAGCCGCTTTGAAATCCTATATATCTGGCACACTTGAAGAACAGCCTAAAAGCATTCCAGAGAGGATCACAGCACTGTCTGACATTTTCACACTGGTGTGTGCCTTAGTACTGTCTTTTTGGTCTCAGTAACACCTAAATATTTGCTAAGGCTGGAGAAGGGATCCATATGACAGTCTGCGTTGCCTGCCCCTCCTAAGTCTCATTGCACAGTCATGAGAGCTGATTGATGCTGCTTCAACCACTTAACTTGGTTTAAAAGTAACTGGAGTGGGAACAAAAATCCTAATCTAGGTGCCTAGGGCAGCACACTCAGAAAATAATGTGAAAAACATCACAATCTGCTTTTGAATGGACTTCCCTAACTCCATATCAATGGCAGGATTTTCCCTCTCAAAACTACTCAGTATCTTGGGCAAAAAGAAGAAGGAAGAAGAGAAACTTTTATGTGAAAAAAGAAAGTTTAAATATTTCACCAAGATATTACATAGACTTGTAGTTTGAAGATCCCATGCTTACATTCTCCTTTGCAGATCAGACATCCCAGTTATACCACATTCTCTTGTGATGCATCACTTACTGCTCACAGTGGTTGTGTGACTCTCCCCGAGAAAATGAAGCCCAGTCCAGACTTGTGAGCTGTAGGAAGAAGAGGAATCTGAGGACCCAAAAGACCGCAGATTTGAGAATAAAAAGAATTACATTTTCAATTACAAAAATAAATTTGGTATAGAGAAAAAAAATAACATAATAACATGCTATTTGCCAAAGATTCAAATTTTTAGTTAAACCCAGTTACAACCAGATCCCTTTTTATAGGTAGAGAGCTAGCAGTTATTCAAACCAAATTTCTGAAATTAATGATTACAAAAACAATTAACAAATTACCTAATTTGATATTGATGTGGAGGTAATATACACTTCTAAAGGAATTACTTTGCAAATTAGCAGGTTGGTAACTGTCTCATACTATAATTTTCAGTTTGACAGCCAGACATATAGTGCACATTAAGAGAGAGAAAGAATTATGAATTTTGGCTCCCAGCTCATAACTTTTTCCCCTTGAGATTTACTGTGTGTAATACAACAAGTGCATGGAAGAAGTGGGAGCATTCAGTAAATCACACTTTAACTTCACAGCCAGAGTACCCAGAATTTCATGCTAAGCACTAGCTGTCAAAGAAGAAGTGAAAGTGCCTAGCCATATCTGTATATATATATTTGCCACTGGGTGGAGGGTGTTTTGATTTACAGCAAATAATCCATATTTTTCAAAGCTTTGGGAAACTGACAGCAATGTTACAGTTTTTGGCTAAGAAAGGAATTCACTATTGTCCACAGAAAAAGAAAAAAAGGAAGAATGCTTTAAAGGCATATCTTCAAACCATGCCAGCCTGAATTTTGTCAAAAAAAAAAAAAAAAAAAAAAAAGAAAAAAAAAAAAAGAAAGAAAGAAAGAAAGAAAAAAGAGAGAGAGAGAGAGAATGGGAAAAACACAACAAAAGTAACCTCAGAGACTATATGATTATTTATTCCAGCAAACAGAAGCACATGGCAGTTCAGTCATCTTATTCCCTGAGCTAATATTTGGAAAAAACTGTATTCTAGAAGCAATTTCTGAAGTCCTCTACATCTTCTTAAAACATGGAAGGAGGAAAGGTAAAATCCAATCAGAATCACAAATTATATAAAAGAAATACAGTAACTAAAATTATAAAAATATACTCAAGTAATCACTATACTGAGTAGATGCTTACATAGGCAGATGGTCCCCCCCCCCAAGAGATTAAAAAAAAAAAAAAAAAAAAAAAAAAAAAAAAAAAGTTCTGTTTTCAAGACAGCTTTCCTTCTCACACACCTTTTTTCCTTACCAGCTTCTCCAAATCCTTTTAGAGATGGTTAGGAAGTAATTGTTTCTCCTCAGCTGAATTAACTTACACAAATGGAAACATTTTTTCATAGAGAAATCAGAAACTTACTCTTCAGAAGAAAGCAAATAAAAACAATTTTCAAATGTAATTATATGATCTTTGATTACCTAAAATAGCTTTTTCCTGTGCATTTTTTAATAAAACAAAGCACATACTTTTCACAGAAGTTTAAGCTTTCAGATGAAAAAAATCATCTTACCAATCTCAAAAACTCTCAATGAATAGGAAATAGTCTCTACAAGATCTCCAAAGATTTCCCAGATGTTGGAAATGCCACTTCCCAGGCTTGGGTTCAGATTTCAAGACTGAAACACAAATAACCCTTCAGACCATGTTTGCAGTCAACTGTATTGCTCATCCACTCCAGGGAGTACTTAAAGGTATTTTATCTCAAGAAAGAAGTCTTGCTTCAGGCAAAAAAATAGTCCTAGGTGCATAGTTTAGTGTTCCAGCCAGAACTGGGAAATGCAAGATGCAGATGCCAAAATAGTAAGATGAAGATCTTTTCTATTTGATGAATATGTATGCAAGATAAAGATAAATTCTTCAAGCTGCCTCCAGTTCTAGATATACAGGTCCCCTTCTCAAAAAATACTTCAAAGTTTAGTTATTCGTGCTTTTAGTTACTGCATCTGGTAACCTCTTCCTCTTCATCTGGTTACCTCTAGTAACAACCAAATTTTAATGTGTTCTAGCAAATCTCTTCTGTTACTAAAAATGTTACATATATTCCTGATGTCACTTGGCCTCTTTTTTTTTTTTTTTTCCAAATACAGCCAAAATAACATCCACAATCACTGTCAATATCCATGTTCCCAAATAATTAAATATTTATTTAACAATATCAATCCTTGCCTTTTTTTTGGCATTTTGTTATCTTCAATGAGACGCACAACTGCAATTAGCAACAGGCTAATTTTCAGGTGAAAGCATAGCGATACCCATCCAACCTTTGAAAAACAAAACTAAAACTAGTGCTGGTGAGATTCAGCTTTCCTTCCAGAGTCTGAAAGCTATGTAAAATGCCTTTCACTGCAGTGAGAAAAAGTATTTCCTCTCCTCGCTTGCACTGAGTAACCTAGAGATATAATTTATGATGGATTCACAAACAAAATGGTCAATGGTTCAGTACAAACCAAACATAAGCAGACACATTTCTAAACCCGTCCGTCATGCTGCTTACACAATCTGTTGATCCGCTGAACAAATATATGTTGAAAGATTAGGCAGGAGTTGACTGCCATTCAGCAAGATAAATGTAGACTACACTCATTTTCTGCCTGACTTAACACTTAAGGATTTGTATCAAAGGGGAGGGGGAGGGAATTCCAGCCACCTAGATCTTTGGAATGAGATTATCCTGCCAAGGACCGCACACAACGGTTCCTACTAGCCCTCTTTCACATATTGAACCATCTGTTTTCTGAATAAAATTGCTAGGCAAGCGAACTGGTACTCAAGGAGCACTAATTCTAGCTATTCAGATTTTTTGTCTTGGCAGAAGAGGAAAAGGCAGCAGGATGAAGTTGTATGTGGTCCAGTTCTAAGTGAAAAGCTCTAGCTGTGCCGTCACAGTCTTTGTTATACAGTTGTTTCACGAAAGAGTTGCAAGCTATCAAGCCAGAGGGAAAACCGAAGATCATTAAGTGGAGAAAAATCATCTATGCTGCCATCCCCTGGCATACAAGACCAGCCTTTGCTGAGCTGCTCTTTGCTGACAGTCCCTCCAGTTAGCAAATGCAACAGGTTTTCTAGAACAAGACTGTCCCAATTTCACCAGAAAATATCTTTCACCAAGAGATACCGTCTTTCAAAACTTAAGTCCAACAAGCCTTTGATTAAAATGTGATTTGCTGGGATTAGAAGTAGCATCCAGTGGGAAAACAGTTTGTTTTCTGACTCTGTCATGAGACCTGGCAAGCCCTGGCATCTCCGGCAAAGAGGGCTACTGAAAATTCAAGTGGAGAGCTGACAAGAGATCAGACAAGTTTAAACCAGGTCTTCATCATCATGGAGTGTTTCCGTTTTTGACAAAAAAAAAAATATTCCAAAAAAATTAGAACATTTCTCATCAGGTCTATCTATAGACTTATGAGATGCAATCCTGAATATCTGAGCCATGCCTAAAACACAGTACCAGGGAGGCACAGCCATATTGGCAGACAGGCAGGCTTTTAGAAATACAGCACTCAAAACGTGGGTAAAATCTGAGGCTCGCTGAAGTCAATAGCAACATTTCCATAAGTATTAAGGAGGATATTTATTCACAAGTTTAGAACACATCTTCTTCAGATGTGCAGTATTTGAATCCCACAGTCTTCTGAAAGCACATTGTATTATAACAACTCCAACCATCTAAGCTAGGCATCTATCTCATGCTGCTAGAACATTATTTATTTATTTATTTATTTATTTTTAAACCTTGCCATCAAATGTAGCACAACAAATTAAAAATATTGTTTACTGCTAGAGAGATCTTAGCATCTCAGACCTTTCCACTCCTTGGGTATATGAAACACAGTTGAAAAGATATTAGGATAAACGACAATTTTGTAAACATCTTGATTCTATCCTTTAAGTTTTATTGCCCTTCTCACATGAGAAAAGCTTTTTCAGAAGCATGTTAGATAGTGATATCATTACCTGATTACTTGTGCTGCCTTCTACTCTCTTGCCTGCTACATACCAACAACACTCCCTTTGACCAGCTCTTGCATGCATATTCACAGAATCACAGAATGGGTAAAGTTGGAAGGGACCTCTGGAGATCATCTAGTCCAGCCTCCCTGCTCAGCAGGGTCACCTACAGCATGTTAGACAGGGTTGCATCCAGACAGGGCAGGCCTTGAATATCTCCAGAGAAGGAGACTCCACAACCTCTCTGGGCAACCTGGTCCAGTGCTCTGTCACTCTCACAGGGAATAAATTCCCCCTCATGTTCAGGCAGAACTTCCTGTGCTTCAATTTCTGCCCATTCCCTCTTGTCCTGTCACATGGGAGAACTGAAAAGAGTTTGTCCCCGTCCCCTTGACACCCTCCCTTCAGGTACTTGTACACATTGATAAGATCCCCCCTCAGTCTTCTCTTCCCCAGGCTGAAGAGGCCCAGCTCTCACAGCCATTCCTCATAGGGCAGGTGCTCCAGCCTTCTGATCATCCTTGTAGCTCTATGCTGGACTCTCTCCAGTAGCTCCATTCTCTCTTGACCTGGGGAGCCCACAACTGGACACAATACTCGAGATGAGGCCTCACCAGGGCTGAGTAGAGCAGCAGGATCATCTCCCACGTGATCCTCCCATGTTCTTAGTTGGGCATTTTGATACATCACAAATATGCATGCTTCAGTTGCATGTACTAGTGTCCATTTCCCTTGGGTTACAGAGGAGCTACTCATATAGATTTTGATTTAATCTTTCAAAGCACAAAAATATACTTAACAGGTTGCATCTATCCCCACCTTGTTTAGTTTACACTTTCTAAAGTAGACCCAGCAGTCTCTGGAGTAGGATCTCTTTTTGTTTGCCTCTTTCCACAAGTGGAGGCTAAAGGAGTGCTGGTCCTCCCTCCAACACTGCTGTAATATTGATGGTAACACCTTAGAAAAATAGACACCATTGTATCTCTTGCAACAAACACTACATTAACTCTGCTAGGGCTAATTGTATCTCACTGTCCAATAGGCAAACACTAGCCTCTGCATATTTAAGCCTAAATTCACTGTGGAACATTAAATGTTTCATGAAACAGAGATGCTTCGGCTTAAAATCAACTAGTACATATAGGAAAGAATACAATCATACTCACTCTTCTAATATGTTTGATATTACTGCAGTTCTGCTATTCCACTTGTAATCTGTTCCTTCTTTGATCTTTGGCTCTCCATTGTGGTCTTGTGTACATGACAGATGGTTTATGTGGCCCTGGGTACTAACGTGCTTTATTTTCCAGCTATATTCCAACCACCACACAATGCAGCTCTTCAGCAGAAACACACCCCGCTTTGGCCCGTTACTGGGCTGTGAACAATCTTGAGATGATGCTCTGCTGCATGACTATTATGATGCATATGGGGCACCGCAACTTTGCACCTGGTATATTCAAGGGCATTCAGTGTGAAAAAATAGCAGACAGTGGCTGATAACCAGAGAGCCTGAATTAGATTGACAGACACCTTCAAAGAGGACATGTCATACAGCTGCTGCACTTGCCGTGTTTCACAGCAGGGAAGTGATTTGGCTCCCAAACAGCTTTTGTCAGAACTCAATCTACCCAAAGTGAGCAAATGGCAACTTTATCCTAGGATTTCTACTTTATATATATTTATTCAGTGTTTTGTCAATGAACTTGGATTCCAATCAGGCAGTTTAAAGGACATAGTCAATTCAAATGTAATGCCCCTCTCTAGAATTTCTTGCTCATAACTAAACAAAGATCAAGATAAACAATTAAACAATCAGTTTCTTTTAGTTCCTTGTCATGCTGCATTTGACATCAGTTGGCTTATTCATTTCACTACCTCTCCTGCACATTGATGGAAGAGTCACATTATTTACTGTAAACCACCATCTTAGTTACTAAGCTCCTAAAAGAAATGCAGGGTAGCTTCCTCCTAGATGGAGGAGCTGTTCTCATTGCAAAGGGAGGGAGCTCAGCTTCATCTTTCACACAATAGAGGGATAAAAGATAGTTTTATTTAAAAACTGGCAAAGATGACAGCCAACAGGTTTTCAGCCCTGTTCTTTCCTTAGGTTTGATAATCAACACTATCACTTTACAGATGTGTCAGTGGGCATCGTTTTATTGTCTCAGTGTATGCTTGTTCTGTTTTGTTAGAAATTTTATTTCTTGATTTCTCAGTAAATTCACTATCAGAAAAGATCAGTAATTTACATTTAGTACTCTTGCATGAAATGTTTGTAAAGCACTGATGGTTCTGTGTTTGGCTGTTTTTTACTTAGAGGGAATTTTCAACATTGCTAGTGGTTGGTAGTTTAGGGGACTAATTTTATTAAAATTAATTTCTATAAAAGGTTTCCCAAAATTGCTTCAGTTTTAACCTATTTTAGTTAAACAACTACATAAAACCACCTAGTTTTAGGTACTCTTGGTAAATCCTTAAAATGAATCAATGAAAAAACACCCACAAAATTCACACAATAATGAAAGGGATACAGGACAAAGCAGTCTGGAAACAGGGATAGACAGACTTCTACCAAATCCTCAGACCAATATTTCTAATTCAGTGAGTGAGCCAACCATGATATGGAGGAAGCAGGTGCCCTAGCTGAAGACATTACAACCACAGTTTCATGTTATTTAAATGTCTAGATCATTCCCAGTCAAAAGCAGCATATTATCTATCTAGTATAAGCCAAAATTTCACAGGTTTAATAAAGTAATTAAATATATATATATATAATAAAAATAAAAATAAAATAAATAAATGTTGAACAGTTTACACTCCTCAGAGAAAATAATCAGGCATTCAAGATTAATTTAGCGGTTCCAGGCTTTTTAACCTAGCCACTAAAATTATACTAGAAAAGAAAGCTACAATATGGTTCTAATGAATTCACTGGAGACAGTTTGCATTTTAAAGAAAACATAAACTTGACCATCTGGATTAAGTTACAGCAGATTGCTGAGTATTTTTCTTCTTTCAGTCCCACGTAGATGTCTAGCAACATCTTATTTGGCACAGCAGTAACCTGTGATAGGCTCCACGGCTCTTTTGAAAGCCTGCGGGTACCTGCTCCAGATCTGGGAAGTCAAACGGTAATCATAATGATAAATGACAGTCAAAGAAAGACTCATTTTGTAAATACAAATACAATTTCTTCTGCTTAAGATAGCCACTACTATTAATCTTTTTTTTTTGATGCCACAACATATGTTCAGAAAGTAGTCTCTACAGATAGCCAAGTCAACATATCAGACCAGTTAGTGTCTAAAAATGAGTGGTTTACACCAAGAAGAAAAAAAGAAAGGCTCAAGTGCCTGCGTATATAAGCAGTATTATTCATGAGCTTCTAGGAAAGCAGAACAAGCATAGCATCAGAAATCAAGTCTATAACAGTTTACTTGAATTCCTCATGTCTTCTCCCCTTTCCTGAAGACATAAACATGTTCGTTCTTTCAGCCCCACTAAGCTGAAAGGGGGAACAGAAAAAACTACAGTTTTTAAAATTAAAACTAAAAGAAAAATACACAGAAACTAACAAATAAAAATACACAAGAAATGCATCAGAAGTGCTGAGTTGGAAAAACAAGCTTCCACAGCTGTAGAAGTAGCTCAGGTCTTTCAGCATAAGGTACCTGCTCTTCACTAAACTCAAGATTATGTATGACTTACAGCCATTTCAGATCAGGCCCAACTGTCTAAAAATCATTTATTTTTTCTTTCTGGAACTAACAGCTGGATTTGCCAGCTGCTGAAAGCAGGAATTTTGTAATCAGACACTTACACTGTACTACATAAAGACTTTGAAGCTTCAAGCACACTTAAATGCAACTTTTGAATAAGGATAACAAAAAGAAATTCTCTTTTAAATATAGGGAGTTAAGACTCAAATTCTTGCTCAGGAAAAGAATCCCACAGTATTTTAAAATACCTGACTCAGCAGAGGGTAACAGCAGCACGAAGAATGTATTTATTATGTCTTGAGAATGCAGTGTAGGTCACCCCTGTTTTGAGTTTACACTGCAGTGACCCTTGAAGCTTCTGGAGCAATTTGTTCAGCTGTGTCTACAAGCCACATTATGTGCTGCATTTCATCTGGAGGGCCTTGTTTTAGCTTACAGGCAATGTACACACACAGTTTTCTGTACATGGCCATTACACTGGAAAACCAGGTTTCTGTCTCACAGAAACTTTGCCTCATAATTGATAACTAATAAGTATAATTTGTGCGACTCAATACCATCGTGAAATACACAGTGTCTACCTGAACAGTAACACAGCAAGGCTTTTAAAATAACTGGAGCTGCAAGTGACTGAATCTGGAGTGGGGAGAGAGAAGGTGTCTTAGGATCTTCTTGGCCCATTGCACCACATCAGGACACACACTCACATATCAGACGATGCCAGTGGTAGAGCCAGAGCTCTCCCAGGTCTTCCCCGCTAAGTCTGCCCAGTAGAAGATGGTCATGCAAGGATTGCTCTCCTTTTAGATCCATTTTAGGTCACGCTCATTGCAGTATATACCACATTCACTTAACAGATCACGTTAACCAAAGAGCAGTTAGAACACCTTGGACACAATAGGAGCATGTAACAGCTCTCTAGTGCTTTTGTAGTTCTCCTAAGAACAGGCCCTTTTCCACACAGTCGGTGCTGTGTGCTTGTGCTATGCCTGCAGATACTGAGAAGCCATCACAGCTACTGCATGGGAGGGAATGATTTATACAGCAGAGCTCTAACAGCTCACAAAGATGGAAACCACAGTGGTATTTTTAAGGTCTGAATTCCTTCTTCATATAACGTATGGGGAAAAACATGACAGGATTTTACAACCCACTCAAGACTGAGTCATACCCGTGGATAAGTTAAAATTACCATTTACTTTTTCCCTGTATGAGGCTGTCTTTTCCAGCACCTCTCACCCCAGCTGGTTATCACCTTCAATGATACTTTTTCTTTCTCATCTAGTTTTCCCGCTTTCTCCTCATCCCATTTTTCTCCTACCACTCATGATGGCAGGTGATATACCTTGCCATCATTAGCAAATGCAAATTACCTCTTACTCCACCCCACTGGATAAAAAACACATAGTAGAAACTGAACAAGAATTATGAGTGGAAGAATGAAGAGGAAGAAGAGGACAGTTTCTCTTCTCAAAGAGAAGAGAGCCCTAGAGAGGAAGGTTACCCTGCAAACCATTGCCTCCTCTCAAAATATTACTATCTGTCAGAACTGTGCACAGTTACCAGGATTGCACAGCCAAAGCACAAGGGGCAACAAGCCTTATCCTGACTGGATATAATAAATAAATAAATCGTGGTGAGAATGGTTAGGCATTGAAGCTAATTTTCCAGAAAAAGCTATGGAATTACCATTCTTAGAATTATTCAAAACTCAGCTGGTCAGCCCTTAAGCAACTCAGCTTAACTTTGTATTTGGCCCTCTCTGACCGGATGACATCCAGAGGTCCCTTCCAATCTAAATTTTATTCTGTGACAGATAGACTGCAGGTCATTAAAGTCTGAGACTTTTCAAGATAAATCTGTATTTTTGTTAACAACAGGCTTTGTAGAAAAAGGAGAAAACAGGATGCCAGTAGATTTTATGATGAAGTTCAGCATAAGGAGCTATGTTGCTCCTTGGCTTTATTGAAGCAGTCAAGAATAGAGGCTAGGAAGTGAGAACAAGAGCATATGAAGTTAAAGGCCCATACTGAAGGGATGGGGCAGTGTTATGAGGCAAACATAAGAGAAGTAGCCAAAGACTAAGCAGAAATTAGCAAAGGCTGGCATACACATAAAGTCGAGGAGAACTATGCTGGATGTGCGTGTGTGCCTTAGCTAGAGTAGATACATCTGGTACCCTAAAAGAAAGGCTTTCTTATAGTTCATTATTTTCTCCAATAGATTTCCCAGTGGATGTCTGAAGTGGTAGATATAAGATGACTTCCCTCTACCCCTGGCAGGAAATCAAGCACATTTTGATTGTACAATGTGATATTGATTGCACGGTTCTCAAAAATAACAAAACTGCTCCTTCTTCCAATACAACAAGATGTCAACAACTGCAGCATCCTGAGCTCCCAAAGCCCAGCAGATTGGGATTTAATACCTCCTCTAACTGGTTTCATTTAAGGAGATCAATTCTGACTTATTTATTCATACTAAATAATATAGCAGCCCAACCCACTCACCACACTGTGTGTGGTTTCTTAGGACTGGATAAGAGAGGGATGGCTGTTGTGCTTATGTGTTATCCCAGAGCAAACAAAAATTAAGGAAAAAAAAACAGTAGAAGATACAGATTCAGAAGATACAGATGTTAAGCAGGCCTTTCAAATCCTTTCCACATCTGACTAGAGATAGAGCATTCATTTAAAAAGAAAACTCCTCCCTTAAAAAATGAAAACTGCAACAGCAAATAAATCAGTGAAAGTAAGATCAAATTAAAGCTCCTTTTCTAGAAGGAGACTTGATTGCTATGGGATACTCAGACAGTTGCTCAGAGCTGAAGCAGTTCTTATTGTTTAATTTCTGTTTTCTTTCATTTTGCTTTTGTAACATGAGTTTCTTCACACTGGCATAGCAGCAAGCTACCTCCCAAGGAGCTGAAGAGACAGTCAAATAACTGGCAATGTTCTACTTTTGATTGAATGTCTTGCTTGAGGCATATTTTCAGGCTTTGGATGAAAGCACGGGAAATTGCTATGATAAGCCTCAGACTTTAAAGTAGTGCTGCAGTGGGGAAGACACTTGCTACATCGCATACTGTGGAACATTTCAGAGCAACGCAGCAGAACACTGCTCAGCTCCTTACAGAAGACGATTCTTTCGTATATATGAGATTAATAGAACCCACCCAAATATAAAACTCACTTTTAAGAGTTTTTATAGTGCCAGCTGTAAAAAAGCAACCTTTTTCTTTTCCAGTGAGCAACACCTCCAATTTTCTGTATTATTTGTAAGTCTGTAGCACACAGGGAGCAAAGAATTTGCAGTAGAACTGCCTCTGTTTTTGAACAAAAATGCCACAAAACATTCAGTAGTTTGTGACACTGGCCCATGTTAGTTCCAAAATATAAGCTATTAATGTCAGGACCTAATATTCTTATCCTATTCTGATCAGAGCACCAGGAGATCCAAAAGTTTGTAGTTTTTCACCACTGAACAAAACAGACCTGAGGGTTTACAATCTTCCAGTTTCCGACATTATAGCTTCTTGTGCTGTAAAAGACAGAGGCTTCCTCTAGGCAAACTCCTCACACATTTCCTGCCCTATGACTTCATCCAGGTTCCAAAGTCTCCAGCATGAATGATCAAGAGTTAATCATCAACGTACCTGAACTGGGAATTTTCACCTTTTTCTATTTTTTTTTTCCTAGAATTTTCAACTTTTCTTTTCCTGAACCTGAAGGCAGAAATCCTTGTAAGCTGCCCTCCTGGGAGCAGCAGGGAGGACCTCTAACCATACAGCCCATGTAACCATATAGCCTTTGTATAAGCTATTTCAGTAGAACAAAATGGCTCACAACTTGATTTTATAGATCTCTGCCAAAAGCACATTGCACTTTAACCACCATGGTTAGCCATCACCTGGTTGGGTAAGACAGTTTCTCAGGAACTTAGCAAACAGCCAGATAAACGTTTGCTTGGACAGTTGGTCTTCCACTGCCTTTTTTTCCCTGATGGCACCGAGAAAAATTCAGAATGGCCAAAAGCGTCGTTTTCTGGCTTTGCTGCTTTTGGTTGGGTAACATAAATGTAATATTCCACCCGGTCCTCAGCGTTCGAGGGGAAAGGCTGGGCTTACCTTTCCGCTGTCACCTCCTCGCTGCGGCTCGCGCGTGCCGCCTCCAGCTCCCCTCCGCTTCCTCGGCGCGCGGGCACGCGGCTCCTGCCCAGCCCGGCCGCCGGCCCTTGGAGCGCGCCGCCCCCGGCGCAGCAGCCCTTCGCCCTGCCGGAGAGAGGTGGCTCAGGGAGGGCAGCAGCACCTCCCCGGATTTCGGGGAGCCCACCGGCACGCGGGGGCCCTGCCCAGCGCCTCTGGCACCCTCCTCGCTGAGGGCCCCTTTAGAAGCAAAGGGCCATTCCTTTATGAGGGTCTAAAGAAGGTGCTTTGGGATGTTTCATGGAAAAATAAGCCTTTGCTCCCTATCAAATTCTACTGGATTTTAGTCCAGTAATGGAGGATTTTGAAGAGCAAAGAGAGGGAACTAGGTTGGTGTGTTACCAGCTGGAATATCAAGACAGCGCCTGAGAAAGGGTGCTGTGGCCAGACAAGAAATGCTTACATTAACAATGTCATAAAATTGAAGACCCAGTGGACCCCATTAATGGGAAATATGGAAAAAATCCTGAATTGTTTCAATGAACAACAGTGAACACAATCCTGGGTACAACAAGCTACTCCTAGTTAAAAAACAAAAATTGCTAGGCTAGGAAAAAAATGATGCCAGCAAAATGTTGATATTCAACAGGATACTGCAAGTAAATTAGAACCATTTTATGACATTTGGAATATTGGAAACTTAAACAAGATTTGGCCAAAAAAAAAGCTGCATTTCCTATTATGGTAAGTGAGAAGTGTTGCAGAGGATGGCACCATTTAAAAAAATTGAAGTAGTCTGATTAAAGGAGTTGGCTTTTGTTTCTCCAGTTTTCTTACTGGCTGTGTTTAAGCAATATGGAAAAAAATTTGCCTGACCAAACACAGACTGACCAGAGCTTACATTTACAACAAACTCTCTCTGAACTAATTACAGAAAAACAAAGTAAGCCCAGTTGAGTGTCAGGCCTTTCTCTAGAGCTACGTAAGCTGTTATGGGATGAGAGGTGCCACTTAGGGGCTTGCACATCTTTTCCAGTCATTAAGTACTGGCTGAGGACTGGTTTATCTGAGCTGTTTTTTCCCCACTAACCCGCTCTTAAACCATCCAACTATCCAGAGCAGCATTCAGCGTGCTCCAAATCCCTCACAGTCTGGTATGACTTTTTGTTTTCCGTAACAGAGCAAAAACTTGCACACTGAATTTGTAACAAGAAGTTGCTATTTTTCACACAAGGAGGAATTCTTACCTCCTCATCCTGTGTAGTAAAATGAGCTTGGCCTCATGAAAGCCAGGGTAAGCAGGCAGGTAACTGTACTCATAAACCCACCATGCAGGAGAAATGGATTTCTTTCTGGACACTATCACACTTTTTTTTTTTTTTTTTTTTTTTTTTTGTTACAAGCAAATGGAACTTCAGTTATTAGCCAGGGCAGACTTGCACACCCTCATCTGAATCTTCTTTGCTCTTTCCAGTATGGGTACTGTACTCTATACATTAAAAAAAAAAAACCCAACCCTCACATCTGTTCCTAAATGGCAAGGTATACTTTGGGAATGGAACCAGTACGTAGTAACTTGGAAGATGCAATGATTTTAACTTTAGGATAAAGGTTCAAACAACCTAGTGGTTTTGTTCCTGCATTTTTGTGTTAGAAGACATACCACCAAACACTATCTGCATAACTTCTATAAAAGGTGCATGTATTAATTCTGAAAGGTAGTGCTTTAGCAAACTAGCATCTCCAGTCGACATACCTGTGCATGCATGATAAGAATGGAAAGCAGGAGCTCAGCAAGCCCTGTAATGTGCCATTGCCTCCATTTGCCTCAGCTGTGCTTTGCACCATGAGCTGTACCTCTGCTGCCCTGTCCTCAGTTCCTCTGCCTCAGCTCCATTAGTGTTTTTTCCAAATCAGTTGTGTGATTGTTTGCAACTCATTCAGCCTATTTACATCAGCAGACACTAATGCAATAGGAAACAAACAATGATTTCACTCAGTCGCTGGGCAGCCACCAGCTACCAACCCATTGCAGATGAAGCAACACTCTTGATTGTGAAATGGCTTTCTCCCACTCCCGCCCTCCAGCTCCTTCAGTGCTCCTGATCAACACGTCTGGTTCTCACACACAACTCCCTCAGCAGGCTTCGAACTGCTTAAGTGCAACAGCCAGCTCAAAGAAAAATTTGGCTTTATTCTTTGTATTGTAAACTGATTCTTCATGCTGCCTACCCCAGAGGTCACAGAGATGTTGACTCCTTTATTGAATGACCCAATAAAACAGAACTGAGGTATAATACTAAAAAGCTAGCAGAAATTATAAGAGGATGGAAGCTCATTACATGACTTGCTATAAAGAACACATGGCAATTTGTTTAAACCAGAGACTGGTGAGTTTCTTAGCCAGACAGAATTCCATGCTAAAAGCAGTCAGAACTAGTCTTTGTCCTATGACTTCCATGCTCAGCAGTTACAGTATAAATCAGCTCCATCTCACTATCCTGCCCCAGAAGTCAAATGACTATTAGAGATACAAGACAGTGGCATGAAACAAACTAGCCACAAAGTTGCTCCTCCTCTGACTAAGGCTAGGCCAAGCAGAGGGCATAAGTCTCTCTGAGACAAGCCTCTTTCTTTTGGTTTTGTTATTAAACTTTTGAACTGCATAGGAACCAACATCATTTAAATACACAGTGAGTTTTGCCCATCTTTACAATGAAATTTCTTAATAAATATGTAACATCTTTTCTCCCATCTTCCAAGAGGAAGGGTGGGGGGCAGCAAAACTTATCACTAATATTTAAGCTTCCTGGAGCAGACTGACTACAAGCATAGCTAGGATAATAATTTGTACCCTCCTTCTACCACACATAATACAGTCTTTATTCAGCAAATAGCAAAGTCGTTTTACTCCAAGCCAAAGGTCAGCTTTTGCTGTATTAATAACTGCTCTGGGAGGGTCAGTGTTGTGCTATCCTACATTTTTTCCAGAGCCTGGAGATGCAATTTCCTACAATCTGCAGGCAATTTCCCACCAATTTTCTTGGGGAGCTAATAGGCTGTGACAGGAGATGGAGCTAGCAAGCAGCAGGCGGCTTCAGAAAAGACAAATTGCATCTCTGCCACCTAACTGGGTAATCTAGAAAGACAGAGTTTATAGCTTTGTAGTGTTATTTGCCCCCATGCTAACAGTAAATCATTCAAGCTGCTATCTGAATTTCATATTCTTTTCCTTCTGAATTTGTTATCACCACATATCACTTTGTAGCACTTCTTCTAGAAACCACTGTTAAAAATGGATCATGTATGATTACTGGTTTAACTGTCTTTTAAATAGACAAGTCTTGCTAAATGTTACTCACACTCAGAAAAATAAACAGTCTCATTGTTAAGCACACAGTAATTTTTTTGATTATTTTCATGCCTGTCAAGGTACAAAGCAGGTACTTTCAGAAAAGGATTGACAGTTAGCTAAATTCAAATGCACCACACAGGGCAAACAATAGAAACATTAAAAAAAAAAATCCCTCTAAAGTGCATGCACTTACGGTGCTAAAAAAGTGCCACTGAACATACACAGCACAAAATTAGAGCACAAAAAAGCCAGATATTGCTGACAAGATCTCTCTACCCTAGCATTGCTTAAAACCTAAAAAGTGAAACCGAGCAGTCTACAATTGGTTCAAAACCATCCATACAACCAAACCATCTAACTTGCAGATTTAAAATGATTTAGAAAGTTAGTAAAATTAGCAAAGATCTAAGAACGTATCACTGTATCTACTTTAATAGAAATGAAACTGATTTAATACTCAAATTTACCCAATTATGATAAAAAGGAATGATTTTAAGAAAATGATTCAAAGATACACACCATTGGCAACTATTGTTGAACAGTGAACACTGTATTTCCCATTTCTTTTACAGTAAACCCATGGGATAAATACTGTAAACACATTTTATTACAGTGCCCTCTATATTGGTATTTCTTTCTGGGAAAATAAAACGAATAAGTTTCTGAAAGCAGGAAGAGTATTAAAACAACCAACAATATTCATGAAATTAGAATAATTAGCAGAATTTGCAAGTTTAATATTTCTCCATTCCCCCTCATAAGAATAAATTAGGTAGAGTAAAAAAAAAAAAAAAAAAAAAAAGAAAAAAAAAAAATTCCATCTAAATTAATGCTGTCCACTGGGAAAGAAAACTAGTTTGTATAAAGTACTGAGATGTATAAAATTTTACTATAATTCAACCCTAAGGATTTTTTCTAATTATTTAAGTAATGAAAAAATGTAAAATTACAGTGAACATAGTTTTGAAATATTCTAACATGCATTTTAAAACTCTACAGTTTAAGCCACGTACCATTAATATCCCCATTCATATTCATATTTTTAATAAATTGCAGCTCTGTAAAACTACTGCAGAAGTAGAGAAAATTATGAATATGTCAAAAATTGTCAATGACTTGCACTCAACAAAGAAGAGTGTCTAGATAAACAAATCAAAAAAGTTATTCAGAACTGTGCAAAAAGTCTTTCCTTAAACAGATTGACTGATAAAATGCAAAAGATGTGAGAATCTCAAATTTAAAAATAAAAATTAATGATTTTTTGATACAAGTCTATCAACTTCTCAAAGTACACATCCAAAAAACTTAGTTATAACCTAGAGCAGCAAATATTCACTCAATTGCTGTCAGAAATACATATCTCACATAACAAACAATCAGAAAGGCATGGAAAGGCAGAAATAACACATATATACAATGCATTAAAACATCCCTAGAGGATTAATACATATTCAGGGTGAGACATAAAGGAACACAGTAATGAACTAGTCACTGTATGAACAGCAAACCTGTTGCTGAAAGTAAATTTAATGTGGCCATGAAAGTTGGACTATTGAGCTCAAAGCTCTATAGAACACATAGCATGCTAGGCAAATACCAAACTCACATTCAGATCATTAACATATATAGCAGCAGTATTCGGCTGATTCATCAGCTCTCAAAAATATTTTGAATTTTTAAAGTAATCAGATGATATGTTTACATGAAACCTAATTAAGAAAATACGCAGGTCCAATTGCAAGAAAATAACAACAACTAGATTATTCTTAAGAATAAAGAGAAGCTTGATTGTTCTCCAAAATATCCTGCTACAGCAAACCACAAAATAAGAGTTATTAGCTTATCATAATTGCAGCCAATTTTTAAAGTAATGGAGTAAGCCACTGTGGATTGCTGCAAGGAAGTGGAACGAAGAGTGTGAAATGAACAGATGGATTTTATTTTAAACAAATTAGGCTCATTATCAGGGAAGTAACAAGTGATTTCTTAGTTTTCCAGCGCCATGGGTTAACTTCCATTTATGACCTTTTCAGTCTGCTTGTTAACTTTTCTAAACTGCCATTAAAATCAGTCCTTGAAGGAACACCAGTGTTTATCATTTTCATTGCTTATCAGTTACAAGCTATCATCTCCATTCTCTGTACTGACAGAGCATATAAAAAGACTAAGGATAACAGTACATCTAATTACTTAATCTCCAGACTATGTGTTATCCTTGTTTCTTACTCATAGTTGGCAGAAACCAAGATAGAAAAGAGGTTTGAGAGATATCATACCTTTGCACTGCAAGCGTAGCAGAGGCAGTATTTCCCAAGCTCCGTGCAATAGCAACTCTAGTGCTCCTTGCAGTGTCTTTTCTATGAGTCAACACAACCTTACTGTGGGCAAAACTGCATGTGAAATGTTGAGAGAGCAATAATCTCAAATTGACATTTTACTTTAGGAGCCACTTATGGTTTTTCTATGGTGAGTCAGCTACACTGACCAGCCATTCCACAAAAGATAGAAGTATGAGAATGGAACAGTGATGCTAACTTATCCTTGGGTGCTTGCTTCAGTAAGGAAAATTATTGCAACATAGACTGGTTGATATGATCTTTTTAGCTATCCACTAAAAGACACAACCAGATTTTCCTGTAATCCACGTCACCAACAGACTTTACAGATGCATGAGCCAGAAAGCACATAGCCTGATTTTCAACCTCTAGGAGGCGACTGGGGGTACTGGCAATAGATAATATGGTGGGAGAAGGGGAAATGCTCAGATTTGAAAAAGGAATTCCCAAGAATAACTAACATAGGTCCCCACAATATCCATTTTTGCTTCACTTTCCTGAGAACAGCACTTTAGCTCCACGGAAATACAAATCCAGCTCTCTCAAGAATTAATTTATCACAGAAGCGATAGGTTCTCTTATTTCAAGATACATCATCTTTAAGAACATTCTGCTCTCTGAAAACAAAGTACTCCTTGCTCACTGTTCTTATTTCCTTCCGTGTTTTACTGTTGTATTCAATTTATAGCTTTAAGTTATATACAAAGAAAAAATGCCGAACATTTGATTGAAGTATGCTCATGGCAGTGATTCTATGTTTTAGAAAATAAATGTATTTTTTAAATGAGTGTTTGACTTCTCTGACATCATTCAACTGAAATTCTGAGAAAATTTCTCAGACAGGTCAGTAAACTAGATCCACAAGGCAGATTTTAAAGCACTTTATAGGGGTGTATGTGTATGGTTTCCTTAGCCAAATCTACCTCACTGCACCTTCACTGGGACATCTGGAAGCATGTTGCTCAAAATGGAATTATCAATTGCTGCAAAGCTGAGTTCAAACTACAAAAATATTCATAATGGAGAATATTGAGAATTAGCTGCAATTGATCACTTTTCTCTTGGGATTACAGACTACTATTTATGAATGGTAAAGAAGATACCAACTTCCATTTCTAATTCATAGCTCAAGTGTCCTTTGTTACCATATGGAAATATCTGGACAACCTTATGTGATAGAGAAATAGAAAAGGGTGAAATTGCATCCTGGAACCTCCTACCAGGTGAGTTTTCTAAATTACAGGTTACACTAAAAGTAAAAGGGGATGTCACCACTATTCCTCCTCTCCCAGCTCACTGTCTCCTGCCATCCACTCTTCCTTTCATTCTGGTGCTCATCAGACACTCCACACAGCTCCTTCAGCTCTATGATTCTTTAAAAAAGAGGAGCTGTCTCTAGTAGGGTAAAGTCTTGAACAGATCTGCATTTCACATTTTGCTCTGAGTGCTTGTGGTGAGGGAAAAAAAAAAAAGAAAAGAAAGCTCTATTTCCTTCAAAGGACAATATGGTTCAATGCATTTCTCTCTGGTGGAATGATGTAAGAGCATGAGTGCTGATGTCAGTGCTCTTCTTACCCTGCATTCAAACTTGCCTTTCCTAATCACTAGAAGGGCTGTATTTCTCCTTCCACCCATGATTGCATCAACAAACATAAAGAATGAAAGATTCCTTCACCTAGTCAGCACTATGAGGGTAGTCTTTCTAGGAAAGACTCCCCATTTCAGCCCCTCCACCCCGAAAACCCAGATTGTCGGTCTGGGTTTAGGTTACCTAAATAACTTAGATATTTTTGAAAACTCTACCTGCATCACTAATGCAAACATGTGACATAAAATATTGCCCATAATTTTTATACATAAAAGTATGCATGTGACTAACTGGTAGGTTCCACTGATGCTTACACTATGAGAAACAATTATTATAACAGTCCATGAACTTCCTGTTCCTTCTGGTGCTCCTTTAAAAGAAAAATCTTTTGAAATTGAAAAGGGCTTAAAAGAATTAATGCAGATGAGATTGTTTACCTGTAAAGGACTAGAGGCTTGTGGATTGATATGGGTAAACACCTTTGCTTTGAATTATAATCAAAAAGATGTACAGTGACACTCCAACAAATTCATTGTGGGGAATACTATCATGATTTTATGCACAATTGGTTTATAAGAGGTTATGCCAAGTATACATGCAAAAAATATGTAATTAGAACTGGCAAAGGATTTTGTTCAGTTGACTTGCTACTACCATAAATCTATTCATCAGTTATTGTTTGCACTGACATCCAATGCATCATTTTTAAGGACTCCCTGCTTCTGTCTGGCATTAGAGTTTGGCAGACATCATTCAAATGATTCTGAATACAGGCCATGCAGCAAACAAACAGGGACCGTCCAGAAATGGGCTAGCCAAAGAAATCTTTTAGGATTACAATTAAATTGTCAGAAAATAATTATTAGCTACTCTGTAGTTACTGCTTCACCATTTTCTTCCATGTACTTTTTCCAGTGCATCTTCTGCTATTGCCTGTCTGGTTTGGGCTGTTTCTTCATTCAATATGCAATTATTTACTCCCACTACCTTATAGAGGGCTAGTAAGAATTTACAAAAAGTTCAAGGTTTTCAAGTTTTAAATCTTGTAGAAAAGATGGATAGACAGTTATGCCAAGATTTCACCAAATGAAGCACACCATCTCTCCATTAAAAAAAAATGCAAATGCTGGTGGAGTAAGTTATGGTTTGGCAAATAAAAGTTCACAAATCATGAAAAGCAGAACATGTGAAACCAGAAATGAAGACGACTGTTATATGATGAACCCCTAAGTTTCTAGAAAAAAAGCTTAAAATAGATCCCTGGGAGTAGTGAAGGTCAGGAGAGTAATTTCCTGATTACAACTAAGAAATAGATATTGTACAAGTCTGGCTAAATTTATTCATAAGGAACGTCCAGTTCCACAGCTGTTCAGACTCATAGTACAATGTAAAAGCTGCATTTTAAAAAGTCTTCCATCCTATAAAATAGGATGGATAGAAGAGGGAAAGACAAAGATACTTCCTGATTTTTCCTCACACAGTCACATTGAACCCCTTTGATTACCATGAATTTGGTCTTAGTAACTAACAACTGTTATGGGACAATTTACTGTGGAGCTATTACATACACACATACTTATTCAAAAGTTATATAAGCATGTGAAAATATTTGATTCTTTCAATATCAGATTTTTAAGAAGGGCAAAATAACACCTCATAAAGCAAAAGCTAAGGTGGGTGCAGTATGGAACAAATCCAGGTATTCCAAACTATAGCAAATGTTTCTCTTGGGCTTTGCCAGTGCTGCTGAGCAAAGCCAGTGATTATTGGCAGTATGGTCAGCTATTTGGAATATCCTTCACTATGAAAACAGGGACAGCCTAAAATCAGTAGTGACCTAGTATATACTTTAAAAAAAATTCTCTTCAAAATGGCATAACACTTTAAAATATTTCAGTGTAAATATGACAATTTCTTCTGAAAAGCCAGATGCTTTCTGCTTCACTATTTCAGGAAGAAACATGCCCACCACCCACGCTGGCATGTCATTTTCATAGAGATGCACATTCAGGATGCAGCAAAGGTATAGATACATATGGATAGTCACGAAATTGTAGAAACCTATGAAACTAGATCATCCAGAATGGTTAATATTCTACATTCCAAATGCAAAATTATATATATATATATATATATGTGTGTGTGTGTGTGTATGTGTATACATACATATACACACACATATATAGGCTATTCCAATTCTAGAGTGCTATAAAGTGGTTTCATGAGGATAGCCACTGAAATTGAAAAAAAAAAAAATCTCTTCAAAATAAAAAACAGAAAATTTGCCCCAAACTGTGAATTCTGTAGCCAGTCAGTGAATATGTTGGTCAAACTGGCTTCTTCCTGGTTATGTGTCTTTGGAAGATCAAGAATGCGGTTCACTGTCAAACACTAAGGGAAATGAGAAAGCAGCTCTTCACAGATAAGTCTTAATCTGTCTGCCAATTTGTATAATCTGAACTGTTTGTTCAAAGATTTCCTTCTGTGCAGAAGTACTCTCCATTAGCAACAAAGATACTAGTTCAGTTACAAAATCTAGGAAATGTATGGCCCCCACTAGCACAATAGCTAGGTTTGTCTAGCACACTCTGCTAAAACCCATTAATTTGAAAAAACATAGCTAGAATAAATGTACATATTTTCTCCCCATCCACTCCTCTTTAATACAGTAAGAAATCTTGATTTACAGGTCTCATTTTTCTAACTGGCAGCTCATTTTATCTCTTCAGAGATGCCCCACACTGATGCCATAGTGGAAGGGACTCAATAATGCTCAATATGAATTCATGGAGCCTGCAGGCCTGTCTACATGGGGATACTCAGTAAAATTAAATCTAATTAATTTGTACAGTGGATTAGTTAAAAAGCAAAAAACTTCCTTTGTCAATATTCTCACAAGAAATTAAGAAGCAAGTTTAATGTAGTTTAGGTTAATTCATTTCTGAATGAATTCTGAATTGGAGCAGTTACCAAATACTTATCATTGTTTAAATGATCCTCTGTAAAATTCACACTGCTAGAGATTTAGCTAAATTTACTTGAGTAACTACATGTAGACAAGGCATTAGAAAGAAAATGGTCTTTAACTACTGATTAGTCTCTCTAAAACAAAAAGGACACAACTTATCTAGCTTTGTTTAATCATAGCAATCTTCTGTTAATGAATACAGCTTCTGATGTGCTTAGTTGAAATGCAGTCCTGCATGAATTCCATTCAATGGACGTGTGTGCGCGCGCACACACATGCAATCATCTCTTCTTGAGATGAGCAAATGAATTATGATTAGGCACATATTACTGTATCCACCAATGAAAATATATGCTGGACAGAGTAAACTTAAACTGCACAACTTTATGAAATGTTCAATTTTTATATTTACACTAAAATTAGTACAAAATTGCCTTTTAAGCTTTCTGTAGCACATGACAGTATCTACTCGAATTGATACCCTAATATCAATTGACTATTTTGAAGTACAATACGGGAATCTAGGAAGAGCTATAAAGAATAAGACACCATTTTCAAACTATACATAGTGTTTGCTTTTGCTTATAAAAAGGTACTTATATCCCCAAATGTTTTTTAAATAGATCACTTAGTAAGCAGGGGTAAGGGGGGAGGGAGAGCCTGGTTGTTGGTACTAAAGCCTTTACTGTAATAAACTAAATATATTTACAATTTATACAAATGTTTGACCTTCAACAAAAATACAAAAACATATCACAAGATGCAAAACCAGGAAACAAGTTCATCTGAGACACCACTGCTCTACACAGGACAGAACGCAAGCTGAACTTCAAGGAACAGAAAGATATCCCACATATTCAGGCAATGAGAACAATTTGCATGAGGTCACAAAGAAAATGAAAAATAAAAGGCTTCAACATTCTTCAGCAGACTTAGTTTTTAAAAACTATGTCAAAAACCTAGGCTACATCTGTCCATCTTGTCTGTGTTCTGTTTGGTCCACGTAGCCAAGATTTAGTTGCTGGATGTTGCCTTCTATTTTGAATAATCGGAGTAGTTTCATGTCAAGATGTGGATCCCCAATACTTTCATTCCTTTTTAAAAGGCAAAACCTTTATATGTCTAAAATTAAGAACAATTTTGGCCCAGTTCAACTTTTAAGTTATATCCCCATCAAATTTTTCAGTAGATAACTTCATAGACTGTAGCCTTTTTGTCTCCAGAGCCAGTGACTATGTATTTATCATCCACAGAGATGTCACAGCTAAGCACTGATGAAGATTCTTTGGACTAGAAGAAAAATAGAAATATATTACATCATTAGATATTTATTAACTTCGTCTCAGCATCCCCCTTCAGGTAGCCACATAGACGAAGGAATGAGGCCACTTTTTGGACTCTCCATCTAGACTTTTCTTGAAAAGCATCATCATCCTTACCTGGAAGATGCTGGCTCCATAAGGAGTTCTCCACGCATTAAGAAGGTTATCTTTCCCAGTACTTACAAACCATTTACCTAGAATATAAAACAGAGGGATTATGAAAACATGAAATAGATATCCGACAGATTCCAGATTTTCAATTCACATCTATGAGATCTGTTAATTAGCTAATTACCATTATTCAAAGCAGTTGTCACTAATCAACACAGTATTCTTGCTTGCAGTCAATGTGGATACCTGATGCTGCTGCAGTCTGCTATATACTAAAAAAAATCCCCATACTCTAAGTGGAAATAGCTTTTTACATATAATTCAACCCTCACAGCAGCCTTAAAATAAACAGATGGTCATTTATAGATAAGAGTTTGTATTTATAGAGCAGACTGATACCTATTTTTAAATTAAGCAGCAGTTATTAAATGAGTTTTGATTATCAAATGAGTTATGACTATGTAATTAACTGGCAAAGCAGGAATCAGAGCACTGACTTCCAGGCTTACCTCTGGGGCAACTTACCACAGTAAGCAAACTTGAGTGACAATACACAACTTTCATGAAGGTGCAGTTGATATTTGTCTGGTTTATTTACATGTAGCACTTCCACATTGCTGCTCTCCATTCCCACAGCTAGCCATTCACCAGTAGGACAATAACCAAGGGAAAATATCTGTGAAAATTAATAATGATTTCACTTTTTTCCCGTTACAATAGTTAAATGAATTGTGAGAGGGAGAGAGAAAAGGGCCAAAGAAAATTGACATAGCTCAATAGCAAGACTGCTGTTCAGAACTCAAGTGATGAAATAATCTCTCTTCTTACCTATTAGCTTAGGAAAAGCTAGGAAGAGAGAGCAATGTCACACAGCCTACCATATTGTTCCAGAAGCTAAATATATGAAAGCTCCAAAATAGTGTTGTGGGCAGCCAAAACAATCAGAAGGCGCAATTTCCCCATTGTACTGTGCTCAGTTCTCAACTATCACCTTAAACAAATATTTTTTTTTTCTTCTCAAGTTATAGGAAAAAACAGTTACCTGTGATGTGAAGTCATGCTGTTGTAACTGTCTCCCCTCTCTCAAGTCCCAAGATCTGACAGTGTTGTCCAAACCTCCTGTCCAGAGCTTGGTACCGTCATTAGAAATGTCAATACAGCTGGCTCCATCTGTGTGGCCCTGGAATTGCCTGATAAAACAAACCAGATTGAATAATGATTTCCTGCCAGATCTTAAGGTAAACACTGTTGTGGTGTTAGTTTTGGACTCTGTCATCTCTTCTGTGAATGCCAAGGGGCAAAAATCAGCCCCTCCCTCTGACTGGACATGAACTACAACAATATTATAAAAACGTGTTCTAGGTGCTAGAAGTGAGTTGCATCACAGCTAGCTAGACAAACTCAAACCTTTTCTATCAGGTCTAAAAAGTAAGAGCTTGTAAGACCCGTGAAATATACTAACCATACTTGAAAGCACTAGTGAACAACTCAGATTAAGCATTTTTTGCCCTGACCACTTGTTTTATTTTACAATTTCAGAAAAGAGCTTCTAGATTTTTCTTTAGCTGTAAGTCAAGATAAATAGTTAGCAGGCGAAGGGATCTGGAGTTAAAAGCAAGCACTGCTGGGCTGGCAAAGCTATATGCTCTATGGCAAGAGATCACAACATAACTAAACAGTGTATTTTGTTTTAAAATCTTCCCATTAGTAATTCTCTGCTTTCAGGAATCAAAAGGTCAGCTCAAGTTCTCCTTAATCCTTTGACAGAAGACTTGAGGCTCCTGCATTTTTCATCAGCAATTAGCTTTAGGAAAGTCTTGTGTCTCAATGTCAAAGGTAGAGGGAGGTGGGGGAAAAAGATAACTAACTTGGGAATGAAAGTATGAATCACCAAGAGCTGCCTCAGAAAGGTCATGCAGCACATTATCTAGCACTGGTCTGAAAATTCAACATGTTATCAATTAGCAATATCGCTAAACAAGTGGTGGGAATGCTTACAGTAAACCCTTAAAAGTGTAAAAAGTAACTTGTATCAGTCATTGAAGACAATCACAGATGTAGAAAGAATTTGCCTTTACCAAGACTAAATACAAATATAGCAATCTGAAGATGTTATTACCAAAGATCATATTCTTGAACCAAAAAGTTTAACAAAAAGTTAAATTTCAAATTTGCATGCACATGAATGTGAATCTCACTGCATAAATTTAGGCCAATTATTGATATACAGGAAATCCAACTGAAACATAGAAGACAAAGCAAGAAAGCAACTTCTCCAGTCTATACAGTCAAAGCTCTCTAAAAAACAATAACGAAACATTAAAACAACAACAATAAAAATCACAGCCTTTCCCAACTTACGCTTTACTTTCTCAGACTATTCTAAACCACCAGAATCTTGGTGAGCATAAACCAAATTATCTTTTTAGGTATCTTCCATCTGTAAAACTAGTTACTATAAAGCACTTCACACACAGCCATATCTTTCTTCCTTAGTCGTAGTATTAATACTGAATACTGCCCTGCCAGATACTTTAATCTTCTACTAAGGTATCTGTTAATCAAAGGTCTAACCAAAGAGATTTCAAAAGTAATCTTAACACTAGGCATTGATCACACTCTCTGCAACTCACTCTGAAAAAAAGAATCTGGAAGTTTTAGAGAATGAATTTCCCAAAACCCCTCAAATACCTTTCCCAAGAATAATAAAACATCAGTCCTACACTTTCAATCACTTCTATGCAGCTTATTATTTATCATCATTAAATAAGTATTGAAAATTTTCTTACTGAATAAGGCTTAAAACAAGGCAAAACAAACCTGTCTCCTATCGATTCCTATACGATTTAAAAAAATTACAGAGCAGCCCTTAATGTCCTGGAAGATGGACCAGGCTAAAACTACTAAAGCTAGTTGCTACGAACTTGGGTTGAAACTGCATTCTTTGAATAAGAAATACTATTTACTGTGCTGTCATGAACCATTATACAGGGAGATAAATATTTATCTAGCTGTCCAAAGAGTAACTTTTATTAAAGTATTCTGTAAACAAATAATGACTCACCTGACCAATGTCTGATTGTGCAGATCCCACACAGCAATGTTCCCATCACTACAGCAGGAAAAGCACACCTTGGAGTCAGGGCTGATAGCCAGAGCATAGCAGGCAGGGGCTGAAGATGTCAGTTCCGCTTTTATACGAGGAGTTGGTGCTGCCAGGTCCCATATGGATAAGGTGCTGGCTTCTCCACCAACTATGAGGGTGCATCCATCAGGCAGCAATTTACAAGAGCGGATGTAGTTATCTCTGTTCTGTACAACACAAATCACTTCTGTTATGTTAATACATGTCTGCCAGTGATGACCACTAATATCATTATGACTGCATCCAATTTTAAATAGAAACTATTTTTCCAGTACTAAAAGTACAGAAAAGAAACTAGTAGACCCTAAAAGGCTTCAAACACCTACGTCTCATCATTAACCACAAACTGCAGCTGCAGAAATTAAACTACAGGTTTATATTGCCAGTATGCTCTGTTCTGAACCTGATGAATGGTAATGGTTCCATCCCATTACATAAGACAGAGCCAAAGCAAGCCTGCATTTGTGCAAGGGCACTCCTTCAGCTAGTATCAGCCATCCTATAGGAATATTTCTGAAAAAATAAATGAACTCTCATTTTGGCATTTTATAAATCATTTGTAAAAAAGTAGTTCAAGTCTCATGCTTTTGAGGTTTGGGGGCTTCCCTTTAAACACTATTTTGCATTCACAGTTTTTAAGTAAAAAATATTGAAAATTTTATAACTTCACTCATCTTAACTTGGATTTATACTGGTCCTTTATTGTTCAGCATAATTCTTATCATACCGATATTAATGGTTTCACATTTGTGGTAAAACTGCTGACTGAGAAGTACTAAGGAATTTAAAGGTGGGAAAAAAATTCAGCCTTCACTTAATATAGGCTAGACTCCATAAGTGTATTGGATGTTAACTTCTCCATAAGAGCTGCCAAATTAATACGGAAGAGTTCTTTAGAAGACACATGAATAAGACCTGTAACTCAGAACAAAAAACAAACAAACAAAAAAACCTATGTCATCAGTAGTATGTTTTACTTTTTCTTACTACTCCAAAAGAACAGTAAGATGTGTGACAGAAACTCTAAGTTACTGGCAGCCACGCAGCTCTGTAACTTAAAAGAAGGCAGCTAAGACCAGTACACCCCTGCCGCAAAACAGAGTACATACTCAGTCACATTGTTACTACTAGACAGCTAACATGGGGACAGCAATAAAAAAAGGGCAAAGGCTTAGAAAAACATTTATTTTGATCAATACTCAAATCAATATTTTGTCATTCAGAATAGATATTACTGAACTTTATGACATTAAGTCTTTTCAATCAACATTTCACCTACTGGCCTGTTTTCAAATTCCTACACTGGTTCCACTGACAGAAGAATCTTTTATTGAGGATCACTGCATAAAAATGCTCAGGTAGCTAGACTATTGAACTCCATTCCATCTGGTAACCAGTAGAACTGAAAACAAACAAACTAACAAAATGCATAATGTTCAGAACAGCAACAGAAAGTGTAGCAAAATTTAAAGTGACCATGATACCTTGTCATATTATTTCACTATATAATTGCTATCTCCTTGTAAAAAAAGTCACTTCTGGCATGACTTAAACACCTTGAAAGGGTCTGTGTAGTTCTGTATAAGCCTGGCTTTTAAACTCAGGCAGTAGGAAAGCCATGAACATGACTAGAGGAGGATTGGGTGGGGGGGGGGAGGGAGAGGAAGCCACCCCCACCCCCATATACACACCCACACACTCAGGTACATTGTTTGCGTAGTAGTTTTATCTAATATATTATTTGACCCTTAATGACAATATTCATCCCTAAACAAACCAGGATTCTTCCATTGTACCACCACCTGTTTAGTAAAAAGGATAGATAAAGCAGGAAGCAGAACTGCCTGCTATTTCCTTGTAATAGGAATAAAATCCAGACAAGGACAGCTATTTCCTTATTGAGTCTCCAAGGAGAACTTATCCTTGTGCATAAGTTCCTGTTCACTTACCAGGCAGTCCAGCTGTGAGACAGGGCTCTTGTTGCCAGGCTGGCTGATATCCCAGACTTTGACGCACCCCTTCCCACCCGTGTACACGTGTCTCGTGGGGTTGCTGATAGTAACTGCACACACGACTTCCCCATGGTTCAGAGTGTTGATCTGACGAGCGTGGCGAGGGATTCCTGGACCGATGAGGGCATCAGGAGGGAAAGGTACAGGCTGCATCTGACCATCTGCAGTAACGTGAAATGAGTATGCTCTTTTGGGGAGAAAGAAAGAAGGGAGAGAAAAAGAAAAGAAAAGAAACATCAACCAGTTACACTGGTAAAACACATGAAAAAACTGTGTTTTACAATTGCTTTCTTTATCTTTTTTTCACACAAAAACCAAAACTACAGTGCCAAATAGTGCAGGCCCAGCCCCTGGCAAGCCACTACATTTGCAGACTTCTTCCATGGAACTTGCAGCCATTGCCCTGCTGTAGAACTAGCCCTGTTGCACAGCCAAAATTAAAGTGCTCTTATCTACTTCTACACCTCATCTTTAATATCAGCATTACCTGTGCTCACATGCACCTCTGAGTTGGGAACTAGCACTTTAAATTGAGAACAAACATGCAGAATGTACACACACATATACACACCCTTCATCAGAAGACTGGATACCACCTTCTCTTAATCATGTTTTCAATATTGTTGAAAAAGTATTTTGGAAAAGCTGAATGACTCAGTTTCCCAGGCACTTTTGGCACACGTGTAACACCTCTTATTTGTATTCATTGTGTGATTTTAAGTATATGAAAACTGAGGGTTAAGGAGGTGAATACTAGTACTGACAAAATAACAGCAATAAAGCAAGCTCTCCTCCTTGGGAACGGAAGTTACACAAGATTTCTTTGCATCCACTGTAATGTCTGAAGTCAGCTCTACTCAAGGACTAGGACACAAATAACTGCTAATTAAGATTTCAAGTTTGGAGGGATTAAATAACGAAAATACTACTACAAAAAAGGTTGCTGTTTGCTACAATGCTGAGATTTTCTTTTGTCTTAAGTGCAAGCATAATTCATATTTTTAAACATTTGTCGCTTTTATAGCATTCTCCAAGAGCTTAAAATGAATAAAAATGAGAGCTAGGAGTTTTTTCCACTGAGCTACCCTTTACTTAGTGATACTTTATTTTTTAATGTATCATTGTGTTCAGAATTGTTTTTTTCCCAAGTGCACCTTTGCCAGAAATCTTAAGTCCTTGTTACTCAAGTTAAAATCTAGTATTGCATCAGTCTCCCTCAGACCTCACTAGATGTTTCAACTTCACTCTGTTCTGAACAAGTATGTTCAAAGCATTTCTTTGCACATTCTAAAATATTGCACATTTTGAAAGAATAGAATGTGCAAGAGGCCCCAATCTGTAATAGACATCACAACGTACATTTGGAGTCCTTTCCAACTGAATACGCCCAGGAGCAGAGCCAAAGAGAAGATGTTCCTTTTAAGAGGACTTAAAAGAAAGTAAAGGCTTCCTCTACTGCTTTTTCATACAGAAAAGTATGGAGAAACAGTTGCCCCATGTAATATCATTGTTCTCTCAGTAGAAAAAGAGAAAAAAGACTGAGGACAAAAAGTCACTCCTATTAACCAAGGAGAAGAAAGGAAGAGTGCCTGAACATGCAATTCCTATATATCATTTCTGTTTAATGGTTGGACTTGTCAACTGAAAACATCCTCAGAGACTATACAGAAATGGAGGCCAAGCAAGCATGAGAGATGACAAAAAAATGAATAGGAAATGCAAGATAAGAAAGGAAGTACAAAGATCACTCTCTCACGACCACACAATCTGCACAGTGTATCAGATGTAGTTCTTCCCAAGCGACCCTTTTCTTTTTTAGAATACAGAATTACAGCAATGATAAAGGCTACACTAGAAATCTGTACCATTTGTGTGAAGAGTAGAGATAAAACTGTCTCAATAGATGACACAAAAGATGGGAGATGAAGCAGAAGAGGAGCAGCAACAAGACTGCTAAAGGCTGAAAAAAATGCTCAGGTCCAGGTCTAGAATCCAATTACAAAGTCATTGTACTTAGGAGGCTGGAAAGCACCACTCCAATCCTAGACCACAGATCAAAGCCAGCTGCAGACTATTTGTTAGTAATAACAGTACACAGAACCACACAACTTTGAAGTCTGCCCATGTTTTTAATTACTGATAGACAAAAAACAATTAAGCAAGGAATAAACAATTTTTCCCATCATGAATAATCCACCTGCACATTTTCTTTAGAAAAGAAAACATATTACAGAAGGTTATACCTTAAAGGTACTTTTCAATTCACAGTATTTTAAGAAATCTGGTGTTTTGAAATGCTTCTGCACGTATACACGTGTAGGTTCTCAGTTCTTGGCTAGGATGGGAGGAAGACAATAAAATATTTTTCAAGTTCTTGGTGTATACAGTGCCATTACAAGGACTTTTCTACTCTGGAATGTTAGTCATTCAACTCAATATATTTTAAGCATGTGTACATTTATCATGTTAAGTATGCCATATTCACAGACTCAAATTCTTTAAATTGATGTATATTTTTGGTTGCCCAACCCTGAAGTTCATCAATATTTAATTAAATTCAGTAAGTTGAGTTCTGTAGAATCTAACTTGAAGATTTCTTATCAGACCTCCTCACCTCCCTCCTCCTCAAACTGCTATGGACATTTGAATTCCAAAATACCATAAAATTCTATCATGTGCATTTTTGTCCTTCTAAGAGGATCTTGTAGAATTGAAAGCTTATGCCAAAAACTGTTTTCGTCCACAGCACTCTGTCACTAGGAAATGACTGGGTTCCACAATCTTCCACCTCTGGTGAAATAATTTAATACATTAAGACAGCCCCTCCTCACACTGGATTAACACACACAGGAAAGGAAAAGAGTTCTTAGCAACATCATCACAGCCTAACTTGAAAAATATTAAGCAGGTATTAGCCAATGACTGTATTTACACTTGTAACTAATTATATACTAAGAGAATATTAAATAATGCCTAAGAAATGTATTTGTGTTAAGAACAAAGGATAAGCAGTTTAGACCAGAAGAGATAGTTACAAAACTATCCTAGTCTCCTATTTAGGGGGAGAATTCTGAAAATATATACTCTGTACACTATTCTGTCACTATTCTGTCACCTATGGGTATTTCCCCTCTGAGTAAGAGGCAGATTTTATGAACCATTCTCCTTTTGATCTATTATATCTGAAAGTTTTTTTTCTTGTGTGTCACAGGAGCACGGAGAATCTGCAGAATTCCTATCACAATCTAGTAGGCTGTAAGACTAAAAAAATTTTTGCAAAATTAAAGGGTATCTCTGTTCACCAGCTTAAATTTGGTAATTTTGACTCTCCAGTTCCCAAGTTCAAAAGTACGTATCCTCTGACATCTGAGGGAAGTCCAGAACAGCCTTCTCCTCTTCAGAGATTTTTAGCAGAACAGTTTTCCACATGAGTTTATTCCTCAAGACTAGGACAAGTTAACAAAACCACCTATCTCTTAGCTCCTCTGAGTATTCAGATTGATATAATACATGCAGTTCTTAAAAGTACTATGCCATCAAAAACAAACAAAAATAACAGCTTCCACTTCATCTCTCCAATTCAAACAAAATTCCTGAACTAGTGCAAAAACACCCAAACTGCAACACACAAAAGCAGACTGTTCCTTCTGTTGATGACTGCATTTTACTTTCAGGTCTTATTTGTACACTGGTTTATTTTTAGTTACAGTTACCACAACAAACATTGAATATCCTTGACTAGCCAAGTATGGTATTTTGCTATATAGGGAGAAATGTTGACAGTTAGTGATCAAGGTATTCACATGGAACTAACAAATCTTTTTAACTTCATAAATAGCATCAAATCATTCTATCGGGGCCAGGGAAGAGCAAAACTGATACTCTAAAATACTATAAAATTAGTCTTCCTTTAAAACACTCCTCACTGTACACTCACTAAAAAAAACAAAGAACAAGAGAATTGAAATCTTTTAATTCTTTTAATCTATTTTATGATTCCAAAACTGTATACTATTCCTTTCCAAAAAACAATGCTATTTGAACACAGTGCAAAGTCATCTTATAACTAGAACCTGCAGAGTTTACAATTTCAGTGCAGCACATTAACTGGTCTCTAGGATAATGCAAATTTTCAAAAGAACCAAGAATTCCCCTTTAGTCTGACTGTATGGCTAATGTAAGAGACTTTCCTAATGCAGGTAATAAATACTTTCAAAGATGTTTCAGTTAGCAGGGAGTATTTCCAAGCAATGGTAATCAAACAGAACTAAAACAAAGGCAATTCCAAAACCATCAACAGAAAAGTAACAGCTCAGCTTCTGGTATTTTAGGTTTATCCCACAGCAAAAGCAAGTAAAGAAGTTGCTTCAGAGGAAAAAGCCTGAGTTAGTCCAAGCAATATGATAATGAAACATATTACTGAATATATCAAATCAAGTAGAGAATAGGGAAGTATCAAAGTAAGTGATCTGAGAAGCAGTATGAATAAAATCCTGGAGAGACTACCTAAACAAAACAAACCAAATTAGATAAAAAAGTCGGAATACAAAATGTAACCATAAACATGCACTGTTTTTGCGCCTTGAACAGTCAACAGCTAGAACCTAGTCTTCTTCAGAGTAGTTCTGACTGACAAAAATAGGTTTTCACAGCTTTTAAGATACAATATAACTTCATTACTAATGAAATAAAAGTTAACGAATGTCTGTGAATACACTGGCTTATAAGTAAAAAATTACAACCAAGGGATTTTTATTTCCAAAAATATTTTATATAAGGATGTCAAATCCTACTTAAGTCAGCAAGAAGGTGTTTGGCCCTTAATAAAGGGAATCTGTTTTCAGGACAAAGTATGTTCCTGACTACTAAATTTAAACACCCCACCATCTGATACATTACACCAACTCACAGACTTTTCACTTCAATAATCCCACCAACATACCACCAGCTTTTCTTTGAAGAAATTCAGGTTTAACAGGTTTCTCACACCGCCAGCAGATAACTAAGCCTGTTCTCAGAAGCATGGTGGACAACAATGAAAACACATTTAGGATGGCTTTTCCAATATAAGTAGCCTGCAGTTTTATTAGTGCAATGCAAAAAAAAAAAAAAAAAAGAGCAGGAAAAATCACCTGCTTTACCACCTCTAATCTGCTGTACATTTTTCAAGATGCTGGAATGACTGACATTATAGCTTATCACTAGGTATCAATGGGAGGTCAAAAAAGATACACAGAAATCTGTCTAAGTATGTGTGTAAACACACACCACAGTGTTTCTTATAAACTTACACACTATTCTAAAAGTATGTTTCTGAATTTTTCTGAATCTGCAAAAGTAAAAGTGAAATCATAGACAAGCTTCACAGAAGCTTCACAATGGTTTGGCACAGAAGACAGTACGTACCAGGAAAACCCAACATAGAGAGCACAAAATGTTAAGAGGTTTCAAAGTTATCTTTGTATGTAGTTAGAAAAAGCTATGTTCCTGCTGCTTCTTGTTGAAAGTGAAGAAAAGATTGGATGTCAAACATGAAAGGACAAAAAACAGATTCTAAAGGAATGTCCAAAGCTGCTACAATCCTCTCTGCCCTTCCCTCCCTGAGGGAACAGTTTAGTTGAATTTACAAAGTACGTTCTGTCTACACTTGTGTACACTAGCTGTCTAGAAGTATATATTGAAAAAAAGTACTCAGATTTAAGAGGTTATTTATCTAAATAACTAAACTAAATATGGATATACTCTGTCTCAGTCTACCATAGCCAAATTATGGAAGATCTCAATGTACGTTGTTTCGATGCAACTATTTTAACATCAGTAATCCTTAATATCACAGAAGTAATTTATTTAAGCACTTTTTCACCAATACTTAAAGCCTTTCAATAAAAAGAAACTTGTGAAAGTCATCTTACATCTATGTACCACCCACTGCACAACTGTTTCCTTATTCTTCTCCTTTCCAGTTGCATACTTCCACAATGTTTTAAGTGCTTGCTCTGTTACGCAAGGCGTGCATCAGCTGCCCAACTGCTTCAGACACCCACTGTGATCAACAGTTTCAGACCCTCATGCCTCTTAACAGCTGCCAGACAAGGAGTCTGTGAATTTCCGTTATGCATTTATGATCACTATAGTATGAATTTTAGTTTCAGCCTGTTCTATCTTACCCATTTTACCACTGTCTACTAGTTTACAATTCCCTTAGCCTCTTCTAGAAAAGAAGTTTAAAAAAAATACCCACTCTCAAAGGTACATCATCTTTTCTCTCGAAATAAGTAAATGCACATCTGTTTCAGGGGAGGACAGCTACCAGTTGAGAATTTATACGCTATATTCCTTATCAGAAGTATAAAGCAATCTCTTGGGAACAACTGAAACACTACTCCCTTTGGAATTCTTGTTCACTGACACAAGATAACGTTATGCTCTCTACATATTGCAGACACTACCGAAGTGTTACTTACGGTTTTCCCCCAGGAATTCCTGCTAGATTTGGAGGGATTCCAGGTACTCTCATGTGAGGAGGAGGATCAAACCCAACCTGACAATGAGGAGAAAAAAAAAGAAAAAAAAAGAAAAAAAACACACTTGCAATTTCTCATTTAAAAAGTTCCTTTTCTTCACCCCCAGATGCTATTAAACATTTAAACAAAATTTAAACATTAAATGACTTAGAAAGAAAAATTTAATGACAGCATTAGACAAGTAGATTAGATGATTTCTTGTGTGTGTGGGGGGGGGGAAGAGTAATATTAAAAACAAAGAATTCATATTCAGATAGAAACCCATTAACATATATCAAGTATCCACATCACATAGTAAGGCATACTACAAAGATCCTTGAGTCACCACTAAGCTAGCTCCTTCACTGCAGGCCATGTTGTGTTGGCATGTGGCCAAATCAGTGCTGTTCAGTTCTTGTGACAACTAGCACTTACACATGCAGGTGCAGCACAGTGCTCAAAGGCAGCTTCAGGCCTCACCTAGAATCTGCGTATCATACTGCACTGCACTGTGTGGGCACATCAGCTAACAGTTCTCTCACTGAGCTACATTGCAGGGTACACACAAATTCATCTATAGTTTAAACATATTATATAGGCTCTCTTCACATGCTGCAGTTCCATTAAACTTGTATCTCAAATAAGTATGTACATCATAATCTAAACAAGAATTCTGGACTAAATACACTTTTTTCTTCTAATACAGTAGACTTGAGTTGCATTTCTTATTGCTTTAAGAAGAGCATATGCTATTTAGAATTTCCACTTTTCCAGATAAAAGCCTTGTTTACCAGTTTGAAGCAACAGTCTTACTCCACAATAATGAGGAAGATACAACCTTACGAATTTAGAAGTAGGTAAGTCTGTGCATTCAAAGCTGCCATCAAGCTCATATGTTTGCAGAATCAGGCCATTAGGCCATCTGGTCAATAGCAGCAGTGGCTAACACATTCCATTTACTTATTATACCCACAATAGCAAAAATGACTATTCTTAACACACCTTATTACAGAACTTCAAGACATATACCGACCAATTTCTCATAGTGATTTCAATAAAAAACAAAATAAAGGCAGAAGTAGATAAAAGGACTTCTATATGCTTCAAGATTAATTTAGGATGTCTGTACAGTGCACAAATCTGATTCGTAAGAGAAAAACAGATATCCAGAGCACCAATAAAGTGCTTTGCAGCTACCAACACTACCTTTTCATTTAAAGCATAAATAGCTTTGTATTTACGAATGATCCAAAGCACTGATGAAAGTTAACAAAAAAGGAGACATACATAAATACACTCAGATTCTGTTTTCAAAGTACAACCTTGTTTCTCCAGGTATACAGCAAAGTGAAAGACACAGTGAAGCGGTCAAGCCTCTGGTGTTGTTTTAACTTGGGAATCTGACAATGTTATATGAAGTGTGCAGCTCTTCTCAGTGAACCATAACCCATAAGCCTGAGATTGCAAGCAATGTATAGCTTACCATAGGAGATCTTCCATAAGCAACCACAGCAGCTGCAGCTGCAGCAGCACTCATCTGGGGGGACATATTGTGCAAACTGGCATAGGCTGCCCCTGGACTTGTTAGCTCTCCGTTCATGCCAGCATGAGGTACCATTCCAAATGGAGCAGGGTAGGGTCCGGGTACTGCCAATGGTGTCCGCAAACCTGCGGCTACAGAAGAATGAAATCAAGCAATTTTACTTCCCTGCACAGAGAGAGGAAAACAGTCCTTTATTCTACAGTACCTAACCTTCCTCCCCTACACCTACTGCCATACTGCCAAGAAGCATTGCCATATTTCATTACTACTACCTCTTTTTACTCAGTGTAAATAAGGCCTACTGAAGCCTGAGCTAGCAGATTACTTCTAACAATCTCTACTAGCCTTGCCTATTTCCATTTCTCCAGTATTTCCCTGTTTACATTAATCACTTCTTTGCCAAATTAAGCCGTAAAGCTGACAGATATGGTTTACACAGCTCGTGTCTGAAGCAACTGCGTAGTACCAGCCTGAACAGTAAAAGTAAACTTCATCCTGCATTTGTCAAGATTTACACTGCTGCAAATATTAGTAGTGCAGCAGTCTTGTTCTGAAGACTGGAAAAAAGACTGCATTCAGAATAAGCACCAGAAACTTCTGAGAAGTTTTTCTATATTGCATATAGTCTCTGGATTATTTGTAAAAAAGATAGAGACAAAGTAAACAAAAGAAAAACATAAAGATATTTGAACTCTTATAATCCAAACATCTGCTTCTCATCAAGCCTTCTCTTAATATCAAGAATAAAGGAATACACTTAACATCCACATAGAACCGCATATGTAAAAATGATTAATGCTGAAACCATAAAAACACAAGAGGTAATGCATTACCAGCTTGGTTAACCAGAGGGTCCATCGTTGGAGGCTTGCCAAGCCCCTGACGAAGTGCTGGAGCTGCACTAGTGCCTGGGGTTGGCACATCACTTCGAGGAGTTGGTGTGCTGGATTTCAAAACAGGCGTGCTGGCTTTTTCATGCTGGTATCATTAAACAAATTAAATGAGTATTATTTTTAATCCAGGTCATATTACACAATTTATCACAACAGCAGCTGGGATGCTGGGCACCTACTACCTACTCCCTCAGCCAATTTTCATAAATCCACGCAATGTTGACAGCATTAACTTATGATAGACAAGCACTGACCTTTTCTACTATTGCCAAAATTAAAATAAGTACAGAGTTGTAGAAAGTTATTTTTCCTTCTTCCACTGTCATGAAAAAATGCATGAGCTAATTTTTCTTCAGGACAATATTGTATGAAACATCAATTTATTTCAGCTTGTAAACATTATCATCTCAAACACTATTGGATGAAACAGATTAACTACAAAAGCAAAGTACCACCATATCTGATGATATCAAAAAAGAATGTGATCAAATCATTAATGATATTGTAGAAAGAAAATTTTCAGAGAGCAACAGTTTATTCCGAGTAAGGTAAGAGTAGCCTAGAGAACCTCTTAGGGGCTATGTGCAGATCTACAGAGGAATTAAAGCATAAGGTATTGCTCAAAAAGAAAGTAAGGCTTAAGCAAATCTTGTGTGTCAGGTAACAAATTTGAAACTTGTTTCATAGAAATGCAACAAGCAATCAGCATGAAGCTGAAGTTATTGCTGAGAGGAAGGCTGAACAGTACTGTAAAGATCAGGAGGAACAATAATCAATTTCAGCTTCAAATGTTTCAAATCATGTGTTTTCTGCGCAAAATTGTTCTAGGGCATGGAAGAAGTAGACCTTACATGCAAAAAGAACATACTGATGCACTATAGACTGCTTATAATACTCACCAAACTCATTTCTTTGGATTTCAGGGAAGTGGAACTTCCTGAAGAGGCTGTAGATGCTGGACTGCTAGAGGCATCCTTCTTCAGGAAGCGGTTTTTATCTATACCATTTTCGCGTGGTGAATGAGCAGGACTTGCTCGTGGGGACGATGGATCCTAAACAACAGGAAAGAAACAATGGCAAAGGAGCATGTTATGGGTTGGTACACACAGAGCACTGAGAAGCTAGAGGGGAACAAGAGAGGGGAACCTAGAAGAATTAAAATAGTAAGCTCAAATGAAGAGATACTTTGTTGCATCTATGCAAAAAGGCTTAAAACCTTTTGTTAGTTTAATGTAGACATAAATGAATTCATACAGTAAGCAATCGGGATTTACTTTAGATTACATGCAACTGTAAACTGTTTCCAAGTACACAGCTTGTTACGTAAGTACAATCTAAAAAAAGCATGCATAATAAGCAGTAATAGCAAGATAGACCAAGAGTAAGAGTAATAGGTTTTCATTGCTTCCATATGTCCTCCACATACTGCTAGTGAGCACCAAAACTTTCAGTAATAATTTCTTAGGTAGTACATGCTTTCATCATCTCTACTTTCACAGGAAATAATAGAAATAGATACTATGGCATGTAAAGCATGTATCTGCTACTTCTTTCTAGATACCAACTGTAATTGCATCACTACTTGCATCTTCAGAAAAAAATAAAATAATCTCTCATTTAGTCATCTTTTTCTTGGCCAGAGGCACTCTCTGCTTTTACTTTATCCTGAAATAGCCTACTCAGCAAGCTATAAAGCCAAAGCTGTGCAGGTTGTCTATGCTCTTTCTGCTCATGAGAACTGCAGCTGGGGGTGGGGGGGTGGGGGGGAGGGAGAAGTACTCACTGGAGGGCAGTAAGTCTACCAATTGATTATTGAGTAGTATCATAATAACCAGAACTTCTGAGATCATTCTTAAATCTCTAGTTGGATATCCATTTTTCTACCTGGCAGACACCATTCAGGCACTTGGAGCTGCCAGATACACTTCCTCTCTACCTGTGCTTTTTAAAGAGCGTAAGAATCTGTTCCAACTTACTCAGGCTTCCTAAACTTTTTGGCTGTTTGAGATAAAAAAAAAAAACGAAGGTGAAAGTCAGTGCCTTCACCTTGATGCCATTACCAAAATTCTATTGGGAGGGCAGGGAGAGGGGGCTCTTTGAAGTGGCTATGATTTGGGAAAATTTTGCAAACAGAATTAAGGATAGTTTAGCTGACTTCATTCTAAATTAGGAAAGCCTATGTGACAAAAGTTGTCTTTAAAGTTGGAAGTTGAAATATTTGTAATTTTAAAGCCACTGAAAGTGTTATCAATGCTACTGCTAATAACTATGAGGTCAAATATTGTCTTTCCTTCTCATTTAAAGTAGTTTAAAAAACCTCAACCCTTTACACGCATCTCACCACAGCTCTCCCCAATACAGAACAGCCGTGAAATGTTCAAACTTAACTGCTGAGAGAAAAGATAGGGATAAAGCAGCAGCAGAAAAAGCAGAGGGCCACCAGATAAAGCAAGGAGGAAGACAGAGTAACCATGATACTAACAAGGAGAATTTGTGAATATTTTAATATATCCACACAGTGGGTTTTTTTCATTTAACTAAATGCACATTTCCTTTAATGTTTGGTCAAACATAGAGACTACAAAAATAAAAAAAAGTTACCTCATTGGATACATCTACAACCAAGTTATCATCACTCTTGTCCCCATCACTGTCCTATTAAAAATAAATAAATAAATTGTTCATATCAATTCATACAGTAAGAGCCTAGAGAGAAAACTAGGCATCTACTCAGACATTTTATTGTTTTTCCCTTAAATAAAAAGCAAAGAGCCTTTCTTTACTTACTAGCAATAGAGCAAGCAAGATTAAAACAGGAACACAACAGCTTTCTAGTGCTTTAACAATAAAGCCTAAATGAGGTAGGACTAGTTTAGTGCTAGTCCTGCCATCAGTCAGAGATGGTCCGATAACTCCCCAAATTGCCATTATAAACATGTTAGGACACGTTAGGACATATGAGCATGTGGGAAGTGTACCTTATTTCACTGCAGTGGGGGACATTTGTTCACCAGGAACACTGCCCTTGACAAGGGCAAAAATAGTTACCAAGCAATGACTAAACACACTGAGCTGATTTTGTCATGTTGTGAAGAAGTTACTGGGATTGTTAAAGGCACCTCCTATAGTTATTAGTTATATCAGGAGAGTCACCTGTAGCTAAACAAACATACAGGTTAAAACTATCCAAGTCATATCAAAATTTGAGTCAAAAATCAAAAAGGCAAATTGTGAATTTACTGCCATATTTCCAAAGCAATAATTCCTACCACTCATTTATCCTCCTTTTATTAGAAGTCGTTTCTCTTTGTCCCTATAAGCACCACTTCTAAAAAACCTGGTAGTCAACAACTTAGATGTTTGCAGTTTGAAGTCAAGGAATCTCTAAAAAGAGAAACCTGTTCTAGATCAGAATAAAACTGAAACTTTCATATAGTTTTATTTTGTTCAATTCTTTATTTTATTGGTGACTTCACTGGTAAAATCCATCTCAAGAAAACAACATACAAGACTAGACACACATTTTTTTTTGGGGGGGGGGGGTTAAAAAATAACAAAACCCTGTTTCTACAATGCAATATCCTTTCCAGCACAAATAGAAGAGAAAAAGTAAGATTAAATTTTTATGTAGCTTGAGCATACTTTAAATTTAAGATGAAAAATAACCTTAGAATTTCAAGGCCTCAAAGCTGAGGGAGTAGCATAAGTATGTTTGCCAGATGTTTCCATAACCAAAACTAAGTTATTAGAAAGTGGTGTAAATAAGACTCAAAGCTGCAAGTATAATACAACACCACAATATGCAGAAAGGGGAAAGTAACCCAGTCAGCTGTCAATGGCTTAAATGCTCAAGTGTTATTGACAGCAGACTTTCCCACAAATGGATATCCTGGGTCCAAGTGGAAGAGAAATTCTACTTCCAGATATTGATGACATATTGGGGCACCGCATTTTTTCTTGGGTCTCCATAACCAGCAAGTAGTAATTAAAGTTATCTAAAGCACACATTTCGACCAACACTAATACTATGTTAAAGAACAACTTCATTTGTTAAGTTCTACTTTACAGTATTCATTCAGTTCAGGTCAGTCCTATTCTAAGGCCTGTTCAAGTATCAACCTGTTACTTCACTGAGCATTCAGACTTGAAGCCAGCCTGTGAGGTTCATGTGGGCCACTGTTCTACTGAAATGCCCCTCCGAAAAATGAGAAACAAGCAACATTTGTCAAAATGCAGAACACAAACGGAACTTTGTTTCATTTGCTTTCCACTGAAACTGCCTTATCGACAGAAAACATACTTCAAGAAGTTGGAACAGCCCTCAAAGCACATGCAATTTGCAATAATAATTACTGCTCAACATGGTAATAGTTAATATCAAAAATGTACTAGCTTCCTCTTCTTTCCCTTCTCTCTCCACCTTCCCCCCCCCCCAAAAAAAAATAAAAAGTCAGTGAAAAACTCCTATCTTCAACAAACCAGCAGCATAGTAGCTGGTTTACAGCAACCCAGAAAGGATCTTTTGCTGAAACTTAGAAATGGTCCTTAGAACACTTGTGAATCAAAACCAGGTACCCCTGGCAACTTCTTGCCTGTTGAGGAGTTTAACTTGGCAAGAGCCAGAACTATTGACTCACTGCTCTTTCCACAATACAAATAATGATCTCGCTGGCATATACATTCATGTACTACATCAGGCATTAGAAACCTATAGCCTTGTTCTTTCACAGCTCTTTCACTTCTCATACACACACTGTATCCACAAACAAATTAATCATTTGACATGGATTTGCTTACATAGTGGCTGGAATCCTTATCATCCACCTTTCTCTTTTTGATGTCATTGGTATATTCAGGCCCATTCCTGCGTTTATCTGTGCTTCGCAGGCTGTCCGCGACCAACAGAGAATTACTCTGCAAAGACAAAAAATAAAGTCAATCAAAAAAATTTGTTTCAAGAATCCCCTGTATATGCCTAAAAACGCAAACTGGATGTGATAGATGCTTTAGAAGTGTGATAGCTACACAGTCTTTCATTCCATTTAATTAAACCAAAAAGTCCTCCGGGCAAACACATATAGCTTCATGTATTCTACAGTGTAAGCTCAGCTTTTCATTGTTCACCTTACCAAAAGTTTATTTTACTTGTCAGTCACCAACTATTTAACTACTCAATTCAATTGAATTTATTATTTAGAAGAAACAGACTTGTTTATTCATGAGCAGGTAAGAATTTTTTTTGTATGTACAGAAACTTAATAAATACAATCTGATTGCTTGCTTGTAGATCATAAATAAACATATATTTAGTATGTCTACACCTGCAGGAATGGAAAAATATATGGCAACATGCTCTTTAACTCTTAAATAACAAGTAAATACTAAATAAGGTTGTTCAGGACTCATTTGTTAGTTGTGGTAAACTCAGCTGGGTACCTTCAACAAATTTGCTGCAAACACAAAGATCAAGTATCTTTACTGCCAATGTAACATTCCTAATAGTGTGAAATTAAGGCTAAAATGTTGTTTAATCAGATTTGGTCTGAAAAACTGAGACCAACAGATACACAAGAGCAAAGACTAATCTTTTCCTCAAACTGCATGGGCTACTCATTCAAATATGCTAAGTACAAACTGTTGACCCAAAAAGAAAGGCATTTTAGGTATTTTCAGTCACATGACAATTTGACATGCCTGCATTCCCATCTCCATTCCAGTTAAAGCATTAAAACATGTTACAATGAGTTCTTTTAAGTGCAGGATTAGCATATGCAAGAGGGCAATTTGTTCAGTGATGTGTTAATGCTGAGAACAATGCTGAATGAGTAGAGGAGAAAAAAAATCCTTTCACAAAGATCTGGTAAACCTAGTTTCTAAAGGCCAAGTGCATGCTTACATAAATAAGTATATACTCATATAAATACCAAGTAAATATGTATTTACATATACACATGTAAATCTCACAAGAGGAAAGCCTAGTACTAACATAGATGCTATGGTACACATGTAAGCCACAAAGGAAATATTTGTGCCTAAGAGCCAGAGAGGTATTTACTCTTAATATATGATGAACATAACATTAATAGCCAGTAAACTACGCACTGAATGGCTCCCCCTTTAAAATCAGAGGAAACCACCATGGTAGTTTTGAAGAACTCAAACATTAGTGTTCAGTCCCAAGGAGAAGGAAAACAAAATGGAGTACATAAAGCAACCTGAATCCTCTTTTTCCTACTTCAGAGGCTGCACTTTAAAGCTAACTCTAAGTTCTTTCATTCACAACTATTCAAGCTACACAAATGTCACAGGGCTTACATAATGTATGTAGGAAGGTCTAATGAAATTCAGTATAAAGAAACTCAAAATAATGTCTTTAACACAATGTTTTGTAGCTAAAAGGTGGGCTTGTGGGATCACTGAGCTAATTGTCTCAATAAATAGTTTGAATTTAACCCCTCATCTCCCAAATGCACAAACTCAGGGATTCTCTATTTTAGATATTAAATGTATCTCTAAGAAAAAAAAAATACTCGTTTTAATATTGAACTCTTATGTCTATAATAGGAGAAATGTTAAAAAAAAGTATGCCATTAGTTCAAACCAGACCACAGATATAAATATTGCAAATGCCTTTAAGTCTTTAAGAAAAAGTTCCTTTTACAAAAAAAATCATACAAAGGCTATTTCAATGCTGAAATGATTTGAATAAAAAAGTCAAATGTAATAAAGCAAAAAATCAGTTCTCTCTAAATTGCTGAAATTAAGTGACAATAATGGAATCATGGCAAAGGGGCAGCAGCTGGGAAGAATTTAGCAACCCTGCTATTTGAACTTTCTACATAAAAGGTGTAGGGAGCAGCCTGCAAACTTTGGCAAAAAGTATGTTGTTAACAAGATTTTTTTTTTTTTTAACATTATGTTCCTTTCATGCAAATATTCAGATAAGAGTCTGTCTACCTACATAATGCTGACAACACTTCTAGGAGACAAATTGTACAAAGTGAAATATTGAGAAAGACATTTAAGCAGTCAGAACTCAGATCTGTTTTACATAAAACACAAGTAGAAGGTATACAGTTACACACTATCAGTTCCTATAATACCTATTTATTACATCTAAAATCATCAGCTACATTTAAAAAGGAAGACTATATAATAGCCTTTTGCATGAATGCCCCTCCTATGAGGTCAGACTCACCAGCAACATCCAAGACTTAGAGCATCTGAAACATGCTGGATAATTTATGTATTCTATACATAAATCTTCCAAAGGCCAAATAAAGATTATTTGATCTGATTTTTCCTCAAAAGCTTGAGGGCTAATCTATCATTTAAGTGTAACAACAACAAAACCTTTTCCCAATCCTGTTCTGCAATATCTGCTTCTATGGACATATTTACACTGGAATGTACTGCTTTTCCCTAACTTATCAAATCTGTATATGGCACTCTTCTTTGGAATCACAGTATCCATACTAGAAACTATTATAGAACAACATCACAAGAGCTGTATAGACAACAGCAAATAAGCATTCTATTACTTGGGCAAAATGGATCATTAAACTCAATTAAATAGATACTGGTTTTATTTTTTAAAAAAATCTACAAGAAAGTTTTTGAAACTATGACCAAAATCAGATAAAGAACAGTTTTTGATTAAAAATAACTTGCTCTTATGAACTATTGCAATTGAAATCATCCATTGTGTAAGATTTTGTTCAACAATATGAAGCTATGCATCCTTGCAAGTAGTATTTCTAGTACATCCAGTACTTTCAGCTGGGATTGACATTCTGATATTAATCAATTTATCTGAAAGATAAATGCAAAAATTGTATATATACAAATAGTTCGTTTCTCTAAGAGAAACTACATCGCATTAGTTTGTTTTGCTCTACTTTCCACAGACTAGATGCATAACTGAAGATTATCTTTGCTTTTATATTAAGAATCTAATTTATTAGGGATTATCAGTATGTCTACAGACTACACACCTCAAATTAGAACAAATGATTAAAATCCATTTTAAGTAAATGTTTTATTTTTCTTCCAATGATTCAAAACTCATTGATTCACCTGAACCCCTACTTTCAAATAAGTCTTGAAAGAATGAAAAGAAAGAAAAAAGCTCAGTATAGTATTACAGCAGTCGGTGTTACCAGACTGCAGAAAGGCTATGTAACAGGATTTGGGATCTCCAAGTGACTTTGCTGACAAAAGAATTCAAACACTTATACCACCACCAGCAAATATGAAGGGAAAACTTAGTCATGGATGAACAGAGAGAAGAAGGCAGGTTCCCTAACAGGAGTAAAATGCACATTATTCAAATGCGCTTCCTTGGCAGCCATGCCAATTTCCCTGAAGAGCTACTTCCAAACCACAACTATGCATGTCAAAAGTAGAGGCTGGGAGCCTACAATACCTCATTTAGCCTCAGTTATAATACTGCATGTGGTTCAACTACACCTGGTCCCAATTAAGACTTCTCTAGTACTGGGTTCTCCCTTATCCCCCTCTCCTCCAAACATACACACTTAAAATTGCTCTGTGCTTGGTCATTCATTGACTCATGGTACATCTAAACCAACTGCGACCACCACAGCCAGGTATGACAGCTGACAACTTGCACTTGTCTGTATTGCCAAGTAGAGCTCTTACAGTCATTTAGTTACCATGTTGGAGCTGAGCTGCTATACCACACATCAGTACTATCTACAGATACCCATACGTACCCAGGAACAAATATAATCCTTTGCTGAGTAGGCAAAATAGGGTCAGGTCAACCATATACAACCGAAATAGCAGATACCAGCCATGCCACTGTTCACTGACTCGCAATGATATAAAGAGTGCACGAGTTGGAGGAGAGACTAGACATGCCCCAGAAAAGTATAAAAAGACTGTATTCAATGAAAGCATTACCCAGTTCCAGAATCAATAACCCTCCTCTGCGAATATGCTTCTTGCAAAAATAAACCCCCCAACATGACAGCAAACTAAGAATTTACCTATAAGATGAACTATTTTTGTTTTAAGTGACTAGTGATGGAAAATTAACAATTGCTCCCCCTTTTTATCTCTCTACTGTAAATTATTTTTAGACTAGTGTCTTTATATTATGGAAATGAAAAATCTAGAAGCTTAAATGGATCTGAATCACCTTCCTTATTGATTCAATATTCCAAAGATGTTACTAGAGAATAAATAAGGCTTATTTTGAATTCGGTATTTTCCAGCAAATGTTTGTCAAAATGGGAGTCAGAAATTATCCAGAAATACTCAAGCTGTGTTCTCTCATCCTCTATTTTGTAACTTGTCACCAAACCTTAATTGTTTTGTACCAGTTAGAAGCTAAACTACAATACAGCATCCCAGAGCTCTTCTGCACACTTAGTTTCTGCTGAAGCCAATTCATTGCTTGCATCCAAGGACTATAAAATTTGACTTATTTTCAAGTTTTAAACAAATGAAAATAAGCAAAAATCCATCCAATAAGAAAATAAAGGTGTAAGTTATGTAAGAAATTCAAGTTCCTCAGTTAAAAGCTGTATCATGGAAAAAAACCTACTTTCTTGACCAAAAAAAAAAAAGAATCATACATGTGTTACATTTGAAAAGTATTCTGAGCTTTTATGTAACTTGTTTTGCAACTTGCCCCTACTCATTTAAAAGAGTTATAACATAAAACTTAAAAAAAAAAAAAAAAAAAAAAAAACAGCTTGCATACAGCATCAACAGAAAGCTAGATTTAGTTGTGCAAAGGCCCCTGCCCCTAAGATTTGATGGAAGAATGGGGTGGAGACCTGAAGACACAGAATATTTTTCTGCTGTAAAGAAAAGAGCATCTGCTTTACAAAACAATAGCAGCATTTACACAAAACCACCTAGGCAGAAAAAAAGACTTCTCTCAAATTTTATGAGCATTTCCTAAGTCTTTAAAAACACAAGCTCAATGCTTTTCACAAGGACAAACAGCAACCTTAATGTGAATCCCAAACGCACAATAAGGTTACAATTCACTGTCTACAAATTATTACTGATACAATAGAGCACTTGACAACATCTGCATTTCTATGCTGTCCAGGCAGGACACTAGAAAGGTGGGAGGACAAGCGATAAATGAATACCTGAGATGAGTCTGATAGATGTTGCCACTGTGCTCTCCAGAGAAAAAACGTGGACAAAGCTGCACTGCTGTCTCCTAAAACTTTATACTGAAGTTCACTCGCAAAACTTGCCTGTTTTGCCGGACTTTATTTCCTGTAGCCAAATTGTGTAATACTAGTAGGAATGGGTGTGTTCCCACAGTAACATGGCTCAGTTTTGGATAGAGTTACATCAGCCAAAAACCTCCTGCCATTATCTAACCAGTCCTATACTTTCATTTTGACCAAACAATTTTAGCATTTCATGTGTGAAACTAACTGAAATACCACACAAATATTTCATAAACATGCATTTAAGAACTTCATGTTTCAGTAAGTAAAATGAAAGGTACAAATGAAAGAAAGTAGTATAAAAGCAGCAAAAGTATGCAAAATGGATGCTGATCACACAACCCAGAATAATAATGAAATATTATATATATATATATATACACACACATATATATATCTCTTTATATTCCACTTCATATTCAGTTATGAATACATGAGTTTCACTGCAGTATGGAAGTTTTTCAAGACATAATATGAAAGACTTGACTGCATATTTACCTAAAGAGACTTTAAAAGGACCAAAAACAGATCTCATTTTAAAAACAGCCAAAACACTTTAACTATAAGTTATGTTAAAAACAGTTTGAAGTCAAACAAAGTATTAAATAGCAATCTTTCAAGCCTGCAGATTTAAAGCTATTAGCTCCTATTGATGACACTGGAAGGTCTTGCAAAACATCTGCGATAGAAATCTTACTGTTGTTCTGCACAAAGTTACCTCAGATAACTAACAGCATGGGTTTTGGTGTCTTTGATGATCAAAGCACAACTCATGATTTTTGGCAGCACCATTACACTTAACATTCAACTCCCCAAACCAAATTCATCTTATCTTAATGACTCAGGTATCACAGAGTAATTTGCAAAATAACAATACTGCTCAGTCAGAACAATACATATTAAATAGTCCTACTGTTACACTTTGTGTACTTCTGATTTATTTGGTAATTTATTTTAAAATATAAGATATTTTAAATTAAAATGAAAGCTATTAAAAAAATTAGAGAATTAGAAAAGTTCAAAGATTGGATCATTTCCAGCTGACCACCTTGGCCACTAATTTGAATTTTACTTCATTGCTTGAATTATATGCATGCTTATTTTTAATAATAATTATACCTTTAGTGAAAGAAAGATTCTAATCCACTGATGTATTTAAAGAAATGGGTACCTTCCCTTTTAAGTTCACCTGTATTCAGCAACTACAGTGCAATTTAACTATAAAATATTATTCTGCAATGGGACCAGAAAGGGGTTATAAGCACATTAGTGTAGTAACCTGAACTCAATTCAAGGTCATACATTGCTATGGCAAAGTTGTTCTATGAAATAAAGTCTCAGATTATTTAAAGGATTCTTTGTGTTAACTCATCATAAAAAGCTGATACCTACTACATCATACCTACTACAGAGAATACCCAGCAAGTATGAGTCACACATATAGGGAGAAAAGCAACTGCAGTGACAATTTGATGTACTTTTAAATATTATTGAACATATACACTAAGCTAAGTGATCTTGCAATTGCCCACAACACATGTGGTGGTTTAATTTTTGACAGTCCTCTCGCTTCATAGGCGAGATCTCTACTCAGCTATTTTCTTTGACGGACATCTGAAATTCAGACTCAATCTCTTAATATTGTCATTTTGAGGCCATGAATTTTGAATTCAAACATCCTTTATATATTTGCTATTCAAGACAAACTGGGAAGGGAGCAGGGTGAGTGCAGTGTGCCCAACTCTTTTCAAAAAAAATTATTTGATGAAATTTTGTAGCAAAGTATGAACAGTCAGAATAGGGGAGGAGGGACAGGAAACAATAAAACCACCAACCTAGAAACAAAAACTATCACACATACAATGCAAACTTTCCTCAGCTCCTGAGAAAGTTGCTGAGAATCCTGCTTTTGGCCAAAACCACTCAAGGACACACATACTTATAACTCTGAGCTTCAGAGAACCACAGCTTTAAATTACTTCTGTAGTTACACTGACATTAACAATACCACCACACTAAGCAAGCTGAAACGAATGCTTCTTGCTTTGTAATCTGGAAACAAAGATTGCCTAAAAAGATACGCAAAAAGTTTCCAGTGAAGTAATTCTCAAGCCTAGTACTGAAACCATCAACACTTACAAGCAATAAAAACAGAAATTTAGTACCATAAAGTTACCAATTAATAACAGGTCCTACCTTCCTCTCTTTTCTAATCAAGAAGAAACAAACAAGAGCTCAAATTCTCATAGTGCATCAGTAAGTGGAATTTTGTTACTTGGAATGAATTAAAATGGTAATAGCACTCCAAACACAGTTGCATAAAAAAGCTATAACAAAGCAGGTTTTTTGCCTGATTTCTGGATAACATTGTTCTCAGATCAATACAGGTACAGTTTCTATCTAGAGAAAAAGTATTTCTAGGGTAGTTACAAGTAGAGCACAAATTAAGCAGCAAATGTATGTCTTGTATGACTTAAACAAGTTGTTAGAGAACTCAGTTCTGACCCCAGTTGGCTGCTGGGGCCAAAAATCTGTTCACAGCCATAACAAATTCTGAATTTCTGACCTGTTCTACACCTTTAACTTCTGAATATCCTAAAGGAAACATCTTAACTCCAATTACGAATGGTAAAATTTTGCATTGGAGTCAAAGTTCTGTTCAGTGTGCAACATTCTTTTAAAGCAACAAAGACTAATTAAAATTCAAGCGTCCGCAAAACCATCCTACTCAAAAAAATCTATCAGATTTATACAAGCCCTCTACCCAGAAAATTTGTAGTTCTGCATAAACCAAGAAATATCCTAACAGAAAACACATATGCTTATTATTATGAAAATATGACTAAATGAAAACAAAACAGAAGGACAAACAAAGCAAGTTCTGCTTATTACATAACACAGAAGTGGAAACATTAGCAGGAGTATTGGTACTTACTGTGCCTGGCTCTCTGTCTGCTCCCGAGGTAACCAAAATGCACAGACATGCCCGTTCAGACACAGAGGCAAGAACAGAAATAAAAAAGGGGGGAAAAAAATTAGAACGCAAGCCGCGAACAGTTTTAAAATGGCTTTTATTTATATAAGTCATTGCACATTCCTAATACAGTGATTTCCTGAAAATTACAGTATTTTGTAAACATGATTTACAGTTTAACCATACACAAGTCCTAGTTTTATTTCATGACAGAATAAATTATTTTCTTTTCAAAAATTAGTCAAGTGCAATTTTGCCCAATATTTAATTGTGTACTAGAATTTAAGCCTATGAAACTAAAGTAACAGATGCAATTATCTAAACTTTTTGTTTGAAAACATTCACTTCAAAAAGTTAACTTTTTATTCCCCTTACCTTCCCACCCATCCATTTAACAATATTACTTTTTTTGAAAAAGTTACCTAGTTATGCAGTTTAACAGTTTTCCACAATATGGTGCAGGCCACTGGTGTTACGCTAAGTATTTACCGGGGTGTCAAAATGCCCTGCAAACTATAGAGCAGGAGACACTTAGCAATCCCCCATTTCAAATACTGAAAACTTCCAAGCTGAATTTTGCTTCAGTGGTATAAATGCAGACATTTTTAAGTTTGCCAACAGCTTGTTGTCATTCTATATAACTTGATTTCTTTATAGATGTACACACTTTGCAGCAATGCGCAAATCTCAATGTCCTAATCAGGCCTGCCATGCCTCTCACCTCTGTGGTGTTCTGCATCGTGATGCTTCTTGTCATCTTTTATTGCCAAGTGAGACTGCCCACCCAAAGCACTAGAAAGGGCAAGAAGGCCAGCACTGCTTCCGAGTGGAGGGATTCCAGGAGGCTGAAGTCCTGATGGATGTGGTGTTAGAGGCACTGGAGGTCCATGGCCGTGGGAGAGATGTTGAGCCTGCAACTGCTGCTGCTGTTCCCGGTAGAATCATCATCCCCAGAAGAACAACATGCAGCACATAGTTTAGAAAGCAAAAGGGAAAAAAAGTCTGGTTAGTTATTAAAAATCAACACTTTTAAATACTACTTTGTAAATCTAGTTCCTTCCCTCTTTGTCCCATCACATTATATATACTGCACTGCACTATGCTGTAGAAATACTGCTTGTGGAAGACCGTGCTCACGTCACACAGACCATAAAAAGACTAGCTTGATACTCATTCTGCAGCCTAAAAAAGGGTCTTACTACAGTAAATTGTTTGATTTCGGGGAGCTATATCCTGTCACAACTTTACTAGTGACAAACAGCAGCAAGAGAATTCCTAAGAGGGAAAAAACACGCTTGGTAAAACTGGCAATTGTTAGCAAGGCTGATATTTTTGCTCCCTAGCCCACCATTTTGAAATAACAGGTTTGCTTCTATTTTGAACAATAAAGAAGATCTAAAAGATACTATTCCACTTCATATTTAATTGGTGTAGTTAAATGCAGACTTTATTCTAGCTAAACCTTTGGAAAAAAAATGTTCATGAGTTGGGTTTAGGAGTCAGCTTTGGGCTTATAATACAGATACTCCAGATAGTGTCAGTGAGCTCATGGAACTCCCCCCCAAGGAATATAGCATTAATGAAGTAAAACATCTCACATTTCAGAGGCAGCTTGCAAGATCAATTCCGTCATGAGTAGACATAAAACACAGTAACCAAACTAACTTCCAAGCAATTTTGGAAATAGGGTTCTAATAATGGAATGACTTTTCTAAAGTATAAATATTAAATATTTTCTAATTAAAGCTGTTATGGTTTTAACAACATTTTCCTTTTATTAACATTTCCAAAGTTCAACCTAATTTGTCCAATATGTTCAGCAGAGATGTCTTAGACTTTTTAGAAGATTATGCTCCAAAATGATCTTTAGCTTGGACAGAGGTCTCCTTTAAGTTCCTACAAGAAAATGGATTTTTTGCCTCTTGTCACTGTCTTGTGTTTATGCTGCTGGGCATGTGAAGAGCATGCCTCTTTCCTTTGGCCGTGCTTTACCATTCATCTCTTGAAGGTAAGCCTGATGAGAAAAGATCAAAGTGAAGACTAAGGCAAGCAAATGGCTGAATAAGATGATCTCAGCTAGACACTGGAAGAGGAAGGAAGCTAAGACTGAGAAAAACCCAGTAAGAAAGTATCCAAGGCAGAGATCAACTTTAAGATCTAATACAATTTTGTTTTCCTGGCTGTTGAAAAAAAACTTTTTAATTTGACATACCTAGTCACCATACACGAACAATTAACTATAGCAGCCACATCTAGGTGGATACAAATATGTACTTTACAAACAGCTATTTTCAAAGGCACCCTCGAATGTAGTATTCCACATTCCCCCCTAAAGTATGGTACTAGACTTCTGTTCTGAAAATTACCAGGCAAGAGGATAGAAACTTGAAAGGAAAACAGCAAAACAGGCCAGCAGTCTGAAGGCCCGTGCACTGTAAGAGCAGGCAAAAGTTAATCCTGGACTACTGAGAGATACTGAAATACCAATACCTAGACAAAAAGCTCACAATATTTCACAGAATATTTAAAATAATCAAAAATATTATTCAAAATAATCCAAAATATTTTATCATCTTTTATAGATACAAAAAGTTTTTAAAATACCAGCATAATACATACAAGCATATTAAGACTATTTTATTACCTAAATGACTTTCATTTCTTATAGTCCCCATCCCAAAACATGTTTTGAGCTGTGTATGAATTCCTCTAGGTACAAGCAGCTGACACGGAAGAATTCTGGACTGCATCTCCTAAGCTTTCACTTCTCCACTGCCCTAACTATAAAGCAGCCATCTTTTATTTATTTATCACAGGCCAATCTTCATCTGCCTGAGACCTTCCAGGCAATTTTACACAGTGATGAGTTCACCAAAGCTTTGGCTTCTCAAACTAAGTTTTAGCAGTTTTTCACCTGCAGCACAAAAAGCATCACTAGCCTTCAATGCAACACATAACATGTTTTCTCATCACTATTCTTGCCAACTTTTAATAGAGTTTGAGTATCTTTGAAAAGCAATATAAGAAAGCATTTTTTTAAAAAAATACGCTTTGACACAAAGGCTAATATTTTGAAGTATTAAGAATTATTATTTTTTTAAGTTTCAAATTAAGTGCTAGGCAAGCTTCTACAAAATCAAAGACTAGATCAAGCAGCTATTATCAGTACAATTTCATTTTAAATAGCTTGCTGCTTCTTTAGAAAGATTGGTAAGAGCACTAAGAAGTCTACCAGGACTGCTTTATTTGAGCCAGTTGCCAAAGAGTAAAGAGGAGGTCTCTTCTTCTCACAGGCTTTAACAAGACTTCAGTAGTTTTCCAGTATGTTTTCTGAACTCAGGTGAGATTTTGTGATTTCTTTGCCAGCTCTTCCAGAGGTGGCATCTTAGTCATTCCTCTCCTCTTTGACTACTTGGTCAAAGTCACTGAGGTCTATCATCTGCACTCTAGCCATAAGACAACATGCATCAGCAGTACTGCACTGTGATCACAACCTTGGTCTTATGTGTCCCCATTCACACTATCACATTGGATTAAAGAACAGTCTTTACAAATTAAACCGTTACAGATATTTTACCTATGGTTACCATGGTTCTATTCTGTAGCCTACACACAGTTAATATATTTCAAAGGTCTCAGAAAAGAGAAACATCAGTTGATCTCTACAGGTGCTGAAGCTGAAAGTGTAAGTCCTTTAATAGGACTGAATGTGAACACTGGAGAGCAAAGCTCACAAAGCTCAGTTTAAGATGCAGAACAGAATACAAAAGCCATAAGAGAAAATGCACTGCTCTACACAGTAGGAAACACTTGGAATTTTAGCAAAATGGTTACCAAAAATAACAGAAAAACAATCCTCTACAATGGTTAAATATATACCCACATAACTGACTTAAGACTGAGAATCTGATCATGGTCTTTTATTCCACGACCCCGTCACTCTATCATCTGAGGGTTGCTGCTCTTTAAGACAGGCACATTGATTTGATGTTTATATGCTTCACAATAGGCTGCAAGTTCTCCTAACACAAAGACAAACCTTCCCAGGAGCTCATGTTCTCTTTTTATTTATACAGTTAAAATTCTTTCAAGTGCATTTCATTCTCTTTCTAGAATGGGGAATATTAGTACGTGCTGCACACAAAGAGAGAAGTAAAGACTGAGAAGATGGATAACAGCAGTGGTCACTAGAAGTATTTAGTAACTAGACATTTGCCACATTAGATCCTAGAAACAATTATGTTATGCATATAATCACATCCTGTCACTTCAAAGACATAATGCCTGCTCTGTCAGAGCTCAGCAGCAGCGAGATATAAAACTGAAGAAGTTGGCAGCAGTATCATGGTCCACTAACCATGTTCATTAGCACTTAATTAAAAACTAGACACCTGCCATAAGAAATGTGCTCAGAGAAGGATGAGTAACAGGTCTGTCTTACTACCAATAATTATAATTACTTGCAGAGCAAGGGCTGTGTCCGGTTTTGGACGGAAGTGGGAAGGTGGAAAAGAATGCAATGATGCATACATAAGCAACTGCATTGAGATAATAAACCATAGAAATGCTTTTAAAATCAATTCTAATTCATTCACCATCCATTTACAAAAAAAAAAGTTCTTAGTATTTGCAAAGGGAGAAAAGGAGAGGTAAATTCAGTTAACTGTCTATAAGCAGTTTTTATTGCCTCAAAATTTTTCCCCTCAATTCCTCCTTTGTAGCCACAACCAGGCTATAAAGACAGCATGTGCAAAGTATGTAACTCTTAATATTTAGAGGTAGTACAGTTGTTCATTTCAAATATCCTAGGCAAGTTCTAGCTATAAAGTACTTTAATTAGGATTCAAATTTTGGAATTCATTCTTCATCTCTGCCACAGACTTCCTACAGCAGAGTAAGTCTTTGACACAGGCTTATCATCTATAAGCTGTGACATTTGTCTTTTTTGTTCCTTGCCTATTCAGTGCAGAGAATGAGCTCTCAAAATTCTCCTTCCTACTACCTTTAAGCAGTTCTGTTGGGGTCACGAATACCAATAGCCTAGTTAAATTCCAGTTTCAAATTCTTAGTTTTACACAGAGCACGTTTCTGCTCTTAAATAGATTTTGATGTAACATTCAGCATCTGTTCAGCACTGAATTCAAATTCTGATGTGGTTGCACACCAATAGCAGAAAATATCTGGTACAAGACTACAATAGCTGTCTTCTCTGGTGCTGAAGTGCTAACCAAACAACTGAAGGAAAGAACAGATTTAAACATCCTTAACAGCACTGTCTTCAGTGCTATTACAAACAGATTCTCCTATCTCAATAGAGGTTTGAAAAAATATTTGGCAAGGACAGTCATTTAGAGACTTTAAAAGAGGAAAGGACAATAGTTCATGTCAACTTCTGTATAAATCAAGAAACATGACTGACAAGCAAGCAAGCAAGCAAAGACCCACCCCACTCAAAAACCAACACGCACACATTTGTTACAGTGCTCAATTCAATCACACTTCCCAAGGGGACACCTTCAGGTTTTTCATTTGCTTGCTTAAGTAGCAAAAGGTAGGGAGAATTAGAGTCAAACATTTATAGTCAATGAATTCCTTACAACTCTTGAACAACCTTGATATTTCCAAATACCAGAACAGCAGTGACTAGCATCACCTCTTCAACTGCAGCTTCAGGATGGAGGCAACTATTTAAGTATGCTTTTCTGATTATCACTACCCATTTTTTGATTTTACTTCAGTAGTAGAAGCTGTGTTTCCTCTTCATTTCTGCTGGATGTGTTTTTTTCACCTTCCCCTTGATACTATCGCTATCAGACTCACTAACTGCAAAGTGTGACAGCAGCCCCTGCAAGACGCTTCTTTCTGACCTAGTGTCCTTCAGCACCTCAGCAGCTACATGTCAAACTAAGCTCTGAGTTTGTCTTTGTATGGTCTACCAATTTCTCTTTGTTTAAGTTTAATTTAGAAAAATGAAAATCAGTTACTATTTTCACTGCTTAATTTTCTACCTAATTCCTTTGAAACATCTGTGTTTATTTTGGTTCGTTGGATTTCCTTACTTCCTCTTCTTTTAAAGGCTCAGATCATATTCTGACAGATAGGAAGCTATACTGTACCACAAAAACAAACTTGAAAGTGCCCACTACTGCCTCTCTCCTAGTGAGCTGAGAATGGAGTCTTTGTAGCTTTGTACAAAGTTATCTGAAAACTACTCATTATTCGAACAAGCCACAGTGCAAGATGAGAATGTCTCTTTAGAACAAAGAAACAAGTGTCCTCAAGCAAGCCTCTTCCATTTATAAATTACAATGTCATCCACTAAAGGTATTTAACTCCACTGTTATATACTGACAACTGTATTGGCAAAAGCTAGCTAAAGCCTGCAAGTTTCATACATATAATTTACGTGTAATAATTAAAGACCTAAATATCTCATGGGAAAAGAATCCTGTTCCTCTTTCATGCCTATTACAGACAGATGCATAGAAATAGTGTCTTTGGATGTTGCCATTTATATTGCACTCCCACAGGAATCTAACTTCTTGCTGTGAAGATGACTGATGTCCAAAAACAGATTATCACATTCAGAAGGAAGATGAAAAAGTTACCTTAACTTTGTTTTTTGTTAGTATTTTCTACTAAGGGAATTTGCTTTAATCCAGTATTAACATAACAATTTCTGAATAGAAAGGTCTTCAAAATTTTTCACAGTTCCTGCCTCCACTTGTTCAAACAACTCAATCCACACTAATAATCTCAATTGTGCATTTTTTCTTTTTGGTTCAAGGACGATGGGGGTTGTTTAAACTGCCCCAAATTTTAACTGAAAAACTGATGATATACTAGGATAAAAGGCAGTTTACTACATGAAGTACTTTTTTCTCACAAATTAGCTTCATTTCTAAGGTAACTGAAATAGAGCTGAGGCTTTATTTCACATCCTTGCCAATTCAGAACAGTAAAATAGACATATTAGCTACTCCAAAAGGTCATGAAGCATACAGTTCTGGATTAGCGTTATTTCTGTTTTTCTAACTCCTTTTTCACTTCTTTATACGACTTTCTCACTGACTTTTTTCTCTCCTTTTCAGATTTCATTCTCAGCTCTCCTGACTCCTGGAGCAGAGCCTGCAGGAGATTGCCTCCTCTTTCGTTCTTCATAAAACTCAGAGTAAGAAAAGCAATATTGATTTCAATTGGCTGATGAAGGTTAAAAAGAGCACTCCATGCACTGCTGCTCTAACTACACTTACACCAATGTATACTGTTTCAATAAACCTGGTCAGCTCTGGAGTTCCTCCTCTTGCACTAGAGATCACTGCATTTTTTAATTTCACTAAAGAAAGGTTAGCATAAAGAAAGGTTAGCCCAGGCATGAAGCTGCCACATTAACATACTCCATAGATCAGGAATTTACTTCACAAGAAAAAATACCCCCCAAAAAAAAAAAAAAAAAAAAAAAGCATTAGATTTTAACTGGAAGCCAATAAACCACTGGGGTAGATGGCTCGCTTCCAATGAATTCAGAGCAGATAACAGAGAGTGCAGCTGTCAGTAGGGTCAAAGTTATATTGAAATCTGCAACTCACTAGGTAAAACATTAAATTCAGTTTTCTATTACATCTGGAAGACTTTTTTCAGAAAGTTCTTTAAAATCTTTATGCAAAATATGAGTATCAAATATATTCTTTAGCATGCATTTTCTGATATGCTCTGTATTTCATGAGTAATTCAGACATTTATTTACAAGGAAAATGAAATGTTTCATCAGCGGAAAGGCTTGACTTGTAATCACTTCAATTTATGTAGTCGGTAGCAACCTACCTACATATACACACACAGTACTCTTGTGAGGAGTCATATTCAATTCAATTTTAAAATTTTAATAATACAGTTAGCTTAACACATATATAACTGACTAATCTGCTTTCAATGCTCACCAATATAACCCAATAAGCAAATATAAAAAGATTTTCAAAGGGTAGCTTTTTAACAATTGTTTAATTTCTGTAACACCATTAAAGACTACAGAGCATATGGAAGAAACGTGCTTTTGTTTTTTCTTTATGCTGAGCAGTTTCTAATTTTTGCTGTGATTTTCTGTCTCACTTTAAACAGGGTTTCTCTGCCTTTCCTTTGGGCATTCTAGAGGGCAAGCCAGGACATCAGAATTAGAAAGAGATACTACACTGCAGGGCTCTTCAAAAAGATCATTGTTGTAAACAGTAGTGACAGATGTGGGTGACCCCACCCAAATAAATTTGTCATCACACCCAGTAAGTAACCACACTAGTTGTTCTGCTAAAATGATCAGCGATTAACCATTTAACAAAACTTTAGTGATAACTGTTAAATGGTAAGATTTTTAATATCTCAATGACACAGAGGGAATAATTATATAGCATTGCCAGCATGACTGGCACTGTTGCAAGAGCAGATCTACATCAGAAGTCTAGCAACACTGTGGAGCCTCGGCAGATCATTCCATGCCAGCAAAACCCAGCAGTGAGGATGTGGGATACTGCCAGCAGATGGAATTCTTCCAGTTCAGCGACATCTTCTCCCCAAAATGCATAAGCACTCCACTGGCGTAGCTACATCCACACAAGGGCTTTTCCCAACATAAGAGCCTTCTCCTCTATGTTTTCAGGCACTGTAAGTCAACCCTGGTAGTTTACATCAAACAGATCCACTAACTCATGGCTAGTGCTTATATCTGCAACTTAGCTGGCAGCAGAACTCAATCATACAATTTAAGCCAGCTCCATAAACAGAAGAAACTTTTTTGCTAGCATAATCACGGATTTATTTTATACACATATACACATGTGCATGCACGCACATGTGTGTCTATAAAACATGTTTTCACTAACAGCTATTCTTCTAGAAGTGTGCAGTAGAGGCCTGACTTACAACAGTACGTATCTCAAACATTTTACAGTAAAAAAGGAAGTGGAAAAAAGTCACAAAGCAGCAAGATCTACATATGTGATGCTTCTTGTATTAATAATGGTACCTTTTTATCTTAAGTGAAATTTTGAAGAATTACTAGATAAACAGAGCAAGATTGAAGCCAGTACTGGAAAAAACAGACTGTAGGACAATGGAGTAACTAGAAAAGCCTTCACAACAGACAGATGCCAGAGGGAGTGGAGGGATAGAAGCAGAATAAAAATGGAAAGAATGATCCTTGTGCAGGAAAATACGTCTTTTAAGGACCTCCCAGATTAAAGGAGAGTAACAAATTCAAAGTTGATCTAAAAACCACACAAGATGATCTTAAAATTCCCCATCTCTTGATCCAGACTAGACAGACTGATTTTCTGAAACGAGCTATACTCTCCTGACCACTGTCAGTACAAGTCACTTGGAGAACAAAGCTGTTTTTTTTTCATTTTAGACAAGCACATATTGCTTGCTCTGAAGATTCAGAGGCAAGCCTTAGGTCTCTCGAACGAAGCTGTCAGTATACATTGCTTCTGGTTTGCCAGCACGCATTAGGCTTTTCTGGGGCAACCATAATTTCCTGCTATTACTCATTCATCTTCCAACCCAAAATCTACATATTTGCTTTTTTTTTTTTTTTTTTTTTTTTTTTGCTACCATTAGCATGCCGCTACCATCCAAACACACTTCAAAAGCATGTTCTTGCTGCCACTGCAGTCAGTAACAATCAGTTCAAACATGTACCAATTTGAAAATGACAGAGGCATTACTCTGTGTGGGGTTTTTTGGGTTTGGTTTGCTTTATTTTTATTACTGATTTATGATTACTTTTAAAAGTATTTATTTCCCTCCCAGATTCCTTTATACTCCAGAAATTCAAATCTTGTTGAAGACAGCAATGATAGAGTAGAAAAGAGTTTTAATTTAAATGCCCTAAGTCAATTAAAATGCAGTAGTTTAAGTGATGTCCATCACCATTTATATTAAACCCTTTTGTCCCAGTTGCTACTATAAATACATTTTAGAGCTTCCAAAGAATTAAAGTGACAGTCACAAGAAAAGCATTACCTCCATTTTTTTTTTTTTTTTTTTTTTGTTTATCGTTTCAAGCCACACACGAGCTTTGTGGAAATTCCCTGTACACTCTACAGAGACTTCCTTCTCCCAAATATCTGTCACTTTTGAACATGCATCAGAGCAATCCATTTTTGCCAATCATTGCTTTTGCTATTTCAGTGCTACTGCATATGACTGACTGATTTTAAGAGGTACGGTTAACTAGCACCATATTCAGAAACTTAAGCACTATATTGAACTACAGTTCAGTAAGTATCTTGGGGGAGGATTTGCGGGCAAAGGGCAAAGAGTTACCAGACACTAGGAATCCTGAGTAGTAGATGTAAATTCTTTCTCAGTCTAAGGAGGTACAGCAAACTGCTGTACAAAATGGCTCTTTGCCTTGCCTTTAGGATTTCTTAGTTATCCTGCATGTCCCATGCTATTCTCTCTCCCTTTTCTTACAGTCCTGCTTCATAGGCTGCTAGCTCTACAGTCTGTATTACTTTTATTCCAAGCAGACAGTAGTTAGTTGGTATTTTTATGCGCCTTCCCCAATCTTCAATACTTCCAATATTTCTGTTTACCTGTATCTTCCTCCAGCTCCTCTGCAGCGCCATACTCCCACTGACTCTATCGCCATCAGTCATCCAGTTACAATCATACATTGTATATCCTGAACCAGTAATTCACCCTTTCTCCCACCAGCACACTAACGTTATCACCTCCGTATACCACTGTTTGCTTCAAAACCATTTCCTAGCTCCCTTCAGATCTGTATGCTTCATTTATTCTTTGTACCTCTCTTCTGCTGTAACAGAGACCAATGTACAGCTCTACATCACTCAACATACACATCCCCAACATTTGCTTTCTCCACTCCTGCTCATTTTTCAGGATAATTTAATGACTATGCTTCGCATGTTTCTTGCTCAATTAACTCTTCCACATTTGATTTCACCTCACGTGCAGTCCCAGTTGAGCTTCTCATGTCTTGGCCAACTGATTCACTCTTTCTATTCAACTCCTTGCTCCACCCATTCCACCATATCTCAGACCTTTTAAGAGAAGCACTGAACTTCACATCACATTTTATTAGTCTCAGCCTATTGACTGTTCACCTGCTCCAATTCTCACACTTACCTCACTATGAATGTAAGTGCAAAGCAGGTTTTAGTAAGAAAGCAGAAGGTATACCCATCTCTTCAGTGCGTTTCCCTCTACTTTTTTTGATGACTTAGGGAGAATATGTGGAACAGTCACAAAAACCACTGTCAGACATGGAAAGCTATTCTGCCTATACATCTTAATCAAGAAAGGTGCTTTAAATCACTCTTGAGGAAGCAATTCTCTTCCGGACTAGACAATCTACCCTCTGTGCCTACAATTTTTACATACATCAACCCTCCTTAGTCTCAGCCACCTTCAACAGTAAAACCCATTCTTAATCCCCATTTTGCTTTTCCTGTAGCTATTCCATATTCTCTTAATTAAGACTCACCAAACACATTTTCTGTAACCTGCCTGAAATGCTACTGTTCCAGCATTTTGATCTGATTTTGACCCTTTCTACTCCACTGAAATTATTCCTTCCAAAGCAATCTGTTAGATGCAAACTCATTTGGACGCAAATTCACAGAGAAGGAATAATCTCTAGCATATCAGTCTCCTTTGCTGTTATCTATCAAACTGTTTCTGAAACCTCATCCTCTACTGACTTTTCTGATCTTATGTGCTGCTCCACCTAAACAAGATACAAGTCCATCTTACAAGTTCCCTCTGCATTCCTCTCCTACTGCAGCTGCTAGTTCAACTCCAACAAATTAGAGGGAGAAATTCACCTAAAAATCATGCAGTGGTTTTGGATGATATTTGAGATACAGCTTTTTCTATCCAACTACATAATAAATTTTGCAAGTTAAGAGGAGACTGACCTGCAACTCCAGGTCAGATGTTTAGACATCACCACTACCCTTTCTACTGCTACTTCAAGGTCCTCCATTTCCCTAACATTACAGGAAGGAAAAAAGGGGGAAAAATACATATACAGAAATACTGAGCGAGTGAATCCAGCTAGGTTTTCATTGTCTATTCATTCCTATCCTGCACATGTTCTCCTGGGCATTCTGTTTTGAGGAGGACAAACTGCCAATAAGCATGAATTAAGCTATCATGCTTCCTCAAAACTCAATGGTGCTGAGAAAAAAAAAATGACCATAGTTTGGGGACTAGCATTTTGGGAATACCAACTGTCATCTTGAAAAATATCTTCTCTATTCACCACCTGTATTAAAAATAGTTTACAAGTCTTAAAGTTATTGTGTTCTAACAGCAGTTAACGTGACAATTTTTGATTGTAATTAAGGTTTGCCTGTATTAAAAGAGCAGGGAAAGAGCAGCCTGGAAATTTCCTCACTTAATATATAGTTCCTACTGTAAGAATTCAGTAACTCAGGCTTACCAGGTTTATATGTTAAAAGTGAGGACAGCATCTTGTGCTCATTCAGTTTCATTTATGTAAAAGAACTAAGCCATTTCCCCTCTCTTCCCCCACATTTACTTTGGTTGGCACATAATGCAGATCACAGCTGAGGAGCATCTGAAGTAATGCTACAGCTACTTAGCTCTTCCCCTGCACTAAATTCTGCATTCATTTCTGTTCTAGTCTGTATTTCTATTTTATAATGAAACATACAGCCTAGTTATTTATAGGCTTTTCAAGGATTAACTACACACTCGTAAGAATAAACCCTCAAGAGGTTAACCTCATCCTCTTAAGCTTCACACACTACAATCCCAAAGATAGCTGGCAACCACAGTCAAGGAGAGTGAAAAAAAAAAATAGTAATCCCACATCTTGCTAATCCTTTAGCCAATCACCACATGCAACAGTGGAGAGACCCCTCAAAGGCCTAAAGCTTAATCTGTCTCAGGAGTACTGTCAATCAAAAAAGATGCATTTCACAGAACCATTAACAACTCACCTCAAAAGTCAAAATCAGACATACCTCAGGACTCAATGTACTACCTAAAATGTGGTGTTAAAAATTCCAGCTTGCTGCTCATGTTTTTTTTTCGTCAGATACTTGTATGTTCTACATACAATACTACCTAGTTTATTAATTTGAAAATAAAGAAACTTTATAAAATTGCATAGCTGACATCTGGATAGACCAATAAGTGTCCCCTACCTTTCCTAGTATGAACGTTTGAGTACCTTTGATTTTTCAGCCTACTGTTTAATTGCACCTCAAGTAAAAGTAAAACCAAACAAAAACCACATGCATCCACACCTCTTCCCAAACCATTCCTTCAAGTTAGACCATGAAGATCTACTGAATCCTCTCATACCATGATCTGTATTTTCCTTTTACCCCAAACGTGGGTACTGCCTGCAGCTGCAACACTGAGCAGTGCCAAGGAGTTAACAGATGCACATATCTTATGGGGAAAGGTTTTTTGCTTTGTTTATTATTCAAGTATCTAGTAAATCTAGTACTTCATTTAGATTTTATATACATATGAACAATGCCATTAAAAAAGTGACAGGCACATTGCTTAGCCACACTACTACCCAATGAAAGGTAAAAGCCCTCAGAAACATGCAGGAATAATGTAAGGTCAGAGATACTACTGTCAGTAGCTAATCACCACCCATGGTTCTTTCCCCCAGTATGAGAAGTTCTTACAAACACAAAGGATTAGCACTGCTTACAAGCTCACTGAGTCCAACTACCTTATTTCCCTTTCTTTTTTTGAAACACTATTGAACATATCAATTCACTTATCTTTCTCTTCTTTACATGCATAGTATACACTAACTTCAAAAGTCAGCTTTTAAGATGACAGGTAAAATCTCCAAATATCTCAAAGTCTCATGAGACCCATACCCTAGAAGTCCCTATCCTCAGTCTCAAGTTTAACGTACTTTCACTTTTTCAACTAGAAATAATGTAAAATCAAAGATGATTAAAAATATTTTCCATTGCAAAAAATTGTTCCCTCTAAATAATGTTTCCTTCCAGAATTCAAACATAGCCCAGTAGCAACAAGAACTGCTGCTTTGCTCCAACTCTGTCAAGCCATCTGGGAAACTTTTGAATCATGAAGAGTTAGGAAACAAAGGCCCTTAAAGGAAGGTGGAAAAAAGGTCAGTTTTTGAATAGAAACACCCAAAAAATGCAGATTTCATTCAGATACTTTCTCCTGATTAGATGAACACCAGCTAGAAAAAAATATTATTCAAGTTTATTGTCCTCAAACTTATGGTAGATGAATTATCTTTAGTAGTGCAGTGCCAGGGGCTGTTTGATTGCATCTTTTGCCATTACAAATTGCTCCAACCTATTTGCATTCTGCAAATAAGTTTCATGATCTTTCATGCTCGTAATAGATGTCTAACCCTTTAAATTACTATTTCTTTTCTTATCTTGAAATATACTGGACTTTTAAGAGCATAGCCCTTCCATTGTTCTTTACACTAAGTCAGGTCCCTGAATAATACTGACAGCTGCTATCAAACTGGGCTGTGCTTACGTTCAGTGCAGCTGCCGCTCGCAGGAACAGACAGGCTTCTGATGTCTCCTCCCCTCTGGGGAGAGAGCTCAGTACACTGCACACTCAGTGAAGGGGAGTAAAGGCCCACTGAATTGTCAACCTAATTTTATGCTATTCAGATTTTCCAGGATGCACACAACCCCCTTCAAACAAATCAAGGATATGTCAGAGCATGAAACTTGCTGTGCAGCACCAGATAATATTGATCATTTAAGACTGTAAAAGATCACTGTGACATACATCTAATTTTACTATTATGTACATGCATGAATCTACCTAGCCAAAGAACATTTGGGCCCACTGTGTTCACTTCCTCTCTCAGTTTTGGATTTGTATTGCATTGTTCAGAAGTTTTTCAGAAAACACATAGAAGTATTCTTCTTGAGGACCTTAGGTAATTTGAAAACAAAAGAGGTTTCTATTCCTTCTTCCAAAAAGCCTTCCCACAAAAAAAGTCATAGTTGCATACAGCACTTGTAGATCTTATTCCTTGCGAAAGACTGTTGTACAGATGTAAAGAGCTGAATGATTTACACTCAGGACAATGCTGCCATAACAACATCAAATTTTACTATCCTAAGACAAAATTTAAATGTATTTTAATACATAGTTCTTTTTACTGCATAAAATATTCTAAGACTTGTCCAATAAAAAGTTTTTTTCATCAGATTAGCCCTAAGGAAATCATTCATTTTTTAAAAAAAATCAAGAAAGTATAGTTCTCTGATCTTTGCTAATCAAATATCAAACATACATGTGCTGTATGAATATCTGATTTGATCTCTGAAATAAAGTAATTCATTACACAAGCAAAGCATAGAGGAGATTGTGACAGATACAGATGTAATTGTGTGGGTTTTTAAAGTATGATTAGCAAATCAACTAAGTAACAGTCAGAATTTGATACAAAGGGAAAAAAACAGCTCAGATTTGAAGGGGGGTATGTTTATGCAGAGCTAATCTGTCAAGTGTAATAAAGCAGCTTGAATCAAATTTAAGCTGAAAATCCACTGAAGCTCCCCATTTCAGAGAGGAAAAAGCTATTAAAAGGAAATGAAGGTCACCCTCCCAGTTTATTTCACCTAATTGACTGCCAATAGCTTACCACAGGCAAACCAACTGCAGATCTGCAATTGAGAAACTGATGAAAGGAGAGTTTTCAAGCTGAGGCTCATTCTTTTAATCCTCCCTTGCTCTTACTTTTTTTTTCCTCCCCATCTCCAGTTGGGATGTAATTTTAAGCACAGATGGATTAACTGGTTCCATTGTCTGTAGACGTCATTGGACTGTGGCACTGTTAATCCGTACAGCAGCATGTCTAATTATCATTACAAAGTGTCTAAGGAACTATAAAGACCAGCAGGGCATCTTCTCACAAGCAATTAACATAAATTGATAAATGAGTAATTTGAATCTGCTCAAGGCACTCACATATGAATAAAATCAGAAAGAACTACTTCTTGTTTCAGCTACTTCTTTCACTTAGTCTGGAAGGGCAGATAACATGAGAAGTATTCTGGACTTAGTGGAAGGGGGAAACAAATTCATGCAGTGGAAGGAATGTACAGCTCACAAAGTTCTTTAATACAAAACAAATGATTTGTGATTGACAACTAGTCACAAGCAAGTAGTATTAACTTATTTCAGCATACTTAGAAGCACAAACTTGGTGAAAGGCTACTAGAACATTTGTGTCAGACAATGTAATACTACTTCAAAAGCAAGTGACTTTTTTTTTGTTAGTTTGCTATTTTAAAATTCATGAAAAATTCTCAAGAAAGGAAAAGAAAGAAGAACAGTTGTACAGACTCTGAGAACTCAAGTATCACAAAAAATATTAGGCAAAGGTATAACTAGATCAACTGACATACAATACCTACAAATAAACAAGCAACTGACCTAATCACTATGTTTCTTGCAGGGAAAGTTTTGCAATCCACTGCACTGTTTAACGAAACAGTGTTCTCACACAAGAAACTGCTGTTAACTTTTAATTCCTGCTAAAAATCTGTGCAAACCAGTCAAATCCATCTGAGCAGTATTAGACATCAAAACAGTGTTAGTTATCAAAATATTAAGCTTATTTTAAAAACAGCAAAGTAGTAAAGTATGAAAGCAGGTTATACACACTGTAGGAGGTAGACCTGGAAGGCCACGTACCCCGATGATAGCATTCAGTTCAGCCATGGTCACTTGTTTGGCACGTTCTACAGCTTGGGCAACTTGCTGCTGATGCTATTAAAACAAGAAAGGTTGTGGGAGAGGAATTTATGTTAAAGTATTTACCGCACCAAATCATACTAGCGTCAAAACAGGACCATATACATCAGAACAATCAGTTTCTCTGCAGAAATTCAGGCTATTACAAGACACATCTTAGGCAGGTAAGAAGCAAGAGTGACTTCTCACCTGCTCATCAAAAGCAAGTGAGAGCCCTGAAAGCAGTCAGTCAGCTCACCTCCTTTCCCTGTACTATTTCAGTACTAATTTCTGACAAATTAATCAGTCTCGAGTTGACAGGACAGCAGTCAACTTCAAACTAATGTCAATTTTAATATTTATATACTCTGCCCACACAGCAAAACCTACTGAAAATCCAAATAAGAGGAGTAAGTCTTTCAGTCTCAAGAATTAGAAATGCTCTTTTCAAACTGCAGTTTGAAAAGGTATAACTAAAATAACAGGATTCAAAACGTAACAGCAGTTGCCTACAATATGCTACAATTATCATCATTCAGACCAGATCTGTTATGCAGGTTTGAACCTTAAACAATAGGTTTGCATCTGAACTCATTTTTTACATCAAAATTTGATATAAATTTTGTAGATAAGTATTCTTATTTCACCAGACTTGCATTTGACAACTGAATACTGGGTAAGCAATCAACACAATTGGAAGTGAAAGTATTTTCTAATATATTGATAATATTTTACAGACTCCCCTTCTCTTCATAGACTAAATGAGCCTGAGTTATTATCACTACTCTGAACTCAGATTTGTTAGATCAAATTAGTAGGGGGTTGCACACTTTAGCTATAACAGAAGTTTCTTACACTTGTGCATTGTAATAAAATTAACACCGTAAAGCTAGTTAATTTTCAAACAGAAAAGCAACATAATTGCACTTTAACAGCTGAACAGCTTTACTTACTTCCTGAGACAAAAATGGGATGACTTGTGCACAAATCGTATTCAATCTCTTGGCGATTTCTGTCTATAGAAAAAAGTAAATATTTTGATTAAAACTGTGTTTTAGGTTTGTTCCCATATATCAGCTTGTCTACAGGATCATATTAAGTTCACACACTGGAGACAGCAAGAAAAAAATATCTACATTTTCATGCTATTGCAAATATAAATATTTAGTATACAGGCCCAGATCAAGAACAGATTTAGTTAGCTACTTTAGGACATCTGCCATGTCTCAAGCACCTAATCTGCATACACATTAAGCACAAATCTGGTCCTTATATACAGCTCATTAACAAGTAACATTTTTTGAAATCCAATAAATCCAAGATAAAGGCTTTGAAAAGGTATTTATTATTACTTAAATTATCAAACAGTGTAACACAAAGGCAATGGGCATGGAAGAAAATGTCTTTCACAATCAGTTTTACAACTACAAACATGTATCTAGCTTTAAAGTCTAGAAAACAAATTAGCTGTTCTATAAAAATTAAAACAGTTATATCAACAGAAAGAGATAAATAGTATACATAATAGAGGGCTGAAAACAAGACAAAATATGAAGCATTCTTGAAAGAGGCATTTAAAGGCAAGAGAAAGAGTTTGCCAGGTTAAGTACTGCAAACAAGTAGAACAAGCCAAATAGGATGGAAAGAAAAAAAATAATGGGGAGAGAAGAAAGGTGTGAGAAGCAGAAAAGCAACATCAAAAGTGGAGGAAAAACTGCCCTAACAGAGACCAAAGGAGATAGTAAGAAAAAAAATGAAATAGAATATAAAATTAGTTTTGCTGACAGCAAAAAACGCAATCAGGAATACAAAAGAAATACCAAAACAGAACTGAGGCAGAATGGAAACACAGCAGATACAGACTAAGGCATCCATACTAAGAGAATTAAAATAATGCAGATAGGAAAAGAACTAGATCAGAAAAAATATGATAGTTAATACTAACAAATTAGTGAAATCACAAGTAACAAAAGAACAATAAACCTAGAAAACAATAAAGGAACAATTCTTCACTGAAAGTGATGGTACAGCAGGATGAAATGTGTGAGGCCTAGTTTTCTGACACTTTAAGTCTCCCACTCTTGGTTCTCCTCAAAACAGATCTGAGAATAGGGTTTCTGGTGGGGCACAGCATTTGTCATTAGCTGGTCTTTTTTTTTTTTTTTTTTTTTTTTTTACAGTTTTTCATATCTACACGTCTGCCAGAACTGCTATTGTAATTAACCCTCAAGTCTTAAAGAGGACTTCAAAGGCATATCAAAGTTCATCTCCTGCAATACAAAAAGGTATTTGCACAACTTGTCTACATTACTGTGTTTCTCCAAACAGGTCCCAAACACCGGAACTTCTCTACAATAACTTAGCATACAAAATGGCTTGCAGTAAGACAGGAGGATATAACATTACTTACTAATGATCAGCTCCACTAGAGGGCCAATAGATTTTTAATTATTCTTTTCTACAAAAATCCTATTAAAAAGAAAAAACTAGGAGGAATTAAAAAAAATGAAATTATGGTAATTCATCATTCTTCCCTTATTTCTAAAATACTTAGCATGTTCCTAGTTCTTTATTCCCAGCAAAAAATGATTTATACAAAAAGCACAGATGAGGTGCTCTTAAAACAGGTGCAAGATCTATAATGTCAATCTTGCAATTACTATTCATTCCAATATTCAGCAGAGATCTGCTATGCCTATTGAAAATCTGAACACTGAACTGGGCACCAGAGGACCTAATCAATTTTCCTCCTTCCCTCAAGCCAATCTACTTCTACTGCAATTGTCTCAGTAGCAAAATACCTGAACTCAGACCAGAACTGGAAAGAAGTACCTCTCTGAATTTGGCTTTACTAGAGCAGTGATGCACTGCTCATCATATGCAAGCAGCATCAATACTACTCATCCATGGTTCCAAATAAACTTACATGTACATATCATAAGTAAAAATGCTTATTTTCAGATTCCTTGCTGCTGTTACAAGTACCTATTAACAGGCATTCACACTGAAAAAAGAAAAAATACTGAAAAGGCTATTCTGTACTTCATAACAAAACTCTGCTTATGTTAAAAAGGCAGTAATCTCCTCAACCCACAATTAAATGTATTATTTTAAAGTATGTATCTCCTATGAAATTCATACATTTTCCATCTGCTGTGTCCAAATATTTAGAAAGCGTTCTCATTCAATGATATGTTTGGAAATTATTTTTGTCCTCTAATGAGTTTCTAAAGTACCAATAAACATTTCACTTAACCTTTTCCAACAGAAGTTTCGAGAAGCTGTTTTCCGTATTAAGAAAAAGCAAGTTTCAAGCAACTTTAATCTAGCTTTTCAAAAGACAATGAACTTTCATCTTGCGAGGTGAAATCTGGAAGAAAGACCAACCCTGAAAAGTAAAAGTTAAAGGCGATCCTTCACATAAGTTATCCCATAAATGTACTATTTCCTATCCACAAACACTGCTACCAGCAGTCAAATTTCATGTTTTGCAATCACATTCCAAGCAGTAACACTGTATTTAACACTCTGTAATATTCACTTCACTGAAATACCCTAGCACATAGTTCCAGCTGATAGAGTTGCAGCTATCTTCTACAATAGGAACATAACAGATCTGAAGACAGACTATATCTGTAACAATATTCTTCTATATCATTATTAGAGTTCTCAAATAACAACAAAGCTTAGATATTGAAGATCAGAGCCTTAGTAGGAATTACACAAAATGCTTTACTTCAATTGTTCTGCATTTCTTAGCCTTTCCTGAAGATTTCAGTTCACATACACTGCCATATAAAATTGAAAAGAATGCTGTTACTGGGTCCAGATTTCAGGATAAATGATAGTCTCCCTCTGCCATGCAAATGGTATTTTCACTTAAAGTTTGTGAAAGAACTGAAACAGGGATGTTCTTCAACCATATTTAAATAATGAACATTTTAAATTAAGATATCAACAGGATTAGTGTTACTAAAATGCTATTTACTCTCCATCAAGAAAAACTGCCAAAAATTTTTCTGAGTAAGGGAGTTTCATTCATGAAAGCAAAACTTTTTTAAAAGGAGTCCAAGAGAACTTGGTTAATCAGGACTTATGCCACCAATTGCTGATATTTAGAATAATCTATATTTTTCAGATTTGGGTCTTATGTGTTTGGTAGTCAAAAAAATTATCAATTACTTCCAGGCATCCTCTAGTTTCACATAGGTATTATTTAAATGCTGATCTTAAGACATGTAGGGAAATCAGAAGAATAAACAAAGAATTCTGCAGAAAGCTGCTTGAGCAGAGACAAACATGACTAATTGCCCATGCTCTCCAGCTCCCTAGTGAAGCAGACTGCAGAAGCCTGCATCTCTCATGAAAGCCCTTGTAGGTCTATGGCAGCTCTTAGCAGAGCATCTCAAGTGCCCTTAATAGCTTGTGTTCTTAATGCAAAGCCTCTTGAATATATTCATTTTTAATAGAGGACTTGAGCGTGGGGCCTATCAAAGAATGACAAAACTACTTCATTCACTGGTTCATGCTGTTGCAGTGACTTTCTTTTGATTTATTCGCAAATGACAAGCTTGTCAGACCTCTGACTGAAGTGCTACTCTCCTTTTTGAAGCATCATTAAAAATTAACATGAAAGAATTCAGTTGAATTTTTATAAGATCAAGTTGAGCTGACAGTTTGTGTCTTCACTTGTGTAATTTTTGCCTTCACTCCTTGTAATTAAGGACTTAAACGTTTGACTTAACCATCGCCAAACTCAAGTGTTTGTACTTAAATTTGTCTTTTTCTAAAGTAAATTCTTAACATAATGACAAAAATAAAACAGCCAGGCCAGTTACTATATAAGATTCACTTACATAAATCACTTTATTGAGTAGCTAAGAAAGAGCTTGTGTATACATTTGTAACTTCGTCCTTCAGTTTTGCACACCCCTTCCCTTTACACACTTCAACGACGTCTACAATTTTTTATCACAGCAGCGACTTCAGTTACAGCATAAGCAACCCTGACAACAAGGAATCAAGGACTACCTGAATTAATCTAAAGTCAAAATTAATCATACAACACATGCTATTGTGACAATTAGTTGTATTACGGCAATTCTTGTATTACTAGGGTTGAGACTCCTCAAAACTGTCTAGGTCTACCTTTATAAAACAATGCTCAGTAAAGAAGTCTGTGGTACACTAGGGGAAGCCCTACTTGAAAGCATTCTGTGGCCATTTCTTTATGTTAGACTTTTCTCATTTATTACACTTATTTACCTTGATTATTTCAAGCCAATTTTAAGAACCACATTTGTCATCAGATTTGGAAGAATACAGCTTGGGACTGACATAACTAAAAGAACAAAATCAAGAAAATTCAAAGTTTCAGTTAAAAAATTTCAGCTCCAGCTGTTTTAGGGGTTATTTGGATAGAGCTTTTCTCATACAAAGTTTTTTTTTTTTTTTTTTTTTTTTAGGAAACTCATTACAAAAGGAAAAATACTCAAGTATTGTAGAAAGAACAAACCTAACGGCAGAATTTCGGCAGTACAAACACACTTAAAAGTACTGAAAATCTTAATTCATCCTTTAAAGAGGAAACTTAGAGAATCAGCCCTTAATGTACAAAAAACAGAACATCAAGACCATCAAATTACACTTAAAAATCTTTAAAAGTTAATTATAAAATATTCTGCATCCACTGACATTTTGAACACAGAAAGCCAAGTATAACACTGAACTCAAGGATGAACAAAATGGACTTCCTGACATTTATACCATGTAACATAGCAATCTGCTAGGGAGTAAAGGTCAATGTTGCACTTTTGGTCATTACTGAATCATTTGAGATGATCTCTAGTGAGGAGGAGAGGAAAATCGAAGGCTGTGAGAATGCTGCAAATGGCTTGACCTCAGACCAATTTTCATCTCCATCTGTCTAACAGACATGTGGATAAAAGCCCTATTTATGGGACATGCTTGACCAATTTTATATCCCTGTTGCAAACTAGAAATCAGTTAAATATTACATTTAAAAAATTCTTGGATAAGAAACCATGCATGCATATTTTAGACTTCATCAATTAACATTTAGAACCCACTCGATTTTCATTTTCTAGCAGAACTGCTGAAATAAGCAGTACAGTTGAACAGTAAAGCCTTTATTCTTTCTGTGACTGAAAACTTCAGAAGATAACACAAAGCATATATATTCATAGAGCACACAGAAAATAAAGAGGCATTCCACAGCACTTAGCTCTCTGCATGCTTTCTAAATCACTGCTACAGAAAGACTCAAGCACTTCTAAAACGTTTTGCTCCTAACAATTTGAGGGGGGAGAGTAGAGGTACAGCCAAATCTCAAAACTTCAATATCCAAAAGCCTCAAATGATTAAGGCTAGCATTCTACGAACTTTGCTGTTCATGAGTTATTGAGTCCACATTGAGCACTGGATTAAGCATCTATTATTAAAGCCCTTTTACTTGAAACTAATACACTACAGTGTTTTGGCAGTGGTTGCAAGAGGAAAAAAATAAAGGCAACATGTCATTTAAAAGTTTAGGCCCCTATAGTATATCAATGTCAAACAACAGCATGTCAAACTAAGATTCAATTCAGGTAAGTGCCACTGCCAAATTTTCTTGTTCCCAGACGTGCTTTAAGATTACTTTATTGCTTAAAATTTAATTTGTTCCAACTTGCATCTCCATGACAACGTTGGCTAACCCTGCAAATCATTTGGGTAATTGGATATCTTATCTTTCTATTGCTCTCAAATCGAATGATTCTGCTAGAATTGTAACAGCCAATCAAATTTACAGGCCTCTTGAGTAATAGACTCAAAGAAGTAGCCACATTCATCTCCTCTTTACAGCCATATTAACCAGTATGCGACAAGCTGTAGAAGCTAGCCTTCAAACAATATTTTAAATTATGAATACTGTCATTAGTAACATTCTCACCAATAGGAGGGGGTGCAAAGGTTTATTCTCAACAAGTAGCTGGAATTCAATCTGACAGGCAGCAATGGGTAGCACTCATTTCAGTAAAAGGAACAATCTCTATTTGTGGCATGAGCTGTCAGTTTAACATGACATATCATTAGCAAATACAGCCTTCTCTCTGCCCCACATCTACACTACTCATTTTAATCATAAGGTCAGCCACCCACAAAACAATGATATTAAAATCTCTGAAAACTGACATGAAAAATCTTTAGCTTAAAAAAAATGCAGGTGGGGATAAAGGAAGAATAGAAATGTTTACAGAATAAAAACTGCAAGTGATAAAGCCGCAGAACACTAGATAATTTCTGATGTGAAATTAGTATTTTTACTTCACTACTTAAGCTATGTTTCTCTGCAGTGTCTCAGATATAAGTTTAAATTGCAATAAAGTCAGGTTACTTAAACATAAGCTACATATGATGCACAAATCTACAGCTACACTTAAACATCAACTATGGATTTGGACTTTGTTCAATTATAAAGTGCAGTGACTGGATACATTTCAGGTATCTAATTTCAGTTCTCTCTATAACACAGAAAGCTGTTACGTAGTTCTCAACCAACCACTGTAAACAACTGCCCATCCCATTTGCAGCTGTAAATGCTGCTGAACCCAAGCCAACTGGCAAAAATGAAGCTGTTGTCAGGATGTTAAAGTGGTCCTTTCACACATCTTCAGTGTGTCAAGACTCTTCTTAAACTATGCTAAACAGGACCGTTATTACATCTCTCCTGTCTTGCTTAAGAACTCAGACAGCTACAAAAGCTCTATTAATCACATATTAATCTACAAACTATTCTATTCTATTTGTATTAATCTACAAATCTATTGTAGTTTGAGTTTTATTTCCACAGCTAACCTTCAATACACACAGAAATGTTAAAACTCTGAATGGGCACAGAACTGTATTTTACTTCCAAGTTATTTTCCCCACATACTTCCCACATACACTTCCAACAGAGATCCCTCTGTTTATTTAGACTCTATGAGACACTGAGCAAATCAGAGGCTCATTTCAGTCAAAATGAGCTCTCTACCTTTATTTCCAGAGGCACGCATCTATCGCTTCACTCTTTAGACTTGCCCAACATCTCCACTTACCAGTAAAGCAGAAAATGTTACAGGAGAAAGTAAAAGGGCCACATTACAGAACTACCAGATCAGTGAACTAAATTAGGCTCAAAGGAGGCATCCATCAAAAAGAGCAGCTAGAAGGAAGCACCAGTAGCACTGATCTAGAAGTAGAGATTTTCTGGTCAGCAAGCTACCAGATGTGCCATCCTCTTTCCATGCAACTGCATCTTTATTTGCCACACTTAAGGTATACTCTAGAAGAAACAGTATTTCCAAAATTTTCCAACATTCTTTGCATCTTTATCCTTGAGGGTATGAAGAGCTTAATCTACTGGAGAACAACTGAGCAACACTTTATTATGAGGAGGAGGAGACCAGAGAAACTGAGAAAGAAAAAGGAAGCAGGCTTAAAAAGCAGTACTTCTGTACCTGCTACACCCCTATCAGAAAGGGGTTTTATTATCTTTGTATGGCCTAGGACATATTTCAAAACCACTTCCTGTTTATTCTCACTCCCCAAAGTGACATCCAAATTTCTCATACATCCTTGCAGCAGCACTTGCCACACTGATCCACTTCAACAGCTCTGGCTTTCTAATGCGTTCCTGATGCATAGCTGGAAAATTGCCTAGAGTTACTCAGCTTCCAAAAATTAGAGCATAAAAGCTCCTCCAAACAAGCACATACTTCTACCATACTCAAGACAATAACAGAACTCCCAGTCAGGATCCAGTCCTCATTAACGTTCACATAAGGTTATATTACTGGTAGAATTTGTACCTGGATAGAACTATAAACAGGCAATGTGACAAAAACCAAGACAAATCAGAAGAAAAGGGACTAAAATACTGGGGGGAGAGCAAGTAGGATATCAGGTAAGATATCAATACACTACACTCACTAGCACTTTTACCAGGTTGAACTGAATTTGCCAGGTATGTCACATGCATTTGTTTATTTTAAATCTGACTTTATTCTTTTACAATACTTGCACATTCACAGCTCAGTTTCAAAAAGTGGTCACATCACAAAGAAAAAAATGAAGACCTTAAAGCTGTTCATAACAACAACTGAAGTAACAGTGTTCCTTTAACAACAATCAGGTTGGAAAATGTTAGCACTGACTCTTAAAAGCAGCAGTCTTCTGGACCTATTGCTACATCAACAATTGCATGCATGCAGAGTGTCTTACACTACTGCAACATTACGCAATCAGAACTTGCAGTATTCAAAAAATACTTAAATACACATTAAAAAGCTGCAATATATAGCCTCACACAGGTACTGCTCACATCAAGATCCAGAATAAGATCCAGAATAAGGTGCTATAAGGTGACCTACTAATGATCAACAACTTATGAAAACTTGTCAAAGTCTTTTGTTATCAGCCTGCAGGGTTATCTCTCACACAGAATTTGTAAGGGAGGTAAAAATAGGGATTTTCACAACATAAAAAGGCCTGGAAATTCATTCATTAAAAGCTAGGGAACGTGTCAGTTTTATTATGTATTTTTACACACACACAGAGCTAGTAGAGATACACTCTAGATAAGGTTCTAAGACAAGAACTTGTTGCAGCTGTCCAAGCAGAAAGTAGCTTGAGCAAGACTGATAATCACTGTATGGTCTATAAGCATTAAGATAGAAAGGAAGAATAGTAAAGCCAGACTTCAGGAACACAAATGCCTGTAAACTAAATACTGCAAAGTTCAACTTTACAGGACCTGCTACTGAGGACTAAGATAGAGGCATTATGTTAACAGTTAATTTAAGGAACTATTAAGGATATAAATGAGAGTTAATTGATCTGAGAATGGAAGAGAAGGGACAGAGGAAAGTGCAAGGACAGAACTGTACCAAGAGATTTAACCTCAGCTTTTAATTGACCTCATACAAAGAAGAGCATACAGGAAGTATAAAGTAGGTCAGGTAAGGAAGTAAATACATACAGCACAAGCACATAGCCACAAAATTGTGTGTCACTAGTAAGTGACAGCAAAGATTAAGTGTGTGCTCTACAGGGTGGAATCATAGGAAGAGAAACAAAAAAAAAGGGCTTGATCTCTTTTCTTGTAAAAGAGGCTTGCTCAAAAGACACAACCAGCCAGACAGGCTATTCTTTTTGTGTTCATCCTAACTACACAAGAATCATTAGCCTTCAAGTAATTAATATAAATTACTAGTTACATAAAGTCAACACAGCAGCTAAAATAGGAAAGGAACAGATTAGAGAACATTCATGTTAAATGCTTTCAAATTGACTAGGCCCAATGAACTTGGGTAAGAGCAATAAAAAAAGCACACTACTGAAATCTAAGTGGTTAGTGGTACTCACCTTGCAGCAGGTGGATAGAAAACTGGAAAGAATAGTGTCTAACAGACAGACACACAAAAGGAAAGAGCTGGGACAATCCAGCTTAATTAGTATTCCTGAAATTTGGTGGATGAAAAGGTCTTATTTATAAATATGTAGGGGAAACAGGGATGTAAGTTACAGCTCACAAGGGTTTCTCAAGAATAAACATCAGACTAATGCACATTCCAACAAGGTAAAGCCTTTATGGTAAGGGGAGAAGCAGATGATATTAATGTCTTTAAAGATTTGACACTTGACATTTGTAGGAACAACCAGAACAACACAGCCTAGCTAAAACTTCATGAAAACAAGCACGAAACTGGTTGATGTTTAAACCTAGCATGGATATAGTCTTCTCTTTTGAAGAATTAGGAAGTTCTGGATGGATGATAGGTCCATGATTTTACAGTATTTTCATTAAAAATCAAGGTAAGTGAAGATATTTTCTGCTTACTAATTTGTAAAGAGAGCCTCAAGTTGAGAAAGACTTAATATGCTAGAAGATAGTTTCATAACTAACTCTTAACAGAATAGGAAGATGAACTAAAAGAAATTTGAGGATAAACAGGAATAAGGTAACATAGTACACCTGGACAGGATCATAAACAACGGTGAGGAAACAGACCAGCAACGAAAGCCTCAGCCACAGTGGATCGGAAAGCAAGCACAAGTTAATAACATGCTGTTGCAAAAAAAAAAAAAAAACTACCATCACACTAAGCCGTATGTTAAATAAACTTTCTATACTACTCAGCAGGGAAATGCCTCCACCACAGGAGTACTGCTTTCATTTTAGGCACTGTATCTCACCTGGGCAGCATTCAGAGAACAATTATTAGATTATGGAGGTGCATAAAAGGCTTCTAGAAAGAGAAGGAATGATATGGTCTCCCTACGCACAGTGAACAAAATAAGTAGGAAGGAAAGAGTTTTAGCAGAATAGAGTCAGGCTATAATTAAGGAAACATTTCAATAATAAGGACAGAAAAGCAATTGAATACATTATGAAGAAAGTTTGTGAATCACCACTATCATCAATCTCTTAAGAAAGATTTAGACGAGCACTCTATCAGAAACAATACTGCTACAGCTGATCATGCTACGGCAGAGGCATGGACAAGGTCCTTTTTATCCCTGCAATTAATTCCACAATTGATATTTCAGTTAGAACTGTAAACTCTTTTTTAAATGAAGATTTTGTCTTTGCTTAACTGCCGAACTATGTTCATCATTTGGAGGCCACAGACAACTAGCTGTCTGCAATTGCCTGGCAGCCCAAAACAGTTGCAAAAATAAAAATTCAGAACCACCTTACACCCAAATATGCCAAAAAAGGACAGCAATAAATGAATGTTTCAGTCTTTTTAAAATATATATATATATATATACACATATATATATTCGTTGTAAATGGAAACTGTCTTGATAGCACTAAAAAAAAAAAAAAAAAAAAAAAAGATTTTTGGATTAGTTACTTCTTCCAAGAAATTGTACCATTTAATTAAAAACTTGCACATTTAAAGTTGAGATCATCATGCAATGAAGCAGAGTCCACAGCAATTTAGGGTTTTTAAGAATACTTGGAAAACAATTCCATAAGTAGGCAGATATCCACAGCTTGTAGACAATATACTGCTCTGGATGTCCTTTATCTCGACCTAATGAAAGGAGGCTTTCCCACAGACTTAATACCTGATCAAGATGCAGTTGAACAAGTATATTCATTCTGCTCCCCTTCTCCAAAAGGGAAAGTTACCTTTCTGTTTTCACCAGCTAATCCATAAAGCCTTTAAAATGGCACAAATAAGAAGCAGCAGCATTTTGTTCTCTAAATCAATTTTCTCCTCAGTCATCAACTAGATGTTCCAGCACAAAGAAAGAACAGTTCTTCCCTTCTAATTCAAAAATCCATACTGCCATTGCCCTTGCAAACTGCTAAACAAGCAGTATTGGCAATTCACTTGCATTCTGTAATATATTTACTGCAAATCCCAACAGCTTGCCTCCTAATGCAGTTTTCTATTGCGTCTGTTCATGTCAATACACTGACCAGCCACTACACAAGTTGCTTTGACCAACTATTTACCCACATATCAAAAAGCTCCAGGAAAAATGAAGACGACTAAAATAAATCCCCACAAAACTCTGCTGCTAGCGGTTAAAAACAAGACAAAACAAAAATACCCAGCAAAAAATCCACACTCAAAACACAACCTCAATTTGCTGTTTCGCTATTACGTAATAATATAGCAGCCTCTATAGTTAACCCACCCAACCCTCTAAGATTTTTCATTTGCAGTTTAAAAATCAGTGCTAATTTTTCACATTTCTGAAGAACATTAAAGAAAAAGCAGAGTAACAAACGGCTAGAACAGCCGGCCAGAATGAACGGCAAGCGATACTGCTTAGTAAAGGAGCAAAGAGAAGAGAAAAACACAGAAATTTAACAGTTATATCATTATATAATTATCTGGTTCACTCATACCCTAGGAACTGCTTGTAGATCTAGATGATGTTGCAAATGGAAAAGGGTTTAGGGAGAGGCACAGACAATGACTAAAGCTACAGAACGACTTGTACTTTAGGAACAGTGTAGGCTGGGATTGCCCAATCTGAAAAAGTCAACATAGATAAGACTGACAGAGGTCTATAAAACTTTGCTGCGTTGAGAAAGCAGCCAGATATCAGGTGTTTACTTTTCTCCTCTGAGAACTAGGGGCAAAAGATAATGAAAGTCAGATTCAAAGCAAACAAAATCAGGCTCTTAAACACATACACTGCACATTAGATCTGTGAAGCTCTTTGCCAAAGGAGTCCTTGATAGAGGCCATAACGGCCTTGCTGGTTCTGCCCCTGTGAGACCCACTCCTTGCAACAGCACAGCCAGAAGGGCCAGCAAAATAACATGCTAGAAAGTAGTTTTGCAGAAAATGCTGGCAGCGATCCTGGAGGACAAGTGGAATATGCAACAGCATCACAATCTTGTTACAATGCTAACTTTATCCTAGGATGTAAAAATGTAACCAGCTTGTTCAGAGCAGGAGATTTCCCCTCCCTTTAACACTCCACAAATTCTCCATTCACTTTTTGGCTTCCCAGTAAAGGAAGGCATTGACAAACTGAGCTGAGTGATTAAGTAATGCTACCAAGATGGTCAGGTACGTAGAGCACATACTACACCAGCAGTAAGTTAGGTTTTTTTGTCTCAGAAAGATGAGGGGGAAGAAGGCAGCAGAAGAAGCTCTAATTGTTGTCTTCAACAGCCAAACAGCTGATTATGGAGAAGCCTGAACAACACTCCTCTTTGAGAAGCACAGCAGAAAGAACACAGTCATCAATGCAGCATGAAAAATCCTAATCAGTTAGAGAAAAAGCTTGTCACAATGAGGGGAGGTCAAACACTGGAACATGTTACCCACGGATCTGATACAAACATGCTGCCACAGAATATTAAAGATAGAAAATTGATACTCAACTAGTTTTCCAGTTCAGACCAAAAAAAGGGAGCACTTGCATTTAGATACTTTAAAAGTCACAGCCAAGGAATACTTTTAAGGACATATTTGTTAAACTAGCTGTTTCAACACACACATCCTGAAAGACAAGAAATTTTCTCTATTATCTGTTCATTCTTCTAATCTGCAAAAAGTATGCAAGCAACTACTATGGCTCAAACAGCTACATCCAAAGACTAAGAAGCATGACAAAAGATGCAAACAGTAGTATTTATTGACATAAGTGTCATTAAATATTCCCATATCTTATATTCAGTAGAAAGATGACATCATTATCTCTCCTTAAAGCTTTACTACTTTTAAAATAAGATTCCATGCTGTACAGTCTTTCAGTAAGCACCAACTAACCCAAAATTTTTTCTGAAGGCTTACACTGCATGTCAATGGCAACCTACCAACAATCCTAGAAGATCCTATTTTCTATTTTCCACAGGAGGCATAATGTAATTTTATACCTACTTAAGTGCTGGAGGGGGAAAGGTCATTCACACGTTCAGCCTGTCAGCTTTGATTTGGTGTTACAACTAGTAAAAAGAGGAACAGTAAGTTCATTCCAAGATACGCTGTCAAATAAGTACTCTATGTTCATAAAGTGTTGTTCTTCTCAGGTAGCTGTCTGCCAACCCCAAAAGAAATCAACAAACCCTCCTGCCCACTCAAACTAGTCCATAATGAAATATGCCCATATAGACTTTTGCCAACATTAACTTCCATCTATGCAAGTGAAGACTGATAGTATACTTTGTAGGATGAGACCACCACCATGGTTCTATGACAAACCTGAAACCTGGAAAACCACATCTATAATGCCAGATTATCAAATAGTTTTTAAATATAGGTACAATATATTAAGATGTACTTTTTCATTTATTTGTATATAAAGTGAATCCAAAAAGTGAAATAATAGATACTATCTGACAATACAGTTATCTAAACTATGGAGACACATTTTCTGCAACGCCTTGGATCTGTCAGGTAGCTCTCTAATGACGTCAATCTCAACTACTGTTCAAAAATTGAGCAAGTTGAGCTCTTTAATCTGGTCTTTCCTTCTCGCTTAAACTGGCAACTGTATTTTTGGCTGTAACAGAATTATTGATGATCCAACTGTACTCACATAGAAATCCAATATTTGTACAGTAAATACAACTTGAGGGAAAAGATTACATCCCAATCAATCTTGGCACTTGCCTTTTTAAATAAAAAACAGTTTCTGCATGTCTTACGCAAGAGTGTTTCAAGCTCTTTGAAACACTCACTACATAGTATCAAAACTTTTAGAATTAAGTTTTTCATTCCAACAATTAAAATTCAAGCAGAAAAAAAGACAAAGATTTTTTTTAATCTTTTTCATCAATACTACCATTCCATTTAGGAGCTGTACAGATCTAACTAAGCTTCTTAATTCCCTTCTATTTAACCCACTCTGCTGGAGACCAATGAGATACTAGTTCTAATGAGATACTAGTAAGAAATTTGGGCCTCGCTTGTAGAGCATTAGAAATGATTCCACAAAACAGTCCAAACTAAACAGATATCTAACTCTTGGACAACTGGTTATCCTAATACCATTTAGAAATCTGTATTATTAGTACTTCCTACAAGAGGCAAGGAACTGAACATCAGGTTTGCCTCAAGACAGGTCACAATACCACATTAATCCACCCAAAGAAAAAGAAACTCACCTGTCACTTTTAGGACAGCAAAAACAAACACAGTAGCCATTTATATAGTCTGTCAGTTAGTTCAGCAATGATAATTTTCTTTCTTTGGCTGCCTGCCACTGAACAAAAGCTAATCTTACACCTAAACAATCTGGGCATTAAACACATAGGAAGTCTCATCTTCTGACTTATGACAGATGACAGACATTGTTGGTGAAAATAAGAGGTATTGCCCTAATAGCCAAGGGCAGCAACTCTAAAGTGTAGTAGGATTTTTAACACCCAATAGATTCAAATGTCTTGGCAGTAGCAGTTCCCGCAACTGCTTTGCCAGCCACAGCCATCACAATGGGAAAACCTGACTAGGACAGAATAATGAAGAAAAACTTTAAATCACACAGAATCACCTACTTCTTGTGATTCCTTGACGCATACAAAAATGGTATCTGAATCACATGCACCTATCCTAAATATTCTCAGGTGCTTGTGTCTATTTCAGATATGCAATTGTTGCGAATTACTCAGGTTTTTAAAAGTAAATGTCTGGAAACACACTCAACAGACACACTCAACATCCTCTTTAGAACTAACCGTTAAAATTCCTAAAAAAAACAAGACAAGAACACAAACAAGCCATAAATATGCCAAAAGATTATTCATTCCCTGACCAGTGTTCAGCCAGCAGGGTGAAATGCAGCAAGAGCATCTTGATTTATGCAATTAAACACAGCAAAGCAGTAAATTTAAAGTTGTAAAGGAAGCCCCTAACACAGCCACTTCTTGACTCAAATGCAACATACTCAGGTGGAAAGCTTTGTAATGTAGCTGTCTGTGTATGAAAGTTCACCTCAATTGAGTCTGCTTATAGCAACATTCAAGTCGTAACTAACTTTATTCCAGTCAAATTACAACAGACTGCCAAATTAAATGCAAAGGGAACTGTATCAGTACAAGAAATCAATCCTTTCATGAGAAAGCAAATGACAATTACATCATTTTATCCAAGTGACTCTACTTTAACGATGATCCACACAGCACACTGCATAAAGTAACACGGCTGCAGTATAATTTTTTGTTCTTAAAAACAGCAGCCCAGCCATTCAAAAGGCTTCACACAGAGCAAGTGTCACATCCACACAGGAGGCAGGCCTTAAAAACATTAAAGCTCGTTCAGTGTAAAGTTTCCCCATCACTGCATTTTTCAGTAACAAAGATGTTGTCAGAAATGACAATTTTTCATGTCCCCTGATGATGCCTTACTAGCATTTGGTTATAAGCCATAAAGCAGGAATAATTTCAGCCTGTCAGGAGTCTAGCTAATGCCCAGTTTCCCCCTAGAGAGAATTCCTGTCAAACGTAATGAGAGCTCCAAAGGCCCTCTCTACAACATAATGAGCACTTAGGCCATGCTGGTGATCAGCCAGCAAAAAGCATCAATTTGAGCCTGGCTACACCCTTGGGGCTAGACATCACCAGTTTTAATAAGAATTATGATTACTATCTGCCAAATGCCTCCTCAGAATTTATCATTTGCACTGGAAATTCAAAAGAATGACATTATGTTTTTTTTAATCTAAGACCATCTATATACTGAATTGTAACACAACCATTTGGCATCCTCATAGCAGGCATCTAATTCAAGATTCTTTCATATGAAGGTGGTATTTTTATCAGAAACTAGAATAACCTAACACCTAAAAGCAGAGTATCTAAGACTCATATCCAGGGAAGTTTATCTATCCCTTTAAATTTTTTTCTTATGTACTTCTTACCAGCATGTATAGAGGGAGCGTTCTCTATTCTCCCCAGCTAGAAGGAAGTATAACACTACCACGGATCTTAAAAGCCTCTACAGTATCATTGCATACTAGGTATATAATTATAGTAGCCACGCACACAAAACATTAAGCCCTTGCAATACAGAGATGTTAAGGTCAAAGTGGAAACCTTAGGTCTGACAGCCCTTAATCTCACAGGCTTAATTGATTTTACCCTAAAGTTAATTCTTGGTACATTTATGGAGGTCACATGTTCCCTTCAGAGTGCTTATGAAAACAATAAATCATCCACTTTGCACCAGAAAAGGCTCCTGTGTAGATGCTGACTTCCTCACAAGTTACAGTCTGCTTTAAAGTTGTTTAGGAGGAGGGAAGGAAAAAAAAAAAAAAAACTACCCAAAAATCTGACAATTTACTTCACAGAAAATCTGCACTCATCTAAAACACCAAACAAAAGAAACTACAGCAGCTACAATACAGAATTAAGTCAAATACTACTCTGGTTTTCCGTCTACCTTTTCAGTGCATTACTTAAAACAATGCAGATGGCATAAGATCTCTGCTCCCCCCCCCCCAAGTATTTTGCATTTAAACAAGTGCATCTCTAAAAACAACACAAAATGCCAGAAATTATCTAGCTTTCCAGATATAAAACTAGAATGGAATTAAAACATCACTTTAGCAAATACAGTATTCTTAGGAGAAGGGGAAAAAATAAACAAAAAAAAGTCAAAGAGTTTAGAGTTACAAAAGCAAAATTCAACTCTGCAATTCACTTGCTTAATGAAAGTCTTTGAATATACTGAAGATCTGAAGCCTGAACTAATCAATTTCTTCGCCGTGCCCTAGTCGGTCAACCATGCTCTTTAATTTAATGAAACAAGAGTTTTAGATGAAATAGCACATATACATCAAGAAAGAATTGTATTGTTGCACTTTGAAATGTGTCCAACTGTGCAACTTCATCTAATGATAATTTTTTTAAGAGGCCATCGATTTCTGAAAGACTTATTGTACCAGCATCTTGATGAAAAAGTAAATGTCAGCATATCTACAGAATACTCACACTCTGCCATTAATGCTTTCTTTGGCAGACAATGACTACTCAATTGAGGGTCCTCCTGGCTGAGCAATCATTTAGCTTTTCTTCTCTTACAAGGTCCTTAGTGTCGTGTTCCAGTTCAATACTCTCTTTATTCACCATTATAGTGGCCATAAGTGTGAATTTTATGGGAACTTGCAAACTCATAGTCATAACGAGAGCTTTCCAAGTCACTTTCCAAGTCACTAATCTTTTCATTCCTTTAAATAACAGGAATTTGAGCAACTATCACAACATATGCTATGCACACATAAGACTGGTTCTACATATCAAAGGTTCTATCAACGTCAAATCAAAACCATACAAAGCAGAACCAACATCAAGAAAGTGCTGCTGCTCAACCTAAAACACACCTCATTTCACAGTAGGCAAGCAAAGGTTTACTAATCACAGCCACAAATCAGTCTATTCTTTCAGGCATAGATACTGTCATTCAAATATAAATAAAAGCTACATTTAAATACACTAGACTATAGATTTTGTTGTTTAGAAAATGAAATGCCTTACCTGCTTGTGCATTTCAATGTTTAGTCCATATGACATTTCATAATACTGCAAATTAAGAAACATACATTACTTTCTCATGCTGGCTAACAACTGTATTAGAAAATATTTACAGAAGCAAAGAAAAAAAAAATCCAAGTGTACTTACCATCACATAGTGCCTCTGCATTTCTGTCTTTTCACTTGCCAGTTTCTCACATTCCAATTTAAGGCTACAAAATAGATCACACCTTCATGTAAGTGTTATGTCATTTGTTTTGACATCTACCCGCCTGATTCGTATTTTGACAGAAAAAGCTCATTAGAAAAAAACTCAAACTAACATGCAAACAGAGAGAAAGACTTAATTCATCCCTTAAATGCAAAGATTGATCAGGAAATTTAGAAGGTATGTAATAGCACTCATTAAACAAGACCAAACTTTCCTTAAAGCATCATAGGTAATCCTCACGCTCTGACAAAAAGTTATGAAGCACAATAAACTCTCAAGCTACAGTATTAGCTGAATTTGTCTAAAGTTCTTGTCAAACAAATTTTTATTTTTCTACTGACATTTAGTAAGTTACAGCCTTATGCAACCTGGGCACATAAGTAATTTTCACCTTCAAAACATCTCCAGCTTATGCTAGCTTGTCCACAATGAAAATCAATACCTTTGAGCATCATTTGCTTAGAAGTTTTCTATTTTTGTTTTCTTACATGAAAAGTTGTATTTGGAACTTTTATTTCTCACTCATAGCCTCAGAATTCTGACTACAATCACTGATGTAAAGAGCCTCAACATTCTCTTTGGGCAAACCGATTTTTCTTTAATGACATGTATCCTATGGAGTAGTTAATGTGTTAGCCAGCATTTTTCCACTTACAGTTGTAGTATCAAATATTCATAGTTTACATCGCATGTTTAAAATAATAAATGGCTTAGACAAGTCAATAGTTAAAGATAAGAGTCAGGACTAGTGTCATAGGTGGAAACAAGAAATCTAATATGAACCAGGAGAATTCTAGCACGGAAATTTGCAGAGATTTCATTGCTATCCAAGTCTTGTGAAGGTATGTAAACACAAATTTTGTGAGAAAGATTCCCCTCATAATGCCAAATGCCCTATGTACGCAACAAGGAGAATGCATATCCTAAATATGCTGAGGCAGGGAGCTCCGCAACAAGTGCAAACACTTGCAACAGGAGTGTTTGAAGGACAAGCCTAGCAACCTAAAACAAACGTTACCACTTCAGTCGACTGATGTTAACTTTGTGGTACCACTACAGTACTTGTATGCTTTTAGAATCCTTCTTGGTCAAGCACTGTGTGCTAGCATTTTATTATTCTTTGCATTAACCCCATACACAGAAAAGAGCAAACATGAGAATTAGTCCCCCGGATAGCCTGCATCACAAGATTAGCGCGGATCTTCTCCCAGAATACTTTAGAAAGCCCTCAACATAAGGAGTCCTAAGATCTTTTTTTTTCGTTCACAAGTTGCGAACGAGTTCAGCTATGTTTTTACCGTCATCTCACGGGTGCCCAGGTAGCAGGGTCGCCTCTGCTCTAACCACAAGACTACACTGCCTCCTGCTGAGCTCCCGGCCCTGCGGGGAGGCCCCCGCCACGGCGCGGGGCCCGGAGCAGCCACGCCGCCCCTTGCAGCTCCGGCCGGCAGAGAGCCGCAGCAGAGCGGCGGCGGCGGCGCGCCCCGGCCGGCCAACGGCCAACGGCCGCGCGCCCCGGCCGGCCAACGGCCAACGGCCGCGACGCCGCGCGCCCCCGCCTGGCGGCGGCGGCTCAGAGCAGCCGCCGGGCGCGGGCAGGGGAGCGGCGCCCCCGCCCCGCCCGCGCCCCGCTCACCTGTGGTACTGCGCCTGGAGGAACTGGAACTCCTCCTTGATGCGGTCCAGCGACTCGGGGATGGTGAATTTGAAGGGCTGCCCCGCAGCCTGGTGCGGCGTCTGCGGCAGGCGCGGCGGAGAGAGGGGCAACGGTGAGACAAAAGCCGCGCCGGGCCGCCCGCCCCCCGCCCTGGAGGCGGCGCCGCCGCCGCCCGCTTCTCACCCGCCTCGCCGTCCCTCGCCTGCGGGGCGCAGGGCCGGCAGCGCCGCCCGGGGCGGCCCCGGCCCCGGCCCGCCCGCGCTGCCCGCCGCCATCTCCCGGCAGCGGGGCGTGCCGGCTCTTCCCCGCCGCGGGGCACGGCCGGGCCGGCGGCAAGGCTGAGGCCGGCCCCGAACCCCCGCCCTCGCCTCCCCGGCGAGCGAGTTACACGAGAAGCAAACCGGGCGGCGGGCGGGGCGGGACGGGACGGGACGGGGGGCGCCTCCCCCCGCCGCACTCGGGAGGGCGCCCGGGACCGGCCCGCGGCGTCGGCACGGGCCGGGCCGGCGGACCCGCCCGCCGCCGTACTTACGGGATGCCGGCTCTGCGGGAACATGGCTCTGGCCGCCGCCGGGCTCCTCCGCAGCTCGATCCTGGCGGCGGCGGCGGCCCCCCCCCCCGCCCCAACTTCAGGTCCCGGGAAGCGGCGGCGGGGGAAGGAAGGACCAGCGCCGGCCGCCCCCCGCGGAGGACAGGAGGCGGGAGCAGCGCTGCTCAGAGCCCCCGCCGCGGGGACATCCTCCGGCCGCGGCTTGCTTTGCTGCTGGTGCCTCGGGGGCGGCCGGGAGCCGGGAGCAGAGCCCCGCTCGGGACGGTCACGGGCAGCTCCGCGCTCCTTCCGCGCCGCTCCAGCGCCGGGGTCGGGCGGGCGCCGCCGCTCCTCCGCCGCCGGAGTCAGTAATTCCGTCGGAAGCTCGCAACTTGCCGGCGCTCTTGTAACAGCGCAAAGCCCGGGCGAAGGCGAGTCCTCTCCACACTTCTCCTCGTGCCAAGAGGGGAAAATCCAGGCGCAGGAAGCGGGACGCGGTGTCAGCGGTGGGACCGCGCCACGCCACCGCGGCGGGGGAAAGTCTCCAGCGGGGGCCGCGCTGCTCCCGGGTGCCGGGTCATCGGCAAGACACCGAGCGGTGAACGAGGGAGGAGGCAGGGAGGCGACGGAAGGGGGCAGGGGGGGCTCTGCCCAGCCAGCCCGGGCCCGAGCGGCTCCAGTAGCACATGCACGAAACGCAAGAGCGGAGAGGAGGCACCCACGCACGCAGCGCGCTCCTCCAAGAGTTGCGAAGATCCCTGGGACAAAAGGGAAACAAAACCGCTCAAAACGCCCACGGGCCCGATCGGCCAAGCCGAACCGCCCGGTCAGGAAAAAAAAAAAAAAAAAAAAAAAAAAAAAAAAAAAAAAAAAAGATAAAAGCGTCCGTTTCGGCGCTAACTCAGCCGGGAAGCTCCTCCGTGCACCAGCGCTGCTGCAGCCTGCTCCGGCCGGGCGCACGTCGGGGAAGCGCGAGTCTCACCAGAGCCGCCCAAGCAAGGCGCATCGCTGCGGCGGCATCCTCCTCCTTCTCCTGCTGCTGCTGCTCCGCGCTCCCTCGGCCGCCCCGGGATAAAGTTGTCCCCGACCGAGCAACCCAGGCCAGAGCGGGCGGGAAGGCGGCCGGCGCCGAGGCGCCCCCCCGCCAGGCCGAGGCGCGGCGGGCTCCGCGGGACGGGCTGCGCTGCGCTGCGCTGCGCGGCCCTGGCCGAGCGGGACGCGCCGCGCTCGCCCGCGCCGCTTACATTAACACGCGGTTTCACACTCCTCCAGCTAACCCGCCGCCCGGCCCCGCCCACGCCGCCGCGCGGGGGGGCCGCGCCGCCGCCGCCCTATCGCCTGCGCCGTCACCAACGTGGGGCCGTGATGCGCCCGGCCGCGCCGACCAATGGCAGCCAGCCCTCCGTCGCACCGCCTGCCCGCGTTTCGCTGGGAAGCGTTTCTGGCGGAGCAGCAGGAGCCCTCCGAGCGGGCCAATGGGAAGGCGCGGAGCTCGAGGAGCGGCGGGGAGGAGGGGAAGGTCGGTGGGAAGGAGAGTGGAGGGGCTGAGCTGTCAGTCAAAGTAACGTGGGGCCCGCCGGGCGGGCGGGGCGGGGCGGAGCGGGGGCGGGGCGCGGCGCCGGGCCGCGGGCCCGCCCGCCTGCGCGCGGCCGCGGGGCTGCGCGGGGACCCGGCTGCGCCCGCAGCGGCGCCGGGCGGCGCGGAGCAGCGCGGCCGCCTCGCCGGCCGCTCGCCTTCCCACAGTGGCCGGGTGCGTTGCGGGCTAGCGCCGCGGCTGAGGCGCGGTGTTTGTGTTTGCGCACTTCCCACCAGTGGGGGCGTAGAGCCCGCGGCGGTGATGCCCAGCGGCCCGCGGGCCGTGCCTTGCTCCGCTGCGAGGAGGGCGGTGCGGGAGCGGAGCCGGCCCGCAGCTGCGGTGGCCTCTGCAGGGTACTGGCCCCCGCGGGAGGCACCGCAGAGCGGCGTGAGAGCCTCGCCCTGGCCTGAGGCGTCCCGAAATCCGAAGCATCGTTATCCTGACCCCCGGTCAGCCCGAGGTTGTCCTTGGGGGAAAATGGGCTTTTTTTTTTTTTTTTTTTTTTTTTTTTTTAAGAGAGGTCCACTAGAGCAAAGCTGTCTGGAGCTTTACTATTACAAATGGTTTATGGCCCCACTTGAAGCAGATGAGGGTCAAACAAATTCCCCAGGCTTCGTGTGTGACTACTGAGATGACAAATAGCAACACAGCTTGCAGTGGGAAATAAACTTCAAAACGTATCCCCTATTAACAACCATCATATTCATAGCAGAGTTAAATGATAAAGTATCGGGTACTGGTACCTTCAGACTTAATGCCTTGAGACATATTTATGCCATTAGTACAGCTATATACTACCTAGACAGAGAGAGGTCTTACAATGTCGTATCGTCTCCTTTAAACATACAAAGGGTAATTTTATAATACACTTTTTCTTATCATTCCCTATTAGTGTTTATTAGATATACTTATTTAGAATTGTATTAAGCTTCACTTGTATTTTCAAGAAAGAGCAGGCTATATTTAAAATTTGATACGAAATTTGATACGTTGCAATAGCAAGATACAGCTTTACTCATTCAGATTGCTAATTTCCATACTACATTATTTCCAGTTTTACATTAAAATAACCAAAGGAAAAAAAAAGAAACTTCCTCATTCTGCTGCAACGCAGTTTGGACTTCATTCCTGGACTGTAGATTTTGAAATTGAATACAGATAAATGCATGTATACATTTGTGTGTGTGTGCCTGCATCTTATACATACATGTATATGCAGCTGTGTCTGTACTTAGGTATATACATTTTTCTGTATATAAATATATGTGCATATGTATTTGTGAATACCTAAATATAAATAAATGAAGAATTCTCTTTTATACTAGTTTTTAAGATGGGAATCAAAATACTTGTTTTATTAGCTTGTGGTTGTGGGACAGGAATGCAGACTTGTCTGGTGTTCCAGGTAAATAAGTAGAGCTAAAAATCTTGAATCATGTTCCCAGCTCTTCCCCTGTTATCCTGAACAAGTCAACTCACTGCTCTGTGCATGGCATTAGAAAGCTTAATTAATTAAGCACTTAGATCATCAGATGAAAGATGCCGTAAAAATGTAAGCTATTATTATATACTTTGTGTGTGTACCTAGTAGCTATGGAGTCTGTAATAACATAATACTTACCTAACTTTGGCTGTACTATGCTTAACCTGCTGGCACAAGTTGTTAATGAGATATTAACAGATATGACATTAAAAAAAAACACTATGTTTTGGAAAAAAACAAAAGCTTTATTTTAATTGCTCACCTACATGAAAGCTGAAATGTCTTCTAATCTTTATTTGTCATCATTAAATGTCCAAGGCATGTTTTAACAGAAACAGAAAAGCTCTGTTTTCCTAATTTCTTCAAACAAGTGCTTTTAACCAACTTAGGTTTTGAAATCAGGCACTTCAGGGCATTTTGAATCTTCTCCATTATAATCAAGACAGAAGAGTTGTAAAAGCAGTAGTAGAATCAAGTGCACTGATTATTTTTTCAAGTGAGAGCAACTGACATACAACATTACCTAATACGAATAATAACCAATACTTCCTGATATCTAAGTAATTTATAGTTCATCCTCGCTGGACAAATGGAGGACAAAAATTTCCTTTTTGTTAGATGGGTGCACATTTCAATCAGTGCGAGAAAACTTAACCTCCTCATTCCATGGCATTACTCAATGTTTATATCAGTGAAACACAGGCCAAAATTTGTCTAAGCAAGTTGTAAAGAGCTGCATTCAACTCAAGGTAATATTTTACACCAAATTGTTATGGCATAATACTGTAATTACACTACACAATTCTCAAAATGAATTACAAATAATTGTGTTTAAATCATTTTCTTATGTTTTAAAAATAAAATAAAAACAGATTGCCTTCAATATTGACCCCCATCCCAAACCATTCTGATTAATCATCAGTTCTACTTTGCTAGTTTAAATCTCGTTATTGTCCCCCTTAAACATTTTAATGTAATGTTCTTACTCAGAAAGCAGAAGGCCTAATCCTGCATTAGTTACATACTCAAACTCATACTGTAAGCAGGTAGAGCTTTGAGGGGGAAAAAAGAAGCAGGACTGGGTCCAAAATCTGCTTTCAGTATACTGAAAGGGTTTCAGATAAAGCATCTGTTCTTTAGGGAAATGAGGCATTGTATGATGTTCAATTTACCATAATGTTTACATTTTTTTCCTCTACTGTTAACGTTATAACTTACTTCTGTTAGCATTGCTACTTAACTCCCTACAAACTGGCACATACAATAAAAATATTGATGATGTTAATCACTAAGACTTTGCTGATGCAGGGAGGAAAGAATTTAGGAAGTTTGTGATTTAGGTCACTGTTCGGCTCTCTATGTAGGGAGAGAAAATTGATGGAGGAAGCAATTATGGAATTGAATAGACTTTATAGCTTTTAAAGGCATCATTGGATTTTTAACTGAAAGAGAAAACTTGTGTTTAAAAATGATATATATGTGCGTGTGTGAGGTTAGGGAGCTGTTTCATTTTCACTTTTTTAATGGTAAAACAGCACAGGTGGAATAGAGAAAAAGAAGAGTATCTGAGACTTACAGTGTATCGGGTACAGTAGTGAACTGTAAGAATGAAAACTATTATGAGGGCATGCAAAACAATATCGTCTTTAAAAATATTTATTTATTTATGAAGTACAAGTGATCTGAGCCGGGTAAAGCAATTACATTTCTAATTATTCACAATCTTTTGGCTAATAGCCATTGCATATCCTGTTTGTAATTTGATTTCTTTTTAATTAGCAGCTTTCCTTGTAGGCAAGAATGTTCAAAAAGTTGTAGTAGGTCATTTTACCATAATGTCTGTATTCCCTTCCCCCACTCTTTCACCCTTAAAAATTCCCTGAGTTGAGCTTGAGAAAAAATCAGTAGCAGATCGTGCAGCAGTAAAACCTCAAATAAAATCAGATCCAAAGAATCTCTTGTGGTTTCGCACAATATGGTAAAATTAGAGATTGCAGGAAACCAACAAAATTAAACTGGGAACATTTGAAGAGAAATGACCAAGCTTTATGAAAATGACACATTGACTGGCCAGTATGTTTTTTTATCGACAATTTCTTTGTTGAGGCATAGATCAAAGAAACCTGCATATGTTTTCATTTTGTTCTAAGTCTAAGTAGAAAATTACATCCAGATGTTTAATAGGCATTCTGTTGGTTTTTCTGCATTGATTAGATATGTTGGTACTGTTTGCTTACAAGTGTAGCCGGATCATTAGCTAATGCAAAGAAATGTTTGCAGCGAGTTGCTAATTAGGTCTTTTGGAAACTCTCCATACTCAGGAACAATTTGTACAGTGGCCAGAAAAACTTGCGGTACTTGAGAAGTTGCTTTCCCTTCTGTGTCTGGGAAAAAACAGTCAGTTGCTTTCCCTAATCTTCCTTTGCCTACAGGGATTGCAGCTTGATCCCAATGGGTTGAAGTGCAAATAAATTAGGAAGAGACCACACACGCGCGCGCGCACACGTGCGCGCGCGCACACACACACACACATCCCAATCTGTTCTTTCAGTCAAAATGCAGTAGTGCGATCTTACAAAAAGCTAACCAAAATGGAGTATTTGAAACTAAAATGCTATAAATTCTCAACCTTAATGTTGTCAAATACACAACATTTTGAGCATACTTTAGAGACAGATGGGGAAGCCCTTTATGATAAATGAGTGTACTTGAATTCATTACTCTAGTACTTATAATTAAAGTAGCTCTTTCATAACTTCACTACTTCTGCAGAGTACTTAGAGACAAAGCTTCAGGGAAGTGAATACATGGATGGTGGGAGGCAGGGAAGAGATGCAGGAGAACTCTGATCTCTAATACTTTGTTAAGCCTAAAGAGGGGTGAGAGATATTACCTGTTTACAATATGGTCAGAGAAATTGTTTTAGACTTCATGGCTCCGGCCTGATAACCTTCTAGGTGCAATGTCAGCTCTCAAAAGATGCTTGACAGTGTCAACGACCTCTTTAATAAAGACCACCTGTCAGTATATCACACTTTAGTGTGCTGCAAAATGGGGTCTTTACCAAAGGAGATCACAGAGAAAGAAGCAAAGTATGCCTATTTTGTACAGTAAGTAGGGACAAATGTTCATACCAGCGCCCTCATCCTGTCATACACATGACTAGGTCCACTTCTGGAAGTAGACCCTTTGAAGTCAATGAGAACACTTGCGTGAGAAAGAGCATCTCTGCATCTAAGTCTGCTTCATGGGATCAGGGCCATATTTTGCATGCATAGGTTGTGTGTAACATACATACGTAAAACACATGTTTTTACAAATGAAGCTATGTAAGTGCAGAGGACTGGGTTTTACTGTAAGTATCTAAAGGTCATGGATGTCACAGAAACATAGTTAAACACTCTAGTGAGCTAGTGGTGGTACATTACTTACTTTTCTTTGATTTGCCAATTCCTAAAACTTTTCCAGCCAATTTTAATTCTATATATATTGACTTGATACTGATAGAAAGTTTCTTTCCCTTTTTTCCTATAATCTGTCATTGACATCTTAGATATAGTCTACAGATCACCAGAGATCCACAGACTAAAATCTACTGTGGAAATATCATTGAGATATATGTTATTCTTCTACCTTTTATCTTCATTTTGTACAAAGAAAAGAATATTTTAAAAAAGGAATATTTTAAGACTATTATGGGACCTGGATATAATGGTAGCAAATCTGTAATTAAGATTTTGTGTAGACTCTTATTTAAGTATTGACAAGCAGGAGGGGGTCTGACAGGACCTACTGAGTTGCAACCACACCCTAGGACCTGCCTGAATCTGACTAGCCCCCCTCCCCCCATCCCCGTCACCCCCCCACACTCCAGTGAAGGAAAGGAAGCAGAAAGGAACTTTTACCTGCCCTCGCCTTCACTGCCCTCACTGTCACTATAGCAGCAAAGCACCTGGCTTCTATATGTTAAGAAGCCAGACTGCACAGGAATACGTCCCTCCCCATCACCAAACTCCAGCGAGCAAGCTGTCTTTTTCTAGCAGAGTGCTGGACAGGTCAGCTGCAGGGAGAGGGGAGGAGAACAGGTCACTCCCTAAGTCACCTCAACTATATTTGCTCAAGCTTATTTGTCAGCAGGGGAAACCAAAGTCTGTGGCTCATAGGAAAATGAACAATCACTTTCATTACACAGTTTGGCACAATAGATCCTCATAGGACAGCTTTTCTCTCTGTGTAGTACTTCATGTACTAAAATTATTAACATTCCTAAATTACTCTTTTCTGATACTTTGCTTTGTTCCATCTACTTTTCCATGGCCTCCACTATCTCCCCAGCCCTTAGAGTTGCAAACTTCCCAACTGCACACATTTTGCAGCAATGTTGGATGCAGATTGTTTTCAAACCTGTTGAACACAAATGAAATTATTTGCGTATTTACTGTAACAGAACTAACTTTTACCAAGACTAATCAGCAGAACTATTCATAAATATCAATGTATCAGTAACTTCTGTTGTCACTAGTAGCCTACTTCTTTCCCTTATTTCTTTTCAAAAATTAAAAAACGTAATTCCTTTTATATCAAAATTCACAGCAGCTGCCATTCGTATGCTCCTAGCAAACTGGTCATCTTGATGAGACAACAAAGGCTCATGCTCCCATTTCAGGAAAGAGGGCTGATGCACTGAGAGTTGTGGGAAAGGATGAAGGAAATTTCATCTTAGAAAAAGAGGATTATGTGACAGAACGAGATAGCTATAGGTGTGTTGACATTTCAAGGAGGAAAACACCAACTATTTACTGCTGTAGAGGTACATGGAGCTCTGTCCTTCACTCTAGTATATGTTCTTCCATGTACAAAAGCAACAGCCTTTAGGAATCATCTAAGTACAGATGTGGTGCAAAAATATTGTATGTGAAATTGTACCTCCCTGTTAGCCAATAGGAATTAGATTCAATTGGAAGTTGGCTCAGGCTTGGCAACTGTTTCTCTAGAAATTCTGCCCTCATTCTTCAGAATTTGAGTTCTTGTCTACACTGAGGTTATAAACTTCATCTGAGTTGCTTCTATACTAACCTTTTACTCCAGACCTCAGCCTTCAGTCTGGTGGAGGCTAGATGAGAACAGATTGTGTTATCCTGCTGTCTCTTCATATTGCTAATGCTGTAATGTGCTGGCAGGCTACCACTGCAACATCTGCTGAGATGCCATTCCAGTGCTGGTGGCACAGAGGCATGAACTCTGTTTCCAGCTTTCCCCATGCCATAAAAGCTCTGGGCTCCCATATATTTCAGGAAATGAACTTACCAATATATCTTTTAGGATCCAATGTGAAGTGAAGTGATTCTAAGAAAAAAGTCTCTGGCCAGGGATAGTGATGGAGAGGGGCACTGGGGTGGGCAAAGGAATTGTGGGGGAAGGGAACATTTCAGTACTACTCAGCTTGATGTATTTCTTAACAAATCTGGAAATTTCCTCAGAAAAACGCTATTGAACTCAATGCAAGATTGTTAACAAGGAGTTACTTTTTCTTACAGGATGAAAACAAAAGAAGTTAATGAATCAGTCATCCAGCACTGTCCATTTCTCTGCTTCTCTCCTCATTCTAAAATTACTACTCTTCTGCCACTTCTAGTCCAGGTGTCTCCACTTGTATCTCGAACAACTTATACTGACTACAACTCTGACCTTTCCCCAAAGCGTGAAATCATAAATTTCGTAGCTTGTCGTATACTTAGAACTATCACTAATATGGATCCTCCACTCAGTGCTCAAATGGATGCTCAGATGAAACATTCTACAAAAATATATATCTTGCAATTGCTGATCCCTGTTCTCTCTTCTGACACATTGCTGTTCTTATAATCAACGGCATTACCCAGTATAAAGTTAGTATAAAGAAGTGGAAAAATATGTTCACTCTTTGCAGTTACACTTATATTTTACTGTTCTCAGCCACCAATAAACTTCCTATCTCAAAAAACTGCATCTGATGTGATTACACAGACACTAGAGTAATCATATATCACAAATCCAAATATATGAATATTTATCAATTGCAGAACATGGTGAAAAGTTAAGCTTAACACTGATAGTTGAGGAAAGAACAGCCCAAGACATTTTGTGTGAAAATAGAGGCCTAATGAGTATAGTATAGATGGTATGTTATATACTGAATTGCTTTGGGAGGGTTTTGTGTGTATTTGTGTGTGATTTGAAAACAAGATTTATCATCTGCCTGCCAGAGTTCAAAATGAACTAAAATGTGTACATATCTGTAATTTCAATTATAAATTCAATAGGTAGGATAGAATTGTCCATTTGCTAGCAACATAATTTCTATCCAGACACTCACATTTTCTGTGGCTTTGCTATCTTTTAGTGTGCTTGCACATGTCCAGGTACTTAGTTGTCTGTATCAAGTTGTGTCCATGCAAAAGAAAAGCTTGGTGCTACATGACACTGGAGCATAGATGGTACTTGGAGGGTGGACTGGCTCATATAAGTGAAATATTTCTATACAACTATTCATTCATTTTGAGATAGAAGACTGCAAATCTCACCAGTGCAAACCATAAAAAGGAGGGAGTAAGCAGTACAATGTATACAGGTGTGCATATACAACTTTTAGCATGGCTATATATTGCATTAGGATTTGTCCATGTAGGAAGATAACAGTCAAGTGTGAGTATTTTGTCTTTAAACTAAGGGCTGCCACTCAAATGAAACGGATACATGATTAGTCTTCTGAAGCTGGCACAACCCAAATGTACTTTTATCAGTGCTCTTTGCATCTACAAGTGGAATGTCCTTGAAAGACAACACCAGTATTTGTGGATTTATAAATGCCATCAGTTTCATAGACAATTAGTAATGAGGTTCTGTAAAGTTGGGCATCATTTTTAAAAACAGTCCATTGCTTCATAAATATTGCAGACAGTACGTCTGCTTTTCAAATTTTGCTTTTAGCTCAACAAAACTAGGGAATATTTGTCTAACAAAAAGATGAAGTAGTTAAGCATTTAAGGATCTATTCTATATGTATTTTGTGTGGCAAATTTTGCAGTCTTGCAGAACAATTTGGAATATACCGTTTAATTTTCAAGTGAAATGTATTACCTGCAGTGAAGGGCAGTTGCTTTCATACAAATTCTTTAAAAGTGCTAATCTATTTCATTAATTTAATTAACAATTTAAAGCTTCATCCATATTGTTTTTATTTACATCCTTTTCTTATGAACTTAATTTTTGCCTGCATTTCTCATAAATCGGCCTGAACATCTGTCTCAATTTACCATGCAAGTAAATAGAGTTTATTTTGAAATCATACACTTCAGTCTGAATTAGTGGGTTGGACACTTTCTTTTTTATGCTATAGCTCACACTGAAAAAGCAAATAAACTTGCGGAGAAAAAACAAATCACAGGTCATTGTTCATCTTTAGGCCTGTCATAGGACAAGATAAAATCTATGAAAAGAAAAAACGCCGCACTCTAAAACAGCTTTCTTTAAGTGATTCACAGAGGGCTCCTGCTGAACTGGCTAGATGATGCAGACAAGGTCACACATGTTTTTAAATAATTTCTGAATCTTGGTCGGTCCTCTTCCAGCCAAACCACAAGACAAATTCTGAAGCCTCAATTGAGAAAAACTCCCACAAGCAAATTGCTCAACAAAGTCGGGCACATTTTGATCCTGTGTTTGAAAACAATAGTGAGTGGGAGCCGCGCTTCTCAAGTGACTTGTATTTCAAGCCACGAGACACATCCTCGCAGAAGGCCATCTGGTGGGAACAGGTCCTACAGGGATGAGGAGGGGCAGCACTGATGTGGCTGTCACCTCCTGGGCTTGCTCCCTGCTGCAGCGCAGCCTAAAATCTTGTCTCCTTACCTCTGCACTGCACATCACACTACCTAGTTTAGTATCCCTTATCAGATCCAAAGTCTCCAAAGCAAGGGAGAGTCCACCAACGCTTGGGATACAGGGCTAAGCGCAGGAGTACCAGCCACGTGGCTCTCTTGCTCTACCTACTACAGTTTACTCCCTTCAGCTGGGGGAGGATTTTCACCCCAGGTACCTGTCCAATCTGACAAAATAAACTGAATGTCCCAAGTTGTACTGAGAACTTTCTTTCTTGGGATGTATAAGGAGAGTTAAAGCAACCCTCCAGAGCCACCAGTCTGAGCCACACTGTCACACAGAGCTTTCTTCTCAGAAAAACCTGAGCAACTGCAAAGCTGTTGCTGGGTGTAGTTTGCAGAATTTTACTATGGGGAATATTTGTCCCTCTTTGCCCACTCTTTCTCATTTTAAGATCTTTCATAATTTTGTTGCCCAACATGAATGCTGCATTCTTTAGCCTGCAAAGGACATCTGGGACTTGTTACTTACTTGCATAGAAAAGTCCTAGGATATAGTTTATCTGGCACACAGCACTAGAAAATATTTTACCATCAGTTGTTGAGCTCAAAAAAGTATTTCTCTAGATAGCCTTCTATCATTTATTTTTTGTAGCTTTTTATTTAATTCCACAGAAGTTTTAACTTCTAAGGGGAATATAGTAGAACTTTAAAAATAGAAATCTTCAAATCAATCAGCTTATTATGTTGGCAGTCCCCTAGTACATTGTTGTATGGTTGCAAGAAGTTGAAACTCTGCAGTAAATCTCCAGTAAAAGCAAACAACAAATTTATCTGGATAATAAGTATTTGAAAAGCATGAGATGGTGGAAAATAAAGTTTCATTTACTTTTAACTAACTGTTGTGTTAGATATTTGCTTTTTGTACTATTATTTTTTTCACTGAAAGTATTTGTAAAACCATTACAAGAAGTCTTGGGCCTGCTTAGGTACTTCCCGAGTAGAAGAGCATTCTAAAAATTAGACTAATACCACATGGCCCAAGCTAGAAAGATGGATTTTTTTATAGAAGACAAACTCTATTGCCTTGAGCCTCTGAATCAACTTCATTTTCTGCCTAATATATAACTATTAGTTGCACACTTATGAATAAACCCTCAAGATATCATTTGTAGAGTGTTATTTGAGTGGAAGAAAGAGAATGTTAAACTCTCCCAAATTTTCCATGAGAATACAAATCTATAAGCAACATATACACACAAACTAATGATAAAAATATATAAACACTATTCCCATTTTTTTCTACATCAGCTAAGGAGAAAGGTGAAGATTCTAATTATATCATTTAGAGCACTACATGTGGTATATACTGAAAGATGGATATAATACTTGAGCAATATAGAATATAATCTTGTGTTTCTTCACTATTTTCACAAACAGAGATATATGCTTATAAGAAAATCAGGATGTGCTTGTATATATATAATTATGTATATATAAATATATGTGTGTATATATACACATGTAGGTATATGTATGTATTTGGGGAACAGTATGAGGTAGTAACAGATATGTCAATTTATATTCAATGAGCCCAAAGAGCTGGGAAGAAAGAATGTGATACAGAGTTGTAAAACTTTCAGTTCATGCAGTGATTAACTGAAAATCAAGCTAAAGGGACCTCACATTTTTTGCCATCATTTCCATTATTCCAAATGACTACTCAAAATGCATAAAGAATACTTTAAAATATCTCCATTAGAATGTCAGGAGGAGACTCCAGGGAATGCAGTTATCTTCTCATTTTACCATTTTATACCTTCTGTTCCTCCATATAAATGGCAAACTGCAACTGGCACCTGAGAAAGTGTGTTAAAGCACACTAGAAGTATGGGAGTAATGTTGATAAATGCAAGCAGCCTGCCTGAAGGAATACCAACTTCATGTGGCTCATCTGTTTTCAAATGTGTATATCTATCCAAAAAGAGACATGTTAAGGTAGCTTTTACCACTAAGTCAGTTCTGAGAAAATAAGTTTAAATGAAGTGTGGAAGTGCCTACTGATAACCTTAGAGAAAAAAGCCCCTTAGGATAATTCTGTAATTAAAATCCAAAATCTTAAAAAACAAAAATAAGGTTTAGCTTTAAACAGAAGTTTCAGTATCCAGAAATTTTAGATAGCAGATATAGCCTTAACTTTTTTTTTATGAAAAATTATTCTTACAGTATGAGTTGTTGTTTCTTTTTTCTAACACTATACAAATATGCCAAAGTATATTTCCCCTTTTTTCAGTAAAGCATCTAAACTTACTAAATACAAGCTCACCTGTAAAAGTACCACTACATGAACTGATCTGAAGTCAGACTTTAGACTATTTTATTTTATTGTTGCATTATTCTTTCAGATCAGTCTGTCTTTATTGGAGGCAACATACTCCATATATTTATTGGGATTTAAAATTCAAATTTTTGAATACAAAAATAAAATATGTTGGTCAAATTCCTCTCTCTCTCTCTTACATGCACATACTTACATACACATATATTCAGACAAGCAAATGCAACATTGATAAAAATTGTGTGACTGTGGAGGTGGAAAGCCTTTGGGATATGATCAATGTCTGCAAGATTAGAAGAAATTATAAAACATATGGGGATGTACACTGCTGAAAGGGATATTCTAGCTGGTTTACATGCTTGGATTTTTAGCGTACGTTGTGAAGGTGGATGTGATGTTTGCCACTCATAGATAAGAAAATAAACAAGCTGTGAACCAGTCTTCATCTCCTGAGTACGGGTAAAAGGAATCACAGGAAAGGATGCACTGTTAGCCTGAACCCAAAGGATAAAATGTGAGAACATGTAGCTTGCTTAGGTACGGTTGTCTCTGGCTTCTGCTAGGCAAGTGCATCAAAGCAGCTGCAGTCTGTAGCAGAGTGAGATTTTGATATAGCAAAGAGTTGCATGTGAGAGCTCATATGGGAACAACAGCATGTCTAAAATTCCTCTGTTAATTTGAAGCTCTCAAATATTGTCTTCAAAACACATGAGGCATGTGCACATGTGCACATGTACTATAAGACAGCACCTAGCCCATTGCACACGCCGTTCCATTATTTCTGTGCCCATTGCTTTTGCTGCCTGCCAGCAAGAGGAGGAAGAGGCCTCTTGCAAGGTCATCAGGCATGGGGCTGGGCACGCGCTGAGGTTGCACCTTGCTCTCCAGCCACTGCGCAACGAAGTCAACTGGCCTGCGGTCTGTTGGGGGACCCAGCAGCTTCCACTGGGGCACCTCCACCTGCTTCTGTGGGCAAAGAACACTAGAGCCAGTCAATACAGAGGTTCCTGTGGTATTTCGTTCATACAGCTATATAGGTTTGGCCCCACAAAACCAGGTGGCTTTTTTAAGCATACCAGGTAACTCCCCCAGATTTGGGGGTAAAAACAGCCTCAGTTATGAAACCTTGTTCTTATCCAGTCTTTTAACTCTGGATTGGGAAAAAAAATGTTCTGAAGTCTTAAACATTTACTTTAAAGGGAAATGAGAATGTTTCTGTGAACCAAGAAAAAAATCAGTCAAATCATTTTTTCATCATATTAAAAATATTCTAATTCAAAATTTTGCTTTTGCTGCCCTAGATCAAAGAGTTTGTTGATGTGTTACCACTTAAAACTTTTTTTTTTTTACTTAAATCTGCTGAATATTCATGCGCCAGAGGTATTTAAGAAAGATGGGTTAGTCAAGAAAAGTTATTAATTCTTAAACTGCAAGTAGGTTGGGCCCAGTCCTTTTCTTGCTTGCTGTATGCCCAGCCTTTTACCCAGGGAAGTTTGAAGGTTTGAGGGGTTTCTGTCACTTAGAGTAGGGCTAGTTATATGCCTGAGGATTTTTTTCTGTCGAAAAAGTACTACAAGTGCAACTACTGCTCACTGCTGAGAGAACATTCCTTTTAGCTCAAAAAGATGTCTATAGTTTGGAAATGAAATAGTAGGGTTTTAGTTACAAGATCTGTAAGCGCTGAAGTTTATTAAAGGGAAGCAATCACATAACCAGGATGAGTTTTTATCCCTTTTGATTTTTTTTCAAAAAACCCACCTATAGTTTAATTTTAGGACTACATCTTTGGCAGCTAATATACATTCAAAATGTTGGTTAAATGAGTAAGTAGTTCCTTTAAAGTTTTTTTAATAGCTTCTTCAGAGTATTTTACAAAGAACCTAGGTTTTAGCATCACCTGATTATTGTTTCATCTTTGTAAGAGCTGACAACAGTGTCACGAAATTCACACTAAAATAGGTAATATATATTTAATCGTTATTTCCACTAATGCAAATGTGCACTTTTCAGGAGCCGAAACAAAAACTTGTGTGACTAGCCTGCTCTCCACAAACCCTGTTGAGGACTCTGCTTTAAAATGCATATGTCTATGCTCACAGCAGCTATGGAAAAATCAGAATGGCACACATGCTAAAATGTAAAGAAAGTTACAATTCTAAACCTCTCTTGCAATGAGTGGTCAGAGACCTCCACACAGCTGCAGACGGGTCACTTTAAGCATCCATACCACCTCATTTAGAGCCACTGGATAGTTCAGTTCTCATTCGCTTATTCTTAGACTTTATTTGCAAGTAAAATACTTTCATGGTGTCAGGTGGGATGGAGGTTTGCAATACATTAAGTCACCTTGTGTGATCCATGTGAGGTGCTTTACCCCATTCAAATGTGGAACTAGCTGCAGTAACCACAACCAGCCTGAAGAGCTGAAAAAATATGACTGGATAGTAATGACACATAATAAAATCAATTCCAGTGAGCACTCTCAGGCCTCCACTGAAAATCCAGTGAAACTACTGAAAATTCTTGTTTGTCCTCTTACACCTCTAAATCCAAGAGGGCTGCAGTGAGTGTAAGGGGAAGGAACCACATGAGCAGACACACAGGTCTGTCATGGCTGTCATGGCTTAAATCATGTTTTCTTTGTGGTGGAGCTTCTCCCAATCTCTTGCCAAAAACAATTTGAGAAACAATCTTTTATGGGAAGTCATAGCAATTTTCAGAATATACTTAGAAATATACTTAGACTTTTCTATAGTGAGTGCATGATCTGATTTATGCATACTTAAAAGTTCTCTTTAAATATGTTAACGTGACAAAAGTTGTCAGAGGTATGAAAAAATAATAGAACAAAGTTTTAAAGCAGATATATTTTACAGTTTCTCATGAACTGTCTACATGTCTACAGACATTCCTACATATGTATTTAAAATTATAAAGCTCATTTAATGTGAATGTGATTCTCTTTATGATGTTGTTCAGGCCTTCCATCATTTGACATTGTGAACTTCCAAAATATTTTTTTCACATTATCTGTTTTACAAGCATTGGTTCAGGTTTCTCAGATTTGTGAATGAAGCTTAGTGAGAATTGATTACCCTTTCCTAAATAAGAATCCTAATGGATGTGAGCTGCTGTTCATGTGGTGAAAGTCAAGCCTGATTACATTTAACTTCCACAGTCTTGTATCTGCCAAGATACTATTTAGAACCTCGACTAGGAGTCCCTCTTCATTAAGATTCCCACATTTAAAATCTAGCATAGCGAAGAAAAGCAAAGAGCTAGTCTGTCCCTAAGGACTGTCCTTCTGATAGGATAAAATACCTCCCTATCAATCATGGATGATATTTCCTCAGGACTGAGACCTAGATTTTTGTAGTACTCTCAGCCAGAGTTAGTAGATTGATCAGCAGTCACAGCCTTCTGTATGCAATGACCTTGACTGCACTTTCTGATATTTTATTGCTATTACCTTAAATTTATTTTCCTGTCCTATAGAATCAACTATTTTAGCCCTTTTCATAAGCAGCATAACAACTTACAAAAATGCTGACATACCCAAATTGCTTTAAAGGAGAGACAATCTGTCTCTATGCCTTGCAATGTAGTATCATTACTTCTCAATAATATCTTCCCACAGTTCTTACCTGCAGGCTTGATGATGTTGTAGGGTAGAGAGCTCTCAAAATTTAAAATTCCAATTTAAAAATATCACTTTTCCTACAGAAAAATAATATCTGATTAAGATAATCTGTAAATTTTTCAAAAAATGTTGATGTTCCCTGTAGTCATCTGCAGTTGATTAAATGCAAGCATCACTGATACAGGACTACATCCACACGTGAAAATATCCACCAAGGACATCTTAACATTGAAAAGTCATAATTTTCACTGTGAAGTAGTCCAAGAAGTGATACCATTGAAAGACCTATTTCCTTTCAAAGGCTGTCTCCACGGAAAATAAATATTTTGTTTGGAAACAAATGGTACTTCCATACCTGCTTGTATGATTTTTTGCTGCTGTCCAAGGTTTCCATTTGCAAAGAAGAATCACGTTCTTTAAACCTGAAAACATTCTTTTTCTTATTATGAGAGTAGGTGAGAGACTGAAACATAAAGAATGGATAAAAGAGAGAAAAAAAATAAAGTATTTATGAGATAGCACCACACGTGCCTTTGTAGCATGCTGCATTCAGTCTGACCCAGAAAAAGGTAGATGCCCTAGAGACTCTATGAGAGAATTTAAAGATGAGTTTTATGCTTTCGCAGGTAGAAAATACCGGTTTGCTCCAATATGCCGCTAGATGTATTTTCTGTTGTACTAATAGGCTCTCGAGACTGTAGTTGCCAGAGGAGGGACATTATTATGTTTTGCTCATTCTTAAACAGTTGATTTTTCCTGTAAAGAACTGATATGTATAGGATCCCAGAAGAACATAGCAAATATTATAAATCATTCACCAAAAAGAACTCAGAGCAACAAACGGATGCCACTATGAAGAACCTTACTCCTGCAGCTCCAAACTGCAGAACCCTGAGTAAGAGCGCTCTATCATCGTAGCACATCCCTATCTCCTACCTCCTACGAGACCTTCAGAAGATTTTCAAGATTTTCAAATCAATGACTCTCAATAATGGTAGCTATGCACTCCTAAAATCATGGCTATTTTACTGCTGACTTGGCAAGGTGAAAGCAGGGCTTCCACTCCTGTAGACCTTACTTGTTCAGATGGAAACACTCCCTCAGGAAGACTCAGAAAAGGTTTGCACAGAGGGGCTGACAGATCCCAAAGCTTGTTGGCAGGCCTCAAAAAAGCACAAATGCAACAAGAAAATTTCTTGTCCAACATCAAAATAAAAAGTAAAGGAGAAACTGCTCATACTTTTGAAGAATATTTAGGAGCAGCATAAAGCCACAGAGCCTGTGCTAAGTCATATGACCTCCTGAAAAATAGCCTAAGTTTCTTGTAGTAGGTCTGTGAGATTAGAATTACCACTATTAGAACTCACTGAAACATTTCCACTGGAGCAGTTTTTCATCTCAAAATGCTGATTCTACAAAATTAAAACATTTTGTGAGAACATGTTCACTCTGTTGTAAGGCTTAAAGGATACTGGGCAGACAGGTAGTCCAAGATTACTGCTGGGTGGGGCAAAACATTATGCAGCAGTTCAAACTAAGTGAAAAACAGCATTTCTAGACTGTGACTAAGATTCCTTGATCTATGGAGCTCAAGGCCCAAGCATCTTTCCCTTGAAAAAATTTATTAAACAATGTTTGTCAATCTATTTGGCAAAATATTTCCCAAAACATGCAAAAAAGGGGAGAACCAAACTTATGTTCTGTGCAATCTCAATTGCTTGTGGTCAGCAGCACACAAAATCTCTGCAAACAGCTTCCAACAGATTTTCTTCTCTCAGAATTGTAAGTACCTCCATGTAAAGAAAATTCATTCATTTTCATTTATGGATTAATCCCGTGCTTGTCCTAGTTAATGACAAAATATTATATTAACTCTAAGTGATGAGAAATCAGGCTTTAAATAGGTTGAAACAGTCACAGTAAATGTAAGATAGTTTTCCAACATTTATAGATAAGTTATTCAGATAAAAAAAAAAAAAGATTAAACTTTAATTGTACAAAGTGTGGACAAATGTTAACATTCCATATTATATATTGTTAGTTTGACTGATAAGACAAAAATTTTTGACTGATAAGACAAAAAGTAAACAAAATTTTTCAGTAGTTTAGTTCAGTTGATTTCTACAATTGATTGATCGTATCATAATGAATTTAAACTGCAGAAGAGTATTTTGGGAGGTTTAATGCCTGAAAATTCTGGGTCAAGTTCTTGGTTAGTGTAGGGAAAGCATTTCCCTCTCGGTTAGTAGAGAAACGTCCATCTATACCAGCAGACAATGAGGTATGTACATTCTGCTGCTGCAAAAACAAGAACATAGACTTCATTCTTTTTTAATCAGTATCTCAGATGTAAGAATCTGTTTTATTAGCTAGACTATTGTCTTTTATCCTTTGTGCAACATTTAACATGCTGTTTAAATAGAATATTTTCTTTCATACTTTCAGGTAGTGATAACTAGGGTGTAATTCATCTTATTAATCCTCTTAGTTTCCCTTGTTTGCATGACTAATGTCACTGGTTACATGGCTGATGCTCACATATGGCTCCATTGTCCCATTGTCTTCTCCACTAAGCTTAAAATCAACAACTGACTTTTCTATCTTTCCAATCTTGGATTTCACCTTACATGCTGTTCAGCTTTTAGAGGGCGTGTGAAACTCGCTCAGAAACAAAGTAGTAGTTCATGTTTACCTCTGAAAGAAGCAATTACCTGTCTCTCATTTCCAGTAATCCATGTCTATGGGTAAACATTGATTAAAAAAAAAAAAAAAAAAAAAAAAAAAAAAAACCTTTGTAGAAAGTGAATTAACTTCCTTACTGCTCAAAATCTTTTATTAGTAATAACACTTCTTTGTTTATATTCTTGTTATCTACCTAACCTTTTACTTCTGCAAAAAATATTCTGCACTGTGTAAAAGCAAGTGGCTAATGGCTTTTCCCTGAAGTGTGACTATCAGGCACACTGCAAACCAGACTGCCAGAAGAGAAGAATAAAGACACATTTATTCTCTGTCTCTATTCTCCCTCAGCCTTAAAACAGGTTTACTGACTTCTTCTGCAAAGAGGGAAGGGAAGGGAAGGGAAGGGAAGGGAAGGGAAGGGAAGGGAAGGGAAGGGAAGGGAAGGGAAGGGAAGGGAAGGGAAGGGAAGGGGATGTTCTGCTCGTGTTTCAGAGGATGAGAAAGACTGACAGGTGGGTAGGACTGGATGGAATCACGTAGATCACTGAATCTAGTTTTCTGCTACTACCTGTGCCACATCATAAAAATATTCTTATAGGAATAAAAAAATTAAGCTGTCTGCTTTGAGAATTCCATTTTTAATATTTAAACAAATACAAATGCCCACATGCATCTTTCAGTTCTCAGTATTGCTTTTATAGTATGGAACTTCATTATACTGTATTGTAATTGAGTTTTGATTGATCCTTAAAGTAAGTTCAATTTACTTTAAGAAAAAGAGACTCTGAGACTCTAAGATGATTCAATTTGAAATACAAATTTAATAATTAAAAAGTCCTTATGAGCCTTGCATTTACCTTAAATCTTTCTTTTATAATTTCATTCCTTTAAATAATTTTCGTTTCAGTATTGCAACTCATTTTTTTGCTTCTGTGGAGATAATTACTAAAGTACCACATTTGCCATTTCCATCACATGGAATACACTTCTAATGGGTTTGCAGTTGCCTATATTAATTTATACTGGTATAATTCATATTTTAATTCATACAGTTTGCAAAAATATTTGAGGTATTACATATGTTCCTACAACTACTGACTTCTCCTATAGTTTTCTAAAAATGAAAATTACTTAATGATGTTAAAAAATACATTCTTAAATGTATGATGCCCAGCATGAATCACCATTTTATGCTGCAAAATCTATGCTCATGTTGGTTGTACTTCTTTAACAGAAAATTATTAATGGCTTCGTACTACAAGGACACCAGGCATGGTTTGGGATCCTTTCGTGAAATGCACAGCACAAACACAAGACAAAACACTCCCCACCTCAGAGACTCACAATATGAAATTAAACATTAAATCTCCTCTCTCCCGGAAGGCTTTTTCTTTTTCAACAGATAACCAAGACCTCATGTATCTCCTTTACAGACTGTCACCATAAAAGATGCAATGCAGGAAGAGAAAATGGAAAGTGGATGCTCCCTAAGTGTCTTTCCAGGAACTGCACAAAAAAAATGCATGTCAGGATCCATGAATTCTGCAATCATGGATAATTCAGAAATGCATGCAATGAATAAATGCAGGGTAAGCTCTTTAACTGGATAGACAACACAATTAATATCCAGATGACCTACGAAGTCCAATGGTGCAAATGTGTACTCAGCATTTTATTAGTAGATTAGCTTTAAAAATCTTGGTGGAAGAGCAGAACTATTTTTAGGCTGAAAAAAAAATAAAAGAGTTTCTGAATTATTCGTATGTGTCTTCTTACATTATCATTTGCTGATTTTACAAAGTTTATCATCAATTGCATGGGGTCTAAGCCTCTGCCCACCTTAAAGTCATTAGTTTTTGACACCAGCTTTTACCATAACAGATGTTGTATCTTATATTCAAGGTCTATGCACTCAAACATTTGATGAATGGGATGCTAAATTATTCTCTTTTTTTGCTCCTTTTGTCTGCATAGGTGTGCTCTTGCATAATTTGGCCTACAATAACCCATTTAAAACTATTCAGGGGATTTTTATTTTGTTTAATTTTGATTTGAATCAAAGTTTAGCAGGCAAGAGTCTCCTAATTTTAGTTCTGATTCCCCAGGATTTAAAAAAAACTTTCAAAAGTCACTTCATACTAGAGAAAATGAGACGATAGTCTTAGGCAATAGACAGAGCAAACACCCATTTTTAACAGTAAACACTCATTCTAAATAGTATCATTGTAAGGCTATTCAGGCAATGAGCAGGAGACTGAACATCATAATTTTCATTTTTGTTTGTATGTCAGTATATCAGGGTCATGTCAGCAGCAGTGCCTGCCTTGCTGTTTGACATGTTCAGAAGAGGAGTGGCAAATGGAAATATTGCTCTGAGGCAGAAAGCTGACACCTACGATTTAATTTCTGATAGATAAGAGATGTATTTTCTGCAAGCAAGGAGAGTTTTGAACTGAGGGACAACATTTTAAATTTCATTGCACACACATCCCTCAAATTCTGTCACCGCCCACTTTCTTATAGAAAAATGTCATCGATCTTAGAGAAAGTGTCGACAATTAAAGTTCTTTTTAAACCCAGGAACACTTCTACACATGAGACTAATTGTTGATAATTGAAATGAGCTGTTTCTTTTCAAAGCAGTACACTGTTATACTGTTTCAGGACTGCCAGATGGTTATTTTTCACTATGGCAAGATTAATCTTGGTTTTGCACAATGTTGTGCTTGGTTTTAGGATGAAGGCCACAATCACAGGGATTTTGAAGACTGTAGAAAGAAAAATGAATTGCACAGGATTGTGGTTTGAAAAACCATTCCAGTATTTGTTAGCTAAAATTGCCCCACTCGAAGTAAAATTTAAACCCCTTAGCTTCTCTGATTTCTCATCTTCCTGCAACTTGAGCAGGGATGTGGTCAGACCATGAGGAGCACAGGAGCTGCAGCCCCAATCTACGCAGGAATTAAGCACTTTCCCTGGTGAGCATTGCACCACGTCTATTTTAGGCACCCATCCCTCCTCCTGCATGCTGAAGGCACTCAGACTGCCTGCGAGATACCCGTCCAGAGCTGGGCTCCCTGAAAGTGCTCTGTGGAAAACAGAGCTACCTGAGCCAGGAACATCCCGGGGCAGTAATGTCTTTGTGGCAGTCTCTCCTCTGCTTGGGCTGCTGGCTGCAGAGACACGTCTCACATGGAGTACCTTCACCCACGGCCCCAGTCCCACTCCTGAGAGTGAGCACAGAAACCTTTTCTTTCAGAAATAGAGCAAGGCAAAGTGTCTCTGTATCTTAAATGGAAAAGGAAGAAAGAAGAGGGGAATCTCACTCTTGCTTGCCCACATAGCATCTTCCTTTACTTAAGTGCCCTCAACTGGAAAACTCCTTCAGCAAACGGTTCAGCTCCTGCCTGCAGGGATACAAAGCAATTTTTGGTAAGGATACTCTCAGTTTTTCCACATGAAGCCACTATAGCATACCTAAAAAACCTGTGTCACACATTGTTCAGCAAGTTACAGAATGGGAAGGACCACGCTTTTTCCCCACCAACCGCAAAGTTAAGAGACTTTTTTCAATATTTATGTTATGCATTATAAATAATGGTAATGCTCAATAAATTTCAGAAGTAGATAGGGACAACATTATACTTACAATGAAAGATCTAGCTTGGAGCTTCTTGACTTTTTGAACAACCAACATTTCCACTTTAGTATTGTTGTAGTATAGCTTTTACATATGAATTTATATGATATTATTCATTACTCTCTTGCCTTCCTTGAACTGGATAAAAAACCCACTAGTTACAGTTCAGTCTCCCATTTCTGTATCTTCTGATGAAATACTATTTCATAACCACAGCAGCATTCCTCAGAAGCTGTTTCTTAGTCTTCCACAAGTAAGAATATATTTCAGACTGCTTTTCTAGTTCACATAACATCTGACAAACAAACATACTGTTTGTGTATATAACAAACAATATATAACAAAACTCTATGAAACTGTTTGTCTGGTATATTACTAATAAACTACTATTTTTAAAATTCATTTTAATATAAGCCTCTAGATAAAACTGACAAGGAAACTTATCTCTGTCCACATTTGCTGGTGCCTCAAATCTTCAAGTATTTCAGTAATAAGGGAGACTAGGGAGGCCAAATGACAGTGATAATGACAAAAACACTCTCCTTCAAAAATATCCTTTAACTTTCTTAATGTGTCTCTTATCTATTCTTTCTACGACCACAGTATCAATCAAGCAGCAGGGATACTTATCAAAACAGGCAAGTACATACTAAAATCAAACCTAGAGTAAGAGGTGTAGTTTCAGTGACTTCCATAAGGTTGTATTAGGGCTGAATCAGCCTTGAGTATTTAAACTTCATATGAATAACTAGCTCCGAAGGCACTAAAGGACTGCAATAGTTTTTAAATCTATTGTGTCCTACATACTGCATATGAGTAATAGCATTTCAATTAGTGGAAAGTAGTTCTTCCTTTAAAAGCATACAGTCAGCATTTTAAAAATTAGTTTTGTGAGCTTTTACTCCCTCTGTGGATTTTATAGTGTTTTCTTATAACACGAAACTGAAATGCCATCTTTTTTCAGCCAGTCTTGTGATTTCTATGACTTACAGGTTTTGTGACATCTCTTTGTAAATGATATAGAAGTAAAAAACTTTCACAGAAGTAATCACATAGGACTTCTGGTCCAAGGACTGTCTTTGTCCACATATGAGCCTGCAATCTTTAAACTGGTAGTATATTTGGTTTATTACCACACCTCCAAATCATACATTCCCTTAAATTTCATCCATCATTCATCACTTGTAAATACATTTCAGTATTTGATAATGTTTAGCTCTTGGCAACAGCTTAACAGTATACTAGATTATCATTAGACTTACTGAGTCAGATTCAATTACCCTTCTTCATATTGAGCACAGCTATTCTTTTCAAATAGCTATTCTAGTTTCAATGGAATTACCTATGAGGTAGAGAAACATTTTTTTTCCCACAAAATTGTGCATTTTTCTTGCACAAAATTTGTATTAGCTGTTTGCCTCCTGCAGATATTTGCTGGTTATCTGTAATGTTGCACCATATTTGTTCTTGCTTTATACTCTTGGTTCTTTGTTAAACCCCACAAGTAAAGGCTATTCTTTGCGTGTAGGAGCTATCCAGTGTAGCTAAGCAGAAAGCATATGGAAACAGCAATACTGGAGAGGGGAAAAAGGCGCACACCTGGGAAGCTAGCCTGACCGCTAACTCAGCAGAACAGCAATAGTGATCCTCCTCCTCCCACAGCGAACTACCTTTTTTATAAGATTAAAAGTGTTTCTTTAAAGTCCAACAAGTGTTTATGTGGCCTACATCTCTTCATGTGTAAAATGACACTGACCGAATAGAGAGCAAAGATTTTTCTGTTAAAGAACTTGAAAATTTTTTTCTTCTCTAGGAACAATGAACTACAAAAATCCGTATTCATGAAGTAATGTCAAAGAGTAAATCTCAGGAAGCATGGTACAAGGGGATAAACAAGCAAAACTCTAAAGGTATAGAGGAGTAAATCAATAATAAAATATAATCTGAAGATACAGTCTCATTGAATACTGCTGTGTTAAACTGTATTCAAATGAGAGCCAAGAAGATTCTTGGTCATGGACCTGCAAGCACTACCGGCATGAAATAAGGTACACAGACTGATTTTTGCTGTACAAAGTTTTAATTGCAATTTTTCAGACTCAGGGGTGTGTGTGAATTTGTCTATGTTTCTTATGTTCTTACATTTTTAAGTTAGATTCCCTCTAAAACTCTTAAGACTAAGTATGAAGTAGGATACCTTCTGCTAAGGTGCAAAACTGCCAGCACAGCCTTAGGAGAACAGGACCTGCTGAGGTTTAACGCCTAAGGGGAAATGTGTTGGTCCCTTAGCTAAGCTATGGCTGAGCCAAAGCTCACAGAAGTTCCCAAAAAGTAGGGCAGTCTAGTGGGGTAGTGCACAGGCGACCTTACCAAATGCCAGAATCTGCCTGTGCCTGAGCATCCCAAGGGACAGACCACATAGGTTGGAGACACTGGGGAAGAGGAGCTGCAGGAGCTGCTCTTGGGCAGCTCTTGGGCACTTTCCGTGAGGGGCGGGCAAAGGAACAACACAGAGGCACCCTAGCCAAAGGTGCCAAAACTGGTGTGGCTCTTTTTCCATTGCTGGTTTGCAACCAGAAAGGAGAGCAAGATTCAAAGATGCAGTAAAAAAAGAGCTTTGATGGAGTCTAACCCCCCATTGTTTCCAGCAAAATCCAAGATAAATCTATAAAATGGAAAAGATTTTTATTCTGAGAAAGTTAAACTGCCAACAAGCTCTTAGCTAACAATCCAGGCAGAAAAGTAGCCAGCATCAACACTGCAGCAACAGATTAAGTTTAAAGGCAAATTATTGTTTTGAATTTGGTAGTTTTACTGGACAATTCAATTAAAAAGCTGTTTTTACTTAGACCAATATCAGTTATTATATGGAATATAACTGTATTCATTCTGATTTTTCCCTTAAATATTTTTAGAGACAGATTTTAAATTGCTTATAAAGTATATAAGCAGCATACATTTCTAATTGTGACCTACTTTATGAATTACCTAAAGTTAATCCTAAATTTCAGTGTCATTTGAAATGGATATTCTACTTGTTTGGTCATCACTGTAAAGCTGGGGCATATATAACCAAGTCACAATGTGGAGAACAAGGTTTAGTCACTCTTTTTTGGTAATATTATTAGCTACATTTTCTAGCACTTCTCTAGTTTTGTTTGCATTTTTTTTCTTATTTTACTTTAATGCTAAGATTGTTTCTCCCCCAATCTCCTATCCCTTAAGTCAAAAGGTGCTGAAAGGAGCACCTGGTCCATTTTCAAAGGAATGAGCTAAGAGACACTGTTTGAATGAGAAAGACATCTGAAAATCATTTTTTAATATTCTAAAAGTCTTTCTCTAAACTGAACAAGTTCTCTTAAATGCTTCATTACAGTTATTCTGGCAATCATTTACCAGATTGCCATATGGTGCCAATAAATAAACCTTCACTAGATGGTCATTGTCCCCTACAACAGACATAAACGCTTGTTAATTAAACCTAATTAAGCCAATAGCTTACATATTGGAAACACATGCTGACCAATTAGCTAACCAAAGTTGCCATGGCCAAGTTTCCATTTTTTTTGGTGGACTGCAACATCTCAAAGACAGGCACATTAAAGAAAGAGCCAGGGAAGATGGCGGGGGGGGGGGGGGGATGTCTGTACACAGGTGCAACCCTAAAGTCCATACAGATGTCAGGCTGATTGACTTGGTGGTCTGAAATCTGGTAACATTTCTCGTACAGAGACTTTGTCCAGCGAAAGCATCTCAGAAGGATTGCACACAAGCTTACCACCTCCTCAAGGGATGCAGTCAGGGACAGGAAGCGCATGCAGAGCAATCTGGCATGGCGCTGCACAAACCCATGGGCAGATGCTGTCCACCCCCACAACCTCAGAGCCTGCTATGGTCCATTACAAGCCCTGCAGCCCATTGGCAGGACACCATGGGGGTTTTCAGCAAGAACCCTCAGTCACGCACAGCTTTCAACATCAGCAGCAGTTCATTTTCAGCTTTTTTCATAATTAGGTTAATATCGTGCCAACTCAGTCATCACCCTTTTATACATTAACAGCATCATCTGATGTGCCAGGTAGCAGTGGAATGACAGGTAATGGTACGTAACAGCAGTCCAGCTGTCTACTGTGTAAAAAAAGGCATATTCTCGTTTGGTGACTGAGCTGCCCACTGTTTGCAGTGCAAAAACGTTTCTTAATACAAAACACATAGTACAAAAACAGTATGGTGGGGTTATATTTGCAGGAGGTTATGCTGTTAATAAACTTACTTTCCTTTTCCTTTGACTCAGCTCATACATGATACAATAATATCTATATAATGTAGTAGTGCCTCGATCCTTGTTTCAGAAGCAGAAGGGCTAAAAACAACTGTTTAAAGAATAGAAAACTTGGATCCTACAGAAACAATAATTTTTGTTTTAACCTGTAAATTTAATAGTCTTATATTTGGAAAATGCAAACAGCCGTATTCTAGAATATATTTAATTCAATGCAAAATTTAATTCAAATGTCTCAATGCAGCTAAATATTTGTATGAAATGTCTCGTTTTTATGAATATTATATTAGAAACATTTATTGGCAATTTCAATTAGTCTGCATTTATATGCAATATTATAACGCAAAATTGCATACATTTCCAGTTACTATAAAAGAACTGAACTGATTTATAATGTTTAAGGTTACAGCAATAAAGTCATTATGCCAGAGTAATGGGACAACAATGGCTGATTTACACATAATTGCCTTTGCTCAGGAATACAAGAGGTAGTTGTGTAAAACTTAGAATATAGGGCCTAGTTATTGTGAAGTTATGACCAAATGATGAACTAGGTCACAACACCACCTAATACAAAATAACAGAAGTTTACCAGAAAAATGCATGAAATTCTTCTTGTTGATATTAATTTGAATTGTTCCCTAGACCCCACAATGTGGGACACCACCATGTTCAGATGCTTCTGCCAGTATTCTAGTTGTCTAGAAATGCAGCTAGACAGTAAAAGTATGAATGTACTCTAGGTAATGCTAATTTATTGTCAATGTTGCTTTATCCCTTCTGATTTTTGAGAAGCAGCAAATAAAAGGAAATCACTTCTTTAGACACTTTTTTTTCTTCGGTAGAAAGTGACTGGAGACAAGGATAACTTTAAGAGGCCAGAACAGACCTTAGGGGTTTTAGGGAGAACATTAATTTTGCTTGCTTTCTGAAAAAAGTATATTTCAATTCTTTTTCCTCCAAACGGTAACAGAGAAATAAATTTTTAACCTCAACCGTGCTATTTTCTCTGGGTCAAAGCAAACCAACACATAACATGGACAATCTAAAACAAACTCTTGCTTACAGAATTAGTAATTAGTTACAGAATAGTCAGTTAAGTTTGTAGCTTGTAGTATTCTAGAAACAAAGATTTTCAGGTAAGTTATGTCTACCAGTTTTCTAATGCACCCTCTTTAAGAGTTAGATGGTTTCCTTCATTACTTACCTATGCCTGGTACACTTACAGAGATTATTTTCCAATTAAATGTATTTGTTTAAAATATATGTAAAATATGCTGCATTATTTTACATGAAGGTTCTGCAAGTCTTGTATCAAAATACATGTATGACTAATAATTCTAGAAACTATGATTGCAAGATAGCAGTCATGTTCATGGGGTTGCAGATACAATGAGATATACTTACAGCTTTACAGAACTCTGAAGAACTTTTATAAACTCTGCTGAGACCTTACAGAAAATCAGCAATTGCTGCAAGCAAGTGCAGGTGAAGAGCAGTAACCCTCATCATCCCATTGATAAAATACCTATCGCAAATCTTCACTGGACTTTTTTTAAAAGAGGATTATTCCTCCTGCACAGTATCATTTCTTTCTGAATCTGCAGATTTTTCCTGGAAACTTCACCACCATTTTCTTGAGAAAGTATTCTACTTTTCAGATCAAAATGACCATATGATGAGAATTCATCATCAACAATGAGAATTCATCATCAACATATGACACACATAAAAACATGGATGGATAAGTAGAGAAATAGAATCTAAATTAAATGTTTTAACTGATCAGATCTATACCTTTTTTCATTGGATTGGTTCACAGTAGTTCACATAATCTGACTTTTCATGCCAAGATGAAGGCAAAGAAAATCAAAACCTTCAAAATTCCTGAGGGCGTTTTGTTACCAGCACCATGCTGAAATTGTTGTGTTCACCACAAACACTTTAATCAATTTTCTTGAGAAAAACATGACAGATAGTCCTCAAATTGACCACGACATTTCTTCAGGTTCTCATTTTCAAAAATGCTACATTAGCCTTTTTTCGTAATATTGTGGTTGAGTATACTAAAGGTTCACAGCTCTGCCAGGAAATTTAGCTTGAGTCAACTGACAATCTCCCTGCATGTCAGCAGCTCCATCTATAAAGCAGGGTAGTTGTCTTTATTTCTTACATACTTGTAAAGATCAGATTGTTATGGTCACTATAAGACTTTGAAGATTTTTAAATATTACTAATAGGTCTTTGCATTGTGCACGCAAATGCTATGCATCTAGTAAAAACTGATCTTCCCAATTCTTGCCTATCACTGTTTTGGGCTCTAGTACTAATACCTCTACGAGAAAAAAAACAAAAGAGCTTGTTTTAGAACAAGCTGTTCAATTTAAAAAGTGCAATTAGTCTTCAATCATCTTTTTTGCCAAACTGAAAATTTAATCATCTACAAAGTATATGATTTCTACATATTCAGGTAAGCACATAAAAAGATAGCATATGTGGGTTAAGCTGTTTTGGTGTTTTTACCAACAAAATGGCCAACGAAACCCTCATTGTTTGCAAAGCACTAATCCTAGTTAATTATCAGTTTTTGTACCTGTGATGATATATAAAACCATGGACATGTAATCAAGAACCTGATCTGACACTAATGCCTTGATTACTGTGCAGGTAGAACAGCAAATAACTTTCTGAAGAGGCTTACGTTAAGCATAGGCTTTCTATTACCAGTCACTTTCAACCAATCTGTTAACCATTTCAACACCTTGCTTAGGTAGGAAGGTCAGACATCTGATTGCCAGGAATAGCAATTTTAACAAGGAGGTGAATGTTGAGATATTTTTCTTCTCCAAATGAGGACAATGTTACTGTCTTAATATGTTTCTGAAGCAGACCAGAGAAAGCACTTAATGTAATACATTCTTTTTTTCATCTCTATTTAGGTAAGTGGCAGAAATCCTTGAACCAGACTAATAAAGCCCAATGTATTGCAAAAGAGCATTCTGAATAAGACCTTTGTAGAGTAGAAGCTATGGAGAAACTGGAATATATTAAAGAAAAGCGGAGTCCTTTTCTGTGAAGCACATGATATAATATGTAACAATGATCGCTGATAAAAGCAATGCAATTATGTGTATATATATATATATATATATATATATATATAATAGAGTTAAATTATTTGAATGCATTATATATTCTGCCATTTAACTGTTTCAATGTTATACCTTTAAATAGTTTTCTTACACTGTCAGTCACACACATTTGTATTAGAGAAAAAGCAAAATCCCTATATTTGTCTTTTAAAAGGCATTCTCATGTTGTAGGTCATGTAACATGAAAGTTATCTGGCTTTTCACAACCTTAAGCCTCCCCACCCTTGCATATAAATACATATATATATATATATATATAATATGTTCTATATGATACATATAGATATATACATATATATATATCATTATATATATTTTTATATATACACAAATGTATATATCGTTATGTATAGCTGATATACATTCATATAAAAAAGAAAAAAAGAAAAGGTCAGTTCTACTGCTTGTAATTCCTGCATCCTTGCCACCAATATTCCTAAACTTTCATCACAAACAAAAAAAATTATGGGCCCAAAATAGTAACTCGTCATCCCATTATGTTGACTCATGTAAATATACACACTAAAGTCTACAGAGTCCTAATGTGAGTGAAGAATTACCTGGCCTTTCTTTCTTCTACTTTTCAATTTAGCCTTTTTTTTTTTTTTTTTTTTTTTTTTTTTGGATAATGACACTAAAAGTCTTCCCCATAACCGAACTAGTATGCATTTTCCTTGACATCAGGAAGTGTTCTAAGAATGAAGAACAGCTCATTTGCTATAGAGATTTTATTGAACATAACTAGTCTTGATATATTTTGTTTGGCACAACATTCTTGGTGTAGTGGCTTTGTGGTTGAATTTTGCAGACTGTGCAACAAGATTCCCATTTAATGGTTTAGCTTGGCCATATTTTGAAAATAGACAAAACATTTTATTTATCTATTTTTATAGGCTGCTTTTCTAATGTGTGGCTTTCACTTGGGGAGTGTTTTCTTTTTTTAATATAATAACACAGTGTTCCTATCGACATTTGAATGGCAGCAGCCTGCTATGAAAGAACGCTTTCTGCACTGTTTGATGTCAACAATGTGTTTACATGTTGTCCTAAGAATTCTAAAACCTTGAATGTCACTCTACTAATTCAGATCATCAAAGTCATGAACTGGTAATGTTTAATAAGCCCTAAGTAATCTGATTGGGGAAGCTAGAGGATAGATAATTTTTACTAGCTCCTTGAAGAGCCAGCTCGCTGAGAACGGGCTATAAATCCAGTGGGAAGATTTGGAGAGGTTCTTTCACCACAAGAGAGGCAAAAGGGCACCAAAGGGTGAGATTCAGTTCACCTAGATGGCCAGCAGTGTGGACACCTGCATCCTAGCTAGGGACATTTTAAGGTCAACAGAGTGAAACAAACACATCTAGAACATGATTCATTTGAGCTATTACACAAATTTGTCTTATGGCAAGAGAAATGACAACCAGTAACTGCCTCTCTGCACTGACTCTGACGAAAGCCTAGAAAACAAGTTCATATATATGTACATATAGATTTGGACAGTCGAATCCCATCATAGGCATCTTTTCAAAGAATTCATGATCCCTGCTGCTTTAATTTATTTGTCTATGACGTCTTTAGGCACCTAACACCTACAGAACTTAGATCTATGCAGGCATGCAATTAGCTACTCACTGTCTCACAAGCATGATGATCTCTGTCCTTGCAAAGACAGAAGAACTTCGGGCCTACTAATGGGTTACATGCCTCAATTCAGAGCTCATATCCAGGAACAAAACTCACTGATCCCAGTTATAAAAGTATAGCCAATAAAGAAGAAAATACAATCTAACCTAACACAGAGCTCTGGATATTCAAAGTTGACCTGGAGAAGAATATATGATAAGCAGCAGCTCAGTTTGCAGTTTTCTTGATTACTTGAACTTTAACAGCCCTAAGTACAATTCACTACGATTTCTGATATAAAAAGAGGCACTTGCTTTGAGTTTAGATTTTAATTACTCATTGCATAATTACACTGTTTGCTCTTGGAAACTGCACATCTGGTGACCTTGGGAGGAGGAAGTTTTTTACTTTTTCTGGTGCTGTATTTTTACAGCTAAAACAATCAACAAACCTTGGTATTACATTCTGCAGAGAGCCTGTTTTTCAAATCTTTCTACATGCTTTTAAAAAAATATTCTGACTATTGTAGAACATTAGACTGCTGTTGGGCTTTATAACATAGTAATTTCATATGGAGACTTATAGAAGAGAAAGAGTTAGACCTTTTGCCCCAAAATATACATATTACAGCTTTGGTAAGTACACAGTTCAGACACAACAGGCAGTATAGTTTGCAGGAAGTCTCCAAACTGCAGTGATTGGAATCTGGGCACAGGAGTGTAGAGAAAAACAGAAAAATAAACATTGTTTTTATAATTTTTAAATAGGCATAAAATCATGCTTCTGTGGTATCTCAGAAATGTTAGCTAATAAGGTCAGCAAAGAGAACCTGCATGGTATTCAAAGCTGTGCTGTGCTACCACAGCACAACACAGTGCTATGCAAGGCACGAGCGTAGCTACTGACCAAGCTGCAACGAAGTGGCTATACCACTTCTGCGCAGTTCCAGTTTTAATATCTCTGCATGTCACTGCTTCATACAGCACAGGCCCACCCCATCAGTGTTTCACTGCGAAAGCACATTCATTGCCTACTCCTTTATCGGACTGCTATGAGTTATGCTTCATCCTACCCATTGCAATGCACTGGTGTGCGGTCATAGGTGAAGGGAAGAAATGTAGCTTCTGGATAAATAGTCAGCATAGCTGGATAAATGACCTAACATTTTCACACTTAGTTCTTATACCTTTCTCATCATTAGATATTTGAATTGCCTTCAGCTGTGATTAAACAACCTCGACTAATATTTGGCATGTGTAGTTTCCTCTTCCCTTTCCTCTCAGGAGGAGAACTGTATTCACACTACAGTCTTTCATTTTGTTAGGGTTCTACTTATTTTTAATGTGCCCACATAAACATGTGTTATGTCAGTGCAGTCAAAGTGCTTGCTCTCGGTGGCAGGAGTAGAAAATGGTAAAAATTGTGAAGACCTGTAGTTTTCTTTCATAGTCTTATACTAGCTCCCACAAAAAGCATTTCTTTAATGACTAGTAGACTTTGAAGTGGGAAGATCCCCTGTGCTATGAGTACCGGCTGCTAGTCATGGTCTTTATCCTGGCATATATCTTCCAGATATACTGAGAGTTTGAGCATTAAGCATCATGAATATATAGATCTAAACCTTTAGCCTGTCTCCAAGTTCTCTAATAAACCCACTTTAGGAGCACAGTGTGTTTGCTGTCTTTCTGGCAATAAGGCAAAATTCTGGATCTTCCTTCATCTTGTTAGTAACAGACTGAGGAGGAAAAGAACTGCAGACAAGTACCATTCCCATTATTGTCTTGTGTGGGAATACCAAACAAAATCTGAGTGTTATGATTTGGAAATAAGTCCAAATGACATAACCCCACAATCACACTGGATGGCATGGAAGACAGTTAAAAGTCAGGTTTCTATTTTGTTGGAAATTTAGGAAAAATAGAACACCCAAAGCCAAAGCAAAGCCACCCAGAATTCTGTTTTTGCAACACAAAGTAAATCTGAACAAAATCACATGGAAGGGAAAATCATCCATAAAAGTTATAGTAGTTCTGAATTAATCAAAATATTCTGTGTAGGAAACATCAAAGCAGAGGAGGTTTGATGCTAGGCTTTGCAAGGAAGCCATGTGAATTTTGGTTTAAGCGTCATTCTCAAAGTCTCCCCACTTCCTGCTGCACAGCTGGGATTTCTTAGGCTTCCAGACTCTGGTTTCATAATACTATGGGGTCCACAAATCAAGCTGTCTAGTGGCATGGTCCAGCACCTCCAGGGCAAATTGTACAACAGGTCTGCTACTGAAACTGCAAGGTTTTTAAGGCTTTAAAGAACCACAACAGGTGAGATGGCAGGAGATGAAACAGCTTTCCAAAGGAATGGTGCCTGTATTTCATCAAAAGTTCATAAGAATGAACTTCTGTGCCTCCTCTGATGCAACAAAGCACTAATGAATTCAGTGCTCTGAAAAAGCTGGTTTGATGGAAAATTCTCAGCCAGTGTCATAAAAGCCCCAAACAGTCAGTAATACAATATTATTTTCCAGTATTATTTTCCAAGATTGGGGGCTTTTTTTTGTGGTTATCTGAATGATAGGGAATAGCAAGAAAGGTTTTGCGTATGTCCATTTATACAAGGAAATCCCATTATTTGGCAACATTTAAAAAATGTCAGTATCCAAACAGAATAACATTTTTGAAAATGTTTAGGTGTACATGATATAAATCAGACAGTAAAACCCAGTGGACTCCAAGTACACTGGAAACAGGATGAATCTTCTTCTCTTGGAGCATCTGCATGGTGTATCAATTCTGTAAATATTGCTTTACCAGTAGGAAAAATAGCTCCATGTAAATTAATTTAAGAAGGTATGTCGTGCTTCATTTCTTCCTTGGGCTGGTTTCCAGTATTCATCCACAATGAGAAAACAATATCTATGAGGTTCTGTGGTTGTTTTTGAAATCATCAACATATCATAACTCAAAAAAGTTTTCCACGGTCAAGTCATCATCACTGGCTAATACCAAAGTCAACTAAATACAAAGAAATCCCTAGTGGCTTGCTACTGAGCAGCAAAGAACAGCTTAAGGTCCCTTGCCTGGTAGCCTCATGACATGAAGCAGACAGAAAGCATTTTTCATAACTGGAAAGTATTCTACGTATAGAAAAAGACTCAATTTATAGGAGATTTAGCCATTCCTTGGCATTATTTTAAAGACTCGGATGACTTCAGCAATGCAGATATAATGCAGCCTTTGAGACTTCCTTAATGCCTTTTGACTGATCTATAGATCAGAAGAATTTGCTATTGATCTGTAAGTCCTTTATTTGGATACTTTCAGTATTCTTTATATGGAAGCAGTAAGAGAATCATTCAATTGTATTTGAATTTCATAACTGTATTTTAATTTTAAAAAAGGATTTCTGAAACATATTTGAATTTGAACTGCAGCTTCAGTACTCTCAGAAGTTCTCCTTGATTTAAGATTCAAGTAAGATGAGATAACCTTTGCAGTGTATTGGTAAACATGTAGCTTGGCATCTATTTGGGGCTCCCAGTCTCAGCTTACAGAGTAACTTCTCATTTTGAGGAAAGCAGTAAGGAAATTTGGTGACAGTAGATAACTACTTTCCACATCAGAACTTAAATTAACAACTAAGATTACCATTGATGTTATTTAGAACTGGATTGCTTACTCAGGCTTCATAAATTGTTAAATACATTGGCAGTAAAGCCAATTGTCAAACTGCTTTTATGTCTCCTTAAAACTCTGACATTTATCAAACTCTGTACAAAACAAGTTCACTGATCCTTCAGCTAGATGTAGGCTGATATATGCCTTTGCATTGTTGGTGCTATTTATTGATTCCCTAGGAGTCTTTGCAACTTGTAAGGTTTCATTTTGGCTAAGTATTTTCTAAACTTGTTCAACTGAATCCCAGACTCACTGGCCACACAAGCCACTATACAACAGAAGTGCCAAGTTTCATAAAGCTTTCCTCCTGGGTCTAAACACTCTGCCCTAGCATTCAGTGAACCACAGCTGAAGGGTGACCCTCTCAGCTGGATCACTCCTCTTCTTCCCCCACCTCCTACACGGCCTCGGATGTCTGTTCTGGGTGTTTGGAGATGAGAGGTGGACAGAGCCTAAATGTGCAAACCATGTGGCTTGGATTGTTCTTCTGATATTTGGAAAGTGGAAGTAAAATCATCTTTCCCTGCAGGGCTGTGGCATGGAAACATCTAAAGATTAAACAAACCTCATGCTGGATCCACTGAGCAGATACAGCATGCTACTGCTTTTGAACTCCAAGAAGGTAACCTCACTTCTTTCATCAACATGAAGGTATTGCTTCTGTTGGGTACCCGTAATAGGACAGCACACTTCCCAGCCACTCCATATCACATCTCCTGTTTAATTGCATGCCACCAGCAAACTAAACAATTGTCACAGGGACAAAAATAACATGACTGGTTTGGAAACCACATGTTTTCTATCACACAAGGGAAAAAATAAGGTCAGTGTAGGCTTGAACGGTTGTAAAGCTTCAGTCTGCCTGAATTACTTTACGCTTGTGAAAGTTAAGCAGATGAGAAACATATTAAATAAGATGACAGAATTTAGATTATACCTCCTCCCTCCTTGTGCCCCTTCCTGGTCTTTAGCACAGTGGATGAATTCCTCCCTCCATCTCCCCCCATTCCTCTTTTTTTTTTTTTTTTTTTCAATTTGTTAAGATGCTGAAATCTGCTTTGTGTGATTTATGAAGGAACTTGAAGCGATTAGTTTCACAGTGCATGAAAATTCCTCAGGTTCAGAGGGATGTCCAATCTGTTACACCGTGAGCTGTTGACTGGATGAGAACATGAGCAGCTCGGAGCCATAAGGAGATTGTGTTGAGTTATTAAACACTTGTGGTAAAGCTGCTTATTGTTAATTCCCCAATGTCCTGCTGAAGCGATCGGATAAGATCAGATCGGATTAGATCAAAGAGCCTGGGAACCAGCCTTTCGAGCAGATTCATTTAATCAATAAAGAGGGCCTCCAAAGAGAGAGAGAAGCAGTACCAGGATCACAAGAGATTAGGGCAGGGAAAATAAAAAACAACAGAGTATTTTCCTCTTATTTTTGAAATGTAATTCTGTAAGCCAAAGCATGATTGTGACTGCGTGTGTGTGTAAATTCTTATAACTGCACCAGCCAAAAGGATATAAATGCTCCCTTAAAACTTCATTACCAAGCAGACAGTTTAGAACGAAGTATTTTCTAATACAGTAATACTTTGTAAGTCAAGAGACTGTAAAAGTATTATTAAAGCAATCAGCACCATGAAATACCTACTGTGAAAAAAGGAAGTCCTATTAAGAGTATTTCTGCAGAAGCAGTTTTTATTTTAATGATCCCCTAAGAAAAAGGGATTCTGGGTGGGTTAATCTGCACAATTTCTGATCTCTCCTTCGTGCTAAAAGAAAAAAAGAATCAAAAAAAAAAAAAAAATCCCCACAAGAAACACAACATCACATCAAGATATAAATGTACTGAATTAATAGCACTGGCAATGTTATGGAATGTGCGTTGTTATAATACATGTAATTACAGTACCAACGCTGCTGTTAATGCTTGTACAGTGAATAGATTCACATATAAGTACTTACAGAACCTTGCTAAATCTGTACTAAAAGCTAGAAGCTGTCGGTAAATGATGAGAAAGTTAACCCACAGGGGAAAAAAAAAAAGGAAATTATGAAGAATAGAGAATCAATTGTTGGTTCTAATGAAGTCATGTTATAACTGCTTTCCAGTTACAGGGGGCTGGAATTTGACCCAAAACGATCTGGGGAAAAGGACAGACTCCCCTCAAGGATTATTAACACAAATAGCATTATATATATATATATATATATATATATATATATATATATATAAAACACTTGCTCTTATAAGCTGTAATTTATATTCAGAGTTAAATAAAGATATATATCTATAAATCCATTCTATAAAATGTAATTTTCCATCTAGATATGCTGATGAGTTCAGGTCTTTACATACCTTTACCGATTGTTAATTACTACGGGATGGTTTAACACTATTTTCCAAATCATCATGCATGCATAAAATGACTGCAATCTAATTTGACATATTATTAGTGATGATTATTGTCATAGATAAATTAGATTGAACAGAAAATAACCTTCATCCTTAGCATGTTTTAGCTCTCAGAATTAATGTGATTTGGTGAACACATATAAATAAAAGTCTGATGAGTCCCTGCTGACTGCAGGCCTGCTGGTGCTGAAGTGTATCAATTTCGTGCAGATGATGAATTCCTTAAGCATTCAATGATAATCATGCTTGATTTGACAAGACTTTCTCATGCTATTTTAGGGCCTTAATTTTCTGTGAAGTTCTGTCAAGTGTTCATCAAGCACCCACTTATCTCCCGATCTTAACCTGGCAGCCAATCCCAAGGTTGCCTCCCAGTGCCACCACCAGTCCCAGCCCATTAATATTCCCGCCACGTGACTGTCCACGGAGAGAAGCCAATCAATGGCTGATTAACATGCGGGTCACGTGGCTCCCAAGGAGAGTAAATGAGTTACACAGTAAGACATCAAACAAATTTTCATCTTGAAAGAGTGATTGCTTTTTCTGCTGCTGTGATGTTTGTCAAATTCGCTCTAGCCTTGTCCAATTAAGCTCCATGAGCTGAATGAGTAATGAAGAGACGTGAGCGCTGTGCCAGCACGACAGCTATGAGGAGTACCGCTGAACAAGAACCGCTACAGGAAAAAAAAATTACCAAAATGATTGAAAAATCACATCTGGATAACTGGAATAATTGCTTTCAAATTTCAGACGCTGTTTAGTAATCTCTAGTGCAAAATATAAATTGCAACTTGCTGTATAGGGCGTTTGCTTTCTGTCTAACTTTGCACAGGAAAATGAGTTTGCATTTTTCCATAATAAAATTATTTTTACAGCTTTTAAATAAATATACATTAATTGGATTATTGCCATAAAAAGTGCTAATGAACTTCTTTTGCAGCCTGTTAGAGACACGCCGGTGGCAGAAGAGCTGATCTTAAAGCATCAGACAGTATGGATGAGGCTACTCTTTACTTTAAGAATCTGAGGAAAAAGAAAAAGAAAGAGATTTAACAGACGAAGTGGGGGAGGGAAGCAAGTTTACAGACTGGATTTTAAAAGGAAGAAGCTTTACAGGACATCGATTTAAATATTGGGTGAGATCCTTAAATAACATAATTTGGCAGAGCTCCATTTACATCATTTGAGAAGCAGATCGAGGGTAGATTGATTATGGTGTTTGATTTAATTTGATTTTGTTTTATTTTATGTAACTACTATGTATTTGTCACTAAATTAAAATTGCTCAAGGAAACAAAAATGAATGTTTGAATAAAATTATAAGCCTGTTTAGCAGAAAGCTTTTAAAGGGGATTTCCAAAACTACTTTCTAGGACATCACTGAAAGTCTATTTAGTCAGAAAGTCAATTGCATTTTAGTGCTGATACTGTATTAAATTCTGGTGACATGTTTAGAGACGAGACCCTATGACTAATAAAGCTTTCATCCAGTCACTGGAAGGAGTTACAGTCACCTAATGGATTACTGGAGATATGAAAGAGAGTGTCGGATCCTACTTATTAGGTTCTAGCATGAAATTAGTTAAATTCCCAAGGCGTTCTGAAGCAATATTTTCAAGTTGGCTTAATAAGGGTGTTAGAGCATGCCAATTAACTGGCAGCCCGAAATAAACAGTCGTTGGAGGCATAAGACAGTGTTTATATCTGCAAAGTTAATAACATTTTAAATGGGACTTCTTGGTACGGTGGCTCAAGGTGCTGTAAGGAGGCAGGACGTGGAACATACTGTACTCAAAAGACCGTGAGTCAATTCGCAGCGCTGCTAGCCAAGGACGGAGACTGCAAATGGAGGAGCATTGAATTTCTAAGAGTCAGCGAGAAGGGAGACGAGGAGGTAGGAGCCCACAGCTCAGCGCAAGAAGGAAAGCAAGCGACTCCAAGGGGGTGCAAAGCGGCTGAACCAACCTGGGGGGGATGACTTGGCCCACGGCTGCCCTCAAGGTGCCACAGCAAGGACATGCACCTGAAGAGACTACGTGAAGGGGGCAGCGTGCAGAAAGCAAGGCCCCGGCATACCAACCCGCTCAAAGAGCAACTCGCAGCACTCTTTGCATAAAGCATTGTTCGTGCTAAAGCAGCGCGGTAAACTTCAGCGCTCAGCCCTGCCTCGACATGAAATATTAGCTCATTAGATTGCTGTTTTACTTGTTCCTGCTGCAGCCATGCCACAGAGAGCTGACAAGCTTGAACCCATTAGCTGCTCAAATGCTAACAAAACAAAAAATGGTGAATATTATTATAAGCGACACCACTTGCTGACACCTTTAAATCAGCAGCGGAGAAGGTGTCTAACTTTGTGTCAGTCACATTAGGCGGTTATGAATAAAAGAGTATTATACTTTCTGCATAACTTTGCATAATTAATAGTTTTCCGTGCAAACTATTGTTTGCCTTAATTGTTGTTTCAACAGCTGTTTTCATTAAATTGTAAAGCTCTTTGTGTCTAATCCTTTGAGCTGCACTATTGATAACAAGAGTGCTCTGAAGCTAGCTTTAGAGGAAGAGAGGCCCTGCCAAGCTGGAAAGCAGTCATAAAGTTACTTGAGAAATAAGGCCTACAGTGGGACTGGTTGTGTAGCTAATCCATTAGGGCTTTTCAAAAGGACCTTGCTCTGTGCCCTTATGGCTAAATTGACCCAACAACCTATCAATGCCTTTATTTGCTGAGTGGTTGTCCATGAAAGGTCTCCGCGCCGGATCCAAGCTGTAATCAAAGCTTCCATCAGTACCAGGGCCCTGATGACACAAATGGCCAAACTTTCGACGCGGCTGGCCCGCTTCCAGCCACACCATTTTGAAGATACAAAGAGGCTGTGTTGTGCTGTGGAATTCATTTTCTTGTTTACTTCCTACAGAAACAAGAGCATAATCAGCACTCAGTGCATCGGATCAGACCGCTGAGTTGTTGACAGAAGCTTGGAGAGGCTTGCCAGCTTTCCACATGAAACGCCGGCTTTCTTCTCCGGCACCCCCTGCCGCCTGCGTCCCTGCCAATTGTAGCACATCAGAGCGGCCATTGAGATAATGACCGTGAAGTCTCATGATACACTTTGATGAAGTGTAACATTTTTTAAAGGATTTTTGTCTGTGCCAAAATGATAGAGACAGCTGACTAAAAATCACCCCATCAAAATCAAGGCTGATGAACAGCAGGCAGAGACATGTGCTTCCACAGAGAGAAGGGAGGGGAATTTACAGCCAAAGACTCTCTCAGTGACTACGTGCACCACAGATTCCTTTATTTTGCTTTTTAAATGATCCTTTGTTTCAAATGAATGTATGTGACTTTGCCAAGAGAGCAATTTCCCTAAACATTTTTTATTTTGCATCAAAAATGATTCAGCATTTCGCCTTTTCTGTGCGCAATAAATACCTTTATCACGCAAATTATCTTTATTTCTTAAAGATCATGTTAAAGCAGCAAGGGAAGAGCTTTGCTCGATATTTCAGTGCGACCCCGACAGGCCACTTTTGCAACCTCCCCGGGTTATGTTTCGGAACAGCTGGGACTGAAATATCTCATCTACCACCCCTGAATTATCTGGTGGCAATTGGGTCAATCAACTCAGTTTATGGTAAAACAATTGGAGATGTGTTTTCCATGCAAACCAGAGGGAGAAGAAAAAGCAAGAGAGTCGCTTCAACTTTTACCCCAATTACATCAGGAATACAATATTTTTCCTAACAGGAAATTCATTGCTAGCGATGGATTCATTGACATACACTGCTCCTTAGGAGCCTTGTTTGGGACTTCAGAGAAAGCTGCTAAAATATCTTGAACTGTCCATTTACTATGGATCTAGACCACCCCATTAGGCTGATGGAAGTGCAGTTAGGGGATCTTCGGGCTGAATCAATTTGAGCTGGAATTTTCCCAGTGTATCACAGTTACATAAACACCTGTGCAAAATATCTTTGAGCTGAATTAATAGCATAGGGGTGCAGGATGGAAGGAGGGAGAGAAAGCTCCTGTTTTCAGGAGCTTTGAACACTTCCTGCTTGTAGAAAGTTGGTATGAGGGTAGTATATTATTGTAAATTAATATAAATTCACAAAAATCCATGCTACTGTCTTTACTGCTACCAGTACAAGAGCTCACATATTTATTTTTGTGTCTCCCCAGTACTGTAATCATAGAATGATGCTACTTAAAATCTCCTTCTCTCTTTTGCTGCATTTCATACTTAAAGGCATTTTTGCCAAGCTCAAATTCTCAAAGCCTCCTGGAAATCTACAGTGGCAAAGGAAGATGCGGTACTCTTCTGGAATAAGAACACTGGCAAGACAACAAAGGCACAAACTTCACTTTGAATCCAGGTATACTGCACGTTGCAGCCACCAGTCTTATTATAAATGAGCAGAACACAGAATTTTCCACAAGGTGTATGTAGAACATACACAACTTCCTTTGGTTCAGTTTTCTGAAAGCCCATGTTTCCCTTTGAATAAAGAGTACAGTCAATTAAAAAAAATAAAATAAAAGTTAAGAGGAAACTTTTGCAGCTAGCATCTGTGGAGTTTTAGCAGTCTTGTCTAGCTTTCTGGGGAATACTTCATTAAGGCAGAATATGCTGCTTCAGTAGAAGAGGATACTGCTTTCTACTGAGATAACATCTCTCCAGTAGAGTATATACACATACTGGCGTTTTGCTTTCTCTGGAGTCTGTCTCCTTACTCTGCTGTTTTGATACAAAATAAGGTACTTCAGCCTGACAGTATGCATTCCTTTTCATATATGGGGGAAAAAAAGGGGATAAAAAACTAGATTTCATATGGTTTCTGCACAGCAAAAATGCAAAACTGTTTTTTTTCCCCTCCCCCCTCCAACAAATGCAAAGCAGCTAAGATTTGCTAAGCAGTGGACCAGAGCCAGTCTTGATTAATAAGCTTTCAGATTTGGCCAGTTTTTCAGCAGGTTTCAATAAATCAGACTCCATTTGTCTATCTACATTTCTAAGTGAGGCCTCACCCAAGGGATGTGCTACGGCCTCCCACGAATGCACCAACGGATGCGCACTGGGCAGCTAAGGCCTACAACAATTTGAGCCATTGGGTGTTTTAGCATGCATTACTCTAAGAAGCCCATCTGGGTCATGTTGATTGCCCACCTGGCGAATGGCCTGCACGCATAATGCAGATACCCTAGCACCAATAGCGGACAAAAATGAGCTGTGAATGCAAAGACACATTGACCTTCTTGCCTTCTCGGGGGCAGAACAAATACCCATCAGCTGATAACCCAAGTGCCTCACCATCCACAAAAGGCCCACAGGTCTATTGACCATGGCACCTAAAACATGAAGTTTGCAGAAATGATGGCTAATTTGTTTAGTGGCATTAAAGCAGGAGAACTTCGCTATTTTATAAAAAAGCTAAAGGAGCCAAATATCTGAACCCATTGTTCGGGAAGGTGCTGGTTTTGCATCCTGTGTGTGTGTTTGTGTGTGTGTATCCACAATAGTGAACACTATTCATATTGATTAAGAGTGTTATTCCTCATCTCCTTCCTTTCTTGAAAGAATGTCCTGAGAGTATTAATTTTGGAAAGCAGTTCAAACAATGCAGTTATTCAAGCTGGCCTCATTTCTGCTGGCCAGTGGATGCCAGTGCACATAGAATAGGTAAACTTCCAGCAGCCTGGATGGAAATCAGAATAATTAGAACACTTAAAGATTTGTACCTTAGAGGCAAAGTTTTTCTCCCTCCCACCTCCATTTTTATTCACTTATCACAAAAATGGATAGGAAAGGAAGGACTGAATTAGGCAGTTTTGCATCTCTGGGTGGGCATCTGTCACTGATAAGCAATTTTGATGTAACTTTGCTGCAGGGAATATTCAACAGTAATATATTCCTAGCTGTACCAGTGAATTTATTCATTATGGGTGCCAGCAGGAGAAAGCTGAATGAAGTCAAGGGAAATGAAGAAAAGGTTGTAGGGAGAAGATAATGAAAGGAAGAGGGGGAAGAAAAGACAATTAGCAATGTAGGCACATATGTTTCAGTGCTTCTCAGATTTCCTGAAACTGAGCCTAACTGAAATGAGTAATAGTTAGGATTCAAATGTAGTATCACGGCAATCCAGGCATTTTGGAAACCACTTCCCTACAGTGTCTTTAAGGACTACTTGACGTTGTGGATTATGGTTGGAATAAGTAACATCTGTTGTATTCACCCAAAGCCATGTATATTATTTCATTTTTTAAACTTGTGGTTTAATGATGAAGATTTTCCTCTTTTCTCTTATTGAATCTGAGTATATCAATTAAAAATAATTAAATGCACTCATTTATTTCTGGTTTTCTCTATACAAATAAACCCACAAATTCACAGAAATAGAAATCCTTGAGAGGAAAATAATGAACCAAGAAGTGCTAAGCACTTGCAATTTCTACAGAAAAGAGTCATATCTCAACATATGGTATAAAGTTAGTCTGGAAACCTATTGTGTTATGCACCTATGAGTATGCACTCAAATTGGAATAATTTTAACATAAAATGAAGCAGAAGTATACTTGTTCATAGGGTTTTATGAACACTATTATTTAAAAATTTTTAAAGCGATCAATTGTTATTCACGGCACTGAAGATTAATTTGGAAACAATTCAAAGTCATCATAATTTAAAGCAATGAATCATAGTCATTACATTAAAAAATAAAATTCACAAAAATCTATGCTACTGTATTCAAAGGAGGCAATAAAATATTTTCCATAAATAAGAACCTTCTCTTTCCCCATCCCACTTTGCATGTAACTTTGCCAAATAAAACATTCGGCTACTAAAAGACACGGGTATTCTAGAAAACAGTGTGGTCTTAATGCCAAGTTGATTGTATTTACCTTGCTGTGGACTTAAATCCTATAACATAAAATACATCCAACATATAGTAATGAAAAAATTTGAATATTTTTTCCGTGTCAGAGGCAGAAACTGCTATGTAAAAGATGCAGCAACCTGATCTCATTTTAGACTCTAATGTTATAAAATATATTGAGTACTTTAAAACTAGGTAATGTGTGATGTTATGTCTTTAATATAAAAAACACTCGAGGTCTGCAACTTCAACTCATACTCATAAAAAGTAGTGAGGGATATGACTGCTCTTCCCACTTCTTTCCCCTCCTTACCCCCGTGCACATACACACACATCTAAGCAATGCTGCCAGCTAGTAAGACCCTTCATCTATTCAACTATCACCACACAAAATACACAGTCACACACTTTGTATGTATATAGAAGTCATAGGACTGTAGAGAGAGACCTTTTGATTAGAGATGAACGCGTGGATATAGAGACATTACGTAGGTTGGTTTTACAAATCCTAATACCAGTACTGTTGATCTTTATTGAACTGTTTTGAATTGTTGAAAGAATCAAGTCTCTTCCCCCTGCTGTTTTTAGGCATTATAGCGGTATTTCAAGATGGAAGCAGAGGAAATATTTAGTCTTTCCTCAGTAATAGATGCTGTATTTTTGTCCAGTTGTCATTTGAATGCCAAAATTCTATTTCCAAGAATGAGATTAAGGCCCCAACAGGCCAATCCTTTATGCCTCCTCTGAAAATAAAAATGTCACTCACCAGGATGCAGGCTCACATTCCCTTCTCCTGGCTCTTATCAGGACCTACAATATGTCCCAACCACGAGAATAGGATTTGCTACAGACTATCAGTGCCTTGGCACTCAAATATCTAGACATAGTGACAGTGGGAATGAACTTACCCACTGACCTGTTACGCTCAGGGGAGGATTTGAACCTTTTCATTTATATTATATCATTATTGGTTATTTCAGCATTATCTGAAGTTAAACTGGAGTTATTAAGTGAAGGCAAATGCACATTTGCTAAGAGCAAAACAAATCCCTGGTGAGCTGAAGCTTCCCTGGAAGGAAGTGGAGCTATCAGCAGCACCAAACTGCAAGACAACACTGATTGCAGATCATCTAATTACATTCTTAGGAACAGCAGCTCTCAACTGAATGCCAAGAACAGGTTGTTGTGATCCAATGAGAGATTACAGTTCATATACATTATAAATCCCCTGAAGATACAGTGAGAAAGATTATTTGCTGTTGCACTCATTACAACGAAAGATTTCTAGCTGCTAGGAAAACAATAGGTTTGTCTCCGTGTTTTGGTTTTAAAGAATTATTTGTCTCTGAAGAACTGTATGCCTCTAGCAACTTCTGAGATAAAATACAGAGGCACTAAATGAAATCCTGACCCCAGTGAAGTCAATCGAGTCTTGCCATTGAAGTCTGCCAAGGCAGGATTTTGTCTTCTGTTGGAAAACACTGCTTGCAGCAATCAGATAGCAACCATTGCTGACATCTAGCAGAGGAGGCTCTAACTACTAAGCTGTCAGTAGCACTCAACTGTTTCTTTTTCTCTTCGCGCAGACGTTAGGTTTTTGTTGCCAAAAACAGGTAAGTGCTTAGAAATAATCAGTGTTCAAGCTAGCAGAAATCATATGGCTGAGCCTGTTCCCCACACAATTTCCTGTAATGTAGGGACCACTGCCACCTTATACCTGTTCCTTTAGTCAGATTTCTTAAGTTGTACAATGGCAGCATCTGTTCAGGACTAGGTTGTAGGGCTTAAAAGTCTCAAGAGAGACTTAAAAAATCTACCGGTGTGTTGACAAGCATGAGCATTCTTGCGCAAAGTTATATAGACATGGTTTTGGCTTTGGGACACACAATTAGCTAGAACAGCTTTGATGGGATAACTCCCCCATTTATCTTATGAGAAATCTATCTTAGCAAGAATCCTGTATTGCTGTGAAAACAAAAACACAAAAAACAGATCACTTCACTTTCCTTTATGGCACCACAGCTTAGAAGGAGAGGGAGTTGTTCACCAGAGGTTCAGGCTCTGGAAAGCATAAAAAATGTGTCTTGTTTATGATTCATTTCACCTTCTTCCTTTGAACTGTGCCTGCTCTTGCTTAGACAAAGCATCTAGACTCCACTTCAGCTGTAATGTGGCCTGAAGGGGCTCATCTTTTTTATTTTATTTATTTTCTGTTAAGAGTACCTTTTGCCATTGAAAATTGTTTTGTGAGAGAATTACTGAAAAAGTCAGATCTTTTAGATGGTTGCATGAATTTGGGAATCCTTACTCTTAATCCTCAAATTAAGAATGCTTCTGTTCTTTACATTGTTTGTCCTTGAAAATCCTACACATACTTCGGTGCTTTGAGTGAAACAGATGCACTGAAACAGCACTGCAATCAAAGCAGGCCTATTTTTAAGAGACAGGCCTCAATTTAAAGAGTACTACAATTTGTTACATGAAATGATTTAGACAATTCTGTGAGCTCTAAAATAAGATGATAGAAGATAGATTCCTTTCAGTAAGTTCTTTTAAATCCCAAAGACTTCATGAGAAATTGAAACCTTCGCTAGAAAATTGGATATAGCTTCAGTAGAGAGAATGAGAATATTCTAAAACTTAAATCAATACTTTATCAAATTCGATTTAGGTATGTGTTCTGAAAGCTTCATCTTTCCAACTGTGGCAGCCAGATCACATTGTGGGCTGCTTTTTCTTTTATTTTTTTTTAGTTAAAAGTCTCACAGATTTAAGAAAAGGCGTATTACTCCATGCACACAAATGAGGATTTATGAGCACAGGGAGCAGGTAAATAACTTTGAGATTGGACACTACTTTACAACAAAGAGATTTTTAAAGGAATAAGGCTGTGAAAGTTCTGAATCTCTAGTCTATAATTAATTTGATAATTAATGGAGATATAATGCTCCTACACAGACTGCTCTTTCTGTATGAACTGTGCAAGAGATCGTCTTATTTGTAAGCCATCCTCTTCACTTAGCTCTTAAGTTAAATTCTCAATAGATTTCATTCATTTAGCAGAGTTAGACTGATTTATTTCATCTGTGGATTTGGTTCTTCCTCTGTGCAATATGTTGAACTCAGTAAAAAGACTTCTCTCACTGCCTTGAAGTCAATGCAAACTATCACCTGTTTTCAAAGGATCCGGCCAAAAATTTTTCTGCATGTATTGTGATTAGTCTGATATTAGTTACTACATTCTGAGAAAAAGTCAGGATTAGTTTACAGGATTTTTCCCTTTATTCTAATATTCCAGTATTTCATAACCTTTCATTAAACTGCATGTGTCTTTCTCATCTTTTGCCTTGTTCTGATTACATTTAAATTCGTACAGTATGATGTTTTCTCTGCTGTTACTTGCTCAACAGAAATGGAGCAATTGCTTGCCTTTGTGATCTGTAAGCTCTTCCAGGCATACATTTGCTTTCTGCCAGCCACCCATATTCATTTGTTAATGCAGCTCCTTTTGTAGAATGAATATTGATTTAGAAATTCCCAATTAGAAAATCTGTGTGCCACTTTATTTATCTTGTACAAGAATGTGGAGCAATTAATCTGCTGAAATCATAAAGTCAGGTCACATCATTTATTCAGCTATAATGAGACAACTCATACAGATCAGGAGACAGGTAGTGAATATTTCTATTGACTCAGACCTCTGACCCCTGGCAAACAGAAGAATCTCATGGCTTGTCTTCTGTCAAAGCATCACATTTAGCAATGTGGCTCAGCATCTTGTCTCTCAAAATTTAATGTGGCATTTTCTTGCCAGAAGCCCAGCAAGTCCTCTGCTTTCCCTGAATATGTATTCTACCAATGGTTTGTAGTTTAGCAGGAAAATCTTGGAGGGGCACTTATTAACAGCCTCTGAATACCTACCTATAGTGTACTGTTATACAGGATGGAATGATAGCCAATTGGCTTAAACCATTGAAGATGAATATTAATTGGTTATTAATCCACACCTTAGAGTATCTGATCAATAAACAAGTTATGGTTTTTTCCTTTTAAACTGTTGGATTTCAATTAATTTTTTATATAAACAGATTTACCATTCATGTAGATATACTGCATTTGATTAGCAGGATGGAATGGCACAAGGGAAGAAGGAAATGGTTAAAGATGGGGGAAGAAAATGCAGCAGGCTAAGCCCATAATAGAAATAATATGTTAAATATTAGGAAAATATATTTCAAAAAAGTTATGGAGTAAGGCAATTTGTCATGAGAGTTTGGGAGGCAATACTGCTGAAGAAAGTCAATGCTATATCAGATATCCATTTATAGTGCTTGATGAGAAATGTTGAAATCAAATCTCATAGAATACGTGAGTCTTAGAAGGTTTATTATCATACTTCATTAGTAGTATATGATGAAAAATCAGGGAGAGTAGACAAAGGCGTAGACTATTAAAATGGATGAAAAAATGCACCAATAAAGTCCTATAATTTAATCAGCCCTTTCTAGTCCCTATTAACTAAACTTGGCCCATGATACCAAAAGGCAGAGCACAAAGAAGAAAATGAAATGTAAGTAGAATTATCATTATTGTTATGCTCTCAGTTGCAGGTATTTGCATATTGGCATCAAACCTTCCTTTCTGTAGTGTTCATATTCTACGTATGCAAAGAATTGTATAGTCTAAGGAATACTTTTACCTTCCCACCATCTAATCTTTGTGCACAGCCAATATCACTTTGCTCAGGTAGCTCGGGGCTAGCTTCAAAATAAGGAATGGCTATTAACAAAAGGGAGGACTGGGAGGCCTATTTGCCTTGAGGTCTCATTTCAAAGGGAAAGGGAATTAAGCTAATGTGCACAGCTTTGCCTCAAGCACCCACTCTGGTTTAGCGAGATCAGGTATGAAAGGCCATTCCTTTTACTTCTAATTTTCAAGGAAGGGAGGTTAATTAGGAAAGAGTGCTTAATTGGAATCTGCCCTTTTGCTTCTCTTTTGCATGGAGAACAGGCAGATGCAAGGAAGCCAAAAGGAGTTTCTCGTCCTTCTTTTTTATTGTTTGCTTGTTGAATTTTCAGAAGTTGGACTGTTGGAGATATTTGTGGAGGAAGAAAAACTAAATGAATGAAAAGACTTTTCCAAAAGCAGAGCAGTATGCTGAGGAAGTTGTACTGTCCTAATAAGCTACAGGGAAGTGCTGGGATGGGAAGGGCTGCACTCAACACTGTGCTAAATAGAGCATCTTCCTCATGATGGATCCAGATGTCCGAGCACTAGCGCTCTGAGATGTGTTAGTATAATGTAAGAAGTACTTTAGCCATTTCAATTGTGAATGTTAAATAAATATTTTAGGACTTGAAAGGGAAAGCCTGGCTACTGGCTACCCTCTAGCTTTTTCTCAGGAGACAGGATTGAAAGTTGACCTCACATATCTTCTCTCAGAATAGCCCTACGAGCAGAGTTTTGAGGTGCTTTAAATGAATGCAGTAACACCAGAATCACTTGCATAGAACACAGCAGTTCAGCTCTCCTTACTCCAATGTTCAGCTAGACCCTTTCCACATTTCTCTCTTTTAAATATTATTTTGCCATTAGAGTAAATCACTTATTAAAGCAGGTTAAACAGAAATATTGAATTAATTTTTGCTGCGCCATCCAATCTCATTTCATAAAATATATTTAGCTATTATTTTCAAATAATAAATTTAGGAAGGTGAACAATGGCTACAGGTTTTCCTCCTACATTAATACACAAGTTTCTTATTAAAGAAATGCACTCTAACTTCCAAGAGAACTATGTTATTATATTTCTGCCAGGCATTTGTCTAACAGTTACTAACTTAGTGAAATCATTATCAGCCCAGCAAAGTTCAAACAAAGGGAACTGCTCCATCTAGAGTTCCATCTTGCACACAAGCATATTAAATATTTTAATCAATTATTTTACTGGCTGTCACTACTTATAACATTAGGTTTCTCTGACTTTTTTATTTAAATACTTCAGGAACAGTGAAATTGCCAACATTCTAGAAAGTCAGTGATTAATGTGAGCTAGTGGTCTCAGATTAATTAAAACTACCTGAGGGGAAGGTATATGCATAACAAAAGATAACTAATTTTGCAGTACAATGCCACCAGACAAAATTTTTTCCAGATGTGAGGTGCTCAGATTCAGATTTAAAGCATGAAGATGATAACTCCAGTAATGTTGTCAAAGCTAGTTTAATTACAGCACACATTTCTGCATATAATCTATTTTCTTGAGAAGTTCCATTGGAAATGAATTCCACAGAATAGGTAGATATCACAGAAAACTGCCCTGGTAGATGGACAGAGGAATGGATAGATGGATGGATAGACAAAACTTGTATTTTAACTTAACTGAAAATCCTTTAGATCCTGTACTCATGAAAAGGAAAATAACATTCCTGAGTTGATATCCTTTATGCCACTTAAGAGATCTGAATCTCTTCCTTGCAGAGAAAGTTTAATTCCCAAATAGAAAAAAAAAATTCTTTTCAGATTTCTGCTTCTGCTGTACCTTTCCTCTCAATGCTTTTATCTTATTTTTTCTATTCTTCCTATATCTTTTTTTTTTTTAAAAAAATAGTTGATCGAAACTGAATGTACCCATCAAAGTCAGAAAATTGGTAATTGCATTTTAATTAGCCAAATCAAGCACAGTGCAACATCAAGGCAGTTATTTTAGAAGATACCTTTATCCAACTTAGAAAGCAAGGAGAGGAAAAGATCTGGCTCCAGAGATTTCCATAAACATATAACAATTTTTAGTAACTTGTGATAACCAAGAGATGAGATAACCCACAGCTCACATCAGCCATACCACGGCAGCCATCTCTGCCTGCTGTCAGTCTGTGCAAATAGGAGGCAATCTAAACTTACTTAGCTCAGTCAAGCTGAACTGAATTATTCGCAGTTGCAAAGGACTATTTGTGTGCAAACTGCACAGATCAGCTGGCAAATTATAGCTTGGATGCATGTTTCAAATTTATGAGCTAAGAACAGCAAAGGCTACTTCTGTACCGAGTCAACTGGGCTGCTGTGAGTAGTGTGTGGCTCTCACCAGACTATTGCCATTATTGCTGTCTTAGAGCTTGCTTATATCTTTAAACAATGGTCTTGCATCTCCTAATCTGACAAGACTGTCTAATTTTGTCTTGTTGCAATGTGATTACAGCTAAACTTAAATATCTATGTCCTTTCAGGAGGCAGAAGATCCTCTTAGTGATACTCCAAAATAAAGCAGAAAAAATGTAACCTCTGTCCCCTGTGGGATTATTGGAGATGAACCACTGGCAAAGGAAATAGAATAAATCTGTTGTTACATTTTTGAGCCTGAATGTTCAAGCATGGGGATACCTAGCCATCTATTAATTTTTCTAAATGCCCAAGGCCTGATGCAAGCTGAGATAATTATTCTGAATCAATGCAACTACATAAAGGGACTCACTGCATAGATAGAGCTCATCTCAGATTCGTAAAGTCCTGGGTAGATATACACAACTGAACTATACGATTAAAAATGGCACTGTGCTTCTTACAGTTTTTAATCTTGCTCTTAATTGAACACAACAAATCACAGTTTGCACAAGCAATTATCTAACTGATCTCTACCATCTTTCCAAAAACGAAAAGCAAAAGTGTTTTCAGCCTTTCCTCTCACTCTCAGGATCATCAGATAGTAAAATAGCATGCAGCTAATTTAAGAAAAAATGGTAAGGACTCAACCAAACATTGAATTATGCAGGTGGTTCTTCAATGTTTCCATGGAATATTTATGCGGAAGTGAAAGCTTGCCCATTTTACATGCTGAATAAAAATCAAGTGTTAATTTATTTCACTACACATTTTCTAATATAACAGTAGACACACAGACACTTCAGAGGAGTTAAGACAAAAAATCCACCCTAGTGTCTTCCTTTTTTGTCTATGTAAAATACAACAAGGGCAACATACTTTATCTTTCTTGGAATTACCAGCAAATGGCTTTTTCTTTTGTTATATTATGGATGTCTTTTAATGCTATCAGAAAGGAACAGATACAAATCAGTAAGCAGAAGCTAGGAAAATGGATTGATGTAACCCCCTGACAGTATTGATGGAGCAGGGGCAAGCCATACTCAGATGCCCAGGCAAATAACAGCCTGGCCTGCATTTCTTTTCTTTTCTTAAATTTAGCTTGTCCTATTATAGATAAAATACTGCCTGGAAGAAGGCCAGCCTGTGGTCTTTTACAGATAATTTCATTAACGTTTCAAAGAATCCCACAATAAAACACAAACTTTATCTGCAACCAACCTACTTGCATTACGTTTGCCTCACAGAATAGTTTTACAGGTGTGAGAAAACACTCTCACATTAGTTGTGATTTATTGACAGAATCATACTGAAGAGCCCAGCTGACAGACTAGATTTCTTTTAGAGAAAAAACAGAAAAGTTCATGTATGGAAGAATCATGTAAGCACAGGCAGAATACCTGTGAAGTTACTTGCAGCTACTGTAAATTATGCCATGCTTCCTTAGTCAGAAACAGCAGCCCGGTAAGATTCAGACCCATTGCTCTTCTGAGGGATGGCTGCTCCTCCCCAAAAGAGGTTGTAAGACTCTGGAGAATGAGTTAAAACAGACTGGGAGCTGCACATGAGTTAAAATTTTTCAGTTCATAATGAACACTCAAGGATTATCTTGAAATGATATCTGCCTCGCAAACACATCCACTCCAACCATCGTGTCATTCCACAAAACATCTGCTTCAGCTTGACATCAACACAGAGGCAGGGCATATTTTAAAGTGGCAGTTTTCAATAATTTTGTTCCAAATAAAGTCATTATTATGGGTAGTGAACCCAAGAGGTAAGTTCACTGTAATTTGATCCTCCTACACTAATTGAATCCTTTGTTCGATTGCTCATTTAATCTTTGATACTAATTTTGATACTATGAGAGGAGGGGGTGGAACCTTCTCCCTGCCGATAGCCAAGAAAGCTTCTCAGAGAGACTTTGCAGTCACTAACACACACTCCAGTAATACCCAATAACAGTGCATAAAAAATGATATGGCAATGAGGCCTTAGGAAATTTTATATATATATAAAAAAATATATATATGGGCATTTTATATATATATATTTATTCATTTATATTTATATTTGTATTTTATATATATATATATATGTATATGCACACACACATAAACATACACACATATATGTACATATACACACAATCATGAGCTATATCCAGCCTCTGGTCTCAGGTTCTCCTGCTTTGTGGTTTACAGTAAAGAAAAGATTACTGATGATGGCTACTGATTTGAGTACTAATCCTATCTTTAAGTTTACTTGGCATTTCATAAATTCAAGAAAACAGAGCTAGATCTTACAAACATGATGAAGGAAAAGGAAAACAGAATGAGCTGCTGTAGTAAAAATAGAAGGCCCTGTGTGTTAAGCAGGAGGTATGATATTTTGCCACATTATTACTTCTGCTAGTCCTTAGCTTCTGGCTTGCACTACTGAAAGAAAGAGATTTGATTTGAAGGACTTCCTAGATTTCAAGACAAGGGAATCAACAACAACAGTCTAACCATTAATGAGTTACACACAGTACAGTGCTCTTTAAAAGACATACATGTTGCCTTCCAAAATTATTTGAATGTTGTTTGTATATTAAGAAGAAGCAATTCAGCATGTTTACAAAACTACGGTGACATTTGTGTTTCTTTCCAGCTAATACACCAACAAGAATAAATTAAACAATGTATAAATAACATAAAGATCCAAACATAGGTTTTCTTCTTCCAATATTCCTCTTTCATAGTATAAAGACAAAAAAAATTACTAGAAAAGTATCCATAGTCTGACACAAGTAGAAATAATGCTTTCTAAACTTCATACACTAGAAATTAGCCTCTGAATATTGCTTTATATTGGGTGAGTAGCAACCACAAAAGATTCACTAATAAAATCTTAATGATTTCAGCAAAGAGGGTACATATTTGACCTGGGTAGTACTAATACTGCATGAGTATTCACATTGCACTGAATTAACATGTAAAACTGACCCATTGACTTCAAAGGAGCTAAAACTGCACCAAGTAATACTGCAACAATCAACATGAGTGGGAGATTTCACTAACCATTTGCTTCGGTCTTTATTCTTTAGTAGACTTGGAGGATATAGGTATTTTTTAAACATGATTAATATCCAATAAAAGTTAATCAAAGAACACAAAGCACAACATCATTAGAAATACGAATTCTTATAACTTGAGAGAATTACAGATAGATGTAAAACTTACTTGTTTGCAGCTTTATGTATTTCAGTTTTCACATGGCATTTTTAAACAATTGCTGATATTTAAATAAAAAATGTAATCAGAACTTTTGAATAAAACTCTTATTGATACATAGAAATTGGTCTCCAGCTGTGATGTATCCAAAATATTTTGAGTTATTGAAAAAATAGGTATTTTCAAAAAATAGTGAAGGTTTAAAGATGTGTGGCATCACTATTTGCTAATTATATTTTGGGACTATGTTGCGATTTATAGCAGGACTCTGGATTATGATACTGTCTGGATTATGTACAGTCACAATCACGTTTGTGTTTTCTGAAAAACATTTCATTGAAGTACCCCACAAAAGTATAAATCATGTTTGTCAATCATACTTGTAAAATATTATTTTTGATAAGATACAGTTATATCACCCTATAATTTTGGTAATATCATTAACATATGTACTCTTCCAGTAATTACACAGTCTATGATTTACAACAATTAAAATGGAGTTAGATGATCAATAATCTGCTTAACTCCCGCTTCTTTTTTTGATATGCCAGTCTCAACCAACTAACGTTCTACAAAAACCTGGGTTTTTTTCACTTGAATTTTCCTTTCGGTGTTATTTTTATAGATTAAATAGGTTATGTATGAGATCTTGAAAAGCACTTGCAGTTGCACTAACCGCTCTCACTCAAGTCAGCTGACTCTTCTAGGAGCAGTTAACCGAAGTTTTGGCTGATTTCATGAGGAACTTCTTTCCTCATGTCACTTAGTTTTCTATTGCTATCATGCTTCTTCATGATCAGAAACTTATTTGCCCACATTAGTGTTTTAGAATCTGTTATATTCAAGAAATTGTTTGTTATTTAGCACATTTCCCTTAAAATTAGCTAGATCAGAATGTTATTTTTTTGCTTGTCTAATTGTTTTGAGGGGTTATTTTTTTCCCATCTCAGGTTGTTCTGAAGAGTTTCTTACTGTTATTTCTGAAGAGTTTCTTATTGTTATTTCAACTAATCTTGCCCATTTTAGTCTTGCAATACTTGCACCTTTTCTTGTTTAACAAATAAACCAAGATACTCCTGAGCAAGATGTGACCATCAGGCAACGCAGCTCTTTATGCTTGCTGTAACCTCTTCTTGCTCTGTCACTGCTTCCTTCAATCTCTTTGCTCCATATAAAAATGTCTACTTGACCCACTTAAACAATTCGCAGCAAAAAGCATAGCTAAACTCATAGCATGTGTCAGCTACACTGCTAATGAAATAATTCCTTCTAAATTTCTTGCTTACTCTTCCTTTACTAACTGCAGACCGTTATATCAAAACTCAGTAACACCTTCACTCAGTCCCCTTAAAGCTCTTTTCTCCAACATAAGTAACTGCAGCACCTTCAGGACATGTCTGTAACAAATGCTTTCTGTTACCCGCTCACAGTGACATGACCCTGCTGAGTACCTCACATGTGGAAGTACCACATGATGTTCTCCTGTTACCAAAGGTTGAACTACAATACAGTGAAGAACAGTGAAGAACAAGTGAGTTTGTGGTTCAACAGGAAATGAACACAGAGATCAATAAGAGACATGTTACCTTCTGGAAGTGTTACTGGTGGCATTATACACATCTTAACGGGAGGGCAGGAAGGGAAAAGGAATTTTTTTAAAAAAAGATGACACTTCCTCTCTTGGCCCAAATTCTAGGTCAAAATGGATTCAACATCCAATAACGAAAATAAATAAATAAATAAATAATAAATAATCATAGTGTATATATAAAGGTTCTGCAGTTTGAAAAATGTTTCTGACTGGACCAAAGGCTATACTGTTCTTTTTCTTGCAGAAGTCAGGGAGGAAAGGAAGCATTTGTTACACTTTGTGCTTTGCAAAATGTTGGTGTGGAGAAAAGGGTCTATTCAGTTGTCATGATTCACTGCATTTCACAAATGGCTACTTTCCTGGAAAGGAACAGCTGGAATATACAGTTTTTCATCATTGCCTCTCCTCATATTCTTTAGCTATCCTATGCTAGAGACTGGTGCAAGGAAATTACAGCAGAGGAATTTCTTTAGAAGCAAAAAAATACTTAAGATTGTCTATTGAACTACACTAGCCATCAGCTACCATAACCCCATTGACTATTGCACCAAAAAGAGTTTCACAGAAAACAATGTGTTCCACACAAACTCTGCTTTATTGAAAGAGTTTAATCTCTAATTTTTAGACCATGGTATAAATCTATACCAAACAACTGAAAATGGCAAGATTTCATACAACTACTAGATTACTAATACAGAACCTTCCTGCTTATGGATTACACAGCAAATTTCTTAAACGGAGAAATTTAGGATATTTAAAAGTTAAATTCAAACTAAAATGAAACCCTCTACAATTCACCTATTACTAGATTGGCAGAGTTTCAGGCAAAACAAGAATTAACCATAGCAGTTGACTCCCAGTTGCAACTTGTTAATCATTCTCTGACTGACTCATATTATTCAGGCTCATGCTTTGATGTAGAATATCTTTGCTGTGATTACAACACATGATTCTGTAGTAGTAATTACACATGAATTGATTTTTTCAAAATATTTCTTTATTTTTATTCATATAGTGGCTAACAGCCTGGACAAATACACCTTACATGAAGGCAGTTTAATTGAACTGTGGTTAAATCAAAAGTAAATAAGCAACGAAAATGCAGTTATAGCTTTAAAAAAGTAAGAATTACCAGGGCAAAAAATATTTAAGTTTGCCAATTCACCTCTAATGAAATTACATTTCCTGACGAGTTAGAGTGTAGCATAAAAACAAGCATGAAAAACCGGTAGAGTTTATCCTTTAAAATATTTTAAAATTAGAAAACAAATATGAAAGCAGCTGTACATGTATCTCTAGTATAAACTAAAATATATTTATATAACTAGTATTTATATTCTAGTATAAATTTTGACATTTAATACAGACTGTAATCACAAGTAACGATAATATCACAGAAATACACAATGGTTGAGGTTGAAAGGGACCTCTAGAGATCTCTTAGTCCAAAACCCCTACTCAACACAGGTCACCTAAAGAACCTTGACCAAGACACTGTCCAGATGGCTTTGGAAAATGAGTGAGAATGGAGAATAAAAGCATTTCAGCAATGAAAATCTGCTCTCCAGCACAATAACCAGCTAGAACTCCGTCATTGCCGTGGCCAAGGAGTCCCTCTTGAGATGAGCAGTTTCTCCTGGCAGATCTTCCCTCCTACAAGGGCTCCGTCTGCCCTTGCCTCTCTCACAGACGTTTCTCCTTCTCCCCACGCCGTGCGCTCCTGCCCCTCTGCCCGCCAGCCTGGGCGCGGGCACTGCTGGGTGCACCCCTGTGCTCCCGGACCTCACGAGGCAGGGCCCACCGGACTGCTGCTGCCCAGCCAGCTCGCTCGGCCGGTGCTGACATCCCAATCAGCACCCCAGTGGAGGCACCTCTGCCCCCGCCCCCGCGCCCGGCCTCCTCCCGCCTCTCCGCTTTGCTTTGGCTCTAGGCAGTTTCCGGGCCACCTCCCGCATGGGGTTGTCCAGGAGGCTGTCACCGCCCGCCTCCTCCTGCCTGTCGCCCGCACTCTGTCCACGTCCCTCAGGAGGACCGGGCATGCTCTCTTCAAGTCCCGCCTTCTCCTGCTTTTTGCCCTGAGCCCTCCTTGCAGCAGCAGCCCCAACTCCACCATTGCAGTGGCCGTGGAGCCCCTCTTGAGATGAGCAGTTTCCCCCGACAGCCAACAGGGGCTAGAGGGCACTACACTGCTGTTAGTGCTTTTCCTTTTTTTAAAACATACTATTTAAAAATTTCAGTCATCTAATCTGTTGCTCTTTCTAAGAGCAACCGTTTTCAGGCCATAAAACTTAGACAAGATTCAGAGTCTTGCAGGGAATATAAGAAACAGGGACTGACCATCCTTCTTTTTTGAGCTGCAGCTTTGGAGGAGGAATAGGAAGATTTCCCAAATCAGCAACTGTCTGCGCCGTTGGTGTTGACAACAGGGTTTTGGATTCTATGACCATGGAACATGGTTTGAAGACCAACAACTGGTGGGGAGAGATGGGATTCACCTCACCAAGCAGGGCACATTTGCCTTTGCAAAGAGGTTGGTCAGTCTAGTAAAGAGGGCTTTTAACTAGTTAGGAGGAGGGAGGGGAGGTGTCATAAAGACAGGGTAGACAACAAAACACAAGCTGGGTTGGCGGGCCTCCAATGGGTGCATGCAGCTGGGGATGTGCATTTGGGACATGGCTGTGGGGGACCCCCGTGCACCCTTCCTGGGAAACCTGCAGGCATGACCACCTCTTTGAAATGCCTGTACACCAATGCACGCAGCATGGGGACCAAACAGCAGGAGCTGGAGATCTGTGTGCGATCACAAGGCCATGATCTTATTGCAGTCGCAGAGACATGGTGGGATAGCTCTCATGACTGGAATGCTGCCATGGATGGATATGTGCTTTTTAGGAGAGACAGGATAGGAAGGCGAGGTAGTGGAGTTGCTCTTTATGTGAGAGAGCAGCTGGAATGCATCGAGCTCTGCCTAGGTGGGGTAGAGGAGAAGGAGGAGGCAGTTGAGAGCTTATGGGTAAAGATCAAAGGACAGGCAAGCATGGGGGACACTGTTGTGGGTATCTACCCAGGCCACCTGACCAGGAAGAGAAAGTTGATGAGGCCTTCTACAGACAGCTGGAGGTAGCCTCACAACCACATGCCCTGGTTCTCATGGGAGACTTCAACCACCCTGACATGTGCTGGAAGGACTACACAGCAAGGCACAAGCAGTCCAGGAGGCTGCTGCAATGCATCAATGATAACTTCTTGTCACAAATGGTGGAGGAGCCTACAAGGAACAGTGTCCTGCTGGTCCTTGTCCTTAACAACAGAGAGGGACCAGTTAGAGATGTGAAGGTTGAGGGCAGCCTTGGCTACAGTGACCACGAGATGGTGGAGTTCAGGATGCTGCAGGAAAGAACTAAGGCAACAAGCAGGATTGCAACCCTGGACTTCAGGAGAGCGGACTGTGGCCTCTTCAGAGACCTACTTGGAGGAGCCCATGGGTTAAGGCCCTAGAAGGAAGAGGGATCCAGGAGAGCTGGCTAGTATTCAAATATCACTTCCTCCAAGCTCAAGAGCAGTGCATCCCTATGAGTAAGAAGTGCAGCAAAAGGGGCAGGAGACCTGCATGGGTGAGCAAGGAGCTCTTGGCCAAATTCAGAGAGAAGAAGAAAGTACAAGAATGTGGAAGAGGGGACAGAATACTTGGGAGAATTACAGGAATGCAGTCAGGGTAGGTAGAGATGCTGCGAGGAAGGCTAAGGCCCATCTGGAATTGAGTCTGGCAAGGGATATCAAGGACAACAGGAAGAGCTTCTTCAAATACATCAGCTGCAAGAGAAGAACCAGGGAAAATGCCTGCTACTGAATGGGGCGGGGACCCTGGTGACAAGGGACACAGAGAAGGCCGAATTACTGAATGCCTTCTTTGCTTCAGTCTTCACTGCTAAGAGCAGCCCTCATGAATCCTGCAGCCTGGACGTGAGGGAGAAAGTCCAGAGAAGGGAAGACTTTGCTTTGGTTGAGGAGGACAGGATTAGAGACCTTCTGGGCAGGCTAGACATCCGCAAAGCTATGGGCCCGGATGCATTGCACCCACAGATACCGAGGGAGCTGGCGAATATTGTTGCCAGGCTGCTCTCCATCATCTTCGAAAGGTCCTGGAGAACTGGAGAAGTGCCTGAGGACTGGAAGAAATCCAGTGTCACTCCAGTCTTCAAGAAGGGCAAGAAGAAGGACCCAGGCAACTACAGGCCGGTCAGCCTCACCTCCATCCCTGGAAAGGTGATGGAACAGCTCATTCTGGATGTCATCTGTAGACATATGGAGGAGAAGAAGGTGATCAGGAGTAGCCAGCATGGATTCACCAAGGGGAAATCCTGCTTGACCAACCTCGTAGCCTTCTGTGATGGAATGACTGATTGGGTAGATGAGGTGAGAGCAGTGGACATTGTGTACCTTGACTTCAGCAAAGCTTTTGACACTGTCTCCCATAACATCCTCCTAGAGAAGCTCAGGAAGCGTGGGTTAGACGAGTGGACAGTGAGGTGGATTGAGAACTGGCTGAAAGGCAGAGCTCAGAGGATTGTTGTCAGTGCCGTGGAGTCCAATTGGAGGCCTGTGGCTAGTGGCATCTCCCAGGCCTCAGGACTGGCTCCCATCCTGTTCAACTTTTTCATCAATGACCTGGATGAGGGGACAGAGTGCCTCCTCAGCAGGTTTGCTGATGGTACCAAGCTGGGAGGAGTGGCAGATACAGCTGAGGGCTCTGCTGCCATTGAGAGACACCAGGACAGGCTGGAGAGCTGGGCAGAGAGGAACCTCCTAAGGTTCAACAAGGGCAAGTGCAGAGTCCTGCACCTTGGGAGGAATAGCCCCATGCTCCAGTACTGGCTGGTGGAAAGCAGCTCTGCAAGAAAAACCTGGGAGTGCTGATGGATGAATGATTGACCATGAGCCAGCAATGTGCCCTTGTGGCCAAGCAGGGCAATGGTCTCCGGGGGTGCCTTAGGAAGAGTGTTGCCAGCAGGTGGAGGGAGGTGATCCTGCCCCTCTACTCAGCCCCAGGGAGGCCTCAGCTCGAGTACTGTGTCCAGCTGTGGGCTCCCCAGGACAAGAGAGACATGGAGCTACTGGAGAGAGTCCAGTGTAGAGCTACAAAGATGATCAGAGGGCTGGAGCACCTGCCCTATGAGGAACGGCTGCGAGAGCTGGGCCTCTTCAGCCTGAGGAAGAGAAGACTGAGGGGGGATCTCACCAATGTGTACGAGTACCTGAAGGGAGGGTGTCAAGGAGACAGGGACAAACTCTTTTCAGTTGTCCCGTGTGACAGGACAAGAGGCAATGGGCAGAAACTGAAGCACAGGAAGTTCCAGCTGACCGTGAGGGGGAATTGCTTCCCTGTGAGAGTGACGGAGCCCTGGACCAGGTTGCTCGGAGAGATTGTGGAGCGTCCTTCTGTGGACATCTTCAAGGCCCGCCTGGATGCAGCCCTGTCTAACATGCTGTAGGTGACCCTGCTGAACAAGGAGGTTGGACTAGATGATCTCCAGAGGTTCCTTCCAATCTTACTGATTCTGTGATTCTATGATTCTGTATTTCAGGACTAGCTGCAATGCTGCTACTGACTGTGCTGACGTAGCAGCCGGTTGTCTTCTACCACATCTTTTAAGTTCTGCCAAGACCAAATAAAGAATGTTGGGCATAAGCAATCATTTTTACTCTTAGGGTTTATTTGCTTTTATTTGTAATTCTCCTATCTCACCCATCCCTTAGCTTTTCCAGTCTTCCATGACTCTTCAACTTCTGCTTTTGCAAAAAGATTTTGATAGCATGCTGAGGGTCTGTAGTGATTTCCTGAGCTTACATCGATCAGCAGCACAGTGCATCTTCCCCACTTAGTAGGGCATGGAAGAGCTTGCATTAGTGGTGTCCCTTGCTAATAAGTACACAGCACAATATGTAATACAGCAGTGTAAGACAGTCCCATCTCAACCTGCCAGTGTGTACCTGAGTGAGGCGTATGGGCAAGAGAGAAGCATATCCTTGATGTAAAAGGAAAGTCTTGGCCCTCTTCTCCTCCCAGAATGGGTCACAGTGTCGGATGGACACATATAACAGAAACAAGTTTAGGGGAAGTGATTAAAAGTGTCATCATGAGGATCCCAAGCATCCTGTAACTTTCCACTAAATGTGTTCCTGTGTTAGCCTTGCTCAGTCATCAGGCTTTTGTGGCTACTGTGCTTTGCGATCTGAGCTTACAAAGCTGCATGGTGTATGACTGCGGGTAGTGCAGACAACAATACCAGCTCATCCTCTTTTCACAAGAGCTGTAAATGTGTGCTGAAGTGCTTTTAAATTCCATACTCACAGAGAAATACAAAAAAAGTCCGTTATATTAGAACCACAGCTTAAAAATACAAAAAAAAAAAAAAAAAAAAAAAAAAAAGTTGCTAGCCCTCCAGCTTAGGGAAAAAAAGCTCAAAAACCCAATCTCACAAGTCACAAGTCAGAAAACAGCAAAGCTCCAAATTAGTTATTTTTAAAACTCAGAATTTTTAAGTCAAATTTATTTTAGAGAGTCCCAAGTGTGGAGTATTTGGAAATTCAGGGTGAGCAATACACAATAAAATATTACAGAACTCACTGAAATTCCGTACTGATTATATTGCATAATGCTTGATGTCTTTCATCTGTTTTTACTTTCATAAATTTCTAGGACTTTAGATGTAATTTAATCTAGTATGGATTGACCAGGAAATAAGTATCAGTTTCATGTTTTGCTCCAGTGTAACTAATAATTGACTTTTTGTACATCAATATATGGTCTTCTAGCATTTTATTCCATGCATGTGCACACTTATTTTTTTATTTGCTCTAATTTACAGCACCTATTGTATATACCAAATTTTACATTTATGAATCCACAGCCTATGGCTGCCAGTCTTTGAACAACCTCTCTGCTTTAAAAGAAGACTGATGAAAACTCCTACAAGCAATCAGCAGGAATCTGTATTCATAGTGTCAGCAACATCAATACTCTCTTTGCTAGTAGAAAAACTGAGTTTGATGCAAACTCAACAGGAACTGTGACTGCTCAGCCCTGTAGTAAATGGACCTTAAGACTGTTATTATTATAACCTTGGCATATGCATCAAATTCCCTGTGCAAGGTAACTGTGAGTATAGTACTAGATTTAAATAAATGTCATACTTTGCACTGCCAGTTAATCACTTTGCAGCTCATTGTGGTTCTATCTGCTATAATATGTTTCAGCAACAGCCAAAATTACAAATATAGGCCTCCCATCTTTTATTAATGATATATCACATGTCTAGTGGGCCCTCTTGACTTTGAAACCATGGTGTAATCAGCTCACACAAACCATTCAGAGTCATTAGAACTGTTCAGAAAAAAATAAGTATGTTGTGTATTGATGCGGCATATATGAATTAGTTTACCTGTGTAGTCTTTAAGCAAAAAAAAAAATCTTTCTCCAAAAATAAATCTTGAAGAATTACTTTAAAGCAAAAAAAAGGCACCAAAAACTTAAAGGTGCTTGTAGAACTTATAACAACATGGGTCATGCACCAGTGCTCGTGTGTGACAAAACTATAACTTGAAAAATATCAAGCCTCTAATACCAGATTTTCTAAATATTTGCAGAATTGAAAACAAAGTAGCTGCAACATAATCAAATATTTCAAACATTTGGTATCTGAGAATTATCTGAGAATTAAGGATAAGCTTGAGCCTTTTTATCCTGAATATTACTGATATTAGTAACAAGCACTTTGGCAACACTCTGAACCAAAGCCTTTGACTTTTTCTCCAGGCTGCTTGAAATCTAAGCTCAAATTCAGCTCAAACCTGACAACACTTTTGCCTGATTTTGTCTGTGTAGTCAATTACTCCATTACGGAATATGACAGAAGACAAACTGACAGCTGTGAAGGCAAGAAAATACAACCTCCTAGCTCTCATCAGTAAAGCAGCTGTAAAAGGTATGGTCTCCAGAGAGCTCAGCATTGTATCATATTAGCTGTACATGGCTTGTACACTGATATTCCATGTTATCTTTTGGTTAGGGAGTCAGGTTAGGGAATCATCTACACCAGATTTCTAGGGGATCAGAAATAGGAAGAGCACTGATACTGTCTTTCTTCCACTTCTGACTTGCTTTTGCTCCTACCCTCCTCGAAAAGAGCATTTAATACCATTTATTCCAAGTCTGACATGAACTGGCTCCCCACAGAGCTCTCATCTCCAAGAAAGAAGACCTGTTCCAAGCTGCTTTGTTCCTTACAGAACACTAATTTTTCATCTGTGGGAAATCTTTCCACAGAAGGGAAATTTATGCCTTCTATCATATAGAAAAATATGCTGTGCCTTCTCTTTTTCTGAAGAGAGAATGGAGTTAATTAAAAATCAAAATAAAAATTAATGATTGCTCAGGAAAATGCTTTTTCGGCTATGATTTTATGATGGAAAGCACTGAAAAGAAACATGACCATCAGTTCATATGACCTGTCTCATGAACGCACACACAATAAATACAGCTGTAAGCATGAATAAGTTTGTGACACAACCACCACCAGCCAGCATTCAATAAGCCTAGAAGGTCACCTCCCACTACCACAAGTGTGTTTGCAGCACCTCAAAACCTTGATGCTTCACAAACCGAATAACTTAGTTCCTTGACTAATTTGAAGCATTAAATAGTCTTGCTCCTGCTTCTCTCCATTCATCTTCTCTGCTGAATAATACAGCAATCACATTCTTTTTGTGTGGCTAGCCTTGTAAATCAGATTGTAATCCAAATTTGCTCAGATCCATCAATTTTTGGTTCTGCATTGTAATGGCAGTGGCACTCCATTTCCATTTCTGCGCAGCAGAAATTTATATGCGTAAAACCAAGTGCATTTATGCAATGTAACCAACAATATTCAGTCTCTTCTCTCCCTTTCCCTTCCTCTCCCTTCCTTCTACAAGTAACCATTACTGGCTCCTGAATCGTACCTGACAGTTAAAAACAGGGATCAGACAGGGTGAATGATTCCACTGAAATTTAATCTGATCTCATCTTTCCTTGTGTAGGAAATGACTTGATCTGAACTGCAATCAGAACACAAAAAATGATGTTTCTTTTTCAGGGTTTCTTCCTCAGTCATGATATATTCTCACTTGAAATGCTTAAATTTAGGACATCTACCAGATGCAGGCTTTCAATCACAAGGCATTTTTTCTCTTTTTCTCTTTATAAATTACAATTAATAGGACAGTTTTATTAACATCCTATACTAAGACAGTGATGATTTTTTTCCTTGTAAGGAGTTGTGAAGATTCTGTATATGTGTTTATTAATAACACATATAGCAAAATAAAATTTGCTGGAAGGTATCATATAGCCACTGGCAACCTTAGCCACTGAACTTCAAACGACATTGAACAAAACTTTCTTGTGTTTCATTTTTGCATTTGACATTTCTAAAGTTTTTTCATTTGATTTTTAAATTCAGTTCACATTTGAAGCAGTGCTGTGGTGCAGGCACACAAAAAATGAGCTTAAAAGCAGTACTCAAACTACAAATTTAAATGGATCCTTACATTCCTGGCCTGGTTGGTACTTTTTGTTTTTCTCGGTAGTCCTTTTCTAACAGTTCTCTGGAGGTCTCTTACTTCACTGCCAGCTGCTTGGCAGCAATTTTCAGTGTGTTTTTGCAGTAATACTGCATCCCTCTAGTCTTAAATCTTGAAGATAATCATGTGGGTGAAACCTGTGTGTTCCTGTGTTTGGTACCCCAGAATAAAAGTTTAAATGAATGAGATAGCAGCAGAACAATTTGTAAAGTGACATTCAACATTTAAACTCGTATGACAAATTCTAATGCTATAACCACACAGGAGAAATTAAAAGTGTGAAACTTGTCACAGTCTTAGTCAAATCTTCTTGAACTTGAAAATTCATATGAGGCCCTAACGCACCTGACCAATGTTAGCGGGCACTGTGCTCCTTTTAGCAACATGAGCTACAAAGCTACATAGAAATGGAAGCCCTGCAAAAAGTACTGATGAAATTTCCAGGATCCTCTATAGTTTAAATGAGCTCCTTCACATGATTCCTTCTTTATCGTCTTTCTGAGCTTCCAAACTAACTCCTCTGGGTATCATGACAACTGGGACCAATAAGCAATATAGAAATAGCTCTCACACATTTTTAAACTCCATGACCCATTAAATATGGAATTTTTTATCAGTCATGTATATATATTTGCATATTCATATGTATTTATTTTGTATATTTAAACAGCACACATGACAAATGTAAATATATACTTATATGTGTCAATATACCTAAGTCTAACATGTGGAATATATTATAGTTATATAATTTTATTTCATTATGTAATCTATATTACATAAAGATGTATATATTATATAAATTGTACGTATAGGGAAAGCGCAATAATTTTTATATATCCCCTCTCCCAAACTCCTTTATTTATTTATGACTAAGGGTCAAATGTTGACCCTATACACACAAAAAATACAATCTCTATTACTGTCAAAAGGAACAGTACTTTAGGACTATTAGCATACATGAAATTAATCAACTCGAAGAATGGTAGCCTGAAAAATCAGGAAAGAAAAAGCCTACATAGAGGTCAGAATATGAATGGGATAAGGGAGCGAAAGAAATCATAGTACCAAAATTATAAAGGAGGGGGGCAATGGAGGAAGAAAGAAACAAAGAAATGCATCTTTTCCTCAATTATTTCCTTCCCAGTTATTTTTAACATAACCTGAGTTCTAAGCAACATATGAAATCATTTAAAGTAGAACTTGAAAACTGTCATGGACTATTGGCCATAGATACCATGACTCCTCATACAAATTCCTCACTTACTGCATTGAGATTCTGTCAAAAAATAAAAGCATAAAAACAGCACATCTTTGCACACTAGCTGGAATTTTTCATTCTTTAACCATTTCCTTGTACCACCTATAAATGGAGAAAGAGAGATTTTTCCACTCTCTAAAAAACTTTTTTTAAAAAAAGAAAAAGAAAAACAATGTATATATATTCTTCTGGAGTTCAATGACCTGAGGATGTTTCTGATTCAAAACTGGCAACCCTAAACCACATCAGATATGAAGTTCATTTATTCTATATAGAAATCCACTCTGTTCTCAAAATTTTAAGGTATTTTTTTTTCCTTTACCTGTTGATAAGGAACATTTATTCTGCTGCCATTCCAGCAGGAGGGCATAAATGTGACTCACAGGGAGTTCTACATTTGGAATAAAAGCTAAACATAGTCTATTGCTTTTTAGGAATGACAAACATCTGCAACAGGTGCTATTTCTTCTTGAAGCAAGGGGATGGATTCCAGTTATTTAGAGTGTTCATTTTCAGTATTTATATGGGAAGTGGAAATTTTAAAGTATTTTCTGTGACAAAGAAGCATTTCTGAAATATCCAAAACAATTTGATCTGATCTGTAGATGAAAAGACATTTGGTTCAGAGTGTACACATAACAGGAATGTAATAATATTTATATCGACAATCATTTAAAAATTGTAAGAGAAACATTTTATCCTTGTTTTTATCTAAATAGAAAACTTAGATAAAAATTATGAAACAATCCTATATCAGAGTACTTTTATAAAGGTGGATTTTATTTCAAAAGAAAATATATAAACAAATCCACTTATTTGTCTGACAAATATTTTAATACTCCAAAATTAAATAGTTGCATTTTGTATTTTGCAATGACATTTTGCTATTTTTAAAATATAAAATACATGAACTAGAAGAAACCAAAATGAAAACAAAACATTCTGACAAGCTTGAAACAGTTTCAAGTCTGTTAAAATTTCAAAGGGAGAAGGGCAAACTTTTCCTTATCTAGGGATTTTGAAATGTTTATTTTCACTACAACTCATTAAATCTGAAAATTCTTCACCAAACAAAGCTTTCAATCTCCCAGCAATCCTACTACCCAGCAGGAAAACAGGAGGGATGTCTTAAATGGTCACAGCTGTTTTTTTGCTATCTACTGATTTGATTTAACTAGCAATGATTTAATGGGTGTTAATGACATGGGTGGAGAGGACCTGGGGAGGATCCCACATGAGCTGCTTTCATGAAGCTCACTACCAAACCCCCAAGTCTGTGCAACAGCATGTAAAACACTTGAGAAATCAAAGCAAAATAAAGCCTTCCAATATCCTGTTGTTTTTTCCCCATACTTGGCATAGGGAGGGAATAACACTTCCCCTGCATGCTTTTCACTTTCCCTGTCGCACTCAGGAAGTTCAAAGGAACTTCACAAGGGGGACAAACACTCCCCTACCTGTGCACCATCTTCATTTGAGGTAGGTAAGCAATGGGCTGTGAAATGTGAATATTCATAGTTAACAGCAGCTGCTCTTGCACTTTTTTTGGCATTTGTCACCTTCTCTGCACTGCCTGAACACCAGCACTGGAAGATGAATGTCAAGCTGCAGCTAGGGTCGTTACACTACCATTTCCTCTCATGCAACAAAAACAAGTTTTTAACTCATTTGATGACTGGGGAAGTTCAGCAGTCAGATTCCTCCTGCAAGTATAGCTCTACGGAAAAGGCCTCAGAAGAGTTTCCAGAGCTTTATACCAGACAGCAAAACACGGTCCCTTAAATTTCCACTTATTTTCTTTAAGAAACTAAAATGCATTTGAATTAACTCCATCCATAGTCCCTTGCTTGCAGTTGCATTCCACATCTTTACTAGAAGGCCTATGTCAAACTCATCTAGTACTATTTCATATAGCAGCGATCTGCCCTGCCAAACAAAACTTGTACCAAAAAAGCATTTCAGTTTCCGCATTCTCCAAAGCATGCCCTGGGAAGTAAGGCTGGCTCAAAATTTCCCTGAGGTCTTTGGTTTCCTTTCCTTTAGCAAGGATAAAGTATAAACAATGAGCGGGAGAGTGTACTTGCAAGACAAAATTAAGTTTTCAGTCTCAGAAAAAAATGGCATTTTTCTGCACTTGGTTGTTTTGACTCTTGCTGTAATTAGCCCTGCTACAGTATTAAGATGGCCGAAGATCTCGTCCTGCAGAGATTTAAGTGAGGCTTGACTTCAAGCAGCTCTTTAGTTCCATTAAAGTTAGTAACACTCCTAAAGGACAATAGATAGTAGTAATACGTTCAGAAAGCATCATTATAGATTTTTAGGAAGAAATTCACCCCTGATACTATAAGGACTTACAGAAAATGATTCAAGAGATTTCTTCCAGGTACAAAAACAAACCAAGACAGTATCTTTCTCTGTGTCAAGCCTGGTCTGTCAGTACTGCTTTGGCCCTACACAGCCAAACAGTATTTTAGGAGGTACTGGGCAATATGACTTAAAAAAGACTGAGCTAGGAGTTAGGTTCTGAGTTCCAATCTTGTTCTGCTACAGGCAAGTCACCTCTGCTCTCTGGACATCTGTTTGTAAAAGCAGGTTATGATTCTTGCCTTCTTCAAAGTCCAGTGATAAAAATACACACATATTTTAGATAGCTCGTACGTAAGCAAGGAAAGTGCCTTTCTACTGTTCAACACACCATGCAAAGCAGAAACTTTCGCAAAAGGAACAAGCCTAACATATAATTATTAATTGTAACTTCTGTGCGTGCTACCTATTAACCTGAAAAAAATGGAGAAAGAGAAGAATAGAGAGATTAAATTAAAATCAAGAGTTGATAAAATTATTGATATTCTTTCAAAGTTATAACTATTATTTATTATAAAATAAATACACTCCTATTAAAGAAAAATCAACATGAAGAAATTATAATCTTCATCATTTTCAAGTGAGAGTTTCAGAATCTTTCTCACTTACTAGACATCAATAAAACTATGTGGGTAAGGGAGAGGGGGAGAGAGAGAGAAAAAAAGTAGGAACAGAATCTTTGCAAGCAGGTCTTTTTGCAAGAAAGTAATTGAGCCAAATTAAATTATATTACATCTAATAAATATGCATATGCACAAATTAATATATATAATATGTACATATGCATATCCAAATCTGGTAAACACTATGCATTCCTGATTTACCAAATATGGCATAATATTCAGAACCTCACTAGGTACTTTTAAATAGCAGAAATAAAAATTTTCAGCAGAGTTATGCAGATAAAAGATGTCCTAATGTAATGCTGGTATAATATCTTGTGTGAATACAAACCTGAAAATATGTTCTGTACTTTTAAAGATATTTAATTTGCATCTAACTGAACCTACATGAAACTATTATTTTATGCAATTTATACATTGTTTTTTAAAACTTTTCTAGAGTTTTATTTCTGTTTGTTTCAGCTTAGGGTTTCTGAAAGAGAACTTACCCTGAAAAATGGGTGAGTAATAACACCTGTCATGTTTACCTGGAACTTCTTTGAAATTCAAGGTCACTGGTTGATGTCTAGTAATGATATTTTTCATTGATGTCAAATATGTTGATAACATGAAGAAAATTAATTACATATTTAAATGAGTCCAAAGCTGTCCAAATAAATGCCCATTCTACACTGTCTAAAACTTTTCTTTGTCATTCTATTGGCACCGACAAGGAAAAGAAAATTTTAAGTCTTCAGTATTTTCTCGCGTAGTAACTATTCATGATATATATTCAGAGGAGATAAAAAAACTGGTTCAGTCTGAATGACGAAAGATAGAATTGCTAAATTATTTGATTTTATGCATTATTTTTCATCGTTGCATAATAATTTGCTGTTATCATTGGAGGTAGTATTTTTAATAAAGTTGGGGGGTCATTTTTAATAAGGCATTAAATGACTATAAACTTACCAGGTGACTTTTTAACTTTAGTGAAAGATCAGAAGTTCTCAGAGAAAAAGAGGTATCTTGCAAATTTGCTAGCAGAGGCCCATTCAATATTTTGTTTCCACAAAGTCTACTTCTTCCTTAAAGAACCATTTGTACGTTCTGAGGGTTACTCATAGAAGTGACTGTTGAACATTACTATTGCAGCTTCCATGTATTTAAAACAAAATGCAACAACATTATGCTAAAAAAATTCTTAAGGCTGTAAAGTCAAACACACAGTTATGCTGTCCCAGAGTTTGAGTCAATATACGATCTTAAATTTTGCTATTTTACAATCCTGAAATATATAAATGAGTCTGTCCCTTCCAAAGGGCAAAGGACTTTCTCTGTTCCCAGGTTCAAGTGCCTGCTCCAAAAAGGAGACAACAGAGCTTCCTAACGGAAGAGTTAACTGTCTTTTAAGGAAGGAAGACAGTATTGGATATCTGAACTTTTTTTTCAGTAAAATTATAAAAACAAACTAAAGAGACCATTCTATAATAGAGATTCAGTGTGGAAAATTTCAACCCAGCTGGTTAAATTTTGACAAACATAGCATCAAATAAGAACAGTTTAGCCATGAGACTTTTTGGACAGCCTTGATGCTGGCAGTGTTACCAGTTTTGTTTATAATGCTTCATATTGTCAAGCCCATGAGTAAAGTTAAGCTTCTGAAATAAATGTCCATGGGATCAAAATCTTATTTTAAATCAGCTGTAAACTAAATTTGTGCCTTAACTTTTTATTTGGTATAACAGGATTTTTTATGAACTTTTTCTCCAAGAAGATAGGTATTATCCAAATATAAACGTGTAAATATTACCAATCCGTTCTGTCAATTTAAAAATCAAGCCACGATAAATCTGACTTTTAGAATTTTTCCCCTTCTGCTGAAAGTGTTCAGATAACAAGGCCATGCAAGCTCCATCCTTTTCTCAAAATTCATGTGTTTGTTTCTAGTAAAGAGGAAAAGCTTTGTTTTTTTATTAGGAGATGGATCTCTTGCTGTAGAGATCCAATTTAATTATTATTTACCTCTGAGTACAGATTGCAGAGGAACAAGAGAACAATTAACTTGAGTAAAGAAAAATAAGTCCCATATAGAAAAGAATAACTTACATTGAATTAAAGGGAGAATAGATGAGCTCTGTATATATTCATTCCGGGTATCGAATGTCATTTCCATTGATCCCTGCCTAAGGATGCTAAAACGCTTCAGCCAAACTCTCCTGATAGAAGCCACTACATTGCCCCCTGATGATTCTTTCCGTGCTGCCATTATCAGCCATTGTTTGCAGAGAATATATTAGAATATCAAGACAAGCATTTCCAATATGTGTAGAAAGAGAACCAGCCCATATACAAACTTTTATCTGGCCTGAAATAACAATTGCACAATTTCAATGCTAAACCACTGAAATCTTCTCTAAAATCTGAAGTGCAAAGCTTTTTCTCCATTTTTTCTAATTGAGTGTAAAAGTCTTCTTTCCCACTCAGAAATCAGTCACTTCAGACAGGACACTCCTTCAGGAACTTCATCAATCCAAGCAGTAGGTGTCTGGCCTGGCTTACTTGTCTCTTCTCATTAACAGACTAATGAAAACTGCAGAGGCAATTAATGCATCTAGGATAGCTATCCAAGACAGTCAGGATGAAATCTCCATATGGCCCCTTATAGGGCCCTTCTTTTTCTCTCCCTTGACTGTGCAGGAGTCTAAATGTCTTAAGCCCATAGCTAGTTAAAGATACACAACATGAACCAAGTCATTGATTTGGATGAGGGAGAGTATATGTATTGTACATCATCAAAGAGTGAGATCTTTAATAATTGTCTCAGTATTATTCTAGGAAAATCTTATAGCAGTATAATTTTTAAACCACCTAAAATTGCACTTAAATATACTCTATCTTACTTTTAGCTTCTCTACCTTATTTCTACATCTTATACATTTCATATATTAAAGCTTGTTTAAAATTTTCCTGTATTTTTTCAATTATGTAAGGCTGTAAGCTTGTTTTCATCTAGTACTATTTGATCCAGATCAGGATTGACCAGATCATTAACAGACCATTGATCCAGATGTATTGTGCTTGACTTTAAGATTATTTGTTCTATTTATTTCCAATATGAGTAGTGGTATTTTGATTATCATCTTCCAAAAGAGTTTTTGCAGAAATTTTTGTATGTTCAAAGTCATAACATTGGCCGTGCTTTTCCGTAGCAGCCAGGCTGGTCTCCAAAGAATCCTGCCATAAGTATCCTGTTGGTTCCTCCCTAATATCTCATTTTTTCCTTTGTTCAGTCAGGAGATCTATAGTCATTTATTTTTCAGTATTGTTTTTGGGGGGGAAGGTCTATTGGAGACAATTGGAGACAGACCACAGTAAGTAGAAACAAGCCTTGGATTGCTCACCTACAAAAGTTATTCACAACATTGATCTCCAAGGGAATTATAGGTTAGTTTAGGTGAAGTGGGTAACTGTTTTACAGAATGAAGCAGTTTTCTGCCTGAAAATGTAGCTTTATGGAAGTCAAACCACTTTGACAGAGAAAACTTGAAATGATTTGTTTTTACTCTCTTTTTATTTGTATGACAGAAAATGTTGTTTCCACAATGTCAAACGCTTAATTTAGACTTTATCATTTTGTTTCATTCTAGTTTAACTTTTATGCTACAATTTGTAATATATTTATATAGTTTAAAATCAGGCATATATTTTAGGCTTGACGTTATTGATACTTCCTACTAAAATTTTTCAGTATGTTCAACTAAGAAAAATTTTAACACATTTGCATTCGTTCCCATTCAGAACTTTAAGAAAATCCTACCAAGAAAAAAAAAACTAATTAAACTCATAAAAGAGAAAGGATAAGGGACAAATGATCCCATAATTTGAGTTTTTAATGCATCCAAATTAAGGGCCACAATTAAGATTGTATTCTTAACTTCAGATTTCTTTTGTCTTGCATTATAGTGCTCTCATGTTTTATTACTGTGTTCTTTTCAGGAAGTTTTTCACTGCATTTAGTATACAGCTATATTGATTCTTATTTAGAGATCTACCTTTAAGAATCAAGTCCATCATTATCAAACTTCCATGTTTCAAATCGAGTACAGGCATATGTACACTAATACTCAGTATTTTTTTAAGTACTAAGTACTTACTAAGTACTACTGCTACAATCAACTCAATAAATATATATTTTTTATATATATATATATATATATATATATACACACACACAAAAATGAACGGTATTAATTTAGGAATTAAGCATACATACCTACCCATACATATAAAAATGTCTCTAAGAAGCAAAAATGAAAACCTAGACTGTGAAATTCCATAAGTTTTAGGTTAAAGTCATACAGAGATGAGTACTGAGAAGAGAGATTTCAGTTGTATTTTGGTGATTTGAATGCTTCACAATTTTCATGGAATAAGTTTGAGAAGATACCGTTTCTAAAATGCAGCATGCTAAACAAGTGAGGAAGTGCAACTGTTTCCAACTGACAGCAATCCACAGGGTCTTTGCAAAAACCGAGCAACCCACTGCCTTCGCATGGCCAGTTTCATTACCTATTGCTCCAGTTAACTGGAAATCTGTATCTTGAGCAGCATTGTATTTCAATTACCACAATTTTGATCTGCAGTATTTTGGGGACCAGGAGGTGCGAGGTGACCATTGATCTCTGATTTTTTTAAATTTGTGCAAAATAAAACAGATGATTAAATTAAAGGTGTTTTCACTTCATGCTGAAATTTTATCACAGACTATTTGCCTTTCCTTCATTATTCCTGCATATGTACATGGAAATGGCTGAAAAAGATTAAAAAAAAATAATTTGTGGAATGTAAATGCATCCTGCCAACTTTGAGCTCATCTGTTTGTTTGTCCCAAACCTCTTTATGCCAGTTCTACAATCATCTCCTGCCAAATTTGGCTTTCAAAATTAACAGATTTTGTATATGACATATGTTCGAAATTAGCACAAAATGCAGCCAAGAACTGGAAATTAACAGGGAAAAAAAGTTATTTTAGCAAACATTTGGGAGTCAGGGAACACTTTGTTGGCTTAAAACATTAGGACAGGCTATTGTCTATTAAATTAAATTATTTCAATACGTACCCTACAAATTGTCATCACCACACTATCTGTTTTGTTAGGCATGCCTCATTGCTCCCTCTTTTCATACATACATGTGTATATGTACTTTTGTAGCTACCAACAAAGAAAACCATCACACACTTTTCTCATGTTAAAAGTAGCTGCAAAATCTTGAAAATCTTACAACCATGCCAAAGCCAAAATCACTGCTTCTCTCTAAGAGCTGGCATATTGTTCGTGTCACACACATGCACCAGGCGCGCCACCATCGTCACTGGGCATTAGCTCTAATCTTCATCACTGCTGCCGGTTTGGAAACAAAACAGCATTTTCTTTTGGTAACATGAAATCCCTCCAGGCACAAGAACTTGGTCACTTCCCCGTGTCTTGCACCAGGGTGGGTGCAGTGGGCAAGCGCCAGAGCCCCCAAGGCTGCTGCTGCAGGTGGGCGAGGGGGTGGGCAGACAGACGGACAGCACAACCCCAGCTACTCGCCTTGGCATCCTTCAGCAGAGTTTACCCAGACATCTAGTGCAGAAGTTACCTTCACCTATTCTGGCTGAATTTCATAACCCTCCTCTCTTCTCGTTAAAATATGTGAATCATGACACTGGTGCTGGAGAGAAATAGAAATAGAAACTAGGGTTTTCAGAGTGACTAGTTAGTAAATGTTTTCTGTTTCTGATTATTGTTACTTATTGCACCTTCTCTGGCCTTCAAAAGTGCAGTAAACATTACAGTCCTCTTAATTCTGATTCTGGGCACAGGTTAAGATGGAGAATCAAAGCTTGTCAGGCACTTTATAAGTCAAATTTTCATCCAGCCCATCTTTTCTCAACTGTTCTGGCTCACATTATAATCACATCTCCTCTCCACCCCTGTTACAAACAGTCCTGCAAGCCGTATGCCAGACTTCTAGCTAAGTCCTAAGTATAGAGGAACTAGAATGATTCCAACAAATTAAGGCATTTAAGGCCAAATCATCATGGGGTTCAAATTTGGTGCCCCTACTAAATTTAATGGAACTGTGATGATTTAAACCACTAAAAAAAAGGGGGGGGGGGGCTGTGCATTCTGGATAAATCAAAATTCAAATTTGTATCAGCTGGTGTATTCTAACAAATGCTCCCCTTCTGTTGTTAAATGATGCTTTGGGGTATAAAATTTACAAGTTTGCATAGATACAATTGCAAAAGACCTCAAAACCCTACAGAAGACCAGGAAATATTGTTTTGTTTATATTTGCTTGTTTCCCCTATCCAAACGTATGTTTTAAAACATCAAAAACATACACTTATACCTATACATATATATACTTACATATGTATATATATATATACATATATATATATATGTATATATATATATACATACATATATATATATATATACATATGTAAGTATATATATGTATAGGTATATATATATATATATATACCTATATATATATATGCATATACATATATATGCACAGAATGAACCTGTGCAATTCTGCTAACTCTATTAGAGTTTTCTAGGGTTGAATGGCAGCATATTAATTTTAAATGTATGCACCTCAATGGCCATGTGCCTCTGGCAATAGCAGCAAACAAAGAGGAAAAACTTTTTTGATTAAAATCAGATCAGTTGACAGACAACTCTGAAGAAGAGGTGAGGGAATAATGACTACTTCGTAGCAGATGGAGAAGACTCCACATTCAGTGAATTACACTGACACGAAGAGCCTTTGGGAGAAGCAGCAGTTCATCTGACTGCACAAAAAGTATCACTAGCCTCAGACCTCCCATTACATACAGAGCTAAAAACAACAAAGTGTTAACACAGTAGTACATACAATTCCTCTAGAGAAAAATAGTCTCCGGGGGTGCATTAGGAAGAGCGTTGCCAGCAGGTGGAGGGAGGTGATCCTGCCCCTCTACTCAGCCCCAGGGAGGCCTCAGCTCGAGTCCTGTGTCCAGTTCTGGGCTCCCCAGGACAAGAGAGACATGGAGCTACCAGAGAGAGTCCAGTGTAGGGCTACGAGGATGATCAGAGGGCTGGAGCACCTGCCCTATGAGCAACGGCTGTGAGAGCTTGGCCTCTTCAGCCTGGGGAAGAGAAGCCTGAGGGGGATTTTATTAGGTACAAGTACCTGAAGGGAGGGTGTCAAGGGGATGGGGACAAACTCTTTTCAGTTGTCCCGTGTGACAGGACAAGAGGCAATGGGCAGAAGTTGAAGCACAGGAAGTTCCAGCTGACCGTGAGGGGGAATTTCTTCCCTGTGAGAGTGACGGAGCACTGGACCAGGTTGCCCAGAGAGGTTGTGGAGTCTCCTTCTCTGGAGCTCTTCAAGGCCCGCCTGGATGCAACCCTGTCTAACATGCTGTAGGTGACCCTGCTGAACAAGGAGGTTGGACTAGATGATCTCCAGAGGTCCCTTCCAATCTTACTGATTCTATGATTCTAATTAGCGTATTTTAGGGATGTTAAATCTTCACGCTACATTCTTCTCTGATGTTACTTGTACATAACAAGTCTGCTGCAGGGATGAGCCTGTGCCAGCTTTGGTCCTGATGTTCAAGGTACACAGATGGATCATTGTGAGATTTCTGTTTGTTTTTTTAATTAAGGGCTTGTGTGGAGTAGGTGAGTGTATTTTTGGTTAAATCCTTTTCTCACATAGGATTAATCCATCTATAAAGCTATGGTAAACGAAGGAAGGTTTGAACCCTTTGTTTGATCAGCAAGAGCAAGTCAGCTCACATTAAAGCCACTTTGGAGATACCATTCTCTGTCATGCCCTCACAGTGTTAGTGTATTCGAGATAAGGATGATACAGATGCTATCAGAAGCACAATCCAAACCTGACAAAGTGACAGAAAGATCTTAATACAGTTAGGGATGCTGAGACCATGCTCTGAATAAATACAGTTTGATTTCTTAAAATTTAAACAGTGAGTTTAGCAACAGCTGTATCTTATTTTCAAAAAGTATATAGACATTGTGCATTTTCCTAATGCAATAGAGTGCTTTCTAATACATTATGCAAACTCATGTTTAGTTCACTTCCTGAACTCAAATGGCATGCCGAATATTTGGCTTCAATTCATTGAACTCCTATTCCTACTTAGGAAGATTTATCTTTTCGTATGGAGCCTTAATTAAGACAAATTCTACCACAACAGTTGCCACACATTTTTTGCCATGTGCTGTGTATTTAGTTCACCCAGTGCCTACTTCAAAGGACTATAATTTGAGCATTACATCACTTCTGTCATTCTGGCATTATCTGAGGCCTGTTTTATTTTCCATTTCTCTCCCTCCCACCACCACTAACTTATTAATACATAGAAGAGTGCATGTGTCTCTGTTTCATGCTCCGATTACCATCTTGCTTGCACTGCTGGTTTTGCATATACAGTAAATTCTAAGAGGATAGTCTTTGCAAAATGTGAAAAAGCAGAATGACAGTGCAGGAGATGCTGGGCTAGATTCATAAGCAATAATCAGATTTACTCGCTCCCCAATATTTCTTATATTGAATTTATTTAAATCTCTGACTCACACATCACTTATGAAATGGTGACCAGAAGCCTATGAATCAGCCTGTCTGCTATCAATACATTGTTATGAGCTCATTATCAAGCTGATTTTGGAGCACTTCAAACAGATTCCAGCTGGATCCTACAAATTATTTTCCAAAAGATGTTTAAATATTAACTGAGGGCTGTCCACCTTCTTGTTTAATTCAGAGCTGAGCAGTGCTCAGAGGTTTTATGTTTTCTTACCGATAGAGAAATCAGAGAAACTGGAAAAAAAGAATCATGAATGCCACTTTTGCCTCTGCCAATAGGTCTTCTCTACACTAAGGATGTTTGCAGTGTGTGGAGGGGCTGTACTACTGCACAGATGTAAATGTCCAGGCTAAATCTGCTTTGATGCAGACATGCTCTATTATCAAGCACTGCAATTCTGCACCTGTCACATATTTTAACCTGCATTAAGCCCATCCAGATGTCCCACAATATTCCAGTATGACAATCCACTTGCACTCCTTCTTCTCTCAGAGAGTCTCCTTCATGGGCTTTTGAAAACCAGAGAAACTAAATACAGAGACACATATACAACATATTTTACTGTAACAAGATCTCACAGACAAAAGATTTAATGGGTTGCAGAATACGTCACGGTACTCTTTTGCAAGGGCTGTGGGGCAGGGTGGATGTGGTGGAGGAGCAGAAAGAAGTGCCATTAGGAAGCCCTTTACTTTCTGGCCTGTAAGGTATACATTTCTTGGAATTAAAATACAATTTAAGTTATCACATAGACAAAGCCATTAGTAGCTGAAGAGCCTACAAGAGCTACTTCCAGCGGTACAGTTCTGGCTTATATGAGCTCCTGAGTAGGTGCAGCTTATCCCAAGGCACACTAGGGAATGTTATCAAGACAGCTGCTCCGAGGCAGACCTCCCCCAGTTGGACTACATCTGACTTGGTACGTGCCTAGGCAAGTCACAGGAAGCTGCATTTTCAAAAATATCTGAGAACCTATGATGCCAAGGGGGATTTTAAAAAGCTTCCAGGAGCCTAACTGCCACCAAAATTAATTAGGCACTTGTCAAACTCCCAGCAGGAGACAATCTGTGTCTTAGGCATCTCTGTATCTTTGAAAGTCAAGCCCCACACCTCTTTGTGTCTCTGCTAATCCTCTCTCATGGGACTGCAACATTTAACTATCACAAACAGATACAGTGATATTTAATTAATGTTTGTAACAGGCTGTTAAAGATTACAAAGTCTCGTAATACACACAATGTTGTTGTTCATATTCTTCAAATAGCTGGAAGAATTTCTGATGTTTCTGAACTGGCAATCCTTATTTATCTATGCTGTTTCTTTTCATTGTATCACAGAATCACAGAATCACAGAATCGCTAAGGTTGGAAGGGACCTCTGGAGATCATCTGTCCAACCTCCCTGCTCAAGCAGAGTCACCTAGAGCATGTTAGACAGGGTTGCATCCAGGCAGGCCTTGAAGATCTCCACAGAAGGACTCCACCACCTCTCCGGACAATCTGTTCCAGGGCTCCATCACTCTCACAGGGAAGAAATTCCCCCTCACGGTCAGCTGGAACTTCCTGTGCTTAAACTTCTGCCCATTGCCTCTTGTCCTGTCACATGGGACAACTGAAAAGAGTTTGTCCCCATCCCCTTGACACCCTCCCTTCAGGTACTTGTACACATTGATAAGATCCCCCCTCAGTCTTCTCTTCCCCAGGCTGAAGAGGCCCAGCTCTCGCAGCTGTTCCTCATAGGGCAGGTGCTCCAGCCCTCTGATCATCTTCGTAGCTCTACACTGGACTCTCTCTGGTAGCTCCATGTCTCTCTTGTCCTGGGGAGCCCAGAACTGGACACAGGACTTGAGCTGAGGCCTCCCTGGGGCTGAGTAGAGGGGCAGGATCACCTCCTTCCACCTGCTGGCAACGCTCTTCCTAATGCACCCCAGGAGACCATTGGCTTTCTTGGCCACAAGGGCACATTGCTGGCTCACGGTCAATCTGTCATCCACCAGGTCTTTTTCTGCAGAGCTGCTCTCCAGAAGGTCAGCTCCCAGTTTGTACTGGTGCCTAGAGTTATTTTTCCCTAGGTGCAGGACTCTGCACTTTCCCTTGTTGAACCTCTAAATGGCAGCACAGTCCTCAGCTGTATCAGCTACTCCACCCAGCTTGGTACTATCAGCAAACTTGCTGAGGAGGCACTCTGTCCCCTCATCCAGGTCATTGATGAGAAAGTGGAACAGGATGGGACCCAGTCCTGAGGCCTGGGAGATGCCACTAGCCACAGGCCTCCAACTAGACGCCACGCCACTGATGACGACTCTCTGAGGGAGGGGAACTGAACTTTCAGCCAGTTCTCAATCCACCTCACTGTCCACTCATCTAACCCACACTTCCTGAGCTTCTCTAGGAGGATGTTATGGGAGACAGTGTCAAAAGCCTTGCTGAAGTCAAGGTACACAATGTCCACTGCTCTCCCCTCATCTACCCAATCAGTGATTCCATCATAGAAGGCTATCAGATTAAGCAGGATTTCCCCTTGGTGAATCCATGCTGGCTACTCCTGATCACCTTCTTTTCCTCCATATGCCTGGAGACGACATCCAGAATGAGCTGTTCCATCCCCTTTCCAGGGATGGAGGTGAGGCTGACCGGCCTGTAGTTGCCTGGGTCCTCCTTTTTGCCCTTCTTGAAGACTGGAGTGACACTGGATTTCTTCCAGTCCTCAGGCACCTCTCCAGTTCTCCAGGACCTTTCGAAGATGATGGAGAGTGGCCTGGCAACAATATCTGCTAGCTCCCTCAGGATCTGTGGGTGCAATGCATCCAGGCCCATAGCTTTGCGGATGTCTAGCCTGCCCAGAAGGTCTCTAATCCTGTCCTCCTCAACCAAAGCAAAGTCTTCCCTTCTCTGGACTTTCTCCCTCACGTCCAGGCTGCTGGATTCATGAGGGCTGCTCTTAGCATTGAAGACTGAAGCAAAGAAGGCATTCAGTAATTTGGCCTTCTCTGTGTCCCTTGTCATCAGGGCCCCTGCCTCATTCAGTAGCAGGCATTTTCCCTGGTTCTTCTCTTGCAGCTGATGTATTTGAAGAAGCTCTTCCTGTTGTCCTTGATATCCCTTGCCAGACTCAATTCCAGATGGGCCTTAGCCTTCCTCGCCACATCTCTACATACTCTGACTGCATTCCTGTAATTCTCCCAAGTATTCTGTCCCCTCTTCCACATTCTGTGTACTTTCTTCTTCTGTTGGAGTTTTGCCAGGAGCTCCTTGCTCACCCATGTAGATCTCCTGCCCCTTTTGCTGCACCTCTCGTTCATAGGGATGCACCACTCTTGAACTTGGAGGAAGTGATTGAATAGTAGCCAGCTCTCCTGGATCCCCCTTCCTTCTAGGGCCTTAACCTTAATACCACTAAGGCAAGCTCTTCCATGCCCTACTAAGTGGGGAAGATGCACTGTGCTGCTGATCGATGTAAGCTCAGGAAATCACTACAGACCCTCAGCATGCTATCAAAATCTTTTTGCAAAAACAGAAGTTGAAGAGTCATGGAAGACTGGAAAAGCTAAGGGATGGGTGAGATAGGAGAATTACAAATAAAAGCAAATAAACCCTAAGAGTAAAAACGATTGCTTATGCCCAACATTCTTTATTTGGTCTTGGCGGAACTTAAAAGATGTGGTAGAAGACAACCAGCTGCTACGTCAGCACAGTCAGTAGCAGCATTGCAGCTAGTCCTGAAATACAGAATCATAGAATCACAGAATCAGTAAGGTTGGAAGGACCTCTGGAGATCATCTAGTCCAACCTCCTACTCTGACTGCATTCCTGTAATTCTCCCAAGTAGCCTGTCCGTCCCCTCTTCCACATTCTGTGTACTTTCTTCTTCTCTCTGAATTTGACCAAGAGCTCCTTGCTCACCCATGCAGGTCTCCTGCCCCTTTTGCTGCACTTCTTACTCATAGGGATGCACTGCTCTTGAGCTTGGAGGAAGTGATGTTTGAATACAAGCCAGCTCTCCTGGATCCCTCTTCCTTCTAGGTCCTTAACCCATGAGATTCCTCCAAGTAGGTCTCTGAAGAGTCCAAAGTCTGCTCTCCGGAAGCCCAGAGTTGCAGTCCTGCTTGTTGCCTTAGTTCTTTCCTGCAGCATCCTGAACTCCACCATCTCGTGGTCACTGTAGCCAAGGCTGCCCCCAATTTTCACATCTCCAACTAGTCTTTCTTTGTTGGTTAGGACAAGGTCCAGCAGGACACCATTCCTCGTAGGCTCTTCCACCATTTGTGACAAGAAGTTATCATTGCTGCATTGCAGTAGCTTCCTGGACTGTTTGTGCCTTGCTGTGTCGTCCTCTCCAGCAGATGTCAGGGTGGTTGAAGTCTCCCATGAGAACCAGGGCCTGTGATTGTGAAGCTACTTCCAGCTGTCTGTAGAAGGCCTCATTGACCAAATGACCATAGACCTCATGCCCGAACAACTTATCAATCCTATCAAATTCACATCCAATCTCATAAAGCAAAATTATGCTCAAGGGATTTAAGTGTTTTGGGTTGTACCATATGCATGCTGTGAAAGTTATAATAAATGAGGTACCTGAGTTGCAACCACAACCACTGTTGAAGACTGTATTTCCTGTTATGCTTTTCCTTCTCTGCCCCACTTTTTTTTACTATCCTGTTTATGTCCCATCTAATGTACTCTCTTTCCTGTTCCCACACACCGACAGCTTTAATACTCTTTTGGAGTTTCCAGCAGCCCTAATAGAAGGGGAAAGAAATCAACCCAAATCAAGACAGCACAGCTGACACCTTTGCTTTGGGAAAAAGCATTCTGAAATGAATACCAAACTTTTAACTTTTTCTACTTCCAACATAAATGCTTATTCAGTTCCCCCCTGTCTGTCCACCCTTCCCTTCCCCCAGCTGTGCAAAGAAGTAGCTACATCTGTGATCTCTCTTCTTAGACACCTCTTTGCAGTGATAAGCCACCATATATCTCTGGAATCCCACATTCTGGCTTTTTTTAGAAAGGAGACATGGGTTTTGTGGGGAAAGTACCTGTAACAGAGTGAAGGAAAGGAAGAAGGAACCCATTTGCAAGACAGCTAAGAGCAAGTCAAGAAACTAGTATAAAAGTCTTGGTTCATTTAAGGCATTTCTATTTTGGATGTCACAGTTCAATTCTTTTTTGAGACTGGGGTGAGCTTCAGACTTCATCTATGGAACAAACTGTAAAACGTTAGCCCTCATAACAACCAAACAGTAGGTTGAGCTGAGCACTCACTGTAATAGAGGTCTTTCTTCTTTTTTTCCTCAACATATCTCTGTCTTGGCCTTTAAGCTGCCAAGCTACTTTCATTTATCAGACCTTTTTATCACCTAGCCCTGAATGATTCTGTGATGGAGTGGTGCACTAACTGATCATCCATTGCTTGGAGTGTTCAAGTATTTGCTGTTAGGTTAGAGAGACCAAACAGGTTTGCTACCTTGTTAATTTAGTTTTTAATTTTACTACCTGCTCTCTGTTCAAGCAAACTCCTTGAATTTATGCCCCTTCATCTCACTGGAAATCCTCAGATCTCAAGATCCCTAAGTCTCGCTTCTAATGTTCTCAAGGGATAGTTTTTACTTTGCAGGCTCAGGCAATGAGTATCAATTCAGGGCTAAATGTGCTGCATCAAAAGATAATGGTCTGTTATCGGGAGAAGGAAAAAACACCAACTTGGAGAACAGCTTCAGAGTAATTTGCAGGAAGTGCATTTACAGAAAAAAATCATTAATTCCCTGGCCTAAGAAGAGTCTTCCCAAAAGTGCCTTCTTAAATAGGTGAAATTCTTGGAATACCTCATATCATGATGAGTTGCATGAATCCAGGGTACAGAGGGTGTAGAGCTTATTTCTGAATAAGCTAACTGTAAAAAGAAAGTTATAATATTGGCATTTCATAGTCAAAAATTCCGTAAACTGAAAAGCAAAATCCCAATAAAAGTGAGATAAATAGCACTTATATGGAGGTATAGGCTTTTTCTTTTATATACTAGCTACATTAGCACCACCTAGACTGGCAGCTTTCCCAGATCAAAAGCTACTAATAGCATACTCTATTACTTTAACCGATATATTTTTTTCAAATTATCCACGGTGCACTGATGTGCAAAAGAAACATCAATTTCTAATAAAAAAATGTCTGATATTATCTAATGAGTCAAAGCTAGAGGTCATCTTGAGAAAGCAATGTTTAATAGAAGCCTTAAAGTACTGAACTAAATAAATATCCTTCATTGTAGCAACCTCATGACCATATTTATTTTTAATTGCTGGAATAAATGACTTCTGCTTAAATGGTTTAAACAGATATGCTAAGACTTTTCTAGGTTTATTACTTAGTGCAAGTGCTGATGTGCAAACTGCAAGACCCTGAAGTGCATGCATAATCAATAATACATCCAGCTTCTCTCTGGCTGAGTTCAATTGTAGTATCTATCAGACCCTGCCTCCCAATATCTTACCTTGAAATAATTATTCAGGCATTTCACGGCAAGCTGCACTACATTAACTTCTTTCTGTTAGCAAGAGCATAGAAAGAAAACACTGCATGCTGTACAGATACAGTGTAGTGCAATGTCTTCAGTAACAAAATGACCCACCAAACTATTACTACTCATTGGGAACAACAGTTCTGTGCTCATTTTCATACTTACACATCCTTTATATAAGCCAAATTAGTTAAAAATTTAATTTCACATCTATCTTCTTTTTATGGTCATGTATAAAATACAGAATATTCTGGACACAGTTAAGTCCCTGCATGTTTTGTATGGTTTAGTAATTTCTCCTTTGTTTTAGGATGTTTTTCAATTTGCATTTCCTAACTGAAAAGACAGGAAGGGAAAACTGATGCTTGATGTAGTTTCAACTATGAATTAAACAGACAGGATAGATTTTTGAAATCAATAGAAAAAATTCTGAGCCTCTGGTAACTGTGGGACAAGTGCAGTCTTTTGGACAGCTACTACATTATTTGAGTACAGAAGAATACTCTGAAGTCTATGAAGATCAGTATATGGAGAAGATAAAATAGTCAGTGCTAGAATAATTCAATAATTAAGTGATTGGCTGTATATTTCAGACTTATACAAGGACAGCTGAAGCCACAATATGATTCAAAACATTTGTAAATGTTGCAATATTGTTTAATCATCTCAGTCAACAAGCAGTCAACTGATGGTGACTCTGGCCTGTTTTCTTCTAGGTAAAGACTTCCACTAACCTATTGTTCACACAGATGGTTTACTAGTTAGCCAGTCTGAAGAGCCAGAAACATTTTGAAAAGATGGCAGACCCACATTCTGCTCTTTCTCTGTTACATGGGATTCATTTAAAGTACACCAGGATTATTATGCACTATCTGATTTCTACAGTTAAACTGAAAGCTGAAGGTCAGTTTGTCAGCGGTGTTGTCTGTTACTCAGCCTCACACTGCCGGGGTACAGCACTCATTGATACAGTGCCAAGTTTCCAGTAAAAATAAATAAATAAATAAATAAATCTGTCAATTCTTTCCATCATTCTATTTCTATTCCTTTCCATTTCATTCTATTTCCACCATTAAGCTAGAATTTATAGAATTTAATTTCAGGCTGGATTAATTCTTAATCCCCAAATGAGTGGAGAAGAACAACTGAATCAAAATATACACAAGTCTGCAATGATCTGGCCATTGACATGAAGATGATGATGTGATGTATAAAACAGTTACAACTACTGTAAGCTATGCAGCAGCATATAAGACTCTTAAGGCAGAAAGGCTCTGATTGCAATATGATAAAGTTAAGCATAAGTTTAACTGTTCTGTCCTGATGGATTCTAAACCTATTCAACGCTGTTTATTTTTGTCTGTGTGGTTTTATGACCTCTCCTTCATCAGAACAAAGTTATTATCAGGAATCAACTCTGACCTCCTCTGACAAAATGTCAGTATCTGATACTAGCTTCTATGCATTTTGGAATCTCTTTTTTTCTAATCACTTCCTCAGCATGTCCCTCAAAGGATGCTTCTCATCCCTTCTCCAGCTTACTCTGGGTACTGTACTACACTTGGTCCCTCTCTTTTATTCTCTCCACATGTGGGGTATCCACAAACAGAAATTCACCTGAAGTCTCCATGCCAACAGCTCAGAGACCCATTTCTCCTCCAAGAGCTGTACTCAATATTCCTTCATGACTGCCTAGCTATTGCCTGAAGACTTGAACAATGTTTGACCATCTCCCATCTTTGAATTTCCTTTCCTTCTTTCTTGATCCCCTTCAACCTCATTACCTCTTAGCCTGTTACGCAGAGTCACAACCAGGGGACATTTTTCAATTACTGAGATTCTCATAGCCAGTATATGTTCCAATTTTGTTACCTTCTTCTGAGAAACAGCTCAAAGAGATTTTTCCATTCCACAGAGCTATTTGCAAGATCATGTCATCTCTTCTGGATTACTTTAACATCTCACCTGTGGCCTTGACAAATGTAATCCTCTCCTTCTTATGGATATTCAGGATACTGTTGTGCACTTCATTTTCCCACCTGCCATATTAAACGCTGTGACCCCCTTCTGTTCTTGCTAGTCTTTCACTTTTTCTGTTTAATTTTTAAGGCCATTAAGATTTAGCCTCACCTTATCTGTTTTATTTACATCATCATGAAGAGATTGATTTGCACATGTTTGGTCAGCCTGTAACACCAGTGTTCCTGTCCTACCTGTTGGATTTTCATGGTAAAAGAAAGCAAATTTGTTATTCCTTGAGTATAGGGCCAAACAAAACATATTGTAGTTATATCCCTGGAAATATCTGAAATAGCACAGCAATTTATATATTAATACGGTCGCTACCATAAAATATGATTACACTAGATAACTTTTCACTTATTTACAGGAAAATACAACATTTCATTATCATGCTGCAGATTTTCAAGAATTCTCCAGGAGTTCAATATTTTTCTGCCTTTTATTGGCTGATAGAAAATTATTATTGTTATTCTAATGGCTTACAAGTAATGTAAATAGGAATTCTTAAGAGAATCTGCTCGAAAAGAACAGATAACCTTTTAATTGTGCTCAAAGTAATATTGCAAATCTGTGGTATTCTCAACTAAAATCAGCAGAGACTTTTACTTGTCTTTACATTTTAAAACCAAAAATATGTTTTTAAAAGCAAATAGTTTCTCTTATTTCCTTTTAACTGAGAATCAATATAGATTTTCCACTGGGGGGAAAAAATATGAGAATTAGAATACTATTTTCTCCTTCGCTTCAAGAATTTATTCCTTTTGCTTTTTAGACTGACTCAGTCAGAGGGACTTGCACCAACATGTGTTCTAACATTTTCCACTTCATATTTCTTTCAGACTCTAGCATAATCACCAAAATCCCTGAAGTGCTACAGATTATGGCAACCTGATCATTAAGTAGCAACCTCCTAAACTTCTAGATTCAGTAGCTCTGTTTCCTGTGCCCAGATTCTCTGCAAGTTTCTTCCATTGCTCGTTATAATGAGCCTAATCGGCATGTGAATGCAAAAGAGATTTTTCCAGTGGTTTGTTCTTGCACTGGTTATTACAGAATATTTTAGTTTTATAGATTTATTCTATTTCCAGAAATAAGAGTTATGATCACAGGGCAACTGAAGTTAATAGCCAATTTAGGTGGTTATTACTAAATAGCTTCTCAATTAGGTATTAGTTGGCTACCAGTGTTGATAAAGTGAAATCTTCCCAGGTAATATAACACATGTTACACAGAGTTCAACTGAAGCTGCAGAATACCTGCCATCATAAACCATTTAATAGTGCTCTTATTTTCCCACCTCATCTTTTTGATATAGCACACCATGTTTAATTTGACATGAAAATGATGCAGTTTTAGTACTCATTCAAAAAGGAGCCCACCTTTTTCAAGGAGGATTTAAAAATTGAATTTAATAGCACCAACTAATTCAGTTAATTGCAATCTCTTTTATTTCTATCTAGTTACATTCTGGGCAGGGTAGGGGTGCATTCATGTAGTTTTGACAGTAGTGTAGATGATGGCTTACAATAATTTCTGTGAACTGCACAAATATTAATCAAGGCCAAAATTCCTTTGTGGAACAGAAAGATAAATTTGTCCAATTGGGACTATATGATGTTCTACTAAAAACATTATCAGACCAGCTGTACTCATGTGCAAATTCCAGCTTTTATTCATCCATGCATTGCGACAGCAAATATAGTAGAAATCAGATGCAAAAATAAGTTAGTACATGCAGCCAAACCTGTGAAAATTAGCTAACCAAATTATATTAAATCCTCCATCTGTTTGTTACATTATCCTGACAATGACAGTGGTAAAACAAATTTGCTGACTGTATTTTATAGTGTGCTGTCTATATTTTTTCTAATTTCCAGACTACAACCTCCAGTTATTTGTATTGTACTATTATATTTACACAGATATTCTTTCTCTACCACTGCATATTTAATAACCATGTTATTAGTTTTATGATGATCTTTAAACAGTCTGAATGATGTGGTAATTATCTTTTAATCACAATATTCATCTGAATGTTCAGTTTATAGTAAACAACTGTGAAGTACAAGTCCTCTTTAATTTCTCTGGGCTGTAGAAAACAGAAGTGAGTGAACTCCTTCTTCTCCTGGCAGTACACATCGCATTGAAAGGTTAAGCTCCAGGTTCACAAAGGAAGACAGTCAAAGCAATATTGTATCCCATCACTTTCTTCCCTTTAGGAGCTCAGTTCAGAGAGTGATAGTCACAAAGTTGAGTAAACCATCCACATCTGGATACAATACATAGGGAGAATCAGGTCCCTAGACCCTACCCCTTGAGTGCAGTCCATTAACAAATGGCAGAGGTATCTAAATGAGCCCACAGGAAATAGTGAGATAAGAAAAGTACCTGAGATCTGTCTCATTGCCCTGTTCTGGAGAGACTACGCAGGGCACAGCCCAAAGCTGCTCATTCTGCTCTGCAGATGGAGGAGCGGCCTGCTCTTTGCCTCCAAAAGGTGACAGTGGCAGTGGTTAAACTGCTTTCTCACAGGTGAAAGACATAGCTAGACCTTCTCCAGCCTCAGGCTGTTCAACTGCACTTCTTGCCTCCTACGAAAAAGCCTAATATTAGTCTGTGCCTTACATTATGGGAAGTTACCCTCCATCTCACCTGCTGAAGTAAGAGTATAATGTTTAGAAAGCAGTACAGTTTTCAGGGAAACCATATAAAAAAGGTGGAGAAAGAAAGGAGATTTCTTTCCCTGAGGGAACCTTTTCCATAAAAGACAAGCATCCTATGTTTCTGGCCCCAGCTCTAGGGACTACTCAGGCATCCTGCGTTAGAGTCATACAATAAGGTAAGTGAACAATATTTTAGAAAGAGATAAAAGTCTACCAAAACCAAAGGTGCCCATGGCCTCTTAGGCATCTAAGTGCTTAGGGAAAGCTGTATAGGCACAAGGACTTCAGCATCCTTGAGCTGCACTTAAGGTGCTCCCTCTTTTTAGTTCTGGATTCAGGCCCTAATGGCCCTGATTGAGCAATCTGTGAAAACACATACACAAATACCCTGTAGAATAGGGTTTATATAATAGGTATTAGGTACCAAATCCCAAATGTTTCTCTCATATGTAGAAGAAAAAAGTTCTTTTAGAAATGAAAAAAAAAAAAAAAAAGAGTAGATTTTCTTGCAAGTATTTACTACCAAACCTCACCAAACCTTAATGCAGTTGACTATAGATTCCACAGGAAAAAAAAATGGTCCAGAGCTCAGCAAGTTTTTCAGAACACCTCTCTTTTAGCACAATAGATATAGAATAGGAAAATCATTCAAAGTAAGCTGACTACCCTTTAACAAATATTTACAGCACAACAGTACCAATCTTCTCATATTTCACTGGTTTGCAGATGCAGTAAAGTGAAAGAGAGAGGGTGAGTCTCAGTCCTTCAGAGCATTCCTTCCCTTTCCCTCCATCTATCAGTCATTTCCCAGCTCTTGCATCCTGTCACAGCTTGTCTTCAGCTCTGCACTGACACAGCTTCCCAAGGCCATTGCAGCAGTAAAGCAGCATAATGGCACCAAGAAGAAAGAAACATCTTAAGAAAACCACCTCTGGATGCAAATATTTCAAGGCCTGAAGGGACAACTATGATAATCTAATCTACCAAAACGTTCTGTCCAGCAAGTTGTGCAGCATGCCTGTAACTTCTGATTAATCTAAGTATTTCAGAAAGATGAGAATTTAGCATCAGAATTTCAAGTCATAAAAAAATGATTTGCCTCTGCAAAGGTTATTCAAGTGGTGAATTAAAAATGAAATAAAGATAGCTAAATTTTAGAACCTATAATTGAACATGAAGACCTACCTATTAAGAATTGCCAAGTTTTGTTATCCAACAATTAGGATTTTATGGCTTCTTCTAGCAACCTGAAGAGCTGGTGACTTAAGGAACACTATTCTGTATGTGGGCACTTGCTCATGATACTGAAGTCTCTCTTTAACCTTTTTAGGTAAATGCAGTAAATGGAGCTCCTTAGCTGTCTTTCCAACCTGACTATTTCTTGCTGCTCTTCTTAAAATCTTTCCCAATGCCTTAGCATGCCCTTTCAAAGCAGGAATGCCAGAATTCTTGTTAATGCACAGCAGAGACATAATCCCATGTTTATACACTGTGGAAATTTCTTGTCTATACATCTAACAAAAGTCTTTCCTCGTTGGCTATACCAGCACAAAGCAGCTTGTGTTCGGTTGATTATCTATGGTGAATCTCTTCAACGTTGAGGCCCTATTTCTCATCTAGGCTACACTTCTTTTTCTGTTTCTACATGTGTGACCTTGCATTTGGCAATGTTCAGATTCACATTGATCAAGTGAGACCACTACACTGTGTGATTCAGACCAGCCTGTTGTATAACTGACCTATCATCATTACTTCCCTCTTCACTAGTTTTTATATCATCTGCACATTTTACAAGCGATGCTTTCATATTTTATTCCAGTTCATTTACGAAGGTATTGAAGATCAGTGGGGTGAGGACAGATTTCTGCAGGTCAGAGCTAGAAGCAACCCCAATAGGAAGATGATTACTCTTTTACAATTACATTTTGTGGTCTATCAGTTAGCCAAGTTTTAATCCCTTTAACACAAGTTGCATTGATTTTGTGCAGTGCTTTTGGATTTCTTTTTTTCCATCAGATCTTGGAGCCAATTCAAACAACTCACAGTCATCTATTCTTCAGTACATTGTATGTACTGACCAGTCATTAGTCATGAAAACATGACTGTTTTTCAAAACATCACATTGGATGATTGGAGGAGTAGTAAAATGTAGGCTGCTTATTCTTTCACAGATATCCACTGTCTTTTTTTTTTTTTTTTTGATTATTTGGTTGCCACCTTTTTGCTGGTTTGGTTTGATTTTTAGTCCTGTGACTACCAACACAAAATATGGGTCTAATAGACCCTTGTCTGAAACACTACAGCCATTCTTATTAATTAAACAAGTTCTTATTCTTAATTCTTTATATTCTGTGTCAATTTTCCCACATTTCTGCTCAGAATCAATATCAGTATCACTGATAAACAATAAAATCTTGAATTATTAAGCACATGGAAGATAAAGCCTGGAGAGCATCTTCCTGCTATTTTTTGAGTTACAAATCATTTGACTTTTGTTGCGTAAGTTTTATGGCATACCAAATAGTCCTTGTTACTGCATGTTACCAAGAAAGTCATGTTCTTAGCTGCCAAATCATCTACTTAACCTTTTCAGTGACCTCACATACCTTTCTCTCCTTTGCTCTTTCTCCTGCAAATCCTAACTGTTTCCCATTGCTCTGGGATTCTACAAAAAGTGAACATCAATATACACAAGATCACCTAAGTGAATTCTTTTAAATCATTCAGTATTACTATTAGAAATGTTTAATGTTAATAGTTCCCTCTTAAGATTCTTTCAAGCTTTTAAGGGACCCAAACATAGTTAATGAAAAATTATTAATCCTGCTTTCAGTAAAATTAATGGTATTTATTATCCTATATTTTTTTTCCCAATCAAAAAGAAAATATTTACTCAACGATTCTGCCTTTTCAGCCTCATGAGTAATTTTCCTATTTTTCTCCTATATTGCTCTCCTTCCATTCTTGGATTTCACTTGGCCTTGTTAGAATTTTAAGAATCACTTATTATGTTTTATGTGGCTGGTCATATACTCCTAACTTCCACAATGGTTTTCTATGCCATTTGTTCTCTTATGCCAACTGCTGCCTTGTGCTCAATGTTATTGAGACATCATTCAATTTCTGCACTGCAAGTTTAAGGAAACTATTCACAGTATATAAAGTTGAATAAGCACACGTGTTTTTACAAGAAGAGAGTCTTAATCTCAATTCAGTCCTAAGGTGCTTTATTTACGGATGTTAAGAACAGGAGATTTCCAAAAAGAAAAGAAATATTACACTACTTTGCCGCTTTCCATGGTTATCCCAAGAATTAAAATTGCTATCTTGTAATGCAAGCTGAAAAATACATGTATATGTGTTTAATTATTATTATTGTGAGTTAACAGGAGCATGGATGCTCTCCTCATCGAACTATATCTAGGTACACATTTAAGGAGATTACAGCCAAATATGAACTTTTTCACTTGGAGATAAAAATTGGCATCCACTGACAGAACTTTCTTGGCGACACTTTTTCCATTAAAAAGAAATATATTCAAAATTGTATGCCTAGTGGCGTATCTATGCATATCATTTGCCTATACAAACAGACACCAGTTAATTTAATATTTTATAAATGCCTACACTGAAAATCTTTTAAAACATATTCTTCTGATTTTTTCATTAAAACTAATGCTTATTTTTGCATTGTAGTACAGTTTCTTATCAGGTTCGTTACATGTGAGATATAACTCCATATGTTGCCCAGATCATTCACTATGATAATGAACATGTCAAACTCGTTATTGCTTATGTACAGTGAGTTATGATTTATGACTGCAATTTAATTGTTTTACTAAAATGGAGATAAAGAACTGATTTGATTCCACGTGAAATACAGACTTGCTTCTTGCAGAGCCTTCACGTTTAGGGTAATGGCATAATATAAAGTTACAGCATCAAATTTACATTGGAGAAAATGAGTGTAATTCTGCTGATGTACGCGTAATAGCTCTGACTTACATCAATTCTAAACTATACTTTTTAAGTGTAGCTGGGTGCATTTTATTCAGTGAATGATTTATTCACCAAAAAGTGGGTTGGCTCTGAATTATTCACAGATCTGGTGAATAATTTTGGCTAAAAATGGCCAAATGGTTAATTTTGCATCTTCAGGTAGAAAGAATTTCACATTTTGAAGATCAGGCTGAACAGAGGAGTAGGCAACAGTTCCACCTTGGCCACTGGTGGATCTTTTCCTGTGATGCTCTCTTACCTCAGAGGCTAGGACAGTTTTCTCGAATGAGAGAAACTGCAGTCTCAAACCTTTCTAGGCTTGCTCCCGGTAGCAAATTCAAATCAAAGTCTTTCATATCACAGGAGGCTATTTGGTAGTTGATTATTTGATAGTTGATGTACTTTTGCTGTAACATTTTCATTGTGTGTGTTCCAGTTTGAACAAAACGCTTCACTATTACTTAGCTGAGGCTCTGGAGCTTGACTGATCCAGCTCCCAGGCTGGTACTGCACCTGTGGAGATTTCAGTTATTCCACGACAGCATTCTCTCAGCGTGTCTTTCTGAAGCTGCTCTATAGCTACGAATTATATCAATATTCACTAGGCCAAAGAGGGAGCGGTTTTAGGTTTCAGCAAGCATTTTTCAAAGACATGAAATTCAAATTTTTTACCCCCCCAAAAGCAGTTTCAAATATCTTGCAATTGTATTTATTACCTAAATGCTGGACTTAAAACATGAGCCTCTCAGACCACTCTGTCACCAAGAGATCTTGTCCAGGGGCAGAGCTGAAGACCCAAGGCAAGACAGCAGGAAGGTGACTCCCAGCACGCTGCAGCAACCACACGTGGGTGGTTCCCTATGTATATCCCCACCGCCTCTGGTGGAGAGCAGCTGGTGCCAGTGCTGCTATTGCTCCTCCTCATGCCCCAGGCGGTTTGCGCTCCATGAACTACTTAAAATAGTACTTTAAGGTCACAAATCCATTCCTAGTGTTTCTCTATGGCAGTGGAACAAACCTTTCTTTCTCTAATGGTGGTCAGTTAAGATAGGGAAAGCACGTGAAATTAGTTGTTGCAGAAAGGAGAAGAGTTTGAAAAGCAAATTATTCCTGGACTCTCATTATCCCTGGCCTAGATGGAAACGGTGCTCCGGCAACACTGCAGTCTCTGACATCCATGCTAGGATCTCTCTTTGCAACAGCGTTTCTATATACACTCCGTATTTCAGATGAGTTCAAAACTAGATTTGAAAACAAACCAAACAAAAAGTGTCCTGATGTTGTTAAGTATGTTCCAGTTGGGTAAGGTATATAAACTCACTGCTAGTTAGTCAGAAACACTAGATAAAAACACTTGGTTGATGCTCTGCTCCTAAACTCCTCTTTTATTTCCCTCATCTAACAGAAATATGATGGAAATCTAGTTCTCCAGAGTATTGGTGAGTCAAATTAGTCCCTGGGAAGCCTTTCAGAAGCCTCGCCTTCCTCACACATTGGATATTTCAGCATTACAACCACTATTCTCCATGGAGAATTCCCAGCCTGAGCCAGTTCACGACTGCTTTAATTCCTCGACCTGAAACAGGACTTTCCTAGACAAACATGAATACAGACCCAGACCTCTAGCTTACAGACTGCCTTGAAAACATCAGAAGGAAAGAGAAGGGAGAAGCAAGCAGAAATCCTCCAAATCTGAACTAAATAAACAAGTGGAGCTTTTGGAAAGTGATGGGGATTGGAAAAGCTGGCGGCCCAGGATTTTGCAAACCATCTTGAAAGATGGTCACCAGTTCATTACTATAATTGCAAACTAGAACGAATAGATTCATTCAGTGCCTGCTCTAAGGAACAACTCTCTTGCTCCTTTGCCAGCTAATTGTTTTAATAATACGTCAATATTTTAAATATTTTAGGCTGCTTCTAATTGAGAGAGGACATACAAATTAATAATTAATGAAGCATTACAGATGATAAAAGCAAGAGATACTGAAACAACTTTCCACAACCTTAACAGTGCTTTTTCTTACTGGAGAAAATATTTTCAAGTTTCAGTATTAATACCATCACATCTCTTCTAGGTTTCTTTCAAAAATTTTAATGTCTTCCAATGAACAAAAAGAAGAAAGAAATGGGAGCAATTGTAAAGGACTGCATGAATGGAGCTTACAAAATACAGTAGAAATACATTGGAAAGTTCCAAGAAATCAGACCTGATAACTTCCATCTTCAGCTTTTACACAGAAATTACTGTAATTATGACAACATGGTAGTGAATTCAGAACAAAAATTCCTGCTTAGAGTTATCATTTGAAACACTTATTTCGACCTTCTTATGGTCACTCTGTGTGCCTTACTGAAAAGAGTTAGCCTTTGGAAGGAACAAGGACTCTGGTCCTTGACTCCTGTTATCTCAGAATGTAATATTAAGTTACTAAGTTAAGAGATCTGGTTAAAGTAATGTAAAACCTGTCGCCTTCTTATTCATACTGCCATTCAAGATCGGGTATTAAGATACGGCTGGAAGTACTGCTGTCAAAAGGACAGGACCACTCCTGGAAGTCAGACCTGTAGTTTGTGTCTACATTACAGTACAGAAAATCTTCATTTCTGGAGAAATAACAGTCTGCCAGTGACATGACATTCAGTAACAATTCCAAATCATTTTGCAATTCAAATACTGGTTCTAGATTCAAAATTTAATCAGTCTGAAATGAAAATACATTTTTCACTAGAATCAAAGCCAGCCCAGGCTATTGCAGATTGTCAGGCTTCCAGAAAAAATTCCCTTTTCCTTGCATTAGCCCACTGTAGATAATTTTATTAAATGGTAAGTCAGATGATCTTTTTTATCCTAGGTTCCCACTGATTAAAGAACTGAACATATATTGTATATCCTCCTGGAGCCTAAGTTATGAAGACTTAAGCATGAAAATCGTAGGAGTTCTACTTTTAGTTAAGTAATATTGATGACAAAAATGAGAGTCTGACTATATGACTGTTAAAATATATATATTAATAATATATCATTGTGAGTATCTCATTGAAAAAGATTAGCCTTTAGAAGTAAAGAGGATTCTGGTCCTTGACTACCTCAGAGTGTAATAAGAGGAGGAAGCTAAGGAAGTCTGGTAAAAATGATGTGAAAACTGTCATCTTGCTACTTGTCTTACATGCAAGATCAATGTGGGAAGAAATTATCACGTATTTTGCAAATTTTATAACATGGGAACACTTCTGCAGAACAAAGACTTTTAAGGAGGTCTTCACTGTATTTGTGTGGAGGTACCTGAGAATAAAATAATGTATGAGACAGTACATAGTGCTTCAGTGAACTACTTGTTATTCTTAATTACATACAAGTTTCCTTCCAGCTAGGGTGGAAACAGCATAAACTACTCCATAGGAAACTTTAAGCATATGTAAAACACCAAAACTGTCTGACACTGATTTCAATGGATCCTGCCACAGTTTCAAAGTTCAGCACATGCTGAAATACTAAACTGCATTTTGGCTTCAGCACTTCAAGAGGAAATTCTTCATCTCATGTAAATTGTCATAGTCATTTTGAAATCAGTGGAGCAATGACAGTTTAAAATGATCAGGAATCTACCCTCAACTTCAGAACTACAAGCCAGCAAGCCAGAAGCAGTGGATCAGACAACAACATTTTAAATTTATGGAAAATCATCCAAGCAAGCTAAATATCAGAGGGAAGTGATTATTTCCCCTCCATTCAACATTTGTGAGCCAAATTTGTGAGCCATTTGTCAGCATCAGGAGTTCTGTATTCAGATATAAGAAAAATGTTTAAAAACTGGGGAGGGTGCAGGGGAGAGTGACCAAGAGGTTAGAAAGGTGAAGCACATGACATACCAGAGACAGTGAGGGAGTTTTGCACATGTAGATTCAGGAAGAAAAAACTAAGGGGATCTAATTGTGTCTTTGACTACATAATTGGAGCTTATAAAGAAGATGGAGTCAGACTCTTTTTAGAAGTGCACAGCAGAAGGGCAAAAGCCCACTGTCTCAGGAGAAATCCCACTAAACACACACACACACACACAAAAAAAAAAAAAAAACTTTGCAATGAGGATGGTCAAACACTAGAGCATGCTGCCAAGAGAGGCTATGAAATCTCCATCTTTGGAGACATTCAGAATTTGCCTGGGCAAGATCCTGAGCAAATCTGTCTAACTTTGAGGTAACCTTGCTTTGAGTAAGGGATGAGACTAAATAATCTCCAGAAGTACTTTCTGTCCTAAGTTATTCTTTGATACTATTATTCTATGATTGTTAATCATTTGAACTTCCTCTTAGAATTTCTAAAATATTTTTGCTACGTTAGTAGCACCATATGGGTTAAAGATGATGAACTCTGTGAGCTTCATCTCATATTTCCAAATAAATTTAACAGTACGTTCGACTGTGGAACTCCTGAAGTAAGTCTTTGTAATTTCCTTTCATGCAGCAGAATGTTTCTAATGCTAGAAAACACAATGCTGAATCTGATTTTGGTTGATTAACACTGTGGGTGGCACTGGATTAACCTCAAGAGTCAGCACAAAATGATGGAACAAAATGAGAGAAAGGAGAATATACTTCACTGTTTTGGCAAAAGTAATTCTCTTAGTCTCTCTGCTAAATTGTGATGTTGGAAATGTAGTCCTTAAAAACAAAGAGGGACCTGACTGACATCAGGAACATGCACACCAGAAAGCCTATTAGTCTTTTTACATTCATTGAAAGATGTATATGTATTGAATTTATTATAGTGGGTGCCTGTTAAGGCAATGGATTTCTTAGGAATGTGATGAGGAATGGGTTCTAAGTTACATTTGAGAGAAATTCAAATTAACTGAACCAGTTTCACTGAATTTATTCTGGATTTATAATAGTATAATTGAGAGCAGAATTTGATCCTTCATGTTACTTATTAGTCAATGCAACTATATTTCCATTTTTTATAGAAGTGAGAAAAACTTTTCTGTGTGGTGTCAAAAAAGTACATAGCAGCTAGCATCAAACCACCTGAACAATCAGATATGTCTCAACACAAAGATCTTTCCTGGGTTTCACAAGAGAAATACTACTTTTTCTTTACCGTACATCTGCAAACTATAGAGTGCTGTAAGACTAGAGCAAAGTCAGAGATCAAACCAGGCTTGTTCAGAGAAGTCTTTAAAGGAAAAGGTAAACCTATGTAGACATACATGAAATCTTCACAAGGGGCCCTAAAATGTTAGTGAAAGAATCCTATCAGGAACCTGGGGTTTGGCTTTCATGTCAGCTCTGTGATTTGGATAGAGGTTCATAGACATAAGTCATGGATAAATGAAATAACACACACTTTCTTTTTCTGAAAACATCTAACAATTCACAAAAATATCAATTTCTAATGTAATCATCTTTTTCATATTTCATCCCTTTCCCAGAAAAATGACGAGTCTTCATTCTATTAAGACTATCCCTCTCTGCATCTTTTTCAGGGTCATTCCTAGAAAGAAAATTCAAAAAAATAGATGGGTATTTCTTCTTTTTTTTCTCCTTCTTGGGAATTGGAATGAATTATTTTAGACTCAGTTTGATCATTCTGCACTCTTTCTGTCACAGAAAGGAACAGCTTTAATGGTTATCGAGATAGAAAGACCTAGAAGATAGGATCTCTCCAAATATCTCCTAACCTTTCTAATCTGACTATCTTTTTCCCACAGAGAGACCAGAGAAACTTGTGACCTGCACAGAGTAATAGGCTAGTTCACATAGGGTCCTCCAAGGGAAGGAACTCCAAAAGATGAAAAGTAAGATCAGTAAGTTGCAAAAAGCTTTACCTCTACTTTACAATTCATTTCCAAAGTCCTTAAGCAGCTCTGGTGCCAGGCATCAGGGAGAAAAAGGAGAGATACTTCATCCCTTTGTAGCTCAGCTTTTTTGACTGGAAAGCAGCCAGAGAGACTACTAAGTGATAAAACTATCACTGATAATTCTGCTGCCACTACCACTTTGTCATTATCTCACCTTGATGAGGAACCAGATCTCTGGCTTCTTTCCAGAAGGACCTCCACTCTTGAGATACGAATAAATTTCAACTGGCAAGGAGACTGGTCCAGACCACGGAGCTGTGGCCAAGCTCCTTGTTCAGTGAGTGCCAAACTCAGGACTTGGCCAGACTAACATTGGAATGAAAACCTGCAGAGCAAAGTCTTTTCCAAAGTTAAACAGAACCACACTGCTACAAGTCCCACCACTGCTGCATGGTCCAGTTTTCACATCAGGAAGTGGGACTGCATGCTGAAGCCAAACTGGAAACAGCAACCAGAATGTAATGGAGTTGGTAAAACAACTTTTTCAACACTTCAAGAAGAAAAATGTTGAAGCTTTAATCTATTTCTTTAAAGCCAAAGGAACTAAATGCCATGCACAAGGGAAGGAAAAAAACTGTAAGAAGTACTCCAGATGAAGTGAATAAATAATTTCCTCAGGAAGGATATTAGGAATAAGTATAGATCTTTGAGGGAACAGAAAAAGGAACCGATTAACAAAGAAAGCTGTGTTTCAGAGACTGAAAAGCATAGAGATGAAATGAGAAACTGGTAAAGGTCAAGCTAAATTATTCTGCAAAGTATATCATATTAGCTATGCACAAATATATTCCTCTACCATGCTTTCCCTGACTCTTTATATAGCCCAAACCAAAATGATTTTTTCTATTCCATTTTCTGTGAAAATTGCAGCATTGAAGAAATGAAGGTTAGGATAAGGTGTGTAAAGAGAAATTATTCAAACAGAGAGAGAAGGAAATTTGCAAAAATACAATGGATTCAGACAGACTGGGATGAGTTGCTCTTCTCATTTCAGAACAAGAAAGAATAGACACATGATGCTGCAGTAATGGGTACTGGACTTTAAATACAAATCTACTGATTCCAGGCAATACGCTGTGACTGGAAAACAACAAATACGCTTGTACTTAAGAAGTGAGAAAAAGTGATCCTGGCAAGGTGATCCTGGCAAGTAATGTCTCATTGTCCTGATTTGAATGGTCTATTCTGGCTTGAACAGACCAAAGAATAAATGTTGAAGGATGAATTAAACACTGGGTGTCATTTATTGACACTCTAATAAAACATATGATATACACAAAATTATCACTTAAGGTGAACAAAAAGGGTTTCACAGAATAGTTAGGCAGATGAGAATAGTGGATAGTTTTCATATCTGAACCAAAGAGAGTGGAAAAATGAGTACTTTTGAGAGGTAATTCTGTTCCTATTCCTACAGAGTACGATCACTGCACAAATTGTGAAAAAAATCACAAATTGTGATCGCAATCACAAACTGAAAAATTCTAGGAAATTCCCAAGAACAAGCTTTGCTAACAAACTGAAATTCAAAATCAAATATTCTCAAAATAAGATACAAAAAAAAAAAAAACACTGGAGGCAGATCAATCATTTCCTTTAAACCAGGGAAGTTTGAGAATATGCTATGTGAGGAGCTTTCCCAACTAATACTTGTCCCCAAAAGAAAACTATTCCACAACAACTCCTGCAGTTCTACCATTAAATGGTGGAGCTAAATAGCTTGGCTTCCCTATTAGCCTTTAAATATCCTGGACATATCCTGGATTGGGATCCTGATCAGAGGAAGTGATTCAGTCTTTTCTCTTTAAGGATCACCCCTGAGATGCACTGGCTTGGTGTTTTCCTAATTACTCAGAAATCACCCTTAATGTAGGCCAAACTCAGAAAGGTGAAATAAAAAAATGTATTAATTGGCTCCAAACATGTAAATTGCAAAGTTTAAGGAACAGACAAATAGAAATGAAATGAAAACAGGTGCTTATCTGTTACATGAATTAAAACCAAACGTTTTATTCATCCTGAAGCAACTAGCTGCCACGCCACAGATTTATCGCTAATGATCCAGCTTGGAAGCCCATCCAATATCTTTAGTGTTCATTCATAAAGAAGAATCTAGATTTAGGAAATCCTTTTCTTTTATACCCTAAAGCCTTTAGAGATACTCAAATTGAAATCTGTCAGTCCTCACAGGCTTTCTTATTTGTACCTAATCAAAAGGCAATTTGGACATTTTTTCATTCCTAATGATTGACTGCCCCCACTTTTCCCAGAAAAGCTAGCGGCAGGTAACAGTCACCACTGGCCTATGTGGTAGCCAGTGTCTGCTGGCAGCTGTCTTCAAGCATAGCTGAGTCTCAACCAAACTGAACTGAACTCAACCAACTGAAACCATGAGGTCATTTTCTAAAAGATGTGGCAGTATCTTCTAATGCTTTTTTAGCATGGCAATCCTTACATTTCATACAAATACCTTGCTTAACACTCACAGTTAAATTAGTCACACAACTGTCACTCCTTCGAGTGGTTCATCACTAACCAGACCCAAAATATGAATCATTTTGTGATAACAGCAAGACTGTGGCAATAATGTTCAGGGAAACTGCACTTAAATCTTGTCTTTTGAAGGATACTATGGAAGGAACAAAAGAAAATTGTTTTTTGAAGTAGTTGTAGCAAAGTTATCAAAGAACATGAGATCTTTCTTACTGTATTATTCACTTCTGAAGTTGTAGGAGATACTAATCATAGTATCCTAGCACAATATGATGCATTTTAGCCAGAAACACATTCTTAATACCATCTATAGCACCACAGAAGCAAACAAAATCAACTATCCTCAAAGGACAAAAGTGATGGAAGACAAACACTTAGGCAAATAGAACTGAGAGAAAGGTACTAAACACTAGTAATAACAAAAAAAAAAGTTTTATAAGAATTATAGTGGGATTATATGAGTCATCTACATCACTCAGCATCAACCCAAGTCTTGATCTGGTAGAAGAATGATCAACAGCCTCTATCTCCAATAGGAAGAAGTGCAACAACCCTCCAGAGCCAATGTGGAAGGAGCTTTTCCTCATCTCCACTACCAGACTAGCTCAAGCCCACCCTATTTGGGAGAAGGGATATTTGCTACTGTCTGGCTTGTACTGTGCCCAATTCATTCTTTTTCTGTCACAGCAGGAAAAAGGTAAGGCTTACACTTTGTTGAGGTGATATTATTCTGGCAATCTTATCAAAAGACTCTTCACGGTTGCTTCCCTAATTTCAGTCCTAGCTTTACCACTTACACTCAGAGCACGCATAAGCTGTCTAGGTCAATGCTTTCAACTACCAGGAGAATTTCATCTTACAGGAAGATGAAGGAAGAGAGGTTATCCCTGTTATCCTTTGTCCATGTTTAAACTAAGTAACACACACAGACTATGAAACCTTGAAGAGAAAAACATGTGTGTGTGTGTATACTGTATAAAAAATGTTGGCTTTGAACCTGAACGAAGATGGAGGTACATTACACTATTAGGCTTAACTGAACTTGGCCAGTAATAATCTGTCATGTATCTCCAACAAGCCACAAAAGACACTCCTGGAACTGCATACAACAGAAGGAAAAGCAAATGAAACACCAATCCTTTTGGCTTGAATGGCAGGAATCAATGAATATGCCCAGCAAAAAGGCAGTCAGCCCTGCCAACAGCCATGTCACCAGTTTACATCCTCTGTCAGACAACTGCTCTTCTAGCCACCTTGGCAGAAAGCATCCTTTTTCAGGAATTAATGGTAGCATAATTGGTAAGCAGTGGCCTGTGTCTCCTGTAAAATGGAGTAATGACACAATTCACATCACAGTGACACTGCCACCAAGTCCTCTGGCACTCCCCAAGGCTGGAACAAAGAGGACTTTCACATTTCTTTGTATACGGAGTTAACTAGCAAGGATCTTTTGATCCAGCACAAAAACGAGGTGCTCAGGTGCCCCCTGGTCACTATTCATTGCTATGTCAGTCAGATACTTACATATCTCAGAAACAGTACTCCAGAGACAAATGAGCTGAGGAATATCAATGACATCACAAAAATGACGTTAAATGGAAATTTTGGCAGATGATAGCAACATAAAAAACTGCTTCCCTCTCTCCATCTCTCTTTTTCTTTTTCTTTTTGTAGCCTGGTTCTGGAAAAATCACACACCTATTCCCTATATTCTTGTTTAAAACAATTTAAAATAGTTAAAAGAGAACCTTTCCAACCAGCTTAAAGTAAATTACCAAATCTGCATCTTTGCATAAGAAAAACAAGAAAATGATATTCAAAGCCCGCCTGGATGCAACCCTGTCTAACATGCTCTAGGTGACCCTGCTGGAGCAGGAGGTTGAACTAGATAATCTCCATAGGTCCCTTCCAACCTTACTGATTCTCTGATTCTATGATACGAAATTCCTTGCAAGTTCTTTTTAAAGGACATCAAAAATAAAACTTTGAGTGAAGAATTTGGGGGGCAGAATTGTAATAATAAAAATAGGAAAGTAAGAGAAGAAATTTTTCCAAAAGGGATTTTGTGGCTTTTGGCATTGCTAATAATTTGTGTGGAAAAATAATGTTTTCATACGTGTTTAATCCCATGCCAAGACAGCTGCTGGTGCAGTAGCTATCTGCAACAAATTAGAGGGCAGTTAAAGTGAGATTTTCCACAATCAAGAACAAAGCAGGATCAGTTAGCATGAGGACAGCTTGTTCTTGTTGCTAATGTGCTTAAAAACTTGCTGCACATAATTTGAAACAGCTTTTGTGTGAGGATGATGGCTCTGGTTTCCGAGGTCTATTGCTAAATCAAAACCAAATGGAAAGAGTTGAATAAGAAAATGACAAATTATACACTGACGTCTCCTGCTCTGGCTAAAGAGAGGGGCTTTTTTTTCATCTCTGCTATTGATTTAAAAGTTAATTTCCCTCAATATTAAAATATTTAATGGATGACAGCTGACTGAAATCTGGAGCTTGCAGCCAGCTATATGCTGAAGGAAAGCTCTCAATATCCATGGTGGCAGATATAACACACTTACAAATTATTTAAAGATGTATTACCTTTACTATTAAGGAAGTGGATGTTAAGAAGATTCAATGCCTTTTTAATGGCTGAGCTGAATTTCAAGAGCTTTAATGAATGTAACTTTTTATTTCACTGCAAGGTGAAACATGCTGGCTGCTGTCTTTGAAATCCAAACAGCTCATGAGGTATCAAACTAAAATTTTAATTTGAAAATCCAATTTTATATCATGAATTATGCTTAGAGAAAAGAACACAAATCATAGTCTGTTTCTTCCTTTTCTTAGTATCTTGCATGCTATGTGTGTTATTAGAGAGGAAAGCAATCCTAGATCACTTAAAATCAAGGTAAGAATCCCATTGATTTCAGCTGGGCCAGGGTTTACTGAAGTCCTGAATTGCAAGACAAATAATAGCTGGAAAAGAGGAAGATAAAGAAGAGAACTGCATTAAAATGATTACATTACTGTTTTGGAAACCAGTAAATATTGAAATCATAACCCTCCCTGAATCTTTGAATTTAGAGAAAAGACACCCTTTGGTTGATAATTATTTTTTAATATGTTCATATTACAGAGCTTATGCAATACCTGATTGTATTTGCTAACTTTGGTAGGCACTTATTACTGTTGAGTGTTATCTTTTCTTGTGCTTTCTGAAATGAAAAAGTGCCAATATAGACATTACTTTTATTAAAAGAGAATCACTTTTTCAAAAATTAACTTAAATTTCGGATGAGTTTCAGATAAACATACAGAAAAAGACAGGGAGTTTTTAGATTGAAAAGAAAAGTGTACTTAGGTGTACTATGTAGCCAAGAATTCACATAAAATGAAATACACCAATGTTATTAGCATCAGGCCTGGGTACGCTCCTATACAAAGAAATCTGGCCTGCTTTTGGTTTTATAAACCCCAGAGACACTTGCTTTTCAAAGATACATGAGGCCTCCCAACAAAACACTCATCAGTTTTTCTTCACTGCTTAAAGTCGGATGTACTCTGCTAACTAAATTGTGAAGCAAGGTACGAGCCTAAACAATTGTAGCAACACTGGAAGTAAACTACTGGCCTGGTCTGAGCTAATTCTATTCTACTTCCATCTCCTTGGATCAAAAATGAAAGTTTCAGTGTTAGAGAGTATAGATGCACAAAGGGGAGCTTAGAAGAAGGGGAAAATAGATGCTTGAGAGTTAATGCTTACAGAGATGAATAAGCAAAGCAAAAGGAACGGATAAGAAATATCTGAGAAAAGCAGGAGTGCAGGGTAACAACGCATAAGAGATAAAAATGATCAGGATATCAAAAAGCACATAAGGCTAAAAAACTAAGACACAAATATAAAAAGCAAACTTGGAATTGACTTGTGAGTTTAGAGGAAAGAAAAACTGAATGCAGAGTAGAAGAGGGTAACTATAGTTTACCTACATCTTTGCAAGCCAAGCCCAAATTCCAAGTAAAGAACAGAGTGAAAACATGGCTATAGAAAGGTGTGTAAAAGGGATACAGATGGCCAGACTTGAAATATCTCAAATGATTACTCCTGGTTGTTTTTAATGGTTGAGGCTATTACAATTTTAAAAATAACAGTGGAATTGAAGCTCCTGAACCTGTAAGTGGACAATTTTCAGTGGAAACCTGAAAATTCTTATTTTGTTGCAATCTTCAGTATTTACAAGCTTAATGTTAAGAATCCAATTCTGAAATTATCTATCCTTATCTTCAGGTTTTCTTTTACTATGAGTTAATTTTTGCACACGTTTAAAAGATGTACACGTTTACACACACTTCAAGAGATGTCCTGCAAGGATTTTATTTGTCAGACTACTAAATTTATTTCTTCATAGCATCCAGCATATCCATTCATTGTATCATATTTTAATCCTAAAGTACACATGGCCTCTTTTCCTTCCTCATCTGTTGTCCAAAACATCTCACACTCACAGTCAACTGCACTAAAACTTGAGCAGCACTCCACTTTCCAGATAACTGGAAACTTATTCCATTCTGTTCAAATATTACTTGTGAAAACAATGAAAAGAAATAGAAGAAAATAATAAAAAAGAAGTAAAGATCCTGCCTTGATACCTGAACAACCAAGAGCAGAATTTGATTGGAATTTGCTACTTTTTTTCCCCAGTATTTGCTTTACCTGAAAGTCATTTGTAACTTTAAAAGATGCTGGGTGATGAAAGAGGAAACCCCATATTAAAAGTTACTTCATCATACCACAGGGAATGAGAAAAAGATTGTTAGTAATATGACTTTTGCATTTAGGTCAGAAAAAAATGGTATCTTCAATGCCAAAATTGCTTTTTATGTTGACATTCAAGTCTATGGCCCTTGATATATGAGAAAGCCATCTGAGAGAGTGTATTTTCAACAGAATCTGGTATAATACAGACTTTGAAGATTGCTGAACATATATACAGCCCTACAGTAGTCAATGGGCCTAACAAATTAATAAATAACCATGCAGAAAGTGATTCTTTAGGGAGTGATGTTACAGTGGCAGGCAGTCCCTATCTCATAGCGATATAAATTTGCTCTTGCATATTTTTGAACTAATGGGCGAAGGCTTCAGTCACTATAAATTGAGCGAACTACTCTGGCTTCCATGCAACCGCATCAATTCGTGTCAGCTGAGAATTTAGCTCTAGTGTACCCACAGGACTACAGGAACAGCCCTCCCATTCAGGCTGATTCAAGAGTTGCCAAAATATTTTAACTCTGTACTACTATAGATAAGACCTCACTCTGCTTACCTCTCGGAAGTGGGCCTATATGATTCCAAATGTATAAATCTTCCTGAAGAGTTGATGGGATCAGTTTGCAATGTTTTCAGTTAGCTGAAAACATAAGCTAGACATTAAAATTGTAAGCATATCAGGTTATTGGAGTTTCTGGAAGGACTATTTCAATTTAACAGGGATTGTTGTCATGTTTGCCTTCCCTCTTTTGCTATTGAAGTTCACTACAGCATATAAGCCCAAGCTCAAGCCTTCTGAAGTAAGATAAATGTCATAAAACAATGTGCTGTACTTTTGCCAACCTTACACTTGATCTTTTTCCTTCAAAGTCAGTATTGTTACACAGTGGTTAAATCTATCCTATTTTTTTTAAGGAAAAGAGTTTAGCTCTTGTTTTCTAGATTATCAGTTTGAATCTTGCTACTTAAATAAGATAAAAATCAATTATAGAAGGATTACATCCATTTCCAGGTAACGCTCAAGTTTATTTTCAGTGCCAATTGAATTATATGACTAGATGCAGCCATCATCTGTTTCTATTTTAAATGACTGTTTGCATAAATGTTTCATCAGCAAACACTACAAAATCCTTTTCCTTTTGTTGTTCCAACTCCAAGACTTCATCAACAACAAAAATACTGCCAAAATAATGCTCAATCTCTTCAAAATGCAGATAGATATTTTTTCCCAGCCTAATTTGAAGGTCCTATACCACCAGATACACAAAAAATGTTTTCTTCTTTGACTACCAAAGCTTACAACATTCTTGATGACATGCCTCACAAGCTGTTCGCAAATCTGTTTCTGTACGGCTTTCCCTACATTGATTAATAGTGCAAGATGAGTTCTCTTATACATAGCAAAGCCTTTCCACCATGGAAGTATTACCCAGTCACTCTGGAGTACTTGACTTTCACAAAAGAAATGCTAACCCAAACCATGGAAAAGAAGTTCTCTATTTCCAAATATTTTGGGGCCAGACTGAGAAGGAAAGGCGTAAAGTTCTGAACCTTTACTTCAGCGAGATTAAGAGGATATAGAGCTTCAAGGGCAAATATAATTCCAAAGAAACTAGCAGGCTTGTTCAAGGGCTGAACCTGCATCTGATTATTTTGCTGAATCCAAGCTTGAGTACGAACAGAAGATCTGCCCCTAGAGAATGATACGAAATGAAAAACTCCCCCATGTCCTGCCCTCATCCAACTTTGTGTCTTATTGCTTATTAGCTTCCAAGCCAGCAAACGTGCCTTGCTCTTTTTCTGTGTACCCTCCCACTGCTGTGCCTCCTCCATTCGGGGAGCTCACCTTTTCTCCTTTGGTGCTGTAACAGCTATTTTATGCATTTCAACATGTGCCCCTTGAGAACAACCTCATGGCTCGTTGACAGAAAGCAGAGTGAAGAAAGCAACAAAAGTGTTTTTAATTAGTGATTTAACACATAGCAATTAACAGGTGTAAAAGTACAGGTTAGCTGGTCTCCAAAGGGACTGCTCTTTGAAATTAGCGTTATGGTTGTTACTATGAGGTTTTTGCTTTAAAAAGGGGGCAGATGCTCCTGAAGGTTTCAGATGACATGTGCCAGGGCATGACAGGCTGCTAGACAGAGTGTTACTATCAAGATTTTCAGACAAGAGAGGTAAAACCAATCTTGCCCTACTTGTCTAAGCCTTCCTACTACTCTTCAGGTTAAAAATACTGTCAGACCAACTGAAGATGTTCCTATTATAGGCTTATACCATAATAGTATTCCACATTTCTTGGGAAAGCCATAAGTCAAATGGATGTAACTCCTCAGGTGGCTTTAAAGCGTTATGTGCTCTCTTCTGAAAAAGGACAAATACATTGAATTTACTTGCCAGGGCATCTCCAGAGAGATGTCCATATGACTGAAAAGTGACCCTGCTGAAGCACTGCTAGTACACACTTAAAATACAGACAGTAGAAATTGGTACTAACTTTTTATGTGCAACATTCTTCAAGTTTAATAAGGAGAAATAATAAGTACAGTGTTTCTGGCGGTAAGAAACTTTTTTTTTCCCCTCTCACAACTGGAATCTTTTGAGGGTGGGAAAAGGGGACTCTTAAAATAACAGCTTTTTAAACTTTTGACATGTCTAACAAGAAGAAAACGTAAAGGTTCCATTTTATGCTACTGCCTGCTGCTTAACTAGAGTCAAAAGGTCATTTTTTGACACACTTCTTTTGTGCGTGGCTCTGTAGCGGTGCAGAAAGGGAAAGCGGTCAATATTTGAACTAGATATTGAACTGTTGCTCTTCTTTCTGCCCCACCCCATCACTCCCTCCCCTTCCTAAACCAGCCTGGGTTTTCAGTGTTGGGGCTTTAAAGCATGAAAGGAGTCTGCTTAGAAACTTTCTTGACCCCAAACAGAGATTTTTCTCCATTGTTTCACATGTTCTTCTTGCGCAAACATAATATTACTGTATCCTAAGGTAGGTTTCCCAAAATACAGTGGCCCAAAAGACGCAGGGAAGCATCTAGGATAATACTTTTTTTTTTTTTTAACTGCCATAATATTTCTTTTATATCCTGCTCTGATTTACAACTGTATGCCCAACTTGCAGATATATTGCATTTTTGAAATATTATCAGAAGACTTTTATGTGTCTTTGTTTTGTTCCTTCCTCAAATACAAAAATATATTAAACTGACCCACGATGTAAAATGTTAAAAGCTCTGGAAATTTATTTCCTTCTCTCTTTTAGTTTTCCAATATCTCATTAACTGAAAATGCTTGTGCAACCATTCAGGCTGAAGTCAGTAAGCCGGATGACTGGATCAGTATGAATGGATATGGAGTAGGTGGAGTCACAATTACAAAATCCTGGTACATGACGAACATATTTAACTACTTTCTGCTCTTTCCTAGAGAAAAGCTGCTATCATGGCCTTTATTTCTCATTCTTCTCGCAGCTACCTCTATTAAAAATTTAAATAAAAAAAATCAAATGATCTGTTGATAAAATCAGTAAAAATATGTTTTGCAGTTTTCATGCAAAATCTGTTTGTAAAAGTTTGTTGTTGTTGTTGCTGTTGTTGTGTTTTAATAAAGGATCATCTCCATACTGTGAAGGATACGGCCTACTTCTACAAAGAGCATTTTGTTTTCAGTGAGCAATGTGGCATTTCAAATGCTGGTGTAACACAATCGTGTCTAAGCACAATGCTAAGAGCTTCCACAAAAAGATACATTTGGACATATCAATATCCATTTGGTTTGAAGCTTAAAAACAGAGTTTTAATCAGTCATTTTGCAGTTATGATTCTGAGTATGGCTAATAGTGTTACCAGCCAGGAGAAAAAAATAAAATTCTGTATTAACAACAGTTTTAACCAGGAAAAGTGGACTTTCCAACAGCTGTTTTCTGTTACACACCGCTGTATTCTTTAGCTGAAAATTATATAGATCACAAGAATGGTTAACCATGGCGGTTAACCATTTTCTCAAGCAAAGCTCACTGGGGTCCTAAATGAGGCAATGCAGTTTGAACAAGGTCTTACAGGCAAACAAATGAAAGTTTCTCATCAAGTTTAGATGAGCAACATAAATGAAGAGAACTTGCTAGCACAAACCTGAGCTAATACACCTTCCTCAGAAAGAAAATATACTTCCATTACTTAATATAGCCCTGGCACAACCCCATAAACTCTTCCCTTCTGTCTTTTCTCCCTGTTGGAGCCTTCCCAATGGCTATTCTTGATTAACCCCAGTTGGATATTTTTCAAAGAGTAGGTTGAAGGAACACAACTATTTTAGCACATAGTGAAGCCACATCATTCAGAAAGATCAGTGTTAAGAGTCAGTCAGTACCTTCTATTGTATGTTACTGTGACTTGTGATGCTCAAAGTCTGTTTCTTGGCTGGCGTTCTTACATTATGGAAAATCACATGCTTTCAGTTTTTTAAGTCCTTAACAGATGACGGTAACAGTAAGAACAAAAATCACTCAAGTCAGTCTCTGAAAGGGACCTTTTTCTCTCTCTTCTCTTCTCTTCTCTTCTCTTCTCTTCTCTTCTCTTCTCTTCTCTTCTCTTCTCTTCTCTTCTCTTCTCTTCCTTTCCTTTCCTTTCCTTTCCTTTCCTTTCCTTTCCTTTCCTTTCCTTTCCTTTCCTTTCCTTTCCTTTCCTTTCCTTTCCTTTCCTTTCCTTTCCTTTGTAATGAGAAGGCATCACTTCATACCATCTACTGAAGTATAATAATATTTTGAAAATTTTTTTAACACTTAGAAAGACATTACGGGTGCCTGTTGTTTTCTGGAAGTCAAAGCTTCTCTGCAGTGTCCTGCTTGATATACAATACTAAGCTGTGTAACTTATTCTTTACATCTCATTAAGGTTTAAAATACAGTTCCAATTTAGATTTCAATGAATTGTTTTCTATAAGCCAAATGCTGTGAAATTATTAAAACATGTGCATGGAGAATTTACAAAAGACACACTAAGAGATACAACTGTCTTACAGAAATGTCTGTGATGTCTAAATTATCCATTGGTAAACGTTTAAGAAATTATTATTGCAGTCAGACATGTTTAGACACATGCTGTTCTCAACTCTCTTTTTTTCTAGTTATTACACTTCCAGAAGGTAGTTAACCTAATTTGAGGAGGGAAAATAGTTGGATTCTGTTATTAAAAACAGTTTGCCCATAAATCCTAATTTGCATGACAATTTAGTCAAGCTTTTTCATTCAGAATAGTCAAAGTTTTCCAAGGCCACTGAGCAGCATCCTGATTTAACTTCCACATTCTTGTTTCAAACTGACATTACTGTGCTGTTCAGCACCAGGAGGGTTTGAAGTTGCGACACCATCTGTGACAGTCACACCTTCTCACGGATGAAGTCAAAGTATCACAATATATTCTCAGTATTCACACTTGTTTCTCAGTCACTTAGAAAGGTTGCAGCTGCACTGAAAATGAATTCTGTACAACACGCTAGAAGGGTAGCTGAACTACTTGCAAAAATTAGTCATGGCATGGTGAAAACTTTCCAATATTAGTATGCGTGGGAGTCTTTATATGTGGCTAGAGCTTTGTCTGTCATTTAATGAGACCAAATTCCCCAGAAGAGGAGGTAGTCCAGTATTTATTCTACTAGACTGTAGTGATCCAAAGCACAGTGCAATTAGATTGCCTAAGACAAAAGAAGTAAATATGAATGAGAAAGAGTAGCTCAAATGAAAAAAGACGGAACTAGACTAGGCCGCTCCACCTAATCACTTGCTTACAAATCTAAGAGCTGGATTTTGTCCATGCACCAGCTGGTTTCATGGCAGCAGGATCAGGCCCATCACTTTCCCAAGATACCAGAGTAGCACACTAACAGCATCTCACCAGGCATGTCGCTCCATGGAGGTGTTGTTCAAAAAACAGCAGAGAACACTATAAGCACAAAGCTGGCCGGGTGCTCGCAATGCATTGGAAGGGAGGAAAAGAAGTTTTCTTGCTTCATACACACCAGTCCTGGTAGGTGTTGTTCCCAGTGACACCAAGCTGTGGCAGTCAGAGAGCATCCTTCTAAAGAAGTGGGTCCCTGTTCTTTCCACCCACTTCCCTACCCTCTCTGCCTATACTCCCAGAAATAAATGTATAATCTTACAGTTTTCAGAGTGCTTCCAAGGGATACTTGTGAAGTATTACTTCAGCAGTGGAAAAGAGCAGGTTTTCACTGATGAGTACAGTCTAGCAAAAATATACTAAATGCTTCTACTGCTCACCACTCTTGTCAATAGCTTTCTTCAGCTTTTTTCACCCAGCCTGGAGTACTCTGTCTGTGCTCACACAGGAGCTTTGCACTTATATCAGATTTTCAAAATGCAAAAATTTCAGGTTCAAGTTGGCACTTGTTAAAAGCTACGTGTAGGTACACATCTCCTAGTTCCAACACATCTCAAACAGAGTGTTTACACTGAGTATTTAAAATGGGTACAAACGTCCTAAGCCAGCACAAGAAGACATTTAATGCTTTTGAAAGGAAATTTCATCCCAGCAGGTTTATAATGAGTGCAAACATACTGATCCTGTGAGTAGGCCATCTCAGATGGCTCCTGCAACACTGGCTTCATTGTTGCTGTAATTAAGACTACAGAACAGGATTCATGGAGATAAGCTACATATTGATTTTTTCTAATGGCTTGATAATGTTTTGGCTGCCGTGTGATCTTTGAGAAAGTCAGAGACAGAAAATTATGGCTTGTATTCAAAAATCACTGCTGGTGGGTGAGACCAAAGGTTTTTGAAATGACACCAAACAGCAATGAACCAGGACACACAGTGCATTCAGGCTTTTTCTCACTCATCTGCCTGGCTGTTGTATGTACAACCGTGAACGTACATTCATAAGGGCTCTTTCATTTAAGCTTAGCGTAACATTGTCCAGATGTCAGAAATGCAGTAGTAGATGGTATATAGAGCCACAGTGGCCAGAAGTTGTTTGAACCCCCCATCATGCACCAGAGTGCAGCACAAGTATAACCACAAAACCACTCTGTAGTTACAGCAACTGCTGTGATAATCTTTCGAGATGTGGAATGAATGTGGTGCTATTTTGCTGTCCGCTCCAAGGTCTCCCTCAATGATAATGGTCTGATTTTGCTTGGTTTGGCTAGCGTAGCTGTTAGTCTCATGCTGGCAAAGTCAATTTGACTCTGTGAGACATCCAGTTCCTAACTCCCTGCTCTCCCCTGGTTCTAGTAACACTACCATCATTCAGTATTCATTCATACTATTTATTCACAGTTACAAAAAAAAAAAAAAAAAAAAAAAAACATACACAACAAAAACACAAAAATACCATGATAATTTAGAGTTCATTGCCCAATTAACACATTCTCCTAAAGCAGCATTAAAAATACCTTTAATAAATTTTACTCCCAAAACAATCCAAACAATAAAATGTTAAATTGGGTTAAATAAGATTAACATATAATTTTAATTAGACTAGATATTGTATACTAATTAAATTCCAATTAATTATTCAGACAGAGTTATGGAACATCAACAGATATCTACATATTTCCCAAAAACATTTATCTTTTCTAAATATGTTGTCAATATATCAGTAAGGGCCCTCTTCTAGTTGGTATAAATGTCTTCCACTCTAGGAGGACAGCCAAAAATGGTTTATTTTTTTATAGCTCATGGTATTTAATGTGGTCTAACAGGCAAACCAATAGGCAGTGTTTCTTCTCCTAGTTCTGTCTCTTGGTTTCTTCAGCTGTAAAATGGAGGTTATAATACTTCCCTATGTAAAATACTGAGGTTTATATATAACAAAATGCTAAACAAAGATTAAGTATTATTATTACAATGGTATGCAGAAAGGGGAATATTACAGTTCCAACTGATATCAGCATCAAAGTATTCAGTGTCTTACACACATACGTTGAAGTACAGACCCCGCTTTACATAAAGAGACTAAGGATGAGAGAAAAGAAATAGTAGCATCCTCATTTGACATCTAGGGCTAAAAATTCAACTCTGTACTCAGGGTTAGAGCTATTTCAGCACCCAAAGTCACATATGACCTGACATTAGTAACTGGAGACCTTTCAATGGCTGATCTCTGCACCAGGAGGCAAATAAACACACACATAAATGTCACTCGTCACTCACAAGGATGAGGAACTGGAGACGCAATGGGCTCACAACATGTACTCTTAGCCACAACCCACGCCAGCTGGTTCACGCTCAGCAAGAAACTGCAGTAGCAGCTGGCACTTTCTCCTAAAAGACAGAGTGGGATGATGGTCCCATTTATATGACCATCTCAGTTGCCACAGATGGAGGCAGCTGTCTCCTCTGAGTCTGGGGTGCCAAACTCTTACCTCTTTCCACCTCAAAGGGGCTGTCTTCATGAAGGGACTTACCACGCTGGCTGAAGAAACCCCACTTTATGAAAAGGAGATACCAGTGCTAAGTGCACAAGGAGACAACTGACTCTAGCACGGACTGTGCCACAAAGGTTGCAGAGGGGAAACCTTGGATTTCAGTTGTTTCTCTCTCCTTACTCTTGTAAAAACATTGCTTTTTGGTGACTGAAAACCTGGCAGAGACATCAAAGCTTTTCCACGTCAGTTATCAGCTGGTCACGTTACCAGTCAGTGGTGGCATTTGAAATGAGAGCAAAGACAGCCTGAGCATGTTACCACTCGCTGAAGATGGGCTATGCCTTACATTTCTGAAAGCAGCCATCTTCTAAAATGCATTTCCATAGTAAAATAATAATTACTGCAAAACTGTTGTCCCTTCTGCTTTCCCCCCTTTTTTTTCTAAACTGTAACAAGCTTACAGAATCAAATTAGAAAACTATTAATCTGAAATGTTTATATATTGGGTTTCTCATGCAAAGCAGAGATAAACAGAAGCAGAGCAGTCTCCTAGCCCTGCAACCAGAATCCTGAAAATGGCACATGTAGATCAATCAGTCACTTCCAAAAGCTTCCATCTGAAACCTGAAATAAATACAAAACTTTCTGACTAGTCCTTCCCCAATACTTTTCAGTCAGAGGAGATAGCTGCATATTTGGTGGCTATTTGTTGCATGTAGGTAGAAAAAAAAGAGAAATCTGCATTAAAACATATCAGATCTTTTGCTGTCATGCTGTCAACTGTGCTCTATGTTTGACATCCTCATGCAATTGCATCTCTATGGCCTATGCCAATGTCAGCTTTTAAAATCCATTGCTCTCCAATATTGTCTATTATTTCAATTGTTTTCATAAAGATCAGTTCAGTTTCTTAAAATATGATTTTCTTAGTAATATTTTCTGTCAACTTTCTTGCCGTCTGCAAAAAAGTGTAGGTGATTCCTCCTCCTATTTCTTAGATCTTCTCTCTCTAATTGAAACAGATTAATAATCATTATCAAAATTAATGTACCAAAAATGAGCTGGCAGAAAGTGAGGATTTGTGGTCTGTGGGAAATTCAAATATTCAGAACTAAAAAGAGTAATTCTCACAGGAAGATATTAAGGAAAAAGTCATGAAAATAAAATTGTTTTGTTTTGCATTTCTCCAAACACAGGGAAGTAAAGCAGCCCACCTGCTCCCTCCAATTTCCCGAACTGCCCCCACTCTCAGGACTCTCCACAAGTTTGACCTGGGAGGCAATGAAATAACATTCTCCAGGATGCAGGAGGGACTCCTCCTTCCTCTACATGCTTCTTCCCCTTTTCTGATTGAACAGACGGCCTACAAAAGAGCTTTATCTGCTTTTATTCGGGTAGCCCACACAGTACCCTGACAGTACTGCAAGGCTTCAGGCTCCAAGGCAGCTCCCTGAGTCCCCAGCTCTGATGAGCCTGAGAACTATGATATGACCATATCAGAGCTATGATAGTTGTAGGGCAGGAAATTTTCTCACAAAGTATTTGCTCATGGCAAAATCTTTTTTTCCTTTTTTTTTTTTTTTCTTTTTTTTTTTTTTTTAAGCAGTGTTATTCACTGGAATTTCCCCAGGAATATGACAAACTGCATCTACTTTCAGTCTTCACTACAGTGCTTGGTGTAGTTTTAGTACTGCTATAATTGTATGATATACATGTGTGTGTATGTATGCGTGCATGTGTGCATTGTATTAAACTAGAATTATTACCCCTAAAGCAAATTCAGCCTATTCACATTCCCGGATGGGAAAAGCTATGCAGAGATAAAACATTAGTTTATTTTACATTAGTAGCAGCAATGAGTAGAGGCGTAGTATGGCTTTATGCTTCACAGCTGCTCCAAGAAGAGAGGTTAGGTGCTGACACGTGACTTTTTTTCCCCTTCATCTGATGTGCTGATCTACTTACCTGCCTAAAATGCAGCTTTCTCTTTATGCTTCTTTTTCTAGTCTGGTTTGTAGCCTGTCATTGAACTCCTTTATTGACACTTACAAGTTTCATGTTGTGACTGTGAACTATATGAGTCCCAACTGTAAATAAGAACATAGTTCATTTGTTTTCTATGAGGCTCATTGAAGCTGATGGGACTTTTTACAGTGAGTTCAGTGGGAGTTGGAATGGGGCCCATTTGTTCTGAGTTAGTTTTCCCTGTAGTCCAGTTTCAAAGTAACATTTGTGAAAAAATGTTTCATGGAAAAAGTGATGGTGTAGTAATGCAATTTGCCACACATTTATTACATCTAACAGAACAACCATGTAGTTGCAACATTATTGCCATGAAATGCTTTTATTTCACAGTACTTGTAAAATAACCTTATGTTCCGTGTTCCATCCCTTTCTCTCTTACGCACAGTCTCATACGATAGCATAACTGAAATCTTACCTTCAGACTCACACTTTTCCTCCCTTGCAGTTGGGAACGGCAGAATTCCCAGTCAAGAATCTCCTTATCTTTATATGAAAGATGGCATCATTTCCCACATACATTTCCTCTCTGACCAAATTAGACATTTTTTCAATCCCTCATTCAGGATTCCATTCAATTTCTGCTCTTTTTGTACATACATTAGAGATTCATTATTCCCTTTTAGATGTCACTTCTTCAATTACAAAGGGATCATAATTCTTAAGGAAAATGATGTCCTTTGTCTCATAATTTCTTATGTTTCTTTCTTTTTTAGAAGACTATAGAATTTAATGGCAATAGAGTCAATTGATTGAAAATGCAGTATATACAGCTTTAACACTCTATAAAATTGAAAAAGGAGTACCTTCCCTTTAGAACCATTATTGTAGGCAGAAAAGACTTTTTCTCTTCTACTTATATCTATATGATTTTCTTAGGACAAAGCAATCCCATCTGCATACTACATTTTATATCATAATCATGCTAACTTTCCTAGTATATGTTAGCATTCCCTAGGGACCATATACATTCTATAAACATACCTCTTATGGATATTAATTTCTATATTGACACTTATTTGATTTTGTATTATTTAACCTTTTTAGCTTATATTTACTTTACTTTATTCATCATAATTACTCTTCTTCTGTTCTGTGAATATGATTTTTTATTAAGATTTTCCTGTTTCATAGTAGGAACTCACACCATTAGAGAATTACTTGGGTTGTTTATTTTTAACACCATAGTTGTTTATTTTTATCATCTGTACATTTCTACTGTTTATGGCACTGTCAATTCATGAGGAAAATTTAAAAGAAAAACTTCATTTTAGTATTTTACAATAACTCATTTCTTCAATTCTTTATTCTTCTGGAAGGTGATTAGAAAAGGCCCCCAGTTCCAACTTAGATCACAGATTACTGGATAGTCATAGGCTTCTCTTACAGCAATGAAGATGTTGGTTTGAAGCCTCTGAAACAGAGATGGTCTAGATCAGACCTATACCCACCTGTTAACCTGAATGTGGACACCTATACTAGTAATTCCTTCTTTTCCATCAATGCTCACTCTAAAGGAGCCACCACTACACATCGTAAAGGTGCAAAGGAGCCTAGGCTTCGCTACCGAGCATGGGAAAAGACGATGGCAGAAGTAGGAGTTGGTAGAAGGTCAGGTCAAGCAAAGCGCACTGCGTTTAGGCCCTCTTAAAGTCAGGCTGTCACTGAGAGAGTTTTTACATGGTGGTTTTGGGCCTAGGTTCTGGGCTGTGGATTAAGCCAGACTTCTGTTCTACACATCTAGACAATTTTTCTTGAGCTCACTCCAAGTCAGCTCCTAAAAACAAAAAGTTATAAACCATCTTTCAGACAATATGCAGAATTTAAGTTAGAATGAACTTTATTTGCTTAATCCCTTGACCAACCACTCTAACTTCGGAGTGTACATAAATACGCAAGTTTCTCAGGATACGATACTGCCAAGACATAATGTATTTCCAAGGCCTCATTCAGACCTTTCCATATCTGTTCCTTGACCCTCTTGTTTCTGTTTAACCACAACATGTTCACCTTTAGAAAGCCTAAGGTTTGGTACTTCATTCTCGATCATCATCCTCCACAGCTGTGGACCTCTTCACATGCTTTGTGAAGCTGAACGAGCTCTGCAATGTCTCTCTGCTACAGCAGAACTCATAGAGATAGTAAATACTGCTGGGGCAATGTGAAGCAGAAGGGAAAGAGTCAATCCAAAGGGAAAATGAGAAAACAGCAGTGTTAGAGATGCACTAGAGTATTTTGAATATTTATTCGTAAAGTTGTTGACCCTCAGGACCACCTAAAATGACAAGAGAGTGCTCAAGACAAGGAAAAAGCCTGAAGAGAGAACTGCAAATAGGAACAGGGTGATTTTGGAAGCACTTGTCTAATTTAGGACCAAAAAACCCAAATCTTTTTCAAGGATTGGTGTAATTGGGAGGGGCTAGTGAGGTAGAAGTGTTTAATACTTATCTGAACTCTACCTTTCAAAGTCAGCATGTATCTGCCATCATTTACCACTAAGTAAATGCTCCTTTATTCGGGAAGTTGCAACGCCATAGAAGGCCTAGCCTGCAAAACCTTGCCTGGTAATCCAAATGCTAATTGACTCTTTAAAGATGCAGTGAGAAGGCAAAGAAAATCTAAGGCTTTGAAAGGACACATTGAAAGCATGTTAGCTAAGCTATTCAATTTGCAAGCTGGTAGAAACAGACCTCTGTAAGGAGAGAGCTTCAGGCCCCAAAAAGGAAACAGATGTTAACTGCAGCATATAGGCAAGGCTGGAATTAAAACTCAGCCCAGGTATTCCACTAGTGGCAGTCTAGCTGGTTGCTCACATCTACTATTTGATGCTATCACTTCTTTTAAAAGATACTTCTGTAGGATGCAGGCAGTACACAGTAAAATAGCACTTTTAGGGAACATTATAAAGACACTTATGTAGGCCTCGGAAAGCTCGAATATCGAGTACGGTGATGTATTACAAATCAAATATTCTGGATATCTATTTTAATCTAAGAGGAAACAGAGCTCTCTACTCCAGTCCTGGTGAAATACCTTTGACTTACTGAAATATGTGAACTTTTTAAATCAAAGGATTAAAATGAATGAGTCTTTACTTTAGTATTTACTTACAACTAAATGAACTAAATAAATAGCATACTTGTTATGTCTACAAACAAGATGAATTAAGTGAAACAAGCCAGGCTATGTGGACGTTGTGAAGTCTTTGTTTTCAGCAGAGCTTAATTCTGGGAAGAGCAACATACTGTGATAAATAACAAAAGTTCCTTGTGGTTAGTTACTCATTTGCTGAGCTCTGGTTTGGGATCAGAGGGGTTATATAGCAAATGATGCCCCAGCATCTCTCCTCTGATTAAGAGACCTTCTGTGCCATACACACCCTCTGCACCCAATGGGCTAGAGAAGAAAGGGAAAAGAAATTGGTTAGAAGAGGGAGGAGGACTTAAATATTTTCTTTGTATCTTGCTGTCTAGCAATTGGCCATTCTTTGCGTCTAAGCAGACCTTCCTACCTGCATCACTTTTAAAAGGATGCCCCTTGCCTTCAAGGCATTAACACTGCCCATAATTAAGGCAGAACCCTGTTGTTGCCTTTTTCTTCCTGAAGAGCTGCTCACAGCAAGGCACTTAGATAGTTAAGCCACCCACAACCACACCACAACTATTTGTTTATTGGGAAGGAGAATATGGACAGACCTACAAAACTGGCATATGTATTATTAACACCAGCTTTGAAAGTGTTGTGGTTGAGCTATGGTAAATATCACTGGTAGTACAATATTGAAGAGTTTGAGAAGTCATCAACCAATGCTTTAGATGTGAAACACATGATACAACCACAAGCTGCACTTTATGAAATCTGAAACTGTAACATGAGGAGTGACCTAATTTAATTCATGTGGTTCCATGTGTTTGATGTTAATAGACCCTTTTTTACTGGGGGGAAATAAGCCCTTTAATAAAATACCAGCTATACCCTGCCAAGTCATTTATCCTTGGGGACTAATTCCTTTCATATTATGATTGATAATTCACGGATTCCACAGGGGTTTCCTGTACCTTTTACATATCCTATTTGAAGCAGTAATTAACTGCTAGTTTCCAATGGTTTTCTATCTGCAGGTATAATGAGGGAGGTGGAGTCAGACCACTCACATATGGCAGAGCAATTTTTCAGCCAGCAGCAAAATGAGGATGCCAGAGATGTAGGCACAGCCTCACTTTCTAGTGCTTACAGGCAGGATTCATCTGCCATAGTTCAAAGGCTTGTTCTTGCAAAAGTATTTTATAAACTCTCTTTAATTGGTTTACTCTGTAAGTAGATTCCCCCCCCCCCTTTTTTTTTTTTTGCTGTTCTGTGTATTTCTCCCCAGAGAATCAAATGCCTCAAAAATACCACTGGATGATTAGATTACCAGCATCAGTTTTGAGAACATTTCTGCAGACTTTCCAACCTGATATTATAGGCCTTTTAATGTGGCCAGTAACAGTAATTAATGACAACTGTGTCTCTCTCCTGCTTCCTCACAGTTGTGCATTTCCATCCATCAGCCCTTCCGTGATGTCATGTGATTTCTGTTCATCTACAGGCAAACATTTTAAAACAGGCCTTTGTTTTGAATCAGAATGAAAACTCAAAGTATCCAGCACTTTGTTTCACCATTTGAGATCAAAACAGATTTTGACATCCCAAAGTCAAAACATTTGACCATAATCACTTTAATATGTTCCCAGACTGTTTTGGAGCGCATTATACGTGTTTTATTACCAGTTTCTAGTGGCTTCTACTTCCCTGAAGAACTGGCAGACCATTCTACATCTTGTACATTTTGTGAGCAATCAGTATTTTATTCTGATTCTCCAGATAAACATTTTTTACTATTGTGTAAATGGGAGTTTTCCTGTGTAAATTTTTTTTTGAAACATTTATTTGCCACCCAAAATTCACTCCCAAAGAAAATTCCTCACTAGATCTACCTAGAAAATGGTCCTTTTAGAGGAAAATAGGAATAGCAAATTGGTATCTGCAGTCAAGTGATTCTTCTTCCACATCAGAGCAATATTGATTACTCAAAATACTTAGATTTCAGTCAGAATATATCTGTTTACATTTTAAATTTTTCATTGAAAAGACAGTCTTTTTGATCAAAGACTTCTCTATGCCCTGGTCTAAAACTCACTAATGATACACATAATACATGGGCATAATACAGAATATGCTACCAGTGATGGAGGATGAGTACCATGGGCTAAATTAGCCCTCATCTGATTTATTTTTTGCCTCCTAGAATCAGGAAAGAGCCAAAATGGTACCTTACCAAAAGTCTTGATATTTTTGTGCTTACTTTAGGTCATTAGAAGGTATTTAAGTGGAGCTTAATTTTCTTCCTGAAATAGTCACAGATGCAAACACAACCAGCAGTGAGCAAAAAATTGAGTAAATAAATGTAAAAAAAAAAAAAAAAAAAAAAAAAAAAAAGAGAGAGAGAGAGAATGCAAAAGACAGGAGATGGAGCCATCAGTTCTGAGATAAGGCTGTTTCATAGGGAATAGCCGAAGGTACCACTATGGCTGACATAGAGACGTGATTGTCTAGCAGCTCAAGCACAGTAGTGTATGGGTGCTATATCATTTTACAGGCTGAGCTGGCCCAGGGGCTGATAAGAAATCAAATCTTCGCTGTGGAAGGAAGCCAGAGATCATGATAAGCTTGACACAAAAGTACTGTCCAGGGACATCGTGAATCCAACCCTGCCTCACAATAAGATGTGTGGGGAACTCTTATCACCTCCTTCTTACCTGTTCTTGAAATTTCTTCTTCCTTTGATCTGCATATAGGTCTTCTGACAAAGGATAAAGAGAAGGTAGAATTATTGAATGCTTTCTTTGCTTCAGTCTTCACTGCTAAGGGCAGCCTTCAAGAGTCCCAGAGCCTGGAGACAAGGGAGAAAGTCTGGAGAAAAGAAGACTTATCCTTGGTCAAGGAGGATTGGGTTAGACATCATTTAGGCAACTTTAACACCCATAAGTCCACGGGCCTTGATGGGGTGCACCCACAAGTGCTGAGCGAGCTGGCAGGTGTTATTTCCAGGCCACTCTCCATCATCTTTGAAAGGTCATGGAGAATTGGAGAGTGCCTGAGGACTAGAAGAAATCCAGTGTCACTCCAGTCTTCAAAAAGGGCAAGAAGGAGGACCCAGGCAACTGTAGGCCAGTCAGCCTCACCTCCATCCCTGGAAAAGTGATGGAACACTTTTGGATGTCATCTCTAGGCATGTGGAGATAAAGAAGGTGATCAGGAGTAGCCAGCATAAGTTCACCAAGGGGAAGTTGCACTTAACCAATCTGATAGGCTTCTCTGCAGGCTAGATGAGTGGACAGTGAGGTAGATTGAGAACTGGCTGAAAGGAAGAGCTCAGATGGTTGTCATCGGTGGCATGGAGTCTAGTTGGAGGCCTATAGCTAGCAGTGTCCCCCAAGGAATCCCAGGGGTCAGTACTGGGTCCAGTCTTGTTCAACTTTTACATCAACTACCTGGACAAGGGGACAGAGTGCCTCCTCAGCAAGTTGGCTGATGAGACCAAGCTGGGAGGAGTGGCTGACACACCTGAGGGCTGTGCTGCCATTGAGAGAGACCTGGACAGGCTGGAGAGCTGGGTGGAGAGGAATCTCCTGAGGTTCAGCAAGGGCAAGTGCAGGGTCCTGCACCTTGGGAGAAATAGCCCCATGCACCAGTACAGGCTGATGGCAGACCTGCTGGAGAGCAGCTCTGCAGAGAAGGACCTGGGAGTGCTGGTGGATGACAGGTTGACCATGAGCCAGCAATGTGCCCTTGTGGCCAGGAAGGCCAATGGTATCCTGGGGTGCATTGGGAAGACTGTTGCCAGCAGGTCAAGGGAGGTGATCCTGCCCCTCTACTCAGCCCTGGGGAGGCCTCATCTGAAGTACTGTGTCCAGTTCTGGGCTCCCCAGGACAAGAGAGACATGGAGCTACTGGAGAGAGTCCAGTGTAGGGCTGCAAAGATGATCCGAGGGCTGGTGCACCTGCCCTATGAGGAACAGCTGCGAGAGCTGGGCCTCTTCAGCCTGGGGAAGAGAAGACTGAGGGGGATTTTATCAGGTACAAGTACCTGAAGGGAAGGTGTCAAGGGAACAGGGACAAACTCTTTTTGGTTGTCCCATGTGACAGGACAAGAGGCAATGAGCAGAAATTGAAGCACAGGAAGTTCTGCCTGAACCTGAGGGGGAATTTCTTCCCTGTGAGAGTGATGGAGCCCTGGCACAGGTTGCCCAGAGAGGTTGTGGAGTCTCCTTCTGTGGAGATCTTCAAGGCCTGCCTGGATGCAGCCCTGTCTAACATGCTCTAGGTGACCCTGCTTGAGCAGGGGGGTTGGACTAGATGATCTCCAGAGGTCGCTTCCAACCTTACTGATTCTGTGATTCTGTGATAATTACTACAGATGGACAGAGAACTAAACAAAGCAAACACATTCTGCAATGATTACTCTGATTTAAAACCTTGGGATAACATCACTTCAGGACAATACCATCATGCTTCCTTTCCACATAGTTCCTCAAAAAGCAATTATTTTAAGTACTACCATTCTAAAAGTTCAGTTTCTCCCATCCACGCTCTCCCTAACTATATAATTTTTTGTGCATTACATGTAAAGGTGGTACTAGTAAAAGATGACAAATAAATAGTCTCCAAAAGACTGATGTCCTCTATCTTGGCACACAGTGGGCCACATCCTGATTTCTTTTCCACAGGCCTGAGTTCATGTTCATGTGCTTGAAGACCAATCTGCGGTGGTAGTCACTAGCTTGAGAGACTAATTAAACTTCTACAGCCATTTATTTTTAGCCTGTCTGCTGAGGCTATCAGCAAGATTTTTTAAAGCATTTCAAGTGGTCATAGTTTTATGATTTATCTGATAGAATATAGACCTAGTCAAAATATTTTTGATGGAACAGCTTTCCATCAAAAGATGAAGTTTCATGAAAATTTTTTCCCCCAGTGGAACATGTCAATTTCAATTAAGTTTTATATGGGGAATAAGTCAAAATGAATAATTTAAAGTTTTTTATTTGATTTACATAAAGTAAAATATTCTGTTTGGACTTTATTAGGAAACCATAAAAAAAGACAACAGAACTGGAAATATCTAGTCCCTTGGCCACTTTCAACTACATCAGCATCACTCTCCTACAAAGCCATACTCAGTAATTCCTTCCCTTGTGACTGTGAATAGTGTTGTATACTCTCTGGGTAGTTATTTGCCCATTTTTGCACCAGCTTTGTTGAAGTATCATTACGACAGCATTTTCCAAGTTGGCTTGTTAGTCAGTCACAGGATACAGTATCCACAGCCTTATTAAAGTCAGTTATGACACCCAACGGCTTTCCCATTTATAAGTCTTGTTATCATCTTTCAGAAAATATTTGACTTGTTTTGTTCCTAATTAATGTATCAGATGTCTGTATCTGTTAGATACCTCCAGGTTATTTTTCACATGCTTATGAATAGCTTGATTATTTGTTCCACGTTTTCCGCAGACTGAAGCTGAGTTGACTGAACTATTATTTTACCAGCTCTTCTTTTCCTCCTTTAAAAAGTCAGACATTATGTTTTTCAGTCTTCAGGTATCTCACTACTCCCCCAGAAATCAAAAGACAACCCTGATGTTGTTGCTCCTATATCTTTAAGTATACTAGAATGGAACTCCACAGACCCAACTCAAAGCCTTCTTTAACCAATCTCTCCCCCTTCTAGGCTAGTTTCATTGCATCCACACCATGGAATTATAACACTGAATTATTCTGAAACTAAATATGTGTTAGAATATTTAAATCTGTTATATACTGCATATTTTTCAATAATATTTCAGTGTTAGCAATGTTACCTATATTACTAAATCATTTATCCAGAATTACCATACCGTGAAGTATGGATATTAATACTATGACATATCAAAGTTCATATCAAATCAGAATGAAAGCAAAATTATATACAACTATAAAATGAAATACTACCACCTCTTGTACAGAAATTCTGTTTTTCAGCCATCACTATTGAGAATGGTTTGAGATTATGGACTAAACAACCATGAGATAAAAATAAATGTCTTTACTTTTGCTGTTCTGAATTCTTTTTTTTTTTTTTTTGGGGGGGGGGTTTGTTTGTTTTAATTTAGTTTTCTCCAACATGGTTTTACCTAGATCTTTATTTTAAGAAAATTCTTTCCTTCTTCAATTGCCTTTGAAAACCACATTCTTTAAAAAATCGATGAATAAACTCTATTTTAGGAACAACTTTTTCAAATGGTCCATTTAATTTGTTCTTAACTGTCTTTTAACTCTTAACTGTCCGGAGTAAAGACTTCTTTTGCAGAAAAGTGAGTACCAGCCAACCCACTTTGATTTCAGTTACTTGTACAGGATAAATTTGATTAATAACGAGAACAAAGAGAGAAGCAGGAACTAGTGAAAAGAGAATATACTGCTGCTTCCTTTGTTTGTTTTAAATCACACCCAAAACCAGAAATCAGAGCATCATTTTTAATATTTTCATTCTATTTAGATACTGTTTTGTTCCCTTAGCAAGAAACCTCATTTGGACTAACTACACCGACTTATGGGTCCTTTGTTCTAGATGAAGTTGTTGTCACATGAAATGGGGCACACTTCCTATTATCTTATACATAAAAGAATTATTTTTAGGTTCTGATATACACATAGTAATTTTTAAACCTTCAGTATTATAAAGCTATAACTGAATAGCAAACTAAAAATATTGAGATTGATTGAGAAAGACCCCTGGTAGTACTATTCTTTCCCCTGGGTACTCTGTTTAGAAAGGTGCCCAAGACATAAAGTACTGAGGAGCACCTCTGATTAAGTCCAAATTACAGAATAATGCATACAAAATCAACTCAGTGTATTATACATTAATTTTGGCAATGCCATTTTAAAAAGAAAATAACAAAAGACACCCATTACCAATGAGCACAAAGGATCTCATTTTCAAACCATCAAAGCACAAGGCCACTTGCAAAAATATATGCCCAATTACATGCTTAATCTGCATGCACAATTACTGTGACTTCATGTGACACTCAGGTATTGAAACTCAACTGACCATTTGCATGCACACAACCCAATTTGCATTTGCAATCACAGTAAATGTACATTTGAATTAAGTGTGTAATTATGCATGCATTTTTGCACATGGCCCTGAGCTTCTAATATTTGGGAAAATCAGACCCTGAAGGGTACATTCTTCTCTTGAATACACAGAACTCCTACTGTCCCATTAAAAGGGTAACCAAGAGTAGAATTTGCTTCCATATGTTGTCTCAGCATTCCTGTCTTATAATTATTTTTGTGTACTACCTAAAGCTAGCCAAACCCAGAAGTTTTTCCTTAAATAATTAAACAATTTAACTGCATCTCTTATCCAGCCTGCATGGAAATAGACAAATATTTATCAATCCCTGAATGTGGAGTTTATAAATTGAAATGACAAGAGTTACTTAAGTAACACTGAGAACTCGGTGCCACAATATAATACACAATAAAGCATTCTTGTGCTCCAAGGTCCTTTCTTGATCCTGTGTTTCATACTCATCCATGGGCAGAAAAGGAGGAGGAAAAGACGAATCTACAGAAAGGAACCTAGAAGGTATAGATGAAAATGAGAAAAAGTGTGGGATCCATTAAGGACTGAAGGGGAGTGATATTCAAATAATAGAGCAAATAACCTTTGATGGTCTAGTAGGGAGCAGAAATGAAGACAGATGCATAAATGACAGGAAGTCAGAAGAAAAGGCTTTAGCAGAGGACTAGAATTTTGTATTGAGGACAGAGTGGAACAGATTAAGAAAATCAAACCATGGAAGATAAAAGACGGCTAACTCAGTGGGACTGAACTATATACGATAATAGTATTAATACAGGAGACACTTAGGAAGTGCTTTTCAGCTGCAGGCCTCAGAATTATTTATGTAATTGGGTGTTATTACTATCACTTTACTGAAAGAAGAACCATGGCCCAAAGAGATTATATCACATGACAAGCACCACTCTTAAACTGAGAAGTAGAATTTAGGTTGCTTACCTTTCTCTCTATAGTTTTCCTGAGAACCCTCAAAGAAGGAGCTACGATGACAGCCTGGTCCTTTGTGCAGCATTAAACTACTGCAAAATAGCACATTTCCCCAAAGGGGAAATTTGTGCAGCCACAGGAGAGAGGAAAATATTTTTAAAAACAAAAAATTCTAAGCTTTCATGCACAGAAATTGTTAGGGAGTTTCAGAGACAGCTGTAGTATCTGAAAAGCTACTCTGAATCCTTACAAATACAGCTTCAAATTGTGATTGTTTCTTTAAATAACTAAAATTTTATAGAATCATACAATGGTAAGGTTGGAAGGGACCGCTGGAGATCATCTGGTCCAACCCTCAGCATAGCCCCATACAGCAACTGAACCCATGACTTTGGCACTAGCAGTACCATGCGCTAACCAACTGAGCTAAACCTGCCCCCTAAATACGTCTGCATGTGTACAGCAGGGATCAGTGCTTATGTGAATGTACCCAGCCTTGAATCTGGGCATGCTATCTAGATGGTCAGTTTTAACTACAGGCATACAAAGAAAAATGTTCCTTGCTTATTAAGAAAAGTTTCCAAAGACCTAGGATTTCTACGATAAAGAATGGTTGCTGTCCTGTTAAACAACTATTTATATCTACCCATTAAAAATAACAATTGGTACTTGATATGCAAAGTGAGTACCTATTAATGGAAGCACATTTTACTTAGGCTTAACTACAAAGAATCACTTCCCACCTAGTTTTAACTGTGAATCTCAAATGAATAAATTGCCATGCATTTAAGCAGTTATCCGTGCTCATGGCTTCTTGTGCAGTTAGAAAGGAGCACCAGCAAGCCCATTAATAATAGCACCATTTCACCTGCTCTGCCTTAGGTAAGGAAGCAGTTCTTGCCTAATAATAATATTCAAACAGGTCTGCAGCTAAGGACTTGGACATGGGCATGCCAAGCACAGAGATGTGCTACTTGGGCATGTGTGTTCCTTTGTGCTCTCTTGCAGACAATATTGCTAATCTTTACAAGCTTAACATCATCTCTTCCACTGCACCTCCATCTGCTGGTGCTCAAGACATGACAGGAGTTTATGAAGATGACAATGAACAAGTGGTCCTTAGAGCCATGCTAGCACATGATAGAAGTTGACAGAATTAATCAGGAAGCTCCCTCTATGGTCCCTTAATTTATATTTCTATTAACAGTTCTGAAATTTGGAAGATAAGGGTCATCTTTTCATTGTATGCTTAAGCTATATCTCATATCAATATGAGTTTCTGCAACACAGATGTAATGCTGACAGCAAATGTCACTTTTTTAGTAGTCTGCAACAGATATTTTTTAGCAGCACAAAATGGTGCCTTTCAGAGGTGGGGGTCATTTGCATTATTTTTGTAGTTCTGACTACAGAATGTGTCAGAATGTGTCCAGCAGCATGAAGAAGTTGTCGTGACTCTTAAATCAAAACGTCGCTGTATTGCAAATTTCAATTTCTTATTTGCCAAAATTTGGATTTCCTTCTTTTAGAATTACAGTTTCCTTAATGCTTCACTTGGGGAAACAGTATAACAAATGGCCCCATGCTGATCATCCCACAGAAAAATCAGAACCAGTGTGTTTATTGCTGATCTACTTTGTGTAGGTAGGAATGGTTCCAGCAACTGTGAGGGTGTAGGGTAACACAACTTGTTCCATCTTTCCCTGTCCCACTCTCTATCAGACATAGTCCTTCATAAAGATGGAATAAAGAAGAGCAGCCACAGCATAATTTATTAAATAACAACATGACCATAGTCATGTTGTTTTGCTCCATCATGGCACAATACATTTTGGAACAGCAACTGGCAGGATAACATCTGCAATCCTGATGAGATGCGATGAGCTCCAGCAAACGAGTTAGCTCCTTCCTGTGTTCTGTTACATTGGCTGCAAGATGAAAAATAAATGTGGAATATACAGGAAAGTGCCATACATTGTTTTACATTGAGTGTTTTACATTGGCTCACATTTGTTAGAGTGATTAACAGAACTAAGCTCTGAACAGCAAAGATATCAGGAGAGAGACTCCTATAGCAAAGGAGCCTTCCACAGTCTACTCTATTTCATGGAAAATAACTAGGAACAGCGATGTTCACAGGGAAATAAGAAAAAGCTACTGCATTTTCGAGACTCTTAACACATTTTTTTTTTCTGTTCCTAACACTAATTTGCTTAACCCTTGCTTTTGTGGCAACACATCAGACCTTGAATGATATTTAAATGTAATTTTTCACATAATTTCTAAGCCTCCTTTCAAAACTCAAGTAGCAATTTAGTTACCTGGTCTTTATTATATATTCCTGCTTCAAATCTCACCTCTGATTTGAACATGTTTTGTCTTTCATTTCAATCCAGTTTTTATGACTCGAAACCCCGTGCTAGAATAGAATATGGTAATAGAGGCAATTAAGTCACTGAGTATGCAGCACTACTCTCAGGTTAAGGTTTCACACCTGGGTGTCATTATTCTCTCCCATATCAATTTATTATTTAAGGACTTATTATTTGAAAGCTCTTACAGTGCTCTGCAATTAGAGTAATAGAGATTCTGTCTGCATTAAGTGTATTTATTTTGCTCTCCTAGCTTTTTGTGCAAGAATAATTAAGTCCGTTTATAATGCAGTAGTGGCAAAATACTGTGGAACTGCTGATATTTCCCAGCCCCTCTTTAATCATCTGTGAAAAAAGAATATTAATACAGTGCATCTGTATTATACGTACAGAACTAGAGAATAGAAATGTGATAAAAATACTGATAAATATTTCAGTTTTATTTGTACTGGTAGAGTAAATTGATTTTTGGAGTAGAAACACAACAATTGGGCAGAAGAAGTCACACTGCAGCTTATGAAGAAAATAAAATTCCACAGTTTAATATCTTTTTAGTCAAACTAGGACTTTGCATCACAACTTATTGCAAATCTAAAGTTCTGGAGACATAGCTCTGGAAGTTTTCTAATTTAAGTACAATGGGCAAATGTTATTACTTGCCCATTTGAAGTTCATAAAAAGCAAAATGACTCTTTTCTGAAGATTATCTTTCTACTTCTTAGCCTAAACCAAACTGCTCCTCTTTTACTGATGGAAAATGAAAGTGGCTACTTAATACAGAGAGAGCAAGAGAGAAAGAAACACGAACACACACATATAAACACACTTCCACGAAAATATATGCGTTTATGCACACATGTACACAGCATCATACATATATGTGCATTTGCACCTGCATGTTCAAAAAACTAGAGTTTTACTATTTAGATAAATACAGGAGAGCTTCAGAGAAATGAGCTTAAGCTTACAGATTACCTGTAAAGTAACATAAGCTGTAATTTGAAAAGTAGTTTGAATATTACTAATTTATATATGAAGTAGCAAAAAATAGTGGACTGTAAAGAAGTGACATAGATACTTTCTGTGTCCTAGGATTCATTGTCTGATGATCCCTTTTAGCAGCGCCTAAGTGTTTATCTCACTATAACTTAACATTTATTCAGGTATGATTTTCACTATCCTATATCTCCCTCCAAAACAGAAAGTAAATTTATTTCTATTGCTATAAACTAACTTGGCTAGATCCATATCTGTTTAATTATGAATATGCTTGTCTTTTCTCTGTCCTACTTTGCATTTTATGTGCTTGTAATAAAAAAGTCAATAAAAATACTATTTAATTGTGAAAAAAAAGAGGAGAGAGAGAATCAAAAGCACACCAAAAGGCCCTGTCAGCATCTCCTAATCTGACAAGACAAAAACGGAAATCTGAAACTATGCAATGTTTGTCTTTGTGGAGCTCCCCCAGTACTCTCAAAACTCCTTTTCACTTGATCTTGATTTCCAGAAGGAGTAGAGATAGAACAAATGAAGAGAAAGGCAAACAGAGCATTTCTGCAAGTCAGAATATTTTTCCTAGGCTAGCAATACAAATTGAAAACATGAAATGGCTTCTGGCAGAAAAAGTTCACAAATGACAAGCAAATGTTGATGTGCATAATACATGTTTGTTTGGGATGACTAATGCCAAATGAAAGCTATGTTCTGGAAATATAATTTAATAAACATATGTGTATGCACACATATGTCTATGCATAAATACTTTATAAAATATAACTTAATAAATATAACTGTACAGAGAAGTATCACGAAATTCTAAGCAGCAGTCCTCTGTTGTTAAACAGTAAAGTGATTTTGGGCAATATCTAAACTTGGAAATGACGAGTGTAGCAACCTTCATTGTCATGCAATAAAAGATCTTTAAAAGCTTCTCTTCACTTTTCCATACAAAAAGTCCTTCTGTTACAGATCACACCCACCATATGGTTGATAGTACCACATTTGCCTTAACAGTAATGCCTCTTCACCGGTGCTGCGGCCAACCCCATTATCACTTACCACAGTCATATTCTGTCATGCCTGAATGACATTTATCTATTGCAATTTTAGGGCACCTGTCATTGTGATATCTAAGCTCAGGCATGATATGTAGTAACATGCACTGCTCAGGTGCACAGTAATTTTCTTTAAGCATTTCAGCCATTTTTGAGTTTTCTCTATGCTTTATTAAAAGGGCAGTATTAAAATTAATAGTCTTAAATTTTCTTCTGGGAATTATTTCATTCATTGACATTTAGAAATGGACTTCCAGCAGTTTTATTTGAGCAACCACAAGACCGCAAGAGCATAAAGAGATTAACAGAAGTGAAAGATAGAGCTAGAATAAAGCAACAAGTAACCCCAACCTTCACCCAAAACTCAAGACAAATCTTAATGAAGGTCAAAACAGTTTGTAACTTCCAATCCCCACCTTTGCTCTTGCATTAATTCGTGCCAAAAACAAATGTTAAAATAAAAACATTGTTAAAATAAAAACATTCTTCATTTGCTCTTTTTAGCATAAGTGAAGACCATAAAGGAGAGTTTCCAAAGTAAACAAACAGCAATTTATCACCAAGCTTTCACAGAGACAAGAATAGCTGCACGTCTTATTTTTATTTGACTTCCTATTGAAGAATAGGTGCACCGCTCTAAGGATCTCATAAAAAAGCTGTCCAGAAAAGGACAGAAAGCAGAAAGGGTATTGGCTCGAGCCATTGGCATTCAGAGGACATTTATACCTGGATTTACCTAATTTTACCCATTCAATTGATGTGCTTTCTATAATCAGTCAGGGGAAAGAAGAACACCAGTGAGTGATTCAGGCCACCCAAACAAAATGCTTAATATTACGGAGAAAGAATTCAGTGCTTTTCTACCCATTCTTCAAGTGACACAGATTGCACAGGGAAGAGGGCTGAATTACATGACTGGAACAACTGCCTTAAGTCACAATCTTGTCAAACAGCTTACAGATTAAAATGAAGACATCGGATGGGCTTTTATATATTTCAGATTTTGTTTTGCTTTGTTTGTGATGGGACTTAAGAATAATTTTCTTCTCTTGGTGGTGCCAACTAGACTTATGCTGGGAACAAATTATGCTAAAAAGCTGATTAAAAAGTATTGCAGTTTTGAATAAAATTAGGCAATCAAGTATTTACAAAATTGACAACATAAGAGAAATGTCTTGTCTCTAAGGAAATCCAGCACTGTGAAGCAAAGTTAAAACAAGGCTCTTAACATAGTATGTCAAGATTCTCCAGAATAGATTTTTTAAAAGCATTATCCCAAAATTAAGAAGAGAAGCAGTAATATTGAGCCACATTCATCCTTTTTAGATTCTCTGCTTTTTAAAGTGACAGTTTGAAACATTATTGCTTGTCAAGAGGGCTGCTCCATATAATCACTCCTCTCTGTCAAATATCATAGAACAGTTTTATTCATAACTTCTAACTAGTAGTTTGTAAAAAAAATTCCCTAGTTTATTCACAACTTAAAAAACAATGCAAGTAAAGCATACAAAAAAATCTGTGCACATCGCTTCTTTATTTATGGTAAGGGGACAGCAGTAGAAGGTCTTTTTAAGCCTGGATTCCTGGAACAAATGGAGAGCTGGAATCCCTCCAAGGTGGGGAGATTTTTGAGGATATATATCGGGAAAGTGAGATAAACACTAAATAGTCAGATAAGAAGTTGGAAAATCCATTTCTTCCTTTAAAAGTCAGCGTTAAAGACCATAGGCTGCTCTTTTGGGAAATTAAAACCAAGTAATTTAATACAGTTGCAGTAAGAATGTTTTTCAGGAAGATAGACAGGAAATGATCTTCAGTTCTTGATAACATTGATAAAAATTTACTATCCCTGTAAAGATTCCCTTGCATTTAATTATTTTTGAAGTGTGTATGTTATAGCAATTGCTCTTGAACACCTGCTTGATTTTTGCTATGTGTAAATACTCAGCCCACAATTTCTTCAACTTTGAATTAATTAATTTCCAAAAGAACTACTGATTTCCTACCCAAAGCAATTAATGGGACAGTCTAGCTTGACAGTCCCTCAAACAAGATACTAAACATAAAAGTTGTGCTCCTTTCCCGACTGCTTGTCCCTGGGTGTATTTCCAGTGACTTCAGTGGCTCCCGGATTTCCTTTGGTGCATGTTGCAAGTGCCAAACTCTAAAGCTAAAATAAATATGCAGCTAATACAGAAATGAAGGAAATAAGCCAGTAGCCTCTTGAGTTGTTAAATGACAAAACCATGAATTATTCTGTGCAAATTGTTAAATGCAATCTAACCCTCTGAAATAATTATCTACCTTGATCTGGTTGAATCCTGAATCCTGGGACTGGAGAACAACAACCATCTTCCAAACAAGAGTTTATCTTCTGACAGAAGAGAATACAATGTTAAAACTAGGAAGGTAACATCTTAACCATGAGCAGAGTGGAGTTGGGTGATGGGTATCTTTAGGTTCAGCATAAATATGCTGAATGTAAACTGTGTATGATGCCAGCCCCAGGGGAATGGCACCACCAGGCTGCCAAAATGCAAGCCAATTAGATAGGAAGCAGCAAGTTCAACGGATTTTACTAAGCCTTAACCATATCATCCCTGCAAAAAGCGTTAATGATCCAAGTCTTCTACAGAGGATCCAGCACCATTTTCATTTAACATGTGGATATCCAGACTCTTAAGAAATGAGGCCACAACTGACAAATTTTTGAGAGTTAAGGAATCTCATTTAGTAAAGCAGCCCTCTTACATCTGCAGTATCATTTTTAATCTGACAGTCAGAGAGTCCATCTTGATCTGACAAAATAGTCCTATTATAGGTTGAATAAAGTGCAGGAAAAAAAGATGAGAAAATACATCCCTTAATTACTTACATCAGTAATGTTTTCAGTAGAATCACAGAACTGAAAGTGTTTTGTTTTTACACATCTTACAGTTTATCCCCTTCAAGTTTTCCTTCAAGTCTTAAAAAGCCTTATATATACTTCACAGTTCAGTGCATATTCCTGCTTAAATGTATAAGTTTAATACTTGGAAAATTAACAGTCTGTAACAAAAATAAGAAGCAATTAAATAAAACTGAAAATATATTTTTGCTTTGCAACAAGCTTCATGGAGTATATTAATAATCTTGACTTTCTTTTATCCACAGGAAGATTGAATTAGACACTCTGCAGGGTCCTCCAGCTAAACAAGTTTCATGAGCTTAAGTTTCCTCAACCATTTTCAACCTCAAATTTAATGTGTTTTAATATGTTTTTTCTAGTATTAAATCTTTCAAAAATCCTACTCATTGACACATAGAAAAGTGTTGCCTATGAAAGCTATTAACATCTAAAGAGATTAAAATGATATTTACAAACTGCACATTCTCCAGACTGTATGTTTTTCTTGTTAGCTGAGTTTTTCTTTCCCTAACTGCCACTGCTCAGTTGCAAAATTTGATGTGCCTGTAAGTCCTTTCATTGTCTAAACCTACCTGACTTTTGGTCTGAATGCCAAATTGCCAAATGCAGCAAAAAGTCTTATAAAATTTTAGTATACATTAAATAATTATCAACTTTACATTTGCAATTTTTCCCCATTTTGTTTAATGTCTCCTCATTCTTTTGCTTTACGGTATTTTAAAAGTTCCAATTTATCATTCATTGTATCTTTCCTCCTACTATAGTTAAGCTCTCCTAATGTTTCCTTCCTCTTTACAGGCAAAGCTTTTCTGTGGCACAATTCATTTGACACTGACACCGGCTATTTCAAATCAAAAGAAAGGAAGAGAAGTACAATGACTGAAAAACATTTTGATACAAAGCAGTAAAAAAAAGGTTGATGATAAAATCATCAGATTCAAGGAAGAATCATTAATATTCCATGCAAAAAATAGAATACACAAAGAAGAGAGAAAGAAGATTGATATTTAAAATAAAAAATTAACCTTCAAAACCATACTTCCCCCCCATCAAAATTTCCATAGAAAATAATAATTTCAGGGAAAAAAAATCCACTGAGTATTAGAGACAGACAGACAGAGAAGGCAGAGAAACAACTTCTGACTTCTGATTGCTCCAATTTACCCCTAAATTTCTACCCCATTTATAACTAAAATACAGTTCCGGAGAGAGAAATTAAGAAGACAAATGATGGGGTTCAAACCCAGCTACTATTACTTATTTGTACAGTGACAGGACCTTTGTGGAATTACTACCTTGTTTTTGAAAATCTCAGCTTTCACATTCAAAAATGAGAACTAAGTTATTTTACTGTTTTAGTTTTGGGAAAATACTTGGTGCAGGTTGCCTGAAATGTGCAACTGTAGAAGAAATGAAACAGTTCTGAGACCTTTCTCCTCACCAAAGCCCTGGCTGGGAAGAGGCAGGAAAATGCCCTCGTCTTGACCGATTCCTTCACATGAGTGGATCATTGGTGGATATGGGGGAATTGGCACTGCCAGTGTCATAGGGAGAAAGAATACCTTGCCACCTTGCTATCTTTCTTTGTTTATCTGCATAAATTAGATATTCATTGATGATCACTGACAAATCCATAGTTATCCCTGTAGGAATATATAATAGTATTATTTCCACAGGAAAATTCATATCACTAACCGCTCCATTGCTCCTGTCAGGAATGAGCAGGGGCACCATAAAGCTGCACAGCGTTCTGCAGTGGTCACCCTTCTTCACAGTCACATGTGGGTGACATTTAGAAGATGGTACTACCTCTTCGCTCAATCTCTCCCAGTCCCAAACCTTCACTGGGAAAAAGTAAATCCAAAGATTATAGCAGAATCCCATTCTAGCACTCAGGAGGGCAGCCAAGCTCGATTGACACAAAGTCTAGCACAATCAAGCTCCACATGCATTGAAATGAACCACAAGCTACTGCTAAACAAGAGGCATAAGGCTGGTGTTTGTAAAAGTATCACTCACCATTTTTCCTCTTACAGAGATTGCTTCTTAATTATCTTACATAATAGCTCAGCTCGGGTTGTAAGATCAACTCCAACGAAATGCTGATAGACACAGTGCATTGAAGTCTAGGTTAAAAAAGAGGTGCTCATGGTATGTATGTTCTCCAAGCCATTCCCCCTCTTTCCCAAAAGCCCTCTTCACCAGTTCTTCTTGCCTCCTTCCCATCTCATACACTCCCAAGTCCTACCTCCTCTACTACTATTCTCTTTCTTCTTGCTCACTTCTATTCTCTCTCTACCAATTCATTGCCTCTTTCTCCTTGACTATCTCTCTGTTCTCCACACTATTTTCAAGCCATGGAGGAGAGATTCCTCCCTCTCACACTACCTGAACACCAATATGGGAGTAATGAAGTAAAAGAAAAATAGCCTCTCTAATCAGTTTTTGTGCTTGGTAGCACAACACCCCTGAGCAGCAATTGCAGGGAAAATCTTGCTCAGCGTTCAAGCCCTGGACCGAAAGCATATGTTTCAGATGTGCAGAATGGTACATATGCCCGCCAGTCATCATGGAAGAGCTGTGAGGAGCAAGGGCATGCTCATTTTACAGCTACAATCTCTTGTTGGCAAAGTTTAATGTCTTTATCACACGTGCAAAGATGTTCATCTCTTGCCTAAATACAGACAACCTTCCATAAGAATAGCAAAGTACCTCCACCAAATTTCATGTACCACAGTCAAGGCACTACCTACCATAAATTCTTACCAAAGCACTTGTAAAAAACATTGTAACATAGTATATTATAATTAAACTTCAGCTGATTCTTGAAAACGGCTGAAACATTTTAGCTGAATAGTCTCCCAAAATTTTATTTTCTTTTTAAATTTGCTTTAGGCAGACATTTAGAATCAAAAAGTTTAGTCTCAGTAGACAAAACTGTCAAATTTATAATCAAATGAAAGATGATCTTACAAGGACAAATTATTTTGGAATCACCTATCACCGGCTCTGCTTGCATTGCTTATAATCCTAATGACTTCATATAGGTAGCATTTTGACCTCACTTACTCTCCAGGATTAGCCCCTCACCATTCAACTTCCACGCCTATCTCAGTTAATACGACCTATTTGTCAGAGCAAGACAAATGAACCATTAAACAGACCATTCCAAAATCAGCAAATAAAATCGCTATAAAATTTTGGAAGGGTTTCTTTTTCCTTTATTTTATACTAATACCAGATTCTTTCCCAAAGATGTTATTTTGTCAAAACGCTTAGAAGGCACCTTTTAAAATGACTTTTAAAGGCCTAGTCACATTTAAATTTCATTGACCTCTGTGAAGATTCAGCAGCTGATATAATCAATGCCCCTGTAAGGACTCTAGGTTTGTGACTGATGCCAGCAATGTAAATCAACAGCAGTCTACTGCTTAAAGATTGGGGGCGAGGGGGAGTAGAGAGAGAGAAGGGGCAGAGGGAAGAATAGTAGTACTAAAAAAGAATAGTAAAAACAGCTACAAAAGTGAATCTGTCGGCCATTTAACAAAACAGGATGAAGAAAGTCCTGTCCCATATCCTGCTGCAAAACATGATGAGGTATGAAAAAGCAAGAAAAAAGTCAACATCTTCAACATTTCAGCACAAGATTAGGAGATCCTGAGAGACAGATAAAATAAAATGAGTGGAGTGTCTTTTATTTTGTATTTATCACAATGTCTTTCAAATAATTTTCCATGAGAAAGACTTATTCAAGCAGACTGTATGACTGGTCTTACCAGAAGGCCTCATTTATCTCCATTGGACGAGGACAAGACCTTTATAATTTACTTGTGGCTTCGTTGCTTGTGAATTATGATTCTTGCCCCCTTCCTAGTGGGCACCAATCTGTTATCCCAACAGCCTTCTGTTGCTCTTACGCAACTTCTTTTCCTGCTTTATTGATATGTGCCAGACCATCTCTGTTCTCTCTTATCTGCACCTCACAAACACAAGCAAATGTGCTTTCCTCTGACATAAAACAAGGCTAGCTGGTAATATAAGGCATATTCAGCTTGAGTCCTTTGAGTATCTTTTGTATCCCTTTATATCCTTTAGAATTCGGGTACTAAATCATTTCTTACAGCTGCAAATTCTTTTGATAGTAGGAAAAAAAGCAGCTCATGAAAAGGTACAAAAACTTATGAGTTAGTATGCAATCAACAGACATCATATATACAGATGGTTATTTGCTAGTTACTCTATCTTCAGAAATCACTCCACAAAAATTACTATACAAATACTTATTGACAAGAATGCACTAATACATGAGACAGAAGTTTGTGACTCTCTCAGAAACAGGAGAGGTACATGACCGGCAATGTGCAATAGTTTTCGATATCTTCCAGTCCCTTTAAAACAAGAGAGGTATACTAACCAGTGGACTCTCTTGACAGAATGGAAAGTCAGAGTTAAAGTTGATTATGAAATACATATGGCTAATGCTGATTTGCCAAAATTATTATTAAAAATAGTAACTGTGCTGTTACATTTAAACTTAGAAGTTGTGTTTTTAATTTCATGTTTTTATTTGGTGGTGTTTGGTTCACCAGTGGAGCAGCTTTAGAAGTTTAAAAGGGATTACAATCATAACTGAGTATTTGTAATGTTTCACTGTACAATATTATCTAGTCTTATGCACTCCAAGAGGGCAGAGTTAAGGATATTTCAAGAACCATAATTATTTATTCTATGCTTGCAAATTAATGTTCTCTTTCAATAAACCTTTCCTAAGCCAGTATTAATAGTAAATAAAATCACGGCACAGCCTGTTCAAAAGAAATGCATCTTACTCATTCAAAGCTGCAAGGGACATTCTAGCTAGGCTAAATTTAGTTGTGTGAGTTGAAACCTGAACTGAGTGTAGACTGGGCTACATGTTAATTATATTTCTTCTGTTAAGATGGAGGTTGTGTAACTTAATGTGTTCTCTAGCTTCTCTTCTCGCCTGCCCATCCAGACCCATTTACCTGAAGTATCATTTATTCTAGTTAGCTCCACCTGCCCACCTGTAAGTAGTAGCTGAACCTAAATGGAGAGAGGCAATAAAAACTTATCTGAAAATATTAAATAAAAATTGAATGCAAAAAACAATTAATTTTTTTAAAAAAGAACTTGAAAAATAAGAAGTTTAATTTTGCATATTAAATGGATGAGTTGAGTTCATGCCGTTTACTTAGGGCACGATAGCTTCATGCAACTGCAGTTTCAGACATATCATATTTTCTTCAAATTGTAGCTTAGTTATTTAAAAGTGTGGAGGTATTACGCTCAAAGATAAGGAGGAAAAAAGCTACACCACTGAGCTTTCCCTCCATGACAGAATTGCTACCCAGTATGTCGTTTAGCATCAAAAAGGGGGAAAAAAAATCTCAAGTAAATGTGATATGTTAACCTCTAAGGTAAGGGAAAATACCTTTGAAACTAATTAAATCTTTCTGGTTAATGAGGTTCTCTGGCATGTCAGAGGATATAGTTCAGCACAGCTTATTCACTTTCTCTGCTGATCACTTAATAATAGCTCAGACCAAAATGCCTTGAAAAGAATGTTACTCCTGTTAAACTGAGGAATTGAACACTAAGCTGGTAAGAGAGAGAGAGAAAGGAAAAGTGCAGTCTCCCAGGCATTAATATTACATTGGACAGGGGCAATAAATAATTGACAGTTGTCATCTAGCAGTTCCTTCGTTATTCATGGGTTTAGAGTTAGTTCTTTATATCGGTGCCATCTAATCTTGTTACATCACTTGCACTTCTCAACTCCAACATTAATGTGTCCGCCAGTGACATGTGATACACACTGGCTTTTCAGAGGTATCACAGGCTGCTGATCTGTACCGGTCAAGAACAAGGTAATTGTCATTGGCAGACAGAAATATTACTGCCAGACTGAACAGTGTAAATAATACAAAAAAAAACATCCTCCAGCACTTCACAGAGAAGTCTCTGTAATTAGGGAGAGATCTCTTCAATCACACCCACTGTGTATCACTCCTGAATTAGAATAGCAATAGACTAAATGGAAGGGTTCAATTCAATCATACTGAGCACCTGCACTCTTTTGATTATATATCATGCAGCTATCAAGCAGGTGTGTGGGTTACACTGAAAAGAAATGGAAGGTTACAAGTAAGTAGTCTAGATTTTGCTTCTGTTTCTACTTTTAAACACCTGTAGAGGAGGCATGGCAATTTAGCAGAAGTATAGACATCTAGTAATAAGACAAGCCTAAAACCACTAAAATAGCTGTTTCTAATTGCAAGCCAATAAGCTGAGTGAACTCTTTGAGAAACTCATCAAGAGGAATAGCTGTAAGTAAGAGTGGAGCTTAAGGTGCATACTACGACGACAGGAGGTCTGTATTGTATTTAGGCACAAAATGCTATGCTGGGTGTCAGTTAAGTTTGCACACAACTTAGCTAAAAAAATGAATGTTAAAGCACATTTACTGCTAAACACCATCTACATAGAATCATAGAATCACAGAATCGGTAATGTTGGAAGGGACCTCTGGAGATCATCTAGTCCCACACCCCTGCTCAGCAGGGTCATGTTAGCACGTTAGAGAAGGTTGCATCCAGGTGGGCCTTGAAGATCTCCACAAAAGGAGACTCCACAACCTCTCTGGGCAACCTGGTCCAGTGCTCCATCACTCTCACAGGGAAGAAATTCCCCACCACGGTCAGGCGGAACTGCCTGTGCTTCAACTTCTGCTCATTGCCTCTTGTCCTGTCACATGGGACAACTGAAAAGAGTTTGTCCCCATCCCCTTGACACCCTCCCTTCAGGTACTTGTACACATTGATAAGATCCCCCCTCAGTCTTGTCTTCCCCAGGCTGAAGAGGCCCAGCTCTCGCAGCCGTTCCTCACAGGGCAGATGCTCCAGCCCTCGGATCATCTTCGTAGCTCTACACTGGACTCTCTCCAGTAGCTCCATGTCTCTCTTGTCCTGGGGAGCCCAGAACTGGACACAGTACTCGAGATGAGGCCTCCCCGGGGCTGAGTAGAGGGGCAGGATCACCTCCCTTGACCTGCTGGCAACAGTCTTCCCAATGCACCCCAGGATACCATTGGCCTTCCTGGCCACAAGGGCACATTGCTGGCTTATGGTCAACTTGTCATCCACCAGCACTCCTAGATCTTTCTCTGCAGAGCTGCTCTCCAGAAGGTCAGCCCCCAGCTTGTACTGGTGCCCAGGGTTATTCCTCCCTAGGTGCAGGACCCTCCACTTGCCCTTGCTGAACCTCATGAGGTTCCTCTCTGCCCAGCTCTCCAGCCTGTCCAGGTCTCTCTCAATGGCAGCACAGCTCTTAGGTGTCTCAGCCACTCCTCCGAGCCTGGTATCATCTGCAAACTTGCTGAGGAGGCACTCTGTCCCCTCATCCAGGCAGTTGATGTAAAAGTTGAACAAGACTGGACCCAGTACCAAGCCCTTGGGAACGCCACTAGCCATAGGCCTCCAACTAGACTCCATGACACTGATGACAATCCTCTGAGCTCTGCCTTACATTCCCTTACCACTAGCACAAGTAAATCTTCACGAGTATAAAATGAGCTTAACCTAAATTCTGACCAAGTAGACAACATTAGGCTTGCTCCTAACCTGAGACATTGCTGATTCCCCTCACTTTGAAAACAGCCAAGAAGGGAAAAGGTAGACAGATACTGATTTATCCATCTCTGAAAGGAAGAAACAGGATCAGAAAAACCAATCTGCATCTCAGCGAGACATGTGGGCCAATCCAACTTTTGGGTGAGGAGGCAGCATGGCTGGGGAGAATTAACTGAATGTAAGAAAGTGTACAGATTTCAGGAGCACAGAAAGGAGTGGAGAAAAGGGAACAGATGGGAGAAAATGGACAGAACTTGCTAGGAAAGGAGGTGTCCTATGATCTCTGTCCAGGATTCCTCAGCACAAAGTGTTTCCACCAGGATGAAAACACTGAGGTGTTTTCCACTACTACACAAATCAGAATATGATCTGCCCTTGACTCTAGAAGGTCAGGCTTCTTCCTTTCTCTCTCTCTCTCTCTCTGTCTGTCTCATTTGGTGTTGACTGTATACTATTCACAGAAGCCCTAATCGGAAATCACACGTGCCTAGAATTTTTACTTCAAGTTCTTAAGAACCTTATTAGCTCTAAACACATGCTAAAATGTTGCTGGCTACCAAAATATTAAACATTTTTCCTTAGTGGAAAAGGATGTGATCATGTAGAGCTGGCAACTATTTTTCTGGGGCTGGACCAAACTGATCTTAATCATTACCAGAGATCATTCCCCAGTGGCCTCTAAGGCCGTCTAACATGGGAAAGAGTGGCTGAATCTGATCATTTAACCTACAGCTGAGACTTAAATTGAGGAGCAATTTTGCAGATATATTTATAAAACAATGACAGTTGTATCTATTTTAGTGATGGCTTTGTCCTAGTATGCTGGAATTGCCAGAGAAGTGAAGGAAAAAATCAGGCCCATAACATCCTTCTGCAAGATACAAAATGCACTTTGGGTAAGAAAGTTTTCTGAAAACACATCTGGCATTGACCTCTCCATACTACCACCGAACCCAAAGGAGGTTTTACCACTGACTTTGTAGATGTGTGTTGCTTCTATACAGAAAAATAAGTGCACAAGAAAAAGATGTCTATTTAGTAATTTTTTGCGGACTGTGATAGCAAAAGTTACCACATGTGTTTTCACTTCATTTAGGCCCAGAAACTTTTATTATCCATGAAGACAATGCCTAGCTGTAAGATCAGTGAAATCTTGTAAAAAGCCTTCCATAGGAGTCGTGCAAAGAAAACAACCAACCAAAAAAACTGTCAGACGAAGTAAAGTCAATTAATGAAGAGGACTGTAAACAGGAACTGGACCTGATGATCTTAAAAGTCCTTCCTGTTCTTTTCCTAGACAGTGCCTTGTTATAATATTTCACTGTGAGGCCCAGGCTGGTGGGCAGAGGCAGACAGACAAACCCAGTCCTGCGCTCACCAGGAGGCTGAGCAGGTATGCAGCTAGGGTTGTGCAACACCAGATCGGACTGCTCTCTGCTCCTCATGCAGTAGGGAAAATGTGGCAAAAACTTGACGCCACTTGCTAAATTTGCACTACTATATACAAATCTGACAAACAGCCAAATATGCCATATAAATACTCATGGACAAGGATTGGTGTTATTAGTATGTGCTTTCTAATAAGTAGTAGCCCCTACATACCATTTTCAAGCCAGGACATGAAGATTTAACAATGAGAATAAGACTAATTTTGTAAAAATGTTCCTTTAATATCTACGTGAGTTTACTTGGCCTTTCTCTTATTCTTCTGTTCTTTGGCTAAATAATAGTTTGTACCTAAAGGCTTTTTTGCTGAACTAAATACAAAAGAGCAGTGTGAATTATAGCAAATCCTTCAAATATCAGGTAAATTGCAGTAAGCGCCTTTGCCAGTGGCAGTTTTTTCATATTTCAGTGCACATAATAACACATGGCAAGGTGTTCCTTTGCTGATTTGGACTAACCTTCCTAGTAAGTTGTGAACAACAAGCTCATGAAGCAGGTATGCTTATGGAATCTTCTTCCTTCAATTATATGGTAATTCTGGGGCTCTTCCTCTGGGACTGCATATTAATGCAAAATTTGATCACAAGTCACCAATTAGGCATTTCACATCTGTCTTACATTTGTCACAGAAAACCTGATTTTCTGCAGGATGCGCTGGAATTTCTTTAAAAAGAAAACACTACAGACTTTCTAACCTGACACAGTATAGGCATGACTTTCACCTAGTACAATTAAATAGCTTGTATTCTACATATTCATCCTCCTGGAAGAGTTCTGTAGGCCTTCAACAAAAACAATGATCATATACTAGATTCCTTTTTTATTAAAAGTCTTTTTGTTGATATCACTAATAGTGACAGGTGAGTGCAACACCTTAAAAAAAAAAGAGGCATAAAAACATGGTATTTTCTGTTTAGTTCTAAAGGTACTTAGAATAATTGCCACACAACTTAAGTGGAATCATCCTAACCCAGTTTATAGGACCTTAAAGCTAGGCAGTTGATATAGGTTAGTAACAGGCACTTCTGCTTTGATATTCATTTTGCAGATATAAGTCTTGCATATTAACATATGACCCTTACACTTCATTAGTCTTAAAAAATACATATATTTTTTTAAAGGCACATGTCTTTGGAAGATGATTCAGGTCTAGATCTATAGAGTTAAAAAAGGGCATAATGAGGCAGTAGTCCCTTCAATATTTTCACCCATGTGCAACACCACAGGAGGTACCGAGAGGCCACTGTGCTCTTCAGGCCTCCCCAATGCTTTGTCTGCCTTGTTCCAAAGACATGTTAAAATTGTTAGTTGCAATTCAGACAGATGCCTGTGTTTCCTAGGTCTAATTCTGGGAATGCTATAGGAACCAGGAATCAGTCACTACATTGTTAAAGTGAATCCTACACATATTTTACCATAATTTGCTTAACAACATCACCACAAAGCTGTGACTTTCCACTACAATAAAGATGAATGCTACTCTTTAGTGCATGTTTCAAAATAAATGGATTATATTAACTGACGTACAACCCCCCCCCCCCTGATTACTTTTAATTTGTACATTCATAATGCCACGGATTACTAATAACAGTTATCAATCATTTTCTCTGAAAGAGTTTGACACTAAGTACTAGAGAGCACAGTTAGTTATAACAAAAACACCACACGCAGATAACACACAAACACAATTGCATTTCCCCCTTGGGATTTAATAAAAAATACTCCCAGCTCACATGCTATCTCGTCTCCCCAAAATGGACTGAAACCACCTCTGAGCACAGACGGAAGAAGCCACTGGTGTTCCTTGATGAATCCCTGCCAGTCAGCTGCCCCACTGCCTTCCAGCCATAAAATTAAATAATATCTCACCTCACACACCCTAAAGGCCAATAATCCCACAGACCTCCATATATATTATTTCAATTCAGACAGAAAAGCCACTAACACTTTTATATTAATAATTGCAATATAATTAAAATAAAAAGTTGGGAACTATGACTCTGCCAACAGACTCAGTGCAAAAGAAAAGGTCTCTGTGAGGTCCTGAGTACCAAGACACACCAAGCTTTATTTGCCTGATGTGTCACCAAAATCCTGAGTGACAGATTCATAAAGGCTGCCTGAAATTTGTCACCGAAGAAAACACAGCACAGAAAAATGTAGCAGCTTGGAGCAGCTGCAAGAGAATTAAATGAACATCTCAACACCTGGAACAGCCACAGACAAAGGGACATGTGGGGCGCTGCATTTTTAGAGCTGAATTGTATTAAAATTGCTTGTTGTTTCCTTTCATTTGCTATTTTTTCCTTCCCTTAGTGACCCTGCCACTTTTGCAAAGATCACAGCTGTTGTTACCTCTTAAAGTATGTGGAGGCTGCTCCAAAGTGAAAACTGAAAACAAATACTGTGTGACCCTGAAGTAAAATTCATTGCCTGGACTTCAGAGAATGCAGTCAGTTTGGTCCTCTCACTCCAGGCACCAGCCTTGGGCATCTTTATTTTCACAGCCTGAAAGGAAAGACAGGCAAGACAATACCTCCTTCAGGGAGCAAGCCCAGACTGGAGGAGAAACAGGATACACTTCCTCAAGGAAAACACTGAACAAAACAGCAGCAAAGTCGGAGGTCTCAACTCCTTGCCTCACACAAAGAATATCGTTCACTAGTTAGCAGTTACGCATTCTCTTTGGCGGACTAATGATGTGAGCTAACAGACTACAGCATAGTTTAAAACTAATATCAGCAGGAATATTTATTGGGTTAATCAGGTCAAAGCCACCTGCCACCTAGAACTTCACTAAATGTCATCTTTGCCATTAAAAACAAATCCTAATTTGACTGGAAGGAGCAAGGGGATGTCTCCAGCATGGGGAGACACAGCAACCTACTTTGTGTGTTGACTTTCTGTGTGTGAGATATATAGTCGGCATTTCTAATGAATCTGCTTGGAGCGGCTAGAATATTATGATTTATAGCACCTTCCCACTCTCTATCATAGCATTTTATTAGATGGATGGGAAGCCAGTAGTAATGAGGTTAGGAATGAGAAAACATCCATCAAGTTTGGCTACATCTTCTCAGGAAAGACAACACACTATCTCATATGTCACAGGCAGTGATCTAGGTCACGATGGTATAAAATGCATGATTAAAACTAAGCATTTGACACTAGATAATAGGCATCTAGTTAAAAAATAGCTCTAGTGTTCCCAATTTTTAATTAAACCCAACTCATAAATATGCACTGTGGTAAATATACTGCAGAATGGGTCTTGTTTATATTCTATCACATAACAATTACCTCCAGAACGAACCCTTTATTTCACTACATGGTGTTATTAGGCAAGAGACAGTCTAAAATACAAATGTTAAGCCGGTGATGTTAGGCAGACACACAATGATCCTATCCACTTCAATTGCTTGCTCTCCTTCTCACACTTGCCACTGCGGTTATCAATCTAAAATAAAGCACCTTTAATCATTTTTAGCAATCTTTCAAGGCACCTTTGATTGCCTCAGTAATAACAGGGAGAGAGGGGGCCTCTTAAATATGGAAGAGTAGTGCCTTGTAAATCTATCCCTCTAACAGGTTTATTCTTTTCCATGTGGCTCATTTACAGAAGAATTTTTATGTGTCTTTGAATAATGTAAAGCTGACAAATTTGTGTACAGAAGCCCCATGCAGCATGCAGGATATCTAACCATGTGCCTGACTTACGCACGTGAGCTGTCCAAGGTGCATCAGCACTTACTGGTCGACTACCAACTCAACAACTGATGAATAAAGAAATAACGCAGGTCCCTCACAGCGTCAGGAGGTACATTCCCACATCAAAAGCTAATGGCATTTGGGTCAAATTCCCTAGGACAATGAAATCTTGAAGTTGTGAAGTTGATGGGAGGTTTTCCTTGCTATGCTCAGATTCAGTGCCACACATAGGAAGGAAGCCGAAAACAGGGCAAGCTGGAGAGCAATGCAGTGGCTCAGGGTTTCATTTAATAGTAAAGTAAGGTCCTCTGCTCTGCTTGTTGTATGTCCAGATGGAAGATAAAGATACAAGGATATTGATTTCTACTTATAAGAGGAGAATACAAAAGAGAAGCTTTTGTCCATTGACACATATAATATCCATCATCCACCAAAGTTTCTGTCTTCAAAGAGATTATTCTCTCTCCCCCCCCCCTGCATTTTTTTAAATGCCTTTAAGTGGGTTGTTTTAACAGGACAACATTTAGATGTGAAAATGTAGAAAACAGCATCTTTACAGCCTACCCAGACAAAAATCACCCCTACAATAGTTTTCATTGGCATTGTCACTGAATCATGAAAAAACAGCAAAAAGACTAACTAGCAGCAAACACTCTTGCTGCTGCCAGATACTAGATGCGAGACTCCGAGACATATTTTAAATTATAGTAATAGCTATAATTGATAACTGATCCACGAAATGAGGTACAGCAATATCTACTTAGTTGTGAGCAAGAGACAGCCACTGGCCTGATGGAGTGCTCTGACCTAATCTCTTCAGTATTTTCCATTGTAAATGAGATTATGTTTATCATGTCAGATGTTAGACCCATAGAGCTATCAAGAACTGTGCAAAAAATATTCACATGGGTGTTGAGACAAAAGGAAGTATATAAGAGGAAAAGAAACTCACAAAAAATGCATTTTGATTTTTTTCTAGAAACACACCAAATGCTCCTTTTTTAAAGTTTCGTAGGCAGAAAAGGTGACATTTTATAATGGTGACACATCTTAGTAAATAGGGTGAATTTTCCAGTGTGGCTGAATCATGAAATCTTATAATTTGTCTGGAAGACTTGAAAATTTGTGATTTCTGCTGTAAAATGCTATTTTTTCTCTCTAGGGAGACCTTTAAAGTGTTTGCTAGGGGCCTCCAGAGAGCTGAATATTCATGTGATTCTTCTTCTGTTTCCACCTGCTGCAATGGCAGACACCTATAAATATATGATATGTAATATATGATACTTTCCAAAGCTAATTTTTGCATATAATCAAGGACCATACTTGTTGCCAGACTTTTTTCCTCAGCAGAGGGACAAGAAATGCCCTTCTAAATTTCACAGAAAAGATGGTCGGATCCATAACAAAAGAATCTTTCAAAGAAAATCTGTTGTTTCAGAATATCAAGGACAAAATTTTTACATAACCCGTTGTGCCAGCTGCAGAGTACTAGCTTTGTCCATGATGCAGGGTAGGCAGAGTGCATGCAAAGCTTCATTCTGACCAATAAGCCTAAAAAATGCATTAAAATTTGCTGACCTAATTCAGTCCACTACAGGTGGTCTGCCAGTGCAAACTCCAAAAATAATCTAGTCCAGTGTCATGCATTCAAGTGATTTTGTTCTATCTTTTTTTTTTTCTTGTGATCATTTTATATTTATTAAAAACTTCAAAACATTGCAATGATTTCAACAAATTATTGAAGTCTTATTGAATGGAAATGGCAGCATCAGCAACCAAGTTCCCTTTTGTGATGTATCATGGTGAAATATATCTTTATGATACATTTAACAGCTTTCCATTTGTACTGGATTTTAATAACAGGACTAATTTACCTCAACAAAGAAGATAAACTTTACTAGTAATAAAAGGTGTGCTGAACTGCCATACCATACCAGTGCTATATGAGCGTGCTTCTGACTTTGGTATAAGACCAAAACAGTCTCTTAAACGAAGCAACTACTGCACAAATAGACCACCGGGCTGCCTACTTGCAGTCATCATAATCCTCACAGAAAGAGATTTATTATGCTGGATCTTATTATGCATCCGTTTTCCAGAGGAATAAATTACATGCTTCTATTACTGTGTTAATATAGTAGGCAACCATGGCTGCTGTTGTACACTCCCTTGGAAATATCTCTCATACAGTGCCAATTAAGCAGAAGGTGGGAATGTTGGCAAGAGGATTTCAGCATTGCAGCTAAAGGTCAAACCGACTACCAACCATCTAGCATTTATCTAGTAATGGATTGTGCAGTCAGCACTGGTTTTGAGCCCAGCTTCTGCTAAGAGAGTTGAATATACAGTCTTCTGAATGAGAGCAGGTGCTATCAAAGGAGCTGTCCTAGTATTTAGAAGATACCTTAAAATAGTTATAAAGCATGTCCATGACCTCATGTGACCTAACTAGCTTTTGTATTTTTTTTTCCTTTTCTGAGTAGTGTTAATGCTTCAACATTGAGCAAGTATAATTTATATATTGAAACTTCGCTATTAACAGTATACACAGACACCCATGATAGCTTCTTCCCTCCTTCCCCTTTTTCCGATGAAAAGAATTCATAACATTGATCAAAAAATACAGCAGGTCAGGTATCTCAGGTGTCTTTTAGCACCAATGATGAAAGTTTATCTTCATTTTAAGGTTTTTCAGAAGATATCTGGAAATTTCATTTCTCTCCTATATTTACTAATTTTTAATGTTTAAATCCTCATTTTTCTTCACTTCTTCGTTTATCTTCACTTATTGCCTTCAAGTCACTACTCAGACCTATTTGCTGACTAAACTTTATAAATGCCTAAGAAGGGTCTGAATGCATAAGGCAAGGTCTGGGATCATCTTTAATTTAAGGCTAAAAACTGATGGTGAATCCAGAGACACTTTAGCCTTTCTAAGGGAACACGTCAATAGATATTAACTTGCCTTCTTATATATCAACAGAGACACTCTTACCCTGTAATATTCGTAGTCATGGCCATCACCAACAAAAACAAACCAATCCCAAGGTTATTCCAGGAATAGACTTCAGCAGATACAAGGCCTCACAAATGTTGCACACAATTTCAGCAAAGAAGTTGGTGGTCCTTCAGAGACTGAGATGCAAACTCATGTGTCTCACCCCCCAGTGCTATTCGTACCTAGCCTCTGCTCCCACTGCGCTCTGCACATTCAGACTATCTTTGCTCCTGACCCAGATTTCCCGGCTATCCGGCCCTCAAAAAATTTTAATAGTAACCTCCCCTTCCAAATTCTTCACAGACTGCAAGAAAGGGGAGAGACCTTTCTCTCTACCACCCAAAGGCATAGATGAGGAGAATTCATCCTTTGAACTCACCTGTTTTTAAAGTCACTTTCCCACATTAATACTGTTTTTTAATCCATGCAGATCTACGTAGTTTTTGAAGAGAAAAACACATTTCTTTGCTATTTAATTTTACTCTTAATTGGGATGAAAATGAATCTTTCAACTTCTCCTACAAACCAGGCAAAAGGAGTCATTTTATACTTATTTCCCTGAATCTGCTCAGTAACAACATTCCTTCTCATTTAATCACTGCTAACAGAAAAGCATTAGTTTTCCTCAGGAGCTGTTGAGACTTTGAGGGTAGGATATCCCAAACAGGTCTATCATATGACAAGTCTAACCAGAAACTGCAGACATTCCTGCTTTCCAGGACGAGGTGTCTTCCCTAGATACCCAAATGCTTCTGTGTTAGAAAACTTCCAAGCAGTTCTGATGATTAGCCTTATTCTTAGCACAAGTTATATGATGCGACATTTATTCTAGCTTTCCACAAATCAGCTATTTAAGGAAAGAGAGAGAGCTCCTGCCAAGCACACTTATGGTTTGGACTTAGATCTTATCCAAGATAATAATTTTATGGTTGCCTGTCTCCACCCACATAGTCTTCACTGATGTCCTCAAATTGTGAAGCATGAAGCATCCAAGCAAGTAGAAAAATGAAATTTTCTAGTTATTCCAACAGAGAAGTTTGTGCTTCTTTGGCACATGTCTACACCATGGCAGCCTGCAACAGCAGTACCTGAGAGCTCTTTAGCTTACACAAAGCATTGTATGTGCTAAGAGGTTCCCAGTACATAAGCAGAAGGAGCTGTGTTCCTAAAGAGCGCTGCACATGCATCCTTGATTGCACGTGTTCTCTGACCGGGTGGGTACCTCTCATCTCTGTCTCTTTGAAATTGCTAAAAGGAGCAACTGAGTACTAAGGCTTTGGTCAGCCTACAACTGGCAGCAAAAAGAGGAGAGAGGACGCAACAGTTCACTGCTTGTTAAAGCAATATTGAAAACTGGCACCGAAGCACAGATTTTAAACAGGTTCCTTATATCCCTATCTTAAGAAATAAACAGGTTCTTATAGAAATCTACCTTCATGTTGCCGCATATGAGTTCGTATCTACAGACACAATATATTACTGAATGCTTAATGACACTTTTACCTGTTAAAGCACTTTCTGATGGAGACCTGAGTAGCTCCTAGCAGGCACCAGCAGGCACAGCTTTGCACAGTGATGACAGATTATGGTTAGCACGAGGCAGGTATAAAAGGAATATGTAAAATTTTCTGTTCATGCTTGCGCTGATCACAGCAAAACTATCAACAAATCTCTATCATGAGGAGCAGGTATTTTGGTTTTAGTATTTTCAGAATCTGAGTCTTACTCAGACCCTTAGGGGCAGTTAAGGGGAACTTCTCCATCCTTCAGACTATAATAAAACCTCTAGAGGTCTTCAATGAGCCTCCAAAAACTCAGAGTGCAATCTTGTAGTCTGTAAACTCTGAGAGTCCTAAAGACCAAGATTAAACACTTCTAATTCCTCTCTCTAAAAAACCTGCTATCTTGATAGTGCATTAAGATCAATGAGGAGGGGGAAGGGAGTCTTGTATTTGTGCAGATAAAAATAAGAGAAAAATAGCAGAGCTGAGGGGTACTTCCATCTGCAAGCCCTAGGAATATTACAAGAGTGCCTTCCTTTTACAGAGGATGATGTCACTATCGGCAAACAATATGAACATTTTTTTTTATTTCCATTGCAAACTTTTGGCAAGAAACACTACATGAGAGAGAGGGTGGCATCTCTTTTGCTAGAAAACCAGGTTTCTGTAAGTGTCACTTTCCTTACAAGAGTCCCCTTTGTGCCACTGTGTTTGCTTTCTTTACAGAGAAAACCTAAACAGTGAGAACAGTCGTGCGTAAGCCCTTCAACTATTGAGATATTGAATTCTGATCTTTAATAAACCAACACTGATTTACTTCACTGCTTCTGTTTGCTTAGTTAAGCTCCACTGCCATAGGAAAAGGCACAGATAATTTAATCAAATTGCTTTTTTCATTTGATTTTTATTAATGCAGCAAGCAGGTATTGAGCTCTGTGAATTCTCTCCTTTCTCACCAGCAGAATATCCCTTCTTCCCTCAGAATGGAAGTTTGAAACAACAGCAAAAAATAGCAGTGAAGTACAGGAGCTTATACACAGATGACATGAGGTCTGCTTCAGTGGGACAGGCTCTCCTCTTTTTCAATCTCACATTAAAAAACTTTGTGGACTAGAGAATGTCATATTTAAAGAGAGGGCTGGAAATGTTCACATTTCGCTGGGGCTGTGATAAACATGTCATTCGCTTCTTCTCAACTAGAAAAATCCCACCATCATGGGATTGTAGAACATCCCTCCAGCTGCTTCATGCTATTCAGCATCCAGCACAGCCTGCTGTTCCTAGCATTCTCCTCCCCCCTAGACAAATACAGTACTGTTCAGCTGTCACAACTGCAGACCTACACATCTCTTACATCTTTTGTTTTGCAGCTCACAGCAACATTTTGCCAAGTCTCTCCAAATTATTTCATGGTCAAACCTTCAAAAAGGCACATACACTCGTTTCTCTGAATGAAGCTGTCATTATGATTTTGACAAACAGCTTTAAAATAAATTTAAACATTCTGGGAGGATAATTCCATATTGTGCCCATCCACAAGTTCTTTAGACATCTGTACTTTGTGTACAGGGGAGCTAATGAGAATCTTGGAGATGGTGTTGCCCAAACTGTTTCCATTTACCTATTTTCCCACCAGTCCAAACTGTTTATCCTGCTGGGTTATGCTACCTCTATTGTATTTCACTGCATTCCATTTTGTAATGCCAAAGGCTAAATGGATACACACATAAGTGTCACAGACATAAATATAACGTAATTTAAATGTCTTAGATTCTCTGGAGTGTCCGTATAATTGTATTTTCAGTTACAATAGTAGAGTATCTATCTTCATCCAGGGATAAGCAGCCTGTTCACATTTTCTTTTATCATCAAAAGAACACACAAAGTACTGACAATAACTGTCAAAATTATGCTTCCTCAGGGATGGCAGATCTTCCCCGTGGTGATAAACCTCATAGGATGCGAGAGGGAAAGAAGAGGAAGTGATAGAACTTATTCTTGGTGTGGATTTTCCTTTATCAGAAGAAATGCTTGGAAAGCAGCAGTATTCTATGGAGAACAGAGATTCGTTTTCAAGTAAAATAAAGATCTTTCTTGCAGGCCAGTTTCCATCTCACAACTCCTAACTCCGTGCAGAAAGAAATATAGCTTCAGTATATTTCCTACTGTATTTAACTCAATGAGAGTCAAAATTGAGTTAGTTGTGCTAGAATTGCAGGATGATGCATCTCCAAGTCTCTCTTAAAGGTTTTTTACATCGGCCATATTTGCCCTTAACTCTGTATAGATACTTGTATTGCTGGCCTCTTTTTTCAGATTGACCCCTGCTTACTTTTCTATCTATAATTATTCTGTTTAAAAGTCTCTCAGTATTCATCATATATAAATTGATGAGGTTTTTACCAAGTCTGCTTTCAATGAAGTTAGTGAGAGTTTTATTACCTATTTCCCTGAGAAATAGTATTTACAGGAACATTCCATCTTTGTCTGTCTTAATGATCCTGTCCTAAGTACAAGCAGACAAGATAAATACAAGGAAAAAAAGTATATTCAAAGCTGCATGAGAAGCCATTCTTTTCCCCTAGTTTTCAAACTTAACAAAAGAAAGATGCACTTAATGAATAATAGCCCACTAATCGGAAATGTGAAACACTAAGTCTCACAAAATCCTTAAAACTAGCCTAGCTACAGCTGACATTTTGAACTAGTTTTCAGTCACAATGCTTAATTTTTCCTGAAGTGTGAAATCATCTTTAAAGCTTGCTAAGTTATTGTGCGACATATCATTCAAGATTTTTTTTAATTCAAAAAATTATATGCCCTCAATATTACAGAACTATTATAAACAACAAGATTTCAGCATTCCAGCATTATAGAGATAATGCCCAGAACAGACAGGCTTGTACTATGTACTTTTACCATCAACCACAAAGTGCAAGATGCTCCCGTGTTCTAAGCCAAAGCCAATATTTTCATAGACAAAGCTGCAATATCTACCAGTTATTTTAAATTACCATTTCAAAAAGCAAAAATCTTATTTTCTTTAAGTGTCCTGAAAGAAATAACTAAAACAGGAATGCAGGGACATTCACAATGAAGAGAAGCGCTGAACTTCATTATTCTCAGTTCCCTGATTTGCAGCATTTATCTAACGTGCGGTAGCATTCTTCCACATCAGTTCTGAAATATCTAGTCATGTGTAGACAGCTGTATTGAAAACGGAATATTAGACTGATTTTCATCTCAAAGCTACAATTTCTTGATTTTTTTACTGATGAAAAAAATGGCTGGGTACTGTTAACTCACTGTTTTTTATAGTTTAATTTCCCATGAACCCAGCAACAAAAGAAAGACAGACTTAAAAGAGCAACTTTTTTGGAAGACTGTACAATAAATAGAACTCCAGAAATATTCAATGTATGCTATAATATACAACCAAATGCAAAAAAAAAAAAAAAAAGAAAGAAAAGAGAAAAAAAGAAAGAAAAGAAAAAAAAAGGAAAAGAAAAAAGAAAAAGAAAAAAGCATTGTAGCTTTATTTTTAATTCCATTTCTTTTTTTAGGATTGCCACAAAGCCATACAGAGAAAAACAAATAGTTTCCTCAAAATGTTTACGTGAACTTATTCCTTTTACAAAGTAAGCCTGTCGTAAAACTCAAATGTCATCTGTCATAGCAAACAAGCTGTCACCCCCTTCTAGCAAACGGCTGGGCCTTTGGTCTGCCTGCCTGCCTGCCTTATGGGACTCCAGGGTATTACTACAAAGATGGGACATTCATATTCAAAGCCCGTCTCCAAGGATCCTCCCTCCCATTTACAGTCAAAACATCTGCTGCTCCCCCATATGACAAATCATACTTCTAATGATAAATATTTCAAACAAGTGTTTTCTGGCTGATTTTCTGAACAGCTCCATGTGGAGCCTACAGGCACTCTGCACCGATGTGAGGCAAGCTTGAGGGGCGCTACTGGAAGAAACTTGCCTGACAAGTTTGATCATGAAACAAAGATGCACAAAACACTTCTTGTGTAACTCCTTTCGCTCTTAATGCCTCTAGAAATGACCTTCCTGTGAGCTTACAGACAGGCTTTCAAAAATCTGCACTTGCCACCAGAAGAGTTTACTACAGTCTGCGGGTTTTGCTTATGTTTTACACAAGAGAGGAGAGGAATATGATGTGTTAACTATTTGTAGAAAGGTCTGGACTACAGTATCTTTTTAAAATAAAATGTCCCACAACATTTTCAAATAGTTCAGTATTCCCCACCAAGTCTTTTCAAAGGCTTATGCAGATATCCCCATATAGGATTCCACTTTGGGGGCTCAGGGCAGTAAATGAAGCATTAGAGCAAATATTTTGTGAGTCTCTGTGATTTATGGTTATGTTCAAAGAATTCATATTTTCCCAGTAATTTTGATACGATTTTGTAAATGATTCTCGGCATTTGTTTTAAACACAGATCAAAAGCTATCTGGTAAACTCAGTTTATTTTAATCATAAGAGATTATGCTGCATAGTTAGATTCTCACTACCTAATCCTCCATTCTCTATGCTGCATCGCTATGCACTCTCTCAGTCTGCAATTCCGAGGCATAATCCCATACAAGTACAGTCATTAACTTCAGTGGTAAACCTGCCTGGGGAAGACAAACAGGATCAGGTGGTTGTAGTTTAACAAAAAATTCAGTGAATATGCCACTTCAAAGCATGCTGATTTGACATGAATGTTTACTCGCAATCTATATGTAAAGTTCTACCTGAATATAAGGAAAAATTTCTTTACTATGGGGGTGACAGAGCACTGGAACAGGTTGCCCAAAAAAGTTGTGGAGTCTTGTGGAGAGAAATTCAAAACCTGCCTGGATGTGATCCTGTGCAATGTGCTCTAGGTGACCCTGTTTGAGCAGGGGGGTTGGATAGATGATCTCCAGAGGCCCCTTCCAACCTCAACCATTCTGCGATTCTGTGAGATTACTTATCGCAGTAGTAATTACATATGGGGCAAAACACAGAGTTATCGTGCAAGAGTAGCCTGCATTTTACAGGACAGTCATTTGTGAGTAAACTTGCAAAGCTAAGGGAGTTATGGATAAATCCTGTTAGCAAATAAATGGTTTTGATACTTGCATACAGCTTGGAAAATGCCCCATGTCATGTCTCACAGCCTGAAGGTGCAAAGGCTGTTTTAGAGGTGCTCTCTGCTACTACCTAGAAAAAGAGTTGAGTATCTCCATTGTCTGTGGAATATACTCCAGTATTAACAAGAAGAGTATGGAATAACCAGCGCAGGGAATCATTTGTGTGCATTTGAGTGCAAAACTCCAAAACTAAGAATACACCAATCTTTTATTTTAGAGAAAGACTATGTCAGCTATTACAGTCATGTAGAAGATACCACTGAAGCACAAAGCAATATTAAGGTAGTATGAACTTATGAATGCCTTAAAATCCTAGTAGAAAACAAGTTAGATGAGGAAAAAGTGAAGTTTCCCTGTTTTTCAAACATTTACATGTTCCACAGAAGTTTTTTTCCTCACCATCTACTCACTCCTTTTCCATTTCGGTCACTTATTGTCTCTGTAATTTTCAGCCTATTGCCTGTTCTGCTGTCTCTGGATCATTTCCTATTTCTCCCTGCCATGAACTGGCTTCTTCTTTCCTAGGTCCACAGCTTTAGCCTACAATGTCAGGACTATCTCCTAAAGTTCACTGAAGAAGACTTCATAATCAGTCACTTATCTTTATTTGATGACGTTTTTTCATTATTCTTTTCAAAGCTCTGGTCTTCCAGGAAGCTTCATTTCTCCTTCCTCATGGGACATCTAAAAGTATTAGTTTTTAAGCTATTATATTGTTTCTCCTCTACCCAAGATCTAGCTCTCTTTTAGTTAAAACCAAAACAATGCTGTCCCTTCGCTTCAACTCTTTCAAGGTGCCTTCATGACTTTTATACTTTGTTCAACAAGTCCATCTCCTGCCTCCTTCAGTGCCATCTACCCACACCATATTTTGTACTATGCTCGGTGGTTTTGTATGCCTTATACCTTTGAATCAATATCATTCCTTTATTTTTCCATACTAAGATGCTGCAATCCTCTCTCATCCTTTGGCACTTTCATCTACACTCCAATCCTTTCTCCTGAGGATCTCTCCTCCTCCTCTGTGGATATGTAGAACCCCTACCTTCTCCTCCATTTTCAGAAAAGTGATCTTTCTTTAACCTCTCCGTTTCTTCTCTCATTCTCCTTCAATCCTCCGCAAGCTTGTTTTCAGTTCTCCTCGCCAGTGAAACGACTCTTACTAATGACGTTTTACAGAGCTACTGTAAATAATTTAGGGGCAACGTTAATAATGCACAGCAGAGAAGAAGAGGAATTAAGAGGCACAGGAAAAGAGAAGTTTTCAGCAGAGAACCGCAACAAGGTTGAGAGAGACAAATACATTTCTCCTTATTATCTGCTCTCCAGAGAAAAACGACCCATACTTCGAGAGTGATATATAAACGGAAGAGAGATGAAGTCTGATGCTCAATAAATGAACAAGGGAGAAAAGAGAAGAGGTTCATAAAATGGATCACAATAAAGTTAAAAAGAACATTTCTAAACAAATGTGAATGGGCTTTTCTTTACTACAACTTAAAAAAAGAGAAGAGCGACTAGTGGTCTTAAGCATGGTTTATGGATTCATAGTACTCATGATAGATAAGACAAGCAACCAGAGATCATTATGTGCTTTGAGTGCTTCCTATTTTTGAGTCAATACTTCTCTCAGATACCACACACATTTGAACTAGAAATAGTCTATTATTTCGTCAATACTAACTGAAGCAGCTTGGTTTAAAATGCAGTATTTCCACCTGTAATTCAAGTATTTGAAAGTTCTATGTGGTTCTTCATATAGAGTGGCTAGCAAAGTACAACAGAAGACAGAGACTGCTTTCTATAGCATAGCAACTCTAGTGTACAGGATTGCCTAAAAGCTTTCCAGAATGTTTGATTAAAACTAATTTTCTTTTCCGGTGGAAAAGCTTGCTTTCCTGAGAGGAAGATGAAGAGACTTTCTAGGAGAAAAAAACTCAAAACTGCTGCTCTGGAGACAGAAGTAAAGCTTACAAGGAGCCTTCTGCAAGGTGCTGGGTCTGATTCAAGCACCCTACTCCTGAAACCATAAAAAGCTGCAAGAACTGGTTCAGCCTCTCATCATCAACAAGGCTGGAAAATTCCTGCCAATATCCTTCTATCTGCTGGTTAGAGTTTCTAGGCAGCCAGCCAGAAAATCAGACAGGTGGTTTCACCCAACATAATCATTATTCTTAAAATCCCTTTGTCAATGCTGACATTTTGGCATTAAATCCCCTGCCCCTCTTCTTTTTAAAAACAGATGTAATCTTTCCACCTTCTAGCCTCCCAGAGAAAACAGTGTTTCTTTTCCAACAGGGCAAGTGAGTTAACAAGACTCAGATGCTTACCAAACAGTTGGCTTAATTACCCCCAAATAAAACAGGAACAAGGGTCCCTTGCAACCGCATAAAACACTAGTTGAAGAACAAACAGAAAAGCTGTATCTTTCCTGTTAACTGCAAATCTAGTGTATGCAGCAGTGGCCTGATTTGTGATACTTCCTGAATGCACATCATTTTTTTCTCATACACATGAGGAAATACAAAAATATTAAAAGTCTCTGAAAAAGGTTCTTTGTGCAGAAATTTCCCCCTCAACACCCCTTCCCCTGAGGGAATTACCACACTAAGTCAAACGTGAATTCACGACATATGACTGAGATTACTGATCCACTTGATGTGTCAGCTGGCTAGCCCAGAAAATAAACTTTGTCTCTGATATTTTATCTTGCTTAATGTAGTTTCATATAAAGCAAACATTTTAAATAGTTTTGTGAAGTGGAGGAGTTGGTAAGGAAGAGCTTGCAAGCAGCTACAAAATTTTGTATGCCTGTATTTCCAAACAAAGATGCCTTGTAAGTGAGTAGTTTGCATAAATTTTATTGCACAAGAAGGAAAGGCTTAATTCAGAAATTTTTGTTCTATTACAGATTTTAAAGTTTCTCCTTAACTATGTAGGTTATATAGATTTATTTTATATAACTGTGTTACACTAGAATAATTACATTAAAGTAAAAAACAGATCATTTAAACTTGTGCTCTCAGACACTCTTATTTTACCTTAAAACAAATTCACTCTAGATTAGTTAAGGATTTGATTAAGATAGCCTAAAAAAATCCAGCTGAAACCAAACTGAGAGCATCTATACAGACGTACATCACCACTGCCTAGCAAGTCAGGTATTGACACAAGAAAGCAAATAGCAGAAAATCCCTAGCATATCTATAGCTCAAACTGGCTAACATGAGTCAAGGACACACTTTTGGAAAGAAGCTGTGCTCTGAATTGTATCAAACTGATGCAATTATTTTACAGGAAATACATGAAGTAACAAGAGTCCTGAAATAATTCATGTATAGCTTTGCTCTAAGTTAGAAATGAGCACTATTCTTATTCTATTATTACTTCTTGCTTCTGGGACAGGAAACATCCCAGACTATACACACTTTTTCTTACTGTTATCACCTCTCAGTTAACCTGGTAGTCATCTAGATGCTTGGTAGTCTCCCTCCCATAATTTATATTTGTGAGTGTAAGGATCCTCTACTGACTAAAAAGCTTTGGGAAGTCCTATCCTCTCTATCAACATGATCCTACAGCTTCTGCAAATAGGAAGCAATTTCACTGAGCCTGTGTGGAGGTGATCCATAATTCCTTGTCTTGTCATTAAAGAAACCAGGGAGATACCTTAAAATCTTAAAATCATAGGCTTTAAAATCTGTAGCCACTGCAAGATTATTGGAGAAAACAGATGGCAGTAGTGCAGATAGCCTTATTTCCCTGCTTATCTGAAAATTAAATATTTCACTGTGGAAGCAAAGCTTCTTATCACCTGTGATATAATTTTTTAGAAGCAGAGCATGGAGTCTTTTTCACTTAAATCTCCTCTGAGTGTATGTCTTCAGCACGGGAGGAGCTATCCTCCTAAGCAGGGCTGTCTAACTGAAACAGGCTAAGCCATGTTAGTCAACAGCGCAGACAGCACATCATTCTTGCTAAATCTTGGGAACCACATAATGAATTCCAGCCTAGGCTACTAGGCCAAAACACAAGTTGGTTTTGCCTTTACTCTCCTTTTAGCCTAATCCAAGTTAGAGGCTAATCTTTTTTTTTTTTTTTTTTTTTTTTTTTTTTTTTTTTTTTTTCCCTTCAGCCAAGAAATTTAGTATTAGTGATGCAGGCACAGCATCTGGGAGCTTCTGCATTCCTATATGATATCCCTTTCTCTTCTTCTCCCTCATCAGAATTATGTACTATATTGCGTTAACAGGGTCTTCAATTCCTTTAGTATCTCCATAAACTACCACAGTAAATGTAAAAGCGCTACTTTTAATCTTTCCACAATTTTCTTTCTTTTTTTTTTTTTTTTTTTTTTTTTTTTTTTTGGAGTCTGTTCCTAGATGGGATACTGAGTCATCACTGAGAAAAAATCCCTAACAAGCTCTGAACTACTCCAGGCTGTATATTAATGTACTCAACTTACTTACTCCATTCTGACAAGCTTGGAATTTTGTGTCTGTGTGTGTGTATGTATGTGAAAGTTTTGAAAGCACTTATAAAAGGATCTTGGTTATCTGAAGAGTTCCTATGCATGCAGTCTTTAAATACTCTTCATTTTAGCCAGTCAGTTATGAAATAGGCAAATAATGAATAAGGTTTTGTCTATTTCAAATACATCTAACTGCTACAGTGTTAAATTGCCATTTCAGATGAGAGTTGAAGCCATCATGTGCTTCTTTGCTGGTGCATGCATCAACCCCTAGGGCAGCACCAGACTAAGAGAGAATTTCATGGCCCCTGTGTGCCCAGCTCAGGACTTCTGGGTAGCACTTGGTACTGAAGTTCATTATTTCAGCATTAGGAGGTAGTTTATATATATATATATATATATATATATTTGTGACAAGCATCACTACTGCAGCTTTGAAAATAACCTCCTAACATCTGAGTAGTGCTTCTTGGAAACCAGGTCAAAATCATGAAAAGGTTGAATTTGACTTAACTTCCCTGGCAAAACACATGCTAAGAGAAAGTTGGAGAAAATTATTTTCCAAATTTTACTGCAGTTCCCTCACAGCATAGCAGGTGAGTCAAATCATCCTTCCAAACATGCTGACTTTCAATGAAACAACTCTCTTCATAAAATATTTAGCTGATCTGTGGTTTTGGATACATCTTCTGTTAGAAGTATAGCCAACTTCTCACCATATACCTCAGCAGAAGCAGTCTAAATTCTCTGAACATATACTATTTCTTTATTCTGAACTTCAGAGATCTATCATGGGAACATTTGTCTTTAAATGGCGTGTGAAGCTGCATGTCAAAACCCAAGACAATTTTACTTGGAATCAAATCTTTTCATCAAAACTTCTCTAGCATATGCCTAGAGGAACCAGTATGCACCAGCCTAGAGGAGCCAGTATGCACCAGACTTGCTGTCATGAGATATTAATGAACAGAATTGTAGAGTAATTAAGGATAGAAGGAATCTCTGCAGGATAACTTAACAAAAGTATATAACGATAATACCTATACTTAAGTATCTATAACCAATGCTGCATCTTAACATTAGTAATAAGCAGTCCCACCATTTCTGTAAGTTCCAAACTTGATTACACTAATACAAGAAATACCATTTACAACAGAAATTCCAAAATCCATTCTTTTTGAAGAAACAGAGAGACACAAAGGTAGACAACACCACAACCACCAAGTTTGTAAGAGCATATCCCTATCACCCTTCAGGAAACAAAGAGCCTATTACCTACTTCACTATGTCTAGCATGCAGGACCAATTTGAGAGTTTGGAGGGAGGGAGCAACTAACAGCAACAGGATGCCTCCAATCTGGGCTAGCCATTGGGGTATATCTAAGCCTGAAAGACTTACACAGTGCATGGAGATTCTTATGGCCTCACTAGCTTCCATATTCACATGCTAACACTAATGAAGTTTCTATTTGCTTTCTAAGGTTTTGGTGTGAATTCACTAATTAACCCAATACATTTGCTAATGAATATTTTAATGCAGTTTGATATGCTGCATATGCAAATTGAGCCTACAGAGTATCACCTGAAGAAGAACTTCAACGTTTGATTGATTTGCGATGCAAGTTTTGTAATACCACACTTTGCCTTCCTCCACTTCAGGCAGGCGGTTTCACAGGAATAATCACATCCACAGCTCAAATCATCATGGAGGACGATTTCACACAGGCAGGGAAGGTTAAATACTTTTAAAATGCAAACAAGATGAATTTTTAAAAGCTTCAAAATAGCTTTGGATCCAGCAAGCCCTTTACCTTCCATGGGCATTTCTCTTTAACAAAAGATCCTCTTAAGTTATGCAGCCTTCTCATTTGTCAGTTCAGAGATTTCTCTGTCTCTTCAGCCGCAGAGTCTGTATAATTTAAGGTGACTCACTGTACAGGAAAGTTCACCTTCCATTAAAATGTTTTCTTTAGTAAGCACTCTCCTGGAAGTGCCATAGTGTAAACATGAGTGGCTACGAATACGAACATTTATTAAATAGCGCTGATGAATTTTTCAATACCTAAGGGAGAGCAATTCACAGCTCAATCATTCAGGCCATTTTAAGTGCAGCACAGGACAATTCCACTACATCTTCCATTAATATTTAATTACCCATTTTATTCTGTTTACCTTTTTGGTTAATATATAATTTAAAGCCCTTCTACTAAAAAGGAGGGTGAAAAAAAAGAGAACAACTGTTAGTCTGCTTTTAACAAATCTCTGGTGAGAGCTTTTGCTTCATTTAAAATTCATTGCAAAGAATTTTTATTTAATATCAGTAACACAAACCTCAGGTATTAAAGTAAAACTTGCGAGCAACTGTTGCATAACAATCCTGACATTGCCTGAGATTTGACTGACACCAGCTTCTGCTTGGCAGCTGTTGACAGAGCACCCCACAGCCTGTGATGATGCCACATACCCTAAACACTGGAAGAAAGCACAAGAAAACCTAATGTGACACAAACTACTCTTACGGCACAAGAGTTACTCCACAGAAGGTCATATTCCTCACAGTCTGGCTGGAGACAGAGAAGAGACTGAAAATGATAAGGAATGCACTTTGTTCCCACTTACAAAAATGGAGAATGCTGATTGCTGGCTACATTATGTTATGTTTTGGTGTTTATAGCAGAAACCTACTGGATTACTAGCCCTGAAAATATTTGGTAATGTAAATGGGATATGAAAGCAGCAACCATGTGAGCGCACAACACTTCTTTTTCATTGATAGTCATCAGGACATCACAGCTTATCACAGTCAGGAAGTTCATAGACAATGATTTCTAATAGTAGAAATAGAGCTGCTCATGAATTTGGAGCAGGATCTGCTAATAGTGGTGGCACTTAGACTTTGGTTACTATTTTCAGAACCACACACAAACTCAGGTTAACTTCATACTGAGCAAGTGTGGTGGTTCTGAACTACTCAGAGGCTATAGGTCTGACCAGAATGCTTGCACTTCCCATCATCTTTTATATATATATATATGTATAAAACACATTAGGGATTTACAGCAGAAGATACTCTGTTGCTTTCCCTACCTCCTGCCCTAAGATGTGTTCTGTGGCACTCCAGGCCTACTGTAATAGCTGCATTTAATATCTCCTTTGGCTTTGCACAGGGACCATTGCACCAGTATAGCATAGGCAAATAAAACCTTTTAACTTCAGACATAAGGAAACAGTCACCTCATTTACGAGAATCACATTACTTTTGTAGGCTTCACATACTTACCAAGCAAGTTATTTGCATATATTAATACCATTTCTTCTAAACAGAAGAGCTACCTTTCAAAGAATCTTTGATGGCTTTATAGTAATATTAAATCTTAAGTATTAGTGTGCATGATCTAAGTTTTAGTTTTTCAAAACCTGGCTACTGGGTGAGAGACACAGCAAAGGTATCATATGCTCTGTCCTGGCAGAAAGGCATTTGGTTGTTTTAAGTATAGATATGGCAGATCACCTCCCAGTCAATACCTGCCAACTATGTTTTCAATACGGTACACAATGTGAGAGAAGATGAAGCCGTGAGTTGTGTATTTTTTAGTGATGTAACAAAATGGAGATGACTGGCATATTTTTGGATATATAACTTCCACTACCTTTCACTAAGTCAATTTAAGGGCAGAGGATAGAGGCAAAAAGAGATCAGACACAGAATGCTGAGTTTTTGAAAAATAAATAAATAAATAGATTTAAAGGAATTAAATTCCTTAACTTTTTTCTCACCTCCTCTTTCCATTTTCTTTTCCAATCACTTTAAGTATGTCTACGTAGCCTATGCTATATCTTAGAAATAAGCCAGAACTAGATGAGGTACTAGACATCTAGCTGCATTAAGCAAGCATTTTGTCTAGGTCAGATATGCCTTGCTTTTCAGAATTAAGTATAACATAAAGAATTAGCGTATTTGTATCCACAGGATTGGAGCACAACATATAACACTCCAATTAAAGTGAGACAATGAGAAAATACTATACATAGGTAGCATGATTAACCCTAGTTAACATATTTTTAACAAAAAGAAAAGAGAAACAAGAAGCATGAAGAAGGTAAAACAGCAGATCTGCCATCTTCACTGATAAGACTTATCTGGTAGAATAAATATAACTAGAAATTGTTCAGATTTGCTTCTAATATGTGTCCATCAACCCAGGGAACATAGTAGCATATTAGACAGCATTATCTGTGACCTTGCTTCTTAGAATTAATCTTACTGCAGCAGAGTAAGGCTCCCACTTCACAAGTGAACTTACTGAGAACAAATAGCTTGTCATTAGGAAGTAATAGCTGGGAAAGGACAACGCATTGGCAGGAAGTGTCTATGGTTAATCACCAGATCAGGAACAGACAGTCGATATGATCATGGGGAAGGTGGCACTGTGTGTTTAAATCCTTGGATTTAATCCATACTTTTAAAAAGTAACCCAAATGTGCCTCAGATTTAAAGGAAAAACATCTCCACTGAAAGCAAAGCAAGATCTGTTCCCTCACTCTGGTTTTAATGGGAGACATTTTGAATCTTCAGGACTTCCTCACTGCAATGCCTCAAGCCAGGTGTGAGGCAAGGAAGCAGCAAGTTCCACATCAGCCATCCCAGCCCCGAGGTTGTGTTTCCTGCTCTGTGCCGCGCTTGCCAAGGGCCCCTCCCTCCAGTGTGGCCACTTCTCACGACCGGCAGGGAAGCAACACATGGTGCCCACCTCCACGCCAGCACTTCCCTCCACCGCAAGCTCTGGCCCAGAGCCCACTGCCCATGGCCTCATTTCCCTACTAGCTGGCTTAAAATACTGGTGCTCCCCAGCGTGTGGCACAGTCAAATTGAGATACAAGCCTGTGTTATCTGAACTCAGCAAAGTTATTCTTAATCCATATATTCTAAGGCTTATTAGTAGTAGTAGCAGCTTCATTATAGCCTGCAAATCTACAGGAGCTTTCCTTTTTTCAGGTTGGGGGTTTTGTGCCAAACCTAGTTTACTGCTCTACATAGGAAATAACTATATCTTATTTTTTTACTTACATTTAGCCAGACACTAGACTAGACTTATCAGTTAAAACCTAGCAGCAACAGAGTAACCTATATTATTTTAAAAACGCTAGTAATATTCATCTAATAATCAGAGAAGGGGTTGCTTGTAAAATAAACATCCACTTTAAACCAAGAATTGATGAATTTTTGGAAGCTACTCGAGTTGGTTATCCAAAAAGCAGATTCTTTTTAGTTTGGTTTATAGATATTTTTCTACGTTTATCTAAACCATAGGTAGACCCTGTATACTAATGACTAACTTAGGTCTTCCCATAGAGCAAAGCTGTTTACTGACAGAAGTGAACAGAAACAGAGTGGAAAAAATTAATTCCTCTTGTTTGGTGTCTCTCTGCTTATGACTTATTAATCAACCAAAATATTTTTTGCCTATCTTCGCAGGACAAGAGAGACATGGAGCTACTGGAGAGAGTCCAGCTTAGGGCTACAAAGATGATCAGAGGGCTGGAGCACCTGCCCTATGAAGAACGGCTGCGAGAGCTGGGCCTGTTCAGCCTGGGGGAGAGAAGAGTGAGGGGGGATCTGATCAGTGTGTACAAGTACCTGAAGGGAGGGTGTCAAGGGGATGGGGACAAACTCTTTTCAGTTGTCCCATGTGGCAGGACAAGAGACAATGGGCAGAAACTGAAGCACAGGCAGTTCCGCCTGACCGTGAGGGGGAATTTCTTCCCTGTGAGAGTGACGGAGCACTGGACCAGGTTGCCCAGAGAGGTTGTGGAGTCTCCTTTTGTGGAGATCTTCAAGGCCAGCCTGGATGCAGCCCTGTCTAACATGCTCTAGGTGACCCTGCTTGAGCAGGGGGGTTGGACTAGATGTTCTCCAGAGGTCGCTTCCCACCTTACCCATTCTGCGATTCTATGATTTTGTGATTCTATTGTTTTCTGATTTTTTTTTTCTTTTACTACACTGTAAATTTCTAAATTTCTTTTCTCGTTTCTTACACTTCTTTTCTAGACTTGGCATACCACTAGTTAAATATAGTCTATTCACATTGCTTGTTCTATTAAATACATACTTTTAGAGTCTATTCTCTTAGAAAGCTGAGTCTAAATGAGATACATCCTTCCTTTTTAATATCTGTAAAGACAACTCCAAAGAATATTTAATGTCCTGATTTTTCTTATCTATTGCCTCTAATTTCCTTGTCATTACCTGAAATGTAATTATCAAAACTGTTTGTCCAGCTGACTTCTCTACTTGTAAAATCTGTAACTATTAGCATCCATTCAATACTTGTTACATAAGAAAGAGCCATTAATTTTTATTACATGCTTGTATTTTAAAAAAAAAAAATCTCTCCAGCCACTTCCAAGGATTAAGCTACTGGTATAGATTTCAAGCACAGTACTCATGGTTTAATATAAGAGAAGACCTTTTGAGTCAATCCTCCCATGCAGATACTAAAATACTCTGCAGTTATTAAAATACTTTTTGAGAACTGATGCTCTGTTCTCAAACTAACCATGTGCATATCTTTTATCTGATGGTTTTTCTCTCCTAAAAAGATGAGCATGCTGGCTGCACACCATCCATCAAAAACCCCACTCTCTGGAACATGTGTTGAGGTGCCAGGATCCTGCACTGCTTGAAGATGACAAGCAATGGGGCAAATAGCAAGAGAGTTGAGCTCTTCTGATGAAAGGGGATATTTCCTAATTTCCTAATTCCTTTTCAGTGTGCATAGACACAAGAACTGCAGGCACCACCAGAAGTATGAACAAAGGCCCCTAACCTCACCCCCAGCAGTTGTGTCAGAAGTGTCCCCCAGTAGGGTTCAGCATGCTGGTCCTGCAGTGTGGGAAGTCTGCCCCAGTGCGTGGACCTGCCGCCACCACACCAGCAGATCAGGAAGCCCTGACCCCAGTGTGGCACCCTCTGCTCTGCCCCCTTAGGAAGAGAAATAAAACACTATCATCACTCCCTGTGCTTAATAAGAAAGTTTGATTCAGAGGACAGTCACACATTTGAAATGGGGCAAATGCACACACCAGCAGAAGACGGGCACTACAAACCTTTTCTTGTTCACAGTCACGACAACTCTGATTAAATATAAAAGAGAAACACTACTTTAAATGTCACCAGAAACAAGCCCTGCACTTCAACAGCTGACTCATCTCATGCAAATACATGGCCTCCTTCAAATCCAGTATCTCCCTGTTTATCCTCTGGCTGTCATGGCATGATCACACTGCTAACGTGGATGCAATCAGCAGCAAGCAGGGAAGCGTTCGGAGGCCCCACACATGGGCACCGAGACGCTCCACGAGATGCAGCTAGTACAACTCATGCTTTTTGTTCCCAGATACACGCCTCTGCACATCTTTATAATATTCCTACACATTACATGTTCCTACATCACCACCACTGAAGTTCATACTGAAAAATAGTAACTGAATCAGAGGAATAAGAATGGGACTCAATGCTATTCACAACAAAATCATTTATTTCTCTTATGCATAGTCTATTCACACACAAACAGCACATGTGCTCTGAAAAAGATAGAAGTACACTGAAAAAATTCAAAAAAGTATTGTAGAGTGTCATTTTTGAACTACATAGTGACATAGTCATGTAGCAACACAGATTTCCAACCAGAGTAATTCAGAAATGCATGGAAATATTTCTTTTCAAATGTGCAAAACCACTCTTCTTTGCCATCAAAATAGAATTGACAATTCTCATACGAAAACAAATTTCCAAGCCAGAGTTACACAGAAATCAAAGGAAAAGAATTAAAGGAAAGTTCAAGAAAAAAGCATTTTCTTTAGAGAGTTATAGGAAGAAAACTTTAAAAAAGAAGCTGTTCACTAACTAACTGAAACTAAGGAGTAACTGATTCCCCTCCACACTAGTGACACTTTACCTAGCTTTGCTTCAGGGTACATTTGGACTTTAAAGTTGGAATTTTTCATTTTGAAAAGTGTTTTCTTTTCAGGGAGGTTCTACTACACTTTTAAAGATGACTATATGGCTTAGGAACTTTGCTCTGCTAGTGTAGGTGTTCAACATTTGGAGAGAAAAATGAAAGGGTTTTTGTGTTTTTGTTTTAAATGAAGTGAATCTAAAATACTGAATTGTCCAGACATCAGGACGAAAGTTTCCTCTGAAGGGAAAAAATTAAATATGATTACTACTATAAGAGCAACTACTGACGAGTGTCTTAACAGAGGAAGCTGTGTATTTTCCCTTTTCCCTTATCAGTCTCTTATTGGACTGGTAAGAGGAAAACCCATAAGACAGGTCCTACCTCTTATATATCCAGAGTCCAGTCTGCATGTGCAAACTGCATATACTTGTTAATTAGATACTTTTTATGCTAATGTTATAATGACTCTGTATTAAAAATTAGAACTAACTTCATTATGTAAATTCAGATGTAGCCTTTGAAAATAACTGGAATAGAACTTTTAGGAGTCTAGGATAATCCACCAACGTGTATTTTAACTTTTACTGTAAAATTCTTTGCTTATGCTAAATAATCAGCACATTTTCTGTATATATGACCAATGATGCAAATATATTACAGTAATCTCACATACATTTCCCAAAAAAGGAAGAAAAATATTTTAAAATTCAGAGATTTTAACTTTGTCATTTTCTCATCTAACTTGTATTAATGCAGTAATATCAATCCATCTGTTCAGCACATGAATATATATACCCACTTTATATACATGCATACTGTTAATATTATTTATTTGAAGCAAATACATAAAGAGATTCTTTGCATATTCTTGGAATGATCACTGGAAATAAAATAAATGACTCTGTACTGAATATTTCCTTGGGCTAAATTAGAAATTCTCTTATGCATCATCTCTCTCCAATTAGGAATAAAGATGTATTTTTACAGTTCATTCCAAACAGTCCAGTTTGGTGAGAGCTAACTACTGAGCTGCAAACAGCAGTACACACTGCTCATTTCTAACATAAAATGTCTGGTAGTAACAGTAATTGAGTTAGTTTCTTTTATCCTAGACATGTGATAAAACATAATTAATACCGTGGGTACTCTTCCTCTGGGTCTGAGAGTAGGTTAGGGCAGTAAAATGGCCACACGTATCTAATTTAAACCAAATTATGGAGAATAGAGCATACAATTAAAACAGATATTTATCATTTTCAAATGAGCTTATGAGCAAAAATGGCTCTTTCTTAGTTTTAAATATATGCTATCTCCTTAGTATAAATCTACATGTTTGGCAGAATATACGTTTTCCTACTGTAAGGTTGATACACAGCAAACACTTCAACAAAACCTAAAGCATAATGAAACAATGCTTTATTGTAGCCATCTGTCTCCTCCCTTGAGTTTTTTATGATTTTTACAATCTAGTTTCAGGGCTTCGTAAGAAATAATATTAGGTAACATTAATAACAGTATTTAATTAGATGGTTCAAGCCTCAATTTAGAATGAGGCTTCAGCAAGCTTAAACCCAGTTGAGGTATGCATGAGTTGGAGAAAAGGGTCAGAGTAAACACACCAGAAGGTTATTTATTCTGCCCTGACTGGCTACTAAGGGAGAACAAGGTGTGCTCTGCTGTTATATACAGGCATTGGTTCTTCTTATTTCCCCTCCTCCACCTGGCAGACAGGAAAGTTACAGCCAATGCTAATTTAGGTAACATCTAAAGCCTTGCCTGACAAGGTAAGTTCAAATTATGAAGCAATCCCTTCACATACAAAGACCTTGTTATTTAGATTAGTGGTGGATTGGCTCTATCTGACAGCTTGTTTGCTAAAGGTGAGCTCTCTGTATTTCCAATGCAGGCAAGCTACATCATCATTTAAAAAAAATAAAGATGTCAATGCAGGCAAGCTATATCATCATTTAAAAAAAAAGTAAAGATGTCATTGCTTTTATTTGTCACCTAGTTCATGTAATATTCCTTCTTGGTTTTCTTCATTGTTGACTTCTTAAGGAAATAGCTGCAAGTGTGTACCTTCGAGTGAGACACCTAATTTTGTTATGGATGAACACAGTGTTGTGACAAAACAGTGGCACAGCTGTCATAACAGCTGTCACACATTAATCATGACAGTGACAAATAGCATAATTACTTTATCTGGAATGTCTAGCATGCACGCTCAGTATGCACCACTGCCGCCTAAGCATATCAAGCATGGTTTAATTAAAAGACATCAATACAGTTAGTTAGACGTGGTCTTGGAGACACTGATACAAAATGAAAATAAAATTATTTATAGGTTCCTTTCTAGGGACATTCAGTGACCAATTACTTAGTGGACAGGGTAATTTGAATCTTTTTTCCTAATCTGTTCCTTTGATGGCAATTCTGTATGGCAGATCAAGCTACCAGCATGAATATGTTGCTGACCCCAAACCTCAACTATGTACCACGTTCAACCATTATCCCTCCTTCCAAGATAGCTTAAATGTTCGCATCTGTCTCACATCTTCTGGGTGCGCAAAACACAGCAAAATGACAGGCTTCTTTGTACACTGAGTAAAATTTAATGTTCCCACAGAGTCTCTGGTAGTGAGAAAATAGGGCAGCTTGGGTCACAACATGCATGCACATTGGGATCTGCAATTGCACCTGCCAGGGCTTAGGTATTATATCACAGGGACTCATTATAAAGATAACTACCATTGCAAAATGCAAATCCCACTCAGGCTCCAATTTCAAACAACTCAAAGAATTAGGAGCTACATTTTCATTTCAGGTCCATATCCAGTTCATTGTTTCTTTACTTTAGCATCACTCTCTGAGTCCACATGTGCATGAAGGCTTGCAGCTGTTTTGTTTAGGCTTTTCTGAAGGAAAAATAACCCCACAAAATACTGTTGCCAAGGCTCACTTCACACAGCAAATTCCACTGGTAATTACCAGCTCATAGTATTTTTACTTTTTGCTCAAGATTTGTTAAGCTCTGCAACTCATTGAATTCACTTATTGAATTTCTAGGGGCAGTTCATGAATTGTACTGAAGCTGACTCAATGAAATATTAATGAATCAATTTCCATAGACATAGATTCATTATCTCACTGGATGGCATCAGAAAACACAGTCCTGCAGGCAGTATCCTTCCACCTGCCTGCCACAGGATTTCATTTTATTATTCAATTTTTAAAAGCCCACACTCAGACTTCATGGTAAGTTTACACCAGCAGTTTTTCAGTCTCTCGCTCCAAGATAAAATTAACAGAAAACACTGTAATATTATTTAGGTGAACCTCACTAATCCATCATATGTGATTTCTCATTAACCCTCAAAGAGAGATTGTCAGGGATGTGCCAGGGATCACAGGAAGCACAGATTTTTCAAATACAATAAAGTATTTCCAACTACAAAAGTTTTTTTTTTTCATTAAAAAAGGGGAAGACGGCAAAATATTTTACTAATTGGCTTCTGGGGGCAGGAAATTAATATTAATGAATCCAGGACTTAATGACTGGATTTAAGCTTTCACAGAACCGTCTGTGGAGCTAGAGACACCAGACATGCATGTAACAACTTGAACCCATTTTAGCTACATTTATTTTTAAGATAGTGCTTTGAATAAGGAGCGGGTCACCCTGTGGTACCTTGCATAATTATTCTCCTGTTCCCCAAAGAATTGCTTGCACCTGAGTCTTCTCTCAGCTGTTCCAGGTTCATAACTAGCATCACTGCACTGACTTCCATTTTCCGATGAGGAGGAAGCTAATGAGGAAAATCTTTATTCTTCTCTCTGTGTGCACCAGCTAGCCCACAGTAGCACTCTCCCTCCTTCACAATGGTAACCAGCAGGCTTTTGGTGTAAAAACTAGCAGCAGTCGATTGTATTTATCTCCTTGACTAAGAGGTTTATTATTTATCTTCCCCATTGCAGTGCCCATGTGGCAGCCCTGATATTGAGCAGCTGGACAGATTGCACCCTGGAGCCACATCTGCAGCTATATAGATCAACACCACTTTCATTGCCTCAGTGCTGGAGAAGTTTATCTTCTGTCAGCTAGATTTACTACTGACTTCATGAATTGTTAAGGGTTTCCCTTCTCCTCCCTCCAGTTTGATCTTCAAACTGCATTAGTGTAATATGGAACTGATTGTTAACAGCTGATTAGTTAAGCATTTGTTTACTTTTTTCTAATTAATAGGGATTTCCAGTTGGGTTTGCAAAGATGAATCTTGAATGGTGAATAGAATAAACAGTGGTTGCTTGGCAAAGCTAGGAAAGAGCAGTAAAGGATTGCAAGCTATACAACAGTACAAGAAGATATATCCAAATACGTGAGTGTGTCATGGATCAACCGTGAAACAATCACGGTTGTTTCAGTCACTTCTTAGTATTAGATCTGACCAGGCAGTAATTACTCACATTAGGCCTTCCTCCCTGAGGAACTAAGCAAATCAAATCCAAAACAATTTGCTTTCCTTTCCATATGTAAGGGCAACAAATTGCATTCTGAGCCTGATGGCAATGACACCTCCAATGGACAATCTGTTGCACTGGCAGGATCTTTTTCTAAGAATTTATTCAACAAACAATAATTTTCTATAAACCCATGTGCCTATGCACTATCATCAAGCTGCCATCCGGATAGCTGTCACACTAGCAAGGCAGAGGCCAAGAAAGTGGACTCGTTCCTTAAATAATGGTTGTGAGATTCTAGCTTTTCATTTCCACTAGGCTAGCAAATTTTGGAGCAAGTCTCTCCATTTTCTTGTGACCCAGTAAAGCATCTGGGTTTAAGCCTTAACTAAAAAGTACCTGCCAGTTAAGAGCCAGCTACAACGAGCAGGTAGCAAACTGAACAAACTGAACAAACTTAACACAAACTAGAGTGCCCTTAACTTGTCTCTGTTTTCTCCTCAGTATTGGTAGACTGCAATCATACGAGCAGAAGGACTGTTTTTTTCTTTCTCTTTCATTCCGTTTCTTGTAAGTTTGAAAATGTTACATTGTTTACCTACTTTAAGGAAGATTCTAAAGGAAAATAAGGAATTCTCAAGGTATTGCAGCTCAGTTCAACTCTGGAAGCACAGGCAGTCTTTAGACATAAGATTATTGTGCTGTTAGCTCCTCTGTTTCCAGCACAAAAAAGTTTAGTATAATTCCCATACTTTTGATGTCAATCTCCATACCACGTGATATCAACTCAAATCTTACTGAATGTAGATCACCTTTGCACTAAGTAACACACTTTCACTTTGCTCCCTCAAGCCTTTTTCCCCAGCTATTATCTTAATGAACCTAAAATTGGGAAAGTCTTGGGTCCTGTATCTGCCCACCTTTAAAACAGCTATACAATTCCACAGTTCCACATTAGCATACTCTTTACATTTCTACAAGATCAAGTCTCCACTGGAACAAGACGTGTTAGCCCAGAGGAGAACTCCCAGAAAAACTTAACTATCTGTACATAACATAAAAGACTCTGCTGTAATGGGAGTCAGAAACTAGAAGTATTTTCAGAAGGAATGGAAAGAATCAGAGAAATAGAATTTGATCTGCAATGAATGGATCCAATAAACTTTTTTATTGCTTGGTATAAGCTTATATGCAGGGCACTGGGCAGACTTCCACTGAGAGCAGCAGTTTCTAAGTCACAAGTAGGAGAGGCAAAGAGAGAAGTCAAACATTCAACAGGCTTAGATAACCAAGCAGTTTACACAGGGCAAGGTTTCTCTTTTTTTCATTTTCCATAATTTCTAGACATTTAAACTGCTCGGTTTTGTCAGCTCTTTGAAAAAGATATTCTTATTCCAAATGACCGTTTGCAGCAGCTTAAGAGATTTGCTCATGTGTGTAACCACAGTTCAATCTGAATCATATTATCTGAGACCACGACTGAGCTGTCAAAGCAAAATTAAACAATCATTTCTGACAACAAGAGAGACTTAAGCAGTCCTCCTTTAAACATTTTGTGTTCAGCAATGGTATATTTTTAATCATGGGTGGTTAGCATTTCATCCTTGCTATCTGGAATATATTACATCTTTCAGATGTTGAAATCAAGTACTGTAAAATCGTGAATTAAAGCAGGACTGTGTTTTGCATAGTGTAACACATAGTTAAGTTGAGCCTTGTCCATAAAAATACAGTATGAAATATCCAACTGATTTTTTCTTCATCTACATAAATACAGTACAGAGAATATTGCTAATGAAGTGGATTTCAGGTCACTTAGACACCTTAGGAAAAGGTTACCACTTTATTTTAAGTATCCCATCAATCATTATGAATTAGTGTGGTGTTCTGTGGAAAATTACTGATCTTAATTCATATTGTATTCATGAGTATGTCAAATATATGCCCAGAGAGCTATCTATGTAGACAGAATACGTTAAGCATGACCTATTCCCACTCCTGCTAGGAAGGGTGCTAGTTTTAATGTGAGGGATGCACATCTGTGCTTTCTTTACAGTTCAGTCTGCACAGAAAGACTGAGCAACAACAGGCTCTTGAGACATTCACCTTTTTAACAGCCTCTAGTCAGCTGCCTCATCCCTTACAGTTGGCAGATTGTGGCCATATGGATCCACAGACATGATTTCCTGTTGAGTCCTTGTGTCTTCATGCACACTGTAGGGCGACTTGACAGATCTGTGCCATGTGCATGCCTCTATACTCCTTACCGAGATTTCCACCACCTGTGTTGTTCAGCAAAAGCAGCAGCAAAAACTCTACAACTGTTCAGTACATCAGTACATTAAGACGGTTTCTGCACCATAAATTTTGTTGTTCTGATTAGCCCATGTTTCTTGTAGGAGATATTCTCCAGGTCCTCCTCCTCCTCCTCATATTTAGCCACATTCCTTCTCTGATCTCATGGTGGTGGCCATTCTACATGCAGTTGCACACTTCTGTAACTACACCATCCAAGGGAAACATAAAGGAACTGATTTTGCTTCATATGCACATCTAACTTGGAAATAGAAATAATGCCTATCTGCAGAATTCTGTTAAAATTAAGTGTTATTTTTGGAATTGAATAAGGAAGGGAATGAAAAGAAAGCAATGAGTTGATTTCCACTGTGTTGTGGTAGTAAATGTTCTCTATGGATGAATGGGTCCAAGTAACCTCCAAAGTCTGTGGAACTCGTTAATGCAGAGCAAGAAGACTGGGAAGTCTTAAAAGAGTAGGCCCCACAAGAGTCTGGATCATAATTTGAATGTTTCAGGAAAAAGAAGAAGAAAAATTCTTGACAGCTGTTTTGAGATCCATGCTTTCATTGCTTGTCTGTAGCTCTGTCACACACAAGCCTGATCACTTCACTGCTTTCTGGATTAAGCTTTTCATAACTGTGTTAAAGAAGGATGCACTTACATTTTTAGGTCAGCCCTGCAAATGACTCTTGAAAGTACAGACCCTGTTCTGAAAATGCTTACATGCATTCAAAGAATAACTCACAGAAAATTAAATGGACATACAAGTATGTTCAGGCTAGGGACTTTTCGAATACATTTTTGCTTAGGCACAAGGTTACCTGGTTCCCAATCTAAGCAAGTGTGTGTCCCTGCCTTACGTGGATTCCTCCATCTGAGTGTCGCTAGCTCAGGGATTTCTACTTCCATGTTCTTTGGGTGCTATGTCCATGCCCTCAGAGTCATCATCAAAAGCAGCAGCACTCAGAGTCTAAAGCTGCATTTGAAGTGTCCAGGAGTTAGGCTTTTAAATCATTTAGCTGCTTTGAAATTGTAATCTATTATCTCCATTTTTGTCAGTGAAGCTTGATGCACAGTCATTAATGCAACACGGATAATACGCAAAGAACACATTATTACTATTCACTTTATTATAGAGGAAGAAGACAGATTTGGAACCGAGGTTTTAAAGTTTGTGCCGTTCTGAAACAAGTACCCCCCTAGAAGGAGAAATCACTGATCAGCAGATATAGCAGAAGAAATTCCAATTTATATCCTTGCCATATAAAATATATCACAAATATAACCTCATTATTGCACTAACTATCCAAGTGTCATGATTACATTGAGAATGTTCTCTTTATTCTCTAATCAGGGACATAAGCATGCCTAATATATGAGGATAACAATCAACCATCCCTTGGCTTAATGCCTAGATGAATGGCCTAAATGGATCCACTCCTATAACATAATAACAGACATGCTTGCTCACTTCTCTACTTGATTGTTATTGTAAACAATGTTATAATGATGATGTAATAACAATCTGATGATTCACAAACAGTAGCAACCTTAGCATAAAAACTATTTTACAATATGGTCCTAAACCAACTAACAGTAGTCTGTAGTTCTATCACATACAGGCCTGATTACTTCATTGCTTTTTAGATTAAACTGTTCATACCTGTTGCAACCAAAGGATGCATTTATATTTTTAGGTCAGTCCTGCAAATGCTGTCTTGAAAGCACATACTCAGTTCTGAAAATGGTTACATACATACTTGTATGTATGTATGTATGTACGTAAGTTCTGAAAATGATAGCATACTATCTTACAACAGTAAAAATAAAAATTATTTTTAAAAATAAACTTAAATTTACTATAAAATTTACTTTAAAATTTACTTTGAAAATTATTTTTGTTTGAAAACAAAAATGTTTGACTTGTTAGAGCAAGATCTTGCCAAGCACTTAAAAAGTATATGACTGCCCCAGGACATGGTTTTGCTGAGCTGACTTTTTGTAAGAGGCAGTGATCTATCAAAGCCTTTTTATTTTGTAGAAAAGGATTTGATCTCTAAGCACACTAACTAGTTATCAAAAACAACAAAATACTTCAGACCGCATTGGCACATGTAACGTGCATGTCCTCTGTTGATCATATACACACCTGTAGTATTCCACTATTCTACAGTTTCATGCTGAAATCTTCGCATTTTTTTCTCTTCAAAATTACAAGCCTCTGTAGTACTGTTAAAATGATTGCTTCAACAAAGAATGTTCCCTTAAACCACCCCAATTAAAATTGTTTCAGTGTTTACCTGACACCCACATTCTGCTAAGAAGAGAATATGTGCCATAGAAGTGACAACACGGTCAACACAAGCAGAAGACTTAAATTAGAGAAGTAGGGCTAAAGTTTGCAAGCACCACACATCCCCAAATGAGGCCATTGCAAATGCAGTGACACAGCTAATTCAATACCAGTGCCCAGAGCAAAATATGAAAGGATAGCATGGATGAGGTACAAATAGAGAAAAATCTCTAGAAGACCTGCTAAACTGGGAGCATGCGGCTTGGCTTTCTTGAGATACAACAGCAGAAAGTCAGCCAAGGTCCAGCTCCAACTGAGAAAGGAACATGCGTTCTGTGCAGTGTTACGAGGGGATCTTGGAAAGCCACACAGGGAGGGGGGTGCGCTTATGGCTAAAATAGCCTTAACAGATGTCTGTAAAAGAGCTGCTTGCAGCATACTGCCTGCCACTCTCTTGCCTGGAAAAACATCCAAGTGGCATTCCCCGAAGGGTTAAGTAATTTAATACTTTCTCCACAGACAGACTGTAATAAGAGTTGACCTCGAGAAAGCTCAGGCAGCTACCAAGTATGCTGATACTGTCCTAAGGGCAGTTCCGTCTCCTCAAGGTTCAGGCACAAGAAGTGGGATCTCACTCTGACCATGTCAGAGTGGTTTGCAAGGTTAACCATGGCACTAGCTGAAGACACAGCTAGTACAGCACGCTTTATGAATCTTTATGTTGACTACCATAACTTATTTTGCTCCATTTCTCTCCGCTACCCTGAGGTCATTAAAAAACAGCTTATAAAAATACCAAGCTATTTCTAGAAATCAATGCTCGCTCATTATAAGCGTGGTAATTTATGTAGAAAAATAAAGTTTTTTGGTTCCTATAGAAAGAAAACTTTACAAACAACCAGGGACATATAGGCTGGACATAATTTCTTTACACTTGAGCCCTAGGGGCTTGGAAAAGTATCTAGGACAGAAACTAGCCAGTATAACATTAAGTACAACTTGGGACTACAGAGAAACATTTTATATCGACGTTAGTCTTGCAGGGAAACACTAAAGGATGAAATGGGTCCATTTCATCGTGGGTCCACTACAGTTGCATGTCAATAAAAAATATATAATTTCTACCCTAACTACCTAAAAGGGTGGAGAAATCCATACAGACCTCTTTTATACGCACTGCACAAGATGACTAAATAGAAGGAACAACCAGGACATCTATTACTCACATCTTTAAATGTATGAATGAAAAGTTTGTGCTGGGCAGCACTTAATATCCATTAGTAGTTATGCATAATTTTTCAGGAGTAATATCTAGTACATTAAAGGAAGAAAATGAAAAAAATATGATGAACCCATGAATTCAAAAAAGCCCTGCCATCCCATTCCAAATCCTTTGAACAAAAGAACCTCTTATAAAAAAAAAATAATTGAAAAGAAAAAGAACTTGGAAAGAAATTGAAAAGGAAAGGAAATTACTACATGTTACTATAACTGGGACAGATTGTATCACAGGATTATTAGAATTTGGAGGAAAACATTATTATTTTCTAAATTGAATTGGATTATTTATTACAGTTCTAAAAAGTATTGAACACAAGGAAGATTCCAAGCAAATATTAGATTAGACCAGGAAATAATATATATGAGAGAAGTGGTTCTGAGATAAATCTCTATATAAACATTACAAATATTAAATTCTCCTTCATGTAGCTCCGATCTGATAAGAATACCCTTACATTTTCTAAATAGCTAGTACTGTAGTTCTAGTTACTACCTATACAGAAAAACTGTAGGTCACATTCTGACTGCAGGAAATCCCACGTTCAGTAGAGAAAGTACAGGGAGGGGATTTTTTTCCATTTTAATCAGGGCCCATCTGACACTTCATTCAGCCTTTATCGACCTTCCACATGAACAGATTCTCTACACTCTTTAGACTGGAAAATGGGATACAATGGCACTGCTTTTCTTACATTATTCTTTTTCCCAGTGCAGACATCACCTTTCTGACACTGGGAAATTGAACATATCTAAATACTGAACGTCATTGTCTTCTACACAGGCCAAACAGACTTTCTTTGGATCCTTACTTCCTTTAATGGCTTATAGCAGCAACTTGGAAGGAATCTGTAAAACGTTTTAGAACTACACATTGCTTTTGGTTATTCAGCAGATGTCTGCATCCAAAAAATCATAAATGTAGTCATGTGTGAATGTGATTTCAGAGACCATAATCAAGAGTAAGCTTACTGTCCAGCTTCTAGCTCTCATTCCTAATCTTTGTCTCAAGTGCCACCCAAGCCAAACCCAAGCCTGTTGGACACTTTTTCATAAATATAATTAGGGAATTAGAAAGCTGTATAAATCCTTTGAATTGTTGATACTAATCAGCTGGTGGCTGTTTAACCTTTTCAGAATTCTATATCACATTTCAGTCTTTACCAAGTAATTTATAAGATTGTGCTGCATTTAGAGTTTGTAAATATGACTGTACTCATTTAGTGAAAGGATTTTTTTCTCTTGTATATATATATATATATTTATATATATATGTTTTCTATTATGTGTTCATCACAAAACTGATTTGCTATTCAATACTAGTCTTTAAATCAACAGCTGGGTCAAAATTGTCATAACTAGAAGCAGCATCTTCACAGGAGTGACACCTACGCAACAGTCATGCTACATCTGCTTGTTTGGGGAAACAAGGCCAAGAGTGTGGACTGATGCCACAAGTAAAGCAGTAAAGCCAAAACTGCATGCAATGAAACCGCAGAGAGTTACGTTCGATATTTTCTGTTGTTTACAAATTCTACCCCAGTCCCTCCCTGTCAGGCTGATAAGACAGAACTGGTCATTTGGAAGCAACAAAGCAAATTTTGTTCCAGTCACAGCCAAACCACTTTGTGCAAACTCTAATATTATAGTAAGCCAAGAGCTTCAGGATTTGGGATTGCTGGATTGTTTTGTTTTGGTTTATTTTGTTGCAGAAATACAATAATTCTGTAAATCCTGTGTTGGAAATATTCCCAGGTATTTTAACAGAAAGACAACAATGGTGGACACATGCCATTTTTTCTTCAAGTACAGTCTCCTCAAATTAAGTACCCTCTCCCCTGCAAGCCAATTAGAAAAAATCTCTTCTAACTCATAATATTTGTATTAGAGTTGAAGGCAACTCCTTTCTCCCCAGTAAGGGCAAGGGCACTGTACGGAGAGGGCAGGTCAGCTTCCAGTACAACCATCTTTCAGCGTTACGCTCGAGGAGGACAGCTCTAATTAAGCTACAAGCTCTGTGATTTAAGGTGGAAGGAGCGCACAAATCTGCACTGAACAAGTCCTTCAGACATCATGCCAATTACCATTTATGTAGGCACGAGGCCTCTGCAGGTGCCCTCTACCAGTACACTGAGACAGCCCGCTTTGCAGGGCAGCCTGCATCTCATTAGCATTCATGAATTAGCTTAATCTCTGAGATAAAAAAAAGCTTCCCCGTTGCACAGACAAGGCAATTGCTACTCAGTACATAGTGAGAGGCAATTTAATAAATACAACCATAGTTTTAGATAACCCAAATTCTAAATTTCTGAATCAAAGCATGCCTACTAGACATGCTGGGACCTGTGTCCTTGCTGACCTCCCTCAAAGGACACTTTTTAATACCCTTGCAAGGTTGGAACAAGGCATCAGCTGTCCACACACTACCATCTGATCATCCTCTGTGCTCATTTTCTCCATTATGATAACAATTTTAATTGTAGTAACTTCTTGGAGGCTACAAGTTGGTTAATTAACATACATGAAGCACTTTGAGATCTTCAGAAGTACAGGGTACAGGATCCTGAGGGCAGATCAAATTACATAGTTCCTCCATCTGAGGATCCCTCGTTAGATAAATGTGTCTATGGGTAGCTGCTTGGCAAGTACTTAAAGATGTAGTGATTGTCTGATGCTTTCACTATGCAGGACTCTTCCTGTGTACAGATATAGAGCTGACTAATCTATTTAGACCTACCTTATCAGTATTTTATCTGAGGAACACTGTGGCAATTTACAGAGGAATGAAGGTTAAAAAAAATCTCTGCATAATGGATTAAAGGGTGGAGAGTTATAGCCAAGCAAATATTCTATATATTGCATTTTTATTACTATTTACAAAGATGCAATGCTCTTCTGTACTTCCTTTTGCAGTTAGAAGGGGTCACTTAGTTCCTCCAAGATACCTACCAGCCCATTTAATGACCTTTCTTTTACTTCATACTAAACTTCCCAACTCCACCCTTTCCCTGTACGTATCATAGTCTCCCTTATTGCCACAACTAATACATAGATGGGAAGTAAAATTTCCAAGTCCCTGAATGACTTAAATCACACTGAAATTCCACAAGTTATCATCTCCTAAATACTTCTGAAAGTTGTATCTAGTAAGCTCTACAGCACAAATACAAATCTTATGTAATTTTGCCGCTGTAACTGCAAATCGTAGCTATTTTTGAAAACTTAGGTATTGCAAAGCATATGCAAATGCCACTTTCTCAGCAGCTTACATCTGCTCAGCACCAAACAGGATCGCATCCCTTGAGAAAATGCTTTTCTATCATGCTATTCTGTTTTTACTGTGTGAAATAGTAGACAGGAAGGTCCTCCCTGATGACAGGCCTGAACTATCACAGCTTCCTACCTCCCGGAATTATTTCTGCAGGGGGTTGTATCAGTCAGTCAAATAACTGCCTTCTGGGAGTATTATTTCCAGTGGTGATTCCAGGTGCTCCTGACAGGCAAATATAGATGGTTACAAATGACTTACAAATATTTGGGGAAGAGAGGGAAAGGAAGGTGGAGATGCTGAAGAGACATTGTTTTAACCCCAAGGTAGCATACATCTTGTTCAAGGTTTTAGGTGGGGCTCTACCATTACATGGAAAACTCCCACTATTCTTGACAGAGGTGCAACATATTTTTTCCCGGATCATATGGGAAGTGATTAGAATCGCTAACAAAATTTGGGGTCTGTATTTCCCAGGTTAGTTTCACTGCTAGCTGGTTCTTATGTGGTCAGATAGTAGGGGAGTGGTTTTCTACTCTTTCCCATGACATATAGATATGCAAACAAATGAGAGAAAATGCAGTCTGCAAATAATTAAACCTGTAAAGTAGCTGCGCAGTTTGAAACCATTACCTAAAATGCATTTCTTTTAAGCATTATTTTCAGCTAAAGCCCTCCTGCCTATGACTGCAGGCATGGGGATAGTTTACCGTGGTTAAGAAGAACAAAAACAAAATCCAAGGCACAAAAATAACCTAACAGAGAAAATGATAGATGTCTACCAGGAGGGGGGACTTCAGCACAGGAAACATGCTGGCTGGTGAAATTCTTTCCTCTTAGCTTGCATATCAGTCAGATAGACACAGCTGCTTCTGCTTCAGTCTCAAGTTGACAATTTCTGGAAAGGCAAACCGCAGACTTCTCTACGGGACCAGAAAAAGGGATGTGGTCAGTATTTTACTACCAGTAATCTAAGCCTTATGGGAAACAGCGCCTTTTGAATTTACTGTACACTTCTGCAAAACTCTCGTGCCAGCCTTCAGAGGTCAGTAAGCATCAATATATTTAGATCTCTGGCCTTACTAAGAATCAGTAAGAACAACAGCAATAATGCCAATTTAAATGCACACTGAATTACTCAAGCCAAGAATATGGCACATCCAAAAAACACTATGGTACAAGGTGACCTGTAAATCAGATTACTGCTTAATAGAAGAATGAGAAAATAATCGGTTCCATAAAGTAGAAGGAAGGAAAACTGAAGTGCAGTGTTGTAACCATCTACAGTTTCTCACTTGGAAAACTTGTATGTTAATCTATGCAACTATTTTAGCTCAAATATTTTCAGATAAGCATTTGCGTATTTAAGGTCTTATTGAAGTCATATGCGAAGCATCCTCTGGATTAGGAAGATTTTCCATTATGAATATTTTTGAGACTACTCTTGAGATTGGTCCTTTTGAGAAACCTCTAATTCACTCTATGAGTTAGATATTGATAGATTATAGAGAGATGTATGTATTTATCTTCTAGCTTTAGACTAGATGTTATATGCTATACATTTATTCTCTGTCTGATCAGCTGCTTCAGAAAAAGTCACTAAAAAGTCACTAAATCACTAATATTTTATTACTGTTCCAATCTAAAAGTATCTTTAGCACCTTGTATCTGGAGTAAAGAACAATATAGACTCTGAATCAAGCGTCAAAGAGGGTCTCCTTCTACAAAAGTAAAATCCTATGCGTAAAAGTAATCAAATACAGACTATTAAAACCTTTTCTGGATGCAAAATAATGGAAGCTGTATCACAGCCCAACATGGAAATAATGTATAGATATACCATAGATATTGTATATCAGAGATAAATAAATGTATGCAGATTAATGCTACTTTTCCGTATTGCAGTCTCATGCTGTGGACGTATGGTAGTTTTTAAATCATTTTCTGTATGATGACAGTCTTTGCTGGATAGGAATACCACCAGCTGAGGGACTCTGAGCAAGAAAACAACAGGAGTAATGATACCACATTTGACCTCACCATAAGCCTTCTCCCTCGGTAAACTTCCTTCTTCTAGAGCTGTATGATACCTTATTTGTAAACTGAATCAGCATCCCTACTCTCTGCTATCACATAAGAAATACTTAACATATGATGTAATATTTTCATATTCTGCTCCTACTGTAATTATTTAGGTTTCTGAATAGACTACATCATTTAACATCTATTAGCACACTATATCCACATTTATTGTGCCATAACAATGTCATCACAGATTAAAACCATGCAGACGATCAATATATGTTTGCAAACGCTAGTAACTATCCATATCCAGATTTGCTTCTCTAGAATTTTTATTCCTCTAATTGTAGTTCTATTAACAACAGTCTTGGTTGTTTTAGAGCCTGTACTTCCAACCTACATCCTCCTACAAATTGCCATATTGTTTATATCAGCTAATATTTGGAATTCCAGTTGCACACAGCATGGAAAAATGACAGTTTATATCACAGCCTGCATGCTGACAGTAATATAAGAATGGTGTGTATGACAGCCATATAAGGAAGGCAGAAGTCCCTACTACTATTTGAGAAAGGCTAGACAAGATTTTCTGAGGCATGGCAAAGCCAAATTAAAGAGGCTGGGAATCAGCAGCATTGCACATTTCAGGATCTCCAGAGCAGTCTTCAAAGATGATGCAGCAAGGTGGTTTCAGCTTGTTTTGAGCACTTATTATGCAATAGTAAAGGTCAGAAATACATTTCCAGCTATAGATTATACAAAACCTGAGATTCTGTTCCCCTCAAGCTACCCAAAGATCTTCAGCCTGACTTATGGCCAATACTGCATACACTAATCTGGAGGTAGGAGGGAATAATGTGCTGCTTTTGGAACATAATCCTTAATAAGAATCTCAGAGTGCTTTACAAACATTACCTAATTAATTCTCCCTGTAGTTCTGTAAGTAGATACTGTTAACATAATTATAATAAGTAAACTGAGACACAGGAAGATGAAGCCCAGATTTTGCAACTGGCTGAGAGAAAGGAGAGAAATTACAATCTGTTTCTTCATAAAATGAGTCAAAGAGCTTTTAGAAACTCTCCTCACCCTGTCATGCAGACCATCCCCATCTCACAAGAAGAAGTAACGCTATAGGACATGTGGCTCATCAAGCTAATCTTGCTCAATGGTAAAAGAAATACAAAAATTGAAAGAAATGATTTGTCAGTCTCGCAGGACAGAAAATATTGTGTACAATTTTGTGGGCATTTTGCAAGGCTTTCCCAAGTATAGTAACCTCTTGCTTGCATAATAGTGGACCCCACAAAGAAGAACATCTTCCCAGCTTCTTCATAAAATGCTCAGACACTTGTATTCTGGTGGTTTTAGTTAAATTGGCCATATTTCCTCATAACCTAAATTCACTTACTAAGCAAAGCATGTGTATAATTTTTTATCATAACAAGTAGCAACAATATAGAATAGAGCTATGCAATTTCTAGGATTTGAGTTTGACTATTTAATCTTGACTATTTAATCTGTACGTTTACTAGCACAGTTTTCAAAATTTTTGCCACTTGGTGCATTTATTTTCTTCAGTTCTGCTGCAGAAACATGTATAGGCCATCCTCAGAAATCTCAGTGCTCTTCACTCACTGGTCTCTAGATGAAAACCAAGATATAATGCTGCTGTGAAATGTGCTAGGCTTTGCCAGTCCATCCAGTATCAGCATGGGAACTAACATATCGAATCTCTCCATCACCGAAATGAGATAAAGCAGCTTTTGGAATGAGATCACTATGTCAGAGTTTCACTCTGTATCTGATTTCCTTTCAGCGTGCAGAGGAGACCAGAGAGGGAAGACTGAGAAAGAGATCAAATTCAAACTACTTTCTAATTAGCAGAATTTTTAACAAATATAGCACTATTGCCTATCTTACTGTGTCTTGTCTAGCTTTTTATTACGTCAAAAAGATTAATCCTATCATCCAGGATTAGGGAATAAGCGGACTAAATAGTCAAAGAAAAAAATGTCAGCATTTTACTCCTTCTCTCTCTCATTCCCTAATTTCATGACTGAATTACAGCTGCAGTATTTCAAGGAGAAGGTGGAGTTACAAGCAGTGTAAGGAAGAAACACTAGGACAGAGATCTTTTAATTTAAAGCTATTTAGAAGGAAAGGAAGAGTTCACTTTTATCTTAACACAGATCAGTCGGCTTGAAGGAGTAACCCTGTGATCTCACAACATGTTTAAGCACTTAATTTTTCCTGACCCAGAGCTATTTTCCCTTATATCCAATGTTTATGTATCTCTGAATGTATGACTGCTTCTTTCTGCCGTTGGAGCACAGCCAGAATCCACCCTCACCTTGATCCTGCTTATACTGACTCTTTATTCATGCCTTAATTGCTTCAACTATTTCCTTCTTCCTATCAGAAATCTATTCTCCAAAATGAGCCATCAGCAAAAAATGCATTATTTTCTGTCCCTTCAGGAAACAGAAAGAAAGAAAGAAAGAAAGAAAGAAAGAAAGAAAGAAAGAAAGAAAGAAAGAAAGAAAGAAAGAAAGAAAGAAAGAAAGAAAGAAAGAAAGAAAGAAAGAAAGAAAGAAAGAAAGAAAGAAAGAAAGAAAGAAAGAAAGAAAGAAAGAAAGAAAGAAAGAAAGAAAGAAAGAAAGAAAGAAAGAAAGAAAGAAAGAAAGAATACATTCAGTATTTAGGCCCCTTTTTTTTCCCCCCTTAGTAGAGCTGCACAATATCTGTGTAAGCAATACCCATAGCCATAGTTCTCCCATGCTCACCCTTCTTGTCCTACCAGCCCTGGCTGAAGTGCAGTCAGCACCTTTCAAATTCTGTCTCTCCACCCAAAAACAAAGAACATTATGGGGCTTCTCCGTTGCCTGTTTAATTAAGTGGAAACACCTACCTCCTTTTGCTTTTAAGGACTTCCCTGACTGAAGATGAACAGAAAGCAAGAGCTGGTTAAGTCTTGGGGAACCAGAATACAGATTAACAGAGAGTACATTTTACACAAATCTAACCTTAAATTTCCTTTTGCTCATTTCCTTCATTTATTTATTTTAATTTAAATCTATCTAACTTTTGAGCCTCCTTTCAGCCTGTCCCTTTCTGATTTTAAGAAGACAATTTAGATGCTAACGTTCTGTCTTGGCCTTTTCTTGCTGAAGAAGGAAAAAAGCCTTTGTTAATAGATTTCAAACAAATGTGGACATGCATACATACACACATGTGCAAATACCTTAAAAGTTAGGATGCTGCTGCTCTTCCTGTACCACATATATCTCATGGTACTGATTTCAGCCCACACCTACAAAATTTTGGGGAATACCCCAAAATATGTATCACTCACAGATATGCTGCTTTCAAGTCTGTCTCCTGATTCACTCTCCTGCTCATTTCCATATCCTCCTCCTATTTAATCTACCTGCCATTTTGATATTGTGAAGTGTTGGACAAGACTGAGCACAAAAATAGGCTGTGTGAGATGAATTTAAAAAACAAAAAAGTTAAAAATTGTAATTTGATTTTAAAGAGCAACTAATGGCAATCAAATTCTATAATTTGGCTTGTCACATACCCTGCCTCTCATACTTTGGTATTTCTGGACTTTCAGAAGTCGCAGTATAGTGACTGTAGTTGCTAATTTTTATTGGTTCTTTCTTTTGGAAGAGGAAGAAAAGGAAGGAAGGACTGAAGACGTGTGTCAGCTTCCTTTTCTTTGAGAACTTTAATTTAAAATCCCTTAGAGAATTGCTTTCTGCTTTAAATCACTTCAGTTATCTTCCAGACTTCGTGGCCCTGTCCTCTTTCCCTCATGCATAGAGAACTCCCACAGTGATGTACCAGGAAGAATAAAGTGAAACTGTAGATAACAAAATGTTAAAATGAAAATATTTGAGATTTTTTTCTCACATATATTATTAAAATGTAAATATAGCATAATTAAAAAAAATTAATAGTATATATATGGTCCAGTACAGTTATAAATCTGAGCCAGAACAAATGTGAAATACATGCTTCCAGCTACTTCCCAGTAATGGTGGTAGGTTAGTTACTCAACTCTGCAATTAACTGTACAAATCCACATCAAAATGTTTGGAGCTTGAAATAATTACCTGAACATGACTCACTGAAATTAGAACAAGAATTGTCTCTCCAACATTTAGTACAGCTGCCAGAAAATAAAGTAGTAAATTAAGGAAACATCAGAAGGAAAGGAATTAAAAGGAAAGCTGTGGGAAGACGGGGAAAAGTACTTAATGTTATTATGTACTTTCTTCTTCATAATTGCCCTGTCTCCTACTCCCAGGCCTCACCAAAATGGTGATATGTAACAAGTTTTATAGATGGATCATAAAAAATAGTGGTCTTCAAAATACCTACCATTTAAGGTGTCTCTTGGTGCTTTGTATTATCTAACTTGTTGGCAAATGTTTTCAGAAGAGATTACAGGATTTTTTGAATTAAGAACAGAAAACAACAACAAAAACAAAGAATATGGTTTCCATATTTCTTTTTTTCCATGTTATTCACATTTCATAATTTTCTTAGGTCTAAATTACTGAAAAAAGTCATGAATGTACTATATACATATTCCATTCATTCTACATAAAGATGCAAAAGATGCGAGTCTCCAAACATTAAAAACAAAAAGACACAAATAGATTTGAATCAACAACTGACTACAGTCAGTTTTTTTACTCACTTGATTCAGATTATGGTGTCATCCCCAAAACATTGCATACAGCCTAGTTTCACCAGAAGTTCCTTTCTTCGCATGAAATTTTCCTATAGCTGGAACATTTCCAAGTTGTATTCATATTTAATATTGAGCGAGCACAAACATAGTCCTAAGAACCATCAACTTTTCTTTCTTTTCCTATTTTTGAAGATTTTTCTTGGGAAAGATGAAAAATAGTGTCAGCACAACTGGGAAGTGTTAGCAGCATGAAGACATTATCAAAATCCATGGTATACTGGGTTAGATTACAGGGAAAGTCCCTTTGAAATGATCTGGGTAATTTTAAGAATTTTTTACTACCATTTCAACTTACTATACAGCAACCCCAGGGAACAATTAATTACATTATCTCTACCACAGTGTTTAATGAGAGTTGTGAGGTCTCTGTGCATGTATGTCCTCCTCACCACATCACTGCAAACTTCATAGACAAATTTCTAATCTTGGGTAGACTTCCCAGACACCTTTACTCTCATATCCAAAGACATAAATTGAGTCCTTGATTTCCAAGCTCTATTTGCCATACTGAATTTCTAAAATACAACAGAGAATTCTATGCACATATAATTCTATCTTCTTTGATGTTACTTGTGTTATTATACCTTTTTCATCCCTCAGAATAAAATTATCATAATTATATCAAGAGCATATGTATTATAGACACTGCCTTCATCATATCTCAAAGTAACTCTACTTCAGGTCTTTTTGTATTTTATAGATCACCATCATATCATGTTTAGTTTGGGGTCAGGGGACTCCCAAGAAAAATAGGCTAATATGATGAAAACATATTTATTATTCTCATCATCTACAGAGTTATGAGATATTCACTCTAGATTATTCCCTGCTTTTCTTGCTTTCTTTGTTTTCTTGCACACACACTCACACTATTTTGATTCCCTGCACTCTACCTTTCCCTTTAACTTATTTTTATTCAGTTCTGGCCTGTCCATTTTCTTTTCCTTCCAGTTAGTCTCTTGTTCTGTTGTATTTGCACTGAGCTGTTGGGTCAAGACTACCAGCCCCAACTGCAGGGAATAATTCTTTGTCTTCTCTCTATTGCCTTAACACCAGTTGTCCACAGTGGTGGGACCATATACAGTAACTCGCTGCCTGTGAGTCATTTGATCTTCAGCTGGTATACGATCACTGAGTCCTGCTCCAAACCAGGATTTGGTGGCACCATAGAGAGCTTGTCATAACCCTTTCCAGACTGGCACCAGAGCAATGAGAGCTGTCTAACGAGGCACGTGAGGAGAAAACAGCGGGTAACTGGAGAACTCTGTAGTGGCCACTGTTTACTGGTGTCACTAAAGAGAAATAATTGTGAAAAGCATTTTCTCTCCTTAAACTAAAAACAGCTCAGAGAAAGGTATTTCTTAAACATTTCAGGGAGTAAGTTAAATGTCATGGATTTCTTTGCTCAGTGTGTTTGTATTTACACTTTTTTTTCCAAAAAAACACATCTTTTTTTTTCAAACAGGGATCTGAAATGAATTCCAAGCGGTTGCCTAATTTTCTCATAGGATGGCAGTTTAAAATAGGAAGTAATATAACATGAAATAGTGTATTGATCCATCAGGTCAACAAAAGGTGCCAGTCATATAACATAACCATAGAAAGGAAGATAGTTATTTTTTTCTCAATGAAGAGAGGCTATTCCATAAAGAGCAGCAGAAATGATGGATTTCCTTTTTTTAAAAAAAGGAGGTGAGGAACTAGCTTTGTCTTTGCTCAGTAAAGATACAATTTCAGAATCTATGTTGCTGATAGAGGCCCATGTAATAACCCAAACCATCATCATTCATTAAGCCTGGGAAGATGAATTTTAGAAAACCAGCTCTTCAGAGTCAAGATTTATAGCCTCTTTTCCACTTTATCCTTACAATAGTTTTCTTAAATGATTTTTTCTTTGTGGCTCTTTAGATTATAAACTCTGTTTACTGGACAGCATCTCATAAATTATTTCAGATAATTTCAATATAAACCTAGGCCCAATGCCAGTTTTATTCTGCTTTAAAAGGCCTTCTCCTTTTAGTCAAGTTCCATTTCCTATTCTTGCAGAGTATCCCATCATCCTTCCACAAGCAAATGCCTTAAAGACATCCCAAACCAAATGTATGTAACCAAATTCCAGACAAGTTCAGTACCACATGCTGCACAGTTTTATATCTCAGGATGAGTTTTCAGTCATATATTCTCCTCATTTTCCACCACAGAGATGTGCTAGAACATGAGAAGTTAAATAAAATGTTAAAGTATTCAGCTTAACAATTAAGTGACTTTTTTTTTTTTTTTTTTTTTTTTTTTTTTTTTTAATCATCCTTGGCTAGTTTTTAAATAAAAGGTATCAAAATCACTCTCATCAGTGAAATGTAGCTGGCTACCAACACACAATCTGGTATCATGGAAGCAGAGGACAGGCAGCCAGCTCTCTTTCCCAGAAGCAGCTGTTAGATAGGACTATGTAAAAAACATCTCATTGACCTGAGGTTCCACCTTCCAATAGGATTTCCAAACACACAGTGTTCATGTTTGTAAAAAGATCAGAGCAGTTTAATTGCCTTTGACACTCTTCTCCTGGCAGTCTCAATTATGTATTTCTAATCTGAGACTTATGCAAGGACATGGGATGCTGAAGAGAGATCAGTTTTGGCACAAGGAGTACTGAAAACGTATTGCGCTACTAATACGCACACAGACCAACCAAGTAGATGAAACTATAACAAGGTAATTCCTAGAAGGCGTTAAGTGGGATATACTCTCAATCTGGTTCACATTGTCTTAAAAAATCACAGATAATTTTAATATTATGTTGTTCTTAATGTATATACCATACTGTGTGCAATACAGACAGCTTTGTTCTTTTAGCCCAGTTTTAGCCCTGTTCTACTCTAACAATGATGTGCTAGGCTGATGGTAGAAACTTTTGAAGATATTCCAGCATACTTCCCCAGAAATATTTCTGCCAATCTGAGTATCAATGTTGTTATGCTCTGATGTGGCAGACAACAAACTTTTCCAAGAAGCCAGATATTTTGGGCAATACGGAGCTGTGAAGTAAAGGGCTTGGCTTTTATTTCATCAGTCCTTCCACAGAAGCTTTTCACAGGCAGATATTGTCAGCTGTGCTAGCCAAGAGTGCTCTCGGCATAATTCAGTGGACTATTGCCAGATTCCCAATGAGGAAAACAAGGCAGGATTTCTCTTCTGTTCTCATGCACCCCCATAAAATTCGAGATTTCTAGGCCAGAACTTGAACTTCATCCTACTGCAGCTGGATAAAACAGAACCATGTGGTTACCTGGGCTGTTCATGCAGACTTAGAAGACACAGGGGCATTTAATAAATATCTTTAGCATAGTTCAAAGCATGTATTACATTTAAATATATTCAAAACAGAGAGGCAAAAAATGATTTTTGTGGGTATTGGCTGTGATACTCCATGAGGTAGAGCAACTTTCAGCTTCATACCTGCAAGTACAGCGTATATAAGATCATTTTGTGTGATCATTTGTATATAAGATCATTTTCCAGGACTAAAATCTGGGAACATTTTCATTCTGAATAAAGCAGTATCCATGAGAATCTTTAGTCTGGATGAATCTGGTGTTGCTCAAGTGCTAAATCTGAAAAGGATTTTGATATTGCAACAGCAAGCATTACGCTAGCTCATAATGTTTCCTGTCATCTAGCAGAATCCTGATTTAGAGTTTCAGGTTCCTTGTGAAGGATACAGCAATTTATGGGTGTCTAGGAATGGGATTCACATAAGCCGGTAAACTGGCAGAGAGCCACCTAAGCTAACCAGTTGGATGGAAATGCAGAGACTTCCCTTCTTGCAGGGAACTAAGTACCAACTACATTAACTCAGGGCTGAAGGGAACTAGCTCTCTCCCCTTCAACCTCCAGGTGATGAATTTGCTCTTGAGAGACAGGCACAGAAGCGCCGGTACTTTCACAGACTTGGAAAAAGGGAATGTGGAGGTGGCAGCAGCAGTTCTCCATGCTCTGAAGCATGTTCCTGAACAATTCAAACAAAACCAGCTTCAAATCTCTTCCCTGTTGGTTTGTAGGGAGGATTTGAATCACCACAACATGTATACCAGGCAAACATTCAAGCATCTTTTGAACAGGTAGGCCGAGCACTGTAAAAAACTCCTTGAGCCCAGGCTCTAAGACCTGTGTCTGAGAATTGAAGACTCTTGAAATGTAGATGAGTACTAAGATCCCAGGCAACTCATCCAAGCCAGGTTCTAGGCAGCTTTGATGCTGCTGGCAGTAGCCAATAGCTGAAGTGGCCAAAAAGATGAAGGTAAAAGGGCTGATGATCTCAGTAGCTCCAACATGCTGGATTCAATGCTCCAGTAACCCTTCTGCAGTTTGGATATGAAATCATTATCTGTATGAATTCCAAACTATAAATACCAAAGGGGTAGCCCAGATGTGTAAGAGACACATAAAAAGTTCTGACAGACAGTAGTCCCAAAGTTTTAGAAATTACCATACAAAATTAACCCAAAGCTTCATTAGATATGGCTTACTTTTTATGAAGGCATGTAAACTTACTCCATCCAGAATCTGGCCCAGACGATCTTATATTGGTGGTTTGAATTTCTCTGTCACACCCTTCAGACTTGTTTTCATATGTATAAAAATATATATATATACAAGCAATATTTTGACAAACAATTGACTTAAATGTTTTCCAGAATTGTAATCTTCCAAGTCATCATTTATGAAAAGCATATTTAGAGAACAAGGAACTTATATAAAATGCCTCAGAAAGCAGTCGTTATGCATATTCTTCAACTTCTTTATGCCTATATACATCTTAACTCAGTCATGGAATCATTTGCTTAAAATATTGCCGATCATATTCGATTTCTTTTTTAAAAAACTTAATCTGATATTTTATTGAAGCAATAACTCCAGTCTGAAGTTAAGCAGGGAGCCTAGATGGGCTCTGATAAAAATAATAAGATTTAACATCCTTCCCTGCCAAAAAAAAACAGTTTGTAATTTTTTGCATTTATTGAATTTAGTCTCATAGAGCTGTAGTAAGAGAAGGTCATCCAACCTTTGTAAAATAACCCTAATTTTTTAGAATTCTTTGGCCAATTAGAAATTGGACTCTATTTTACATGAAATATTAAACAAATTGGGTTAACAAAGCTCTTCCTTCTGAATCCACTGACATTTTACAAAAGGAATAGCAGTAACCCTTCCTGACCACTTTATGCCCTATCAGCTGCAGAGTGCACAACAAGCAGTAACTGGGCAGTATTATTTTCTACCCAGCACAGTGCAAAAAGCTCTGATAAATAGCGACAATAAAGGCTTCAAGCATTACAATCAATACTTAATGGAATAATGTAAATCCAGCTTGTGTATGACTTGGGGATTGTGTTCTCTTGCAAAGAGCAAAAGATTGATGCACAGCAGCAGAAGTGCATCTTTTTTTTCCCCCGCAGTCAGAGCTATAAGGGAGACACAATAATGTGCTAAAGTTGCTTTGCTTGTATTGTGGAGTTATTACTATTTTTTTTTTTCAGCCTGGTTTAAAAGGAGCCAGAGAGACATTGTGGCTCCCAGGGCTCAGTAAAAAACAAGTTAATGGTATTCTCAGTCTTTAGACACATTTACACATCCTCCATCTGCTTGGGAAGGAAAAAAACAGATTTCAATAACAAAAATTCTACAGATCTGCCTTCAGGCAACAGAAAATGCATGTGATAAGGGAATAGCCATGAAGTGCAAAGGAGTATTTAGGTCTTAGCACTTATTGACTTGAGACTGTAAAGGAGATGTGAAGGATGTGTGAAAAAGAGCTAGAATAACATATATAACGTGGATAAAAAAAATGTGCTTGAAAGGAACACAACTGTCACTAAAGAACGTGGTGAGCGGAGGAGGTGGAATGGCAGAAATGAATGACAAGAAGGACAAGAAGCAGCATTCTGCATCCAGAGATTGGTCCAAGAAACACACAGTACTCTGCACCTCAGTCATTTGGGTACTTTACATCAATTCAAGCAATGTTTAAAATGCACAAATCTTAACTTTCCTCCTTCCCTCTCTTTGCCTCAGTTGAGACATATTCCTACTTCACCTGAACTCAGGCCCACAATCAATTTGAAAAGATGAAAAGATGGTCTTTCAGACTCAAGGGGCAGTGGAAAGGTCAGAAACAGCAAATAGATATCATATTGCCAATATTCATTTCACTCATTCAAGAATCATTGCTAGTTAGAAAACTTCTTTTCACAAATACTGTGCTTGTGGAGTTCATAGCATTTGTTCACAAAATTAGTCAATGTAGCAGGGAAGAGAAGCATGTTAACAAAGATTCAGTCCTAGCCTATATTTTTCAGATGCATACAGATCTACCAGAAACATTACATTCAGCTGTCTGTATTCCAGCACTGGGCTCACACCTTTTAGAAAGTCTGGGCAAAGTTGCTTTTTTTCCCTGCACTTCTTCTGTTCAGATGATGGTAAAAGTCATTTTTGCAGACATAGGCAATAGGGTGAGAGAGAGATCTTATGCCAAGTTCATTTCCCTACTTCTATGGGAACCATATCAGAATAATCCCTTTAATCAATTTTTGAAGTACAGAGTGAAAGCAGATAGGTTTTTGTCGTCAATATTGTCATGGGTAAGCTGATAACTTTAAAGTCAGCAGTCACCTAATTCCTACTATAAATTTATTCATGGGCTGCTTATATCAATTTTTGTTTTTGTGCTAGTGTTGACCTTTTGCTTACTCTGGCTTACAGGGAGTACCTTGCTTGCTATTTACCTGTAAAGTATATTTTGCTTTGTTTTGCTAGGATAAACAAGCCAAAGTATTCCAGTCTCCTCTAGCAGCGGCATTCCTTTTGCTTCCCAGGCTTTCTGCATCCCCATTTCTAAGTCATCCAAGATTTAACTGCATGTCCAAGAACAAATTAAATTTCATAAGCCCAGAAAGCTCTAAAGATTCTGAGCTGACTGTTACTATTCAGGAAGGAGATCAAGGAGTATAATCGATACTTCCCTGAAAATTTCAGCTTAGCACTGCTCAGTAGCAGTCTAAACAGTAAATCAGATGTTAGGAATTATTAGAAAAGGGATAGGGGGAGGGAAGAGAACATAATTAAGCCACTGTATAAATCTATGGCATGTCTGCCTCTTGAATACCATGGAGCACTAATCTTCCCATCTCAAAAAGTGAACAAGAGAACTGGAAAAGGTTCAAAGGCAACAACAACGTTAATCAAAAGCACGCAGCATCAAGGAACAATTAAGCAGGCTTGGACTCCTTGGCCTGAAAAGGATGTGAAGGAGAGTGGCTATGACGAAGCTTTATGAAATCCTGAGTGGTAGAAAGACAGTGGAAATGCAGTCATGGTAAAGCAGCAAAGGTAAAATTTCCTTCTGTCTGGAAGGCTGGAGCAAGACCAAACCTTGCAGAGGAGCAACTGCACCTCCTTGGGTACCTACGACCATGTGCGGAGCAAGACACTGAAAAACAAGTCTGTAGACCCAAATTTATGGCAAGCCAATCCTTCACTGGTGACACTATAGAAAACTGGGGCATTAGCTACAAAGCCGGTCCCTCCTGCCTGATACATAGCAATACTGGGGCTTTACACAGATTAAGTTGTTTCTGCCACAGAAACCAAGCTGATGCACTTCAGATGGCTGCAAACAACGGTTAGCATAGTCATAGAAAACAAAATTTAAAATAGCTCATAAATATCTGAAGAGGAGTATCTCAGAGACCTCTACTGTCAGAATAAGCTTACTAGCCCGATTTCTCCTTTCTTCCCAGAAAAAAAAAAAAAGGTGAAATAAAGATCATTTTCAAGTGTTAACCCTGCCATGTTTTTCAGCAATGGAGTTGACACATGCCCTCCTCCAGTTGCTGACCTAATTTAACAGAGAGTCATCTCACGGGACAGCCTTTTAGTGACTCTAAGGACAGAGCATAAGAGAGAGATGAGGGAAGAAATTCTGCCATATGCTATAACATATGTACAATAACATTCAATCCTTACACTGCAATGAATTTATGTCAACGTGAAGCCCTCCGATTTAAATATACTAGGATAAATCTCAAACTTAGTTCTACTCAAAGAAAAGCCACACTGAAATAAAATAAAAATGATACTATTATGCTTCATAAAGCAACAAAAAACATCCGAGTATTGGCTTTTTTAATTTAAACTCTATTTTCTATTGTAAATGACATTATCAATATTATAGCATCTGATGGAATGAACTATACCAGCAATATGCCCCACATTTTTGCATGATTTTTAGACCGGGCAAAGTATCTAAATGGTTATTATTTACCACTTGTACTGAAAGACCCATTCTAGCCTGGAGCTACACCATTTTATTTACATTATAAATTGTAGGCAAATTCTGCCTTTACCCAAAAGAATTTAGTCTTTGACTACAAAAAGACTTCACATGTGCTTAAAATAAAGTTCATGAGGTTCAACTGACTTCACTGAAACTGCAGATGTTCTTAATGTTGAGCTTATAAAAAGATCTTTGTAGAGCTGGGGCTTAAGATCTCAGTCCTTTAAGGATCTTCTGGGTTTGTTGTTTTAGATCATTAATCACTCTACAAAATCAGGCTACAAATGTGTATAGCATGAACTGGGAACATATTTCAACCTATTTGGAAATCAAAAGAAACTACTCCTTTTGTATGCAGTATGGAAATACTCTAACAGGAACTGTCTGAAATCGTTCCTTCCAATTCAGTCATTCTTGGTTTTTTGAGAATTCTCAGAAGTCAACTTGCTTCTTTACAACAAAACAAAAGAAAATCTAACAAAAATCCCAGAGTGTCCCATTCTGAAAAATCATTCTCAGTTTGATACATACATTCAACCATCAGAGTAAAAGGAAGGCAAACATAGCAGCTGAGAAGTCACTGGAAAATGGCTCCAGTGGTCCCAGCTGGGTTTTATTTATACAGTCACGACAATTCATACCACATGAAGTCATCCTGATCCCATAGCAGGCCATCCACTTAGAAGAGATCATATCTCAGTAAGCAGGTGCTGCTCAAAGAGAATTTAAAATAACGTTAACTTCCAAGATTAGGGAATCAGGCTGAGGCATTTGTGCAGTCATAACTTCTAATAGGGAAGTGTGGAGTGCAGAGAGGTTAAGGTGAGAGAGAAGCTGTTTGCTTCTCCATGCTCCTGCCACTGGTTATTTTTCCTGCCATGTCCCTTCATTCCCCTCAAATAAAGAACCAGTCCTCAGTTATACCTGTATAAATGTGATATCACTATTGTAAGCAATGCTACCTCAAGTACCGAGCTACCGAAATAAGAGCAAAAACTATCCTGCCTCCTCATTGAAACTGCAACAGTTCGCATTTATTTCTCCAGATACAACATATGCCTTCCTCCTCCTGCATTTGTACCACTGTGTGTCATACCTGGTAATATAAGATATATATTTTCTCTGTATTTCTTCATATTTGAGAAAGTGCTGACATTTCTATTTCTTTGTCACTAAAAATGCGCAACAATGATCATTTTGGGTATAATTCACAAAGAGGAAAACATTTCAAAGTCTACTGCATGTAGAGCAAATTGAAGTGTTGGCACCTGCTGTGAAACAGGGACCAGAGTAAGACTTTGGTGTCTTAACTATCAAAAATAGGCAGCCATAGGCCGGCTCTCTGCCTTATTTTCCCTAATTGTAAGCTATATTTTCTTTGATCATATTTACAAAACCCTTGGTTTGGAGAGGATTAGTTAATACTTTTGCAATGTTACGAAAGTGCTAAGTACTTTTACTAAGGGTTTAAGATAGGATAATGTAATACAGTCATCCAACAGGGTCCCCGCCTTGACATAAATGTAGCATAGTGTGAACTGACTGCCCATATGTTATACCATATGGCACAATTCCAGTATCTCTTCATATACCTTATTCTTCATTCTCAGTGTAACCAAATGACTCCTCCACAGTGGGAATACTGAGTTAAATTAGGCCACAGACTGAGTGGTTTTATGTTTGTTTTTTTTGTTTTGTTTTTTTTTTCTTTTTATTTTTCCTAGAGCTGATTAACAAGAGGTAACAACTGAAAAACCAAGATGGACTACAATTTCTTTTCCACACGCAAGGGGAAAAATAACAAGAATTTAAAATACAGTCAATGCAATATATGGCATATACAATTAGGTCTTCAGTCTTTCCTTTTTTTTTCATCTTACATAGACACAACTAAAAAATAAAAAGGTAGTTCTTGCAATTTCTGCCATCACTCTCCTACCAAACCAATAAAAATCCCTAAGCAGTAGATTAGTAGTCCCTTTCTTCTTCTAGATTTTTTTTTCTAAAATCCTTTAAGGAACTGGGCTTTATGGCATATTCTAGTATGCTCAGTTTCAAAATTACATTCATTGATATCCATTAGATTTTGAAAAATGAAATTCTGTGCCAAGGAGCTGAAATACTATCAGATTTTTCCATTTAGTTTCATCCCATATTGAAGGAGAATCAGAAATAGTTCCTTCATATTAGCTTGTGCTTTTGTGTACCTCTTCACCATAAAATCACAGAAATATACTAAAAAATATATTACTATTTCATAATGAGAAATATTGGAGACTGGAAAAATGAGAGCAAATGAATGCTAAACTTTGATTTGCGGTAGGGAAATTACTTGGATGCTGTCACAATGACATCTAATATTTTCATAGTTTTCATAAGTAATGGACAATAAAATCTGGATTGTATTTTCATACAAAATGAGAATGGTACAGAGGTCAGGTGGAGAACTGATTTAAACAGTTGCAAGCTTTGATTTTCATGCAGTGCACAGTTTCAAATACCCAAAAATACAATTCTATAGAGACCACAAATTCAGTAAGCTACTTTCCTGACCAGATGTCTATCTTACAATTGATCATGCATCTTTCATGGCAAGTAATAGAAACCTGGTCCAACCAAAGATGCAGAACCAAATCCGTCAAAGCAAGCAAAACCCATGCAGAGAACAACCAAGAGGCATGGAAGATGTTTTGGAAAAAAAAGATTTGTACTCCACTGCTTATTTTGTTGACCTGGTCAAGTCAGCTCTTGGTGCCTATTGAAGAACAACTAAAACATTTGTACCAGGCTGCAGATCCACCAGAGAACTAAAATTCAAACAAAAATGGGATATGGCATCCCATGAAAGGCATTCTTTTTTATTTTTTTTACTATATCATTGCTTCAGTTGTATATTAGTGAATCTAGTAACTCCAGCTGATAAAGTCAGCTTTCTGGACAGAGCAGGGCGAAAGTGTTCAGGTTAATGAGTCTATAGAGACTAAAAATAGTAGACTGCTCTACATTATAAATTTCAAAAGATTAAATAATTGAATTAGCTCAAAGAAGCTTAAGTATAATTAACAGATTCACAGACTTTCAATCCAGGTGAGATCACTTTGACAATATACTTATGCCCGGTAATGCCTCCTTCAAGCTAAATAAGTTCTGATTCAACTGCAGTATTTCTTTCAGAAAGATATCTCATCTTAATTTCAAATGAGAAAGAAATCACTGCAAGAATCCTGCTTTGTTATTCCAGAGATCATTACACTTATTGAATATTCACATTTTAGTTCCAGTGTGACTCTATTTAGTTTTTTGCTTCTGAATATTAGTCATGATATGGTCATTGTCTGATAGAAAGAAGTGGGTGTTATATTACCATATTTCTTTCCCCATGTTAGTAATTACAAATTATGATCAAATTACTTCTCAACTGTCACTTCGATGAACTAAAAACATACAAATTAATTCTATTTACTGTAAAGCATTTTTATTGTAATGTAATGCCTCTTGCAATTCTATGCTGAATCACTTCCAAATTTTCCATGTCCCTTTCTGGATATGATACAATAGATTAGCAAAAAAAGTCAAATTCTAAATTATTTAGCCTATGAAAAACACAAAAGGAAATACCACAATTTATTACAGTAGTAGTTTACTCTTGCAGAAGATAGGCTTATGATAGATACCTAGGCATGTTTCTTCTCATTTTGCTGTAAATTTTCTTTACTATATTAGATGCCTGTAGCAGGAGTATAATCAATGTGCTGCTGTTGGAATATGGTCATAACTAAGTGCTTGCTATCAAGTTCTACCAAGAATGCATTATTCCCACTTTTTTCATATTACTTTAGAACTAAACACTAGAAGTATTTTCTTTATAAAAAGAGCAGTGTTATAATCCAATTAACATTTTCAAAAGATGTCATAGGAAAGGGACTCTCACAGGAGCTGGGAAGACAGATCAAGGCATGAGGTTTATTTATATAAATATAGCTACATATATTTACATATATGTATATATGTATATATGTTACATATACATATATACATACAAGAAGTCAACAAGTTCTGCCTGAGCACTGCAAGCAATATATAAGGCATTTTATAACTTCTACTCCTCTGATGTAAAACACAGTAAGATCTTCTTAAGCTGTCACTGAAAATAGTTTTCCCACTGCTGAAGACAATTTAATCAGAGTTCATCTCCAAGTGTGAAGAACTGTTCCAGTAATTAAGTATTTAGTGAGTTTGAAGACCTAAGGCAATGGAAACCTAACTAATATATAAACATTTTTAGCCGTGACTTGCTCTGATTGACAGCCACTATCAAAAACAGCAGCATAAACAAAGCCTAAATCTTCAGGTGTCAGACTCGAAGAACACACAGAATAGAAAACAAAAGCACACTTGTAATATATTTACACATAGCTAGCTATGCCTATGATTTACTCAACCACTGATATATTTGATTTGTGTTAAGCAAGTGACTGGGGATAAAACAACCAGGCTTTCCCCATATTTCAGTCATACTGAAGTCAAGTTAGATCTTCCTCAAACTGAAAGTATTTCATTATATCGTTTGTTCAGTTTGCATTACAACTTCCCACATAACCTACAAGTGAAACATTATAAAGACGGACATTAGCAAGCTATTTCCATCTTAGAATCAAAAGTTCTACCTGACTCTCTTTGATTTTTTGGAAATCTCTACAAAACTACTTTACTCATAATTTCCACATGTCACTACAGCCAAATAGAGAAAAAGCTAGCTAAAATGAAGGAAAACAATGTATGGTTCAACAGCATGTTTCTGCACTGATGACCTGAGGTTCACTACGTGCAAGACCCAAGCTCCCCTCGTTGGCAGTAGACAGTAAATCTGATGCCAGCTGTTTCCCGCATAGACTCCAAGTCCAATACATCACATTTCATGCACACACACAGAAGGCACTTTACAGCTTGCATGAGTGGCAGTTTTGCTGCACAGGTGACATCAGCTTATGGAGCAAGAGCATTCACCAAACCAGAGTTTTTAATAAAAGACCACCAAGGCAGAGAGATAGTGTAGTGGTTATCACATCTGCTTTACATGGTGAAGGTCCTGGGTTCAACCCTCAGTGGAACCAGCACCAAGAAATCTTTGGGAGGTTGGACTAGATGGTCTCCAGAGGTCCCTTCCAACCTTGCTGATTCTGTGACTTGGTGACTGTGCATCCCAACATGCTAAGACAACCTTGTCTTTTAGACAGAACAGCACCAGGTTGTTGGTTACAGAACCAAGGTGAAATGAGGAGCATAAACAGAGAATGCCCGTTCTCCATTGGTTCCACCACATCTCCATAACATGAAAGCTGCAAAGACTGCGAAGTAACTGAAAAGCTCTCACAGTGTATTTCCAAAATGCATCCCAATAAGAGCAGTGGGAGCAAAAAGTCAAAATAAAAATATAACTACATTCCAGGTATAATATAATGAGCATATAAAAGTGATTACATGATGTGACTGCTCACAATAGCAGAAGACTAATATTCCAGGAGCTTCCCTTTGTTCCCATTTAAATGAATCTTAACTTAATCAAGTAAGAAGGCGAAGTGTAAGTACAACATCCGTTTCATGGTCTCTTCTCTAAGTCTTAAGACTACCACTTTTTTCTGTCCAAACTACATACAGTCTAGTAGCTAGATACCTGTGCTTCCTCAGGCTCCATTTCACAGAGTTCTCTGAAATGTGCTGAAAGAAGCTTCTTTATTTTCCGCACTAGTGAGGAGGAAGGTTGTGGGGGTTTATGCACATTTTTAAGAAAAAAAACATCAAAAATATCATTGTATAGCACAATATTTATACTATCACAAACAGTTCCTTCATTTAAGACAGAAAGGACAGACAAACACTATGGCTTAAAGTCACCATAGGGAGTCTCTCTATCTATCTTTCTGATGTGATGGAGACAGCAGGAAATAACCTCTCTGATTTAGTGTTTGACAGGCTAGTGTCTCTGTCAGTAGTTTGACGGCACTAAATGCCTGTTTGGAAAATGCATAACGACTTAAATGTTCAATTTACCAATGGGTTGAAGGTTATTTCTGAAAAACCTAACATTTACCAAAAATAAATAAAAAGAGAGAGAATGAGAGAGAGAGAGAGGGGACATTCACTGAATCCAATTCAACTCTTTCAGAAAATAACAGCAATAAACATGAAGATGATTGCTGACAGCATAACAATAACCCACTCTTTTGCGCTAACTAAACACCAGCTACCAAAACTCCTTCTGCATAATTTGAAGATTAAGGTAAATGTTCAACTCATACATGAGACAGTATGTAAGATTCAGTCGGCAGTACTGCCAAGTGAAGGACCAAATGCAACCTTTCAATAGGCTTCTTTTACGTATTAATAAATGGAAAGCTCAGGTTTACTCTGCAACAAAAAACTAAGTGTTGGGGCCAAATCTGACTGCGGCTTGAGTTCTGGACCATGAAACGGATGTGCAACATCCAGAGAAGTATTTAAGCACAGGGTCTTGGGTAGCTCAGGTTTCATCAGTCACACATCTCAGTTTCAAATTTCTAGACTGTTTGCCACCCACAAAATATTTAATGGGTGATCCATGGAAAATGTGCTCTGGAACTTATTACAAATGACTTTGGTGTTATAATGACACCAAGGGCCTGCTTCTGCTCTTGCTTCATCCCTATGGTGCAGACTCAGATCTTTCATCTGCTCTTTGAAATAATAGCTTTTCTATGCTTGCTGTGCTCTTCTACAGAATTTTTTTATGAATGTAGCTGCTGTATATTTTTTTTTATGATACTGTATCTGCCCAAGAGAGGTTAGCGATAGTTGCACAGGCCGCAGTGCTTCACTGCCTATAAACCCAGACTGTCCTCTGCAATTTAATAGCTTAAATATTTTTCCTTAAATACCTCTGTCTCATCTACCACCAAGCACCTCCTTATTGGTTAAAATGTCAGGACTGGAAAGCTCACTAGTCGTTCCTAAAATGGGCTGCAAAATACAAACTGCAATTTATGACACTCAGACTGTTAGTGGAAGGTTTATTTTTTATTTTTTGCCTTTATCCCTGCAAATTTTGGATGGTCTCTTCCTCTATACTGACAGTGAATCTTTTTTTCTCTTCCATTCACACTGCCAGCATCTCTGTTCTGACCATTCATCATTTTATATTTCCAGTGAGCCCTTGCTGATTTGGCATTGGACAAAACTCAGGAAATTTTATCAACTTTTAAAAGTTAAATTGGTCATGCATACATATATTTAATTCAAGAAGAAAAGACTATGCCCCTTTTACAATGAATAAGCTTTTAATTTTCCAGTTACAAACTATCAAGCAGCTTCTATGGCTAGAGGCTAGCTTATGCCTTTGACGTTGGCTACTGAGGATCCTTGGAACATAAATATATACAATAAGCCAATAATTCTGCCTGCCTTTCTGCTGCTCTTGAGGGTATCTCAGTTCTGGCAAACAGACGGGTAATGGGAATTAGAAGGAGGGGGGGAAAACAGCAATAAAAATATAAATCACAAAAGGAAGGAAATCCATTTGGTCCTTGGCAGCAAAGACACCGCTCAGCTAATCCATGCTGAGTGCAATCCAATACTCCTTTATATAATCCTGTGCTTGTGGAAGAAAATTAAAGTTTAATGCAATAAGGCTGACACAAATCACTTTTGTTGCCCAGAAGCAGATTAAAGAATAGTTAAAATCATACAAATCTAATTTCTTTTTTGTTGTTGTTGTTTTATTTTATTCAGTAACATCTTTATTCTTTAATCCACAGCATCACTTTTTTATTATTATACATATATTCCCAAAGTAAGGGAGATTTTGTGATGGAGAGCAGTGAAGAGAAAATAGTGACAGGCAAGAAATGATTAGTTCTCAAATGGCGTGTGTTAAAGCTCTTTCAAAAATCCATAATTTTTTCATAAGTTCATATGGGACCTTGCCTTTAATCTATCTGTGTCAAGGGGACTTTAAAATAAGCATAAAGGCAATAGAAGGCTATCGGTCATGATTGGAGCTGGGCAGGTCATTCCCATTAGCTATCAATCTTGTGTACATGTGTATTTGTTTTTCTGTGATACATCTGAGATCTGCCAACAGTGGGGCAGACAGAGAATTTCTGCAAGACATATTACAGCATAAGGGAGAACATGATGAGCAGGATCTTCTTTAGTATTACTCCAGCAATCAACCACAATCCCTACTTCTTCAGCAAGTTGGGCTGAAAAATAAATTAAAAAAAAAAAAAAAAAAAAAAGAGAGAGATATGAAAGCCAATCCAAGACATATAACTTTTTTTGTAACATCCTATATAGTATATAGTCTACATGGTAAGTTCCTTAGTAACATAAAAAGTTGATAGTTTGCCTAAAATTTTGATTGAACTCTCATCTGGTTTGGCAACAGTTGAAAGGTACTAAATCAGGAAAAGTTGTGCACAAGTGACATCCTAGAAAGTCATTATGGGATAAAAGAAAACAAAATTTTCTTGTTTTATTTTGTCTCAGTGATACCCAACTGTAACACTAAATTCTTGATTGAAGCTATTATATAGCGGTATATACTATTTACCGTAAGAGATTAGCCCAGTACAGTTGTACCAATATAGCCAAATTTAAAAGGCTACTTAAGAACAAACTCCTTCCTAAATTTCAGCATATATACCTATCTGAAACTGTGGGCTCCTTCACTGCTTTATCAACACTTGTTCTTTTCACCCAGTTTTTAAATGGGCATCTCTTACATTTGGTCCCCTAACACACTGACTCTCACTCCTGACACATGAAAGCAAGTACATAGAGTGTATGTGGTGAGATCTGTATATAGCTATGAGGAAAAGCTCCAAGCAATCAAGGTATAGTTAGCTACAGTGTATTGAAAAAGACTGTGGAGCATTTCTAATAGGCAAGCTGAAAGACTCTTGTTTTCACCCTTTACCCTCTTCTCTGCCCAGCGGAAGAGCACCACAACAGCAGCTTTTATTACCCCTCTATATTGCAATGTGCTCCAATTACATGGGCTCACTGAGCAGCAGCCGCGTTCAGTCGCTGGTCCCCGGAGTCTCACTGGATGCATCAATCAGGTCCTACGCTACCGGACCACTTGCGCTGGCTTCCCGCGCATGCTGGAAAATGTATTAAAGGCACTGCAGAAGGGAGCAAGGGGAGGTTGTATTTTTTTCCTAATCCCTTTGCAGCCTGCCAGGCTCAAACTGCAAATGTCATCGCCACGAAAGCAGTAGTTGAATCCAACAGGTGGGGTAATAAACCATGACATTTCCAGCAGGTTTAATTGTGTTGGAGGTGCTGGGATACCTTTCAGTACAAACCCAACTTTACTCCATGACAGCCACATGCAGACCCTGCTTCTGCTCTGGATATTAACTGGAGTATAAAGTTCCCACCTCCAACACACTTGATGACCTTTCAGGTGATGAAACCATTGACCTATATCGCTCCCATCTCTGCTGGTTCAGCTGCTGGGTGGTGACAACCTGCTAGACTCTGTGTCTGGTCTAACAGTGATTTACTGCGTAATAGAATTAAAGCATTAGCGTGGTATTCCTGTCCTCCCAACCCTAAAGGGCTCTGGTGGTTGTGTATGAGGCTCTCTGGAGGAAATTGCAACGTGCAGGGATTTGCTGTGAGCCTATTGCCGCCTAGTGCCAAGACAGTTCATAAATTTAAGTGAAACATGACATCTAGGCTCCTGTTTTTTTTCCTTTCAGTTCTTCCTTATGACAATTTCTGCAATGGCTTTCCCAAAGAAAGAGCTAGGCTGCTGGTCCAAGAACACTGCACATTCCTCCTCCTACTCATGATTTTTGCTGATGTTCTCCTTTAGAATAAATATCATAGCCATGAAAACAGAACTAATTAAAAGACAAAGTATATTTTTAAGCTCCAAATTACCATCTCATTTACATCACAATTACTCTATTGATGTCAACTCATCTATTTTGCATCCATACCAAATTAAAAAAAAGAGACCAAAATGTGCCTGAGTTTTTCAAATGAATAATAATGATAATAAATCTTTGTCCCATAAAAATAGAAAATTTATAAAAGCTTATTTTGTTAAATAATCAAGTACTGAGAGTTAGCTTCTTTGAAAACAATCTTCTTTTATTCTAAGATATGATCACTGATATTGCATTATTATAGGAAGAATACCAAAATGCCATTATTATTTGCTCATGAGCCAGCAAAAGACAAAGTTAGTACGCTTCTTTATTTCAAAACATGTGTTCTTTTCTCAATACTGCAAATATCACATCAGTGAATTTGGAGGCATAGGGGAGTGAAAAAAATGTTTAAAACACCAATTCAGAAACAGGAATCAAATTCATACGCAAGTCTGTCAGAATTTTTCTTTGAGCAATACTTTTCTAGTAACATTTCTAGTATATTGGATGAAAAACTGTTCTCTTTTAATTATGAAGAGCATAACCTACCTCTACGCTAAAGATTCTTAAGTTCTTTTCGCTGCTACAAACTTGTGGGTTTTCTTCTGGAAGCTTACTTACAGTGTCTCCTTCAATATGTGTTTTATTTTAAAATAAAGTTTTAGATATATGCTTGCCACTGAATTTTGAAGCCAATGTTTAATTATGAAATTAGTTAAATTCCTTTCAGTGTATTGCATTTTGCAACCCTCCTAGCATATGAAAGCATCCTTTTAAGCAAATCAGGTGTCCTCACCTGGCAAAATTAACTCCTTTTTTTTTTCCTTTGTCCCAGTTACTTCTGGTTTTAAATCTTTGGTCCTGCCAAGATATTAGAGCATTTGTTCCTCTGGAACAAATCAAACATTTTCCTGCCAAAAAAATATTATATTAAAAATAAAACCCATGTACAGGCAAGTTTAACTATCATTTCCACTGATGTCAATGGCAAAATTTTTATTGAAATTATGAAAATAGTGTTGAGAAATATCCATAGAGTGAAAATGCTCTAATCTTGCCAATCTTTCCCTTTAGTAAGAAAAAATTTTTACAAAATCAAAATCAGCAGAAAGATAACAGAAAACTCCCTATATATATTTTTTTAAAAATAAAGCAGCTCAGGCACTTACTTTATAGTAGGCCATATGGGTAATCCTCATTTTTTTCCAGTTAATCAGCTTTAAAACAGGCACAAGTTTCTGTGTATTGTATTTGATTTCAAAGTTGCGTTAACCTTAACAGAGCAAATATTGCTTGGCTCTATGTTTGGTGAAGAAAAATCTGGGAAGATGCATGTCAAATTTAAGTTAGAGTAGATGTCTTCCACAGTCTGTAGGCAGCTCAAGCCATGGGTATAAGTGAAGCAGAAGTTGTGAGACCTAAAAGTTATTAGATACTCCAAACACACTCTTATATTCATTTCCCCACTCTTTCCCATAGCCCATATACAAGGTCCCAAGTCCCTGGCTTCCTGCTGGTAAATCTGTGATGGCGTTGGGTGTTGTCATTTAAGACATCTGCAGAATAATGAAAAGCTGAACGCGTAGGGACATCATAAATATAATGCACTTTTTGTAAAGTTAGGCAATAACTACTACAATAACAGCATTAATTGATTTTAATTCATGCATTTGCAAAATAAGACAACACAGGCTATAGAAGACTGCTAGAATGCACAGCCTCAGATCGTAGACTTAGTACCTGAAAGCTGCCAAGGACACTAGTGAGCACTCAGGAGCACTCGCGACTCAGGGAGCCTTCCACCCACTGAGCGTTTTAAGGGAGCTGGCTCTAACACCCACACAACATAATCAATACCAACAGAAACCCAGGGTAACAAAGATTTAACACCAGCGACAGCTTAAAGTGCCACTCATGTTCTCACAGGATATTATAGCACTCAAAAATAAAAGCTCGAGCTGGCCCCTGCAATCTCTGACACACAACAGAGCACAGCTTGACACTGGAGACCATGGGAGCACGGCAGCACCTGCTGTTCAGACCTACTCAAGCATGCTGTAAAATTGGCCATTTCTCACAGGCAGTTTGCTGACTAATCCCATGCCAAAAATGTATTTTAACTAACAGGTAAAATATTAGCTAGGAGGGGACACGGGGGAGAGTAGGGAGACAGAATATTGCTTTACATGTGTGTTGCACTGGGTGATTTCTGCTCCAGTTGCACTGGGTCCTTCTTTTACAGCACAAACATCCCTTATACACTCATCAAATTCTGATCTGTCATTTTTCAGGGCTATTCTGGAATCTATGTTGTTTTTAATAGTTCCAAACATGTTCAATAGAATGAATTTGGTAAATGAGCGGTATAAATCTAATAGAGTAACTACTGTAGGTTTGGGGTTTTCTTTAATTAAGACATCTCACAATACCTTTCTGTTTGGCGCTTTTAATTAGGCCACTAGTGCTAGCTCAGGTATTTTGTTACACTCAGGCAATAACGGTACATCTCTGCAGCATAGCGGAAAAAAAAGAAGAAAGGAAAGGAAAGGAAAGGAAAGGAAAGGAAAGGAAAGGAAAGGAAAGGAAAGGAAAGGAAAGGAAAGGAAAGGAAAGGAAAGGAAAGGAAAGGAAAGGAAAGGAAAGGAAAGGAAAGGAAAGGAAAGGAAAGGAAAGGAAAGGAAAGGAAAGGAAAGGAAAGGAAAGGAAAGGAAAGGAAAGGAAAGGAAAGGAAAGGAAAGGAAAGGAAAGGAAAGGAAAAAAGAAAAGGAGAAAAATATTACTGGAGTGTTTTCCTTGAAATGGTAAGAGATATCACCAGCAATAATGTAATGAGTGGACTTTATCAGTTTCACTAAAGTTATGAAAGAGGCATTTTTAATGGTAAAAATTAGCTGCTGGTTGTAGTTTTTCTCTTCAAATCCTAGCTTTTCCTAAATTCCACAAGATATTTCAGTGAGTAACTTTTCTGAAAACTTGTGTCTTCAGTTACAACACAGATAAAGAACAAACAAAAGCTCAATACATCTCCCATATTCCTTAACCGTAACTATAAACTAAACAAACAGTTTCTGAAGGCTGTAGCACTATTAGGAGCAGTCCTTATTTGGCTGCTTAACAACAGTGACACCAGTGACACCACAGATGCAACTCACATGAGTAACACGGCATGCTATGTTATAATTTATTCCATTTGCAGACCCTCTTGTCAAGTGATTACCGCTAATATAACTGTATCTTCTGGGCCCTTCTTAGTAAAACTACTGTAATCATAAATTATACTTCATCCTAGGGCTTTAAACTAGGTAGAAGGGGGGAAGGGGACATATGGATAGGGAAAACAACAAAACACAAGTTGGGTTGGGGGGCTTCCAGCGCGTGCATGCAGCTGGGGATGTGTGTTTGGGACATGGCTGTGGGGGACCCCCATACACCCTTCCTGGGAAACCTGCAGGCATGACCACCTCTTTGAAATGCCTGTACACCAATGCACACAGCATGGGGAACAAACAGGAGGAGCTGGAGATCTGTGTGCGATCACAGGGCCATGATCTCATTGCAATCACGGAGACATGGTGGGATAGCTCTCATGACTGGAACACTGTCATGGATGGATATGTGCTTTTTAGGAGAGACAGGCCAGGGAGGTGAGGTGGTGGAGTTGCTCTTTATATGAGAGAGCAACTGGAATGCATCGAGCTCTGCCTAGGGGTGGTGGAGGAGGAGGAGGAGGCAGTTGAGAGCTTATGGGTGAAGATCAAAGGACAGGCAAGCATGGGGGACAATGTTGTGGGTGTCTACTACAGGCCACCTGACCAGGAAGAGAAAGTTGATGAGGCCTTCTATAGGCAGCTGGAGGTAGCCTCATGATCACAGGCCCTGGTTCTCACAGGGGACTTCAACCACCCTGACTTCTGCTGGAAAGACCATACAGCAAGGCACAAGCAGTCCAGGAGGCTCCTGCAATGCATCAATGATAACTTCTTGTCACAAATGGTGGAGGAGCCTACGAGGAATGGTGTCCTGCTGGACCTTGTCCTTACCTACAGAGAGGGACCGGTTAGAGACATGAAGGTTGAGGGCAGCCTTGGCTGCAGTGAACATGAGATGGTGGAGCTCAGGATCCTGCAGGAAAGAACTAAGGCAACAAGCAGTATTGCAACCCTGGACTTCAGGAAAGCTGACTTTGGGCTCTTCAGAGACCTAATTGGAAGAATCCCATGGGTTAAGGCCCTTGGAGGAAGAGGGGTCCAGGAGAGCTGGCTAGCATTCAAACATCACTTCCTCCAAGCTCAAGAGCAGTGCATCCCTATGAGTAAGAAGTGCAGCAAAAGGGGCAGGAGACCTGCATGGGTGAGCAAGGAGCTCTTGGCCAAATTCAGACAGAAGAAGAAAGTACACAGAATGTGGAAGAGGAGACAGAATACTTGGGAGAATCATAGGAATGCAGCCAGAATAGAGATGTGGTGAGGAAGGCTAAGGCCCAGCTGGAATTGAGTCTGGCAATTGAGTCCTGCACCTAGGGAGAAATAACCCTTGGCACCAGTACAAGCTGGGGGCTGACTTTCTGGAGAGCAGCTCTGCAGAGAAGGACCTGGGAGTGCTGGTGGATGACAAGTTGACCATGAGCCAGCAATGTGCCCTTGTGGCCAAGAAAGCCAATGGTCTCCTGGGGTGCATTAGGAAGAGTGTTGCCAGCAGGTGGAGGGAGGTGATCCTGCCCCTCTACTCAGCCCTGGGGAGGCCTCATCTCGAGTACTGTGTCCAGTTGTGGGCTCCCCAGTACAAGAGAGACATCGAACTACTGGAGAGAGTGCAGCATAGGGCTACAAAGATGATCAGAGGGCTGGAGCACCTGCCCTATGAGGAACGGCTGCGAGAGCTGGGCCTCTTCAGCCTGGGGAAGAGAAGCCTGAGGGGGGATCTGATCAATGTGGGGGGGGAGGGGAGGGGAGGGGAGGGGAGGGGAGGGGAGCCCCCAGCTGAACTCCTCAGGCATTTTTCACTGGGCCCAAAGCCGTTGTGATAATAGATGCTCTTGCGCACTAGTTCCCGTGCGCACACTACGCATTACTTTGAATGGCTGTTTCAAAGTGTGATTGATAGGCAGGACATGTCTCCCCTGTTATTGCACAAAGGGACCACAAGGCCGATGACATTTCAAAGAAAACACGCTCTTACTGAAACCCTGCTTAACGGAGCAGTCTTCAGTACAGTTCAGCTTACCGAACCTCTATTCACAGGAGGAAGCACAAGACAACAGAAATTACAAGTCCATATAGCTTAAGCAAAAGCCATCACTGGCCCACTTCATAAATGGGATTTGACAAGTAAATAATTAAACATGAGAGGGTAATGTTGTTAATAGCATAGTATGCAGGAAGTAAGGAAACAGATTACTTAAAAAGTGTTATTATCCAGTACTCGGTGCACTGCTTTGCCCCTGAACTGCAAAACTTCAGGTAGTGGCTTTTCTACTCCACTGATGCAACATTCTTTGGGTTAAATACTGTATTCAGATCGTATCTGTGGAAAGGCAAAAAGACTTCATGGTCTTGCTAATGGCAGAATTGCACCCAGAAACTCGCTCATACCTCATGTGATAATGCAAAGGGGTAATACAATTACAGTCAGAGTACTGCCACAATAATTTTGTAAAGTGCTGGAGAAACTCTACAGTAACCAAATGAACGTATTAAGACCAAAAGGGAAAATGATGATAATGGCCAGCTTTGCTACATTTCCAAGAAGACGTCACCTGCAGCACATCATTGTTGAATTTCTAATTGTAAAAGTAATCAAAACCATAATAATAATCCTTGTTCAATTTCATCTATAAAGTTTTCCATAAAAAATACCCTATTCCAGTGAACTGCATAAATACCATTAATCACTGTTTATAAACAGAGATATATAAATGGAAAAATTAAGAAACCTGATGAAGCCCATACAAAAATCTGCTGCCAGAGCTCATGTAAGACTGTAACCACTTGGCACAGGTTTAACTCTGGCTGCTGCTGGAGTCAGTGAAAAAACTCCTGTTAAAAAAAAAAAAAAAAAATCCCACCACAGAGATCATGGCTCACAAGCCCTAGGCTCAACCTTCTATAAAACACTTCAAAAATTCTGGTTGGCACCATCATTAAACAAGTGCCCAAGCTAAGAAAAGAGAAAATGAAGAACAAAATCTCAGGCCAAATAACATTTGAGGACTGCAGAGGTCTGGAGCTGCACAGCTACTCCAAGCTGACAGCATATAATTGAGACTACAAGGTATTAAAGGAGTCTTGTTTGCTTATCTTGTTCCTCATCTTCCCAGCACAGGACAAGGAAGGACTATGTATAACTGTGATACAACTTTTACACTTTTAATTCAGAGTGCAATAAACAGCTATGGGAAAACATACTTCAAGTAACCTGCAACACATAGTCATATATAATACGTAACGTAAAAGTGAGAAGTCAAGACAGCCTGCAATGAGCAAATGCACTTCCCTCATTAGCCTTGTTAAAAGCACTGGAAGTCATAAAGCGAGGACGGAATGGGATTTTGTTTTTCCAGGCTGGGAAATCTCCACCGTGTTAGTCCTTTGCAAGGGAAATGATTTCTGATTGTGACACAGCCTTAACTGCCATCTATTGTGAAATGGTGCAGCAAGCATGCACTTGGATTTCGGAGCCTGTAAGCGCTAACACGCGTTATACCAAAACGTTCATGCTAACTTCGGGCCAAATCCTGCAGTTCTCACCCATACGAAAAACAATCAAAACTGAAGGGAGCGGCACCTAAGCATGGGGACAGGGTTTGGCACACTCACCCTTACCTTCTCTTTCCTGGGGAAAGCGAAAGCAAACGGGCTTTACTTCACTTTCTGCATGCCGCGGGAGGGAGTGTGAGGCAGCAGGAGAGGAGCGAGAAAGGAACGGGAAAGGGAAGAGCCCACCTGAGTTTTCGAGGAGAAGTATCCTGCCTCCCACGGCCTGTCAGCACAAGCCGTCGCTGCACAAAATCCACACAGCCAGGCGAAGGCCTGAAGTTCCTGGGAGAGCTTAGGAGACTCAGGGGGCCAGCAGCCTGCTTATCATATTTACCTTTGCCTGCTGCAGCCGGGGAAACTAGAGTCCCCCTGGTCCTAGTTCAGTGGCAATGCAGGCACAAGCCCACAGTGTGATCTTCCCCTGGCACAGCCAAACTTCCCTATCCCTGTTGTGTTCATACACTTTAATGCTAAACAAAGTAAAAGTCCTCTGAACAGTCTATCACTGCCACACTATCGATCTTCAGTATTAAAATCGAGATCTTTGTTTCAAATTGGTTTTAAAGGAAGAAGATATGATTATGGGTTTTCTGGACATAAAATAGCTAATCAAGCAGAAAATGTGTTTAGTAGTTTATAAAGTGCTAAGTTACACTGTAAGACATATAAGAGTGATGATTTATTAAGTAATATTATTCTTATGATTGTACTGCCATATTATTCTTACATTGTCAGGCAATCTGCAGAAATTTTTTCTGCTTCAGGCAATCCTTACCCTTGCTATACAACTGTTGTTATGTACGGTTTTCTCATTATGATGAGTACTTTGATCTTTCAGCAAATGTTCACATCTTATAAACTGTAACATAAAACCCATGTAGAGCAAAGCAACAACTAAAAAGATCATAATGATTTGAACTGCGCTTCTCCAATATCCCTAAAATTCACAATGGAAAAATATGGGGTGACAGCAGAAGAAACACTTTGATTGTCAAGGACTTTGAAATTTTTTAAGCGTCAGATTATTTTGTCTTCTGGTGCAGTCCCTTGGAGAGCTGAGTTTTACAGTCGTCAGAAGCCTGGTTCAAGTAAAATACCTCCCAAGTAATAAAAAGCTCCCTTAATTATTTAGAGCTGCTCTTCTAAAGAGCACTGCCCACAGTCCATGGTAATGAGAACGTATCTAGCCCATCTCAGACCATGAAGGTGTAAAGACTTTACTTATATGCCTTCAACACAACAAAAGTTGCGTTCTGCTGAGAGTTATCAATTGGAAATACACAGTTTAGTCAGATTTACTGTTAGCTGCAGGGTCAGTCTTTGCTATTACTACAGTAGACAGATCTTTTCACAGAGGAAAGGCGCACAGCATGGCAAAGACATGGATGTCTTTTAAGTAATTAGAAAACAGCCCAGTTACTCAGTCATTCTTTCATTCATCTGTTCATTCATTTTCTTCCTCTTTCTGAGAAAAGGAAAAAGCATTATTTGCCATAGCAACGTATAAAAATTAGATCGACTCAATTCAGGCAGCAATTTCAGAATTAAAGGAGTTTTCTGAAAAAGCGAAACTTGTGGCGAGGTAGCAATCAACTACACCATCATGTAAAAAAGCCTTGAGGGGGAAAAGGCAGCATCTCTCCAGGCTTAGAGACCAGCCTGCTTGACCAGCCTGGGCTTGCTTGAGATGGGGCAGCACTTTTCCCTTCAAGGGACAGTCCTGTCCTTTCCCTTTTTTTCCCTTCTTGCCGTCCCTCATCATTCTCCATCAGCAGGTAAATCAGAGCTCTCCGCTTCACACAGAGCCTTCCCTGGGTGAAGAGGCTCGAGGGAGGCCTGCAAGCAGCACAGAAAGAAACCCTAGCAAACACAGGAAGGGAGAAACCTCTGAAAGATAAAAGAGGAAGCAAGCAGAAACCTGTATCTCAAAAGAGAAGGATAAATAACTCTCCAAAGAGGGGAGTACATGAGTTTTCTCATTTCACCTATAATGGTTGGCAGCTGGAGACAGCTGGCTGACACAGATTGGCACAGGCAGCAAATAATCTAACGAGCATAAAACCAGGAAAGCAAATCACTTTTGTCAGAAGTTATAACATTCAAGAGCAACCCCTCTGGCTTTATAAATTGCCATTTGCGGGGGCACCAAGACAAAGCTCTTCATTTCTAGCAGCAGTTGTACTGTCGCACACAGACTCTCTCCAGGCACTGCTGAAAACACACCACAGATGTAGCATTTGCTACTGAGGGACCAAGGCTCAACAGAGCGAGCTATCCCCTGCTTTGGAGGCAACATGCAAAGGGCATCTCAGCTGAGCACCAACTCTGTCACCAGGTTTGGGAGATCTGTCACTTTAATTGTTTCTTCATGCTTTTGCCCCCATAATTACAGAATTACAGAAAAGGAAGAGAAATGCTCATCATATCAGACTTGGGCACTAAATACCAGACACTAAACAAGAGCAACATGTTGCTTACATTAACAAGGAAATTTGGTCTGTGACAAGTTCTGCCCTTGCTCCTATGCTGACTTCAGCATAATATTGTACAGGTGTTCGGGAAAACAAAACCATAATTCTAAGGGGAAAATAAAAGCTTGGCTTATTAAAGGGTGTTTAAACCAGCCTGCTGTGTGCAGCTTTTGTTCTTAGATGTGCGTGTCGTCTTACAGAAAAGCATAGTTTGCTTTCCCTCTTTTTTTTTTTTTTTTTTTTTTTTTTTTTGAACAGTGGATTTATGGACAATACCAGGAATATGGCCAATGTTGCGGATCTTATTCATTTAACTATGGCTGAACAGATTACTTTCAAGTACAAGTACTGAGCAAAAGAAGATATATCAGCATTTGCAGGCTGTTAACTAAGCACCAACCTATCAGGAATCTCAGGTACTCTTCTACTAGATTTGCAAGTAGTCACAACTTAAGGGCATTGTAAGACATTTCCCTAATAAAAGTTTTGTTCACTCAGTGTAATTACTCAGTATAATTCAATTTGTAACTGGAATCCAAATTTATTCTTATGTGAAATGGAGGATAGTACATGGAAAGAGGCAAGAAAAAAATATTTAGCAGGTTGTCAAAATGATTCTGTATACAATACTGTTAGGTCTTTCCTCAGTCCAGAAACTGTGTTCATTATCATAATCCTCTTACTGTACATGTCACTGGTGTTATCTTCATTCTCTAATCTCTCAAAAGACCTCCAGTGACCCCTTGTGAGCTCTGTTTTTGTGTCAGTTTGTTTGCTAAACTGTGCTAAAAATACTCCTAGTTACCACTATTAAAAGTCAGTGTTTGCCAGCAGATATGATAGCTTTCACCTTTCTAAGAATAGGAAAAGAAAATGAAATTTCAAGGAACTACCATCTATTTGTAAAATATTGACTTCCTATTGGCAACCACTCCCAAATACCTCACAGGGGAAAAGGGAATGAATTTTAATTAATCTCTGGGAATGCTTTAAAGGTCTTAAATACTAAACACTACACGCACACATACATACACACACACATACACATAGAGAAACTACTCAGCCTATTCTAATTGCTCTATATATGCATCTATAATTGCTGTATGTCATTTCTAGTCTTTCTCTGTTAAAAAGAAGTGATTAAGTGACAAGAGAGTGTACCCACTTCAGGAAGCTTTGGAGTTTTTGGAAAATGACATTATAGGCTACCTGCAAATATAGTGAGTAGATGCAAAGCCCATTTTTAATCGAATTAAATTTAATACAAGAAGAAAAGAAAAACATGCTCCACTGGAACAAAAGGGAGAAAACTTTCAGCAAACCAAAGCAACCAACAGATGACAGCACAAGTTTCTTGCCTAGTCTATACATCTCCGCTAAGGACATGTCTACCCAGTTACTTAGAGGCAGGTATGACCTTATTCTGCCTATGTCCCAGCCAGTTTCAAAACACAAGATATATTACTGCACATTCCAGCTTTAAATATCAGTCTCACCACAGCGCTAATCAGGTCAGGTTCACTTCAGCACTGACACAGTTCCTACTGAGCTTGGAGAACAAGCAAGGCAGACCTCAGTGATCAACTGAGCATAAGCCAAGATTTGGGAAAGATACCTCTCCTCACTGGGAGAGCTGCCCACACCTCACTAGCTATGCCATTGTCACAATCAGGTAAGAGGGTAGATTTGGCAATTAATCGATCAGCTTATTTGAACCAAGCAATACAGTTGTAGAAAGCAACAGTTTGGATCACTTGTCAGTCTGGATCACGACGACTGTTGCCTGGCTTAAATTAAAATAATAGAGCAAGCATCCTAGCCTTCACCAAATCAAACTACCATCTTCAGAGGTCAGTCTCCCCAGTTATCATGCATTATAGTGATCTGCAGAGAGCTCATCTGTCCCTGCCATCACCTCAGTGAACCTCTCAGCTCTGGAGGGAAACCTGCAAAGAGGGCATTAGTCAAGGCTCTTGCCAGTGAACAGAGAATTCAGGGAAATATAGGTGATGTGCTTGAAAAAAGGACAAAGGGTGTCTTAGAAATGTTTTTCATTAATAGCAGGAATCATATGAAAGATGAAACATTCACTCTAATGAGGTGCATTGGGTGCATTGGGAAGACTGTTGCCAGCAGGAGGGAGGGAGGTGATCCTGCCCCTCTACTCAGCCCCAGGGAGGCCTCATCTCGAGTACTGTGTCCAGTTCTGGGCTCCCCAGGACAAGAGAGAAATCGAACTACTGGAGAGAGTCCAGCATAGGGCTACGAAGATGATCAGAGGGCTGGAGCACCTGCCCTATGAGGAACGGCTGCGAGAGCTGGGCCTGTTCAGCCTGGGGAAGACAAGACTGAGGGGGGATCTTATCAATGTGTACAAGTTCCTGAAGGGAGGGTGTCAAGGGGATGGGGACAAACTCTTTTCAGTTGTCCCATGTGACAGGACAAGAGGCAATGGGCAGAAATTGAAGCACAGGCAGTTCCAGCTGAACGTGAGGGGGAATTTCTTCACTGTGAGAGTGATGGAGCACTGGAACAGGTTGTCCGGAGAGGTTGTGGAGTCTCCTTCTGTGGAGATCTTCAAGGCCTGCCTGGATGCAACCCTGTCTAACATGCTGTAGGTGACCCTGCTGAACAGGGAGGTTGGACTAGATGATCTCTGGAGGTCCCTTCCAACCTTACTGATTCTATGATTCTAAGAATAGGAAATGTGAATGCTGCCACCTATGCACAAATACACACTTAATATCATTTAAATTAATCAGACCGGGTCCCAGATCACCTATCCATCTGTGCTGCCCAGATGGCAGAAAGCCAGTAGAAACAGCTCACCTGGGGAACTGAGGAGAAGTTCTGCCGAAGCTGGAGCAGAAGCAGCCAGCCTCCACGGTTCACACAGGCCATTCCCTCATCAGCAGGTCTGCCAACGCAGCATGCAGTGACTATGCAGCAAGGGGAGAAGTGACTTAGACCCCTAGCACTTTTCCAACCCACTACTGTGATAAAAGCAGTTTGATTTGGCTAGCTGATTTACTCTGTGATTTTTCAGCCCCAAAGTGACATGCTTAGAATGACCTCTGGGCCAGTGAGAGTTTATCTCTAAAATCACATTTTGTGAATTAAACCTGGCATAAGTTTTCAGTGCTTTCCTTCCGGGGGTGAGATCTTTGCTATGCAAATTTAGAGTGTAGACAAGCAAATGGATATATTGGTATAAATCACACTTCAGCACTTACTACTACTAAGAACAGTAAGAGAATACAGCACACCAAGCAGATTTATATTCTGCCAAGTAATCCTCCAGGCCTGCCCCTGCTGAAAATCTAGCTCGAGTTTATGTCAGAAGCAGTCAATAACATAGGAAATGAATACAAGAAATTGAGTGGGTGTCAACTGCTTAATTCATGCAGGAGGAAGGCAGGTTTTGTTTAACAATCTCTCTTCCCTGAGAAGGTGGTGTAATATTTTTGCTATAGGAGAGTAAAAGAAATTTTACATTTTAGAGAGATAAATTGTTGAGATATGTGGGTACTATCAAAGCAAAAAAAAAAAAAAAAAGAAAAAGAAAAGAAAAAGAAAGAAAGGCAACAACAAATTTCCAAGAAGGCTGGCTTGCACATGAAACGAGGTAGGATCCCTCTTCAAACCTTGAATGGAAACATTATTTTTTCCTCCATGAGAAGCCATCATCACTCTTTCACCAAAAAGAAGGTCACACCATCTTTCACAAAAGATTTGCCTGCTTGTAATTACCGCCTGCAGTGTACAGACAAATGCAATCTTTTAAAATGCTAACTGTGTTATACTTGTACCCGAGGGATCCAATGGTACAAATGTAATGTGGCCTAACCAGTTTGTCTTAGCAAGACCTTGTGCTGATTTGAAACAGCTGAACTAAATCAACAGTTACCTTGAGCCAGAGGCCTTTGGAGAGCAATTAGAGTCAAAGCTTGGGTTTTGAACCCAATATGCTCTGTCAGTCTCAATGATTTGTGTTTGTTGTACTCAGCCTCATTTCCTGCGTGAAATATGAGGCTGTGTATAGAGGAAAAATTCCCAAGATTAAAAAATATTTGACCTCAGTGCTTTTGCGAGCATGAAAGTACACATGTCTAAATGACCATTTTGGTTTGTAGTACAAAGTTCTATTGATGTTGGCAGGCTGAGCTTCCCTGTCTCAAAGCCACATGAATGGTTTCAAGTTTCAGCCAAAAAATGTTTTCCACATGCTTTAGTGTGGGCCAATTTACACAGCAGATTTTGTGGAGGTTGTGGCCAAGTGCTTCATAAAGGGCTGCCTTCTTTGGGATCAGGGAAACCACAACAGACACATTGCTAATGCAATCTAATTATCTGCTTGAATATTTTTCCAGATGTATCCAATGTCTAAAAATACTGAAATAAAAAAGGTATTATTTGGCTCCTTGGACTGAAACAGTGGCATAAAGAACCTGTTTGTCTAGAGGGAAAGTTATAACAATGTAATTCTACAACTGCCTTTAAATCAGTCAAACAAAACAGAACACCCTGAAGGCTGACTATTTGATGGCTCTTGTTTTGAATTAGCCTCTGAAATAAAAATGTGAATAAAGGGGTGCTTCCCCCCTCCCCCCATCTCATACTTACAAGCTAATTTCCTACATTTGCAGATCGTAATTTGGTTTGGGATAGGTCAACCCAATAACAAAGTATCTCGCTATTTTTCACTGAAGTAAGTTGAAATACTGCAACTCTGGGCAGTGGAAAGTGGACATTTACATCATGATAGGATCGTTAGGATCTTTTTCATTATTAAAGTTCACTAAAGACAGATCGTTCATTAGCAAAATTCCAGACAGGTGTACAAATTGGAAGTGGCCTGTTCCCCCCACCAAGTCTTCCTGGATTGCCTTCTTACTGTCAGTGAGGACTGGTTCCTTCTTCCCTCCTAACATGCCTTCACAAATTGGCATTGGTTATCCAAACAGGATCTGACTATTCAGTGGAATCTTTGCTTATTTCTGTAGTTCTACATCTTGATGAAGACAAACATATAAAAATAGAGATAACAGAGTTTGCATTAGAAATAATAGCATTTTGCATCATCGGCAGTTCCACAAACTTGGACCTACTTATTCAGATGCTTTTACTTTTGTACTTTGCGAAGGATTTACGCTAATGACTTTGGTAAAGGAGATCTGAGAATAACAAGATTTCTTAATCCTACAATATTTTTTTTAATTTTAGAATATAATGGAAAGTCATATTTAATTTTTAGTTTGCTTTAATATCTAACTCATCCTCCATGTTAAAATCTACAACCTACTGAGAAAATGGTGAGAGAAAGCAACAACTTACTATTTCCATTTTGAGTATTCTCAATCACAATCACAGAAAAACAGTGTGAACAACATCCCTAATTTCTACCCTGAACCACTAAGATGAGCACTGGTGCCAAGGTAGCGTGGCTCTAAACAGGCTAGAGCTCAAGCTGTGGCTGTGGAGACCGAACATAATATGAGAGGAATGCTGAAAACCACGTGGGAGATAATGACCAAGCAGGATATCCTTCAGTATTTTTGGCATTTCAGTGTCCCCCTTGAATTATTTGAGCTATTTCCATGCAATGATGTTTGTCAAGTATGATTTGCATGAGGTTGCGGTTATGCATGTACCCTTAAATACATCTATTATAGACAGCATTTGCCAGTCTTATGACTTGGCTTATTGGATAAGGAGTGGCAACTGTGGGATAGAGAGATCAATCCAAAAACATCACTGCCTAGGAGATGTTCCCAGTGGTTTAAATCACTGTTTGTATATTTAAAAAGAAAAACAAAGTTCCTCACACTGCCTGCCTTCTCTCGCCACACTGACTTGCCACAGCCCTGAATGCTTACTCTAACTTTTGTAGAGCAAATTTATGGCTTTGCCAAGCAATTCCATGAATTTTGGAAACAGAATATAAGATCTATACTTTGCACAATTAGTTGTAACATGTTGGCATATTAAATAGTATAGGAGAAATTTTGCAGGTCATGTGATAGCATATTTGAATACACCATCGCAATCTTGACATAATATAGTATTTCCAAGTTGTTAGTCACTATCCAAAAAAGGAACATATTTTTATACATATGACGTTATAGCTTGAGTATCCTCAGCTAGCAGTGCAGATGAGTAATTGATTGAGCAAAAAGATCAAGTCAATAGTGCACCCTTAACTAAACTGAGGTTTCAAAAGTTCTGCTATGGATGCAACCCTCTGACCTCTGATTTTCTAATTAGTTCAACCATCTTGTATGCTCCAGTGCCTTTTTGTCCTTCTTTTCCCCACACTAGGACCAGCTTACCAAGGCAAACAAACCGCTCTGCCTAAAGGAATATATATGTGCCTGCAACCAGTCTACAGATGAGGTCTAGAATCACACAGAATCCAGTGTCATATACAGAAAATGTCGAGCCTGTTTCAAGTATGGTTTGTCTCTTTGTTTAGTTAAAAATAACTTTTTTATTTTACAGTGTTACCATCTAAGTCAGCAATTCTTAAAGAGCAGCTCCTCAAGATATGCCCAGTAAGGAAAGACTACAGGAAGTGTTTATCTGATGAATATTACTATGGTGCATAGGAAGACTACAGCACTGCACAGATTTTGTGAAGAGACTTAAACACCAAGAATGTAGTAACCAAGACATCCGTGTCCCAGATAAAAGCCCAGTGAAGTTAGGTAAGTCTTCATAAACATCTCTAAGCTTGGACCACATGTAGTATGAGATAAGCTCACATCATCCTAAAATTCAGCAAACTATCCAAAAGAACAGTATGCTCAATGACCTTGACAAATGTCCATTAAGGAATACTTTCATGATTTCTAAAGTGATAAATCAACAAGATTAAGAGACTGATACATACATTTTAAATCACATCACACTATGTTATATGTTCTACATTGGTCTAAAGCACTGGCTTGCAGCTATTTTGAAAAGTTTGCAGGAGTACATTTTGCAATCCTTCTACACTAGCTTTGCAACATTCCAGCAAAATACTAAAAGCTAAGATAGGTAAAATATATCGTTTTGGCTGCAGCGAGGCTTGGTTAGAGGTCACTGCCCACCTTTGCATGTGAAGATTGCTGTTGCCTGAAATCTATTGGATAACCGCATACAAAAGCCTGTCTCTAGCTTAACTCAACCAAAATGACCCAGATTTTAAAAACACCACTATTTTAAGTGTTTAAGCTAATCTGTATCATACTGATACAAAAAAGGAGGAGTGACTACAGAGAGAGAGAGAGAGTCCTGTGGGTCTGGTAATGAGGGTCATGGGGAGTAACCTCTTAACCTTTCAGCCTGCAGCTTCTTCTTCTTCTTTCTTACATATCCTCATGTCCTTCTTCCTTTCTTCACTCAGCCTCTTGTTCCCAGATAACATACCGGCTTGCGTTTCAAAGACAACACAGCTTTGCTGCTGCAAGCGTGGGTGAAATGAGGAATCCTCTCTCCTGACGAGGTATGTGGAGGCTGTTTCATGAGAGAAGAAAGGGACAGAGAGAGGCAAGGACAAGCAGGACGCATGAGGAGACGACAAGAGCGAGGAGGGGGATCAGTCCACAGAAGCAACGTACTTACACTTGTATGGAAAGTACACAGCACAACTGGAACCTATATTACCATAATGTAAATATTACCCTAACTTTAATAATGTTGACAGTGATGAAATCATCAGCTCTTTTTTAGTATCACCTTGTTTTTCTTACCTTTTCTATTAGTATTGCTTTACTGTTTGTTGGTGGATGGGAGGGGAAAGGAGGCTGTCTTCATCTTCATGTTACCTTTTCCTTCCTCTGACCTTTCCCTTTACCACTACCAGTCTCTTGGTCTCTCTGCTCTTCTCTTTTCTCCCATTTTCAGAAATTACAGCTCTTACTAAAGGACAGTAGATTTCTACACTACAGCAAAAAGCTAGAAATCAAGAAGGCATAGTAGCAAAAGGCCACTGCCACAAGGAAGTGTGTACAATGCACGTTTCTGCTCTTACATATTTTCACCAGATAAGGAAATACGTTTTGCATACAATTGCTGAAAAATGACATATTGCTTTCTTTGGAGAAAGGAAGGCAGTCTGCTAAATAGTTTGGGGGGTTTTGCTTTTGTTCCTTTCTCTACACAAAGAACTTAAGTCCAGATGCAAACTCTGAGCTGTGTGATTAACTGCAAATTTTAATGAAACTCTGAAGTTCCTAGCACAATACTAGGAAAAGGATGCATAGTTCGTGTCAGTATCACCAGGCATTGGGGGCTGCTGTGGGAAATCATTCACATTTGTTCCTTTCCCATAGGGACTCCATAAACCTTTCCAAGAGGAACCCATAAACAAGAACTTTCATGATTGAGTATTAGTTTTGTTTTTTAATGTGAAAACATCTTGCTTTGGAGGATCGTGGAAAATAGAAAAGAATTCAAAGTAAAGTTGCAGAATGTTACATGGGACATAAGTGCTGTGAATCTGTTAACTCCACACACTGATTTTCCCATAGATACTGAAATTTCACCCTATGTTGTTATTATTGTGGGTGTCATTGAACATAATGCCACAGTTCACAAAAGCACTTGTAGATGATTGAAACAAACCCAAGAAAAAATATCATTTGAGAAAACCCCATGCTAGTATCTCAGAGAATTTTCTTGCAGACAGCAGGCTGTCAGCCTCTTATTAAAAGAAGGTTCAACAGGATTCACACAGTTCTGGAAGAAATGCCAAAGAAGGAACGAGCACTTTAGAGCACAACAGAGAAAGGCAGGAAAGATCTTTTTGAGGTAGCACTTGCTGATGCTGCCACTCGCTTTCCAGCTATGCACATGTACTCACAACAAGCACTCAAGACAAGTTTGACCTTCATTGGGTTCGTACTCCCCCTCTTTCCCATCTTTAAGGAAAGCTAGTCAAAGAAAGCAATATATAATGCTTTGTGTCAAAGGTAATTCATAGTAATAGTACTTAATGATATTTGGAGCTCACTCAAACTGCAGAAAGTTACCAAGCTCGCAGCACTTACTTGCATCTTAGAAGAACACATCTGTCATTTCACAAGCAGGCCTATGGGTAATCATTTAATCAAACCCACTGCTATGATTGCTACTTGTACAGAAAATTATAAAGCAGCAGCAGCTTCAAAGGCAGGATCACAAAGATTAAATAGGAGCTGCATTTTGCTAAGTGTTGGGTAAGAATGAATTACAGTATCCTTAAATTTGAAGGAAATTAGAGAGGGAGAATTATTCATTTGGCCATACCAGTATTTCCTAATTTTCATTTCCTCTTTTCATACTTACAGTAAATTATGAAATTGAGAATTCATGAAAGACATTCACACAGTGAGAAAGGCAGAGAGAGATAATACCTAATTACGATCCATGCTTAGAAGATGCTAGAAGATACTTTGGCCTAACTTTACAATTTTTCTTTAAAGAGCAAAGGTGTTTTATTTCAATACTGATGTTTCTTTAAAATACTAGAAAAATGTTCTCCCATATTTATTGTTGTGTCTCACATAATTATTGTTGGAGTGTACCATAAAGACTAAAGTTCAAAAAACTGAATGTTTAAACACCGTTGTGTTAGAAGACATGGGGCCCTACACAGTACTCAGATAGAGACTGACAGCTTCAAGCAAGGGGACAAGTCAGGAAGAAACAGGGCAGACTGGGCTCCGGGCTCATAACATGCTATAGAGGGAAATAAAGATGTAAAAAGAACTGCAATTTGTTTCATTTCAACAGACTGTGAGCTTAGTGTAACATCAAATTTATTTTGAAACAGCATAGTTTAATATGATTAATACAATATTTATTTACCAAACTGATAGACCTCGTACTGGCAAAGGCTCTTTTATTTATATTATCGCTTTCAACATCGTGCGTATTATCAAGTAAGTTTAATCATTTATATGGTCATGTAATTCCAATGACCTCCCAGATACAGTGCCTAAAGTTTAAGAAGGCAAAGGTAGGGTGAGGACAGGACACTAAGTCCTGATCCAATAGGAAAGCATTGCACCTCAGGGGCAGAAGTGCAGGGATGAGCAGGATACTGTTGCAGTACAGGGATATTTTTGCAGACAACTACTTTTCACTTTTAAGCTCCTTCCTTGAAAGCTCTGCTACAGCTGGCTATCTGTAGCTCCTAATCTTGGGCTGCCTGCAATCACTGTAATTGCAAAATGCATCTCATTACTCTTACGGTCTTACGTTAAAGCTAACAGACACAGAAACGCAGAACCTCTAGGCGGGTGTGAACATAACGTCAAATTTTGCCTTTTAGGTCCTCTGCTTCATTTCTCTATGCCTCATTTTTAACATCTTACTGAAATTAATTGAAGAGACTGCTTTAAGAAAAGAGAAAAAGCTAAAACAGCAACACTACAAACAAAATGCTTTGGGGCTCCTGTGCAAGCAAGAACATTGCTCAGGCCTGTTGTACAAGAGTGGGGCACACGGGCACAGCTTTCCTGCTAAACCCACTGTCAGGTAGAGAAGCACTAGAGGGCTTTTGGCAGTTTTGGCAAGCAGAAGAAACTAAAGTAGCAACAGCACTTTCATGCCCCAATAACTATTTCCATGCTTTAACCTCTATTGATAGTGAAAGATTGAGGAGAAAAAGAAAGTAGTCACGTAGCCTTAATCCTCACTACTCTATCAGCCATGATTCCTTAAGGGCAAACCTGTTCTCGCGGCCTAAAATCGTCCTGACCCTTCCATCGCATGGAGACTGTGAAGTCAGGCTGCTCTATGCATTTCAGCAAATCCTAATTTCCTTACAGCTCATCCTGCATTCACAGGTCATATAGGTGAATTTCAAGTCTAAGGGGGATGCAGCTTGCATCACACCAGCGAAATATTCATTCAGCGTACTTTGCTTTCAGTATCCACTAATTTCAGAATAAGGCTTTTGCTTTAAATTCATGATTGCATTTTCTTGTAACACACAAGTTCAAGTATGACTAGCTCAGGATTACACTAAAATAGGAAACCAGTGAATTTGCCTTTATCCTAAAACCTCATAAGGAGGCTTCAACATCAAAAGAAATGCCTAAGTTGATTTGATGCTTGTCATCAACATTTTTCCACCGGATCAAACTAATTTTAAGTGGTTTAAATAATACTGACCTCTAATACTCCTTAATCTTTTTGATTTTCCTCATACACATTAAGGAGTTTACATATAAAGTAACATTAAATATGCGTGTATGTAAGTCCATTTGTATTCTTAATTTTTAATAGCCAGGGGAAAATGAAATACCATACAATAAGCCATTGGTGATTTTTTTTTCCTGTGGCTATTTCCAGCATACAAAGAATGGGAAAAAATGCTATTTGCATCCAGAATTCTTATTTTAAAATGCTTATGAATTCATAGCTATATAATCTACTCAAACCCATATAACACTCAGGGCATAGGCAACTGCTGCTTTATTGTTCCTTTGAACCATCAATTTAGATGGTGTTACACTGACATAATATTAAATAATGCAACGGTGACCATGGTGGAATGCATCTACCAATATTAAATATCCAGCCAAGCACATGAAGAAATGTTCTTTCTACACACATTACCTACTTGGCATACTTAATAACATATTTTGCAATACAGATATGTTAAGGTACTATTTAAATATCAACTTAATTAACCTTTAATACCCAAGGTATTCAATAATTCACATATGTATAATGTGGCATTTCAGGCTTAGCTGACAGCCAAAGGCTTTGAAGCTGTGGGCATGTGAAACACCAGGCCCATTTTTAAATGTCAGGAAACAGGTGCCCTAACAGCAGCATTTGAAGAGATGAATATAGGTTTTTTGTGCTTGCCGTTGTGGCAGCAACCTACTTAACTCAGCCCTATAAAACCAGCAGTCTCTTAACTTCTAACACTCCTGAATGAATAAACACTGATGTGTCCCTAAAGCTGCCATCCTCACACAGAATCACAGAATCAGTAAGGTTGGAAGGGACCTCTGGAGATCATCTAGTCCAACCTCCCTACTCATCAAGGTCACCTAGAGCATGTTAGACAGGGTTGCATCCTCCCTTCATTCAAACAGGTTTTTACCACTGTAAGAGCCACCAAGCCTCATGCCATTCTTACACTATTCTTCTAATACTATTCCTTTTTTCCCCCTATATATTCTGTTCCTCTGAGGCCCAGAATTTTTTTTTCCAAGAAACAGAATCCTCATCTAAAGTTCATATTCTCAAATCTTGATGCGCAGTCTGAGTTGCCAACACACTGTGAATAAACCAGACAGAAACCTGCTGCAAGTTCCCTGCATGCTCAGCCCTACCACCGTACCACTTCTCCTTAGTAGATAATACGTGGAGAAAAAGAGTAGTTCACTCTGTAGTTAGGATGTGAGTAGTTAGGATATTTATATAATCCAGTTCTCTGTGGCTTCATATTTCTTTATACCTAAGCCTTTGCTTACCACCAGCTCTTCACCATTGCTGTAGTCTATTTTTTCTGAAAAAAAAAAAAAAAGAAAAAAAAAAGAATGAAGCATTTAACCTCTGTAAGACGTGTGAGGGCATCTTCATGACAGGTTCTGCTCTAGGTAGGCGAAGAGCATGACTACAGTTGCATTTCTGGGGCACAGTTCAACAGCATAGTTCATTTCTTTCTTTGTTCTCTTCAACTGCTTGGGGGACAGGTTTAGCTCAGTTGGTTAGAGCGTGGTGCTGCTAATGCCAAGGTCATGGGTTCAGTCCCCATACGGGCTATGCAGAGGGTTGGACTAGATGACCTCTAGAGGTCCCTTCCAACCTTACTATTCTATGATTCTATGATGATTCTATGATTCACACTACAAGAAGATGAGGGAAAGAGTCAGGAGCTCAAAGAAGAACTAAAAAGTGTTATGATACAAAGCTTAGAGGATCTCAATTCATTCTCCTTTCAGAATATGGACTGAGAAATGATTTCATCACTGGATGCAGTAACTCACACAAGGAAAAGATAATTGATGCTTGGAAGCCTTTCAACCTTGCTTACAATGGCATAGTAAGAATTAGCAGCTGGATATTGAAGTTAGATAAATTCAATTTTGAAGTAATACATAATTTTCTAACTGAAAGGGGAATTAAACAGAGAAACAGCTTACAGGGGGAAGTCAACATGACTTGCAATCTTTTGAGATAAAATTAAATAACTTCTAAAAAAAAAAGCTTCAGTTTAGCTCTGGAAAAGTTTTTAAATTCAAAGAATATAAAGCAAATAGCTGGAGAAATAGCTGGAATTTTATAGCCATTCCACTCCTTTTCTAGCCCAGGAGCTAAAATGCAACCTTGCACTCTTTCTCAGCCTTTGGGATCCTGCAAGCTACTTTGGAGAGTCATGGATCAGGCCAGCGATATGGATCCAGTATAGAGCAGAACCTGTCATGAAGATGCCCTCACACGTCTTACAGAGGTAAATGCTTCATTCTTTTTTTTTTTTTTTTTTTTTTTTTTTTTTCCAGAAAAAATAGACTACAGCAATGGTGAAGAGCTGGTGGTAAGCAAAGGCTTAGGTATAAAGAAATATGAAGCCACAGAGAACTGGATTATATAAATATCCTAACTACACACATTTTAGCAAACACTACATGCACTTATGTAACCAACGTAACCAGACAAAAACTACCAGGTCTAGCAGCTGATATACTTTTCATGAAATTATACATATGGTTAGGTAAGTGATCAAATACCATATCAGAAATCAAGACTCTATGAAAATAAAGGTCCAAATCCTACAGTCAGCTGATGCTTTTGCCCCAGAAGAATCTAATCCCATTGAGTTTCTGTTCTGCTTGTTGTCCTTTGGAAAGGAGATTACAGCATGAGGTTTTTCTGCAGAGAAATTAGATAACCAAAGTGGTTTTCCCAAAAGCAAATGCTTGTGCCCATGTTCTCATTAAACAACCTGTAAATTAATTAAATTTCCACTGAACTGAACTACTCTCTAACCCGACTTTGAGGAGAGTTTACAGTGACTGCTACAATGCTGTATGCTGTTTCTAATCATTGATAAATATCTGCTACATTGTGTCCCTGTTCCATTTCAGTGGTGAGTGGGCCATGTTAGCTTCTAACTGTAATAAAAACCGAATACAAATATAAGCCTGTGACAAAATCCACACCAACGATTTCCAGAGACAAACCCAGAAACCACTGCAGTCCCTCCTATTACTTCTTGCCAACACTTGTTTAAATTGTTTATGTTCTTCCTGACCTTCTGGGCAATCTTTTTTTTGCACAGAGCTCTCAAAAAACTTGGAAACCTTCTCCGCCAGTGATCCACGTGATTTGGATCCTTTGCAAGTGCACTGAATTAGAAAGACTGGCCTGTACCTGTTACCAACGGTAACCCCCTCTCTGATACTTCAAGCTCGTTGTTCAGATACTCCAATGAATTTGTATAATTAATACCCTTTATTCACAGGAAAACAAAGGAAATACGACCAAGCTTTGGGGGCTTGACTGAACAGCGTACATTAACGTGAATCACATTTGGATTCCTGTCCTTAAACTTTTTTCCAGTCTGTCAGAGTTTTCAGTCATTTCAGAAAAATATATTACATTTTTGCATGTTCTTAGAGTGGGCATGGGTTGCTGGATTGGGGGGGGGGGGAAGTGTTGCTGAAAGTATTTCCCCTTCTTTCCTCATCCTGCTGGCTCATCTATGTGAAAGCCTACAAACAAACCCGTAACAGTAACAAACCCCTTGATGATTAACCTCCACAGGGTAACACTAGAAATATTAGTAAAATGATCAGAACCACACAAAATGCACAAAGAACGGCCACCAAAACATCCTTCTGGTCAAAGCAGAACCTTCAAACACAATTGTTTAACCTACTTTTTAATACGGCAAATTGGTTGATGTGAATAACGGCATGAACAAGACTTCCAGTACCTGAGCCCGGCCAAGTGTCAGGGCACAGGGCATTGCACAAGCACACAGGCCCCTGTTTGCAGTGCAGACAAGCGTGTTCACTGTCGCCCTCCGAATTCTCCGGGCTGCACAACACTTCCTTTTACAGCTCTTTCTGACTCCATGGCAAGCCTGTCACTAAACACAAAATAACTTTGGAAACCATAGCAGTTAACCAAACAAACAAGAGGAGCTTTAGGCCTGGCTGTGGCAAGTTATAAACATGAAGTTTGTTACAAAAACAGCTTCAGTCAGTGCCATTTAGGGGTAAGGGATTTCCTCCTGAGTAATCTGCCTTTTTTTTTCCAGTATATCTATGCCAGTCATTACTGGACATATGCCTCCCTGCATCATCAGTACATAAGTCAACAAAATAAGAAAGTGAACCAATTTTTATATAAAAATGAATAATACATTAATATTTATTTTCTTGGAGAAATGAAAGTACATGCCATGATTGTAAGTCTTCCAAAAACCCAGATCAACCTCTTAAAGGGGCACACAAACATACTCTGAATCAGAGGTTGCCTGTTTGAAATATATAGCTGTAGAGGAAAGAAGGAAACCTTAAGTACCATAGAACATCAAGCTTTTTCATTTCTTTTCTTTTCTTTTTAATTCAATTGCTACATTTGCTCCTCCCCTCAAGTAAAATTAAAAAATAGTTACCATTAAATTTTCTCTCTTGCAAATTTCTAGTAGTCATTTTTATGGGGTACAACTATGGTCATTATTGTTCCCCATCCATCTTATAATTTCAACTAAATCGAGCAATGAAAATTTTATAGTGCATCCCTAATTGTGCACCAGACTGGAACTGTTCATACAAATTCCAAGCAATTATAAGGCTTTCTGGGAAACACTGGCAGCAAACACAGGATTAAATATTTGTAACAGCAAGCCAGATGGGAAACACAGATAAAGAAAATCTCATGGAACTCAATTCTTCTTCCAAAACGATGATGTTATTTAAATTAACCTTGGACTCAAACACATTCACAACAGATTTAAAACAAGGTCAGTTAGATGTAAAAACTAGATTGTAAGTATTCCAAACATCGCATAAACACACACACCTCAAATCAGTTATGTGCTCTGTAAAGAATGAACGTAGATATAACAACACAACTATGAACTGTATTTGTAAAGGTAAAATAGGAGAATTTCATTTCTTAAATATTTTAGATCAAGCAAATGTATTATCACATTTTTAAGTGGTGAATATTTTGTGCTTTCAGCATTATTGCTGAAAGTACCTCTGACACATGGTGGGAAAGGTATTAATCCTTTGAATGTAAGAGAAAAACCTTCTGGTCATTTCTGACTTCTTAACTCCCAGCAGCACTTGAAGCTCAAACCACAGAATCTTGCAGATGATCAGGAAGTACTTCTCTCCTAGTACTGTCTACTAGGACACACATGAGGGAGCACCTGTCACGGAGTTTACTCTAGGCTGCAGAGATGAGAGAATGGAAAGATGAGAGGAAAGGCTATGGGAGGTCCCTGACTTCCAGGAAAGACTCATTTTTGTAAGGCATCAGTCTAATAAAGAAACAGAATGCCACATCCCTAAGCTGATATCTCCTCTCACCACGACTGATTTCTAGCAATAAACTTTCACAACTATTTGGAGGCAAATATATGCTAGTGTATGGTGAAGAGCAGATAGCTCCCAGTAAGTTAAATACCAGCCATCATTAATTGCCTGAACTGTTTAGAGAACGCTCCTTATCATCCTATTGCAAAACTTTAAGTAACCCCAAAGCACAGCATTATATAAACCTGAGAGCAGAGGTGGGTTCAGCGCCGTTTCACACCCCCAGGCCTTTCCGGGAGCACAGAATGGCCACAAGGAGAAGGCAATTCCAGACTGATTACAGAAACAGCAGTCTGGAGGATGTGTTGATCAGTAGCGCTTTTACAGCTGGAGCTCCTTTTGCCCCTTGTTTTTATATTGACAATGAACTGCCACCAGAGGCTGAGAACAGGAGGGTCGTTAGCATCTGTCATAGAGATCCCATTTCAGTTAGACAAATCACCAACTGAAAGGAAACCTATTAACACATTAAAACTGTTACCCATGGCCAAGACTGGTAAGTTACCCAGTATAAAAATTGTCCAAAAGTCCTAATTCTTTGTAAATACAGCTCCTCCTCAGTGTTCCCTTAGTTATGATATGAGAAGACGTTTGTTGATTTCTTTGTGTAAAAGATAAAGCTGAAATTTCTTCTGCTCAGCCTTTTCATATTGAGCCTGGATGAAGAGGAAGACCAGAGAATGGCTATCATTTCCAGTATTTCCAGAAACACTGTATTTGGAGCTCTCCTTCAAAACAGCAGGCACATCAGTACAACAGAGAAGAATTAGAAATTTGATGCAGCTCAGCACTTACATGCTTAAGAAGTTAAAAGTCACACAAATTTAAAGACAAGATTATGTAAAGCATGATAAAAAGAGCTACCATGCCAGTTGAAGGCTGCTCTGGAAGTCCAAATAGTGACTATTCCCAAATATTTGAAAGAAATAGATAGATTTGCATCTTTAGCAAGTGTCTTCCACCATAATACTGAAAAATAACTGGTCTATCATGTTATACCAGTATTTCTGTTTTATTCTCTTATACTTTTAAAAGTGAATTAAACTCTGCTGTGATTAACACTAAACTATTACTGAATTCAAAGAGGTTACAACTGTCAGTTGAGCTATGTGAACATCTTATGGAAATGTACACCTGTTGTTTAGAACAATTTCACCTATTTTCATAAAACTCAATAAATAACTTCTTTCCCCTCACTGAAGACTCCTGATCTTCCAGCTCTGAATTTCACATTCACCTTCTTTTCTTTAGACAAGTCATATTTGTGCCACATGATGAGGTCATTTCCATCATTTAATTACATCTTCATGAATCCTTATGATGTGATCCAAAAAAACTGAAGCGACATCACTTTTGTGCTTATAGTGTGTCCCTTTCACAGTCTTCCAACTTCAGTGACTCTTCATTTCATTCTTTTTCAACATCAAACAAAACAAGAAAATGACTGAAGACACTTGCACAGTTGAGTATATCTTGTATATTCCAATTCTTCATGACCTAAGTTAACAAAAATCCCTTGACAAAATACTGCTACACCTCTCCTAAATCTGCATCAAGGTGGGGGAGAGGATCCTTTAGACATAGGACCCATCCCGTCATTCTGTGGAACCTATTCCTTTTAACGAGGCAAATAAAGAACAATGAGGGGCCTCAGCATAAACTCAGACTAAAATAGTTAGCTGTCTTTTTGTTCCAAATTATACATTTTCTGTGAAGGGTGACAATACATTTTCACATGCTGAAACTCCAAATTAAATTCTTCCAAAGAGGGAGCACTTTTTTTTAATGCCTGAATTGATATTTTAAAGTATTTTTACAGCACTTGACTGCATTTATATAGCCAAGCAATTCATTAGTAAAGCATCTGCTATACAGTCACCTTTATCAAGTGTAATGTCAAATATCATTAATACTGTTGAATTACTTGTTGTATTTTGAACTACACCCTATTCTGAATGACTGTATTATATGAAAATCATCAAACTTGATGAAAGAGTTGTTGACGTTTCTCTTAATTAATAGAGAGAAGCATTTAAGTGTGTACTTACCCTGTCTAATCTTCCATGGAAAAATGAAAGACAACCAAACCATGAATTTCCACCATCCTTCCACCAAATTTTTCAATACTCTGTAACTTGGCCTAAAAAACCCTTCAAACCTAAATGATGAATTTTATACATACTCAGTCACTTGATTTAAAATATCCTTGAGGAAATGCAGCCAAAAGAGTTTAAGTTTTCTCAGTCTTCCACAATGTTTCTAGTTGCCTGACCTCTGCTTTGGAATGATGTTAGAAAGAAATACGCCTCCTATGAAAATTCCTGTGTTAAGTGATCTAAGAAAGATAGGAGCATAAGCAGTAGCTGCCTTAAGTCCTACCCCTTGAATCCTGCTTCAGCCAATATTGCACAATCTTTGGTTACATTTGCAAAAGATTCTTCTTTCTAAATCAGATTAGCACCTATTCAACCTATATCCAACAGTGAAGGGATGTTCCATACAACCCCAAAATGTCACGAGTCTTCAAAAGTTAAGCTTCACCTCCAAATGGGTTTCCTTTCCTGAAGAACATGTAGAATATTTTCTATTGCTGAGGGTTTCTTTTCCTGTTGGCAAGCCTGTCTCGAACATCTTTTTCAGCTATTATGCTTCTGCTGGCTTTGAAATATAAGATGTTCTATATAACAGCCTGCAGCTATGCCAGGGACTGCTTCTCACTCTGTGATTTGCCATATGATTAGTACTCATTAGCAATGCTTAACTGTTCCAAAGGTGATGCTGTTCTCAACTTCATCTGTGAGATTTAGTGCCATCCTGAAACTGTCTGAGCTACACCCCTCACATGTAAAAGAAGAGATAGAAAAACTCCTAAATGTGATCATTAAGTATGAATTCCAATGTCCTAATGTTCAGAAAAAATGGGAATTTTTTTCTCAACTGCATCCTGAAAATTTGCAGAATGACAGCAATCTGGTAGAGTTTGGTCCCTGAAAATTATTATTCACAAGCCAAAAGTAAAACACAAAGAGATCCTAGAGAGAGAAGTTCTAGCTATACCCCTTCAATAAATTAAAAGTACAGGGCTAGTATGGGGAATTTAACTAAGCTAGAAATATTACATATCTCTTTAAAAAGAATAAAACACTAACAAAACAGTTCTTAATGTATTAGTGTTTTTACTGTGTCACAAGCATGTTGTAATATACCACTTTTCCAAAGGACATAGGGCAAAGGGCCACTTCATTTTAAGCTGCAGAATGACTTTCAAACAAGCCACAGATAATGTTGCTGATTTACAAAAGCTTTTATCAGACTCATGATGGATTTTACAGAAGTGGAACGCTATATGACCCATGTGATTTGTTTTCATTTACAGAGGTGGAGAGACTTTGAATTTAAAAATGGAACTTTTTCTTCTTGTGCCAAATATAAACAATTTAACATCCATTTCCCATCCAGAGATTTTAACAGTTCAAAAGACTCTATAAGAATCTTATCTGTATTATATTTCCTGCTGATTGGCAGTGCCTCACGCTTCAAATCAAAAGCCAAAAATGTGTTGGCTCCGAGTAGAGACAGGAAATGAATAACAAAGAAAACTGGGAAATAAACATAATGAGTACTTATGAAGTGCTGAAAACCATACAGAGTTCCTTATTTCTTGAGATTCAGATGCTGCCATATTGATTTATGTCTGTGAAGTCTTTTATAGAAAAAAAAAAGGCATAAACAAAAGCCGTCGAGTATTCTGTCAACAGGAAAACATTGTTTATATTACCTTCAAAGCTCCCTTCTCTTCCTGACTTGACTGATCGCATGTTCCTCAGCATGGAGCACTCGGTAAGCCCTGGGAGAGGTGCACGTCCCATGCAGCCATTACCACCCCCGGGGGAAGGTCACGGGTCTGATCCTCGCAGGCAGCTAAGTGATTCGGCAAGAGCTACGCTGAGCGCCGAGGAGGAAGCCCGCGCCGGGTGTCCCGACCGCACGCGGAACCGAAGAGCTCCTTCACAGCAGACAACGCGGACGTGGGGGAACAGGTAGTGTACAAATTCATTGCCCCTAAAGGCATTTCTTTGGGTTCATCTTTGAAAGCTGCGTGACTCTAGATACCTCAAATAGCCAACTGGTTTAAAAAAAGAAGAAAAAAAGTGGGCAGAGAGAATAAATATCCCTCTAAAAAAAGGCTTTAGCAATTACTTCATACCTTGTGAGTGAGTTCTGTATCATTTGTATAACCTAATAATAGCTATCATAATTCAGATATGAAACACAGAACACAAGAAAGTATGGCATTACTTCAAGGCAAGTCTGTATCTTGCCACTTCTTAATGAGGGTTTTTTTACTACCATAAAGCATGGTAAGACAGAAAAAGGGCAAGGCCTGCCCTGACAGGCCAGCATGGTAAAGTCCTAAGCAGCTGAACATACACAAACTGCTTGCTGTCTTTGTGGCTGGTGTCTTCCACGGTACAGTGAAAGTCAATTAACTCTGGTGTTTTCTTTGTATTTTGTATTACTGAAAAGTACCTTTTCTTGTGTTCAGTTATTTTACAGATGTATAGTCTAGAGTCCTTACGCATCCTCATGCAAACTTGCAGGCAGATATTTTTCCATCTTCTCATTCTGAGAAACATTTTTGTCAAAACCCAAAGTGAACTGGTACAAACATGTGTTGAGTCAGTAGTACTGCTTCTTCTGCCACACCACAAGGATTCTGCAACTCCAGTCTTGGGGGCTGGGTTTTTTAAGGAGGGAGTAACAGAAGAACATTATAAGTTATCTCATTCTCTTCATCTGAAGAGTCACTGTATAGGCACAGTCCTGGCCTCACCCATTACGCCCAGGACCCAGGACCCATTACGCCATAGTATAACATCAACTAATACAGGTCTTGGAGCCACAAAATTTCTTTTTGTACTCCTGCACACTGCTGCTTACTGCACCACATAGAAAAGAGGTATTTTTTGGTCTTTGTGATGCTCATGTAAACCTGGTTCCTTGAAATCACACCTAAGTTTGATTTTAATTAAACAAACTAAAAAAACAGGAGTTTTGCACACTTGTAAATACAGAAGGACTTAGCTTGAAAAGCAGTTTACAACCTTTGGCTTTAATCAGAAATCTCATCATATGATGAACACTTTATTATTTATTATTATTATTGTTTATTAAGACCAAAATCTTAATACAGACCAGTCTGTAAGTTACGCTCCTGTCCTTTATTACAAAAAGAGCTCAACATCAAAGTACGCATTTAGAAATGACAAAGCTCTTAAAATTGCACTTAGCTTCTAATGCCAATTTTCCCTCATTATATGATTGAAAAAACCTATAGTGAAGCCAAAACATGACCAGACCCTTTTGAAAGCCGGTTTACTTCTATTAATAACTACATTGTTTTAACAACATGCATCTGAAAATTACAAAGTATTTAACAAGTATGAATTGGATGCACCTCAGAATTCCCTCATTGCTAGATAAAGTGCATAAAAAAGTAATTGCAGCCATTTATTAGCTATTAATTTTACTGTTATATATAGCAGAGCTTGAACTCACCTTAAAGACCTAACAAATAGCAAGTGTTTTGTGTTGTCCTCTTACTCTATAGCCCACTACTGCAAAGTTTCTTCTTTGTACTGCACATATCTAATTTCAGAAAGTTACCTCATTTTCAATTGTCCTATATTGGAAATATTTACATTTGGGGAGGCAAATTCATATGATCCTTCTTCTATTTTAGTCCAGAGAGAATCAGAAGGTATCAATTTATTAAAAAACTAATAAGAAACAATCCCTCTAATAATGTTTTTGAAAATACCAGTGTATTCCCAGAAAGCAAGCTTTGAGTCTGTCACTGAACTTCAAAAACTCCTGATCTCTCTAGTAAACAGAGATTTAGTCAGATAAGCTGTTGTAGTTATACAGCAAACACTCACACACAATGATTCCAAAGAGTTATTTGATTAGAGATCAGCAAATAACTTCTCACTTTGATCCTACAGTTTAAAATGAAAATTTTAAAATGTCACTGTCCATTGCTTGGTTTCTAACAGAATTAGAAACAATATCACGTTAAAAAAATGTTGAAATAAACAATAGGACACGTCTGATTTTCACAGATAATGTACTTTGTTTAAAAGCAAGTTCTTAACTGACAACTAATACCATGTTCACAAGCCAAATAAACTGTCAAAGCTCCAAACAAAACCGCATTCTACATCAGAGCTTCTCCTCTTCCTCCTCTGGGTCCAACTTCATCAAACCAACAACCTGCAGTCACTTTGAGCCTTCATATTGACAACCTGTGTACACAGACTACAGAATTTCACCATATGATTCTCACATCAAGTCCAAAATTCTGATTTTGTTAGAACAGTATCAGAAATACATTAATAAAAAAAGAATTCCATATAACTGTAACTCAAGATCATCTTACAAATAAGGCTCAGGCTATTTTTTTCTCACCTTCATTCGATTACTTTGATTGGCTGGATGCCCACTTCAACCATCTTCACATTAAGATTTGACTAGCCATGCTCATCCCAGCAATTAAACAACTTCCTTCTGCAGTATTCCAGAATTATGGTGGGACACATAAATCTCACTACCCTGCTACATACACATCAGTCTACATCATATCAGTCCACTTATATAGATGGATAGAGAGATAGATATTATATACAAATATCATCCCTCAACATTATCACTGGAGAGTACACACTTAACGTATTTGCCTACTTTCATTCTTTACTTGGACGTATGACAAACAAATGTATTGTCAAGGAGTGACCATCCTCTTTCTAGACTCCAGAAATAATTAGTAAATCTGTTCTTCCTGGCTAGTTCCTTTTTTGTGTCAATATATAATCCAGATACCTTTATCACAGAAGCTAGAAGAACTTACATGCAGAAACTAAGACAGGCTTTTTCTGTCGTTTATCTTCTCAGACAGATCTGCCTACACTTTCTTTAAGGCTAAACCAACGAAGATCTTTCTAGGGTTAAAACTCAAAATAGCTGAAATCTCTCTTTTTGTCCTTCATAGACTAGAGCATGTAAGAGTCTCTCCTGAAGCCTACTAGATTAATATTGTGGGGGACTGTCTTCTAGAAGATCACGGGAGGTCTCCTGAGGCTCTTTTAATAACATAATATCATCATGGATATTTATCTCTGTTCTTCATTAGCTATCATCTCCACAATTATGACATTAGCAAGCTTTACCTTCCTGAGCTATTCCTAGCACTGTACAGAGACAAAATCCTTCGCAAGATCTTGTTACAGTGTAGGAGTTCTTACAGGCAATCCCTGCTTTCACAGTCTGAAGACAACATGCATGAGCCTAAGAGCCATCTTCATTGCTCTGATAAGGGGATCCCATCGCCCACTATTCTCTTTCCAACAGCATCGGTAACAGACATTCGGGGAAGAGTATGAACAAGCCAGCATATGAAATACTTCTCCCCTAATCCTCTTCTAGCCTCCAACTAATTTAATCTGGGAGACTTTCTAAACTTTATATATTACTGAGGTTTATCATCCTAATGCCAGGAATTCACAGCCAGGACTGGTCAGAAATTTTTTGAAAGTGTTCCATCTCTGCAATCTCTGGCCCAGGTCAACTGCCCCATGGTCAACAGTCCAACTTTCATTTATTTGCAAAGAATCAGTGAAGAAATAAAGTCATGTTTTTTTTTTCTCTCTCTCTTAAACTCTCCACTGTATTAAAACATACAGCATTTTCTAAATTTTTAAACAGATTTCCTTCCCATTTGCTTCTGAAGCTGTACCGCGCTAATAATAGTTCTTCCACATGACTGCTGGACAACACTGGCTCCATCAATGAGTTTTGAAGATGGTTCTAACCTCAAATTACAGTCAAATTACCTCTGGGGTGATATAATATTGACAAAAAAAAAAAAAAAAAGCTTTCTGGAAGTTAGCCATTTAGAGAAAGAGAACCTTCAATTAAAAAACAAATACTATGTTCTTACAATTCTGCAGTTGTCTAGAAAGAACAATAAGGGTAGGAAAAGAGTAGTGTTCAGAGCTCAGAAACTTCAGGAGGGTTTTCAATATTTGCTTTATTTTTTTCCCTCAGAGAAATGAATAAACCAGACATTCAGAAAAGCCATTATTTCTGACCCCCATTTAATTTTCCTCCATAGCTCAGGATTGTTTAGATTTATGCTGAATGGCTACTATCAGATACAGCTCCAAGTGAACACAAAACTGTCCATTACACCTCACCTCATTATGCATTCCATTCTTTGCAGGATTTTATTTCTAGAAAGTACATTACAGAGGAGAGAGCGCCTTTAGGGTACAGTATATTTCAAAACACAATTAAAATAAACTCTTCAAGTGGAAATGTGAAATGTATTGTATTCTATTAAAGCCTTTGGCCTTATCAGCCACAGCGCACTATATAACAAGGTCATTAGTAACAAGCCACATACAATGGAGAACATACATCAGCAGCAGAAAAACAAACATCAGTCCAAAACATCACAATAACTTCCTGTACCTGTTCTTGTTTGCTTGCTGAGCTCTCAAACATTGTGAGGCTCTGAAATACATAAAAGCGTAACAGCTTGAGTCAATATTTGCCCAGCAAAGTGAACGATTTTATTTAGCGTGATGACTGGACCCCTTGAGTAAACACATCTTGTACGCAGCGTAACAACTGCAGACCAGCCTGCAGAACGACCTGAAGTGTCCCACCATTCGGAACATGCACAGTGTCTGGGGAAAGCTTGGCGGCCACACCAAGCTTCTCCATGTAAATAAAAGATAAGACAATTCACTTAGTTTTCTATCACAGAATGGTTTTACAACAAACTTGGGGTTTTCTCGCTTGTGTTTTGAGGTGGTTTCTTTTAGTTTTGGATCTCAGGCAATGAAACATTTCTGATTCTGGCTCACATGAAAGCCATCTAAGAGTTTAGATATCCTTTGGACTACTGGGTTTGTCTGTCTTTTGAAACAAGTTCATTTGGGATGTGGGCTGAAAGGTACATAAAAACTATTGATTTCATACCAATTACTACAGGAAATGACTTGCGGTGAAGGGGGAACTGCATCTGAAAATCAATATGAGGAAATGTCCCTTTTGCCCGTAGAAGTGCTGCCAACAGGAATAATGTCTTAAACCAACTTTTTCTTTGTTTCAATAAACATGTTCTACAATTATGCTATGGACTAGGTGATGATTAGTGTTTCTTTTTGTTCTGTGCTGCCATTTTGTAGGATTATAAAAACAGTTATTTCTATTCTAGTATTACGGTTTCATTATATGATTATTTTACAATTATTCTATTTCTAGCTGCAGCAACTTCTGTTTCCACTCCATTTTTTCTAAGACAAATATTTGGGAGAAGAAAGCCATATCGTATGAACCATGTTGATATATGAAAATACCTTTCAATATGGAGAAAAATACCTTCCTTCTCTATCCACATATGCCACAGATGTCCAGCTTCCCAAATGCTGCAGAATCTAATGAGATACCTGCTCCATGCATGGCTGCCACACAAAAAGCTGTGTGCTGGCACAAGTAAATTAGTGCTTTGTTTCTGATGGCGTACAAGATGGCAAGTCTTCTAGAGACCCTAGGATTACTCCATCCATTGAGAGTGGACTCAGTGCATGTGGACTGAATGCCTGTTTGTGTTCACAAATGCCCTCCCAGGCCCTCTGAAAATGCAAATGTTATTTTTTAGTACCAAGCATAGATAGGGAATATGAGGTCATATTCACTACAGAGTTGAACACAAAAAGGTAGAAGATTTCAGCACTATATACCTATCATATATGGCACATGGAATCTCTAAAACTCATCAAGCCTAGACCAATCTACAAGCCTCAGCTGTTATGATAATGATAATTTGATATCAGTAGCCCTATAATACGTCAAAAGCCCTAAGTCTGTCAGAATAGTTATACATTTTATTTTTTTTTTTATGTTACACAACATGTGAAATACTGGAAAGAAAATGTTTTTAAAATTGTATAATAATATGAACATACTTCATATATAAGCTGGACTGAAAATCTTCAATGGTTCCACTGTGCAGTTCTTCCTCAAAACATGTATGAAAAACCCAGCTTTCACCCTTAATGTACAGGTTTGTGTCTCTCAAAGGAAGGTTGAGTGTACACCATCATAAACAGTCATCTATTCCATTTTCACTCAGGATAGATAATGTGAATACTCTGTTCCAGCTAATAAATTGTACAATATTGGGTCACTTGAATGTTCCAATAAAAAGTTAAATAGAAATACAGTCTATTTTTGTTTCAGAGCAACGTGTGATAGAAAACATAACTTGGTGGAAACACATTATACCAAATGTGAGGAGATTTTTAGCATTTGGTGACACATACGTGCTTCTGTGAAGAGAAAAAGGCCCACAACACTTTGTTTTCAGCTCAGGCATGCTATCTCGATAGCTGCAGCTTGTCATAGCTGAAAAGTGAGAGTGTGAAGGATATATATTTTCCTTCACTAAATGGCATATAACATGCCATAAAATGCTCAACCTGCAAACTGTTGCAATATATTGGCCTTTTATAATGCAGTCCAGGAAAAATATATATACATTTACTTTCTCCTGCTATCAGACCATCACACATCTGTGATGCCACATTATATATCCCAAAGCAAGTATTTAAAAACACATAAGATGATACTGCAGCATTCTCTACAAAAATGTTATCAAGACTTTGGCTCTTCTTTAGAAGCACATGGCTAAATTACTGTTTTCTTGTAAATAAAAGATTTTATTCCTGTATTTGCTTATCTGTATATTACTCTGTGAAACTAACTTCCCTAGAAGGTTGAAAGCAAGGTCATTTTGCTTTCATCATTTCATCTGAGATGAAGATATATGCTCTGTTGAAGTAATCTGCATATTAGGGCATTCGCCAGATTAGCTACACCTTTAGCATAAGACACTGGATGAGTCATTCAGTATGTCTATGCCACTCTTCCTTCATCTGTGCAGGGGAATTTAGGGTAGCGTTTTTATTTTTACTGCTTTGCAAAGATGTTAAGTAATTAAATTAAAGTTTGTAAAGTGAAAGAAATTAGGAGTGGACATTTTTATTTTTTTAATTGCTGAACTGCATACCAGACGTTAAATATGACAAACTAAGACATTGAAAAGGCTAAGTTAGGGTTCCTAAACTGTTTCTCCAAATCCATGCATTCAAATTAGATAAAAACACAAAGAGCTGCTTATTAGTTAATTTCTAAATAGAAATTCTATGAAATGCCCACATTATATGCACTAAAAATATAGTTGACCAAATAAACATCCTTAGTTCTTGCTAGCATATATGCAGCCAGGAGGCTAGGATTAAGCAAAAATAGTGGAAAATTTGCAAGAGTATCCTATCCCCCTACCGTAGAGGCAGAAGGGGACTAAAAGAAAAGCATGTCTTATTCCATAATAAAAGGCTGCATCTTTTCTTTATTAATTCATAGCCCTATTTCCTCAAACAGCAACAGTAAAGTCTTTCTATTTAGCAGCTGAGTAGTGATTTGCCAATATCCAGACCAAAATAAAGAGAAATTCCAACACAAATAATTTACAAAATCATTGTATGCTTCTGCTACAGCTGCACCAGACTATCAATTTTTTGGACAGAGCTTTCAACTCTTGAAATTTTCCAAAGCAATACTTAAATATAGATTATATGGGGGAAAAAGAAAGCAGTTTTCTTCAGCTTCTTTAAGCATAAGTCTTTAACTCTCATTAGAAATTATGGTCATACAACATACTGCAACCTGAGCGGCTGGCTGTGTTTTAGAAGTGCTGTACATGTCACATTAATAAAGTTCAAAATAACAGTATTGAAGCTTCTTGTTGGTACAGCGAAGATCGCTGTTGGATCTGATACACCAGGTGGTTGAACTGCTGTTCAGAGGGACCTCAGCAGGCTGGAGAGATGGGAAGAGAAGAACTTCACAAACTTCAACAAAGGGAACTACACCTGGGGAGGAACAAGCTCAGGCACCAGGACAGGCTGGGAGCCAGCCAGAGCGGCTTTGCAGAGGAAGACTTGGAGATACTAGTGGACAAGTTGGACATGAGCCAGCAAGGTGCCCTCACAGGCAACAGTATCCTGGGCTGCATTAGCCAGAGCATTGCCAGCAGATCAAGGGAGGTGATCCTGCCCATCAACTCAGCACTGGGGAGACATGCCTGGAGTGGTAGGTCCAGTTCTGGGCTCCCACGTACAAGAAACATGGACGTACTGGAGCAAGTCCAAACAAGGACCTACTAAAGGGACAAAATGGTGAAGAGACTGGAGCACCTGACACACAAGGAAAAGGTGAGAGAGCTGGGATTATTCAGCCTGGAGAAGAGAAGATTTGGGTGATCTTATCATTGTATTGGAAAGGAGGGTGTAAAGACAGTAGAACCCAACTCTTCTAAGTGGTGCCCTGTAACATGACAGAGAGCAATGGGCACAAATTGAAACACAGTAAATTCCAGTTGTACATAAGAAAACACTTCGTCATTGTGACCATGGAGGAACATTGACACAGATTGCCCAGAAAGGTTCTGGGGTCTCCATCCTTGGAGATATTCACAACCTAGCTGGACAAAGTCCTAGGCAACCTGCTCAAATGGGGGCATGCGAACAAAACATCTCCAGAGGATCCTTCTAACACCAACTGTTCTGTAATTCTAGGGAAATTTATTTAATTTTATTTGAAAATTCTTATTACAATCAAAGAGGTAAGCCGGCTACTTGGACTGGCTCAAAGAAATTGTACCTTAATGAGAACAATGGCAGTAAGAGGCAGAATTTAAAAACTGCTAAACTTCTGCAAAGGTTTGATTCCATTCCTCTGTAAATCAGTATTACTGCACTGACCGCCATCAATCAATTGATTCAGTGGCAGCAAATTGTCTGATTTTTTGTTCTGTTTACCTTTTTTCCCTCTGCTAATTTTATTTACATTTTAAAATTATGAATGTGCATACATCATCAGGCAGACACTGAGAAAAGATTTTTATCCAGTAAGGTATTTAGGGACAATTTCCACAGAATCACAGAATGACAGAGGTTGGAAGGAACCTCTGGAGATCATCTAGTTCAATCCTTCTGCTCAAGCAGGGTCACCTACAACATGTTGTCCCAGCGGGTTTTGAATATCTCCAGAGAAGGAGACTCCATAACCTCATTTGAAAAAAAAAATATATATATATATATACCCACCAAAATGGAGCCTCAAAAAATTCATCAACATACATGCCTGTTCCTCTCCACAGAAATCTTTAGTAAAGAGTAAAAGATTTATATGATGTGAAGAGAAACTAGAGACTTTTAAAAGCAGCATTTGATATACTCAAGTCAAACTCCAGCTACAATACTTCAAAGGACAGAGGTCTTAATTAGGAAATGTTTCTGTACTGCTGAGAATGTAAGAGCCTTTATCCTGCTAAGTACTAGGCAAGCATTGTTTTACTACTAATTCTGTCCTTCTCCAAAGCCATCAAAGCCTAGGGATGAATAATCTTACAAAAATCCTTATACATACAAACTGGGTATATTCATGTCATAGGGGAAGTACTTTCCTCCTGTTGGTGTCCTAAAGTACAATTGCATTTATTTCACTGATACGGTAACATCAACTCATCAAGAGTTTGACTGTCTTCAAAATCTATTATTATCCTAACTTCCAAGCACTCTTAATTTTTCTGTGTCTGTCATGGTAAGCCATCCCAGTCCCACAGAGTGGTGTGAGGAAAAGAATATGTACATTGTACATTATATCTCATGTTTGAGCTTTGTTGCAACATTTATCTTCATATATGAAGAGAGATGGGATAACTCAAGAGCAGTATAGCAGCCAGCGCTGTTCATGAGTGTCTGCTCTTCTACACATGAAGACAAAGGGAATAACAGAGATCAGCCATCACACAATGTATTGTTTATATTAAATATTAAACTTCGGGCTTCAGAGATGTGCAACATCTAACCATGATGGGTATTATATAGTGCAGAAAAATCCTGAACTGACAAACAAGCTCTTAGTAAAAAAGACAGAATAGATTCCTACAAAAAAATGGATTGTGGAATGATCACAATTTGAATCTGGTCCAAATGTACACATAAAGTGATCTTTCTGCAGAAGAGGTGTTGTATCAGTGAAGTTTCTTTTCTAGTCTTGAACAGATTTTTTTTTTTTCCCTTTAAAAATGTAGGGGAAAATGTACTATAAGAGTAATCATTTGTAGAGCAATAGAACTTAAGATATATTCATGGATTAAGTAGTTCAGGGGAAGAAGGCAGGACTGATTAAATGGTGAAGTAACCCTTTTGCATATTTAAGGATTCCAAAATCAATTTCCCAATATTTGCAGTTTTACTATTCATTTACCAATAAGATTCTGACACTTAAAAGTATTTATTCCTACTGCATTATAGATTATGAAAGCTTCAGCATTTTTAACATAAAGATGTATTATAGTTACAAATTTAGCTATGTCATGGTAGAGTTAGACATGAACATATTGTGATTAATCAATGAGAAAAACATCTAATAATTTTTTTTCAATTGCTGTGGTCAGTTCGATTCCAACAGATCAATAGGTTGTTTGTAATTATGGCTTATTATCACCTGTAAATCTTCCTATTGATGTCCCTGTGTAAAATATTCCTTCTCCTAAAACACAACTGCATGTCTACTGATCATACATAGTGTATTACAGGCTTTTTAAACGTACATGTTAAGAAGCAGTGTGACACATTCATTTTCTACTTTTTTGTATTCAAGGGTACAGTTCTCCAAGCACACAAGAGGTTTAATCCTACTTAAATTACTGATTCATATAGGTGACCATGAAGTAGCAAACAGTTGAAGTGAGCTACCCTTAACTTAAAGGCCTTCCTTACATAAGCAAATCATACACCTCCTAAGACTAACATCACTTCCCAAATAGCAAAATATTTCCTAACTACTAGGGACAAATAACTTGTGTTTACGTAACAATATTAAAGCTGACAAACATTAATTGCAGAGTAACTGAGGCTGGGTACTTTGGGAGAAAGGAACGGGATAGTCAGAGGTTCTTGGGCTATTTAATTTTAGTTTAGTTTTCAAGTCTCCGGGTGCAGCAAGCTGGGGAGGCCGCTCTCCCCGAGAGGCAGCGGGTGCCCGTGAGAGCGGAGCGGTCAGCGGCGAGCGGAGGCAGATGGGCAGGAGAAGCCCAAGTGTGGGTCCCCAGCCCTGCCAGTGCTGGCAGCCGTGCCAGATGGCACTGGGCCGAGCAGGAGGAGGAGGAGGGGAAGGAGGAGGAAGAAGCATGCCAGCTGGCAGGGCTGCAAGGTGGGCAGGAGGGGAGGCAGGCGGAGGCAGAGCAGCAGCGGTAGCCAAGGAGGGCCGTTTCTGACACAGCACTGGAGCAGCACAGCGGGACTGAGGATGGGAAAACAACGGCAGAGAGGTGTGCTAAATTTTAGGGCCTGCTGGGGTGATTCAGCCCGGCTTGTTTGGCAGCGCTTCCTGAAGAGACAGCTTTATCTCTTTGCTTCACACATACCATTAGCACAACATAAGCACATCCATTTCCTATTCTTAGAGCTTGCACATGTCACTCTATCTATCTTACCTCATACCCTTCCTCCCACCATTTTTTTTTCTTTCTTGATTTGCACTACAGGGAAATACTTAGCAGTTGAAGCTTCACCTTCCAACTACCTTAAGCTAGAGGCTCAGCTCCCCACAGGATGATACCATCTTTTGTCCTCCCAGTGTGGATTTAGCTCTGGCCATTCAGTGAGCAAGTTCCCTGTGTAAAAGACTATAAAAAATAAAAAAAACAGTCATATTCGATATGCATAAATCCCAAAGACTCCAGGGAACAAGACTAGGAGAGGGAAGAAGGAACTGGTAAAACTAGATTTGCTTCATTTTTCAGTATTTTGTATAACAGTCCAAGTCTGCTTGTGGTCTCCACGATGCAGTTCGGAAGGTGCTCTTGACCCAAAGGATGTTAAAATCAGGCAAAGATGGTCACTTTTAATTTTGGAGTGCCCTCCCACAGCCTGAAGCAAAACTAAAAGCAGATCGCATAGCTACAGCACAAGGGTGAAGGCCCAGGACCTGGGAGATGGGACACCCATTTCAGGCAGTCAAGTTCGGTAACAGCCTACCCTACTGGAGTGAACTGCCTCTGAACACACATCCTGCATACGTTCCCAATCTAAGAATCAAAGCCAATCAAAACTAAATACTACGACTTCTTTGGACCAAACTAAAACTAATCAAAACATTTAAACATTTCTAAAACACACTATTTCAAGCATTTATATTTTTACCTATCAAATTGCTGAATTCATTAATAATATTTAAGTAATTCTTATGTGCTTTGCAGCGTTGCTCAGACTCATGAATTTTCCTTGAAATAACAGTACAGTTGCTGTATGAGGTCATTAGGCCTCTTCTTTTCCCAGTGTTACACCCTAGGATTTAGTTATTAACCTTTTCTTGCCAGAGACAGCCTTGGGCAAAGATTGACAGATTGATTGTCTATTCCCCTTCCTACCTGGAAACTGAACTACGTGGCTGCATGGCTGTTTTTTCTGGCCATCAAGAGTGACAATAACCATGTTAATAGTCTGAATTGTGGCATGGTTTGGTTCTCATCTCCACTGAGCACAGCAGTGCTGAGAGCTCTACATCCCCTGGAAGATACATGCAGTCACTTGAGTTATTGCCCTACTAACGAGACAAATGCTTACATCATTTTAACTCAGCAAGAGGTACAATTTTCACCAATTGTATTACACACTGTATTTCCCATTTGTTCTTTACCCATATTTCTTTACATTTTGGTGAGAATAATCTCATTACTTTAAGCCCCAAGTTTGTTCTCACTTAGTTATCTATGATTTTTTTAATAGTAGTATTTTCTTCTGGCAACATCAGCTTGTTCCAATTAAGTTTCACATTCATTTTCTTCTGCCAGATTGTCCATTGCTAGAAATAAAAATTCGTCTGAGCACTATCATTTTCTTTAAACACATAAGACCCATATGCTCTTGGAAACTTTAACAGAAATATAATCTATTCCATACTTTTCCTCCATGCTCCCAGGACTGTCTTGACTTTCAGTGATTACCATAGAGCACTGGAGCACATTTTGCTTTATCTGAGATCCAAATCTGGACCTCCTGGCTCTGCAGACTTCCAACACTACACATCCCACACAAGGTTAATATGGACCCTTAGGATGTCTGGAAATTTTGAAGGGTCAGCTCTGGCTATTCCAGTAATCTGTCCTTGAGTCCTTTGTGTCTGATCAGAGAACAGATTGTTATGGGACACGGTGAGCTTCTTCCAAACCAGGTGTAGTCTGTTTAAGCCAATCAAAAACCCTCCTGTAAAGTTTGGACTCAAGCACAAATCCTCTTTTCATAAATTTTATTACTGCATGAAGTGCTGCACTGCTCACATTTTTATGTTTCATGGTTCATTTCTTTTGACTAGTCAATCTACATTTAAATTCGCTGGGAGTATCAGGACATTGGACTGTGAGAAAAAAAGTCAAGTTCAGATTGTCCCTTTCTATGGAATCTACTAATTACAGATACAAGAATAAATTTTACGTTTATCTCTTTCAAGATATCTCAAGAGACTTTTAGCTTTGATAAACGGTTTTAACTGTTCTAACCTTCTGTTTCTTAAAATTTCTACTGACTATCACTTCTGCTAGTAACCACAGTCAAACAAGATTCAGAAGTCTCTTTATTCAGTTCCCAAACTCTTATGCTTAATGTTACATATAATTCTCTGGTATCCCAGATTCCAAATATCTGGCATTTACCGAAACAAAACATAGAAGCGTGCAGATTCCAATACCACGCTACTTTCCAGAGAATGAATTCTTTCTGATGACATGAGTCAAAATACTTCTTTATCCAAAATCATATGTATCACAGCAATTAGTTATTTCTGTAGTACTGAGGCATGTACAGATGACTTCTGAGTTTGAAAATTAAAGTAGATACAAGGCTGGAGCAAAGCTCTTGATATTGACAAAATACTCCCTACGATAGTAGGTTCTCACACCTAAACACAATTCAGGGTGACCCTCAGTGCAGCTAAGGTTTTCTTATGGAATTGTTTGTTATAACTGCAGTGGATAGCATTAATAAAAGGTTTAAATGGGCATATAACTACTTGAGAGGCCTTTACATTACCTCTTCAGTTCAATGAATTGTAGTTTGATCAGTTGGGTTTGTCTTTTTTGAGACAGTGGTTTGGTTAATATAGAAAACAAACTAGTTTGGAAACAAATATTTAAGATTTAATTCAAACCATTATGGTTGAGTCAGTAAGGCCTACGAACATGTCAGCAGTTTTACAAACATGTTCTGCATCTGACAGAAAACAGGTCTACTTGTAAGTCATCCCTAGATAAGCCAGTCAAAAGTAAACTTCATACTATTTAAGACTCAGTAAACATTCTGATCAACAAAAATATTTGCTTCACAAATGTAAGTCAGATAATGTTTCTCCTTAATATTATTAATTTACAGTAAGTAGAGACTCATTTTTCCAAAGGTCTTTATAAATCTTCATGTACCAGATGAAAATGAAGGATTTATTCTATTCCATCTTTTAATTTCACTCACCAGTCAGAGAGTTATTCTTACAGCTGGCATTTCAAATGTATTAGTAGAATTTATCACTCAAAGGCTTATGCAAGGACTAAATTACACTAATGAATTGACTGTGAATTTGAAGCCTAACATGAGGCCAAATATTTTCTGGCTTCATTTCTGTATCTCAGCAAACTGCTTAATTTTCTCTGTACTTATCCATTACTGCTAAATTGTCTTGCTATTATTGTAGAAAATTGTAGCAAACACTGGCTTGCCCTAAGGCCTAGACTGAACGAAGCAGAAATCAGGATGCCTGCCACAAGACTGGCAAGGTATGAAACCTGTCACCCACTAATTTTGCTGAGTTGAAAGAGCAAGCAGAAGATAATATTCAACCTCTCTTTTTCAATTTTATTAAGCAGTTAGTGAATTATTCTTATATTTGGAATTTCAAATGTATTAATAGAATTTCTCATGTAAAGGGTTACACAAAAGCTGAACTAGAGTAATGACCTTATTACCCACCTAGTATCTAAAAGGAAGCCAAATATATTCTGATTTAAGATTTTGTTTGGATTTGAAATGGGAATGGGGGCACAGAAGGGGTTAGCAGGCAGCTTAATTTTATTCTTACTTATGCATGATTGGTATGCCTGGCAGCAATGCAACAGCTAAAAGACTATATTTTTGCTATGAAAAAGGTATAAAGAGGATTGCATGTTTTATCTAGAGATGTTAAAAATGCACTAAGAACTGATATTCGTGATCTGTTTCTTGGAATAACAATTCCCTCATGCATTAATGCAAAATAATTTTGTCCACCTGTAAATCACAGACATTGTCTGTGATGCTTTTCCAAAAAGCCCAGACTTTGCATACACTGTATAGCCAGCTTGGTCATTCAGAAGACAGAGTTATTTAAGGTGATGTATATACAGATTAGGCCCAGACTGAAAGTTCTTATACAGCCCCTCTTAATCCTGAAACACTGACTAAGACATGTCCTAAATCTGGGAAAATAGTATAGCACAAAAATATTTAATTTTTTTCCCAACATCTTCCTGTGAGTACCCATGTAAGTGCATAGTAACTCTGCAGCAGTGCTTCCCTTTGGTCATTCTTTTGCAGCTTGTAATCATTACCATCAGAACCATGGCTATAGATGAGGCAGCTACCAGCCTCCACAACTGTCAGCTACAAAACTAGCCAGAATTTGGGCTTACCTTTTGAACACAAAACCTAAGATATGTCTGAGAAAACACAAATGTCAGACATATACTTGAGAACATCTGCTTCTCCTGACAGAAGTAACCCCAAACAGATTATAAACTGTCTTTAATAGAGAATTCACTTTTGAAACTGAAAGCATTACTAAATCAAAAGTAATCACTCCTTATAGAAGTCCAAGGAATAGTTTACCCTAAAAAGGCACAATTATTATTTACAGATTCTAACTGGCATCACTCATGCTTTGTATCTGAAGTATTTGGGTCATCCTATCAATCTACTTTCCATTCTTCTCTCACTAGCATGTGAGGTCTATGACTTCTTTCTCTGTGCTCTTGACCAATTGTCCTAACAGTTTCTGAAGTCAATGTGTCAGTTGGATGCAGTGATCTATTTTATATGGAATTGTTTCCTTTTACTTTGCGTGTATATTGAAAGGCCCTTATCAAAATGGAGCTCTTGGCATGATACAGACAGAAGTGGATGCTGTCGTGAAGAATACTGGACTGCTGTAGTTTACTTTAAAAGAAAAACTCTTTTATTTGAATGCACTTTTTTTTTTTTTTTGTTTTACATATATATTGAAGCTTTATGTATATATTGAAGATCACAAATACTGTATCAGAGGCACAATCACATCATCTTGAGGAGGTAGTTTTCCCCTTCCATACTAAACCCTCATGAAGATAACAATCTAGGTCCTTTTTTCTGTTTACACTGAGAAAAGTAAAACAACGTATTGCTAAATTGGGCACAAATAATTCACAAATACTCCCACAGTCACATCTACCATATATTAACTTGTACTAGTCCAAAAATAGGTAAAAAATGCTACTAAATTAGAAGAGGACTTGTTCACACTCGTTTTGTTCATTTTTCACTTCGCTAAAAACTGTGCATAAACTTACTCTGCAGTAATTACCATAAATAAAAAGCCATAAAATAGTCATTGTTAAAATAATGCACAGGTATTTCTAGATCAAGAAAGAACCAGCATTAGGTATCTGAGTAGACCTTCAAATCACAGGCAACCCATTACAAGTTGTATGCCTAAACCAGAAAAATGACAGGGGATGATTGTTGCAGCACCATTTGTTATGTTTTAAGTATACAAGATATGCTATTAAGTCATCTGTCTCTCAACAGTTTATAAATACAGATTATAGTGTTTCTACACTCACAGTCAAGTATAAACTAGACTATTCCAATTCCGATAGGAAGTGCCATCAAGAAAAATTACCACAGGTACTGAGCAGTGCTATTGTGAAGTACATTTTGCTGCATTAGATCAAAGTAGTGAATATATTTGATTCAGAAATAGGTTGTAAGTGGAAGCTATCAATGACAAACTCTTCTGTAGTGCTGTTTGCCCTCTCTTTAAAAAAATATAAAAGAACACCCACCAACTTACGAGTAAGGCACTTGAGCCAAGTAGCAGAGCAAGACAGTTTCATGGCACTAGAATACTTCCCGTAAAATGTCAGTGATTGCATTGCTTCATGCAGAGAGGTATCTAGGTTTTTTATTTTAATTACTTTCAGTAGCTTAGTAGAAGCAAGTTACAGGTCCAGGGAAAGCTTTTTGCATGCTTGTATTAGCAAGAACTTAGCCAGTTTATCAAGGGAAGTGATTAGTCCCCTCTGTAAGACACTTGTGAGACTACATCTGAGTGCTGTGCTGTTTCAGGCTGCTCAACATGTGGCAGACATGGACATACAGATGTAAGCCCAGCTTCTAAGGTGATGAGGTGGTTAGTGCACGTAATGTACAAGGACAGGCTGACAGCACTGAGTTTACTTAGTCTATAGAAAAGAAGACTCAGAGGAGATCTGATTGCTGCCTGAAGCTACCTGGTCAGAGGCTAATGAATATTGAGAGGTAGTGCAAAGAGACGGGATGAAAGTCATCAGCCATAAGCGGGAACAAAAGAAGCTTTCATATGAAGAAGTTTTCCCCCGTGTAGCTGATCAACACTGGACCAGCTACCCAGAGAAACTGTGGAGTGTCCATCCTTGAAAACAGCAAAATGCAGCTGGACATGGCCATGAGGAACCTGCTCTAACCAGATCTGCTTGAAGCAGGAGGCTGGACTACCTGGTCTCTAGAGGTCCCTAAATTATTCTGTAATAGTGACAGTTGGACGCTAAAAGGGAAAACTTCAAGCTAAGTCACCTAGCAGCTTAGAACATGAAGCCAATGTTGCTAAGAAGCTGATATCAGTACCAATTGTACCTTTATAAAAGTCACATAGTGGAGTTGATAGCAAATGTGCTCTATAATTTAGATAGCTTGGCATAAGGCATAATTTCAAAAAACATTTCTCTGATCACCTTTATTTTTAGTCACCCTTTGCTTTTGAAGCATTACTTGCTTATTCCTTAAACGGCACCTCTCAGTTGTCCTTCCACAGTTCACATTCAGAATAACTCTATCAATTTACCCCACGTAGTATGCTAAACTAACCTATAAAAATTAGTGATTTTTCCCCCTTTTTCCATTACATACCCTGCGAGGTCTTAGGGGAAGGTACTTTCATTTTTGTAGACAGGTGTGTGCTTAGTCACTCTGAGGAATAGGGTTGCCCACACCTTCCTTGAAATGTGTGGCTCCTTCTACAGCCAAAATAAAAAAAGGGGGGGGGGTCTGAACTTCATCTGCAGATGGCTCCTTTTTACTCCCAACATCTGTTCTGAATGCACAAAGAACAGGATACACAACCCAAGCTGGCAAGAGCATAAACCAGTTTGATTTTAAATGCTGGAGGTAACTATTGCATTTAAGTGTGCTAGCTTTTTTCTCTGTCTCTTTAGGGTACTGAGTAAAACTGAAAGAAAGCTTCAAAAGAATAAGCTCCCTGATAAAAACGGTGTTCTTCTGCATCTGTGGCCAAACAAAATTATCAGTAACACAAAGTCCTTTACCATCTATAATTGAAAATTAAACAGTAAGTGCCAGAACCACATTAGCAGAACTAAACGTACAAAGATAGTCCAGACATTCCCCTCAATTCGGTGCTGCAGATCACAGACAAGATAGCCAGACTTTGGACTCACAGACTATCTCATTCTCAAATTTCAGATCATGTACCATGCACCCTGTAATTTTTAGAACTATGGAATTTGTCAGTACCAGAATACCTTGTAGCCTGACTTTGAATCAAACCAGTGATAAAAAATTTAACTGATTTGCAGGTAAACCAAGTTCAAAATTTTTGCTAATTTGGGGATAGAGATGAAGTAATATTTTTTTCTTCTCCAATGCATTGGACAGCATAAGTAATACATGACTCCAATATCAAGCTCTAAAGTAGTGTATGTTGTTCTGTAGGTAGTTCTAGTCTTAGGGGTTTTTTTCACTAGTCTACATATGACTAACCTTAAGCAAGCTGGGGATACTGTCTAAGCTGTGCTTTTCCCTCCTGTGACATCTTTCTTGCTTCCATAAAATGAGGACAGTAGTAGTTACTTTACTCTCAGCAAATAGGAATTTATTACAGAACTCTGAACTCTGAAAATGAAAAATAAAATATAGAATTAAAACCTCTCCTTTGCAATGTCATTAAAACTTTTCTCTGTTTAAACAGCCATATGCATTTATTGACACAGAGCATTCCTCATGAGTTCGGAGTCACAATCTGCTAATTTAAGTAACATAAGCTTTACTGCTTTTTACTCTTTTTGCCAACAAAGAGCTGATACAAACAGCAGTGAGAAATCTAGTCTGTATTCCACTTTACGCTGCCCCGGAAAATTGTTGCCTGTGTTTCAGTCACTTCCACCCCTGCAACCCACACAAATCTGGTGAGCTGGATGGGTGTTAATGATAGGTACTGTAGGACTGGATCTAATATGGCCTGCAGATCTTTTATTACTCCTACCGACGAACAAGACAAAAGACCTTTCTGGCTGTCCAAGACTGAGGTGGTTGGAAAGGCTGGAAGGAGGAAAGAAAAATACAGTCTGTTATATGTTTGCTTGCTGCATACACTTAGCTCAGAAGGCATTTCAAAGCAAATACTGAACCTCACAGAAAGATTTTTACAGCACTTTTCTCAGACTGGCATTGCACTTTTCTGGACAAAACAAACATTACAAAATGCTCTTTTTCTATTTCCTTCATTGCTCCATCAAACATGTGGGAGAGGAAACATTTTGCTCCAAAATCTGTTGCTCTCTATGTACAACAAAATATGTATGTAAATGACAGGCCAATAGTAGCTCAGATTTAGCACTTCTCAAAATAATCTGGAGATTTTTCTATTTCTTTCCAGTTTAAACACTGCCTGTGCTAAGAGTGCAATGTAAAGGACATATTGGCTGTTACAACTGAGCTGAATCTGAGATGTTATTAAGCCATGAGACTCTCCCCCTGCATGCCCAATAAATGTTTCTGCTGATGCAAAATAAGACCTGCCTTTTCTTTCCCAAAAGTTCTTCTATCACCATGGCTGTCTGCTGCTGCTAGTGTCATCTACCAACAGTAACAACTGGGACTGAATCACTTCTGAAAAGAGTATTTATCTGAGGGTCCCTAATACTGAGCAGCGCCTGGTAAAGTAGCCTCATAAGAGAAGCCCTTCTAATGAGACCTGAGTGTGTGCATGTGTATGTGTAAGACCACATTTCAGTCCTCAATAAACTGTTTACTGTTCAAACATTAAATAAATGTAGAACTGTTTTAATCAGCTGAACAAATATTTAATGTACACTCCGGTGCAAGAGCTATGTTTAAAAATATCATCTATGCAGCTAAGACATGAGGAATTTATGGAAACTAGTGGCCTGAAAGGTAAAACAAACACTGTCAAAACAAAACATTCACATAAAAACAAAACTCATATCCTGTCAATCTCTACCTAATGCAATCTTCACTATTGACCCTATCAGTCCTCAACTCTGAAGCCTTAGAAGGACTGACTGAATGAAAACGCTCTGGTTTCCAAGAGGTCCTAATTGCTGTGCAGAAGTAGGATTAGTTTCTAATAGACCAACAGAGGAGTGTCATGCACAGTAATGTTAATGTTATATTTACTGCAGGGCTTCTTCTGTACAGTAACTGTTTGTTTACTCTCTAGGATCCAAACACCGAAGGTCATTCATTGCAGGAGTAGCTGGATTTCCGCCTACAGCTGTTAGAAAGGATTTGTGAAAAATGTGACAGGAAATTGCAACTTCTTTGAAAACACATATGCCTGAATAGTTCCTGTGTAAATACAGTACAATGCTGGCAAAGAGAGCACATTTTTTTAAGAGATAATCTCTTAAAAACACAAACATGCGCTTCACTGTGGCTCCATCTATTTTTATGCAGTTTGTAGCTGTCGTCTTGTCTTGTCTTGGAGTGAACACGTATCAGTACGAAGTTTTTCAAATGATTATGTAGTGACAGAGAGAGTTCTCTTCTCGTTGACATCACAGTTCAGACACCCAAACAAGTTAAAAGTTCAGCACCTCTCTCCTCTACTCAAGCGTATTTTGCAAACAAAAAGCATTGGAACCTGGTGCAAACATGCTGACCTCATTAAATGCTTGCTTTCTTGCAGAGATACAAGTGAAGAATAACACAGAATGTCTTTTGAAAAGTAATATAAACAGTATAGGTTGGCATTCAGGTAAAACAGGCATGTATAGTTTCTGTAAACTTAAGTTTTAAAGCCTGGAAGAGCACAAAACAAGGAGACAGAAACAGTCCTACTTCAATTAGACCTGAATAAGATATCACTCACTTTATCTCTTGTATGAAACACTTGATACAAATTATTTTGCTGTTAGACCTCAAGGGAGCATGTGGGAGTCACTTGGATCACTGTCTTCAAAAATGTCCCTGTGCTCATGTGTTCCATGGTGCTCCAGGTCAGGACAAGCAGCTCCTAATCAGCAAACACAGGACGAATCTGCAATGCAGTTTCTGCAGACAGCAGTAAAAGTTATGAAGTTTATATACAAACATTTAGAAAGTTTGGGAGCCCTTTGTGTCATCAAAGAAAAGATGTGGTGAAGCCTAACTGAATGCCCCTAGCCTAAGAAGGATTTGCTTTACTTTAAACTCTAATCTACTAGTGACTGAATTCACCCAAACTCAGTTGTTTGTTTGTCTGCAACGATTATCGTAGGAGTCAGAACTGCTAGCATTAACATCAGGAGAGAGCCACCACGCTGAGCAAGAAATGAACAAATGTAATACAAATATGCCTTCCATTGCTCCTAATTCCCTCAGAGGTTGCACAACATAAATTTTGAGTTCAATATTAGGTGGCTCACTATTGTGGCATCATTTAGCATCTTTGAAGACTTCACTTTTGCAGCACAGGCAAACTCATTTTTTTCTAATAATTTTCTGAGACACAGCATGATTGATGTAAGGATCCTGGGTGAAATATGAAGGTTTATCTTTAAAGAAACACAAAAGGTTTATGGACTTGATCAGGATAGATCTCTAAAACAGGAAACCTTGTACAGCCTTGCACACAGCCATAATTGGAGACGTTCAGCTGTTGGAGGAGAGCTCCCTGTCTCCTGGCAAGGCAGCAGGCCAAGTGGAAGCAACTAGGTGGTACCAAATGTGGCCCTCCAGCCACCACTTGGATCCCACATTGAAAAAAAGCAAGAGTACTCCACCAGATTAGGAGTTAAGACCGCAATGGCTGCCAGTAAATTGTAGCTAATTACCTTCCTACTCTGGTTCCATTTATCGTACTTGTTTCTGTTTGTATGCTCATCTGAACAATAGGCTCTCTGTGAGGAATAATCTCCATAAATGAAAGGTAGGAGAGTAGTTGTGTTCAAATTACACACTTTTCTTTCACTTAAAGAACTCACTCAAATGCAGCGTCTGCCTAAGCCAAGAGGGTATGTTTGCACAGCCACAAGCAAAGAGGGATATTTAATTTCAGAAACATGGCATATGTAAACAGTATCATGGGAGCAAGAAAAAGCAAAGTAATACAAAATCCAGCAATGAGTTATGGTCTCACTCTTACCAGAATAAGCAAAATAGACCTCATTCTAGATTTCAGGCCTCTCTGTCTATAGCTTCTCTTATTTTGTCTTTCTTCTCAACAAAATATCAGCAGCATTGAGAGCTGTTCTGTTTATGTTCAGATGCTATTGGGCAGGCGTTTACCAAACTACAGTATGCACATGGGTAGAGTTCAAGAGGAGGTAATAACATGAACACAGCTGTGATGATGCCAATCTGAAAGATGTTTGGAGTGTTTTAGTTTTTTGCTTCATTCAGGTGTTTTTATAATATATAAATCTGAATTTTTACAATTTGCCGTATTATGGCAGTATTTTAAATATTATATCAAGGGGTGTTCTGAAAAAGACAATCACTGTCCACATTAAATGAAGTTTATAATTTCATATTTACCTTGATAAGAGATATCTGCTGAAAGATCCAATTTCAGATTTGGCCAATATTTGCACGTACTGTTTTTTTTGTCAAGTTAGATCAGATGTGAATGGAAACCTAATGTTACTCAATCCCTAGTCTTTTCAGAAGGATGTTGGTTAAACAAGGTTTTTCAAAAGCAACACTTTTTGCACTTGAAAACTGAATTCACAGAAAATGCTGGTATCCTAGAGTCTGTGGTATCATTGTATAACTGTTATCCCTTATATCAGGACCCCAAAATTAACCCAGCCCTGTGATCCTCACTCAAACAAAGCATACAGTAGTCTGTATGCTGCATCAGCATACAATGCAAAATAAAGTTAAATTTGTTTTGAGTAAGCCTGAAGGCAGTTCTTTTGAATCATATCTAAGTATAATTATTTACTTTTACCAGCTGTGTAGCAGGAGCAAGGCTGACATTAAGCATTTCTGAATCTAGGCCTACCATCAGAAAAAAGGACACATCTACTGATTCTCACTCACCTGCACCTATTAGAATACATATTAGAATACACTTCTGAAAAATCTTGCTGAGTAGGCGAGCACATTGTAATTATTATTTCTTCACAATCAAGATATCCATGATGAAAGGTCCTGTACAAACACACAGACTCTGCTCCCAAAGATCTACATTATAGACAAATACATGTGACAGACGGTTAGGCAACAAAGAAAAGTCTAGGGAGAGATGAAGCGGTATATTGGAAAGGTTAAAGGGATGGAAGTTCCAGTCTGCATTAGATCACATTGCAACTCCCTGGAGCTTCAAATAGAGGTTTCTGAATTTATAATAGATGTCTAAATAAATGGCCTAATTTTAAAAATCGCTAAAGCCATGTCAGATTCCACTAAACTCACTTAAGTTTTTTCAATAATTTGTATAGGAGTAAGTTGAAGCCCTAAATAGTTTAATGATTAATACTCCACCACTGAAATCAATGAGAACTTTGCTATTCAGCTAAATAAAAACAGGAATGGAAAGTATTTTGTATACAGAGTCACATTAATTTTAAAGGAGATGCATTTACCAACGTATTTTCTTCAGCTGGATAATGTAGTTGCACTCAAATTGGTATCAGATGGTTCATCTAGACTAGACTGTATATATCTTGCATGGTGTTGGTAATACTTAGATCATCACAGCTACATAATATAAGGCATGCATTATCTGTATGGAACAGTAATGTTTTGTATTGGAACAAAAGTAAAATTCAGGGGAAAAAAGAGGGGTCACGTAAGTCTATCTGCCTAAGAAATATGCAAGTTCTTCATGGGTTTTGCTTGCCATACTTGACACTGATAGGTTTTTATACATTCATATATATATATATTTATTTGTCACTGATCTGTAATAAATTACTACTTTTAGGAACGTCTGCAATCCTTAAAGTATTCTTTGATGGCAGGAGTAGAAATTTCAGTCTGAAGTATTCGGATTCCAGTGATTCTTTAGAAAGTGGAAACACACAAACAGCCTCCTCTCTTCTAAAAATCTAATGCTTTTTCGAAGTATAAAATACACGCATGTAGCAATTATAAATTTTAAGCAATTTTAAAGCTTTACTTTATTACAATAGGTATATTCTAAATAGAAGCCTAATTAATGCACTCATTTTCCTTTAAAGGCAGCGGAGAAAATTGTGCTCTCAAGTACAGATGGATTATCCCAATGGTTTAATAGAAACTCTCTAAGCAAAACGCATTTGGCTTACGTGAAGTATGAAGTAAAATTTACTGAGTCATTTTACTGCCATGCAAATTTTACCTCCATTTTATCACCTCATTATGACTCCACAGAGATATGAGTCTATGCAACAATGCTTCAACTCATAGGTATAATCAGAAGGCCTTTTTATATACAATATAAATGCAATATATATTTAATATAAATTAAATATTATATATGTATGTACATTATAAAGATCACATGCATGAAACGTGACAAGTGCAATGACTCTGCCAAGAGACTTACAAAAAACGTGCTCTTTCCCTCCTCTCATCCCACCAAAAAAAAAAAATACAAAGAAGTCATATACTAGACTACCAATTTGCTCTTCATATTTGTTGTACACATGATAGTTTCTGACCTTAGGTACATGCATGGATCTCCCTCCCTGCCGTCTTTGTCTTTTGTCCACAGGTAAATTTGGTTCATGATGCCTGGCTGTAGGATCACATGCAACAGTGACATTAACATCTGTGAACTTTCTGCAGCATCTTCAATCAGAGAAGTAGGGAAAAGCTGAAAAGTATCAAAGGCAAATACCTGCCTGGTTTACTCTGATAAATCTGAAAGTTTTAATATATAATCTTCAAACTTAAGGATACCAATTTCATCATAACTTATTGTGTATTTATTAAATCTTAGTCGGATGCAGACAGCCAGCAATGAAACTCTGATAAGCTGGGATCTTGGGTAGGATAGCTACTTCATTTGGGCTTGAAAAATATAACTTCAGCTGAGTCCCTCCTTAGAAAATTGTTTCTGCTTCATGGATTTACCCTACGGCAGTAGGAATTCGTATTCAACAGGTACACACTGCCATCTAAAGGCCAGTGCCTGTACTTTTCTAGACCATTTATGTGCCAATTCTTCTCCACTGATTCTCCTCGCTGCAACAAAACTTGAAATTTGTGAAACTAGAAGGCTTTTTTGCAAGTAAAATTTTGCGAGCAGGTACTGGAAAGACTGTTAAATTGCAGCTGAGATTCAAAGGGAAAGCTAAGACCAATTCAAGCTCCACAGGCCTGTTAATGACAGCTCTGAGTTTTAAGGCTTAATAAACCAAACTCACTGAACTCTGGCTAACCAGCCAGGCAACTGTCTCTCATTAAGCCTGACATACATATTTTAAATCGACCCTTTTGATCAGATATCTCTTATTAACACTACTGAAGTGTAAAGTGAGACCTCAGCCTGATCAAGGCTGTCACTGTGACAGCAAGAAGTAAACGAAGTCTGGAATTTCGTTTCACAAATTGGAATAAAATATTAGAACTTTATGTATCACCTGTGGATATTAGTGACGTATTCTTCCATGAAAACAGATTATTTTGCTTCTCTAAGCAGATGATTTCTTTTGCAAATTGTCACTAATTTAGATAATCATTTAAATTGAATATACTGTTCTCAGGAGCTCCTGTTTTAGTTCTCCATTTATACTTCTGTGAAACTTTTAGATCACATATCTTTGCATAGATCTTCATAAAGAAAATTAAGAAAGTGTCCCAAACCACCATATTCTGGTTCCCAGCAACTTCTCTCATTTAAAAGATTTGTGCTTCAGATTATCTTTAAAAGATGAACAGAAATGAGTGGCTGCCTGCAAATACTGGCTGCTAGTTCCCTGGCAAAAAAGCAGGTCGGTACATTGCCATTATCCTGAAGACCTTTGGGGATTTATAAAATCTGTCTTCATTACTCAGGATGGCAAGGCAAAAGAACAATACCAGTGCATCCTTTGCTACATATCTCGAGAAGATGGCAAGGACCTTTACAAAGCAACATTTGACCCAGGTCCAGCAGGTGACACTTTCCATTGATATGGTTTAGGAGGAAAAGTTGATTTGTTTTAAATAGAAGCTTTCTCAGAATTCTTAACGTCTAAACTTTAAAGCACACTTGCAGGGCAAGATTTCTCCCAAGCTACATTCTTCTACTTGAACTAAGTGAATCCACATTGTGAGAACACAATGATAGTGGTACAGATCAAACAGAACAAAAAGAATGAAAATTCTTGTTTCTAAATACAAAACTGCCTATCTTTTGTTCTGACAGGAGGTTGATTAATGTCTTACTAAAAATAATCATTTTCTAAGTATTCCATTGAAAACAATTTTCCACTAGGACTTGGAATCTACAATCTCATTTCTACCTAGATAGTAAATGAGGGGTGCACAAGAGCTGCATAGAATTCAAGGATAGCATGAGCTGTGAAAGCTTTATATTGCCTTTATATTGCCTGCAGCTGTACAGACTAGTTAGACTACTCTTACTCTATTAGTACAAAATATATAAAGGAATCAATCAGGTAGTTAGCATAGAAAAGGAACTATGAGAAGCTTAACTACTTTTTATATTACAATATTTGGGAAAACGTAGTGTCTTTTAGGTAATGCTTTTTGCCACTTTTTCTAACAAATTGTATCACCTATATAGTGCAAAGCACCTGCTCTTCATCTTCAGTATTAATAAAAATAGTATGATAAACTGACTAAAAAAAGAATTCATGAATTTACTTTAAATATGAGTAGTTTATACTTCTTTGTGTAGTTTTCCATCATTAAACCACTATATTGGAGCATACAATTTAAATAATAAACATTTTTGAAGTGGCTGATTGATTGATTTCCAGCAGTCAAGTATGGCTTCTACATTTTTTTCACATCATCCTGTCCCAAAAGAAATACCACAGGAAAAGTTAGAGTGGTGAGAGGGCAAGATGTTTGGGACTCCTGTTCATCTCTCCAACTCTCAAAGGTCATTTTTTCTCTGGATTTTTGTTTCTACCAACTTTTCCTTACATGTTAGCTATGCTTTTTCTGTCCTCACATATAAAACATAGATCAGCAGTGTATTTTTTCTGCAGGTAAGGTGATATTTCATCATCATCATTCCGTGGGGTGAATCTCCAGGTGATGTAAATCAATGAAGTCAATAAAGTCTATCCTGTCCTACATCAGCTGAGCATTTGGCTTAGTATTTTGAATCACCAATACACCTTTACAATCCGTTTATCCTTCATCCTCCATCTCTCCTCTCAAGTATTCTTTGAATATTTGATCTGGTCAAGAACAAACACAACTCTCAGAGCAGGCACAGCCTGGATTAAATATACTTCATTTTATTTACCTCCCTGTTCACAGCAAAGTTAATGCTGTGAAATTTCTTCCCTCTGTTAAATCTCCTGAAACACATAAGTAACTATCTCCTTTCAAAATCTCAGACTTCATTGTGCAAATGTAGCATTGAATCTTCCAATAAATGCAGTAAAATACAGCTTGTTCCAAGCAGCGGGTGTATAGAATATGAATGAAATAACAGCTATGAACTTTTTACATTAGATGTGTATATATTTCATACAGAGAGAGGTAATATGCAATCTCTGGGGAAAATAAACTTGATTGAACACTAACTTTCCAATCATCAAAGAGCATTTATGAGCATCTATATTCATATCCAAACATAACTGATTTGCTGCAAAGTTATTCATTAGCCTGCTAACACTGTGCTTTGTGATTGTTCTTCATTAGCCACAACATTGTAGCAGAGATGCAGGGACATTTAAGCAATTTTTGTGTGTGTGTGTGTGTGTGTGTGTAGAATTGGGGTGGGGGAAGGTAGTATTTGCACTTGTTTACCAAATATAAAACACTTTTGGAAAGAAGTTAGTGCCTTTTCTTTTCATTTTTTATTTTTAAGTTAAAAATATCAGTGGCAGCTTAGTTGTATCCATTACTTTAAATCTGGAGGAAATAGTGCAAAGCATCCAATATGCAATCTAACAAGTGCCTGAGCCCTATGAAAGCTTAATGACTTATTTCTCTAAACACAATGAAGAAAGGGAGGAAAAGTACATGGGAGGAAAAGTATTGTTCCTTCTCTTTAAAAAGCCTTGAAATATGTTCAAAAATATTTTATGAGGTCACACTAAAAAAAGAGTAATTGGAAGAAAAATTCTGCTTGTCTAAGCGAAGAGCACATTTGTAGCGGTAGGGTAAATGTTTTATCGATTGAGAAACTGGGAAACTCAAGTCATTACTCACCATAGGCTAAAGAATAATTGCTAATGCTCTGGCAGAAAGATTAAAAACAGTTTCTGGAAGTATTTCTTACAATGATCAATGGTGTATCATCCCAGGCCATTGGATCTTCAATAACATTTTTCCCTTTTGGGATACAATCAATTTTTATAATATGATTCATTTGCCAGGAGGCATGCTTTCTTCATACAATGAAAAGGCACTTATGCACCTTATATTGTTGAAAAGTAATTCTATATGGCCAGGGCCCAAGCTATGATACAAAAGATTCTTCCAGATTCATCTTTATTTTTGAGTGGGTTTGGGAAATAGATGTGGTGAACAGCTGCTAGCTTTTGCATTGTTTTCTGCTTATTTGGTTTTCCATCTAGGTAATTTTAACACTTTTTAAATAATCATGATTATTGCAGCACAGAGGTGCAAGAAGAAATGAAAAGATGTTCAAGTTAGCCATTCTCCGACCTGCAGGTGGCTTGGGTAATTCACTGCGAGGAGATTAATTGCAGTGGTATTTCAGGTGAGGGAGAACTATAAGGCCACTCTGTCTCATCTGAAGAAATTGCTATGCCTTCACTTCAGCAACCCAAATGCTATCCACTTCTGTCAAACTGGCTGTCTTGATGAGTAACTTCTTAAATCATTAAAACTATTGAGATTACAAAATCAAATACATATACACACATACACAAACTGTTTTTCACTCTGAGAAGGAATTATCAGTGAAGAAGGGAGATGCTTCACCTCTTTGGCACAAGCAGACAGATGACTTCGTCAGATAAACCAGACCAACTGGCTGGTGTAAAACCAGACTCATTCACAGTTCCAGTCAAAAGCTGAAAACTCCCTTCAGCAGAACAATTTGAGTATTTATGAGCTAGCAATACAGGTACAACGAGGCCTGCCTCACTTTTTTGACCAGCTCTAACTCTACCATTGTAGAGGCCCTAAAAATTTCAACCAAGGTGATTCTTATTATGTTTGACTTTTGCACATTTCTATATTTCTTCATGTCAAGAGATTTCAGAAGAAAGTCTCATCAATCTTCTCGGTCCGATGTTATAAATATAAGAAGCACAAGACAGGGAACCTAATTGGTAGCACCATACAATCCGAGGTTGCTTCAACTTCTGCTTACTTATTTAACAGAAAGTTGCTTGTTAGAGCTAGCTAGTAAGAGGAATCTATACAGTGGGAGTCCTCACCTTTCTTGACAGGAGAATCTCATTCACTATAAATGGTTAAAGTACAAACACAGATTCAAAAATAATCGATCAGGTTAGACAATTAAGTAAGGCCTTGGCTATATTAGTACTGTTGGAAGACCAAAGGATGGGACAGTTATTAAGCAGCATACAAGTATTTCCTCAGTCTTTATTAATCAAGTAGGTTTTAGCAAATTCCACACAGAGATCTAACAAGACACAAATATGTACAGAAAAATAACAAGCTACAGAGATATTTTCCTAACTGTGCGTGGTTCAACTACTGGGTCAAGATTTTTCTGATGCTCCAGTGGAGTGGGAAAGGGCGCACAGATTTTCAAGGACAGCACTTAAATCAGAATCCAGCTGTTAAAAGTCCAAACTGAGGGAGAATTTCAATATACAGCTTCAAAAAATTTACATTCTCCCTTGATTCAAGAAATAATTCATGAACCACATATACAGATTTTCTAAAGGTTATGTCATTTGGTCTGTTAAGCACCACAGGTATCTATTCTTGATGCTATTGCCTAACTTTACCATGAATGAAACAAATACCTGTCTTTTTAGACAACAGAGAATGTTAAATAGATAAAAAAAAATTCCTGTCTTCACTAGCTAGACCAATCAACACAGATTCCAGGTCCTGGGGTTTTTTTTATCTTCCTCTCTAACATGTGTCCTGCATTAGCATCTAACAAATAATTTCATAATTTGAGTGTTTGATCATCATAATGGGGGAAGTCGACTCTCATCCAACCCCAAGGGTATGACAGTTTCTGTTATCCCAAAATATTTTGGTTTTGTATTACATGCAGAAGAAAATGGTATGAAAACAACAAATAATGAACACAAATAATATAATGAAAGAAAGGGTGAAAATGGAACACAGAAGACAAAATTAAAAAGAAATGACAGTCAAAGAGGAAACTGGAGTAGAGCATGAAACTTTGTAATACAGCGAACTGCATTATACAATTAAACCCTCCAAAATAAAGAAAGCACAAACATATAAAATTAGTTTAATAACAAAAGCATTCAGGATCCTCGAAGTACTATGAGATTTTCAATACTTAGACCCTCTAACATGCAGTGATCTTCAAAATGAAAATAAATTTGACATCAGAGAATATATGTAAATGAGAAGGTCTTCAAAGCTCTTTGTCAGCATGCAAGAAAAGTGGCCAAGACCAATGTCGTCCTGTTGTGTTCATCCTCTTACTCCTGCACTGCCACAGCTGGCTTGCAGATCATAGATCTTCAAAAAATACAGGAGCTACAGGAGTATTCTCTGTCCTTCCATCAAGGTGGGCATGATGAAATACTGTGCAAAATCTTAGTTTCTTCCTCTTAACCTGCAGATCCTCAGAGCTAAAAAGGAATAGATTCACTTATTTTCTCCCTGGCACAAAGATGGAACCAGGGTCTGCAATGTGAATCTGAAACACAGTTCCTTCCCCAGTGCTCTCTTCGTGTTCTCCAGATCTTTATTGTCTACTTTTATATTTTCTTAACACTGTGAGACATTAATATTATATTATATTAAGGAAAGAAAGAATACAACAATATCACAGTGTTATGAGCCACTTTGCTGGAGAATGCCTCAAAATTGCATTTAAGAAAAATTTTTAGCTATAAGTTACTGCTTATAGTCAAAGACTACTAGAAAGGAAGCATTTCTTAGCTGTCTGGCTAAAAAAAAAGAAAGAGGAGGAAGAGAAGAGAGAGAGGGAAAGATAGGACCTCAAAGGTTAATCAGTTTAAAGTTATTTTAAAACCTTGTATTACATTACAACGTGAAGGTCATGGGGGAGAGGATTGAAACAATAAGTACTTATAAAGCTGCAGACAATCCAATCCAAACAAGTTTGTAACAATAACCTACTGCTCAAATCACTTTCAGACTTTAAAAGAAAACCCAGTTTGGACATTTTTCTCAGACTCAGCAGTTTAAAACTTTCATAAAGCAGAAAGCATTTCCATGAACGTCAGCCAGCTACATGAGAAAATGTGGATCTAGTAGGAAGAGACATGGAGTGCCCCTAACATCTACTCACATCAGTTCAGAGACAGTAGCAGAAACATATTTCTTCTCAAGTAAAAGATACAAAATTTTTGATACTTCCTCCTTATTCAGGCCTTTAGGAAGTGACTTTCTGTCAGATATTAGAAGATGAAAGACAAGTTCAAAACAAAGATTTTAGTAAACTTTAAATCGGAAGTATAATCCCCACTGAAATCAGTTTTGCCACGGTTATCAGATTTTGCTATCAATACTCCCAGTTTAATAATGACTTGAAGAAGAACTTCATCACCAGTACAGAAAACTAATGATTCAGAAGCACTCATAATGGATGCCATGGTCTGCACACACAGGTGTTCTCTGCAGAATTTGTTATTACCAACACATACAGGTTTTTCACATGTGCCAAGGTAAGGAATGAATAGCCAGGCGCTATACTGAGGGCAACTTGCCGTCCTAAAAAGCACTTAAGATACTGCAATTCTTAAGTCTAGCCACATTTTGCTTTTCTCACAAGCGATTTTACCAAAACAACTTACCATTGCTAACTATTTCTTCACTGTTAATACACTTCCATGTTTCCTAACAAACTAACCACTCCTCCTGTCATGATACCCCACTTGCTCCACCTCACTGCAAAGTTTGGTAAGACGACTGGTTTTCTGTTTTCTCTAATTCAGTTTGATTGGATATGCATGTTTGTTTCTGTGCCAGGAAAATCCAAAGCTCAGAGACATAAAGTTATACATAACACGCAGTGCGAGTTTATCTAAAGTATTTTTATGGTACAGAAAGACCACTCCATACTGGAAAGGTACTAGAACTTGTCATGCTCTTTTTTCACCCACGTCAGCAAAGTTATCCCTAAATTAATTCCACTAGTTACTGAAGCCAGTAAGCCTTTTGCTGACCAAAGGGTTATGTTTTTTCATTGTTCATAGTTTAAACACTGGTCTTGTTCTACTTTGCTTGCTTAAAAATAGCAATACAGAAGGAAGGATCCTTATGATGGGCTTCTGGAAAAGGAGAAGCATGACAAAAAGGAGACATAAAAGGCTAAAGAAAATAATTCCGTCAGCAACTCCTAAGTAGTCTCATCAGGGAGGATCCTCTTTGTAAGACTCGTAATAGTCAATCTGAACTTTATTTTCTGCACTTGAGAAATGATAGATTCTTCCTCCAAAATAGTACTTATGTTGGAATGATGAGGATCCTAAATGATTATCTATGGAAAAAAAAGGCTGAAGGCCAGTGCAGGATACAATCATTTTCTGTATAAACCTCGTGAAACACAGTCAGTAGAACCCATGATCTCCAGAGCCTATTAAACATTAATGAGTGTTTCATGTGTGCCAGTAATTATAATATATTATAATATATGAATCTGTGCCCCAATTCAGTAAGTATTTATGCTAGCACAAGCCCACCAGAAAGTAACATAAAAATTACTTATGGCATTTACTACCAAGAAAAAAAAAAGCATTGGTTAATGTAACACTATTAATTCTTCTATTTTATGTTATTTAGAACTGTAGTCTATTGTTTGTTTTGCTGACAACGGTAGTTTAAGATTTAGAGTATCTGGTTTAATCTCTGTTCTGTCAATGGTAGCTTAAGATTTAAAGGACCTATATCTTTTCCTAAATCTTGTTGTACACCCTCTTCCTCTTTCCTTTACTTAACATACTTCTCTGGCATAGCTCAGCTAGTACTGTAGTCAGCTTTCACTTCTATTTCTTCATTTTTTTTCTTATTCAGAGAAAACTCCTTTTCTGCATGGCTTTGTATTTCCCCTTCACTCCTGACACAGAAAACTTCTGTTCAAGAGTGGAGCTCAGAAAACATATAGGTAAAATAACCAGAATTTACACCAGCATAATTTACAGTGAAGTTCCCGTATGTGGGGGAAGTCAGACAATTATCATCTACAATGGGCCAAAGATAGAAAAGCCTCTTCTAGGCCATAATAATGTAGATGGACAAAGTTGCAAACAGGGTAGATTCAGACATGAAGTTGATAATCAAGAAGCCCTTGCCCAGCTCCTGTGAGGTTCAAGAATAAAGTGATGTAATGTGTTAAATTCATCTTACAACCTTAACTCCTTTCTTCTAACCCCAAAAGTCTGGACACTTGGAGATCATACCGATACAAAGTGGAGATGCCTGAAGTTACAGCTGGGATCCAAGATATATAAAATGCACACTCTGCTATGAGATTCTATCCCTTCTCAAACGCAGATCAGTTGAACTTACCTTATATTTGCATATATTACAACAAATATTGTGTACAAGGTATCATTTATGACAAGGTGTTATTACCTTCATTTATACCTCTTTGAGCTAGGATTAAAGGCTTCCCATAGGAAGCCAAACATTAGCCTAAGTGAATACAAAGTTCCTTTCACCTAAATATGAACATCCTTTCAAATCTTGCTGTACCTGAACAAACTTTACTGGTCTCTGTCTTGATGGCTTGTAGTTACTTATCAAGCCCACTGAAAAGAAAAGAGACGTCAGGAACCAGCTAAGTACATTCTAGTATCTTGTTACAATTCTTTTGAGGAGGATAAAAGAATCATTTATTTGTAGTGTCTCTCCTTTCCCAAAGTGTTAATTACACAGTGCTGAAGGAAGTGATAACAACTCTTGGATAATCATTCTATCTAATACTATAAAACTATTAATAGCCTTTCACTTACATGCTTGTTTCTCACTTTTCTAGAGTATATATGTTCTGCTCTGCTTTTGATTTAGAAGGTTTTTAGACTGACCTACTTTTGTTTTCCCTTACTGCTGGTATTTATTTTATTTTCTGTGGTTAAGGGCAGACAATAATGAAACAGGTAATCAGTATGAATGTAGGTCATTGAAAGTGTCCCAGTTTCATTTGCATTTTCTGTTAAAAGTAGAATACTACTTTGGAAAATGTTTAGATATTTAGGTTTCATGCAAGAGAAGTTGTCCACTTTTAAGGCTAGACTCAAAAATATGAAGCCCAATGGAGCTGATTTGTCCCTAATTTTAATAAGCTGTTTTATCTCAGGCTATGAGAGATCAGTTTTTAAGATAAGTAGGAAGCAAAAATATTCATATTTAGGGCACACATTATATTAACTTAGTAATAATATATAAACAATAACAATTTAGTAACAATTGCTGCAAATCATTTGTTAGTACTACTTGTTAAGTGCGTGCCAAACTCATTTATTTAAAATATTGATCTTATTAATTCCCCACATCTTCTAAAGTTACACCATGGTTTATCACTCCCGCCTGTTGTGTGATATACATCAAGCAAGAAAAAAAATCATGTACTTCAGAAAGGCAACATAAAATGTGTTCTGAGGAAGCACATTTCATCAGATTTATTTAGGTATCTAAATCCAATTTTTACTGGTCCATCCAAGATACCGAATGTTCTTTCAATTATGTCTTCTGAGCTTTATAATTTATTTCTGAGAGGCCATGAGGATGAGCTGTACAATTCATTACTCAGTTCAAGGAATATCCATACCTGCATACTACTTTTTAAATTAAAGAGATATTAAAAAAACAGATAACAATTTGTGGTTAATGTCTATCTCCACTTTCAAATAAATTCTGCAAGACCATATGATCTAATTCATCATCACTAAATAAACTGGCACGTATAATGCCAGCATATTGAAGGAATAAAAGTGCTTTCATCCACAGTCCTTGTCTGGGGTATATTATAATAGGAAAGATATGTATGTGATCTTAAGTGTATAAGACTAACACAAGTTTAGTCAGGGTAAATAATTCCTAATAATTGGATTTTTCCTCCTTTTGCCACTGCTTGTAGATAGAAGTTTTGACATGTACTGACAAGTTTTTCCAGAAAAAAATACAATAGCTTTGAAGTCTGCATTGTGGACAATATTGCTAACTCCAATAGTAGTCTCTGGAAAACAAAGCAAAATCCAGACAAACAGGAAAAGTTAGTGATCTTTTGCTGACAACTATAAGTGATAAATTGCTTCTTTGAGCCCAGCCAGCCAAATCCTCATTTAAATCTCCACATGCTACAGTGTTTGCTTGATAGTGTACTCTATGCTGCACAACAATTACAGTTAAAATATCCTATTTTCCTGCTTCTATCACTCTTTGTTCCCTCCTTAAAAAAAAAAAAAAAAAAAAAAAAAAAAAAAAAAAAAAACCTTTGCTGCTGCCAGAAAACAGAAAAATCCCCTTGGTTACTTGAGAGCTGTAAGAGAGATGGACAATACATGCTTTTTTCCTACTACAAAGGGCAATTGCCACTAACATTTTCCCTTGACTCAAATGATCTCCTAAAACCTAAAAATTCTGAAACACTGCCTTGGAAGAGTATAGTCATGAGTACCTCCAAGGATCAGCTGGAAGCTAATTTCACCCTCTGGACAGTTGAAATGCATATTGCTTGCCTCTGAAGAATGTTTCATGGAATATGCATGAAATACTCTCTCAAATAAAAGAAAATTACCAGTTTTCCATGCATGTTAGCAAGCTCCAGTCCTGAAAAGTTCAAGCCACGAATATACACCCACTCATTTCCAGCAGTGGTATCCCAGAAGCAGCTCATAGCTTCAGGCTGCCTTGAAGGCTGCCTAGAGTCAAATCCAGAGCCAATTCATAGCCGGTACAGTCCGTCACACTCAAAATAATTCAGTTCTGAGAAACACACTATAGAATAGGAAGTCTGTCTTGAGTAGGGTGAGGTTAAACAGGTCAGAATTGAAAGTGTGTTACCTATTTTGTGGGGGCTTGGATGGATAAATGCAATGAGGAATAAACAGTGAATAACCTGAACAGAAGTTGAAAGCTTTAAGAAAAAGCTAAAAGCTCTATAAAACTAAAGCATTCTGGAAACACAGAACTCAACACAGCAAATTTAAATCATATTTCTCTCTGTTTCTACAAGCAATAAATGTCAGCCTAAAGAAAACCTATTGGAAAGCTGCCTTTTATTCAAACTAACAGGTTCAGATGATGACTCATTAGTCACACAGAGTGCATGAACTGTGAGGCTGCATTATAGAAATCTGAATACCATATTTTGTATAAGATAGTGATGGGGCAAGGATGATAGTTTTATTCCTCTTTAAAAAGTAAACAAAGCTATGAATGCTCAAGGAAGGAAACAACGAAATTTTACAGTGGACTTTAAACTGAAAAATTCAGTCTTTTGTTTTGGGATAGTTAACCAAAACCATCATAAAGAATAAGATTGTAAGCTGCTTGGAAAAAAAATGTCATTATGTCAGGAAGTCTTAGAATTAAATTTGTAAAAAACATTACAATTCAAGCAACAGAGGGCGTTAACTCCAGAATGAGTCTCGCAAGAGGCATGTTGCAGATCAGACAGGACCTAGTCTTATTACAGTTTATTTTAAAGCCATTAAAGTTCTAAGGCTCAACTCTCCTGGTTCTGGAGTTCAAAACAGGTAGCTGCAGGACAATGTCAGCAGAATTAAAAATCCAACCTACTCCTTGGTTTACAAAACTTATAGGTGTGTGGCCCTAAGAAAGAGTCCATAGACCTGCTTGAACCGTGCAATGAAGAGCGGGAAGCATCGCAGCAAGTCAATAAATTCACACAGTACAGGACAGCTTAAAGGTCTGGATGCACTACAGCATTGTTAAATATGCTGAGATACCACCAAGTGCTCAGCAACAAGCACAGAATTAAGTTCTCTGTGGACCTTTCTGAGAAGGGAGCCTCTCCTACAACTACTATCTGTAGCTGCAGCTACTGGCCAACAGCTGCCATCTCCTTCCTGGCACAAACAAAAGCTGAGAGCTGATCTACACAGAGGACAAGAGATTTTGGCTGTACTTCATCCCTGTAAGAAAATGACCACCTTTTACAAAAGATTTTAAGGAAGAGCCAATTGACACCTAAGTGTAAACTGCATAATACCTTTCCTAAAAGCATCATAGTTAACAGAGTCTAGACTCCAAGAACATTACTATTACTTTTTCAGTTACCAGAATCCGGTCCAGAGTTAGATATTTTACTTGTTAGCTTCATTAAAAATACCCTGCCTTGAGGAAATGTAGGCTACAGCTGCCAGAGCAGTTTAAGATGAAAATCCAGAAGAACAGAGCCTCCTTCAGTGCTGACTCCTCAGTCCTAGATAGGACTTTAAAAAGCACCAAGATGGTGAAAGTAAGTGTTACAGAGAAATATATGTCAAAAGGCTGAAAAATATTTTAAAACGTCAAAAGAAAGGCCAGGTACACTAAGTGACACACAGTGCCACTAGTAATGGCACTGAAAAAATTATCAAGGCTTGCTGCACCTGACAAAAATGGAGATCAAATCTAACTGAAGAAATTATGAAGAAAAAACTGACCCCTGCAAAAAACATTTTCATAGCCTTTGGGAATTTTTTGAATAGAAAAAGAATATTCCTTCTAGATTACTGTTACTCTTCTAACATGCTCTAGGTGACCCTGCTTGAGCAGGGGGGTTGGACTAGATGATCTCCAGAGGTCCCTCCAACCTTACTGATTCTTTGATTCTATAATTTTAAAATGATTTTAGTAGACAGAACTAAAAATGAACAGTTGACTATGCACCTCAAGCCTATATTTGCTATTGAGATATAAATGTAGACATACACATATGCATATTATAATGATAATAGCTTGTCATGTTGCTATTTTTATATTGCATGTTGCAGATCAGACAGGACCTAGTCTCATTACAGTTTATTTTAAAGCCATTAAAGTTCCAAGGCTCAACTCTCCTGGTTCTGGAGTTCAAAACCTCTGCTTTCCCTGTGACAACAATGTGTAAGTGCTGAAGAAAAGCGCGCATGCTGATTTTTGTATAGTATAAATGGGCTAGCCAAGACTGTAGCGTACATACAGTTACGCCATTATTGCCACTGAAAAACATCTATCCCTGGGTACCCTCTCTCATTGTCTCCCTATGTCTACATCCTTCACTACTTGGAGGGAGAAGGGTGAAAAGGGGGAAGAGAGGTTATTCTTCATTCAGGTAGTTATCCCGGTTGATTACCTTTAGGCCGTACAGTGCTTGTACTCATCGAGTGCAGGAAAGTAGAGTACAGAGGTGCCACACAAAGAAAATAGGGGAAGGAATTGGCTTTTCTATTAGCAGAGACACTTTAATGCACATTACACTGAAGACTAATCTTTTTCACATTCTCACATTGCTGAGTTGAGGACCTAGGCTGCCTTTGCAGAGTTCTGCTTCTCAGTTTCCCTGCCAAGCACTACCTGTAGACAGCACTCAGTTCTCAGACTCATTAATACCCATCTGCCATTCACAAGTTGTCAAGTGAGTAGCACTTCAAAAATATCTTCCATAAAATTTTAACTTCAAGTTTAGCTGGTAACTGAGAATTAGCAATAACTTGCATTCTTGTGACCAAGCAAATGACATTGAGAATTAACACGTACTGCAAAGAAAGGGCAATCTCTCTAGCCAAACACCCTGCTCCTGTATACCTTATGTGTTTATCATCACAGTTGCTACTTCTTGTCTTCTCCCAGAAAAAGGCAGATGAAGCAGACATATTGAACTAGACACAAAATGCAGTTTTGCCTGGAATCAGATTTTCTTGGTTTCTTCCTTTCCCTGTAGCTGCGGAAGCAGGAGAAACCCTGATAGTTATTTTCTCTTCTGTTGGCCATTATTCACATTCCTACCACTATATCATCCAGATAGAAAACCTCAACAGAGAAATGAGATTCCCTATTTAGTATCCTTTCCTGCACAAAGCTCCCTTGCCTACTAGTATCACTAGTTTTCTGCATTACTGCTGTGTGAAATTCAACTCTGCTGGCCTAGCAGAGTTCTGCTCACCTAGCTCACAGAATGCATAAAGGACTAGTTATTGGTAGCAGAAAAACTAGTAACCTCTTACCCCCAGATCTCCTTTATATTTTGCAGATGCAATCTTTTAGTCGACTGAGAAGAATGTTTCTTCTGCTCCAAGTACCCAAACTGGATCAAGACATCTGCACTGTACTATATTGAGCCTTATAAACACACCTGAACTGAAAAAAGGCCTGTGATTTTCAAAACAATGCTCTCCCAAAAGACATAAAAGGTTTTTCTAGAAATTTCATCAACTATTTGCAATCTTCATTTCAGCAGAAACTACTTCGTAGAGTGTCTGTTTGACATGAAGCTGTTCTTCAACTTCAAACAATCTCATCCCGTTTGCAAGCTACTACTTCTAGTTTACAGTCAGCAGCAGAAAGAAAATCCTAGCTGTACCTTTTCTGTTATCCTTTCTATTCTCCTATTGTTTTCTTTGAGAAACAGAGAACATTAGAAAGTTGTCATAATAGAATTTAGGAAATCAATCCATACAAAACGCAAAAAAGAATTTAAACCCCCATAGTAATGCAACAGCAATCATAGCAAAATACAATAATTTGCAAAGTATCACAGGTTGTAAAAGAAGTTAGGAAAACCTGCTTGCAACATTGCAAAAAAGAAATAGGGAAAGACTGTGTTTTTCTAAAGCTCCTATCAGTTTACTACCAATGAGATATCTTTCAGTAAAGCTACAGTACAGTGGAAAAGCAAAACCAGAGCAGAATCATTAAACTACTCAGTGTGTATGGCTCTGGGATGTCCTATCATTTAACACTTATTAAATTTTCACAACAGTCAATTGGAAAATAAGAATTAGTTGCACCTTGCAGAATCAGCAACTAAGACTGGAAATTTATCTCCTTCTATGGCCTGCATCTTCAAACGTGAAGAAAAGCAGAAGCATGAAGAGTAGGCTTTAGAAGCTACGAATATAGTAATACATAACTTTTCTTTTCACTATACCCTGAATCTGAGCCACACTCAGCAAGTTCTGCCATATCTTTCCAAATATTATTCTTTGTTTAATGATTCTCTTTTAGTCAAGTATTCCTCAGTGCCAAGCAACTGAGTCCATGTAACCTGCTATCCTCTTATTAGAGCCTCAGCATGTCTCTCTGGTGGGTGGCAAAGCTGCTCTGCATCACCTGCACATGGCAGAGAGGAGAGGTGTTATGGATAGGACATTATAGACATGATTTTAAAGAATGATAGCTGTGAATATTCACTAAGCTGTGAGTCTGAGGAGCACAGACATCAGTAAGAAATGCCTTTAGTGTTGGTACCATTCCTCTCTCACCTGAAATAGCTGCAGTGAAGGCTCTAGGTTGTGCCCAGGTTGTACACTGGGAGAAGACCACTACTTGAAAATTTCCTGGTATGACGCCTGGTTAGTCAGACTGCACGTGGGAGGCTGACTCGTGCTCCAATGCGTTCTGTCATACACAACAGTTTACTTAATGTCCCGATACCCTACGCATTAGCAAAGTACACAGCAGAAAAAAATCAGCCTTTCATGCATTGCATGCGATCAGAAAGCAGGGACCTCATTTCCTAAATGTGCCATTTCCTTTTCTAATTGACTATTGGAGAGACTTCGAGCAGGGCGCAGCTTCTTCAGCAATTTCACATCTCTGTGCTTCCGTAGCAACAAGGGGGAGTGAAGCCAGCTCAAGTTCATCAATATATATCTGACTCAAATGCTTCATTACTCTGCATACAGTTTAAGTTCTCTCCTGGTAACAAATGGATTAAAGCAGGTAGAACTAACATATTCCCCCATCAGCCTTTCTGCTGTGTCTCCACTGCAGGCTTCATTTCAGATGGTTTTGAGAGCACTTTTTCCCCCCTATAAACTTCTTTAAGCAGATATGCCAGAGTTAATTTCAAAATTAACAATTCTTCTAAAACATGTAGTTCTTGTCAGGCATCATTTCTCTAATAAACTCCTTAAGGAGGTAGTGGAAGCTTCCACGCTCCTCACTGCATTACACCACAAATACATTGACATTTCATCCAAGTCAGGTTTCAGAGATTTCAAAATAGATCAAAGCATCACGGAAAAGGCCTGATATCTTCAAGACAACTACATAAAGGCTGTATTTAAGTCAGTAAGATAAAAGACATATAAGACTTTATGAAATGAAAAATAGAAAATTTAAAAAATCTTCAGCATTAAGAAAGATGCTTTCCTGAGAAACTGGAGAAGTTTTGCTAGCCATATTACAATATTGAATCATTGTAATTTTTCAGTCACTTGGGACATTTGCTGTTTGTCTGACTTCCACACATTTGATTAGAAACAAATACGAGCTCTTTCAATACCTTATTGTCAATATGTACTTTTATAACAGTCTTTTGGACAAAATGTCACCCTTCAGCTACACAGAATATGACTAAAAGAGCACATTCTGCTAAAGCTGCTCCTGGAGCTCAGAATCTCTCTGGAAAGCTTTGCTCAAATCTTCACTTCAACAGGCAATAAGAGTACATTATATTTTCCACCAAAACTGAAGTTTATGGATGGCCTTAGTTATGGAAGGCCTTAACGAATTTTAGCCTGCACTATATTCAGAGTAGAAAAACAGCATTAAAAAAATTCCCTCTGCTCATCAAGGGATATAGTCTCTGTAAAACTTCAAGCAACTTCATGCAGCCCCCTACTAGTGACAAAATTGAGAGCACCTTTCCTTGTGACCCTTTTTATTAAAGCAGTTGTGCTTCATAGGAAAACTGATTCAAATAGCTTTACAACAGGTAACAGGACGTTTTTTAATCATAAACAAAACAGCAATTATTGAAAGCACAGAACATCACTTGCTTTTGATTTAAGAATAAATACATAAGAACTGTGGTGCTCTGAATAAAATACATGTTTACGATACAGGTTAACTAGAAGTAAAAAAGTCCAACTGGGCAATGGAACCAATTAAGCAGTTTGAGCCAAGTTCCACTCATAGTTTTGCCTCTGGCTTAGCTCAAAAATTAAAGTGTGCATTGATTATCACTATCTGTCACTGTGTAGTAAACAGCAAGATTCACTGTACTCCTTTTTTTAAAAAAAAAAAGGACAAAAAGTAATTAGCATATTGGAGCAGAAGTTACTGGTCTAAATCAAAGGAAGAACTCAGCTGGCTAGTTAATGTTCCTTTTTATATTTATCTTCATCTACCAACATGCTCCTTGTTCCAACATCCATTTTATCTCCACATGTGGTAATAAGCATTTAAATTATCATCTTTACACACTTTCTAGCTGTAAAATTGTGTCAACTCTATCAAGGTGCCATCATAGAGCCACCTCTCAATTTTTAAGTAGTTCCTTCTTTGTGTTTTGTGGCCTGGTTTTCATTTGAGAAATAAGACATTTCTGACAGAAATATTCTCTTTAAATATTCTCGTCTAAACTTTTTTCAAAAAAAAAAAAAAAAATTGTCAGCCATTCCAAACATTTTTGTGAAAGATGAGTTCTAATTAACAGAAACTGAAGGAGAAAAAAGGATTTTCAGGAATTTTGGGGACATTAAATTTTTCACTTGGGGTTTAAACAAACATTCTCAGTGTGAGATTTTTAATTATTTGCTTAATACCAAAAAGAAGTTCATTTTCTTAACTAAAAACAAAAACCCCAAAGATTTAAAAGAAAAATTTTCCTTTTAAAAAAATTCTTTGCCATAATTTGATCAGCTGCAAGGTACAAGCCCTAAAATGACATGTCTTACATTCACTCTACCACTTAAAACTATTTTTTCAAAGACAGCAAAGATATCAACCTGTCCATGTAAAATCTTCTTTCATATGCAAATGTGAAATTTCCTTAGTGCATGTGAGTCTGTCTGTAAAAGTATTTATTTTTATTTTGGGGGAGGTAGGGTTAACAATATTTTCAACTACCCTGATAGCTCCCATAAGGCTTCTCAATGTATTTACTTTCCTCTTTGCCTTCTCTACGTGAGGCTCACTCACACTGGCATAAATGGCTTAGGTTTCATCTGGCTGATGACCCCATATGTTAGGCTGCAGTCTGGTCTGGTCCTCATACAGAGCATGTTCTGTGTTGCTACAGCAATTTTTACAGAATTAATATTAAGGTTTACCAAAAGAATAAGCAACAAACTTAATTTAGCCCTCCATCTCCCCCGAATGCAGTCTCATGGCAGGAAGAGCTGAAAACATTTGTTACCTCTGATATCTTTCCCCATGGAAAAATGGGGGGAATGCCATTCATTTATTTTCTGCTCTCTTTATCCTACTGCATTTTGGGGTATCCTTACTTTCCTCCTCCTTAAGCAAAGTAGGGAATAGGAAATAGCACGAATTTCCAGATGAAAAAGCAAACACCATCTCCAGCAGATGCTCTTTTCCTACCTTGCTCGTGTAAGCTCAGAAAATAGCCTGAACCACAGAATCACAGAATGGTTGAGGTTGGAAGGGACCTCTGGAGATCATCTAGTCCAACCCACCTGCTCAAGCAGGGTCACCTAGAGCACGCTGCACAAGATCACGTCTAGGTGGGCTTTGAATATCTCCAGGGAGGGAGACTCCACAGCCTCTCTGGGCAACCTGTTCCAGTGCTCTGTCACCCTCATAGTAAAGAATTTTTTCCTCATACTTAGATGGAGCTTCCTGTGTTTCAGTTTGTACCCATTGCCTCTTGTCATCTCACTTGGCACCACCGAAAAAAGCCCAGCCCCACCTTCTTGACAACCTCCTTTAAGGTATTTGTACACATTGATGAGATCCCCCCTCAGTCTTTTCATCTCCAGGCTAAACAGGCCCAGCTCTCGCAGCCTTTCCTCATAAGAGAGATGGTCCAGTCCCCTAATCATCTTCATGGACTGGACTCTGTCCAGTAGGGTCATATCTCTTTTGTACTGGGTAGCCCAGAATTGGACACTATACTCCAGACGAGGCCTCTCCAGGGCTGAGCAGAGAATCACCTCCCTCAGCCTAAGAGCACTCTTTCTAATGCACCCCAGGATACCATTGGGCTTCCTGGCCTCAAGAGCACATTGCTGGCTCATAATCAACTTGTTGCTGTCCACCAGCACTCCCAGGTCCTTCTCTGCAGAGCTATTTTCCAGCAGCTCAGCCCCCAGCTTGTACTGATGCATAGGGTTATTTCGTCCTAGATGCAGGACCCTGCACTTGCCCTTGTTGAACCTCACGAGGTTCTTCTCTGCCCAGTTCTCCAGCCTGTCTGGATCTCTTTGAATGGCAGATATACACTTTCCAGTTCCAGTTTTTACCATTGCTCATGCTTCCGTTTCCTTTAACCAGTATGTTTATATTCATGTCTCTTGATGATAAGAGTACAGTCACAGGGATATGGTCAAGATAGTGAAGGTACAGATTTGGAAGAGAAATCTCTGTTTCTCTGCTTTGTTTTAGTGGGGAAGATTCGTTCTTTCTTCTATTTCCCCATCCTACAGGTATTTCTGATTCTCATTTTCCCCCATCTTTGCACACCAGAAAAACGGTCAGAGAGCAATACCTCTGTGTAGCTAAACAAGCAAATAAAGGCTTTTTTGCTTGTGCCGGGCACCTTCGGTGCTTTAAGCCAAGCATTCGCAACAGCATCTCACAACAGCAGCAGTAGCAAGGCAGGGACGCTCTGGCTCCCCAAGAGGTAATCTGGCTCAGCATAAAGCCTGCTCCATAAAATGGAATTAACTTTCAACAAGGCAAAGACGCAGGTGGACGAGAAAGAAGGTAGGTACTGCACACAGATGTTGACAGCAGCCCCAATCCTTTAGGCCAAGTACACCACCTAGGAAGAACAGAACTGAACAGACTTGATTCACTTAATAGACTTTAAGTGCCTCAGGACACAGAACAAACTTGTATCCCATTATCAGACAGGCCCCCTCATGGCATCAATGTCTGCAAAGGCTCATGAATATGTAAATACTGTATGTATCTTAGAAACATGCTTGACAAGAGAATAGCTAAAATGAACTGATTCTAGCTATAAGCATGCCATTCTTTATGTTTGAACAGGCAGCCTATTGCTAGGTGACAGATCATTAAGGCTATCTACTCAGTCAGCGGAAATGAAGAAATAATTTGTTCATAATAACCTTCAGATGACCTCCCAGGCAAAAGGGAGTCTTTAAAGTGCTATCTCCGCTGATACATGTCATGCCTGCACGTGGGGTTCTCCTGGCCCTGCAGTAATAGCAGAGCTGCTGGTAAAACAGGGTAATAAACACCTACTGACAGGGCCGTAGCGTGAAAAGATCTCATCACCCACCATTAACTGGCTGATGAATAATTCAGGCCTTTCCATCAAAAGGTAGGGATTTCAGGCTGTGCTGGGTTACACAGGGAAAGCAAGAGAAGGAAACTGATTGCTAGGCTCAATCAGGACCCCATGTTGTAAGACCACATTGCTAGGCACAATAAATATGAGCGTGTCAAATCACATTCATCAGCAAGCACAGGTCTTAGGGACACCAGGGGCAAGACCTAGTTTTCAGAAACAGGCCTCCTGTGCCAGTGCTGCTGTTGGTCCTCTTTCTACGGGGGGGGGCATATTTCATCTCCATTCCTTCTCTGTGGTCTGCTTTTTAATTAATTTTCTGTCGCCTGACAGCAGAGACTTCTATTGCCCCTGCAAGGCACATGTCCTAATGTTTCATTCTTGCTCCCTAGAATAAACTCCCAGTGAGCTGATACCCACCTGAATTTCTCCACTGGTTATATTACTGTGCAGGTCAGCACTCCCCAGACCCATTCACTTTTATCACAAGGTACAGCAGGAGGCCCTCTTCTGCTTGCTGTCCAGACCACAAGCGAGAGAGGAGATTCTCCTTCCTCAACATTATCTTCCTAATAAATACACAATGGACAAATTTTAGTTCTTAAGTCTTGCTTTTCCAGATCTTGCTTCAGTTACAGAGAAGAAGTAATAAGGGCAGCCTCTTTTACCTTGGGCTTTTTTTGTATTTTTATTAAAACAGCAGTATATTTCTTGTAGAAGGCCAGCTGTTCAGTGGTACAATTTCCAAAGAACCCTAGGGCAGACCAAATCTGTGCATGCAAATCGTACCAGTACTTCATATATTTCCTGAGCACATGCTTACATATCTACTACAAGGTGCTAATAGTTTATGACATGGAAACAGGCACCTTAACTTAAGTCTTGAGAGTTAGTCTTATTATCATTGCTTGCTTTAATTTAAAAAATGAATGTTATAAAGCAGTAACAGCATAAAATTAGAGATTAACAAATGATTTACAGAATCACACAATCAGTAAGGTTGGAAGGGACCTCTGGAGATCATCTAGTCCAACCTCCCTGCTCAGCAGGTCACCTAGAGCATGGTAGACGGGGTTGCATCCAGGAGGGCTCCCTCCAGAGAAGGAGATTCCGCAGCCTCTCTGGGCAACCTGTTCCAGTGCTCTGTCCCTCTCATAGCAAAGAAATTCCTCCTCATATTCAGGCGCAACTTCCTGTGGTTCAGTTTTTGCCCATTGCCTCTAGTCCTTTTGCATGGAACAACTGAAAAGAGTTTAGTCCCATCCCCTTGACACCCTCCCTTCAGATACAGATTTAGTAGACAATTTTCCATTAGCTCATAGAACTGTACAGTTCTGTGCAAAGTCTCACTTGCATTTTTTTCTTGGTTGTGTGAAACAACACCGATCTGAAATACAAAATCATTCATCTTATTTGAAACAGCTGCAAGTTCACATGGTATAAATAGTTGTATACAACTTGTTTGTGGTTTATTTACAATAAGTATTAGAAGCAAAAGCACAGACATTTGCGATAGAATGTAACAGAGTTAAGAGGCAGAAATCTTGAAGACAATATAGGACATAATCACACAACTGAAAACACCATCACATAAAAAATTACTGTCCTGGTAGCTGAGTGATTTTACTCTACCATCCAGAAAGCCTGAGTATGTGTTCTGTTGCTGTAGTTTCGCCAGAGGAAAGGAGAAAGATGGGGTTGGAGAAAGTGTAGCACAGCTACGTTGAATGCAGCTGCTTTCAGTTGCATACTAATGCTAGATATAGTTCTGAGGCAAAGAATCTACTGATTTCCAGAAAAAGTCCTCCTAAATCTTCAAAGATTTTTGTATTTTTAAAATCACATGCAGGGTCCTTCCTGAAAATGGAACCAGAAAAATCTACCACACTAAAACAGAAGTTATGTGAAAACACTGGGAGGGAAGAGACAAAGAACTATTGCTTATAACATGGGTTTTTTTCAAGATAATTTCAATATAAGCAAGGCACTGCACCAGAAATTATCTGCCCAATATCTCTCAGACTTCTCCTCCTGTCAATTATCTCCGTTAGCTTGGGAACGTCTCATACTGTGGGATAAGAAACAGGAAGAGGGCGATTCCAGTTACAGAGCTTCCCTTCAGAATGACACTGTGTTCTCTTTAAGACCGTTTCTTCGAAGAGAAAGCCAAAGTTTTGCTTTGAATCACTGCGCATTTAGAAAGACATTTTTCATCATATTTGCACTACTTTGCTCTTCAGACCTTGCTTGGAGTGTGTTCTAAATTCACATGTATGAAGAGACATACATCATCAAGAGCCACACATGACATATATCCTGCAAGTTTGTTTTTTAGCATTTAAATGGACTTTGTTGACTAGTGCATATGGATTGAAGTTACCCTGCTTCTTCAATGCACCACAGATAGATCTACCAAACAGGGATTAACAGAAGGACTAAATAGCTTTTTCTCCCCCATATTCCCCCTTCTCTTCCACCAACTTCTAAAAAAGGAAGTACCCAAGACCATGCAAAGAAACTTAATAGGACCTTATCACAATCGGAAGAGTGCTAGTAATGGGTGTTCCTGCTCCAGTTTACTTAGATAGATAGGTAGAAACAGACATCATACCATAAGTTTCTTAAAAGCATCTATGCAGTTTATTTGCAAAGGAACACCCTTAACCTCTCCAACCAGGGAAAGGAGACAGCTTTGGCTGGCATTTCCGAGTAAACAGAACTATAGTCCTTCCGGAGATGAGGCTAAAGGCAATGTTTTAATTAAACTTTTTGCGCTGCCCGAATAACCAAATGATAGTTTTTAACTTGCCTTACATCTTTACTTTAAATTCCCAACTATTTTGATTTATGGATTTTGGGAAATAAAACATAAACTGGCAAAGTGAGAATACAAAGTGTTGGAACAACAGGATTGCAAGTGAATAAATGAGACAGAAAGCACCACAGAGAAAGCATTCATGTCAACAGGGACAAGCATGATTATTTTTCATGTTTATTAGCCCTTCGTAGTTATTTCCTACACCTGCAAAAATTGATGACCCTCCTATTAGATGTATTTAAGTTGTGTACATCCTTAAAAAGGGAAGTAAAGATAAAATGGAGCTCTTTCTTACATTGGTTTAAATAAAGAAGTAAATAGAAAAAGCAAAGAATACATCAGGGTACTCCAGGAAGCATAGATAAGATAGAGTTGCAAAAGCCAGATGTTCCTGCCTTTTGACAAAATGCTATACTTAAACCATCATTAACCACATACACACAGACTTTTGTCTAAAGTGGAATTACATGTGTGAGTTTTAAACGTACCTATAGATAGGGCTGTTTACATAATCACCTTCCCATATAAACAAACTAGTAAGATCATACCTGAAGTGCTCCCAATTCCAGATATCCCTCTAACAGAGCTTGGAAGGCTTTACTCTCTACCCACCATCCAAACCAAGAGATGACAGTTCAGTGAAGGAAAAGGTATGTTTACCTCAGGAAAGAGTGTCTTTATGACACCGATCTGCTCTGATGAATCCACTAATGTGAAATTTCTGACCCAATAGGCAGTGATTGCACAGCTCTGAGACTCCTCTCATTATTCATGAAATATGTGCTGTTCAGTGTCAGCTCTCTCCCTGCAGACTTGCTGCCAAGCAATTACTCATTTCCATCACTTAGTTTCTCCACACACACCCTTTTTCCTCTCTATTTTATTATTTTTGGTGGGTGTCTATATATTCAGCACACTTTAAGAAGCAAACACACAGCACTGGAATGAAAATGATGCTTGTCTTGTTTGAATTTAAATAGAAAAGCACTTTCAAGTCCTTAAAAATTGATGTTGTTTTAAACTTTACAACAAGTAGTAGGAAAAACTAGTTTCTGCAGAAATAAATGGAGAGCAATCAAGAGCATTTCTACTGTTTTACATATTTGTTCCCAGAGAGATACTATGAAAACCTGTGTTCTTGATTCATTCATCTCTCTCCTTCGAGCATCAGTAACAGGTATAATGAATCAAAAAAAAATGACAGGGGTGGGGAGAGGTGAGGGAAAATATTTTCTAGAGATAAGCCCACTTATTCTGGTCTCTGAATGGGGAAGACTGTTTGAGATAACAGATGATGATCCTGATTCTTTCTAATTTACAATCTAGGCCTGTATTGTGAGTTCAGAGGTTCAGTTCAGTTTACAGCAGGCATAAAAGGGATTGTGATGAGGTGGAAAAATAGTATGAGTAAGAATACCCACGTATGTAATTTTGAGGTGAGACATTCCTGCCCAATTGCTTCCAGGAGGGAAGGGAGTTTTGTACCTACAGAGCTGAATGTTATTGGCCTGCAGAAGAAGAGTTTGCCAGCAATATGAAAGACCCATTACCCTATTAATTCTCAATTTAAACAAGATAGCCAGCTTGCCAGGAAACGTGTGCTGCATCTTAGCCATCTTAGACATACCACATTTTGAAAGTCAAGGCTTTTATAGTAACTGGTGATTTTACATGCCTTAATTTTTGGTGTTTAATCTGACAGGAATATTCTGGATTTTCAGATGGTTGAAAGACACTCCTTTGTGTCTCCTTTGAAAGACAGTACATTGCAATCCATTGTATCCATGGTGGATAGGGAAAGGGGCTAGCAAGCCTCCCAGGAGCCATACTGCTGCATGCTCAATCCCGGTTCCAGAGAGAGGAAAATAAAGGGGATCCACATCTACTTCTCAGAAAAGCTTGTGAAAAGACTCAATTGCGAGGACTGTAGTGTTTCAGAGCTCAGAACTGAGGTTCTTCAGATGTTTCTAAAAGGTAAACCCTCAGGGATCCCATGCTATTTACTCATTCTTCCCACTCTCTTCCAGCAACAGAAACCCTCTCCTCCGAGGTCTTCCTCTTACTGCAGGTTCATTATAGGGAACTCTGCTCTGGATTTCTATGGAAAGCAGTAGACAGAAAAGCGAAAAGAGCACCTCACAGCTCTATTTCCACTGCTCATTCTGGAATTCAATCCTCCATAAATTTTCATTGGAGACTGAATTTTGCAACAGGGCATAATGCCAGGCTGTTTGGTTAAGGACTCTGTCAAGTAGGACTGTTATTCTCTCCTAAGAGACAAATTCAGTGTGCTGGAGTTTGTCTGTGACAGTAGAGTGGGTATTTAAATGGCTTCCCCTTTATGCTACTATATCCTTGTTATAATCACAGCAAGCATATGCAGGACAAGAGCTGATATTTTGGGGCACACAAAAGTATAACTTTCACAGTCATTACAGATCAGACTCAGAAGGCTGGGCTATGTGAAGCACAAAGAAATCTAAATCATAACTACTGTTGTAGAACTCCAGTGCACTGACAATGTTTTGTGCCATAGCACTTGAATGCAAAGGGAATAGACCTAAATCACCCTATACCCAAAGCACACAAGTACTCCCAGTAAAAGCGGCATCTCCACCACTTAGCATGTGGTGATGGCACGGAAAAATAGAAAAACAATTTAATTTTTTGAAATATATTAATATGCCTTCTGAAATTATTACAGCAGTATTAGACTATCCTTGTGCAATCTTGTGCCCTACATGCGATCTGAGTCTCTACTTTTCCTCTATAACTGCTGAAACTAATAAACAATTAACAGGAACTCACATCTATATTTATTATTGCTTAAATTTATATTTTATAATATAAATTTATTATTGCTTCCTTTTATCCTCAAATTTTAAGACCTATGAATAAAGCCTTTTGGAAAAGCCATGTCCAAAATGGACAGGAACCATCAGTTTGACAAGATAGGTTGCTTCATTCAAGCCAGAGTAGCCATCAGATGCCATACAAGTCAGATGAATATCCAGCATCAGTGGGCCTGACCTCCTGGCTGGTATTCAAAACCACACATACAGTCCAGCAGAGAATGAGTTTCTACACTGAATAAATAATCCTTCACTACAGGAGAAGGAAAACAGAACATTTTGGTGGTGTTCCATCAGAGATGAGTTAATTTCTCAGCAAGAGTAGTGCCTATCTCTTTGCATCTGCCTCTTTTCTGCATATTTAGAAGAAGAACTATAAGTTTTCTTTTTGTCTGCCATAAAACATTAAAAACAGAAAAGTTAATTCTTATCTCAAACATCTGAGGTTTACCTGACATCCAGCTTTAGTCTTAAATGGAAACAATATGCATATTTCCTACACCTAGCCACATGAGAATAGACTTCTCTATCTGTATGTTAGTCTTCAAAGGGATTTTGATGAGGTGGAAAAATAAATCACTGATTTATTTCCCAAGTGACTTGGAAGTCTGTTTATTGACACTGCGGATTTATTGTAATCCTACATAGTACAGATTAACACTGCTCCAAATGTAAATCATGTTGACAAACTTCCAGGATAGCAGTGTCAGTGAAACACTAGACACAGATGACATTAAAGAAAAAAACTGAATGCATTATATGCCTAGTTTCAGAGGAAAGTAGCCACTCCTCCAACACTCATTCATGAAAGACATGACAAGACTAGTAGATATGTGTTATAATGGACATGTGACCTTTTCCAAAGTAAAATGCACTCTCTATCCACTCGAGTCTCGGTAACTTTGCTATAGCTTCATTTTACAATGATCTTGTAATGAAAAAGAAATCAAAAGAAAAGGATGCACAAAGGAAAAGAGATGCAAGCAAGTTTCATTTTTTTCATAATGTTTCATTTAGCCATCATATTTACAGACAGCCCTATTTCATTGAAGGAGCCAATGGTATTCTATGAGATACTATCATGAGACAGTTGAGTTCGTGGCCATTTGGGGACTTCTAGTGGTTAGCTGGCTCAGCATGAATTAGATCTTTGGTCCTCAAAGACAGGCCTAGTATGTCTCCTTAGAGTTTGCACTGAATTCCTCTCTCTCATTCCTGGTTATATACAATCCTGAAATCTGAAATACATTGAACTTTTTAGAAAGGAAATAAGATCAATATAACTCCTCCTTTTATATAGGCTTTGAGGAGCAGAACACTCCTAAATTTTGTCACCTCTTTAGGAGACTATGAAAGCTCGATGGATACCACAGCCGCATAGTACATACTCCTATTCAGAAGAAATCAAGGAGCTGCTTGTTCTTCATGGTTATCAAGGTAAGCGGCCTTCATACTTTATGTCTTTTGAAAAGGAACTGGATAAAGCAATCACAGGCCTCTTTTGGACAAATAGAATGCAAAATAGACCAGATTATTTTAATCTAATATCAATTTAAATTTTAGTTTGAAGAGACTTTGTGACATAATTTCAATTTTGAAATAGCTATTTTGCGTGTTTTCTGCTTTATCCCAGACTCACCACAGAATCCCACAATTGAAAAGCTCCAGAAAGCTGGAGCATTAGCTCTTTAGTATTGTCTTGGTATTCCTGATAGTTCCTAAACTGGCCAAGGCTGCCAAAAGAATGAATATCTGGTGGCACAGCAGAGATGTTACTCACTTTAATGCCACTCTTGCAGTAACTATCTTGGTGAAGTTCTTACAATGGCTTCTGGAGAAGTTAATTTCACCGACATATTAAGTCCAATGAGAAGTAAAAATGCTTATTAATACATGGAGTAAAAAATTACAGCATCTCCCCAGATACCTGTGCATATTTCAAAGAGATTTTTGAAATTCTCTGCAATGTTGTGGAACAAGGAGCAGAGCTATGGGACCACAGGATGTCGGCTTATGCTGTGCTAAGCATAAGTAAAAGGACTTGGAACAACACTTAGCGTTTTCATCTGAAACTCCAATCTGAAAAACATAAAAGCCTCCCAATCTCTTTGAGAGATTTACAAGTCCTGCATATGTAAGAGCATGTTTCATCCATCAAATTCTTCAAAGTAAATGACACTTTGATGCATCTTAAAATATGTATGCCACTTGGGGACAAATTTTTTAATCTCTAATCAGTTAGCTGATACTATTTTGTAGTAAGCAATGTTACTCTGCAACTTCAGCTGAAGTGATGTAGAAAAGTTAATACTACTGTCAAGAGGTGTGACTTCACAATATTTCCTAACTTTAGCTACCTTGAAAATGAAGTAAAATCCAAAATAAGACAAGACAATCTAGTTTCCTGGCTTCAGAAGTTAGAAGACCTCAGTAAAGCCTACTAGGAGAATTAGAGTTTACCTCAATCTGCTACATCCTCTGAGAAAAATAAACTGTTTTCTCTCCATTAGGATTTTATAATGGATGAATTATACATATAGCACCTCCTTCCAAATAGGAGATCAACCATTCATCCTTGAGACTTAAGGAACTTCTGAAAGAATAGTAACTGCCTGATATTAGCAAAGGAAGAAACCAGTATGAAAAATATTATTTCAATCTTGCAACCAAAGCCAAAATGAACTTTTCAAAAGCTTCAAACTTGGTCTATTTTTTAACTGTAATTCAAAGTTCTGCCTTGGCTTTTTCTGACTGAATGGAAACTGAATTGCCAACATACCGTAAGCAAACCTGTTTCTCAAGTTAAGAATTCCACCAAATATTTCTAACCATAGTAAGTAGTTTGAAGCCTGTTTGACTTCTCCAAAGTTAAGCATCAGAAGAACAAACACAACAAGGAGAGCTGTCTTCAAATCTATTTTTGTTTACTTGCTTACAAAGTTTATTTTGCAGAGAATATCAGAAAATTTTCTTTTAAATGCTTTCATTCTGATGCAGAATAAATTCAGGTTTGAATTTTAGTCCTATTTGAAAGAAAACTTCCATCTGCTGCATTACTCTATTAAAAATAATGCAACTCCTCCCAAAGTAGAGCTGAAAATTCATTAGAAACTCATACCATGGCCCATATTGTACAATGGAAAAATACAGAATATGAGAAAAATGGGGGGAAAAAAGTTCTTCTTCTTTTATATAGCCACAGCTCTGAAACCCCTTCCAGCTAACAGACAAACCCTAGTGAGAAACAGCTAATAGCGTTCTTAAGTAATCATTACTCACTATAATCCCAAGTGATTTTTGTGGGCATCTGGTAGTCATTAACAGGATTAAATTTATCAGACAAGTCATTTTGCTTAATTAGGTGGCTAACTGGCAAAGCTATCATACAGAAAACTGCTGAAATCATTGGCAATAGCCTCAAAAAGGCCTTGTGTGGACAGGCAAAGCTATTTTGTCACTGCCTTTCTGAGCATTGCTAAACAGTCAGCTGTATCCCTAACAGGTGAGTGGTTCTGTTTCCACAGTTATCAGATACAGCAAAAGACAGGCTACAGATTTTTAGCTAGAAGCATTTGTACAGTTCTTTATCTAGAACTGAACTGAGAAGCCTAATCTATAATATTATGTGCAGTGGGTTCCCACTTGCACTATTCAGTCTTCATTTGCAAGGAATAACTTGCAATATGTTTTTATAAACATTTACATGACTTAGGAGAGAGGCTGTGATCATTCACCTGCATCACATGCCAAGAGCTATTTACACATAGACAAGCTTTTTGAACCAATTTCAATGTAATGTTCTGAAATTCTAATAATTTCTCTACGAAGATCTATTGAATGCAAGGAACTATATTACAGTGTTTGAATTAAATACCCATTTTTTCCAAGATTTTCTCTAGAGACCTTCACACTTAGTGACAAGTCTGCTTTTCCTAATGTAAATGGACAAAAGGCAGAATGCAGCACTCTAATCTAATTAGCATAAGATCAATGTACCAGAAGTGAAGACTAAATCAAAAAAAAAAAAAAAAGAAAAAAAAAAAAGAAAAGAACATGTAAATGACTTCTTAAGACATCCAAGTAGCACCAACAAAACCTGCAGAGACTTTAATTTATCAGAAGAGTCATCTGTTAAAGGCAGCTGATAGCCTAAGGTCTCTCTCTTTTTGTATTATCCTTTCAACCATCCTCAATCCATCCAGAACAATGAACAATTTCTTTAAAGTGTAGGGAGAAAAGAGCTTTCTTCAGCATCAGCTCTCAACGACTACTTGTTCCTATCTCTCTTTCTTAAGGAGAGCCCAATGCCATCTACAATCAGAGGTTTCGCTCCTCCCACAGAGCTCATCGTGCTATCTCAGTACAGCCCAACACCAACTGCTTTCCTTTCTTGTTTCTTTGGGTAGCCTGTTGTCTGTTATGATATTAGGATGTCTGTTATGACATTAGAGTGTCTGTTATGAATAAGTGTGTTTATATTTATGGTACTCTCTGCTTTATTTACATATTTATAGGTGCCTAGAACATCTGCTCCAGTGTCTTTCTCAAACCAAAACCTAACGAATAATCCTACAGAGGCTGCAAAAGCCTTGCCCTACCCTCCTCTTCCAAGTTTAAAGAAATACTTGCCAGTGCCCTTTCTTGCACAACATCTCCAGCTGTGGCCATTTTCTGCAAGACCAGTGACTCACAGTCATCTGAAACGGATTCTGCATGTCCTGGGCAAGAGTTCTGTTTTCAAGGTAGTATGTGTTTCAGGGCTCACTCAGCTTCACAGCCAGATTATGCTGTCAATGTTAGGACAACAAAATTTGTCATACGTTATACGTGAGGTTACGGTGCGCAACTCAAATCCAGTCACTGTGATTCAATAGAGAGGTGCAAAGCTCCGAGCTTGATTGTACCGCACGAGTGGTCACGCAGTGCAGCCTTGGTACAGACACATGCATTACCTGCAAGGGAAATCTTTGGGAGCAAGATTTTCAGTTGTTCCATGCTATAAGAGAAAGAAAAAAAAATGTGCTGTTTATAACAGTGATTACTATTTTGCAGGGATTTTTCTCACAAGAGGAGTATTTTAGGGAGTTTTTTTTTCTCCCAAAAGCATGACACTGCAGCATATCATGCTCTTCCATAATGCCCAAGGGCCCAAATTGCAGTTCCATGGGAGGTGAAGTGAACAGACTGTAGGGCATCAGAGAGAAAAACAAAACATTGCATGTTTCCATGCAATGCTCATTGTTAAACATCCTCAAGTTGCTGCTAAGTCAGTTAGTCTAAAAATGGATTGTTAACATCCACTTACAGGAAAATATCTCTAGTGCGCATGTATAACTCTGCCTATAAAGAATGTAGGTGGCTGAACTTGACACATATACTATTACTGGTGGATGAAAAAGATATTTTTGAATGTATTACAACCTTTGAAGACACTTTATTGTCTAGTAGATTAGGAAGACTGAAGTCCAGCAATCTGGAATTTAGATCCCCCCCATTAGACTCCTATGTGCCCTGAGCTCACTTTGCAATAGGTATCCAGAAGTCGTTGAGGTCCTAATTCCCAGTAAAGTCAATTAATTGGAAAGCTGGCTCATGACAGCTAGAGAACTAAATCCCTCTGAGGATCTAAGCCTTGATCTACGGTCTTTATTCAGAGTAATCAGAACAAGTCTCATTGAAAGCAGTAGGGATAGTATGCACCCACTCCTAAAAGACATTTTTTCTCCACTTCTCCCTTGTACCTGTACTGAGAGTCACATGGCTGTGTGATGGACCACATCAGAGAGATGAGATGGCTGATAAAGCCCCTTTTTCCCAGAGTCAATTTTCAGCTGGAGCAGTTCCCTGATCTAATTCTCTGTGTGGCTGCAGTCAAGAGTGACTAGAGCTGGTGAGCAGAATGGGGTCCTCTCCTTTGCTCACAGCAGTGAGTTAGGCAAGATTAGACTGCTAACACTACTGCAGGGATAGGTCTCCCCTCTAAGGTAAAGTAGAAATGATAGTTCTTCTTTTTAAGGGATAGAAAGTAGAAAGATACATTTTTACCACTCTGAGCTCATGAGATCTTAAAATCCCCCCAAACATATTACTGTAAGCAGTTACATCTAAATTAATACTGAAAAAATACATATACTATTTGAACTTACCAGAAACCATAAAGTCTAGAAGAAACAGTCATACATTCTCTAATTCTTCATTTTAATTTAATAAACATGAAATTAACAGAACCTCTGACTTGTTTTTGCACTAAACACATAACATGAAAGACATTGCCCCACACTGGGTTTCATTACACTTCATTACATTAATTGTACAATCCAGCGATTTTAAGTGTTAAAATTTCAGGTCTGCTTTGCAATAAATTTGAATGGACTTTTAATATACCAGAGATCTATGTATCTTATCTGGGAATAAAGCTTCAAGAACAATTATCTTTACCTATTTTATAATGTTAATTTTTTTTAATATTATTTAGTTATCCCCACTAAAATAAATTTGCATTCAGCTAGGTACAGTCAGGTGCAGTTAGATGCAATCAAGTAAATGCATGAGGTGCATGCAGTCAGATGCAGTCAAGTAAATTGCACCACATAATACACTTTATAAGATACTCAGTAAACTAAAATCAAACTTTTTCTTTTCATTATTTTCTATGGACCACTGCAATGCTCACACATTCAAAGAGAGGAACAAATATTGATTGAAGGAAGAGCACCATGTACCTACTGTCAACGTGCCTTGGTTTCATCTTAATCCTGTGATCTAAACCAAAAGTAGACTGGCGAACAGCATCAAGGCAACTAAAGAAATAATATTGGTGGAGGCTTCTTTTCTGTTGGGCTGTCATACCTCAGCTCATTAGTGGCAACACTGGCCTTACTCCTTTTCATTTTTGCAAGTGTATCAGCTGACACACAGAGGCGTGCAGGCGCACACCCACAAACACGCACTGCACTGCTGTTGTGCGTGCGGTATCTACAGAAGGTGAAGAAAGCTCATCAGTGCTCTCCACTGTTTATAAAGTATTTGTATTTTCAAGGATTAAATAACCAAGAATGCAAACTACATCATTATAAATAACTGCTTGGCATTAAATCATTTTAATTATAAATGATTTGGTGTTTTGCATTCATTTCTAAGAATTTCTGTATTATTTTCCTGAGTACTTTTCATTGGCCTAGACTCAAAGTGTTTAACAATTTAACAATTAATTTAACAATATTTAATTTAACAATTAATTACCATAAACATGTTCTTTAAACTATTCCAGCCCACCAATCTTTTGCTGCAAGAGCACACAACTCTGACAGTTAGTAGCATTGGATTAATTTACCCCTGAAAATGAGCTGACCCTTTTTCATTATCCTAAGCAGCAATATTTATTTTTAATAAACTTGCTTAAAACAGAGTCAGACTATGTCCTCTATTAATTCTAGGATGTCCTCTCATTGTAAGTGTCTTCATTTCATGAATGATCGTTTTGTGTTACAGTATTTATTGATGAAAAAATTGCCATGGCTTTAGATGGAATTTCTCACAAGATGCAGAACTGGGGGTGGTTCGCTTTCTTTAATATAGGAGAAGAAATGAAGGAGAAGTATTTTAACAGTCTCAGATGAATAAAAATTTATTTTCTGGTTGTTTTTGTTTGTTCGCAAAGCAAATACCTTGTTTAAATCTCAAAAAAAATCATATTATCCTCTTGCTCATAATCCTTTCCATTTTTCGTGTTACTCTATAAATTTATATAACTTTTAAAAGAACAATGCAACTGCAAAAAGAAATTTTGCTTTGAAATAAAATTTTGCAGTTTACCCAGGAATCTTAGCATGAAAAAGAATAAAACTGCATCTTTCCTCTCACATTAAGCCTAGGGAGATTGTACTCCAGAACCAGCCAAGGATAAGAAGGAAAGATAAAGTAAGGTGGAAAGATTTCATGGATCAAAAACCTACATGCCATAGGAGGATTATGTACAGCTCCAGCTACCAGCCTGCTCCAAGACAAAAAACACACACAAACGCAACAATGAAAAAAACTTTTTTTTTTTTTTTTTAACTGTGGTTTATTCAGAAAAACTGTTGGAAGCCTGTGTCTATGTTTGCATCCTACACACCTCTCCTTTTCTTCTGAGGAATAAACTCCAGGTAGACAGTGACACTATAACTGGAACTGTCATGGACAGTACAAAACTGCCACAATATTTGGGGGGCCAGCATGGATCACAGGGGCTTGTTTTTGCGAAGCAGCAGAGTTCCTACTTCCTTGAAACTGTCCAAGCAAATCCAGAGAGAAAATTTACTGCTCTTCTTTCTAGTACTGATAAGTTTAGAGCTTATGAGCCTAAGAAAACATCCAAACAAGAGGAGTTCAGTCAGAGCTGATCTTTTTCAATTTGCTTGAAATTTGCCAGACTGATGCTCCTAAGATACTGGAGGGGGGGGGAGGGTGGAATTCAATTTTGCTTGAAATGAACAGATGCAAAGCGCATTTTTCCCCCCGTTGTGTTTAGAAATAGATTTCTGATGGACTAAATGAGGATGTGGTCAAGTTTTTCTGCTCCTGTTGAGCCTTTAGGTTACTCAGTGATGTTATTAGCAGAACCACAAATTAACAGAAGTAGGAATAGTTTGGGTGGAGATCCGACTACTGACACACACTGAGATTATCGAATGTATAGCACGATGCTCAAAGAGCAATCAGCCACATCAGTCACAAAATGCTTCTAAAAGGATATGATTATGAAAATTAACATAAAGTTTTACATTAATATATGGGAACATATTAATGATTTTTTTTCAAAAAATAATGCTTTGCAACATACAGTAATTTATGTCCTTACTTCTTTTGTTTTCTTAGCTCCTAAGTTAGGAATAAGATATTTTACTTTTTCTCTTCCTTTTTCTCAATCTAGTCAAATAAATACCTTCTTAAATAAAATACTATCTATATTTACCAAAGATAAACAAAAGTCTTAGCACAAAAGCATGATTTTGCTGAAAAGTTAAATATCATATCTTTTTTTTCAGAAAGATCTGAGGAGGTGATATTTTGCCCAGTGCACTAAAATCAACAGAATTCTGACTTCAATGGACCTTGAATAAAGTATAAAATAACTTATCATTTCAGAATGAATTTCTTTTCAAGAACACTGGTTACTTAGATGGAAAGCTCTTGAGGGCAGGTGACTGAACCTTGTTACACATTCATATAGCAATCAACCATGACGGAACTTCAGATTCTTGAATGAAACAACTGAAAAGTAAGCATACAAACAGATCTAAAGCTTCTGACTTCCTGCAAAAAATGTTTTTTCAGAGAGTCTCACTTCCTAGTTGATCCACTTCATTATTTTTCAAAGCACTGATTAGAAATAGATTATTTTTCACCCCATTCATTAATCACTCAAAATTTACCATTTAATTACAGACATGAAAATTCATAATTTAATGATGCTTGATCTTACTAGGAGTAAAAATATCATTTTTTTTAACTTAGGTTGTTAGAGGATTTGAGTTGAGGGAAAAAGAGATATAACTGCTTTGAAGAAAACAAGGAGGATTTGAGCCTATGTTGCATTTCTATAGCTAGGTTATAAACCAATGAAAATCTAAACTGGCAATGAAGAAGGTAACAGACACATTAACGTGTAGAGCCAGTGCTGTCAAGTACTCCTGAGATAAACAACTGATATTTTCCTTTACAAATATTCACGTTGCATTCTAGATTATGTTTGCCCTATTTACTTCTTTGGCAGTAATGCATCAAATACTCTATAACGTAATCCTTCTCTCAGCACTTATCAATGAACTATGAAATAGCATTAAATAGAATTAATTAGAAGTTTTAATGAATCATGTCTGTCCTCATTTATTATACAATGTAATTTTCAAGGAGTGATTAATTATGAGCTACAGCTGAGTGAATAGTTAATGTAGTTTGTTAACCTTACTAAAGAGCTACAGTACACAGTGCAAGTTAGTTCTCCTCCATTATTAGCACATACTTATACGCCTGCCATCACTTAAAGTGAATGAGATTTTCATGGCCTTGCCTTTAAGATGCAGAATCAGCTAGCTGTTGACCTTCCCCCTGTATTATTTTACAGCTTCTGACAGACCAATACCTTTTCCCCCTCCTTCCTCCCCCCTCTAATCCTCATTTTCAAAGCAGCTAGAAGCCATATGCCAAAAATCGTCCCTCCCATCCAAATAAATTTGTATGCACAATTCCCAGTACACCACTTAACCCATTTAGTATTTTATCTAACTATCTGAAATTCTCAGCATGCAGTATTACCGTAACTATAATTTCAGTATTTACTCTTCCTCACTGCCTCCATCTTGGGTATGACCTGATTTCCTAGATCATGCCTGCTAATCACCACTAGTCACTGATGACACAACTAACTCATGCATTTTCTAAGCAAACCACTGTTCTCCTAAAGTCTGAACAGTAGAATCAAAATTTTTTGTAGGGAAGGACACGTTAGTTCAAAGAAAGGATTTGTTCAAGGCTATAACCAATTCTTTAAAATTCGGAAGGGTACCAAGCTCTTCTAAACCACAGATTAACACCCCCTGCCCCTTCAGATCACATTATTTTCTTGTTTTCCCTGTAGTATTTCACATCCTGATTCGAAGTTCTTGTCCGACTTAGTCAGGAAATGAATGCAAACTACAAAAAGTGTATTTAAGATGGCAGCAGCTATCACAGAACTTGTGAGTGTAAAGGAGAGTTCAGCAAACACAGTGTTTATCTAACACAGTAATCCAAGATAACCCCATGCAGACATGGATGGTTTGAGTTTATGGTACACACTGTTTCCAGGTGAGACCATATTATACACCTCCCAGCATCTAAAGCTAAATTTGCAATCACTTTTTCCTAAGCAGCTGGGGGTAATCCTAAAAGTATCTCTATTATTACCTTTACAGAATAAATTCTTGTTCTACAAAGAATATTTATCAGTGAATTTACTGTTTGATTGTTTGTCTACATGATATACCAAAGCCACATCCCATAAAAAACACAACAAGCTCTGTTTAGTTCTGTGTAATAAATTGAATTGTACTTTAAAATCAGGGTTATATAGCCACTGGAACCTAGCTTTCCCCCACATACTTCATACAAACAGCATAGCTACTGATAGCATTCTTGTCTTAGAAGTTTATGGTAAACCTCCCATACATTTTCTGCCCAAAATCACAATCAAAACAGTGAGAACCAATGGCCAAGGGATGTTTTCTGAAGAGCAAGGTCCCAGCATCTAACTCTCAGAAAGCACAGTGATGTCTTGGAAGACACTTTTTGCAAGAAATGAGACACATTTCTGGTAGCAAAGAGGATCAAAGGCAGAAAGTTAAAAAAAGAAGAGGGGGGATTTGTGTGAGTATTAGCAGCAGGCATTCATGTACCATACCCATTACAGACTTGCTGTGCATACAAGGCAGGTGATGCACGCATCCTATACATTCATGAGGAGCTTTGCTACCTGGCAGCTGCACAAGTGGGTCTCCTTCCATCCCATGCCAGTTTCCAAGCTCAGCCCAGAGCCTTGTCCCTAGTTTGTTACCCCCTCATCACCTGGCATCCCATGCTATTTGAAGGGTGCTCCTCAGGCTTCTTTCTGCACCTCAGTCACAGATAAGTCCCGACACCTGTTTCAGCCACACTTCCCACCTTCCCACCACCCAGCCTCACCAGAGAAAAATCCCTCTTCATTTCAGAATCCATCAAGATCAAAAACTTTCTGAGAAACTTCCTCAGTTTCCAGAGAGGATTTCTCATCCAGATAAGAAAGATACTGTTAGGTCCAATAGTCTGGAAAGCTACTCAAGCTATTCATGGCCCAACTCTCAATCATATAATTATCAACCAGGTGACAGCATCTGTGATATAATAGCTGTAAGCATCCAGAGCACACGCTTCAATTTGTGGCACATTTGTCTTTTTTTCTGAGTAATAAAAAAGAGGTTTGTTTTCTGTGTCATTTGTGAAGGACACTCTGAAGACAGTAACAACTCCACATTTTAAAACAATCTTTAAATAAGGTAGACATCAAAAATAGAACCAACATGCAAAAGCGCTCAAGGGATGTCTGTGGTCTCAGGTGTTTCAGCCAGATTTTACCTAAAAGCATCCTCTTGTCACACAGATTTGTTCTATCCGAAGCAGATGAACATCTTATCCCTCATAAATTCAAATGTATGTCTCAGGATCCAGAGGGCTATGTACTCTTAAGCCCTTCCCCAGGATGAGATTTATTGGTGCTAACATTTCCACTGTTATAAAATGGCTCAAACATGGGAGAATGGACCAATGTATGTATGAATGTTCCAGCATACTGGATCAAAAACCAAACCATTACCTCTATATGTCCCAAACTAATATCACCCATGCAACAATGCTAGCTAGTCCTCTGCAAAGAAAAGAGGATGGAGCCAGATGAGTTTCTCCTTGTCAACATTTCACTGTATAAGTCAGCTTCTTCTTCTTGCTCTGACTGCTTTCTCCTTTCCCTCTTTGTCCAGGTAACCTGCTAGCTACCACTAGCAGCCTGGAAGAGGAAAAACGTGTAACTTGAATTCCCTAGCAAATAAGCTGAACTGCTTTCAAAGTGGGCCAAAGTTGGCTCTTTCCCATTCATCTCTAAATTTGTCATTGCTATCAAATTTGTTAAGAATTAACTCAGCTGACATTATAAGGGAAATGCTTTACTGTTTCTTCTAAATTATCACTTTCTCTGTGCCCAAACAGAATTCATGCTAACAGAGGCTTAGCATAATAACCATGAACAGAGCTGGTGAGGATTTAGTCAAAAAAAAACATGACATAAACCATTCAACAGACTGGACTGAGGTCCAGGTCTCCACCTCAAAGATGCTATTGTATTCTTCATGCTAGAGCTCAGACACCCACACCATATTTTGAGACCTTTACCTTAATATGAGCAGAACACTGTATTCCAGCAGCTAAGGAGCAGGACTCTACATAATAGGTTTAGTATCACAGAAAACATTTTAATGTGTGTAAATTTTTTACAACCCAAAATAACTGAGAATAAAATATGGATTAAGTGACCAAGGAGTCATGGTAACCTCTACTGCTTAATGACAGTACAGGTCTCACAAAAATATAGGAAGAAAAGTTGGTTTATAGTTATGTCCGTGCTTCAGAGTTAGTTGAAGATTATATGTTTTGGGAAAAAGGTAGATTCCCATTCAAAAGTTGTTTCTTTGTTGCTTGACATCTGATAATTAAAATAAATTTCTAATAATATAAAGTGATACCTTTAAAATAACCAAAGAACAGTTACAAAGAGAAGGGAGGAAGCTGCAGCTTATACTTCAGTCTCCCTTCTTCTACTCGATCACTCTGACACTCAAGAAATACAATACTTAAAAGTGTTTTTATTCATTCTATGTCCATATTTGCCCTCTCTCCTCTTTGATTCTATGATTCTCCAGTAGGGGGGAAAAAAGCTGTCTTTTTATGCTCATTCAACACTTTCCCCATCTCTTCTACCAGTCTCTTTGACATTCACTTCTTGGCATCGGCATGGAAGAGAAGTACACAAAAATCCTATTCAGCATGAGATCATCATGTATCAACTACATTGAAAACGCTACACTCCAGTCTTAGTTTATTCTTCCTGTTCAGTGCTTATAACGGTAGGAAGCTACGGCCCTGGAAGGCACACATCCTCCTATGCACTAAGTTTTTTGTTTTTGTTTTTGTTTTTTTTTTTTTTTTTTTGATTTCATCAAAAAAGATCTGATAGTCAAGTCTATCAATAAGACTAACATATGGCTCTTCTCCAGCCAGTAGACTTTTAAAATAGAGCCAGATAAATGAACTGATTTGCATTAGGGAAATTTTGAAGGAAGTTGCTTGCTATCACCTCTCACTTGTAATATTTCTATTAAGTACACCTCAAGGCACATATAATTCTCCTCAATACACTCTATCATCTCCAAGATTCCAGTTGTCTTCATCTCAAAGGTTTACTGAGGTAGACATGGTTTCTATATATTTAATCATCCCTGTGTCTGTGTCTCGGATGAACTTGCTCAGTCTCCAGTCAAGATCACACACAGTTTTAGCATCCACGTTCCTCAGCAAGGAAATACTGTCCCTGTCTGTGCCCCACTTTGTGAAGAATCATTTCCTTTTCTTTGTCCTGAACTCAATGCTTGCTCTTTGATTTGGTAATCTTAGTGCTTGTCAAATGACAGAGGAAACTGTCAGTCTGTCCCCTTCATGCGGCTTATGATTTTGAAGATTTCTGTAATGCCATTTGGGTGACTGACCTCTCAAATTGGAGAACTCCATTTTACTCTAGTTGTTTGTTATCTAGAAGATACTGCAGACTTCTGAACATGCTCTCCAAATCTTATTCCTTCTTTTTTTTATCCTTTCCGACATGAAGGAAATAGCCCTGAACACATTATTTAAGGTGTGTTTGAATTTAGAATTATGAACATGATGTTTTTCTGTTTTCTCTCTATTAATATTCTAATACTTCCTAAATATCTGATCTTTCGAGGGAGCATTGAACTGGCATATATATCAATCATATTGTCTATCTATCACAACCACAAAATTTTATTACTTTGTGGTCATATTTATCCTAAAACCTACCACTTTAGGTGTAAAGCTAGAATTGAGGCTCTTCCCCCAGTCCCAGATACATCACCCTTAGAATCTCACCCACCATTTTCTTGCCTCATCTCCTAAGTCCCTTGTGCAATTATTGCCAGTCAGCCTTTACTATCTTAAACAATTTTCTCACCTCACTGCTCACATCCTTTCCCAGGTCATTTATGAATGCTAAAGAAAACTTTTCCCTGTACACCTCTGTCAGTGATCTCCTGCTGCTGCAAGAACTGACCACAAATGCTTGGCACCTGTTTCACTGACAGTGAAATTATGTCAGTCGTTGTGAAAGCCAAGTAAAGAATAATTTGATCTGACCAAATTGTATCATTGACATTTTTTGACATTTGTTTCAATCGCTGAGGTGATAAAAGCGTATGGTACTCATTACTGTGGATTCTCATATTGTAGCATGAGGCGGGGAACTTGATGTAAGGCAAGAAAGTATGAAGAGGATTTTCAATTCACTTTCTGATTAGAAATAAGGATATATTCCCCTCTCTATCACTTACAACAAATTTGTAATCTTAACTGCAGAACCTTTCTTCCTCTTAAAAAAAAAGAATAAAAGGAAAATCAACTACAATGCTAGAAAGTCTGATCCTATGATCACTGAAACCAATGTGAGTTTTGATTATTTTTTGATTATTGCCCAAATGTCACGTCTGCATGGTGCATCTATCATGATGGATGCAATGGCAAATGACTTTCTCCCAAACTGCAAGCCAAACTGACATCCCAGAACCTTCCAGAAAATGAAAGTTTTTTGAAGACTCTCAGACACCATCAGGTAAATATTCATTTGATTTCCCATCTTTATTATCATCTCTTCTCTCTTTTTACCCAACATTTCCAGTTTAGGCTGCAGGAAAACAAGCCACCAGAACAAACCCTAACAACAACAACTACAGAGCAGCTGGAGCAGCCTATGTGTCCCGAAAGTCATACACATCACGCTGGGGGGCAACTAGTTTCAGGCAAGTCTTTTACAATGCTGGCGCTAGTGCCAAGAAGTTGTGATATAAACTACACTAATATTACTAAACTGTTTTGATGTGATTTTCAGCAGGACTTCAACGGAGTGTGAACAGAAGGAGACTGCAGTAATTCTTGACTTTTCAGATGATCCAAACTCACTCATGTGGCAGAACATACTTCTGGGTCACGTCGTGAAGGATGAAGATGCCATGCAAGGTAACGATTGGAGACTCTTCTTTGCCTTAGCAGTAGGACTTATGCCAGCCCAATCTTGCCTTGGACAAGGCACATACACACACCCTTTGACCTCCTCTTTTGGCAGAGGTAGGTTTAAAGTGTCGGAGATGCCATTTCACTATGGAACTCAGCCACATAACTCACTATCTCTTTAATAAAGGATGCTCTGATTTTTTTTCAGCTACTGGAGTACAGAGGTCTTATTGCAGCAACAAAGATATGCCTGTTATGCTTCCACTTCAGCCACATGCCTGCAGAAATGTCTGGAAGCAGTTTAAAAAAAAGATTTCCCTGTACTCCCTCAAAAAATTATCTAAGCCAATCTCCCTCAGAGATTATCTAACCCAATCACACCCAGAGCCACCTATGGTTATTTTAAAATAGAGCAGTAATTTCTTGCTGACATTATCTTGGGAATAGGTTCTAAACAGTAAATATACAAGTGTTTTCACTCTATAACCACTCAAAACACATTCAGAGCTCTCCGGTCTGATACCTAGGAGCAAAATGCCTATCTTACATTAACAATCAGTCTACTAAGGCTGGCCAAAAATATTCCACCTTTGCAGTGTTTTTCAGTGATTAATAGCCCCCTAAAAGGTGAAGTATTCCTTCTACTTCATAAATAAAGAAATAAAGCTAGAACTGTTTTTTTAAACACTCTCTTTTCAAAAATATGTAGGTTGACCTGAGGTTGTCAGCCTCACGACACTCAAAATTATTAGGTTATATGAGACTGGGTAAAAAAATCATTTAGTATTCATCAAGGATATCTTTAGGGTGGTAATAGAAGACGGAACATGCAAGAGGGCCAGCAAGATCTATCTCCCCAGCACTCCCAAGCATTTACTTGGCTTGCATGCTAGGCATATCATCATTTGGCTGTAAATGATGCACTTAGACTCACACAGGCACTTTGTCTCAGAGCCAAGGAGAGAAACCAAATCTCCTGATATACTCTCTTGTAAAAAGAGCATCCTGTCTCTTCAGATTCAGTATATTGCACATTTGGATAAAAAAATTGTCACTTTAACTGTGTAAAACTAGCTTTTTATATGTCTAAATGCCTCTTTGAGCACTTGATTTCAAGATATGTACATTATCTTTAGATGTCCATATTTGGAAATTGGGCTCTCAATCACTTTTTCATTCATTACTTGACTTTCGCTTGGTTTTTTCCACAGAGGAGAGATGGATGGGTACAGGTACAGTATATATTGCCTCCAGAGGGTGATAATTCTGGGCCTGATATTACAGCATCAGCAAATCAGCCTTGGTTTATTGCTGTGCTGAGACATCACTCCCAGAAGTACTGCTTTTGAGAGGTTGGTAATTCCTGAAATGATATAATTCTGCACTGGGGCACCTGACCATTCATAGAAAGAATGGAAATTAAAAATATTCAGCCTACCCATGAGTTCCCTATCTCCCCAATCTATGGAAGAATACTAGATGCAATCTCTGTTTGAAGTGTGTGAAGAGCAGTTACTTATGTGCAACTGTGAGAATCCTCAACGCTATCTAACTTTTCATTGCATATATAGTTAGAAACTTCTTCAGCATGTAGTTGCCTTCCAGTATCAAAACCACACTATCTTTATATATTCATATTTCAATATAGCAAGGTTTTCCAAATAAATAACACTTTTACTGAACATGAATTCTATTCTGCCAATATTTACCTCAGTGTTTAGCTTTTTGAGACAATTTTAAATGCTGTCATACACAATAAGTTATCCTTCATTTCACACAGTAAATCAAAATAGGTATCCAGAATAATTCTTTCTGTGGTAGACATATCTTATTCATTGTAGCACTGAGTCACCTTGAAGTGTCACCAAAATGAGCACTATTTCGGAGAACAGGAGTTCATTTATTTAACAGAAGGATAGACCAACAGAACAATAGCTTTTTTCAAAAAGGTAGAGTTACAATACTGTGAAAGAAAATTATTGCTGCAAACAAGAGGAAAATCAAAAACTCTTCCCTAAATTAGCGTTTTTAATACTTCACATATACCCATTGCTGCTTTCACTTTGAAATGTTCTGCATTACCAGACTGCAGGTAGAAAGAGATGTGACAGTGCCAACAACTCTATTCAAACACTTTGAAAGAGACAGTGATACTTGATAGACTGATGTTTTAGCACTTTTTCCTAGGTACAAGGGGGAAGACCCTACTGTCTCATGTACCATTGTATAGTAAACTGACACAGTTACCCTTTGCAGTACCTGCTGAACACCATCTGATGCACTTTATTCTATGCTGCTTCCCAGATTCCTGAAGATTATGGCCTACTTGTTTGTAAATAATTCATTACACTGCTGTGTACTATATATACAGGTGAAATGTGTGGGAGAAACTTTCATATAGGAAATTTTGGAAACTACATACCTTCTGAAAGTACATTTCCACCTTCAAATGCTAATCTTTGCAATCACTAAGTTGAAATATTCTGCAATAACAAATAAACACTTCATAGCCATTGCTGGACCAGATCACTGCAAACTGCCACACTTTGAATTACAACGTATTATAGTGTACTTTAAAAGCTAAAACAAAGAAAACTTTGACACACTGCCAGCACCAAGAAGAGCTTAATTCATTTTTCTAGTTGGCCTTCCACAAAATATAAGCAACATTGACTTGGACCCTCATAGATTAATTTCCTCAAACAGCCTTGAAAGAGAATAATTCCTTGTTTGAAAATAGTAAACTCAAAGATCAAATTGAAGAAAACTTTGTGTGTGTGACAGGGAACAGTCATCTAGAAAAAAAATAAAATAAAATAATCCAGAAATTAGCAGAGAAAGCTTCATAGCGTAACAAGGTTAGTATAAAAATTTCCTCATCCAAGGTTTCTTAGATAGTTTTAGCCTTAGCAGCCCATTATTTCTCTATGATTCTACCTTGTTGCCTAGAATAGCAAGTAAAAATTCTAAACCAATACTTCTCTAGGGAAATAAAAGCTTCTCAGGAAGCCTAACACACACCACATGGACTCAGCCCTTCACCTTCTTTATTCTCCTACAGTAATACCCTGTTCCTTCGCTAGCTCTCCAATGCACTCCCCACCCCAGAGCACAACATCCTAGAAGAGGACCAGTTCCAGCAGGATGGCTGAGGGCAGCTTGTCCTCGCTGCAAACATCACAGCAGAGAGGCAAAAAGTAGTTGCTTGGGATCTTCATGCCCAGTGCTGGCCCTACATTGGGTTCAAGCACAAAATGAAGTCCAGAACAGCTCTTTCGCTTAGCAACAGAAGTTCATATTTCTGTTTCTCCATCCTAATTTGCAAAACTATCTGACATTAATTCATCAGTATACAGGGACTCTAGTGTTCCTGTAGGGGCTGAGAAATTTTCCATCTGAACACAAAAAAATGAAAAGCCCCTGTACTTGAACTGCCCCTTAGGTGACTACACAATGGCATTCAGTTTAAACAAAATGAAGAGCAGAAAGATAAGTATTTTAAGTCCTTGCCTAAATGAGGATATGAAGAGTGTTTTATGCAGCTGCCTAGTCAACTTCAAACAAGCACATACATAGCTCTTCCAAATTCTTCAACAGTTTAAACTTTACAAAGGTAGACATACACCTTACTAAAATATTTCTACATATCTTGGTAAAATACTTCTGTTGGTATATATATGTATCTAAAAGCATTTTTCTCTTTTTCGGTCTGGCTAAAAGTAAAGCAATGAAGTTGTGAACCAATGCTTATATTCAGAGATTCAAACAGAAGACAACAAAAGTAATCTTTTTCCTTTACCAAAATGTTTATATATATATATATATATATATAATAGCTTATATACTCAAATATGTCAAGGCAGATGGGGTTAGCCGTACATTGATGTATCCTAAGTTGAATGCTTTGAACAGAACCTTCATTAGGTGGTAGACCTCAACAACTGATCATATTATTTCCATTGAAGTCAAAAGATTTGCTTATAAATAATTTCTTTGTGTTTGTGTGTGTGGTATGTGTGTGTTATTCTTAAAAGGCAAAGGGATTCTATCATGAAATACACATCAGATACTTTACCTTCTTTTCCTATTAATATCAAGGTAATATAGGTAATGACAGTTCTTTCATTGATTCATAATTCATATTCATGCTAAAGGAGTATCTGATCAAATGAGTTATGCGTATTTCACTCTTTATTTACTAACACAGCCAGCTTAAACAGCTACCAGAATAAAATCGTATCTTATTGCTTGGTATTAGAGAGTTTAGAAAATACGGCTACTTAATTCTCAAAATACCCCTGGTGACCACAAAAAAAAATCAACCTGAACTTAATTTTGTGGCTTTATGTCACCATTTATTGGCTGGTCCTATTAAAATTCAGCATCCTCTGGCAATATACAGTATCTCTCCAGTGTTAACATGTCAAAAAACTTTGTGAACATACTTCTGAACTTCAGGAGAGTTCATTTGAAAATGTATTTCAATAATTAAATAAATCCAACACAGAATAACCTTATAGCACGAACAGGATACATCACTCAGAATAGGGGGGGAATACTTAAGTCAGATGGAAGAATTTCATTAAAGCAAAGGAAATAATTTCTGTTCACGAAGCTCAATCTGTGAAGAGCTCAAACCACAGGACTCCTGATAAAGAAAGGCTACTGCTGAGACACATCAAAAGATCATCTTTATTGAAGAACAATCGCATGACCTAGTTTCCTGGTCAGCAACAAGCTCTTGTAGAAACTTCAGGAGCTGATGAAAAGCTCTGTAAAGTTAGCATGTGTACTTTTATCTTGACTCTAGAAAGGAGGAGGGATTTTGAAAGATCTTCTGTCATCGTACCTTACGTTTAATTCTACAAGTCACGTAAGCTCAGGGATGAAGAAAGAAACAAAAGTAAAATAAACTAAATATTCAGAAACAATTACTATATTAGGTAGAGGACCTTTGGAGATCACATTGGAACCTATGATACCATTTTTCTGTTTATTGTAGATTAGTATTACAGTAAAATAAAGAAGACATGATTTGACCCAACATTTGCTATTTACTGCTTGCATTTTAGGAGCTACTCTGTCCCTCAGTTCTGTTTTTCTTGAAACAGCAGGTAAGAACTTACAAGCACTTAAACAGGATGCAATTCAGAATTCTGATAAACATCAGAAAAGCTGCACGTAAAACCACAAGGTAGAGTTAAAAGATACAACAACAAAAGACTGGATTCTCTTAAAGGCATCTATGAAGTGGTTATATAATGAAAGAAAAGAGGCAACATCAACTTGTAACCATAACGGGCAAAGCCACTACACAAAAGATGTTTAAAGTAAAAACAGCCCACGATAGTAAATAAAGCTAATACAAATTTTTCAGTTCCTTTATTTTCTCTCTGCACAAATATTACTGAAAAGAATAAAACCTCCTAAGAAAATATTAATGCAAAATTTTATTTCTATCTTGATACTTTGTCCTGTATTCCAGCCCACTGTTCACTTACTTTCTTTCTAAGCCTCATCTCCAAGAGCATTTCCAGTTTTGACAGAGCCACCTAACACCTCAGAAGTTTTGGGGTCAGGAAAATGAACACTGTTCCAACTAAAGGTGCATGCTGTACACTTTGAGGTTAGTGAAACAGAAGATAAAAACTGGAATATATATTTTTCAAAATAAAGAATTTAATTACCAGAAAGATGTTAATTATCTTTCCAAAACATATGCTGCCCTAGACTGAATGTTTCATAAATTGCACCCTTTTGGTCTGGTTTTCCTTCTGAGTGAATGTATCGTGTGCAGGGAAGGAAAAAAAAAAAAAAGAAGAAGAAGAAGAAGAAGAAGAGAGAGAGAAGAAAATGCCCTTTTTGGCCTTCTATATGCTCCCTTTTACAGGAAACCACAAAGCTTTGAAGCCAGACTGGCTTTGTTCTGAAAGGTTTGGAAGTGATCATAGCTTGTGCCTAGACAAAACAAGATTCTGCCAGGAGGCTTCAGAAAAATACTCAAAGAAAGAACAGATCATCCAAACACACCACCTGTGGACCAACAGCCGTTTTTAGTAAAAGGAAAATGTCACATCACAAAGAAAAAGTAAGAAGTGAGGTTTCTCTTCCTGCTGTTTTATTCATTTTTCTACATAGCAGCAGTTCCCTTCTTCCCATCGCTGCCACCTGCTAACTGGTTTGGCTGTTTCTGGAGCCACATCTTCTTACTCACCCGCTCCTTTGCAAGTTTTTCCATGCTCCCAAAAGACATAAGAACATTGCCACGCCACATTCCTCACAGTCACGTTTTACTGTCTGCACCTCTGGTTGCTGAATTCTCCCCTAGACTCTCTTCCTGTTGCTGTTCTAAATATTTTAAGAGGCATTCTTCCAGACTCTGGTTTTATCCCACTTTTCTCCAGTGCAGCTCTAGTTATTCATATCTGTTACCTTGCCTTTTGCTTTCAAAGCTCTGGCCTTTCCCACTCACAGAGACCTGGCTTTGGTATTTAAAACCAACCTTTGTGCTGGAAAATGACAGACTACCCTCTTTTGACAGCAGGATACAAAACAGATTTCTATGCCACTTTTCTGCATGCAGCCTGCTAGTTCACTTGAAGGGTGTAAAGTTAATAAACAAAACTTCGACATACCATGGACACACACGCACACACATCTGCATAAACACAAATATACATACTCTGCTGCAGCAGCTCCTTTCACCCCCATCTCATGTGATTCATATTTGGATATACTATTGCTTCACGTATCACACTTCACATACTTCATGCAGCTTTATATGCTTCAGGCCTGCAATGAAGAAAATGGGCTCTGAGAACTACAGGTAGAATCAAGCTTTATCCATTCTAGTTGCTTAGCTGTTACCAGAAAGTCAAGATCCAGCTCACTGAACCTGAGCTACATAAAAAGAAAATAGAAGAGTGGGATTTTCTCCACCTACATTTTTTTGGGGGGGGGCAGGAAGGGAAGAGGGTCTTTTTTTTTGTTGTTCTTATACAGTTCTACGTATCCATTCAAAGCTCCATACCAGTCCCTTGTGCTCAGAGTTAAACTAGCATATCTCTAGGTTAAGCTGCTTACTTAAGGTTTAGCTCTGTCCTGCCTTACTGCACATTCACTTTCCTCATGCAAGCCCAGCTTTCCAAGTTACATCTTTCAGACTGACAAACACATGCAACACAGTAGAGGATATTTGGAGTTCAGAAATGGGCAGCAGACCAATACAGTAACTTTGGGCCAGAGATCTGACTTGAAAGAAATAAGCAGCTGAGGAATTTTGCACTCATCCTTTAGATAAGAAAAATAAATGGAGGTGGTAGGAGAGAGAGAAAGAAGAAACACTTCCGGTCAGTTATTAGGGTTTTCTTGAGAATAAATATATCTGGAGATATTCAAAGCCCACCTGGATACAATCCTGTCTAACATATTCTAGGAGACCCTGCATGAGCAGGGAGGTTGGACGAGAGGATGTCCAGAGGTCCCCTCCAACCTTACCAATTCTGTGATTCTGTGAATAGATAGACTGAAAGTTTTTAATTCTAGAGTATACTTTTTACAAGCTGCTCAAAAGCTTTAACACATACTCTACGTATGAGTATATACGTACGAGTATACTATCCATCTTTCCCCTAGGGCTCCACAGAGGACCCAACCCCAGAACACCGGTTCAGGAAGCTCGTGTGTTTGCTCCCTGCCTGTTAGCCAGGGCAGTGCCATTAGAGACTTGTAAATGGTGTGGTGTCACGAGGGCTTGCGATGAGGGTGGAATTAAAAATGCCCCCAGCTGGCTGGGACTGCTGATTTCAGAATCAAAATTCTCCTAAATATCACTACATAGCATTGCGTCTTCACACCCGATGCTTCTGAGTTAAAACATGAGAAGTCAGCAAAAATGACAATTCAAAGCTTAAAAGACTAACAAAAGCATAAAGGGACAGGAAAGAAAAAAAAAGTCTCAAAATTGAAAAATAAAAGTTTTTAGAAAATTGTTTAATTCATTGAGGGAGAGCACAAAATGCACTAGTTTTGCATGCACTAGAAAGTATGTGGGGCACTCTTTCTTCTTGAAATTAATTACACTGTTCATATACCTTCATGATCCCCTTTATTTTTTGCCACTGGAACCATGGCTTTTTCCATTGTTCCAAATAAATGTTTTCCCCCTTGTGTAGAAACACTTTCCCCCATGTGTAGACATACTTTACACCAATGCTCTCAAATACTTATGTAGGGAAAGGTGTTAGATCAGATTAATCTTAGAAGCAATTTCCCGAATTCGCATGACTAATACTTTCAGATGCACATTGGTTTTGGTTCATACGGGAGAAAACAGTTGTCAGGAGAGAGCCCAGTAATGTTAAAAAGACAGAAAGAAAAGACTTTGGTGTCTGCTCATCTTAACCTACTCTTTAGTAGCATCTGGAATCTTTTTTTCTCTCATGGAAATAGCTGTAATTAAGAGGTTTATTCTACAAAGTCAGACCAACACTCAGTTTTGTAACACTGTAATGCCTACAATGAAAGTTCAGACTAGACTGTAGGTCCAAGTATTTCATATCTCCTACTGACATCATCATGAGGGCAGCAAACAGGCAGAAACACCACTTCTATATGTTCAGCTTTTGGTAAGTAGAAAGGCAAACTGGTTTTTGGCCGATATGAAGAAAACATTTGCAATGGCCATTGAACTGAATGTATATCAAAAAAAAAAAAAAAAAAAAAAAAGAAAAGAAAAGAAAAGAAAAGAAAAACTCAGCATGTTGTTCCAAACCCTCTTTTCCCTCATAACTATTGGATACCAACAGCTTTGCTTCAGGGGAAAGACTGAAGCAAGGGGGAAACAACTTTGGTAGGAACCATAACATGGTCTATTGACTTCAGACTTCCCAAAAGAAGGATTGCAGAAAAAGATGCAGGGGAACCACTTCTGTCCTAATGTGACCATAGATATAGCTGATGGACATTATCACTTCACAAAAAATTATATTGCTAGTCTATGACAGGCAGACAAGGTCCTCAGATCTTGTATTTACAAGGATTTTCTAAATTATAGTTAATGATGAAGTGTACCACTGCCATCACCACAACTGTTTTTATACATGGAAAAGGTACCAAGTTCATTCTTAGGTAGACTTTCTTATTTTCTCTCTTCCCCTCCCCCTCCAAATTAGTTTGTTTTTTTATGTGCCAGGACAAATCCCAAGTCTCCTCAGCACTAGCTACAACTACATAGGAACATTCCTGCGAAAAATATGTACCCAAAACTAAGGAGTACTGGTTCATTTTTTCCAAATGATGGTATACAGTTTGCACGCCTTTTCCATTTCCCTGCCCTGGTAAAATATTGAATATGTACAGTAATTCTTCACATTTTCTCCTCAAGAAACAAAAAATAGTTATTGCAAATCATTGACCAATAGAAGTGAAACACCATGGTAATCTTCACTACAAAACCACCCTTACTGACAAATTATAGCTACAGTTTCGCAAAACACAGGCTCTGCAGCCCTGCATGTGTATCTCATGAACGGTGTATCTCAGGCATATATGAAGATGGTCAGGTAGGGGCTGAGGAGGACTGAGGAGCAAGCAAAAGGCAAGTCCTGCTGGAACTGTACTGCTGCAAATATTCACTCTCTTTACCCACATCCACCAGAATGCTGCATCCATACTCGTTTTATAAGGTAAAAGGTTGCCTCAATAACTAGATACCAAAACAGTATGAAATTAGAGAGAGGAATCAAATCAATAGGAAGTCCGGGAGGAGAGAGATTGTTCCATCCTTAGAGCTGTTAGCAGGTATGCTGGGTGCATACAGATTAGCTGATAAATGGCTGATTCAATAGACTGGTAGAAAACACATGCTTTGCTAGAGATGACTTTTTAACTCACCATACATCAAACAGACAGTGTCAGCCTTTGAGGATAAACCTATGATGGCTTGTTGTGCTCTTTGAACTGCCTTGGAGACCTAGAGACTAAAAAAGTGCCTGGATGTTCCCCTGAATCCACTGGGAGGACTGAAAGCTTCAAAGAGGAACACTATCACATCCAAGGGGAAATGCATTGATTGAAGGAACCAGTGTGAAATAGTCTTTAATAATTACTAGAATGCTGGAATCGACTGGTGTTTTGCTGAGCTATATTTTATCTTTATTGGATTAACTGTGACACAGTAGGTTATGTCAAAGGGAATCTGCATGAATATTAAAAGTAAATGTGCTGTGAATAATAGATAACTTACATTAGATGCACCAGCATGCAGCAATTTTTATTCACCTATGTAATTAGATTAGAATAAATCTGCTGAATAAAGTACATTGTCTTATCATAATCCAAATTCAAATTATCAAAAAGTTATGAAACAGGAGTAATTACTGATCTTTATGAGATACATGTGTTTATACAAACACACAACAGGGAGGAATTTTCAGAAGACTTCTAGAGAAAATAGTTTGATAATAAATGGAAAACTGATTTAGCCTTAAATTGATAAGAAGTAATCTTCACGTCTATTAGAACTTCAGCAGCAGACATGTGTTGGTAACTAAAAAAAACAAAAAGACTGTTCAGGGCAAAGTGCAAAGAACAGAAATTATACCAAGCACCTGAGCTTAATACTAGGTTAACGCATTAAATCCTTCTGGACTTCATTACTTCAGATTACTTCAGATACTCAACATGGAACCATCCAACTTCTTAAAAGATTATTCATATGTTCTTCAAGATAATGAGTCTGTTCTTATTCCTACCAGAGAAACACACTGTTGATTTATTTTTGTTTTTTTTAAGCAAGTAGGCCAATTTTTGCAAAGCTGAGCACCTTAATATATGAATTTTGGTGCTATTTACAGAATTACAGAATAATTTAAGGCATAAGGGACCTCTAGAGGTCATTTAGTCCAAGCTCCTGCTCAAAGCAGGTCTAATTAGATCAGGTTGCTCAGGGTCATGTCTAATAGAGTCTTGAACAAGTCACTAATTACTGGCTGGCAGCTGGACTTTGCACTGCTGGTGTCAACTCTCCGAACTCAGCAGCCTAGTCAATTTCACCCATGTTATCATCTGCTTATTTCTTAGGTGAGCCTATATCTCACCAGTTTAGTTATGACTGAGACACAGTGTCTAAAGTCTTGCTAAAGTCAAGGTAAACAACGTCTGCTGCCTTCTCCTTGTTCACAGGGCCAGTCACCTCATCACACAAAGCAATCCGGTTTGTTAGGCATTATTTGTCCTTGGAAAATCTATGTTGGCAGCTGCCAATACCTTCTTGTTCCTCATGTGTTTAGAAATGGCTTCTAAGAGGATTTGCTCCGTAACCTTCCCAGGTTATCCGAATTCTCCTTCTCACGCTTCTTGACAATTATGACATTTGCCTTTTTCCAGTCATCAGGAATCTCTCCCGGTTGCCATGATGTTTTGAAGATGTCAGCTACCTTGTAATGACACCAGTTAGCTGCTTCAGCTGCTTTGGATGCATCCCGTATGGTCCTATGAGGCTGTGTATGTCTAATAGGCTTACGCAGTCCCTCGCTTGCTTCACTCCCATGTACTCTGCTGATAACTCAGGGACCTGGGAGATATGAGGGATAACCTTATCAGAGCAAACTGGGACAAAAATAGCTTTGGAGTATTCCAGAGGTCAGCTTGCTTTGAAAACTAGCTTTTTCAAATAAACACATACTGCTTGCAAAGAACGACCAGTGAAGGAGTATAGTATAGTCCAGTATAGTATAGTTCAGTATAGTCCTAGCTATGTGTTTAATGCTTCTCGTTCTTTCATAGGAAAACATCAAATAAGTCAGAGCTGTGACTGGGTTTTATTTTGCTTTTTATCTACTCATCCTTTCCGTACATATTAGCAGTTAAAGATGAGGTCTTTCTTTATTCACATTTAAATATGGCAGTATATGCTGACTAAGTCCCTTTCACTTTCAGGCTTTATCAATCAAATTGAGGTATTCACCAAGTGCTGAAAAGCTAACATTACATAGCTATAGGAGCAGACTCATTTTTGACAGTCATGCATTTAAAGTCAGAGAACATAGTCTATTCAGAGCAAACGTATCTTCTCTTCCATCATCATTCACATCACTTCACACTTCAAGTAATACAACATTTTAGCTTTCAAAGAAGCCAGGAAAGGCAGGAAGTTCAACCGTTCAACCATTTTTCCTACACAGATTATAGAAGATGGAAGAAATATTCCTTATTCTCTCCAAATTCTAGAAGCCAGGGCTGGCAAAAAAGGAAATTATTTTATGCCTTTCTCCCTCTTTCTCAAAAAGTTGACCTATCTTTACAAAGTTTTACTGTAATATTTGCATTTGACATTTACAGTTCTATCTTTAAGTATAAAGATACTTGCACACCTGAGGGAGTGGGAAAGAGGCAACAAGTAGCAGAACTGTCTGCACTAACGCAGATAGCGTAGCTAAAGATTACCTCTTTCAACCACTGCCAATCTTCGAAACTACACAAAACAATATATGAATTTTATACTACAGAGATAGGTATTGTAATTTGTCAGATGATACTTTAAAGGAAGTCCAAGCTCTTTCTTTATTAATTTTATGAACACAAGGGGCTAGCATTAAAAACTTTGGTAGTTACTGAGGTATCTTGTCTCTCATCAGGTAGCAATAGTTGCAAAACACCAGCTGCAAAGGGAACTTCTGACTTTACGATCTTCAGTTGCTGGCTTCTCAGGTCAAGGACTCTTTGAAAGTCTTGGTTTTCAGGATTAATGGACATTCTCTATCTTAGAGGCTCAAGTAACGAAAGAACAGAACTCGTTCTAACTACAGGAGTTTACATTACAAGATCTCTTTACAGTCCTATCAAGAGTTTCAAGGGAAAGGAAGATATTCCAAAAAGAATTGTTATTAAAAGTGGCATGCAAAAGCTAAAATTGAAGAAAGGAAATAATTGGCATATTTACAAAGTGAAGAGGAACATTAGAAGTTATAAGGCCTGCATCCTTTTTAAACGTGAAATATGTATTACATTTGTTGCATATTCAAATTTACATCAGGATGCTGAAAACACCTGAGAACTTCACTCTGTTTATAAACAGGAGAAAATTAACAGTTACTAGAGGAATAACTAAAGCTGCATATGGAGCCTGACTTGATATCTAGTCTTTAATATCTTTAGATTTCTTTTAAGGCCAATCTTAATTCTAACTATACAGATAAATTCCTGTAATAAAACTTACACATTTTACAAAATATGGACAACGTTAAAAATTAACAGTTATTCACACTTTTCATCAGGAACCTGCCCACAGGCCAACACACCACAGCACAGTCTGCACTGCAAATACGAGATACGCTCCCAAGCTCCAAAAAGCACTCTAGTCTTGCAACAATTACAACAGCTCTTTTTATATCACATTTTGTCTGGAAACTTCCCCATGTAAATTTGAGACATAGAATCATAGAATCACCGAATCAGTAAGGTTGGAAGGGACCTCCAGAGATCATCTAGTCAAACCTGCCTGCTCAGCAGGGTCACGTAGAGCATGTTGGACAGGACTGCATCCAGGCAGGCCTTGAAGATCTCCACAGAAGGACGCTCCACAACCTCTCTGGGAAACCTGTGCCAGTGCTCCATCACTCTCACAGTGAAGAAATTCCCCCTCACGGTCAGGTGGAACTGCCTGTGGTTCAGTTTCTGCCCATCACCTCTTGTCCTGTCACAGGGGACAACTGAAGAGAGTTTGTCCCCGTCCCCTTGACACCCTCCCTTCACACATTGATCAGATCCCCCCTCAGTCTCCTCTTCCCCAGGCTGAAGAGGCCCAGCTCTCGCAGACGTTCCTCATAGGGCAGGTGCTCCAGCCCTCTGATCATCTTTGTAGCCCTACGCTGGACTCTCTCCAGTAGCTCCATGTCCCTCTTATACTGGGGAGCCCACAACTGGACACAGTGCTTGAGATGAGGCCTCCCTAGGGCTGAGTAGAGGGGCAGGATCACCTCCCTCCACCTGCTGGCAACACTCTTCCTAATGCACCCCAGGAGACCATTGGCCTCCTTGGCCACAAGGGCACATTGCTGGCTCATGGTCAACTTGTCATCCACCAGCACTCCCAGGTCCTTCTCTGCAGAGCTGCTCTCCAGAAGGTCAGCCACCAGCTTGTACTGGTGCATGGAGTTATTTCTCCCTAGGTGCAGGACCTTGCACTTGCCCTTGTTGAACCTCAGGAGGTTCCTCTCCGCCCAGCTCTCCAGCCTGTCCAGGTCTCTCTGAATGGCAGCAAAGCCCTCAGCTGTATCAGCTACTCCTGCCAGCTTGGTAGCATCAGCAAACTTACTGAGGAGGCACTCCATCCCGTCATCCAGGTCATTGATGAAAAAGTGAAACAGAATGGGACCCAGTACTGATCCCTGGGGGACGCCACTAGCCACAGGCCTCCAACTGGACTCCGCACAACTGATGACAATGCCCTGAGCTCTGCCTTTCAGACAGTTCTCAATATCTGCCTCACTGTCCACTCATCTAACCCACACTTCCTGAGCTTCTCTAGGCGGATGTTCTGGGAGACAGTGTCAAAAGCCTTGCTGAAGTCAAGGTACACAACCCCCACTGCTCTCCCCTCGTCTACCCAGCCAATCTTTCCATCATAAAAGGCTATCAGATTGGTTAAGCAGGATTTCCCCTTGGTGAATGCGTGCTGACTACTCCTGATCACCTTCTTTTCCTCCATATGCCTGGAGATGACATCCAGAAGGAGCTGTTTCATCATCTATGCAGGGATGGAGGTGAGGCTGACTGGCCTATAGTTGCCTGGGTCCTCCATCTTACCCTTCTTGAAGACTGAAGCGACATTGGCTTTCTTCCAGTCCTCAGGCACCTCTCCAGTTCTCCAGGACATTTCAAAAATGATGGAGAGCATCTTGGCAATGACATCCGCCAGCTCCCTCAGTACCCGTGGGTGCAATGCATCTGGGCCCATAGCTTTGTGGATGTCTAGCCTGCCCAGAAGGTCTCTAATCCTTTCCTCCTCAGCCAAAGGAAAGTCTTCCCTTTTCTGGACTTTCTCCCTCACATCCAGGCTGCAGGATTCATGAGGGCTGCTCTTAGCAGTGAAGACTGAAGCAAAGAAGGCATTCAGTAATTCTGCCTTCTCTGTGTCCCTTGTCACCAGGGTCCTCACCCCATTCAGTAGCAGGCCCACATTTTCCCCAGTCCTCCTCCTGCTGATGATGTATTTGAAGCAGCCCTTCCTGTTGTCCTTGATATCGCTTGCAAGACTCAATTCCAGAGTTGGTCCTCACAGCATCTCTACATGCTCTGACTGCATTCCTATAATTCTCCCAAGTAGCCTGTTCCCTCTTCCACATTCTGTGTATTTTCTTCTTCTCTCTGAATTTGACCAAGAGCTCCTTGCTCACCCATGCAGGTCTCTTGCCCCTTTTGCTGCACTTCTTACTCATAGGGATGCACTGCTCTTGAGCTTGGAGGAAGTGATGTTTGAATATTAGCCAGCTCTCTTGGACCCCCCTTCCTTCTAGGGCCTTAACCCATGAGACTCCACCAATCAGGTCTCTGAAGAGCCCAAAGTCCGCTCTCCTGAAGTCCAGGGTTGCAATCCTGTTTGGTGCCTTAGTTCTTTCCTGCAGGATCCTGAACTCCACCATCTCTTGGTCACTGCAGCAAAGGCTGCCCTCAACCTTCATGTCTCTAACCAGTCCCTCTCTGTTGGTAAGGACAAGGTCCAGCAGGACACCATTCCTCGTAGGCTCCTCCACCATTTGTGACAAGAAGTTATCATAGATGCATTGCAGGAGGCTCCTGGACTGCTTGTGCCTTGCTGTGTAGTCCTTCCAGCAGATGTCAGGGTGGTTGAAGTCCCCCATGAGAATCAGGGCCTGTGGTCGTGAGGCTACCTCCAGCTGCCTATAGAAGGCCTCATCAACTTTCTCTTCCTGGTCAGGCAGCCTCTAGTAAACACCCATAACAGTGTCCCCCATGCTTGCCTGCCCTTTGATCTTTACCCATAAGCTCTCAACTGCCTCCTCCTCCTCCTCCTCCTACCCCCACCCCTAGGCAGAGCTCGATGCATTCCAGCTGCTCTCTCACATAAAGAGCAGCTCCACCACCTCGCCTTCCTATCCTGTCTCTCCTATAAAGCACATATCCATCCATGACAGTGTTCCAGTCATGAGAGCTATCCCACCATGTCTCTGTGACTGCAATGAGATCATGGCCCTGTGATCGCACACAGATCTCCAGCTCCTCGTGTTTGTTCCCCATGCTGCATGCATTGGTGTACATGAATTTCAAAGAGGTGGTCATGCCTGCAGGTTTCCCAGGAAGGGTGTATGGGGGTCCCCCATAGCCATGTCCCAAACACACATCCCCAGCTGCACGCACCCATTGGAGGCCCCCAACCCAACTTGTGTTTTGTTGTCTACCCTGTCTGTATGACACCACCCCACCCCCCTCCTACCTAGTTTAAAGCCCTTTTTACTAGGCTGGCCAACCTGTTTGCAAAGGCAAATGTGCCCCGCTTGTTGAGGTGAATCCCATCTCTCTCCACCAGTTGTTGGTCTTCAGACCATGTTCCATGGTCATAGAATCCCAAACCCTGTTGTCAACACCAGTGGCGTAGCCAGTTGTTGATTTGGGAAATCTTCCTACTCCTCCTCCCATGCCTCCCCCTAATGGGCAGGACCGATGAGAAGACCACCTGGGCTCCCAGACCCTTGACCACCATGCCCAAGGCCTTGGAGTCTTCCCTGATTGTCTCTAGTTTGTTCTCTGTATCGTTAGCACCCACATGAAATAGCAGCAGAGGGTAGTTGTCTGATGAGCGTACAAGCCTTGGTAGCCTTTCAGATGAATCTCGTATCCTCGCCCCTGGCAGGCAGCAAACCCCTCTAGAGGAGGGGTCAGGTCAGCAGATAGGCACCTCTGTCGCCCTCAGCATGGAATCACCCACTACCACCACTCGTCACCTCTTCTAAGTGGTCACACAAGGCACAGGCTCAGACAGCCCAGTTGCTTCCCTGGAGTGCAAGGAAGTGCACTAAACCTGTTCTTCAACTGCAGCTCCAGGTCTACAGGAGGATTAGGGGCCTTTCTTCTTTTTGTTTGAGAATCAACTAGCTTCCAGCCTTCTTCGACCATGCTGTGCTGAACTATTTCACACTTCAGAGAGTCCTCCAGCAACTCCCCTGCTGCAGGGGATTGGGACTCAGGGAGCAGTAGAGTCTCTGAGAGGGGAGGGGGCAGCTTGATGTGAATGCAAATGAGTTTTGACATGCAACATTTTAATAATTTGAAGACAGCAAGTAGCAATTTTAACCTTTTCCAATTTTAATTCTGAGGATTAAAAGCATAAATATGAAGCATTAGAGAGCAATACAGGAGCAATATGGGTACACTGAGCAACTCAAGTGGGCTTTCAGGTTATTTGTGCTGACAGGCCCATGTAAAGCAGCAGGAATGCAGGTGGCCAGCTCCCCTGTCTCCAAAATCCTCCTCCCAAAGGCAGGAAACTGGTGCACTCCCCCAGTGGTGCCCTGTAGTCGTACACATACACACAGACCCCACTGCCCTTCCAAGCAGTGCTAGCTCATTTCTGGTTGCAGCAGTCTCCAGTTATGCCCCAAGTTAATGAACAACACCACTCAGTAGTGATCGGAAAACCTTTCCATCAGTGAACTCCTTATTCAGAGGAAAGGGTCAAAACAGGACTAAGCTGTTCCTGCCTTTTAATCGCAAGGAGTCCCCTGTATCACAGAATAGATAAGAAGAGATACCTAGCTCATTTTGACAGTTTTGCCTCGAAAGACCAAAGCAGTTGTACCAGCCCCAGGATCCAGCCAACAATTCAACATTTATTTTGCTTGTATAGAAACAGTACATTCTATTAACTGATGCCCTATAATTACAGGGACTTAATAAAATTAGATATTGGTCAATAACATAGCAAAGTATATGTTTTATGATACAAAAAATTCCAGCACCCCTCCAGGTTTTGTAGAGAACCATAATTATTTTTGAGGCATGCATGTTATACAATGCAAACAACACTTGTTTACATGAATTTAAGGTTATAGCACAGGTCAACAACCAGTGAAATCACCAGTGACAGAGAAGCATGTATTTCTAACTCATTGTGGAGAAAAGGTGGAAAGGTTCAAGGCACATATGAAGAGTCAGCTATTATTTGGAATTCACTGAGTTGCACTGTTTCTGTCAACCTTACACCTTAAATAGCCACTTGTGCATAGGAAATCGTTCAAGCACAGCATATTTTCCCAGAAGCTCATTATGCCACCATTTACTTCTTTCTCTCTCTCTTTTAATCTTTGCTCATTATAGAGGATATTTATGTGTAAAACAGTGCCTGCTTTCCAATCGACCTTCTCCTGGCTGGTGTATTCAGGGATGACAATAACCCCACGACATAAGGACTGAACAACAGGTTATGACACCAAAATCTCCTCCAGGGTAAATCTAGCAGAAATAGCTCAACTTATGTGGGCACTTAGACCAACTTAAAACAGTTCTTATACAGAAAAGCTGGTGACTTATCAGGTGTGTAAATAGGAACTGAGTTCTCTAGAGAACTTGGCCTCGTTGAGGCAATGAACACCCTCTTTTCCACTTCACCACAAAAGCGGCATGGGGTACTCTATTTCTCAAAAGCAGCATTTGCTGCTCTGCAGCTCAAGTGCCAGCTTTCTGTACATTGGCACATGTGGGCTCAAACAGTGTTTGAGCAGGATCCTCAGCAAGAGGAAATTATTATAGCTCCAGTCGCATCAATGAAGCAATGCCTATTTAGGCCAGTCATGGATCTGGTCCACTTTGTAAAGAAAATAAATAAATCATAATAATTGAACAACAAACTAAAAGGCTTTGCAGGGAAATTTCCAGCTCAAAGCGATTTTTTTTTCATCCGAGCTATAAACCTTTGAAAGTACCGGGTTTATAATGGAAATGCTGACACAACTTTAACTATAGCGTTGCAAATGGCGATGCTATAATTAAGCTTCGATCTCCTTTGGAAAAAAGGAAGAGGGAGGTTATTGTTCAATGAACTGCTCTGTCATTTGCTGCAGCGATTCTTAATTGTGTCTCATTACTGCAAGATGATCATTACTCTACTTGTCTATCTGATTTAGAGACCACTAAAAGTGTCTTGTAACAAGCAGCCGTCTCCGATGCAACAGTCCTTTGGCTCTCACCCTCATTACTCAGAATCTGTCCAATTATTTGTCATTAAAGTAATAAAAAGGACTGCAGCAGAAAATGTGGGAGGTAATTGTTGGAGGCCTGCCGAGGAAAAAATGAAAACTGTTTTCAAGGCACTGGGAAAGTGACATCGTTAATTAAGTGTTAGAGAATATGCAAATCAGTCACAATCTCAAGAGACTGTAATAAAATAGAGAAAACATTATTATCGCTTAAGGAAGGCAGAGTTACCCACTCACTGCTGGCTATAGTCACTTTCTAACAATGATGACAATGGCAAAAGGTGTGAGCTCAAAGTAAAATGAGCAGATGGGTGCATTTCAGCATGAGCTGGCCTCTTAACATTTTGTAGCTCAGAGCTAGGGAAGAAAGCAATGGCAGTATGGGGTCCCAAATCAGGATTTCCCACGAACATTGTTATCTAATGACTGGATACACACACTCAATTTCCTTCATACACACAAAAAAAAGGACCAATAATTGAGCAAGCACATTTTCACTGTTTGCTTGGATTTTAGAGTGTGTTGTAATTTATTCTCCGCCTTCACAGGTTCATATATTTAAGTAAAAGGAGAAAGGGAGAGAGAAACAGCCAGGAGAGAAAAGGAATTCAAGGTGAAAAGGTAGCCCCATGCAGCTAATTAAAAAAAAAAAAAAAAAAAAAAAAAAAAAAGTCTTTTCTGCTAATTATTTAAGTAAAAAATTGATGTATCAGTTACAAATTACAAGCTCCTACAGTGAGGGCAGCTCTGAAAGTAACTAAATTGGGTGGATGGTAAGAATGAACCAAGGTATTGCCCGTCACTCTTGTCTGTCTTGTTTCGGGACTGTGTAGAATGTATGGAAGATCATTTCCCAAAGCAGAAGTGCACAAGCAAGGAGCAGGGATCTGTGCCCAGAAAACCCCACCACAGCATCCTGACAGAGAGGAGCAGACAGGGCTACCCTGCAGAATGCCACCAAAGTCTCAGTAGATTCACAAGACACATGTCAGGTGAGGGCTACCAAGAGGCTATTTGGCTCAAAGCCAGCCTTATTTAGGCTTCATGGACTGCCTGAGAAGTTCCAGAAGAAAAACCTTCCCTACCCTTTGCATGCCAGTGTGGTTTTTGCCTGTTAACACAAGTCCTGTTTCCCTTGCAGTCTCATCAGTGAGCCAAGAAACACTCCTCTAGAAAGATACATATGGAAGCAAGCTGGTAGACAAACTGTGGCTTAGGGCCAGACTTGGCAAGGTAAATACTGGCAGAACCAGAAGTGTTGAACCTTGCACTTTAGAAAAAGAGAAAGGCATATTCTGATCTAGATAGACTAGACATCTTCCTTTTCTACCCACCCTGGTCTAGCATTCAGTGATCAGCTGGAAAACAGCAGATAATATAATGCTTCTGCAGTGGTGAAGTCAAAGAAAACTCAAACACTGAATTAAAACCTGGCCTACAGCACAGTTTAATCTCCTTTAATCAGTAAGCTACCAAGATAAATTACACTAAACAGATAATTATTTTCAAATAATCAGAATCCACTTCAGAGTTTTTGATTAAAAATTGCTGGAATAAATATTAAGATTCCTTAGTGTAATATCAAGTCGTATCTTCTATTTTTGAGAACTTACAGGTAATAACATCTAATGTCTGTGCTATTAGATGAAACTATTGCTTACTTGGTGAGAAGGGTTCTTTTCAGGAAAGAAGAAAATTGATCAGCTGAGCAACTGATCAGCCACTTGCCTCTAATGTCATGGCCTCTTCTTTCTGAAATGAGTTTTGAGGTGATTAAATGAACATAATGCTCTTCCAAGGCAATAAGCCTGCTGATCTCAGTGAGACTTTCTATAGGTCACAAAAGTTCTTTCTTATTGATTATTTATACTCAGGAAAAGACTAGTATCTAAGTAAAACATCATCTGACTCTTTGGAGTATATGGAAAATACATTATGTCTAGACACTTTTCTTCTATGTTAGGCTTCCCTCTGTTTCCTCAGGAACTGTAAGGCATATCATTTTTAGACTGAGTAGCAATAGAATAGGGAAAATAATTAGGGAAGAAGTGAGTTTTGGTGAATGTACAAGAAAGCAGAATGGGAATTTGAAATAGTCACACTTGCATGTTCAGCCTCAGCATGCACTATTTGAGTATTTAAAACATACATTACAGGTACTGCAAAAACTCATAAAATTAGTGATCTGAGGGTTGGGAGTTTAAAGAAAAACAGTATGAAGTAGATATTAATGCTCCAAGCCTTGAAGCTGTCTTCCTGAAAAGTAAAAGAAAATGTAAAAAGACTGTATGCCATTACAGAATGCAATAGCCTAAAGCTCTCTAGATAATCACAGCTCAAGTAACTTTGTCTTGGGTCAGAAAGGAAATCTCTGTTCTAAAATCAGAAGTCTTTGGTAGTTGCAAAATGTGCAGAAGAATAACTCAAGGATAAAGAAAAAAAAAGAAAAGAAAAGAAAGGAAAAGAAAAGCTAATTCCAGAAACAAATAGCAAGCTGACATCAGGAAGTTCTCTCTATAGGCTCAGGAGAACAACAGCTATTTAGCTGCTTAGATTCCCAGGGTGTCTAGAACCAGTTTTGTCAGCTTCTTCTCAAATTGCAGAACTATTCTGAAAGTATTATTTGATTAAACTGGAATATAATACAGCTAGAGCAGCCTTACATGCACAATAAGCTCATTTTTAAATGGCATACAATGAATATAAACCCATTGCACACAGCCAGTATTTTCAGAGGCTCGTATCTCAGTCAAATCAAAACCAGGGTTTTTCAAGTGACAGCATTCACTACAGTTCAGTTTATACCTTCTTTTACATCCCACACACTACTTTTCAAGCCTCAGATATTTCATAGATTTTGAAATAAAGACTGCAAACATTAATGCAGCAACAGAAAAATTATTTTATCTGTCTGATCTTTGCTAACACAAACCGAAACGTTTTTCTGCCCTTCTACTACTCTTTTAAGATTCACTAGAAAAGCCACACTGGAGTACAGAGGGGCTAGGTAACACAATAGAATAGGACAAATTCTAAAAATTGAAACTCTTAATCTATTTTAATTACAGAATATTAATATATAAGCGTGACTCCTTCACATATGCCTTGTTTATAACGACCTGTAAGGAATAAAGACTTTTTTTTGGTAAAGCCAGTCTTGTTTCTTTCTAGCAATCACACTGTGCATTTTCTCCATCTCCTCATGTTTTCAAATCTAACAGGCTATAAAGGTGTGGTGGAGAGGGAAGATATAGTAAGCTTCATTAGATTATTAGGGTATTATTTTTAATTTGGCAGGTCTCACAGTGCGAAGTCATGTTCTTCAATATAATGCAGGACGCCTGGATGCAAAACTTATCTCCATTTCATTTGGCATTTCTCTACCTCTCACACTTTAATTTTCTCCCATTTGCTTTTATTATTTCCTTCTTTTTATTATTTTAGGCATGGAGTAGAATGATGCACATTAAGCATACTGCTCTCCCTCCTCCTGCCGTTTCCCCAAAATGACTTTTTCCAGTGCTAAGTGGACAGCATGCCAGCATTGGAGCCAATGTCATTTGCAGATTGATTTTTGCTAGCGCTTGGAAACTCAGAGGAGGCAATTTTATCAGGCCTGTGAATTCTAAGAACCTGGAAATAAGACTCTCCTCAGTCTCTGTTCTAAGCTTTTCATTAGCTACAAATCCCTGGCTTCCTTCTGAAAATTAAACGAAGAAAATTGGAAATGTTGATATCCCATTCTGTCTTTAAAAAAGTAAAAGTGCAAAGCTTGTGTACTCACTCTCAGAGCTCTATAATATAAACTTCACTAAGCTGGGCAGAAGGTTCATTTATTCTTCATCAGAATACTTTTGATAAGCTGGATAAAAATGAAAAATACGTAAGTGGGTTTCTATTCATTTAACACATTGCAAACATTTTTCACTGCCTGTTGCCCTTTTCCTTTTTCAAATTAAGTATATAATTAGTTTGACTATATTCTTTCCTTGGAGATAGACAGGGAAATCTATGACTTGTGAAGGTGGAAAACAAAGAAATCAATAGGTGTCTGCCTCAGTGGGAACCTGAGGGGATTTGTAAGTGTGTCAGCAGGAGTTGCCTGTTATGCTATCTGAGGAGCTATTACATTTTCCCTTAGTTTTACTGAGTTTGCCACAGCTTATCTGTTGATCCTGAATGAAGAATCATTAAAAAGTGAAATAGAACAAACTCAGCTGCACTGCCAGCAAAGAGAAAACACTAAAAATATACTCAACCATTTCTAGTCAATAAAAGAGCTGATATTTGTGTTTCATCTAAACACACACATGCACACACACACTTTTACATACAGCTAATCTATACAGCAGGCTAGAAGTGCTAAAGTGAAGGGGGAGCTGGAGAAAGAAAATGAAGAAATCTCTGGACAGAAGAAAGGCTTCAGATTTGTCAAGTTTCACTCTTGGCACTTTTCACTCCTGATCACATTTTTTTTCTCCTTTTTAATACTGTGCATCTAAGAATCATTTATTGTACATATATATCTTTAAGATGAAAACACTACCTTCCAGTGAGTGTAATTTTTTTTTTAGCACAACTATGCTTCCTATAAACTAGTAGCCTAAAGCCAGTAGAGGAAATGGAACAATATCATTTATTTCAGTTTCTTTGATTTACTGTACCAGAGAACTACCGCTGCTGGGTTTTACACAGAAGTTCAATTACTTGTTTCTATAGGAAAATACTATTAATTAATGATAGGGTACCTTAGTTCAAAAACAATTTTATAAGTCTTGTGTTGACTTAAATTAGAAATGAGCTGAAGTGTAAGTTCTGAGCAGGCCCAAGAGCCGAAGCATTCGTGGGTCCAGAGCCAAACTTCACCTGGGATTATGTTCTGTTCCTCTCATCTGCTTTCCCCAAGCACTGTTGTAACGTGCTGACACTGGGAGGGCACCTACTGTCAGCTGAAAGGATCTTCTGGATCAAATTGACCTATTTATTAATGTGTAGAGCATAGTCCTGACAATGAATATTGCTATCTGGTCCACATACTGGATTTTGTTCTAACCACATGTAAAATATTGCTGATAACACCACTGGCCGGGGGAAGGAGACGAAGAATAAGGTATAGCAAGGAAGAGCAGCTTTATCAATTAGATAACTCACTGAGACAGATAGGAAGTCAAAGAGATTAAGTGAAATGGGCACACAGGAATTTTTAAGAATTAGGAGAGTCACTGACAACTGGGATTGCGAGGCAGGCACAAGATAAACAAGACAAGAGAAAGATTATCGCAGTCTCATGAGGATGCACAACATCCTGCTCCATGCAGTTAGTCTCTTGGGATCCCACACTAAGAAATGCATTATGTGTTGTGAGATTCAGAAATGATCATTACTAATAATGGATGTAAGTAACTAGATACTCTGAACAAGTTGAAAGACAGTCATCCCCCCTCTATTCTCCATTTCTCCTTCCAACAAGGTGTAGATAACTTTCCACATCTTCAGTGAAACAGCTGATGGGGAAAGAGAGGGGAAGAAAAATGCACAGTATCTGGCTTTGGAGGTTGATTAGTTGTCAGATTTAAAAAATAAGTTGCAGGCATTTGTACACCTAATTTTTCAATGAGATGCCTGTTCTAGTTACAGCCTTCTTTTATTATTGGGTCTTGTGTAATCCAAACAGTAGCTTGCACTTTAATTATTATACTCATGATCTACTTCTGTGGTTTCTGTCGATAGCATTTGACCCAAGGAGGTCTCGTTGTTGACATCTTCATTTTGTGAGAAAATAAAACTCTTTAGAAATACGTAAAATAGATGATTACCTCTTCTGTACTGCAAAATTGAAGACATGTGAAAGATTTAAGTGTACTCATATTTCCTATTGTTGTAAAAATGGAAAATGAAATAGCTTAAGAAGGTGTCTTCCATAGACTGTGTTAGAACAACTCTGATGCCCTCATGTGGGAAAAAGATATTTTAACATCTTCCAGTTTGGCTGAAAGTTTATACCAGGAAACAAATGAAATCCTGGACAAAATCTGGAGACATTGGCCTGATTTTAAGAACAAAAGAAAATTTATTTGCATTTCAGCTTGAGCAGGGGTATGCTCCTACTACACATAATGCCATAAAAATTACTTGATACAAAAAGTCTTTCAGACTCTCAAAAAAAATTCAAGTAACAAACAGTAAAATGCACTAGGAAAGTATTTGCCTTCTATAATAGCTAGTACTTGAGTAAGAAATTAAGTGCCTTTAACTGTAATTTAGTTATCTGTTCTCTCACTGATTACTTCAGTCACGAGCTATTACAAATACAGTCTTTCTGTTTGGGAAGTTGAAATACTGAGTTTGGAGGTTTTTTCTTTTTCTCTTTTTTTTATTTTTATGAAAAATAAAATCTGTTTTTATTTACACAGCGTATTTACTCAGTTCACAAAAAGATGTATTTATACACTGGGGTAGAAGAAAAACTGTAACACACACTTGTCATTTTACCGACGATCTGTCTGTAGCTTATTCTTCATGTCACACTGAACATGAATAAAAAGCAAAAGAGTTGAAACTGATTATGCCTGGATTTGGAAATGTACAGCTACTACTTACTCATACTGAAATCTTGTCATGTTGTTCCAGGATAAACCTGTATTTCTAGTCGGATTATAAACACTTAACAAAAAAAATTCCCCATGCCCCAACTTTACAGCTTGTGTTATCTTACAACCTGACTATAGCAGAGCCAGTGACAAGGAAACAGGTAAGGGCCTGTCTGATTGAAACCTATGGTGCTTCCTTGGCTTCTCTCTCTGAGGAGATAAATCTGGTTATATTGCCTATATAACCTCTTTATTTCTTTTCCTCATATATTTGTGGCAAAAAAAGTTGCTTAAAGTACTCAGCTTTTTTTTGTGCCAAATTATCTGTGAACTTCTATTTTTTGAGTGCACTCATTATTTCAGCATAAAGTATTTATGTGAACATACCTGCCCAAGGGTCAATCTCAAACTAGGCACTTTGATTACTGCATTTTTGACTACTTGTTATTCATTATTTGTGTCGTGTGGCTAACTCACAAGGGTTGCATATTATTGCTTCTGTTTGCCAATTACCTGATTGAAAAAGAACCTTTGTAAAATATGAGGCAGATAATTTCAGCACGAATAGCAAACTCTTGAGCAAATGTCGCTGGTTTTACTTGTATATGAATATCTTCCTGAAGAACATCTATTTCTCAATTTTCACACAAGCAAAAGTCTCTTCAAAGTAAAGGTGCACAACAACAAAAAAAAAAAAAAAAAAAAGAAAAAGAAAAAGAAAAAGAAAAGAAAAGGCAAAATAGAAGCCTGCATCCTAGCTGAGCCAAAACAAATTAGAAATTTTAACCATGAACACACTTTTTGCATTATTTAGTCAGCTCTGCTTTTTTTTTCCTTAAAAAAATTTAAGGTGCTAGTAAACCCTACAGTTATCAAGTTAGAAAGAAGACAAAAATTAGGTAAGAAAAATATATTTATTACAGTGATGTAACTAGCACCAAGAGAGCACTTCAGCTTCATTTAACTTATCATCTGTAGTCAGAAACCATATTCTCAAACGAGCACCAAGGTCCTTTCTTTTTGTATATACTGCATGATTTCCCATTTGAAGAGGTGCTAGAGACTGTATTAAAGGCAGCTGACCCATCAACAGCCTTAGCCTGGGGACGCTATCACTTATAGGACTAGGAAGCAATAAGGGTTTCAGTTCATTCTACGGAACTTTGTGAATTGACAATTTCCTGCACGTGTTTTGATTTTACTTGACATTTATTTAATACACAGGAAAATAAATCACTTCAAAGGATTGTGGTTGTCTCCATTTCCTAATACATCTCAAGAAACAGATACAAAGAAATTGAGTTCTGCTCCAGTAACCAGAAGACTCAGATGTGGCCTGAAAAGCAGCCTTCAGAATATCACACCTCTTGTTTCCACATTCACATGAGCCTATACGTGAGCACTGCATGGGCAGGGCTTGCTTTCTTTTGGGAGCTGTTGTTAGAAAGTGAGTATAGTTAGTATTTTTCCCATAAAGAGGGAAAAAGAAAAAGAAATCTGCAAAGCAGTAAGCGTCTCAGAGCAATACCACAGGATTGTACCTTTAAGCGAAAATATTGGCACCGTCATTGTTCAACTCCTACAGAGCATTTTCTGAACACCTTATTGGTAACCCCAGGAAAGTTAAATGATGCACACACAGAGTTAGAAACAGGCCAGGAACACCATCAGTGAACCACACTCCACCTTTTGAAGATGGACTTTGAAGTTCACACTGAAAAAACCTCAGATACTAAATAGTGAGGCTGACTTTTCTTTAGCACATTTTTCTTGGATAGCTATTTGTTTTTGACTCTAACCCTCAAAATTTTTAGGAAAGTGACTGTTTCCTTCTGCCACATCACAGTGGGCTCCTCACCAGCTCCTCATCAACATTCACGCTGTCCTCATATTACTTTGTCGAATTATACTCTATAATTCTTTTGTTGTGACCTCTACAAGCAATCTGATAAATGTTAAGCCCACCAAGTGTTAACCTACTACTTTTCAGACTGACCAATGTCTCCAAATCTATCACTTCTAGATTTTTTGGTCTCTGTTGCAAGTATTGTCTTTTTGCTCCGTGTTCATGTAGGGAAGATAGTTTAATGAAATTTTGGACTTTGAATTTTGTTTACTTCAGTATTTTAAGTTAAACCTTAAAAAGGAAAGCAAATCTTCAGTTTTCTTCATGTAAATTATGGACTAAAAGGAGAAACTGTGTGAAGGAAGAAGGAATATTCTGGCTACAATAGCATTATATAACTACAATCAAACTACATCCAAGTAAGAGGGAATTACAGTCTTTTGGACATTTGTGAAATTAGGCAGTATATTTGGAACAAAATGGCCTAACTTAATTCAGATGCTGCATAGAGATTTCTCTATGCATAAGATTCCCGTAAACATACCATAAACATACAGAAGAAACACCACTTAATAAAAATCCAAGGGAAATAGCTATGAGAAAGTTATGTGAAATATCAAAAGCTAAAAGAATCAATATATTTAGCATAAGACGGACCTGGGTTAAGGTATTTTTGATAGAGCAGTATTGCATGAATAACTAAAAACTACTTATATCTGGTGATATAAGCAGAGTTGGTTGTGTCATGGGAGGGGGATGCCAGCAAACCCTACAGCTCAAAGTTTTTATTAATAATGCGGTCAACCATATGAACAAGTGTTAATAGCAATATTATCCTGAGCAATATAGTTTGAAGTTCAGAAAGACAGCAAATAGTGTAAAAGGCAGTACCAGAGGATGCTGAAATATAGAACTTTCAAGATCAACAATATAAAATTTGAGAAAGATAAAACAAAGCAAATAATGTAGAAAAGGAAAACCAAAAGCAGATAAAGTATACAAGCTAGTTAGCAGCATTAAAGAGATGTATGAAGGAGTATAAATGGATTAAAAATTTAATGAGTATGAACAATGGTGTACTACCGTAAAAAATGGCAAATCCTACAGTGGTATATAGTTCAAAGAGAATAGCATACAAGAGCTAATTATTCCATCCTGTGCTGGTTAAACCTCAGCTGGAGCACCAGATTCAGCTATGGGTAGTTTGTTTCTAATTGCCAAGTGCTCAAAGAAAAAAAAATGGAGCTTTCAAAGGAAAGCAAGAAACAGAGTAAGATATTTGGAAAATACAATATAACAGAGAGAACAGTAGCTTACAGAGGACTACTGATGGAAGATGCAGTAACTACTAGCATATTAAGGAGCACTCTAGAACAAAGAGCAATCGATCACTCTTATTTGTCATTGACAAGGGAACAAACAGTATGTTAAATACTCCATAAAGAGCAACCTTGTTACTATGAGAAAAATAAGGTACTAAAACTGTCCAAGACTTATGAAGCTGTCACCCCTGGAAATAGGACAGGACAAGAATTGGTCACTAAATTATTAAATTCACCTTGATCAAAAGCAAACACGCTGTAGACTAGACTCCTCAGTGGTGTTCTGTTTTTATAATGGAAATGAACAACAAAGACATTTACTCATGACTGCAATGAATTATCACAATTGTGAGCACGCCGGTGTTGACACAGTCTGTGCAGGGAAGTATTAAAGTATGGTTTACATATGACATTTGTTTAATACAATCTCCTTGGATTGTAAAATAAAGCTTCCCTACTTCAAGTTACACATGGACAAATAATTTTACTGTGAGGGAGGCGAAAGGTGACATATCACAGAGCTGCAGTGATTTTGGTTTCCTTAGGACTTGCAGAAAGAAATGAGTGCAGAGTAGCTTGTGGAGAATTAACACATTGTCTCGTTCTTATTAACGAGAATTAGCAACTACAAGCCTAATTCCTGTGTGCTGTGCTCAGAGAGTATTTCATAGCCTACATAGAGCACAGCATTCAGCAGAAGAATCTATCAGTTCTGGCTCAAAGACCACTTGGACTGCTGTCCAATGATTTTGCTTTGAAGAATCAGCCTTCCGATAGAGGTGTAGAGCAAAGTTATTAATGCCTTCAGAAAAATAAAAAGATGTTTGTGGGGCAAACAAAGCTGAAGATTAGCTCTTCCTAAGCCCTTTAGTTCATTGTTCTAAGCTTCTGCATCTGGGAAGAGTTTTCACTTACAAAAAGAAAGACAAACAAGTATTATTTGTTTCTTCCAATCTACGCCGTGTGCATGTTCTCATGCCCCGCTCTCCACAATACAATTTTCTTGGAGCCAAGTCATATAGATGATACATATTCTAGATGATACGTATCTACATATGTGTATTGCCTCACTAAGTTTCCTTGGATGCTTATTAAAAATTACCTCTAAAAAACTACACTCACAAAGAAGCTAAACCCTCCAGAATAATTCAAAAATGATATTATCTTAGGAGAGCTGAAGACCTGATGTTTTCCTTTAATGGTGCAACAACTTTGTAAGAAGGTCTTAAAATTCATTAGATTCAAGGATTCACCCTTTGCTATCATTGCACAATAAAATCTCCTCAAACTTGGCAGAACTAGGAAATGATTACCCAAGCCCAGAAAAGACTCAGTAGAATTTAGCTCAGCCACTGAATATATTCTATTCCTTTTCTGCTTCTAACACAAACTGATGACTACACATTAGAGATCTCCTCACAGCATTTAATATCTTCCAGGACACACAGAAAGCAGGGTTTTTCTTGCTGCTCCAAGGCACGTTTGAGCTGGACACTCAAACGAAGACCAAGAAACCTTTTCTCAACCCAGTGCTTTCTAAACCTACCTTCTGACACCTCAGCACCACTTAAGAGCAAGTTCCTTGATTTGAACCCATAGGAGACCAAAAATGGTTTGGCTGGGAGAAGGAATGGACTAGACATGAGTGAATAGTATGCTAAAAATGAGAATGGAGGAAATGAAGCAAGTGAGGGATGGCATCTGCAAGAAATTAAAGGAGTCTTGAAATGGCAGGGCAGGACTGAGGATGGCCCACAGAGAGAAACTCCAGACAGGAACCAGCCCTGTGAAAGAAACCATTTGGGACAGATGATGAGCTGAGAGGAAAGAGTAAACATGGAAGCGCCAGCCACACATGCAGAATGTAAAACCAGCAACCAGTCAGGAGAAAAGCACGTCAGTTCTTGTGAACTTCTTGTGAAGCAGTTGTTATACTGCTGTATCTGCAAATATACATCTAGAAACCCAAGTGAGCAGCTCTCATAAGCAGTAGAAGTTTTTGGAATATTTCTCTTAAGGGCATTTAGTACAACTGAACATCTCACAGTCAGCTACCGAGCAGCCACAAGCCTGACAGTGGCTTATTGTAACGTTAATCCAGAGGAACAATCCTATTGAGCTTTACGGAACTAGATCTAACTTTCATTTTAAATCAGTCCACTTATATTTTCAAGTTCAAAGCCAAATATGTCCAAAGCTTAAAACAAGGAAATAAATTCCTTCGGGAAAATACATACAAATAAAAATGCTGACAAAATAAATTTAGACTTAGTATGTTATTTTAAATTATCTGCTAAAATGGAAAGAACACTTAATACTGTATGAATTTCTATGCTATGTACAAATGACTCACACGAGGCAACCTTATTTACAGACATTATGCTTGATGATAAAGCAGGATCAATAACTTGTAAGTGGCTACTCTTCAAATAATTACTCAAGTACTCTCAGTTTCTTTCTAAAATCATTTGAAAATATCTAAATAGTGAGTAACACTTAAATAGAGCAATTTGAGAAGAAAAGGAAAACAAATCAAAATATCTAGAAGTTTATTTCAATTATTATTCACACTTCAATACTTAGTATTAACTGTAACCACTTCTATTTCTCTGCTTCTTTCCTGAGTATGTGTGGAAATGGAAAATGTAGTTAAAAATGAAATATAAAAAGATAGAATACTTTTTTTTTTTTTGCCTAGTGTCTTTTTTAGATTTGTAAGTTATTCATCCTTAAGTGTTATTCAGACTCATTAGATATAGTCATCCCTTTTGAAGTTCTTGACTGCAATCTAGTTATTGTTCAACTCAGTACTCAGAGTTTTTCTTAAATAGATCATACTGGACAAACACCTTGTGCTGCAGAAGAATTCCCAAGAGACAAGTGCTACTGAACTGCTGCTGAACAGTTGGTGCTGAATGGGCACCAGATATTTTCAGATTTAAAATCAGGTCGCTAAGTGCAAATACAGCACTGCTTTTGAAAATTGTCTGCAGCTTGATTTGATGCTACCAGTGATAGAGTATCTTCATACTGTATATAAATAAAACTCCTAGCAAAAAAGAGCTTAAAATTTGTGTGTGTGTGTGTGTGTGTGTGAAATTGGTGATTTTTCAATCCATTGACTGAAATTGTGCTCCAACCCCCTCCTTCCCAAATACCCAAGGTCAAAACTAAAACCTTTTATCATTCAGAGAAACGAATTTTTCCCTAATGAGTGATAATAGCTCCCACTACTACTGATATTATTGGTTGCTGGCTCTTTTAAATAAAATTTTACACTTTTGTTACACTTACTATAATAGTTTACAATGTTACGTTTTATTATTCTTCCAAGATTTGTGATACTTATTCTGCATAGGTCTGTATGTTTACATCAACACCCAAATCAGAGCTGTGCATTTTTAACACCACAAAAATACATTAACTGAAAAGTAATGTATGGTAGGGGTGTCTCAGTAAAAATACTGAAATGTACTAATGAATAAGATTTATGTTAATTAATGCCAATACATATTTTTTGACCATAGCTCAAGAATACTGTACAAAAGCAAATGAAGTCTCAACAAGTATGGGTGGGGTGGTGGAAAAGGGGAGAAAGGGTTCTGCTTCTTCTGTACCACATGATATACACAACTCATTATTATTATAATACATTATCAATTGGGCTGACAAATCCCTGCTTCAAGAGATCAGGGAAAAAAAAGCTACCACTGAGCTACCCACTGATTTCTAGAATTTATGAAAATGGAAATCCCACAAACCAGATAAAACGAAAATTAAAAGGTACAGATGTGAATATGGCTCTCCACTATGTATCATTCAAAATTATTTCCTTCACTCCAAAAATAAGAATTAAGTGAATAAAACAAAGAAAAAGCTCTACAACCATAGTGCAATTTTCATTTTATCTTCTACATGAGTTAACAGAAGTTGTATTCTGGCTCAATAATAAACCACGCTGTTCTGACACAATAAAATGCCATACTGATGTTGAAACTTTACTACAATTCCGTTACAATCTGTTATGTTTTTTCACCATAGCTTTCACAAATGAAAACAAACACCATTTCTGGTGATGCATGATTCATTGCTACAAGCTAACATCCTATATCCAGCAGAAATAGCAGCTCTTTTATACCAACTACCACTGCTGTTAACACTGTATTTTTACAGCTGATCTCACATTAGCAACTTCAAGAGTAAATAAAGTACAGGATAGTGTTGCAATTTCATGCTACAGCCTTTTTATAGATTTAGCAATGTTTAGTATATGCTTACGTGCAGGGTATAACAAAAACCTTGTTAACTATTAGACAAATACCAGTGTTCAAAAAGTGCTACACAGTCCCCAAATTTGCTGTACTGAAGAATTAAAAGACTCTCTGGTCTTTTTTCTTTTCATTGCTTTTTTTTTTTTTTTTTTTTAAAAAAAAAAAAAAAAAAAAAAGATTTGTCTCAGGAGTTTTGGGCGTTTTAATCCCCCAAAGGCCTTCTCAGGCCTTAAAAAAAGAAAAAAAAAACACCCACGTCTGGTCAGACATGATGTTCGTATTGTCTCCTTTACAACAAAAGCAATAAAATATGTGGTAACAAGTCAAGATCAGGCTTTATTTCTGCAACACTAGAATATTCCTACAGTAGCCTTTTAGTCTCAAGTTTGGACTCCCCCTGTAGCTGATTACAACTTATCTTCAAAATCTGTCTATTTATTACCTATACAGCTCACATGATTTTTGTTTGAATTAATTGCTCTGAGATTTTCAAAGCTGTGGAATCTCCTTGGATACTCCCAGTAAGCAAAGGAGCAACTTCCAGTCTTAAAAATCACCGAACTCAAATACCAGTGCTGATGCTCTGGAATGGTATGGACTGACCACATACAGACTAAAAGGTATCTAGGTCATAGGGGCACATGTGGGATTGCCCTGCAGGTCTTTATTCCCTTATGCTAGGGCACATTCTGTTTTTACCAGCAGATTTAAGTAGTGACTCGATAAGCAGTACCTCTGACCTTTATAGAGGATGCAAGAAAGATGAGAATAAATGTCTTTTGAAAACAAAAAGAATGCAAATAAAAATGAATGGCGCTTTCTAGCATTTTGAATGCTGCAGAACATCCTACCTTTTGTTACAGAGCTGTGTTTGTGAAGGAAGAAGACAAGACTCTAGACGGACATAAAAGCATGTGGATTCCTCTTACTTCCAGAATACCAGATTCTTCTTCTGGACACATATTAAACTACCATTTCTATCCACTATCCAGTAGATTTAAGGGAAAAAAATCGAAGACAAGCTTAAAATTTCCAGTGTATAAAGCTGTATTTCCATTTAATTTATTTATATTTAGAATTTCAAAACTCCTAGATAGTGTTTTGGGGCTTATTTTTTGGTTAGTTTTTTTTAATGTTGAATTCTGGCTCCATATGTTTATGACCTGTATATAGTTTTCCCAAAATTGAAATGATCTTAAAAATATATGAAGAAATACTGTAAAATATCTAAAAGATTCATTAGTCAGAATGCATACAATGCATCTGTCTGTGCCACTGAGCAGAATGTCTATATCAGGCAGAAGACAGCTAACTCTAAAAATCTCTAAGAAACCTCTGACGATCAAGCAGAAAATTTTTTTCTGATAGTCTGTCTCCCAAGATGGTGCATCTTCAAGACGGCAAATAAGAAAGGATGTTGCCAAGACCTATATGGCCCAGGAGCAGTTTAACAAAAGGAATTTTACTAGTGAAATTATTTACTGTTGAACTAGAGATGTTAGACTGATTTTACAAAGAAAAGTGTCTGAATTCCTCAGCAATTTATCCTAGGTTCTGTTACATATTTAGTAACAGAGGAACAAAGAGAATCTCAGAAGAAAATTTGACACTACTAGTAGCAGCCATGGTTGAGTTTCAGTTGTAAATTTAAGTACTTGAAGAGGTGAAAAGTTGATCAGGACGTCAGATCTAACATGACATATGAAAGAGGTTATCCTAAAGAAAAAGTATGCTGTTACATTTCAGGCAAACAAGATTTACACTCAGAGTTCAGTGCACAGAACTGATTGCACCCAGCCATGTTTTTCAGTGTCTATTTTATGGCTGAGGTCAAATAGGTCAAATTTGTAGTTTTCAAATGAACTGTGACAACATAATTGGTTACAAAATGAAAACAATAGAGTAACAAATAGAAATTACTTTTCAAAAGTCTATTGCTGTTGCAAAAAAGTTCTCCTCCCAGTAGGCAGGGATTCTACCACCAGGAGGTCCCAAAGGCTTTGCTTATCACTTCAGCCGAAATGCAAAGAATCCCAGGAAATTCAACTCTTCACAAATACTCCAGATACACCAAAAACAATAATAATGTTAAATAATACATTATTCTGAATGACTTTCTGTCTCAGAAACATGCAGTATCTTCCTGCAGTCACAGAGTCTGAGGTAACTGGGGCTATGCTTCTCTTCAATTCTGCCAGACACATCAATAATCTTACACTTATTCTTCAGAAAAGGACTAAGATTTTTTTGTTGTTGTTTTTAAAGAGAAGAGGAACTTACTTATGTTCAGTCATGCACAAATATTAGGAAAAAATGTCTGTAATAATTACCTGCTTATCAAATACTAAGACAGAGTGTAATCCTTACTTAAAACACTATAGCAAAACATGCAACTGATTTCCTACAAGTCCTTCTCTCTGAAACTTGGACTATTCTAACCTGAACAATGTGTTTCACATTTTCAAAATACTTTTCTAAGCAAGAGTTTAGCCTATTCTACCTCTGATGTTGCTAATTTAGCATACAGCCACTATTTACCACTGTGGATTTTTTGTCAGTTTGTTTTGCTTTTTAAAAAATATGCACAGTGTTTCCTAATTAAGTACTGCAATGTGCAGGAAAATAAGCAAAAAGAGCAGAAGAACCAGACTTCCTGACAGAGAGTTAAGCATGTAAGCAGAGAGACATACAAGTCTCTGTGCTTTCCTCCTTCCTCCAATTAAAAATGGTATAAATCATTCAAAAAGTTCAGAGAGCTTGGAGCCCCATTAGATACCACTACCTCCATCTTTTTTAAATAATAATACTTTTCCATTCAGAAAAGCCATTTTACTGCAGAAGATATCTTAGAACAGGCTTTAAGTGAAAGGCAAAGAGTACTCCAAATCCCAGTGATCCGTTCCATGCAGTTCTTCAGATTTGCTCTCATGACATCCTTGGCACCCTGCATGCTCTCCCATCTCACCAGCATTACCCCTTTAGCACAAAAATCATCCCCATCTCCAGTTCTCCTGAAAGTTATTTATCTGAACTCATTTCTCCTTCAGAAAGCACAATTCCTTTGCCAACATCTAAGCCACAAATAGTCACTCAAACTTGAAATGTCTTCACAATCCATCAAACACCTCCCTTGCCCTTGAAGCTAGCACAGTTTTGATTTATTCTCAGAAGTTGCTGAAAGTTCATCAGAAACAACCAAGATGGCTGAAATAGCCGTACTAGGCTCTCTTCTCTTGCGTGGTTTGAAGTTAAGGGCAGCGTAAACCTAGAGGCAAGAAACTTCTCAAGTTCCCTAAATGAATAGAATAGTTAGATAATCAGCATTAATTCAGAAATGAAAAGACAGAGGAAAAGTCATAGATTTCTCATCCCAGGAGACAAATTCGAATTAAGATCAATTAAAAAAAAAAAGACTTAGCTACCCAGGTTGAGAGCAACCAAAGAAACTTGTTCAGGAGTAGGAGAGTATTGTGCAGGTGAACATATAGGTATTTTTAGATTACCTATCCCTTCTGATAGATAATCAGAATTTATTACACTCCATCAGCTGGTGCTTGAAATTCATTTTGCTCACTCTGCTGCTTTTACTCAAGGTAATTTAAGCAGTTGCCCTTATTCCAGCCCACCTGCTGATGACTCACTGCTAAAATCAGTTGTTAGATGCTCCCTCAATCCTTCTGAAGAATCTCAATAGACTTTAGCATCTCCACATTGCTTGGCATACTTACGTATAGTTAAGGATAGGAAACAGTTACAGCTGTATCCTCTTCTGGCATTTATTGTATGGTAGTTACCAACCAAAATACAAGTTATTTAAGAGTGACTGATTGTCTTCTCTTCAAATGCCAACTCAGATTGGTATTTTGCACCAATGATTGCAGAAACCTGGTGAAAAGTAAAAGCCCATATTGCCCTTATTGCTACACTCATTGATCTGCTTGAATCACACCAAAAGGAATGTGTCATTCTTTAGCTCCCAGAGCATCTGTCCTGCACCAGTTCTAATCCTTAACCACATTATTTCTTGGTCACATGCTGTGTTAGTGTCCTGCAGAGATGAAACACAGCAGATATATCACACTTAAACAAGTTGTGCTTCAGTACACTCCATGATACCATAAATACTTGTGAGATCATCTATTTAATTTCTTCACTTTCTCTCTTGAAAACCAACACCAGTTCCTTCCATAATGACCCTTGAGTGTTTGCACTAGCAGCTTTCATCTTATGTGAGCTTCTCAAGCATTTGCTGTTTCCTGAGTGAAAAAAAAATGCCTACTTGGAAGAAATTTCATTGATTTTTTTGTTCTCCTTTAGCTTCCATTTTTACTTCTCAGTTCCCACCATCTTTTTATTGTTGTTTTTTTAATTGCTTTTTTTAAACTGTGCATGCTGATTTTACCTGCAGGTTGGGGGGAGGGGAGGTTGGTACTTCCATTAAATCTCCTTTTGTGAACTGTTTCCATCAATAGTATGCATTACCATTCTTTATCCCCCTTATACACCCAACCACTTGATATTAAGATCAGCAGCATTGTCTTACTTCTACTCTAAGTATTGTCGCCTTTCGGTTCAGAATGTGTACACACAGGATTTAATTTCTCACAGCCATATGGTCTGTAGTATTGGCGTTTCCACCCAGCAGATATTTTATCACAATGGCCTTATTTTCAACACAGATGAACACCTGCATCCTCCTCCAAATCATTAAGTGTATATAGTATTATTTAATTACTCTCTTTATTTTTGTTTAATTGCCTGAGGAACATTAAGGGAAACTTTAAATAACTCCAACTCCTTATTTTCCTCGTTACCATCTTATTCTTGCACATGGTTTTGTTTTCCTTAGCTTTTAAGATTTTAAGATTACTCTTCAGAGTTCTCTTCATTTCTATTCTCGACAGTGTGTTTGAAGTCTGCTTTGTCCTTCTTTGCTACCAAGGACATTTTTAATGTATAAAGAGGAGCATATGCATTTATTCCTGAAATGATGCTAAAAGATATTTCTTTTTACATTGTTACTTCCTTACACTGTAACGGTAGGAAATACAACCCCAAATCCAAATAATACGTTTAATTTCTGCAAACATAACCAATAAAAGAAAGTAGACCATGCTAATTTTAAACGTGGCTTATTCAGGAAGTCCCAGTCAAATATATACAAATCAAATAAATAAAATCTAAACTAATGGACATATATTCCAGCATGGTTAAAATCTGTAATCACTGCACATCTTCAAGCAAAAAGTCAAAGGACAAAAATCATAATGATTTGGAAAGATCACACAATGACAACCACACCACTTAAACTTAACCCCAAACCTACTTTCAAACTAGTGTTCATAATATTAAATTCATAATATGATCCCATCCTCTAACACTCAAAATATATGGAATAGCAACCAAAAGATGTTTACACCTGTAACCTCACTAAGCTGGGAATTTCATTTCTGCAATCTTGCCACAGTTCATTTACACAAAACCAGATTATTCCATTTTATACTGCTAAAAATAATACTAGGTAAACTGACGGTCCTACTCTCTGCCCAACAGTAAGTTAGGTAATTAGGACAGGTGTTAGGTAATTAGACTTTGAGTCCAAAGTTTTAATGATTTTCAAAAAATGCTGTATGGTTTCATTATTAAATTTGACATCTTGTTAATGTGTTAATGCAACAATTGATAAGAAGCTGAATGACACTGAATTTATGGAGCTTTCATAAAAAATAGGTGGAATACAGAAGAAGAAAATTTGTGTTCCTGCACAATACATATGCTCAGAAATGCTAACCTACTATTATAATTTGCTATGGTTAGTTCTAATATCGTACAAACTAACTAGTTCTCAGCTCATTAGTTCTTCTTTCACAGAAAATTAATCAAAATTTAAAGCTGCATACATAGTCAATTTAGTAATCTGGTTACAGACCAGCAAAGTGCCTTTCTTCTCCTTTATGGGTTTGGGTTTAAGCTATATTTTCAATTATTTATTAATTTGCAGATTCATATAATCTTGCAATTAACCCAACTTAGAAGCTGTTTTTTCCATTACACTTGTGTTAATCACCTGCACACACATTCATGCTTCTATACACCATAAATTTCTGTTACTTTTCAAAATCAGGAGTTTCATTTTTATACACTTACATTCCCATAATCTGCTTTGCATATTCTACCTACCATCTAAAGCCAGGTTTTACCACATATTTGACCTCACCAGTAAAATCTGGTTGCTTCATTTTTGAAGAGTTGGTCACTAATGGTTTCTGGTGACTTTCGAATTCTTTAATAGCAAGCCTTGAGAAAAACAAAACCACTTTAACAATATATTTTTAAATATGCAGAATTGATATGATTAACTTACGGAAGTACATATTTCTTATCTCCTATGTGGATTTCATCAAAAACCACAGATCTGAAGCTATTTCCAAGAAACATACTTCAGTGAAACAAATTTTCCTTCAAGCTTTTTGTGTAAGTACTCTGCTTTTAAAACAGAGGATACATTCACAAGGGCAAGCCATTTCTCTTTCAAAGATTTGCCCACCATGAATAAAAGCTATGTGGCATCATATAAACCATAAAGAAAAAAAAAAACAACAAAAAACCAGGTATCTACAAAGTGGTAGGAAAGACGCACAGTTCTGCACCCAAAGATCCCAGGTCAGTAGTGCAGAGCATTAACCATGCTGCTGTCTGGACTTTGCATTTTCACCTGGCGCAAGACTCCTGTTTCTGATATGAAAATAACTCCGCTTGCTGTCCCCCGCTCCCCGCACTCAATGACCTACTGGTTATTCTGCCATATCTCTGTCTTGCTATGGGCCAGGATCAGCAAACCAACAAAGGACCTTCTTCTCGCTTACTATTTAATGCAAGACCAACAAGATAGGTCTTAGCACACTGTAGTGGAAGTGACCACAAAGAATAAATCCATCATCTTTCCTGCCTGAGCTTAGCCGCAAGCTTAAAAGAAAATACCATTAGACTCAGTTGAAAAATGCACAGCTCAATTTCCAGACTTGTGCTTCACTCACCAAATTCAGTCTCCTCCAGATGGCACCCACAGAAATCTTCTGCAATTTGTTATGTAATGCAGACACATTACTGCTCCTTCTACTCCTGCAGTACTTTCATGCCTTATTCTGAGAAAAGACACTCTCCTATATGAAATAGCGAATTGGCATCAAGCTATCTTTAGCAAAACATTTGTGAAAATAATCTCTTACAGATGCATCTATTAATACTTCTGTATATAGCACTGATTCTTTTTTTTTTTTTTTTTTTTTTTTTTAAGTAAGAGAGGAGCGAACATGTCAAAAACACCAGAAACTGATCTGCATAGTGGTAATGTTTATAGCAGCTATGAAGCAAAATCTAAAATTAGAAATGAATGCCCCAAATGCAAAAGAATCTTTTCCAAATCTGTTTTACTTTAATGAATTATTACATAATTACATATTATTAAAAATGCTATTTTTTCATGTCTAAGAATAAGTAAAACTAAAGGATGCGTTGAAATTTAGAGGATGTACACTAGGAATTTCATTTTGAAGCAAATATTGGAATGGCAGGTTGTGCCCTGGAATCAGAAAATTCAAGGATGTGCATCACAAGGATGTACAATTACATGTATACATGTAATTGCAAGATCACCTACTTTTTAAAAAGTCAAAGATAAGGTGAATAGCTATATCTCCATTTTAACATATTTTGCAGAATTTCCGGAAGGTTAAACTCTGTTTTGAAGTAGAGGGTTTTGTTTGGTTGGTTATTTAAAGTATCCAATGATGGACAATCAGAAATTTTCTAAGAAAATCTCTCACAGCTCTTTGTAAATTAGTTAGGTTCACAAGTAAAAGTATGAATTTATTTGAAATCTGAATTTCTCCACCAGTTACTGGATCTTGTCATAGCATAATGCAATAGGCCAAAGACTACTCTACTTTCAGCTATCTTTTCTTCACACACATACTTCCATGCTGCAGCCCTATGAAAAGCCATATTGAAGAAGGCAAAAGCTCAGCCTGACCCTGTCTCTAAAGATGGCTTTACAACACAGTCTAGGGTAGTTACTAAAGATGTACACTTTCCTAGCCCTCAACAGTTTGTAGCTCAAAGCTCTCCTGATCCTAAGTTTTGGGGGCTTTTTTTTTTTTTTAAAAAAAATCAACTTTTCCATGTTCTTTTACCCATAATTGGTTCAGATGCTTTTAAATTTCTGCATCCACATCTTGTAATAGCAAGTTCCACCGTTTCTATGTATTTTAAAGAATGCTTTTTTGTTATTTTTTTTGAAATCCTTTAGTTCTTAAATGAAAGGAGACAACCAGAAACCTTTCCCCATTTTCCACTTCTATGCTCTTGTATTTTCTAGACATCAATCATATCTACCCTTGCTTGTCTCTCTTCCAGCCTGAAGAATCTGGTCACCTTTGTTCTCAGCTGAGCGCACACTGTTTATAACTTGATGTTGCCACCTGTCTACAACAGCAGAACCTTTTCCAGCCTGACTTCTTGCTGAGATGTCAGCAGAGGGATTACGACTATGCACACAACTCAAAATGCAGATTTATTGTCTGTTAAGTGAAATGAATTGAGATACTCGAGTTGTCTTTTCCACTCTTAGATCATTCTCATAGCTCTTCTTCAGAGCCTCTTTCTGCATCCTCTTTAAATTGTTGAACACACTAGTCTTCCTGGTAATTGCACACGTGCTAACCTAGCAGAGAGGTAACCTAAGCAAACTGTTCCCAACAGCATTTTTTTGGCCACAATACTATCCTCATGTTCAGCTGACGGTCCACCGTGGCTTGCAAGCCTTTCTGAGAGCCATGGCTCTTCTTCAGGGGAAGGTCTGACATACAGTAGTGAATGAACCCCATGAGTTCAAGAGGAATCCTAAGCCAGAATATGAGGCTTATAAAGGTGATCTTTGCAGTTTTTGTTTCTCCAAAGTTTATAGTGGGCTCCAGACTGCTCAGTGTCAGTGGTCTGGTTTCTCTTTTATTTATCCTCCAGGTTTCATGTCATTATTAAATTGGTCAGTAATGATTTTATGCCATAGATAGAAACATTAAACGATTGTGCCCATGGAACTCATCCAAGGAACATCCACTCAGTGCTGAACCCTTGCACAAATCTTCCTTACAGCCCATCAGTCACAGAATGTTTCTATCATCGGACTGATATGTAACATATTTATTGGGTATTGCTTAGCTCCTTAGTCAAAATCCTTTGCATTATCAAGTCAAATGCCTTAGAGATACCTAATTATATTACAACACCTTTAGCAATCAAGCTTACAGTCACTATTTTTTTTAAAGTTAGCTTAACAAGATCTATTTTCAATAAACCCATGGCTATTGGCATTAATTAACTTCTCTTAAGTCACATCTATTATCAGCCATTCTTATGGTCCACAATCTACACAAGACTGACAAGCCTATAATTACTTGGGTCATTCCATTTTCTCTCTTTAAATATTGTCACAAGATTAGCTCTCTTTCGGTCCCCCAGAATTTGCTCAGCATTCCAAGACTCACGCTCAGTGAGCACTCCGAGAGCCACAACACTCTCAGCCCTAAAGACTTGTTTCAGAAAGACTCATTCAGCTACTCCCGCATCAGTAAGAGTTTCTTGAATAAAATTCACATGGGCTGGTAAAATACATGCAGATAAACCTGTTTCCTGAAACAATGATTATGAAGTAATAGCAGGATTTTCAGTTGTCTGTACACCATCAGATGTGTACTTTACAGCACAGGGTACCTTTCTAAGATTGATATTCTTTCAGGACACTATCTTCTGTGTTTTTCTTTCTGTTTGGCATGCACTGTCAGTTTTGCTAAAATGCACTGTAGATACAGCAAGTTGTTTTTTTTCTGGAATTGTAACAATATGTCCACTCAAAATAACCTCAGCAGTAAGTAATCCTTGAGTTTTTCCACCCCTCCTTACACACACATTAATTTTGAGATAGCCCAGACAAGATTATTGCAGACACCTACTTTATCATAACTGTAAATCTTCCTCAATTCTGTGATCCTACCTAGCAAATCTTTCAGAGCCTATTTTTTCCATCTGAAAGTTGTAGACAATGGCAACACATATTTTGAAGCTATATACATATGTAGCTCTTACATAGATTCAGAGCCTAATAATTTTTAAATACCACGTGATAGCTTATCCTAGTCTTGTAAGATGTTGTGCTACAGAGCATATCTGACATTAGTTTTATAGATCATTCCAATTTAAACTTTTACCTTACTGAAGTTGCAGACAGTGGTCTTAATTCTGCTTTACAAACAGAAATTAAGCAGCATGCTATCAGATTCTTAGAGGACAAGTGTTAAGTCTGCATACAACAACGGATTTTGCATGAGTGAAGTGCAGAGCTGACAAAGAGCCATGGCTCCATAGTCACCACTACTGAAAATGTCTACCACTCAATTTCTGCCAATTTAGTTTAGACCAGTTTAGACCAGCTTTATTTTTTCATAAAAACTTCATCGCAAATCCATGGGCCTGGATGGGATGCACCCACAGGTACTGAGGAAGCTGGTGGATGTCATTGCCAAGATGCTCTCCATCATCTTTGAAAGGTCCTGGAGAACTGGAGAGGTGCCTGAGGACTGGAAGAAAGCCAATGTCACTCCAGTCTTCAAGAAGGGTAAGACGGAGGACCCAGGCAACTATAGGCCAGTCAGCCTCACCTCCATCCCTGGAAAGGTGATGGAACAGCTCATTCTGGATGTCATCTCCAGACATATGGAGGAGAAGAAGGTGATCAGGAGTAGTCAGCATGCATTCACCAAGGGGAAATCCTGCTTAACCAGTCTGATAGCCTTTTATGATGGAATGACTGGCTAGGTAGATGAGGGGAGAGCAGTGGACGTTGTGTACCTTGACTTCAGCAAGGCTTTTGACACTGTCTCCCAGAACATCCGCCTAGAGAAGCTCAGGAAGCGTGGGTTAGATGAGTGGACAGTGAGGCAGATATTGAGAACCGTCTGAAAGGCAGAGCTCAGGGCATTGTCATCAGTTGTGCGGAGTCCAGTTGGAGGCCTGTGGCTAGTGGCATCCCCCAGGGATCAGTACTGGGTCCCATTCTGTTTCACTTTTTCATCAATGACCTGGATGACGGGATGGAGTGCCTCCTCAGTAAGTTTGCTGATGCTACCAAGCTGGCAGGAGTAGCTGATACAGCTGAGGGCTTTGCTGCCATTCAGAGAGACCTGGACAGGCTGGAGAGCTGGGCGGAGAGGAACCTCCTGAGGTTCAACAAGGGCAGCAAGTGCAGAGTCCTGCACCTAGGGAGAAATAACTCCATGCACCAGTACAAGCTGGTGGCTGACCTTCTGGAGAGCAGCTCTGCAGAGAAGGACCTGGGAGTGCTGGTGGATGACAAGTTGACCATGAGCCAGCAATGTGCCTTGTGGCCAAGGAGGCCAATGGTCTCCTAGGGTGCATTAGGAAGAGTGTTGCCAGCAGGTGGAGGGGGGTGATCCTGCCCCTCTACTCAGCCCTAGGAAGGCCTCATCTCGAGTACTGTGTCCAGTTGTGGGCTTCCCAGTACAAGAGTCATGGAGCTACTGGAGAGAGTCCAGCGTAGGGCTACAAAGATGATCAGACAGCTGGAGCACCTGCCCTATGAGGAACGGCTGCGAGAGCTGGGCCTGTTTAGCCTGGGGAAGAAAAGACTGAGGGGGGATCTGATCAATGTGTACAAGTACCTGAAGGGAGGGTGCCAATGGGATGGGGACAAACTCTTTTCAGTGGTGCCAAGCAGGAGGACAAGAGGTGATGGGCAAAAATTGAAGCACAGGCAGTTCCGCTTGACCGTGAGGGGGAATTTCTTCATGGTGAGAGTGACGGAGCACTGGACCAGGTTGCCCAGAGAGGTTGTGGAGTGTCCTCCTCTGGAGATCTTCAAGGCCTGCCTGGACGCAACCCTGTCTAACATGCTCTAGGTGACCCTTCTTGAGCAGGAGGGTTGGACTAGATGATCTCTGGAGGTCCCTTCCAACCTTACCCATTCTGCAATTCTATGTTTCTATGATTCATGCTAAGTGCAGAAAATACACATAGTAGCAGTTTTGAGACCGGATCAATATTTTTTTAATGGATTTGAACCAGCAGAATAATTTTATGCTTCTGATGTGCTTTGCATTACCTGTCCAAAAGGCACTAGAACTAGATTTAGCACAGATCCTCAAAGTTCAAATCGGAAAACTAAGTGTGGAGCTTTCTGGCTCTGCCTGGAAGCTCTGGCACTTGCCAGAGTCCTTCACCTCCTCCAGACCTCCTGTTCTGATCCTCAAACAGTTTAAGCCACATCTGGAGCATAGTTAATACTCCTTTTACTTTTCTCATAAATCTTCCCTCAATAAAATTTAAGATTTGACAAATTGAGTAAAAGCATTAAAATTGAGATTATTCATGCCCAATTGGTACTATCAAGCTTTGTGTTCATGCTATGGTAACCTTGTATCACAAGGTCTCGCTCCTGACTTTCCCAAGGAACTTGATAGGCATATAAGAACTTCAGATAATGATACTAAATACAACTACATATATTTAGAAAAAGGAGAAGTAATAATGGAACAGAACACCTAGTGCTAAGTGTAGAGACAACCTCATCAACATAGCTATAGATCTTATTCTGAGACAGGTAAGTACAAATAAACATTCATATTTTTAGTGATTTCATGTTTGGATCAACATCCACCTTCTCCTTTGCTATTTTCTCTTATCTACCAGCCTCTGACATGATACTCTGCCTACTAAACTCTACTTGAGCAGTCAAATGAATTGTGAGTAAATATGCCATATTCACACAAGAATGATGGTGATGACTGCTTAGTTGAAATAACTTGAACCTCCATCTCCAACATATTGCAGTTCATGATACTACAGTGTACCATAATAAAGAGCAAAATCTTCCTTCCCCTCAACCCCCAATTACCTCTCAACATACCATTTGGAATTTTATCTATTTAAATAAGCTATTTATTTGTCTGGATATGGCCCTAACATATTTCAGCAGTAAACAAGTGTCTCAAAATGATTTTAAAGGAATATAGCCTTAGCATTTTCTATAATGAGAGACAAAATTATTCTCATTTTGAAAGAGAGAGAAATGAGACGAGAATTAAAATGAACTGGTAAAGAAAGAGTAGAGGTCTCTGGCTGGAAACCTCTCAGGTTTCCTAGTGGTGTCTGTGATATACCACTGTCCTGTCTTTTACTGTAGATTAATGCCATGCTTTCCCTGCCTCACTGTACTCCATTGCCTAAAGAAGGCTAACAACTTCATAGGAAAATGAGATATGTAGCTATGTTAGTCTTCCATATTCAAGTTATTGAAAAATATAATAAGGCCATATTTCTCTATGCCACCAGACTATATCAATAGTTTCTTGATGAAATGTACCCCTAACCACAGTGGTATACTGTGAGTCCCAAAACAGCTTAGATTTGGATGAACAGAGGATGATAAATACATATTACAACTCATGAAAATTTTGATTTCGTACAGTCACACATGGAAACCTACTATAAAGTGCTATACTTATATGGCAGCATATTATATATGTTACATGAGCTGAATAAAATCATATTTCAGTGAATTCTAATAAAGTGAAATGTCACTTCATACATTTGAATTAAAGTCCAGTTACTTAAATGAATCAGGCTGTGCAAATTGCAATTTTAATAATAATGAACCTTAATTAGCAATGTTACGCTGTGGGGGAAAGACTTTCAAGATGAGCATGCACATGACAGTCCTGTATTTGATTGCTAAGTTAATGAATGTTACTTGAAAGTGTCCCCTCTCATTTTCACAAGTCAGAGACTTCTTAAAAGCACACCAACTCTGAGCACTTTGAAAACTATCAGTAACATACTAGATCATTGGCACCATATAAGAAATATGCTAATCTGATTATAAATATGAAAAAAATAATTTATTAGGTAGCAAATCTATTCTAAATATATTACCGACATTTAGCTTTTTTTTTTGTTTGGAGATTTTCTTCCCTTCAGAGAAGAGATGTTATTTTACCGGTTCCAGTTTGCACCTTTAAAATTTGATAAAAGCTTACACTGATTGGAATAGTTCAACTAGAATAAACAGATCATGACCGTATTTGGGTCAAACTGTTCTTAACTGCTTCCCCAACATCTTAAGGAAATTCTCAGGTACTTGATTTTTTTTTATTGACCTGGAAAGGGTCTGGATATATATGTGTTTTTACTAATCTAGAAAGAGTCAGCAGGGCTTAGACAAGATATTCACTGACCTGGAACGATTGCTACTTCAGCCTTGCTTGCTAGAGAATGATTGTAAAAGACTTTTAGCAACTTTGCTTTTATTAACAGATATTCTGTTTTGCTGTACAATGTAGTTAACCATATTACCTTATTCTTTAAAAGCACTTTGAGGAACCAGGTATTAATCAGAAGAATACTCTAGTGTATGCACAGCTTATACAGGGTGAACTATTTGGCATGCAATACTCCTGGTGTTTTAATACAGTCCTGCTCAGTCTCTGACACTGAAATGAAATCTGTCATCAAAGATCCCTTTTCTAGTGCTAGGACTTTTCGATGAACTATTTATCCTTTGCTAGAAAAAGCTAGTTCAACAAAATTAAAATTTATTGGGACCATATGACAAAACCCTTTTCCAGAAAAGTTTCTTGGTCAAAAATGGCATTTCTGAAAACAGTCAGCTGTGATAAGATCAAGAATTTCTAAATTTTCTTAGATCTAAACCTAACAACGTTTTGTAAGATTTTACATTGACTGTGTACCTCTGTTTCCCCATCATTCAGTATGCTATTTACGGGGGGAAGAGACATTTAAAACTCTTCCTAGGTGAAAAGATGACTTGAGTTTAAAGGTTGCTCCCCGTTCAAAATACCCAGCTGAACATCAACAGGCAGTTAGGTTTTAAATAATGTGTTCCTGAAACTCGCATTGCTAGAGTAGATGTTTTAAGATAACTCACCTAGATATACATGTGCTTTCACCAGAGATCTCCCAGTGCCTCAGCAGAAAAGGATCAAAGGACAATGTCTGCCCTGCACTCCTCCTGAAGGAGGAGTTACCAAAAAGATCAGTGCAGGAGTGTAATGTAGCCAAAATATAGACAAGAGATTGTTTCTGAAGCATTAATTTTATCCTCCTTAGAACCAAAAAGGGGATGGAGAGTTGCAGGAAGGATTCAGTCTTTAGCTAGATAACTTTTTTTTTCCAAATTAAAGCAATTTCTCCTCAAACAGTATCTGAGAACTGACAGGTTTACACTGACTTATACTCAGAAATGATCATAGATCAGTTTCATTATTCCCCTCCAGCAACCAGCTATTACAGAAACAAAAACCTTTTGTATCAAATCCTGTGACGGAAAGAAAGGTAATTTTTAGCAGGGTTACTTTAGTGAAAAAGGGCCAAATCCTGATAAAGAAATTATCAGAATAGAGCCAGATTTGCTTAAAATCCACACAAACTAACCATGTGAGTTGCAGTTGTCTGAATCTTCCACATAAACACATATGCTGCAATTCAATCATCGGTCATCTTTTCCATCTCATTTTCTAAAACTTCAGCAAGATTAAACTTCAAGGCGACAATCTCTAACATTCTGTCCAATCATCACTTATGATCATTCTTTGCCAGATGCTTTTAATTCTGAATGGTGGATTAGTGATAAGATGCATTCAAATACCTTCAAGGAAGCCAGTAGCTGCTACCATAAACTTAATAGAATCAGAAGGGGAAAAAAACTGAGTGGTAAAAAGATTTGTCTAAATTCACAATGTAGCAGTGTAGTGTTATAACAACATTGCCTCTATGTATGCTACCCAACTATTATTAAATAACTTCTATTTTTCCAGAAGAATCGTGATGACAAGATGTATGGATGGTATGATTTTTTTCTCTAAGTAATTTAATTACTAAAAGTATGGTTTCTCTTGAGCTGAAGCTATTCCCAGACCCAAGCTGATTTGCTGAAGAGGTCAGATTATCTCAGGTTAGATATTCAAACCAACACTGTCATTCTTGCTTCACCTCAAGGCTCAGTCCACACTTCCGCACTGTACGATACAGCTTTACAATCTCTCTTCTGTCTTACTGCTCCAGCAGAGTTTTATTCAAGAGTTACCTCACTTCCTCCTCTGCCGAAATACTCTTCCGCTTTGTATTTCAAAATTACTGGAACTGGCAACACAAACCCAGTTACTGCCCACTCCAGGCAAGCATTATGATCACTAACCTGGCGTTATTCACACATATTCAGTGAATCACAGAGATTTTGCCACTGTTTTACTCACAGTGGCAGAGCTCAAACAGGAGACGGATGGTCCATTTAAAGGAGGCAATCTGGGATCAGCTCTGTGCCTCCTAGATCCGGGTGGACACACACAGAACTACCCATGCTCCTGGGGGTATTTACAAGAGTGTCATGCTGAAGCCTGCTTTGTCCTCCAGCCTGGAGGTCCTCCAGCCCGGCCGGAGAACCAGGCCTTCCAAACACAGGAAAAGATCCATCCTTGCGTGCTAGTTCAGCAATCTTTTCCTGGGCAGTGGAAGACAACTTAGGTCTCCACACTCCAAGCAATCATCACAACTAAAGCAAGTGCCACAGAAGGGATGAATGGTTGAACTGCTGTTTCTCCTCTTACTTTTTCAAATATTTAATTCATTACTTTGCTTTTGTTAAAAGGGACTAATGCGGAAATCTTTCAAAAAATATATTACATCACCAAAATATTCATCTTGCCATTTCAGCAAGAACAAAATGAGAAATCAGATGAGACCTCCAGTGATTTTTAGCAGGTTTCTGAACTCCACTATACCACACAAGTGAGAAAGTGCAATACCACAAGCCAAGGAAACGTATTCATTAGAGTAAGGAAATACTTTCTTTCAGATTATCAATCTTAAAACTTGAGCAGCTGCTAAATTCATTTTAACTTTCATTTAAATTAAATTCTGAATCCTCATCAGAAAAAAAGAAAAAATAAAGAACATAGAATGGGGATTATCTGTTAATCACAACTATTTTTATTTTCTCCAAAAGACCTAGCTTTGATTAATTTCTTTAGCCAAAGTGGAGAACGATTTTCCATTATTATAAAGTAAAAGTGGGTATAATATAAGGCATGCAGTTAAAATAACTGACAGTTCTATACATGGTAATTGCTTGGTATCCAGCACAATCACTGTCAAACTATTTCTTCATTATTTGTGAAGAAATGTAACATTCCCTAGAGAGAGTGTTATTCCTGAACAGCTCTATGGGAATTTTACTTTTTAACCAAGGAGTACAATAGAGAAACTAATTATCAGAAGAAGCTAATGGACTTGTCTGCTTCAAAATAATCTAATATCATTAAGAATGACTACTTAGTGGCCCAATTCCTTGCATAGATCAGTTTCAGTGTACCTTCCTCAATTTACGCCAACTATGGATTTGATCCTGACAGTTTCTCTTTAAAAGAGATAGGTTCAGTCTAGGAAAGAAATCTCTTGAACTAGGCTTTTTACAGCAAGCTTATTTATTGGACTGCTAAGTTTTGATCAGGTTGGAAGGGGACAGCTGAAGGAGGTCAATCAATCAAACGAAATGTGGGTTATTCTGTTTTGTAAAGACTGGGACGTTACTATCTCCTTTTATAGCTGTGGAGACCAAGGCAGTAAAGATTATGACCAGCTTGCCGTTCTGCCCAGTGATTCTGCAGCTGGGAGAAAGGATGAGGACCTCAGAACTCGGCCTGCATTCCCAGCAACAAAGTAGATCAAACACACCCCACCAGCGATAGCCAAACTTCATAGCCAGAGGTTATACTTAAATAAAGTTTCCCAAAGTGTGGATTTCTAGTACGTGCAGCATATAAGTTACGCAGAGGATCTTCATATCATTCTTTTTTCTGTTCAACACTGCTCTAGCACATCCTTAGTTAAAGGGAGGTTTTGTGGTACTGCACACCCATAGTCTCTCGCTCAGCCTTTAGGAAGCAGTCAGAAACTTTTCTGCAGCTATTTTGAGTCACTTCTCTCATTTGCTTAATTCAGCAGCTCTCCCTCATTCTTATTTCTTGAAACTGGTTGACTACACAATCACCGTACACTTCATCATAGCAAGCTTCCCTCCAGTGAGTAAAAGTTCTTTCATGTATTTAGCAAATGTTAATAGCAGTGTGTTAAGTGTTGCCTGACCCCCCTTTTTTTTTTCTTTTTTTTTTTTTTTTTTTTTTTTTTTTTGATTCAATTTTGGCACTAAGAATACACAGCAGCAACAGAGCACAGCCAGAAATCCTGTGCATTGCACAGTTAAAAAGAAAATACTACCATATTATGCAATTGTTCCCCCACTGAAACAATTTTAATTTCCTTCTCTCTCCTCCATTTGATCACATTACAAAAACATTTTTCCAGTTTAAACAGATTTTTTTTTCTGCTTCATTACGTTAGCTTTTTCCCTTCCCTCATTTCTGCAGCAAGAAGAGCCCCACACGCACACAAGCACATGCACACACACACACCCCCTCTCCCAGTTTCTCTGCTTTTAGCAATAATTTGCACATAATGGAACAGCCAGAGGGGGGTTTGATCAATGACCTCTGTCTCAGAGACGCTGTTCCAAGGGAAACACATCTGCCAACATAAAGTATTGGAGCAATCATAGCTCAGTGAGCGCCGTAATAAGCAACTGTTACACTGGAGCCATCAGTCATGTTCAGTTACAGACCTGAAAGGATACGGCACCTCAGGGAGCAATGTCCTTCCATAAATTTGGGCAGCAATGAAGAATGATTTGCAATCAAGTAATAAAAGGCCTAAAAAAGGTCCACCATGCATACTAACATCCAATACAGCTGACAAAGAAAATAAAAAACCTTGGCATTGTTTGCTCGTTATGTAAACCACACAGCTGTCCAAGCAATTAAGATATGATTTTGGGAATTCTCTCGTAAAAATTTGCTAACAGCGCTTCCACTTGTGAAAGTGACATTCTTCTTTATCAGTAAAGTGCATTTCATTAAGGTAATGCAATTTCATCTAGCTTAATAGTAGGAATTGCTTAACCTTATGGCAAGAGTACGTAAACAACATAAAATTAATGACACTCTGTGCATTGTGGGAATAGATTTGCATTAGTGACAGCATTGATCAAGTAATAGAGAAACTAACATGCACTCCCAATTGTTGGTACTCTAGGGATTTCTGTATGCTATCTGCAATGTCATATTTCTGGTCTTCTGACTGCAAACCTGAAAAAAAAAAAAAAAAAAAAAAGAGGACTAAATCCACAGTAAGCCCTGCAATTTTTCAATACCAACCCTGACAAAATAAACACTATAAAAAGGACACAGGTCTGACAGAACACATCTGCAGAATCAGGCCAACAATATAAGTGAAGTAAGTGATGCTTAAGCGTTTTTTAAAAGTGGCAATTCACTTCAAACGTGCATTACCACCATGACTCATGGCGGGGGTGGGGGTGGGGGGGCGAGGGAGTGGGAGAAGGAGGATCCTCCATTCCCTCAGATGAGAAAATTTGACAGTGTGCTGCCACACTGCTTCACACTGGGATACTTTCACAGATCCAGTTATAGGAATCTCTGTCCTACTCACTTGCTGTCCTTTAACCACCAGTGGTTCAGGTGTGTGTCATTATGCAGCACACAGAGGGCACTTGGAGTCACGTCTGCTGCCAGCAGGATCTTCAGTGTGTTCTACCTACCTTCTCCAGTGATAAGACTTTAGATACGTACGTCTGTGCACTCATACGAACAAAACGTGTTTTGGGTGGTCTGACCCTCTTCCTCTCGGGTGATGTTTTTCTTTGGCTCCTTTTGATGGCAAAGATTAAGAAGCCCATGATTTCTTGGAGAAGATTTGGGACTTCCTGAAAATCTCTCGGGCCAGCATGAACATATGCAACCATAGCAGTAACCCCTATTAAAACACCAGTTAAAGAAGCTGACAGACTTCAGATGAGATTTCAGGCATTCACTAAAAACAGCAATGGAAGCAGTGCAGTGGAATTGAGATAATTGACTAGAAAGATTACTGGTACCTTTAGTGACCTACTAAAGCTAGAATTTGGCAGTGAGATTTCTGTGTCTTAAAATACATATATATACATATATATATATTCCAAACAAGCTTCCACATAATAGAATAAATTCTTGAAAAATAACTATTTTTAAATACCAGCAAGCCTACCATCTTACATTTAGATAAGGAATTGATTAAAAAACCACACACAACATCTCTTTTGGTCCAAGTCAGGAATGTTAGAAAAGTGCATTCAAAATTGTTTCATTATTATTACGTAATATAAATAATATATTCCTATATAAGTAGTATATGTATTATATATTCAGAACTTTTGCTTTTTGTATAAGCCAAAATTTACAATGGAAGCCAAAAAGTAATTCTTTAAATAAGCAGTTACTAAATGTTGGTTACTAATATTTATATACAACATTAAAGACTCTCTAAGCTCACCTTTGCTCCGAAGGAATTGCTTAACAAAACTCATCTGAAAGGCTCTCAGTTTATTAACTTTAGTACTAACAGTATAAACAAGAAACCCATCATCCTTGTAAGGGGAAGGAGGAAAAGGAGTGTTTTAGCAGAAATCAGTAAGTTACCTCTGCCATCAGGGAACACTGCTTTTGCTGGAGTTTTTGTTTTTTCAATTTATTGCTCATTTTAGAGCTGTTAATTTAAAAGACAAAAACTAATTCTGTCGTTCTTCCAGATGAAGAATGTAAAAGGAATTACTAACTACAAATCTCCTTCACTTAAATAACTTTGTGCTAAAAAATGCCTCTGGCTATAGAGACTCCTATTAAAGTAATGAACATAGTAGATAAGCTGAGGAAAGAGCAGTATTGGTCTCAAATCTCTTTAAGCTATAGCAGTGCAAGTGGTTATTTGAAACAATAGCGGGTGACACTTTCAGATAATACTGGATTTGACTCTACACTGCAAGTGTCCTTTTCACATCAAAGCCATTCCCCAATGGGAAAAAGATTCAAAGTTGTGAAAACATGAGTCATCATAGAACAAAACAGAAAAAGAAATTGACAGAAAATTGCAAAAAAAAAAAAAAAAAAAAATCCCAACAGTCAGCATGCTCCTTCGTTATGTAGACTTAGAGTGGAAAAATCAGACAAACAGCAATCTCTGACTTAAACATGCCAGGATGTCATTCCAGATGGCATTAACAAAAGCAGGGTAGAATGTACATCATAAATCTCAAGTCTAAAATGCATAAGTCAATGTAATTCCTAAATCCATGAACCAGGACAAGTTCTAGGTATAGAACAAACAGGTCTCTGCATGGATGATCTCTAAACCAAGTAAGAAAGGGATCTAGAGGATGCAATATGCAATTCCTTAAAGATATTTTAGTCCTAATCAGTTTACTGCACAACACAGTAGGACTCCAGGAAACCATAAGTAGTTAACAGGGTTAAATTATGACAAGGGAACTGATCCTGAGCAATGCTAAACAACTCCTGCAGGGTCTTAAAAGTCTAAGACTCAGCCTTACAAAATAAGCCTTTCTACACTTATTCAAAGAATTTTTTTCCCCTCCTTTTCTGCAAGTCAGCCTCCAGCAAGTCTAGGAAAGCTAAGCAAAGATCCTATTATCTTTATTTGCTATTATGCATCACACAATGCTTTTTAGAATTGAAAAATACACTCCAAAGTAAATCTGGACAAGAGATTACTGTCTCTTTCACAAATTAGTTCCCTGTTCTTAAAAGAAGGGAATAAGCCTGATAGTAGGCATTAGGGGTAGTGCCAAACAGCTGTCCAGGAATGGTTAGTTTCTATGGGAAGTCCTAAAGTCATTACTCATTTCTAAAAATAAAACCATTACATTGTGTTATTTCTTTTCGAGTTACAGCTGCTAGGACTTACAAAAAGCACTGACATCTCAAAGATAACATCTAAAAGAATCCCACAGATCTAAATAAAGATGTATCTTTGTGCACCAAGATAAGACAAAGTTCCTGAAATTCTCTGGAAAGGATGACTAAACCAGGAGGGCCACTATGCTCTAATTCCTTTAACACTTTGATTTCATTGATCCCATTCTTTATGTTTTGAACTCAAAAAATGCTATCTTCCACTTGTGATTCTCCAGTTTCTGCAGGATTGTTTCCTGTTCTTTACACAAGAAAGAATCTTTTTCTTTAAAGCTGATTCAACAATACTGACCTCAGCTAGGAATAGCCACCTACCAGCCACTGAATGAACACAGTAAATTGTGAAGGGTTGGGGAGGGAAAGATTCAGATGCTTTACTTTCTTCTGAATTTTTAAAAGATAAGTTATGAAATACCAGATTGTGTTCAGCATGCCAGTTTTATCAGCTATACTTTTTCCTGCGCCCTCCCTAATACCACGCTCTTTTGATTTTTGTGTAAAGCAAGGGCTCACACTTTCTCCCTCCTACTTTCCCCTCTCATGAACTCTTTTTACTAAAACTCTACTGTTTTTGCTTTCTGAGTGAGGAGTCAGTATCCTTAGCACAGGGTGCTGTTTTCTGCAGCTACATATGGAGCTCATGTAATGCAAACGACAGCATATTCAGTGCCCAAAACAAAGGTACCCCTGCTCTTTTAGATCTGGCAAAACATAAACTCCCAGTGATATGATTAAATTTATAAGTGGAAGGCCAACATATAACCCTCTCAAATTTTCATACACTTACAGTAAGTTGCACTACTTGAAAATAAGGCTGAGACTTTTCACATAGTTCATGCCAATAACTATGTATCTTCTAACATAATTAAAGCATTTTAATTTAGTAGAAAGCCATCTGTATCTTTTAAACCTCATTTTGATTAGACTCCCACTTAGCTCAGTTACCAATCAGCTTCGATACTGTCATCAAATATACGTTCAAGAAAACAGTGTCCACTGTTGTCCAGTGTCCAAATATACATTCAAGAATTAGTGTACACTACTTTGCATCAGGACTACAGAGATGTTACCTCACCTAATATACCATAGGTATCTTGAAATGGAAATCAAATAACAAAGATATTACTTTTATTCTTCTCTCCCTTCCCTCCAGCCCACATAGCACACACGAATCAAACATGTTTTGAATGTTTAAAGAAGAAAAATCACATGAAAAAAAAGAGCTCATGATACACAACTCATTCTAGTATCACCACAGACAGACATCATTCTGAACTATAATTTTCATGTATAAAATTAAGGGGAGCTATAATATTAACCAAGATGCTCAAAAGTATTTCCTGAATGCTGAGCATCTGCTTCTACATGAGACTGACTAAACAGAGTTACTTCGAAATCTAAACACTTGACCCACTGAAGACCTGGCCCTCCTGCTTGGTCTGGGAGAACCTAAAACTCCACTGACCTCGTGCCCTTATGATGCAGTATCTTATCTTTAGTTATCTTCTCATTTAAATTAAGGTCAATCTCAACTCTCTACCACCACTCCAACACTTCTGACCTCTTTAAAATTTTTTATGAGAAAATATTAAGTTGGAAAGAACTAGTATTAGCTATTTATCATCTAGCAAAGCTGTTATTCATTTCAAGTGATTTCATAACTGTGAGTGCATTTACATCCAATCGTATTTGCTCTTCCCTAAGCGTACCCTACTTATATAATTATTGTTGTGCTGCAATTTAAATCTTTTTCCTTTTTCTCTAAAGAACTGATATTTCCTGCATAACTTTGGCCAGATTCATACAAACCTGAAGGTCTCAATGGAGGGGGAGGAAAAAAAAAGCAATATTTTGGCATTACTTTCTGGCTTTCAAACAGTAAGGTTGAGGAGAAAAGCCACAATTAATATATCAGAGATCTCTGCCAGGCTTTTATAGCATTACAGGATTTTTCAGCTATAAAGAAACATATTGAATCTTTAGAGCACAGCCCATTCTTCACTGCTTCAGTTGTCTCCTTTTGTTTACAAGTCCCTGCCATCCTACCCTGTGAATTGAATGCTAAACTATCTCTAGAGAGATGTTATATTGCTTACAGAATGCCTCAGCAGATGGTGCTTCCTGTTGCAACAGAAGGCTGTGATTACACCTGAATTCTTCAAGAACTCTAACTTAAACAGAAACACAAGATAGATGAAAGTCTTAAAGCTCTATCCTTTTCATCCTGTTTTACCACATTTAGAATAAATAAATAAATAAAACTCTAGATTTTGGAACTGCTAACTCTCTATCACTGGAACAGTTTGTCAGAGTGTTGCTGACACAGCCTCCATTTCTGATATTTGGTCACTGTATATCTTGTTATTGCATTGTTCATTATAGTTATAAAACGGAATAGACCTTCACCAGGAAGAGTCCATAAACACAAAATGAAGCACCATGAACACCATCTGGATTCAAAAGTTCAATGTTCTATAGCAGTTTGCTGTTGCATGTGAAATGGACCTTTTTACAGAAGATCTACAAAGTCTTTGCAGCTGCATGCATCCAATCTACTCTAACTGATCCTTTAGTTTCAGTAAAATGGAAGAAATCCTAAAAGCTAATATAGGACCATACAATTTTAAAGCAAGACCCACAGTAGCATCAACACCCACAACAGCTGTTAAGTGTGCATGTATTGTTTGGATAATTATCAGATATATAAAGAGGCATCAAAAGGCAGCCATCTAGAACAGAACATTCCTATAAATTACTTTCCTGCTCTTCATCTCCCAAATGCTGCTCTGCACTGTTCCCCTGGCTGGCCTATACAGCTCATACAGACAAGGTAGGACAGAAGGGGGTCAATACTACTTTTGGGGTGTATTGTTCCCAGATTCACTAGGCAGAGAAAGAACACTGTTAGTTGCTTGATTGCATTGTCCCCTCCCTGCATCTACTGCTACTAGTTTTGTTTTTCATGGTCTGAGTGCTTTCAGCCATCACCTAGATGGAAATCAAAACCCATGTTCAGCCCCTTTACAGGGCTAATGAGTTCTTGGGACTTTGCAAAATGGAAGCAGACAAGAATAGGCCCAGGTCTTTCCCCTAATGGAATTTAATTGTTTCCTTGTATTAGTGGTTATTTAATTTCTACTAGTTTTCATACTACAGAAATGAAGGAGACACATTTTCATAAGAGATATAGTGTGTTACTAGTACATGAATCTGCCCATCATCTTAAACAGCTGTTCAGTGAAGGTGAAAAGGCTAGGTTTCCTAACTGTCATAGGAATGCCATAAACAGTACTCCCATTACAGGAGGCGTCCCCAGACTGAACTAAATAGGAAATTAAACTTTTATCATAGGTTCAGCAAATTTTAATCATCTTCTCACCTTTTACATAGGCAGAGGATTCACAGAAGTAAGTTACCCTTGTTTTGGTGGGCTTTCAAAAATGAGGTCTCACTTTTGAAAACTGTTTGTAAAAGTTACTAGTTTGAAGAGTCTTTTCAGAATCTTAGTGGTTTCAAAGCTTATTGATTTTTTTCTTTTATAAAGGCATGTAACTCCCAAAAGTAAATTGTGACAGATCTGGATGGTAGATGGCAATTGTCAAGTTCATTCTTTAGAATAGCAGCAAGAAGTTAAAAAACTCCTCTTTATGTCTTCCCTTGCATTCTCAGGGTGCATCTATGTAGTGCAGCAAAGAGGCATGTGAAGATATCCAAGCAGTTATGTTACTATAGGTTAGTCTTGTTCACACTAGACTAACCTGTGCAGGGCCTTGGCCCTTTCCTTCAGTCTTCTTTCACCTTTGCCAACCTTACAGCTTTCCTGCTTCCTCTCTGCTTTTCTTAAGGTCTCTGCATTCATGTTCCTCTCTGCTCCTGTCTCTAGGTGCTCTCCTGGCCGTAAAGCTCAGCCGCTCTAAGTAAGATGTCCTCAGGCCTTTCTGTTCAGAATCACATTTCTCACCAACCCAAATATCTGGCTGATGCATCACTTCATGTGGTTCAGAAATGAAGAGCTCATGTGATCAGGACTGATCGGGACAGCACTAAAACATTACTCATCATGAGCCTAGCCAGCAACCTAAAAGGGGACCACTCAAAAAGATGTGGGGGAATAATTAAAACTCATAGTTCAAAGAACATTTTGTTTTGAAAGCAATATCAAACCTAGTTTTAGTTAACTAGGTTAAATTTTCTTTCAGGTATCAGTGTAGATACAGGCCTGCCTAGGTATAAGAGTACATTAGCATGAAGGGCAAATAAAGGAACTGAACAACACTAGCATTTTTGTTGGAATACAGAAAAAAGAAATTAACTTGCAGTGATCAGTTCAAGTCAGGTAAATTTCCACCACCTGGAGCAATGCACATTTGAACACATGAGTACAGATGGGAATGTTTTCACTCTCCCTCATTATTGGGTCAAAACTTGCTCACCATGGTGATCATCTACAATGCTTTCATTTCTTTTTCCTGTATATAGGCAAACATATGATCTTGTTATCTTCCAATTATTACATTTTTAAAAATCCATCCTATTGCACTAGCATCACATTACTACCTTGATTCAACTTCTTATGCCATCATTAAGATACCACATCAAACAATCTTCTAAAGGTCCTACTTCATACAGTCTGTCTTTCCATACTTTCTCTACTCCCTCTCAGTTTTGCGTGCTCGTCTGTTGATGCCAATAACATAATTTCATCTTCCATATGTTCGCCTACTCTTTCCCTGCCACTGCTCATCTGTTGATATCAGTTAAGTAATTTCATCTTCTCGCATACATCTACTCTTTTCCTCCCTTGTGTGTCTCCTCAAAGTAAAAGCCCTGTCCCTAAGCTATTCACCATAACCTCCTACACTAAATTTTCTATTTAAAAAGTCCTACTTTTCATATAATGAGAGAAAAAGAATAAATAGATAGAAAAAATAACTGCTTGGTCACTGTCACCATTGTTTTTACTCTTCTTGTTTTCTCAGGACTATAGGCAGCTCAGTCACTCCAAGCATACAGAAGGATTTGATCTTTAAATAGGAAGAATAAGTCTTATTTTGGTCTGGTTAAAGAAAGTTCATCCACCACTCTAAATATAAGGTAGTTTTTTTTGTGTGGCCAAAGTTGTTGCACACTTGGCAGGACAGTTTTGTTAGGCAGAAAATCTACACTTAGGAGTGTACTTTTTCCACCTTGGTGACAGTGTATAGTCACTGATTACTTTCTTATCAGACAAATCCATTTCCTTCTTTCCCCTTAGACTGGTTCAGAAATATCCTCTATTATTTAAATTGCACAGAGCATTTTCACATATTTTTCTAGCTACTATGGAAAATAATTCTTCTTCCTGTGCCTCTCCTTAGTTTTAAGGCAGAAATTCCAGCTTCCACAAGCTTAGTAGTCCATTGTCACCACTTTTTTCTGAATAGAACATTTTTAAGACAGAACTTTCTGTTTCCAGAAAAATCACTTTAAATCTTTTGAGGTTTACCTAAACATCTTAATGTTTGCCAAACATACAAACCAGAATTTGTTGGATTCTCTGAAGGGCAATAACCCCTTGTACATTTTTGTGAGGTACCCAATGCATTTCAAGGGCAGCTAATAAACAGTGAGCTGTTCCAGACACTGCCAAAACATTTCCAAACTTTGCCGTTAAGTTTTTTCCATGCTTTTTTTGGTCTGGAATGAGCATTAAGTTGACAATAATAGAACAGGACTGGACTGAAGAGCTGCTGAAGGAAGGGTCCTTGAGTGATGTGTGAGAAAAGAGTGATGAGATTCAAGCAGTGAAGCTAACTTATGTATGAAGACAGCATCAATAATCATTCTTAGACAAAGATGTTTAGGTGTACCCTCTTTTTTTTCTTTAAGTAGACAAAAAAGTTTTTGGACTGTAGTCTAGGTGTACTAGAAATAATGTATTTCTTTAAGTCCTCAAAATTCAGCATATCAGCTACTATGAAACCTGCATCCCAGGTGATACCTATTAGAAAAGCAGCCTATGGTCTTCATTTCTTCATCTTCATCCTCACAGCTATCCTCTAATGTAGGCTAACATTATAGCTACGCTTCTTAGGTGACATAGCGAGGGGAAAGAAAGCAGACAGCCTGTATTCTTGATGGTATTACATACATAAGTATCATTAAGAAACTGGTCAAAAGCACCTTAAATGAAATTGACAGGAAGTGAATGGTACAGTAGAACCGGGATCCAGTGCTTATTAATGCCATTAGATTAATCCCCTTGGCTCCAAGTCCCCTTTCCAAGCTAAAGCTTTTTCACATCTTTGATTATAATGGCACACTGTACGTGATTATCAGAGTTCCAATATTAGGCAACTTGAAAGGAGTTATATCTTCCTACACTGCATATAGCACAAGTTTCCAAAATCAAAAATCTTACTGCTGCATTTACTTCAGCATTTCTCTAATGAATGCTAAACAGAAAGAAGATGAATGCTAAAGTGAATGAATAAGCCTAAAATTACATTCTTTACCTTGGGAGACTGTTTAGAAGACTTCCAAAGACTTTCTGGTATCAGCCATTTTCATCAAGGTGTAGTGTCCACATCTGAATTAAATCCTTTATTTCTCTTCTGTCCAGGACTTGAGACACTTTAAGATGTTTATCAAATTTCATAGCATGTTTCCCAGGTTTTAAGTACCATTATGATGTTAAAAAAAGGTCACACTTAAGAGAAGTTCATACAGGAGCAGTTCAAGCTAATCCAAACCCACTAAGTCTTCAGCCATAAAATCTATTCTGTGGGCAAGTTTCTCATGTGAAACTCTAATGTGAAATCATAGAATCATAGAATCAGTGATACTACAGCTTGTTTTAATAATATATATTATATATATACACATTTTTAATACTATGCCTAGAGTTTTGCCTTTCTCCAATTAGCACTTAATTTAAGAAAGCAATATGCATTGCATGTGAATAAAGTTATTAAATAAAGAATTAAAACATGATTTAAAACAGGCCACACATATATCATGAATGGAAAGTTTTGGTGCAATTCTGATTATATTTATTTTGGTTACTAAGTACTTCTTTACAAGAGATTGCAACCCCAGCAGGAAAACACACATGTAATAGTAACCCATGTTCTCAGAAAGCATGAATACTTACAGCATCCTAAAGACAGTTACTGTCTTTGCAGATGGCTATTAATAATTTGAGGGAACAAACTCTTATAACAGAATTAAAGTGCTGGAACAAAGAAGCCGAGGTCTTAAGACAGTTATCAGCTTAAAAAAGACAATGTAGGTAAAGCATTGCTACTCTGTCTCAGTAAACAGAAACTTCGAGCTTTGAGCTAGAGGAGCTCTAGAGAGAGCGGTTGTATGGAAAAGTGTCTGACTGACATCTTTTCTCCAAGAAACTAGTATCAACAGATCAGCAGATCCAAATCAGTAGGTAAAGGTATGCGGTATATTTGTCTGCAACTGTTTCAGGAGTTGTGTAACAAAGTCAGTTACGTCGTTGCAAGAGGAAGTTATGCACGTAAGTTAAACTCTACTTTTAATACTGTAGGCAAACTACCTACATGAAGAGGAGAAACCATTTTCAACACATTTAAACAGAAGATGTACATGGTATTTCTTTTCTCTGGCATGAGCTAAGAGAACAATGTTCTCATCTAAAAAGCGAGAGTTGCAGAACTGATTAGCCCTCTGCACATTTCTCCTTTAAAGTCAGTGAAGGATAGTGAGGACATTCTGCATTTCAAGATACCAAGGAAATTGCTCTGAGTTCCTAAGTAGCAGGTTAAAAGCCTTTCTTTAGGCGCATATGTCTTTGTGTTCTGCAAAACAAGACAGAGATTAAATACATCTGTATATACCTCAGTTTCCAGGTATTCACATGTTTTTATTTCTTCTCCTACAATGAAAAACAGATAGGTAATAGTAATGGAAGCAATGGGTAGGTTAGAAAAATTTATGTGTTTATTAAATTGCTCAGACAACACCCTCATAAATTAAAAGATGAAGCAAGTGTGACCAGCACACAGCATTAGTCTTTGCAGAAGAAGTACGAAGCTCAAGCCATTCACAGCTTTTTCAGGAGGTTCAAAAAAGCAAGCCATGAAGAAACAATTAAGATTTCTCCCAGAAGAGAAATAAATAACTGGGGTTTTTTAACCACATTATGGCAAGCCCAGAAGTATTGTACAGCTACTTCTCCTGTCCCCTTCCCCTCCCTCATAAACTTTCAGCCAAGAATTACAGATCAGTCATGATGATTAACCAACCCTTTTTTTGTTCTGAATCAGGTAAGAATGTTAACAGCACTGTATAAATGTTTATTAAAGGGATGGCTACTGATGTGCTATAAAAGGGATCTTTATCAACGTGACTGTTTAGATGTTAATTTGTTGCAACACTACAAATAACAAGCCCTTGTTTTGATAGTAGCTTTCAAACTGCTGAACTTTCAAATACTAAACTGTATCTATAGTGTTTACAGTTGCAAATGCTGGGGCTAACAATTAAATGCTCTTGAAGCCTGCTGTGGGTATCAGTGCATATTCATACTTTCGCGTGCTTTGCTGCTGTCAAGGAATTTTAATACTTGATTCAAGCACAGAAAAAATACATATACACTTAACAAGGATTAAATAGTGTCTATTGATACATAACAGGATTTTTTATGAATTTACAATAGCCTACAGAATTTAGTAAAAAGTAATAGCCTCTCCCTAGATTCTTTCCAACCATCATAGAATTTAGTCAAATTTTGTCAGTGAATAAATCAGACTTAAGTGTGTCTGAATTACACCCACAGATCATAGCAAAGTGAAGAATGCTCATAAATACACATCAGTGAGATGACAGGCATAATCATTGCCAGACCTAGCAAAAAAGGACATTTCCTTTTGCAAATAAGCAGTGACATTGGCTCAGCTTCTCTGATCTTACCATTTTGAAATATGGTGCAATTTCAAACGGGAATCCTGATCTGTGTTTTGTAATCTGAACGTGCATCTATCGGGAAACTGCATGGAATTTCATGATGTTAGCTGAGAAATTTTATACTAAATACACATGTTCTCCACAATTTATGAGGGCTGTTCTATTCATGCAAACCAATTAGCAGCTGGATAGAAATGAGTTATTTTGCTTGGTCAATTAAGAAGTAAAAAACTGAAATCTTCTGAAATGTTATTTTTCCTACGTATCCAGTAATAGACTTGCTTTCAGGTAAGGATGTCAGGTGCATTGTAACTAAAGATAAATGAAGCCATACTCTTTCGAAAGGCTGTGCCAGATGTTACCCTTTTGATGGTACTCTTTGGAGGTTCTTTAGCATAGAGGGAAAAAATATTTTCTCAAGCATTTGACAGACATAGACACGTACAAACTTAAAAAAAAATGGAGTTAAGTCAGTCCAGACATGTCTACACTTCACAAGCAGAAATGAAAGCTAAACTAGCTCTTTCCAGAGAGCCAGAAGTGCAGAAGGACATCATTGTTACTTTGCATTACCATGCCTGAGCTGGTATTTTGTGGCTGTACTTTCTCTTTCATGGTATCAAGTAAGTGTAAGTATCATAATGACATTTAAGGAGATTTTATTTTTACTGGGGTGCTAAGCATCATAGGCAACACTTAGGGAAAGAAGCAGCGATTCTCTTTAGCCAGATTATTCATTTTTTTATTTTATGTTTGCATGTCCATAAAGCAGAGCAAGTTGCTGATATATGAAAAAGCAAGATTTTGCAAATTTCATCCATACAGGAGCTTTGAAATGCTCTGCTCTGCTCGCCTGCACTATCAGCTCCAAGACTGACACCTAGTGCACATGATGCAGCTCTGCTACTAGTCAAAACACCAGTCCACATTAACCTTACATTGATTTCCAATAAAATGAACTAATTCAACAGCACTGAAATATTCCTATTCCTTTTAGCCTCCAATCTGCATACATATTCTAATTGTCATTTGAATCTATTAGAAGAATAGCAAGCTTATGGACCATGATCTCAGCAGAGTTCATCCCTTAACAGTTAAAGTTGCTGGATCATTAATATCAATAATGAGCTAGAACCGCAATTAGTGTCTAAATGAAATATGCCATGAATTATAGATTTATTATTTTTGTCAGTGAAATATACCACCACACAGCAGGCACAAGCATAGAAATAGTACCCTGTCAGAGACTTCAAAATTGCCAGTTTTTCCTAGAAAGCATCCAAGAACAATAGTCTGTTAACACTGTCATTTTATGGCCAAACAAGTTGTATAAAGCAAACAGTACAGAACACAACAGGAAAATTCAGCAAATTTTTATTAATGCTGTAAAACTGCAAATTCTTGAACACTGTCTGTTAAAAAATCATTCTCTTAACTGCTCAGCTGACCTGCTTCCCTTCTTTCTCAGATCTTTCCCCCTTCATCAGCTTTTGGGCTCACCACTCTTTCTGGGCTTCATTTTAGATACTCTCTCGCTATACTGTCTCAAGCTAAAACAGCCAGGCTGCATCACTTACCTGTTCTCCTTTTTCTGCTCTATGCTTATTTTCCTGAATCTGTGGCATAGCAAGCTCCTGAAGCTGAACTTGATTCTTACACCTCAGTCATGCACTTCCCAATGAAACCATTGAAATCCTGTTCTCACAGAGATACGCTGTTTATATAGCATTAAAAAAATGCTTATAGTTCCAGTCCACAAAGATCCCACTTTTACCACTCAAACTCCTCAAACATTTTACTCCCCCACACCAGGAAGAATCAAGTTAATATGAAAATACTTTTCTATAGGGCATGCCATAGGTTATTTCTACATGAAAGTCAACAAATCCCTTCTTCTCTGAATTGATCTTTTCTCCTACTCTTTAAGATAGAAATGGTCCCCTTCAGTATCCTATAGCAAGAAACAGTTTATTATATATTTTATACATATGTACATACACAAGTATATGATAAAATATCATGAAGGCCTAATAAGTTTATTACACATAAAACTATGGGTAACAAAACAGCTTAATAACATTAGTTTAGTTTTCATTTATTATAAAACATCCAGAGCACACCAGTAGATCAGGATTTGACATTTCAGCAGCAGGAAAATCATTTTGCTTAAATCTTTTATCAGTGAAGAAAAGCCATCATTTCTGAATGCTAATGTGTGAAATACAAAGTGGCCAAGTAGTGACTAACTCTCCAAAGTTACTAATTACAAGTGAGCTGTAATTTTATAAAAGTTTGCATCAGACGATAAAACATCAAGACTCCTGGTACTCAGCTGTACAGAAGAAACACATACTGCAGATTGCCTGCAACTCAGCTAGATTCTTTCCAATATTCCTTCAGCAGTTTTCCAACACAGTTCTCTGAAAAGATGCATGCAGCAGTTTATGAACTTTAATGGTCAGAGAAGACACAAATCTTCCTGTTCTAATACATTTGGCAGTCATGAAACAGGAAAGGAAAATGCCATAAAAAGTGCTGCATGGAAGAGATACACATTTGAAATTTATATATATAGTCTATCTACGAGCAGTTTTCCCAAAGTTTTACACCGCACAGTCTGAATTTTACATGACATTTGAAAGAAACTATAGCTCACCCAAAAGGAAAACAGACACTTCCAAATCCTACTTTTCATTAAAAAATTGAAAAAAATAATTTAGATTTGCAATGTATCTAACATTTTCTTGCAGAAGCACTATAAAGAAACCTTTCCTACAATGTGAGAATGAATTTGTCACATAGTAAAGAAGCAAAGATGTTCTCACCGTCAACATCTATCAGCAAGACAGTGCACTTTTAAGTGCCTGGCTCCCCCTTCTTCTCAACACAACCTCTTGAAGGACCCGTTCTATCCAGACTCCCTTCTCTGTGGGCCACAGCCCTCGAATCACAGGGATGAAAGCTGCAGTGGTTCACAGTTTGGGTAGCATAGATCTGTCTCAGACTGGCACATCTAGAGAGCACAAGCTGGGAGCAGTGATTTGAACAGGAAAACAAACATTTCGTTGCTTGTCTATGCTTCTCTTGTCCCACCTTTTGCAGTGGAAGACCAAGGAAGGCAGTGCTTGCTATGAAGTAGGAAGCTTAATTAAGACTGAGGAAGCCTTGCAGGTGAGCAGGAGTTGAGAGTTATATGACAGAACTACTCTGTAAGCCTAACCTCAGCTGGGTTTTGAGGTTTGTATTTACAATGAAAAACATTTAGATGTCAGTTTGGATAGCTTTTTTCAGATGAAGGGTTTTATTCAATAAATGGCAAAGCCAAAGAAAGCATTTGCCAGGCCACTGATTTAAGTTCAAAATTCTCAGCTTGTAATAAACTAAGTGGGGGGGGGGGGGAGGAAAAAAAATCCCTTAGGTTTCTTAACATTTGGCTTGAAGAACTCTACCAAGAGCAGCAAGTGATCTAGAGACCCAGCTGAATGGTAGCTTACATCTAGCACCTTCAGTTCCTAGTCCTTCGTGCAGTCCAAGAACCCACAGCACTACACAGCACAAAAATTCAGAGCCAATATTCAGTGAAGAATTTGTGGCTACACAAATAAGCTGTAGAAGCAAAGGCTAGAAAACACCTGTTATATTCTTGCAGTTGGAGAAAAGGGATGTCCAGAATATTTATGATGAATGATGGGAAAAGCATTCTGGAAATGTTAAGCCTGAAATTCACGCTATTAGCACTCCTCTCAGCAGTAGAATGTCAGGGTTCAGACCTCTCACTCTCCCATAACCACTATTGCCATTGTAGAGCTTTTTCACAGATCTGATTTTCACTTCTGAAGGAGTAATTTGACAGGTTGAATACTAACACAGTAAGAGATCAACAACCCTTGAATACAACATGTATACAATCTAAATAAAAATAATATTTAACAAGTTTACCTCATTATTGCCTTGAAGCACAAGCTCGTATCCGAGGACAGACTCATTGGTCTCATTCTAAAGACATCAAAGGATCCATGCGTCAGAGTCATTGTGGATGTGCAGAAAAACTCAATTTTATACATACATATATATATATATATATATATTTACACACACACACATATATATATGTGTGTGTGGTCTCATCATGCATAAAATATAGAGCACAATCTGCTTATCTGTAATAACTCCACTTGTTAGACTTATTCTGCACATACACTACTGCCCTCCAGCTTCTTCAGCTGGCCCTTCCTTACCTTCTGTTAGATAAGGCATGCTATAGGAAGAAACATACTGGTCAGTCATTTTCTACATGAAAGGCATGGCATTTTGCCATTTACCTCTAGACAACTCCCAGTCAAAAAGGTCAAATTTTTCATTGTGCCACTTTATTGCCATAGGATATTTCATGCTGAAAGGCCTTTTATCTTAGGTTCTTATCTTCACTAGTTAACATTCAACTCAACATCATACACCACCCTTCATCACCATCAATGTCAAAGATGCTATTTCAGGATCAGCAAGGGGAAAACCACTAAAGGTTTGGAGGATCAGTTCAAATAAGCATCCAAAAGTTCAACTGTTTATCAAAATCATTTTTGTTTCTAAAACCAGGCTGGAAATTTAAAATAAACTCTGTGATGAGCTTACGCCACAACATGCAAAGGACTCTGAAAAGAAGGATAAAATACATTAGGCAAATATTTGCAGTAGACTAGGAAGGCTTTATTTTTATCGGTAATTTCTAATCAGTAATTCCTGTCAGCACGAGAACAATTTTGATGAAATTGAAAACAGAAGTCAGACAGCACTCAAAGCCCGAATGAAAATCCTGCTTAAGAGAGTACCAAGCACTGATTTAACAGCGTGCAAAGTCATTTTCACACAGCTCCTTCTCAATTGCCCTATTTTAGGAGTACAAGTAGGGGAACGTAGTAGTAGTAGTAGACTGGTATCAGCTGTCTCCAGCTCAGCCCTGCCCCCCCTTCCTCACCTATTCTACCAGCAGGTGTTTCCTCCTCCTTCCGCTCTGAAGAATCTGCATTTTAAGGAAAAAGTATAACAGAAGTTAATTGGAAGGAAGGTTGGCCAAGAAACCAAGAGGGATACACAACTAGATGAGTCAGTGGAAGAGAGTTAATGTGCAGTCCCTTAGCAGGCTTGCTTATATACTGCCTGCTAGGAAGACAAGAGCTAAAAACTCAGCAAAATACATACAAAACCCTGCAGCTTATTAACAATGAAAAAACTCCATCCCCGGCAATATTTTATATGTTGGCAGCAATGCAATGGGAAAAACTTTTTTAATGGTTGAAGGGATTTGGTTTCAACTTCTCACTCCAAAAATGTACCTTTAGGGAAGTCCACAGATGGAAGATTTCACCTCAGATAAGAAATGTTTGTGAATACAGTTACAATGGAAGCTTTTCAACAACTCTTCCAGAATTTCAAGTTGAAAAAGTGTCACTGTTTAATTTTGTAACTATTGCAAAAATGATTAACATAAACAGACAAAGGCCTGAGCAGCAAGAGACCACCTTAGACGAAAAGATGGAAAATTGGAGGATAGTGAGGTCTGGATAAGTGTTCATGTATTTGATGAAAGCAGGTGGTGGGTATTTAAGTAAAATGCGGACTATTCATATTCACAAATCTCAAAGAATTGACAATACAGAAGTTGTGGGCTTTCGTTTGCACAGCAACACTAGTGCAACATTCACATTGCACATCTCCTTGCACTAGCCAGCTGGTAAGTGCTCCTACTTCTGAAATGGAAATACTCTGGTTTCAGGAAATCATTCTCAATCAGACCTGCCGAAACAGTGGCCTCGTCTTTCCTTGTTTCTTCAAGGAGCTGCTGAGTATGTCAGATCATTCATGTTAAATTATGCTGGATGGCATTGAGATGTGCACTACTGTCATCTAAAGGCTGAGCTGCAGCTGTCAAATACTTTTCACTGCAAGCATCCTGTAGCAATCCAGCAAGAGTCCAAAACAAGCAAACAGGACTTCATCCGCTAATTTACAGCTAGTTCAAGCCTGACAAAATAAACAACACGCATGACAACCTGAGCTTCTGAGAAGGAAAAAACAATCAACTCTAACTTCTTCAGCTGACCTGCAGATGAACTGTTTTATTAAAATCCCATGGCAAAATACAATTCTGGCATGAAGTGCAACAATCCTGTTGCAGCAGCAAATTTGGCTGTATATTTTAAAAATTTCCAGCAGGCAGAAGGAGAGAAATTAACCAGAAAGTATAAGAAGCATTCAGACAAGCAAAAATATTTGCCTACATACTTATACCTCAAATTGTACTGTGGTTTTAACAATTTGCATTGCATTAAATTACCAATTAAGGCTTTGCAATAATTAAATCTTTACCTTTTACATATTTATTGTCCTTACTGACCACTCTATTTACTTAGTAAACAATTCTTCTTCAGGTTGCCTGCAGTTCAGTCCATGCTGGGAAAACGCTAATCTCTCCCAGGTTTTAGCTTTCTCAGTTCCCCTATGCTATGGTTTGACCTGCAGGCAAATGAAGCCATTCAAATATTTGCTTATCTTGTCATCTGTTCTCATCAGACCTTGCAATTCCTGTCATGCCCCACATGTCAGTTTAAAGCATAACGTCATTAATACCTCTAGTGCACTAATGGATGCTTCACACATGAACGCATTAATGAAATGTGTTATTGTTTTCCCTCACAGGACATTAACAATCTCACTCACGCTGAGCCCCTGAAGCCCTGCAGTGCTGCTGAAAACCACTAGCTATCAAATGAACCCTCAGTTACGCCTCAGTAACTTTAAGTTCAAGTTTATCACTGAAGTGTCACTCATGTGAGGAGAAGATGCAAGCCTCTAAGGTCTTTTGGGCCCAGCTTCAATTACCATAGAGAGTAACAGGCGGCAATAACTGAGAGGGAAAAAAAGCACCGTGAAACCCTGTCAAGATAAAATAGGAAAGATCTGGGCATCAATGCAGTCATTTGTTTCTCCCCTTTGTCTATGGACTGGTGGTTAGAATAATGGAGACAGGATCGGTTTTCTTTTGCAGGATAGAAACACAGTCTCATTTCCTGATCGAGATATTAAATATAAGAGGGCATAAAGATTCCCTATGCAAACCTTGTTTAAAATCACTTTCCTAAATCTTAAAGAAGTATTTGCAGTGGAGCTGTGAAATGGCCCACAGCAAGTTACACAGCTTTTATGAGCAGGTTACCTAAATAAGGCCACTTGTCTTCTCTTAGGCTGTCCAGAGCTCTCTGGCAGCAGAAACAGGGTGGAAGCTCTCTCACATCACAGGCAGTGTCACTGCATTTTCTGAGAGTCAAAGGAGAATCCAAACCAAGGTGCTCCCTGCATTTGCATCCACTACAGAAATCAGCTCCAAGCCCACACTCTAAGTTTTCTTTCACAACGTCGGTGGACAAAGTTGGCCACCCTATGCTTAGCCTTAGGGATCAGAGCTCAGACCAGCTGGTAACTCCGACTTTTCTAGAAAGCGTAGTTTGCATTACCTTTTGCATTAAGAATTGGAATAAGAAAAATACAACAATATATAGGAATTTCACCAGGTTTTTCAGCTCTGAAATTAGGAAGTTTTCTCACATTTCAGTATTCCTTTGGCTCTTGCTTTATGCTCAAGCTGCAATGGTTCTGTGCAGTGGCTATAGCACATGGCTAGCAGCAAAGTCATGCAGAAAATAGATAATCGAGAACCTTGGCTGTAGAAAAAGTGAGTCAGTAAGTCCTGCAAAGGCCACTCCTGGCTTGTGATTGGAGCGATGAGACACCAGGGAACCACTAGCTTCCCCACTTATGAACGGTCTCAGGAGCCCTGTTATTTCCTCATGAGTCCATTAATCTCACCTCTCAAACTCGTTTTGATGAGCAGCTCGCAAGTGCAGGAATTTTAGCCCCCTTCATTTTCAGTTTATTGCCTGTCAGCTTCTGAGAACTGGTTCCTGAATACCTTTACCATGATATATTCTGCATGTTCTGTCTAGTAAGTCTCACAGAATGAACTAATGAGTTAAAAGAATAAGGCTTGTAATCCTAATTAACCAATAGCCCAGGAAATTAGGAACTTCCAAGAACATGGATGATTAACTGACTTCTTCAGGATAAAGTAGATTGTCATGAAATATTTTGTTCTCTCCAGGGTACCCAACAATAGTTACTTTTCCTTGTTTCTAGCACTGAAAGCAGAACGGAAACTGTATTTTAGAATTTCTAACAGTTACAGTGCAGAATCATTTCTCAGACTCATTCTCTTGCTCACACAGCCAGCCTTCTTGTGCAAAACATTTCCCTTTCTCTGGCATGCATTTCTATAAAGACAGAATGATAAAATCAATGTCAGCAGATGAGAGCTTTTTCCTCCCTGTGGATTTATTAGTGTACCATGTCCTCCTTCTCAGGATCTTACAAATCAGTGATGGATCACAGCCTCTCTGGCTCTGGTATCACAGAGACTGTCCACAACATCCTGATCTTTTCCCTTTATTGCCATTAGCTAATCAATACATCCCATAAACCTATGGCCGCCTGGTGCTATTACATGTGTTACTGGACTTCATTTCTGACCATTTCCAGCCAAGCATTTTTCATTACCTACTGATTTCTTCTTCTTAATTTGCTAATGAGAAGGCTTATGGGGAGATGGAGTTGTGAGGAACTTTTAACCTATTCACTGCCAAGTAAGGTAAAGTAGGCATGCACTACAGTTAGCAAGGATTTTTTAATTAGCTCTCCTTCATTTTTTTTTAAATGTATATTCACACACACACAGAAGGGAGATGTGTTCCAGCACTGCACGTGTCACCTGTTAACTATCAGGAAGGACAAATTGCCTATTATTTGGAGAGGCCCTACAGCACTGGGTTCAATAGATATTCACACATTTCCACATGGCTATCATCACGCCTGAGTCAAGCAACTCAACCATTTCTTTGGCAACATGCGCAGCAGCAAATTAAATAATGCCAGGGAATATTCCAAGGCACTGAAATTCAATCTTCTCTAGCACTAAAGTTTTGATAATGGCCTCTACTACTCTTCCAGTAAAACCTCCAGACTCAATTCAGGAATTGTTCAAGGTCTCTAGCACATGCTAATTGGCAGTTCAGGAGCAATTTCTGTGTCTGAAATGCAAAAAGAGTTTAAGGATTTGGACACAGGCTGCTCTATGCCAGGTGGCTGCAATGGCAGAGAAATGTTCTAGCCCCTTTTAGTTTATCTAGGGTAGATACAGCCCTAAATATCACTTCCTAAAAGACAAAGATATACTAACAACACACACACACACACACACGAGTGTAGGAGAATAAATACATAAAATACTATGGTACATTTGGATAATAGTGAGCAACTTAGCATACTCAACAGGAGAGAACATACCTATATCTATATTAACAAAATAATGCAACAGGAATCAATCTGCACATTTAAATAGCGGGTGCTGAGGCTCCTACACCTACACAACACACAGTGTGTGGGCAGGGGAGGGGAGCTGCTTCGATTTAGTCTGCACATTGTCAACACACGTAGTTCAAAGCTACCCAGTTTTCTAGTTTAGACGAGAATGAAGTTCTTGAAAAGCTGAGCACTGAGATTCTTTGTTTGTATCCACTCCACTACTGCAGACTCTTGCCCTTCTTGCTAAGGGGAGAAGTCCCAAGAGCACCAGCAAAGCCTGCACAAAAGCAAATTAACAGTAACTTTTGAGTAAGGTCTTGCAGAGAGAGGCAAGCTGCTCAGTTGTGGAGGTACATTTTAAAAGCTTTTTCGTTTTTTGTTTTAACACATACTCAAGTGCCTTAAGAAATTTCAAGTCAACTCTAGTTACAGTAAACTACAGTAAAATCATGACCTGATCACTGTTGCTGATGAACTAATATATTTATTTTAATTTATATAAATCTTTACTACCACTTTTATCTAAATGAAATCTGGCACAAGCTATAAAATCTGGACAATATTATTGTGCATATGTAGCATTAGAATCAAAATCTGTTTAATCAGTAGCTATCTTTTTCCCTTGTTTAGTATTTTCTTTTTCTCCACAATCTGTGAGCAGTTTCTGCTTTTACTCTCTCTCTCCCCATCAAAGCATGCAAAGCAGCTCTTTGGGCAGGGAAGAAAATCTCCCCAGTTGGTAATGCCTGCCTGAAGCTATTCATTCTCAGTATCTTTAGCCAGAGTAGCATCTAGCCAACATTTTCATTGGAACAGTGCCCAGATATACTACATTAATTCAGGAAACTATCTTTTGTCAGAGAGCATTAGAGATTATTACCTGAGAATCCCACAGTGCAATACATATATATATACCTATATATATATACACACACATATATATATATATGTATGTCTATATCCAGAAAAGTAGCCAATTTTCTATTAGAAATGCCCAAGGGGCAGATTTTTAGGGGCATTCAGAGTTTAAATATCTAGTGGAATCTGGGCCTGTAGGTACTTTAGAAGCTTTTCCCCTAGATGATTTTGAGATCAAATTTTTAAATATGTGCAGATGTCTGAAGTGTTTTGCAGCTATAGATAATGAGAAGACAGGAGGGAAGCCCTGCCTGTAGGAAAAAACAATAGCTTTGCTACAGAACTGCAGAATTTAGCAGTGATAACTCTTAGTGGTCATGCCTGCATTTCTTCTAGTGAGCAGTCTTTGGAGCAGCTGTGCTCACAGCATGCCTCCTGTCCGTGTGGCAGCCTGTGCTGAAGTGTCTCCCTGCACACTACACCACCAGACACACACAGCTTCACGCACTTTATAACATGCCCTCTGGCGATACTCCAGGCCACATTTGCAGGTTCATTGTCTATACAGGCAGCAAGTTATATTAATGTCACAAAGAAAGCACACATGGGTGTAATTAGTGGTGACCAGATAGCCCGGAGTCTGGTTCATATTTACCTGAAATGAGACAGAGTGAATTACAAGACTTCAGTTTCACTGTACGATTTTGTCAGCAAAGACAGGGATGGAAATGGAAAACAGCACAGGTAGCAAAGGGTGACAGCAAGGGTGGGGAGCAGATGGAGTTCTCAAAGTAACCGTATGCGACAAATAGGGTTACTGTTCCTATGATCCCCTACGCAAGACACATGCTGTTACAGCATCCCATGCTCTGCTGCTTCTCCCTCATCCCTAATCCAGGATACACTTCCCACCATGGGCCAGGAGACAGTGATAACATGATGCAGCGCAGTAGCGCAACCAGATGCAAGGCACGAAGGACACGATTTAGCCTATGGTGTTATCCTAACGAATGAGGCCAACTGAACATCTGAACCACAACTTCTGTGAAGTATTATAATGACCTTCACAAACTACAGTTCTGTTTTCAAGTTAGGAACCCTCTGCTTACTTCTTCACCACACCTTAACCACAAAAAAAAATAATAAAAAAATAACCCCCCCCCCACACACTGTTCAGTTGTATGCCCACACCCTGCAGCCTTTACTTTTTGCTTTACTTTAAGGCAATGCTTAAGACTACAAGAGTTAAGAGTCTGTGATCCCACCACAGCTGCTCATCCCGTCACATCACCTTCACACTGCACCATGCCACATGCGTGGATCTTTTCCACCAAGGACCATTATGGGGACCTGTGGGCAAGAGATGCCAGAGTAATGTTTCACTCTACCCTCTGACACCTGAAAGTAGCTGTCACACTAAGCACTATAGCTCTTCCTGTTGAGATAGATACACAGAGAGATAAACAGACACATATATACGTATATATTTTTTTAACTTGGTTATCCACATCAGCTCAGTGTTTGTAATGTATTTCCACTAGCTCTCCAGTTTCAACTCCCCAAATACATATGTATATTAAAGAAATTTAGTGCTAAGCACCCAGGGCAAATCTATCCCTGACAGTGTTAGTACACTATAGTTTATATCTCTAGTATTTCTCTAAGAAATATTTGTGGATGATACCATGTACTGTATAGGCAAGGACTATACAGCTGATACGCTTACAAGCAGAGTTAATTATTTTCATAGGCAAAGATAAACACACTACTAGTTCAGGAAGTTACTTAAACCTCTTCAGGAATAACTAACTATTGCAGCATACTATCAAAACTGCTTCACATTTTTTGAATTTTCATAGACATTTCACAGGAAGTCTTCTATTCAGTGTAACACAATCAAAGAAAGAAAATATTTTCTTCCAGAATTAATAGCTTAGTTGCCAAGATATATGAAAGCCTGTATAGATGCCATCTCATTGAAAAATCATATGTAAGTTCTATATTGACTTTGATATAATTAGGAATTTAAAGTACTTTGCACTACTGACACTAACCTCAGAAAACAACTTTCAATGGCTTTTAAAACAGTTCAGCAAGCCTTTGTCTGCATAAAAGTCATTCACTTGCTTCAGCTGTATTCATCTTTTGCCATTTTTCTGCACCCATTTGTAATAATTAGAGTCTAATGCTAAGGCAAGGAGTTAAAAAAATCAAATCTGCTTGTACTAATAATCTCACTAAAATCATTCATACAGCTGTCACAAAAGCTCCAAAGTCACCTAGTCAGGATCAGAAGTCACACCACACAACTTCAGAAAACAAACAGTACAAGTGATGCTGAGAACCATAACCGAGAATTTCATGTGCTATGTGTATTTAATGACTGCTGTGCTTGAATAGCATCACATTTTAAAAAGTGCTATCAGAAAGTTTTGACTGAACACCACAATGAAGAAAATACTGTTTAGTTAAGGTTAATGTTCTTTGTTTAGAGTAATTAATGAATTTAGATTTTGCATGAAACTCTGAAGGTGCAGTAATTCTCATTCATAAGTCAATATGCTGCTGCTAGTTAGTGGGCATGGGTAGAGAGTACAATCATTTTTCGAGTGGACACTATCTGAATCAACATACATCATCATCTTTGCACATGATGTCAGCAAAGGATGTGCAAACAAACTGCATCACCCTAGGTCTAACAAAACCCACCTGCATTTGCCCTTCTATGCCACTAGCTATGGCAGAACTTACCAGGTACCCGCAACTGTTCCCTCCTGAAAGTGTGAAAAAGACCAAAGACAGTACAGAATGTCTTGGACTCTTTCCCAAATTAGCCCTTTCCCTCCTCCTCTCCTCTTTTTCTTTTGTTCTAGGCCAGTTAATTCTGCAGTGGAGGTGGTCCCACACTCAAGCAACTGCCTCTCCCTTGCTAAAACGTATGCTTGATGCCTCCATCCATGAAAACTGCTCTAAAAACTGAGGTCTTCCTGAGCTCACCAACTAAACAGCTAGCTACTGCCTTCCTTGTTGGAAGCAATTTTCTCATTCTATTTAAGCTACTTTTCTTCAAAAGAAGATCAGTTAAACCTGCCAGTTCACACATGGCCAATGGACTGACAGCTACAAGCCAGCAAAGTGATGACACTGAGGAGTCTACAGTCACTGTCCCAAGCACTAATTTCACCTAGTTACACGGCATAAGCCAGAATCCAGGAGCAGTGCATCTTTCCTGAAATAGCCACAGAATATAAATAGTTTAATTATCCCTCAAGTTATTCAATTCTAAACCAGTACAATAAAAAAAGTGTTTGATGTTAATTAGCAACTTCTTTACAAATATAAATCCAAAAGAGCGGTCATCCATCACACTTAATTTAACAAAAATATTGCTTATCACTAAGTCTGTCAGAACAGCATAGCCCTGTAGGTAATTGCTTTATATGTTTATTAAAAGTGCATCTTTCTGTTCCTTGCAGTACATTCTCCCCAGTTAAATTGTGTTCTGATAGAATACCTTATCTGTATCTTGTCCCACCAATTCTGCTATAATCATCTGTTCTGGTTTCAACATATGTCACATTCCATCCTACATCATGATTCAATTTTATGACAGTACTGTTCATAGTATTACCTCTTCCATAATTCTCAAGGTTTTATTAATAAAGGTTTCTTAACCACAACAGTTTAGAGAGGAGACAATCACAAGAAAATTATCTATTTTTCTTGAGGTGGAACACTAGAAAAGCAATTATGACACACACTGGAGAGCATTCAAGGGCCTAGGAAATAAGATTGTACAATATTATGTTTCCTTTTCCATTTAAAGTGTAATAAGGCATGACAATGGTTATTCACAGATAACCACTCCTCATAATTTGTTTTGAAATTATTGCATTATTTAGATCATGCCAAAAGTTCTCCAAAAACATATCTATTACCTCTCTAGTAAGGTTTTGGCTTTTTTTGTAGGCTAAGAATTTCTGAGCACGTGAAGTTCAAAAACAGATATAGATTAAATCAATTGTTAGTATGAACATAGAGCTAGACTTGTTGTCCCAAAATCTGGGTGCGTTACCCAGTGTGCAAGCAACCAATAGACACACAGGGTCGAAATATTTGTTTATTTCATTTCTGCGCAGAGATGAGTGCTAGCTGGTAGATCCACAAAGCTCGCACCCCTTCTCCTCCTCTCATTCTTGATTTATACACACTTTTCAGGGAGTATTTTATACAAATCTTTCTATTGGTTACAGTTTCATTACCTCAGGTAACCGCTCTGCACTTGCGCTTTCACGTTCTTGTTAATTAGCATAGGAAGAGAAGAAGAGGCGGTAACATCATTATCATGTCATTTCCATCTCATTATTCATTTAGGGGTGTGAAATTTAATATGTTAATAAGCCTTAATGAACCTAAGGTCACTTCTAGGTTATTCTGCTGTTTTTGTCTTACCTACCCCTCGCAATCTTCAAAGCGCTGTGGTTTCATCAAGGTTATCTAGCCGGAGCTGGTTATCCTCTGCAGTACTGTTTTTCTCTCCCCCTTGTCCTTGAGTCTTGTTAACTGTTCGCAAGGTTTTTCTCACAGTATTTCTCTAACAGACTGGGTGATGAGATGTTCTAGAAACTGGAATACTTACTTTTACAGAAAAGAAATACACGCAACACAGAGCAATGTAATATCGTGCGTCCAAGACAACTAACTGGTGACACAGAACAACTGCTCTTTAACATACTGTCCTCAAGTAAAACCAAGTCGCTCATTCAGGAGGATCTGGAGTTTCAATACATTACAAAGGACTTCAACAGCTGACAGATTTATAAATGAAATAAAGAAAGAATCTTTCACTTAACACCTGAGTCAACTTTCCACCACAATATAAGGAAAGATTCTGCAAGTGTTTTGCAGTTTGATTTTAAAACTTAGTCCTTTAAATTGTTCTGTAGCGTATCTTCAAAAGGAGTAACAATGGTTTTGGTGTCATGGTTCTCATGCTGTGCTATAAAGGCCTATTTTTCATTACAGAAAAACCTCTCAATTGTATGTATCCATTAACAAAATGGTGCTATGTTTTTATAAAGAGGCAAAAGGGCTGTTGTTTATCTTTATAGACCTCTTTCCACAGGTTCATTAAAATGAACTGCTACAAAGTAATCAAACATCCGAAAGAAAATAGAATGGGGGGAAGAAAACAACTCTGCCCATGTTTGCCCACATTCCTGTTGAAGAAAAAAACTCAAAGATAAAAAGAATAGTCAATTATCATTGCTCATCATCAATGTAAACAATATTTTATAGACCAACACCTAGCAAAGCGGGTGAAAGATAATGGAGCTAACTTAATTTAGATTAGGTAAATACAGCCAGACAGCAATTGCAAAAAATATTTGAACTCAGATCAAAGTTAGGCAATCGACTTGAATAGTCATTGTGAATTCAATGCCAATAAACCTACATGGAAAAGCCTCAGAAAACTTTAGGCAAAACAAGAAATCTCTGCATGCAGCACATAACAGACAGATCCGCAACAATGTCAGAAATGTCTACACAAGAAGCCACTACAATTATTAGTTCTCCCCGTATTTGCTCAACGAGTTGCTCAATTTGCTGTTACATTTGCCTGTTGTACCTTAGATAAAAACTTTTGTTTTAGAGAGCACTGCTGCAACTGTGCCTGCTGTGGAGCAGCAGGAATATCAAGAACACACCTTGCACAGATTCATCTTGCTGTTATAAAGGTTGTTGCAATGGTGACAAACAGCAACCACATTACTTCCACTCATGGAAATACACAGCTCCTACGAGAAGTGAAGTCACTGGAGAATGAAGAACACCTCTCAACTTGTAACAGTATTCATAACAACTACCAGAGATAGTAATTCCACTGTAGACTTAAAACAGCAAGATGTTTACAAACTACTGCGATAGCCCTGTCAATCAAAGAAAAATGTTTATTGCACAAACACAGTCCTTACAGTAAAGGAGCAAAGAGCCCATCCTTACATTTGGCAGATTCCCGGCAGTCTGGGATGGTACAAGCACTGCCCTGCTCCAGAGCTGCCCAAAGAACCCCAGCAGAAACACCATCTTCCCCTTGTCCCATAACTTGGGCTTCCAATAGAGGTATGCTATTTGACTTGGTAAATCTTAACATGAGTTAATTTTATTCCTTTCTAATGTTCTAGGTAATTACAAGTTGCATTTACAATGCACACTGTGTACTTCATAGTACTGCTATTAATATTACCACACTCTGAAGTTGTAAATTTGAAAGGGGGATTAATTTTATGTATTTATTGCATTGCTGAAGCTATCATCATCTATTTGTTTATTTAATACTAATTTTTATATGAGGCAGACTCTCAATAAATCAGTAGTGCTAAGCCTAGTACCCCCTGAAAATGTTTCATATAAATTTATGGTCAATTTGCTAGAATCTGATGCAGTCAAATGCAGTAAATTAAATGTTCTATAGGTTTATGGCTCATGCTCCATGATGAGTGTGCATTAAAATGTATACTGAGGAGACAGAAGTCACATGATGCTCATAAATATCCACTGAATGAAAAGTATGCAAGGAACAGTGAGACTATTACCTAAAGTGGAAAATTAGAGGACGGTGGAAAATAACACTAATGGGTGGAGAGGTGAATGGTAGAGCAGATGAGGAGGATGGCAAGGTGTTGAAAATGTAATTAATGATTGAAGCACCTTGAACAGGAAAACTACTTTATAAGTGATAAGTACATCATTAGTCAATTTTCATTTGATCATCTTTTTTTCAAATAACCTCTTACATTGGAAGATTCCTCCGTATGCAGTGAAAGGATGTAACACCTTCAGCATTCCTTCGAGCTGAAAGGATTGTCAACTCATCAGCTACAAGGGACATGAAGTTCAAATGCAGATGTCTGTAATAGCTTATCTTCAAACTAAAAAGGCAGTTCAGTGAGAGACGAGGGGATTGTGTGCACCTGTGTGCACAAATACACTGCCCTCCCCCCCTCAACCCCAAAGAGGTCATCAAGTGCACTGGTACAAGTTAAAAAGGTAGATCAAATAGAAGAAAAATACTAGTCGCCGTTACTGTGTGAAATATGAGAAAACACAGATGATATGGAAGGGCATCACTCAAGGTTTTAACCTTTCAAATATTGTTACTTTGTCTGCCAAGGCAGATGGTCTTGTGAGCAATCTGCATTTCCCAGGTTATGACCTATAACCTGCAAATCACTGAGATCATTTACTGTTCTGTTAACGCCTAACTGGCTACATATTCTGCTTTTTTCCTTCTAATTGCCAGCATCACCAAACTACATATTTTCTGAAAGGTTACTCCGTTATGGAGTAGCTAAAACTATGAACTAGTCAGTCCATCAGTGGCTACCTAGCTGCAAAAGCTGGAAGGGTAATGCTGCTCAAGCATTGATTGGATCAAGGGTAATGAGCCGATCTCAATTAAGTGTGCATTTATGCAGAGCAGGCTAAGGTCTGGCATGATTTAACACAACTAAATCTGGATACTGTAGTTCCTCATTGTAAGTAAATCAGTGCTGTGATGTGCAATCAAGGGAGAGTGAAAACTACTGTTTTCAAACAGCATTTGGTTACTTCCTTCACACTTGCGGTAGCCACTCATCAACGCACGATTTCTGCTCCAGCGGCTGCCCCAGCTGCCAATGGCAGCAGCACTGCCCTGCTTTGCTGGAACATCAAGCAAAAGATTTACCTCATCCCAGTAGGTGTTAGAAGACCTTTCTTCTTTCATTTATTTATTGCTTTGTGCCTTTTAATGCAGATCAGAACTGCTGAAGCCATTGTTCATGTGAGTTTAGGGCATGATGCTGCAGGTCACACTAACCTGTGTGAACCCAGTCAAACAGACATGCTTACACTTGATCCATAAGGATAAATCTCCTTTCCTTAACAACAGACTTGAGCAAAAAAGCCACAAGGGAGGATTATCTTGACTGGAACACATAAAGGTTATTCTTTCAACCACTCTAGTAGGAAGCAACTACTTACATTTCCTGTCAGCCCGCTACTTTCTTTTCTAATAACTAAAAGAATCAGTTCAGGACCAAAAATCTTTCAAACTTTAGGGGAAAAGAATTACACACATAAGCCTAAGCTTTGTCAGTAAAAGAACAACTGCGATGACCAACATTTAATCTATGCCACAGAATAATATTTTCCGGAGGAAAATAGACAAAAAAAGCCAGAAAAGTGAAACAAGATTTGATGGCAAGTCAGTAGTTACATAACTCTTTAGCTGGACCGCTATATATCTTCTGGGGAAAAAGTGCAAGGAAGGTCAATGAAAACATAAGTGCCATTGGCATATGCTTCCCAGAAAAAATACTATTTGCTATCATATGCAGATTTCTCTGGTTTGAATGATATTCTGTACGTGCAGATTATGAGCATATATCAAAAGCGAATGAAACACTTACCATATCTATAATAAATTGAAGAATTATTTACTCAGAACGAAAGCAGATGCAGCAGAACAATGAGCTAACTATATCACTGACTCATGTCTTTTTGTGTATTTCCTAATCTTGTTCAGTCTTAGCCCTTTTTAAACTACAGAATTAAAAAAAAAAAAAAAAAAAAAAAAAGTCAAGGTCATTTAATCAGATTACTCCATAATTTGTTCTGACCAACTCTGACTGCAGTGTTCTCAGGAATTTCTTTCAGTTCTGATCCCCCAATCCTAATAAAAACCATTTGCATGCCTAAGAAATTTCTCTTTCCTGACATCATAATGATTCCTCACATATCATAAATATCATAATATCATAATATTCAATGCAAACTCAAGTTTTAATTCAGTTGGTGTTTCTGCTAACAAGATGCCAAAAAACAAATAATGCAACTGAATCAAAACTCGATGAGGAAGACTGAGAAGAACCATTCTCACTACCAATAATAGAGAAGTCATCCCAAGGAGCCACATCAAAGGCCCCTCTAGGCTAACATCCTGCCTCTAACAGCAGCTAGTAGTTGGTTTCTTCCCAATTTCATTTTCTTTTGTCCCTGATGATCAGGGTTTCTTGAGGGACAAGCAACAGCCATTGCCAGGGAGAAAACTGTCCCCGCTTCAAAGGTATCTTGTAATAAATGAGTAGGGAAGACAGGACAGATGGGTTAAGGACAGTCATACTTCTCTGATAAACATTCAGCTGGCAGTAACCTGCAGCTTCCTGAAAGGAAGCTTGAGGCATTGAAGAAGACAGCTTGTGCAATTAATAAATCTTTAGCTAGAATTTTCAGCATTCACCGTGGTAAAACCTAATAACCTCTTTCGAACATACGGAGAGTACTGGCAAGTTATGGCAGACATTGTTTCCCCAGTTTCAATTCATAAGAAAAAATTTGTTTCACCTCAACTGGAACAATTCTGTCCAGGAAATTACACATGGAACTGAGATCTTGTATCACAGCACATGCCCAGAAAAGCCAATGGGTTTGCACTACACACAGAGTCTGCATGTATGCCGCTAGCTCAACGTGCAGTTATATCAGAGTAGCTGTTCACATCTCTCCCGAGGTTATCAGACCTCTGGGAAACCTGGGCAAATGGTCAGAACCCTCTAATTCTGCATGGAGGAGTTCAAGGTAGGGAAGACAGAGACTGAAAAAAAGAAAAGAAAAAAGAAACAAACAAACCACACCTGTACACACACACCCAGATCTTCCCAAATATGTGGCAGTCGGTCAGTCTCTTAGGTCTTCTCTGGCCGCATGCTATTTCTCCCCATTAACTGAATTACTAGTCATTTCTTTTCACCTGATCTTTTGTCTTATTCTAGGAAGTTCGCCTTTTCTGTATTTGTTTGTTTTATCATATTTCTCAGCTTTTTATCTGTCCTTACACATCATCCCAGCTTAGCAAAGCCTGTATATTCAGTCTCTTGCACATCAGTGTCTATGCTGCTTGAAGTATGCTCCCTCTACCAAAAAAAGAAAAACCAAACCAACACTGATCAATCCTCCCCACCTTCAAGTTGTAAAATCTGTATCCACAGATCCTGTAATCTGAATTGTTCACAGAAGACTATCAAATAGCTCCTTAAAAGCCATTTTGTATATTCTACCTTGAATACTGATGCAGTGACAGATCACACAAAAGTATGATTTTACATATATTTCTCTGTTTATGGAAGCAATTATTTTACCATATTTTCTTCTCTCTTCCTCCACAACATGTGCGTCAGTTCTAGTGACATTTACTTCAGTGTGCATTGCAAGAAAAATTATGGTTGCATTGTACTTGTTATAATTCTGCAGCTTGCTTACAGCTTCAGCACATTTTACCAGTTAAGACTGAAATTTTCATGCTTTCTCCCTGCTTCAGTCTATATTAAATTTATTTTATGTCTTAGCAGAAATAGTTCAATCGTTTCCCAGAAAGAGGTCAATGGAGAAAAAAAAATGCATATTGGTAAAGCTACCCATTTAAGTCAGTGGATTTATTCAGCAGTATGAGCCCCTTCACTGCTCGCCCCATGTACAGGTTTGACAGAGCCTATAGGAACACGCAGAAATCTTTTGCCCAAGCCTTAAGAGAGACTTGTATCTCAGTTCTTTGAAAGGTCTAGCTTTCCTTGTAAGTTTCCAAACCATCTCAACCAAGCACCTCAGCAGTCTTACCTAGTGGTTTGGGAGACTTATGAAACACTTGCCTCTGCGAAGTAGGCACAATTCTATCCATTCTGCGAAATCTTCCAGCACCACTGAAAAGAACTCAGTCCTCTACCATTTAGCAGTCTACTACATTTTAGGAAGAGCAGGTCAAGTACATTCTCAAATATTTTGTCTTTTAACACAAATGTTATACTCTTGGGGCAGAGTCAAGGATAGAGAAGAATTCTAGCTATCAACATAGCCCTCCTGGTCTCCAGTTTACACATAGCACATTGGTGATCCAAGTAACAATACTTGGATTACTTCTTAATTACGTTAAGAAAATAAACAAACAAACAAAAATCATAGAGACAAACCTAGGGCTGAGATGACAATAACCACCATTTCAAAGGCTTTGTGCTTTTTTGTTCCTTTGATCCCCCAAAGCAAGGGAAGCAGAAACATTAGATCACACAAATTACAATACTCCTACCACCGCAGCAAAAGTCCAAACGCCCCACTACCTACACATGCAGTTTGACAAAAAATTAAACAATATTCTTCCTGGGGTGGTTTCAGCATTGAGGAGGAATTACCCTTCTGGGTGGCTCATTTTAGACCTCCCTTACATGCCTGACAGGCATGTATTTCCTACTATGTTTACATACTTCTGGCATTCCACACATTTTTTAGGCAGTAGAGACAAGTGACACACAGCCCATATGCTTCCCCCTCCTCACTGCTGATGATTCAGCTCTCTCTTTCTCACTGAAGGTGCTCACATTGTGATCCAGAAGCACTGGAGCACAGAAGCTGAGCAGCTCTCTGGTGATCTTGGTTGTTATGCACTCAGCCCCATCAGCATTTGACTTACCCAGGAAACAATAAAGCGAGTTGGACCAAGAACATCACAAGCATACAACATATGGTATCCTTAAAATAGACACAAGCTTTATGCTGTAGTGGTCAAGCTCAATCCTGCAGTCAACAGCACAGGTCTAAACAGATCCTCTAAAAGACAGGGAAACACCATTTTGAAATAATGATCAAATAAGAAAGTAATACCTAGAAATAATACACTAGAATAATTTCACCACTCCCGTTAAAGCTGTCTTGACAACAATCTTTAAAGGGAAAGGTCTTGATACACACCCTTGAAAAGAAACCCCATGATACCAGGTAAGAAAGAATCATTTGTCGCTGGAATCAAGTGACACAGGAAGTTCTCTTACCCAAGTGGTCAAGTTTTGCTCCTACACCAGAGGTGTTTTATCTTCTCATGGTTAAATGGGTATCTCATATCCACAGCTATAATGAATTCAATATCCATCTCTTGCAGAGACGTTCCTGAACCATGACCAAGTCCCGGAAATTGTGGTCTCGAGACAAACACTAATAAAATAGATGGCAAGCATCTGGTGTCAACACTTCCTGCTACTTAATAAAGGATGAAATGGATCTTCAATCTAGATTTCAAGCCATTTGTGGCAGATAGTTGTAGATTATAAACCAGGCTTTAACCCCGGAGACATCATAACTATTTAGGTAAGCAAGGCCATAAAAAGAAACACGACAAACTAATGGTTCCTAGCTAGGGTAAAGTCCTTCCAGCCACTACTGGCCACTTCGTTGCTGGACTTGACAATATAAACTGAGTGAATTTTAAAAGTTCATAAACAGTATCTAATAGATTCTACGGTCCCCAGAGGTCATACATGCCTATGAGAAGAGCGTTACCCAAATACCCATCACCTCCCTCCTGCCCTTGGTGCTATCTGTTGCTTTCAAAACTTGAATTCCCAGTTTTGAATTCAAGCCATTAAGCTTCATTGGTATGTGAAGGTGTGTTCACCTTTGGAAGACAATCCACTTCCTTTGTCATACTGAACTTACTAACATCTTCATCTGAGCAGGAACTGCAAGGATATATGCAAAAGGGACAGCTAGTAAGACTCTGAGCTTTGAAAATCCACTTTCTTACTTGTTCAAAAAAACTTCTTATTTTGGTAATTATTTTATTTTGGTGGGGTTTTTTATTTATTGTCTCTGATGCACACTGAAAATAAATCAGCTGAATTGGAAGGGTATGGAGACATATATGAACACCATTTGCATGACTACTGGCCAGTTGAGATGCCAAGAGTAATCATCTGTATTTACTGCTCCTGAATTAACTTTTACCAGGTTAAGTTTCATTCATTGCTTGTACAGCAACTTAAACTGCAAGATTAATTATTTTGGAGTACTGGTAATATAACACTTGAGCTTGATCTTCAAGGCTGGTCTAAATCAGCATCATAGGCGCTCTGTAACCTTTGTCCCACCACCTTCTTGAAAAGACTCTGTTGCGGTCATGCAGATACATGCCCATTTGAATTAGCTTATAGAAACAAGCCCTGAAGTACAGTGCCAATTAGGTAATTTTCATGCACACAAGAAAATAAATTCCCTTCATTTACAACAAGTATATTTGCAAATAATTCACATTTCAATAGTACCACAACACAGAACAGTATTTACATGTATTACAAACAAGTGATTCAGTCATATAATTTAATGTATGTTGAAAACTAATTAGCCTTTCAAGTCAATATGATTATATCTTTTTAAATGTTTGCTTTTCTTATTTGCTATAAATAACCACTTAAATACAAAAATATATTAAGCAGCGTTTCATCTGAATCCTATCAAACAAAGTTGCTGAAGCATGAGGACTATATAACCAGCGAAGCAGAAGACCATGCTATTACATGGATAAATGCTCTAGAGTTACTGAAGCAACACAAAAACAATCATAGGAACATGGCTTCAGAAACCTCATAAGCAACTCATTTCAGGACAAAATTCCTTCACTCAAAAAAAGAGGAATTGTATTTATGTGTGCATGTATATAAACCACTTGTCTTCAAAAATCCCACAAAACACACACACATAGCTTTGATTAAATTAATTTTATTGCTTTGTACCCCTTTCTCCCCAGAAACTATAGAAAACATAAGCCAGAACTCAAAGGCATCTATTAAAATATGTATTTTGTATATACATATATGCATGCATGTGTGTGTACATATATATAAATTTATTTAATTATTTAAATTAAAGGTTCACAGCATGTTTTGGCTCTGCAAAACCACTGCGGGCACCGGCGCAGTTCTGGGCCCGATGCCGCACGTGGGTCAGGGTCCAGGCCCTCCGTCCGCTCCTTGTGTCCCCTGCCAGAGGGCTGCCGCCTAACTTGAGAGCTTTCTTTCCCCCCCCCCACACACACATATTTGCAAGGATTTTACATGGGACGTGGAAAGACGAGCGGAGCTCATTTGTTTCCAACTGCAAACATTTGTTCATTACCCCAGGCTGATCACCAGGGTAAAGAACAAACATTTGCTGCATTGATGAAATGGGGCAAAAGAACAGTGAATAAATACCTAGGGACTCACCAGGCTAACATTTACAGTTGTTTAAGTTAACTTGAGTTAATTGCCAATTAATGCATGCCACTACAGAACCAAAATATTCTAATCTAGATAGTCCCAAAGTGAAGGCTTTTCATTTCTTATATTTTAATCATTTATTTATTCAACCTTAATATATTCAGGCTATCGAGGATGGTGTGCAAAGGGACTCTTTAAAGAAGTAATCTGTTCAGTTTGCAAGATCTCCAAAATACAGTGTTGTGCATATTCATAATGTTAGGAAACATTATCAGTCAAAGCAGTCAGGATGCATTTTTCTTCCAAAGACTGCAGTGAACTGTTTCTCATTACAGAAAACTAGCCTGCAGCAATTTATTTTTATAATAATATTCTAAAAGATAAATGAAAGCAACCAAAGAACAAAACCAGCCCAAGGTTTTTTGCAAGACAACAGCAAGCGTCATAGCCACAGACACAGGTACTGCCCCACAAATTACAACACCAGAAAAGTCAAACAAATACATGGCAGAAGAGAGCTGGTTATATGGGTAAGATTTTGAATGTCAAATTTAGGCTCATGGCAATTTTCACAAATAAGTTACAAACCACCTCGCTCATTTTAAGAAAAATACCACCGCATTTAACTAACAGAGTATGTACCTGTTACTATATTAACCAACTTTTTGAAGACTTTTTTTTTTTTTTTTTTAAGCAGACTTGTTTAAGCCTAACCTGTAGAATTAAGTTAGAATAAAGCATGTTATCTTGGACTTTGCTGTCCTCTAGTGATTACACAGAACAAAGCAATTTGAGAGGAAAAGAAAAGATGCTGCAGAATTGTTTCTCCTCAGCATAGCTACCTGTGTTTTGTTGGATAATGTTGAATTATGACAGAAGTTTATGGGAGTGAAATCTTAGTTGAGGTATTAAAACATCATTTTAATAAAAAAGTATTTTTATCAAAAAATACATGTTACTTTTCTGCTGTGAGATAACTGTTATTATGGCTAAGGTTAGTTTAGCTAAATTAACACATGGTAAGTTAAAAAATAGATGTATGGTCAGAGCTACTTTGAGATACAAAACTCGCTATCTTTCTGCAGTTATTGTAATTAGAAAAACCGCAGTTGAAGCTGACTTGCAACCTAAAGTGCACTGACAGAAAATCATTTAGAATTGATTGCAAAAGGTTGATCAGCGTACAATCTGTATTTTGATGATTTGTAACACTAAAAAAAAGGCATAAAAAATCCTGGTTAAAAGCTATGAATTTGTGATAGTCGAAAGTAATTAATAAATAAACATATGTTTCTATAAATGGAATATATAGTACAATAAATGGTTACAGATTACAATCAGATTATTTTGTGTTGCATTAAAATAGTACAGGCCAAACAATTCAGAAATGTTACATTTGCACAAAAGAAATCTATATTACATGGTACCTAATTCAATGAATGAATTGGTCATACATTAATTTAGCTAGCAGACATTTATGTATGTGATGGAGTTTACACTACTTTCACAATAAACAGTGCTAACATTTCAACAAAAGGCTGCATAAATCACTAAATGTGCATCATTACCTTCATTCCATAAATTCATCATATGTAGAATTCCCTCTTATTTCAGTTACAGTAAATAAGTACTGCAAGATTTTGTAAAAATCCAAAGACGACTTTTTTCTGTGTTTTATAGTAGACAATTCGATAGTCCTCAACTTTGTATTTCCAAATTTCCCATACTTTATGATAGTGACTTTTTGTTTAACTTATTAAAATGAATTTTAATTGGACCTTGTCTATATTATGAATACTTCTGTAAATCCTATGCTTCGATGTAGTTTGTTCATGCAAAATCTTAACCCTGGTTTATTTGGCCAGTGTGAATGCAGTTAACTGGGCTTAATTGTAACATAGTAAAATGCAACACTGTAAACCCTGTTTTTTTTGTCTTTATATGCATCAACCTGGTGGTGCATATGTCTGAATCCTATAAATGTAAGTCTCCAGTTAGATTTTGCAGTCATCTATAACAATATAATTGAATTACTACAACTACCAATATAATCACTTACACTAATGCAGGTGTGTTGGTGGGAGAGAGGTAGGAATGGGTTAATGCACCCTTAGTGTTTCCTGGTGTAATTGCACTTAAGATACTTAACTAGTGTTTTTGAAAATGTGTACTGGAATATGCAATGGTTGTTTTATGGAATTACTGCTGATTTCCTTACAGTAAAGAAGGCCATTACCACTCCAGAAGAAAGAGAACTCTTACATGCCTGAAAAAAAATATAATCTATTCAAAAAATAATATTTACATTGCTGTTGTCTGTATCAAAGCATCATGCTTTGGATCATGCTTGCTACTATAATGACATTAAAAGTCAGTTGCTGACCCTGTACGATTATAACCTAAATAGATTGTGCATTTATGTAATCCAGACTGCTTCCTGTTCTAGTCCTCAGCAGACCTAAGCAGCATGCACCACTGATGCCCTCTGGATGCTCCAAGGGTGCTTCTTCTGGACCTCAAACCACCATTTCCCTTCTGCTGAACACCAAGGTATGTGCAAGGGGAGGGAGAAAGGGAACAAATGTAGCATGAATGGGGAACATGCCAGAGCATGCACTTAGAGCAGTTCAAAATCAGTCTTGGGTCCACAAGATTTTCTGAGAGGACAAGGTTGTCCTACACAGCTAGCTCTAATGAAATTCTCTCTTGAATCAGCTTAATTTTGAAAGAAAAACAGCCAGTTCATACCCACCTTCACAACCTTTCAGATCTCCAAAGCCTTTCAGTTTCTCATGCACGTGTGCTCTGATCAGCAGAACATATTTTGGGATTTGATTAATCCAAGGTTAGAATATGAAAGTAATATTCCAAACAAATGCAGCAAAACCATTTCTTATGTCATTAGTGACTTCTTATCTCCATAACGAACCTGGTAGAATGGAGGGCACTATGTGCCAAAGTTACCCAGCTAATAATTACCCTGAGGGTAGACGTGTGCACTTTTATTTTGTACTCCACACTAAGCTTTTATGTGAAAAGAATCAGTGATAAAATCCACTAGCCATATTTTCACATTTGAAATCATACCCGTGCCAGCCTGATCTTACAGAATGTGTCCACCATCTGTGTTCCAGTTTAGTAAACTGGCAAAGAAATTTTGAGGCAAATATTTGAAAATCAGTTTTCCCTGAGGCAGAGAAGAGATAGACTAGGGGAGTGCCAGGATGCAGAGCCGTTGCACTGCAACCACATGAAGCAGAAGGAATGAAAAGTTGCAAAGCAATAGGTATGAATGAAAGGAAAATAGAGAATACAGGAAAAAATGGAAGTAGATGAACGAAAAAGATGTGGAGAAGCATGCAAGGAGAGGAAGGAGAATATGGGGTGGAAAGGCAGAGAGAAAATGGGATAATGAAAAAAATAAGAACTAGACAACTCCAGGATTTGGGAGCAGAACAGAAAGCTTTTTGGATGTGCTCTGCATGTTTGGGGGGGGAGGAGGAACAGGCTTTTGGCCTTCAAATATTTGTTTACATTTTTTGAATATAAAACTTTCCTTCAGGAAGAATGTTTTAAATATCTTGATTTTTAAGGGACTCGGTTTCCTCAGTCACAAATTTATAGTTTAAAATAAAAGCGAGAAAAAGATGGGATTTAATTATGACTTAACAAAATGATTATAGGAGTTGTCTTTAATGAAAATGACCTATGTTAAACTTGCATATACCTCTTCCCATGTTTACTCATTCAGAGTTGTATGTATGCTTATATGCTTAGGTAGTTGGAATTTTAAAGCTCCCCATTTAGCTTCAAATGTGTTCTTTAAAAGTGTAATTTTACCACTTTTATTCAACAAAATGCTATCAGCAGCTACTTGCCAAGGATATTTCACACTTCACATCATATATTTGTTCACTGAAAGTGTCGTATCCTATTTTGAACTCACTTAAAAGCTTGATTTGTCATCGTGCTCTCTGGGAGAGCCAATGCATGCAGGCTGCATGAGTCCTATCCTCCCCAGTACTCCACTACTTGTAAATACACTACAAAAAGAAAAGGTAAGTCTTTCTTCAGTAGGTGGAAAAAACTATCTCGCTGTTACACACACGTGAAATGATCTGTGTATGTTCCCCATTTAAGGAGGACAGATTTCATGCTTATCAAAGCACTTCAGTGCTCCAATTATTCATGTTCTTCTTTAGAAAGCATAGTTTTCCTGTGCGAACTGTAGTGCTGAAATGGTCCAGTCTTTAGGAAAGACACTATTTATTCCTTGGGACCACCTTGCAACCTAAATCATCCATACAAACTTCTGAAAGATCATTTTGAGGAATTGCTGTACCCAGATGGTGATGCACATTCCCAAGTAATTATGAAATAGAATGTGAAAAATGCTACAGTGACTTTCAAGTACAAAGTAGCCCAGAGCACTTTGCAGTAAAACACTAATAATCTTCTACGGCCCTCAAAGGCAAAAGTAGTTGTTGTTACGTACTCATTAAGATACAACCTTCAATGTAGAACACATTTACACTAATAGGAAAGATTATAAGAAAACTGATGTCACTGCTACCTGTTATGAAAACCACCATGGGAAAGTTACTGTGATCTAGGACCTTCATTTTTTTAAAGGTAAGGCAGTAGTGTTTCTTTCACGTGTATATATATATATATATATATGTATGTATATGTGTGTGTGTGTGTGTGTGTGCATGTATATATGTGTATATGCACACACACACCTGTGTATAAAATACATACATGTGTGTATATATACATACGTATATACACATAACACACACACACACACACACACACAATGTTTGTATGTATCTGCACATAAATATACTTCCCAGGCCTGATTTTCCAGATTCAGAATATTGCTGCATGCAACAAAGCAAAAGAGGTTACTAGTTACTGCTTTTCCTTACTCTGCTGTTCAATATTGTTTTTTTCTGATGACCTGATGATAAAAATGGAAAAAAAATCTGTATTTACATGTGTTTGTTGACATCTCTTAGACCACAGTTTATTTAACCTACATGGCCTTGCTCAGATTTCCGTCAATTTGAGCTTAAGAATGGGAAGAGTTACAGAGATGACAGATATTTGGTATGGTTCAGGAATATTCCAGTTAGGATGTTTCTGACCCACAACCCACTACCAGCAAGTTTAATATTACAGGTCGGATAGTGCCAGAACAATGTCTTCTGTTTTGGGTAAAATAAGGACTAGCAGACACATTTTCAAAAATGCCAACTACTTCACAAACTGCTATTTCAAGTCGCATTTTAGAGTTTGGGTTATATTTATCTAAAGCATTTCATAGAATTGATAAGTTCAGCTTCTACTTGCACCACATACACACAGTTTTAAATATGGCACCATCTGCCATCAAGAAGCTGGGTTTAACTTGACATCTTTCTTGCAGTTAATTTGCTGTATTATTTTGTTCCTGAATGAGCATCCCCTTAGTACGCAGAGGCCGGGTAAGTTTATTCAGTGGAATCAATCCAAATCTTGAGCCCCTTGACTTACGACTTAAGAATACATTTGTTAAGTTAAACTTTTCTCGTAAACATACTGCAAAATGTCTGGAGATTTTCTTCAACAGCTCCAGTGACAACCTCTACAGAGATGTGCCTGTGACAAGACAAAATGATTCCTTAAGAATTACAAAAGGAAAAAGTCTACAAAAATGACTACAGATTAAAGCAGAAAGACAGCTGCTTTCAGTATAAGAAAAGCTGTAAGATAGTATTCTGTTCAAAATGTAGTAGCTTTAGACTTTTTTTTTCTCATTTTCCTCTTTTTCAAATGGTCCTATTTCTCTTTTGTCCTCTTGAACTTTTATTTGTCATGGAAGTACACAATCAGAGCTGAGGAGCAGAGAAAGTAATATACTCCACAAGGAAAACCTTCTCCATTCTTTTAAGGATGCTGGGTTTAATTCTAGTTTTGATCTTTTTTTCTTATTTTTAAATAAAAATGCAAAAATAAAAACTCTTGCAAAGGAAAAGCAATAGCAAAGTGAGTGATTGGCTACACAAAGCAAAAGGCAGGTGTAAATGCAAAACTACCAGATGAGCATTTTTAACTGCAGTAAGAAAATCACCATTCACAACTGCACAATTCATTGTCCTTAGATTACAGCACTAGCTTACAAACCAGAATTCCTCACCGACTGCAGTATCAGTAAGAAGAAATAGCACTGTAATACTGATTTCTCTTTATAAGTCAATGGTATCAGGCATTAAATATGGCTAAAACACTTCAGTTTCAACAAGATTTTTAATTTGTCAAAATTATAGAGAGGGCAAAATTACATTTTTATTCTTACTTCTACAGCCATGGGCAGAAGGTAGGTTACAGGAACCTAAAAAGGTTTCTAAAAACCTAAAAAGGGAGATAAATATGAAAATTAAATATGATGTCTTATTATTAGCTTTATGGTCTGCAAGAAGGGAACTCAGGCTTTGAAGAGAGCAGTCTGGTATTTAAAGCCCCCACATCCCTTCTTCTCTATCTTTCTTCCCCAGCTTACTGCTCTGTGGCAGACAGGAGCATACACTCATGCTTTACCACCTGATGTTGCTCTCCCTCTGACTGTGCTTGCCATCTCAGCTATGCTTTTTTTTTTGTTGCTGTAATTTCAAGTAAATTGGAGGTTGATACATTGGAGAACATAATGCCTTTCTGAGCTTTAGAGTAGCTAAGAATAACAACTCAAGAAACTCTGATTCCTTGATAATTGCCAGAGCCAGAAGGGCAAAGTTTGGCTCCAAGCCTAGGAAAAGGTATACAGCATAGTGCTAAGCCCATGTCACTCTCTGACTTGCCTCTCAAGGAGCTCAAGGTGACAAAACTTGGCTGGAAAGACAGATCTCAGTAGCACTCAACAAAGCAGCAGCTGTTTGTAAGACTAGGAATATAAACTACAGCAGTTCTGCCAGTAAAACTAAAGACTAACATAAAAACCTATAGTATTTCTGTTGGGTTGTCCCCAGTTATCTTTGTTATTTAAATCGAGTATATTGAGTACAGTACTTATGAAGAAAATATTTATAGGAAATATAATACTTAGAAGATGACATTATTTTAAATTACTATTGGATCCACATTTAAGTTGCTCATTTTACCTCAAGTGGCTTTCAATTTGGGGCTTGGGGTGTCTTTTTTGATGTATGGGCCCCTAAGCATTTTCAGATCCCTGCAAATACACTTTACATTCTCAATATAATAGGCTTGCTTTTTTTCATTATCTTTTTGTTTTCTGTCTTACCTTACCAATATCACATCCAGTGGTACAGAGTGATTAAAGCATCTCTGTAAAGATACAATGGCATCATTTCAAGCCGTGCTCAGGACTCCAAGTGAGGGACATTTTTGTCAACCCAGACGTAAATGGATGATTGTTCATTGAGGCCGACAGAGATATTGGTAGCTGTCATTGCTCTTGTATGCTGTCGGCCACAAACTGGTGGACATTAACCATATTAGGTTGATAGGTCACAGATGCTCAGAAGGATTGCTGCTGTTGACCAGTAACATAAAGAAAATACAGTGCACTAAATGGCTATTAAAGCATATTTTATTGTACAGCAATTTACAATACAGAGAATGGCTAGTTCTTTTTAAACATACATCTGTACAAAATTACAGAGAATGCAGTGATCTGTAGCTTTGAGGAGGAACAAACTGCATGAACACCACAGTTCTACCTGTAAACAGTATAAATTAAATTTCAAAAGTTTTTGCACTTTACAGCCTGCTTATTTATATAATATACAGTCTTTAATAGAAGTTGGCACAGACAACCAACATTCACAGAATTTGATCCCCATACAAGTATGAAAATACAGTTTGTCTCAAATACTTTGCTTTATACTCACTAGGAAACCTGCACAGTTGCGGTTTATTTGTTACTTAGCCACATAATGACTAATTTCATTTATGCCCAGCTACCTATAACTCAACAGGCTGAAACTGTAAAAAAGGGCTTATCTTTTTACAAACTCTGTACCATATTCAAATCTACATTCTGCATGGCTGTGTTGAATTTTGTCTAACCATAATGAGCATTTTCCCACATAATGAGGTATGTGGAACAAAATGGCCCAGAGTCATGATGTTACTAGCCCTAAGGATACTGGTAAGAAAGAATTAGTCTTGATCAGAAATACAGTGGGAGGGAAATACTGAAATCTCTGCTGTTGTTAAAAGTTATTACAAACTATGAGTAGCTTGGACAGGGTCAGAAAAATAGCAAATAGTGAGAAATATACACAGGAACAAACATAGCAGGGCACGTTAATGGCATTTAAACTGCAGCTGATATACTGTATCGAGTCTTCAATTACCTGACACAACCAAAAACATCTTGGAAGCAGTTATCTCCCTAAGAAATAAAGTGCCTTGACTATATCAATAAATATTTCCCTTTGGTTTCTGCTAGATAAGGTGCCTGTCACTTTCTCCACTAAAAGGTTACCCAGTCTTGTTACGCAGCTGCAGGCTGGGGAGGAATGAAACCTCTGTCCCAGGCCCTGCGTATGAACGGACTGTCCGCCGCATGGACAGAACCACAGAACCTTTCACCTTAACGGGGACCTGCCTGGGTGCACATCCTCCCTGCAGGAGTGGCCCACAGATAGTTTGCTTGGAATATATTTTAACAGATTTTAATACAGATGTAAAATTCATTTTTGCTGACATAACTATTTATGCTATCATTGTATTGACTTAAAAATGGTACGCTGAAAAACATTTAAACAATGTCAGGTCATAACCGTACTCTAAGAACAATGAAGAAAGAGAAGTTACAGTACATCTTATTAAGCCACTAATATATGCTGAATAAGCATGAAGTGGATGTAAAAATACTCTTGATCAGAATGTTTTTGGAGTATCTCACAGAAATCATTGCCTCAAAAATGCCTACTACACTGCAGTTAAAAGGGTCAAAAACAATGCAGGACAAAGTAATACTTCCATGTCACCCTAATAAAAATAATCTTATTTACAGATTGTCAGGAAAAACACAAAAGGTTTTTCTTTTTAGCATAAGTATGTATATTAAGAGAACACATCCTCTTGCTAACAAAATAAGTTTGTGCAATTAAGTGAGCAGTTCTTAAATATTAAAATAACACAAAAACCAGAAGAGTTCAGTAGTGCAACCATAGCAGAGCATAAACCTGATGTCTGCTGTTTTATGTTTCCAGTGGAAGGCAAAGTAACTTTTCAAAGCAAAGCAATTAAAAGCCTTATATAATTCATTATTTCCACATATAAATAGTTGCTTCCATTTCTAAATTTAAACAAATGATTTAATTCCAAGTTCTCTTACTTCACCATGAATTCTATCTAGTATTAAGGGAATGCACAGACTTGATGCAACTGATAATTGCAGGATTTCTAAAAACAGTCCCAGCTAAGCTATACCTGCATTTGAATTTGATACAGTTAAACTGTAACAAGGTAATAGTTTTCAACTCTTAATCTTACTTCACAAAACAGCAACCAAAAAACACTCTTTAAAAATAAAGTTGCTTTATCTGACACAAATAAAAGTTACATATCTTAAAAAAAAAAGAGAGAGAGAGAGAGAGAGAGAAACATTTATAGTTTGGCCAGGTAACATGAGAGCAATTTTTGGTCATTAAAATGAGAAGCAGCCAAAATATCCATGGCCCAATCCTGCAGAAAGAAAATAGGTGTGAAAGTAGGTCCCTGAAATTACTTCCCTCAGGTAGGCTCTCTATGGCCATGAATATTCACGTGGCACTCTCATACGTATTATAAGAACCTTAGAAAGCAGTAACTGCACATGCATGCACGCTGCTAACTGTATGGATCTGGAACCTGCATCTGACAGCAACACCCCACAAATTTTATGTGACCCAATTACAAGTGATCCAATAACCTACAGCAACTCAAAAGGGAGTTGCAGAGAACACAGCCAAAATCCTCTTGGTAGCAGCAAAGTAACTGGGAAATGCCTAAAAATTGTGACCTGGGAAACTCTGGCTGGGCACAGGGAAAAGTTTTTCACCAAAAGGGGAGTGCAAGCACAGGAACAGGTTGCCCAAAGAAGTGGTGGGATCACTGTCCTTAGGGGGTTTCACAACTTCTCTAGGAAAGCCACTGCTAACCTGATCTACAGCTGGCAACAGTCCAGCTTTGAGTGGGAAGCTGGACAAAACTACTTTTAGAAATCGTTCCAACTACTCTGTGTGACTCTGTGTACCTAGCTAACACGCACTGGCAATGCAGCCCTGCCAACAAGCTCTATGGAAACACACTGCACCCCATTTACTGCAGGCCAAGGCCACAGACACTGTCAGATACTGTGGTCCAGCTGTCGCCCAGTAGAACACAGAGTCCCAGTGTAAGCCCTTGAAGCTAAGAGAAGCTAGTAACATTGGAAGAACAATACTTTGGAATGAAAGAAACAGCTTATAATTATGATCCTTCTGTGCTGGGAAAACACTCTTTAAAGCCTACAGGTTTTGAACTTAATTTCATCTCCCTCTCTCCCTTCTGCTGCAGGGGAGAACATCTGGAAGTATAACCCATCAGTATTCTACTTCCATTTCATTCTTTTGCAGAAAGAGGAGTTGTGGGTCTTTTTGTTGTTGATTTTTTTTAAAACACCCAAGAACACAGAAGAGGCCCTCAGTGTGCTCAGTTAACTGTACTTTTCTCCTCAGAAAGCAATGTACGTGTCTCCTATCACAGTCTTGGTACACCTACACCTCTTTCAGTCTCTGCTACTTACTCCAGAAAGTCTCAAGACTACAGTGAGGCTTCTGTAGTGCTAGGTTGGAGAATGCTACAACCCTGAAATCTTCTGTGTGAAATAAGGTAAGTCTGCACGTGAAGACTGCCTCAATACTACAAAGATCAAATATTTCCTCTTACAAGGCTAGAAGAAAAAGTGAAATAAAATGTTGTATTTCATCTGGCATTACATTCTTCTATCTCTTTAGAGCATACTTTTCGTTAGTTGCTTAAGAACTAGCTCCTCTGGGTAACAGGTTTGAAAGAATGCCTAAAACACTGCTGCTCTTACTTTCAAGATAGTATTTTTTTTTTTAAGTGCGATGAAGAATTCTATTTCTGAGAACTCTGCATTTTACAAAACTTAAAAAAAGCACAAGCCATACAGTGTTCAGACACAGCACTGATAAAACACAGTAACAGCTGCTAGCTGTGTTTCCTATCAGTCCATAAAACCCTATCCAAGGCTGATTTAATGAACCATGCTTCACCTTGGAGATGTTTTCTTAACATACAAAGAAAAGACAGAAATAGCTGGATCTGGAAGGGCTCCTTTCTCATTCCAATTAAAAGCAATGAAAGCTGAGAAGAATTGGACCATGTTTGCTGATCACAGAAATACATACAAATTGTACTAAAATATAGGACTGCTGGGAACTTCTATAAGCAATAATACTTAGATTTTAGAGATGCTTGCACCTAGACCTACCACTCAGTTTTCTTAAAATCAGCCAATGTTGTTCTCATTAAGATAAGCAGTTCCTGTTCATCCCTGTTCCAGGGATTTTTTTTAACGAACAGCTGATATAGATGCTTGCATGTACAGCAATTCTTTTGCCTGTGGGTTTAAAACGTCAAAAAATCATAAAGAATATCAGCTAAAATACACTCTTTGGTATTATGACAATCCCTCAGTTAGTGTCTGAATAGAAAACATTTGAAAAACAGGGAGAAAGGACAATCTGTATCTCTACAAAATACTAGTAATAACCAAGTCTAAACAGACACGTAGGTAGGTAGGTATTGGATCATTAATTCATCTCAGTAATCCTACATATCACAAATACTATAGTCTCTCTGGAATTTGGAACTGTGATGGTCTGTGCAAATATTCTTTTTATTTTTGATGTGTGTAGGATCAAATCAAAAGTCTATCTCTCAGTTTTGAATCAAATCCCAAGCCTCAGAATTAAATAAAATTCTAACTCACTAAATTTTGTGTAATTATGACAGAACACCATACATCCAAGGGAGCCCCATTTCACTTCCTGCCCTGAATTTAGGCTTTTCTTGAAAGTAGGAAACCTTTTAATAACTTGGAATTTTGCTGGGAAACGTTTCATCATGGAATAACTTAAGGCCTTCAAAAAACTAGATAAGCAGGTAAGAGCAAAAAGAGATTAAATTAAGGCTGGAATTTTTTCTTTGCCTATGCGTGATGTGACATTATCATAGCATATATTGTATTTAAGAAATACTGACATCATGAAGAAACAAGCAGGAAACAGAAGTAAAATATATTACAATATTATATGTACTAAGTATTGTAGCACTGATTCTGAGCTCATTTCATTTGACTTACATTGCTTAGGAAAGATGATACAAAGGCCTAAAGGACAAAGCATAGTGCATAAATGCAAGTGAGCGGAAAGTAGAGGCTGGATTTTCCATGTTATGCAGCTTCTAAATACACAAATGTGCAAGTCCACAGTAAAAAGAATACATTATTGAAATCCTTCATTTATTCTTTTTTTTAAAAAACAGTAAAAATATACAACTAAGTTATTTAGGTCAGAAAGAAAATCTGTCATTCAAACATTGCAACAGTTCTTCGCGAATGGTGATTTTTTGATGGGTGTCCCAGCCAAGCTGGTTACTGACCTCGTATCATCTTCATTGTCACTTCGTTTTCTCACTTCACTGTAAATAAACAGAGATAAAGCTTGATACATTTATTCCTATTCATGTTCACTATTCTGTTTCTCTCAGCATGTCTTATACTACTTGCTGTCATTGCTTTCCAAGTTAAATTCATAAACTTTCTGTGAAACAGCATATAAATAAATATACAAAAATATAAATAAAGACAATTTTCAGTACATGGAATCTAACATGTCTTTAGTTTCTACTTTGGAAATAGCATTAGTATTGATATACAGATCGCTCCTAGTGACAGAAACAAAGTAACTTCTGATACCCAATAACCAGTGTCATATTCTCCCTTTCTTCTAGCTCATTCTTCTTTAATTTGATAACTGTAACTATCACCACAGAAACTAAACATGTTCACAGCTGAAAGTATAAAACTAAATAATATGCAATTGTTGGATGTTCTGTTATAAATGTAGGCTTAAAAGTCGTATATGTACATGTGATTACTGATTTTGTATACCTATTATGGGCCTCCTAGAATGTCAAAAGGCAGCTCTAAAATTTCTTGTTTATATTCTAGTGCAATTTAAGTCATCCTTACATCAGCAGAATAATTTCATGGTATTCCTTTCAAAATACCATATTATTCAATATAGGAATGGTGGCAGAAAGGAACCCTAAAAAGAGGTAACAAGACAGTCTAGAAGTCATCTGCTCTAATTAAATGTACCTGTAGAAATTTTATTTCAAAATTCAGAAATATTCTGTCAAAGAATAAGAGTTACTAAGTCTTCAGTAAAGGAATCACAGCCAACCATTCCAGAATAAAGTCTCTGGCTTATGTATACAGAATTTGAAGACTGCTAAAGTAATTAAGGCAAACTTAAATTTTAGTTTTTGAGATTCTGTAAAACAGAAAGGCTCCAACTAGAAACAGCTTAATCCTCAAAACAATTAAATGTATCATTTGTTAACATTAGAGGTCATCTTACAACTGTGACTAATGCTACTTAACTGTACTGTTATGTTCTCAACTTCAAAATATACTGCTGCATTCACATGCAGATTCCTGGAAACCAGTCACTCAATAAATCAATCATTTACTTTGTACTGACATCATGGTATAAATGAACGCGTTGCGTTCTTGCTGCATCTCTGCCATACTTGTTTTCCTGGCTATAGAGGTACTTTTCAAAGTCTGACTGAAGAAACAAAAATCATGACCAGAAAACCAGTGCTTTTTATCCAAGTCAATTTAATTAAAAGTATTTTGCTATGAAGTAACCAAATAACCACCAAACATCAAAAAGTTTATTTCATCAAGTGGCTGCAAAAATTAAATGAATATGGTATGTAATTCTGGCCTTAGGCTCCGTGTTTCAAATTCAAAATTCAGAAACTGAGGATTTATTACATAGCCTTTTATTTTGAGGAGTTGGCTGTAATAAGGAAAGTTTATAAGTGTTGTAAAAGGCACAACTCTGGCTCATACTTTATTATATAACTACCAGGTTGTTGGATGGATACAACCCATCTTTTAAATAATTTAGAGAAACTGAGAACAAAGAAACTCGGTGTCATTAGAACTATCTGTAATAATACCATGTATAATGATCTGGTAGACAAATCAAAATGCATATGAATGCATATGGAAGAATTTTGATTTAATTATATGTAGAACTATGTAAAATGTATACACTGTGTATGCAGTGCATATAGTATGAGATACACGAGTATCTCATATTATATATATAAAATTATATATCTCATATTAAAATGTCTCATGTATATGTAAGTATATATGAGATATAGTATGAGATACATGGATATACTTTCTTAATTCTTACGTGTGTGAATCTAAAATGTGCATTTTATAAACCATACACAGATATGTTTATTTGAAAATAGAAACATGGCTACTTACCGAGCAAGATGAAGAACTGCTTCTACAATATTAGAACCATCTTTAGCACTTGTTTCACAGAATAATGCATTGTAAGTCTGTGAGTAGAAAATAAAATGTTAAGCCAGTGTAGCTTAAATGGTTTTATCTAGATATTTTAACTTACAAATGGTTCCCTCAATAACTCCAAAGAATTATTACACACCCACTTAAATGAACAGGTTGCATTCTGGTCCTCTTCATTCTTTAATACAGTCACTTTTACATTGGAAAAAGTGTAATTAATTCTCATTTTATGATTTTTATATTCAGTATATTTTAATTAACAAACTGAGTTAGAAACAAATCACAGTCTCAATGTCCAGCCTAAATCTTCTTGCTAACAAGACTACAAAATGAGAAATGAGCTGTTTCAGGAGAGTTTACTGAAGCTACTTTTTACCCATAGTAACTGGTACTCTAGCTTAACCAAGAATATTATTTCAGAAGTTACAGACATGGTACCTGCCCTAGTGCAATCATTCAACTGTGCAAGCTCAACTCAAAGAGTCTATTGCCCACTTGTCTTGCACAGGACACAGGCATTCTTCCTTTACCATCTAATAATAATATGGAAAAAAATGTCCATACTTTTATTTATAACAGAGAGTTACTCCTCCCTCATATTTGCAGACATGGCAGGAATAAAAGATAATGTCTTGAAGACGAAAATATTTCACTCAAACTGGACAGGAACAAATCAGGAGAAGAGCCTCATCCTGTCATACTTGCTTTGGCAATTTTTCTCTGGAGGCATAAAAGCTCAGTCTCCCAACCCAGGCACTTAAAGACTGTGAAGATTGTGCCAGTCAATTATGAAGGTATTGGCATAAGCCTTCAGCCAGACCACATCATCAACAGGGTAATTTTCATGAAAAGTGTCGAGTAATATTGATGGCTGAATTTGAAATTAATGACCAGAAAATGACTTTTGTTTACTGTCACTTCACATAGTTTTCAATCTGAAGTTCCTTAGAGCATTTTGTACTGAAAAAACAGACAAAGATCTTACCATGGCCAGCTTTTCTCCATAGTTTATTGGCACACATTTTTGTCCTTGTTCTGTAACTGCTTGACGGAGATCTGCTTTGTTTCCCACCATCATAATTGGAATATTCTCATGAGTTGCATCCTGAAAAGCGCATTTTTCCATTATTGCAAGAACACTTAGAATAAAAGATCACTAACATCATCATGTAACTTGAGCAAGTAATCGTACTGATTTCCTTCCCACAAAATAGAGTTTTGCATACTATCGAAAAACATTTTTTTTAAATCATGCTGAAGAGCTTTTCATAAGAAGGTCCATAATTTAAGCACCAGCTTAAACATGAGTTTGCAAAGATGTGCATGTATTCTTATAAGCCCTATTAGACAAGAAGGAATTTCTTGTGTCCAATTAATCTAATGGAAACAGTCACTACATTTTAATGTTGTATGACTAAATTACTACAGGAAAAGAGATTAATTCTGCTACCGTAATTAAAACAAAACAAACAAACAAACAAACAAACAAAAACCACTGTCAGAAGGGGAAATTAAGTTCTTGCTAACCACTTTCCCTGCTATTAACTGCATCTGGTACAGGAAGAAAACCTTTTTCTTTAAATGTGTTCAGACAAACAAATAAGATGAACAGAAAGAATACTTAAAATTTCACTTGGACTTTAGCTGATTTATAGAATTTAACATACTAGCTTAACATGCAGAGCATACAAGGAATATTGAAGACATCTACAGAGAGATATCTGAAATGGCCTAGCATTCACGTTCATTTCAAAAGGAAGTGGTTGGAAACTGTGATTACCTGATGCTCTTATACAAAACATCACAATGCACCAATTTTACCACTGACTGAATGTGTCAGGATACAGTTTAATACCCTCAGGAACTCTACTTAACTTGTAACTAGATAAAAGGAATCTCAAGCATCACCACAGTGAATATATAACGGCTCCAGCTGTCTCAGTCACAGCAGAGCAAAACTTTGCAATTTGGCTAATTCACTATACAGTTATTCAAGCCTTATAAATAAAGTTAGTCTCTCTAAAAGACTCTGGAATTCTGAACCAAAAAATGAGCTCCTCAACAGAAATACATGAACATTCCTCACTTTAAATAATAAGGTAACACCACAGTGAAATACAGCTTGCAAACTGTATATAATTTAAAGTTCTCACCTCAATCATATCCACCCATTCTCGTACATTAAGAAAACTTCTTTCACATGTTACATCATATAACAGTAAGACACCATCTGCTCTTCTAAAGTATGATTTAGCAATACTTCGAAATCTTTTAGAAAAAAAGAAGATTTGTGTAAGGATACATTTATAAAAAAAAATCTAAATTCATGTCATTAACAACATAGCATTACTTGATTACACTACTAGATTTGTCTCATCCACATTGTGTTTTCTCACAGGTGAATTCTTAGAAGTTTTTGAAAATTACTTAAATAGATATACAAATGCTCCATAAAAATCCATAGGATTCTATCCTAATCGAAGATATTTAATTCACTGAATACAATGCAAATCAGGATCAGGAATTTCAGCGGAAGTGTTCACAAAAATCTCTAAGTTCAAGCCTGTTCAGAAGAAAGGTCTGTAAGGACAAAGAAAGCAATGGAAGAAACAATGTACTCCTACTCCATAGTAATATAAGAGAGGGAGACATACGGATGTAATTAATTAATGCTGACTGGAATCTCAGTTAGTACTCTCTGCCTAGATAAGAGGAATCTCATGCATCACCATAGTGAACAGATAAAGGCTCCAGCTGTCTCAGTCACAGCAGAGCAAAATCACATCTGTCTACAGACACATATGGCCAATATTGACAATAAGGCGATGTAATAATAATTGCTCTTTTTTTGCACCTAGAGGAAAAAAGACAAATGTCATTTAGAAACAAAACAACAGAAACTACTTAAGTCGCAGAGCATCACTAACCTCTCTTGCCCAGCTGTGTCCCACAGTTGTAGCACTGTAGGTTCTCCATCAACAACTAATCTCTTCATTTGAAAATCCACACCTAAAAAGAATATGTAGAGTCCAATCAATATGAACTCTATAAACATCAATAACACTAACAGGTCTACAGAAAATGAAAAGTAATATTCCATACAAAATGGCATAATCGTTATTTCAAATGACATCTCTTTTAATAAATTGTGAGATTTCAATAGTTCCTATAACCCTGAAATGCAGTAATCCCCTGAATATGAGAATTAATACTCCATTTGACTTTAGAAAAACGTTTAAATGAATATTTTGCCCACATAATTTCCGAAGAGCATTGATACAAATTTAGCATTATGACCAACAAACAAGAAGATCCTTCTCTGCTTTATTCTGCCAAATAGTTTTGTGTCAGAAGAGAAAATGTTTCATAAAATAGACTGTTTCAAATGCCAAAGTGTGTGGGGGGGAATCAGTTGGAATAAAAATCCTGACTCAAAGTAAATAAAACAAATACGCATAGCTATGATTTCGCTAGAAGACAAAAATCAGTCTTTGGAATCAATAAGACAAGTCTGTTAGCTGATGGTTTGATAATATACACAAGCCAGTCAGAAATCCCTCCAGCAGCTTTTGAACTAAAGCTTCAAAAACATTTTGAAGAAATGGAGATCAAGAATAAAATGAAAGACATCAAATGATAGTATGAAAGACTAAAGAAGCGAGAAAGAGCTGAGACGACAGAATGGCAATGGAAAATGCAAAAAAAGACTTTATAAACCAGTTCTAAGATCATCATGCTAAAATTTTTTATTGGTGCTTTGTATCATTCAAGAACATGTTTTGTGCTTTATACAGAGAAATTAAATTGAAGTAGTACCCTATTTTCTACCCCAAATAGTAATTATACATTTGCAGGTTTATTAGTTACTTAGATCTTATAGGCTAAGAAACTGAATGTGTATGGTTAGGAAATTCTTGGGGATAACGGAGCTTGCTCTTTTCACCCATACTTGCAGCAGAATAGTAGTGAAACTCATTTTAGTATTTTAAAAAAAATAACCATACCTAGGGTTGCACTGGTATTGCCTCGAAATTCATTCTTGCAAAGTCTCATAAGGAAACTGGATTTTCCCACTGCTGCATCTCCAGCAAGAACTATTTTGTAAGCCTTCTCTGAACTTAGGTATTTTGGAGTACATTCTCTTGCATCTGACTGAAAATAAAAAGAATTTGTATGATTCACTTCATTTAAGAAATCTTACAATACACTTCTATCTTTTTTTCTTTTTTCTTTCTTAAGAAAAAAAAATGTTACCTGAAGTGGAATAGCAGATATGTATTTCCTTGTGGAAGCATTTGAGCTGCTTCGACTTACTGGTTGTGAAGGCTTCCAGTCTAATACCGTACTGCTGCTGTCAGGACTATATGCTTCTTCATCCTTGATCTCTGGAACCTGAAAGTACAAACCAGGGTGGTAGCTCCAGTGAGAAAAGTATGCTTTTTTGGAAAGGCAGAGCTAAGACTCAGTGAAATGTCTGTTCTTAATAGTTTGGATTAAATAAAGGATCAAACAGAGCTGTGTAATTCTTTTTTCATGAAAAAAGTGTCTATGCAGCTTTCTTAAATCCTATAACCTCCAGATCTGAAAACTAACATTAACTGCAACTACTACAGCAGGTACAAAAAGACAATTGTATTACATGCTGTATTTCAGTATTTGCTTATGTCTTTCTTTTTTCTACTTGAGAACACTTAATATATACCAAAAGATACTTGATCAAAATTTTCCTGATCCAGACACCAGTGGAACAGCACATTTGCTATTTACTACAGCATATTTTCTGTCATTAAATGTGTTTGCTATTTGGGGGACACAAACTGTTAGTAGTTCTTAAACTAACTACTTCCAGGTAGGGCAAAGGGATTTCCATAAGAAAAACTTCAACTTCAAAAATAATTACAGTAAACAAATACTAGAAAAAATTACTTCAAAACCAAAACTTACTCAAAAGTTTTTCTACAAGAATTTTTTTTTTATCCAGAGTACTCCTACTTAAGCTAAACTAAATAGAACTAAATAGAATCCTGCAGATAGCTTTAATCAGCACTACTACTTGGCATTTTTAACAGCAAACAGATTGAATACAGTGAAAGATCTGCTCTCAATAATAAAAAAAAAATCTGTATTCTACCGTTAATGCTGCTCTTGCTGTGTAGTCTTCGCTAAAGATCTTCATTTCTCCATCAAAATGGAGAAAACAACCCTTTCTAAAGTGCTCTGACATCTGACGCACACACTAACAGTATTATTCTTATATATGTCATCTTTCCATTCACTGCCATAGCATAGTAAAACATTTCAATTGAAACCTATTTTAGTTCTGTGGTATTGCTTTTTAATTAGAAAATGGACTTCTGTCTCTAGGCTGTTTAACAACCTTTAAAAATATGAAATGTACTTTGAAAAGCAAATTGTCGATTAAAGTCTAACCAAATCATCAAAACAGCTTTTTTTCTTTCTTTTTTTTCTTTTTAAGAGTAAAATTCTACAGAAAAGTTCTCAGTAATCCCATTTAAATGCATATAACCCAAATACATAGAGGAAAGATCCATTTCATTTTAAGAAAGGGAAGCTAATTCTGTCTGCAAAGTTGTTCTTAGAAATACAGCAAGTCTAGCACTTACATCAGTATCAGAAGCATCACCACCAAAGCTTTCTTGCATACATTGTGACCTTTGAAAAATCCTTTGTCTGTATTCCACTTCTGAATCATATTCATTTGAGTCTCTCAGGGTAGACAAACCACTGTCAAAACAACTCTCAGGTAAGCTGTCAACCTCACAGTTTATCCTTTGCATAGGGTCACAAAGGGCTAAAGAATCATACTCTTCATCCACACAAGAAGAATGAGAAGATCTGGTAAAAAGTATTAAAAAAAAAAAAAAAAAAAAAAAAAAAAAACAGCAACAACATTTTATTTTACAATTCTTTTTATCAACAAAATCTGAGCCATTCTGAAACAGTCAATAGATGGAAATGCTAGCTATGTATTTTAAGGCACATGTCACTGCCCTGTGAGGGGATCTGAGGGGATTCTCGAGATTATGTAGCTGTTACCGAGTCCAGTATAATTCCCTCTGCAAGTGGCTAAAGAGATGTTAGAGGTAACATTTTTTTAGTGAAACAACATTCAGAATTGTCATATTTCCATGCTCCCAGTGTAATCAATGTTCATGTGAATGAGCACGATCTTTGCTTTGGAATACCACAATATCCATGCTATTTGTATCCAAGCACCCACAAGCCTATATTATAAGTCAATTTTCAACATCACCGAAGCATGGATTCAACAGTTGGAATTGCATATGTGCTTAAAGCAACCTAGACTAAGATATATTAATGCAACTGAGAAAGTATACCTAGAAATGTAAATTGCTTAAAACATGTTAAAATGCAAATCAGTATTTCCGAACACTGGATGTTAGGAGACAAAGTGCTGAAAATGAACAAGGTATTTTGGGAAATTTATATCTCACTCTCTCCTTTGATACTACTAAATCATGCCTGTTAACTGCAAGTTTTATCCCTAGCACATAAGCTTTCTTCTAAAGAAGTATGCTTGTATGTCTCACTTTCATTCAAATGCAAAGGATTGCACCAAAAGATATTAATAAGTATTCTCAGAGAAGGATATCACTAAACCTCCTAAATAGGTTTTACTCATTCCTTCCCTAACCTCAGAAAATTACTCAGTCCAATATGCAGCTTAGTAATGGATACATCTTCCAAAATTTGCAGAGGGTCCAACATAAGGGAATTGGTTTTATCTGCATTCAGCAGAAGGACTCAGTTCACAGTAGGCAAAGGTTTATAGCCAGCAAACATGTCTCTCACATGGAGATAGCAGAATCAGGAACAGTACTGAATGAATTTCGTTATTATTAGTATGAAGTGGAAGCCAACTTAATCCCTGCATAAGATATTCAACTCACTGGCAAAATATAAAACACAAGCTACATAAGAACTCCATTAAAGATCTCTGTAGAGTTTGAAGAGTTTGAAGTAACACGAAAAGAGTAAGACAGAACAGTATCAGTTGGACAAGAGCACACAATTTTAATGGCAGTTTCACTTATTTCCAAAAAAAAAAAAAAAAAAAAAAAAAAAAAAAAAAAAGTTCTACAGCATTTGAGGCAGAATCCAATACTCAGTGAGGTCAATGAGAGTCTTTGCAATAAACTGAAGAAGTTCTGATGAACGACTTATATCCAGTAAGTATAAAGCCAAAGCAGCACTGATCATTTCTGTTTGCATCTAGATAACTTTCTGTTCTCTGTGACAATAATAATACCAAGTACCTTTATTACTCTTGCACATCAGAGGGAGATGATGATGCTTATTCATTTGAAGAATTAGGCCTGAATACCTTTGTGACAATTATTATATGGGAAAAACCAGACATTCAGGCTAAAGACAAAAAAAATAATTTATTTTCAAAGTACTGAAGAAACTGCTTAATAGAGGTCCTCAGTAGCTTTTTGGCTCCTTGGAGACAGGCAAGGAGACTGAGAAATAAATTAGACTCGAAATAGTCTAAGCTTAAAAACAAAGCTGTTTGAATTCTGTGCAAGTTCATAGATGAGCACCGAAAAGAGTTCTCCTGAGCTTTCTGAAGTAATTGAGAAAATTCCTGTTGATTTCATTAAACTTCGGATCAAATGCTACAGGTCACACATTCTTTCTGAATCAGATAGAATTATTCTGTTACGCTATAGTATTTGGTCTTCCAGGATATTTCCAATATTCTATCCTGTTCAAACTTAGTAAAAGCAAAACTGGCTTACCTGTCATACCGTGGGTTTAGAGGAGACTGTCCACCACTACATTTGGGACTGCTTCTAGAAATGGTATTTCCTGGTGAGGTATTTGTTAGCCGCTGCAACAGATGCATAACAAACACATGATAGGTTTGATAAAAACAATTTAAGCATCTATGTTTGTCATGATAAAAGTGTAAATCCTCAAAATTTTAACTGTGTATTTTCACGTATATTCAACTGCTTACGTTTAATTAAAACTCTTCCTTTAAATGCTACTGGATGTCAACACATTACATTACCTAGAGCACAGTACAGATTATCATTTAGACTCCCTTGTCGCTTTAACATTGGATCTGCTGGCCACACTCAATCACAAAAGGCAATGGAATTTCCCAAGAGCACAGTGTCAATGATGATGCCTTTAACACTTCGAAATAATAAACTTTGAAAAGTAATATTTGGAGAACAGGCAAGATAATTATCCTTGTGTTCTTTAAAAGACAACCAGTACATGCATGCTGATGACTAAGATGCAAAAGAAAACATCACTGGCTGAGCTGGCTCCATTAGAGATACTTTCTGGTTCTTGAGTGGCATTGCAGAGAAGAGAGATCTCAACAGACAGCACATGACAAAGTATTTCATACGTTCTGCCCTCTATCCTTTAAATTCCCATTCACTAAGAACAGTTTCTTCTCTCTTCTCTGTAACCTGCCTCCCTTCATTATGTTTCAGGGCATAGAGGAAGGAAATTATATCTCTTGTTGTATCTGTGGTGAAATCTGGGAGCCTGCATCAGCAAAAGGCACTCACATTCACTGACAGGGTATGCTGGAAACAGGCAATGACTGCTGTTTTCCTCCTTTCTTGCCAATATTCTCTCTGTGGGCCCATTGTTCTGGCTCTGTCCTTCTGAAACAATTGGCTGGTTCTGTGATGACAGAAGCCTTGCCTGATCATTGGCTTTAGAGCTAAAAGTTTTCCCACTATGATGAAATGACAAACTAAGATAGGTGTTTTCATTGCCTTCAATCCTTCCTGCTCTGCTTTGGAGGGTGGTAAGTTACAATTGTTAAAATAGGTCCCAGTACAGCAGGGATAGTCCAAAATGGTCTGAGTTCTGTACTACCAGTGGTCCCTGCTATTCCTTTGTCCTGTAATGTGCCTTGATAAAAGCTTAGATTAGATGGAAACCTCTCTAAGGGGAAAGCAGTTTCCTAAGAAAGTGCACTTTCAGTTGTAGAGCACTTCAATATAAACAATATAAACACATTCACTTCAGCGCAAAGGAGATCTGCTGATTTACTCACCTCATCAGATATATTTAGCCACAGCAAATAAAAATTTACTATTTTCTAAAGCACTTCACAAAGTAGCAGCACTCTAAAATGAGCTCTGTTATTTTACAAAATCCAAGCAAACTCTAACTAAAACCCAACTGCTCAAGTGTAAACTCAGAATGAGTTCACTGAAATGAACTGTTTTCTGAGTATGCACTGAAATACAAATTTGTACTCAATTTATTATTTCCAAAACCTACTAGTAAAACATGATATAATTGTACTGTTTTATAATAATCACTATAAATTTTATTACTTAAGATTTCAATCAATAATTAAAATATACAATTTTATATATTAAAGAATAATATAATTACATACCAGTGACCTGTTGTACTTGCTGAAACTGTTTTCCAGTGCACTTCTTAAGCCATCATTGCTGTCATGTAGCTTTCTATTAGCTGATCTAACAGAGAAACATTTGCCTGAGTACAGCAAAAAAACTTCAATGCAATATATAACAAAGAAAATCTGAAAAACATATCAAAAAACATTTTTTTTCTTCAGATGAGCACTAAACAATAATTTGGGCCAGAACTGTGTTTCTGTATACTCAAACAACTGTAGATAAAAAAAAAGCCTTACGAGTTTTAACTCCAGTGGTAGCTTAGGAAATGCTGATTCACTTTACACTTACATGACATAACATGTTCTGCGGTCAGCTGAGGAATAAGGACAACACTGTAGGAACAGTTGTAACAAATCACTATGGGGCAGTAAACTGGAACAGCCATTTTTGAGAAAAAAATTCAACTGCACTTTAAATGCTGCAGAGAAAACTCTAAGGGTAGACGTTCAGGCTACTTGAAAGAAAGGATACGATTAAGAAACTAAAAATATACTCCTTAAAAAACAAAAATCTCCTTGAGTGTGCCTTGTACAGCACTGCACACAGTACTTTCCAGATAATGATAAGACAGGGAGTTACTGGAAAAATAAAGTTAATAAAAAAGGAGCCAAGTAATAATATTGAGAACAGCATGAAGAGACTCAGATCTCATTCAGCTTATTATAAATAAATTAAAGTCAATGAGGCTAGTGAAAAAAAGGAAAGAAAAACAAAATATTATTGACTCAGTAATCACATACTACCAAATACTGAACTCAATGAAGTGTCAGTTTTGGCTAATCCTTTTGGGTCACTTAAGTCACTGGAGAGGTCTGCTTAAAAACCAATGGCATAAGATGATCCTCTATGTCTCTGTTTAATAAGCAGAGAGTAGAATAACAGAAGTGTTTTCAAAGGCATAAGGAGTGACATCATGAACAGACTGCCAAAGATTTACATGTAAAAACCAAAAACATCTGGTGCACCGTTACTTTAGGCTAAACACAGGAAATTGAGAAGGCAATTAATGCCACTCCAAATGAATCTAGACTTCTAAAATTGAGGTTTTGAAGAGACAAAATGTGATATGCCTTTTCTTCCTTTTGAAGAGGAAGAGATTAAACACCAAGGACACTAAACTCGGATGGCATAGCAATAACTGTTGTCACATCAGAAACACAAACTTAAGATGAAATGATATATATTTGTAGAGTTCTTCCTATGAGAACTGAGGCCATTTCAATATTTGACTTGGATGAAATTTGGTAAAAAAAAATCAAGTTTTTTACATAACTAGAAAACTGTTGACCTCTAAATACTTTTGGACAAAATCTGTTAATAAAACTCTGAATTACTGTGAACTTACTGAAGTATTTCAATTTGTCTTTCCAGATTATCTCTGTCTTCAGTATACTCTCGGATCATTTCTAGATCTCTGTAAAAAAAAAAAGTAAGTTATTCTTTGCAGAGGTCCTCTTGTCTTCTTTGGCAGAGGACAAACTCAACAGTCCACATTTTTGAAAGGTGGTAAGTGTACTTTAGAGAAAAAAATAACAACATTTTAATATCTTTCTGAATACATATTTTTCTCTTTTTACATTTCAGACTGCTGAAATATGTTAAAAGAAATTTTATGCAAAACAAAAGAATTTGATAACTTCATTGATCTCAGCCGTTGTATGTCAACAAAAACTGTGAATGAAGATAATAGTATTGTGAAACTGTCATACAGGCACCATTAAACCAATGGAAGCCGCTCTCGTTTGCTTTCTGGAAAATATTGTTGAGACTGATGTGGGAGGCTTTCAAACTTTATTTTCCCGGACATTCACAGAGTTACCCAGCCAAGTGCGAGCCATGGGGGAAAAAAGCGTTTGATGCTGTAACTCTTACTCCTATGTAAAATCAGTGTGCTTCCTTGCATGATTATGAAAGTTTGTATCGTGTCAAGTGCTTGTTCTTTCAGAGCCTTGATAACTTCAGTGAACAGTGGTTACTGTATACTTTGTACACTGTCAAATGCATACTTGTCAGTTAGGGCAAACTAAGAAAATAAAGTTACCAACTGCATACATAATAACTACAATGGACAACAGATTTCTTCTCCTGTTGAAAATATTATCATATAAAAGTAGCTTACCTCTCAGTGTTCAAACTCTGATCTGCATACTCGCTTTTCAAACTATCTAATTCACTCTGTAGAAAAGCTATATTCGTCTGTGCTTCTAGAAGATCTTTCCTAAGTTTCTGATTTTCCTTTTTGAAAAAAAAAGTAGGTATTAGTTAGATGCCAGCTGTCAATCACTTCTATAAAATGTTGACATATTGTGATGCTAAAATAAAAACAATCAGAATAATCTACCATATAAGAACATTACTGAATTCTGATTTTTCGCATTCCGCTATCCAAAAATGAGACCATATCATTTCAAGCCATTTCTAAATATTATACCTGAAATGTGTATCCATTTAAAGAGATTTTTTTCCCCCTCAAGATGAAGATCCCCATTCACCAACCAATAACTTAGAAAGTATATTTCTAGCTTAATCACTAAAACACCAGGAAAAAATGTAAAAGAAGATTCTGTATTGAACACCAAGGCTAAATTAATTGTTAATCTCTTACCATCAACATATCATGTATCCTTTTTTTCAGTTCAATCACATCTTCCTTGTGATTTATGTTTTTGGATTGCTCCTCCAGCTAACAGAATAAACACATGCACAATTAATGCATATCCTTGACTGTTTCAGTTCAAAGAACATAAAAAGTAATGTATGTCCTGTTAAATTACCACTAAATGTGTTCAGTCAGGGAAGTGTTTTTAAAATCCATTGTCTTCCCAACTGCATAAGCAGCATTCCTGCCAAAAAAATTCCAGTTTCATAATTTAATTTTTAAGTGAATACTTAAAAATGTTTAATATGCACTTTGCACTCTGTAGAATTGCTAGATGTATTTATTCTGCATTACTAGTGACACAAAAGCTACTTCATCAATTTACCACAGTATTTGTAGACAAGCTTTCATTAGTTCTCATGGGAGTACCCATTTCTACCAATGCTGTAGTTTAATACAGCTATAATGTTGCTATAATGTTGCTAACATTTATAGCAAAAGCTAATCACAAAATTAAAGCTAGATTACAAAATAACCCAAAACAGTATTTATCTTACAGAGTTAGGTATCAAATGAAAAATTCACGTAGGATTTAAGTTTAGACTAGCAATAACTAGTTCTACTTTTGATTTCAATTTAAGATTAGAGAGTAAACACACCTCTACCATCAACATTTGCAGTTTAGCTCGGTTGGTTAGAGCATGGTGCTGCTAATGCCAAGGTCGCGGGTTCAATCCCTGTACGGGCTATGCTGAGGTGAGGGCTGGACTAGATGATCTCTGGAGGTCCCTTCCAACCTTACTGTTCTATGACTCTATGAACTGGACTTCTTTGACAGAAGGCATCATACTAATTATAATATGGCACATTACTATATTTGGCCTCGCCAATTTCATCTAATTCTATGAATTACAAATATTTAGAGGCAACATATTAGACTATTTCCAATGTACGAAAAGCAGACAAGATAACTGCAAAATTAATATTAGCACAGTCTAAAACTTATTTTTAAAGTTGCCTATTACTAATATACATCAAATTAAAAGCTATAGTTGTGATTATCCATCTTCCGGAAGGTACTTCATTATGTCGGCATTTCTTACAATTTTTTAGCTATAACTTCAAGCCACTTACCTTCTTAAGTTTTTTTATTGTCACCTGAAGATCCCCAACTTCAGTATCATACTGACGCTTCAGTTCATTTAGTGCTTCTTCAGCTTTTCGTTTCTCCTGTAATATATTATATAGAGTCAAGACAGGTTTCAAATATTTCTTTAAAAATGCAGTTATCAATTTGAAAAACCAAACATTCTGCTCTTAGACTGATTTGTGTAAGTTTGTCTTTCCATTAAGCCAATGGACACCTTTCTTAGGATCCAAAGATATTGATTCTATGATTGACATTCAATTCAAATAAATATTGTATTCTCAGAGGCATAAAATATTCAAAGAAATGAAATATTAAACAGTTGGAAGCAAAGATACATTCCCAATGTCTTAAATAAACTGGAGAAGTGTTGTTCAAATTTTTCCTGTGTGTATTTAAAACACACACACAGATCGTTGTTACACATACTCTAGGAAATTAATCCTCTTTTTCAAAACAGCTTTCTATGGCTCAAAATACGGCATTCTAATAATGGTATTACTGTACCACCATCAGTTATTTATTTATTCCTGCTTATCTTTTAAAATTTATCCCTTGTAAATGTTTGAATATTATAGGCCCAAGCTTTGTAAAAGGTAGCAGATGACAGCATCTTTAATAATATAGATTCATGTAGACTTGGACTGAATATTAAACCTAGTAAGTGGTGGTTTTATTTTAATCACAACCAAGAGATTTTTACAGAAAGCTACTCCCAAAACAGTTTTGAACTGAGAGCAAAAAGAATGGTATTTCTCCAAGGCTACCTACGAGCATGTGCTTACCCCAGGCACTCCCTGCTATCTGAGTACATAGTTTGGCTACACAAGAACCCCGTATCCAGCACTGATACACCACGTCAATGAGACCGGTTGGGTTTTCAGGCAGAAACAGAAAGACACACGGGGACTTTGCTCACAGTTCGGGTTCCTTCCTACGTTATGCTGACATCTACGTATTAAACTGATAATCAAAGTAATCATTTTAGGCCAAATTCTCTTGCTGTTGGCACCTATGTAGATTACTAATGCGTGAGTTGTTTGGTAACTGCTTCTCTTAAAGAGAAAATAACATATGGATAGATACACTCAAACTGCAGATACTATCGCACAGAGGAAGGTGCTGCAGTTACATGAATGAGATCATTCTGACAAACAATAGTGCCGAGTACAGGTATTAAGATTAATGGCTTAGTACAATCCCTCAAAGTAAATATCTCACATTTACTCTCAGGGCGTTTTAGCAGGTGGAGTAAGTGGAACTATTCAAGAGCAAAAATGTAAAGAGCACTGTGAGAAACAAGTTACAGCCCTTCTTTGATATTTATATCTAGGCATGGAAGGAGAAATACCAATGTTCGAAAGTCACAGACAAGTTGAGGACTTAAGCTGATGACTTTCAGGCTGCTCCCAGACTTTTTTTTTTTTTTTTAATAATAATAATAAAAAAAAAGCACTTCAAGCCAAAGAACAGATCTTTTACTAGCATAAACATTTCAAACTACAAGGAATTTTGCTAAATCATAAGGCAATCTTTTTAGAACATGAGAACTCTGAGTATGAATGGGTAATACACAGATGTGTTTTTACATACTGCTAGTACATAATTGTGAAGGTTCTTAAACGAATATGCATTTCCTATGTGTACGCATTCATCTTTTTACAGTATTGAATAAGATTCTTCAATTTTGTTTCAGTGACTTACCATTTTGAACAAGAAAGGACATTTTCCAAAACAAATGTATTTGTTTCCTGAACATAAGTGCTTATTATTTTTCAAAACAGGAAGCACATTTGCATTGAGAGTTGCATTATCATTAGTTAAACACATTATGATACACCTTTTCGTGAAGCGATGTTTTAACATTTTTATGCCACCTTATTTTCTTTCTAGTAAAAACTGACTCATGTTATGGTAGGAGTGTTTCCCTCTGTATAGAAAAGATGAAGTTTGAAACAAATCTATCAGAATACTATCTACTCCACTGATCAGTTACCATAACCCTTTAAAATCAGCAAGTTTGCTGTTTACACTTTGCTGCTGCTTATTCAGCAAATGCTTTGCTGAAAGAATCCATACCAAAAATGTTCAGTATACTGTGTGTTCTACCACAGCAATAATAATAGCCACAGTGTTTTAATTGTGGAATTTATGATGTCCATGTTAGAATGTTTCACAATATGCAAAGAATAAAAATTCCTGTTAAGTTAGGTTTATCATATGCGAATAATAACCATTTAACTTGAAGCAGACAAGAAGTTAGGGTGGTTCTATTGTATTGCTTTATACTTAGAATTACAGAAGCACATACTGCTCGACTGTATCATTCAATAAGTAACAGGAACAGGATTCTTATACTTTGCCATCAAGTCTACAAGTGGACAGAAACAATGGCTAAAACTTCAGCACACCAAAATAAAAGAGAATTTCCCGTCAATTTCAAGAGGTCCAGGGTTATACCTACTTTCATCAAAGATATCCTCCCCCTTGTCTACAGCTCTCTGAAATGTAATTATAGGATCTGAATGTACCAGCAGGGGAAAATATCACTACTCCAGGCAGATTCTCAAATTAAGAATAAATGATCTAAGCTTTAATTTCTACACAAATTCATCTATTGTTAGTTCTAGAAACAGATTCCAATCTTTCCTGGTGTGAGTCATTTTTCCAATCTGCTTCCAATACTCAACTCAAATAAACAAAGGAAAATTCTCCTTTTCCATTCTGTGAGAAAGGGCTGAGGTAGAGGAATTTAATTAACCAGAGTATCCACTCTTCTTTGGAAGAGCATTAAGCGACTCTATCTCCTATCATCTGGATAACTTCTTTTCTTCCAGGCCCTGTCTTCAGTGGCTTGAATCAGGCCATCAGGATCAAAGAATTAGCTCTTCTTAAGACCACCAGGAGTCTGGCAACTGAAATTTTGTAAATGCAAAATACTCACTTCCTTTTTAACTTTATGCTCTGCAGCCTGTATCCGTTGTTCCATCTCTTCCTCCAGCTCACTGAGCTGAACTGCCGCTTTATCCTGAGCTCTAAAATTTAAAAGTAAATATAGGCTTATGAATTACACTCTCACTTCTCAGAAAATTTGTGTTAGACATATCTGCCTACCTAAGCTCAAGAAATTAGACAGAGGGACACAAACAACTGAACACTGCCCAGACTTTGAAAGAGGTGTGTCTGTGAGCCCAAATCACAAATTAATTTGAAAATACAGGCAAATTTTATTTAAAATAATAGTAGATAACAGATTATTAGTATGAAATAAATCACATCTCCATTTTGAAAATTAAGTTACACGGATAAGGCTCCTGTGCTTTTATATGAAAAGATTTCAAAAGAATAACTACTGTATCTTTCATCATCACACAAAGACTATCCCTCTGAGCAAATCTGTTCGATTTCAGTAGTGATGATGCAAGACAACAAGTATCAAGTAATTACAATAGGTAAATACATCCCTTGAAGTTGGAGAAGCAAAAATAAGTTTTGCTAAATGAAAATGTAACAGGAATGTATGCTAAAACTCAGTGCTACAGCCAAGGAAGAGAAATCAAAATATTTTATGCATTAATCACAGAATCATAGAATCAGTAAGTTTGGAAGGGACCTCTGGAGATCATCTAGTCCAGCCTCTCTGCTCAGCAGGGTCACCTAGAGCATGCTAGACAGGGTTGCATCCAGGTGGGCCTTGAAGATCTCCACAGAAGGAGACTCCACAACCTCTCTGGGCAACCTGGTCCAGTGCCCTGTCACTCTCACAGGGAAGAAATTCCCCCTCACGGTCAGGCAGAACTTCCTGTGCTTCATTTTCTGCCCATCACCTCTTGTCCTGTCACAGGGGATAACTGAAGAGAGTTTGTCCCCGTCCCCTTGACACCCTCCCTTCACACATTGATCAGATCCCCCCTCAGTCTTCTCTTCCCCAGGCTGAAGAGGCCCAGCTCTCGCAGCCGTTCCTCATAGGGCAGGTGCTCCAGCCCTCTGATCATCTTTGTAGCCCTATGCTGGACTCTCTCCAGTAGCTCCATGTCTCCCTTAAAAGAGAGACGGGATTAAACACAAGAATGTAGCCTCAAAAATTTGATCCAGAACATATCCAAAAATATAAGCAGGGAATCATTTGCAAGCTGTTAAGCTTTGCTTATCGACATGTATGTGCTTAACTATACTCTCCAAGCTCAGTTTATGAGAATATTGTTTGGCACATTTTGGTCTTAACTCACAGTAATTTATGTAACCAAGTGCAATGAAAGAAAAACAAAATGTGCAACTGAACTAGAAACATGACTTACTATACCTTTTTACAGCAATGGCTAAGGCTTCCATCTCCGTGCTTTGAAGTTTGATCTCTCGGATGAAGTTCTTAATGACATGTTCATAGGGCTGGATTAATCTTGGTTCCACTATGTGTATGTTCTGATACAGAACACTGACTTGCTCTTGTCTGAAAAAGACAGATACCATTTTAATACAGTTCCTTTGAACAGTGCTATATACAAGGCATGAAAAATTTATACCAAATGAAAACATTTCTTTACTGAAGATAAAAAAGCTAATATAGTCTATGAGCATTCAGCATGTTTGCAATTTTCTAAATTATTTTAACTCTTTTTTTTATTTACTGTAGTATAGTTACCATTGCAAAAAAAACCTTCAAGCTTTCTCTTAAGTCCATTTTTGTTATTTCTGTTGATGATGTACTTTGAAGAGTGTGCCACTGGAGCAACCCATAATGTAAATAAAGATGGTTCATGCCCCTGATGTTAATTATGATCTGTTAAGATTACATATAGTAAGAGGCTGCATAAAAAGTAAAAACAAGTAGGAATGCCAACCAAGTAAGTTATAATGGACATTGGCAGTGGGTGGGGAGAGGCTGAGCATATTTCCTTCAAGGGGGGAAAGGAAAGAAAAAAAGCAGAGGAGGTGGTAGCATTATGCTGCAGTCTGCTAGCTGGACTGCAGCTACCTTGAAAACTGAACATAAGCAACAATATTCTTGCAGAAAAATGGCTTGGCAAACTCATCTGGGAATCAGTAGTGCCAAAGATTGCTACTCACACAAAGCCTGATACTCTCTTAGCTGTAGGACTTTTAGGACTTACATTTCTTTTCTTTCAGTGGGTGCAGGGGCAAACATAATGCAGCTTTCCGGTTTAAAGAAAGTCATTCTGCCTCTGATGACGGCACTCTTAATGCCAGCTGTGTTCTGAGCCAAAAAAATCCTCACATTTTTACAGGAGATTGTTTCAGTACTCAATTATCATTTTAAAGATAACAGATATCTCATGAAAAAACAAGACAAAAAGAGTCTCTGTAGATCTTTCAGTTGTTAAAAGCCTTCCTGAAAGACATACTACTTCTTTAAAGCTGCTCCAATGCAGGAAAATAATATTCTGATTCTCCTTTAATCTGAAGTTGTTTCTATAGATTACATAGAACTTTGATTGTCTAAGATACATTTTGACCATATAAATATCAACACATTATTACAAAGAATACTACATAACGATCGCTAATTTCTGGTGATGGCATTAATAATGCCATGTGACATTTTGGGTTTATCCTTACTAGTTCTGATTATTTGGATTGATATAAGACCTTTTATCAGAAAAATTTCTACAACAACAGAATTTAGCAGTTCAATGAATATTTAAAGCTCATTATCCTACAGACTATATACTAGAACATAGAACAGGTATTCAAGAACTGACAAATCAAACAGACAACAACCTCCAAAAAACAAAACACATGCACACATTAAGAGAGTGGGCCTAGAAAGGTAGAAGCAGGCCTGTGATGAGGTAATACAGGATACCAGTGGCAGAAAAGCAAACACAACTTATGGTTTGCAAGTTCTATTCCAGCATCATATCTAACAGATCATGAATACATGTCTCACTTCTATTGTTATGGGAAAACTTAAACCGTGATTTAATAAAAAGTTCCAAAGACTCTCCTCGTTAAACAGCTGTCAATTGACAATCTTCTATGAAGGCAGCATTACTTAATACATTCACTACACCTGTGATATAAATTATTAGCGTATATCCTCCGCATTATTTTCCCATCTGAAGCATTTCAATTATCAACATACCAATGGTACGTTCCTTGAATATTATTTCCCATTCAAGTATATTTTACTACAGTAGTACTGTAATTGTTACTATAGCTAAGATTGTCATTTAAAAAAACTGACATGTTTCCACAAGACCATAAAACATGATCCCAGGTGAAATGCTGGCATTCATTAAATATACACTAACACAGTAACACAAAGAAACACAAATTTCCTTATGCCAGTGGCATTTCTGTGTACCTGTAGTATCCTCTTGCAAAAGATTTCCTTTGTAAAGGCTAATACGTTAGCTGTATGAAGTATTTGCAGAAGTTAAGTCACATTTATGTTTGTTAAGATTAGCTAAAGTTAAGTCAAACTCTCTAAATATCTTCAGAGGTAGATAAATTCATTTTCTTAACATATTTTAAACAGAGCAATATCAAGGTTCACAAATAGTCACAATAATATGCAGGTTTATCTGACCAGTAGATGGTGCAAATTATGTATGAATAAGGCATCATTAAAGAACTCCCTAAAAGTAGGCTTATTCAATTAATAATTCACATTTTAAAACAGTTAAAAATATATTCCTCATCATAACATTGCATTAAAATAGCACTGACATTATCTGCACCATTAGCAGCATCAAAACTCTGAAATCCCCCAAAATAAGACAGATTTTTGATTTAAAATCTGCCCCTTTCACTTTGTTCTATTACAATATTAGGCCAAATGCAAGATTTTGCACTAAAGGATAACTGCACAAGGGAGAGTGGAATGGTCCTGATATCAGTCTGTATTACTGAATCAAATCTGAAATTTAAGTATATCAGATCTCAATTAAAATGCAAGTGTACAAGAGATCTGCAATATTTAAATGCTTTGGTTTCCATCTATAAACAACTGGGCAAACAATAAGCTTAGTATTCCATGGTGTTACCATTTACAGAATTCCTACCACACCTCCAGTGATGCAGACTAGGCTTGAAACTGGAGCCTGACAGTACTTCCAATATTACAAAATGTGGTCTCTTTCTCTTTGAATTGTTTGTTTTTGATAGTTGTGATTTGGAGGTGGTAACCTGAACTGAGTACCTTGCTCCATTTCATAAATTCCTAGAAGTGTAAACAGAACTACTTAGAACTTCAGTAGTTGCCCTTTGGCTGTACCTCCTGGCCAATAAGCCAATCCAGACTAATTTCAAACTTTAGATAGAAGCAGCTAGTGTTCATACCCAGTGCTATCTGCTATAAGCTGAAGAATATCACTTCCTCAAACAGTCAGAATACACACATACTCCTTTGAAACAGTGGCAAGTAAAACAGAAAGGGCACTAGCCACAGTAAACTTGACAGAACTTACCACTCTGCCAAAGCAGATAAATTGAGTACTATCTAAATCAACATATATGATCTTTAGGAATACAAAATACAAACATGAAATCTGTGTTCTGAAATTTTCTTTTTTTCATTTAAATTTTTTACTATCACCAAGAAGATACGTGCTAATAACTTTTTTTCTAGAAAGTAAACACAAGCTATATTGTAACAAATTTTAACTGTAAAATTAGTTGTTATTTGTTGCTAGGGTAAAGCACCCATTACTTGGGCCAGTGTTTTCCTAGTTGTCTTACACACCACAGGTTCCTGAATTACAGTTGGATATTTAAGGACTCGCATCACTTTTTTCACATAAGCATACTCACAAGAATACGCTGGGTTATGATGATACTCTCACCTTCCTCACCTCATCTTGTGCAGGGTTAATTAGCTGCTGCCTTTAAGCTACCTTCCTAAAAATACAGCGTACCTCAGATTGTGTATATTCCGTGTTCAAAAATAGCATGTGTGACATCATTTCCCAAGGTCTCCTAGCCCAGAGATTATTGTTGGCTATAGCCAAGGCATGCAGGCAGTATACAGTGCCTTCTGCTGATGGACTAGGCAGTCAGTCAATTAGTCTGGCCTTTCCCTCCTGTATTTTGTGTCGGGAGTAGATGACATTCATGGTGGAATATTGTAGTATTTCTGCAACTTTTGCTTTTTGTTCTCTTTACAAGAATGGCACAGCTGCCCCCCTCTTGCAGCTTCTTTTCATTAAAGTTTATGAAAAAAAACACATAGAAAGATAGAAAGCTGTCTCCACACTGCTGTGCCTCTACTATACAGCTAAGTCTGCTTTATGCTGCAGTTGTCAAAACAAAGTAGTTACTGTGAGAGTTTATTCTGGCTCTGTGATACTAAATACTCTTTATATTCATTCTTCCTCCTTAGCCTACCAATAGGCAGATTCAAAATGCCTCAGTGACCCAGTTTTATGAAGCACTAGTTAGGCTTAAGGAACAAAACAATACACGTAAAACGACAGCTAGCCTAGGAAGGCTTTTTTTTTTTTTTTTTTTAATTAAAATTGGCAGCTGAAATCCTTGGTGACACTCACCTGAGTGCTCCTATAGCAACTTTGCAAGAAATCTTAATTAAAAATATGGCACAACAACTACTGCAGAGTTACAGAGAAATACAAAAGAATTTAAAGTCACACAACAAAATTGATGAGATCCTATTTAATCACTTATACCTCTTCTAAGCAGTAATACACTTGCATGAATCGGAAAGGCTGCCACTGCTTTAATCACTCCAAATATCTGTGATGAATTAGCAGCAAGAACACTGTGATAACATTTTATAGATTAACAGGATTTTAGAAGGATGTAACCATAGCCACTCTTCATCAATAAGTACTTGATTATTATGAGAAGAATCATTCTGAATCAACTCCTTCCATATGTTAAGTCACTTCTCTTTTCTCCACATACTTCAGTAAACATTCATGATTCCACTGCAGCAGGACACATTAGCTGGAATTAATATTACCTGATTTGTTTGTTTCTAGTTCTCCTTAGATACATGGTGTTTCTCTTTGCAAATTCATTAGTTACTCAAAATTACTTACCGAGGAAGACTTCACAAATAGATTTCGCTGAGCTGACTCCTGAACACTGAATATTCAGTTTTTGCTGGACAAGAGAGGCAACTAAAATGCACTATTTCAAACAAATTTGTAAGAATTGCTCATGCTTTAAATTACTCTTCTTTGAAATCCAGAAATCCCTTTCAAATGGATTTAGCTGGATTCCATTAAGTTCCACACTTCCACTGCTCCAAGACACTAATGTATAATAAAAGGGTTTTTGATATGATGTGAAAGAAAATCTCTCACTGTGGACTCTCTAGCTCTAGCCGTAATTATCTACCATGCATGCCTTTTTGCTGCTGTTTCCAGAAAGTACGGACACAGAGCACTAGAGACCAAAAAGAATATAGCCTTCTGCCCACATACTGCTCTGATTTTACATTACCTCACCTCAAAGGTTATAGAGCCTAAGTATAGGAAATAGACTTCCTGAACCAAAATACTCTATCTTAACTTTAAACATTCATAAATTCACTCCATGAGGTACTTCAAAGGATCAAATGGATAAGAGTTTGCTCATTTTTCAGGCTGTCCTCAAGAAAAAACATCTTTTACATACTAGACAAGAGAATTCTATATTGCAATATTATGCTGAGTTTCCTATAATTAAAAAAATGTTCTGGTACTTTATGTGAAAATATTATTCAGTAATTGTAATTGATGAAAACTAGCATAGCTTCACTTAAGAAGAAATTTACTATATTAATTTGGTTTCAGAGAGCTGCCCAGAGGACTAAAGAAAGAAAATAAAATTGGTCTGATAATAACACAATCTGTGATCTGATAGATTTAAAATACCAAGGTAGGACCTAGGAAGAGCAGGTAAAAAGAAACAGGGATTAAATAAAGATATCAGATACTCAGATGACATTAAGTGGTGAAATTTAATGTAAACCCTGAGAGCTATGCCAGTCCACACCAATGTATAGTATTATTTTGGTTTACTGAATGAACAGTGACAGGTCAGCTAACAGTTCAGCTGAGTCCTAGTACATAGTACACTCTGAAAGCAGTTCAGAGAGCATTGAGGAAATTCATCAGACAAGAATTACTCCATATTTAATCAGTTACTTGAATGTATTTCTGATGCAATTGTCAGAGACAGGATGCTATGTCAGAGACAGGATAGACCCTTAGTCGGATCCAAGGGGCTGAATTTGCAGTATAGTTTACCACCAAGAGTGAGACAAAGTGCGGCAAGCTAGTGGGAAAAAATGAGAAAAATCAAACATTTGTCAATGGTATTGTAGTATTACTTTTCTTTACATGGTAAGGAGTTGGTGTTTCTGCCAACATTTATTTTGTTTGTATTTACTTGGGTCTGCTTCAGATAGGTATAAACCTATATAGTCATCAGCAGAATTTCAGGGCCTACCTGTGCAGACCACTCTGGAGAGGGCCAAGCAGCAAAACAACGTGAAAGCTCGCTCAGACTGGAGAAACCTGTGAACCATACCATCTGCCACTGCTCCCACTTTCTACTGCCGCTCAAAGGCTAGCTAGAATGGTACTGGCAGATAGCCTACCCAAACTGCTTTCAAACACTGCTGCTATCCATCCACAAAGGTCAATGATTCACATGGCTCCACAGAATACAGCAATTTGCGTTCCCCAGAAGTATGAAGGCTACTCATAGGGCTCCTATGGCCTTTTCAAGAATATTGACAGACTTCAGACCTCAAAGAGTTTCATCCCCGTGACAATTCAAGGTATAAACAATCACCAGAGAAACCTCACCAAATTTATATGAACAGATCAGAAAGACCCATTCTGTTAGAAAACAAATCTGTGTCCTCAGTGAAAACAAAAGTTTCTGCTCTTCCAGAAGATACGAGGCAAAAGGGCAAAGAGCCTGAGATGCTGAAAACAGACAGGAATGAACAATGCCTCTGCATGACAGAACTGGTAGGGCCACTGCCTATGCAGAAGCCAGAATCAAGAAAGTTAAAATGAAAATTCATTAAGAGTATTTTCCTTATAGGTTGTGTGAAAATACAATGTATACAGAAATGCTTCTTCATCTTTATCAATACGAACATCCACAGAACATCATAAAGTAAATATAATGAACCTAACAGTGTCCATTTAAAAATTAAAAAAAAAAAAAATCAAGAAGCATAACACAGAAGAGTAAAGATACAGCACACTTGGCTAACTGCATAAAGATGAGACCTTCCACTTACAAATGCACAAGATGTCAAACTGCTGCTGGTTTCTTTGCCGTAGGGTACAGAATAATGAGGAACAGTAACAGCCTGGTAGACCTTGTTCTCACCATCCTGAGTTAAGAGGGGAAAGTGGCTATTTTTGTAAGTAGGGGGACAGGAAAAAAGTGGTTATTTGTATAAGAGATATAACAGGAAGCACAGTAAGTACGGTATGTTTTAACCTCCTTGGGCAATACAGCCAGGTTGGGTTGAGGTTGTAACAAGAGGCAAGCAAATTGTACCAAAACATTCTCTAGCAAGCCTCTTTTTACCAAAACCCCAAGTGCAGTTTAAGTAATATATCCCACCTTTCTCAACACCATGCCTTGCCAATTCTCTGTCCTCTTCTGTCCTCATTTTTACCTTCTTTCTTACCCATATTTTTACAAGTAGACTTAAGGTCCCCAAACATTTCTCCTTGTATTTTTGACCTGTAGATCCCCCAGGCACAGGAGAAATAAAGTTTTTAGTTTTGTATGTGTAGGTAAAAGCAAAGCCAATGACCACGACACTATCCAGCTAGTTAACTATCCGGTATCCTAACAATAATAACGTGCTCCTGTCTTAGAACTATGTTCCTTTGGCTTTTCACAAGGTAGATGAACTTGTAAAAGTCACTCTCCACCACTTGTAACAACTCTACTCTGCTACGGGCACAGCAGTGTGAGATACAAGGTGGTCCAAGCCAAAAAAAAAAGCAGCAAGCGAAAAATCAGGCATTACACATTACACGTAAGGACCTTTACACTGGGATCCAATAGAGAGAGAGAGAGAGAGAGAGAGAGAGAGAGAGAGAGAGAGAAATACCCTGTTCAGAAAAGCAGACAACCTGGATATGCCATATTACCATATTACTATTCACCAGAAAAGATCCACCAGAGCTGTTTCAAAATTAGAAAAGATGTATGTTTGCCACAGCAACAATTTTTTCTAAATTAAATGCCTTGAAGAAAAACAGGTTATGTGAAATATTAACATAGTATAAAATTGAAGGTACTTCTCAACCTGAAGCACAGCATTTTTAATACTGTGTTTTATGTTTCTCTTACCTGCCCCATCACAAACAGGCCTGCACTGACAGAAAAGAATTAAATTTGTAATCCCTTAGATAAGTGGGTCTGGGCAAGGAAGTGGTAGCTGATTCCCAGGAAAGGAGCTTCTAGTATTTTCAAGGAATAAATATAGTTTACTTTTCAAAGACAGAAACATAATTTTGAGTAAGTAGTGAGGCAGGAGTGGGACAGGAAAGAGAATGTCTGCAGAAAAGGAGTGTTCAGAATGTCTGTAGAGAAGCAGAGACCAGAGGAAGGATATGGCTTAACAAGTGATGGTGAAACAAGAAAATTTCAGGCAAATAAAGTTACTTGTTACAGATTCTGTTCTGACTAAAGGGAAAAATAGAAGAGCAGTAAAAACTAAGGTAGCTGAGAAAGCTTTCTAGTTCACAGAAAGGCATTCATACAGCTTCCAGCAGAGCACATTTATCAAACCCCTGTCACGAGACATGTTAAAAGATTTAGGTCTTCATAATGCTCATGGCAGACATCCTGTTTCTGGCACGGTGACAAAGGGGACTCAAGCAGTTGTCCTTCTTCAGAATTTGCCTTGATTGCCTCTTAGGGGAACACACTCCGACTTCTAAGGAAATCTCTGCGATGTCGATATCATGACTCCTCATCTTTTGGGTGTCAACACAAATTGCCAACAGAAGTTCATGCTATGCTCAGTATCGACTCTTTTGGAAAAGATCCGTTCTGGCTTGTGACAACAAGAGCACAACGTGTTTTGGACTGTTTTTATGCAGCAGAGCTCCTCTCTGATGTGGCACAGCAGTATGTCTCACGAGCATCACCTCACTTCACTGTTTAAATAGCTGATGTTAAAAACAATGCTCTTTTCTCCCTTTATCACATGCTCAACAGATCCACACTTCCTCCACAACTCCAGATGAGAAAACTGGGGGTGAACTATTATCACGATTATATCGGGAGACTTTAGAACTGTACGACGCACAAGTTCTCACAGTCTGCAACACCGAAATGAGAGCTGGATAAACAGTCAACTTGACTCAAAGAAGTCCAAGGCATATCAGTAAAGCAGACACCAAGATCAAAAAAACAAAGTAATGAAGTATGAGAACTGCCAGAAGCCAGAGGAATTAATTCAAAATAGAGATATAAAATTCTCCAGATTCATCTATTCATTCATGCTCAAATTAATTTAGTTCATTTTCCAATCAGATTGTCCAATCTGCCAAACACAACACAAAAATTACCTGATATGGCTTGAGCGGATTCAGTTTATTCCCACAGTAATCAAAAAAACACACAAGAACACACACAATAAACATAGTTCCATATTTTTAATATTTCTGATTTAAGGTCATCAAGGTTGAAATTTGAACATCTGTTTTCTGGGGAGTTTTTGCTGATTATTTACAGCCACAAAAAACAGTCATAGGATTCACAGGTACAGGTTTTCTCTTGAAGTGTCAGTGGATGTTGATTTCTATTTTTTTTTTTTTCCAGTTGAGGAATGAAAAAGTATTGCCACAAGGAGATTTTCATACATGCTTAAAGGATCATATTACTGTGAAGGAAGTGGAGGGAAACTTTTAATCTTACCACTGAAACATAAACAGGCATGGCAATTACCATTCAGCATATCATAACAGTCAAAGGCTAAACCCTTCCAGTGCAGGCAATGCAGTGAAATGCTCATTACCTGGAGCACTAAAAAGGTAAGTGTCTTAACTTCTGTCTACCACTATCACTACAAATATGTGCTTTTTAGAGGTATAAACTAAGGAACCCAAGTCCTCAACAAAAGAGCTCCTCTATGGCTCTCACAACTGTACTGAAGTTGGCAACTTGCTACATATAAGCAAAAGTCACTGCAATGTTTTGTGTTTAATTACTCATTTGATTGGATGTAACAAGAAAAAATGGAGTAGTTGCATTTTAAATGGCTTGAATGTCAAAAAAAGAAAAAAACAACCTATGTGCAATTCCCCTAAAATCTGATTTCACACCTAGATCACCAGCCTGGAAAGACTTTCCACTTTTTGTGCTAATGGCACAATTGCCCACTGAGCATGTGTAAAGACAAAGTCAAACAATACTTTGACTCACAGAGACTGCCTTACCAAGGAATACAACTGAGTCAGCCCTGAAACTCTGTTCAGATAAGGAAGGAACCAAGGAGACAGAAAAAACTTGAATGCTCTTATGCCAGGGTAGACATGCTGCTCCTCCTGCTTAACAACCAGGGATACAGCTGCCACACCAGTACTGACCTGGACATTTTACAATGAACTGTGCAACCAACACACCGAACTACAGAAGGGCAGGATCTGTCCTATAATAATCCTACTACACTAAGAACAGACTTACTGGATACTGATCTCTGTTACCGGCTTGGCACCCCACTACAAAGGCTTACTTGTGTTTTTAAAAGTTTATTCACAAAAACAGCGGCTGAACCACGTGTATTAGTATCAATAAGAAAATCTCTGATTTCCATGGGCATTGATCAAGCTTAAGAATGATATGTGTCCTATTTTTATCTCACTAGTTCAATATCCTATGCTTTGTTTCTCTCTCCATAAATGAAAATAACAGGTGTTATTTTTAGGGCCAGAACACACAGGATCTTGAAGTACTGAATCCCAAAATTCCCATGTAGCTGAGACCAAAAATACGATCAACTAACTCCATTCATCTCCATTTGAGGACTTCCTTCTTTGTGATTACTTTTCTCATAGTTTTCAATGCAGATGTCGTAGCAAAAACATGAAGAATAATAAACTACCATGTGAGAACACTGACTGTAAATTGCTTGATAGCATTCAAGATACAAACATGTTCCAACCTGAGTCTGTTTTTCAAAGAATTGTCTTTTGCTAAAAAGATGTGAAGCAAAAAACAATTCAAAATGAAGAATTTAAATAAAAAGATAAACAAGTTCTAACAAGTACCAGCTTGTATTTTGTATGGCTTTGTTATATTCTGTTGCTTAAAATCTCTCTCAGGCCCAGACCTAAAACAATTTCAGCACATTTATTACTTATTCACACAAGTGGTCCTAACAACTTCAGTGGGACTACAAAAAGTTACGTACATGTTCCAACAAGGAAGAGACTGGGCCCCAAATCAAAAGAAGGTGAGCTGTAAAGCTCTGCTTCCAGTGCTTCAGAACAGGAAAGAGAAAGAACAAGAAAAACAAAGGGCACAGTGTTCTTCAGCTGACGTCGCGCACACACCTAGCAAATAAGCCAGCTATGAAGGATGTTCAAAGCTATTTATAAAGCTAAGAAGTTGGGAACCATTTACATCAGGTAACTGCCCAGCTGATGAGATGCATGTATTTAATTATCAACATCTAGTTCTGTCTGCTTGCAATTGCATGCATAAGAACCACAGTGCAACATGATTAGATGTCCGCACACTCACGTCAAGGAGAGCTATTCCCACTCCCTCCTACTATCCTCTTAGACAAAAAATGGGACTACCTCCAAACCGCTGCTGCAAACGAAGCAACCAAGGTACTGAGACAGGCTTACTGGCAAAGGAGACAGATGCTTTCACAAGCCATCCCTCTTCATGGGTCATATTTTTTCCATCTCCTATTGAGTTTCTGGCTTTAGATTAAGATATGAATTGCTTCTGCAAACTTTCAGACAAGAGGCTTACTTTTTTTTTCTTTGTAATAAAAAAGTATTAGTAGTAGGGAAGGTATCATGAAGTAGGTAAGAAATGTCGAGGTGAAGTTTTGCTATCAAGTCTGAACAACACTGATTAGTCTTACCCCACTCCACCAATCAAAAGGAAAAAGAGCAATCTAATTCACCTGAACAGAAGAAGGTTTTTTAATTAACTGAAAATTTCCTTGAGGAAACTTTTCAACTCAGGATCTAAGCACACTTTCAAACATGGCTAAAGCCATACTGTTGCAGTAGTTAAAAAAGGTGCGTTATACGGAGAACTGGATGTTACAAGTTTGCCAAGAATTTGATATATGTTCCTAATAAAGCAACAGACTGTACCTTAGATTTGACTGAAAAAGTAGACAGGAATGAAGAGGCTTTTTATCAGCTTCTGTATATCTCTCACAGCTAGAGCCCACTGTAGCCTTTCACAGTCTCTTTTTATATATTTTTGAACCTACCTGATTACTATCATTTCTTTCGTTTACCTACCAAACCCTTCAAGTCGGATTGCTTGTTTTCCGGTTTAGCTTGAAACCCTTAAACCAAGCAGAGCTCCTCCGTACATTCACAGCCCCGCACAGAGCGGTTCAAGCTCCGAGCACGTTACGGCACAACGCACTCGCGCCACGCGGGAACGTCTGACCGCCGACGGACCGCCGACGGACCGCCGCGGCTCTCGCCCCCGACCGCCGACGGACCGCGCCCCCGACCGCCGACGGACCGCCGACGGACCGCCGACGGACCGCGCCCCCGACCGCCGACGGACCCCGACGGACCGCCGCGGCTCTCGCCCCCGACCGCCGACGGACCGCCGACGGACCGCGCCCCCGACCGCCGACGGACCGCCGACGGACCGCCGCGGCTCTCGCCCCCGACCGCCGACGGACCCCGACGGACCGCTGCGGCTCTCGCCCCCGACCGCCGACGGACCCCGACGGACCGCCGCGGCTCTCGCCCCCGACCGCCGACGGACCGCCGACGGACCGCCGCGGCTCTCGCCCCCGACCGCCCCGCCGACGGACCGCCGCGACTCGCGCCCCGCAGCAACCAGCCGCCCCTTCCCCCTCGCCACGCCGAGCCTGCTCTCACCGACCCCCGCGCCAAGGCTCTCACAGCCCGCAGCGGCCCCCGCGGCACCACGCTGCCCCCGGCACTGCCGCCCGCCCCGCCGCGGGCCTCACCTGGGGATGTACCTCGCCTCGTCGCCGAGCCGCACCTCGAAGTCCCTCCAGGGCTGCTCCAGCCCCGCCGCGGCCCACGCCGCCGCCGCCGCCTCCTCCTCCGGCTCCGGCCCGCCCGGCCGCCGCCGGGTGGCGCCGCGGAAGCCGCGGGCGAACTCGGGGAAGGTGATGGCGCCGTCGCGGTCGCTGTCGAGGCGCTGGAAGATGGCCTCGGCCTCGGCCGGCCGCACCCGCAGCTCGGCGCACAGCGCCGCGAAGGCCTCGCGCTCGATGCGGCCCGAGCCGCTGGCGTCGCAGGCCAGGAAGAGGGCGCGCAGGCGGGACAGCTCGTCCGCCGCCTCGGGGGGCTCCATGGGCCGCCGCGCCGTGCCGCGCCGCGCCGTGCCGTGCCGGGCGGCGCTCCGCTGCCGCCGCCCACCCCGGCCGCGCAACTTTGCCGAGGCGCTGGGCGGGCCGCGCCGCGCTCCGCGCCGCGCTCCGCCCCGCGGCCCCGCCGCGCCCGCAGCGGCCCCGCCGGGGGCGGCCCCGCCGGGCGCGGGCGGCTGCCGCGCTCCCGCCAGCCCGGGCAGGGGAGTCGGGTTTTAGTGCTCAGTACGGAAGAACTACCGTCTTTCTGGACAGAGGTCAAGATTTGCAACTTTCTCTAAGCCACTGGAGAAACTCTCAGATTTCACTGGAAGCACTTAACTTTTTTAACCAGAACTTTTAAAGTGCCCTGCACTTACTCCCATTTATGGCTTGCCTGCAGGACCTGTGTATAAGCATAAACTCGTTCCACCAAGTTGTGATAGAGTTAAACGGAACTGAAATCCACCTGCGAACAAACCTTGTTTCCTTATTGACTAAATACGTGATCCAGCAAGACACAAGTAGTCCCCCTGAACTCTCATTACAATAAATCACATACTGTAGAGGACAACCAGAAAGTGCAATGCTTAGCAGGTGTGGAACGCCCTCAGACAAAATTATATTCAAGCTTTTATATTTTGTCAGGCATAGACAGACTCAGGCAAAAAAGCCTGCCAACAATCTATCTATATTAAATACAACTATCTGTGAAATGGTCCCTGCACTTCAGATAAAGGTATCTGTTAAGTAATTCCAAATATAAGTTTTAGCCTAAAAGAAACAGGTGACTGAAGAACTTCAGAACATAAGGGTTTTTCTATTCCACGTCTTCTCACCTGCAGTGTGACCCACCAAACTTCTGTACCCAAAGAATCAACAGAGTATCAGAAAGCCCTTATGCCTCCAAAGAAACAAAATTAGCTTGCTTAGACTCTCCAGCTCTCTGTGAATGCAAGAGTCTGGACATCTGCCTTTCAGCTTTTTTAGCCTCCTGAGATGAATTGCAGCAGTCTTATCAGGGGTTTAATGTGTCTCATACACGGGGAATTCCCACTGAAATCAATGAGTTCACCTACTTGTTTGCTTTTGTGACTGCAAGCTTATGTCTCATGTTTGTATTCTGTATCCTGGCTACTCACTTATTCACTCCTTTGTGCACATCTTTTCTAGAGTTGTCTGCCTTGGATTGCCAGTGTGGATATATGCTTTGGATGTATTGCTCCATCTTTTTTTCTCCAAAATTTAACATCAACTTCTCCCAAGCCTTTCTATGTAATCCAGTTCTTACACGACTTGAGCTTTTACCGTCCTGCTGCAAAGGTCTACATTTTTGTTTTCTTAAAAAGCTGTATGTTTCTACATATGCAATACAAGTAAATAATACCTAGTACTGAAAACAAATGGAAATCTTCATCTTAAGTTCTGAATCAAGCAATGTAAAAGATTTGCAATATTTGACAGTATGATGCCTACATGGGGCATGAGTTGCTTTCACATGCAAGCAACTCCTTGTGAATTCAATGGATGTCAAGAAAGAGACCTTGCCTTTGGTATCTTCTTTATTTCCACTATTATAGAAACTTTGTCACATAAATCTCAGGCATTGGGATGAAATATGGTATGTCTTTTAGCATTGTTACAGGACAGGTACATCCTGCAAAACAGATGGCACTAGCACTAATACCAAGCAATTTGCAGGTTCAGTCAAATGGTCCAAACAAATCTGCCCAGAGGTAACAAACAAAAGGTGATTTGTGATGAGATCTAAGGATGGGCAGTGAGAGCAAGATTCCCAGCAGGAAACGATAAAGCAAGATTTGTTCTGAAATTATGTGCCTATTATTAGCAGGCTCTGTCCCTTCAAATCCAGTTCTGAGCTAAATATGCAAAAGCAAAGCTTTACTTCTGTGGTCTAGTAGTTTGTATCAAGTATAGGAAGAAAATTCTATTCCCAAGTAAGATACCAAGGCTACAGATACGAAATACCCAAGTGTAATTCTCAATGTTTCTTTCATTGCTCTCAACTAGCTTGAGCATCTGATCTGGCTGAAACGACAGAATCAACTATTAATATTTTTATATCTTTGAAAATGGTATTATGCACCGGTATCATGACATCATGACAACTAATAAAACATCCCGTTTCTCCACTCAATGACACGAAGTTTACTGCCACTGCAGACAGCATGTGCCTCAAAACACCAGAGTCCCAGCTGGACCCCCATTTCTTCCATCTATACCTGTATCTGCTCATGAACCTCCCTCTCTCCCTATCATCAGGGGAGGAAACATCATGTGCAGAAAGAGCTGGGGAGGAGCTGGCATGAAGAGTGCAGTGGCTATGTGAGCTCTTCAGCAGTAAGGTTTCTTTCCCTGCTTTGCCTTTTTCCTATCATGCCTTTATTTGTGCTTTTTATTACTAGGATGGGATTTTCAGCTGTTACCCAATGCTTATCATGAGAAACATGTGAAACTAGCCCTCATGTAGGGATAGGTCCACATCATACTTAAATCCCAAACGTGGGCAGACGATAGACAGACTACATTCCCTATATAATTTTTAGTACTGCTGTGTGTGACTCATTCTTTTCAGTCAAAAGTTAAGAATAATATATTTTGTAAGAAGTATCATTTCATCATTCTCATTTTCAGATATATTACATCACTGTAGCTCTCTGAAGAGAAAAAATGCATAATCCATATCTCAAAGAAATTAAGCTGAGGCCAAGAATTTAAGTAATTTGCATAATACTACACAGGAAGTATTACACTTTATCAAAAAATGATACACAACCTGACATAAAACCTCTTCTTCAAAGCAATCATATATTTAAAAGCCAAAAAAATCCCTCAAAATAGACAGAATTTTCCATCAACTGAAGTGTTAGCAGTTGAGACAGAGATGTCATTACAGACTTTCACTGTTTTATTGATTTCTTTAATGGATTTCACATCAGGACTAGAGCAGCAACCATAGAGATGAAACACTTTCAGCCTGCAAGAGAGAAAACAGACCATTACCCAAGAATAGTAAGGCACCCAAGATGCTTTTTTAGAAATGATAAAGTATTAACAGCACAATTCTGACAACAGAATAACCTTTTCAAAAGTTCTTTTCTGTGTGGTCAATTGAATAGCTGGAGAGACATCAGAATGACCAATAATGACTGCTGGGCCAAGTCTGAAGGCATTAGCAGTCATCCTCATGTTGCTCTAACAAGAGTATTCCAACCCCAGAAATAGCAGAGAAGACTATTTTAAAGACATGCTGTCAAGTCACCCATTTTCAAAATCTGTAATGGGTCTGAATAACATTAGCAGCCAGCAATCAAAGGTTTGACCTTTACCTCTTACAGAAAGGCTTTCTTGGTGATTTTCATAATATCTTGGGGTTTTTATTCTGCCCTAATTTTTAAATGTTAAGAATCCTGATAAATACCAGTAGATTGTCAGTACTGGGATGAAATATGGTATGTCTTTTAGCTTTGTTACAGGACAGGTACATCCTGCAAAATGAATAATTCCATTTTGCCAGCAATAATAACTGGAATGAAAATTTGGCTAATGCCAGCATATTGTATGAGCTGAGTGAAATGAAGAAAGAAATCACTAAAACCTCAGCTCTGCCTGCAGTTATGCAAGTATCGTTTCCTCAGAAACACAGGATGAATGAGAATTGGAAGATTCACAAACATCCTCAAAAAACAAAGGCTTTTCTTCCTTTATCTTTTCAATCCAAATAGGCTCAAAGAAGTCAGAGCTGCTAGATCCATGCTGTCATATTTTCCTGTGGTAAGACTACTATTACATTGCTATAGCAAGCAACTATTACATTGCACTGTGGAGAGAATATCTGACCACTGATTTAATTTTTACTATTTCTTCCTCTATGGCCATAAAATAATCTAAACCAAAACTCTCTGCATCCATTGAAAAATAGAATTGAAAATAAAAGAATACTCTGTGCACACAGAAATAATGTGACAATGGAAGAATCATGTATTATATCAGAATTATTACAAGATTCTTATTATTAAAAGTCTGAATTACACCGTTGACTAAGTATTTATTAGTGCCTGGTCTGAGATGATGAAATTGTAAGTCAGGCTCTAAGGGTCTGGGAGCCCAAGCGGTCATCTCATCGGTACTGCCGACTAGGGGGAGGGCATGGGAGGAGGAGTACAAAAATTTTCCAAATCAACAACTCGCTACACCGTTGGTTATGGTAGCAAGGTTTTGCATTCTATGACCATGGAACATGGTTTGAAGATCAATAACTGGTGGGGAGAGATGAGATTCACCTCAACAAGCGGGGCACATTTGCCTTTGCAAACAGGTTGGCCAGCCTAGTAAAAAGGGCTTTAAACTAGGTGGTAGTGGGGTGTCATAAAGACAGGGTAGACAACAAAACACAAGTTGGGTTGGGGGGCCTCCAGCGGGTGCACGCAGCTGGGGATGTGTGTTTGGGACAAGGCTATGCAGGACCCCATACACCCTTCCTGGGAAACCTGCAGGCATGACCACCTCTTTGAAATGCCTGTACACCCAATGCACGCAGCATGGGGAACAAACAGCAAGAGATGGAGATCTGTGTGCAATCACAGGGCCATGATCTCATTGCAGTCACAGAGACATGGTGGGATAGCTCTCATGACTGGAATGCTGCCATGGATGGATATGTGCTTTTTAGGAGAGACAGGATAGGAAGGCAAGGTGGTGGAGCTGCTCTTTATGTGGGAGAGCAGCTGGAATGCATCGAGCTCTGCCTAGGTGTGGGGGTAGGAGGAGGAGGAGGCAGTTGAGAGCTTATGGGTGAAGATCAAAGGACAGGCGAGCATGGGGGACTGTTGTGAGCGTCTACTACAGGCCACCTGACCAGGAAGAGCTGTTCTATAGACAGCTGGAAGTAGCCTCAAGATGACAGGCCCTGGTTCTCATGGGGGACTTCAACCACCCTGACATCTACTGGAGGGACTACACAGCAAGGCACAAGCAGTCCAGGAGCCACAATGGTGGAGGAGCCTATGAGGAAGGGTGTCCTGCTGGATCTTGTCCTTACCAACAGAGAGAGACCGGTTAGAGATGTGAAGGTTGGGGGCTGCAGTGACCACGAGATGGTGGAGTTCAGGATCCTGCAGGAAAGAAGCAAGGCAACAAGCAGGACTGCAACCCTGGACTTCAGGAGAGCGGACTTCTGGCTCTTCAGAGACCTACTTGGAGGACTCTCATGGGTTAAGGCCCTAGAAGGAAGGGGGGTCCAGGAGAGCTGGCTAGCATTCAAACATCATTTCCTCCAAGCTCAGGAGCGGTGCATCCCTATGAGTAAGAAGTGCAGCAAAAGGGGCAGGAGACCTGCATGGGTGAGCAAGGAGCTCTTGGCCAAATTCAGACAGAAGAAAAAAATACACAGAATGTGGAAGAGGGGACAGGCCACTTGGGAGAATTATAGAAATGCAGTCAGACCATGTAGAGATGCTGCGAGGAAGGCTAAGGCCCATTTGGAATTGAGTCTGGCAAGGGATGTTAAGGACAACAAGAAGGGCTTCTTCAAATACATCAGCAGCAGGAGGAGGACTGGGGAAAACATGGGCCTGCTACTGAATGGGACGGGGGCCCTGGTGAGAAGGGATACAGAGAAGGCAGAATTACTGAATGCCTTCTTTGCTTCAGTCTTCACTGCTAAGAGCAGCCCTCATGAATCCTGCAGCCTGGACGTGAAGGAGAAAGTCCAGAGAAGGGAAGACTTTCCTTTGGCTGAGGAGGATAGGATTAGAGACCTTCTGGGCCCAGATGGGATGCACCCACAGGTACTGAGGGAGCTGGCAGATGTTGTTGCCAGACCACTCTCCATCATCTTTGAAAAGTCCTGGAGAACTGGAGAGGTGCCTGAGGACTGGAAGAAAGCCAATGTCACTCCAGTCTTCAGAAAGGGCAAGAAGGAGGACCCAGGCAACTACAGGCCAGTCACCCTCACCTCCATCCCTGGAGAGATGATGGAACAGCTCATCCTAGATGTCATCTCCAGACATATGGAGGAAAAGGTGGTGATCAGGAGTAATCAGCACGCATTCACCAAGGGGAAATCCTACTTAACCAACCTGATAGCCTTCTATGATGGAACGACTGGCTGGATAGATGAAGGGAGAGCAGTGAACGTTGTATACCTTGACTTCAGCAAGGCTTCTGACACTGTCTCCCAGAACATCCTCCTAGAGAAGCTCAGGAGAGGGAAGGGAGGGTGTCAAGGGGATGGGGACAAACTCTTTTCAGTTGTCCCCTGTGACAGGACAAGAGGCAATGGGCAGAAAATGAAGCACAGGCAGTTCCACCTGACTGTTAGGGGGAATTTCTTCACTGTGAGAGTGACGGAGCACTGGAAGAGGTTTCCCAGAGAGGTTGTGGAGTCTCCTTCTGTGGAGATCTTCAAGGCCCACCTGGATGCAACCCTGTCTAACATGTCCTAGGTGACCCTGCTGAGCAGAGAGGCTGGACTGGATGATCTCCAGAGGTCCCTTCCATCCTTACTGATTCTCTGATTGTATGATAATATTTAATGCAAGCCCTACATGTAAGCACAGGAACAGGTGTTCCTTTGAAAGCTGTAAAAGAGAAGCCAGAGAGGAACTGTCAGAAACTGCAGTGAAAATTTAATTACAGGATATGGATCCTGGCTGGCTTGTTTGTCACTAAATATTTTGTTGCACGTGGCAACCACCTGTTTTCACTCTGTCATGCAACAGTACTTAGACATACAGGAAATGGAACCAGAATTCAACAGATAAGTACTGAGAATGCATCTACACTGCAGTCATTGCTCTGATCACAGCTTGTGAGCCATGCCTGAACTTGCGTTCATCTCATTCTAGCTGCACTGCTGCAGCACCATGGTGTCTACCTCAGGCCACCATGAACAGCCCTAGCAGCTAAGTCTGTCCTTGTGCAGTTAGTCTGCACTGCATTTCTATTTACTGAGATTCTAGTTCTTAGCCAAGATAGTTTAAAGCTAGCACAGAAATGTCTACAATATATCTGTACTATACACTGTGGTGAAGAAAAACTCAGGATAACTGCAACTGAGCTAACTATAACCACAACTACAGCAGCACAAAACTTTCCATGTGCTGAATTCGCCATTCGCCACCAAGAAGATAGAGCTGTGTTCTGCAAAACTGGTTCCAGGACCCATCCTGTCATATATCAAACTACCTGTAGGACTTCTACACTTACCTGTCAAATTCAGCCCAGATATGTCCCTAATCAGGTTTTGCTTCCTTACACTGTGAAATCCAGTTTGCCCTGTGAAGTGTATGGCAGCTACACACAGGCCTTCACTAGCTATGCAAATCAGGCCATTTCTTGAAGTGGTTCTTTAAATAAATAATTTTAAATGTCTAGCCATGGAAATGACAACATCGAGTAACAATTACGTACTATTATGTGAGTTAGAAAGATCTTATTATGGAAATGGCATATTCTACCAATAATGCTATCACATCCTTTAGAGACTATAGTAAAAAGTTTCTATCACCTCTAGATGCATTTCTCTCTGCTTTTTGAAACAAAAACATCCTTCCTTCCCACTTGCCACATAAGAAATCTAAAGCCATACAGTCAAATAAATCAGACCAAACCCTGAGAGAGGGTTTGGAGACTTAGATAGTCCTGCAACATTGGTTAGTATTCTGAGTTCTCTTTATACTACCCGGGGTTCTAGCCCATCATATTCAATCCCTATTGATTCAAGAGGAAGTAGCTCCACAACATGGAGCAGAATTGTGACTTAAGTTTTGATATATAGTAATTTATGCTAGTTCATGGTATTGCATGATAACAAATATGAGTGACAGATGCAGGGTCAGCAGTTTGTCATATAAAGACATTTTTATGCCATTCTAACGAAAAGTTCAGACAGATGCTAAACTAACAGAAAGCATTTAAGCATTCACAGACTTTGAAACCTACAGGACTTATTTGCTAAAAAAAATATCAGATAGATGGCCAAGGTTCTTTGGATTCCCATCATCCTAATTCATAACACAGGTCTTTGCACAGAATGTTGAAGATCTACTTGGAATCATAGAATCAGTAAGGATGGAAGGGACCTCTGGAGATCATCTAGTCCAGCCTCTCTGCTCAGCAGGGTCACCTAGGGCATGTTAGACAGGGTTGCATCCAGGTGGGCCTTGAAGATCTCCACAGGAGGAGACTCCACAACCTCTCTGGGAAACCTCTTCCAGTGCTCCATCACTCTCACAGTGAAGAAATTCCCCCTAACAGTCAGGTGGAACTGCCTGTGCTTCATTTTCTGCCCATTGCCTCTTGTCCTGTCACAGGGGACAACTGAAGAGAGTTTGTCCCCGTCCCCTTGACACCCTCCCTTCAGGTACTTGTGCACATTGATCAGATCCCCCCTCAGTCTTCTCTTCCCCAGGCTAAACAGGCCCAGCTCTCACAGCCGTTCCTCATAGGCCAGATACTTCAGCCCTCTGATCATCTTTGTAGCCCTACGCTGGACTCTCTTGTCCTGGGGAGCCCACAACTGGACACAATACTCGAGATGAGGCCTCCCCAGGGCTGAGTAGAGGGGCAGGATCACCTCCCTCAAATCTGCTGGCAACACTCTTCTTAACGCATCCCAGGAGATCATTGGCCTTCTTGGCCACAAGGACACATTGCTGGCTCATGGTCAACTTGTCATCCACCAGCACTCCCAGGTCCTTCTCCGCAGAGCTACTCTCCAGAAGGTCAGCCACCAGCTTGTACTGGTGCCGAGGGTTATTTTTCTTTAGGTGCAGGACTCTGCACTTGCCTTTGTTGAACCTCAGGAGGTTCCTCTCTGCCCAGCTCTCCAGCCTGTCCAGGTCTCTCTGAATGGCAGCAAAGCCCTCAGGTGTATCAGCCACTCCTCCCAGCTTGGTAGCATCAGCAAACTTGCTGAGGAGGCACTCTGTCCCCTCATCTAGGGGGACATGATGATGAAGAAGTTGAAGAGGATGGGACCCAGTCCTGATCCCTGGGGGAAGCCACTAGCCACAGGCCTCCAACTGGACTCCGCACCACTGATGACAATGCCCTGAGCTCTACCTTTCAGACAGTTCTCCGTCCACCTCACTGTCCACTCGTCTAACCCACACTTCCTGAGCTTCTCTAGGTGGATGTTCTGGGAGACAGTGTCAAAAGCCTTGCTGAAGTCAAGGTACACAACGCCCACTGCTCTCCCCTCATCTACCCAGCCAGTCATGCCATCACAGAAGGCTAAGAGGTTGGTTAAGCAGGATTTCCCCTTGGTGAATGCATGCTGGCTACTCCTGATCACCTTCTTTTCCTCCATATGTCTGGAGATGACATCCAGAAGGAGCTGTTCCATCACTTTTTTAGGCATGGAGGTGAGGGTGACTGGCCTATAGTTGCCTGGGGCCTCCTCCTTGCCCTTCTTGAAGACTGGAGTGACATTGGCTTTCTTCCAGTCCTCAGGCACCTCTCCAGTTCTCCAGGACTTTTCAAAGATGATGGAGAGTGGTCTGGCAACAACATCCGCCAGCTCCCTCAGTACCCGTGGGTATATCCCATCTGGGCCCATAGATTTGTGTGCAGATGACTACTATTATTTTCCTTTCTGCTTGGTTTTCAATCACCTAGTTTATCTGAAAGACTGCACTATACAGCAAAATTCTTGAATTCTGGGAAAAGTAGTCTTCTCTGGAAAAAGCAGAAGTGGTATTAATTTTCATCAAATGATATTACTACAATACATGAATTACGTCATCTTTATCAATAAATTAGTCATCAGTTGAATTCACAAGTAAGCAATCAACACTGCTTCAAATTGATGAAAATTGCTTCATAGTGCTCAGCTCCTGGCGCTTTGTTAAACTGGAGAAGAGTGACATTATTATGAAAATTTCCATAAATTTTTGGAAAAGCGAACTTTCAGGACCTTAAGATTTCCTCTAGCAAATATCAGGTACTTTCCTCTCTACATGTTGATAACTGCTTTATATTTAACCAAATTTATAAAACATATACAATACCACCAAAAGTCTTTCAAAGTATCAGATCTTATAATGAAGTAAACAACGCAGTTGCATGTTAGTGGACTGCCATGTATAATCCATGTGTACCACCTTTCCCCAGTAGATCTTTTTTCTCAGAATTTTTAGACAAATTGAAAAAGAATTTGGCCATTTATTCAGGATTTCTACATCTCTGGCAGCTGGACAGAGCTGTAGCTCTGTCCTATATCTTGGATATAGTGGACTTTTGCACACATTAGTACTCATTATGTACAGCTAAATTGGAGGTCCAAAACTTGTTGGACTTGCTGTCCATTGCTAACTACTATGGGGTATATGCACACATATTTATGATTTTCCAAATGGAATAGGGGAAACTTAAAATCTCACTCTATCAATTAACACACCTGAGAGTGTAAAATGTAATAGTTAGTGGCCACAAGCTTAAAATAACACTTTTTTTTTTTTATGTGCTGTAAAGCCTAAAGCATTCTCCACAATCCTGGAAAACAGGCAAACCAAAAGAAGATCTGCCATAAAGAACTAATAGTTTAAAAGATTAACATCAAAAAGACATACATAAATAAAATGTTCATACAGAGCAGAACATGAATCCTGAGAAAACGACTGTTTCACTCATCTCAGAGAGTTTTAAAATGAACAGCAGTCATCAGTTTGAACAGAAATAGGCTGTGTTTTCCCTTCAGCAGAAAGAATCAGTCTAAAGGAGGAGCATCATTATGCCCCAAGCTCCTGTATGGATCCCACGGATGAGAAAGAAGCACAAATGACTGAGTTAGACAGTGCTTAGCTCAAAGGCTGTATCTGGCCAGCTCACAAAACTGACTCTTGCCAGTTTTTTCCCCTTTTGCTTGAACAGTAGCAAGGAACTTTTCCTTCTGCTAACATAAGGTGGGTGCTGGGTCAAGACTGGATTTTGTGGCATTTCTGTGGCACTGAAGACGTTCTAAGGTAGTCTAAAAAACTCAGTATTAGGAAGAGGATAATGAATAGCATTTTCAATTCATTCACAATAATGTTTTTACATTTTCCTCCCAAGCAAAACATCTGAGAAAAAGAATTGTCCAAAGATTGTAAATAAACCAAAAAAAAAGGTCTCATCTGGCTGAGCTTATCCATCCTCTGCATCATGCTTGCTAGCAATAATAAAGAGAATGTCAGAAAAACAATCAAACAAGATTTACATGTTTTCCCATTCCATATATTAGATGGAAATTCAATAACAAGCACACAAGATTACTTCAAAGTACTCTGTCCAAGAAGCCAAAAAATGTCACAATTCACACACTTGATCTTTCTACGTGTTGTTTAGCAGTTACACAGCCAAAACTTCTTTTTATCACATGGTGACAACACACCTTCTTATTCCTTATTGCCAAAATATCTTAAGTAAAAAAAATTCTTTAAATTAGTAATACACAGGTGCCAAACAGATTCACATTATACTCTTTGCTCATCCTAGACTTAGGCATTAAAAAAAAAAAGCTACATACAAAATTTTTGCCAAAATTAGCTCATTTTCTCACTTTCTTACATATCTTGTTGACTTCCCCCAAATTCATGTTATCCTAGCTCTTATGCTAAAAACTTCTTCCTGTTCCACAGGAATTTTATTTTTTTCTAGCTAATCATTTGATTCTAACATCTGTTATATATTCCCGAACAGAAAATGTAGTTAGGTTCATATCAAGGTTGTTATATCAACATATCAACCATTAAAATTATATAAACCTAGGAAATAATTCACACATTCAGTTCTACTCTTCCAATTTTTATTAGCTCTGTTACAGCACAGAATTCCTTTAGAGAAAAATACATGCAGCCTTAAATCTGAACAACTCACTGGTTGCATACTCAAGCAAAATGATACATGTTATGACTATGTTCATGTAGCTTGAATATCTAACTCATAAACATGGCTGAAATGCAAGCTGCATCAGAATTGGACAGAATGACAGTACCAGAGAAATAAATGGGCTACTAGAAACAGTAGATAGCATGGAAATTAAACTTTTGTAGCCTGATCACTTGACTTATCTCAAACCTTAGGGCTAGTCACTTACTAGTAATCTCATGGCTTGATCTGCACTTTTAAGTTCCTCTGGTTTAGCTATACTTCTATAGAGTGTGAAAAAAGCGGAAAAAAAAATATATAACCAGCTGTGATAATTAATGCCTTAAGACAGACATAATTCTTCTCATCAAAAAACACTTACTGGTAGGTCTTATTCTGCACAGGGTACTCCTTTAAAGCTCTACTAAGCAAATGTACTCATACAGCAACTACATATCCATTACAGGAATTGTTAGAATACTTTTTCCTTCAAAGTTATATTAATAATCCCTTTCTAGTGTAAACACAGTCTAAATGCAAGTCTTTAAGCAGGTAACCAAGGATAATAAAAGTGTTCATTAGCTTTAAGATGAAAAAACTGTGGTGTCACTAAAACTCACAATATCCACTTCCAATGGACTCCTCTGTCTGTGTGTACCTACCTATCACTTTGCAATGCTACTTCCTCCTATGAATATGGTAGTGATTGTAGATTGAACTGGGTAATTTCCGTTCTGATACCTTCTAATACTCAGGAGTTACCAGACACTACCAGTGGACTAACAATGCTGAGCAATTACTCTGTTAGTTCATTGCCAGCTTATATTTTGGTTAGTTATCATGGTGACAAGCTGGTTAGTTATCATGGTGACAAGCATCACCAAACTTACTTTTATGGACAACCAGTACATATTTACAGTGTTTTCTAAGCCTGTTCAGATCCAGAGCCTGGGATTGAGCCCTCATTTACCTTCTGTTCAAACTGTTAAACCCTTCATCCAAGCTCCAGCAGAGTTTAGTGTATGGGACTTGAGCACTGTTGTACGCTCTGACCAGACAGTACAAGCTCCTCACAAAGCAATCTGAAGTCTTTTTTTTTTTTTTTTTTTTTTTTTTTTTTTGCTTGGTTACAGCCCACTGAATGCCGGTGCAGTAGCCAGGAGGTAGCATGCAGCTACTCCTGCTTTGATATCCCCTGTAGTTTTTCGTTTTTCTCTACTGTCCCTTTAGCAACTAATTTATCTCTACCCAGCTCTGAAAGCCTATTCACTCCTGTAGCACAAAAATAATTGTAAATGCCAAGAACTTTACCATGGTGCCATAAATCACATCTTTGTAAGACAAGATACAAACATGAATAACCAAAGAGAAGAAAACCTTTACTTTCGCAGGAAACTCTCATTATCCTAATTGAGAAAAGATTCTTCTACAGAAGAAAGTACTGAAACAGATTTCCGATATATTTTATGTAATTCTAAAATCAATTACCAATTAATGGTTCACCTATGCAATCTCCAAATCGTTAGGTAATATAACTGAAATGTTTCAACAGAACTGGTTCACTGGACTCCAGTGAAATATTTTAGGCATCCTTCTTTCTTTCTCTTACTTTCACATTTCACATGATGGATGATTAACTTATAAAATGTTCTTAATTTTTAAACGTTCTTCCCCTACCCATCTAACAAGATTATATTTTATATCACCCTATCATAACACTTAAATGTATCTTCCCAGTGACTTCTGAAAGCAGAAGTGTCATTAAGTCCTCGTTAATAAAAGAAATGTGAGCCAAAGAGAGCAATATGTGAGTGCCTGAGTCTTGTCTTCTCTTTGAAAAGTTTCCTTAAGATAATGCAAGGAGTCTGTGACAGACTCAGGAATTCCTTTAAAAAAATTCAGAGCCTTTATTGAAAATTCTTTTTCATCATATTTTCTGTTATTTATTGGTTAGTTTTAGCTGCAGCCCTTCTCCTCTGCTGAAAGATACTAGCCAGTAGCTTTTGCAACTGAAGACAGACTAAAGACATGCACAATGGACTTGATGCTGCTGATCAATACTTTCCTTACTTTTCCATATTTGCTCTTGTTCTTTCTTATCATTACTGCCCTCTAAGAAAAATGAGAAGCAAATGAATATGCACTACTGAGAAACAATGTTCAATGGAAGAGATCGAAACAGCCCAAGCCTGATATCAGTTCAAAAGGGGTCTGGCAGTCAGTCACAGTTCATGCTTATTGCAGGCAAAAGTCACTATGGAAATGTCTAACTTGTTAGATTATTCAAAATTGCTGTAAATGAATGGATGCAAACACTAGGACCATCACCACACAGAAATTTAAGATGGACCTCAAAGCCTAGGAATGAAGAGGAAAGAAGAAACACCACTCACATAAAAGCCACTGGGATCTTTTCTACTGCCTGCAGTGGATTTGGTTTGAAATGTGGTTATATTAAATGGGCAATGAGTAGAAAAATTTGAACAAATATGTAGTTCTAATTTCATAAAATATGACTATTCCTACATCAGAATTAATACGGGTATTAAATAAAAGAAAATCTACTGAATACAAGTAACTATATCCCATAACTGTCTTGGCAAAAGAACAGATTTATTTCTATTCACTGATCTGAAACTTACAGTGAAAGTCATGTCATGAAATGGCTATTGCACAAAAGATGAATTGCTATACAAATTAAATGAATTAGTCCTACTAATCCTCTGTTTTAAAAAGGCTTAGCTATCCAGCATGATGTTCTCATTATAGCATGTACAGTAACACCCAATGTTCTGAAGAAAACTAGCTAATTCATATAACTATTTGTTATAGTTTCATATAACTATTATTTACAAGATACTTGCATTTACTGGGTACTTTTTATTTGATTACATGTTTGCTGGTAAAGGATTTGTTCACATTACTTGGCTAGTACCTAGGACAGACTAATTTGGATGTATTACATATATAAAGCATCTTAAGTCATACATGTATGCCTCTATATATCCAAGTAGGTCAAGGACAGCAGTACTATGGGCTGATGCTTTATCTGTATATACTGTCTTTCTCCAGTTTTTGATAGCTCTTCTACCACAATAAGCCTGAGCAGCGCTGAGATTTCAGGAGCCAAGATGTCAAAAGCCATTTGGTTTATTCATTCATTACTCTCCTGCAGATTCTTCAATCATCCTATATCACCCCAAGTGCGATGTCTAAAACTAGACAGCAAAGCCTTACTACTGCTGAGCTTAATTGAAGATTCATTCTTCCATACATATATATATATATATATATTACATGCTATTTCTCCATTTATACAATCAAACACATTGCTTGCATTTTTGCAGTAGCATGACATTGCTGACACATGTCTAAGTTTGTTATACACCCCTGACTGCAAAAGCACTGTCATAGCCTCTCAGTTTGGTGTTATCTGCAAATGTGAAGAGCAAACTCTCTGCTTCATCATATGGATCATCATTATCACTGAAAACTCTCTGAACAGTAGTGGACAAAGGACAGAGTAAAACTGAGAACTGCTCCACATGCTCATTCAATAATGACAGTAAATAATTTTTACCTACTCTCAAAATAGATTTCAAACAGTTTTTCACTTATGTATTCTTAGATATAGCATATTTCCCTTGACTGCTTGTGAGAACAACATGGAAATCAGTGACAAGAGCCTTACTAGGGTTCAGATATATGACATCTACTGTTTCTCTCCTCCATGCAAGGCCCATTACTTCATTGCAGAAAGTGATTAGACTGATAGGAAGGAGATAACTATTACCTTTTTCTTATTTTCTTCTAGGTTAGTAACGAGTTTTGATCATTTATTCCAAAACTTTCCCAGGAATGGAGATTAATCTTACCATGCCAGAATTCATGATTTCCATCCTTTTCATCTCTTTAAAGATAAACACTAACATCCTTTTCCAGTCTTCCAATCCCTCTTCCACCACAGTGATAAACACTGAGGTTTCATCTACTAGTTTTTTAAGTATCTCAGGAGGAAGCGCAGAAGACCCAATCATTTGCAAATATCTAAATTATATGAATATTCTCTAACCTGTTCCTTCCCTGTAAGATATTGAGAACCTACTCATTTGTCTCTTTTATCAACGAGTTTATACAGCTGACTGTAGCTAACTTATGCAAAAAAAAGGCATATATTTTTTCCTATTTCCTGTTACCTATCAATAGCTTTCCCAGTCCTCTGAATAGAGCATCATTTTTCCTTAACTTTCCTCTCATTACTGCTTATATAGAATGACTTCTTATAATTATTAATAAGATACAACTAGTTAGTTACAATGCTTCTGGAAGTATGTAATTACATTGTAAACACAAACACGTATACACAAATTACATAAAACAGTCCCTAATAATATGCATTTCAAAATACCCCACTCTATGTCATCTTTCAGTTTTAAGATAGTTCTCTGAGAAGCCTTAATACATGTAAGCCCCACAATTTTACATTATACATATTTAGTTAACTCAAGCATGTAGTCAATTAACTTCAATAAAGCAGCCAAGACAATGAGCCACTGACCATTTATCTTCCTAGTAATATGAAGCCATGGCATTGGATTTGTTATTTTTCTTTTCTATTTTCTTCTGTTGAAAAATCATGGCATCCGGATGTAGAGATGAGCATTATATCAATCTCATCACTGTACAATGGCTTTCATGGAGTTTATATATGTCTACAGGTTCAAAGCTACATAGGGTACTGACGACAATCATATGAGATGATAAGTTTTAAGATTATCAGATTCGTGACTTTTCACAGTTGAGATTTCTAGAGCCTGGATGGATTTCATTTAATATCTTCAGTTAGAGTTATCTCCTCTAGTGAGGAAGAACTTTCTCCTTCATGTAAAAAAAGGACAGGAATAAACAGTCTACAGAGCTAAACATGTACACACATTTCATTCATGGTATCTACTATATTCAAACTACTTGCCTACCTGTAAATATATATACAAAATATTGACTTGGTAACACAAAAGCAAATCCATGAGAGCTTGGGAACGTTTTCATTTTTAATAGGCTCTTTTAGACTACACAGCACAGAATTCAAACCAAGCCAACATTGTGAAGGAAAAGTCCACAATTCCTAGCCCACATTTTCATGTTGTTTCCTCTCTTTACCATGACAACTCAGGCACTTCCTAAAAATTGCCATGACATAAAAGCATAAGGTTTATGGCTTTCCTCAGCAATAGTTCAGGTACCCACTAGGCAACATTATCAGCCTGTTACTTACACTCATACACATTAGAAGTGATATAAACACAACTAGACATTCTGCCTTTTTTTCCAACTCTTGAAATGAACTTCATACTACTCAGCCAGCTAAATTACTGTTTGGATTTCAAATACATTTTTATTTCAGTCTTCAATTCGCTTACCTGTTTGTATCCACATGATCATAAAGCAGCTGGATCTGTTTCTAAGAATCCCCTGGGAAAGAGGATATCTAATCTATGCCCTTCCTTCTGCATATATTAGGTATCACACCCGTTCTTTTAGGTATAGATTCCAGAAACTCATGAAACCATTATCAATATTTGAAAACCAAAGAGAAATGACACTATTCTTTATGTGACTCCTTAACATTTTTAAATGAGTAAAAAATCCACAAAAGCTAAAGACTGTGTAGTTCATGTATGTTGTCTTTAAGGAGTTGAGGATGAAATCATAGTTTCTTTAAAGTGTATGGGAAAACTTTTCCTGCATTTAGCAGAAACCAATTGAGTAAACCTCAGTTTCAGTACCTTCTCTGGTTGCAGATTTATTCAAAAAAGAAGAACTTTTCTGTTTAATTCTTTCCAATTTAAAGATATGATTGACAAACATACTGCATCAGGTAACAACTTTTTACTATGTCCCATTGAAGGAAAATCAGAACATCTCTAATTACTAAAGAGAAATGCACATCTTCAAAGAAAGGGTCTGCTACTGAATCTATACAAAAATACGTGGTGGCACGGACTCCCCCTGGTGGTTATTTGCTATGAAGTACTTTATTTTTCCACAAAAAACACTGAAAATACTTACAAAATTAGCAGCTTAAAGTTGCTTGGACTAATAATAGAACAAAACCAGGCAAGAGAATGTATTTGTAATACAATGAATTTTGTATAGAGATATTTATTTAACTGATCTGTAAAAGATCAAAACCAAAAATCAACTAGTTCTTAAATCATCAATTGGTACTGATCGAAAGCAACCCAGAATCAAGTAACTCTACCCAGGAAGTAAAAAGAATTTTATAGCAATATAACTTTTTAAACTAAAGACAAATTTAAGATAGCTCTGAAAAAGAGTTAACATAGCTGTACAGGGCTTCTAATAACATCAGGAAAGTGTACTTGTGGAAATCTAATTCAAGTGCTTTAATTTGTAACAACATTACTACATACTATCTTTTCAATAGAAATTGCTTTGCTCAGCAAGGTAGTATTTACTGCATGGGCGGCTGCAGAATACATTGTTTTGTCCCAACTACTTAACGTTAATTTGTGGTTCTGTTTAATATTTAATGTGTGGTTCCACATACTACTCACTTCCCACTATTCAAAGCCAGGTATATGTTCAGATTTGCATATGATGTCCTTCACCACAGCAACAAAACATTTCACAAACCAAAACTGTCTTCAACATATAAGACAGGTAATAATGGTATGATTCTCACTTTACAGATGAGAAATTGAGGTACAGAAAAGATAAGAATTTAGAGTTTACAATTACAGCACCACACTACTGAGTGGCTCCTTTCAGTAGGTGTAGTTTAGCAATCCAGCGCACGGGAATGGTTTGCACTGTAAATTTAAGGTTGCCTTGCATCTACACTTGGATCCATGCAGTATGCAATCAAGTACACCACTGGCTGTTTGAAGTGGTGGAACCAAGGTCGAAGTCATGAACCAGATGCCCAGTTAAGACACTTCGCAGGCAATGTGGATGAGGTCCACATTGTTCTGTTAATAACAGTAACACCCTCCACAGGGTAGTCTGTCTTGCATCATCTGTTAGGTAGACATACAGTGCTTGCCTAGGACTGTCAAATAACATCACCTTTACTACTGGTAAAAGCATGTTGTAGACATATGGTCCCAGAGGCCCAACAGATCGTGCCGAATAACCCTGAGTCCTTCTGCTTTTGTACTACACAGGCTGGAAATGTAAATACACTCATTCAGTACCCTGCTTGAACCTTCTCTGGGGATAAAATGGACTGACGAAGGCAGTTATCTGTAGCTTCCTGCCTGTAAGAGCATGTATTAGTCATTCAAGACACCACTACCTTGTCCAAACAAACCTTTTTTCTTACAGTGTAATGCCATATATAGATTCACTTCTGAATAGCTTTCAGAAGCTGCCTTAATCCTGACTATCTATAAGAAAAAAAAACAAGGATAAAACCATCAGAATTATCCAATGTATTTAGAAAGTGAATAGGAAGGAAATATAAATTACTGCAATTTAACTGTTCACAATAAAGAAATTCTAGTACAAATAGCCATGATCAATAAAAGCAAATGGAAACTTTCTAAGCTCTATCTCACTGTGGAATATAAAATTTTTCTGTGTAAAAATACGGTATAAAGTAGGACTTTGGTCACTATTTATCTTACCAACTTCAGCTCCAGGATGTGGGGATTTTTTTTTAACTGCACTACAAACTTTTCATAGCATTGGAAATTGAATAGAGATGTATATTCTCTGAAACAAGGCCAAGCAGACAGGTGCAAAGCAGTATAGGCAGTATTTCTTAGCCAACTTGATAAAATAAAAAGTATAAGTTTAAAAGAATCATTAAACTTGTCTCTCACTTTCTGAGTGTAACCAATTGCAAATACAAGTTACACACTGAAATCACAGTATTATAATATGCAAATACCCATGCTATTTAAAATAGTTCACAGAGAGATGAATATAGAACTGTGGCAAAATAGAGTTTGGAGAAGTACATCTTACTGCAGTAATACAGACTTACGCACGCTTATCTTTAGGATATATAGCTAATTGAGCATAGTGGCAGATCATGCAGTTAGACATCTGAACCCTGTTAGATGCACCCTAAGTTTTTACAAACCTCAGCTCAGATTTATTACAGCTTCTTCAGTGCACTTTCACTTGTGTTAGAGAGAAAGATTTATTAGCTCAAACCCAGGGAACTGGAATGTACTTCAAATGAGGAGACAGGTTTTTTTTTAGCATTAAAATCCTTGTGTTGTTATTAATTATTTGAAATTAGATCGCCTCACATTTATAATGGTATGAATCAGGAACACTCAATTTCATTGCTGTATAAAAGGTCTAAGTAAGATAAAAAAGCTGTCCCAGTGGTTAGCCTCATGCATCCCAATAATTACTCTTTGCCTCTACTTTCCCAGCTATAAAGCTAAGACAAGAATGTGTATCTTAATAGAAGTGGTCCCAAATTAACTACTAACCTGGAAGTTAGTAGTTGCTTAAGGATGAGTTATTGTGACACCCTTATATTCAATTTCGGAAGACAGAAGACAGTCTCAAAAAGTAATCATACTTAATTGTTTATTCCAAAGGGCTAAATTTCCCAACACAGAAAATCATAAAAAAATTAACTAGGAAGAAGAATGTTCAGAGAAAACAACTATTGAAAATAGTAAGTTCTAAGAAGTGTTGCATTTGGCAGAACTTCATAATTCCAAATCACCTTCATGTAAACAACAGAAAACCACACTTAAAGGTAGCAATTAGAAATAAACAAAGGATTTAATTAATGTTAAAAGGAGGAGATAAATGGTAGCAAAACTGAAATTATGAAGTAGAGGAAAAGAGTTAGAGAAGGTGAAGACGCCTGAAATAAACTGGTATTGTCAGCTGTAAGGCCAACAAGACAAACATGTTTCAAGTATATTAGCAACAACAACAAAAAAATAACACCAGTGGTATAAGCTCATTTTCAGATGAAAATGGCGAACTATCAGTATAGCATGAAAGGCAAAACTGTTCAATGCATGCATCTGTTCTGTATTTGAAAAGAATACTGAGAATTACATTTGAAAACATTTGCTGGAAATAATCCTCTCAGAATCAGCACATCGGAGACTCCTACCCTAAAAGAGCTGGCTAAAGAGATCATATAGCAGAAGACAATCATTTTTTTAAAAACCCTCAACCATGAAAAAAATATCTTAAGGGTGAGATGCTATGTCAGCATTCTAAAAGGGTAGATCAGGTAATGGTATGACAGCTAGCCAGTTCAGTCCCAGACAAAATAAAGCAAAAAATACTAGGCGATTAAGTTCATAAAAGGTACAGAATTGGAAATCCAGCGAATACTAGTTTGCATTCTGGATTCTATTCCTGATTCTGATACTGATTTCCTGGCTTACAAACACAAAACTGGGTAACAGCATAATCTGATGGCGCTGCACTACACAGACAGCAAGGAAAGATAAGGTGAAAGTGTACAAGGAAATAAAGAACATTTGTTCCACTTGCTACGAAACAGCTGAAAAACAAGGGCAATCCTCAACTCCCTGCCAATGCTGCAAATCAATGAGATGAAACAATGAAATATTCTATATTTAGCAAGGGGAAACAAGCAAACTCTGGTATCTGTGCCCTTTGCTGCATCTTATGCAAGCTTCTTGTAAGGCAAAATTTTGCCCTTCATTCCACTTCTCCTTGGTTTAACATAAAAAAAATTCTCTCTTGCATTGCAGAAACTGTTGGGAGTATGTGGAATGCCTGTATTTCACTAAGTGACAAAGTAAATTCTGAAATACACTCCACTGGATTTCAAGTCTGAGCTACTTGCTACTTCTGCTACGCGAAAGAGAGAATATAGATCATAACTAAAAAGGACAGATTTTGCAACCTTTACGTACACTGAGACTTCAGTGAGACTTCAGGAAGCACAATATACCTAGCATTAATTTACTGAAATTATGTTAATTTTTTTCCATTAGAAGTTATGGTAATTTAGGTACTCAAATGCCATAAATAATAAACCCACAACCAAATCATACAGGAAATATAATCAAAGCTAATGAATCATAACAAACTGCTGCAAGGGAAAATGAGATAAAAAATACTAGCTAGCAAAAAAATTTAACAGTGTTTTCCAGAACTCAGATCAGTTTAAACCATAAAAAGTAAAATGTATAATGGTTATAATATATAAAAAAATCTCCAGTAAACAGTTGTCTGTTCCTCAGAGAAGACTAGCGAGGCGTCATGAAGAGGACTGAAGTCCCATGATTAACACACTAGAAGATCTGTCATAATGAGGAGAGGCTGAGAGAGCTGAAACTGATCAGCCTCGAGAAGAGAAGGCTCAGGGGGGATCTTATAAATATGCACAAATACCTGATGGGAGGGTGTACAGAAGACTAAGCTAGACTCTTCACAGTGGTATTCAGGTATAGGACAAGAAGCAGTGGGGAAAAACTGTAATAAAAATAATTCAATTTTTGGAGATACTCAAAGTCTGACTGGGTACAAACTTGAGCAACCTGGTCTATTTGATGCTGCTTTGAGCAGGCAGGTTGCACTAGCTGATCTCCAAAGGTGCCTACCAATCTAAATGATTCTGTATAAATACATCAACACGATGCTGCCTCGGGGCTAACTTGCTCTGCCAATCAGCCTAATCAATACATAGCAGAGCTGTGCTGATGTGGCTATACTGCTTCCAGCTTCCCACCTCCCTATAACAGCACCATGTTATGCAGTGCTGACCCATCAAGGGTTATCATTCTAGTATATTTAAGGACTCTGTTTTTGTCAAAATAGTTGCAAATGCTGGAAATCCAGGTAAATTTTAGCAATTAAGCATCAAAATATTAAAACAACTTAATCTTAAAATGCAAATTGAAAAAGATTTCCACAATTTTTATGAAGTAAAAACACATAAAAGCCATTCCACATATTTAAGTGATAGTGGGTACTCAAACATACAATTGCCAGAGAACTAGCGGTGACAATTCTTGTAATTCTGTTCATTCTGTAAGCAAATGTAAAACTGTTTGGAAAAACATTTTTTCCTGCTTTGCAAAAGACACATTTCTAATAGTTGCACCTGCATGGCAACCACAAAAATTATTTCAAGGATTTTAAATATGCAGTTCTGACAGGTTCCTCAGTAAGATGTTTAGATGCTACAGCAGATTTTGACATCTCTTGGCTTCCTGTCAGGTTATTTCTCTTAGAAGGAGAATCTATGCTAAAACCAGTTCTTTCATTGTACAGTACTGTTTATTCATATAGGATATTCACAGAGTTAGTCACATAGGATGTTCACAAAGCACTGTTGGAACAAAAACACCCTACAAGTGGCTCACAGAATATTATACTTACAAACACATCTTTGGTTGAAAGTGTTGCTAGTTTTTTGCTGCATGAGGAAAGAAACATGACTTTCTGGTATTTCCTATATTTATTTGTTTCTAAAGTTTATGATAAAAGGTAGACTATCTAGGGCCTTGCTAAAAACTTAAGGTACATTAGCAATTTCCTATAGGATATATGACAGACTTTTCACAAAGAACAGCTCAACCTCAGTCATGCTCTGCTTACTTCCCAGAATATGATATTGTTCAGTAGCTCATGTTGACTTTATCCACTTCAAAATAAGCAATGTCTTTGATGTCAGCTAATTAGTTTTGCACTGCTTGTGCCTGTTCAACAAGTCTCTGTGTATCTAGACTAATACAAAAAAGCATACTAAAATCTTACAAGTAAACTGATGATCTTAAACACTTCTCCTCAGCTCACACTGAGCATAGATTCAAAATTCCAAATTTATATTCCAAATTCCCTCCTGAATATGGCCTTGATCTGTCAAATGTTTTCATCTGAGCAGGGCTTGTCTTGGCTTGAAAGCCTTTGTTAAATCCTGACCTTGAAAGGATCTTAACTCCAAAAGTTTTACTTTATTTCATTCCAGCTGAGACTATTTATTTATTTCCCAGAGATGCTCATCTTATTGGAGCATGCCGCTTAGACTAATTCCCCAGCTAACTGAATTATGACCTATGCTTGGAACATCACTGAGGCAAAATCTGAGTAGAACAGAAACTTCTAGCATATTTATATAAATAAAATAACCAAAGGACTCATAATATATCTAATGATGCTACTGTTTCGTTACAGCAGAGTAATTTGACTATTACCACCAGAAAAATTAACCTTAAAAAGATTTAACATTTCTAAGTAACTGAGATTTATCTCTGTAAAAGGCCACCCCTGGAAAAGTTCAGCCTTTATCTGTGTTTGCTACACCATTGTATATTTGTATATACAATGAAATGTATATACATTTACATGTATATGTATATATATATACACAATGTATATATACATATACATTCAGAATGAAACATTGCTTCAGGGTAAACTTCACATAGCTCTTGTCCAGAGCAGTGGGTATGGCAAGACGCTAATAAAGGTCACCTCAATTACTTTGTGGCCTTCTCTGCTTTAAAAAGGTGTTATTTTGGCTGATGATCCAACAGCATGAAGTTCTCTATACAAACATCCGAATAATCATTGCTTAGTATCGAGAGATATATATTTAATCACTACAAAAGAAAAGAAAATCAAATCTCCTGGATAGATAAACAGAAGAATGAATGATGGTGCTTAGGTAAGTTCAGTGCTCCAGAACGCCAGAAGAAACTGGATCTAGAATGTTAAGGGAAAGTCATGTTTTTGTTGTCAAAGGGATTTTACTCAAATCATTAATATACAATCTTTAATATACAATGTTTTCAGCTGTTAACACTACTCTACCAATATATACTGATCTATATTCTCCACCCAAACAGAAAGAATACAGGCTAACATCTAAATTATACTACTATTCTTTTTATCTTTATTATTGCAAAAAGCTTCAACATATAACAGCTTGATTTTATACACTCATTCCAAAGTTCTCTGAAGTCTGTTCTACTAACAGGAAAAGTATAGTGTATTGTTAAAATAGTTGATTACAACCAGTTATGGGTCCTCCATTTTCCCTTTTTTGAACATCTATGGCTCAGAATTTTGTAACATGAGAAATCTTTATTAAGATCCTATAATAAATTATGCACGTCTTCACTGTACTTTGCTTCAAGTAGCATGAAAAATAATCTAAATCAGAAGTAAAACACTTTTCTTACTTGTCCCAAGGGTGCCATCACAACACCAATAAAAAACTCTTTGTTCACAGAAAGTCTAGAATCTGCCATTTCTTATCAGTTACTTTAAGCTAATCATCTGTGTGCCATTAGCCACTCTAAGATTTGATTGACGTAACATAAAACTTTATGGAATCACAATACTTTTCTTAAATTAAACTGCAGTTGCAAAAAGAAAAGGAAATGAAAGGACAAATTAAAGTCTATGTTAAGTGAATGATAAACCTTAGTTGTTTCAACACACTGATTTAATCTGTTTTTTCTCATTTATACACAATGTACATCAGTTCAAACTGTACGTACAAATGATCTATCCATATGTAGTACATTATCAAGTCTTTCTAGTTATAGTAAAACCTTAGGGCTCTACTTGGAGAGATGGTGAACACTCATAGGATTTTCTCATTTCAGCTGAAACATGTGTTACTTTGTACCATCTAAGATCTGGCCCAGAACACTTCAAATATTCAATAAGCAAAAAGAATAAATCAACCTGATATCAATGATGAAAGATAGTGCTATATCTGTAACAACATGGATTGTTCTTTCTAAGATTGTGGCTTGTTTTCTTTGCGGTGGTAGAAAGACAGCTATAGCACCGAGTCACTTACCATGCCTTCACTATGCCTAGGAACTACATAATCCATTTTATGTAAATAGTGTATATATTAAAAGCACTCTGGATTTGCAGAGTTTCTAACACAAGATTTGTTTCTTATTAAATCACTGCCAGTATGAGGTATATTTAAGAGAACTTTATATAAAACAACAAAAATTCATACCTTTGTGTCAGATCCATTTTTTCAGCTGTTTCTCAAAAGAGGACACAAGTAATAACACAGTTGATCTAAATAAGTCTGCTGTTTTAAACAGTCAACTAGAATTCAGATGCTCAGAGCAATACTGTTTCAAAAAGAGAACTGCCTGATTACATCAACTCGCCCTATGCTAAGTCCATAAATTCTTATTGCATGACAATCACTCTAACAAATGACATTCATCATTACTACATACTTAAAAAGATCTAAATGATGAATTAAGAATTAAAGAGTATGAACCAAGCCTAGACAGAACAGAACTTAATTTTCAGGAGCAAAGCACTAAAGAGCTGAAATTATGTAGAAAGACATCTTCCACTCCACTTTTGTATGATACACCGGAGGACAATCAGCTGAGAGACTATCAAGTGTCCAAAACAGCAAACTGCACTTACAGCTGCACTGAAGTTAAATGATTTAGTTAGTTTTAGTTGAGCCTGGTTAGACAGTATATTTGTCTGTTTATAGAATACAGATGTTGAGTTAATGTAACTTTTTTCTTAAAAAGTGCTTAAATATATGCTATTAACTCTAATGGCTGGAAAAACCCATAGCAGCGCTTATAGAGAAGCCCATGATCTTTGTTCCTTCATGTATTCAGAGTATTGCCCTTCCCATCCTGCCCTACTTTCTGTTCCAGCAAATGGAAAAGGATTTTTTTAAGATTTCCATTCACACAAGTACATCTGTTCTGTCAATACCAACTTGGCACTAGCAGAGAGATTTTAAAACAGCTGTCTTAGGACTGGCTTCACCCAGTATTTGCCTTATTGTTAATTACACCAGTTAAGCAACTGGAACAGTTACAGTGGTATGTAGCTACAGTTGTCTGATCTATTTATATGCACACAGATGTCTATGAAGATTTGAAAAATTTGAGTAAAAAAAATTTTTGTGTAAGTATATCAATGTATCAGCAACACAAGCTGAGCATACTATTAGTCTCTGAATAGCTAGGGCAAGATAAAGATAGACTAACCCTTGAAACAAATTGCTTTCTGCTCAGAAAGAAGCTACTTTCATTTGTTCAAGTGGCTTTAAAATAAACTAGTAAGGATCAACAGTACTTTCATATTTGTAAACTTTGTGTACTATTATTAATAGAATACAGATAGTATAGAGACATATATTCAGAACTATCTATTGTTAATCATAATAATAAGCTTTAATCATTCTTTGAAAATGAATATGTATGCTACCTTTGGAAGTGTTACATACATCTCATTATGCAGAAGTTGTCAGAAAGCTTTCTTATTAAAGTCACCATGTACAACTGAAAAAATTTGAGTTTTTGCAACTTTGGTTCTTCATGCCATGCACAATAGGCAAAGCAGAATAAAATAAAAGCTTAGAAGTAGAATAAAATAAAAGCTTAGAAGAAAAATCTAAAACTCTTACTTGGATATTACTCTCACACCTAGCTCTCTAATTTGGTTTATTTCATACATGCAATGCTATGACATAGTGCAAAGATCATGCACAGAGGCCTGCTGGCTTCATCTCAATTGCAAGCTGCTCAAACTATAAAACTATGGTGAGCCAGGAACATCTCTGCCAGGTTGCAGAGATCCTGCTTTATGCTGCTGCCTCTTTAAAAGAACAGTGTACTTAGTTGCTAGAACATTTGTTCAAGCACCACTGAAATGCAACACCTGACTTTTGTTTGGGCAAGGTTAACTATTTGCTTTGGAATTCACTGTGAGAATGTGACATAAGCCATGACAGAGCTACCTTCAGCAGGTGACCTACAGCTTTGTTTGCCTTTTAGTCACAACCTTGAGTTTCCTGCGTTTTTTTAAGAAGTCTTTTTGCTATTTACCATATGGTATTTAGGTCATTCAAGTACAAGTTTGTTTCTCTTTGCATTGCTGCTGAACTGTTTGGCCTTTGGATACAATTCTTCTGGGACTTTTATTTACAAGAAGGAAAAATGGATTTGATACACCATTTTTATTGAGATCTACTTCCTAAAAAGAAGTAGTAATTTAGAGAAGAAGAAGATGCCTTAAGGTAAAGATAACAGCCCTTTCTGTTTTCGTAACAGAATGCTATTTCAGATTAGGTCCAACTCAGAAAACAAGAGAATGACACTCCCTGTACAAAAATATATACTGAAAACTAAAATAATCACTTCATTCAACTTTAGCTGATTAATAATACACGTCTTTGAAAGTATTATCTATCATACATATATCTACACTACCCACTGAGGGGAAAAAACAGAAATAGACAGTGATGTCCCTAAAGCCAAACCGCCGAGAAAAAGCAAAGCCAGCTTTAGAATTCAGGGTTTCTTGTTTTCTAGGTTTAGGAAAACATTAGTGTTTACTATTTCTTAGATATTATCAGGCTACTGATGCCTTATAATGGCATTATAGGGTCAGTATAATTTGGCAAATTACAAATATTAATCATTTTTCCCTCTGAGCTGGTTGGAAAATTCCTATTAGAACTGTCTACCCTTAATCAAATACTTTAACTTCTTGAGAATAAAGAAACAGAAGGATTGTTTGGCACTGGAAAAGTCTTCTGGCTTCTTCTTATTTCTCTGCAGTAACTAAAACTTTCTGATGGATGAAGGATTCTGACCAGCTCTACTAATAAATTAAGGGAACTTAGGTTCAGTGACTTCCTCAGTCACAAAAAAAGTTATGGCAAAGATAAGATCAGAATGAAAATGGCATTAATCACCAATCTACAATTTCCTTGTATATGCATGTAAACATACAGGGTCATATTCGCTGCTGGAGGACAGAGGGTTCATTTTTCATTACAGAATGACTATTTGAGTGAATGAAAACTATAAAATTTAGTCCATGGATCAGACCTAACAATCTGGCACCTATTTACACGTCATTCTGCAACAATAAAGACAGTATTTTTTCATTTTTGGTTCAATTCGCATATACATTTATTTGGATACTGATCGCAGGAATAGTTATAGAATGTGTAGCAAATCCACAGCATGTCAAAGCAAACTTAAAAATGAAAACAAAAATTCAAAAAACAGAGGGCAACTTGAAGAGAAATCACTTATCAAAGATAAGGATGACAGAATTTTCCTTAATGGAATCAATTCATAGGAGCTGACTTTATTGAAATAATTCCAGAACAAGTAATTTATAAGCCACATATTAGCAAAGATTATTGACTAGAATTTGTAATAGTCTCAAATTAATGAGGTTTAGCTCAGCTCGTTAAAGCATGGTGCTAATAATGCCAAGGTCATGGGTTCGATGCCTGTATGGGCCACTCGCTTGAGGGTTGGACTAGGTGATCTCCAGAGGTCCCTTCCAACCTTACCAGCTCTATGAGTCTATAATTCTATGATTTTATGTAAGAAGAATGAAACAATTTAAATATAAACTTGTTCAGGAGTTTTTTTGGCTTTTTTCTCAATGTATATCATATGGAAAATAACAAGTGTAATAATGTCTGCTGTTGTATTGCACAATGTAAATACTTAGCCATTACATGTTATTTTCTTGACTTACAACATATGAAAAAAATGAAGCAATTCTCTAGGCTTTTTTGTAGTAAAATTAAAAGTCTTTCTGCTTAGAACAATGAAAAAATGGACCACTATGGAATGTTACCTTCCTTAATGCAAAAGCTGAAGACATTGACAAGCACAGATTGAATTCAACTTCCAGTAACACTAAGATACACACATAAACAAAACAAGCCATATCTAAAAATCTTATGACTTCAATTACATACTGAAATAAAAAGAGATGTTACTAGTACAGTACACCTGACAAATTTCAGTAAGGCTATGGAAAGTAAGTCCTTTTCTATTCTCTCCCTTCAAGCAGACATACATTTCTTTCTAGCCATGATCAGTACGAATTATAATACAAGGAAGTTCCTTCCAGATGTCATCTTTTCATGCACATTTCATTTCACAACTCCGGTGAGACAATGGAAATCTCTGCAGTTTTAATTATAACCTCATAATAAGAGTTTAATGGTTTCTAAAAGATTGCATTTATTTGTTCCAACAGCAAGCAAACCTTCCCACTTCAAAAAACTTGTCTTAAAAATGAAAATAAGGTGAATATTTGCACCAGCTCTTGACCAGTTATCTGTTACTTAGAACAACTGTTGTAACAATTATGTAACAGTAACAAGTTATTGCTGTTCAAGCAAATGCAGTACTTGCAGAATTTTCTTCTGCAAACATTTGTAACTTTTTTCATTAGAATTGAGTCTCTATTACAAAATTAAATTTTAACTCCAAACTTTTCTGAACACTAGGTTATTTAGCATCCATCTCTAATTTCAGAGTTTGTATTCAGTAGAAAGATCAGTTGTCTCTGACTAGAAAATGACATTTTCTCATCACCTAGAAGAATCAATTCTATCTGATTGACACAAAGTGGACACATACAGACATCAGTAGGGAACCTCTGTATTTCTCTCAGTGGTTACTAGGATATTTTTTACAGTTTTCATTTGCTATTTACTTTTCATTTACTGATGTGCAGACACTTATAAAAAAATTTCTCTCTTTTAAGCCAGTGGAACCAGTGGCAGACTTGGGCAATCTGTGGAAGTTCTTGATGGGATAGCAATGAGAATATGCATAGCCATTGCCACACCTCACCAGACGCCACATTGCACCAAGCAGCCACTCTGAAAAGTCACTTTTGCCTTTATCATCCTTAAAGTAGATCAAATCTACATGTAAATGAAAGGAATGACAAACAAATACAATACAGAGTGTAGTATACATTCAACTCCTGCCCAAATAAATATGCATGCAGAATCAGATACTGAAGAAGGGAGAATTTTCCTTTGTTTGATGGCAAGCAGAGGATAGGAACAGCCTATTTCCCCTCTACTTCCAATCCCAAGTAGCTAAAATCATGTATTTCTGGATTTCAAGCTTGTAAACCAGAGCATCCAACATTTTGACCTGGAAAGTCTGTTAGCAAATCTCATATCACCCTCTTTCAGGTCTCAAAAATATCTCAGAGTTAAGGTGGTTTAAGTCTACCTGATTCTTCTAAATCAGAAACACAGCATTGATCATACACTGCCAACTCCTGGAAGTGAGATCACTAGTCTCTACCCTAAAGTGGCTTCCTACACCCTAGAGGACGGGTGGCCAGATAATCATCCATTTAGTAAAAATAAGGTAGAGCACAGCTCTACAAGTATAAACCACGTAGCTATTTTCTGGTCAACTTTGATACTCTGTATTCCCAAAGTTATAATCTTTTGGATAGAAAATATTTTTTTCCTAAAGGCTGATTTCTGTACCTCCAAAAATTAAAGTCAAATGTGCTAGTATTAAAGTATTAGCATTTTAATATGCAGCTAAGTATAGACGTACAGACTTATCCTTCCTAAAATACAGTTCAGGTGTCTGAGAGAACAATGGATTGGGTATTTGAAGTCAGGCCTGCTCACAACTCAAAATTAATTAAATACATTGCCTACAAGCAAGTCTGCTGTAGAAGCTCTGTCCAGCAAAGAATGATATACATATATCTATATATCTATGTATCTAACTTTTTAAAAACAAGATTTAACAACTGGGTACACTTAATCCTGTTGAATACAACATTCCATAGAATAAACTTTTTAAATATCTGCTCAAATAAGAAGTTAGCTTTGGGGAGAGCTATCTGGATCTAAGCAGTAAGGAGAGGAAAAGGTTAACAAAGACAGTATCTCTTAAATGTTCAACGTCCACAGAACCACACAATCTCAACTTCCTTATCCCCAAAGCAAGCTTTAGGTGAGACTTTGGATGTAAAAATCTTCAGAAATCAGTAGAAACATTCCTAAGGATTTCAGTGAAGTTGCTATGACTTTTATTTAAATCATGATATAATTGTTAAAGATATATTTCATTTTGATGAATCAAAAAGATTGGAGGTAAGAGAAGGGTAATAATCAGCACAAATCCACAGTGTACAAATCCCCTATGGCAAGAGATAAGCACAACGTAATTGTCACTAAATTGTAGGATGTTAAATTGGTCTCATTGTGTATTCCTAAGTATATGCACTCCTCTTCTACCTTTTGGACTGAAAAAGAGGAATCCATACTTCCATGTCTCTATTATATAAAATTTGTTTACTTGTAAGTGGGATAGCAGCTACTGGAATATCACATTTATTGATATCAATTTAGAGAAAAAGTAAATAGAGAGGAAAAACTGATGAGTATCAAGGTATTCTCATACCAGTACCTCATCTCTCCTTTTACTGAAAAGCCACATTTTATTTCTCTATTTTTAAATATTATGTAAACAATTTGGAATCTGTTTTCACCCTTCTTAACAGAGTTACATATGGCCTTTTCAGATCATATGCAAATGTAGATTCTGGAACTGAGAGATTTATCTCACACGTTATTTGGAGTTACAGGCTACATAGGCATTGAACAAAATTTTGTTGTTTTATCTACAAATATAAAATGGCATAAATTTACTTTCACACAGTGTGAACCTATGTTCCATTATCCCTGTCCCATTAGCCGTACATATAGCCTAGCAACTCTTGTCATTTTGTATAACTGATGCACCTACCTGAAGGCTGACCATTTTGATACATGACACTGACCATCTTCTTGCTTCTACAGCTAAGACAGGTCTTTGTGCATTGTGTGATCTGTATCAAGCAATGAAAAAATATTCACCAGAATAGCTGTTTATTTTCATTTGCTTTTCATCAAAAGCTATTAGTATGCTGTCTAATATTATAGTGGCAAATATAATACAAACATACCACTGAAGACACAAATGTAACTGAAATATTCATACCTCTCACCTACGGATATGATCTCTGACAACAGTATACTTATTTCAGAAAAGACCTTTCATTATTTCTTCTTAACATATGCATACCTATTTATAATACAAGAGCTAAAGAAGGTTTAAACTTGCCTTATTAATGTAAATAAATACTGTTTACCCTGTAAACAAACTAGGAGAAAAACAAAGTACAGAGTTTCTAAGTATTACAGTTCATATACAAATCTGTTAGGAAATTGATGGGGTTTTTATTCAGTATTTGCTATGGTTCTTCATACAACAGCACACACAAAGCTCATTCAAATCCATTTGGGTCACACGGAATGAAAATTGATGGAACAAACAAAAACAAGAAGTGGCAGGTTAGCAGCAATTAAATAGCTTAATAACAACTTACTCTTAGTGAAGAGATCTTCAGAAGAGTAAACCAAAGTCCTCATATTTGGTTTTATCACATTTAAATTCTTTGCTAATGAGGCAAAAGAGTTTGCAGTAGAACTCATAGGAACATAAGGACGGAGAAGACTGTCCAGGTCTCTGAATTCATTGCACCACATGTGGCTAGTATCACATTCTAGCCATGACTGAAATTCACTGCTATTAAATTAATAGAGGTTATACATTAATGAACACAAGAATAACAGCAGAGCTGATGTTGAAAGGTATTAATAATCAACTAGTAGTAAGGAGTAGGACACAGTATGATTGGAAATATAGAAAAACAGAGACAGAGAAAGAACGGAAAGATAGTATGACTGAAGAACCTTTATTTTCCTCTCAATGAAATTTTCTCTCTCATATCTAAAAAAGATGCATGTTTTGGCCACATATGGACATATTAGTTTGACCACAGAAATTGCACGGATGATTTAAGTTGAGAGGAGGTAGTTACAGCAGTTTGGTGGTGGAGTTTTCCACTGGAGAATGTTACTTAACTGAAAGCAACTTTTTCCAAGAATGCATCATTTTGACAAAACTTTAAAAAAATGTAAGATGCTCTAAAATATTTGTCTTTCAAATTTATTTTATATAATTCATGTTGTATTACCTCCAGATATATTTTATATTTTTATTTTCAAAATAGAATGTTATCATAAGATTGTGACAATAACAGTCATTTTTTTGTTTCTGTTTTGTCGGAAAAAAAAAATTCTGCCAAATCTCAAGTAAAAGAAAGACAAAAGGTAACAAAGGATTCTAAAGAAAAATACAGAAGACAGGCCTTCTGAACAGCAAGGAGCTGGGATAGAAATCTTTGGCCCAGTACTTTCCCTTTAAATCAGTGAATGGGGCAGATTTTCTACTCAGATCAAATTCTGCTCAAGCACAGTAAAAAGATGTTGAGGAGGACTATTGGCAGGACCTCCAGCATTTGATAACCATGTCTGTGCAAATGAGAACTGCATACAAGAAACTCAGCTTACCAGCACTGGTTCAAATTATATGTAGGACATTTCATCTGCAGAAAAATCAGGCAGAGCAAAACTCTGCTTTGTCTCATACACACAGAAAACATGATCACTTTTGACAGGTGGCTCTGACGTACACCCTATCTTTATCTCATTTTAAACTCACTTTATAGTAGATTTATAGCTAATCAGATATAAATCAGCTGAGATATAAATCAGAGCCCCACTAAACAATTTTCTACTTAAATGAGCTTTTTTATTTCTGATAGTTATTTTTCCTATATCCTGTCTTAAATATTAGGTTGTTTAAGGCCTGCTTAAAGGAATGAAATGCTAAGACCTTCCAAACAACAATTTACCACAAAGTTAACTTAAGTCTTACAGGAAATGAACAGCACAGGATATATCTTGTCTAATTCATGGACATGCTAGAAACACAAATGTAGATTAAAAAATATATTCATTTTAGTCTACTACCTCGCAGGACAGGGTCTTAAAATTAAGATCTGTTAAATTAGTTAAATTAGATTGCTTTCAGGACAACTGTAATCTTAAGGCAATATATTTACAATCAAGAAAACATTAAGCCTGAAGATAAGGATTAAGGATGCTGCAGTCTTGAAAAGGAGTATTAAAGCACTCTCTGGAACATTTACTAAAGATAAGAAATATAAGAAATACAAACTAGAGAAGTAAGTAGACCTTGGCTTTAGTTCTCCACATACTTAAGATGACCATGAAAGGCTGTTTTTCTCCCAGTGCCTCCTTGTCCAGTTACTTTTGTCCTAATGATTTATATTTCACAGACTTTCCTGTCTAAAAACAAGTAACAAAACAAAGAGTTACTAAATACATCTATTCGATGCAAAATATGATGGGTGTTGTTTTTAACACGGAGCGAGCATACCTTTTACCCCATTGTAAGACAACCATTATATTGAAGTACAGTTTTGTGATTCTGTGTTATATTGTGCTCTATTAAGAACACTGTTGGGATCACTTCATTTGAACAGCTCTCAAGAACAACTTCATTAGGGATGTTTTACATACATCCAAAAAAGGGCTAAGAAATTAGTTATAAAAGTAGCTTTTATTTTTACTTTTAGTTAGTTTTACTTTTAGTAATATACTTGGCAACATTTTTCTAACGTAGGAATTTACCATGTTAAAATAGACCAATCTATTATATATTTCAATCCAAACAAGAGTGCTACTTTTCAGTGTCATGCTATTATTTATTATCATTATAGAGGACAGTTATAAAGTATATATATAACAAACAAAATGATCGTTACAAAATACATGACTTGTATTTAATGGAGTCATTAATTATTATTTAATAATGACTATTTACTCAATTAAAATGAATAACCAAGCATGTATTAGAAATTCTTCACCTAGATGAACTTGACTTTTTTCTGCTTTGTTAATTACTTAATTCAGGACTATCCAAAGGCTTGGAAAAAACACATTCTGCAGTAAATTCCACTTCAAAGCTCTTATCCTCAAGCTGTGTGATCTTTTGTTCCATATCCCTGCTCCTACTTTGTTTTCATGATCTACAACCATTGTTAGTTTCTTCCATCTCATCTTCTCAACCACTTTATCTCTATGGTATCTATAAACTGTACTCTCTTCAGAAAACCCATTTTACTCTTGGAGAAAATATAGTTCATTTCTCTCTTTGGGCAGAAGATTTCTATCATAGTCAGCACCTTCAAACAGAAATAATATTTATCCAAAACACTCATTTTGCAAACTAAACTTAATGTTAGTTCATCCTCCTAGTGCAACCCTTTTCTAAGCTGGGGAGTCTCATCTCAGCTGCTTTTCAAAGCTTGTGCAGAGGTGTTTATTTAACACACTTTCCTATTGCTCATCAGTCAGCTGTTCCACATTGTATTTCCTAGAGTTTACTGATATAATTAAAAGTATATAGCCACATTCACTGTATGAATCTGTATTAAAACAGTTGATACTTTTACAATTAGAACAAACTTTAATGGATAGATAGCTTACTGAAGGATTGACTAAGTTCAGCATCAGACAAGTACTTTCTATAGTAGAACCTTCTGCAGGTGACTGTAGCTCTATTTTACTACCAATATTCTTATCACTACTTGATTTGGTAAAGATGCTATCCATTTGCTCTGTGCAAATTCATTTTCTCACTTCTAACATCCATTTTTCCTCTTCTGTCTCTTTACATCTTTTGCTTTTCTGCCCTGTCTGCCCTTTAAAAAATGCAAAATTTAATAACAAATCTTCCAAGTCATCTACTTTCTCCTTTGAATCAGGGGAGAAAGTCTGCCCCTTGTTGCTATCTGTAATACTTTTGCCTCCATAGGTAGTGTCAGTCTTTACACAAAACGTGGAATTCTACAAGTCATTCTCTTTACTATCTTGTATATGTTTTTCTCTCCTACTGCATTTTCCATTGCTGTTGGTCATTATTCTGAAGGAAACATTGCCTTCCAACCTAGAAGAACTAAAACATTTTTTATTTTTTGTTTGGAATGAAGAGATGTTCCTTAGAGAGTTTTTGTGTTCAGTCTTCCTATTAGATCTATTTTTAATCCCTATCATTCAAATTCTTTCTGCACTGTCCTCATCAGAAATATCAACAGCAATCTTACATGAAACCTTTCACACACTTAGCTTTAAGCTTGTAAATGTGAGTACCCTAGGTTACATAAAAAGTGTCCTTATCACTCTTTTATTAGTAAATAACAACATTTGTCTTCCACATTGATTCCACAGCCAAATGAAGAAATGTTGATAACATGATCATATGGCATTAAACTGATCATGATAAAAAGCTGGGTAAGGCTCACTTTCAGTGTCTTTTTTGTGCTATTTTTGGATCCACAGATTGACTTCTGTGCTTTTGAATGTCTTCTAACACGAAGGAACTGCAACAAAATCTCTTTCACTGACCTCCCTATCATGCTTTCCAAGCACATGCTTTCATCCTATAATCTCTTCCCCTGAGTTAGATCTTAAAAGTATGGAAGACTGAGGTGTTCATTTGAAAGTAGAGGCTAGTTACTTGTAGGTATCTTACTGGAGCAGGAAAGCCCTTAGATTCATATTGCTAATTTCTTTTTTTTTTTTCCTTAAGAAATAATGTAATATACTACAAGCTAATCAATCATGACTGTGACACAGGATAAAAATGGGGCCATGAAGCTAAATCAAAATCACAGACCTTTTATTTCAAAACATCAATTCTTCAAATTAATGTAACCGATAATCCACATTGATCTGGAGGCTGCTCTTAGAATAAATTCTCCCAAGGCAAAATTGACAACAGCTACTTTCAAGACAAGACGGATTCCTTAAGATATGAAGCTTCCACTAAGCTTTAAGCCTGTATAGTGAACTGATCTGAATAACTGAAAATTAGGCAAAACTTTTAAGGGTTATTGGACTTCTATGCCGACTCTCATCTTAGATTTTTGCCCTAGTAATGCATTTAAGCAGATTAATTAATCTTAGGCTGATAAAGAGTGAGTACAGCCAGAACTCATAACCCAAGTGGCAGAACTCCTCAGATACAAGATGAGTTAGGTTGACCTTACTAATGACACACACAATTTCCCTGCTCCTCTTTTGGCTTCTCTGAGCACAGAGCAGAGAATATATACAGACTCAGGTATTAGAGCAGTCAAGAAAAACAGTATTTTTGCATCCAGGCTTTGCTTTAATACAGGGTTCTTGCATATTTGCTCAGCCTCAGGAACCACTTCCACGTCAGCAAAGCCAATGGAGTGAATCCAAGCAGTCTGCGAAGACGATGTGACAAGAGCAGAGCAGGCAGTACAAGGCAGCGTGCAGCAAAGGCAGTACAAAACTGCCAGGACAGTCAACTGTAATCAAACTGGTACCTATCAGTTAAACAAGGAAAAATTCCTCTAGTGTTTACAGTGAGTGAGCCACATCTCTAGCAAAAACAAATGAAATTGCTCATAAATTCTTAGATTTTCTAAAATACAGCACGGTTGACTATTGGCACCTAGAGGCGTAAGTAAGCTATAAACATTCTCAGTTGCTAGAGTTAAGAGAAACAGTGACAACTAAGCCGTTCACCCAGAAACTCACCTGGCACAGTAAGAAATGCAAATTAAGCTCTGGTAGCTTTCATAAAACTCAACATAAAATAATCAGCATTTACAAATAATTTACAAATAAAAGCACAGAAAAGACATCCAAGAACACAGACACTAACTTCACCTTACAAATTCTATCTGAATTCACAAGATAATTATACCTTTTTTAATGCATTTTTGTAACAACTGTTCTCAGAAACCTGATTTTCAGGTTATCAGACCACCATAATTTTCAAAGCAAGCCTCTCCCAGGTGCTTTTGCCTGCCAGACTTCCCCAAGAATAACTCTCAAATAGCCTTTGGTTTCCCTTACCCACCACAAATTAAATCCAAACTCAAACCTCTCTGGTCCAGATCTCTCTTAATTTTTAGCAGTACATCTTGTTCTTCCCCACTAGGAGAAAAAGAAACAATCAAAAATCCCATCTACACACGTAATTAGAGAAAAGGAAGATATGATAGCAAGTCAATGCTTTTAGTCCTGGAGATAAACTAGAGAACAAAACTCTGCACTGTGTAGCAATGTATGTATATAGCTTGCATGGACCACTATCCTTGCCTGTTTCCAGGGAAGGTTTCCGTGATATTCCTACTCTCATCTTGTTTGAGCAGCTTTCTTCCTGTGAATGTGTTTCTATCACCTCAGGGCATTCTCAAGGAGCAACAGGTAACTAAGACAATTTTTTGAGAAAATTATACTTTTCTCATAAAATTCAAGGCAGCAGACATATGAACTGACAAAACAGATTATTTTTTGCTGTTATCGTTTGGTGAAATGCAGCAGTGGCACTTGAGCTATCCCTGCTAAACACAGTAAGATGACAGGAAATTTTCTGATGGATCTTGTCAGTGGAAAACAGTGCTTTACCAAAGTGCTGCAAGACTGTGTTCTGATTTCAGTGATTGTTAGTAGAAGAAAATCCATTTTAAATAAATATTTCAATTTGATATTACACTCCTCAGCAGCTACACAACCCTAGTTTTGTCATTTCTCTCCTTTTTCCAAGCTATCTCTCTGGCATCGTCTTACCTTACAGATAAATTTGCAACTTGATACCAAACTTCCGAAGCCTCCCCTCCCTTTCCACACTGCTGAAAGGCAACCACCTACACAGAAATGTGTTATTAAGAGCAATCAAAGAGGCCATCAATCCCTGAAAAACTGATTTCCCTTCTGTCATGCTGTGTAAAATCACGTGTCTCCCCTAACGCCTGCCAGTCTGGGGCTACAGCAGTGCAGTGGTAAAGTAAAAATTGTGTGATCAGTGTAAAACTGTAACACACAGGATGGACAAGGGAGAAAGTAACTACACGTCTCTGAACTGCAAGTAGGTGAGCTCTGCTCAGCTGCATTTACCTGGAAGTACTTCATTAGCCAAACAGCACTGTATAGTAAACACTTGCCATTTTAAAGCTGGAGTGAGAGGGGAAAACCGCCAGAGCTTGGTGGAAGGAGTCTCGGTGCAGGGCAGGGGGTTAGCACAACCACACAAACCCACGAGGTCGGGACTTAGAGGCGCTTGCTTCTACCCCTCCCACAGAAAGGGCGCCGGGGCATACCACAGCCCACGCAGCGCCTCCGCACGCCGAGAGAGGAGGGGGTACTGCACACACGCCCCTGCGGCGCCCGCGGGGCACGGAGGCCGGGCCGGCCGCGGGCAGCGAGGCCGGGGCCTCACACGGCGGGCGGCAAAGCCGGAGGCAGCGCGACCGCCCGCCGCCGCCGCAACGGCCGCGCCTCAGGCCCGGCGCCGCGGCGCGCGGCAGGCAGGGAGGCAGCGCGGCGCGGCGGCTTCTGGAAGCTTCCTGGCGCGGCCGTCGGGGGCGCCCGAGGGCAAAGCAGCGGCCGCGCGGGGTTCCTCCAGCCCGCTCAGGTGTGGGGTGGGGCAGGGCAGAGGCAGCCCCTGCTCAGCAGGCCTTCATGTGCCGGCACTTTCGGTGAGATTTCGGCGCCTGTGACTGAGGTGCTGGGAATAAAAAGCTGACACACTTTCAGAAAGGTGGTTGCCTGCTTCTCTTGGTGTTTAAATGTCTTGAAATCTGTTTCAGACATCTGCCCTTCTCAGGTAGAGTATGATGCACAGCACAATTACAAACTGATGCTTCTTTTTGAGCACTTGAGGTAAAAAGGTTGTTAAAAATTAGGTAGTGGAGCTGCTCTTTCACCTTGCAGTAGCTTGTTCTCTGGCTGTAGCAGCCATGCATGGCCTGCTTGGTATTGGCAAGACTGGAGGCTGTGAGGCTGCTGTTAGAGGGGAAGAAAAAATTCCTTAGTTTGTTGGCACTTACTATGCTTGTGGGAGGGAAGGGCTGTGAGTATAGTTCAAGTTAAAACAGAAATTAATTTGAATATCTAAGGATAAAGACTCTCTATTGCAAGTTTCCAGAACCTGCAGAGTCAGGGCAAATTGGAGAATCCAAGTAGGCAGCATTCCTGGAAAAAAACTAATTATTGCAATGTAAGTATCTTTTGGAGCAGTCACATGCATTTTACGCTAGAGAACTTTTGAAATCAAGAATCCTGCCTTTACCAAGATGGAAGACTCAACATAGAGAATTTCAACCCAAATGGTTGTTGTTTGTCAGAGATAATGAGCAACAGAAAACAGAGCCGTATGAAATCATTAGGTAAGTGTAGCTACCTGCAAGTGTAGTGCACACTGAAATTGGTCAGACATGTTTTTCACAGCTCTTGGATAAGGTTTCCAAGTCTTCACATTTTGCGCTTTAACTCAATGTGACATCCCAGCTGAAATCTAAACTGTACAATCTGCCCATGACAGCCTGCAAAGAAGATTTTAACAGCAGTCAGCACCCCTGCATAGGAGTCAGTCCTGTTGCTGAAGCTGTCAAACAAAAGGATAATCAGCTGCTATTCACAGAGGAAGAATCCTCTTCTGTTTGGTTATATCAAGGGGAGATCTAAGCTAGTGCCTCTGCAGGGTAACTGGCATTGGAGGAATTCCTTTGGTATCCCAGTGAAGGTATTAGGAGTCTCAGTAACGTCCAGCAGAAACCATGACATACAAAAGAGCTTTTAAAATAATTCCATGGGATAGCATTTTTTAATACTTAAACTTAGCATTAGAAAAACCATAGCAGTTGTATCACTTAAAATTCTAAGCTGCAAAGTATTTTTTACAAGGAGACATGCTGTTCATGTAGTGTTTCCACAAAGCTGTGTAAGACAAAGCTTATTCCCAGGTCAACAAGATTTAAAACTTGCAACTAAAACTACAAATGCATAATTCAAGTCTGTTTTTAAGTATTTCTTTAGTAGAGATAAAGAACAACTAAGTGCTTCTGTGTGAGAAGACTTGTGATTATTCAGAAGTGCCAGAAGAGGACAGTCTTAAACCATTTTTTATGAGCACTGCAGCTTTACAAGTCTGTATTCAGTGAGTAAATACGTATTTCTACCTTCCAGCAGCACAAAAGATAAGCACCTTTCTTTTTACTGACTAAATCTTGCTGAAGCTCAGAATTCATCTAGTAAATCTACAATAAACAGAATTCCTTGTTTTGGCTTCTTAAAAAAATATAGAGCTTAACTGGCAGCTATATGCCGTTATACAAACAGTGTAATCTTTAGTTCTTCCAGCTTTTTCCATTGCTGTGCTCATACTTTATTCTGCTATACTATACATACTCCATGCTTTATTCTGAAAGCAGAATATATTTAACACATTAATTACAACACTGTTGTAATACCTGTATGCTACCACTATTCATGTACCTTACTTCTTAATTGCTGGAAACAAACAACCTAGTGTGCAGGCTTCCCCCCCCCCCTTTTTTTTTCTTTTTTTGATTACTTAAGAATGAAGTTTCCAGAAATGTAAATATAGGTTTATAAAATCAGCAGTTGCTGAAAGTATTGAAAAGGCTACAGTCTCATTGCCATAATGTTATTTTTGAGATATAAGAACAGTTTTGCTAGTGAGAGCCAAGCAAATGATTACAATATATACAGTATGTATTTAAAACACCTGAAGTGATATAAGCCGGTCATCGTTTTGGAACAGAAATTAAATATGTAAAATACCTCGCTTCCTCACAGCAAACTCTACTAGAGTGAGTGCTTACAATAAACAGAAGTGGAATCTTCCTCCTGTTTTTTTAGTTGGTGCTTTGCAGTAAGTTTTGTGGCCTAAATGAGGGAAAAAAAACACTCAAAGGATGGTTTTGTTTCCTTTTACGTACAACTTAGCAATCTATTGCTTAATTAATTAGGAACTACATCCTTTCCTTTGGGATAGCTGGTAATGTTGGTTTTGAGTTAAATATGTTTCATACATAACTTCATTTTAAATCAGGAAGTTGAATGGTGCTTATTACAAAGGAGTCTTGCTTTTTAATGCATAGCTAATGCTTTCTAGGGAGGAGAGGAACCCTGAAATTGTAAATTCAAAGCCTGAAAGCTACACTTGTAACTTTGGCTTTTTTAACCGCAGTGTGAGTCACAGTGGATGCAGGAAATTATGATTACCTTCATCTTGACCAGTGCAGCCAGTTTTGAGATATTCAGTCAAGTCTTATTTAGACCATTTAGATCTGATGTGGTACTACCGAAACAACTTTTCCCGTGATGCCAGCTCTCATCTGATGTGGTACAGCATTTCCAGCAGGCTAATTCTAGTATGCTATCAACTATTCCATAGCTTTAACACATGAAGAATATCCAGTAAGGGGTTTTACATTAAAGAGAACACACAGAAACTTGAATAGAACAGCTATAGGTTTCATACCTTTGAAGCATATGCGCCTTATAGCTGGTAACAGTACAGATCTCTGTATTTTTTTCTTTCTTTTGTAATCTATATGGGAGCTGAATACTTACAAAATGCAACTGCAAATAGCATTACACTCCTCAGTTTGTATATCTTTGGGAAAGAGCCCGAACCCTGTAATTAATAAGGCTTTCTGATGCATGATCTCAATGGTAAAAGTTTTTTTTTTTTTTTTTTAATCTAAATATGAAGCATGCTTTATTAATGCCGAGTAATGATGATGCAATTTCAGGTTTGCTATATTGCTTTTCCTGAGTTGTTCTTTTTTTTTTTCTCATTAACAGCTTTAGCCTTTGGTGAGAATGCCTTGTGATTTCAGAGTTCTGCTGACTGCTTTCTGCTAAATGCTCCTTGGTGTTCTGCCAAGGAATTCTTGATGACTGCAAAAGTAAATGTGCAAAGTAAGACCATAAATTTAGAGGTGTTACTCACAGGCAGGAAAACAGAGACATCAGGACAGCCAAAATCTTTGAAATGGCCGTATTGTGTTATGTCCTAGTCACAGGAGTGGTGGAATATAGTGTTTGCTGTAATTGAATTCTTAGGGAGTACATAATGACAGTGAGCGCTGTATAAGTCACAGAAGACAACACTGTTCAGCATACGACATACAGGAATCAGTTCTGTGTGTTTTACAATTTGCAGGAATTGTGAATCAAAGCACTTAACATATCAGGCTGGGAAAGAGATTGAGAACTGATTGCTTTCAGAACTGGCTATTTCAACTCAGAAGTTGCTTTTTGTAAATTACCAGAATGATGTAAGGGAAATACCATTTTTAATGCATTGCCAAAGACTGAATTCACCCTGTTACAGAACAACAATGCTAAAACTGCCCTACAGACAGGAAGTAGGTATTACTTATTGTGGCAGGAGGAAAGGTGACAGTATCAGGTGCGACTCTAAAACCAAAAATGCTTTCCTGTAGGTCAAAAAATGTGTGCAACTGCTGTCGAGGCAGGTCAAGCTTCACCTGAGCTGAGAGCCTTTCTGATGTGGGAGCTGGGACCGTGGAGGTTTGTGGGGCTGCACAGGGTTGTGTACTAATTAGGGGAGCCAGAGAGAGACAAGGATGGAGAGTGTGCTGAGAGGAAAGGCAGTATGCAGTGTTCAGTGCAATGGTTTGGCAATCCAGGATGTGGGTTATACTTACACGTGTGAGATGCAAGAGAAGGAAAGGCTTAGGAAGTGAGGAGTTTGAGAGGAGTTTGAAGATGATCCTGGAGAAGAGGCAGTAGTCTGTAGTTGGGCAAAGTGCAGGGAGCACAGGGTTGGGAAAAATCAGTGATTTGGAAGGCTAGGGGAAGAAGGAGGAAGGCTGCTTTGCTTTGTGAAAATGCTAATTGTGAGTTAAGGTTAGGCAGTCCCACTATTATGACAGAGTTAATTTGGTTGAATTACCTGGGCCAGTATTTGTAATTGCTGAGAACTGAGGAACAGGTTTTTTCCAGATGAACATGAGGAGAAATTTCTTTACTGTGAGAGTGACAGAGCACTAGAACAGGTTGCCCAGAGAGGTTGTGAAGTCTGGAGATACTCGAAACCCACCTTGAGGCAATCCTGTCTAACATGCTCTATGTGACCCTGCTGGAGTAGGGGGGTTGGACTACATGATCTCCTAGGATCCCTTCCAACCTCAACCATTCTGTGATTCTGAACAGAGCCCCCTGAACCAGTTTAAATAGATGCCTTGCATGCTTCCATGTGTGATATTTACATATGTGTATTTTAGGTATCTGACCCAGAAAGTCCAAAGTTTAGTGTTCTTCTTAGGAAGTGCCTCTTTGCAGATGATGTTTCTCAGCAAACAAACCTGCTTTGCACTGAGCTTCAAACCAACTTAACCTAAAGCAAGCTCCATCCAAAAGCTGCACAGTCTCATTAGCACAACATTCCGGGCAGATCTGTCACCGGAAAGTTGAGGCCCTATACCTGTATCTGTATTCAGGGTCTGACTTCAAAGCCATACATATCCATTTATAGTCAGTGCACAGTAATTTTATTTGGGGGCAAATTCAGGACTGCGCCTAATTCTCAGATGGTAACTGAACCAACCATCAAGCTATTGGTTAATGCATCAGTACCATGCTAAGAACATCTGAAAGACTGGAACTTTGTTAGTGTCTCTATAGATAATGAGGAAAAAAATACATGTAAGATATGAATTTTTAACAGTTGTAAGAAATCAGTCTATTTCATGTGCCAGCTAGTTCTCAACAAAATGTGTTCTAGGAAAAACAAGTTCATGAAATACCTTTCATCATAAAAAGTGTCATAATTGCAGAATGCTTTTCTCCAATGTGTTTTTATTAGGGTTTCCTGCCATCATATCAACATACAAAACAATCAGGATGTTGACATAGAAATGTGAAATTCACTGTACAAAGATAAGGCTCAAGTTACAGGTATATTTTTTTCCCCCAGTCTTCAATGAAATAAAACCATTTTTAATTCTTCCCAGAGTTGTGTTTATAAATATTAGACAAACCACAAAATAGATTTAAAGTACATAATATTTTACAGTATAATCCAAGCACAGACAGAAATACATGATACTGTACCTAGCAGATTCTCCATAATCCAACTCTATCATTCTTACTAATAAAATGCAAGGACTACTACTCTCTCTGAATATGCCCAGCCATATGCTTGTGTGTATTATGTGGTCCTGGTGCTTGAAGGTAACAGGACTGTCATAATTTTCCATTAAATTACTTTGGTAGACCAGAATATATCATGAAGGATGGGAATAATTTTAAAAGGCCAGGCCTGAGTGTATGCATATGGTTAGTAAAGGCAAACACTTGTGCACACATGTTCTTGTATGCAACCACACACAAAATCTTCCAGCACTGCACATTCTGAGGTTACCTTCTCGTGCAACTGACTTACTTTCTGATAGAGTTAAAACAATACTACTACTTCTGGAGTGCTGTGATTTACAGAGATAAGACTACATTTTAGAATACAGGACAGTATTTTTTTTTTTGTATAATTATCAGACTTAAATATAGAACCCTGTTTCTGTAGTCCAGCATGATGCCAGCTGTCTCACACCTTTGTTTAGAAACTAGAAGTGAAAAAGGCCAAATGTCTACTCTAGTTCATTCTCCATTTCTATTTGGCTGAGTGATTATTACCTAATGGGAAAGTATTGTTTAGCTGCAAGTAGCATAAGATGAAATACACATCAAGTAACTAATCTGTAATTCTTCTGGGGAACAGATTGGCAGGGAGAAAAAAAAAGATGAGGGGAAAAAAAGACAATTGTTAAATTTAGCCTTGGTTGGTTGGGAAATGAAGAACAATCCATAAGTTTTCAGTGGAGAAAAGGAACTCATAAGAGGTGTAACTGTTTTGTCAATTAAAAACTGTGGAGAGGAAAGGAGGAATCCTGTAAGGAAACTGCCATTATCAAAACAAGAACTTACGCAGTAGGAATTACAGATGTGTTTATAAAAGGTTAAATCCAGGTCTAACAAGACAGCCTGAAACAGACTTCCAGTTCATAAATTTCTAAGGCAGAAATGAGGAGTTCTTTAGCTTAAGCAGGAGCTTTGTCTGGGCTAAGGTCAGGTGATGGAAAGAAGAAAATTTTTTTTCCTTTTTAAATACAACCTCTATGGTATATTTGGGAACCTTCAAAGATTTTCAGCCATGGACAAGATTTTATATATCTTCTAAGCAATACTGGATTAACTGTAGATACACAAATCCATGTTACATGAAGCACTAGATCCTGTAACTAGGCTCATAATAATTGGGGAAAGGGTAAGTACACTGCTGCATGTAAAAGGAAGATGCATCTGTATGCACAGAAAATGTTAAATCTTAAGAGATTAGTACTAAAGGGCATCAAGGATGAAGATACATCTCTTGTTAAACTGTGACTCAGTAGGATACTTTCATGTCAACTGTACAACCAAATGCTTTGCTTTTAAAAAGAATGTTTTTCTTCTCTACTATTTTTAAAAGCAAGTCACTCATCTACTGATTTAACTAGGGTTTTAGTTTTTTGCTACTTACTATTATCTTCTTTCCATATTATGTACAGTAATTACATTTAGACCGAAGACTTACTCTCTTCCAAAACGTACTTGGACTGTCTTGTAGAGACTTTCTACACAACTGATGAAAGTGTATGACAAACTGACAAAGAAGAGGAAGGATCATTACTTTAGTTCTGTTCAGTTCCCCAAGCTTTATAACTATGCTATTCAGAAATTCTTTTGATTAGTACTGGTGTTTTTTCATCTCTCCTAGGCAGCCCCCACTGAACTTTAGTGAACTTCCTTTACGTTTCTCAAATCACAGCCTGTCTGTGTAGAGCTATATTAAACCCATTCACTCTCCAGCCAGAAGCAGTTTAAAAACAAATCGCTGCCGAAACATTAAAAATATCCTACGTGCCCTTGTGCATTTTTCTCGCCAATCTGTACATTTAAATAACATCAGAAGTTGTCTTTTGCTAAAAAATTACCAAAATACTTTAAACACATAAAACTGTAAAAATCCAAACAAAAACAAACCAAAAAACAAAAACCCAGCATAAACATTGCTTGTATAGGCATTGGTTACAAGAGATTGCTGCACTAAGGAGTATATTCAAAAACATTTTACTTTCATTAGATTTACTGTAATGGAATATAAGTTATGAATAATGTACCCTACTGTTATCCTGGCTTGTATGATATAATAGATGTGCAGGAAGTCTGAAATGCAATGACAATAAAAGTTCCTTTTTAGTTACTGAAAGGCAACTGTATAAGCCTGTAACTAAAGCAGCTATTGAAGTATGTAAAGGAAACTTAAGAATGTCTGTAACAGACTGAGTATGAGGACAGCTACCTATTGGTGGCCCCAGGGGTATTAAGAAAAGCTGGCACTAACTGAAATTTTGAATATAGCCCTTAGTTATATCGCATTTCTTTAAAATTTAAAAGCTGCCCAGAATGTCACTAATGAAGTTTATTTTGCAAGCCACCCACTGCCTAAGCGGGCAGTAATACTCAATATGAAACTGCTGGAACTCTGGTGTCTGACGGATTTCATGGAGGAAAGAGATTTCAAGGTCCGACTCCAAGAGAACAAGGAAAAGAGGGAACACAAACAACAACAGTCCAAGCCCTACAAGAAGTAGTCGGGAGAAACTCTTCACAAAAGCATTCACCTCTATGTTGCCCATTAAAAAATCATAGCTCCACCTAAGTGCTCTCCGAGCTTCTTTCAGTTCTTCCTCCTCTGCAATCAAAAATGCATTTTCATCTGCTTCCAGTTCCTCAAATGAATCTGTATCATCTTTCTCATTCTCTGCTCTTGGAGAGGTATCAAAGAGCATGTCAATCTCATCATCAACTGGGGTGGGCAGCAGGCTGGCACTTGGATTGTATACCAGTTCTGAGATGGTTAAAGGTTCCTCTTTCATCTTCTCTTCCTGTTCAATGGTGAGATCAACATTCTGCCCAGTCTCCTTAACGGGGGAGCTGGAAACCACAGGGACTGAGCTCTCATCTTCCTTTGGCAACTGGATACCTAAAAAAAGAGATGAAAAAAGTGATCCTAAATTCCCATTTTCCTGGTGACAAAACCCAGCCTTCCAACAGTGTTTAGTATCAGTTGGAAAGAAGATTCTGCAATCATTTTGAATATTAAAACCTGATAATAAACAACTAGCAAAAACCGGAAAAGCCTTTTGAAAGTTCCATCACCTCCAGAGGACAAGAACATTTTTTACAGTGCTGCAGTACACCAGCGCACCATATCTGATAAACTGCTTGTCTGATGCAGCTGCCACTAGTAGTGGTCTCATACAAAACAGAATAGTTTATTTGCTACTGACAGTCAGACTTCTGATACAAGTGAATATCTTCTGCATATGTGAATTGGTGTTACTGGGGTGCAGCTCATAATAATAAAAACATCTGCATGAATGAAGTCAAAGTGGTAAGCTGGAAAATTTCAATATAGCATGACATTAAAAAGGAGACAGCAGCTTACTGTGATAAATTCATGTTAAGGGTAGAGAGGACAAAAAGGAAAGCAATCCCACATTACAAGGAACAAATATGACTGAAACTGAGTGTTTCATCTCTGTAAAAAGCTACTTTTTTTCTGTCAGTGATCTTTCCACTCATCATACTAGTAATCTTTTGTCTCCCTCTACTTCCCATTTCTCCTTTTCCCTTACAGAAGAGTCTTTCTTCTCATCAATATTCCTGTACGCCCCTTTTGGCTCAAACTTTCTCAAAACTCACTACTCCTTTTCCAGCCTAGTTCTAGTCACTCAGTTCAATGTAAATCTACACTGAACACTAGCATGTGAAGACAGCAGGGACTGGAATCCCTTTGCTGCTAATAGTTGACACTAGCAGGAGTGGAGGGAATGAGGAGAGCCAGGCAGGCAGCTGGGACTTTGAGACAAAGTGATGGGAAAACAGTTTTACATGTATTCCCATGTCTGACAATCATTAGCATCATCAGATGCTGCCTGTGTGCAAAAGGAACAGGCCATACATAGCATCATGCGCTGTAGTAATATATAATAAAATAACACTCAGTTCTTTCCATACATAGCATCATGCGCTGTAGTAATATATAATAAAATAACACTCAGTTCTTTGTGTTTGGTGATGTTAAGCATCTCTCCATTCTTCACAAATGACTAATCCAGATGTAATGTGAACATACAAAATAGCAGGAAAACCAACACAACTTTACATGACTTGTCCAACAAGTAATCCAGGAAAATCATATCAAAATAGTATTTATAATTCAAATTAGCCCACTTCTTTGATTCTAGCAATAGGTCTCTATAAAAGAGAACTAAAGATTAAAGGTTTATTTAGATAAATCATTAAAGATTTCATTAAAAATTCAGTTTAGTGCAACATCAAAGATTAAGGTTCGGAGGCTTTAAAACAATAGGGTATAAAAATTTATTATTACAGAAAAACGGAAGTCATAAAAGTGTGAACTGAGCCACAGCTTTCACTGTAATGAAAAGACACACCACTGCACTGTAAATACAAGATACAGGACAAAACTCAAAAGTAGTATTCCTGGTCATAACAGCTACAATATAGCAAAATATGCAGCTTAGCCTGGATCACAGAGAAGTTGCATCACCCTAGACTTTCTGGACATTATGGAAAATTCTGCATTTCTTGAATGACAAGATTGTTCAGTCTCCCCCTATTTTCTTTTTCACTGCCCTCGTCCCCCCTCCTTCAATTTTACATTTATCATGACTACAATGCTCAGGACATATCCATAAAAATCACAGTTTCACAGTAAGTGACACCAGATCTGTGCTCTACCAGGTCACCCAGTAGCAGATTTGTCCTGGGCCAGACAGAGACACATGATCACATTTCTGCTACAGCCACAGTACAAGATGTTTGCAGCTTTATTGTTTTATTCGTACTCTATGTAACCTCCTGCAGGACCAACTGTAGAAATCCTGCTGGTAAAAGGTAACAATAGTTTGAGAGTGTGGGCTACAGCTCTAGGAATCTTAACACCTTGAGACACTTCCTCGTGGAAGTATCTACTGCAATACTTTCTTGTATGCCAGAGATCCTTGCAGTTGCCACAAAATCCTCCATATAACCTCGTAGCTCTGTTACTCTTTGGATAGGCTGGAGAATAAACTCAGTAAGTAAAGTACCTGTTAAGTACCCCACTTCATACACTTGCTACAGATTTGGTGAGTGATGCCTTGATAATATCCACTAACTTTGAAATTATGCTGAATAAAATAACAGTTGAGGTGAAATGCTAATACATACAAAATACACAGTTTATTACAAATACTTCTAAAAGGTGTATGCAATGACAAACTAGACTTATTTGCATTAAATTTCTCTTTGAAGAAGCCAACTGCTTGACTGACAAGACAGCTTTCAGAATTCCCTTGGTTGTCCTGAGTTTTATGCCTTCGGTTATACATGTGCATTTGACAAAGCCTCTTCATTACTGGACATCACCCTCAGGAAGCATCCCCACTTCAGTAGCACACATTAGCTGTTGCAGTTGATTTCCCCTTTGAAGTCTTCAGAATGGCCCAGGCAAACCTCTTCTCCTGAAATTTATCATTTTTTCTTGCTTTCTAGAAGGTAAGTTGGTTATACCTTCAGGTGAGGTTTCAGACTGTAGCTAAATCAATATAATGGCTAGCTGCCACCAAGGGACATTTCTTCATCTAATCACCAAGTGAGCCAATCTGTACAGCTAAAGTCACAAAATAATTTAGATTTTCCTTTCTGGGTTAGTTCTCCACTGTTTTTTCTTTCTGAATTGGCTTGTTAAACATTCTCATGAGTGCTAATAGCAGCATGTTGCCAGCAGTGGAGAGAGAACAGGATTGCTCTTTTCAGCAACAACTAGCCAGTAGGTCTGCCTAACTGAAATGAAACTTTGCTCTTAATAATAAAAAATAATAAAAAAGCAGATATCTCTTTGTTAGACTAATTTGACTGGCTTACAAACAATTCCTTGACTCAACTACTCTGTCTTTTCCCTTCACAGTTATTTTAGACATCACATTTAAACATGAAAAATGTTTTGCAGTGGAACTTTTTCAGGTGATAAGAGATCTGAGGTGAACCTGCTCCTGTAACAGTTGGTAAAAATAGATCATCAAACCATACTCTGAAGCTATCTGAGAGTGCAGGGACTCCTGGGATCTTGAATATAAATGCCGAATTTTTCAAACTTTCTAGCCCAAAATGAGTCATCTACACATATATTTGATACACAAATATAACAAATTTGCTTTTCAGAGGTACACCACTTCCTTTTAATTTAATAGGAGTAAAAAATACATTGAACTGCTTACTTAAGCAGCTCAATATGGATTAAGCAACCTAATTTTAAACCTCCCAAATTTGAGAATTCTGGCTATAGGCCTCCCTATACCTGCTTAGATGCCAGGTCAGTAATATCCATGCTTCATGTTTCTTGCCATCCAGAAGACAGCTGCCACTTCCAAAGAAAGGTCACCTCGTATAATAATTCTGGGGCCTTCTCTCCTTCCCCAGAGTAAATTCCACTGTGCATAACACACATAGTGACCATAAACAAGAAAGATCATACTAACATTCATTAATATTGTTCCTTTCTCAAAGAGCTGGCAAACTTTTTTTGACTTTGTGATTAACCTGCAGATAGAAGGCAGTTGAGTAGCCTTTTCAGATCAGTGTTTTCTAAAGAGGTTGTATTAAATTAGAATATGCCACAGTCCTAAAGCTTACTATCCACTTTATGGTCTATTTTTCAACTTGAACTACTTATTTAGGAGAGTCACAATCAGAGGAAGGCATATATGAAACTAAACCAATTACTACTGTCAATCCATGCTAGCCATACGCATTTGTTATATGGCAGTAAAAAAAAATTATACCCTATTTTGTTGTATATGTCAGATTTTGACAGAAAAGACATGAATGTAATGTTGTTACAGCTTGTACCATTTACAATACTGAGACTTCTTAAAGAGGCATAAGAATATCACATTGAAGTGTAAAAATTCAAAATCATGAGATTTAACCACAATAAATATTCCAATAAAAAAGTTTAAAAAAATCTGAAAAACTGACTTTGTTACTTTTCGGATATGTTTCAAAAGTGTCAGTTATCTCAAGTAATGAATCCAAGGTTTTTTAAAAAAAAAACCTCGAAGACTGAGTTCCAATGGAAAGACAGAACACAGAATCTAAAACAAGTCTGAAGCCAGCGATCTTTAATCAGTTCTGTTACACTGCTGCAAATCCTTTGCTCTTATTCATACATTGAAATTTTTTTGCTGTCACCTTTATAAAGCTACAATTTCATATAAATTTTGGGGCTAGATTTTGAAAAGCCTATTGTTTCTTTAATAATGGTTAGATTTTATATTGTATTTGGATTTATCTGACTTCAGTATTAAAATACATGAGAGCATTTTTTCCTTCCTTTCTTCATTTTCTATTTTTACAGGCAGTTGTATTCCATAGATCAGAATCTTTCAATACATGTTACTGGTATATCAAATAAAAAGGTTAATTTTTATTCCCTACATTATGCATCTATTCCAAAGGTTTGCTACCTTTTTCTGGCAACTATACGAGTTTTACAGAGCAGGAATGCTCTCAACTACGCTAGCCAGAAATCTGTACTGCTCTTCACTATACTCCACAAAATGCTGGGATGGCTCCAAATCTCTTAACTTGCTACTGCAGATAAGAACAGGAACAGCTGAATAAAACACAAGATTTACAGCGGTTGTATGCTGCGAACACGAACATGCAGGAGGTCTGGCATAAATGCTGGCAGCTGCTCATGTTTCTCAAGGGCCAAAAACAGCAGCTGAGGATTAGCAGGGTGAAGGGCTGCCCCAGCTCCACTGTTCTGAAGTAACTACGTTTGCTGGAAATAAAGTGTATATCCCAGAAAAACGTATGATAGAAAATTCAATTTGTACATTGCCAAATATACTGCACAAAGCTTTATCCACCAGACAGGCAAACACAATTGCCCACCTGTAAAGGGCTTGTGTAGGAGAGAAGGGAATGAGTGTGAAGACTTCCTTCTCTTAAACAGAGACACAAGTCAGATACTGACCAGAAAGAGGAGAACAAATGTATTCTCTACTGGGAATATTTTATATAGTCAGGTAAACAAGAAAGGCCAGTCAGGATGCAATAAGAACAGTTCCTTCCTATGTCTTTTATGGTTTCATCTGACATACTGTGTATTCCTTTTCCTATTTTTGATGAGAACGAGATTCATTTGTGCTATGAACAGAGTGAACTTGTAGAGAGAAAGAGAGGGTAACTGCCTCACATGAACAAATTGCATAGAGGTCACAAAGGAAATGTTGGAAAGGGAAACAGAACCTTGATCTCCGCTAAACTCAAATATTCCCCTACACAAGATCTACATTAAAACAAGGTCTGTATCATGGCCAGACGTCCAGCTCTTGGACCCAGGCAGTTGTAGATCCCAACCTTGCCCACCTTTTATGCTCAAAAACTTAACCTATCTTTGTAAGCAGAGTGAATTAATGAGAACTTTTAGTAACACTGTTTTCAGACAGTGATCTGGCTTTCTCACATAAGTTGCGATCACTGCAACTGCAGCATTACAGCTGGTCTCCAAACTGTGTCATTTGTCACAGTTTTCACCTAACATCAAGATACTGCAGCTACCAGAGGCTGCTGCTCTGCTTTTCACTGCCTGTGAAGCACACCCAAAGTGCGCATGGTACCACCAAAACAGAGCGCATGGTACAGAAGCCCATATTCACCCTCTGTGCTGGAAGCAACCCAAACCAGCATTGCTGACTCCCTTCCTGAACTAGGATTAAGCAGAAAAGGGGTAAAAAGAGTATCAGAGTTGGGGAATGGTGCAGCACAGGAACAGGAATGCAAAGGCAAAGCATGTGCACGCCAGCAGATCAGAGAACAGGGAGGAGCTGATCATAAGACTGCAGCGATGACGTATCCAGCGAAAGTCAAAACCAGCAAGGCTGTGAAGCACTGGTCACCAAAACGAAAGCTTAGCACCTGAGGAAGGACAGACAGGACGTTTTCAGCATCCCCACTCAGCTTGTGTCAGCACTTGCATAAGTCAGCGTTGTTCTGAAATGGTCACATGCAGAATGGGCTTTTCCAAAAGAGTTATATGCACCTCTCCAATCACCCAGAGGTCTGCAGTACAAACCAGCTACAGTCCTTAGGTTTTATATGCTGATACATAGTTTTTTTGAATATATATACCAAAAAGGATATCTCAAGGATATCTTTTTTCAGTTTTGCTATTGAAATTTGCAGCAATGGAGTAAGGTTCATTCTCACAGATACCACTCCTGAGTGGTGAATTCATTACGTAAAGGCAGCCAGGAGCTGTTGCCACTCAGAGGCTAGTCACTGCAAAAAGCAGGTTCTCCCATACCTGCTACACTTGCTGCTTTTGATTTTCAGATGCTGGCAGGTATGAAAATACTCTGGTCTTTGTCAGTGCATCCTCAGCTAATTTCCTGTAAACATTCATTTCTAAAACAAAGAGTCAAGATGCATAGAAAAATCTAACTATATATGCAAAATATAAAAGGCAAGCAGTATCATAGAAATGAAAAAATGAAAATGAAAAAAACAACTTTTAAAATGTCTTACTGCATTAAGTAAGTGGAGACAGATTGATAGACGGACTAATCCATCTTTGGCAAACAAAAAAGTTTATAAAAATAAATAAAACTTTTTTTGGTTGCTATCCTGAACAACACTGAATATTTTTTGTTTCTTAGGATGCCCTCCTGTTAGATATAGTAAAAAAGAGATGAGAATCTGGCTCCTATTTTTCCAGTATTATTATTCATTATATTGTATTATTCATTATCTAGTAAAATAGATATTTAAAAAGTTATGATCTGTTAGCCCTATTCAGTAAGCATAGTAAAAAAAGCTACAAGCTAAGCAGTATCTTCTGGTTTATTCAATTAACATTCAAAATCTACTAGCAACCTATCTGCTAATTTAAGAACTATTTAGCTTTGTCAGAAATTATCACTCTTAAAGGTACTTCTCCCCATCAGTCCAAGAAAACTACAAGAGCAAAATGCCAGTAATTAAACTGTTAGCCATTAAAAAATAAATCCATAATTTAAGATATTACAACAAAATTAATTTTTGTCTCTCTCATACTCCATTTGCAAACCTTCTCCCCTCAGCAATTCCTCCTTATTCTCTGCTGTACTTGACGTATTATTGTCATTCACAGTACAGTTTGTTTCTTTCCCAGTAATCACTATTAGTATAACAAACCATCAGTATAACAAACCATGACAAGTTAGAAATTAGCTTTTTCTGTAGAAAATCATGAAACTAGCTGAGCAAAATTAAATTTAACTTTACCAGCCCTTCTGGCTGTGATCTTGGATCCATGCCGCAGTAATCGAATGCTCACTTCCTTGTTACAGTGGTTAACCATACGCAAATGAATACTTCTCTTGGTTTGGATTTTTACAAGACATTTCACCATTTTGACTATTAATTTCTCTTCTCAGTCCTGTAAAGGCTCAACCCATACTGCCTTTGACCTTTTAGTGTGTTTCCACTGAGTTTTAGAAGACCAGCAAGTTCCTCTCAATGAATCAAATGACAAGCTTCTAACATGGCCAACAAAAATATCCCAGCAGGGAACAGAATGATAGGTTATTTTTAAACATTTCCAACTGCCTCATAATGTACAATACAAACGTCCACAGCATCCATCTCAGTTAGCAGTTGCTAGCATAACAGCTGAATCACACATAAAGCATAAAAATATCCAAGACATCAGTGCAATGAAACAAAAGACCAGCATTTAGTGCCTGTTTTTCATAATGACACTATTTTGTTATGAACAAAATGACACTGTAGCTATTATTTTTCTAAAGAGCTTTGATCTGGTCACTGATGTCAATTCCCTGCTATTACCTGGAAAGTACTTATGGAAAAATGCATAGTTACATACGGAAAAAACCTATCATCTGCTTTAGTCAGAGGGGAAACCAGTAAGATGAAAATGATTTAATTTCAAGGCTAACATCAAACCTGACCTGCCTGTGAATAAATGAGAAAATAAAAATCCTGAGTTTGGGGGAAATGTCTATCTCTGTATATGTGCTCCAGTTCTGAGCTGTGGACAATTATTGAACAGATTTTGTATCCACCGGAAAGACGGGCTGTTTTAGAAGGCTGGGCACTGCAGTCTCTGTCCAGCGGGGATATGCAGGCTGCTAAAATAGGCATGATGCATATACGCTGACTGCGGATAACTTGCTCCAGCTGGAAACACCACAGGCATAGCGTTGCGTTGTCATACTGGGAAAGGCGTTCTTACTGGGCCCACTGAAACCACAAGTGGAAGGCGGTAGTTTCTAACCTCCCAGAATACTTACCTTTAATGTTGGAGATGTGTTGTGCTGTTGCTATCTGATGTTCTTGCTCTTTGTGCCACGGTACTACTGGCACGTATGCAAATATATGGGAGAGAAGAGGGAAAGGGGAATGGTCCTGCAAATGTGTGTTTCACACCAAGCACTTTCTCTCATGAAAGGCATCTGCTTTGATGAAGCACCTATATCGTAGCTCCTTCTCCTCCATCCGGCCTAGTTAATATCAATTTGCAGCAGTGCTCTTTTTCACTGTTTCCTCCTGCCGGGCAGATGCTCCACTACTACTTTTGGGGCAACCCCTTTCCTTATTCCCAGGCAAGTTGCTTGTGGGGCTTTAGAAAGATCAAATGCCCTTCCACTTTCTCTCTCCATTTTGTCATTGCTTCAAAAGTAAGATTTCTGTGTGCTGTTCTCATCTTTATTCTTATTGCTGTTGTGGCAACCAAAAGCATATCATTAAAATCTCACCAAACAGGGCTGAGTCCTCATTGTGTACGTAGCTACAAAACTGCAAAGCGCCACTTCTGTAAGAAGTATAATTACCAACACATTTTAAACACCCAAAGGAAAGCCTAGCTGAGGAAGCAAATATCACCTGGACAGAGGTAGGAATCATTTTAACAGAATTATATTCATGTAGATGATTATACATATATAATTTATATTTTATGTGACTGTGTTTATGTAAAACAGAAATGGGCAAGATACACCCCATGAAGCACATACTCAAAACTAAGGGAGATTTATTCTGAAATCATGCAGTTGATTCAGCACCTCCGTTTTTACTACTTTGTTCTCGCCAAATAAGGAAAAGACCACCTCACAGCAGAAAAGGCTTTGCATGACCTGACATGTTTTTAAGCAAGAGTTTTCCAGACAAGGAAGGAGCCTGTTTCTCTCTTGCAGAGCCATCTGGGACTCTGGTTGCAGGAGAAAGCCAGGAAGGCAATGACTCCAGTCTTAGTAACTTACTGATTTTGCAGCTCTTGCCACTCTCCTTCTTCCTAAATGCAATTGCAGATACTGATTCAGCTGCAATTCCAACCACTGGTGGAAATTACATTAGTGAGACCCTTAGCATTCTTGCATATTTTCAGTGGAGGTTAAAAATGGTGGAGTGTTGTAACTTCTCTTAAAAAGTATGATTTAAAAAAAAAAGCAAAAACAATCCCCATCCAACAATAGAAAACTAAAGGCTGATAAAGGCACTCTTAGAAACTTGTATGCTTCTTCCCTCCATCAGTGAAAATGGCAAATGGGAAACTTCTATTCAAATGTAACAGTTCTAATATATTGATGAAAAGGAAATGTATCATCTGTCCTCAAGTTTTAGAGATACAGAATTACAATCATTTTTTGTTTTGTTTTGAACAAAAACAGTAATCATATTTTCTGAACATAATGCCTCATGGTAAATATCTGAAAATCTGAAAATATGTAATTATGTTAGAAAAGAGAGTTGGCAGAGCTTATTATTGTTAGCATTAGATACTGAAGATTACTTGAAGGAAAAGGTTTGCTGTAAAATGGTTGATTTCAGACATGGTAACACAAAATTAAAAGTTAGATGACCATGCATCCAAGTTCTTTTTTTGAACATAGATGTGAGGATGCACAAAACGATGCACAAATATCTCCAGATATTCCAGAACAACCTTTGGGAGACTTTTAGAAATCTGCAAGACAAAGTGCACAGCAGAGGAAGAAACTTAAGATGACCAGGCTTTATTCCACAAATGAGATAAAAATCTCATTATTAAAAAATTACCAAACAATTAGGAGGAAGGTCTATTATATATAATCTGAATAGAGGATGCTCATTTTGGTCTTTAATAAGTTTAATGGAAAAATTGAAAAATTTAATTATCTATCTAGACTACAAAAGTCTAAAAATGGAACTGTTATTTTATTTTGAAAAGCCACTAAGAAATCTGATAGCCTCCTGCAAACTACTTTTCTTTTTGTTATTATTATACATACATGCACACCCTCCAGGTACAATGAACTCACAGGAGTATTTCTTCTGCTAATTTCAAGAGGAAGAGCAATTTGATGCTCTAAGACACAAGACATTTCACAATTCTATCCATCTGATCTATTAAGATAAATTGTTCCATATAAAACAGACACAATTTTAAAAATACACATGTTGAAGAGCTGCAAATTACTTCTACTCAGAAGTAACACTTGGTATTAAACCAATCTTTTTTCTAATAAAAAGAAGTAATGTAGCAAGACTGATCTGTGCACAAGAAAAAAAAAGTGGACTGAATTATCTGTTATGTATAAACTGGACAAGTGAATAACCACATAATATTATTTTGTATTTCACTGGCCTATTTTTAATATATATGAGACTATTAGGCATAAGTGGCCAACACTTCACGTGTTTTTGCCTGAGCTGCATCCCAAAAATTCCATATGTAACTGCTACATACCTAAAGCTTACACAAAATTCACAAATACAGTCAGACAACTAGACATATATAATTGCTGGTGTGTGTTCATTCCCATACATGGTTGTCAGATGCAGCAGACTCCACATAATAGAGGAAAGCTATCATTAATACCAATTAATGCTGTCGATATTGTTTACATCCTTAAGTGATATGCAAAAATAAAGTGTAACAAAACATGCAGCAGCTCCAGATTTTTATGGACAAATCCATTTTTGACAGACAGCTAACATAAAGGAAAGAATAAGAGTGCTCCATACACTACACAGATAATACAGCCTTTTTTTACCCCACTCCCTCTTCAAAAAAGTCTTTAAAAGCTTGCCCAGTTCACTGACAGCATCTAAAAAGTGTGAAACTCTCTAACGGAGAAAAAAATTAAGAAATCTGGACCTTAAACCAAAGGAATTTAGGATGAATCTGCATCATCACCTGTTTTGTAAAATGCAGTACAAGGTAGATCACTCAATAGAATGACTGCAGCTTGCCACTTGCATTCCATTCACTCCAAAGTCACAAGTCACTGTCACCAGGAAAATAATTCATATATGAAACCTGAGCACACATGTATCAAGTGGCTTAAGAGAATTCTTCACTACTTTGTCAATACATAAATACTCGATGACTCAGAGAGTTTTTTTTTTTTTTTTTTTTTTGAATATTCAAATTTGTGAAGTTGTGCTTGCAACTGGTGGTGGTTACCAACCACCTGCCAAATAACTGCCAAGTAATCAAGAGAAGAACTAATCTTTATAACCATTTATGTTAACAAAAGAAGGCAGCTGTACAGTTTTTATGGTGATACCAAAAAAAATACAAACATGTTCAACTGCACAATGGTAAAAACTTGCCATGGAGCAAGTCCTAAGAACCTAATTTGGGCTTCTGCTGCACAGATGAATCCTGCAAACAAATTTCCGTGTACAACTTAGAACATTCTGCAGCGAGATGTCTTCAGAAGAACTTTCATTAGGTTCGAAAGGTAAAAATGACCTCTCCAAGCATATCTTATACATGTAAAATTAAATTCCTCATGATAATCTTTTATGTAGGATAGTCATTTTTTGTTTTCATCCATACACTACCATGTCTCTTTACGCCTCCTGAGGCATAAAGTAGAAGAACATTACATCAAAATAAGAGTCACAAGCAAATAATGTGAAAACATGAAGAATTTTGAGCATTTAATAAGGAACTGAGAACTAACCTGCAAAACCTACAGCACGTGGACTTCAGATCAATTTTCTGAAGACAGACATAACCAAGTGGAAAAGGGAAGAAGATGCTGCAAGAACATGGTGGAGTGTAGAGAAGCAATATACAAAAATGCCATAACATTGCAGGGATGGAAGGAAATCACATGCCAAAGGCTGTGGTGCTGATGCATGAAACAGTAACAAAGTCTAGAGTAGAGACAACTGAAATGCAGTCATTAGAATGCCACAGACTATGAAACCACAGAGATGACCACACAGAACAGATAAACTACTGGAAATGAAAACTTACATGAATAAAAAGGTGAAAATAAAATGTTAAAGATGCTCAAAGACAAAAAATTACCATTGTTTCTGGAGAGAGATCCCTACCTCACAACATCTAAGGAAAACCTGCAAGAATGTTGTGCAATTGAGTCATAGAAGACAGGATATGATTATGATGATGTAAAATATTTGCAGTTATTACCGGAAAGAATCTATAAAAAATGTTAATCTAGAGGAATACTGTGCTGCCTTTTTTTTGGCAGCTTGAGACTCAAGAATGAGAATCCAGAGCAAATGTCTTTAAAGTAATTTTCATTAACTAAATAAAAATGCATTAACCATCATTTAATTTATATAATCAGTGAGTCTAGTCTGAAAACTACTGCCAACACCTAACATATTTCTTAAACAAATCTCTACAGTTCTTCAAGGCTTTCAGTAAAAATTAGACAATTTCATCTGTCAGCAGAGTAAGAATCACTATGTATTTCTTGATTTTCATCTGAAAAAAATGCATTTAAAATTTTGAGGCAGAAGAAAAGCCTCTTTATATATGAAATATGCTCTCCTCAGTCTTGCAGCTCCTCTATCCCAGGTATGGTAAGCTAGGATCACCCAGTTTAGATGCTGTATAGCAGCACTGGCACCTGGAAGCCACTACACCATCAGTGATGCACAAGCTCCTTGCTCCTGAATCCCAGCTCTGAAATCCATTAACACTTGGGTGCCAGTGGCTTGGACAGAACAAAAATACCATTGAAAGTATGATCAGAACCTGCTTATTTCTTAAAAGGTAACTCTTCTGGGCTTCAATTGAGTTTCCATTGGTGTACTTACTATCTAATTTGCTAAGAAAGGTCTAGTGCATTGGTGGTCAATCTCTGAATGTAAGGAGACACATTTAAGAATACCAGTTCAAATCTGGGTGTTTAAACTAGTAATTGCACACCTGTATATGGCCTCTAAGTGCAGATTTGTGGACACTCTTGAAGAATGACGTACCAACAGACAAACTCAGGATGTTTTTGCTTGCTGTTCTAACAAAAAATAATTTCATTACTTATCTTCAATTCAAGAATTTATATTCAGTAAAATATCTATAACAAAAGTATTGTGGACATCCACTAGCTTTGTTCCCACACGTTTAGTTTTTTCTGATCACAATGTTTAGTCAACATACTCGTTTTTCTTTTACATCAGCAAAACTTGGAAAATTTGGACTTCTTTGGAGGAGCTTTCATTTCAGCATGATAGTCATGGCATACTTGTAAAGATCAAATTTAACATGTAAGAACAGCTTAATTTTAATTACTTCTTAATATTCGTCGCATTGTGTTTATTTTCTACCTGAAAAAATTCTCCTATGGAGAATGAAGCAGGCTGGAGTTGTTCAAAATCTACTGAATGTTTCTTCTGCTAGTGCTTTGTTCCCTAGCAACATTCAAATAATTCGCACATAATCTTCCCTCTCATCTGGTAGTTTCTGCTAGTTCAGTTTCATACCTCTGAGATTGGGCCAACTCACAACTAATCTCTCCAGCAATTTTAGGAAGAACAGACATATATTCAAAACATCGATTAATCATTAGACCATTGTTGTTTTGGCAGTGTATTTTGCTTGTCACAGAGAAAGATGATTTAAATATAGGAACAAGCTTTGTTCTGCTAAAAGAAGAAAACATGCACTCCACTGACTGTGCAAGGAGTGCATGGCAGTGGTTGCTACTCCTAGCTCTGCTACGGAGCCACTTGGGCCTGTCTGCACAGCACAGCATGGTGTCTTGTGAAGCAGCTGGAGCATCTATATGCACGTGGCAGCACCTTACAGAAACATTAGTGTGGGTTCTTGAAGCTGCATCAGCTGACCTAGATAACACAGAGGCAGCTGAACTGCCCCAGAGCCAGCTTGGGGATGGCTATACCGTGCTGCTCCACATAGTGTCAACAGGGCCATTCCAGAGCACCCCAGTCTGTCCCCACCACAGGCCCCAATGTTTAGAGATGCTGAGGCTGATTCACACCCGTAAAGCACTAAAAAACATTTGCTAACTCAGCTAAGCCAATTGTGGGGCTAGCTGCGTTTCCTCTTCCTGCCTACAAACTCCTACTCCCACCCTTGCCTTGGCAAAGGACCTTGCATGACTCTCTGAGATGAGCCTGTCCAAAGCAATACACTTTACATTTATTATATTTTATTATATTAACTGTTTGTACCAGTTCACGCTGGGGTGATTAATGCTGGTGCAAGGCAGAAGACAAGACTCTGCAACAGAAGGATATAAGAGTGTGTGTGGGGAGGTGGAAGAGGGCCAGTTTCAGTGTCAGTGAACTGTTAGATCAGTTCAAGATACAATTTGATACTACAGCTAAGTTCACTAGAGGAAACTACTGTATGAGAAGTAAGTTCTGTTACTTAGCAGCAGGAGGTACTAACTATGTGTAAAACATCTTACAGGAAACCACCCACCGGCAAATATTCATATTGATCTCAGAGCTAACAACAATCTGTGTAACTAAAAAGAAACAAGTTTTTTGATCTTACAAGATACATATTTGAAACATATCAGCACTCTCTGGTGAGTACATAGCAATGGTAAATTAGCAGTTTTCAAAAATGGATTTCATTGCTTAGGATTGTAAGTGTGGCACAAGTGCCTTCACAATGAGCAAGCTGTTGTTACTCTGCAATGGCGATAACTGCCTAGCAGTAAAACAATGCTTAGTATTTGGCTGCCAGAAAGCAAAATTCCCATAAAATAGAAGTATTTCACAGCAGAGATAAACAAATAATTAACTACATGAATTACAAGTTAATGAAATTAACTACCTGTCATTCATCTATTACTGCTACTTATTATGATCTGAATGCACAAACAATCTGATTCTTAGCAAAATCACTCTGTTCTTACTAAAGTTCATGTTGAAACTCCAAAGAAGGAACAAACCATACGAATCCTGTAAAATAAAATTAGGACATCCTCCTATGAAAACGAACACACTTGTAGAAGCTCAGCTGTTTTCTGTTTCCCATGCTTGGACATTGCAAATGATTTGATCCACAATAAAGCTGCAGCAGAATTCATATATGCCAACTTGTGAAATTCTATTAGTTCACTGTATTTCAACTGAGAAGTAGTTGGCTTTTTTTGGTTGATTGGTTTGGAAAACTAGAACCGCCCTAATTTAACTGGCCAAGATGTTCATACCATTATTTGTAAAGATTGCATCTCAAAAGGATAGGTGCTGAATGCGATTTTCTAGTTGTCAAGGAATAAGCAAACACATGGAAAGCTTTGTTTAAAGCTTTAGTTAAAGCCATCTTCAAATAATGTCCCTTTGTATCAATGGAGTTAAATCAGCAGAGAGTTTTTCCTAGCATTAGAATAAGGCAGAAATAAATGTAAAAGGGAACCAAGTAAAACAATGTACCTGACAATAAATTGTCAACTTTCACCCCCGAGTAACTGCAGTACATGTTTAGTAAAATGGTTCTGGATGTTGAGACTGTTTAGTTTCTGTTAAGTTCCTTTCACATGACAATCTCTGAAAAGGTATTAGATACAGTAAATTTGACACTCTTAACCTTCCTCCTAGAAATCTTGCATGAGATTGGTGCACAGTTCTTAGAGCCAGAGATCATTTCATAACACAATGTGCAAAGACTTAATGATGTGGCTCTTAAATGGAACCGTTACATATTTTCCATATACTTGAGTCAGTAACACACTTTTAAGTTTTCTTCATATATATTGTATCTTCATAATAAGTATTTATAGAGTATGGGGCAGGAATCAGGTAGGTGACTCACCTTCATCTAAAGGCACCTCTTCCCCCTCGCCTGGGGAAGGAAGGAGGGGCTGCAGAGGTTCCATGTTAATTATGAGTTGCTTGTTCAAGGAGGGAGAGCTGCGACTCTGGGTAATGCTAGTTCTAAAACAACACGGAAAACAGGGTCAGTTTGTTCATAAGGAAACAATTACAATCATATCTGGCTCATCTCAGAATCACTTTGCATAAAGTATGATAGACCTTGAGCTATCAAGGCTGTGCATGCTGAATGACGCTTTTAGCTGTGTTATGCTGCGTGCTCAGCAGATGTAAACTTTTCAACATCTGAAGTTTAAGAGAAGGCTTTGCGCAGGTGGATTTCTGCTTATGCAGCCTAGCTCCTTCTCATCTCATGCAGGATTGCTGTGTGTGGCCCTTCTCCACACTGTACAGCAGACAGGATTATTTGGCTTCAAGGACGGGGAAAGTAGAGAGGATACAAATCAATTTGCTGAAGTTGCTCCATTGCTTCTGGGACTGGGTCAAACATTTGCAGTGGTTTGAGCAAAGCAGAATAAAGAATAAAGCTGGAACAACTCTACCCCCTTCAGTCAAAAGACAAGTACATCTTTCATTCTCATGCACCTCAGACACTCTCTCTACACTATGCCTTCAGGACCTTAAGCTGTTTTTCTTGCATTTCTTACTGGGTTCTAACAGGCTTTCCTGGTAGCAGGTGTTGAAATTTTCAAAAAAGTTGAAGGAATGCTATTGATTCGCTTCAGTCATGCAGCTCACTAGCCTAAAATCATATTACTGAAAATGGAAATAGCTCTTTAAATTAGGTTATCTAGGACATACATGACAGGCCTGAAGCAAGAGTCCTGCTGAGCCATTTACATTATAGAAAATTTATTTTTGACAAAAGCAAAGATGAAAGAGGCTTCTATTTGACTTCAAACAGTACACAGCTTTGCATTCAAGATGGGCTAGGAATACTGTCCATTCCCTGGTTTCTTCATTTATCCTCAACTTTCTCCAGATTATGCTCTGTCACAAAATCGCAAGTGAAAGAACAGGCAGCAGACCCAGGAACAGTGCTAATTCTTCACAGAGCAGATTTTGAGTTTGCACAAAGACTCAACTTACAATTCTATGGAGGTAAACAAGCTAAGTAAAGCACCTACTGCAAATGAAAAGAAAGGACTGTGTGTTCTTGAGGGTTAGGGGGTAAACTGAGGAGGCAGATGTCCTGCTTTAGGTCACATTACATGTCATTAAACATTCCTTGGTGATAAACAAGCTTTCTTGCTCAATTGCCATGATTCTCTTCTCATTAACATATGCTCAAAACTACTTGTGTTCTCATTTGCATTTATGTGAGCAGTCTCCACTAACTATTTAATTTAAATTTTCACTATCCAAAAAAATTCTTCACTGATGCATGATATTACTATAATTACACCAACCCAACAGTACCCCTGCAGGCTTGTTAAGCATTCCCTGGATCCTTGTGTTTTTGTAAAAAGCTAGCAAAGGAGATGTGCCAGCTAGTACCCATATGGCTCCTTCTCCATACTTATGACAGGGATCTCTCCTTCAGTCTTGCTCTGAGGGCATAGTGCTAAATCCTTCACTGTATATTTGCCATAAAAACCTCCCACCGCATTAATGCTGTGTGAGCACATGCTCCAGCAGATTTTCAATATGTAGTGCTGTTAACTGCAAACCACAACACTGACCAGTGACCTCTTCACAACTGCTGTTCCTCTCTCAATGCAATTATAGTACCACTGAACTGACACTTTGGGGCTTATGCTTTACTTTAACTTTTTTTCCACCCAACTTCAATCATGTAACTTCCTCTAAATGTTCTGCACCTCAAACATACCACTTCATCTCTCTAAATCTTCTTGTGCAGATTCACTTAAGTCTGCTTTTTTTGGAGCTGAAAAACTATGCCTTTTGCCTACTTGTGCTATTAGTTGAACAGACTAGCTATCTGCCCCCATTTCAAAATATGCATGACAAAAACACTCAGAAGCACTGCACTTAGCCTATCTGGTTAAGGAACTAAATTTGGAGTTATCAGAGTATTATAAATAAAACATTTAAGAAGGTTAATTATACGGAATACACACTACTGTCTAAAGATACTAAATATATGGCATTGCTCTATAAACTTAATATATTTCCCTCCGATCTGTTTCTTCATGTAAAGAAACATGTTTTAAACAATGTTTCTTTTAATATTGAAAACAAAATTAAAATACTAGCTAAAAAATATTTTAAAACCTTTATGTCATGAGAAAAAAAAAAGAAACCTGAGGGACAGTATGCAACACAGTATTTCTGTATCTAATTTCTAATCTAATTTCTTTTGAAATTCATCTATATGCCCAAGTATCTATTCTGACTCAATGATGACCCCACATTCTGCTTCCTGTGTTCCCTGTTTCCAAATGTTTCCAGACCATCACTTACACAATTTTAAGTGGAATGTGCAAAAGCATGTGCAAAGGTACCCCTGTGTGCATTGACTATGACATGGTGGAACCGGACAACATATTTATAAATATTTACTGCAAATATATTCCTAAACTGGAGTAAAGACTACCCACTTTTCTCTCAGGTGTAGATGGAATTGCCAGATTCAATTAAGAAGAAATGAAACAACTTTCTTTCTCCACAAATTTTGCAAAATAGAAGTATCACTACTATGTATTCTATGGCTGTAGAATATTCAGAAAATGAATGAACTTCTTTTAAAAGAAAGTTTTAAAAATAATGTTTTCTTGCTGGTTTCTCATCTTCTAATAAGACTTTGATACCTTTAATTAGGTTCTGATCAATTTCACTATCACTGTCAGCATGAGAAATAAGCACTAGAAAAATATTACTTTGCTTGCAAAGCCCAGCTGCTTATTTCCAGCAAGCCAAATTTTCTTCCTCTTAGATACTGAATGAATTTCTTGCTTTTTAGTATGACTGTGTCACGGAAGATTTATCACACAAACCTTTAAACATACCATAAATGTACACAAAACAGAGTCCTCCAAAACTGGAAAAGAATTACGAATAAAATGGAAATATATCCCTCTGTCAGGATCACTTAACAACTTTGAATGTCGTAACACAGAAAAATAATTTCAACTACTTATCTGACTGATTGATTAAAGGCAACTTCAAAGCAGCACAGATTAAATTCCCTTGTGTAGGAGACAATATGCTATTGTTAGAATTTTGTGACATTGGCAATGCATCTTTCCCAAGGCTTGCATGCCTCAACGTGGGAGCTCAGAACTACAGTCATTGCATCTCACAGTAAAGAACAGAGAATTTCTGTGCAGAGCACAATATTCCTCCTCAATGCTTCAACTTCAATATTGAGTGTCAAAATATACCTGTGAACTTCAGGAGGTTCCCTCTGAATCTTAGAGCTTGCCTCCACAACCTCTTTGGCTACTTTTCCACTGTATTAAAACATGAATTAAAAATTCAAGCAAATATTAAGTTAATTACACGCCAAAAGCTATACCTACATGACCAATTACTACTACTACGTTCAAAAGAAAAACGCAACCATTTTTTTCTAATATCAAAACAGCTACATATGGTAGGTAACATATACATATACTGCATATGTAAACATACAGTGCATAAACATACAGTGCATATGTAACTTTCTAGATTAAAAAGCATGTTAACTATTCATCTGCAAAACCACTCAAGATAAAGCAGCTTGTTGTAGGAGACCACTATGTGTTACTACACTGTCCTATTAATGCATCTCTATTCCAGAGTTGCCCAGTAAAAGGGGAACTTAGTCTCTATACTAACCATAAATCCTCACCTTACAGCAATAACACTAGAAGTAGAACCATGTTTTGATAGAACTACTATTTGACAGAAGGTTGCACGAAGCCACCAATTTATTTTATAATAGACTCTAGACAAACACTAAAAATAATTTGCTATCCTGACCTGAATTGGGCTTGAGCAGGTCCTCAAGAAGAAGAAGCCCTCAGTTTGCTATGAATAATTACTGAAGCTTTCTCTTACTTTCTAAAACATTAACCATGAAAAAGAAACAACAAACACTTACCTATATCGAAATCTACTGCCTTTGAAAAATATTTTGCTGCTGGACATGGTCTTGATCTGACTTGATTTTGCATACCTTGAAGAAAAAGAACAGAGGCTGTCAAATTTGCAGCACAGAAGGAACCTGGTATGGAAAAATGAATATCAACTACAAAATTTGTTATTTTTATACCACAAGATAATACCCAGTAGTTTGCTTTTCCAACTTTTTATAGGCCTATATACAAATCTTAATATAAAGCTGCGCCAAAATGACTTAGACAGTATAGAATGATAGTATGACTGTGCATAAAACAAGTGTGTAGGAAAGCAAGAAAATAAAAGGCAAACGAGTGTTGCATATTCAGGAACTTTAATTCATAGAATGAAGAAAAGATTCTATCAACCCAACATCCCTAGGACAAGTTCTCCTTAACACCAAAATCTTGCAGGAAGGTGTGGCTATTTCCGTATTCCCACTAGTAAAACAAATGAACAAAGTAACAGTAATGCTTGTCTTGAAGAGCAACTGCATTTCCCATCCATGTATGCAGTCAAGTTATAAGCAGGCTACATCTTATTCTACTCCTCTGCCTAATCATAAAGTGTGGAGCAACCTTCTCTCAGAGCAATCAGAGTCGTCCTACAAAGATCAAGTACAACTTCAGACATGTCATTTCCTTGACATACTGCAGTTTTCAAATAGCAAACTGATTTTACACCAACTCTATGTCTTTGATCCTAGTACATGATCTTCTACAATTTATAGCTATTCGAAAATAACCACAGCAGTAACCCTGAGCCTGGCCTGAGTCATGATTAAAGCTTCTTTTTCAAGGCATGCTGAAAAATAACAAGCTTAGATTAAATTTCAAATCTCAAGCTTTTCTAGCAGAGGAAAGGCTCAAATACAGTTATGGTAAAGTGTCATTATCAGGAATTATGTGCAAGACCTGGCTATGTCTGCTCTAATCAGAATCTTGTTGTCATCATATAGTACATAAATAAACAATCCGGCCATAATATCTATAATGCTCTTAAGTGACTGAGGATCCACAATGTATAGTTCAGTTCTTCTGACTGTACAAAAACATTTACTGCTTTTAAACTACTATCCTAACTTTTATTCACAGATTTCTTTGGTTCCTCTGCTTAATGTTTGATGGGTTGGGTTTTGTTTTGTTCTGTCTGTTTGTTCGTTTTCATACTCTGTATATTAACTGTTACTATTTCCCTAACCATCAGTCAACTTCCTGGTCACTGAATGCCATTGCCACCCAGACCCACTGACACATATCTAGGCAAGATAATTTTAAGCAATTGTTGAAGAAATAAACCCAGAGTAGTGCCCTGCAGCCACCTGGAAAGCAGAAGTGAGGAAAATATGCATCAGTGACTGAATGACAAGCAGCAAATATTACAATCATTCAACTACAAAATCAAAGAGACCATATTCCTACAATCCCACCTCATACATCTTTAGTGTGCATACTGATTCTTCTCCTTTAGGTACAAATAAGAGGAACCATTCTTCTCAAATCCCCACATTTAGTTCTAGCAACATAAAACTATTCGAACATACAACATTCATTATTTTCCTACTTAAACACACTTCCAATGGAAAACATTTCCAAATGATCTTTTTATAACTCAGTCTTAAGTAGAGTAGATGTTTACATAAAGAAGAATTAACAATTGAATTGTAGCAGCTTGTATTTCCTGTTTTTAAATTGAATATTTTAATTGAGTAAATTGTATTGAATATATTGTGGCACCAGTGCTAAAATAAAAGGAGGAATCTCCTCTAAAATAAAGGTCACTAACATCCACAATAGGAAATGCATTCTTCCTACTTAGTTAGAATCTGCTTTTATACCAGCCCCTGGTATTGCTATGCTCCAGCAGAGAAACAATAATTTTATAAAATATGTAAGATGCTGTAAGGAGAGACTAAGTAGCAAGAATAAAAGCTATATTCAAAAAGGTAAGTGTTAATAAACATAGAGAAAGATCTAACAAAATTACATGAGGAAAGGGAGGCAGAAAAGAAGCCTAAGGGCTTTTAATGAATTATTTTCATGATCTCTTTTGGAGAATAAAGAGGATGCTTCCGTTTTCTTATCAGATTACAATCCACATATTTCTCAAACTAGACAGCTGTCATCTTTCCAAATCGATCTAAAAATATTATTTTTTTAATTCATTGTACAGAATTTTTAAATCAACTCTCATGAAACAGAGAGTATTACCCACTGGTAGAAGAGCCCAGCACATCACATAGAGACTGTGGTCTCTTAAGTTTTCAGGGCACTCAGCAGCAGAGTTAAGATTAACAACTGTGTTCCCAGATACCAAGTATGGTACCCTCTCCATCTGACTTCACACTACAGAGCTGCAGAAACGTGCCAGAAACATGATGCTAGAAAAAGTTTAATTCTGCACTCCTCAAGCCCTTTAGCATCTTTCTAATTTTAAACACTTTGTAGTACTGGCTTGAAATGAAGTAATATTCTCCACTAACATGGGTATAGTCTGTTCACATTTTGAATCCTGCTAATAAAACAGAGAACATTTCACACTGAACCTCACTACATCTACTCACACGCATAGTACTTAGTATACACAATGGCAGTAAGCTTACTTACTTATAAAAAGCCTGGTTTTCCACCCCACACTTCCAAAGATGCTTGCAGGCTGCTGGCGTAGAGGTATGGAAAGACAGCATAGCCTTTTTCTAAGTGCAAGGAAAAGAAGGGAAATCAGTACAAATGTTGAATTTGGAAAGACTGAAGTAGTAGGAACTGACAGCAGCACCATGACCTGGGCACCCTGAAGATGAAGCATCAATCCATGGTTTGCCCACAGAAGTACAACCCATAGGTAGTTGATATTCCAGCTGCCCATGCAACTGCCTTGGAAGTGGAAAGGGATATTTTGAGGGGCTAGAGAAGACCATGTAAAGTGGCTTCTGGGATAAATCTGCTGACCACCTGCAGGCCAAAAGGACAGGAACAGGCTCTATATTCCCTATTTGCTGCTGCACAGTTGTTCTGCTGCTTACCATTCACATATCCCCTATTCACTATCTCCTGCTGTCAGATCCTCCCTGGTACCACATGACCAGCCCCTGGCGCGTTGGGCTTTATTTCCTTCTGTTTTCTGCTTATCTCCCAACTTGTATCCTAAGCTTATCACTCTGCCAGGGGTGAAAGAACTCATTATAACATGCAAAATCTCTAGATTTCAATGCTAACAAGCCAATGACAGAACACCTAACTATCTAATTAGACTCCAGTGCAGTTAGTCAAGCAGTATTTGAGGAGGTAATCGTAATTAGTTAAATCAAAAAATCTCATTCTGATCCAGGAATCCAGGCCCATCTGAATTTTTGATCATATGGAGATGTCACTAATGCTTTAGAACAGGTGCAGCTTTCATGCTTTAAAAATCCAACCATTAAAACTTGACTAGTCAAACAATCAAAAATATCAACAATCAGTGCAGCACTGCTTGAAGGTTAAGGGAAAAACGTGTGATCTCCCTGCAAACTAGACATTCTTTTGAAATCTGTAATATTCACATTCACTTGTATTGTACATTTTATCTATAATATGAAATATAATTATTATTTGTTTCAAAGTTTAAGATCAAAGTTGAAGATGATAGTACTATATTTAAATTGACTCAAATACACAATTTCTGTAAAAACACTAAAACCTGACCTCTTTCTGAGTTCCAAACACATAAAAAGTCTTCCCTTCAAATTTCAATTTATAGACATCACACCTGAAAAGAGAAAAATCATTTAAGTACTGGAACGATATACAGAGCTACAGGTAAGAAAAGTGATTTGTATGCAAATATCTTTGATTCCCAAACCCAAGTTGGCTATCAAACAACGAAGAGCCTCATCAAAAGTCTTATAATCTTTACCATAAAAGCATGTACTATTCTAATTTCCTTTAGAGTACAAGACATAAGCCTGGAGTGATTATCTGACATCCCTATGCACCTTCAAAGAATAAACTTTGGCTGCTGGAAGAGGAAGAGGAAGTAAAAAAGATGATAGAAGCTTATGCTTACATTCTATAACACAGTCTAGAATTTCTTTTACTTCTTAAAATCTTAGGATCTATTAGGCAATTAAAAGTGAGTGAAGACTCTTAGCAGGCAGAAGTTGCATAAAAAGGCATATGACTTTCCAGATGCAGGCATCTTCTGCCAGCAGCTTCTTAGGCATATGCTTATTTGTTTATGATCCTATATCTCACGTTATCCTGCTAACTGAGTACTTACAATCTGTATCACGAGAAAGAAAAAATATTTGACAGCACTAATTATTAGGTCTTTGGTCACTAGGTTGGTTATACATCTATGTCAAAAATTAATTTAACCAAGTCTGAAAGCACAACCTATAAACAAAATAGTGCTACACAATATTAAGGCAATATGTTGCCTCTGTTTAAGCTGTAACAGAAATTTTGCTATTACCATAGTTGAAACAGAGACACTCTACTTTCCCATAAACTTAAGATTTTGGATAGCAGATGGTTAAAATGGAAAAGATCCTGGAGGTAAGAAGGAATGTTCTATTCAGGAATTTCTAACAGTTTGTATTATTCAAAAATTGACTGATTTTGGGGGGAGGTTACACAGTTTCAATACGCTTTAGAATCCTTCACAGGGATTTCTTATTTTCTGAATCCAAGATTATTTGAGAAAATGAGAACATATTTTGAAACAACTATAGGACAATCTTTGAAGCAAACCAGGAACCCCAAAACACTTTGGTATTGCTGTAGTAATAAAACAAATCAATGTAATATGTTGACACTGATAATAATTTACCCTGTGTCACTTCAAACAGAACCAATATTTTTTAACCTAAACTAACACATATAGAACATCCTGCTTCATTTTTTTTTGTTGTGACAGTTGAAGAAAATGTCTTTCAGTGTGTCCATCACAATTAATGTGTTTCTTAATGCTTAGTGAGGTCTATCTGTTCTCAAAATCTACTGAGATTCTGTGGGACAGTATCAGTAAAACCTGAAGACAAGACAATCTCAAAGATGAATCTGGATTTTTACTGATTGTTGAAAATTTCAGATAATATCAGTGAAAGCTATTAAAGTACTCAATTCTTAAGAAAACAAGGTCCCAGATATTAAACGAAGAGCTTATCGCGTCCAGATACATCTCGTCAGATTGACCTTCCAATAGCTAGTGTAACACTGAGACCGCTTAATGACTTTTCATCACTATTTCATTTTCTTGTGTATATGCCAATGGACTAAATGAATATGCAGAGATGTTCAAAAGGACAAGGTATCCTTGAGCAAAAATACAAAAAACAAAACACAGTATACCTCAGCTCCCAAAGTATGGCAGTGCATGCTTGGAAAGTCATACTCACTCCTCTCTCCAGCAGAGAATGACATTACGGTTACGCTGTCATTACAACAAAAGCATAAACCACCTGAAGTACTGTTACTAGGACAACTTGAGCTTAACCCAAGGGAAGCTACGGCACAAGCCCAGGATAACTAATGCACAGTATTTGATAGACACATCCCCAGTGCTCTCCACAGGGAGAGGAATATTGAGAAGACCATGCTGAGGCTTCAGAGTAATCAGCTCTTGTGGAGGTTTACAGGCTGGGAAAAGCCTACATCTATACAAAAAAACTCTCTCACCATTTCTTTACCTCCTGCCCACCTCTCCCATACAACAGGCTGGGAGCAAGAGACGAACCAGCAAGGTCCAGGCAACCAACTACTCTTGGCACCTCTGTAGAAGCAGGGCTAAAAGGAGATGCCCTGATGTCTGAGCAAGCCCATGCTCACTCCACATCCCACAGCTCAGGGCACAGCCACTATTTTTACAACACCAGCAGAACTCGACTTCTTATCTCCCTTTAGCATGGCTGATGCTGGCCAACTAAGTCAATTATTTTACAGGAGGAAATAAGAAATGCTGGACAAAAAGGGTGACTGGCTAAGTGTTCTCTTCTTTAAAAAAGAGGCTAAAAAAATTCAAAGGCATTCTCTTTTCTTCTGCTTACCAAATGAGATTTTGTTTTCTCTCCTAATTGGAGAAAATTAATTAATGAGGAAATAGTAACTTTCACAAGAGCCAAATAAAAATGCAGGTGAGTACTCAAAACATTTTCAGACATCTCTGCCAATACATCTCTCTAGTGATTTACAGCATAGTAGAGAGCTCAGCCAGAATACAGCTCTTATTTAATTTTACAGTTATGCACTGTGTGAACTAACTCAAGCTGTGGAATAATTCTCTCTAGAAGATGGCTGAATTAGTTTTATTGTACTTCTCATTTAAGATGCTTTAAAGCTGAAATATGATGGGACAGAAAAAGGAATATTCACTTATTTCACCTTAAAGAAAATAAATACAGGTGAAAACACTAGGAAGAAAGGAAAAAGATTCTTACATGTATTATTCTACTCTAACTTCATATGCTTACCATTTTAACAAATGAATTCTTTTATTTCCCTGGAAAACTACAAATCCTGCAGCTGTGAATCCTAAAAATGTAGTCATCCCCATCGAGTCCTTTAAAGAGAAAAAAGAAATAAGTAATTTTCTCCTTATCTATTGGAGTGCTTCCTACTGATAGTAAAAATTCTTACTTTATTTTAGACTACTTGCATTTTATTTTCATTTCAGAAATAAATTTTTCTTGCAAATTATACATTTCTGAAGAGCTAAGATTGCTCTTGGCAGCATAGACCTCGTTCATTTCTAACCACTTAACTGAGTAACATCATCTTGTGCTTTGTTTTTATTTACCTGTAGCTGATATCACATACAGAGTCCCTAGAGATATTTACTATTTTGGTGAAAACATACTGCTCTATATTGTCCCAATTTAAAAGTGCTGGCTAAATATAATTCAGGGATTCACATCAACTTCATTGATGTTTAAGATTTCACATCATCTTGTTCCTTTGTGACATTTCCCACAATTATGTTGGAAGCGTGACAAATAACATTTACGGTAAGCAAGTACTTAATTCTGGATGGAAGCAAGAATATCTGGTGATACTTGCCTTTAAATTAGCAAAGACCATTTTTCACTTCAATTCCACAACAGAAGTTTTGGTTCAAGTTTTTTCAGTAAAGATTTAGGTGAGTTTTATACTAGCTGGCTATCCTGTCCATCACGAGCTCCAGATCCTCACTGTGCTAAAGATAACCTGCTTTATTTTTCTATGTGGTCTGGTAAGAAAATATGGGAACAAAACCACAATGATACTGCTTGGGTAGAAGCCACAGAGCTGCACAAGAAGATGTAAGGAGCCAAGAAAACATCTTGCTTTGCAGCTCACTTCCAAAAATCAGGGCTACGAAGATGATCCGAGGGCTGGAGCACCTGCCCTATGAGGAACGGCTGCGAGAGCTGGGCCTCTTCAGCCTGGGGAAGAGAAGACTGAGGGGGGATCTGATCAATGTGCACAAGTACCTGAAGGGAGGGTATCAAGGGGATGGGGACAAACTCTTTTCAGTTGTCCCGTGTGACAGGACAAGAGGCAATGGGCAGAAATTGAAGCACAGAAAGTTCCACCTGACCGTGAGGGGGAGCTTCTTCACTGTGAGAGTGACGGAGCACTGGACCAGGTTGCCCAGAGAGGTTGTGGAGTCTCCTTCTCTGGAGATCTTCAAGGCCCACCTGGATGCAACCCTGTCCAACATGCTGTAGGTGACCCTGCTGAGCAGGGAGGTTGGACTAGATGATCTCCAGAGGTCCCTTCCAACCTTACTGATTCTGTGATTCTATGATTTTCCTCAAGCTCTCAGCATGGACCATGAACCCCTGTATGCCTCCACACTATCAGCCTTCCTGTACAGGTAAAGAGGAGGTGATGCTGCATCAATCTGGATTTTGTGAAGTGCCAGCATATGTCTTCGAGATGTGCTTTGGAAGTAAAATTTACAAAGTCACCAACTTCAGAGAGCTCTGAACCAGTCCCTATATCTCATACTAGGAGCACCATTTCTAGGAATGTGTATGTGAAATCAGCGGTTTAGATTAGAGCCAACTGTTTAAAGGTGCTCACCAGAGCAGCTAAGCAGACAGCATTACATACTTCTGCTGTTTCACCAAAGTAAATGGCATATAAGCTAGAGGACAATCAAAAATAGCATGTGAAATAGGCAATATTAAAAACAAAGTGCACCTAAAGGTATTAAAAATGCAAGTCATTCAATTCATGAATGCCTTGCATTCAATTCATTCAATACAATTCAGAACTGATTACTAAAATCACTTTCTTACAGAGAACTACAAAACAGCGAAGTGGTGGAATACCCAATTACATAAAGTGAATACCCACTTCTCCCCTTTGTACATTTAGTTTGCTGTTCTGGCTAAGATTTGTATATCTTGCTGGTGTTCAGCGTAATAACCCAGCAAGGTCTAAAAATTTTTGCAGCTTTTGGACAACAGTAATGCACTGAATCCTGAAAATCTTGGCAAATATGAAGTATCTCACATCTGAAGCATTTACTGAAACCTTTGCAGTATATACAAAGAAATGATTAATTAGAATCAAAACTTTTGCCCTAATATCCTCTTACACTCTCCTATGATGTTCTGTTTCCTCTAGAGCTACTTTTTTCAAGCAGTCAATGTTTTTCCAAGGCTGAAATGAAACCTGTGACTACAGTCACAGGACAGTGTTTTTTTTTTTTTGTTTTGTTTTGTTTTTGTTTTTTTTTAAACTACTCTATATTTGTTCCTGGATTAAAAAAACAACCCAACCCAACCCATCCCCTGCTCCCCCTCCAGAAACAGAGTAATAACAATTCACTTAATGGCTTTTTATTATATGTCATTGAAAAAAAAAGTTACCTTGCAAGGATGAGGATCAACACCATAAGTTTCCAAAGAATGTGCTTTCAGGAGCAAGTTAAATTCAGCAACAGCTGGGCTCTGACCTCTAAAATTACAAAAGAAACAACAGTTTGACAACAAGAAAGAAACAGGAGAAAAACACTTTTTGATGGGAGAGTTTAGATCCTTAAAAAGGAGCAAAGAATTTCTACTGAAATATGAACAATTTCAAGTATGTTCTATCTACAATATTAAGATAGAAAACTTTTCACATGATTTCTACTCCTGAGTTGTCCAATGTCTGATGTTTTTCAGCAAGTTCTGGTGTTTTTTGCTTGCTTCTAGGATACTAGCACACTATGCAGTTAACCAGAGTATCCTGCAAGTATTTGTTATCTTTTAATGTACATGCAAGTCAGCCTGAATAAAAAATAAACCTCTGCATCTTTTTTCCACAAACCCTTGCTCCCAAATTCATTTAAAAGGATTGTCTAGATTAACAAACATTCCTTCCAGCTCAGGATATAAACAAGGCGATCATATTACACTGTCTACTGAGATGCATGCCTAATTATAGCTGTGCCTGTTACCATCATGATAGGTTAGAAACTGTCAGCATTTCCATTATATGCCCCTATTTTTAGGGTGTCTATAATCAACCATGAACATACACTAAAGCCTGAAACATGGCACTCAAACCTCAAGTTCTAGAGAAAAATTTCATTACTTCATTTTAGCTCCTCTAATTTCTGCTTTTATAACAAGCCCTAACAGAAATTTGGAATTCCGGTTTGCCAATTAACTGTACTGAGTATTATGTTATTTAGATGCTTGCATGACTATGGTATGTGATTCTGACAGAAATACTGCTTTGAGACAAGTGGTGCTTGGGAACCTTTAGAAAGCCAGGTCTCATAAAGGCTTCTCATACAAGTCATTCAGAAAATGAGGCATAGACAAATCTTCAAGCTAAACAGAGACAGTCATACTAAGTCAAATCGATGTGTTTTGGGGTCCAGTTTCACTCAGGAACAGGAATTCAAAGACAGCTCTGTGCACCCAGGTAATCTCCCTGCAGTAGAGTTTCCGTTGTTGATATGCTTTTCATCTGCAACTTAGTAATAAAATTTTCCTTACTAAATAAAAACGTATCTACAGCAAATCCTACCACTAAATGAAAGCCAACACTTTATTCCGATCACCAATTTAACATTTGATACTCCTTTGATCAGCTTTGTTGAAAAGCCTTTAAAAGTATCTACTTACAAGAGCCTTGCACACAAATATACAGGATTTTCTCACCTGTGCAAATGTTTCCACTAATGCCTCTTGCAGTGGAAAAACAGAACACTGTTAGACAATGCATCTTTGCTATTTACCAATTCAATTCTCTCAGGAAAGTCAGGTCAGCATGTGCAGTAGCTTCAGTTCACCTTATGTGATTGCCCAACCTATTCAGCATGCATTCAGCATTAAATTGAAGATGTATTCCCTTTCCAGCTGTTGCAATCATTTCAGGACCCAGCTCCAGCATGCCTTACTGTGCTACTCAACAGGACCAATAACATATTATGTAGAAAAATTTCTGTATACCACATAAATAATAAAATATAGTTATTTGTGAAATTAAAACTCCATAGCTATTAGCTGTGAATTAATCATTCACCCTAAGAATTAATCAATCTAAACATTCTTAATAAAATTTTAATGGAAAAATACTTTAATAGACGACTGAAAAATCTGCCACATGTTCTGTTTTTACCTTTAGGCTCAAGCTGAGTACACTACAAAGGATGTACAAGCTCTGCTTATTCCCCAAGGGACTTCCAACTCTGAAACTTTTGAAACACCGGGAAGCTCAGCGGGGAATACTTTCCAGTGTGTGCCACAGAAACGGTGTGCTTGTTTTCCTGGCTCCTCACACTAATCCATTCTAGAATTTTTTTTTACCTTAATTCCTCCCATTTGAGGTATCTATCTGTTACTGAAGTTAGTCAAAGTCAAGGATGCAGTATCACAGGAGTCTTAATTATTGCATCTTAATTCTTTTAAAAGAATAGAGACGTTTATACAGCAACAACAGCAAAGCAAAACGCATTCTCAATTTAATTCATTGTAGCTGGCTTCCTGAATGACCCTAGTCAAGTAATTTCATTCACCTTGCCTTTCTGCTTTATGAAGTATTCAGAACTACTAACAAAAAGCGTAATTATTGTCTATCCTTTGCCTAATCTGTATGCCACACAGAAGTTACCTGCTGCAAAATACACTAGCAATACAATTCCTTAACATGCCCTGTAGAGGAGTCGCTTCTCAATATATATATAGCCTTGTAAAGTGTTTAAATGCAATTAATTCAAAGATTAAATAAGTATGCTTATAATGGTATGACCTTTACAAACACGATGAAGCACTTGCATTCAAACTGGAAAAAAGCACAAGCCATAAAGCTTTAAATAACACAGCCTCAATCTCCATCAAATACCCTTTGCCTTGTCCTGAAGTGTGGGCATTCTTCATTGCAGTTTTAGAAGAGACAACAGTGACTGTTTGGAGAATACCCATCTATGCCAGAATCTCTTTGTTATACCATGTACATAGTATCCATCAGCAGAACAGGAATACTCTGGATGTCCTTTAAAGCTTATAAAAGCCAGAAATCTGCATAAAAATTAAAGGGTTTAATTACAACATATACAGATCACAGAATCACTTACACTAAATGGTTCGGGTTTTGTTTTTGTTCCTTTATAACTTTTTATGAGCAGCTGAGACTCTGGAAGCTGTATGAACATGGTGCTCACAATCTTGAGTGATTGTTTAATTTTTCCTCTAAGCCTGGGAGATTTTGGCAGACAGTAAGGCTGTTTTTAACATAGCCTTTCTGGTCATATTTTTAGTTATCAATAAAGGTACTAAAGAGGACTAATTGGTAGTGAAACACAAAGGTATTAATAGTAAAATAACAATAATTCATATTCTCAAAGATAATTTCAAAGAAAAGCACTGAATTAAGATACTGGTAACTGTTATGGTGTTTCATTAGCCCTGTGTCTCAGAACAGCAAAGCATTTAGCACATCTCCTAAGCAATGGCACTGCTTTTTTTTAGCATGGCTCTGGACATAGGCATCAGGAAAGAGCAAACTGGTCTGCATATGAAAAGAAAGATTACCGTGTGGTAAACAGCTGAAATGCTGAAGTGTTGCTGGCACATACAAAACCTATAAAATTTCAGAACATCCAAACTTGTATTACAGAATCTTTTTTTCTCCCAGACAGTCTAAGATGACAAAAACTTAAGTAATTCCTTTAAATCAATAACTAGCCTCTTCTACTGAATCTACAAAACGCTTAATGGTTTAATTTTACACCATGCTAACTGTAGTAACATGTGCCACCTACAAAACTCCTTCTATCAGAACATTTCAAATCACTTGTTGCAGCCTTATCCCTGAAGCCACAAAGTACCTACAAAATATATGCTGAGATATTTAAACAGTACTTCATAAACTGATGTAGTGATGTGAAGAGTTTTACACCTATTCATAAAAAAGAGCACATTTATAGGGCAGGTGCCATTCTGACTTCTTTATTATTCATTTAAAATCTGTTCCCATAACAGTGAAACATCTCTTGACCTCTGTGTTTGTTAATAGCATAGTAAATTGTTCCCTGGTAGTCCAGATATACCTAACCCCGAAAGTCCCCCCTCCAAGCAAAGAAGAGCGTGTCTGGGGGTGGGGGGGGGGGGAAGGTCCATTCAGCTGATGAAGAAATCCCTACCTTCTGGAAACTTGCACAAACAGCTGAATTCAACAATACTTACACTAAATAGCAAAACCTGAATCTAATCGTCACCATTATATAGCTAATGACTAGCTTGGGGAAAAAAAACAACTACATTTGCTGAGGCCGATTATGATCAGTTTCCAGAAAGAAATCAAACAGAAAAGCTTTCTTGGGATACAGAAGCTAAAGAATGATCAAATGAATTTTATGATAAAAAGAGACATATTTTTCAAGTAAATTATCTCTGCTACTGAATATAACATACTACTAGAAATTTCTATTTAAAGAAAACTTACCTGCATTATCTATTTGCTTTTATTTTATTTTTGTATCACATAAACTTTGGGAAGAGAGAAGGGAAAAGAGATCTGTTTTGTTTATAAAGTACTTCCCTCTAGACAGGTACTCAGATTGCAATATCAATAAAAATGCCTGCTCAGGAAAAGTTGCTCCCACTCTACAGCTTCTGGAAGGGCTCTTTGTGCTGCGTAAGCAGCAACCCAAAGAACAGCCATTTTTAGGAAGCACATCCAGGACTACAGGTATAGCTTGTTTAATTTAGCTGTTTTTAAAAATAATTCTTTTTAGAGAAAAAAGAAAGGTTCAGAAGAATAAACCTTTGAGGAACGTAACACACTTTCTTCAGGAAAAGGACTACTTGGCTAGAAGAGCTCTTTTAGTTCAACTTTTTAATAAATGCTTTATTCATCCCAGTTACAAGAGGAATTAAGGAGAGGAAGAAGAATGATAGCATCAAGAAACATAAAAATAGGGAACTGCAGTACAGTAGAACAAACTATTTATTACAGCAAGTACAGTGCCATTTTAGTATCACAATGCTAAGTTAGCAAGAATTGTGTAATTTTGAAGTTGCAGGCCCAGAGATATCCTGAAACACACACAGGTCTGTTACAAAATCTAAACCAGTTTTAGGCTTAAGAAGAATATGCTAAAGTGTGGGAACCTTCAAGATACATTTCAGCGCTTGTTCATGCCATGTTGTGGCTTATGAGAATTGCTCCAAATGGGAGGGAGGAGAGGGCAGAGGAAATGTTTCTTGCTGAAGGGGTCTATTCATTTTGACATAATGTCACACAAATTGACTCATCTACCTGTATCAAACCAAACAGAAGCAGAAGCCTATTCATCCAAACCAGACCGGGAATGCATAAAGACACCATATATACTACTGAGCCATTCAAAACCATAACTAAGCAGTTCTCTTGACCTCATGTGAGGCTTTTGTGCATGCTTCTCCTCTAGTATCATTTTGAAAACATACAGTATTTTAAAAAATATACTAGAACTAAGGGATGTGTTGAGCGCAATGACAACATAAATGTAAATTTGTTTTTAGTGGTCATTTGTAATAACTTTCCGGTGTTACTAAAATAAAGGGCTGGATGCAGTTATGTTAAATGTAGAATTTTTTGGAATTTGGAAAGAATCCAAATGTTTAACAGGCAAAGGCTTTAATAACCTTAAGCATCACCATCACCTTTTACAGACAACTGTTCTTTTCAGTCCAAGAGATTCCAATGTCCTTCCCAAAGATAAAGAAATCCCAGAGTCAGCCACTATACAGTCATATATAAAAAAAGACCATGTGTTTTAACAGTTTTCTGATATAAATAACGTATCCAACCATATAGTCACTATTTCCAACTCAAGGAAATAACCAGCCTTTTGCTAATATAGCAATTTTATAAGAAATAACTTGATTAAGCAACGAAATATTTCAGATCAATGCAGTTAGGGGTCTACCTTCTTTCAAAGTAAGGTTTACTATTACAATATTTCACACTCAGAGATTCTCTAGCAGTTATTGATCAAAACTAAGTAAAAAGCATCAAAAATGTTTTATGAAAGTACATCGTGACTGGCAATTACTCAAATTTTAATTTTTTCAGAGACATTTTCTGACAAGATGGCTTGCACTTTTTCATTCAAATACCTTTGGAAAAATATGTTTGCTTCCAATTGCAATTTTCTAATATCAAATACCAATTTTGAGCCTTTTTGTTCACTGAAGCTGGGAGGTCTGCTGTGGTGCTAGTGTGACTCATGCCACAAACATAATATTGAAGCTTAAGTACACATGCTTATAAACAGTGGAACACTGATAGCTTCAAAATTACTTACGATTACTTTTTATTCAACACTGTTAGCAACAAAGCTTAGAGGACATCATGCAGTCTTAACTACCTAACGGGACCAAGGAATAAAATCAACTGTTTTTGTTTTGAGTATTTTAAAAGGAATCTTAGGAATTTCTTTCTATAAACAGGAATAGATCTGAGACTAAATCTACAGACACTACAGTTTTCAACAAAAGCCTCTGACAGAGGTTAAAAAATATCTAAACAGTTTACAACCTCAGGAACCACAAAGAAGAAGAGAAGTCTAGCTATTCAAGGCAGCCAACCTGTGGCTGCACTGTTCAGCTGCATTTCCCAGAACTGAGCTATAAACATATGGCTACCAGGGGGGCTGTGCCAACACAGAGCCTCCAGAATAAATCCAAATGCCTACACTGAGAAACAAACGAGCCAGCACAAGCTATCAAGGGTGAACTTGAGAGGACATTTAGTATAGCCCTTGTACTAAACGCTGTAATGCAGGTGGAACCCTGAGCAGCTGACGGTACCATCTGCCTGCGACCCTCCCCTATTTACCAACCTCCTCTCAGCTCACCAATCCATACGGCATTTTTACAGATGAAAGCATCAAAGATTTTGGCATGTGGCTCCTTAGGTGTGGAAGTCAGCTCTCCTTGCTCTATCTCAATCCCTGCTCATTTCCAAAATAACATTCCTCCATGTTAATTTTAGTAGATTCCAGATCCCCAGCAAATCAGCTTGTGTTTCCTATAACATGATTTGTAACTTTTGAAGCATATCGGAAGTCCTTCGAATTGGATTCCCTTCGTGTACACGAGGCCATTAGATATCAAAGTGATTAGGACAGTATAAGAAAGCAAATGCAAAGCACAGATGAGTGCATCACCAGCAATAAATGCATAAAAGCTGATAATATGTAGTTTTATTTGCAAGAAGCTCTAACGTGCCATGTAAGATCCACCTTATTCTGCACTTGCTAAATGGGCATTTAATTTTAGCAGTTTTGAATGTATTCAGTTGCATGCAAGAAGTTTGCTTTGTTCTTGGATCAAATCACATTAGCATCCACAAACAAAGAATTTTTTAATGGCCGCTACCAAGTCTTTTAGGACAGCCTTCTAGAATATAAATTCTGATACTAATATTTGTTGTTATGCTTCCAATAGCTTCACTGGCAGCTCCATGTCTTCATGAGAGGTACAGAGCACGATTAGCACAGATTAGGAAATCCTGCACACCTTCTGCTGACTCTGACCACTCAAAATAATTGATAGTACTGTGAAATGAATAAAGTATATGTTAAAGCAATGGAATAAAGGTCAAAATGCTCAAATCACCACTGGGTAGTCTAAATGTAGATGATGAAGCATAGGACAAAGATGTTAAATGCCTTTCAGGCTAAATTTAAACAACACTTCTTTTAGCTTGAATAAAACATGAGTTTTAATTTGTTAGTCTGATTTTCAAGCAAAAGTGGGTCTGCTGTTAAATGGGGCAGGGGTCTGGTGAAAAAAGATGAGGAAAAGGTCGAGGTACTCAATGCCTTCTTCACCTTGGTCTTGCCTTCAGGAATTTCAGGCCCCTGAAACCATGTGGAAAGTGTGAAGCAATGCAGACTTACCCTCAGTGGAAGAGGATCACGTTAAGGAACATTTAAACAAACTGGACATACGCAAGTCCATGAAACCTCAAAGGATGTACCCACAACTGCTGAGGGAGCTGGTTGATGCCAGGACATGCTCTACCATCTTTGAAAGATCATGGTAGTAAGAGGAGAGTTTCTGAGGACTGGAAGCAAGCGAATGTCACTCCCATTTTCAGAAAGGGCAACAAGGAGGATCTGGAGAACTACTGGCTGGTCAGCTTCACCCTGATCCCTGGGAAGCAAACCTTCCTGGACACCATTTCCAAGCACATAAAGGACAAAAAGGCAACCGGGAGTAGTCAGCAAGGATTTATGAAAGGGAAATCATGCTTAACCAACTTAATAGCCTTCTATGATGGAAGGACTGGCTGGGTAGATGAGGGGAGAGCAGTGCATGTTGACTACTTTGACTTCAGTAAGGCTTTTGACACTATTCTGTACCACCCTCACAGGCAAGCCAATGCAGTACAGGCTAGGTAAGTGGCCAGTGAGGGCAACTGAGAAATGGCTCAATTGCTGGGCTCAGAGGGTTTTGATTATCAGCACAGATCCAGCTGGAGGCCAGTCACTGGTACTGTACACCATGGGTCAAAGGTAGGTTCAATATTGTTTTACATCTTCATTAAATTACCTGCATGATAGGACCAAATGTACCCTCAACAAGTTCATGGATGAGACCAAACTAGGAGAAGTGGTTCATACTCCAGATAGCTGAACTGCTATTCAGAGGAACCTCAACAGGCAGGAAAGATGGGCAGAGAAGAACTTTACAGACTGCCAAGTCATGCCCCTGGAGAGGAATAACCTCAGGCACCAGAAAAGGCTGGGAGCCAGACAGCTACAGAGCAGCTTTGCAGAGGAGCACTTGGGGATCCTAGTGGACAAGCTGGACATGAGCCAGCAAGGTGCCTCACAGCAAAGAAGGCCAACAGTATCCTGGGCTGCATTAGCCAGAGCATTGCCAGCAGGTCAAGGGAGTGATCCTGCCCATCAACTCAGTACTGAGGAGACATGCCTGGAGTGCTTCCTGTTCTGGGCTTCCATGTACAAGCAAAACATGGACATACTGGAGCAAGTCCAACCAAGGGCCAGAAAGATGATGAAGGGACTGCAGCATCTGACATATGAGGAGAGGCTGACAGAGCTGAGATTGTTCAGCCTGGAAAAGAGGTTGGAGATCTTACCAATGTGCATAAATGTCAGGTAAGAGAGCCAGCATGCATTCACCAAGGGGAAATCCTGCTTGACCAACCTGATAGCCTTCTATGATGGAATGACTGGCTGGGTAGATGAGGGGAGAGCAGTGGACGTTGTGTACCTTGACTTCAGCAAGGCTTTTGACACTGTCTCTCAGAACATCCACCTAGAGAAGCTCAGGAAGTGTGGGTTAGACGAGTGGACAGTGAGGTGGACTGAGAACTGGCTGAAAGGCAGAACTCAGAGGGTCGTCACCAGTGGCGCAGAGTCCAGTTGGAGGCCTGTGGCTAGTGGTGTCCCCCAGGCCTCGGTACTGGGTCCCATCCTCTTCAACTTCTTCATCAGTGACCTAGATGAGGGGACAGAGTGCCTCCTCAGCAAGTTTGCTGATGATCCCAAGCTGGGAGGAGCAGCTGATATAGCTGAGGGCCATGCTGCCATTCAGAGAGATCTGGACAGGCTGGAGAGTTGGGCAGAGAGGAACCTCCTGAGGTTCAACAAGGGCAAGTGCAGAGTCCTGCACCTAGGGAAAAATAACCCTATGCACTAGTACAAGTTGGTGGCTGACCTTCTGGAGAGCAGCTCTGCGGAGAAGGACCTGGGAGTGCTGGTGGATGACAAGTTGACCATGAGCCAGCAATGTGCCCTTGTGGCCAGGAAGGTCAATGGCATCTTTGGGGTGCATTAGAAAGACTATTGCCAGCAGGTGGAGGGAGGTGATCCTGCCCCTCTACTCAGCCCTGGGGAGGCCTCAGCTCAAGTACTGTGTCCAGTTCTGGGCTCCCCAGGACAAAAGAGACATGGAGCTACTGGAAAGAGTACAGCTACGAAGGGCTACGAAGATGATCAGAGGGCTGGAGCACCTGCCCTATGAGGAACGGCTGTGAGAGCTGGGCCTCTTCAGCCTGGGGAAGAGAAGACTGAGGGGGGATCTGATCAATGTGCACAAGTACCTGAAGGGAGGGTGTCAAGGGGATGGGGACAAACTCTCTTCAGTTGTCCTGTGTGACAGGACAAGAGGCAATAAGTAGAAATTGAAGCACAGGAAGTTCTGCCTTAACGTGAGGGGGAATTTCTTCCCTGTGAGAGTGACAGGGCACTGGACCAGGTTGCCCAGAGAGGTTGTGGAGTCTCCTTCTCTGGAGATCTTCAAGACCTGCCTGGATGCAACCCTGTCTAACATGCTCTAGGTGACCCTGCTGAGCAGGGGGGTTGGACTAGATGATCTCCAGAGGTCCCTTCCAAACTTACTGATTCTGTGATTCTATGACAAGATAATCTTCATAGGTGCCGTCCAACCTTAACTATTCCATGATTCTTGATATCTTGCCAGTACTTGTCAGGGACTTCATCAGATAAGCAAATCTTCTATTAACAGAAGATTTTTATATAGAAGGGATTTTTGTCTTGGAAAAAGGAGAAAGGAGTATCAATGCACTAAAGTCATCTGAGGCATCTTACTATTTTGACATCTAAAGCAAATTCCACAATTGCAGTAACATGGCAGTCAATTTGGAACTAGTACTGCCACGTTCAGTTATGTACTTTTATCCATTTGTAAGAGGAGACCATAAAAATCAAACAGTAAGAGCTAGAACCAAAATTATGCCAATGACTAATGTAGTTTGCTCAAACAAACAATACTAATTCTGTCATAGAAAAAATACATCTATTTAGGGAACATCTGAAAGAAACAAATTCCTCCTGATAGATAAAAAAAAAATCCTCAAATCTCAAAGATATTATTAAGATCATCTGACTGATAGTATTTAGAAAAAAGCAGCAATTCTAGCAATCCCCACTGTTATGCCTGAAGAATGTTCTCACCTAACTTCCTTCTCCTCCATGTAGAAGATTTCATGGTTCTGTTTAACCTCATTTGATGTGTTAGTTCTTTTACATTTCCAGATCTATACAGTATTCTTACAATATTTTTGTTATACTCATGGCTTTTAGTCACCAGAAATCAAAATGAGTTATGGCTTTACATACTGAGCACCTTGTAGTGTATTAAACATCTTCAAAGCGCCAAAATAGGTGAGAACTGAACATGTACCTTTTGCATGGAAGTCAAGCAAAATAAGTTATTTTTAATTCAGATCATTTCATTGATGTAATTTACAATGCAGCCTTACAAGTACTTATATTAGTCCCAACTACAAGGGTTAAGGAACATGCAAATGAACAATCTTATCATTAACTTCCCTTCATATAAAAGATATCCAGGAATACACTCATAGCATATCCAGCTTTTCATATCCAAAATCTTTTCCAATCCGTTAGACTGAGAGCAAAACAGAAATGCAAGTAGCTAGGACTTTACAGCTACTAAGAACAGTAACAGACAATCATAGTTATTTAGTGCATGCTCTATTACAGTCATACCCAGAAACATAGTAACAAAGCAACTTTGAATTCTTTTAAGAACAAGCCTCCATGTCTTATTAGTCCCTAAAGCATCTTCACATATTCTAAGATTTACTTTGACTTTAGTCTAGTCCAAAGACCATTCCCTCTCTTACTCTCAGCAGTATGCCACATTTCAAAGAGGTCTTTTATGGAATAACATGAAAACAAGAATATATATTGTGATGAAATCAAGGTATGTGTTTGCTCAGCCACTGGTAAGGTTCAATTAAATTATTCCTGCACTACTACTTTTCTTCACTGAGGGAAGAGTAATTAATTAAAAATTCACAATACAATTAATCACACCTCAATAAAACGGTCATGCATTTCTGTCTGCCACACTTCTAATTATGCAATCTGGTGCAGAGGAAGGTCACAGTAAAGGCTGCATTTAGCTGAAATGTGGTGATGTCTTCACAACCACAAAAAAAGAGAAACAGGGGCACCACATCATACATATGCTGTAACTAATAAGAACAAGACTTCTCAATGAGACAAAATGAGTCACTAAGTCATTGGCAGCTGTCATCATATGCTATCGCTACTTCCCAGACATTTCCCTCACTGTTTTTATCGGCCTTTCAAAAGACAAATTCTTCTGTCATTGTCTAGGACAGTAGAACAGATGTGTGGAGTTAAAAGGTCCTGAGGACTATGAGATAGGATTCAGTGAAGAACTGGCCTGTTCAAAGCCACAGGGCTTTGATAATACAAAAGCTTGTGGCAGAAGTGAGATGCTACGGCCTTTGTTTACTCAAATGAAGACAACAAAGCATACAGATTCATTTGCAGTGCTGAACCTCTTCTGAAGTTAGCAGAAGGACAGAGAGATTTAAAATCTCTCAGTCTCTTCTATCCTCATAATACCTAATATATCATCCAACTGCCTTGTTACAAAAAAAAAGTCTTGGGAACCATTTTCAACATTTTGAAAAATACTCACTAAGGACCAAAATTTTAATTCTTATCAGGAAATTCCAGCTGCCGTACATAATGAAATAGGATGTGCTAATCAATACCAAATAAAAGCCTGCAAGCTTAGTGGGTAGGCTTAGTGGTTTTTCTAATTATTTGCCATTTACTTTTCCCAGTTGAGTACTGAAATCTGATCATCAACAGCAGTGAAGTTTCTACATAGAAAGTTTTTTATATGACAGACACATTTTATTCATTCTGCATTCCTAGAATACAGATTCATGGTATTAAATATCTGAAGAAAAATTTATATGACTAGTGAGTATTCAATGCAAAAGATGTAACAGAATGATCAATTCTGAGAAGACAGAGTGACAATGGAAAATTGCCAGGACCAGACAGAAGCCATCCAGACAGCTCTCAAATGTCTTATAACCAGAGAAATATATAAGGTACATTGAATGCTGACATAACAGAAAGAAAATGAAAAAGAAAACACAGTTCCACTATAAAGACTATAGTTGAACTATAAAGAGCTATAAGCCAGTAAGCCTAACATTCATAGCATGTTAACAGGTATAACCCTAGGAAAGAAAGAGAATCTACCAACATACAGACAAATGGATATATTGAGGAGAGTTCTGTTAGAAATGGATGCTATGCCTCACACATCTCCTGGAATTCTTCGAAAGAATCAAAGAATTGATTCTTCAGACCTCTAGATACAGGAGCTCTGGTTAATACAATAATGCAAAGATACAAATGGCTTTTTTTTCTTCCTTCTGAATCTGGCTTCTGATTGTAATAGTGCATTGTAGTATACTAATGCTTTCAGGGCTGCAACCCCAATAGTCCAAGTTAGTTTCAGTAAGTTATACAAAGGTGATGCTTGGTAGGAGAGCAAAATCTGCTGGTACTCTCAAGGGCTAGGCACCTCAATACATGTGCCTGCACGCACGACCCTGCCATAGGGGAAGCCAAACAGACTTTAATACAGAGATATCTGAACAGCAAACTCCTTTTCCAGTCTGGGTGATAAATATTTCCTGAACCTTCCCCAGAGCTCAGATGCAGGATCTTTTTCATATTCCTACATGAGATTACAGTTTCCTGACCACTTTCTTAATTTCTTGGAGAGCTACTGCAGCACACTGCCTTAGCTTTTGCCTTGGTATAGCCAGAGTTGATAAATCCTTTCCTGCAGAGTAGATTATAAATATACTACCCTGAAGTCTGTGATGACAAAAAGACCAGCCCTGCATACTGGAAACAAGTCCCCCATAAATATTGGAATGAATCCCCCTTTTCATCCTTCCCTTTCTATCTCACTCTTTCCTTCCCCTTGTCTAATTCTAAACAAAAGACTAGCCTTTCCAGTTACATTTGGGCTCAGTTGATGGAAAACCTTGTTTTGCAAAAGCTGGATTTAGCCTTTGGAAATCTGTAGAACTATAGAATATTATTCGAAGACAGAGAATTTCTGGTTTCTTTTTTAAAGTACTTTTCCTTTGCGTCTGTGTAAAGTTCACCCTAGACTAAAAATGTCAGATGCTGTTATACTATTCCAAACATTGTTTTGATGAAAGAAATATAAACAAAATACAGGCTTTAGACGTGAAAATGGGAAGTCATGTTTACTTTCTTCTGGACCCAAAAGTCCAGACATTATTGTTTAGTTATTTATTTTAAGAAACTACTACACCTGTGGTGGTGAAGAGCTCCCTTTTCATACTGTCATAAGAATTACATTCCTAGTTTACCAAAAAGTTTGATGGATTTTTCCATCAACTTCTATATTATGCTTTAATTGCTTAACTCCTCTGAAAGGTACTGCTCATTTTCTTTTTTTCAGGGGGTTGGTAACTCACATAAATTCATGCATTCTTACGAATAGTATTCAGTATTCATTTACTTAAGTAAAGCATTAAGCAGTAAGAAAAAACAAGCATTTTCGGCAAATGCAAGGAACTTTGCAAACTGCTGAATACAAGAGTCTCCTTCTGCTTTATGCAATTAGCTGTTTGCTTTTATTTGATTTTCTCTATACCCTATTCCCTTCAGCTTCTCTACGGACTATACTCGACTGAGCAGAACAGCTGGATTATCAAATTCTTTACTACTGTAGATGTTATTCACTGACAATCCTGAAGGGGGTACGATTGCATAAAGCACTGCCATTTCTTCCCTGAAACACCATATTTCTGGGACACATTCAACTTTGAAACCATAAGACTGATTATCTATCTTTGCCCATTCCAATTTATTAACATATTAAAAGTTTAGGACAGAAAAAGGGCTGACAGAGTTATCCATCTCACCTTAGCCTTCCAAAGAAGTTACCTAAATATGTTTCCGTACAATTCATCACTGTGTTATCATCCCATAGATACAATAACATCATTGCAGTTTCAGCCAAGACACTATCTGTCAAGAATTATATCATTGCACTAAGTACAGAAATTTCATAGCAAAAGATATATAAATATATATTTCCACAAAAAGTTGATCCTTAAATGAACAATGTTCTTCCATTAATCAACCACAGCAGCACTCATGATATGAGCCACTCTCACTAATCAGACCAATATTACTAGTAAACCTAGTCTTAACTTTCCAGCACACGTGGGAATCAACAGTGATTAGTGAATAATGTACACTATGTAGAAATAGATAAAAATAATTTGCAGTTGTGTCTTAACAAGCAGCATTTGGAATTACCTGAATTCATTTTTATGCATGTCTCCTATTTTCTTCTCAAGCTTTTGTGACTGCTTTGGAAAAATCTTAAAGTCGCTGACATAATTCTCTGGGTGTTCATCAGGATCATAATCACCAAGCTCAGCTAAATAGATCAAAATAAATTAAATTGCAAAGTTAGCGAATTAAAAAAAAAAAAAAAAAAAAAAGTAATGCAGCATAGTTCAGAAGACTTCCAAGATCAGTAAGAATGCAGCATTTCTGAAGAAAAGCTGTTTTGATGAGCAGGTAGTTAAATGAAACTGCAAAATTGTTACAGCTGCCCCTGCAACCAATGAATTTCAAGTGAACTTTTTATTTTATTAACTGCAGAAGTAAATTGCAATTCTAAACTATTTTGTGGCAGAAACATGCTCTGAAAAAGCACAGGTATCGAAAACCCTCCCCTTTTACTACTCATCAGCCTGCCACTAGGCAGAAATAAAACAGCGCATTCCACACTTCTCTTTTCTACACCAGTTTATCTCCACCAGTATGGTTTGATTTAATTCAATTCTAACAGGGAAACACAGTTTTAATCATTATTTAAGGTTGCTCACAGTATTTGATTCCTCCTCTGAAAAGCATAACTTCTTAAGTAGCCAAATACAGCATTTGTTGTCTATTCTTCTAAAACAGCCTCTTTTGATACACTCCAGGCTCAATCTAGTTAGAATACACTGCCTTATAATACATTAAAAGCTTCATTCATCTTAAGGCACAAAGTGGTTTCATGTATATGAAGTCCCAGATTAGACATTAAGCAAACTATTTTTCTGCAAGCAATACAAGTTACATATCTGAATGCGGCCCTCAGGAAATGATGGGTATTGGGGGTGGGGGGATCTTTCTCCATAAATTGTACCTACTATTTTCACTAGGGATTCCATCATCATCACACAGGCATATACTATAATAAATGACGATGTATGCCACTCCAGATGGAATGTTTATACTCAGCAAAGCACAACAACAGAAATTTACTTTCTTTATAATTTGAATCTAGTATCATTGTCACACTTTTTCACTTAAACGCTAAGACAACCGGTTGTTTTTTAATTTTTTAAATGGTCCAATCTGTTTTAAGTTGACAAAAAACAGTAGAAAAACAAAAGCATTATTACTACTTTTACTCTCACCCCACTTTTGAACTTTTCTTGATACTGAACTTTCCTAAGAGTTGTTAGGTATTTCATAAAATCCTGCTGTTTGTACTTACCTTGAACAATGCAGGCACCCAGGTAGGCAGCATCAGAAAAAGAACACAGCAGACGGCCATGGAAAATATCCCTTTTTATTTGTAGATATAAGAGGTATCTAAAATGTTATCAAAAAAATAGGATAAGAAATGGCATCTTTTCATAACAGATTTAACTTACCACTATGAAACTATTTGGTTAAATATAGACCTCTCTCTTGCTACTTGAGTGACAAGAAAAGGATATAAAGTATAACCACAGGGAAAATTAGACTTTGGACAAAGCTGTTCTCATGAAAAATGAAATAGTGACTAAGAAACAATACCCACTAAGAGATAGGATAGAGATATCTTATTAGAAACAAATAGCTGTTACGGTACTAATTAGTTACATGAAATTAATTATAATAATGTAAAATAGCACGTTCCCCTTTCCTTTTTTTAATCCATGGAGAATCCTATCTGAAATTTTGAGGCAAAACAGCCTCCCTGAGGCACAGCACTGAAATGGAGTGCCAGAAACCTGTCTGGGAGACTTCTCAGGATCCCTTCCTCTAACAGCTAATTACCTTAGAGAACTGAAAAGGAATGAAAGAAATTGTTCTCTGTAGCTGCCCTCTGCATCTTACCATATAGCAGCGTTACATGTAAGAGCAAGAGGAGAGGCACAGCTGCAGGGACCTCACTTTCTCTTTTGTTTTCTTCCCTAGAGAGCAATCTCCCAAGAGGACTTAAATTCAGTGCCGATTCACAGATATCTCCTCCCCTGCCAGCTGGCTCACTGCAACTATCCTATTCAGCAGCTCATTCCTCTGGGAGAGTAAAGCATATAAGCCTGGCTTTATGAAGATAAATAAACTATTCAGGATGAGGGGCAACAGACACAAACTGAACCACAGGAAGTTCCACCTGAATATAAGAAGAGAGGCTGTGGAGTCTCCTTCTCTGGACACAGTCCTGTCTGACATGCTGTAGGGGATCCTGCTTGAGTAGGTGGCTGGACTAGATGATCTCCAGAGGTCTCTTCCAACCTCAACCATTCTGTGATTCTGCGAACTAGCCACACTTTTTAGAAGATGTAACTACTACTGAAAGTCTTCAGGATATGCCTCAATGCTTGGAAGGGTAGGTCCCTTCCAACCCCAAACTATACTGTAGCCTATAAAAACGGGCTTTACAAATAAGCTGATGTAAGAAATATTTTGCCTGAGTAAATTATTTAGTTGCGTGCGTACTACAAAATCCTGTATCAAGTAGCTTGTCTGAAAGTTTACAGCAAGTTCTAGATTGCAACAAGAATGAAAGCATTATCTGAAGGGTGAGATAAAACTGCCTCCTTTCCCCGGATTATTACCCGATGTTACACAAATTCAAGATTGTATCATTGAGAAAAACACTGTACTCAGTGTGAACATTTCAGTTCACAACATTACAGTATTCCAAGCTTCTACAGAAGTCTTGCTTTTTAAGGCCTCATTTTCACAATGCCTTATTTTTACAGTGTGTTTTCTCCTGTAGTCAGTATTAACAGCTCACTAATCCACTTCCATGATTTGGCACTGCTACACTGCAGGTAGTTCCTGGAAAAGATTACTTCTGTAAGAGTGAACGAAAGGCCTCAGTGACGCACAGAAAAAAAATCTTCCTCTGCAATGACATGCTACTAGAAAATGCTTGGTATATCTACACAAATATCCCACAGAACTTGGGCAAATGAGCATCTCCCAATACTACAACTTTTAGTAAGTCTTGCCAGCATGAAAATCAGGCTGTGATTCCCCAGGGAGTGACCACTAGCTCAAGGCCAAACTGAACTCACTCCTTCAGAAGCGCTGAAAAAAGTTGCCTATGAAAGGGCATCCTGAGATTTCACAGCATGTCTTGTTAGCCAAATTGGATCCTCAGAGACCTTGTAAATTGATGGTTTCCAACTAAGTATAATGAGATATGCAAAGGTAAACAGGATTCTGGAAAAACATATTAACCCACTGCTTCCAACCTGCCTTTAGAGACCTCAGGCTTAACTAAAATTCTGAAGAACTAAAATTCTGATGTCACACATCCTAGAAGTTTACATGGGCATAAAAAGTGTGCAACCATGGAAATGCAGTAGAGGGCAAGGAGATGCTAGAAGAGCCCAAATACCTTGCCATATTTTTTTTTAACTCAACTTTATATTACAAGAGCTAATCCTTTAATGTACAATTTCCACATAAACAGTAGTTTACTACATAGCAACAATATCCAAATTTGTAAATTTCTTTGACAAGTGAATATATTCTTAGGAGTCCTCTGGTATTTCAAAGGTGAAACAGTATTGTGAGAAACATGACACTGAAGAAAGCTAATATAAATCAAAGTATTCCTCACCAATTGTGCCAGTTCTGACTCTCAAACTGTACGAATGGAAGCAAATGCTATGATCATTGACTATGCTATGAATATTTTGACATTTACACAAAGAAAAATCTATTCTGCAATGAATTATTTCCTGTATTAGAGGATAATGCACTCACATTGTTTAACTTCACCCATCTATCACAGGCCACTAACTTCAGAGCACGAAAGAAAAAGAAAATAGAAAATTTTTCAAGAATTAACTCAAAGAACCTACTCAAAAAGCCAGTCAGCCTGCCTTCCTTTCTCTCTCAATTGCTGTGCAAGAAAGCACAAGTTAGATTCCTGCAGTGAGATGGCATGGATTTTCTACACCCACATTATATATTACTATGTAAGAATGAGCCTGAAAACATGTATACATACATTTAGTAGAATTCAAAAATAATTGTTTTTAATACAGAAGGATTATATTAAAAGCCCGAAATGCAACAGTCTCTGATGGATCACTAAGATATTACTTTGGTGCTTAGGGTCAAAACATTAGCAACATCAGAACCCCCACAGAATGAGGGCAAAAACAAACTCATTTTTATGCATTCTACTAAAATTCAATATAGAGGAACATGAATGTTTGGGTGGGAGTGTGCATACTTGTGGTACTTCTCAGCAAATAGTTTGTTGCTGACCAGAATCAGAGATCCTCAATATCCTTATTACATTTCCACACCTATAATAGTCTGCCACTTCTCTACTTGACTTAAACAAGAAATGCATGTTTTCTATTTTTTGTCAAAAAAAAAAAAAAAATATACAGAACAGTTACTGCTAACCAGTAATGCAAAATATCTCCAATATTTCATTTTCTTTTTAAGGCTCGAAAGACTTCTTGGAATCAATGATTTACTAAAAAGATAAAAAGATGGACCAAATTTCTGTTTGCATTTCTGAAGAACTAGATACAAATACATATACCGCTTTCTTGCTTAAGTTTGTTTGCAGTATGAAAGCCCTAAGATTTAATGTTTTTGGAATGTTTTTGATATCGTCATTACAATAAAAACAGTCTATACACTTTCATCTAAACTGTCAACACATGCATTCTTGTAAAGTACATAAACCTAATAAAATTTATTATTATTCACCTCTCCAAAATAAATCAGTATCTCTGTAAGTTGCTCAGAATAAATGATTTTTTCAGAATTAAAAAAAATATATAAAAGATGTCCATTATAATTTTTACATAATATTCACTTAATACATTGCATTTTTCTTTGTTTTGTCTCTCTAATACACCAGGGAATACTTCCTTTCCTTAAAGACTGCAAAAACATACTCAATTTTTGCTGAGAGATATGTTAACAGGAATTACTTAAGAGGAAGCAGAGGATATGCAACCAAAATAGCATATAAGGCACAGTTTTAGGAAAAAGAACAATCATGCCTCACAGCTCATTTCTTTCCAATGATAGTCCTGCAATGACAGAGCTGTTACATAGGCTAACTTCTGTCATCACAGTGGGTTATCACAGTAGCATCACCATAACTGCCACTTATCCCTCTTTGCTTTAAAATATACAAACCCTAATACTTGTATTCTGAAGAAGATGTTCTATTTGTTTTCTTCCCTTAAACAAGCAGAGTTTCTTTGTTGTAGGGTTTTTTCAGGTAAAATGCTCACATACCTTCCAACTACATTAGTAAGTTTTTAAGTAAAAATGCTCAAGTTTATCTTTAGTCTTTGCGGTTCTATACTACTGAATTGCTGCGTGCATTTGACCATTGAAATCTCAGTAGAGCAAACTAGTTGGTCATACTGATGTCTTACAACATCTTTAAATCCAAAGGTTCTAAATTGCACTTTCTGTGTGATGCTGCCAGGAATTACTTCATTCTGCTCTCCAAGGCAGAAGGCAGCAGTCAAGCAGAAAAGAGGCACAGTACTCACTTCACAGTGGAGACTAAAGAAACTGTTGGCTGGCACACAAGGGAGGCACTTGATCTTGTAAGAAGGGCAGAAGGATGCCCATGCAGATCAGAACTGGAATCTAAATGTCTTTTTTTCAGAGACCACTCACACAACCAATTACATGTGATTCAGTTCATCTTTCTCAGGCAAAACAAGTAGGGCTGGAACAAAACTAGAATGCTAAGGAGTTCTTTCAAGTGAAGAGGATACTCACAGTTTAGACTAGAAATCAAAGTTTTGAGCTTTGTGAAAGAGTTGGCTCAATCCCAGACACTTTTTGTAATCTTGAGCAAATAATTTATGTTGCAGGTCAAAAACCTACAAACGCATACCTGACTACTGCCTTTACTGAGGTTTAAGTATGTACTTAAAATATTTTACACTTACAGAAATAACTTACAGAAACAGATCTGATCTTGCATTCTTGTGTCCTTCCACCCCATCTATGCTTTCCAAACCATGGTGCGATATTTTAGCTGAATTTACAGCTCTGTGCAAGTATTCAGGCTTACCAGTACGCTGGTAAATGTTCCATAGCCTAGATTGCTACCCCCTACAGTCACAAATGTCTGTGATTGGAATAACCTCTCTTCCATCTATTATCTATTTGTAATAGGAATGACTCAAACAACTCCAGGTCAGTCAACCCTTCCCGCAGCTGCCGATGGAGAGTCTGAAATATCCATACTCATTTGCAATCACGTTTCCAACTGTTTAATTATCAATTATTAAGATGCTCACCAAGGCAAGAAAGCTTTTCTATAGCTAAAATTTGTCATTTGTCCACACAGCAGCTGCTCGTTTTATTCCATTAAGAAGCATTTCTTCCAGTATTGTCCTGAAGCCTTCCCAGCTGACAGACATGGTTGTGCTGAGAAATCCAGGAATGTGTCAAGAAATTTTATCTCAGCATAGAAACTGGCTTCAGCAGTATTGCTCTTTCCCAAGTTACTCTGCATACTCAAGTGCTGAGCAGCAGAGTACAAGTGCCCACATTTACAATATTCCTGGATCGTATCACGCATGAGGCCGATTGCCCAGTAAGATTTGAATTTCTTATGTTTATTATCCAACCACTAATTTTGCAATCTGGTTTCTTCTGTAGGGATCAGGGATTACACTGCAGGAACACTAGTTCCTGCCAAAGTCTAGGAATCTAACCGAAATACTAACACTACATACTAATATCTAGTATCACAACCAGAAACTTCTTTTCTGTGCTTACAGTGCCATCTAGATAGTGAAGATAATACTATTTCCCTAAAAATACATTACTTGTCTACTTACCAATATTTGTGAAGTATTTTGATCTTATACATTGAAGAAAAGCCAGTATTTTATTAGATATGTGATAATAACACACACACATAAATGCTGAAATCCTCAACTCAATGTGCAGCAGGAGCCAAAAAAAAAAAAAAAAAAAAAAAAAAAAAAAAAAAGCTGGGCTTCATCAGGAAGGCTATTGAGAAAATGACATTTTGCAATATTCAAAACCTTAGCGTAACCTTGATGTTTTGAGTGCTGTGCCTAGTTCTAGACTTTGCATCCTTAGGAGGACACAGCAGAGCCTGATAAAGAGAAGAGCAACTAAAATGAATGGGAGGATGGAGCCTTCTCCACAAGGACAAACTTCAGTATGGAGAGAAGGTACCTTAGGGTTAATAACACTGAGTTTTCTGAAATCATGAAGGCAGTGGAAAAGGTGAACATAGAACCGTTACACACCGAATCTTTCAATACTAGAGCTACAGAGAACTCAGTGAAATTAGCAGGAAATTGTTTAATACAGATAAAAGAAAGTACTTCTTTACACAGCAGTTAGTGAACTAACTGCCACGGGAGGTGGTAAAGACAAACAATATCCTGGAAAAAAATTAATTTTGTCCATAGCAGGATGGTTTAAGCCATCCTCAGTATTTCTAAAATACAAACACATGGTAATAAACGTGCAATAGTGATATCAGTACAGCAGTTGCCCTTTCAATACATGTAATCAGTCACAAACCAAATTCTAGCAGAACAGGGTTTACAGAATGAAACTTCAAAACATGATATTTTCAAACACAAGAAAATAACTATTTCTCTTACCTGGAAAGAAGAGACAACTGTCCTGACTGACTCACAAACATCTAACTCCAAAAAAGCAGAAGACACATTCCCTTCTAATTAAAGGTGTAAGACTAGTAAAATACCAAATCACCTAGGGCAGGCTGACGTCAAATTCTCTTTATTGCTACGCCTCTGTTAGAGTTATTTGATGACAACAGTCCTATTCAGACTGACTGCTTTAGAGGAATGCTGTATGAAAACTGCACTTCAGCCAATGCTGTAAAATCTTGCTTTTCTATAGCAAAAGCAGTGTGGCTCTATATAGCTATTCATAGAACACCTGCAATCTTACCCCCTTCAAAAGCAGGAATGTTTTGCTAATTTATTTGAGTAAGTGCATGACTGTCTCTTGCGTTAACAAGCACCTATGAGCACAAAATCTTCATTCTCGTACAGTTTGTGAAAAAAAGTTATAACTCAAGTAATCAAACACAACGAAAGCAGCCTCATCCTATAGCTGCATCCTGAACCTAGTCCTTCCTAGATGGTCAAATCAATCAGAGAAGCTCTGGACCACAGTATCATTAAAAAACCCTAAAAACCTCAGAAATAAATAGTCTATTTGCTACCCTCAGGCATGTCACTGGAGCAAATGATGACTATCCAGTAGTCTCAAAACTCTCACTTCTGCGATCAGACTGATGTCTGCCAATTAGCTCAAGCAATACATGGGCTTGTCTTCCTGGCTTCAGAGCAGGCCAGTACCATCACAGTGCATAGTCTTATTCTGGACTGGACAAGAAAAATGGGATGATGAGTATCACTGCTTGATAGCACAGGTTACAGAGGAAAAAAGAATTTAGAGCTACAAGCTACACAATATGTTTTTTAGATACAACAAATGTAACTGATCAAAAATAAACAAAGATGACAAATGAAAGTTACGGAGCAGACTGCAGCTTTGTTTTAGCTAGCAGGTGACACTGTACACCTCAGGAGTTTACAAACCCTTAACAAAACTGTTTCTATGGAAGAGATGACAGGGCTCTCAGTTTTACACAAAAATTAAATTTTTAAAGTGTAGTTGATACGTTGGCTAAAATATTTCAAACATAGCTTTTTCTTTGTTTAGACTTGTCAATAAATGGTTTGGTATTCAAGTGTAACAACCAAAAAGAGCACTTCCAGCCTCAACTAGCTGCCCAACTCTCTTCTGGAGGGAAAAGCACCAGGATCTTAGAGCACAAGGGAGCAGAAAGTAGAGCTGGCTGAGATAAGTCTCATCAAGCAGCAGGTAAGTGTAGCACTCTCCCTTACCCAAGCTAGCTCACTCAGAGCTCTTTAACTGTGCCATGTTTACATATCCTAAGTCTTTGTCATTTCACATGTTAAGCATTTTTTAGCTGCTTTTCTGATAGCAAAATACTTCTTACGTTGTTTTACAACAGCTCAGCGATTCAAGATCTGCTTCTAACATACGGATTAGGAAAAAAAAGTGCAAGATGAAGGATAGTTGGAATAATCCATCTTTGGTTAACATCTTCAGCTACTCAGCCATGCCTCTCAAGGAATATCCATCAGTTTTCCTGCATGCATTTCCATGCCCATTGCTTAAAACAAACCATATCATGCTCTGTGGAAAAGCAACTGGAATGCAGCAAAGACAAAGGAAATTAGCAGTAATACTAAAAGTATATGTATTCCAGGCCTCTATTACAATCTGGTGGAGAGTCAATCAGAAAACAGGTTGCAGACCAGATGTTCGATTTAATGAAAATGAAACTGAAATTATGTTTTACAGGTATGCACAGTAATGGTACATTTCTTGAAAACTCCTAGACGAACAGAGCATTCACAATGGCTACTAGAGAGGACAGAACTCCCATCTATTAAGTACAATTGATCTGTTGCACAGATGTGTTTTCAATGGATTTGCTGGAGGATTATCAAGTAAGTAGCAAGATTCCTTAACCTCTATCATAGTTATACTTTTGCACTACAATTACATTGTACCTCTATATCAGTTTTCTAAAGGAAGTCCATCAGTGCTTATTCTGGTCCTAGAGATACATATATAAAAGCAAATGCAGTGACACTATTTACAGAGTTCCTATTTATAGAGCCATTACTGAATTAAATTTCACAGTTTTATTTTACAAAAAGAAAAAAATCTAAGATGCAAGAGGAATACTAAAATGCTTGCCAATGGAAAAGTTGGGATAATTCTTGCCCTGTCTTTTGACCACTGCATTTCTTTCCAAGAGTGCCCCAGTAGCAACACTACTTCTTCGCACATTACAGAAAAGTCCCCTTAAACTCTGTTTACAATGTCATAGGCATCATATTATGCATAAAAGCTATAAATAGAGCATTTATAATGAACAAGGAAACCCTACTCTACACGACTAGCTATCTTACTTTGGATTTGTTAACAATGTACATTAAATGCACAGACGAAAAAAAAAAATACCTGGTGAGCTCTTCTTTAATCTTCAAGGGTTCATGTGGGTAGAATTTCACTCTAAAGCACATGGTATATGGTGGATGAGCTGTAATATAAAGAAAAAAGATGAGAACAATAGCAAACAACATTGCCTCAGTCACTATGAAGACTGGCCTCTAAAAAAGTGGCCTGAGTGATGATTAAGCATCAGACAGTGAAACAGATAATATATCTTATATATACAAATAAAATAAAATACATGATAAAGGAACCAGAGTATGTGCAAAATACAGATGAACTATGCAAACCAATACACAGCTTTGCACTTCACAGGCTTTACTGCTTGATCCAAGCAGCACAAAACACATTTGGGTTGCTGGCTTGATTTTTGGTTTGGGGGCTTGTTTTGTTTTGTTCTAACTTTCAGTGGACACTTACACTAGCACAGGACACTTAATAGAGCCTTAGTTTTAACAAATCTTTTGTTTGTTTTACAAGAATGTGTCCATGCAAATTTAAGTCGTTGTAATGTACAGTTCTGTAATACTCTGCTTAGTTTTAAAGTTCATTTGTTTTAATGCTGGCACACAGTCAACCTAACTTTCCCGTATCTTAAAGAGATGGTGCCTTTAAGTGAGGAAACAGAGGAAAATTAGGAGACAGGGGCAAACAGAAATTACAGCGGCCAAGGAAGGAAGGAAACTGTTGGAACAGAGAATTACATTTAAATAAATGTAATTCATAACAGTAATTATTAAGCTACTGGTACATTTTACTATAGCATCTTCTAAGCTTATTAGCTCATTGGTTTGCACAAATTACATACAGAAGTTCTACAATCGTGAAATTATTGGAGCCACTTAGACTGCAGCATTTACTTGTACACTGCAGTTTTCCTCAAATGAACCTTTGGATATCACATAGTTCCACGTGATGCACAAAAGCAAAAGAAAATAAAAAAACATTACATTTTTTGTCATTGTTGCTATCCTTTGGAGTGTTTGACCACTTTTCAAGATGAAGAAATACTTTTCTCTCCCAGGACTTCATGTTGCACTTAATTTTAATATGGTCAGCCTCAACAAAGAGCTATTGATTTCTCTTTTTTTCATTTACATAACTACTCATTTCAGATACAGGGAGAAATGTCAGAAGAAAAGAGGATGAAGACATGAAAAATACAAACAAAGGGAAAAAGAATAAGAAAGGAAAAAAGAGAAATACACAAGAGGGAAAGGAGAAAAAAAGAATTAAGCCTCATGTGTTCTCTAGTCATGATTTGAACATTCAGGCAAATCAAATCTGAACAAGGTCACTTGTTCAGAAGGTAAGGGGAAATCAGACTATGTTCTGTGGGCTTTGGCGTCTTAGATGCCAACAGAATATTTTCTTAAAGAAACTGGAAATAGGTTGAAAAATAGAGCAAATTGTTATATCCTCGAGGTGTTCCATCAGGGCAAACTAGAAGATAAACTAAATTCAATGTACCAGAACAAAAACAAGTAAAATAACTATTGAGAGATGTGTTGAGAAGTCACACTGCATAGGTAAAACAGAAGATAATACAAGTCATTCTAAATACCTCTGTTTCTTAACAGCCTTCTAAAAACTGAGCAAGGGAAAAAAATCTTCACTTTCAAAATATGGCTCTGCTAATCAAACTTGATATAAGAGCCAACTTGTATTAAAGGAACTGGAGCTACTTCTCAGAGAGAGAGAAAGAGAGACAGAGAGAGAAAAAGTCCTTTTAAAGCTGACATTTTGATTCTGGTCCTTAATATTTTCACATCACAAAGAAAGAAAGAAAAAAAAAAAAGGTGCAAGAGTTCCAGCAGAAGAGCCAAATTCTGGCAGTATGTGGTAACCACAAGAGAACAACAGTTGTCCCATACATAGAGTATCATAGCAAGGGCATGTATGGATGGGAAAGGATGACATGCACTGCACTAAAGAATAGCCCACATTAATAGAAAAGTCTGATATAAGTTCAAGCAGAAATGCAGTATGTGATGGGAGAAGCATACCAACTCGCAGCATACGCAGAATCCAGATGGTTCATTAAGGCAGTTTGAAGCTACTTTGCAAACCTTTCCTTAGACTCAAGCTTCTGAGGCAACATAAGTTCTCAGAAGTGCAGCAAGGAATATAAAACAAGGCTGCGGCAGCTTGCTAAATGTATGTCCCTTCTTAGCAACACCTGCAAAGTTGTCACAATTCTGACCTGTAATTTGAAACTTTGAAAAGAACATGATCTTGTCTATCCAATTCCTCATCTATCCAAGTCATCTCCAGGTATATGGTAACAAGGTCTTTTCTGTTGCTTCCTGTCCCCCAGCCAAAAAAAAAAAAAAAAAAAAGAAAAAAAAAAAGAAAAAAAAGGGCATAAACAATGAGCTTTGAAAGAGGAGGGAAGGAAGGAGGAAAAATCCACACAACAAGCCCCTTTTCTCTCCATTCTAATTTTAAAATCAGCATAAACTTCGTGTTCCCCCCAAATCCTCTTGACTATACATAAACATTTAAGGTCTTTGTCTCATGAGTCTTAACAGTACTGGAGAAAGACACAAGAGAACCTCATATTCTTTCAATCACTATATTCTTATGACAGAAAGCAAGACAGGCAATGAATTGTAAAAGCCCAGGAGACAAGACTGTGACACCAGACAGTCCCCCAATTCCTTGAAATCAGAATTACCTTCCACCATTTACTCCCACAACAAAGTGTAAACAAAAACAACAACAAACCCTCCCAAACCAGCACACGATTTTCAAAAGAATATTCCTTCAGCCCAAAACTTGTTTGAATACAATGAATACTTTAAAATAGCTATGAGCCTTTTCTTTCAGAGTGGTCCTTTATCTGTCAGATAAGGAGCAGCTGGTGTAGCGAAGTGCCCAAGGCTTTGTCAGAATTTCCATCACAGGCTTTGACTTCTTACTAAAAAAGATTCACAATTATCATCATTTCAGAGGATTTTAATGTGGAAAATTGTGCTGGCTGCAACTCTATTACAATAGGGCTATTACCTTCCCAGTTTATGCGCTAACACCATATAAGAGATGAAGACAAAAGAATAAAACCTACTTGAAAGATATCACACACTGAAACCATTGACTGCAGTAAACAGTGATCTAGTCCCTCATGAAACAGCTATATACACAGCCTAGGTTTCCAGGCAACTGACTGTATTTTTTAAAGATTTATTTCAGTTGCCTTCAGTTAATGCAAGCTGTCCTATGTATGCTAAATAATAAGGAGTTCTTAGCTGAACTAAACCTCTAACATCCTAGCTGGACTAAGAAGCGCTATGGGAGTTTCACCCCTTGGCACAGATACTAATGTGTACATGAATTTCACGCATGCTCTTGTTTTTAAGCTAGGCATCCCGAATTATTCAAGTCTTCAATGCACTTGAAGGCTTACAAGGAATGTGAAGCCTAAGAAAAAATATACATTCATACAATCATTTTGTACATAGAAGGACAAATTTAAAAGCTAGAGAAGCACCACCTACATAAGAGAAAAAGTCTTAAAAAAAGTGAAAAAAAACGACTGAAGTTCTAGAAATATGAACCAAAGAGGAAGAAGGATTGAGGTTTGCATCTGCCACTTTCAGAAAGGTTGGTTGGTTGTTTTTAACAACCTGCTTTCTAACCAGCACAAACACTAGCTCCTCCAAGGAGCTATTTTGACAATATTTATTTTTTTACAAATGGACACTGAAGGCTAAAAGGAGGTATCTAACTTATCTTCATAGTCCTGAGAATGCACTATGGCAGAAAACTTCCAGTATCTTTATTTTGAGATCATGTATTCTCTGAACTACATTATCCTACTGAAAGTCATGATGCAATAAAAAAAAAAAAAAAAAAAAAAAAAAAAAAAAAAGATATCCAAACAGTCTTTAAATTCACTGAAGCTACAGAAGGATCTATAAAGGACCACTACAATATGTGCTGCTGTTTCCATATACATTTTCCCTTAGCAAGTAAATCAGTTTATCCATATCGTTTGTTGAACACATTCAAGATAGAATACTAAACAGTACTTTTATTTTTGCGTAAGAGACATCTGATCTATCATAAACCTCAAATTGTGGGGTCTGCCTCACAGTACTCAAACAGTTTTGGTACAACACAGGGCAAGGCAGATTTTCCTCAACTAGTTATCAAAATGATTTCAAGTTTTTATAGGAGAAGAATATAGGCTATTCAGCTTAGTGCCCGCAGAATCATACAAAACTTCTTGTTTTAACTGTGTAGGGATTTACAAATGTTGTATTTGGTTATACTTTTTAAAAAAAATCTGTACTGAAACATCAGTATCTATCAAAATTTGTTGATAGATAACAGATTTAATATTCTGTTATGGAGTGTGAACAACTCTTATCTCTGAACCTGGATTTATTTTCCCTCGATCACTACATCTCCCTTCACATTTCACAACAGCATTAGAGATGAAGGAAATTAAAGTGGCCTGACACAGCAGAGTAATCTCTTTGCATCATCTGAGAAGCAAGACAGTGAAAAAAGCATGTAAATTTTGATCACATGCACATCAGAGCAGCAGAACTTACTTCTTCCACTTTCACCATATTGTATTCTTTTCTTAGAAAGAAAAGGTTGCCACAAACAACACTCATGTAGTTGGGCATTTCCCACAAGACAGGATAGCTGCATACTTATTACAGAAAATAACCTTAAAATGAATTTTTAAAAAGAAGTCTTTAAATCTCTATCCTTTACTTACACTTTACTGCTGATGTGATCAGTAAAAATCACACTAAGAATCTCCTAGACAGAAAACTAGTCAAAAATTGTGAAAAGATGGCAATATGGAGAGGAACTTCATCACTTAAGATCTGGGGGAGAAAGCAGTCTATTCAAAAAAAAAAAAAAAAGAGAGAGAGAGAGAACAGGGAAAATAGATTTAAAAAGGCCTTTGCCTAGAACACAGACATGCAGCTACCTTAGGCAACCTCACAGAGGTTTTAAATACATTATTGGAAATTGGTTCTGCTGATGAACATAGCGAAGTATGAGACTTACAGGCAGCAGTCAGTGGCCACCGATTGACTTCCCGCCATGACAAACAAGACTGACAAAGGTTCAGGACACTCCCTGCAGGCTAAAACAGAGAGTTTCCTTTCTCAGGAAATTAACAGTAAATTATCAGCAATAAAAACTGCTGAGGCACAACCTTAGAATTTACATACCATGTTATCACACAGACAACACTTCAGCGAGAGCGGAAAATCAAAACGTAAATGCTAAGACCATAAAAATGCTATGCCTTCATTCTTCTTGTGTTCCACCAGCACAAACTGGAATCAGGCTTCATATGTCAAGTAACACAACCTAAAATATGCTGGAAGATTCTTTCTCTTATATCCCAGTATTACTAGATAGGAACTTAAATAAAGTTTGCCATCGTTAAAGAAATTAAAATTTTATGTTCAAAGCTCTCTATATAGGTCTGCTCTATCTTACATACTGTACATAGAAATGTACAGCTGCAGAAACGGAATCTTTGTACAACATGACCTTATACTGGGATTATGTCTGAATCATCCAGGTATAACTGACTGCCAGGAGATCCAGTATCCTGTAATCTGGAGTACATCACTACTCCTGGCCTTTCTCTTCCACTCTGAGTACTTGACGACACTGTGCTCTGTGAACAAACACACTGAAAAATTTGTTACTGTGCTGGGGGAAAATTAAATCCCCCACACATGGCATCTGAGATCAAGCACACAGCACTTTGCTATTTTTGCTACATGTATCCAAGTGCTTCATAATCTTATTTTATTTCCATTAGTCAATTGAATTTAGAACATTTAAAATCATTAATATTAACTACAGCCTACTCTTGCATCAGAGAAAATAAATGTCCATTCTGACAAAACAGATCATTCTACTGTTCACTGAATTCCTTAAAGGTGAAGAGAGGAAAGAAACCCTCCACTTAATACACTCACTGTAAGTAACATTCTGTCACATCTCCCAGAAATCACACACACTTAATATATGCTCTATTTACCAGACACTTCACTGCATTTGTTTTCACATTTTCCATCTACTATTAATTTCAGTCTTCATCTGGGTCACTTGAGATTCTTTTTACATGAATATTGATAATCTATAAACTAGCTTCTGAGTCTGAATCGTTTCATAGTAAACTAAGTATTTTTAGACAAAATGCAAATTAACCGTATGTGCCTTTAGAAATTACTTGGAAATTTACTTTACAAACGACTTAGAAATTATTATATTAAGGTAGTACAGGAGTGAACAAGGAGAAAAATAGAAAAATAAATCAAGAGGCTTCTGATATGAAATGCTTTTAAAAGAAAGTGCCTTTGAAACTTGCAGAAGAGAAAGATACATTCATCATCTGCATGGATGCTAAATGTAATATCCTTGTCTTGTCCCCCTTAAAGGGTTAAGGATGTAAATCCTGCATCTGTGACAAAAAATAAAGTCAAGTTACACTGGTATTATTCTGAATTTGCTTATGAAAAACTAAACCAACCATATATTTAACAATATTTCTATGTCCTATGTCTAAAGTTGCTAACAAAACTCCTTCATTGGCCTCAATTTTATTCGGGAGAGACCTGTCACTTTTCACAGTGATAAATAAGCTCATACTAGCTGCACTTTATTTTGCTTTTTTCTATGAATCTGTTAGTGCTCAGAGCTCCCACTGGGATTCTATTACAAAAGCCACACAAGTCCTCTGATGAGCCCAGTACATTACAACATACATGTAATTTAGGGAGTACCTACTACTGATCCCATCTAGGCAACATCTATATCCAGAGAGAGTTGTTTTCAATAAACCAAAACTCTCTCAGAGCACCTATTGGCAGAGCTCCTGCATATGTTGCTATGCAAAGTGCAACAAGAAGCATGAGCTCTTACGCTTTACTAGGGGAAAGTAATATTATAAATACAGAATGGAGGATACTTTGAGCAGAAAACTAGAACTACTGTTCTACTTTTGATGTAATGTAATTTGTAATTATTAGTCCTCCGTTCTTCCTTCCTCAGGCCTGCGGATGAGCTACTTAGTTTTAGTTTGATATTCTTGATCTTGCTTATTTTTACTGGAGGATACTCCAGCTAGTTAGATACTAAATGTAACAGTTCTTATCTAGCATGTTAAATAAAGGTGTACGTGCATATGTGTACATGTGAACACATCCTGCATTACTCAACACTGCAGTATTGATGGAAGAATTTATCAAAGCATTCCATGTATTTCAGCCAATACCCAGGATTGTTTTTGCTCATTAGCTAATTTCTTTAGCCTTATCACATTTTAAAATAATAAATACATTATCTACCACAAAATAGGCAGCTCATACTCATGCTTAAAAAACAAAACAACTGCATATAAAGACGCATATGGATGAAATTCACCTTCATGTCACCAACTAAGCAGGTTGACAACAGATTTTAATAAAACAAGAAGCTACTCTCAGTGACCTAATTCAAGTCTTCAGGGACTGTCAAATGAACGCTACCTTCAGCTGCTGGATTTAAACTTCAGAGCATCGAGGTAGTTTTGTTTACTGAATCACTTTTCACAGTTGGCCCACTTAATGGAAAAGTCAAGCCAGACATAATATAACATTTCAAAAGCAATTTAAAAGATACCTTCTTTTTTCTTTTTTTAAAAAAAAAAAAAAAAGAAACAATGGCTGCAATTTTCTGCTTGTCTCTAGCAGGAACTCAGCACTTAAACAACTATTGTGTAGATTTGAGATTACTCGACTGTAACCGTGATTTAAAACTAATGCTCTCTCTTGCCAAGAGGTTGTGGGGAGTAAGGAGGGAGAAACAAAATCAAACAAAAACCCCCAGAGGTTGATTGACACACTCCGTATTTTATTGCAATCTACATGGCTGTATTACATGTGACTACAAAATTGAGCCATAACACACAAGTCTTCTTATCCGACATGTCATTCCACACATCAGCTGGCCTCTAACTCTAGCTTTGAGCCACAAGGGAAAGATCTTGATGTGCAGAGCTGTGAAATGATAATGAAATGAAGGTATCATGGATTTTGCAGGGCTGAAATGATGTGAAAGGCCTCTTTGCAGCAGGAAACAAATAAAGCACGTTCTGAACAAGTGCAAAGAAGCAGAGTAAAACCTTTAGCCATTTCAAAACCAGGTACCAGAATAAAGACATGAGCTACCAACACTCACATTTCATTTGCTTGAAGATGGACTTGCTGGGATCAAGCCAGTGCTAGAAAGGAAGAACAGAGATCAGAGGTTAACACAGAGCAGGAAACATCTCTGAAGAGGTACACGGAACTAAAAATAAAACCAAGAATTTCGTTTTCAGTGAGGTGCACAAAAATTGAAAAAAAACACCCCCGTGCTGTTTTATCATTGTAATTCCACTATATAAATATAAATGATATAACTACTGTTTATTAGATGTTGTCAGAACAACAGAGTAAGATGTTAAGGAACACAGGGTCCACTGATTAATTTGCAGCAGACACTTCAGTCTTAAAACCATCAGTCATTTTTCCCAGAAAAATCGTCATATTGGACTTTAGACAGAATATTCAGAAACTTTTACACCCTCTGCTCACTAACGTTGTCTTACACAGTCTTTATAACTAATGTATGTATAATTACTGTACTCTCAACCAGCATCCTCAGAATCTTTCTAAGTACTGGAAATCTGAAAGGGAAGAGTTCACTTTTCCATAATGTACAACAGAGAGGTATGGAATACTACCAGTAAATAATACGTTTACAACTCTGCAGGAAAGAAATTGCAATGGAAGGAAATTTTTCATGTTTTGTTTCTCCTGGCAGATAAAATCAGATGCTTCTATGCAGAAAAACTAGATTTGTATTTCAGTGAAGAGCCCCAGCACAACTCCTGCTAACACTATTAATAAGCTGAACTGTTCAGGAGGATATTTTGATTGACAGAAGAACAGGCTGATATTCAAGTGCCACTTCTGACCACAGCCAGCAGCATTTGTACTAGGATTTTTCCTGTAAGCAAAAAAATCTCTACACTAAAATGAGATTTGTGCTGCAGAAGCAGCTGGTAAAAAAGCACACTGTTCAGTCTTAATAAGCATAATCAACATTGAAAGGCCCTGCACCAAAGGGTTCATTTTTAACTCTTTACATTCAACTCTAGCAGAATGAATCCTCCAGTTTACCACAAAAGAAACCTTAGAATTTTTAAAACCACATTTAATATAAAAAAATATCTTACAACGGCTATACTTTTGCCTCATAACATATAGCAATTTTACTATGGAGAGGTGCAAGAGGAAGCTATTTTCGAGGAACCGTTAATAGGTGACAGAAAATTGCTATTTTTAAAAACATGGTGTCTCAAGAACTCCGTCAAATTCAGCTCTAATTATAAATTCTTTTTCTTGAACAAAACTTTGTGCAAAACAAACACCTTCGAAAAAATATTTCCAAGTATCACAGCTTGTGCCACAGCTGCTCAGAAACTCTTGTACATATTTAATGACAATACTGGAGATAAGTACTGCTACATGTTTCTGTTTGAAGCTCACTTATCAGAGTTAGACTGATTAGGAACCCCAGTATGCAACAAGCAAACAAATCAAAAAAAAAAAAAAAAAAAAAAAAAAAAAAAAAAAAAACGCATAAAAATCACCCCACCCAGACCAAATAAGGCAACATCATTTCTTCTGCTTCCTTCTCTCCCCAATTTATCTCACACCAAAGAACAGGATATTACAGAAAAAAAAACAAAACTGAAAAAACCAATGTATATGACACCAAATCACCAGAAATATCTAGCCCGTCCGACTCTTTTTCAGATCAGAAAGATATACTATTTCTTTATTTTGCTCTGAAGAACAGTGAAGGAATAGAGGTGAGTATTCACAAAATGTAAAGTAATTAAGGAAAGTTGTTGGTGCTTGCAGTACCTTATAGCTATATAATCTAGAATGCGTTAACAGATAGGAATCCAGACAAAGCACACAGATATGCAAGTTCTTCTTCCTATCATATTCACAGAATCACAGAATGGTTGAGGTTGGAAGGGACCACTGGATATCATCTAGTCCAACCCCCCTATTCAAGTAGGGTCACCTAGAGCATGTTAAACAACATCTCATCGAGGCAGGCTTTGAGTATCTCCAGAGAAGGAGACTCCACAGCCTCTCTGGGCAACCTGTGCCAGGGCTCTGTCACCCTCACAGTAAAGAAGTTTTTCCTTATATTCAGGTGGAACTTCCTGTGGTTCAGTTTGTGTCCATTGCCTCTTGTCCTCCTGCTTGGCACCACTGAGAAGAGTCGGGCCCCATACCCTTGACATCCTCCCTTCAGATATTTATCACAGAAGTATCATAGAATTGGTAAGGTTGGAAGGGACCTCTGGAGATCATCTAGTCCAACCCTCAAATGATTGTCCACACAGGGGTCGAACCCACAATCTTGGCATTATTAGCACGACACTCTAACCAACTGAGCTTATACACACTGATCAGATCCCCCCTCAGTCTTCTCTTACCCAGGCTGAGGAGGCCCAGCTCTCGCAGCCGTTCCTCATTGGGCAGGTGCTCCAGCCCTCTGATCATCTTTGCAGCCCTATGCTGGACTCTCTCCAGGAGCGCCATGTCTCTCTTCCCATACTCACCCTTTCTGCACCACGATATAGGTGGTCCTAGATGAGGCACCAGACAGCAAAGAGCAACTTGGACAGTTAGCAGTGCTGTACTGTTCCCATAGAATTGAGAGTTGAGGTGTTTTTCCACTATTTTCATCTAGCAGAAGCACAACACATTTTGTTTGATTTCTTTTTCTCTTTTTAAAAGGCCAGGCTGAAATATCCACTCAGACAAGGTCAGGTTTCATGGTTATTTATAAAAGTCAATCACCTAGAAACTCAGACGCAAAAAAAAAGTATTTTTCAAATATGAAACCTTTAAATAATTTATCATATGAATAACAAAAAAGGGCAAACTGGCCAGAACAACTAATCCAATTATCTTTTTTATTCAATTATGAGAATTTAGAAGTGACTCTGGTAAGTAGTGAAAAACATCCCTGAGCATCCTATAAAACAGGCTATGCTAGTATCACAGAAAGCTACAAGACCCTGGCGCATATCACAGAATCAGTAAGGTTGGAAGGGACCTCTGGAGATTACCTAGTCCAACCTCCCGAAGATTTCCCGATGCTTGTTCCACTAGGGCTTGAACCCAGGACCTTCAGCATGTAAAGCAGATGTGATAACCACCACACCATCTGTCTACCCCCAAAAGCAGATCATATTCCTCATACAGTACACAAAACCTCAGCAACATAGATTTAGTTAATATATCTGGAAGCGAATATTTGTTTCACTAAGATATGACTTCCATGGGTTGAAAATGGACTGAAAAAGAAAAAAACAATTTAGCAGGCTAGATTTTCCCTCTCACATCAGGGAACCAATAGGCAGTTTACAGAAGCTCACATTTGTGTGGTGACCTTCTGATGGTGGAAGATTACAAACACGTAGGCAATTCAGCTGAATCTTCTAGAAAATTGAGCAGTTACCTTATAATTCGTGGAGATATTCAAAGACAGGGCAATTAGGCGCCTAATGTTGAGTGTCAGTGGAAGATAAACACTAGTACTTGCTAGTACTTCTGAAAATAGCCATTCCCGTATTTGCTTGCGTATTTCAATTTGAGTTTTAAGAAAGATTTCCCCTGAGAACTTATCTTTCAGCCTAACAGCCTTAACTATTAATAATTAATAACTGTCCTTTGTCTGTACTACCAAGTATTCATGCTATATTTATTCCAAGATTAATTAGCTGTTACAGCTAGGGCCAGATTAAGGTTTCTGTAAATTCATCCAAGGGTTTTTTCAGCAATTTTCAATTCAAACGGGCTTCACTGTGCAAAATGTTTTTTCTACTTATCTTTTTTCTTCTTTTAAATTTTTCTGAATTAAAATAAAAATCATCAAGTGAAAAAGGAAGCTCTGATATCTCACTTTAATTTAGCTTGTCAGGCTAAAGTATTTAATACCTTCAGATACATTATTGCTCTACTCTATGTCACACTACCTTGCAGAAATAGACTTCAGGTGTCTCAAATTCTAACACCTCATTAGACAAATAAACAAACAAGCAACACAGTCAGATACAACCCTGGAATCAAAGGCCTGAACTCAGAACTCCTCTCCTTCCAGTGAAGTGTGCAAGCCAGCAAATTAAAAGCAAAACAGAATAAAACAAAAACAAACAAAAAAATCTTACACAGCTGTTTTTGGCCTCATGAACTGCACACTGTTGTTGTCCATACACAACAAGCTGGATGATGGCAAGTGCCCTCATCTCAGGTTAACTTTATACACAATGGTTCAAAACAGCAATGAGAAGCCATTCCTGCAGAGACTTTGCCTTCCTTTTCCTCGACAGCACACCAGCAATATGGTCATTGCCCAAAAGACAGGAGAAGACTCCGATCCTAATCCAGCTATTAGGTATTACTGAGGAGCCTGTGAGGAAATTCAGGTTCAGGGCTGCCCACTTCTAATCTCTTCTGCCTAAAGAGGTTGGATGGGAGATAGGTAACAAAATAGTCTGCCCAGAAGTCCTGGCAGAAGCAGGAGGCAGAGCTAAAGATACTAAAAGACCCTGAAGAGCAAACACATGCCACACCTACAGAGTTTTGGTACTTCAAGTGTCAGTGGTGAGTAAGCAAAGTATTTTGGTTATAAAATATGCTTAAAATTGGTTTCTGGATCTTCCCCTCAGCTAATTAAGAGTCTCTCTGACTAAGGTTTCATTGAGACAGCATGCTGTGTTTTGAACTGGAGCACTTTTAGTTTGTAAATACACCCCTCACCTCTGCTCAGCATTTAAGTGGCACTGAGTAGTCATTAGTGAGGCCAGGTGTATGCTTGCCTACACACAAGTGCTGAGCAGCTGATGTGTTATGAGCTTCCACAGCAAAAGCTCAGAGGAACAAGGACACAACAGAAGGGTAAAAGCATCATCCTGGAAAGCTTATTATTAAACTCTGAGAACACTGATGTGGTTCTATCAAAGACACTTCAGCCCACAAACTGTTTCAAATGAAGTCATTTACCGAGAAGCTCAGACAGGACTGAGTTTGGTCTCAGTACAGCATAATTTAAAACTCTAAGAAGGTAAGAGGACGCTGTGTCCCGTACCTATTTTCATAGTCTTTGTCAGGTGTAAATATAATTCCTGTACTGTTCTTCCTCCACATTGTAACAGCACAGCCACTCTCCAGTGCAAAGATGTGTGCTTCTGGCTCCTTTTTCTCTTCCTGTCAACCCTTGTATTAGACTGGCATTAAAAAAAAAAAAAAAAGAAAAGAAAAAAAAAGTGCTTCTAAGGCTTGAGACTTGACCATAAACCCAGTGAACTTGGTGAAAAAACTCCCTCCTCCTTTAATAAAATAAGCTTTTGAATCAGGCCCATAGTTTGCAAGAGGAGCAGCAATGAAGGGGCAACCACAAGTGGCCATAACCCAAGAATACTGAAATCACCCTCAGCAAGCAATAGTCAGTCAACTGCTCAGATGTGCACACAGTGAAACAGAATTAGAAGAACTTGCAGATATCACAAGAATATTCTGGCCAGGCAAGATTTTTTCTTTTTCTTTTTTTTAAAAAAAACTTTTAAGGAACAGAACAGAGCAGGAAAACACAGTGATGCACACGAATATTGCTAGAGCAGTAACAGAAGTTAACCTTATTTAAACCTCAACTCTATATTAATCTTTACAATAAATACCTCAAATACCTTACCTTCTTGAAAGAAAAGTAAACTGAAAGCAATCTGCTTTAGCCCCAAGGCAGTATCTTCCACTTGGTCACTGCCTGCCAAAAGTCAGACTCAAACAACAGTGACAGTACCCAAGGTTAATGGAGAGTTCAGAGAGGTTAATTGGGTGCCCACTCTGTATCAGCACAACAGATGCCAAATGACAATGGCAGCTGTATGTCTCCTTATTTATGCCCAAGGGCTAACACCATTTTTTTTTATGCCTTGAAGAACCTCTTAGTAAAACAAGAATATTAATATTTTCTGTTGCAGTAAAGGAGCTGTTCCTCCCTACTGTCTCAGAATTAGGGTATTGGCCCTGGTCAGTGGTATGTTACTCAGAGAGAAACAATGTACATCACTATCAGGGAAATTAATCTTGTCCAGAAATAATGGCCCACACTGGAGCAGAAGCAGCTGTGGTATATGTGATGCAATTTTAGGCTAGAATTTATTATACAGATTTCCAAGTTCTCATTCCATTTTATACTGAAATATTCAGAGACCCTCCAGTGAGGTAAATCAGTGTAGTTCAACCGATCCATAACCTCTACACTCCTAAAATCAACATATTCATGCATGCATGACCTGCCAAGCTTTCTCAACCAACAGTTTCACAATTGATAGACAAATCATCTTGATCCTTATTAAAACAGCCTGCACAGTGATTTGGTTTGCAAGGTTAGTAATCTTCAAATAAACTAATTCAGTTAGTAAAATACTAATGCTGAATTAGATGTGTGTGCACATTTATGCTACAATTCATCGATTTCAAATTTTGCTTATTACATAAAAACACCTCTACTGGTAAAAATAAATATCTGTTTAGCTCAGTACTCTGTCTCTAAAAGTGTCCTGAAGCAAATGCTGAGAGAAAGACTGCAAGAACAGAACTCCTGGAAAAGAATAATAGCACTGCATCCACTGGGCTTTTGGAAACAGCTTCCATTACAATTTGTTTGTTAGTCTTTCTGGACTTCCACCAGTTTGTCTAAACATTTATTTTTTGAAAACATTCTTTCATTTTTCTGGCAGTAATTCTGCAATTATGGACAGTATTAAAAAAAGCACTTGTTTGCTCTACATCAACTGCTTTGTAATTTCGTTAGGTGCATTTTAGTTGTGCTGTAAGAATTCCTTAGTAGTTTTTCCCTAGTCACCATCTCCAAGCCATTTTGTTTCATATCTTCTCTCTCTCTCTCTGCATTTCCTCTTTTCCCAGCTGAATTATCCACATTTGTATCATCCTCACAGTTTTCTCTGTTCCTTTTCTAGTTCTGCTGTATCTTTCTGAAAAAGTAGGATCCAAGCTGCACACACTACGCTTAGTCACACCACAACTTTGTGCAAATGCACATCATTTTTCTGATAATGCTGTAAAGGAGGATCGAAGCATTAAAACTTTAATTAGCCTATGGCTCCGTCACTCTGGTGTGTAATACTTCTGCTCAACCCCTTCAAAGAGATTGCAGAACTAGAAAGTAGCTCTCCTTCTGCAGCTGTACGCTGTACAGAGCCTTACAAGACATTAAGCATACACATAGCTTTGTTAAGCTGAGGTAGGAGATTTTCTTTTGTCTCTTTCTGACAACCTTCACAGTCTCCATATGGGACCAGCATACATTTTGAAGAACAGGTGTTAAATAGCTGTTGCTGCTAAAACAGAGATCAGCTGCACTCCAGATTTGCTGACCCTCTCAAGAGGTCTCTCTGACGAGATACAGCTGTATATTTTGTGTACATATCCTATTAAAAACAGAACTGCTACTTCGTGATAAAGAAATCCATTACTCATCAACAGAAGGTTCCAATTTCCTTTGTTAGTAAATACTGGAACACTGCTAAACTACTTCTGATATAGGGTTAATCAAACACTGTACAGTTCCATTGTAAATGACAAACTCCAAAATACAAAGAGACTCCACAATAGCCTAAATATGAAGGCTATATGAACATTTAACCTGCCAAAACTACCCCTCTGTAGAGGGGCCTACTTTTTTGAGTGCTTCTAAACTGAAAGCACAAAGAGAATCAGATTTGTGACAGGCAGGCAGGAATACTATCCAATCGGTAGTGCACAGTGTGGTCTTTCTAACTGAGTATAGAGCTGGGCTCTGTGCTGTGGGGAAGCCAGGAAACCCCAGGGTACTCATACCCACCAGCCCAAAGAACGTGAAAAAAGGCTCTCAGTCAGCCTCAGCTTTCTGGCACAGAATTAGCCAGGCTGCATTTCCTCAAGAGTGAGAGTGTAATAACTGGCCTCAATTATTTTAGACCTTTGTGAGATCTACTGATCAAAAAATTAAAAAATAAAAATAAAAACAGACTACCAATAAGTGGTTCCTTGAGTAGCAGAACTAGTGAAATCCCTTCCCAGTATGCCTCGTTTGAAACACTTTAAGTTCCAAATGAAGGTTCCTGGGTGCTCATAGTATTTCCCTCAAAACTCTCTCTAGATTCCCTATAGGACGGGTTTGCCCTGCAGTGTTCCCCTCAGTAAAAAGGCTAATAGGATTTTTTCCTCTGATGCGGCAGCCTGTCTTCATGAAACCTTATAGGAACTTAGTATTTGAGACTTCTAGTCCTGGTCAAATTTGATGGAAACTGGCTTCAAATGTTATTAAGAAGAGAGCTGGGGGGAAAGGCAGTATGACTAATATATCTAGTTTCCTCTGGAATCCAGGCTAAAACCCTAACAGTTAATATAACACAAATACAAAGAACTCACTTGTTCCCAGTATAGTACAACTACACGTAAAAGGTTTATCTTAGCAAAAGTGTGTTTTTTGTGAAGCTACCGTATGTCTCAGATTCCCAAAATGAACATGCAAAAGTGAAGCTGGAAGATAAAACAGCACATATCAGGTAGAATTTGGAGTCTTCAAAATCAAGTTGAATTTGAGGTCGTTGGCATTTTTCTCCTGTTTATCCAAAGTTATATACAAAGCAGCCATGCTGCATTCATGGAGTAGTGATCTGGAGTAGTCAGCAAGAACTTATAAAGGGGAAATCATGCTTAGCCAACCTGATAGTCTCCTATGATGGAATGACTGGCTGGGTAGGTGACGGGAGAACAACGGACGTTTACCTTCAGAGAGCAAGGCTTTTGACACTGTCTCTCAGAACGTCCTCAGAGGTAAGCTCAAGAAGTGCAGGTTAGATAGGTAGACAGTGATGTGGATTGAGAATTGGCTGAAAGGCAGAGCTCAGAACGTTGTCATCAGTGGTGTGGAGTGGGGGCCTGGAGGTAGCGATATTCCCCAAGGGTCAGTACTGGGTCCCATCCTCTTCAACTTATTCATCAATGACCTGGATGAGGGGACAGACTGCCTCCTCAGCAGGTTTGCTGATGATACCAAGCTGGTAGGAGCAGCTGATACAGCTGAGAGCTGTACCATTCAGAGAGACCTGGACAGGCTGGAGAGTTGGGCAGAGAGGAACCTCCTGAGGTTCAACAAGGGCAAGTACACAGTCCTGCTCCTAGGCAAAAATAACCCTAGGCATCAGTACAGGCTGTGGGCTGACCTCCTGCAAAGCAGCTCTGCGGAGAAGGACCTGGGAATGCTAGTGGACAACAAGTTGACCGAGAGTCAGCAATGTGTCCTTGTGGCCAGGAAGGCCAATGGTGTCCTGGGGTGCACTAGGAAGACTGTTGCCAGCAGGTCAAGGGAGGTGATACTGCCCCTCTACTCAGCCCTGGGGAGGCCACATCTCAAGTATGGTGTCCAGTTCTGGGCTCCCCAGGACAAGAGAGACATGGAGCTACTGGAGGGAGTCTAGCTACGAAGGGCTACGAAGATGATCCGAGGGCTGGAGCACCTGCCCTATGAGGAACGGCTGCGAGAGCTGGGCCTGTTCAGCCTGGGGAAGAGAAGCCTGAGGGGGGATCTGATCAATGTGTACAAGTACCTGAAGGGAGGATGTCAAGGGTATGGGGCCCGACTCTTCTCAGTGGTGCCAAGCAGGAGGACAAGAGGCAATGGACACAAACTGAACCACAGGAAGTTCCACCTGAATATAAGGAAAAACTTCTTTACTGTGAGGGTGACAGAGCCCTGGCACAGGTTGCCCAGAGAGGCTGTGGAGTCTCCTTCTCTGGAGATACTCAAAGCCTGCCTCGATGAGATGTTGTTTAACATGCTCTAGGTGACCCTACTTGAATAGGGGGGTTGGACTAGATGATATCCAGTGGTCCCTTCCAACCTCAACCATTTTGTGATTGCATTATGAATGTCTTCCAGACTTTCTTTTTTTGTGTGATGTGGAAAACTCTGTGAAATTTTAGAAGGTTTAGGCATGCCTAAAATATATTCATTCAAATTTACTTAAGCAGAAGGAAAGAATAATTATAAAAGGAGAAGAATAGAATATAGCTTATGACTTACTTGAAAAATAATCAATAAAAAATTTTAGCTATTTCCCAACACTGCAAATATTTCAAAATTTTTTTCCAACCTAAGACAATTAGTTCCATTATCAACATTTTTTGCAGAGTCAGAAGTTCAGAATGTTCTATGCAGAGATACTGAAACATTTCATTTGAAACATCTGATATATTGAAATATCTCATATTTTGAAATCTCAAACTCAGTCAAGTATTTTAATACTCCTAAGTCAAAATGTTACATTTTGTCTGATGCTCTGAAATATACATATCTGAGATAAACTAAAGCTGGTACTTTTGCCTGCTTGAGCTTCCTCAATTATTAGGGAACAGAAAGATGGTAAATTAGCTTTTGGAACAATTTCTGCACAAAAGAATGAATTATACACAAATAAATGGGAGGTAGACATAAGCTGCACATTAAATGTCAACAGGAGAAATTTTACATTATACTTATATATGTTTATGTGCATGAACACAGATATACACACTATCATTTTCATATAGCTTAGCAAAGAGCCAACGAAGAACAATACATTAAAAGACAACATTAAATGCATAATTTAGGCAGTATCCTTTAGAGCCATAAATATAACCTTTTTTGTGTAAAGGCAGAAACTTGCAGTAGAATATAACTAGAACAGAGGCATTCACAATTCCAAGTAAAACAAAATAGCAATAGGAATTTTTTGCTTCCTGTGTCCAGTATCATTAGTAACTCTCTTAAAAAATATTATGCTTTCTTGTTTTAGGCTTTAGTACATATTCTCTAAAAGAGTTTTCAGAGAATAAAGTCTAATATTTAGCTATAGTTCTTAATGTGTAATACAATCCCTTTCTTAAAATGATAAAAATTCATGTCAAACCCAGTTAAATTTTTGCCCCCACTGCTCCTGTTACGGCTGTTGCAGCACATACTGCCCTCATTAGCTTAAACGAGAATACATCTCATTGGTTTAAACACTTACTTTTCTTTCTAGTTTACATTCTGTCTCATCTATAAATGGTAGCTATATCCTCTTACCCTTTGCTTTGCTCCACTGCATAGGTTGCACACTTCTTAATATACATAAACAGGCATTCTAATGCTCCTTCTGTTGATTCAGTTAAATCAATCTTTCTTGAATGTGGATGCAGAGATTAGAATAGTTGAGGTCTGTCTTGTATAATGACATTAATACTTTCCCGAAAACACTTCATCTGCTACTTCTAACTTTTTTGATTGCCGTATCATGCTGGTGGCTTATCACTATCTTGACTACAATGATACACTATCACTACAGAAACTGGACCAGGAGATTTTTGTTTTATACATTGCTCTACACTTCTCTTTGTTTGCCTGTGGAGCACAGAAGTATACTGCCACACTCAGCATTAAACTGATTTACAATGAACTATCACTTCCCTTCAAAACAATTGCTCTCAGTCAAACCACCAGATGTAAGTTTAGAAAGAAGTTCTTTTAGAAATGCAAATGGATGTATTATTTTCCAAACAAAACACCTGGTGAATTCCATTTACAGACCTTTACTAACTTTGCTTGTTATTGTTTCTATTTTCAACACATCTAAATATATTTCGGGAAATGTCTCTCCCTTTTTCCTTGATCAGACTTACTCTTCCCAGTAAGGCAGCTATTATGATGGACCCTCCTCTCTGTGACCTACTCTATCTTACACCTGCCGCAATTTATGTCTGTGATCATGAGTCACTTGCTGATGAACTTTATCTAGCGACAGTGTTTAGGCCTTAATATACTTGCCTGTTATACTGCCTGGAGTCTTTTTAAGGTCAGAACAGTCTTCCTGCTCGTAAGAGAACATTTCAGTCTTCCTAAATTTGGCTGGAAGGTGTTCATGCATTCATATGTGTTATGGAAGTAAAACTCAGGTAAGAGAACTACGACAAAGAGACAGATTTAGAAGAGCTACACTACACAGTATTTCTTTATTATAACATTTCTCTGTATTTTAGCCCTGAATATGGGTTTTGTTGCGGAGGAAATATTTTCTTCTTCTGAGGGAAAATATGTGCATAAATCACCAGAAATGAAATCTTTTTGTCTAGAATTGTCTTTTCTTAGTAACCAAGTGCAAACTTGAGCTTTAGGATGAAGTGCATCTTTCTTAAACTTAAAACAGAGCTAGCTATACTACAAGATGTATATAAGCAATTATACAACCAACAGGAATAAGGTACTGTAACAAATTTACCAATATATGGTTTGGAAATTTGGAAAATCAGAAAGTATGATGTAATTATTTCCATGCAATGGAAATGGGTTTTTAGAATTCTCACAGTGGTATTGCTTTTTCATAGTATTCTATGAGGAAAAGGTAAAGGAAAAATTTTTAATAACCAGATGTCTTGATTTCTGTTAAGTAAACCAACTTTTCTGTAGTAATTTTTGAGTGACTGTCAAAGACAGGCCCAACAAAGTAAGTATTCATTAAGTCCTGTCTAATTACAGTTCAGTCCAACAGTCCATGTATTTCTGTCAGTTTTTACTAAGTGAACACCCTTCAATTTTATTGATCATGAAAGATATAGTACACCAATCAGAATAACTACTAATTTACTAAAAAGGAAGATGCCATGGAAATGACCTACTGAAGCTTTGCCACACTATTCTAATTCCTTAGGCTTAAGCAAAGAGTCCTAATTCCAGTGATTTTTGCCAAACGTTAACTAATCTGTGTCTAGCAAAAGTAAATACCAAACTGATTTTCTCCTTAATCATACCAGTTTCAAATCAGTGCTCATTTCCAGAGTTTAAAAGCCTTTACATGCTTTTACATGCTATACATTTATGCTTTTTAAAATCATATTTAAGCCTTAATTTAGGCCTAAGAGCAGCAGTGTCTGAGAATTCATTAGACAGTAAGGAAGAAATTTGCAATTCATTTGTCTGAAAATGTCTGCTTCCAGTGTTGTCCGTCCTTTCCCACTCTCAAACAGCAACATTCATTTGAAATCCAAATGGATTAGCAGCAGCAAATCACCTAAATAAGACAAACTGTAAGACTGTCTTTCACCTAACTACTATTCACACAAATTCGTAGAGCACAGACCTGTAAGCATAATAAATTTTGTTGTTCAAATATGATGTAAAGATGTTTATAGTGAGAACTGAAGAATCCTTCCAACCTGGCAATTATTCTGTATTACAGATATCCAACTTTATGTCCCCTGTGAAAAGCAAAACAGAATATCTTTTGCTGTTAAGCTCAATACAATTCCTGCCAATATTGCCCAAGAAATACACCCTACAAAAAAAGAGAAATCCTCAAGTCCAGTGCACTGCCAGAGCCTAGAGCAAGAATAAGTGTTACCTCTGAGTCCTGACTAAAGATCTTTTCTACCTTCAGTGATCAGGAGACTAAACAAATTTGAATACATTAATTTACCTGAAACCTGGATAGATGAGTTGAGGATAAAATGAGTTTAATAAAGCTACTTTAGGAACCTCTATGGATTCTGGTCAGAGCATAATTGCTTAGAGATACATAACTTTGCAGTAGATCTTGCCTACTTGATGAACAAATCAATTTAAAAGCAAATGCAGTCAGAATTCATATACATACCCTCTGCTTTTCAGGGTCAACATATCGAATGCCAAAATAGTCTTTTTCCAGCAAGCTGTAATAGTTGCAGATGTGATCTATAAGAAACTGACCTTTCGTTTCCCTCTGAAAAAGAGAAAGAATTGATATATTATTCTAAATATTCTAAACTCTATTCTTTGCTGCTATAAAACAATTCAAACTTAATACTCCAGCATCTACAAAACAGAAACTACACAGAATATGCGACCACGAATATACTGAATAATACTTACTTGTTCTTCCAAATTGTTCCCTTAACAATAAATGCTATGTCGTTTTTAACCTTAAGATGGTTACAATTTCAATTATGCACAGCATGGCTACACACAAATTAACAAAACAGCTCCCATATTTTTCAAAGTATTTTACAAAACCGGATATTGTTATCACCTGTATTTCACATAACAGCAGCTGAGACAAAAATAGTGCTGTGACTTGCCCAAAATCATACTGTAAAGGGCAGTAGAAGAAATGGCCTTGAGGCTACCAGTCCAGAGAGGCCTACAGCTCCCTACAGAACAGATAATCTGTGTTTCAAGACTAGAATGTTACACAGATAAGGACAAACTAGCACAGTAGTTTTGTGATCTCATATTACCTTTACAACTGAGACAATTCTGACAGGTGCAGTTGCCCTTCCTTTCATTCCCATCTCTGAACAAATAAAAAAATAAAATAAAAATAAAATACCACATCACCCTCATTTAAGCTGTCTACACAGTACTGTGCAGTCCTTCCACTGAGCTTGGCAGCTCCTGTGACTATTCTGTTCCTTGTCACCTGAACAATCTCTCTTTGCTTACCTCCTGCCACAAATTGCTAACTTCCATCCAGATTTCTCCTTCCTGGAAACAGAGACCTCTGTTACTCCTCCTTCAGTGTATGCAAGCTACTTCCACTTTCCTACCACTTCCTTCCTCTGCCTTTCATCTCTTCATATTTACCCTTCACTTTACCACTTTACTCTTCCATATGTTATTTCTTGCCTGGAGGGTATCTATTGCCTTATCTGCTCCATGCTATTTCTACACTCTTTTCCTGATATTAACAGCCAGTGTTGAATAATGTTAACTTATTAGTCTGTTATCTGTACATGCTCACTCAGGCTCATGCTTCAGCCCCACACTACCTTCTTCCCAGTAAGGTAGCTGTGAAGTATTTCCTTCTGTAACTTTTTTTTTAAATGTCCCGAGGCTGGAGAGAAACCAAGTGAGTTGTTTTCTGTTCAAAATGATTAATATATACATTGCTATTTTGTATTGCTATAATTGCTATGCAGTTATAAGTATTAGCATGCTAGGTATACCTTAATGAAAGCACTCCTCAAAAGGTAAGGTCTGTAGAAAAGATTCAAGTATAAAAAGTCACTCTCCATGAGACTGACAGAAAAAATCCTCTTCAGGTCTAAATTTATGCAGCCATATCTCCAAGAAACTTTGTAGCTAAAAACCTTAGAAGTCTCTGCAAACTTTTATTTATGACTATGCTATGGGTGTCAAAAAAAATTTAAGACAAAATTGCATAGTGACATTTCAGAACATAGGTAGTAGGAAAAAAATCAAACAAAAGCATGAAATTCAAGTCACATATTGTTTTAAGACAGAATATGTACTAAGTAGAACTGGGCACAACAGCTGTTAGATGACTCAGATCACAAATAGATAGTGAGATCAAAATAGATCTTACTAGCAACAATGCCTAAGTGTAATCCATTTTTAAAACACTATCAACAAGGAAAACAGACTATTCATACTTTCATTTGACAGAAGGTGTTACCAGAAGAATAGTCAATAAATCTACTAATTTTTGTAGGTTCACATTTTAATCCATTCACTTAACAAGTCCTTTGCTTCTTCCACTTAAGCAATCACACTAGAGTTCTTGAGGCATGTGATCAAAGGCTAGAACATGCACTGTGTTTTTCTACCAAAAACCAAATCTCCCTTCCTAAAATCAAGGGCTGCCCTGATTTTCCTGCTTGAAAGACAGATAATAGAAACCAACCAAACAAAGAGAGCAAACAAACAAAAGCCTTCAGGCTAAATTCATGCTCCAGGAATCCATAAACCCTCCACAAATAAAGAAGCTGGTTAACAACACTAACCTCTGATTAGTATGCACTTCCATTACTGTGCTGTTCGAATAGCCAGCTTTTAAATCCCACCTGATCACCAGATATTAGGAAAGAGTCTATTTTGATAAAAGTAAATAAATTGATACATAAATTGATACCTCTCAGAAGAAATAGTTTTAAATAATTCTCTATTATGCTTTTCAACTACCTAAAATCTGAAAAATTTCAGCTAATTCATACATAAAGAGAAATATTTGATGTAGCATAGAGTAACTTAAGTCAGAATTTATAATAGCATGGCAAAAAAAAAGAAAAAAAGATGAGGAATACTTGTTTATTTTGTTTTCTACAGATAGCATCCACAGACATTTTCTAAATTTCTTCTAACAATGTCCCAGTTTCTCTTGCTTTAGCAATCCAATGATCTGTCTTCTCCTGCACTCTTTGATATACTTATCATAGTATAAAAGCATGTATTAAATTCAAAGCTTAGTCTCATTTGCAAAAGAATACAGATAAATTAAATTAGGAACTGCCAGTCATCCACAACAGAGCACAAGAATGGATTTGGGTCATGGAATAATGAATATAAAGTTTTGTCGAAACTTTAGACAGTTACTATATAGCTTTCCAATTAAATGAACCGCTTCCTTTCTAAAGTGCCATCTCAACAAACTACTTCGCAGCAATTCAGACGCAAAAAATATTTTTATGTTACAGTTCAGCACTTAAACGCCAGAACATGACAAAAACGGCATCGTTAAGAAAAACATTATTTGAAACACCACTCAACAACATCAGCAACAGATGACAGAAATCTGAGAGCAAAAGTAAGTCCGATTTCTAAAAGCTTCCAGGCTCTGGCAATTATACTGTGTTCTTGTCCAGCAATCATCAAGTGTTCTCAAACAGAGATGAAGAATTGAAGCAGAAACAACAGCCACAGAAGTATGTGAACAGGAGAGCCAAAATGTCCTAGACTGAAATCAACACCTTGTATTCAATGACAGAATGAGAAGTTTAAAACAAGGCACTTTTTTTTTTTTTTTTTTGAGAGGCCATTCAAATGCAACATCCAGTTATTTCAACTGTGATGTATTTTCCTTCAGATTTCAGTAACTCCCCCTTTATTAAAATGTTTTTATAAATGGCCTTTAACCAATGTCGAGTAAGCCTGTCCAAGCCCTTTCACACAAAAAGGCTTTTGGAGATTCCTGTAAAGAATTAAAGGAACGACTACCTGACATATTTAGAAAAATACAAGACTGATACACTTTTTTAAGGCCATACTTGAATATCTGACCTTATTACTACCAAAAACCCACAACAAACCCCTACACATGTGCAATAGGAAAACTGCCATGTAAATAACAGAAAAACCGAACACAAACAAGGTCAACTTACAAACACCTGTGAAAATCTATTTATGCTGGATCAGGAGTTTTGTTTTGTATTGAAAAAAAGTAATCAAAACAAAGCTCCTCCCCTTCGACATGCCATGGTCATATATAAGTGCCTCCAGTGACTGACTCGCAGGATTACCCTGCCTGCTTTTTCCTTCTCGCTTCTAAGAGCCAGGTAAGACACTACAAAAATGCATTTTCATTCCCCAAAACTATTATTAGGATTTCCATTTCTGCAACTCTGCAAATTTATGACCAAGTAACCCACTTCCTTGGTATCTTCTTTATTATGTAAAAACTAATCCAGACAAAGACCTTAGCAGCTCTTGGGCAGTTTCAATTGAATAAATACCAATCTAGTGCTTTTTTTTTTTTTTTTTTTTTTTTTTTTGGTTAATTCCTAGTTTCTGTGTGCAGTTTAATAAACAAAGGAGAATTTCTCCTGTCCTCCCAATTTAATCCTTCCCAACAATATAAAGCAAGTCTGCAAAAGGGTCATTATTTGTTCTACAATTATGAAGGCCAGAAAAAAAGCAGGAAAATCTTTTATAGATGTTTGGGATTCTATAGTCAATGAAAGGACTTCTCAATTTGCATTTGTTTCACAGTGAAATTCTGAGTCTGTTTACTTGAATGCTGTCACTGGGAAAAGCCAGATGACAACCAGATTAAACACAACACTTCTGCTGTTATCTAACCACTGAAGTCCTGCCAGCTGTGCTGTTTTCAGTCAGGAAGCCGCTAATATTGCTAAGAAGCACTGAACAGTTATAAACACCGCATTTATTTGTACAGGGGATTTCAATCCCCATCGCACAAGGGTTTTTACACATGTGAACGGTTCCAGTGACTGTGTGTGTCAAGTTACTCACATAGTCAGAGATGCAGTGGCAAGATTAATGTAACTCCACTCTAGAAAAAGTAAATTGAAATCACAATAAAAACAGCATTTCTGTTCAGATAAATGGAAAGTCCAGGCTCTCAGGCAAGGCAGGAATAACACCCAGTTTCGCATTCTTGTTTTAGTTAGGACATGATATATTTTAAAATGTCACTGACCTAAAAAGTTAAACATAATACTTGAATTCAGTAACAAACATCATACCACCACAAAATGAAAGCAGATCTGGAAAAGAGACAAAACAAGTCACTCATGAGGCAGAAACTCAACTCTAAAGGCAGTTTTTCATAACATTAATTGACAACTGAACTAGCAAAATAATACAATGACAAAAATATCAAAAATGTGGCAAGATTTACAGAGCTAAACTGCTTCCTCAAGAGGCACCTCTCACGTTTCCAACTCCTGTCTGGACAGAGTATGAGCCTTCCCCAGCCACAAAACCATATTTCTTCTGGGCTTCTCACAAGAGAAATACCTTGAATCCCAGCAGGAACAGATCTTCCACCTTGCTGCCAATTACTCGACAGTTCAGTATCAGAGCCTGCTCTTGTGCACAGAAACGTGACTGCAAAGGAAGATCTGGGAACAACTCTGGGTTCGTTTGTGTGTTGGGACAGCTGTCAGTGTGTCTGCTTGCATTTCCAGTGGCATGGCAATAAAGCTCACTAAATGGCACCATCAGACTGGGCCACGGGCTATGAGAACAGGTTTAAAAATCAACCCCATGGAGCTGAATAGAGAGGTTGCAGGGCAGAGAAAAGGAAGCCATTGACTGAGTTTTCCAGTATTTTCTAATAAATTTTTGAAGCCCTGCCCTGAGGACAAAATCAAGCAAAATATTAGGATGCAACAACTGAAGGCAGTGAGGTGGAAAGGGCTGAGCTCGGATCTGGCAATTGCCAGCTCTTAATCTTGACTCACTTCAGAGCTCTGGGCAAATTTCTTACGGCTCTTAGGATTTATGAATTCACTGAGATTACAAATGACAGTAACTGCTCACAAGATAGATACACTGACAACGTCTTTCTTTTATTGTTGTGCCCTTTGAAATAGTGATAAGAATATTTTTCTATAAAAATTTTGCAAGAATGGGATATCACATAATGCCTTGAAAATACAAAAAGCAATTACAACTGTGCCTATTGTTGTTAATTAATGAAAATGTTATAACCTATCAGTAGGATTTCCTTCCTGCTCATAATCAGCACTTTCCAATAGTTTAAATTACTCGAAGGTATATTAGAAACCCATTCTTTAGTATTTAATTGAAGAATTTTGGCAGTAGTAAGAAGTGCCAGCTGTAATTATTATTTTCTATTAAATTTGAAAATTAAAAAACATGCTTCTGGATGATCAAAACCTAACTGGAATGAGCACATTATTCTAGAAGCGAAGTATCTGTAACAAACTTTTTTTTCCTTTACAATGAAGAAATAATTGCCTATCTATAAAACTGAAACAAGGAAGGTGAAAGAAATCAATGTATTTGTTATTTAATTAAAAAAAGAAAACCTCCATACAAAATTACATTACAATAAGACAGTTGCTATTTACTCAGCAAAAGAGTACTCTTCTATACGCTATCTTGCATGAATGACCTCTTGCAAATGCCATACTTAATTCTGCATGTTTAAACATCTACTTGTAATTCATTTTAATGACTGCTGACATAAGAATGGATGAAAGGATGATTTCTTTTTTTCATCTGCGGCTATTAATAAATTTGCTTATGTATATATTTACTATAAAAATTTCACTATGCAACATTATGGAATTAGCTTTTGTAAACAAATTTTACTTGCAGGTCTTTCTGAACACCTCAATTGCTGAGCAATCTTCTAATACAGCACAAAAATTAAAGAACATGCCCTCACTAGAAAAGTTTTTAGAAATTTTTGTATAGTTGAAACTGAAAACTAGCACTGTACTACACTGTGGGAAATCTAGTTGCAAGCCCAACCATACACAGATGTCACTGGAGTGGAGCTGACTGGCCTTCACAGACAAGATGCAGGGGCTCAGGAAAGCCAAAAAACTACAGGCATGAATACAGGGAGATACTCCCCAAACGAGGAGAGCAACAATCCAGCTCAACGTGATAATGCACAAAAACACCTTACTATATGAAAGCCTACTAGGGCAAGAAAGATCCTTGCCCTTATTTATCTCCTCATTTCCTGAATAAAAGTCATGAAAGATGCATCTAATTCCTAATAAGCCTAACAAGACAGGCAATCAGATTATGTGTTTTCCTCAGTCACAGGGTTTTCAGCAGCACATTTTAACCCAGACCTTCCCAGTAGTTTTTACTGAAGAGAGGCACAGTGATGCGACAATATCAACTTACTCAAAACCAAGAGAAGTAATCTTTAGATTCAAATGATCGACTTATTTTACCTTCATTTGAAGCAGCAAAGACTTTCAGGAAAAAGAAAGATGTGAACAAACATCAAAAAAAAAAAAAAAATGAAAGCATTGGAGTCCTGCCCTTTTTACTTCTTATGGAATTTAACAGTCACCAGTGATACCCCAAAATATATCATATCTGACATGTAAGCTACAGTATACAAGAGCACTCTATCTTCAATGTGAGAAGCTGATCTTTATTTACAGATTACACAAGCATGGAAGAGGAAATACTTAGCCCAAGGCTCTGACTTCAACTGGCACCTGGTAACTGTGGCCTCTGGATAGGCACTATGCGGCCAAGAACGGCAGACTTTTATGCTTTTATCTTTCCCAGAGTTAGGTGATAAAGTTGTATATCTCCCCAAGGATAACTGAAATGATGAGCTTAAAGGGAAGCTGCAGTGTGGTTACTCCAAAATGCAATAGCTCAAGAAACGAATTTCATGAGTTATTTGGGAAGGAAAAAAAAACCAAACAAAAAACAGCACAGTTTTACCCTTACAAACCACCTGATGGACTTACCTTAGCAGAAAGGCCAGAAATGAACAACAGAAACAACATATGATAATTTTCTACTTATAATGAGTATTACCCCATTTTTAGAACTAATTTGATAAATCAAATTGGGTCCTTAAGAGCATCATTTATAGGAAGGATATCACTGTCTTCAAACTCAAATTCCTAAGCCCTTAATTATCAGTTTAGCCCCAAGTGCTATATTTTAATTTATACAATTATATAAAAAAATCCTTTCCTGCTCTTTCCTTTGGTTAAGAAATATACAAGCACATCTGAAAGATAAGAAGAAAAAAGTAAGAGGAGTATAATTCAAGGTTGTATGTGTGAATGCAGCTGTGGAAGCTTTAACAGTTTTAAAGGAAATAGCATGGATAAATCTCCACTACACTGAAAATTTACCCTGCAATGTATGCTGTAGTGAGCTCAAAAATACATTTGTCAAAAATGGTTTTTCCAGCATGCTAGCTCAGCTGGGAAACAAGGAGGGGTCATTTAAGGTTATTTATTTTATTTTAGTCTTGCATTAATGATTTGCAGCAGTCAGACAGCTTTGTCCGGACAACAGCATTATTTTTGCCCTCTACGGAACTAAAGGCTATGTAGGACAATACTGGTCAAATAATAAAAGATGAAGGGGGAAAAAGAAACAACTATGCCACAGAAATATTCCATGGTGTCAGTCTGTGCAATGAAAACTATCATTGCATAATTATATGGGAAAGGAAGACTCCATTCTACTGATTGTACAGTAAAATATGGACAGCAGGAGCAAACACAGATAACAGAAGAGATAACATGCTTTCACACAATCAGCTGTCAAGCCCAGTGCTCTTCAGCCAGTAAATTACTCTGACCCAGGAGTAAATTATAAATGATAAAAGGAAGTATTTATAATTCACATACTGCAGTTCTCAAAAGTCGCTGCCACTCAGGCAGGCACTGAATAAACCGCAAATGCAATATTGTCTTACAGGGTTCATCATCACTTTCTATCCCTCTGTGCATGGGCGATACTCGGCCATTTAGATTTTATGTCCCTGAAGTGCCGGCCTCGGAAAAGGCTTGCAGCATTAATTGCTCACTTCTGGTAACAGCTTCCATTAGTGCAGTATTCATGATGCTATCTGAGGCCGCATTGATTTCTTAAAAGGAACTGAGTGCTTATGTCAACAAGTCTTCCTACTATTTTATTTAATTTCCAGCATTGTTCTACACAGCTAAGTCTGTTTTCTCTCTCACTCTTGCATGTTCAACATTAAAACTAACTTGGAAGATACAGCTAGTGCATCCCAACATACATACTAATATGCCAGGTCTAGCAAAACAGATGAGAGATTTCAAAGAGTTTAAGTCCTACCTACATAGCAATCCAAAAGCCAAATGAGGGTTTTGACAAAATTACCTGCTGTCCCCAAGTGCGGGCAAGCCTCCTTTTTGCCCTGTCCAGCACTTAAATCTCCTTGGTGGGTTTAGTAGCCCAAGGAAATGAGGCCTCCCATGTATTCTCTTCCACATACAGTTCTTTAACTGTATCTTTTCTAAGGGAGTTGCAGCACTGTGCACTTTTAATACAAAAAGACAAAGAGTGAGGAGGAAAACAAAAATACCAAAATTTTCACATTTCCAACTAAACAAGACACTTCTTCGAGCACAGACAGAGGAGAGAACCAGAACAGGATGGCCGAGCTGGATTAAGCTGCTCGTAGAAAAATAGCCAAAAATAGCCCAGATACCCAAACTGGTGATTGGCAAGTATGTCTCCTGCAACAGTATTTCAGGTCTCAGCTGAACGTCCCTAAATCACACGCTGGTGTGGGACATGCAGGAACAGCCACACGGCTGGGCAGAGAAGAAGCGGCGATATGCAGCTGCGGTAGGGAAGGGCAAGTCTGAACACCAGGTCAGCAAGGTCTAGTGGAACTGCTGTTGCAGTGGGCAGGTACTGGCTGCCCTCACGAACCCCGCCACCAGCGTTTTGCCTGTCTCCCTTTCCACACCAGGTTGGGGGTCCACCCAGGTGGTACTTCTCTCCCCAGGGAGCTACAGCATGCATGTTCACATGCATAACGCAGCCTCTGTGTGTGCTAGGTGGGAGGGAAGGAGAAAGAAAAGGAGAGTCACAGAATATAATGCCTAGAGAGAGAAGGGAAAGATGCTGGGTTAATCCCAATTGAAAAGCTATTAAAGTGATGCATGGGGCTAAGAGCTTACATAAAGAACAGAATATATCACTAGATAATGATGGATCAAATTCCCGTAATACGTGGATTAATCCAGAGTCACAAGCTCAGCTCTGTTGTCAGTGGCCTGATAACACCAACCATGAAACACTGCATCTCCTGAATTGCTGCAAATCAGAGAAAATGGCTTCTGGCAGATAAGACCTTCAGTCATGGTGATAAACTCAACAGCTCCTGGTGATCTATCTAAAAGCGTAAGTAATTCACTAATCTTGTGTGATAAGGACCTAGATAAAAAACTTTTAGCTGGCTGAGAAAGTCTCACCATGCATTTGAAGTATCTGACAGCCACATCACATAATCATATCATAGGCTTCATAGCATACTTGTAAAAATATCCAAGAATATTTTATGCACTGGAATAGAGCAAGGATGTGCAAGTATCTCTGTCACCATTTGGTGATTTAGAATCCATCAACACACTTTTTCTTTCAAATATTCATCTTGCTCACCTGTCCAAGGTAAACATTTCAAGTTTTGGAAAATATAGTCACAGTCTTTATTAATACTGCACTATGTTTTCTCACTTTTCCCATGTGGTTTGTAACTTCTTAAGGCTTAGAATCATAGAATAGAATCACAGAACCAGTAAGGTTGGAAGGGACCTCTGGAGATCATCTAGTCCAACCCCCCTGCTCAAGAAGGGTCACGTGGAGCATGTTAGACAGCGCTGCATCCAGGTGGGCCTTGAAGATCTCCACAGAAGGAGACTCCACAACCTCTCTGGGCAACCTATGGCAGTGCTCTGTCACTCTCACAGTAAAGAAGCTCCCCCTCACGTTCAGGCAGAACTTCCTGTGCTTCAATTTCTGCCCGTTGCCTCTTGTCCTGTTACACGGGACAACTGAAAAGAGTTTGTCCCCGTCCGCTTGACACCCTCCCTTCAGGTACTCATACACATTGATCAGATCCCCCCTCAGTCTTCTCTTCCCCAGGCTGAAGAGGCCCAGCTCTCGCAGCCGTTCCTCATGGGGCAGGTGCTCCAGCCCTCTGATCATCTTCATAGCCCTACACTGGACACTCTCCAGTATCTCCATGATTCATTTTTGAATCCATGATTCATTACCTTGATTCATTTTTGCCACAAAGTTTTTTTTACCACTTTACAGTCCTCAAGTATCAGGTAAGCTGAGAGAAAATTTTATTATGAAAAGTTATTTCAAAACAAACAATAAATACATGTGTATAAGTATATTAATAGATATATGTGTATAAGTATATATTCCTAGAAGAAATGATTATCCAAAAAAAGCTTGTTGTGAAGGAAAACAAACAACATTAAATTTCTAAGACTGTACATTCACATAATCACAGAATAGGTAACAGGAAGGGACTACTGGAGATCATCTAGTCCAACCTACCTGCTCAAGCAGGGTCACCTAGAGCATGTTAAACAAGATCCTAATGCACCCCAGGAGACCATTGGCATTCTTGGCCACAAGGACACATTGCTGGCTCTTGGTCAACTTGTTGCCCACCAGCAGTCCCAGGTCCTTCTCTGCAGAGCTGCTTTGCAGGAGGTCAGCCCCCAGCCTGTAATGGGACATAGGGTTATTCCTCCCTAGGTGCAACACTCTGCACTTGCCCTTGTTGAACCTCAGGAGGTTCCTCTCCGCCCAGCTCTCCAGCCTGTCCAGGTCTCTCTGAATGGCAGCACAGCCCTCTGGTGTATCAGCCACTCCTGCCAGCTTGGTAGCATCAGTAAACTTGCTGAGGAGGCACTCTGTCTCCTGATCCAGGTCATTGATGAAAAAGTTGAAGAGGATGGGACCCAGTACTGATCCTTGGGGGACATCACTACCTCCAGGCCTTCAACTAGACTCCGCACCACTGATGACAACCCTTTGAGCTCTGCCTTTCAGCCAGTTCTCAATCCACCTCTCAGTCCACTCATCTAATTCACACTTCCTGAGCCTACCTCTGAGGATGTTCTGAGAGACAGTTTCAAAAGCCTTACTGAAGCCAAGGTACACAACGTCTACTGCTCCATCTGCTTGGAGATGACATCCAGAGTGAGCTGTTCCATCACCTTGCCAGGGATGGAGGTGAGGCTGACTGGCCTATAGTTGCCTGGGTCCTCCTTCTTGCCCTTTCTGAAGACTGGAGTGACACTGCTTTCTTCCAGTCCTCAGGCTCCGCTCCAGTTCTCCAGGACCTTTCAAAGATGATGGAGAGCAGCCTAGTAACATCATCTGCCAGCTCCCTCAGTACCCGTGGGTGCATCCTATCAGGACCCATGGATTTTTAAAAGTCAAGTTTGCCTGCCCAGAAGGTCTCTAATCCAATTCTCCTCAACCAAAGGAAAGTCTTCCTTTCTCCAGACTTTCTCCCTTGTCTCCAGGCTCTGGGAGTCTTGAGGACTGCTCTTAGCAGTGAAGACTGAAGCAAAGAAGGCATTCAGTAACTCTGCCTTCTCTGTGTCCCTGTCACCAGGGCCCCCACCCCATTCAATAGCAGGCCCACATTTTCCCCAGTCCTCCTCCTGCTGCTGATGTATTTGAAGAAGCTCTTCCTGTTGTCCTTGACATCTCTGTCAAGACTTAATTCCAAATGGGCCTTAGCCTTCCTCATCACATCCCTACATACTCTGATCATGTTCTTATAATCCTCCCAAGTAGCCTGTCCCCTTTTCCACATTCTATGTACTTTCTTATTCTGTTGGAGTTTTGCAAGGAGCTCCTTGCTCACCCATGCAGGTCTCCTGCCCCTTTTGTGTACTTCTTACTCATAGGGATGCGCCGCTCTTGAGCTTGGAGGAAGTGATGCTTGAATATTAGCCAGCTCTCCTGAACCCTCCTTCCTTCTAGGGCCTTAACCCATGAGATTCCTCCAAGTAGGTCTCTGAAGAGCCCAAAGTCCACTCTCCTGAAGCCCAGGGTTGCAATCCTGCATATTGCCTTACTTCTTTCCTGCAGGATCCTGAACTCCACCATCTCATGGTCACTGCAGCCAAGGCTGCCCTCAACCTTCATGTCTCCAGCCAGTCCTTCTTTGTTGGTTAGGACAAGGTCCAGCAGGACACCCTTGCTCATAGGCTTCTCCACCACCTGTGTCAAGAAGTTATCATCACTGCTCTGCAGGAGCCTCCTGGACTGTTTGTGCCTTGCTGTGTAGTCCTTCCAACAGATGTCAGGGTGGTTGAAGTCCCCCACAAGAACCAGGGCCTATGATCATAAGGCTACTTCCGGCTGTCCCTAGAAAGCCTCATCGACTTCCTCTTCCTGATCAGATGGCCTGCAGTAGACACCCACACAGTGTCCTCCGTGTTTGATTTTCACCCATAAGCTCTTGACTAGCTCCTCTTCTATCTCCAGGCAGAGCTCGATGCATTCCAGTTGCTCTCTCATATGAAGAGGAACTCCACCACCTCGCCTTCCTGGCCTGTTTTTCCTGAAAAGCACATAGCCATCCATGACAGCATTCTAGTCATGCGAGCTATCCCACCATTGCTATCCCTCTGTAATTGCAATGAAATCATGGTCCTGTGACCGCACACAGATCTCCAGCTCCTCCTGTTTATTCCCCATGCTGTGTGCATTGGCATACAGGCATTCCATCTTTAGAAAAATAAATTTAATGCTGGATTAGCAATGCTGGAGGAAGAAGTCCTCCAAGAAGTGGACAAAGTGCCCATCCCAATGCTCTCCAGAAGTATTTAATAAAATTCACCAGCTGGAATCAAAGAAGGCTCTGTGCCAATCGAGCTTCTGTCTCCACGTCAAAAACAAGTTTCCAGTTTGTAAACACTATAGTAGGGGGGTTGGACAGAAGTTGCTATATAGGACTGCTATCAAATAGAAGTTTCATTTTTGATACAGTCAGAACATAAATTCCTCTAGCATTTGTAATCATTGCTTCACAAAACTACAACTATGGGAAATATTTTTTGATTCTTTTGAGAAGAATTAGACATAATCCAGGTTAAAATAAATTCAAAAAGAATTTTTGTTTTAAAGTACCACCACAAAAGACAAAATAAAACATTTAAACAATAGCTGGCAAAAAACAGAAGGATTCTACAGGCTTGTTCTATTAACTGTCATTGCAAAAAGACAGTTAGTAACGTAATACACTTTACACGACCTGTAATAAATTAGTTGTTTGCCCTTTACTAGATTTCAATTTTCTCCTTTACTCTGTCAGATGCGTCTCCACATTTCTGTTCTGTGTCCAGACTTCCTGTTTCCATTAACTCAGCAGAATAATAGAAAGATCAAAGACAAGCTAGCCTATCTTTTTACTGTTTCAGTAATTGTTCTGTTTTTCAAAATCTTCAAGTGATGGTACACTATTAAAATGCATCTTTTTTGACTGTGTTGGGAACTCACGACATTTGATTCTCCATAGCAATAGTTAGTCTTACGTTTCTTGTAAGATCTCCAGATTCTAAGTAAATTCCAGGGTGTTAGAGAAATTTCTTTTATCTAATAACTTAGAAGCTAAAGCCCCACACTACATACCAAATGATATCTCATAGCATGGCTACTCTTTCCTTACCACAAGCACTGATCCCACAGAAACACTGTGTAGGTCCCATTCAAGATACAATTTGGTATCTTTGATATTTCTATGATTTTAGGTCCCTGCTGAAGCCAAAGACAACACTAACAGTACAGGTTGACCGATGTGTTCCACAGTAGATGCTATTTAGCAAAAACATCAGCATCACTCAGGATAAAAACTCTCCACTGTATATGATATTGAGGATCTTTATTCACTGACCAGTTTCCCTAAGCTATCCAAGCAGCTTATGACAAATGAACACATGCAGAGGAAAACGTATTAAAATGAGAAAAGAAAAAGGAAGATATAAAAGAGGATTGTCTGTATTTATTTTAATATGGGTGGTTGTAGATTAGACAGCAATATAGTGAAAATTATAAATCATATACAACTAGGAAGGGCATGGTTCTCACATGCAAGTCTCTTTAGATAATTCAAAGTTCCAAAGTGGTAAGTATCTTATTTAGAGGTATATAAACAAAACAGTAAAGCTTTAGAAAGAAAAATTTCCTTCCATTTCTCACAAAGGTGATTGGGAGGGGGAAGAAGGAGGTTTGTCAAAAATTCTACCATACTCTAACATCCATAAATATATTGTACGTCTGGTTTCTAAGTCATCAGTTGCAGCAGAAAGCCATCTATTTGTATTTCCCTCCTATTTAGAGTAAAAGCAGAGCCACAACATATGTCTGCAAGAAAACTGAGCAATTTGACAAACGAGTGAACGATTTCAAGTATTGTCTCAAGTTAAAAAGCAAAGGAAGGCTTCTTTCCTGCTCTTCCCCACTCAAAGTTATTAAATATTTATGCTGAATCTCTTGTAATTTGGGAGCAGACTAAGACTACATTTTTCCTTCTCTTTACCTAGATTAACTATGGCTGCTACAGGTTTATGTAAAAAAAAAAATCTCTGAAGAAAGAGCTAGAGCCAGCGCAGTGCTGACGTGCAGATTTTAACAAGCAGAGCTCTGACAGCTTTATACCTGCTACTCCAAAACTGCCTACAAAACCTCAGGATGCAATTACTATATAATGATCTTCCCTTTCAAAAATGTAAAAGTTATATAAATGAGCAAATGACACCAAAGACAAAAGTATACTTTTTTCTTACAGCATATATCAACTTTTTAAAAAAATTTCTGTTTCTGTCTGACACAGGAAGGAGAAAGGGAGCTTCAGGAAATAAAGTGACAAACAACCAAGCATGGAAATAGGAAGAGAGAAAGTGGGACTTTCAGCACCCTTGTGCTTTTCATGAAGTAGAAACAGCCCTTATCCCTGGGCTCTGAGCACAAACATGAGCAGTAAGCAGAAGGAAGGCAGAAAAGCAGGGAAGAGTTGACTGGCAAGTGCACTTCTGTCAGTAAATTAAACTCATCAGTTTTCATAGATTCTCCAAAGAGCCTTAGCAGGGAGGATCAGAAACCTTTCAAGACTGGACTCACAAATCATCTGAAAAAGTACCTTGGTTAAGCACAAAGGTATTCAAGACATGGGAGACCCAGACAACCAGCATGCAGTGTTTTAGGTAAGACAAAAGATCTTTTTTTTTTTTCTCCAGGAGTTTAAGCTTTACCATTGGAGGTAGGCCCAAACCCAGCCTTTCTGTAATCCCCTCCTTTATACAAAATAATGGATGACCAGGCGCAGGACTGACAAGATGAACAGCCAATACCCTGCAGCTTTGCCTTTGCCGCCTTCTCACTACAGAGAATGAAAAATTGAAGGTGAATAAACTTCAGCGTGGGAACTCTAAGCATTTGACTGAAATGTACACTGTATCATAAGTGAAGTACAAGAGCAGGCACAAGTAGTTAGTAATGCACAAATGTCAGAAAGAAGTGAACTGCTGAAGGACACAGTTTCATGATGTCACTGAAAAGTTTCAGTAATTAACTATCAATATTTATTTCACATATGACTACCTATGTAAGTAGTGACCTTGCTTGCATGTGTAACTGCAGTACATACTCATTGGTATCTGTCTTGGAGTGCAATAGATTTTAATTTTGAAAATATTCTTGAACTTTAAGATCCTGTAAGAATAATGGCTTGTAGATCAAAAATGTTGAATACCATCATGTGCTTACAATGTGTTCTCCATTCAGCTGATAAAACGCCCTTATGTGGGCTATAATACATCTTTGACCAATCTCTCACACATAATTCTTTTATGCATACATATACATACATATACATACATTTTTTATAAATAAATACAGAAGAAAGATGTCAAGGAAAAGAAATCAAAGGATTTTAAAATCAGGAGACCATTAGATCATCTTGACTGTCTGCATGATTTGGAACATGTAATTTCATCCAGCTTCATATTACCCAATTTGATCCTTTGTCAAGCCCAACAATTACATCTACCTACAGCATATCTTTAACCAAAGCAGTCAATCTTGATTTAAAACCTTCAAAAAGACATGGAAAATCTGCAGATTTTGCTGTTGGCTTATTCTACTGTATTAGAAATTTTAAGAATCAAACTTGGAAACGTCAGTTAAACCGTCAGCATAGCACCTACACATACTATAATTCTCTGTATACATTTTAACTGAAAATACTGAAATATATATGTACATCTCTCTCTCTAACAATCTCCTTTCATCAAACAGATCTAAAGAAGGACCATGATTTTTTGACAGGACTCAAAAACTGTTATTTTTTTAAAAAATGCTGTCATATTTGATAATATCCATTTTATCATAAACCAGAACACTTTCTCAAATTTTGAGCATAATGATTCCTGAAAGTTTTGAAAATATAGTATCATCTTTATCCTACGTAGTCCCTAAAACAGCTATGAGCAGTCAAATTCAAGCATCCTATTAGATAAAACTTTTTCAGACCAGCCAGACCTAAATCTATGTAAATAGATTTGAATTTATTTCAAATTTCTACCTTGTTTTTCCAGCATCAACTTTTAAAACACTGAAATAAAGCTTGTTCCAAGGGCTTAAGATCTTTTGAAAAGGTGTAAAGTTCAAATAACCTTCTTCAAAAAAGTATGAACAGAACAACAAAGCATTCAAACATCAGGAAAATCCCATATACTAATCAGCTCAATTACTGAATTTATGCTGAAAGGAGTTAACTTGTTCTATACACAGGTAAGAGTTACTGACTTGCAGTTTCTTATAATTGCACTCAAAGCCACTGGATACTTTGCAACTTGTGCAAAGCTATACTCAAGATGAGACCACTCTCCTAAGTACAGTGAGTTTTCAGCTCCTTGCTCCAGTAGTGACTTGGCCCTATGGATTTTGGGCATTCCCCCTGGCCCAAAACACACCCCACTGACTTTCAGCAAGCCTGAGCTGTAACACTGTGATGCTGCAGAACCTACTGTCCTTCAACAGAAACACGCTCCAATAGCTGTTTGGAGCGTGGACGTGGAACTAGCACTGAGGAAGAGACAAGGTACACAGATACCCTTTTTATACTGGCCTTAGAAACACCCATTTCTAAAGAGCTGGTAACAGACTGGCGAAACAGAAAGCAGGTGGACACTCTGCCCTTGGAGGACAGCCTGGTTCCCTCTAGGGCTCAGAGGGAGCAGATGTTGGACCCCGACTGGGTGATGGTCTCGCTTCCCTTTTGGCTCACTGTGGCACATCTTCTACTGTTACTGTGCATCAGGAGAAAAAGAAGTGCAGGTCTTCTCTCCTGGCAGAAAGAGCAGTCAGAGCAAAATCCTATGAGCCACATGCCTAATACTTAAGCTGAATTTTTATTTGCAAAGTTCCCTAAAAAAGCTCAGCTAAGAAAGAAACAATACAGAAAACAGATTCTGACCACAGCAGCGTGGAAATTCCACCCACTTTACTACGTGTACCCATTTTAGGCTTCTCATTTGTTTTAACTAGAATGTCCCACTTAATTTCACCTATCCTTATCTGCTACTCTATGAATTCTGTGGAAGAATTTCAAAATAACTGGAAAACTACAACATAAAGTTTTTGCCACTTGTGAAAACGTTACCAGATGACTACATTGTACATATCAACAAGGCTCAAGTAGATTAAAAAATGTGTGTAACTTTTTCAGTTTCTTTCTCCAATCATCAAAAGAAAAATCACTGACACAGCAAAACAAGTGATACAACAGGAGCAAGTCTCAAACTCTAAACTGCACAAGTGGGCGCAATCATTCTATTCTTGTTTACAACAACATCTATCTGCTGTCATATATCACATGGTGTTAGGAAAATACCTGCAGACTGAAGCTGACAGCTTGCATTATTGCCTTAAAATTGTTGTGGTATTTGATCTATTCCTGAAAGTTTCAGCTGCCCTAGAATTGAACAGGAAACTGGTTAGTCTTTTTTTTAAAAAAAAAAAAAAAAAAAAAAGAGCGTGAACCCTAAACTCAGAAAAAAACCCAAACAACCAGCAGGTAAATAAAGAGGCAGACTGCATTTTGTAAATCCAGTATGCTTCCCCTAAGCAAATCTTACAATTTAGGGGGTGATTTTTGTATACTTGCTATTGGCCGTACTGGAAAAGAATAGTAAATAAGCTGTATCACATGCAGCACATCTACTAGTACAATCAAAATTGTATCAATTAAACAATCAACCATCGACAGATCCTGCTAGGAGGGCGTAAATTAGATAAAAAGGTGTTTTTTTTCCTCTGAACGTTAAATCACGTTAAGGATGAAGATTCTACTTTCCTAATGCAATACTCTTCTGTCTAGACTGTGAGAAAACTAAACATTTAAACTTCATTTGCACTACAGATTTCAAATTCTTTTGAAAAAATGAATAAATTTATTTCAGCATTCTATCTGAAGTGTGCTACATTTTATTTAATGACTTCATGGCATCAAACAATGAAATATCAACACTCAAAAAACTGATCTAAAAGAAATCTTTCCTGTTTAAATGCTACATTAAGTGTATAAATAGTTTTTAGACTTATAATCTAGGACAAACATTTGGTAATCTTTTCCATTTTGTAAGTTCAGTGATGAGCTTAGCAACAAACTGCCTACATTTAATAAAGTACATTCAGCCCTTCCACTTTCTTTCCCATAATTTTTTTTGTTGACGTGCAAAAAAACAAAACAAAAAACACTATATTCCATTCCCTGATGTTTTAAATCCTGTTTCGGAACAGTGAGGAACAAAAGCTTTCCAAATCCTTTCTATTATGTTCTTCCTTCACTGAACACTCTAAAATACAGCAAGAAAAACGTCTGAATGCTTAGTGATATTATGCAGCTCAATACTCAGCAAGTATCAAGCAGCTTTAATGGATCATCAATGCATTCCATCTTTTGGTGCATTAACACCTGCATTAGCATTTCAATTATGACAATAGTCATACTCCAGACTAACCCGAACAAAGAATCAGTCCCTGTGCAAAGAAGCAGAAGGCAAATTCTTACTAACTTTTCATCTTAATAAGAGATGTAATGATAGTCTCCTGGCCATGAAAAAATAATGGGTATTATATAGCCTAACTCTTCTGGAAAGAAACTGCATTGATAATGGATCAGGGAACCGATCTACTTACAAGAACATCTCAAGGTTGCTGGGTACAATCATAAAAAACATCTAAATATTCAAGTTACATATATGTTTTCTTTTTAAGAGCAAATTTACTCATAAAAAGACAAAAAAAGCCAAGAGCTGTGCAGCACAGAACACTAGAGTATATCTTCTCTCAGCAGCATAAACTACTGTAAGCACACCAGCTCCTTCCTCTCCAGCACTGGCTTCTCACGCAGTATCAAAGCAACTGCAAGGTCTTATTCCTTCCATTAGTCACGGTCCAAGATATCCTAAAGATCACATAAAGGAACTATTGACATTTTTATCCTCCAGCCAGTCATTTGGGTAACAGCCCAGTACACAGAGATGGTTGTATTGCCAGGACTCTTATTATTCAAGGTAACAGAAAGCAGAACATCACAGAGATAGAAAAATTACAGGGGCACTATGGGAAGCATACAAGAACGGGTTCAGCTTGTGCTTGATGTAGTTTATCAAGACTGGTTCTACACTAAGCTTTACCAGTAATATAGACGAGAGCAAGGATCACTCTCAAATACTTACTCTTAACTTACTGAGGATGTTTCATGCCTCAAGTGTACAACAGTAAGAGTGGTAGAAAAATCAGCATAGAAGGACATATTATTACCGCCTTGCTAATGCTAGCTTCTTCTGGGTGAAGGGAGCATCTGAGTAGAGGTGAATGAATATTTCTGTCACTTGTTGTAGTCCATGCCCCTCTCCATCCAGAAAACATTCAGAATATACAAATCTTTGCTCGTTACTTGCCCCCTCCCCCCCCCCCCCCGGAAAGTTTATTAAACTATTGTAATTGAGTAAATAATTTAGTCAAACATATTTTTGAATTGCGCTTTAAGAATATTAGCTCAAATACTGATTTTGGACAATGCCTCCTGCAAAAGATAGTATTTTTAAAAGCATCAGGGACCTAACTCTAAAAATCTTGATGTTTTTATTTAAAAAATTTAGAGTTTAATCCTGCAAAGAGTCAAATGACCCCATAACTTCACATTTTAATGAAGACTGAATAAATTCACAGCTTGAATACTCAGTATTTTTCAATTTCAAGCAAGTCTCAGCTTACAGCGTAAGATGCTATTTACACACCAAAAAGGACTACTTCATGCTAAATTTATGAGGCTGAAACTTGCACACAACTCCTAAACCTTAACAAAGATTTCAGTGCTTACATTCTGAGCATCTTGTCTAGGTCTCAATAACATTAAAGGTATATGTGAGCAAGCCAAGGTCACCTTTCCTTTGTTCGTCCTTGTATGAACATGCTTACCTACTTTCTTTAAATTCATCTTTACTCTGTTTTCAGCTTGTTAACATTGCAAAATGCATCAGTGCAAACCATGCAAACTTCTGAGGGTTTGAAAGACTTGAATGTATCACAGTAGTATCACATGTACGTATCACAATGTATATATGCATTCTCAGGAACAAGTGTAAAAGGGATCAGATACAGATTTGCAGAGAGGAAGATGTGGGCCCAGGGCATGCTTTCCTCTCTTAAAATGCCCTGTCCACTTGCATGTCCTCAACGCGGGTTAGAGAAACCAGAAAAATCGCCAGCAGCCACAAGTTTGTGCAGCAACCCATAGGCATCCATGAAAAAGTGCAAATATACACTACTTCTTTTACTGGTGAGTAAGAAGCATGTTACATTGCATGAATCTGGAAGTACAGCGCTTGCAAGGTCCTGAGATAACTCATGGGAACCTACCAGCTGATTGTGGCAAGATACCTTCACCCAGTCCAGCATGAGCCTTTGAAAAGGCTCATTATAGTCCCAAAAGGAAGACAGAAAAAAAAGGCTTGTCCCAAGTATCAGCTGGTGCAGTTATGGGAAATTACTTCAGTGTTGTTCAGCAGAAGGAAAGAACTGGAATAGGAACAAGAGGAGTAACATCTTCAAGGCAAATGGGTTTCTGAAGTTCATCATTCAATGATTGTGGCCTCAGCTCTCCATTTCCCTTTCATGTAAACCAAATATATCTGTGTATTAATTTCATTAATTATGTTTAACTTCAAAATTAATAGTTTTCTGCAGATGAAAAATCTAATTTATTTCTTCTGCTTTTATGCTCATTACTTCAAATGCAAGCTGACCAGTAAGCTGCATAAATCTTAAATATTTTAGAAGTAGTAAGGCTTGAAATTTTCTTTGAAATCCTCTAAGGAACTGAGTAACACAACTGATCTCTATTTTGCCCAATCCTTATGCTTTTTAATCTTTCTTTCCAGGAAATGCCAGTCTTTCCCCTTTATGTTTTAGCACATCTAATACTACTAAGCTTTAAATGAAAAAGTGCATATTATAAAACAAATCAGCCTGCAAGAACGTAATATTGATTTTCATTATTAAAAAAGGAAAAAAATGGAAAAAAAATCCTCTTTGCAGTTAGTACTTTAATAAATTTAACTAATATCTCCAGGGATGGAGACTCCTCAACCCCCCTGGACAACCTGCTGTAATGCAATCAGACAATCCAGGATTTAGGACCATGCTTTCCTCTGGCACACAAAGTTCAAGCAACTTGGACAACAAGTTGACTATGAGCCAACAATGTGCACTTTTGGCCAAGAAAGCAAATGGTGTCCTGGGGTGCATCAGAAAGACTGCTGCCAGCAGGTCGAGGGAGGTGATCCTGCCCCTCTACTCAGCCCTGGGGAGGCCACATCTCAAGTACTGCGTCCAGTTCTGGGCTCCCCAGTACAAGAGAGACATGGAGCTACTGCAGAGAGTCCAGCGTAGGGCTGCAAAGATGATCCGAGGGCTGGAGCACCTGCCCTATGAGGAACGGCTGCGAGAGCTGGGCCTCTTCAGCCTGGGGAAGAGAAGACTGGGGAGGCGATCTCATAAATGTGTACAAGTACCTGAAGGGAGGGTGTCAAGGGGACGGGGACAAACTCTTTTCAGTGGTACCATGCGAAAAGACTAGAAGCAACAGGCACAAACTGAACCACAGGAAGTTCCACCTGAATATGAGGAGGAATTTCTTTACTGTGAGGGTCACAGAGCACTGGAACAGGTTGACCAGAGAGGTGGTGGAGTCTCTTTCTCTGGAGGAGAAGCCTGCCTGGACGCAATGCTGTCTATTATGCTCTAGGTGACCCTGCTTGAACAGGGGGGTTGGACTAGATGATCTCCGGAGGTCCCTTCCAACCTTACCCATTCTGTGATTCTGTAAGTCAGTTTTGTATGAATGATGTATGTAGCAGGTGATGTAATGAAGTGCTTTCCCAATTCAAAGAACCTTTTGGCCATTACTGCAGCCATGTCTTCCATATACCTCCTTTCTAAAAGGAATCTTCCTACAGCTTCATGCAGTCCAGTGATCCAGTTATCACTGCTTTTTCCTCATTTCTCCTCTGCATGTCCTTGCATAAAGAGTTAACACAGTAACACAGCTCATGGCAATTACAGACCTTGCTTTTACCTCAGAAATGGATCACCGTTTGTTTCACTGAGGACCTACTATAAATAACTTTAAGAACAAAATAAAGCAAAATAAAAAAAATCAAACAAATAAAAATTGATTTCTGATATTAAAAAAGTGCCAGGAAAATTGCAAGAAAAAGCAAGCAAACCAAAAGCACACTAGCATGCGGTGGACACTAGATTTACTTGGCTAGTCTGTGATTTACTTTCAAAGATCTATTTTATAGCAGAAATGACCACTTGGCAGAGGAAAGAGAATTAAGCCTGTTAATAACACCAAGCACATCCTTCTCATATGTTCACTGAACCATAACAGCAAGATTTTCTTCTCCGAGGTTTCCCTGCTACCACTTCAGGTAAAGCTTACAATGGACAGCAATGCTGCCAGCATGGCCCTTTCTGTATTTTCACACTTTATTGTTACAGAGACACAGAACACTCATGACTTGACAGCACTTGTACTTACCAAAGAATAGAAAAATTTACTTATAGTATTCACTTACAAGAGTAGGTGGGAAATCCTTGTTCATTTTATATGTATCAACAAACTTCACAGTTTTTACAGATCACAGTGCTACTGAAAGGAAGATATTAAATAAAGTTTGATAAAAAGATCTGAAAGAATATGACACAAAACTACACATGTAAAATGAACCACAGGTGTTTTGAGTTCTAGAAACTCATACTGAACTCATATTCAAAGTGAATATAAAAAAAAAAAGCAAAATGCATTAGTAGTGGTGCTAAAAAGAAAGCCTGCTGTAATCCTTCTCTTAAATTGCTCACTTGTCACAGTGGTCAATATTTTCAGTGCAGTCTTTTTCCTTACTATCTCAAAGAATTCTGAGTAGTTTTCTTTGGTGGAACAAAAAATACTTCCTTCTTAAGAAGGGAGCTTGCATCCCTCCTTTTCCACCCATATCCAGCTAGCAGTTGCATTAAATCTAGCACTCAATCAAGTGCACACCCCTAACATAGTGTGTTAGCTCCTGAACTTCCTAAATTAGTTTCAGGGTAAATGCTGAAACCAGCAGGAGACTCTATTGGCTTTAGAAGGGCTCTATAAAGCATAATCATCCATCTCTGGAGAATCCTCTCAAGTTCATGTAAGCAATAGGCTCTTTAGTGCTGATCACCTTCACATTCAAAGTCTGATCTCTTCTACCTCGTACACCAGAAGCACATAGAAAATTTAGAATCATTTTTCAAAATGCTCAATCCATCTTCAGCTGAAGTCAGCTTGAAATTATTTCAGTGATTTAGATCCAAATGCCGATTATTAGCACTGAAAAATAAATGCTGACAATGTGTGTAACCACACATTATGCCTTATTATGCCTCTCTGTATTTTGGATTTAAATTTACCTTGATAAATCCTTTCTTAGTTTTTAAGTCTGGCTGCTTTTCTGACTCACATCATGATGCTTAACCTAGGTACTTTCTTTGTCAAAGTGTGCCTAAAGCAGAAATAAAAGGGTTCTGACACCTATGCAAGCAGCAAGATGAGGGAATTGGAGGAATAATAAGGCAAAGATTAAGCACACTTCCTCCCATCTCATATTTCTCCTTTAACAGGCACAGGAAAGTGAAAGGCTGACTAAAGCACTAAAGCACTATCACAATGTGTTTCTGGGTTTCAGGTTCTCCTCCCAGGGATGAGGAAGCCTCACTGAGGCATGGGACAAGGCTCAACTCCGTATAGCAAAGTCTGGGGCTCCTCTCTGTCCTCTGTCCCAGCACCATGGTGGTAGTGAGGAAGCTGAAAGCACAATGTTGGGAGTTGGGAAGGGGCAGCTGCCTAGAATGAATACCACAAATGCCCTTCTGCAGCACAAAATAAATGGATAAATAATAATAATAATTAAAAAAAAAAAAAAGACAACTTTAGCCTTTAGGACTTAGTGGCACTTTACGGCCATTCAAAGCTGTGCAGGAATAGCAAGGATCACAGACACCTGGAGTCTCCTGTTACAAAAATGGAGGTCTCTGCTTTAACAACTAACAAAGCTTCCTTAGTCTGAAAGTGAGAGACTTCCCTTTCTGTGTATAAACCATTATAGATGCACACACACACACATTCTTACACTGGTTACTTTTGATTTATTCGTAGCATTATAAGGATATACACTACAAAGTTTCTTAGCACTCTCTTCCTTTTGGTTCTAGCTAAGACAAACAAGTGCTACAAAAAGTCCATCCATTAGCTGATTTCCTAAACTTACTTCCTATTTTTTCAAGTAAAATAAGGTCTTCTGAAAATGCCTACAAAAGTTAGGTTCATGAGTAGCCAATTTTTTTAAAATATTCAGACTACTAAACATATGAACAACCTGCAACACTTCAGCTGCAAATTAAAGTCTCATTACTTGTCCTGAGTAAGTTTAACAGATAAAAAAGGCTATTGTTTTTTAAAAACCCAAACTTATGCAACATTATTTGCATGTAAACAAATATTTCACACAAGAAGATGGGAAAAAGAATCACATTACATAGTTGAGTTGTCTGCCTAACCTAGCCATAAAATAACTGTCTCTTAGGCACACACAGTTCTTCTATAGTCTGCTATTCTCACATTAGGCTTTTTAGCCTCATAAGAAACTCCATATTAATGGGAATACAGTGGTAAAGAATATGATGGAAAAGCCATCATGGTTCACTGTGCTCTGGGCCAGTTCTCAAAAAATTGCAGTCACCATGGGAATGGATTGAAAGCCTAAAAGCAAGAGAAAATGAAAGTGGAAAATCCCTTAGTGCTTGCTCCCTAAAGGAACAAAGATGAACATCAGAAAAAAAAAATTATACACCCTTTTGGTTCACCAGAGAAACAAGTGTTCCCTGGATTGGAGCATTTCTCCCTCCCCCACATTCACTTTTCCTCTTTATTTGTATGTTCATGACACTAAGCTTTTCTATCTAGAGAGACTGCTTAGTATTTTCTGTAATAAAAAGTAAAAATACAGAGTTTGTAATCTTTCTACTTACAAACCATGCACTGGATTCCCATCAACCTATCCTACAGCTTACAAAATTTACCAGAAAGATGACAACTTCCTTGCAAATGACCTACTGAAAAGTCATTCTGCTGATGGCAGAAGCAACACACCTCTGGCAAAAACATAAGAAAAAAATTCAGGAAAGTGAGTCGTTTGTGTTTTTTTAAATAATTGCTTAATATATGGAGATATAACATGAATGGACAACTACTAAAAGACTGAATGTGAGAAGAGTAAGGCCTGAAACAGTCCTTACATAATCCATTAAAAATTTATCTCAAATAGTTTCCTCAAAGATGAAGATGACAGTGCATGTATTCAGTCTCAGCAGAAACAGAACCAAGAATTTTCTAGGAAAAAGCAATCTGTACAATAGCCTCTCATCAAAGGATCTGTCTGTGTAAGAGCTGCAGAACCCCAGTTAACTGAGTTTGCTGTTTCATTAGTGGACTGGCTGCATATCACAATGCTGCAAAACGCATGCAAGAAGTTTTGCAATCCTCTTACTGTAGAGCATAACAAAGGCCCCTACCACCGCCATGTAACAGCACTTCTCAAACTTGAATGGATTCATCCATTACATACATCATTGCAGCATCTTTGTGATGGAAATTAGCACTGTGCTTCCTGTTTCCGCTAGAAAACAAGATACTTGGTTGATCTGAGATATTGAGACTGGGAAGATTAAGTATAAACGCCACCCACTCCTTTTCCACCTTCAGTACCTTTTCTCCAACTCAAACCTATGTATTTATAACCAGATCATTTGGGACGCTCCAATTTTAAAAACTGCAGTCACAGTACTTTGTTTTTTTGTTTCTTCTCTTAGACGCCTTTCTAAACAGAATTTAAGTGAATTAACTGAGATCTTTTCTTTACTCATAAATATCTCTCTTTCTCCTCTTCTGTCTCCTCTATAAATCAATTCCCAGTGAACTACATAAACATTTCTATCAGGATGCCAAATCAGATAGTTACTGCTTGCCAGCATAAGTTCATATTTGCTTCTCATTTCCTCAGTCTCATACCCCTCTAACAACTTTAGACCCTATCAGCTCTTCAGACTGTTTAAACTAGGCCCCAAAAGAAGAACATTTCTCAGAAACATTAGTTTGTGCCCAGCTCACAACCCTACTTGTTTCCCAGCTAGCTTGGTTAATGCAACGCCTACAATGCTGGTGCAGGGGTCAGCCTACAACTTTATTCATCTGCATGTCATTTTTCTTCAGAACCATGCATGACTAAGAAATCCACTCCTTGTTAAAAATACCACAGAGGTTAAGCCTTACAGGAGTACAATAAAAGACCAATGCTCTTGAACAGGACAACAGAGCAATATGGCCCATTGCTCTCATACAAACTCTGCCAAACTGTTAGGGGGAGAGCAGTTAAAAGCCTCCCACCACCTATTCAATTTCCCACTCACATACCAATTTTCATGCGCAAGTACAACAAGCAAATCCTTGCGGCCCTCTACTACAGTGATGCTATTCAATTCAAAAAGTTAAGAAATTTTGTTCCAAATCACTGTAAATCTAGTAACTGGTTTAAGTTCAGCAGATTTTTTGATATTAAAGGTAGCTTATTGTTACTAAATATTATTTAAGGTATTAGAAACTTAGTATAATGAAAATTGGTTTTGTAAATAGTTGACATAAAAAGGCAAACCAGATGCATTCCTAAAATTTATTGTAATTAAACCTGCAATAAACAGACATGGGTGCCTCAGGAGGCTGACCTAAGAGGCTCATGAATAATGATAACATGAGTTATGATATCAGTATAGCAGACCTCAAACAATGGCCTACAGGTGGTGTTAAAATATCTAGCTTTTTTTCATTCCACACAGATTGTCAGATTTTTTTTCATGGAACACTAATATAGAATTCAAAGATTACTTTCAAAAGTAGGATGACTGCATGTTTTGCAAAAGTGCACACTTTTAAAATTACTCCAGTGGGAGTTAGATGAGAAGAGTAAGATAAAATCAAGGTGTGCAGCCACAAATGAAGCAGCACACAGGGAAGCATGCAAAGAACCCATCTTCTTTACAACTGGCAGCAGCTAGAAGTGTCAGACTTAACTCTGAGAGGAGAAAGCTGCTCTAAATGTCAAAAACTCAAATATGCTACTTTGCATGTAATTATTGTATTTTCTAGATTGAAAATTCACCAGAGTAACCACACTGAAGACTGCAGCTATTCCAGAGGCTTCACAGTCCCTGGAAAGTGGAAGATTTGCTGACACTCTAACAAATTATTTTGTAGACAGACATTACTGCAAGACAACACTTACAAATTAGTGTCAGTATGGACATGATCTTCATATTCATGTTACCTACTTAAGAAAGAGGGTGAATACAAAATGCTGCTGAAGGTAAGGCATTGCAGTAAAAGTTCGAATAAAGGAAGTATTTTTGTGAGGTTTCATCTTCCCTTCCTTGAAAACAAAACAGTAATTTTCACCAAGTAAACTACTCACTGTGGCATAAGGACTACAGTGTAGTGAAGTACCACTTTTACAGCTTGACAATTCCTTGTAATCAGATCACTACTTACTGTCATTTAAAAATGCAAGAAAAATTCTGCAAGGTTTGTGGAAACACAGGAAATCAGCAGAAGCAGATAAAACCTGATCTTTCTCAACCTTTGCTGAAGTTATACCACTACCCCTCCTTGCTACTTTCAGTTTCTCAATTCCTATAGCCTTGATGAGAAGAGAAATATATTTAAACCAGAACACAGGCTAAAATGAACAAGTTCAGGAATATTAGAAAATTGAAAATTTGTCCAAAACGTTATCCAAAGAAGAGGTGACTTGCTCACAGTTTGTAAGAACCTTTCTCAAGGTGAAAGGTTTAAAATAGCTACCATCTTAAATTTAGAAGAAAGGCAGACCTTGCCACTCCACCAATCAAAAGCTAAGAGTATGATGTGCATTGATCTATCCGGTTTCATGTTTCAGATGTTCTGTAGGTACAAACACCTACAGAAAAGCAGAAGGAAACAAAGGCTATTGCGCTGAAATGGTGAAGATCGCATCTAATCATATTAGCTATTAACAAATTGCAGATGTATAATGAGTACTATACATAACAGCAGAGAGTCTCAGATTCTGAAGATTAAAATTCTCTCTATCTCACTAGCAATTAAAAAGCATGGAAAACAGAATGAATCTTCACATAAAAGAGCAGTTACTGTGATATACTATAAATCAAAAGACAATTAAATATGCACCTCCTACAGCAACGTAACTGTCTATAGTACTCATCCTGACCACCAAGGTGAAGTATACTTAAACTGCAGAAATGGCTTGTTCAATTACTTCTTGCTTCCATTTCTTTTGTATTTTACGGATTTAGATCAGGACGCTTACTGTCCTCAGATCACTCCTTGGTATGAAAGTGAGTATGGTTGCAAATCTCTTCCTTTGCTGTATAATCCATCAGTCCAGGTCACAAATGCACCAGCTGGATAGCCTTCAACAAGCTGGATAGCCTTAAAATTAAAAGTCCTTAATGTGACAATTAGTCATCTCAACACTTCATACTTATGAAGTGAATGACACTAACTCATATGGAATCATACGAAGATTGACACTAAAAGTATTAAATGGCTGAGAAAAGAAAATACAAAACAAACTGTAACAGTAGAATATAACATTTTTAATGAAGAATTCTTATCTATTTTCTAAAGACTAACTATATTAAACTGGAAGGAAAAGAAAAAGTTTCATCTTTGGCACAATGCAATTACAGTTTTGCTGCCAGAAAATCCTTTGCATAAAGCACATCCCTAAACTATTACACGTTAACTAATCTGAAGTTGAATACTCCTAAAATAATGAGACCCAAGACGTTACCCTCCACTTAATTTCCAATTTACAGTGTTCTTTAAGCAGCTTTTTGGTTTAAAAACTAGTCAAGACTCTACAGCAACAAGTGTCTCACCCACTTTTGAACAACTGTATTTGGCAAACAATAATTCTTAGACAAATACTAAGTCCAGAGTTGCCTTTTTAAGATTCTTATTTTCACATTGCCTACATTGATCAGCTTATCTCATTGTAACTCAGTAGCTTAACATGTCTGAACTGATTTCTGTGTGCCAAAGTAACTCATTACAAACAGCTGTCTGATTTCTTAGTTAACCTGTGAAATATCTTTGAAGAAAAATATTGCATCAAAACCACTGATTTACATCAACCAACAACAAGATTAAAAATACATCAAAACAGAAACTCAAAACATAATTATACTGAAGAGGCATAGCTTGGCCCCCCTCATACACTTAGATTCTCAGTAGTTGTCCCAAATGACTGTATATATATTTAAAAAAAAATGGTAAGTATGGATGCAGGAAACGTTTGTTCCTTGCAAATAAGAAATGAAGCTTATATGAATATAATCCCTTAGGCATAAACAAATCCTCTGTGAAGCACTGTTGCATCAGAGTTCTCCTGACTTGCACATTTAACAGAGAGAAGCAAGAGCATGAACACACTAGTGTTTGAGTAACACACTAGTGTTTGAGTAACACACTACAAAGCTAAAAATACTGGATGAGATCTACTCATGAAAAGAGAAGAATGAATATTCTTCTCATTCTATTTAAAGACAGAAACAACTTTGCTTCTATCAATAACGATTTCCAGAAAAATTTAACATGAAGCAGAAAAGCATCTTAATATATTAGATGCTGTTATTGGTTAAGACCAGATACATCCAAAAAACCACGCTATTTTTGAGTGCAGGATAAATGGGATCTACAACATTAAAAGAACCTTATAAGCAGCATGTGCAGCAACGATGAATCAATTTTACTGCTAAATATAATATATTTTTCTACAAAAAAACAATGGACAGTAACAGAAGTATAGAAAAATAGAATGTGCAGTAAGCAGGGAAAATCTTCAAATACACTAAACACTTCCTCCCTACTCCACTTTCTAGGACAAACAGCATATGATAGTATCAGTATGTCCAGTTTTATAACCAGCCTCCAAGGTGACTGATTGTTTGTTTTTCTAATCTCTCCACCATTCATTTTTAATATAAGCACCTAAAGTTGAATATATCACTTGTGTTCCTAAGAAGAGTGGTTACAGGATAGCATAATGAAACCAAAAGAAAAATCTCACCAGTCATTATCAGCATTAATGGATAGTATAATGTCCTCCAATTGTTAAGCAGAGGGCAGATCCTTAGTCCGAATCACCCAAGGTCAAATGGCTAACCACATGCTTAAAGAACAAGGGAAAACATAACTGCTTGCAGGTCAGCTTCAGTTTCTTCATTGCATTCACATTCTTGCATTTAACGTCTTTGGAAACTTTCTATACCTGGCCCTTCAAAGCATTTACCTGAGACAAATAAAGAGCATCAGTTCAGGTAAAGATTACTATGTAAACAAAATAGTTAATAGTACAGAGAGCTCTGTTCTTGGTACTATTTAACCTTAAAGAATCTAGGCTTTTGTCGGAGGACTTCATTTAGGGAACTTTGTTTTTTAAATCTACTGCATTGCATGAACAATAAAGGTCAAAAGAAGGTTGTTTTTCTCTTTTCTACTAGAAGAGACCCATTACAATGCTTCTGTGGACAGACTATGGAGGATACTATGCTCACAGAATTGCTTAGAAGAGTTATAGACAGTCAGGTAACAAGTGGAGAAGGCTAAAATCAATCATGCGATAGCAAGGACAGTATCTAAATGAGGTGGTGACATTTCCTTTTGGTTAGAAAATTACACTAACCTAGAAACGTCCTTGACTTCTCTGAAGAGACCTCATTCAGCAAATCAGAACTCTTGTTTAGCATAGCCCCCAATTATTTGCAAATCCATCTAGCACAGGAACACAATGAGGTCCCTTTTCAGAGATACAAGATGTGCTACAGAGAGGAATCACAATGAGGCAGGCGTAGCCACTTCATTATACCAACACTATTCAGTGACTCTGTCTCCGCTGCAGCATTCAAACTGGTATCAAAAAAATGTTAAAAACCTCACCTCACCAGAGTGTCTTGTTAAGATGCTTTTCAAAGCAGGACCTGAACTCCATACTTGCTGAGCCTGCAATTATCTCTCCAGTCTGACCTTTCACAGTTGAAAACCAAAGGGAGGCTAAGACATCACAAGCAAGTTTGAGAGGCACACACAAAAAATGGAGGTAGGCATATACCTGGGTTTACACATATCATTGCAAAAGATGTGTCTATGGTTATAGAGACTGGGACTTAGAAACTCGGTAGGAGGTCTGGATGTGCCCAGACAGGATGAGTGCAACAAATGCAGACATAGTACAGAGAGCTCTGTTCTTGGTACTATTTAACCTTAAAGAATCTAGGCTTTTGTCGGAGGACTTCATTTAGGGAACTTTGTTTTTTAAATCTACTGCATTGCATGAACAATAAAGGTCAAAAGAAGGTTGTTTTTCTCTTTTCTACTAGAAGAGACCCATTACAATGCTTCTGTGGACAGACTATGGAGACTATAACAGTGTGAACTTCTGCTTTTTAAAAACCTGATTCTAATGGTTAATGCTATTAATGTTAATTGATTAACCTGGGGAGACTTGCAAAGTAAGTCCACATTCACTTTCTTCCATCTAAAATTACATCTAGGAATAAGCTGGCATCATAAAATGTATATCATTTTGTTCTTTAGACTATACTGAAACAACAATACCTGAAATATGGAAAACATTTATGTTTCCAGGCCTAAAGACAGTGCAATAGCAGTCTTAACTTTATCTCCAAAACAGAATACTTTTAAGTTGTAGTCTAAGCCAATGGTCTAAGCAAGGCAACAGCCAAGCAATCTGCCAGAGGCCTGTGACCGCGTTAGATCAAGAACATCAGGTGTAGGGCAGCAGAGCTGAGATCCTCCTTTTGCCCACTATCACCATTCGCCCGCCCATATGCACCTAAGAACAGCCATGAGCACTGGAGATAGGAACCAGAAGTACCCATACTTGTGCAAGCCCTGAAGATGTGCATGCTTGTTAGACATCGTCTGGACTCATTTATAACTCCTCCCCTTTCATTTTTACCCCACCCAGGCATAATCCACTACATAGAGAAACAACAAAACAACAATAAAACATCTGAAGATTTTTCTGAATGCCTAACCCTAGCTAGAGAATGCTTTTCCTAATGGATCAAGAAAAGACAAGTCTTGTTTTCGGTTAGACTGATTTGAAGGAATCAGACACACCAGTAGCTCGATCCAGCTGCTATTGTATAAATACGACTTGGATACAGAATTAGTCTCTTACGAAGGTTTAATTATTAATATTGCTTCTTCAAGTAGCTATGCCCTTTGATGTTAACAGAGATACCCCTCTCTGCAAATTTTCACTAGCTTTAAAATTGTACCTGCTTCCCTCCTCCTTCCATTTTCTCATCTTGAGCCTAATCTGGCTTGTTACTAAAGATAGCAGAGCAATCAAAGAAAAAGGAAAAGGGTTTGAAATATGAGATAAACAGTATTTATATAAAAGTCTAGTGTAATGGATCAGAGTTACAAAGATGAAAAAATCCATAGCAGCTGTTCCTCCAATAATGTTTTTGAGTACATTACCACTTTACAAAAGACTTTAAGCAATTATCCCCCTCAGCAGCCAAATTCATCTTTACTTGTTTCTTCCACAGAAAAGCAGAGAAGTGACCGTTCTCAAGATGACCCACGAGATTACGAAGATCTCATACAGGGCATCCAGAAATCTTAGCTGTCCTCATGGAATTCTCTCAGCAATCAAGCATCCTCTCCTTGAAAAAACACTCTCTTCTGGCTCTTATTTTGGCACGAGAATTCTTCATGTGTTATGATAGTCCATTTTACCTTCCAGTTCCCCCCCCCCCACCCCCAATACATTTCTCTGATGATCTTTAAAAATGCAGTTAGCTGGACCACCAGTAAGTGCCAATGCAATGATCAATTCCAGGGAAAGATTTGAAGTTAAAGCTCTAACTAAAATTACTGGGACTATTGCCTGTAAATAGGCTGAACAAAATCCTAATCAAGAATGCAAGGCTTCCACCTCAGGATTATTTTAAAAGACACTGGATATGCACTGTTTGGGGTCACCATTTTTATCTTGAGCATGGACTTCAGGATTCTAGGTACAGAAACCAACCTGAAATCCCTGTAATTCCTGAAAATTTTAATAGCTTCTCAGAATTCTAGGTTGACAATAAGTCTTAGCAATATCGACTAGCTACTGTGCTTTGCAACAAAAGGTTTCTTACCTTTCCATTTTCTTTTCCTTGTTTCCTCACATTATTTCATGAGGCTGTTTCTAGAACTGATGGAACTAAAGGAAGTGTGTATGCCAGTGGGAAGCTTGTAATCACAGCCTTCAAAGGATATATAGTATTAATCTTACTCTGGAAGCAGATGATACTATCAGTTAAAAGTATGTTGAAATTACAATGAGGAAAACATGAGATTTTAGTCATATTGACCAATTTCAAAATAAGTGCATAGTTATAATTCTTTTTGCAATTTCAGTTTCATTTATTGATATTTCATTATTTCTTAATCTTCTTACAGAAATCTTCTCAGCTGCTTTCTAGCAACACTGATGCAAGTCGCACCTGCAGTATCATATCCCAAAAGAGATGCAATGGCCACTTGCAACCACAATGCTTCCATTACCAGCAGCATCACCTGTTACTCAGGTCAGGAGGAGACATAAAGAGAAATTACTGGAGTTAAGAAGGAAGACAACAAAATTTATATCTTCTTTGCTAACATCTGTTAGCACCTGCAGCTTCTCTCAGATGCAGAGAAGGGAAAGCACATACTGTGATAGCAGCAGCAGCAAGGGACTCAGCATTTGGTGTATATTAAACAGGACAATACAGTGCAAGGTAAAGATACTCCAGACACTCTGAACAGGACTTTGCTGGCCGAAGCAGCACACACAAGCATGAGTTAAAAAAAAAAAAAAAAAAGGACTGCTTGGATCATTTTCAAGTTTTTACCGCTGCCTCAAAATCAACTCTCTCTTTCATCTATCTAATAAGATTGAAGTATAAACAAATATTGAACTACACACAGTGCCATTTTTGCACTCTACAAACTTAAAATGTGACATAAAGGCTGCAACAGGAAAAGCTAAACATACCTCAACTTGTCATTTTCATTTTTCTTTACAAAATCTCTATATTTTTATATACATACTATGTACACAGGCTTAAACCACATTCAGTATTCAAATTATTTTCTTCTCTTGATGTAATTTTTACAATAAATCACTCATATGATTCTATTTTTTGAGGTTAAAGTACTTCAATTCAAATGCTCTGAATATTGAGTTCATACATCACTGTGTTACAGACTCTGTAGTTAAGCTGTACAGTCATCTCCATAGATCTAACTAGTTACCACACCAAGGCCATTCAGTTAATCGCAGCTGAACACACTCTGCCTTATAAATACTGTCAACTATCTCTATCAAGCTAAGCAAAAGGAGAAAATTATCTCATGAGAAATAAAGATTCAATGAGATTAGTGTTTTCCTTAGAAAAGAATTACAGAGCAGATGCTGTCTTTTGCTAACATGTGACTTGGTCACAGCTCAGCTGGTCATGGCTCTGGTTGCCCATATGCTGTATTTTATTTTATTTTTTAAAAGACAGTATGAATAATACAGAGACTTGACCTGCAGGACAGTTCATTTGATGGTTCAACTGGCTTCTTCCGCCTCCTTTGTTCCTCACTGTGATAGAGAGATGCACCATTTGTGATGTGAGGGAGAAGAGTAAAGGTAAGTCTGGGAAATTGGGCTTCTGAAAACTGCCATGTAGGTAGCAGCTGACTCCCCGCCAACAGCCCACAGGGTGTGTGGTTCACACTCACCACATTTGCATTTGACAGTGTTACTGTTACTGTTTCAATGAAGGGAAGTGCAAAGTCCTGCACCTAAGGAGCAATAACTACCAGCTGGGGACTGACCTGCTGGAGAGTAGCTCTGCCAAGTACCTGGGAGTCCTGGTGGACAGCAAGTTGGATGTGCGCCAGCAGTGTGCTGTTGTGGCCAAGAAGGCCAATGGTATCCTGGGGTGCATTAGCCAGAGCACTGCTCGCAGGTCAAGGGAGGTGATCTTGCCCCTCTACTTAGCTCTGGTGAAGCTGCATCTGGAATGCTGGGCCCATTTCCAGGCTCCTACGTATAAAAGAGATATGGAGCTACAGGAGTGAGTACAGCAAAAGCCTACTAAGATGATTAAGGGACTGGAGCTTCTCCCTTTTGAGGAAAGGCTGAGAGAGCTAGGAATGTTCAGCCTGAAGAAGAGAAGAACGAGGGGGCACATTATTCTGTATATAAAAGTATTTTAAGTGAAGGTGTCAAGAGGAAAGGACCAGACTCTTTCAGTAGTGCCCAGTGAGAGAACAAAAGGCAGTGGGCACAAACCAAAAAATAGGAAGGTCCATCTGAACATAAGAAAAAACTTATTTACTGTGAGAACGATACAGCACTGGAATAGGTTGCCCAGAGAGATTGTGGAGTCTCCTCTGGAGATATTCAACAGCTGTCTGGAAACCATCTTGGGCAACCTGCTATAGGTGACCCTGCTTAAGCACATGGGTTAGACTGGATGATCTCCAGAGGTGCCTTTCAACCTCAACCATTCTCAGATATCACACATCTGACCTACCAGATACGGATGAAGCTAAGTTTATCATCACCCATTCAAACAAGTTAAGGACTAACATTCTATTAGTCCCCTAGCTTTGCACTTACCATTCACTTCAACACAAGATACCATGCAAGAAAATGGTGCAATCAGTTGCAGCAACTATATCTCACTCTTCTGTGAAACCATTTACAGAAAACAAATAGTACCACATTATTTTTTAAGAACTCATCCTAGAAGGAGGTAGAAGTCTTATGCATCAACCATGTAAGCATGAGCTGAAGACTCAGTCTTCAGTTGCTCCTTGTTCACATGGACAGCCTGTCTGTAGTAAGGCCAGAGTCAGCTCAAAAAATTAAAAACCAAATGCATTTCTAGCACTACCCAGGAAGCAAGACAACAGCATTTTGCCAGCTCTGGCTACCATCCTAGGCAGGTACACACTCTCCTAGAATGGTTCTCCATAGATCCCCAAACCCCTGAAATACACCAACAAAATATTTTAAAGTTAACTGACTTTAAAATTTTGTGGGGGATTTTGACTCCCACACTAAGACCTAATTGAAACTGAACTGATGGAGCAAGAAAAATCCAGCCCAAGGAGAATGCAGCTCTTGCAGTTATTTTCAAATGAGCATCAAGGTGTTCCTTCCAAATCCCACAATGGCTGGCTTGAGGCAGCACAGGGGGAAATATTGCCAATAGTCAGGTAACTAAAAGAAGTATTAGGAGATTATCCAGAAGAATAGATTTTTCTTACTGAAAACAAAAAGCAAAATAAAAATAAAACAAGACACATTCTTCTTAAAAGTCATCTAACCAACACTCAAACATTAAATGCAGAAAATGTCACTAATACTGTCCTTTCATAGCTGTACATACAGCAAAATTCAAAGGGCACAATGTACCCAGTATCTAACACAGGTCAGAAAAATTTCCACAGCTCAAACTGAAATCAATAAAAAAGACTCCCTAAGATCATTTCCATACTATCTATATATACTTTTATGAATACTGCACATAAATTGGGGAAATCAGTGAACTCTGAAATTCCATAGTAAAAAAGTTAGTCAACTTTGTTCTTAATTGAAGGGACAAAGTAAGTTAGCAATGTTAATTCATCACATCTGAAACTTCAAGAAAAACATTACTGATACCAGCTCTCTGTCAAAAATGGAGAGAAAATTCTAAGACGTCTCATGACAGCAGAACATTCACTGAGAACATTTAAGGCCTAAGGACAAGTCCACACTTACCTGAATCAGACTCTCTCTCAAGAAAAGAAGACCTAATTCTTACTTTATTTGCTACCCTGGGATACATTCCATTCCCTCTCCCCTCTGTTGCAGTTGTACCTAGTTTTATAAATAAATTCTTACATACATACACATGCATGTGTATGCATGCATGTGTGCAAGGGACAGAAAAAAAAAGATAATAAAGCAACAATAAAAATATATGGCACTGTATCCAAGATTTAAGGCAATTAACTGGGGAATGGAAAACAACCTCATTTGAAGCTGCAAGAGTAGGAACCTTAACATAACCCCAGATCTATTTCTGGGACAGAATATCAGGAAAACTGACTGATGCTATTCAGCCCAAGATTGAAATATGCTGTCCTCCACCTTTCTGAAAAAATCAGGTAATTCAGTTAGGCTTACAGGACAATATTTTATTTTATTTTATTTTTAAGTGGTATTACATTTTGCATTCTCCTTTGTTACTTAACTTTCTTTCCTTTTTCCCTATTCTCCTTCCCTTCTTTTCCAAATAAGATTCATAGGGATCACTATAAATTAATAAAAAGAAGGCACTACAATGAAGACAAAAAAAGGAGAGAAGAAGGAAAAGTTAAGGTCACTGGCAGTACCAGCAGACTACAGGGGTTTGGGGAGGGTTTTTGTTGTTTTTTTTTTTTTAACTATAATGCTGTAATATGTTAAAAAATGGCAACACTTTATTTTGCGAAATAACAGTACAAATACAAATTAAACTTGCTACATTAATAAGACCCTACATGTATTTGATTTTTTCTTCCAGATCAACTCTTAGGTATTTTCAAAGTATATTGAACTATTCTGTTTTCTTACCAGTTGCTTAAGAGTTTCTAACATGTTAAACCAGGCATAAATAGATATAAAATGGCAGATTTTGGTCCACATCCAGGCTGTGTATTTTGCCAAGTCTCCACCAATGGCCCAGTTCAATAACTCTTATGTTCTCACAGGAAATCCTTCACTTCTGATGTTTCTCCTGCTTGCCCGGGGCTTTGGGAAGTACCTGTAATGTAGTGTTCCAGCTCCCAACCACTTTGAAAACTCACAACCCTCTCATGGCACTATAGAGCTGGAGTGAGTGCATTGCAATGTTCCCTGGTGCTGGACTTCACAGACCTTGAATTAATCAAGGTCTACTTTGAACAGACTCAAAGTAATTATGTACTCCTGCTTTAACAACAATATTCATAGAGTAAACTCCTCAATGATCATGTCAGTATAATTGATAAAATGATTACAGGTCATCAAAAGTACACAAAACTTCCACCAAAATTCTGTGAGTGTAGCTTTTCTGGGAAGTCAGCACTTGCAAGCAAAAGGCAGGTGCTGCATTCCACCATCATGAAAAAGACCTTTTTTAATTTCTCTACAAGTCATCTACAGAGACAACTTCTTACAAATTGCATCAAACTTCTATTGGGCACTAAATAATTTGTCATCAGCTTTTTGGTGAAGTACAACTTAGGTTTACAAATGAGTTTGTATACAGGAAGAAAGGGAGATTAGTTGGAGAAGAGAAAGAGTGGGACTACAGACAGGTTTAAAAAGGCTAACTAGTGAAGGACTATACAATGAGTGGCTCCACCAACAGCATGCTGAATGAGGCAATAGCAAACTGAAGGAAATACATTTGCAATGGCAAAAAGCAGAGAGTTTCTAGCTAGGATCAGATCAGGTTCTGAAACTGAGCCAACTGAATCAGATATTATGTCACCCCATGAAACTCCTTTGAAAAGCAAGTACTGTGGAGAGGAGAGTGCTAAAGGGCAAAGCAGAGCTTAAGAAACACAGAATAAAGTGAAAATATGTACCACAGGCACCATTTAGCAAAAATGCAAAGGGAGGAACAAAAGCAGCACAGGTTACAGAACAAGATCCTGTCTGTGGGAGATTTTTTTTTACTAGACTTTAAAATATTTACATTTCCTATAGAATTAGGATTACTTAAGTATGGCCCATTATTTAATTTATATAAACAAGAAGAAATGAAGAACTAACATTAGGATTAGACATGCTGACCTCCACAACCTGTGGAAAATGCAAGGCACACACCGTACTTAGCACCCAATAGCTGCACAGTTCAAATTAACCTGGTCTATATATCTAGAACCTGTTCTGATATAAACAATGCATTATAATAATTAAAAGAAAATAATATTGAATATACAGAAAGGCCATCATGGTCATGCAAACTGCAGTTACAGCTATAACAAACCATTGTTACATCACGTAAATAAATTGATTTAAAAAGTCTTTACACTTCACAAATCCAGAGCCTAACCAGTTTCTAGCAGCACATATGCAAATGCTATATATTGAAATGACTGAGGAATTATAACTACCAATGGAAAAATCTATTACAGAATAAACTAATCAGAATTAACAGAGACAAGCAAGTATGATTTAGCCACTCATTCAAACATATTTTCTCCTCATAATACATGTATAGATTGAGACATTCCTTTAAGACTGCTCATAGAAAATAAGAGAGCCTTTTATTTATAATAAAAGCAAATATGTAAATATTTAAATGAAGATTTTTTTTAAAATCAGAAACATTAGTCAAAACAGATTGTTACTTCTGACCTTCAAAAACAGCACAGCAACATTAGTGTTCCGATCATTTAGTCTAAATTTGTCTTAAATAGCAAATACTGTGTACTACCACTAAAAAACTCTCAAAAAATAAGGGAACTGGCTTTTGAGCTTAGTTTTAGAAAAACAGTTGATGCATCACTCACTAACAGCTGGGCTGGCTAAAAAACACTGTAATTCCTGACTGGTCTCTCAATGAATACTGGAAGATCCTTTCAATTTCTGACTGGATGTAGCAAAATTCTATCAGGGAATGTGACCATAACAGATTCTCAGTCTCTACTCACTTGTTCATATGCTTTATTTTCAAGAACTTATGTGTTACCCTATCAAGCTTCATCAAGTTTAGGGCTACAAAGGTATACTGGCATTGTGAACCTAATCACTGGCAACAACAAAAACATCAAACCTGGAACAACCATAAACCAAAGCATCCCAGGGAGCATTTTGGAAGACTCGATCCTTCTTCCACAGATTGACCATAACAGAAAACAGAAAACATAACTCTTACTATATTATGTATCTATAGCATAATTTGCCTTCTGTGAAGATATATTCAGTCTAATGAGAAATGAAAAAAGGAGAAATGATTTAAAACATCAGACAAATGGAAAAGCAAATTCCTCTGGACAGATGTGTGATACAAGTTAGGACTATTTTAGAGAACTAAGTTTAAATATCACAAAAGTCTTCAGGGTGTGACCCAAGAAATAACCATAAAGCAGAGAGAAGGCCAAAATCAGAATTGCTTACTTTAGCCAGTACCAGCTTACTCAATTTGCAAGCATCCAGCACGGCCAGTCACTTTTCTGAAGACCTGTTTATGCTCCAGATATAACCCCCAGACACAATATTGATACTAAAGTGGAAAAATTTTTGAAAATATTTTATTTAATCAAAATGAGAAGAATACTATGAACTCACATTGAAAATGCTCATCCTCTTCATTCAAATATGCTCTATGGATATTTTATTGGCATAACTTGTTAGCTACAGTACAATAAAATGTGAAACACACCAAATATTCAAGCTACAAATACACCTAGAGATATGCTGCTGTGACTGTAATGGGAATACACATGAAAAGTAATTACTCCAAATTTGAAGGTCTGGACTTTGTAACTGGACCACTGCCAGTATGAAATATCAGGAACGACATAAATAGCATTAATGCTTTTATGCACAGCATTTTACACTCCTGAAGAATGAATATCCACATAATGAAGCTGGTAAGGAAACATGCAAGGCCAAAAGAGCCAGAGCCAGCTCAAAGGTTCCTGCAAAAAACACATAATTTTGTCCTCACCTCCAAGATGAAAAATTCAGAGGTGCAGAGGCAACACAGCCAGTCTTTAGGGAGGGACAACATGAGTGTCTCCCCATGGACACCCTCACTGTCCTCTTGCTGCTACGAGTAGGCAAGTAGTTTCCCCCCTACTTGTCCCCACGCAATCTCTCAGCAGCATTCTCCACCATCCCCTTCCCTCCCCAAGCTACAGATGGTACCGGCCTCCCCTGGCTCAGGGTGAGGAAACAGCCATAGAGACAGTGGTCTGCATCTGGGCCAAAGGGCAGCACCAGCATCACCAGCGACTGTGGATATCTGTCCTACCCCTGGACCTCCTGCTCCCGTCTGGCCCCATCTCGACAGGTCCCTATCTCTGCCCTACCCAGTCACTGCCCCACAATGCCACCATGGGGCTGGCTCCAGCCCCACCATGATCCTGCCCTGGCCCAGCCACAGACCCTCCAACCCCCACCTCAGCCCCAACTGCTCCCCACAGTGGTGCCTGAGGCCGCCAGGAGTGAGGCTGCCCCTGGTGTCCCACTCCCTGGTGGCCAGGCCCAGCCCAGGATTGCCAATAGTACCAGAGGGCCCCTGGCCCTCCAACAGCCAGTGCTCCTGGTGCCACAGTCATAGGCCACAACCATCACCCCTCCAGCAGAAGATGCTAATACTCACCCCATCTTCACTTGCATCAATAGAGGGCTCTGGTACAGGCCTATCTTCCCCCTGAGCTATCCATTTGTTGCCTGTGCTCAAAGCCAGCCTTAAAGAAAAAGTGTCTCCCAGAAGAGCACCTTTCAGCAACTGCATATCTCCGTGGCACAGAGAGACCTGCCCAAGAGCAAGGGGACACAAAGAGCTTCATGGCAATGTCAGGGCTCCTGCTCCTCAGGTCACCTCACTGAAAGTTTCAGACACAGCAGAAGCCCTGTCACTCCGATGATGCCTCATCCCACCAGGCAAGATATCCCTACAAAGAGTGGAGTTGGGGGTTGTGGAAAAAGATAATATTCTCTGAAATACTGTCATCCCAGCACAAAAAGATGCAACTAGTTCAGTATTTGAGACTTGGGAGAGAAGGGGACAGGGGAAATAATAAAATGAAGAAACAAAGTAATAAAATGCACTTGTTCTCATTTACCTAAAAATTTTTGTTGACACAAGGAGGTCTTCTGTGACCAGTAATTCTATCTTTGGTATTACTATGTAGGATTCAGTGGTAAACCTAGCAGAAACTACAAAAGTCTCCCTTCTAAATTATTTTTTCAGGACAGATTTTTGTGTTTTGGTTTTCCTCTCTTCAATTGAAAGATGGGTATTTGCTGTCTCCAACTTAAATAATATGCTTAAGCACCTGATTTATCCTGGACAAATCAGGCTTGTGTGACTGAAAAAGAAAGAATCTGGACATATGCTCTTAAAATAATTACAAAAATTCATATCCTTTATAGGTTTGACTCTTTTCATCTAGTTCACAAGTAGAATAAGACCTGCATCTCCAAGAACATTGCCTTTCTATTCTCCAAACAGAATTTATTGCAAAAAAGAATTTCCAGCAGTAATTCTGGCTCTTTCCTTCAAAATACTTTCAAAAATCACTTTGTTATGAAAAAAAAAATCATGGTAATTAGGACTGTCACACTTTTGTGACCCTTCTGCAAAAAAATACTACCTGCAAATCTATTTTAGAAACGTGAATAATAGTAATACTTAGGACCTTTCTATTTGTCTCCTCTTATACACAAGAATTTTTTTAAAATGACACATGGCCTTGCAAGTCCTCTGTCAATTCATAATTCACTCTTACATTAACAGGCAATGAGGCACAGACCAGCAGATGGACTTGCCCAGAACAGAAAGTAAGGCAGTGGCAGAGCCAATATATGAAGTTGTCAGCTCTGTGAAGGAAACCCACCCCAGACTTACTCTGCACTGTGAGATAAGTGATGAACCAAGGTTCTAATTTAGAGGCAAAACTCAGCACACACTAAACTGCAGAGGTGGAAAACTCATTTACAGGTCTGAAGAGGAAAACAAAAAATGTCCTCCTCCTTCTTCAGTTCTGATCAGTTTCTGAAGTTTGCAGGAGTCACTGAGAGGAAATGTTTAAGAGAAGTAGAATGAAAACACTCATTCCTAATCTGACCAGGAGGCTAATGATGAGAAAGAGAAGCTACCATGCCAACTCTAGGTTTAAATGATTGCCTTGTGATCTCAGGATCTAAACTTTAAAATAAAGTTTTACACAAATAATATTAAGCATTTAAGATTGTAAATGCAGGATTCTTTATTAATTTATCATAATGTTAAATAGATTTTTTGAAAATGTTTTAGTGTTTTAAAACAATTTTAATTATCTACTTATATGCAACCAGTAATTTCTGTACGATTGCTGCAGAAAAAGGTGTTGTAAGAAAGATACAAAGAAACCATTAAGAAGTAGTCAACTTTTACAAGGCTTGTTGTTTTGGCGAACTTATTTGGCACCATAAAAACATGTCTAAGATTAGATTTATTAGATTCCCTTCCATATTACACCATCTAACCATTAATACCTTGTGCAGAGAAAATGAAGCAAAATATGGATTAGTGGCTTCTTATGGCAGTGGAATAGCTTATTACTTCCTCTTCACACTGACTGGAACTCAGAAATCAGAGACAGCTTTAACAGCATCACCACAGAAAACTCCAGTTCATTATTTGTTTGCATCAGGCATAAAACCAGCTTTATTATAGCACATACAGCAAACAACCTCTGTGTTCCGAGTCCTTGAAAAAGCTATCTTCGTGAGAAATATGCAGCCTCATACACATTATTTATCTGGTCTGACAAGATCGTGGTCTTGTTACAAAAAAATAATTTTCAAAGATCATTGTGACGCTCAAGTGATTTTGGTAGTGCATGCTCAGCCTTTTAGAAGAACAAACCTGAAGATAAAAGCTGTATCTGTTAAAACAATAACTGCTGTTCTTGCCCAAGATTGTCAGCGTAAACATGTCTACACCAGCAAACCTGGATACAATATTTCAAATCTCTTATCTGTAACTTGACAAGAGCAATTTGGGAAATTACTTACAGTGTATTTCCCAAGTGCAAGTGTGTTGCACTTACAGTACAACAAAATGGGCACAGTCAGTGTAAGGATACAACAAAATATATATATATAAAAAACCACACAGTCAGTGTAAGGATACAACAAAATATATATATATAAAAAACCACACAAACACACACATTTCAGAGCAACTACTTCTATGTATTGTGCATGTTCAAGATTCTAAGATTTAGGATATAAAAGTGACATCTGACTTGCATATAACAGTTTATCCTCCATAAATCTAAGCTATTTTGATTTCACTGCACTGGGACAACTCAGTTGCTCCTGCACACCTTAGCACACTTCGGAGGACTTTCTTGAAAAACAGCTAATCATTTTTTCCAGTCTCAAATCTCTACAAAAATGCCTTTTTCTCAATCTGAGCTTTTGAAACGTTTTACACCTGAAAACGGATCCATTTCCTGCTGGATGTTTTGTATTACAGATTTGGTTTTAACTGATGTCACTAATTGGCTAAACAAGTAATAGTTGTACACACCTTAATCTAAATAGAATTCTTTTATGACAGCTTTGTGTATTTTCCATTGTATGGCTTTGCCTAAGGTTGATCTAAATTATAACATAATTCTCACGGTGACAGAGACTAGCCTTAAAACTATCATTTAATTTCCAACTTCAACTGCTAGTAGCATGGGTTTGGAGGGAACAAGCATGGATCCATCCCCTTAGTTATATACTAGACAAGGAAGTCAATGGGCAGGAAACATTCTTGCCAGAATTAAAGCAGGTAAAAGCAAATATTCTTACCTAGTAAAATGGGTGACAAAGCATTCTGAAGTGCCTAAATTTCTGTTCCAACTTATTTTCAGACACATTTCATTCATTGTACAGTACTTGTTTTGCAGCTGACAGACGTATTCTGGCACGTAGTCTACTTATAATAGTCTACTTATAACAGATGAATAAATATTTTAAATGCTTTAAAAATTAGATGTAATGTAAGGTACTTTATTGCATTTCCAATTCCTACTTCCCTTGTTTCAGTAGTAAGGAGAGCACTATATATACTTGCATTCACTTCTAATTAGTTAATAAAATTAAGAAGAAATCTGTTGCTAGTAACAAAACTCCTTTCAGACATGCCATATGAAGACTTATGCATAATACCTCTGAATAGATAATGAATTATGGAATAAGCACACAACCAGTTCTCCTTCACATTTTTTGTTAGGAATTGAGAACACCTGCAGTTTGCTAGCATTCTTCACCACACAATACTTAATCACATTAAACAATCCTTTAAAAAACAACTGTGAAATGTTCATTAAGTGTTTAGGTTCTTTAGCTTACTAATTTTCTAACAGATATTCCCAGAATTGCTGTCTTTCAGCATCAGTGCTGGTTGTCTTATTCTAAAAACCTGTTACCTAGTCTAATTTTAACTAATCTAGTCTACTAAACTAATCTAGTCTAATTTCCCTCAACCTAATCAAATGCCTCAGGTAAATTAACATTCACATTAATTTTTCTAAATATGCTTTCATTTCCCCTAGTATCTCAAGTTTTTTTCTTCAAAGCAGCAAACTACCTTGGAAGCCAACAAGGAGTTCATCAGCACTTTTACCTGTTGCAGCATTCTCTAACACCAACCTTAAATCTAAGAGAGATTGTGAAGGCAGAGCTTCTGCATTTCTTTTTCAGGGAGAATTACGCCTGTAGATCAATTTTCTTATCCCAGTATCCAAAACATGATGGTCATGGCCACCAATACCTTGCAGTTACAGCAATTTTGTGATCTTTCCATGCAATCTCTTCAATTTTTGCAATCTAATATTTTTATAAAAGAAATGCCAACCTTTTCTGTTGTTAAAAGAGTGTAACAGCACTTGAAGCATTAAAAGGTGCTGATCATAACAAAAATCATACCATTCATGGTTCAAGTACACATAATTTGTTGGATAAGTTACAAGAACAGAAATTTTGTAGCAGCTAAAGAGCTCAACTTACCTTTAAAGTCTGTAGACTGCATTACAGACAATCCCAAAACAAGAAATTCTAGATGATATCATTCAGAAGATTGTGACTCTGCCAAAGCACAGCTAGGTGCTGGTATGTTATTCAGAATGCTCTAAGCCAAATTCAAAACAGGAAGTATTAAAATACCATTTCTTAATTGAAAATGGGGTTCCACTGCTGATGCAGTACAACCAGCTTTGCAGTCCAGGTATCCTTGGCCTGTCAAGGCTTTTAAAAAGCTCTTATTTGCCAAATTAATTTTTTTAAGTATGTGAAACCTGATGTTCTACTAACACACACTGTACTTTGTTTCCTGAAATCATATTCTTATTACAAATAATCATCATTCCTCCTAACCCCAAAGTAGACAAGGGTATAAAGAAACAAGACAGTGTTCTGTTACCAGCACGTTATAACTAGATTATACCAATACCATACTCTCTGGCTTTGCCAAATGTCATTCTGTGCATCCCTCTAATGATTTCAACATTCCCATTGGTCACTCTTCATTTGCCTGTCTTCAGTCATAACTCTTCCTCTACCTATATGGCCCCTCTTGCTTTACCCCTCCTTGTCTTTTTGCTGTTGAGAGTTGAGAGCAATTGCCTATCCTTTTCAGCTCCCTTCGCCCACTTTTTACATTTACAAAACAAGCAACCTAGCACTTCCTCCCAGGAAAATCCTTTCTTCTAGGAAAGAGTGACCACAAACATCCTCCACCAAAATCTTCTGTGTCAAGCTTCTACTTGCTTGATGACACTAAGCTCTGTGCATCTGTTTGATATTCTGAAAAAACTGAAGCATCTGAGTTTTTTTAAACAGATAAATGGAATAGCATGCATTCTTAATGGAAGTTGCTCAAACTTGTCAGTACATTTATCATTAAAAATTGCAAATCCTACAAAAAAATGATAATATGGTAGAGAAAAACAAATCACAGCATGGAAGAAAATTCCTATCAGTTCCTCTTGCAAGAAAAGAAGAAGGCATCCATCAAAAATCTGTGACAATACTAGTACAAAGGAGGAATAGGCTCTGAAAGAAACCTGATTCCCTATGCCAAATTATGAGCCTCTGAAAGGCATGTGGAGTAATTTTTGGTTTGCCTTTATTGAATTCTGAATGCTTCCCTGTGCTATGCACTCAGTTTGTACTCCTGAATAGTTACCATGTAAAGAACATAACAAAACATAATGCTTTAAATCAGAGCACCTGTGGTCACGAAGCAACACTGCCATGTACAAAGCCATACATCTGCTTGTGAGAATCATGAGACAAAAGTAGTAAGGGCTCTGACACTCTCTGAGACACAAGGTCAATCCCAATGGAAGATAACTGCCCCATAAAAACAGCTGAGGAACAAAATACCTCTCACGAATCTCAGGAAAGACATTCCCCCACAAATATATGTGTACAAATGCAAGTACAGAGGGAAAGTCATTTATTAATGCTTCTATCCCAAATTTGAAAAGTTTGTAGATATTCTTGCAAAACTTTTACGGAGCTCCCAGTTAAACAGACTCATTGATGTCCTCCCAAAAAGCCACCTTTATCCTTAAAATTTAGATAAACAGCTCACAGCATGCCCCACAGAAACAGGAAAAACAGACATTTCAGGATGTGCAGTCCCACAAAGGCCATAAAATGTCAGTGGATGGAGTTTTTCTGTTAACATCATCTCTTATTGCTCAGAGGGACAAAGTCATATCAGCCAGCCTAGTTCCCAGGGACTATGACCACATGTCCTTACAGCTCCACTTCTGCCAAATCTGATCATTCCCAATCCCATACCGTAATCTTGAACTCCATTACTACTTGGTCATGTCTAGCTAAACATGCATACCACCCTTTTTTAATTTTTCACCAACCACTGCTTTGTTCTAGCTACAACACATTTTGTCAAACTCCAAACCACAGACAAAGATGGATGATAAGGTGAAAAGCAACAGGCAATCTTCACCACCACCAGTTCTAATACTGTGTTTGGGATGAATGCAGTCACAAATCACTCAGCCTTCTTCTTAATAGTATTTGTTGCTACACTACATTAATTGCCTCACTGTCAGGGAATTATTCCAGAATCTGCTTAATGAAATTTCTCATGGCAGTTAAGCTATGGAATGGCCTGTTGGACACAGCCAGAGTTGAAAATATATTTCACTCATTCAGCAAAAATCACATCACATATCAAATTTGCAATCATAGCTCACATTTCTACGTGCAGTTTTCATCATTTGTACTCTCCCTACATAAAAAAAAAATAAAAAAAAAATAAAAAAAAAAAAACAATTACACTACCAGTATATAGCCTGTTATGTTTGGGCCATTAATTAGATGAAGAATGTCATCAATATTACAGCAGATCTGGCACCGGTTATAGTGAATCTGCACAGATGAAGGAGCAATCATTAAGGCTTTACAGACTTGCTTTCCTCCAGAGTGTCAAAAATACCTCACATGCCCTCAAGTGCTGGAGTCTGCTTTTCATCTCTGCTTTAGCTGAAAGATGCTTAAGTTCAGGCACAGCAATTGCCATTGACAAAGAGTCTGAGATAGCCCTGTGTGTTGTTTATTCCAGTGAGCACATAAAATACCTTGCAGTCATGAAATGTGTCAAAATGATGTTTACTTTGAACAGAAGTACACAATTATCTTGTTCATAAAGCAGAAACCTCTCTCTCTGGGCAAGACAACTCTTCAGTAATATTTCTACAAAGAAATGCTGCTCCATGAATACAGGAATTCCTGTACACCTTTGGGAGGACAGTACTTCCCCTTTTATTTTTCTCCTTTTTTGAGTGTATGTCTGGCTGTTCTATTTCAGGAACGCATGAGAAAGGGTTACATAGTTCAAAATAAGGAAAGAGAGAGAGTACTCTGTAGATGCAGATCCAATTTTAACTATAAAGCAGTATCAAACCTGTATGGAGACAACAGGAAAATAGAATTTATTAAACTCCCTTCCCTCTAGAATCATATCCCTTTCCTCATCCTTCAGCCTGCAGGATAACACACTCTGAATCCTCTTCTAGCAAACACGTTGGTTTCTGCGTAAGCAGTGAATCCTCTGGAGAGAGAGGAAGCAGAGAGAGGTTAGAAAATGCAATTCTTTCCGTATCTCTCTCAGAGATGCCAAACATTATATAGGGTACAAACCAGCTCTGCAGGTTCATGACGAACATAGCTCTTCTTGTCTTCTGTAAGCACTATCAAGTCAGCAAACTGGAATTTCAAAGAGCATTTACATATTGCCATGCCTACCTGCTTGCTCTATAAAAACTCATAGAAAAGTAGAAAAGCAGAAAAAAACACTTTGATACAGTGAACAAAGTTCTTTGTTAAAAAAAAAAAAAAAAAAAAAAAGAGAGATTAACTGTGTAGCCAAGATTGAAAGCAAAGAAGAGGTTTCCTTCACAACAATAAAGGGGCTAATATACCTTCTTCCTCTTTAACAGTATAAATAATTAATAAGTCTTATAATACTGTACCCTGCATCACTCATTCACCTCTAACTCAAGATGTATCAGGTTGGACCAAGAATAATCTTGCCAGAAGAAAACCAGGACATGTGTGTCTCTTGCCCACACTGTTGCCACCTACAAAGCTCATGCTATACTGCGTGTCTGCAGCTGCTCAGCTCCATGTTCAGATCAGGACTGCATCTACCTCTGAGGCAGGTAGCCAGTAAGAGAACCGCAGAAGTGAGTTGTGAGCAGAATAAAATATCTTAGACCTAGCCAGTGACCTGCCTTGTGGTTAAGAAGAAATTGTTCCTGCCTGCCAAAACACAAAACACCTAGTAGAGTTTCCATCTTCCTTGAATTATTGTAGAAGTGCAGCTTGATTAAAGAGGAGGAGTACATCAAAATCACTATTACAAATCAGTGCCCTGCAAATAGCCAAAAGCTCCAGCTGTGGAGACTGCAGAAGATGAGGTAGGTACCTACCTAAAATCTGTATCTTTATTTTCCTTTGTCTGTATTTCCTAATCATTAAAGATATTACTAGGCAGAGCTCACAAAAGCAACTTAAACCCATTAAATGCAGCAAAAACTTTTCCGTCTTCAACATAGTCATGAATACGGAAACATTGAAAATGGAATATAGCTTACCATTTTTACATTACAATGACAGCTCTAATGACAAAGCAACAACAGCCTAAATATTCACAGCATAGGAAAAAAACACTTAAAAAGGCAGGTGTTGAAACTATGAATACATAAATGTTCAGTTCGTATTTATCTTTTCAGGACACAAGATATCCACTAAACTATTTATCAGAAACAACTTCCTGTAAAAAGACAGCATGTCTGAATAAATTCTAGTACAACAGGAAAAATTAAAAGATGTGAATAAGCCTACAGAAGACAAATAGCTGAAAAACAGTGCTAACAATTTCAGTAAGAAATTCATGTAGGCAGGAAAGGAGAATGCTTAAATATTATTTGTTTCCTGACACTGTGAGAAAATCTTTACAGGATATAGATACACTTCCAGAATTCATGAGCCTCCTCATTATCATTCAGTATTTCATGTGATAGTGTAAACATAAAGAATGAGTAACAAGTCATATTACAAAGTGCAGAAAACTGATTTTAAAATATATACAAACTCTATTAAGGCTTTTGGGGAAAGACAGAAAAAGTACAGTAAGAGTTACAAGAAGACTCAGCCTAATAGACTATGAACATAAAGATTTTTGCAATTTTATTGATGAAAAGAAATTAAATTGGTGAGAATGAATAGGCTAAGGAATAAGAGGGGGGAGAAACCAAAGTGTCTAAAATACGTAAGAGAAAAATCTGATGATTACAAATCACAGTCAGGAAAACAAAGAGATATAGACAACTAGGGTATTTTGAAAGTTTTAAAAATGAAGAGACAATTATAGATAAGTTACAAGAATAATAATATTGAATATTTGAAATACATGTATATACATGTATGCACACACACATTATCATGAGCAGATAATATGTGGCCAAAAACAACAAAAGAACTGAGTCAAGATACTTTATTGAGCTGGCAAACCACCAAAGCATTACAAAAAACAAAATACAATATAGAACTTTCAGAAGTAGTGATTCTGGTAATCAATATCCCGTAATTCTAACTTTGGATCATCATCAAAACAATAAGACAAAAGAAACCCATGAAAAGTCAGTAAGAAACATCTAAGCAATGATTAGCCTAAATCCATAAAAGTTATTTGATCATTCACTGTAAAGTAACTACTAAAAGGGACTGACCACAGAATAGCATTTGTTAACAAATCTAGCTTTTCGTTGCATATCTAACAGTATCTTGCCCCATGGAAAAAAAAAAAAAGATTTATACGTGTATACTGTATCTACACACACACACACACATATATATATACACACACACATAGCTGGTGACTTAGGTAAAGGTCTCAGTAGCATACCCAGGCATATGGATTTAGGTCTGGTACTGATATCTTCATCCATGATAGCGAAAGCAATAATATTAAGAATTTCCAAAAAGCAGAAGTAGAAAGCAAAACTGACAGCTCTACATGGCAGAACTACAACCAATCTCTCTTCTCCCTGCCATCCCAAACCAAACTAAAACCTTTGGGGTTCTAGCTAAATTCACAAATGTCATTAGCCTGCATAGAGTAGGGAGACAGCAGATCCTCTGCACAACTAACTGTAATTGAATTCATTTCCTGACACCTTAATACAGACATGAAGTCAACAATCAGGAAGTAATCACATTAAAATAGTAAAAATTATATAGCAGATGGAATCTGCCCCTTATTTTACAAATAACATAGAAAAATGGAATGAAATAGAAACAAGCTACAAATACAAGAAGAGTTTAGTGAATATCACCATCTTCTCTGCAACATTCCATGTAACCTCAGAAATCCCTTGCTTTCTTCCATACACAAACCAGCATCCAAATCTTGTAATTTCTTTTTCTTCCATAGTAGTCATCATCCTCCTCCCTTTCCTTGCTCAAAACTTGGGCCAGTCACACAAATTACTTTGTGCAGTCTCATAATCACAACACTAATTACGCACTTCCGTATTGTGCCTTCCTTCAAATGAGACCATAAACTCTTCTGGGCATGATACAAACCAGCTCCACACAGAGCTACAAAATGAGAATTATTACTTAGCTTCTCTATCTAATCCAAACACAGAAAACAACCAGAATAGCAGACAACACAGAACCTTCTGAAAATACAGATCATTGTTTGCGTTTCATTTATATGTGCTACTCTTTTTTCTTTGATAGACACCAGACAGCAGGATTTGCTGTCTGTGGGACTGATGATTCCTATTCTTTACATCTGTCAGAACTGAGGACACTTGAAGCACAAACTGCAAGACTGTATAAGAAAACTAATCCGGAAATCTTGGCAATGTGAGTGGATTCTCCAGTCACAACAGAAAAGCCTCCCTGATTCTGCACCTAGCAACTGCCTGAAGCGCAGTGAGCTGCTGGAGTAATTTTCTGTGAATGGCTGAGACTGCACACTGAATCACTCACAGCCCCATCTGTAAAAGCCTGTGTTGTTTCTTTTCTTTTCCAGGATAGAGCTGAAGAAAATTCACACAGAGCAAGAGCAAGCGGAGGTAGCGTGTTTGGCGCGCACCCCACACTGGCATGCTCAGTGGCTCAAGATAAATCCCAGAAGTTACTTGAGTTCAAGCTGCTGCCACACAGCTTCAGGGTTCAAATCAAACACCTTGGGTAAGTATCCCATCTAAGACTAGAGAAACAATGAATCTGTGGAGTATGTGCCTTTATTAAACAATTTTAAAGTAACAGAGTGAAAGTGATAGATGAGCTGTATTTTACTCCTGAAGAAATAGGATTAAAATTAGGTCCTCTAGTATCTCTACAGAGAGGCTGCATCTGCATTCAGGATTCAGAGAAAAAACTGTGCTTCATTTTGTATTCTACTACAGCGTTTGGGGTTAAGAGACATTTGTATCAGTTCAAAAAAAAAAAAGAAAAAAAGACCTGAGGTCCTGACACTGCAGAGTGCTTTTGTGTAAGCCCCAGTAGCTACAAATATTCAAAAAAAATCATAAAACCAAGAATCTCAAAAGAGATTACAGGTTCAAATCCGAGATGACAGCCACAAATCCTGAACACGGCTGTTTTGTAAGCAGCTACTGAAACCACTACTATTCCTAGTTTAACCATCACTAATAGTTTAAGATGCTGCATACAATATTTCATTTTTTCCCCTTTAGAAGGAGAGAGCATTATAAACACAGACATGTCTAAATATCATAAGTATGTCTTCAGTCACTCATAAAATGTTTTTTTTTCTTTTGAAAACAGAAACTGCATCTATATTAACACTGAAATCAAGCATTTTGGGGTGCTAAAACCCATCACCAGTGCTCATAAACTGTTAGACCATTACTGGCAAAAATCTGGCTTGTGCCAATTAGCATTCCTCCTAAGCAATTCCCAGGCATCGACTGGCAGATGTAATGGTCCAGGAACCATTCTCAAAAGGCAGCGTGCATGCAGCCACACTATTATGTTTCAGAGACAAAAATATTTTACTAGCCTGCATGCCTGGAAACGATTAATTTACTCATACAAACAGAGGCCTTGCAATCTGAACTTTATGCATCAATTTCCGCAGGATTTCACCATTAACTTGAAATTGCTTTTTAACTACTTTCCAGTCTTTTTAGATTTAAATTAAGTCCAGCCATAAATTCTCCTGATAGCTTTTCCAGTTTTGTGATCTCATTTCTTGCTAGCTTGCTGTTGTAGCTATGTGAAAGACCTACAAACACAAGGACACACAGACTAACTGTACGAAAAAACGGCAAAACCTTTTCCATAGTGTTCTCAGAAATATCCAAAGTCACATCCTCTTTCATAGTAGGCTTACATACTATAATAACAAGCCAAGAGTGACCAAGTGCAAATCTTATTTTTTTTCTTTCTTAAAGGCACAATTCTCTTCTGCAGAGAACTCCTATGGGAAAAATATCATTGTGAAATAATGTGTTTGCAAGGAGCAAAGCACATTTCAATTCAGACTGTTTATTTTTTCCTGGAGTTTAAGTAAACAAAGGAGAAATTAAAAGTGCTTATAACAAAAAAGTTGACTCATTTACCATTTTTCCAGAGGAAGTCTTTAAAGAGCAATCATTTTGCAGTCACTAAATGCTCACGTTTCTGATCACAGCTATTTTGAATGGCCAGACTTTTAATTCCTGCAACTCTGTAAGTTATTTCTTTTTGCGAATCCTTCTGCTGAGAAAAAACTTATTGCATGTAGCCTGTACCTTCTGCTTTCTAGCTGTGAGCAGTCTTGAAAAATTTTATACGTATGCTTAATCACAGAATGGTTGAGGTCAGAAGGGACCTCTGGGGACCATCTAGTCCAACCCCCCTGCTCAAGCATGGTCACCTAGAGCATGTTGAACAGGATCACATCCAGCAGTCAGTCTTTTTTTTTCTTTTTCTTTTTCTTTCTTTTCCTTTTCTTTTTCTTTATTTCTTTTTTTCTAACTCTATGCAGACTTTTATGATCCATTTCATCTCAAGCTTTTTCCTGGGTTACTTTCACTCAGGTGAAAGATGTAACATTACTAACATATAGATGTCCATTCTTAATCAAGTTAATCAGTAACTCCCATGAAGAACAATCATGAATAGCATGATTACTACTCATAACTAGCTTACTACTGAAATACAGTTAAGCGAGCTAGCAAGCAGCTTTCCTGACAGCACACTGAAACAGCAAGTCCTGATAATCAATTATCTTCCATCAAAGACAAAGAGGGAAAACAAGAATGCTTTCATGAACAGAGTGCCTGTAGCTGGAAAGGATGAAATAAATCAGAAAGTGAAGGAAAGGAGGAGAAAGGAGTGTTTCTTGGGGGGTGGGGGGGTATTCCACATTTAGATCTGAAGGAAACAGATTTAGTATTAATTTAATTACCATCAAATTGCTACAATAAACAGAAAAGTAGTTTTAGCTGAACAGAAACGAAGAGTAGATATTTTCCATATGTATCAGAGAAATACAGCAGAAGTCACCTGGTGACAGCTTGACTGTAACAGGAAGAGGAGAGAAAGATTATCTGGACGTTATAAACCTTGGCAACAGGTTGATATTATCCACATGGAGCAGGGGAGAGAGGGCAAAAAGAGAGCGAGAAAAGAACAGCAAGATGAAGAGCGCAGTCTTACAGCATATTTGAATTAATGAACTAAAATACCCAGAAGGAGAGAGGTCACTGCTACAGAAAAATAAGTATTTTCTCACAGGAATAGGAAGAATTACCCTTCAGTTCTCCCAACCCATCTTTCTCACTTTTTTTTTTTTTTTTGAGAGAGAGAGAAGAGAAAAATCTGATACCATTTTGCCTCAGCGCTTAAGCGCTTAGGCCCTGAGCTTTTTATAACTGTCAATTCCAGAAGACCAGCCAAATATGTACTGTCAAAATCCAGATCTCCCTAACACCCTTCCTGTAGAAAAGGCACAGATCTTTTTCTTCTTTTTTTTCTTCTTTTTTTTTTTTGGGGGGGGGGGAGGGCAGGCTGGAGGGGAGGGGTGAAAGTGATGTATCTTATTGGATAAAAATATTTCCTGAACAATACAGAAAATTTATCTGAGGCAAATAATCCAAGACAATTAAAATATGCTATTTCTACACCAATGATCCATTTCATATCTAACCTTAGGCCAATTGTTTTTGCCAAAAAGTCACTTCTCAGCTGCGTCATATATTAAATGTGACTCATATACTGAAAAAACCTACACAAATTAAAATATCTCAGGGGGCCACAAAACTCAACTTCACGAGGTTCCAAGAGTCCTCTCAAGACATAAGAGTATATGAAGATCCTGAATATAGTCTTCCTGTAGCTGGAGCCACTTTCAGCCTCATGGGATCAAACTAGTTATTTGCAGTTTGGAGACCTAAGCTGTGCTGAATTCTATTACGGATTTTCCAGTTGCCTTTTATTACTACAGCTCCCTACTGCTGTCCAAAGCAGTGCCAGTCTCTGAACACACATGGCAATAAAGAATGTAAAAATCTTGAGTCAAAGTTGCAAGACTAACAGAAAGAAGGTGGGTAAAAGATTATAATGACATTTTAAAATCAGTAACTATCTTTTTAGCTTGCCATTGTTAACTAGCCAACTTAGCGTAACGAGAGATGTATTTTTCATCTCCTTTTCCCCCATATTGCAGCACCAGGCCTCAGCAACATATCGAAATACTTGTTTATATTTTAACCATTTGTATTTAATGAAACATAGGTTTGTCTTCAGCCCCAGACCAGGCATGTCCTTAAGCACACATTTAAGTTTCCCCTCCTTTGTTCACTAGTAATCAAAACTCAGATGATGAAGATGCCAAATACAATACATAGGAAATACCCAGTTAAAACCAAGGGCAAGAGCATCAGTTTTAAGACATGTAATGCTCAGATTTTGTTGCATAACCTGCTGCATGGAAAAAGACAAATGCAATGTCATTAACAAGCCTTATATCAGTAGAAATGTATTTCAGCCACAGTTCGTTATATACTGGGTAAGAATTCCTAATATCCCAGTACCTTTCTAGTAACAATTCCTATTTCTTGTTTCTTATTCAGTCCTTAAAAGATCAAAGACCACATCTATAAGTGCTATTAAAAAAACATTACTATAAATTTAATCATATACATGAAATGATAACAGAGGCAGGTTTAACCCATAGGCTCAGCTTGATTAGGAAGGCTTTTCATCTGCAACTCTTGCCAAGCGCACTTGTAACTGTACAATTAGAGGTTCAAACATGGAGTTAGGAACACAAGCCTTAGTATGCTCTTTTTAAAATATGTCAACAAAATATGGCCTAGAATCCGTCCTAACTTGCATCCCTGTCCGTATCTCATCTTACTGTTTTGATGGATTACAGCATCATCCCAGTAGCTCAAGGCACTTGCTGGTTACGGTTCTGACATCGCTTACAGGATAAATATAAATTCACTAAATCTCCTGCCTTCTGTCTACATAATCCCTTAACCTTTCCCTTTCCACAGCTACAGTCTTTGCCTTCTCCTCATCCCTGGCCTCACTGCTCTCTTCATTTCCCATGCTGCCTTCCCTTTCCCTCTTATTTCTCCAAACTGTCATATCTTCACAGTAAGATTCATTTCCCAATGGACACTGCCCTTTTATCTCAAAGCTCGCTTCAAAACACTCTGTTGTTTTCTAGACTTCATTGAGGGACAGGAATTTAAAGAGAGTTCTTTGGTTGAAGATTTCTTTTAAATTTAGCATCTGTCTGCAAGACACAGACCAAGCAGACAATACTAAGCAAAAAAACACATTCCCAATCACCAATGCATTAAAAAGTAAATGAAAAATAGAGGTAACAGTCTACATCACATTTTAAATTGGGGAGGGAGGGGGGAATTAAAGTCAAGCTAGTAGGTTACTACCCAAACTACAGACAGTAGTATTCAAACTGTACAGAAGTTTCTCCTGAATTAGAAGTAAAAAGACATCAGGCAGTCTTATACAGTCTTATATTGTTAGACCATCAGCAACAGAAGATAGTGATCCTTCTCAGATTTTGTCATCCTTATTTTTAGTTATGCAACACAAGCTACAAGGTCTAAGAGCAGACCACAAGTCAGTCAAAGCATTGCTTTGCTTGTTTTCTTCTTGATTTCCAAAACATTTTTTAAATATTTTTTTCCTTGCTGAAAAGTTGGACATACACAGGAATTCAAGCTAGTACTTTTAAATGATCATTTAGACACCAACAAAAAGTAGCATAGTCAGGTGATATTTGATCAGATATCTACATGGAGTTTTGTTTTGAAAAGCTCACACAAAACAAAGCTTCTGTTGTCAAAATAAGTACCATTACCACACAGTTCTACACTGAGGTTGACTGAGGCACAAAAAGATGAAGCCATACGGTATTTCTACAAACAATCATGCAGAAAGCACTTTACTACCACTGCATTAACAAGCTGCAGCTGGGAGGAAAACTCATTCATATAATCTTATTTCCAGTCAACACACAACTGAACAGCTAAATGAGTATAACATATTAATTATTGATTTTAAAATGAAGTAACATATTAAAAGTAGTATTTTTATAGACAGCAGGCCTAGAATGTTATAAGTATATATGGAAAATAAAAAGTTTATAGAGATATAGTGGTACCTAACACACACTTACATTAATAATAATAATAATAATAATAATAATAATAATAATAATAATAATAATAATAATGTGATAGTAACCTACTCAAGAGTCCCTGATCAAACACAGACATCCAGAATACACCTTCAGATAAAGGTACTGAAGAATAATTAAGACTTCAATTCAACAAGGTATATTTAGGACCATGACTAATTTTAAACATTCAAGAGGTACCTCTGAAGCTGAGGAATACTTGCACACTTAATAACAAACAGTCTGCCATAGCAGTGCCTCAACAGGTAACTTTAAATGCAATTGAAACACACACATGTAATCTTCCAGAATACATCAGTCAAAAAAAAAAAAAAAAAAAAAAAAAAAAAAAAACGTTTTTCCTTTACTCCTTAAATTGTTCAGGTTATTGACCCTAAAAGATTAACAAGATGCATGACGTTTTGCATGAAGTGTGCAAAAACAGGCACTAAAGTGGTTGTGATCTCAATGACTCAGAAAATGAATATCTCATTAGTTTCTTCAGAAAGGAGGTCTTCCTGCTGCCTCAGTCAAATTTCCAATAGTTCTGAAGACCTACTTCGCCCAGTGCCCTCTTTTAAGCCTTGGCTCTGTGCTTTTTAAAGCAGTCTGCACAAGCAGGTCACCTCTCTTTTGCAAATGGAAACAGACAATGGACATTGGCTGTTTTTCACATCCCCTCTGTTTCAGCCACGTTACTACAACTTCACCCTAGTGCTGCTGTAAGACTGCCTAACATACTGGTCCCAGAGAAGCCTCACAAATAAGTAAGAGGCACTAGAAAATAAATGTCATCACAAAAATTAGTTAAGCCTCCCTTGGGCCTCAACCCTTTACCATGTCAGTCATCACTTCATCTAATTTGCAGTCAAAAAGCCTTTCCAGTGAAGGAGACGACAGGCTGAATCCTGACCTTTGAGCTGCAAACCTAGCCTTGAGCAACTTAGTGACCTACATGACAGTTCCACAGCTCGATAACTGGTTGGCTGCAGTTTGCAAATGCATGATTCATCTTCGAGTCTCCCCACACCATCCCATATGTTGTAATTTGATTATTTGCTATAAAATAGAAATTTCTAAGAGCAAGCACTGTTAGCCTCTTGCATAGCTGAAGTATCACTTTGGAAGTTTAATATTATAATGAAAACTGTGTTTTATATTCCTACCTAAATGCAATGAAATTTACACAAAGAAAAAAAATACATATATGCAGCACCTAAATAAGTCTCCTTCTCTCTACTTTCCTCCATGCTACTCCAAATGCTTCGGCCGAGTAAGACGGTTCTGGTTGCACATTTGGCAAGGTCAAAGACCTACAGTGTATCCACAAAGATTTAATTACCAGACATCTCCGCACCGAAGTGTTACTGGGGCCCTCAAGTACAAACCCACAGGTGCAAGCTAACTACTGAAAAAATATATATGAAAAAGTCGGATTTGTCAGAATCAAGACAGCAATAGTGCAGCACATCACCAACCACACATCCCACCAATTCAGACAAGCTCCCTTTTCCTACCAAAAAAAGGAGGGCTAGAATTTCAGTCCTTCGCCATTTCTTACAGCACGCCATGTCCTTATGAGACTCTGTTGGCATTTCTCAGTGTTGTGGAATTAGGCCTTCTTATCCTCTTAATGACCAAAACACAGCTGTTCAACATGTCCCAGCTGGCACAACCCTGGCATCTCTGCCATTAACCCAGCAGCACATCATCTGGGCTGTTTTGTCCCTCTGAATACACATCATTACACACATATGCGACTAGCTCGCAACTTTTTTTTTTCTTTTTTGCCTTCAAAGACAAAATTGCAGCATTGTGAAAGTTCCTCGCTAGTTTTGTCCATGTTAGAAAGTTGAAATACAAATCCAATCAAGAGGCTGAAGACAGAAAACTTGGGATTTGCTAATACCTAGTATATCAAAAGCTAAATACATACAAGAGGTTAAATAACTAGTATTGCCAAATTTTATCTCCTTTGCATATACTACTGGACAATGATGTACAAGATACGATATTTGTAGAGAGGATAAAGTATTTTGGAGCATTTTACACAGAGGAAGAATGAAAGCTAACTTAGAAGCAGTAAAAGTCTTCATCAGTTGGATGTTTCTGCAGAAAGACACTAAGATCAAAGAAGATTCTAATACTAGGATCTGTATCTATACACTTAGGATTTCAGCACCTAAAACTCCTAGGAAAAAAAATATTCATATCCTTTCAGATCTTTTTACTCTGTTGACAGATTCAGGAAAACAAGTTTTAGATCGCTTATAACAGAATTCAGTGTTTAGCATTACCTTTAGAACTATGAAAGTTAAAAAGATTTTGACTCATAATACACAACACTTTTCCCCTTGCTCATGTTAGATATGAAAGGAGCCATCACAGTACAATATGAAACAGTTCTGAACTTGTTACCTCACCTTGCACAATGGAATTCTTGAAATTATGACTTTTTTTTTTTCTACTCAGTGGGCAAAGGGCATACTTCTAGCAGGTGTAAGTCTGTTTAGCTACAATCCACACCATGTCATACTCTGAGTTTAAATTCTTTTATGGTTTAAAGAATCTTTCTTTTTAAAAAAGATGCCAGAGATATTATGGAAAGCTTCCATTAAGTTATGCAAAAAGACACTCTGAAGACCATTCTGGTTCTTACGCATAAAGCTATGATTCTCCTAACCTCATTATGCATTAACAAAAGCATTATAATTGTATATATAACCTGTTTCAGTAATTTCCTGTTACTTGCAGGATACATATTTCTTGAGTGTAACTCAATGTGTCTCTTTAAATGGCTCCACTGAGACTAATAACAACAAAATTTGGTCTAAGAAAAGGAAGTAGCTACACATACCATGATGATTGATTTTTCAGACATATTTAGCCTTTATGCAAGACCACGGAATTGATTTGGAGCTGTAGATATTTGGCATAATCAGAGAGAGAAAGTAAAACAAAAGAAGATCAACTGTGAGTGAGCAACAGCTTCCTAGAAGACCCCTTACATCTTCCAAACTGAACACCAAGCTCCTCCCGCAGCAACTCTGCAAGTATCTGTGAAACTTCAAACAGAATAACTCAGCTTCTAATGCTTGTGGCTGAGGAATCTGTAATACTTCCGTAACGCATCAGTCTGGGTTTTGTTAGAAGCCTCCTGTCACATCAAACCCATCCCAAATACTCCTGCTTGCACACAGCACAAATAATGCTCCACGAGAAATTCACGGACTCCTTGCCTTCTGCCTCCTTACCCTTATTCCTTAAGGGACTAAAGAGGGCTGATTAAAGATTTGGGCAGAGGCACTAGAGTGAAGTTGCTTCCTTTTCAAGTGCACAACCGTTATCTCCGAAAATCCTCCCGTGAGTTATCTTCCAAATCAGAGGGAGAAGCGGGCGGCACTTCATTTTGAACTCGGGGCACCGTCTCTGCGGCGGGCTCTCCCGGGGCCGCACGCCCAGGGCCTGGCTCTGGAAGCGGCGCTCGCCGGCCCGGGGGAGCACGGCCGCCGCGCAGCGCGCCGCGGAGCCTCCCCGGGCGCCGCCGAGGGCGCGGAGCCGCTGCCGCCGCGGGGCTGCGCCCCTGCGGGGCGCCGCCACCCAGCGCGCTCCGCACCCGGCCGCGCACCTCGGGACCGGCCGGGCAGCGGCTCCGCACCGGGGAGGCGCCGCTGCCGCCCGCGCCGCAGGTGCGCGGAGCCGAGCGCGGGGCAGGGCGCTCCGCCGCGCCGGGCCGGGCCCGCCCGCCACCGCGCAGCGCGGAGCGGAGCGGAGCACCCGGCCCGGCCCGGCCCCGCCAGCCCGGGAAGGGGCATCGCCGCCCGCGGCGCCGGGCAGCGGTGCCGCCCCGCCGCCTCCCCGCCCGCGGCACCTGGATGTGGCAGGCGATCTCGGAGTCGTCCAGCAGCCGGACGGTGCACTTCATCTCCGGGCTCAGCGACCTGATGCTGGAGCTCCGGAACCGGATCATGCCGGCCGCCGCCCCGCCGCCCCGCAGGCAGCCGCAGACGGCCAGCCTGCAGCGGCGCCCGGCCGACACCCGCGGCGCGGCGCGGCGCGGCTCGGCTCGGCACAGCGCGGCGCCGCCCCGCCGCCCGCCGCGGCTCGGGCCGCCGCCGCTGCGTCAGGCCGAGCTCGGCTCGCCGGGCTCCGCATCCCGCCCCCGGCCCGCCCCCGGCCCGCCCCGGCCCCGGCCCCGTGCCCGGGCGCCTCTCGGCCGCCTCACCTGCGCCCCCGCGCCAGCCCGCGGGGCTCTCGGGGGAAGGGCTCCGCTCCTGCAGACCGCGGAAAACGGCAGCCTCCCCCCGCCCCCACGCAAGCACCCCGGGAGCAAGAAATCACCCGCGTGCGTGTGCGTGGGCGCTCTCCCCGCCACACGCGCGCTGCGCTTATTTTCGAGTTTACCTGCATTGTTGGTATTCGTCCGGCAGCGCCCGGTGCTCCCCAAGGAGACAGCAGCAACAGCAAGGTGTGCACGCCGCCTGCCCGCCCGCCGGACGAGCTCCAGCTGTCCTGTCCTGGACAGGAGCACAGATGCAGCAGGAGGACTTCAAGAAATAAAAAAAAAAATAATAAAAAAAAAAAACCCACAAATGTGACGAGGGTGCAGTACGGCACCAGAAGGGCACATAGTCAGACTTCTTTTTCCCTTCATCTAAGCAAGCACTAAGTCTGAGAATCGTGCTTCCCCAAGGCAAGACTGGTCCATTAGGGAGGAGCTGTCTCATCCGTATTAATGTGTAAATGAGAAAGAAAATACAGCCTCCAGTGGCTTTCCTGCTGTGCTCTTTCTTGTGGAGGGATGTATATTTGTGCAAAACTTTACAGAGTATGTAGGAAGTAAGCACTAAAATTGACCAGCCTCCAAAACAGGGATCAACAGCAGGATGGAAGAGGAGCACCTGCGGTGCAAAACAGACAGTGTAAAAGGGGATGTGATTGAAAGGTTACAGAAGAGAAAATTGTGCTGACAGTCACATACAGTGTATTCCAGTCATTTTGCCTAATTATATCCTTGATGGCCTGGAGACTTCTAAATTTTGAAAACAATTCTGTTTGATTTTAATGTTACTTGGAAAAATCACTGAAAAGCCTAAACATTGCTACTCCTGCAAGCTCTTCTTTCAGCTCTTTGCTGAAAGAGATGACTAACAGTAAGAAAACCAGGGAACCACAAACAAATGAGAAGTATACTGTGCAAGACACTGTCAGTCAAACTTTCAACCAGGGAAATAAGCTTTCACACATACATAATGCTGACTACTTTGCTAATAAATATGCAAAGTCCTTTAACGTGAAACATAGAAGGAAAACTGTAAATATATGCTTCTCATAAATGACAAATGCTTCTGTGAATGGTGAAGTCCGCTAGTGAGTACTTAAAATAGATTATTTACTTCAATAGCCACAGTCAGCCCACAGATAAAGGGAGATGGCCCTTGTCAGCTGAGCCACCACCTGTGGACACCCACTTATTGAAGTAACATTTTCTGTCCAACAGTCCGGACACATGGGAGTGCAATAGAGCCGGGATTCCAGCCCACATGTGGATTTACTTAGAGGCTACACAGATTTTCCTCCCTGCAACAGAAAAAGCATCTTCTCTTTTCAAATCACGTATATTTACCTTCCCCTTTGGTCTCTCCAACATATATTCCTCCATCTACCCAAATGGAAAACTAAAATAAGGAATTGAGCCAATGATGAGCTAAAGTTTTACGGAAAAGGTCAAAGTTTACCACAGTTAGAGGACTTTCCCCTTTATTCTCCACATTATGAGCATTATTCTGAGAGATTAACTTCCTAGGAATTGTCAGTGTTACCCACAGTGATGACTGTGCTGCAGAATGAACATTGCAGTAAACTGTTACACAGCAAGTGTAAAATAGCACATACAGATAGCACAGCTGTAGGTAGGAGCACAGAGCTCAGTAGTTCACTTACCTGGTTTTAAAGACAGGTCAGGCATGTCTTTTGGACACTTTATTTGCTTCTGTGATACACTATGCCATGTAGACATCAGATGCCCAGGAGCCCTGAAAAATGAGTAACAGATCTCTAGATCTCATTCATACATAGAAATATTACCAGCACAGAATAGAGCAGCTATCTAGCAACACAAAGGACTATTCCTCTACCAAATAAATGAAAAGAAACAAATATTCCACCACACAGGAAAAAAAAAAAGAAAAAAAAAAGAAAAAAAAGAAAAAAGAAGAAGAAGAAGATCAAACAGAAATAAATACAGTTGAAAACTACAGGATGTAAACCCACCAGCTCAATTTTGTTCCAGATATTAGGACTGGCATCCCTACATTACTCAACAAGCATTATGGGCTTTCACTTCTACAAACAGAAATCTTAAGTGTTATGTACTCTTACATACGATACAGAATACCCCACAAATTCCAAAAATCATGCTTAACTGAATGCACCTCTTTTTGCCAAAGGCCAAACAATTTTCATCCAGCTACTGTTTGAAAAGATCATCTGAAAAGTTGAGTACTTCAGGAACTGATATCAAATAGCATTGCTGCTCTCAGAAAACACAAAGCCATACTTTTTAATTTAATTCAAGCAAAAAATATAATTCAGTTAATAGCTGATACTGAGCTGACAGAGAGGGATATAATAAAAGCCACTGCTCGTACACAGATTCAATTCTGACTCAGTGAAAGATTATCAGCTGCTGCTACTGCTACCAAGACCACAGCATGAAAGGCCAGTGTGTTACAGGGAGCTCTATCCAAGCACCAGCCTGGCTTCTCACTACTGAGTTTGTGAGATCTGCTGAGAGATCACAGTATAAGGTAATTACAGCTGCTAGCGCAAATCCTGGTGGGTTGGCATGTGCTTGAAATGTGTTTAAGATTCATCAATTGCAGGGCTGTTACTGCTCTCAACATAAAAGAAGCATTCTCCTTCTTTGTTCATCTAGCTATTTTCTGAATGAATTTGCTTAAGGCTGTATGCATCTGGATGAGTAAGGGACACTAGCCTATACATCTTACTTGCCTAGGAGTTGCTGCCAGATGTGAGGTTAGATTCAGAGGTGGCAAGGAACACTGTTAAGCTTGAGTCATACTTTGATTTCTACAGGGATTTAAATTATGGAATATAACTGGCAAGAGGAAACTTCAGTGACCAATCAGCACATTGACTTTGACCCTTTGACTTAATGTTTGTAATTTAAACAAATATATATGTACATGTGTAATTCCAAATATTCAAATATTAAACCATAAATACAATTGCTGAAGCTGTAAATATGCCTGCCTTGTGTTGAGTTCTAACACAGGCAAAGCAGAGACGATCCAGTATTCCCACAGCAGTATCCCATGCAACATCACTATCCTTTCTCTAAACCCACAAATCTATCCATCACCTCAGGCTTGGGCCTCCCACAAGGTTCTCAAAGTAAGACCACACAGCACCTTGAGCAATTAGCTGTGGCTATATCTCTCAAGTGTCACAATAACACAAACAAGTAAAAACAGCTTCATTAAATCAATTCTAGTGCAGATTAGAATCTGTCCCCTTCTGCAACAGGATGAGGATTTGTTCTAAGATCTGTTAAACAGATAGCCTGGACATTAGGTTTCTCTGGAATATTTCCTAAAAAGGTGAGAGAATTCTAAAAAGGGGAGAAGGTTGATTCAGTAATGAGCTAAAGCTTTAAGGAACAGTTCAAAATTAACTACAGCCAGGGAAATCCGACTTTGCTCTCAACACCCTAAGGTTTACAGAGGAGACCTAGCTTCTTACATGTTCTAGAGGGTCAGTTACACTGAAGACGATCTGGATGAATTATAAAGGACCCAGTTCACCAAATAACTTCTTGGTACTAAGGTACAATATTACAAACACTTTTGCATATACTTTAGTTTCTTTCCATGGCACTGTCTTTCCAAAGCACATTATATTTGTGCAAAATGTTTCCGGAAGTCACGACTACATTAGTACCAAAATAAAGTGAACTTCAGCCTAGTCTACTCATGTAGTATCGCCTACTGACTTTTTATCTATCCCTTTTTATTGTGTAGCAATTGTTGTGTGATACTTTATTATACTTATTTGGTAACACAAAGTGCAGATAACAATTTGGTTTATTCTTAAAAATACTTCATTTAAGAAGATAGCATTTATAAAGGTTTCTTCAAACTATAAAAATAGTGGGTAGTATTAGAGCTGGATATACTAGGCAGTTCTCAAGAGACAAAAACAAGTAAGGTCTTCAGAGGTTATGCACTCAACAGATCCCATATCTACTGGAAATTTTTGTTTCAAGCTAAAGTAAGCATTCAGAACAGAAAAAAAAAATCCCACAATTGATTTCACTTCATAATAATGAACAATTGTTAAGGAAAAGGGTTACTTTGCATCTGGAAATAGAAGGTCTCTTGCATCTGAATATTATGCCAGTAATTTGGAAACTGTATATAAAATATTAATGCATATTTTTATACCCTAAGAATATTTAAAGACATATAATTTACAAAGAAAAATATTTAAATGGTAAAAGTCATACTGATTGCAGTGAGAACAGAGTTGAGTCAGAAGCTGAAACTTTAATTCAGTTTCTACTTTTCTATATTCAAAAAAACTAAAAAAGGGTTAATTGCATGGAAGAAAAGGGAACAAAGTCTGTAAAACATCATACTATTTGAAAGTAGCACAAAAGCAAGCAGGATTTTCATGTCTGTATTTCAAAGAAAGCAATTATTGTGAGCCAAACATACTCTCACTGCAAATTCTCTAAAATGAAAGGCTATTGGTCATATATTTGATCACTCTGATCCCAGCAGAAAAACCTTACATCCTACTGATAACAGCAGGGATTTGCCAGAGCTTGCATGGTGCTGATGGTCTTGCCAACCCATGCCCAAAGGGAGCTAAGACAGGCTAGAAAAATCTCAGCTAAGACTGAGGAAGAGACGCTAGGAAAGCATTATCATGCACCATTCCTGAAAAATGAGTGGCATTTGCTGTAAAAACTTATTACCAAGCTTCCTTCAGATGTTATCCGGAAACTCAGAAACCAAGCAGCATTTATCAGTTTGTTAAACAGTGTTGCACAATACCACCTCTGAACACAGTTTACTGGAACAAACCTTCCACTGATTTTAACTGGCACAAGCCAATTACCGTTAAGGCAAATCTCAGCTCAGAGCCTTTGCTTCAGAGAGTACAAAATTAGTGAGGTGATTATCATGATTCACCAGGTATAGGGCTTTGCCAAGATGTTTCTGCAAATAGAGACAGACAACTTTGTCATACACTTCTATGCATACATACTCTTGTACAGTGTTGTATTTCAGAGAATGCATACCCTCTGCCCTCTGCCTGGGCATGCTTGCTAATAACCTAGTCAGGAAAACAACAGCAGCCAGTGCAGTCTCATAGTTTCCAGTGCTACCTCTCCAAGGAGCCTCTCTCCTCCCAGAACCATGTTCCTTAACACTTCTCTCACTCGTTGTTCTCTCTACTTGCCCCTATATTGGTTTTGCATGTAACATCACAGATAGGTAATGAAATAACCACAGACATCTGAAACTAAAACAACTGTCTCTTGCTGAATGCAGGGTGGGTACCACATCCATGCATCTCACCAGTCTCTGAACTTTCTTGTATTGATAACTTAATAGTCCAGATGAAGGTACTCTGCATCTCAGGATCAAGCTCAAAATTGGAGCTGTGCTTTCTTGATTGCATCTGTGCATGGGAGAAAAAATATACAGCAATGCATATCATACTATATCTGCTCAGTTAAAGAAAAGCTAGATTTTTAATAGCTAGAGGTATACTTGTAGACTCTTATAATCAGTGTTGGCAGATAGAATAAAGAGGTAATGCCTACCTAGAGTTTGAATAGCTCTTCTTAATATTTATCAAAATGAGTGTTTAATTAAAGTCTTCAAATTAAAAAAAGTCTGTTAGACCAAGCAGCTACATTTTTTTAATAATTAATGAACATTAATAAGGACCACTGCATGGAAGATAAAAACTGAACTGATACACAGACATACATACGTTCTTTTATATTGTTCTTGTTATTCTTACACGCACACACACATGTTCTTTTACACTGTCCTTGTTACTGGGTAAATTTAGCCACTACTGGGCAGAACATGTTTGCAATGATGTCCTGTTTCCACAGCTGCTTCACAAGCACTTTGAAACAGCTGCAGATGCTTACAGTGGTTTGGGGCATTTTACAGTTCCTCTTCTTCTTTGGGGTTATTCTGACTTTCAATACTTCTATCATACAATTAGAATTTTGCATCCTTGGTCTACTTGTATTTGTCTAACTTTAAATATGTTTGAAGTACTTTTCTGAGCACCAGTGTTGTTCTAAGTCAGGGCCTATATGGAAAAATCAAACTTTTCACCTGGCTCTTATTAGCATAAGTGAAGTTAGGATCCACAAAAAAGGAAAGGGGAAAGGGGAAAGCTTCTGCTTTGCACATCAGCAAAGTCAGGTTCCCAGTAGATCTTGTGAACAAATCAGGGAATATAGGAAGAATATGGATCATATTCAGGTATTTCAGGTTTGTTGATCTTGCCAGTATCTAACTTCTACAGAGAATTTGTTATTAGCACCTTTTAAAATCATCCTGTGCAACAATATTCAGTTTCTGATACAGCTGTCTTTGTAGTTTCTTATTTTATTAATTCCTTTCTAACTTACTTCAAGGATTACTTGATCTTTATTGATCTACATCTTTTAATTATGTAAGAGCTAACAAGGGTAGGATCCTAAACTGTAATCATCTTTGCTGATAAACCTGCCTGCATTTAAGAGGTTGTATGGCCTAACATGTTTATAAGTGACTGCAGAATGAAGGCTTGACTATTTGGGAGTGAGATATGGAGTAACCAAAGGCAAAAAAACCCATCAGATACACTGAAAAAGCACACTTCAAAAGCATTCACTGTTAACCACTCAGTAACAGTAATCATATAAGTTACTTTTAGGAACTGTATTTTAAAACATACTTTTTTCCCTTGCCACCTTCCAAACTCTGCAAGTGGCTACATTTTACTAACACTTTGAGTGCTCTCAAATTAATGGTGCTATACCAGTGTACATTGTTGTTGTTATCCTAAGTAATGCTGAAATACAGAGTACATAAGTTTTACTTAGTGGATGTCAGAAGGCAAATGACAGAAGAGACGACAAAATAATAAATCTCTTGTACAACCTGTACTTCCAAGGGAGACCAGATGCTTTTAGAGTCAGAAGGTAATCTTGCAGAAATTAGTTCTCATCTCATTTAAACTGGAATAAAACCAGTATAGCTCTGTTGGTGTCCTCCTTAGCTATGTGGGATTTCCTTTTGAAGAGACTACAGGAAATTGGTTTTTTTCCCATACCTCTGTGGGCTCAGCAGTCTTCTACACCTAGGTAAAAGATCCAGGTCTGCTCCAAAGGAGAACAAAAGCATCAGATAAAAACCCAGAAGAGAAAGCTGTGACTTTAAGTCACCTTTGAACTACACTGCTGCAGCAGTAGCTGCTATTCTGGACTAAAATGACAACCTAGTTTTCCGATTTCCTAATTTTTTTACATTTCCAACACAGGCACAAAACAATACCTTATTATACAGGCTTTTTGACAGATTTTCATTTGTTGAACAGTTGTGAGGACTGTTACCGGTTGGACTAGATGGTCCCTAAAGGTCCCTGCCAACCTCAATCATTCTGTGACGCTGTGATTAAGTTAATGCATTCACTTTAATCAGGTCACAGGGAGGATTTTTTTTTTTTTTTTTTTTTTTGTGAGAATACAGATTTTGATTTCTTACATTCAGTTAGGTTTGGTAAGATTCTTGTGCAAATCTGGAGTTGCTATCAGCTGGATCTATTCTGGATTATAGTGATACAATATAGCCCATAAAGCTGTTTTCAAAGCCTAAGGAACTACCATGTGAGAAACACAATTAATTTTCCACTGCTTCTCTACATAAATTTTCTCAAAAGCAAACCAACTAACCATTATGTAAGCAGAATATAGTATTTCCTTTGCTGTTGCTGCCAAATTAGAAAGGAATTAACAATAGCTTCTGTGTTTAGAACTAAGTATATTTAACTCTTAGGACTATGTTTTCTTAAGCTTCTCTATACGGAATTAGTTAACTAGGATATGCACAGGTTTTACCAGAGTATGAAATATTGCATTCTTAACTATAGTTAGATTCAGTTACTTAGACATTTCTTCAGCTTCAGAGTCAACCTGAGAACATACTTATGTCATATAAAAGTAACAAAGAAAAATCATTCCCATTTTCTTTTACCTATTCTTTTCATATTGCAAATTGGAAGTATAATAAAAAATACTTACATCTCATCTTTTATTTCATGTGCAGTTCACTATGAAAAAAATAGCATGAGGTAACATTTATAAATACTTAATGTGATTTTTACAAAAGCAACAGCAGCTTTAGTTTGATTTACTGATCCCAAATTGCTGGAAGTCTGGCATATTCATCAGATGGACAATTTTCTCAGCACTGTGAAATCCTATCTGGAGCACAGAGCCACTCTGATTGTATCGAGTTCTCCTCAGCCTCCCATATATCTACTGTATGACCAAAGGAAAAGGATTTTAGACAGTGTATTGACTGATTTCACACTATGTAAAACAGACCCTGAAAACTTTTGTTATGATTTTAATTAACAAAGCCAAAATGTTTGGTAACATCACTATATATTGAGCACTTCACTTTAATCCCTAAAGGCTTCAGTAATTTAAGCCTTAGCTCTTTGAAAGATAGCCTTTCTCACCTTTATAATTCAGGAAATTGAGATAACCCAATGTATCCCAGCCCTCAATTTTATCAAAAAAAAAAGGGGGGGAGGGTTATCTGCGATACTGGATGTTGTGGCTAAGTTTTAAGAGACTTCAAAACTTTTATAGGAGCTTTCCTTTATGTTAAGTTTCAACTAGGAATTAGCAGCAGGGAGGGTATATTCTTTCTCCATTTTTGATTTGTTAACATTCTGTATACAACAGAATGCTCATTCTTTTCCAGGCCTTTCCTGGTATCTTTGGGAAGGAGGCAGATACAGTAAAAGTTAATAAAATACTTCTGGGAAGGTTAGGGTTACTAAATTCATATTTTGTGTTCCCCTTCTCTAAAATGAGGCAACTAATTCAAGTTGATGATAAAGCTTTACTGACTTCTACGAGTTCAGTATCAAGTCAAACCAGAGAGCAAGGCCCAGAAAGAGACACTCCACAATGTCATAAAATATTCACCTTTTTAATGACATTTAATGTCTATTTTAAAATCTAGCATCTGAAAAAAGTCTTAAGGGGCTAAAAGCACAAGTAAGACAAAAGTTTTCTGATAGGTATTCTCTAGTTTTTGGCTTTTTAGTGCTCAACTTCTCATTCTTCATCACTGTATTTTAATTTCATCTGTTATTAAATGTAATAAATAAAACACTGGAAGGTATTTACATTTCACTGTCTCCTGCTTGAACTAAGTGAGTGTACTTTGGAATTCATGAAACCACACAGCTTATTTGTATAACTACATCAAAGTTTCAGAACAAAGCTAAATGCTCCATCACCATGCTAAATAAGAATGTTCAACACTAGAGAGAAGGTACCTATTCCAAGTACAGCAAATGATCTTCACTGAAACTACAGCATCAAAATAAATTTCCTCTTGATTCCTAATCAACAAAAACTAATACCATACTCCTCCATGTTATTATGTTTAAAGAAATAAAAAGTAACAAATAACGTATTTTGTCTGGAACCAGGAGTGAAATCCTCATTAAGTGCAAACCAAAAGGATTCACAGATCTTAATGGATCTATGAATTAACTAGAAATACTTTAAGCAGATACCGAAGCATACATAATGTGAACCTGTTAAGACTCAACCTTTTATCTGAGTTTTATCCAGTCCGTTGTCTAGTTGACTAGTAATATAAATTATATCTACACGAATCAAATACACTATACCAGTGGGATGTCTGAATGTATTTGTCTACTTACTCTTCTGAACACCTTCAGGTTGTCTCTAGGCTTTTGTGTCTGTACAATTTGGTTAGTTTTCTGCCTTTCCTATTGCCCTTTCTGCAGCATCTTCACAGCATATATGTTCGTAGTGCTATGTGAAGAATAATGTTCTCATGGTAGTTTAGCCAGAGCTTAAGTAAAAAAAACTCCTGTCAAGACTTTCTGCAAATACATTGACACAAAATAGCCATTAGATGACGTCATGCCAGCTTGACGTGGAGCTTTTTATAAAATGCAAAGTTATACATTATGAATAAAAGCTATCAAATAGAGAAAACGTTTTGTTGTAAATCAGATAAAAATGTGGTAATCTGGTTACAAAAAGAGAGTTAGATGCATACAGTAGGCAAAGTTGTCAGTTGCTGCTGATGTCAACAAAGCCTCAATGACTTGTGAAAGAATAAGATAAATTAAAATTTTAATTCTGGGAATGGGATTAGCAAGTCTGACAATGCTTCCAGGGTATAAATGACCATGTGTATTTTCAAGTTTGTTCAAACCAGCATTAGAAATTGATAGCTTGTGAGATATGAGACACCGGGATCTCCAAGAAGTCTCATCTGAGTGAAACATTTCCCACTGCCTCACAATTAATTGGCCAAGAAATTGAGTAAGGTATCAGGAAAATTCAATTTGCTTTAGCACAATCAAACTGCTACCAGAGCATAATTTGCATTCAGTCAATGGATATCTTAAAGGTGTCATCATGTGCTACTAGTAATTTGTAGACTGGGCTGTTTCATTGATAGCCTAGTAACTTGCAAGGCTCTGGTCTTTGTTAAAAAATTTTAATAAGTGAAATACAGGCTGTTCAAATCTCAATGGTCAAAGACAGATGGCAGTAAAAAAAAGGCAGGCATTCATCACTCATTACATCATTTGAAGTGCTCTGAAAAGGAAATAAAAGTTTCATAGGAAGTGGGAGACCTGATATGCCTCCTGACGATTTCTTCCAAGGCTTGATTTGTATAAAGTCATGCTTTCTTTTTTAACTTTAGAAAATAGGATTGACTCAGTATTTTTCATTTTGGAAAAAGGCTTCTATTTGAGAAACTAGTGATACAGCTCACTTAACTGATGTACATTGTAAGTGTCTGTAAGAATGTTAAAGGAAAAACACATGTACTCCATTTCATTAAGAATGCAAGCACTATCAGTTCTCATAGCTCAACACAGTTTCTCTTCTTTGGTATGTCCAATGTCGTGAACTTACTCATTTTGCAGTCAAGACAGTCTTTCTTTGTAGGAAAAAAACAGAGGAAATATAATGCGTGCAATGAACGTAAGTACGTATTTTCCCTTCAAAACAAGTCTTTGTATTTCAATGGAAGTATTTTGTTATAATAATGTCCATGAAACAATGTTCTGTTAATTGAAGAAAAATAAAAGTACTCTTCTATATGTTTTTACTATAGCATAAAAACAGTACGCCAAAATCAGAAGGAAAGAATCAAATCATGTTACTAACAATGTGTCCATTTAAGACTTCTCTTATTATTTTAAGCCACTATTTCTCATACGGAAGCCTGAAACCGAAGATAGGTAAGTGAAGTACAGTATTTCAAAATTCATAAAACACTGTATTTCAGAAAATATTATTATGAAACATGATTTTAAACTCCAATTACATTAAAACCTTGAGAAATCTATCATACAAGGTCATATAATCACAAACATTTGAAAAAGATTGTTTTAATATATTTAGAACTAGCACTACTGCCAGTTATGGCAATCCAGTATCTGCAACCTCAAGAACTATCCACTGCTCCATATTGGTAACTGTAGCATCTGATAAACTAGCTGCTGACCCATATAGCTACAACAGACTACTCAGTATCACATAACCATCGCCGGCGTCTGAGCGGCACTTCACTTACTTCCTAGATACTTCCTCCCTCCCAGTGCCATAATGTCAGCCAGCTCTTCCCTCCATCAGAATCACAGACATCCGAGCTCCACTGAACACACTCTCTTTTTCCAACATGAAATTGGGTGTGGATAGAACGTATGGACTTTGGACTTGCTCAGAATTTCTGGACACTTGGTTGTTTAGTTGGAGTGGCAGTTCAGACCAACCTCCCGAAGACCACTTAATGCTCACCATGCCCACCATATGAGTGCAGAGCAACTCTGGTATTTGTGTACTGCGCAAATGGCCTGTGCAAGGGCAATATAATACATTCCGTATCTACCTTGACCTGCAGACAACGGCCACCAGCAAGGAGCATGAGGTGCAGGTCTGACACATCTCACATCCATCAGGTGTGTCTCTGCTGCTGCCTCCCTCTACCGACTCTCTCAAAGCAGTCCTGCCTCCCTCAAAGACCTAGCACAACACTTGCAAAAAAGACTGTAAAAAAGACTAAACCCTCAAACCTTATTGGTGTCCATATTCTCTATTTAAATTGCACCCTCTTCTGTGAAGGGGGTGTCACCCAATTCTTTTTACATGCACAAAATTATTTTATTACTTGCTGCTACAGTGCTGCAGCACTCTTTGCATCATTAGCTGTGGAGAGCAGTTTCTCTGACTAGGGCATGGTATGATCCCACAGAAGTGAAGTCTAAGAAAGGAAGCTGAAAACCAGTTAGATAGGAGAATTCTGTCTTCCTCCAGATACTGTGCTCAAAAAAAAAAAAAAAAAAAAAAAAAAAAAAAAAAAATTTAAAGACATAGACATACAGCAAGAGCTCTCTTGCTTAATTTCAAACTAAATGTGTGCAGAGAACCACAGCCTTTTCTCCGCACCAAAGCAAGGCATACATAACGGGCTGTATGCTCTGCTTAAGTCACAAGATAGAATAGCTTTTGCAGTCTCAATAAATGTTGTCTTTTTTATTCAGAAATAATTAACCAGAGCTGTTCCACAGTACCTCTCTGTTTGATTTTTAAGGAATCATAATGTTGGTGAACCAGAACAGTTATATAAATATGCAGGCTTATTAATTCATGCATGTTATTAGGCCGCAAGTAGTAAACATAACATTAGAAATTACCAGAAAACTGCGAACACCAAACCTGACAGAAAAGACTGGGAAAAAAAAGGGGGGGTGAACAAGACTATCAGGTAATTTCAATCTAAGAGGCAACTGAAGTTAAGATTCTTGCACCTGGGAAAGACAGGAGCGCGGGGGAGGCAGGCACAGGCGTAGCAAGAGGCCGATGGGAGAGGAGAGCACGAAGAGGCGCGAACGCCTGGAGGGAGCGACGCTGCCGGCACCCCGGAGCCACGGTGCCCGCGGAGCCGAAGAGGCTTCACGAGCGAAACGCCCCGCCGGGCACCGACGCAACGTGGCCCTGGCTCGGGACGGCCCGTCCCGCGCCCTCACAGCCTCAGGATCAACGTAACGGACGTCGGGGCTATGGGCTCATCCCCTCAGAAGCAGGATTTCGCAGGAAAACGGGTCTCCTCTGCCCACCGCCAGCCGGGCCCCCCGCGCCTCCTCGCCGCCGCCGCAGCACCCGCCATCTTAGGGGCAGCCCTGCCCGCCGAGGCGCCTCGGCGGCGGGTGCCCCCTGCCCAGCGGGGACCCGCGGCCCGGGCCCAGCCCCCGCCGCCCGGCCCCCCGCGGCCCCGGGCCCGGAGCCGCCCGCGGGCGGCGCACAGGAGCCGCCCGCCCCGCCGCTCCCCGGCGCCGGGGCTCGGGGCGGGGCCCCCGACATGGCCGCCGGGGCCGCGGCTTTGCCTCGCCCGACGCGCACCTCGGCCCGCGGCCGCGGCGCCTTCCCGCCCGGCGGCCGCCGAGGGGAGGTGCCGGGGCGGGCACGGAGGCGGCGCCGCGCCGGGAAGGGGAAGGGAAAGGCCGGGCTGGAGCCGCAGGTGCCGGAAGCGGCGTGGGAGCTGCCGCGGGACGCGCCATGGTGCTGGTGGTGGTGATGGGCGTGAGCGGCTCGGGGAAGTAGGTACCGCGGGCGGGCGGGCCGGGCAGGAGCGGCCCAAAGGGGTAATAACGTGATGGTAACATAGCGCAGCGGGGCCGGGGGTCCGGGAAGGCAGGAGGGCAGCTTGTCTCCCGGGGAAAAGAGACTGCAGAGCGGCGCTCATCCAGCAGAATTGTGCTCTCTTCCAGGACCACGGTTGGGTCGCGTTTGGCAGCAAAGGTATGACTGTGTTTTATTCCAGGTGCTGGGTGCTTATTACCACCTTTTCTTATGTTTTTTTTTCCCTTGCTGCTACTGTAGTTCATAAATAGCTGGTATTTATAAAAGGCAGAACAATTTATCAGGTCAGTCTGTCTCCTCACTAAACTGGAAATGGGGGGCTGTCACCAATGCAATGTAGCCTAAATTGACTTAAACAACAACCATTATCCATTGGCTGTTGCTGCTTCTTGTTAAGCTTACTTTCATTTATAGTAAACATCATTACATAAATGGTGATTCATGCTGTGGTGCAAGAGGCCTGTAATTCTTTAGGTGTCTTGATAAACTCTTAGGTTCTTAGTAGCTAATGTGGTTTAGGGGAATGATCCCTAATTCTTTCTTTTTTCCCCTTAGTTGGGATGGAAGTTCTATGATGCAGATGATTACCATCCTCCAGAAAATAAAAAGAAGATGGCAGAAGGAGTACCACTAAATGATGAGGTAACTTTGTATAAATCCTGACAGAATAGCCATCACACAGTCCTATAAGCTCTGAAAAACCGTGTTATAGTATGTTATGCTTTATAAGATAGACTGACTGTAAACACATGTTGAATATGTAGAGCTGCAGCTGGGAAGAGAGGGAGAGTTTTTACATAGCAATTATATATAGAAAGAGTAGAAGCTATTAAATTATACTTGGTAGTTCAGAAATAGTTGAATTCTGAATGAACATCTGTCAAAAATCTTTATCTCTTAGTCAATATGCAGAACTGTAGCTACTTTGAGTTAAATACACTAAAACAGATAGACTTCTCTCTCCTGAAAGTACATCTCACTACTTTCAGTTGCTACAGTAATTACTCCATTATCTTCCATTTTATACACAGAATCACAGAATGGATAAGGTTGGAAGGGACCTCAGGAGATCATCTAGTCCAACCCCCCTGCTCAAGAAGGGTCACCTAGAGCATGTTAAACAAGATCTCATCCAGGCAGGCTTTGAGTATCTCCAGAGAAGGAGACTCCACAGCCTCTGCAGGCAACCTGGTCCAGTGCTCTGTCACTCTCCCAGGGAAGAAATTCCCCTTCATGTTCAGGCGGAACTTCCTGTGGTTCGATTTCTGCCCATTGCCTCTTGTCCTGTCACACAGGACAACTGAAAAGAATTTGTCCCCGTCCCCTTGACACCCTCCCTTCAGGTACTTGTACACATTGATAAGTGTGTCTCAGTCTTCTCTTCCCCAGGCTGAAGAGGCCCAGCTCTCGCAGCCGTTCCTCGTAGGGCGGGTGCTACAGCCCTCTAATCATCTTCATAGCCCTTCGTAGCTGGACTCTCTCCAGTAGCTCCATGTCTTTCTAGTACTGGGGAGCTCAGAACTGGACACAGGACTTGAGATGAGGCTGAGTAGAGGGGCAGGATCACCTCCCTCGACCTACTGGCTTCAGACTTCCTAATGCACCCAGGAGACCATTGGCCTTCTTGGCCGTAAGGGCACATTGCTGGCTGATGATCAACTTGTCATCCTCCAGCACTCCCAGGTCCTTCTCTGCAGAGCTGCTTTCCGGAAGGTCAGTCCCCAGCCTGTACTGGTGCATAGGGTTATTCCTCCCGAGGTGCAGGACTCTGCACTTGCCCTTGTCGAATCTCAGGAGGTTCCTCTCCACTCAACTCTCCAGCCTGTCCAGGTCTCTCTGAATGGCAGCACAGCCCTGTCGTGTATCAGCCACTCCTCCGACTTAAAATGAGGTTCCTTTCCTTTAGCCTGCTGTTCAGTCCAGACAGACTGTATTGGTCAAGCTTATGTTTATAAATAATACTTACAAAATTAAAGACTTAAGTAAATTACAAAAATTACAATGAGACATCTTTGAACTTTTTCTGGGAAATCCCTAGAAACACAAGGCCAAAGTAGGGTGCTCTTCAAAACACTAGCTATGGATTGGAAAAAGTATTCTAGATTCTTGTTAAAAGTTTTTGTCTTTCTTTAGTGGCTGGGAGTTCATATAATGCAGCATCCCTTTTAAAGCAGCATTGCACAATTGAATGACAAAACCATTCTTCATTGACATATGATGCCAAGCAGGGGGGAAGTAGCTCTTCTGACACATCAGCAATATAAAATTATGAGGTCCACCTTGAATGGCAGTGGGAGGTTGCTATTTGACAATAGCAAAAGTATGTTGCATTTATTTGTTCACATTGTCATTTATTACATTCATCCAGCAGTATGGAAGATGAAATGGGAGCAATGGTTTAATGCTCATAGGTGTGAAAAAAGATAGTAAGAGTTTATAGATTAAAATCAGATTATATTGCAAATTCATTAATCACTTGCATTGTATTTCCAAACTCTACTGAGCAAAGGTGTTGCAAAATGTTGCTAGGAGTCTATCTATGATTGCTACTGACCTAAAAAAGATACCATTAATTTATTGCAGATAAGTACATTTGGATCTGTGTTGACACCTTTGAGTACTGCGTTTGATCTAAAGCATTACCTGAGTATCCCAAGGTGCAAGGAAAAAGAAATAACAATTCAACCTGTGTAAGCAGCTATCTTAGAAGAGACTTAACATTGGCCAGTAGAGGCAAGAGATAATTTGACTGTTCTTCAGAGATTTACAAGACACATACTATGCATAAATACATGTTACTTCCATCAGATAATTTTAGATACATATATATATAATACAAAAAGTACTGTTCCACGCTAGCACATCTTGTTAGCCTTAATGCAGTGGTAGCAGAGATATTAAACTGAACTTGCTCTGCATTATAATGCTAATTTTCATCTTTAGTCAGATTCTTTTAATGTTAGAGATGATTATTTTAAATCAATTTCATAAATATTGAGCTAACTTGTTTTGATTTTAGGACAGGATTCCATGGCTTTGTGCACTGCATGATGTGTTAAGGAGGTAAGAGAACCTCTATCTTTAATGAGTTCTAGCTAAACAAAACCAAATATTTTCCCTATTGCATTCCAAAGCAGAAATGTATGTAGTGATATAAGAATACTCTGCAGCTAGTAAAGTCATTTTTTTTTTCGGTGATCTGAGCTATTATAATAAGGGTGAGCTAATTCCTGAATAATAATGTTGAGAAAGCTGTTGGCAATGATAGTTCTGTTCTACTGTTTGTAGTAAGAACTCATTTTTGAACTGGATCTTTGAAATATTAAATGTGACATTAGCTTCCAGAGGGCATAACTGTAGAATTTATTGGTAATAAATTTAGGATAACATTTTTTATAAAATATTCCTAGTTTTAAGATTTAAAATAGTTTTTAGATTTAAATCAGCTAATTTATCATTCAACCTTGAAGTTTATTAATTAACACATACTTCCTAAATAGTCCTACCTCAAATGTTCAGAAACAAGCAAAGATAATTCAAAGGAAGTTTAATGAAACTTGAAAGTGAGAAAAGTAAAACATGCTGCTTTAAGCTCAAATATTTTATTTTTTACCCTGCTTTAATTTGGAATATTATACTTAACACCTAGCAAGCCTCCTTTGTAAAGAGGAATAAGAAGCCTGTAAGTGCCAAAGAGCTCGAGCATGCTCAAAATGCTGAATTTATATTCTGCATCCTTGGCTACATATTTTTCCATTATCTCCAATATCAAGTCTTCTCTTGGTGTTTCAAGTGGGTAGGAGATAGAACAAATTTTGTGGGTTTCATCTGAGCCTTCTAAAAATGGCAGGAGGCTGATGGACAAGTAGGCCTCAACCCTTAGGGGAATTTGATTCCCATTCAGAAGCATCTAGAATCTGAAACTTACAGAAGGGAGAAGGTTCAGACTGGCAAAATATCCGCCATATACCATGGAACGGGACACCCAACACAGCTAGTTAGAGCTATGACTCATCCCATTACTGTTCTGTAGTCACAACCACATTTCTGTGATGCTTCATTTCACCAGTTTGTACGTTTACTGTAAACAGAAAGGGGAGGAGAATCACAGTAAATAAGTGCCCTTTCCTTTTAGCTTGCTCCAAGAATGCAGCATTATTTCTTGGATCCTGAGCACAACTTAAGAATAGATAAAAGGAGAAACAAGTCATCCACTCTGTGGTGTTACCGACTTACCTCCCACTGTACTATTTTGCTTACAAAAGTAATCCCAAAGGTTATTCTGCCTAAACTTCTCATCTAAGCCCAGTTTCCCCTGTATCTTCTGCTCCCCATATTTCTCTTTACTGTGGCTTTACATGGGCTGTAATTTGCACATGTGTATCAGGTGATTGTACCTTGTTGGAGTGTGAATTAATTTACTGAGCAATTTATCTGGCTTGTTATGTTGCAACATGATCCATTGCTTTGTGTGACACACCTGCCCAAGGCAGCTCCGGAAACTTTGCAATATCAAGTATACTTCAACAGTGCCTGATGCCAACATATAATTACTTATAAGTAGCTAAGGCTGGCATGGGCTTACCTAGGTAATAACACTGTGTATTACAAGTTCTCATTTCTTTGTTTGAGGAATGTGCATGATTGTTAAATATACCTAATTTTAATTTGGTTAAAGAATGTATTTTCCTATGCAGACATTTCAGTCACTCTGATTTGCAAAGACAAAACTAATTCTCGATCTGCATTTTTTGGTGCAACAGACCTCCCCCACAGCTTAATGCTTTCATGTCACTTCCTCACACTGTATCAGAATCTGATCGAAAGAATGGCATTAATACAGAAGCACTCCTAAGATAGAGGGCAGGAGACTGACTAGCTTAATCTTACTTTCAAACCATAGCATTACATTCATTATCGGTTTGATTTTAAAATCCAGTCAAAGTAACAGAAAAATGTCAGTACGTCTAAGGCTGTTCTCTGCAAGGAACCAGGGTTTCTCTGCTATAGAGACAATGTGGAATAGCTGCTATTTTAATATACTGAATGTGGATGTGTTTTTTTTTCTTCTTGGTAGAGAAGAATCAGCTAGACAAGATGCAGTTCTGGCCTGTTCTGCACTGAAGAAAATATACAGATGTATATTAGTTAGTGGAGCATCAGCACTTGAAAGCAACCAGCCAGAGAAACCAGGAGAAAACACAGTGCTGAAGATCCTCTTTGTTCATTTGGATGGGCCTATAGACCTCATTGCTCGTCGCCTAGAGAAGAGGAGAGGACATTTTATGCCACCTGAATTACTTAAGTCTCAGTTTGATACTCTGGAGCCTCCTAGAGCACCAGAAAACTTTATTACTATCAGTGTAGAAAAATCTCTTCCTGAAATAGTGCTGGAAATTGAAAATGCTATCTTTTCAGAGTGAGGCTTTTTCAGAGTTATTTCTAAATAATAAATACAGAGACTCTCTCAAGTATGTTTGAGTTGTGAAACAGCATTTTAATTATTAAGTAAGTTAACTAGAATAACTTACTCTTCCCGATATTGAAATGGATTGCTGTATCACAAGCTGGTTTATTACTGTTGATATTTTTATCATGGCTCTGTAAAGGGTATATAACATGGAACTTCCAAAACCCATCCATGTTGTTTAACTTCTTCTCCATATGAAGTTAAAATTCTCATTAGTATGGGTGAAAGTGGAGCTACCTAAGCACAGCCTGCTTTTGAAAATCCCATCAAGAGTCACACCATGATTGAAATTTTTGTTTTTAATTTTTACTTTGTCAAACATGAAGGGGAAGGGCAAATCTGCTATTGAGTAATGAAATAATTAACAGCTTTGTGAAAAGCTGTATTTATTTTTGTACAAGTATAAAATGCAGTAACTGGAATGATGAAGTTCTATCAGATCTTCAACAAGTTGTGACTTCCATGTTTGTGTCATTGGCAACCCCAGCAGGGGGCCCAGATTCTGTGAGCTTATGTTATCTGAACTGCAGCTAGAAAAACAGGGAGAAAAAAGGTAGTGATGGAGAGGTAATATACAAAATACAATTCTCTGGAAAGCTTTGGAAATAAAATGAAAGGGGCATCATATTGGCTTTGAATTAGCATTTCTCATATGCAAAGTGCACCATTAATGAAAGCCACCAGAAGTGAGTCAGCCAGGAAGGTAAACTGGTTGAGCACAGGATTAATGGATATTCCCTTCTTCTAAAAGCCTTAATTCTTTCAGTAATGGACCTTCTCTTTCACTTCCCTCTTGTGGCACACTCTGCTCTTCCAACTAAAACTATATTATGCCCAGTCCTAATATATTTAAATAATATTATGTCTAATTTCTAATATACTTGTTTAACTTATTTCTCTGAGCAGGAAATTCTGAATATAGTTACAGAATTTAAGGCTTAAAATCTCTGTTTTATTGCCAATTATTTAAAGCTCTTTTTTCCCTGTTACAGAAGGGATGCCTCTTATTTTCAAAGCTTTCATAAGGTTGCATTAATTTTTGTTGCAAAGATTTCTCAAGTTAGACTGAATATAATCATCCCTATGTGCAGTTGCACATAGGTTATTATTTTTAGCATTCTCAATCACAAATTTGTGATTCAGAGGATTACTTAATTCCTTTGCAAACAGAATTTATGATCTGAAACATATTTAGAGTAGTTTTTATCTAGGTAACTAGTTGAAAGATGCTCATCTGGTTTCTCATTTTGTAATAGTAGTAGGGGTTTTGTGGTTTACTAGACATTAACCACTGGGCTTAGCCCAGTATTGTATATGAACATAATTTGACTGAAATCAAACATGTTGGATACAGATTGGGGATTGTAAACACACTGGCACAGAAGTGGTCTTTTCCTGTTTGCTTGACCTGGAGGGAAAATACCAGGCAGTTAGCAGTTTTATAGTGTACAGTCATAGATTATGGCAGCACTGGGAAAAAAAAACAAACCAAACCAAACAAACAAAAAACAACAACAAAAAAAACCTTCTCAATTCATCCTGAGTTGATTTCTGCACACTCATGATTGTTCTGAGGGGCAGCCAGGGTGCAAGTGGAAGACTCTGAGGCAAAGTTCACAGAAAGTAAACTAAAAACGAAAAATGAAACCGAAATGACTGACTTCTGACTAGTTCACCCTCAACATTCAGAGACTGTAGCTATTCAAAGTCACTAATCAGAGCTATTAAAATAAGTTTAGTCACTGAAAAAAAAAGAAATGGCACCCTCTTGTGGAACCATCATTTTTAATGAAGTTTTCATATTTTCCCATTATGCCATTGTACAAGAAAACAGCATTTCTGATAATGCACACTGTTAAATGCAGTTGCACTCACTTTTTTCGGATACAACGAAGCTAAAGAATTCAGGACATAACAGTGATGGGAAAGCAGCTGTATTCTGTTGCAGAACAAAGCATCAAGCAGAAGATTGAAACTTCAGTCCCTCATGACAAAGAAATTGGGTGTTTTTAAGTAGGAGGGTCTCAAAAGCTAGACTTTTTGCCTGCATAGTAAAGCCCTTAGTTTCAGGTCTGTGTATTTCTATCATGATCACAAATTCCCTAGCATTAACAGAAAATTGTGCTCAACACTTAAGAAATGCTCTTTTCGTTTAGAAAAGGAGGTTTGCAAGACTCTTTGGATGTAACTTCCCATTGATCCTGATGGCTGATTTATTTTTGCCAACATCAAACTAGGCTCATGTAATTAGCAGGACATAGCTATCCCAGTTCACTATTTCTTAAGTTTTTTCACACAGTATTACACTCCTAACCTTACAATGCTTGCAATGCCACGGTGGCTTGCAGGGATGGTTGGCGTTTTTTTCTGCTACAGGAAAAAGCCTGCTTGGAGGCTGCAACCCTGCAAGGCTGCAGGAACACCCAAACTGCTTGAAAGAGTAGGTGAACTTGCATTTCCCAGGGCCATCAGTGGATCCCAGCAGCTCTACAATTTCAGAGGCACTAGAGACCGCACATAAAAGATCGTTGTCAACACAATTCATTTAACAGTCTCTTACCCACTAATCTGAAAGACTATTGTCTTTCAGCATCACTGTTCCTGCTTGTTTATCAGGAACAACAATAACAACAACAAAAAGATGCTAATCATCCAAAAGCATATTCCTGCAACATTTGGTTTACTTTTTTTTTTTTCCTTTAAATGAACTTTCATTGTATTAGGAATATCTTGTTGCAATTCAGATTATTTTTATTTAGTTCTTCTAATGCAAGTTTTCTGTCTGTATTTTCAAATATAGTTAAGCCAGATAGGTAAAACACATCTGGAGTTAGAAATTGCCTTTCCTACCTTGCTGTGACCACGAGTTAGTATCTGCAGAAGATATAAGCACCATACCACTCAGGAATGTGTGCTGAGCAGTTTGTAGCATGTTGTTTAAAATGCTGTACCTACTACAAAAAACATTTACAAAGGAGCAAACATTTCACAATGCTATTCTGAGGAAATTAAAAATGAAATGGGAATTGTCAATTATGGTAGCAATTCAAAGATTAAACTTGGGTAGTCAACTCATACAAGCAAAGGAACCAACCCAACTGCCTGCCGTTTCAGCTCTAAACTAATGGGGTTATTTTATTATGCACACCTCCCATCAAGAAGAAAATCAGCCAGACCAAACAATTTACAAAACTAGCCATCTCGCTGACAAATTCCCAATGGTATTTAGCAGGGTTTGATGTGAATACACAGAATTTAAGCCTTCATCACTTTGAACTTTTGACTTCTAGGGTATATGGGGAGTGCGGGAGGCATTTCTTTTTTTGCAAGTTACTGTTGGTTACTTCAGCAGTACTGTGATGACCTAAGGACCCAGGAGAGACAATTTTATATATGAGATCATGTAGTCCAATGTGGGGGACAAAAGAAAGAAATGAGGAAATAAACAGACAAGAACACATGCCTTTCTTCTGGTGCAAAACGCAAGCAGCAGGCTTCAAATACAAATTACCTAACTGCTCAGAATTAACTCTAAGATCATTTCTGAAATAAATGGTAGATCAGACTTCCAGAAGAGAGGATTTTAAAGAGGGAAAGCAGAAGGGGCAGGGCTTGCTCAGAGAGAGAGAGCGCAAGCAAACAGAAAGATTCTAATACGCCTTTAAACCAACCAGTGTGATCTTTTATTACTACAGAAGCAATAAGAGTTTTCCCTACTAGAGGCTTTGTTCCACTTACTACAACCTTTAACATTACAATGCTTTCTGACAAAAAAATAGTTATTCATATGCAAAAGATGTCTCAGTGCTTTATCACTTCTTATGAGAAAGCAAGTTAACGACAGTTACTGAATTAAACATTGATTATACCTTAAGAAGTAAACCTAGCTCAAGGTTCATTGCAGAATTTAGGTCAAACTTAATCTTTTCTTAAATTTCAAGAAATTTGACTTCAAATACAGTGTTTCTTGGTTGGTGTGCAACTTAAGTACCTGCACAGGTAAACTGAATGTTTTATCAAAAGGATGTTCATGTAGGCTATATTCCATCTTTTACTATCTTGGACAGTTAAAATCACCATTAAAATCATCTTTTAAAAATCACTCCTTTTCCCTATCTCATCTTTGGGTCTTTCATTTGACCATGACCTTTTTAGAAATTATGAGTTTTAGTCTTAGAAGGACCTGCCTTCTGAATGACTCACCTGAGATCTCACTTTTTAAAGCAAGGCCTTTATAATACAGTAAGTCAGATTAGTTACTTTGAAGAGCCCAAGAGTAATTGTAAAAATAACTGTGAGAAGTTTTACAGAATTGTGTCTCCCCTGCTGCTCTGTCTTCCCTATCACAACCTTGAACTCAATGCAACAAATGCCACCTATCTAAACAGAAGTCACTGTGAAGGTAAATTCCTTTGCAGGTTTACTATCATTGCTAAACAAAAAAAGTAGTAATTTTCCACACAAACTATAGGTATTTTAAAAGGCTTCGATCATATAGAAATTAACCTACCAGGAGTCTACTTTAACTGATTTGTGTTTGTTTAATACTGTGCGGCTGTATCTTTGAGACTTTGATCCAGAGGGAGACGCCTGCCAGAGAGACTGTCTTGAACTTTTTCCAGTACTGTGCATCAGCAGTATTTGATCAATTTATCTACTGTCGAAGTAGGAGACAAGGTTACTGTGAGAATACAACACAGTTACTCCCTGTAAAAACTGCATGTTTGGCTTTGCCAAGAGTTGTAACAATTGTACAGTATGTAAAAAAACAACACATGCTCAACATCCTCCTTTATATCCCAATATAATTTTGCTTCATTTACCCAACTAACAACTTTGAGTCAGGACTGCTAGATTTAAAAACATTTGCAAACAATGTTTTCACAGTAAGCTGAATTTACATTTGCACCATCAAAAGAAGATTGTCCACATTAACTGTTTAATGAACTCCAAGAATTAAACCAGAATATTCACAAATATACTGACATCAAAGATCAAGCTATTCAGTAATACACAGAGCAGAATGCTTTATTTCACTATCTCAATTTTATTTAAATTAATGCAGTCTTCAATATCATATGCCTCCCCTCTCCAATTTTTAAATCAAGTATTGCTTACTAATCCTAACCCCAAATTGGTAAATATTCCCAGAATTTACAGGGACAGGCCAATCATTAAGTTGGTCAGTAACCTTGAATGCCAGGTAATCATCAGCTGCAAAAACACTGAGACAAGATGCTGAAAGATTTTTTAATTCATTTATTACCTGTGCACAAGAGAAGTAACTACCAATAAAAACTCAAAAGATATACAGTATTTTTTACATGGTGGTTAAAAGTAATTAGAATATCACATGACAATGAGTGAAAGTAATGCTTCCAATTACAAATCATAATACATGTTAGAATCTCAATGGAACAAGCCAAAAAGCCTTAGAAGCAGTTTCAGAGCACAAGGCAGCGCTCCTTTAATCCACACAAAGATTAAGGTAATTCACAATTAATCTTTGTGACTATTGAGACAATGTTACAATGCAAGTTTCTGTACAATCAGATGTAAAGAGATAACCAGAACAGCAATTCTAGTATATTTTAAATGAATTTGCCCAAGCACTTTTGCTGAGATGTTTACCAAAGATGCCGGAAGATTCTACACTGAAAACATGTCTTGCAACTCTTTTTTTTTTTTTTTTTTTTTTTTTTCCTTGGCCTTTTTGGTTACTTATAATTTCATTCTATTGCAATGTGTAAATTTCTAGAAATGAGCTGTCTCCATTGTATATATTGTGTTTATACTTTATACAAATAAAAGCAAAAATGGTTGATTACTCAAGTGGTATAAATCTTACAGCACTGTGCTAGCAAAAAATACATGCCGAAGTCACAATAAGCAGTATTGGTACCCACAAATTATAGCTTCAATTAATTTGTTCCTTTTTAATTTGTATTCTACATAAATTACTACGGAAGGCTAATGTTTAAGTAGTAAATAAATTGGACAGTTGTAGGTCAGACAAAACCCGCTCACCCAACTGTGAAAGCTGATACTGTTTCAAAAAAATCACAAATAATGCAGAACAAAGAAATGTGATGCATGCAACAACTGAGTGAAAATGCATTGATTCCCACTGTTTGAAGAAAACTACTGCACTTCACCTTAAAATGCATCGGACTGATTTTAGTTATAACAAGACAATCCCAAGAGTCAGAATGAAATAAAGCAAGTATTTTAAAGATTTAAGAGCTGTTATCAAAAATAAATTACATTTTTTCAAGTTAAAGAAACACTGCTATGAAGGCTGAGAGCCAAGCAGCCTTTCAATAGCTGCATTGATATCTCCTCCTGTTGCTATTAGAGCTTGTAAGTTTGCTTCACGGTTCAGAAAGCCCATTGCACTCAGCTGCTCCAGTTGTTGCTGAAATCGAACTTCTGGATTTTGTAACTGCTAAGAAGAAAAATGTCAAGGTATAAAGGCACAATACACATTTGACAAAGTACAGTATTTAAACATAGTTCTGCACCATTCCCTGTCTTTAATAATTTCTGCACACATCATTTCTAAATTCCCAAAACTAGACTATGACAAATCCAATTCACAACTGAATTACTGAGCAAGTCAGACTAGCCTCAAGTTTTAATGGTATCTACACTTACGTGACATTTTTGAACTACAGGAAGTGTTGCTTGTTTGACAAAAAGAGAAAAACATAATTAAATACGGTAAATTGTGTCCTGAGAACAGTTTAAGTGCATATAGATATTTTTCAAAAATGAAACAGTTTAATCTAGTAATATGGGACAGCAGGATTATGGTGACCTCACTGTTGGCAACAGTGAACACGGCAGGCTTTTTATTCTTGGCATAATATTTACCTCTTTTATTACAATGATCCAACTATTCGTTGACCTAAATCAACTAGATTCTTGTTGTTAGAAAACTTCAGCCTAAGACAATTGACAGCTGTGCTTTGTAGGTTAACCCTGCTCATACATAAACTGATGGCAAAATTCTCAGTGATTTCAGTGGTATGAACTTCAACTCACAGGGATTTTTAGAATAAGACAATTACATGAAAATAATACATTTCAGCTATATAGGTTTGGAGTAATACTCATAAGTCAATTTTCAAAATCCAGTGAGTATTTACATATCAACAAAAGATTCTGCAGCTACTACTAATTTCCCTTTTGTTCTATTTTAACAGTTTCATACATTGATAAATTCTTTCCATTATTTAAAACACTCATATCTTTCCAAATCTGTAAAATGTAAAAGATAGCAACTGAAATTAAAACACTTCTTCCTCATCTTCTTCCCCCAAGCAAAACTTAACAGAACACTTAATTCCTACTGTAAGATTCAGCAAGATCAAAAGTGAAAAATCTAAGGGAATATGGTTTCCCACAGCTACACTAAAAAACCTAAAATAAACAATAATAAAATTACTTTCCTCTTAGATCAGCAAACTGAACTGACTCACTCTGTGGCAGCACAGGAGGTAAGAGCAGGACTGCACCTAGGATACTGGCTACCTATCACAGTATAAAGATGCTCTTTCAACGTAGCCCACTTGAAATACCTCCTCACGGTTAGAAGTGTCCTCCTCCCCTTCAGATCTGCTCTTGCTCACCACTCTATAACCACTTGAAAAGCTGCCACCTTTGCTGGGTGTCTGGAGCCTGAAAGCCTGAATTCCACTCAGGACATTAACACAAGGTACTATATGGGCTGGGCCTACAAAATGGCAGGTAACATCCTGCAAATTCAGTTCCCAGACAACCTGGGCGTGGCTATCCTGAAATGTGGGACTGAAGCTTAGTCAAAGCTACAGAGTAATACCCAGCAATGCAGACACAAAACACAGATATAATTGTTCAGTACGCTTAAGCTGTTAAGGGTGTATAACAATTAACTGTTCAGAGGACACTTTTACTCAACTTTTTCCAGCATTTATTTTCACAACTACAACACCTTTGAGCCTCCTCTTCTGTCCCTTGGCGAGAAGTATTCAGAAAGCACTCTCCTCAGCTCACACTCTCTGATGGTTTAGATCAAAAAAATCAAAAAGAGAAGAGCCCTAAAATGAAATGATCTACTTTACCTGGGCATTTGCACCAGCAAGTGCCTGCAACATTTGCTGGACAAACTGCTGGTGACTAGGTTCAGCAGCTCCTGATGGTGGACTTGTGCTTTCACTCGGAACGGAACTAGGGACTGTGGACCCTGTAGGAGCGCCAGTACTTCCCAATCCACCTAAACCAGGATTAAATCTGCACAAATGACAGAAAGATAAATGCATCATTTTAATAATAATAAAAAAACCTTAATTGTAATGTCTCTTCCCATCATATCTTGGTAACTACAGAGTAAATCTGTCAATTCAATGTAGGAGCAGGTAACAAAGATCATGCATCACTTTTTAAAAGCGCTTTGCAGACAAAAGCACGACAGATTCTTGAAAAAGATTAGAGAAACTAAAAAATGCATGAGGAACAGTCTGCTAAACTGAATAAACCTATATATCTAAAACGAAAAGGCAAAAAAGTGAAAGAACAACATAACACAAGAGAAAAGTAAATTTCTATGACAAATTCTTACGCTGGTATAAGTCCTGGTGCTTCTGTTGCTAGCGTTTGCAAGCCCTGCTGAATCTGTAGCAAAGCCTGCATTGCTCTAGGGTTTGACATAGCTGATAATGTGTCAGGATTCTGCATCTAGGAACAGAAGACAAACCCACTATTGAATCATATACCAACATTCAAAGTTAATCTTTAACACCAGACACTATATAATCTGACATGCTTTCAGAACTTGCCATTTCTCAACCTTTTTTTTCAATATTTACATGAAATCCTTCAGATATTTTTTGAAAAAACTTTCACAGAAGTTGATCAATGTGCTCCCTGGGCTGAACTAAAGGCTTTCAAATAAGGAGTACATAAGGAAAAGTATTTTTCATTACCTCTTCCAGGTAACAAAAACTACCTTTTCTAGTCTTCCTAGACTTTACCATTTTCCAAAGTCATAGGAGTGTATTAGTCCAATGTAATTCTAAAATCAGTCTCCTATATTATATTATTGTAAGCCACAAGGCTGAAAACAATGAAACTTGATCAAAAGATAAGTTATTTATTTTTCCTAATTAAGTTCAAGCCACAGCTGTTGTCTGTTCATGACAATTTGTGCATCTGTTCACATCTACAGTGCCATCACAACCTACACACATACAAACACTCTAAAAATACAGTAACAAGCAGATGTGTAATATTCAAGAACTATCACTCTACTGCAACTAAAAATTGGTGTTCACATCCACAGATGATTTAAAAAGAAAATCCATCTGATTTTAGATTAAATGTGCAAAAGTGGACTACTTTAGATATGAAACCAAAACTAAAGGCCGTTGCTCACCTCTGCTTAGAGATGTCACATGTAAGTGAGAAGTTACTTGTTTCAATAACAAGAGAGGCAGTCTTGGTCGTCAGACCTGCTGCAAACAGCAGACAGGCTGATTAATCTTAGCAGCCCTCACCTGGCAATGATACCAAGTTCCTTCTGCAGCAAATATATTTTTGATTCACAAAGAACTGCATAGATTAAACTCTGTCTGCTGCAAAACAGAAGTGCAGAATACAGCACAAAGAACACATGTCAACTCTGTTACGGAATATGGGTGTGTTATGAGACTTAAGAACAGCAAGTTTTTAGTATTCTCAATTTGTCTCTTGGATTATCTTCCTGATAGATAGAAGTCAGATATATCAAATCTATAAGCCAGTAAAATTTACCCAAGTTCTTAGAGAATGAAAACATTTTAGGTTTTCTGAAGTAAGCTGCTGTGATTAGTTTAAGAAAATGATCTTTAAGTCATATATTACTGTCTGATATTTGGAGTTGTTTTACAGAAAACTGTGGCCCAACAATTCTCTGAGCACTTAGGTGACTTGTATCTTACCTTTGTTAACACTATTAATTCTAGTTGTAGAGTAGCAACAATTCTTAGTAATATTTTATGCAAAAGGAACTGCTAAATTATTCACAGAAAAAAAACTAAAGTGATATGGATGAAAAGAGATGCCCAAAAGAAAGGAAGACAAAAAGGATTTTTGCTTCCTTTGCATGAGCAGCACTGATTCACAGATTTCAAAATGCAAATTTGGTGTTACCTCTTCAAATACTGCTGAGTCATCATAAAGCAGTGTCGCTATTAAATGCTACAACCATTCACCTGGCTAAAAAAAATTAGTTTCTTCCAAACACTAAACTTGCTGCTGTAATTCGCATGTATGTTAGTAAATTACTTATTTTACTCATAACTGACTACCTGCAATGAGATGCTGGCAACACACATTTACTCTGACTTACAAGGACTGCCTAATGATGGAACTCCTGCACCGGATCATACTTTGAAATTCTGAAAATCTTTCTTACTTCTATGTAGAGGACACAGTCCTATTACACACACTTAGACAACCAAGATCAAGCATATACTCAGGCTGGAATTTCACTAGTATTAAGAGGGAAGTCTGATGGTAGGTCAATCTTTACAGGCAGATAACTTCAGAACTCACTCCACTTCTCAGTTTGCTTGTGATTTGCTACTTTCAGGTCACAGTCTTTACATGTCTCTTTACATAAAAACTTAGGCAGGGTGGAGGAGGTATAAAAAAAAGACTATAAAAGCTGATTTTATTAGTGGGAAAAACACTGATTTTTTTTTTTTTAAATTTGCAAAACAAAACATGTAGCAAAGAGGTCTTATTTGACTGGTGCTCTTTAAGAATAAGTCACTCCTAAACAAAAAAGCAGTATCAAATCAAAGCAGTTTCACTAGCCACATCCACAAGTATTCACTAAAAGTCAGGTTTAACTTTTCAAAAGAACAGAGAGATGAATCAAGTATGTCTTCATCAAGAGCCAATCCAACTCTGGTGTTTTTCCTTGATTTGGCTAAAAGTAGATTCTGTTATGTATATTCTCTTCAGCTTCAGACAATTTGCTGCAAAACTGCTCAATGAATTGCAGATATTTATTAACAACAGCTAGTATCACATCTTACTTGCTGAAGAAAAGTAGGAAGATGTTGCCTCATTTGTTCCTGCAGTTGAGGATTTCCAGCAAATAAAGGATTATTCAGCATCATCTGTGAGAAAAATATTTCAAATATCAGCAGTAAACATTAGCAAGGATTTTAAGACAACTACTTACCACACATCCATCATACAGAACAAGATAACCATCTATGAAACTAACCACACAGAATAATTATCTCCTACTTCTCCTTTGGTCAGAATTTTTTGCAAACCACCAGCCTGAACACTGACTGGACTGACTGATCTCTCTTACCACACCCTCAGCCAAGCTTTAAAAAACAAAAACAAAAACAAACAAAAAACCACTTTTAAAGTGAATGCTGTGCCAGATCCTTGCCAAGGCAAATTCATTTATGTTACAAGAAAATTCTTTTCTGGTCAGATGATAGTGACAGCTTTCTGTAAACATCATCTGAAAAGAAGTCAGGGATACTTTCCAACAAAGTATGTAATAAACAAAAGATAGTATGTTTTTCTTAGTCCAAGATTTGATTCCAGATTATTATAGCTGTAAGTAAAATTGGAAAGCACTTCTATGATACCATTCATGAAACAGCACAAAGTATCAGCACTTTCTTTTATAGCAAGCAAGGGTCATAGATGAAAAATGAAAACCAGATTAACATCTAGATATAGCACCAATTCCTTCTACTCCACCTCTCTCCTCCCAAGCTACTTTGGATATTTACTTACTAGGAGATTTATTTTAATTTACAATCAAAGCATTTTTTTTGTCTAAGTGGTTCTTAGTTAGGCCACAAGTTTAGGGCTGAGAAAAATCATACACTTAAGTTATTTCACAAGAACACCTGGCATGACCTCCAACTACAAACCGAAGAAACTTATGGCAACAAATTATTAAAAGTAACTAAGTAATAATTTCAATGAGCTAGTCATTTATATACTTCAAAAACTGGACCGTTCACAACAAACAAGTTATTGTTGAGATATTGGCAGAATTATCCTATAGTGAAAATACAACTATATCACAGATTAAACTTTTCCTCCACTTTAATGCGCACAACTAATTGCCACACCTAATGCATTTACCTGTACTGCAAGATCAGGATTCTGGCTTAATGACTGCATCATGCTTCTCATGTATGGTGCAGACAACATATTCTGCATAAGCTGTGGATTTTCTGTTATCTGCTGTAACAAACTCTGCATTCCTGGTGTGTTGAACATACCAGCTTTAAAAAAAGTAAAAGGCCACATTAGTAAGCATGCTATCTATAATCAAATTAATTATACTACCTAAAACTGGTATAATTATTTAAGAGTTTCAGGCCCTTAAATACACCCCAAGGTAGTTCTGCTTACACAGGTGCATCTGCCCCAGAAATAAGTTAAGACAAAGGCTGTATTCAATAAGCAGTTCCACTAAGTGTCCACATGGTTAGTCGTTTTCATGTTTGGCTCCAAACAGGAAGAGTATCACTCATCTACAGATCTCCCCATTTTTTCATTTTAAGGCAGTACACAACCACTCTTAGCTTACTTCCCCCCCCCCAGAGGACTTTCATAGAACATTTGGCTAGTATCAAAGCAAAAAGCATTAAAAAAAAATGAATCAAAATCTTTCTTTCTAATAAAGGAATCAGTTCAGCAAACTCCTTTATATGAAATCTACATACAAACCCATACAATTGAAATAACAAGCATACCTCCTAGTCCAGGTCCCAAATTTGGTATGGTTGAGCTCTGTCCTGTACTGCCAGAGGTACTATTTCCAACATTACTACTGCCACCGCTCTCGCCACTGGTACTGGTACTGGTACTTGTTGTGGAACTCTGAGAGCTTGACTGAGGAGCCCAGGGATTTGGTAAAGGATCTCTATTTTCTGTACGAGACGGCTGGCTGTCCCCTCCTGATGATGCGTTGCTTACTAATGAAGCAAATGGATTACCTCCAAACTACAGAGGAAGAAAAAATAAACACGTATCATCTACTAAAGCTAACTACTTTAAAGTCTGTTAGAAAGAGCAAGTTACTTTTCCAAGACTATACATGAAGATAAATGTTGATGGCTCTTGATCAGTTCTATTCACCAGGCTAAAGTAAGTCACAAATACTTTCAAAAGATACCAACAACGAGAAAGAGAAACTAGCATCTTCAAAAAGTGAAATAACATTTCATTTTGAAAGCGGTATTGTTACTATACTACTACTTTGATCACAGTAAGACTGTATCTTGCACAGTTGTTTTGAACTTCGAAAACAAACTTCAAAGTCTTTTTTCTTCTCACCTTAAGTTCCAAGTTACTAAACATATCCTTAAAAATTTTTCCTAGGTCTCAGAATTTAAGTCAAAGAATTAAAGAAATTTGTATTTAGAACATTTATTTAATATAAAAATTCAATAACTTTAATATAGCTTCTCAAATGCACAAAACAGTATCGTTATTCCTTCAAATATAGGGAGCATTTAATTTTCAGAGGAGCAGGCCACACTGACTTCAAGCTTCCTGACTTCAAGCTTTAAGAAATTACATTTTGTCAAATACCCATCTGAAAAGCTACATCATTTACTACTTTTCTTTTCAGAAAAGCATTAACTTTTAGTGGTGCTTATATTCATTTCTCACCTGTTCCTGTGCTGCATTCAACATTGGCTCCTGAATATCAGTGTACATGCGTCGCAAGGCATTGTATCCACCCGGTATACTTTCAAGGTTGCTCAAGGCTCGGTCTTGGTTTCGCATCATTTCCTGCATCATTGCAGGGTTTCTAGCAAGCTCTAATGTCTAAGGAAGTGGAACGTTTAATCTGTATTAATAAGAAATCCATTCTAAAGTGAAAACGTCAGCATTTGGCAGTACCACAGTTACTAATGTCTCAGTTTAAAATTATGATTACAGCCAAATCAAGATGTCAGCTTAGTGGGAGTCAACTGCAACTGATGTTTAGCTTTTGCCACAACAGTTATTATGCTGGTTGGGTCAGAAAGCATGACTAAACAGGAAAAAAAAAAAAAAAAGCTTAAAGGTACCATCTTTTTCTTTCTTCTCCTTTTCAACACAATATATTCCTACCATTTCTAATATCAGGACAGCGTGCAGCTTATAATGTGAACTTTAAAAATAAATACCTCTGTTTTCAAAAGTCTCCATTTGCTTCTTGATACCGTCTGCCACTTACTGCATGCATAGGCATATTTTATGTACCTTGTAACTTTAGCAGCATTCAGAGGTACTCACAGTTAAAGTTGAAATAAGTAGTATTCTGGAGAATTACTACTTTTGGTAAAGTCAATATTGGCTAAACAACAGAAGATTTCAAGCACACACAGCGGCATTCAACTCTAAACTCAAAAGATACGGTTATAAAGTCTTCAGTACCTTTTATTAGCTTTTATTAGCCCACAATTATGCTGCAACTGTTTTGAATTACCAGCCTATTTCAGACACTAACAACTAGAAATAGAAAATCCGTAAGGTCACTATAGGCTACTGATGTTTCTAACAGGCCTAAATTCCTAAATACAATGCTTCAGCACTCATCTAAGCATGTCCAATTTTTTGCTCTGTTGTTCATGGCTACAGTATAATCAAAGGTCATGAACTTGCAGCGATCTTTCTACATACCTGTCTCATTATATCTGGATTATTCAGCATGTGACTGATTTCTGGATTTCTCTGTATCAGTTGCTGCATTTGAGGGTTGGCCATAATTAACTGCCTCATCAGGTCAGGATTTGAAAGCATGCTCTGAACAAATGGATTTTCCATTATCTGAACCATCATTTCTGGGTTGGACATAAGTTGTCGTTGCATCTGACTTTGCAACTCTGAAAAATTTGATGTATTTAAGCCCAGGCTGCTCAGACCTGCCAAACCTCCAAGGCCACCTTTAAAAAGATGAAAAAATATAATTGAACTTTCAGCTTCTGGTGTATTTCTAAACACATCCAGGACCTTCCTAAATACGAAACACTCAAAACATATCCCACGCTTCAAAATAATGAAATCCAATAGAAATTTCGCTATTGCAAAGCTGTTCAGGGGTCACCCACTGAGATGTCTGTTTCTTTAAATAACAAAACACTTACCTAAAAATCCAAACAAACTGCATCTGAAATATAACTTGTTGAAATTCTAAGAACTTTTCTTCTCTTTTTTTATAGCTAAGGTACATCATGTTTGATTTTTCAGGTCTCAAGTTTATCACTCATACTCTACAATATATTTATAATAATTGTTTATAGTCTAACCAAGAGCAGACATATAAATAAGAGAGATCTCTTAATATAATGCATATTCCCTATTCTAATTAAAAGGTGAACTCTTCTGTTTAAAGTGTAGCCAAAAGCAAGTAATGCTCTAAATTCTCTACTTTTGCTGAGTCCAAAACACAAAAGTTTCAAATTTTTAGAAGGTACTAGTCAGTCTGAAAAACTGTTTAAACGTAAAAAAAGCAATAACACAAGTTAGTTTTTTCTAGTTTTACTTTTCAGAAAGCAAATGAGATTAAAAAGCATAAGTCACAAAATCCAGTGTGACTATGGAAAGAGACAGTATTTTTCATCAGTAGACTGTGGCCTCTGTATTCCTGAAAGAGAAGATCGACAGTACTATCAAGACTCAGAATCTGAGAAATATTGGCTGCTAAGACAGCAGCAATTTTGTTACATCTGTTCCAAATATTGGCTTGATGCTGGGGGTTCAACTTCTTCAATACTCTCCTCATGCCAATTTAGATACACTGTTGAGAACCAGAGGCTGCAAGGAGTTTCATTACCCACAGTGCCAGAATACATCAGTTGCATCTTACCACTGAAGGCAACACAGCACAAGTCTGCGAAGTTCCATCTATAAAAGTTAAGGAAATATCTTTCCTCTGACAATTTGCTTATCAGTAATCTTTTACAACCAATACCACAGTTTTATAATCAGCAATTTTTTGAAGTCCTTTTTACATTAACACAAATCTCCAGCAACAATTATCTGAATCCTAGAAAATATAACCACCCATAACAAATATTCTTACCCAAGCCAAAAGAGTTGCTATTTGTTGAAGATGGTGTTGAGGTACTACTGCTTGATGTTGATGTGGTAGCAGTATTCCCAGTGGTACTCGTTTGTTGAGCTGGGTGGTCTTGCGATCTTAAAAAAAAAAAAAGAAAAAAAAAAAAAAAAGTTTAACAAGGTAGCTTAAGTCACACAATTTAATGCAGCAATAATGTTTATATACTAAATTTACATTTTATCATTTCTCAAAAAAAAAAGTACATTATTATCTCTAGATGGCTTCCTATAACAAATCATCCTCAGACATCTGTAATGTGATCAGTTCTTCCAAACAGCAGTTTCAAACATTAAGAAAATGGATGGCTATCCCTGCAGTCATTACAACCTTTTCATCTTATGGCTGGGATGCCTGCCAATGAATTGTTTCCTCAGTCCCTACCTTGCTTTAGGGATCCTTAGCCTTATCCCACTCCCTTCAAAACAGTACTGATTCTATACCCAGGGTTTAAAGAAATAAAGCCTGGCAAGATTTATTCCATACCACATCCTTAATAGGATGCCTCACTGCCTGCAGAATTCAGTTAAAGTCTTATTTTATCTCAAGACAAATATCAGAATCTCCATATTCTTTAAGAGTAAGAATAGGGCAACAGTGTAGTAAAGCCACCATAAACCAATACAGGCACTAAATGCCACATGCCCCGTTTATATGCTCACCATATCCATTTACTGCGCAGGCATGAGCACAGGTGGTGCCATGTGGTGAAACAGATCAAGGAACTGAGCAATTGGCTAAAAGCTAACCTGGCCTCTATTCAAAATGAGAGAGGCTAGTTTCACCCTCATCAGCTCCCCTATAGGTTAATTAATGACATGCATGCATGTTTTTGCCTAACTACAGCACAAAATAACTTGCACTTACTATGCACTAAGCCCTTACAGAAAGATTTGATAATTATACAGCATACTAAAGTTTATTCCTCAATTCATCTCAGAGTACCTTTCAGTGCAACAAAATTCTGTGATTATTTCCCTAAAGCAAAGACCAAAAAAACCCAACCTACCATCAAAACAAGCTAGAGGGATGCCTTAGGTCCATACTCCTCAAAGGCTTCCCTGAATTTTCCAAAAGTTCTCTTACTTCAAGATAAAAATCACCACCACATACAGAAATCAAAAGGAGTATGAAATCCTGTGCGTACTTTCAAAGTTCTTTCACCAAATCAACAATGTTATTTTACAGCAGCCCATCTGCTAGTATGCCCTACTAATTTGACCATTATCCTTATGTCAAGCATTCTTGTAAATAAGTAAACAAAATGTGGCATGCCCAGTCATGAAGGTATAGGGTGCGACAAGGCCTAATAACCTCAGTCAAATTCCCCCTGATGTTCCGTCTGTGAACCAAAAGACATGATTTAAGTCCACAAGATCTAAAAATTCTGCTACAGCTGCTATTAAAGTCCATAATGATTCCTATGAATCTGGTTTTGCATACTGGAATTTGTATTGATTTCTTGTTTACTTTCAGGTCTATCCAAACACACATGGATTCAGCTGAGTGAGAATCATACTAGAAGAAACCGTCCAGATACAAGCTAATAATCCAGGTACCCTAGATACTCAGCTTTGAAATAAGTGGCCCTCACCTGAGAAACTCCATGAAAATTTGGGCTCTTGCAGAAAAAAAAAAAAAATAAAAAATTAATACTCTAACAGTAACTACCAACACAGAACACAAGACTACTACCATTAGCCAAGCAGCTGCAACTTCAAAGGTCTTGAAGATCATATGTGGCAAAGAATTTTCTAACGAAGACATTTGGTTTCTTTTTGTCTCAGAAACATATTAATCCTTTCTCTATAAGCAAAAACAAAACAAACAAAAAAAAAAACATAAAAACCTCTTCAGTTCTGCAATGGAGAAACTCTCTTTTGAGAAGCAACTCTACCTCTTAACAAGCAAAAGAGGTTTTGCTGAAGACAGGAAAGTAGACAAGAATGTAAAAACTGATTGCCTATTTCTAAGGTATTTATTTCAACATCACTGCTTAATCCATACATAGGAAAGAAATTACTAAGCAGAAGAAATTTCTGCAGCATGTTTAGATGCAGATGGAAAGTAAGCAGCAAATACGGAAGTAATTTTCTTGAGAAATGAAGGGCTTTTTTTAAAAAAAAAGGTTAAAAGTTGTTATTTTGATGTGGATAGTTGTTGAAAAATTCTTAATGCATAGTACTGCCATTTAGAAACCGAGAGTATATACCCTAAAAATATTTCTTTGTCACAAGTCTTTCAGTGACTCAAATTCCTATAAAATACACATAGTATTATACATCTATTTCAGCATTAAGTTTTCTTTTGTCAAGTTGTGAACATATTTTAGTTTTTTACTTGGAACCTTGTACAGAGAAATTCAATGCATCTTCACTACCCATTGGTAATCACTACTACTTTGAAACCATATGGGCCACCTTAAAGATTGCATCAGAAGCTTCCATTACTTTAGAAACTGTTTTCTGTAAACACTAGAATGTCATTACAAAATAGACTAGACTTGATATATGAGGATTCCCATTTGAAATCTATGTATCTGATACTGTTTAGAAAGGAAATGATCACCTTTTTTGGATCTGGTTTTGGAAGAGAACTTTTGTTAATTCAGATATGCAGCACCAGTAGCCACCAGCACCGCTATTTCAGCACTTAAACCTATTGCAGGTCCCAAGTTAAAAGTATCCTACTATTGCTACCGTATCTTCTGAAGTCTCTCTGATACACTCAAAAGCGTATGCACAAAAAGTAGTAGTTTTAAAATTAAGATTGGGATGGTCATCAGTAAATTTCAAGTTCGAAGGAGTGGTGGGGCAGGGCAAAGAAGGAAGAGGGAAGTGGTCTACCAGCGCTAACTGAAAAATGTTTTGCAAGAGACAAGGCTCCAGGAGAGAGAAGACTGTGCTATTGGGATGCAAGCACAGAACTGAAGACATCACTTTCAGGGCGCCTAAATTAAGGCTAATGCTATGTGTTGGAAGTTTTTGTTACTCTTAGGCCTTTGCAACTCAGTGACGCCTAGAACAGAAATGTGTAGGTTTATTTTCCTCTTTAGTTTCACGCTCTCTTCTCCACCATCTGAAGTTCTTCCACAGGAAAAGAGCCTCACCACAAACAAGAGAGGTATAAGTAGAAAAGGAGCAGGAATGCTTTTAGGCTAGAAAAGCTAACATGTTGGCTAAGCAAGTTAGATTCAGATGAGGAATACACTGTCCTAGTTACTGAAAGGATTTTTCAATTACTTCTTTTGGTTTTGGTCATTTCAAGGAAAATTAGATGCAGATGACACAGTTCAACCTTTCTCATCACCACTTAAAAGCAGCCTCCCAGAAAGAAAAATTCTTAAAACCCAAGACTTTCTACTCAGTCAGATGAATTAGTTGCACTACACCAGTTATCTTGTAGGCATTTTCCTTCCCTGTATTAACAGAACAGTACACAAGGATTCACTATAATTCTTTGCATGTGAAAAGCAAAGCTGCATAACAGATCTTTATGGACAATGAGAGCTGATATCCAAGCAAATTATGGGGCAAAACTACACTATGACTAAGGAACTGACAGAAGTGATTCGGTAGTAATGGTTCAGTTTAGAAGGTAACATTAAACTTTCGAAAAGTTTATGCATGATATATGGGATGCTTCTCTTGTTTAAATGGAGGAGTATATTCACTGCATTTGAATGTGTTCTGTAGTCAAAGCTAGGTCTGCCCAACATTCCTAGGAATTAAGAATATTTTTACTTCTTACGAGGTAAATAGAAGATTGTTTATCAGTAAGGTTACCTGTTTTGTGTTTTGATGACCAGGTGAACAGTAAGTCCATCATGAATTCCATGTTGAGTCAAAGTATCTTGATCTTTTAAAATTTTTCCAGCAAATATCAACACAAGTTGATCGGTGTGGGACTTGAAACGCTTAGAGATTTCTTCCTTGAACTAAACGAAAAGTTATTATCCAGTTATGCAACTGAACACTGAACTTTTTATAAAAAGTAAGAAAGTGCTATTTCATTCACATTTATTATGCTCTGCTTTACACAATCTAGAAATACAATTAAGTTTTCTCAATATTTTTTGCCCAAAGACAACCAAAAATTAAGTCATTCCTGTGGCTTCAATCAGACATACATCTGCAACACAATAAAAATAAACTGGTATGCACATCACTGACATCATCCATTGCTAACACTCTGAGGATGCTATGTCACAATTTTGTTAAATCAGTCTTCATTTGTACTGACACTAAAAGGAGCAGTATCCTTTCTTACATATATTTTTGCAGTGTTCCATGTGTCAAAACCAGCACTTCTTTTCATACAATCAAAAGTTTCAAATCTCAACACAGCTACATGAAACCCTGTTCCAGCCTTAGGCATGGTGAAGAGCCACATATTTCAGTTAACCATAAAATCATGCCGAACTGAATATGGAAAGCAATAGCATTCCTCCTGCCGTCTTAGCCAACAATAAGCAGATTATGCTTCAACTGAGTTTTGACCAAGATTCATTATTCTTCAGAAAATTACTCTCACAGAAAGCACAAAGTTGACAAAATGTAAAGTGATAAATACCTGAGAAAAACATTAAGAAATAACTTGACTATAAGAAAATCAGATAAATTTATTCAACATGATCACTTAGTAGCTAAAGTAATTTTGAAAGGTTTTTAAAAGCAGCTAGGAAGTCTTCTAGAAGTTCACTATATTTAACATTGGTAAAGTGGTATGGTCAACTTAATTTTAAAAGGATCCCATTCCAAACAACCTAGTGAATTCTCATTCTATACAGAAACCCCAAATATTAATCCTGCAATAACTTATTACTAAATAATTGTATTTCATAACAGGCAAGGAAAATACCACTGGTTTAGGTCTCACCTTCAGTGTCTAACTGCACGGGTCAACAATGTAGGAAGATTAAAAACAAACTCAAAAAGTGAGTCTGAGAGACAACAGAAGTAAGAAATCACTGTACCTGGGTAGCAATGCGTTTGGTCATTTACAAGTTTGCTCACGCAGAATTGTACCAGTTCTTATAGAGGCAGTTTACAAGCTAGCCTTGACACTGGTAATATTTAGATTTGGAGACATTACAGAAAATCATGTAGTCCATTCCTGCCCAAAGCAGGTTACTTACCTAATTTACTCCTGACATTTATCTAGCTTGTTCTCAGAGGACCTCAGTGACAGACTCTCTAACTCTTAAAACAAATTTGTTTCAGTGCTTCACTATCCTACTTCATTGTCCTGTCCACCATGGACAATGCAAGTAGATTGCTCTTCTCCTTAGAATAAAGGACTGCAGCAAGACTAAACTTTCCTTGAGTCATGTTCTCTAATGCAATCATTCCCACTACTCTCTAGATTTCCAGATACAACAATGTATTTCTGAAGCGTAGGGCTCAATATTCTACATAAAATCTTATCCATACTTAGCAGAACAGAAGGATAAACTCTTCATCTTATATGCTGTATTCCCACTTATAAGAAAAAAGCTAAAAAAAATGAAAATATCATTTTAACAGTGTTGATTCGTTCAACTGCTATAACCTCTAGACCCTTTTCTGCAGGCAACTATTTAGCCAGTTGCTTCCCATTCTGCACTTTCTGGTTAGTTATCCTTAACAATACACATTCCAGTTTATCATAAAAAAAGCAGAAATCCTCAAAATTTGGTACAAAGTTAATATATAAGAATAGAGAATTACCATACTGTGCTATACACCAAAGAATAATCCAAACTCGTTTACTATCACATTTTCTACAATACGCTGTGACAGCAAATTCCCCAACTTTGTTGTTGCAAAAAGGCAGATGCAGTAGGATAATGCCAGTCAGATTACTTTAACTTAATTCTAAACCAAGTCTGGCTATACATTTTTTGAAGCAGCTATATCATGAGGTCAAAGAAACAGAGACACTTCTTATAGATCACAACCACACTGTATCTAGTATCACCAATACACAGGCACCAAAGCACACAAACTTCCCTCTCTCTGCTAAAGTGTAGCCATGGTAATTACATGATCTGAAACAACACTTTAGTAAGAAACAAATGCAACAGTCAATGTACTGGCACAACAAAAGCACTCTTAGAGCAATGCATGTGGATGATCCAAAGGGCAAGGAATTAATCTCTTTCCAGCCAGGATAGTAAAACTGTCATGAATACTCAGTCACTTCTGGCTATCTAAAGCATATCTACATTAAAAGGCTAACAGAGCTGCAAAAACTGTCAAATCTCTTCAGCAGCATCACTTGCATTCAGTACAAACTCATAACTCTACAAGGAGAAAGTTATGAACAAAGCTCACACTTCTGTTTGAAGTTTCATCTACAACAAAAGACTGTAAAATACCTATGTTACTATCTGAGGTATTTTGCAAGTCAGTCTCCTGATTACTGTTAACAACCAAAAAATACCACCTATTAACAGTCTAGCACATCAACAATTACATAGATTACCTGCTTCTCTTTGCCTCAGGAAAAAAAAAAGTATCTGTAGAGTCCTGAAAACAATTTTCATTACAAGTGTTTTTTAAAATTGTTAGCATCTAACACGTTGCTTCTGAAAAAGCTATCAAAATATAATTCGATCTTCGGCATCACCTGATCTTTGCCAATAATGGAAGAATATTAGCTGTGGGCTGGAGTTTTATACAAATCACTGCTGGTTGCACTGCAAAATAAAGGCAGTGAGGGTTAGAGGTGCCTGGAAAAGATTTTTTTTTTTTAATCATTCTCTGTGGGCAAACATCCCTCATTATTATTTTCAGTCTGACTGCTAACTGTAACTAAGCTGCAAGATCATTTTCCCCATAGTAAATGGAAAAAAAGAAAAAGAAAAGGTTTCTTTAGATTCAGACAGTGAAAGGATCAGGGTAATAATTGGCAACTGCATTCTTACTCCCACAGGCCTTTTCTCTGTAGTTTTTACAGGACTCCTCACCATTCTTAGTGGCAACAAATAACTCGGGGGATGAGGTGCTCCAGTGCCACAGAAATGAAAACAGTACAACTTCTGGAAGCTGTTAGATGTGAGCAGTATAGACAACTCGCTTCATTTTCTCTTCCCTAAACAGAATAGCAAATAGCAGTACATATCATCCCAAGTGCCTCAAATCAAATATATGCAATCGACATCAAAGAGAGGAAAAGAAAAGAGAAGAAATGGTAATTAATACACATTTAGGGTGCTGTAAGAAAATAAACTCTGGAAATGGTTACATTCTCAAGTAAACACCTTTAGTATCACAGTGCATAGTGTTGTACTTGTAGAGCTGAGCTAGGCAACTCTAACAGAAAATTCGAGGTAGTGCTTTGTAACAGTTTGTCACCTGGGGAAACCAGAAGAGGAAGAAGTTCAAAGTCTCACTGACTGGCTGGAAATTACATCTGATTCTCATTACACTGACTCTTCCCTTTTAATTTTAACATGTAGCACAATAAAAAATGGTTTCAGATTTGTTTTACTGTTCAAAAAAACCATTTTTAATACTACTATGCGTTGTGATATTAAAGATATTTGCTTTTATCCAAGCATAAAAAGGGGCCTGAAGATATAAAAATAAATGTAGTGTTTTGCCACATTTAACACATACCATGGTCATAGAAACTTGTTCTTCCCACTGCTTGAGTAGCCGAAATCAATAAATATAAGATAAAAAGTGATGTTAATTATGCAGACATAACGAATGAAAAGACTGAACGAAACAAGATTATCCACCTAAACAGATAGAAGCCTGGTTTCCTTAAGGGAGGAAAGAAAACAGGGGGAGGGGAGAAAACATCTTAACTAGAGTGAATTAATTCAAGGTTACAGACTTCTAAAAGTAGGGTAAGTTGTAGATTTGACATGAATTAAGCAGAGATGAAGCCAGTCTTGTTGAAGCGCCTTGCCTGTATAAACAATTTACCCCAAGTTAATTTATTTCTTCCTAATAACACACTATACTCACACACATATATATTTAAAGGACAGGAACAGCGTGATTTTTGACACAGAGAACACTTTTAGCAACACTCCACCACTTCTTTTCACTTTCGGTGTTTTCCACACCAAATATCCTCAAGTTCAGAAGACCTTAAAATTCAACCAAATACGCTAACAAAATTCCACTTCTCTCTTCCAAGGTAACACACACACATACACAAAAGAAAAGATTAAGGTCCACAAGTCAAGACAGTACTTTATTACACCTGTTTCATTGTCTCTTTAGGTTTTTTCCACACGTAGATGAATACAACTCTGTCAATGCACAGTTCTAAACAAATACAAAGGGAATCTAACTTGCATTCTCATAACTGAGCTAGTTCTAGTAAACATTTGTTTTGTCACTGAACAAAGCAAATGTCTGAATACACATGAAGTAGAACAGCTGACTAAAATGGACATTTTTGTACAGACCCTTCGCAGCAAATCCGTACTTTAAACATTAACTTGTTAATGTCTGACACGTTGGCCTAGCAAGATCCAATAAAAAAGTGATCCCAGATGAAATAAAATCTTAAAACAAAGCTGTCTTTTGATACATTATGATCATGTGACAATTCAAAAGCTTTTTGCTGACTCACAGTATGCCATCAAAACCAGCAACCATAGTAGTATTACTGCCTATTCACATGACAAAGTGCCACGAAAAAGAAATAAAGAGAAAAAAAATCAAAAAATAAATGAAAAACAGTTTCCCAATTCCTCCTAATCTTGGTTTTAGTATTAATCTGAAAGAAGCCTCATGGAATTAAACATTCAACACTCACTGAAATCCAACCTAAAACAGGCTCCTAAAAACGGCAACTAAGCTATAAAAAAGAAACAAAGTTGCTGACTCTTCCCAAACCAAATTCTGTTTTTAACAGAGTGGTGGATGACATGGAGACAAGGGTTTTGTATCCAGATGGCAGAGTTGCAATTTACCTTCCCCACAGTCCCTTAGATCGGTTTTTATTACAAAGGCTGATTTTCAAATGATACTACCTTATTCAGAACTATTGTTTCAAGTCATACACCTGTGATGACTTAAACTTTCAACTGCTGTAACTATTAAAACACATAGTTAAGTGTATTAACTGGATTCTAGTCTTTCTTACACCCATGCCCCAGCTGTTTTAACAGAGGCTAACTGCTGACATTGCTAAGCTCCAGACTTCTTTCATACAACAGAATTAATGGCTGTAGGTCTTCTTAACCCAAGTAGAAAAGAAGAAACAAAAGGAAGCAAATAGTTAAGTTTTCCAATACACTCAGGACAATATAACTGCTGATAGGTACAGTCTCCTTTCCTCATGAATCATATCTATTAAACCTACAGTTGTGAACTGAAGTGATTCAATGAAAACAAGACATATTGCACAACTGCTGGACACTACACAGAAAGGACAAAAATTTGTGGTTTCAAGCAGAATATCACTTTTGGCACAGTCCATGGCTTACAGCGGAGAAAGTACAGCCACAGTGTACCCAAAATTAGGTTCCTGCAAAGGTTTTTCTGACTTCCATGACTCAACAGAGGGTTACTATCTTTTTGTACCTAGAAGGTAACCCTTGTCAATTATACATGCTAGTTACAACAAAATCATCTCCTCAAATCTCTGCATTCAAATCAAACCTATGAAATCAAAAAAACTTCTTGAGTTTACAAGGCTAATAGTCCAGAAGAGAAAACTAAGGCAACACAATCTGACCTTTCCAGGTAGCCTTTAGCAAGCCACTCTGCTCCTCTGCACCTTGAGTGAGGAGAAAGAATTAGCAAGCACCTACCTCCCTGGTAAAGGCACCCTGCAATCTAGAGACTGAAAGTGCTGCACTAGCAACAGAGTAAGTCTGCTCTGGAGCAAGTCAGAGATTGGAAAGGGGCATAAAAGGATTATGTGTAAATAGTGATTCTTGCAGTACAGCTGCACATTGAGAACCAAACCTTATACTCATTTTCACATGAGACAACATAAGGCGTTTAATTTTTCTACTTACCTGGAAAGACACTAGGCAATATCCATTTTTCCTAAGGGAAAATTGCCATTTGACTTACATTGCCAGTAGAATTCTTACTCATTTGACCTTCTAGGTAAATAGCTCTAAATTGTTCAGCTTTAGCAAGTTTTAAATTTAAAGTGATACAGAATATCAAACATGAGTGAACTAAACCCAGCTATAAAACCTTTTCACTCCATCAGGGCTAAGGAACTATTAATCTCATCAACAAAAAGTAGTCCATAAAAAGCAGTTTTCCTCATATTCCCATATAATATAATACACAATTCTTAAGTTTTTGTCCCAACTCCAGTTTCAGGCAGTTCATGACCCTCCCTGTAAACCCAAGGTTTATAGCCATTAGGCTGAGAAATTGATTGCACTTTAAAACAAATATATAGAAGATTATCTTACCAAAATACCTCTGCAATAGCTGTTAATCCATTAGGGTGTTTTTTGCTATTGACAATATTAACAGAATAGAGAAGAACATTTTAAAGTTTGGTGAATTTTATGAGACTGAGGAGAGCTGATCCAAACAAACCAAATAAACACATAGTAAATCAGAATAGGGAGGAAGAGTGTATTTGTGCCTTATTCGACATGAATAGATGGTTAAAGATTTTTTTTAAATATTGAAATGTCAAAATGGAATTGTTACTCTGCATAATAGTGTTTGCAAAGCAGAGACTTCAGAGTATTATTTCAAAAGACACTAATACTCTATTATATCTGCTAGTCACTTACCAGAAAATACTTGTTAAGTATCTAAGTTACACAGGTGCATCTTTAAAATATCTGTAAACTAACCCAACTGTCAAGAAAGTCAACATACTGTCTTCTAAAGGTTTCTATTCCATCAAACAGCTATTTACCATTGTTCTAAATAATTATTAATCAAGTTTCAAACTCTGAGAAAAAATGACTTACGTGCTAAGTAGTTAATCAAACAGGGTTTCTTTACCTCATAGAAAGATGAAAATACAGCATACTACAAGGCTGACTCCATGAACACAGATGCATTAATGATGTGTTTCAATACACTCAGACATAAAACAATGGAAAATTCAGCCCTTTAATTCTAGTGCTAAGCAATTCATGCACTCCACTTCCTCAAGTGCCAACAGAAAGCTAGATCATAGTAACAAAACAGAACAACAGACTGGACTATTACGGCGTTTCAACCTCTTTTGGTTGTACCATTCAGTAATCCATGGACTACAGCGAAAACACTGAGCCAGAACTGAATCACGTTAAAAGTAAGCTGACCTTATGAAATAAAGTATTTTAAGAAATATTAAAAGCATACACTAGTCAGAAAAGAGACTCTGCTACCCAGTGCTCCCCTAACATGTACACCTACGTGATCTTTTTATGGAGGCCACAGACAATTTGCGATTGTGAGAACCAGGCACAAGTTTGAAACATTGGATTTACGGATTTGAAGTTTCAACTGCAATCTTTAGTTCATATTCAAGTTCTAATTAAGAATACAACTCTGCACAGACCTCCACTTGTCAGAAAACAGAGTACAAAAATCATGTATATATAGTTACACACATAATTCAGTATGTCAGCATTTTATTTTAAATTGAGCACACAACAGAAAACACGTATTTCAGAAATATAATTAGTGTACAAAATATACTATAAACTGATAAATATATTATTACTGAAAACTATACTCTCTGCTGGAAAAAATTACATTAAAAGGTTGAAGTTAAATAAAAACTGAGTTAAAGCTGTTTTCTATGGTTGTAAGAATTAAACTTGATTTTACTAACCTTTTCAAATGGATATTACCCTGAAAATTTCAGACTATCTAGGAACTGACAATATTTCTCTGCAAGAACTGTGGGCTTCTAAAATTAACAGTGGTCTTGGCCTAATAGTTAAAAAATATAAGGCAAGTCATGTTATCTTGTTTCATAGCTGTAGTGTTCAAAAAATTCCTAATTTGGTATCTTGCAGTCTATATACACACTGATGAACAGTAACTCTGCATCAATTACAACAAAATCTTGAACATCACAAATTTCAATAGTGGGCTGTGCTGGCATTCCAAGAAGTGCACCACAAAATCTCAGCAAGTTTTAACATGAAGACATGAGAAGTCTATAACGTGACCACTCAGTCACTCTGGTTATAAGAGCTTTATCAAAAATACATTATTAAATCAAGTTTAGTAAGCAAGGAATTACATACACTCTATTTCCATGACCTCACAAAATAAACCAAACTTGCAAAAACAAAAAACCAGTTTTACTGAGCTGAAGTCTCCTGTGTATGGGAATTCCAAGTCAGCAGGCTTATAGGTATTCATCTACCTAACATGAATAGAAGTTTCTGCACAAAGCAATGTACAGGCCTGCAGGTTCAGTATCACATCCAGTCAAGAAAGCAAATATTTGGTCCATGTCCTAATACTAAACTGAGCATAGCTTGGCTCAGTCAAATAGCTTCTATGGAAAATAAGACAGGTGGGTAGCACTTACATTAACCGACCTCCCCAAGTGGATCGGTATTTAAAGGTTATTTTCCATTCTAATCTATACAGTGCTTGTTTTAGATGTGTAACATAGGATCAACACAATAAACCTTATGTTACTTAAGTCTTCCAACATCGGAATATCTTCCTCAGCTTTGAAGAGTTGCTAATCTGGTTTACATCAACACAATAACATAAAATACACTTTGCATAGCCCTAGATTTGGCCCCAGGACCCAAAATACTTACCTAAAAAACTCAAAAGATATGCTCTGGCAGTATTTTGAAATTACCATAAACAAATAAAAAGGAATCAAGTCACTGAGTCATAATACCAGCTACAGAAACATAACTGAATGGCTTTCAATTTGCTATATGAGTTTAGGCCAGTTTTTTTTTTTCTCCTCACCTGCAAATACAGCAGACATTGCTGGCCAGCCTGTCCCAATAAAATAACCCACTTGTTGACCCCAAGTGCATTTGAACAGATGTTCAATTTCTTTCTTATTTGAGACTAAACTATCTTCATGGCTGGCACTAGAAACATCATATCTATTGTTGAAGTTTAATATTAACAACAGGTCATCTTTGCAGTTTAAAAAAAACAACTAATACTGTCACATTATAGGGACTGCAAGTCTTGCATTTTTTGGTGCTAGCTGTGACAATATCTGGGAATCAAAGCAAACAGAGGTCCCACAGGAGCAGCAGCAGTCTTATTTCACAGGAATCAAGATTCAATTGTAAATCTAATCTGATAATAGCATCTGAAAGGAACATCAAGACACTTAAAAGTTTAAATTTATATAAACAATGAAGATATTTTAAGCAATACTTTCTATTAATCACTTAAATTTATACTTTTATTGAAAACAGTTGTTCATTTTTTTTTTTTTAATAAGTTTAACTATTTCCGTTTTCAAGTTAGTCTACCAGAAAAGCTGGCATTTTCACCAGGTTCATGTTTGAAATAATCTTCTTGAAGTCGTAGATGCTACAAAATTCACATCTTAAGTGATTTTTTTATACTTCCTTAAGCACCTAATTTAATAGCAATCAAACAGCTTTTCAGGACAAATAAAATCTTTAAGTTAGATACAATGCATGATGTTTTCCAGGAAAAAAAAAAAAAAAAAAAAAGGAATGCTAGGAATTTAGCGCAGCTCCATTGATGCTACTCACAAATCTAGTGAAGTAAAAAAGTGCCCATTTCATACTGAGATTCCTGTGAAAGTGCTGGACTACCAAAAGCAAATACAAGCATTTCACCTTTGGGAGAAAAGCCTAGAAATTGAGCTTGTAGACAGAGTAGCAGATAGCATGCAATACTGCAGCTGCCAAAAGACTAGTTAAGACAAGAGAATCTCACCTTTTTGGCAGCCGAAAAAGAATAGAAATAGACATAAAAAACCAGACTTCTGAACTGCCCCAAGGGTAACAACTTGAAAAAAATGCTAGCATTTTGTCTCTTCACAGCAACTAGGTGGAGCAGGAGTTTGATAATGTAGCCAGGGTGCTGGCTCTGAATTATACACTCACCTTTTGTATACCCCTCTGAAAACAACACAGCGTCTTTAGGCTCATTAATAACTAACAATTTCAAGCTCTAGACACCAGTTGCACTCTTTCACGTGTAACCTGTTTTTCATGAGGGCTTAGAGTTACTAACTATGCAACATAAACCCCCAAAACCGTTAAGTCAAACGCAGTTGCGTACACTGAATTTTAGAAAAAAATTTATGGAAAACAACACAAGCTCTAGGTCTCCTTCAGAGAGCTTCACCTTCTAGAATATTTTAGCATACTGAAGCCTGCATCTTTCACAAGCAGGAGCCTCTGGCTTTACAGGCACCTGCCTCATACTTTGACTTTTTTTTTTTATGATTTGTAGCTTGCTAGTCTAAACAAATGTAGTCCTGGTCAATACTTGCATGGAAGGCCTCCAAGTGGAAAGCGCTGCAGGAAGTGTCAATGATTCAGTAGGTGTCACTGTTTCTGCTGAGCCAAAGGCACTATGGGACACTGACTTTCGTAAGAATACAGAACAAAAACCCTGACAGTCCAGAGTTCCCGGACAGTACCACAATGATAACTACTGTATCAATAAGTAGCACACTAAAGAGCAGCGCAAGCTTTGTATTTATAAAACTTGCAGTAGCGATAAACTAAAAACATGATTTCCCAAAACTTAAGACATAACTCACCATAGCCTACTTGCTCTAAGGCCAGTTTTTGACCAGAACTACTGACACTGCAGCAGCACTGCCATGGGGGTGCAGGTGACGGCACAGGCCTTCCACAGCCGCGGTAGTCAGCCAGTGAGGCTGCTGCCACCAGGCTGACTCAGCTCGAGAGAAACGAGCTCCATCCACCTCCCAGCCCTGCTCACAGCATTGCAACCGGGAAGAGAAGAGTCGAGGGGGCGGCGGACAAGCAGGAGGTTTCTCCACCACCTCCGCCAGCCTCCCACGGCGGCGACCCGGCCCCGCTGCCGCCCCAGAACGGCTCGGCAGCGCTAGGCACGAGCTGCTTTGTCACCGGCCAGGCCCGGGCCCAGAGCGCGGGAGGCGGAACCGCGGCCGTCGGGCGCGGCGCGGCCCCCTGCCACCGCGGCCCCCTCACCTGCCGGATGCTGCTGGTCTCGGACACAGCGAACTCCTCCTTCTCCTTCGGGGTCTTCACCGTGACTTTGATGATCCGCGGCTCGGCGGCGGAGCCCTGGGCGGGGGAGCCCGGGGGGCTGCGGCCGCCGGCGGGGCTCCCTGCGCTCTCCGACATGGCGGCGGGGCGCGGCTGGCGGGACGGCGCGGCTCCCGGCACTCCCGGCGGGCCCTGCGCGCCGCGGCCTCGCGCCCTCACGGCACTGACTCCCGCAGCGCTAAACGGAAACTACCCGGCTCGGGCGCGGCGCGTGCTGATGACGCGACGCATCGGGGAAGTTACTAGAAAGGGGCGCTGCCCCCGCGGGCGTGCGCGCCCCGCACCTCGCGCATGCGCTCGTCAGCGGCGCCAGGGGCGGGGCGGGGCGGGGCGGCCCGCGCAGGCGCAGTAAGCGGCGCGGCGCCCTGGCGGCGGTAGCGCCGGGTACTGCGGCAGAGCCGTTATCTGCCGTAACGGGCAGCGGCGGGTCGGGGGAGGAAGCGGTGTGGGGACGTGTGTGGATTTCCTCTGGAAAAGGAGTGCGGGTACGAGCCGCGTACCGCTTCTGAACCTAGAAGGGCATGAGGAACTCCCTTTGGCTTATAAGTTACTTAGCAGCAGTTTAAGTGGAAACTCTGTATCTCACTAGTAAACGTTTACTACTTTAAAAGTAGAAATACCCTGCTAAAACAAAACCTGGACCAAGTCAGTCTGTTAAATTTAGGACTAAATTTAGTACCAAATAAGTTAGGCCCTAAACGCCAGGGAGCTGTAGTGACAGCATCCTATCAGTCTTTTAGCATCAAATGCACAGACAGCTTTGAACATCAGAGGCAAATGCACTTTATCCCTTACCCTTTAAATTATCCCAGAACTGCCTTTTTGCCCCGACAGCCTGCCTCATCAGGTGATTCACCACTGTCATCCACTGCAGGGCTGGTGTCACAGGCACCTTATTCAAATTGATGCAGTTGATGTTAAATCAGCAGAGTGCCACACACCAATTTAGAATCCATTAGAAGGTTTGGGAACAGGAACAGAGAGACCTCAGGTTGGTTACCCTCCAAGTAACGTACTTATGAACAGCACTCAAATTCACATGGGCAACTTCCATGCCAACATTACAACTAGTGCCGTGCTGTGGTTGCCGGTCCGACTTCGAGTTTATCTCAGATCTCAACAGCCAGCAGCGTAACAGGACATCCTTGCACCACTTTGAATGGTCTTGTGGCCTGTTTTGCCAGCAGTTTCTAGTGTGTGAGTGGCATTGCACTTCAACACGCTAGACTGCCAGCTCTGCCAAAAATCACAGAAATCCTGTCAGTGTTGGGCACATGAGCATGCTGATTTTCTGCTTGTTCCAGAAATAACATTAAAACTCAGATATAACAAAGGATGAAGAAGACGATTCAGCATCACCTGCTTTGACTGTTTAAGTTTATTTAAGAAACAGTTCCTGTGCTGAAGAATTTAATGTGCATCCATATAGTCTGTAGTAGAGAGCGAGCCAGTTCTCAGCTGAAAATCTTTAGGCTTTCCCATAATGAAGGTTTTCTTCACTGAAATACAAGCTGCAGGCAACAAACAGCTGCTAGGCATGGAAGGTAACCTGAAAGCACTGGTAAGTCCACAATAAGAACAGCCAGAACAGTATTAGTTTTTCACAGAACTGAACATTTATGTAAACGCTCAGCAATTTTTCATATTAACCTTAAAGCATGTTTCATTAAAAGGCAGGATTGGGTTTGTAGTTGCTAGTGGTTTTTGTATCTGCCACCAAGCAAAAGGCAAAGCATTTCAAACACACATGCACACATACATACACTACACACACACGCACACTTATTATTACACTGTCTATTAAGTAGGAAGAAAAAAATTCTTCCATAGAAATGAAAATGCTTCATTTTCCAAATAATTCCAAATAATAATGAAAATTGTTCCTTTTAATGGTTTCTTGTTAAAAGGTACCTCTGAAGAGGAAAATTCTGCCTTCAATCTAATAGTCCTGATTTACTCTGAGTCAACACTAACTTAGCAGTTTTCTTTTCACCTTAATTCTCAACTCTGTCTACATATCTGATTTGCTATTTTTTCCATAGACAGTTGACTTAAAATCAATGCAAGATCATCCTGAATTGGCTAAAAAACAGAAACAAACAAAAAAAATCACCCACCAACCAAATGAAAAATCCAACTGAAAAAAAAGCAAACACACAACTGAAAATAAATTTACAGTGACCAGACCATTTGTATCAAAATCAAAATACTGATTCAAGCCAACTTGAAACAATTTGAGAATATCAATAGAAGGTGTTAGAGTTTAGCTAAACTAGTTAAAATTATACCTTTAGTTAAAATGATGTAATTCTGAAACTACACAAGGTATAATTCCAATAAAATTTATATCCAAGATACCTTTGCTGTAGACTTAACATTCTTTATATTTCTGAACATTAAAAATACAAGCATCTTTCATGTGTTTCTTCATGCATAAGGGAAGAGAAAATGAGTATAAATGTCTACATTCATAGGACCTTAAAAACAAAAAAACCACACATGTTAAGTTTCCCATTGCTGAGCTGCTAGAACAATGGTTAGGAGTCTTATGTTTTAGAGTCAATTTTAAAAGTTTTAAAAGCTGCAAGCTGAAATGTAACTCGATAGACAACAATTATCTTCTACTGTTGATAAGAGTTCATTTGGTGGGTAATACCCTATCTGTAATATAGCAAATAAGCATAATGCTTTGCTAGATCTGAACCAAAGTGCAACATCCCCGTCAGCTCAACAGTAATACCAGTAAACTAAAGTGTTGTCTTATCTTGGGTGGGATTTGGTTTTACTTTCTACAGGACATTAAAGACCTCCATAAAAATAGCCTTGAATTTCTGCTGGTTCTAAACTGGAATCACTCAAAATCTAGAAAAGAATTCACCAGTTTTATTATACTGAGCAGTAAACAGGCAGTTTCCAACCGGACTCTATGGTCTAGCCTTAACTCTACTTTTCATTATTGTTTTGATTGACTGTGCTTTCTTCTGGTATCTGAAGTTTTGTGGTTATATTTAGTCATATCCATCTTAGCATTCTTTTGCATTTCTTTGCCTTTGAGCAAAGAAACCTCAGTTCCCCTTGCTTCAGATTATTTTCTCAAAATTGATTCGTATTACAAATTTCCCATGCTGAAATCAGTATCTGTGCTACTATTTTAACCATCTACTTTAAAGCACTACAATATCTATGCAGTATAAACTCTTCCGACCAAAATAAAAACTTTTCTTCATTCCGGTTTTCTGTCACCTCATCTCTGGCTCTCAGGCTATTTTTTCAGAGCTGAAATATAGGAAGGCTGTTCTTACATGGTAGCTGCATGTACTACCTTGCATATCTTCATGCAGAAACTCACATATATACACATAATGCAGATAAAAGGATAGAGGTGTCCCATGCAGGGAGAGCAAATGATGACTGTTAATATTAACTACAGATTACAACTCAGCCACAAGGGAATGGCTTTGCATAAGCTGCCTCATTTTTTGTTTTGGTTTGGTGAGACTTTCACCATTTGCACACTGATGTATTTGTACCCTGACAGTCATTAAATTAGGTTTTATTAATGAAGAAATTCTAAGAAAGAAAGAATTCAAACATACAAATGGAAGAGTTTTATTGAATGATGAGAAATTAGTTATGGCATTACAACTGAAGTTTTCACTCTGTTGGAATACTAGTTTTCTAATTTTTCTTTAGGAGAAAGTGCAACAAAGCAATTATTCAGAATGTTAGTCAAACTAGTAATTGTTAATTTCTCTTCAAAAACTGCATAGTCGAGCAGTTGTAGAACAAATATATAAATTTTTGCAAAACCCTGAAGGAAGATTTGACATTTTTTGCTTTGAATCTGGTAGCAGAGGAGATCACCTGTACTGGTCAGATTCTGAGTTCCTTTTCCCTTTTTTCCCACCCTGTAAGAGAGAATTAAAAAAATTTTTAGCTATTATGCTAAACATCTGCAGTTATTTTGCATACTAAAATAGTGTGAATTAACAACCTGAATGCAATTTGAACAACTCCTGATTTTTTCTTACGTTAAATTACAGAAGTATAAATTTATATGGGACATAAACCCATCTGAACACCAAATATCAATATGTAAGTGACAGTAATATAGAAAACTGAGATGATACATTTGGGAATAAAAACACTGGTTTATTGCTGCTTCTTTTGTTTTTAATGTACATATATTTGGTTTAGTTTTTTGAAGAGTTTCCTAATGTTTCAAAGCAGTATTCCAATAAAGAAAGTAGGGCTAATAATATTGAAGACAACATAAAAAAGTGGTAGTATGAGAAAAGTTATCCTGAGCAGTCTTGGAGGATTACAGCTGAGAATAGTAACTCAGCAACAATGATCCCTGCAAGGCTAATACAAAAATAAATAAATACAAAATGAGCAGAAGTAATGATTTTTCATTAATTACATTTTTTTTTAACTAAAGCCTTCTCTTTAAACAAAAAGTAGACATTAGCAAAAGAGGGGACTTCATGGAAGAAGGAGCAGGAAGACTGAAATTGAAAGTCTGAACAGTGAAGTAAATGACTGAATTTGACAGTAACAATAGATTTATTTTAGATTTAATTAGCAGTATAAGCACTCAGCTTGTCTATAAGGGACTGACCAAGTACATGTATTCGGGAACTGCTACAAAACAATTTGAAGAAGGAACTTGCTTCAATTGTGGTAAGTAACAAGCAAAAAGGAGAGGAGATAAGTACAGAACATCATACACTAACAGCCAAGAAATTTGATGTAGTCAGAAATCATTTGTTGCTTCAGAAAGAAAAATTATGTCTTAATAAATCAGTTTGCATGAACTTATAGTACTCTAACACAAACAATGTGTTACAACTTGAAACAAGATGATTGGCCAAAGATTACAGGGCTACTTCAGATGTTTCCATTATAAACTACATTTTTTTTCTTGTTGCCATGACATTTTGCATAAGTTAAAGAAAAGTAAGAAAATGTGTCAAATAAGCTGTGCAAAAGTACAAATTCTTATTCTCTGGAGTGCAAATCACTGCACTCTTGAAAACAGAGTACAGTGGTTTACACTCCAGAGAATTAAGAACTTGTACTTCTGGACAGCAAGTAGTATGCTGTTAAAATTCTGTTTTGTGTAGAATTTTAACAGCATACTACTTGCATGAAAGTTAACTGAAATTCACTAACATGAATTGCATTACTGGCCAAGCTGAACCAAACACAATATGCACAGTCAGCAAGATACTGATGTTATCACTCACATTTCAAAAGCATTTGCTCTAGATCTCCTACAAAGATTTAGTACAAATAAGACTAAAATAAAGAACCCAGGAAAAGATCTGTAGCAAAAAAAAAACCCCTAAAGTCTATTGTTAGTTTAGTTACACACAGAACATGAAAGCTGTAGAACATGCTGATCACTTACCAGCATACCAAAAAGTTCTAAAGTACAGAATAGGTGGCAAAGTTCTACTGGCTAAAACTGTGCTTTAGTTTTGCTGCTGTTTTTGCCTAAAATGTAAACTGCTATATATATTTTTTTTAACTTGAAAAAAAATAGAGCTAACAGGTCAGTTTAGAGCACATTACTTTGAGGCAGTTTCAGCTACATTAAGAACAGGCAAATGGACATCTAGAGAAAACAATAATACCTGATATTTTGCTAATTCCGCTTGCAATAATTTCACTTTGGATCGTTCTTGTTCTAATGCAGCATGAAGTGTAGTTACCTAAAAAACATACATACATACATAGAAAGATACAGATTGATAGACAGTTATTTTACAAAATATGCTTCACATCTACAAGTTTACCAATTCAAAATAGTTCTTTGTACTGTGTTAGACACTGTGTTAGACAAACAGGTGATACACGCCAGATTCAAGGAAGGTTACTATTATGATTGTGCATGAATTGAAAGTGCAAGCAAGATACTCCATAATGACTTATTTCCCCAGCAATATTTATTGGTTTGCCTCTATAATGTTATATGAAAGCTACAGAGTCAGAATTTCTTTCAGGTATTAGCCTCTACATACATAAAGTGCTATTCATGTCATGCAGCATTTAGCTGACGTAATGTTATGCAATGCAGATGAGCTATATTACATCACACTCAAAAATTAATAGTGTTCTACACTAATAAGTTTGTGCAAGTTTAGAACTTGGAGAACAGTCACTACAAACCAAAACTAAGCTTAAAAACATAACATGCTCTCTACAGTGGCTTGCTAACAGTCATCCATAAACAGTTTGTAGCTCAATTATGTTGTTAAACCAGCATTTTTCAAACTTAACACTAAGAGGTAAGAAAAGGGAAAGAAGCATTTTCTTCTGCAGTATCTTTCTGAGCTTCCTCCTTTTGGGTTACCAATGGCAGAGGATGGTATTATTAAGGGGCTGTTGAGGACAAGATCCCTTCAGACATGCTGAAGTCTGCTGTCTTTCCAGAAGTAGCTCTAAGGGTATGATGTGAAATTTACGTAATGTATGGCCTCTGACATACTGAGTGCCTGAATAAGGGTGAAATTTAACATATTTTGCTTCTAGCAAGCTTTTGTTTTAGCTTTTTTCCCTTCACTCCTCACTCCCCACCCCCAATTACCTAAATAAATTTTATCTTTGAAATATCCATGACACTTTACATAAAGAAATCCCTGCTTACCTGTAAGGTCAATTCATTTTTGATACTTTGTGATTCATCAACCTGTAGGAGTATTTCTGCTTTGTCTTTCACTAGAGAAAGAAAAAAACTAAGTGTGAGAATTTTTCTAGATTTACAGGTCTTTGTGTGCAACAGTACTAGTGCTATCTTACTATTTTGTTATTTCTTATTAGATCTGCCTTCACTGAGAGAATGAACATTAACTAAAAACAATCATTAGTTACCAGTGCCACTAGCAGTAGCTTTAAAAATTCTGAAGATTAAACTCCAACCTTGTACTAGTTTCCTCCTACTTAACCCTGTAGGCAGCATGGATTTTTGAGACAAACACTATCAACAAATTCCATTGGAAAACTGTATCTTGGCCATTGATCAAGATTTTAGGACTGTAAGCTTCACGTACCAATTCAGTCATGCCTACAGAGACTTAGATTTGTATTAAATATTTAAAATAGAGATGTATTTAAACTTTTTATTTATTTAGTGTCTATGAAACATCCATGGATAAGTTTAAATACTCAAAATACACAAACTGAAATTTTTCAAGGCTCTATTCTGCCATGATCAATATTCCCCTCAAAGTGCAAAATACCTTGAAATATGCAGATTAGATACGGTAAATCCCCCAAATTACTACTTTATGGTACAGTACTATTTGATCAACATAGGGGAAAAAGAAGAAAAAAAAAAAAAAAAAACTCGAGTAAAAACTTCATCACCCCCCTGTTGAAAGGAGACTATTTCATCTCATCTCAGACACTGACCTGAAGCTCCAATAACTAAAAATCTGCAGTGCTCAATCACATTATGAACATTTGAACTGGCTTAGCTGTAGCTTGTTTGTAAATACTTTTTAACAAATCCATTCAGTTCTTTTTTAGCTCAGAATCTGACCCCAAATAAGAAGCCACATTTAGAAGCTAAATTAAGAAACTGAACAGCAAAACCAAGTTTAGCCAAGACATTTAATTTGTCTAGTATTATAGATCTAAATTCATCATGCAAGATCACAGTTATTAAAGGATAACTACGTCTAAGTATAAAGATGCCAGGAAGTTTGACTCCAAGCTCTAAATTATAAAAATTATGAACAGTGTTATAACAGAAGAAAATTATCACAGTAACATACATAAAATTCCCAGTGTTAGCTTAGCTGGACCTATTTATTGTCTGGCAGAATGTTTCCTTAGGTGTAAGATGATGGTTCCAACACTTTAGAGCACAGCAGATATGAAAATCAAACAACTTGCTTGAGGGTCTAAACAGGGAGTACAGTAAGATCAGTCCAGAACAGATCAAGCCACTGGCAAAATAAAGTCTAATTCAAGGACTCATTGTGCCTAAAACATAACTGAATAGCTTAACTTTCAAAGATTGCTATTAAAATTCAACAGATGATTTCATTATATAGTATCAGGAATGCAGTACTTTGTTGTTTATATTCTGTATTTCATTTGAGTCACTGCAAATTAATAGGTTCCTAGTTCCTTATAATTGTTACTCTTTTTTAAAAAAAACTGCTTTGAAAGTGCTTTCCATCTCTTTAAAAGTCTTTCAGGTCTGCCTGTTAAATCTCTACTTACTTTCACCTTCTTGTAGCATCTTCAGAAGTTGTGCGTTTCTTGCTTTTACTTCCTTATACTTTGCCTAGTGTTAAAGAGATTGAATTATTACATATATGCCCTATAAAAGAAGTATTCTGTAAAGCAAAAATGATTAAAATGTTTCAGAGTTGAAAATTATGATTCTGCAGAGAATCCGCTGGGTCTTAATTAAATCACAGCCAATATAATGAATGTACCACTGGAAGAATGGGTTAATCAAAGAGTCTAGAAATTAAGGCAAGCTGAAAAAGACTTACAGCAGGGTAAAATAAAAAGTTATGTCATTGCATTGACAGTGCAAGAACCACCACTGAGATCTGCCTAAAGTATGTAGACCTATTTGCATCAAGGGCTTTATAGTTCCTCCCCTGAAAAATATTTACGCAGCACACAACAATTATAACGTACTTTTTAGATACTGTGTTAGTATAAATGGTTTTGTCATATTACTTGGCAATTAAGACAAGTCTCCTACAGCTCTACAGGTTATTTATTAAAGAATCATGGCTACTGAAAATACAGTTTCTTTTTAACTCTTCTACTCAGAAACCTATTTTCACCAGCTTTAACAGCCTATCTGATGACTACATACTACATAGGGCAGCCTTTGCCTTAATTGGCCACCAATGCCAATTGCAGCCATGTATTTTCACTTGATACTTATTTTTCCTTTCACAAATCTCTTTGCCTAGTTTACTCTTGTTGGCTCTTGAAAGTTCAAATTGAGAAAATATTTTTTTTGTAATAAAGAAGCTACTACTTTTCACTTACACTATTGCCCCAGTCCTTGAGAATAGTTTGATCTTACTCCATGCAGAAAGTTAAGCATTTATTGTATTCTCTAATCCACTGTAAACAGAAAAGGCTACAGTATAGGTCAGTGGAATGCCTAGTTTCTCTACGCCATGGAACACACATACAACACCTCTTTCCCCCCTTGAAAAAACAATCTTTAAGAGAGGACCTTTTCATCTCTAGCATACCAAAACATTTTATAACACTGCATCACCACCACAACCAATGCATGCATGATACAGAGGAATAAGAATGAAATGAAAGGGCATTTTAATAGATGTAGTATATAATAAAGACTCACATTGAAGCACGGCCTTCCATAGCCACTTAAAATTATATTAGGCTCTCTAAACAAGTTTATAAAGTGAAACAGCTCACCAATATCTTTATGCACTGCATTTATTCTATCAAGTGCAATCAAGTGCTAATAGTGACAAATATGAATGGTTTTATACTTCAGAAAATTCAAATTCTAAATGTGCTAGATTTTGAGAGCCAAATCTAGCACACAGTGAAGGCAGCTATTAACAAAGGTCATGCTTTCTCTACAAGGCAAAAATCCTTACAGTATCAAAAATCTTCCCATCAGTCAAACTGCTTAGACTAATTTAAACAAAGTATAAATATCATAATGAAATAAATTAAAGTAATCCCATGGTGCTTCATTACATTTCCTTTATAAACCTTGGTTCCTTATGGAGATTCTACCCTGGTTGCTCTAGATACTATCCAGACAATACTAATAAGGAATGAAAACAAGCACACAACTGAAGACATTCTCCCTAACTAGCCTAGTATACAGCAATAGTGTGATACTTATTAACACAAAAATATTTTTCCTGGTGCATTTCAGTATATGCTGAATGTCATTTTCAACTTTGTTTGCACGTAATAGAAAAGGTTATAACAGAATACAGGACACCATTACTGTTATGCTGCAGCCTTCAAGGACTCCCCTTGTATCTGTCAAAGTACGCACTGCTTTTTTTAAGCACTTCATATAGAGGACTTAATCTTCACTACTTGAAGTTATTATCAGCTACATACCTCCCACTGAGTTATTATATTTTTCAATTGCTGAATTTCTGTATCTTTCTTTTCAAGTTCGAGCTTTAGTCGTTCTGTTTTTCCATCTTTCAAAACACCCTCCTACAAACAAACAAACAGTTCTTAATAACTCAGTCATGTGAATTCTATCCCTTTCCCAAAAAACTTACTCCTGTTATAAAAAAAATAAATTATTGAAATTAAATATGCATATGTGTACTTTGATGCACAGATGCAAAAGGGATGAATAAGAGAGGCAGTAATAAATATTGCTATATTTTGCAGAGCAAAAAAATATTTCAGTTAGGAATGTTTTATGTTAAAAAAATAAAAGCAATTTAAATCTCTCTTCAGATATCTTCAGCAGTTTTTAGAATGCTCTTTTATGATTATTCTTTTTTTTTTTTTTGTGCTTTCTTCTAATAAGGTACTCTCTTATAGTCATTAAAGAACTTTCGTTAGGCACACTTCTTCACTTCAGTGACGACTACTACTGTACATGCCTGGTTGTGTTCAGGAGATGTACAGCTATCTATTCCATTGTAGTTGGTGAGCTGGTCTCTCCTTTTTTCCGTTTTAAGTATTTTGTGAACATCATCTCCCAGCTTATTGAAAAATCCTCCATCATGTAACAAAGACTGTGTAGAACTCAGTTCCTGTCAAAAATAAGCGTTGTAAGTTATTATAAATGTAAGTCAATATTCGGCTGAAAGACAACATGCTTATGGTTGTTAAGGAAAAGCACAAAGTCCAGATATTGTTTTATGTTGTACATCCTGAGAATACTGTGATCTCTACCTGTAGAGTATCTGATCCCAACTGAAAAGTCTAGAAATCAACAGTTAACATTTAGCTGACAATTTGACTACAAATAAGTATTGAATTAGAATTTAATACTTGTACCATGCCTAGTTTGTTTTATTTCAATGTTAACAATTCTTTTCTCTAAGTTTTAGTATTACTAGATCATACCCACAATACAGTACCATTAGCATTTTTTTACCTATTTTACTTCTCTTTTTTGTACTATATCTTTTGCTGAAATAACTATCTTTCAAACAGAGTTATTCTAAGTAGTTAAAAAAAAAAAAAAAAGGAGGCTTACCTCATGTTTTTTAGCAAGGTTATCTGATAAGAGAAAGAAAAAAGATGCCAACATTAAGTTATTCCAATCTTGTACAGCTGGCCATTAAAGCATGGCATTTGCAAAAGTGATGCAAATACTGCAGTCTTTTCCAGCATTAACTCCTATCTCAAAATAACATTAAAAGAGACTAAAGCATTAGAAGAAAAGAACTATAAACTTAGTTTTAAGTCAATCTCTAGATTTGCACCCTTCCTAAATCTTTCAGACTAGTATAATGTGAAGTAGCATTCCATAAGCATATACTTCAGTTAAAATGGAAGGTAATATATATATTTTTTTTAATTCTACTTAGGATTTTATAGCACATCCCACTGTGCATCTGAATGCCTTCTAGTTGCTTCTCAAGAACAACTGTGCTTTCATCCCATTTTTCTCTATTTAGATTCTTTAATAAATATTCTAACATTTAGATAAAAATATCCTTAAAAAAAGAATGTTACCAAATTGCTGTTTTCCTTTTTCAGGTTTTATCTTAATTTCTTCACTAAAATTCAGAATCTCTGCTCTATAGGTGCATGTGAAAATGAGTATAAGAATTTTTATCAACATTTACCCTTTCTAAAGGCCAGCACTATGAAGAAAGGCAAACAATGCCTTGCCAATATACAGGGAACAAAAACCCCTCAACTGTCTGAGAAGCACAGGCCTAGTACAACCCCCTCAAAACACTTCAGAAGAACAGAAGAAAAAAGCTACATTTTGAGTATTTGAGTGTGTCCCCCTCAAAATGCATGAAACTATGTCTTTCTTAACCTCTTCCCTTTTCCTGCTAACATAACTAGTTCATTATTATATAATGAACTTTTAGCTCTTAGACTTAATAGGACACATTAATTCCAACTCATTCAGTGTTTGTTTAAAGATAGTATTAACAGAAAAAAATGGTGAGTTCCAGCATAGGTGGTGTTTTGCTGTTAATGTACACACTATCAGAATTCCAAGTGGGATAGCTCATAAGCAGGTATACTAGTATGATAAGGCATACCTATAGTACTGTCTGACTGAAAATCTTTCAGAGACACAGTAAGAGGTTTGTCTTTTCCTTGCAGGCTCTTTCTTTTCTCTTTTTTATTCATCGACTTTGACTGAGGTGAAGTATTTTCAATGTTTTCATGTTCCTGGAAGAATAAAGTCCCCACTGGTATAATTTTCTTCAATACCCAAATATTTTTTCCTAAAGCTTTATAAAGGAAACAAATAAACAAAAAACAGTGATAATATACTAAAGGAGTTTTTATCCTAAAGAATAATTTGCAGACTTGATTGGTTTAAAGAGTGTAAGGCATCCCTCAGCAACTAAGCATCAGCTTTGTTCTCTGGAGTACTGCTCTTTAGTAAATAGCCCCAAAATTAGCAATCTAACACCCCTTATCATTCACATAAAGTTTTATCCAAAAACTCATAGTCTGAGAATATAAACAGTCAAACACACAAATGCAGAGTGCTATACAATGCAGGTTAACACTTCCTTTAAAAGAGCAGTTCTTCTGTATCTTCATCTTACTCTTAAAATACGCTTGCTTATTCAATAGGAGTCAGACAGCTACTACTACGCAGCAATGCTCTGCCAATCAATCCTACCTCCTACTGAAATCATACAGGCTGGTACACAGTATCCATTTTGGCCCATTAAGCCAAAATAATCTTAAGAAAACATTTATTATATAGAAGGCAAAGAGAGGAAGGAGAAAAGGAATGTTGGTTGTTTATCTATACGCATATATACTGTATATTTAAAAGACACTATATACTTTAAATTGTTCTATGAAACTTACTCTCAAAAAAATCTAGAAAAGATGCTGTTTTTACTACACCTGAAAATAGTCTTCACTTTTAAAAATAGCTTTAACTACAGAAGTCAAAATTTTAACATTGATTTTTTTAAGAATTATGGTATTCCCTGAAACTGAAATATTGCACAAGAATATTTGCACAGAAGTGCACATGTAATTTTTGCTTCTTTATGATGCCTAATTATATTTAACTTTATATATTTTCATAACATATTTCATAGGCTCCTGACTTACTGCAAATAAAAAAATTCCTGTTAAAAGTTCACTTTTCTTCTGAGTGTACTTTTAAAAAACATTTTAGCAACTGATTCTCCAGTGTTCCCTAGGAATTACCCAGAAAATAGCATCATCATCAGCTGAGAGAAAATACAGACAGCTTATTAAAACCAGAAAAAGCATTAGTGAAGATGTGAAAAGATTCAAACACAACTAACATTAAAAGCCTAAAGAAAAGTCAGTGCTTTGATTCCCTGTCTCACCAGTGCGCCAGATTTCTTCTAAGAAAGTATAGACAGGATCCCTTGTAGTACTTCCAAAATTTCAATGTCTTATATGTCAGAAGATTGAAAAGGTTGAACTAACATTCCACCTTTATGTTTATTTAAAAATACAACATTATTATACACAGTTTCTTTCAAATCTAGTATTTCTTTGAACTCTTAAGCATTTGAACAGTAAGCAAACAATTTACACAGAAGTAGTGTTACTCTTCCCAGGTGATTCATTTTTAACTTCAAGCCTTACAGCTTGAATGCCTTACACCAGGATGAATCCCACAAATACCTTTTTGTGCTCTTCATATTCCAGTTTGCTTAGCAGCAGTGCTTTTTCAAGATCTGCTTCAAACATTTCAGATGTCAGCTGAAGAAAATTAACATATTCCTTGTGACAAAGTTGTTAAAAGAAGGCAACTAAACCACTAAAACCACATTAAAATTTCATTTTCAATATACGTATCACTACAGTTGTCCAAAAGCTTGATATGTGACATACAACATTAGCAATTAATATACCTATTTTCACCATAAGTAATAAAACACTTTGCTTCAGAAAACTGTGGCATGTAATTGTAGTTGTGTTCATTTTAATTTCAACACAGTTACCATTTTCAAAATTTGTTTATATGAGATCTTTTTAAAACTGATTTTGTTTTTTTTTGTTTCAGAAAAAAGACAAGAGGATGTTAAAAGTATGAAAACTGTCATTGTAAGAGGATCACTAAGAAGCCAAAGAGCTCTCCTATTGCAAAGGAAAGATTAACTAAGCTACTAAGACAAAGTCTTAGCAAGCCAAGCATGTCTGAATAGCATTTGCTCTTTCATTTCTGAGAAAATGAGAAGTATATGAGTTTCCTTCACAGGCAGAAAGGAAAACTGAAACTTCCTAAGTGTGAGGTATAAGGAAGTGAGAGAACTAGAAACAAAATCACATGGATGAAGGACAGGATACCTGATCTTTGTGTTACAGAAAGATAACAAAAGTGTGGGCAAGGTGAGCTTCTACTCAGTAAAAGATTGAAGTATTGAAAATGAGAATCAATCTATCAGCAACAGTTCAATGGGATCAAAAGCAGGAATTTACTGGAGGCAAATGCTGAGGTTGAGATACAGAATTAGATAGCGCATAACATAAATAAACAAACTGGTAATGACCTATGCTATTGCATACAGTAAGTAAACCAACGTGAAGCCGTTTTGAATGTAAACTCTAGGCCTTTGAGAACTACTCTTTTAATGATCTCTTCAGTCTTCAGTGCGATGTACTGCCAAATGGAAGCATTATTCTTCATCGTAGTTCTGTTTCATGTCCATAACTGAAATATTATCTAGAAAAATAATTACCTTTAACATCACTTTCTTGTTCTTTGAATTTCAAAGTAAAATTCAATTAAGTACCTGTTATTCATTCCAGAATAAACTATAATAGCTTTTAAATCAAATAAATAGCTTAACTGGCCTTAGCATACTTCGATCCAGGTTAGCTAAGTGACATATACTAGTGACACAGACTTTTCTGTCCATAGGAACCATGCTCGGAAACACTTAGGAGTTTTCATATGCCTTACATATGCATAGAAATGACTTATTACGTTATCTAAAAGCACAGACATTGAATAAATTACTACAAATAACAATCCATGTGATCAGTCTTGCATAAAGAAAAACCAAAGAGTGGTCCCAGGTTCTGTTATGGTAGTTTGCTTTTCTTTTTTATTTTTTGAAGTTGGGGGAAAAGAGACAGTGAGAGAGAGGGAACCAGTCATCTCTTTTTGATCCATTATTTTAAACACAGTAAAACACTACTCTCCACACAAGCTGTGACAAGATTTCTTGTAGGGGCTTGAGGGGCTATTATTTCTAGCCTTGAGTAGTTTGCAGCTCAAGTCTAGTACCAATTACTGAATCAAATCTGACTACGATACTTATCTATCAAAAGTTAAGACATATCTGCTGCATTGAAAAGCTCAATATAAGCACAAAAAAGGAGAGAACGGAGATAGAAAAAAGCAAAAGATTATATAAAAAAATACAAACAAATACAGTAAGCTTTCATAGAAGAAGAACTTAGGATTTTTGTCTTTATATGTTACAAATAATTTAGCAAGCAAGATCCCAAATAATTACTAAGAATTAGTGCTATAACAATACTGTTATGAAAATTAAACAATTTCACACATAAAAAGGCCTTCCAAGATCTCCAATACAATAACATATTTACTATAATTTATTTATCTAACAGTCATTCAACTCAGGGCAGGACTGGGAGTCTGATCAGAATCACAGAATCGGTAAGGTTGGAAGGGACCACTGGAGATCATCTAGTCCAGCCTCCCTTCTCAAGCAGGTTCACCTAGAGCATGTTAGACTTCCAGGCGGGTTTTGGATCTCTCCAGAGAAGGAGACACCACAACCTCTATGTGCAACCTGTTCCAGTGCTCTGTCACACTCACAGTGAAGAAGTTCTTCCTTATATTCAGGTGGAACTTCCTGTGGTTCAGTTTGTGCTCGTTGCCTCTTGTTCTGTTGCTTGGCACCACTGAAAAGAGACCAGCCTCATCCTCTTGACACCCTCCCTTAAAATATTTATAGACATTGATAAGATCCCCTCTTAGGCTTCTCTTCTCCAGGCTAAACAGGTCCAGCTCTTGCAGCCTTAAGAACTCAGAAGAACCATTGAGCTGCTTAACCCTCAGTGCTATCAAAGCCAAGCATCCCCATCAGGTTTCCTAAGCACATTCAGTTCCACTGCTCTGCAGAACTGTCTCGGATAGACATCTACAGTCCACTATCTCTTAGACATCTCACTATCACTTAAACCTATCCAGAACGTAGCAACCACAGGTTCCTTTGCTTACATACGTTGTAGCTGGGTGGCTGGGTGGGGCTGGGGGTGCAAACCCAACAAACAAATTCAGAGTGGACCTGATACTCTGTAGCAGGTTGAGATCCATGCACAAAGCTCTTGCAGTGACTCTCTCAGTAGTATTGCTGAAGGAAGAGGGGTATTATCCAGCTTAATTATATAATAGCTCTGTAGTTAAGACAGATATTAGAAATCCTTTACAAATGAAGTGCCAGACCACACTTCTCTTTATAAATTTGAAAAGTAAAAATGCCAACAGGAACTCCGCATGAACTGGAGATGCTCTCTGTATAGCCAGATTTTGTGCAAGCAAAGAGTTACTGTTTCTCGCTTATTAAATATCACCCTGCCCTACAGTATACCAGAAAAAATATAGCTCCTCAGCATCAATACTGTATTACTGAACCAGGAAGTGAGAGACGAGGATTTCAAGCCTCCCAAATTTGAAGAATTCAAACCTACACCTCTTTTCTCAGATAAGCATGCGTAAGTTGCAGTTTGAACCCTCCCACAGATCAGTTTCTCCAATTCAGATAAAAAGATGCTTTTTATCTCACAGGCCAGTCAACATGACTTGAGTAAAAAACAGGGAGATCAAGATGCAATTAGAAGTACTGATCAACATTTGACTCGACCTTAACCAAACCATAGTACTCAAGACACAAGTAAGCCTTTATTAAAAAAACAAAAACAAACAACCCTCACTCTTAGATGTGGAATATGCCATCTTTGGAAGTTCTTAAATCTGTTGAACCTAGTTTACAGCTGGTCCCCACTTTCCCCCTAACACAGCTCATACTAATTATAAGCTTCCAATGCTCTTCATCTTCATAGAGTACCTCACCTCTTCTAAGTTATAATTACTATCTCTTATTTTTAACAGAATAGTGCTATAGTGAGACTTAAAAGTTATTTAACAATTTCTCCTTTAATGTATTTCACATCAACATAAGCACTGGCTCTCATTGCCTCCCTTTTTTTCTCTGCATCTGTCTTTAACACAACAGCTTGGTCTTAATTGTATAAAATTTATATTACTTTAACAGTGGTAATGATGTAATAAGCCTGTATATAAGCAACTGATGATAAAAGCTTTAACACCCTGCAAGTGAAGCTTTATTCTCCAGCAAAATTCAAGATTCCGTGGGGTGAAAGGTACAGGACCTCACTGATAAATGGCTAGCAACACTTGAATAGGGTAACAGTGACTATGCCTAGGTGTATAATGCAAATCCCTCAATAATAATAACAGCTTTAAAGGCACAGAATGGTGCAGACACAAATAACCCTTCAGTTTGATGCTCTCAGCACACTCACAGGGGAAGAGTAAAGCTTGGAGTATTTCAAGCTGAGGATGAGTATCCGAGATTTGATGTCAAGTTGTCACTAAGCGACACAGAATCTAGATGTGCTCTCCCCATGCCCTTCTCCTCTTGGCTTGCTTAGAGGAGGCTACAGAATGGATCATGTTTTGAACAAGTTTGTGCTCCTGTGGTGGAAAAAACTATCCACAGCCCTCAGTAATTATCAATTCTGAGTCCCTTTGCTCAGTTTGACTGGATAGACTCAGCAGATAGACTGACTCAGAAGACTTGCCTTTTTGGCAAATTTTTTGCTTCACTCATTACTATATAGAGAGCATGAGTGTCCAACACTGATACCTTGCATATGTAAACAAATTTACCTTAATCACAATTCTTTAAATTTGAGTTATCAACAGGTTCTTGAAATTATACTCCTAAAAAAAATGTAACTAGTAAGTAATAATTTCACACAAGTGATGCACAAATTCTGTAACTTGTTACTTCAAAAAAGTAACATTGACTGCACCTTCTGAAATTAAACTATTATGATAAAATTTGGGAAACAATATTCTGAACAAAAACCTATTTCTAAACCTGTTGATTACAATATTAAATAGATGTAACAAAGCACAGCGGCAGATATTGACTCAGAAGTTTCCTGTGACTTTTATTTTCTAATGTTTATTTCAGTAGGAATCCCTGATTGTTTTGTCAGTGGGGTGGAAGGTGAGGGAAAAAACAACAACAACAAAAAACAATGAAGACTCACAGGATTTTTATCAGCCTCTGTCATAGCCTAAAAATGTGTATGTTGTAATTAAACAATTCTTCACCATTTTCACTCTAGGGTCCGTCTTCCTCATATAAGGAAAACGGAGCCAATTCAATGCCTATCAGTGCTGCAATACATCAGCAGCAGTGACTAATGATGAAATAAAGTAAGAGTTTATAAAGAAAATCTTTTGATTATACTTATTGTACCAAGAATATCTTAGAGACACTCACTCCATTGGATGCACTTTGAACTATGGCAAAATTTTGATTGCTGTTCTAAGATAATAATATAGAAATAGCAGTATTTTTTCTGTACAGATTCCAATATTCACATTTTTTAAAAAACTTTCTGGATAAAGTTAAAAAAAAATTAAAGCCATTTGCAGGACTTCTAGTAACTCTGAAGTCTAAAACACAATGTTTTTAAACAGAGTCAATTATGAACCAAAAAAAAAATTCGCTTAGTAACTTCTATGGTTGCCTCAAAGCTTAAAGTATAGAAGTCATACCAACAACTCAAAGAGTTTAATTGCTTTGTGTTTATGCAATATTAACACCGCAGCCTAACAGTGATCACGCCAATGTCAACCATTTCACTAAACTTTTATTCTAATAAAATAAAAGTCAACAAAGTACTTGTTGGGAGAATATTTACAATCCATACTGTAACTCCATTCATTACGCTCAGTCCACTGTGATTGCAGAAAGCTGTTTGAAGTGTAGCTGTGCTATAAAACAGTCTGTGCTCCAACCTCAAGAGTGATGACAGCATTTGGCTACTCCCTTCTCCTCAGAAAAAGGGACAGAAAATGTCTTCAAGATTACAACTGTCATAGGTTACAGCTATGATACTGCTCTGAAGTTATTTTTACAATGAAAGAATCCCAAGGAGACTTTAACAGGAGGATAGCCTGTATGTCAGCAAAATACAAATAAGTAAGCATCAACCGTTTCATAACTGAGTTTGCTTTGTCTGATCATTTCACCATCCAATGTTGGGAAGTGTTCGTATCACATGAAAAAGTCTGTAGAAAGTTAAATACTTTGAAAGGGAACTTCAAGTGTACCAGAATAACCAAAACTGTATTATCCATAGTGAATTCTGAAACCAGTAATATTAAAAATCCCCACACAAATCTGTGTAACAAAATCATTTAAAAGGAACCTGAAAAAGAAGTGTAGTGAAAGATTTCTTTAAGCACTATGCAGTAATTGCACTAAAACAAATTATTAATCCATGCTCATTATTTCTATCTAAAGTAGCCAAAGTACTGCAAACAAGCCAAAACATTCATATACAGCATCATACAGGAAAACCACTATATGGTCTTCAGCAATACAGTGTTTTAAATGTTCCTTTTTGATGCAGTCAAGATGGAAAGTGGTTAGTATTCTACTAATGTAAGTATTCTTCCTAACTGACATCATAGTAACAGCGTGAACTATTGTATAAGGTTAAGGCAAAAATTATTCTACTGTTTTGGATCAAGTGTATTTCTCATGCAATTTCCGTTTGTGGTAGCTTTGGCAAGCAGGCACTCAGTAAAAACAGGGTATTAGCTTTCATACAGGCATAGGCAATCTGTTTTATCTCTGCCCCGTTCTTTAATTGTTAATGAACTCTAATGGTGATTAGCAAAAATAGGTTCCAGGAAGAAAAACAGAGGTTCTCATACTGAAAGACAGGTCTACCCTTGTCTCCAAAACAATGGTCAACATTTAAAGTCGACATGATCTTGACTATCTAGAAAAGAACTAGTTACTGCATTCCTAATAGAACTTAAAAAAACTGATTTACTATGGGTCTGTACTGTATATCCACACATCGTTCCACCAAGATTCTCAGTTTCTCTCCCATTACAGCCCTTCAATATCCCCCTGAGCAATATTTCATCTTTTCTCCAAATCATCCAAATGCCCTTTACCATACTCCAAATTTCACATTCCAGTTATGAGATATGCAAGATGCTTCATGTACTGGCTCTAAGCTACCAATATACTGAACAGCCACTCAACGGACTTGACAGAAGAGGTGATCCAAATTTCCAGTGAAACATTTCCTTCCATGTGACAGTACTTTGTTTCTTTTTTTTCAGAGACTTAACACTATAAGGTAACATATTTCAGGAAAACCAAACAAAGGCAACACAGTAAGCTGCACCTGCTCATCTCTTTGTCTCCATTCTTGCCAGTTTTCTTCCTGAGAGTCCTTCTGCATTGTGCTGTGCAATGTTTGTTCATGCTGAGATAGATAGCTTCCATGGGAGGATTTCTGAGGAATCTTTTTAAAAGCAAGATTTCTGAGCTGAGAAACAAAATAAGCTATTTTTAACACTAATCAGAATATTGAGGAATATACAGTAATAGTTTTAATGGACTAGCAAGGATATGTATATTTCCATACGTGTCTGAATAAGTGTACTTTATCTTATTCTGTAGTTTAGGCTACATTTTTGTTTAGTCAGATATGGTACACACCAGAGGGTGAAATTTCTTTTGGATCCTAACCGTGGATCAAAAATGCAAGAGCCACATAACATAAAGCAGTTAAATAGCACACACATATTGCCAGCTGAAAATCCTTTGAACAAATCTTAAGAGGTAACTCTGTCCTACAGATTTCATGTTGGATCAGGTACTATCCATCTTCCTTCAGATGGCATACAGCATAAAACATTCATATAAAATTCATTAAGTTCCCTTTGAAGAAATGCAGTTGTGTTCACACCTGACCTAAATTAAATGTAATGCCAAATAAGAATTTATTTGCCACAGATAGGGCATGGATGATCATAACAACTAGAGGATTAGGTTAAAAAAAATGAATACACAGCAGCATAGACAATCCTTAAAGTTTGTCAAAAATCCAAAGTCAGTCACATTTTTAACTACAAACCTGCAGTAGAATTACCTCTTAGCTGCTGCACTACAGGGATACAACGGTGTCATCTTTAGAATATCTTATATAATTTTAAAATTAATAGTGAACAGGTAACCTTCAAATTTTGCAGCTCAGAATGAAAGACATTTACTGCTCAAACAAGCTGATATTCTAATCCTAACATTAAGTGAAAATAAAAGACGTGCACAATCCAGTATCAGCTTAAGAGTCAGGAATCTCCTTAACATAAAGTCTACTGGAGGGAAGAAAAACTATTATCAGATGCTTCAGAAGTGAAACCAAGTACAGCAGTAGCAATATTATCCTTAATGTGTATTTACAATGTGTCACAGCCATTTCTGAAAAAGCTTAAATCAAAGAAGAGCAAAGCCATTCTTAAAAAAAGAAGAAAGAAAGAAAGAAAGAAAAGTAGTAACACATATACTTTACTTAACTACTAGCATTCCATAAAGATTTTAACCTTAGGACACAGTAAATATATATATATAATTTTTAAATATAGTCAACTACATAACAAGAACTGCATAGTTTCAGCAGAGTTCTCAGGTAGTAGTTGTCAAAGCGAGTAGCTTATGGTTCATCTACCAACAATTTTGAAACAATTCGTGCAGTCTCACTTCTAATTTCCATTTAACATTAGGCTTAACAATCCAAACACTAGAGAAACACTATGGCCATCACCCAAAATTCAGAAAAGAAAAAAGGAAAAAAAAGTGGTGTGGCTCTAATCAATTCAGGGGCTGGAGTGAAGGCCAAGACTGAGAAGTAAAACTTAGCCAGCCAGTTTTTAAAGCTTTTCAGACAGAATAGGTAGGAATAGCTATCTGCTAAAAAGAAGAAAAAGGTACTTCAAACTACCTTTTAATTTTAACATACTGGCTGTTCAAGCAGGCAACTAAAGCTGATTACCTACAAAACACTGAAAACAAGTTGCTCCGCAGCAATCGCTTTTAATAAATATTATTTCCTTCATCAGTTATTAACTATTGATGTCAGCTAATCAATAAATAAAAAGTAAAAACTAGCAGATTATTCTCACTATCAAAGTATTATTAAATAGAAAGTATCATACATTTACATAACAAACTTTTAATAAAACTACAGATAATCTGAAATGTCTGTAATTAAAAAGATAGAAAAAGAACAGTGTCCCCCTCACACTATTTAATGGATAACAATCTTACCCACTATGGAAAATACAGTCTCTTTACCTCATTAGCTTCACTCTGCTGCTGTTCTTTCTTTTTTCTTCTTTTCTCTCGTTTCTTCTCATTTGTAGAACATCTCCCTCCTGAAGCTTGAGATTTACCAGCACCTTGGCTGCTTCTGCCTTTTCCAGGCTCTGAATCAGTATCACTGTCTAGTTGTAGCAAAGCAAAACGAGATGCAGTGGTAGGAACTGAACTGATTACAGCAGATGCCATTGCAAGTCCAAAATTCTACTGAAATGACTTCTTTTTAATGATTAGGTTTCCTGGAAAAGTAACACAGAAATAAAAATGAAAACATTGTTTGACCACATTGGCTTCCACTTTCTGGAGAACAGGAAAAAGAATATATTGAATAGTGCTCCAAAACCATTTCAGATGCAGTCTTTGGAGCCTGACAAACACATGATTTGAGAAGGAAAGCAAGTAGATATTATGCAGAGACAAGCTTATGACAAAGATGAACAGTTTCAGGTAAACAGCCTTATTTTTAAAAAAACTTTTACAAATAAAATCTTTTATTATTATTTTTTTTAATCAACAAGTGTTTTTCTCCACAGGAAAGTAAACCCAGCATTCTGGCTGGTACTTTTCTTGAATATTCAGCACCTATTCTTGGGACAAAATACAGAGGGTGTTGAAGGGACTGAGGACTAGGAATTCATTTATTGTGCTTTCAGTTACAGTAAGCAATATCCATATCCCTGTGACAAAGTTCCAAAACTAGAGCCATTTATGTGGGATAAAAGCAAAATCTTTGGCATAGGAATATTTGTTAAATTACAATTTTTCCATCTAGAGTTTAATTACTTAGGAGAAAGGACTGAAAATGATGACATTTCAACTGAGTACAAATTTCATTAAAAATGTTGATCTATTAGGGTTAAGAGGTATACTCACTAATGCATACTTTTTGAAACTGCTTTTTGAAAGGCATATTTACAATTTGATAATTGTAAGCATGATGAGTTCAATGTCTTCTCGAATGGTTTATGAAAAATATTGTTTTTTACTTACTCTTACAGAATATGAGAATCTAACAAAGTTTCAAAAAAAATTTTTTTAAGCACTCAATTCTAGACTTTCTCAAGGACAAGCTTGTAGATGCTCTAATAATACTCAGATATATAGATAGAAAACAATAGTGTTACAGTGACCATTATCCAAAAGAATTATTAAAAAGGAATATTACATTTCACCTTGCAGAGATGAAAGAAAACCAGCAAGTAAACTAATGCTGCTCTACGGAAGTTTACAGAGGACAGGTTATTGCAAACAGCATTCTTACCACAGAAGATACCTAACTGTATTTCTTTCCAAAAAAGAAAATAAAGCTGAAAACAAATTTTGCATCAAAGTGTGAATCCATCTGGTAACTCAGACTCTCTGATAATACCATGGCCAGGTATGTAGGAAAGACAAGTCAATAACACCTAGAACATCACAAATACTTGTTATTCTCTCTAAATGATGAGAGAGCAGGGTAAGTTTGGGTTTTATTTTTTTAAATACATTTTAATATGCAAGAACTCTGCAGTTAGCGTGCCTAGGAGCTTAGTTACTGTTGGCAGAAATGTTGTACTCTTACTGCTCTGGAACACACAGTAATTGAAACCTGAAACTCAGAAAACAAGTTAAAGATACTTCTTCCCAGAGAGGAGGGAAGATTTAAAAAAAGGCCTTACAATACTGGATATTGCTTTTGGCAATTCAATTCCTGACTTATGCTTGCTTATACAGAATTAAAAAGAGATAACAACAACCTTGAAGATGAAATTAAAAATATCTAAGATTATAAGTGTTTTCAGTTAAGTCTAAAAGAACTGTTAATATTGCTATTGTAGGACATTTCAAAACAACTGTTCATATTATAGTAGGATCTAATTATTCCACTTCTGCACTTCTCCACCTAAAAGTGGATCTAATGTTTCAGGGAGGCTTATCGCATCTATAATTTTGGTAGACTTTACTAAGTACCTCTCTTTAATATTTCAGTTCTAAAATTTGACTTTTTCCTCTCAGAACCAATTGACTGACAAGTCAAAGCTTTCAGATGAATAAAGATGCTTCCTAGTCCTTTATATGATCTTTTTCCTTAAATAGGGAATTAAAAATAATTTTGTTCTTTATTGTTATAGATACAAACAATCTTAGAAAACTAAAGTGTTGATATATTTGAGCTTAAAATACTAAAACTATGTTTAAAGATGCTTTTTGTTCACAAGCAGGGGGGTAAGGGTGGGAAAGAAGATATGTTCAAATACCAGAAGAGATTTTGTAATTCTGCAGATCAAACTACGATCTGAAAAATACCATTTTCAAGTAAGAGTTTGGCAATCTGAGAAATTTTGTGAGCTGATAATGGTCTGTTGGACAAAGCATACCCGTGTAAATATAACACAGTTCCTCTTCTCATTATAGTGTATAGGGAAAGAAAAAACTGCAAGAGGCATAATAAGAAATAAAACAAGTTTATGACACTTAAATAGCTCATTAATACCTCAAGGAAAAGAGAAACCAATATTTGAAGTTATTTCTATTTCTGTTGTGCATTAGTACTACTTGTACTCTTCCAAGCAGAGTTTTTCTTATATATCAAGAAAGTAACCACCCTTCATTTCCATGTTAAGGAAAAGATTATTAAAGAATGGACTTCAAAACTGCAACATTATTATGGTATTGATACACAGGTGGCACCAATTTATGACCTAGTTTCAAAACTTTCTGCTTGCAGATCATTAAACTGTCTGTGCAGCCCACTTCAAATTATAAGGTTTGGAAACACTTCCATAGCCCAAAAGTTAATATTATGAAAATTCGTATATAATCAGTGTAAGATAAGCATTATACATACTTACAATACAATTTCAAGGCAACAATAAATGCATTTGTTATCTTGGATTGCAAGTAGGAAATTTTTACAGCTTTACTAGTTTATAGGTTACATTCTTCTGTAAATCATGTCAAATTACTACATAAATGGATTATGTTCAAATCTTAAACTATAAATGGATTATTTTCAAATTTTAAAACAAAAGCTTATTCCAAGTTAGTTCCATTTATGATACATTTTATCTACTACTTTAGCATAACTGATACAGCGATTTATAAGCACAGCAAAGCACTTACTCTACTTTAAGTCCTTGGTAAACAAGGAAACATATTTAGAAAGTTAAAATATGACATGGTAATAATAATAATAATAATAATAATAAAAAGGTATCTTTTTAAATTTCAGTTCCCTAAAGCATACTGGGTATATTTCAGAAACATAAGATAGGTCAATACCCTGAAGAGCTTCAATCTAATTTTAGACATGATGTAACAAGGATTACAGTAATAAAAGTAACATACTCACATGGTGTTAAGGTAACTTGATTTTGTATCAGTTATATACACGAACTCACATGCTGCAGCTAATACAGCTTTTGAAACACTGAAGTTATAAAAGTTAAGCTGTTCTGTAAACCATTCAACATACACACGAAGAAGTTAATACGTACTCACAAACTTACTTTGTTTGAGCACCAGTAGCTTCCCAGGCTGTGATAAGCTTTGCACATATGCATGAGTTGGCATTTAACTGTTTGGCAAGTGTTCAAATACCACAAAGTGGACTGAACAGCACTAGAAACCTCTAGTCTAATGTTAGTAGTGCACTTTTAAGAATCTGTGGAATAACTGGTTGGCTCTACACATGGTGCTTTACTTTTTCAAGGGGAACATGCTGACAGGCCCAAAATACAAGCCATTTTCACTTCCATCTTCAAAGAAATTCTAATAGAAACATAAAAATTTCAAAAACTTGGAAAATACGATATGGTCATGCTAACACTACTTCCTACATAAAATCCAATTGTTTCAAGAAGTAAAAATACATACTTACGATAATGTATGCTCACTATATATGCTTAGTGAGCACCTGACATTGTGAAAAATTTCAATGTTTATTTATACACCTGAAATAATACTAACATAAACAACAGACTTAAAAACAAACAAATAAGCAAACAATAAACATAACAAAGGAATATCTCCCTTCTCTACTGAGAACTCCAAGAGTCTCTGCATGAAACAGCGATTTTTGTCTATCTGTGCACTTATCACAGCAAATGCACTCTACCTTTCCTTATCAGTGCATTTACAGGAAGCTTCAATCCTCAGATTGTTTGATCAGCTTTCTCCCTTTAAATTGTCTTTGTTTTATGCCATTTGATCAGAGGCCATAAGGCTGCATTAAACCAAGCCAAATCCTTAGAACTACTGAAACAGAGTCTGTAAAGAGAGAAGAATAAAACTCTAAATAATAAACCATTTAAGAAGAGATGCACCACTAGCACATATGACAAGAAAAAAAAATCATACAATTTGAATAGGAAGTATGTCATTGCTGTACTTTGGGAAACTGTTTTTGAGGAAGAACTTTTGTTAAAAGCATTTTAAAAATCCTGGGTCAAAATGCAAAGCAACCAGATCTTTAACAAACTTTAATAAGCTTGCTCATGCAATACTCACTGACACTTCAGCCTCTTTTGCACTCCTTACCCTCCTCAAAAAGGAAAGTTGAAGAAAATTAGTTAAGTTTTAAAGTTCAAAACTTTTACCTAACAAACTTTGAAAGTACAGTAATATAAAAGAAGAATATCAATGGTCTTAGAAACCAACACACAACAGTAATTTCAAATAAATGAATATGACATCAGTCAGTAAACACTATACCCTGGTTAAATCTCAAGTTCTAACCATAGTCAGTATTTTTACTGTAACCGAGTTCTTTGAATTAGCACCCTCTCTCCAACATACACAAAGAGAAGCAGCAAGCCGCTTTTATGCCATGGAAGATAAAAACGGTTAGAAAATTACTTCTGGGAAAAGGCTCCTGTATTCTAAAACCAAGAAAACACCACCACAAGGAGCATCACGCACAAGGTAAGACCCTGCCCTGGTACATACACGCTGACACAAACCCCAAGACATTTGTTGCCTTCGTAACGGTTAAGAGAACAGTGACTCTGCAGACGCTTCGAGGCAAGGACAGTGTAAGAGAAGACGCAAGAAAATTAAATTAAGAAAGTGAAGGCAGAGCGCCAGGAAGCCTCCCGGGGGCTCCAGCTGCGCTCCAGCGAGCAAGCGGCGAGAGCTGGCTGCCGGGGGCTTTAAACGCGGCCCGAGCACTGCCCTCCTGCACCGCCCGGCTCCCGGCTCCGGGGCAAGCCCCCTTCCCCGTCACCACAGGCCACCCCGCGGGCAGGGCAGGGCACGGCGGCGCGGACGCCCGGCCACCGCCTAGCACCGGCCGGCCGGCCACCGCCGCAGCAGGGGCAGCGCGGGGCAGTGCGGAGGCGGCGGGCGCGCCAGGGCCCGCGGGACACTCACTGGGGCGGCGCCGGCGGCGGGCGAGGGGCAGCGGGCCGGCCGCTGCCCCGGGCGGGCGGTTATAACGGTCGGAGTCGGAGCCGAACTCGGGCGCGGCGCCGCACCGCGCCGCGGCGGGCGGGGGGGCGCTGTGGGGCGCGCTACGGCACCGCCTCGCGCGCGCGTTTGTTTGTTTACCTCGCCCGCTGGTTGGCTGCGCCGACGTCACAACGGCGTTACGGCCGAAGCCGAGCCGCGGCCGGCCGATACGGGCACCTGCCTGGACCAAAATGACTAAGGGCGCGGGCGGGCGGTGGAGAAGGGCGGAGCTGTGCGAGGTGCCACGCCCGTTCCCAGCATGCACCGCGGCCGCCTGCCTCCGGCGCCATTTCGGGGGTCGAGGCTGGCGGCGTGACGGCTGCTCCTCGGGCTGGGAATTTACATCAGGCACAAAACCAACCTTCCTCCCTCAGGCCCTCTGGGTCTGGCTTTGCCTCCTGTCACCTGGGCACATCCCCTTTCAAGATGTTTTTGCTTGAGTGCCCAGCCCTCTCCAGCCAGGGCCTTGGGGCTGTGGTAACTCAGGAGCTCTGCCTCAGGAAATACACACAGCACAAAATGTGGTTGGGAGAGGTGGCTGAGTTTTACCTAAAAACTGTGACTCTGCGAGTGACACAACAGAAACTGTAATTAGAGAAAACCTGAATGATCTCCGTTTTACATATTTTCTAAGATTGCCTCTCCTTAAATACGGCTACTAAAATATTTTTTCTCCGCTTCAATAAACAGAGATAAATATATTTATCTGTCTTAACATGAGATGACATTTCAGTTATGTCTGGAAAGGGATATTCACGGCATAGGGAATGTAAAGTGAAAAAAATGACTACATTTTTGATCACACTAGTATTTCTTACTGTAATATTTTACTGATCTTTGAATAACTTACTTGCAGTACCACAGGTACAGAAACCTCCAAAACATCAACTAATACCTGTTACTGATCAGGTTCTTCTTTCCTACATTTTAATTCTGCATCTGTAAAGAGCACGTTTAATTTCTGCAAACTTCAAAGCAAGAACACATATTTTACAGAGTATTATGTGATACATGCAAATGTACGGCATTATCTTAGGATAAATGCTTTCAACGATTCTTTCACATAATACTGAAATGTAATAAATAATGGAAGTACATATTAAAATATATTGTTTATTGTTTTCTGATTACAAACATTAAGTGAATAATAAATACAGTAATATTAAACTTAATTTTAGTAGAATTCACAGTTGTTACTTATATCACAGTAAAAGATTATGCAAACAAAAAGATCCTAAATCCTTATCTCACACTTCTGCGAATAACAGGGAAAAACTTAAGTGTAACTGTGGAAGATAAAATCGTTTGACAGGTAAAATGGTTTAGCAATCTGATTATAAAATGTTTCACAGTCTACTCAAAATATTAAAATATGCCACAGGACAATAGGCCCATTGATCATGCTGTAACAAGATCTCTTGATGTGAGCAAATTTATTCTGTGCTTGCAGCATAGAAAAATACTTTTTTTAAAAAAAACTACAGCCACACACTCTATACACAAGGCCTTGCCTAAATAATATCAGAAGGTAGTCTTAGTTCACAACATGAAAATTTCCTTTGCTAAGCACATCTAGAAATCCAAGACATTATTTTCAAACATGACTGCTTAGTCTAAATAAAACTAACCTTACTTTCAAATGGGCCAATTATCTCTTGAAAAAGGCCACTTTTTGCATAGGAAACAATTATGGATAGAAGTGTTAAACTCACTCAAGTTCGGACATTCTCGACTCTGTCTTCAAGTTTGTACAACTACTAATTAGCTTATCCTTCTCAGCAGTCACTGTCCTCCTACAAAAAGATTGCCTTTCATTCTGAACTCATTAGCAACAACAATGAAACAATAAACCAAGATATATGTGCAGTATTTACTCTGAAACAGATATGCAATGCAAGAAAATAATTCGTATTTATTCTAAATAAAAGGACATGAATAATTAGTACAAAGAAATAAAGAATACATTGGTCCATCTGTCTGACCCAAAAGCTGCTGAATTTGGTCCAGTATTCTCCTACTGTAGTAGACAAATAAACATGCTTTTGGTCAACCCAACATCATGGGTTGTCTAAGTACAATTCTTAGCCTCAGAAACACTCCAGCAAACAAAAACAAAAAGTGAAATAAGTAATTGTCCTAATTTCACTTATTTTGCACAAAAAGTTTACTTTGTAAAAAACTATTAAATAATTAAGACTTTTGGCTCATAGAGTAAGACTCTTAAATAAGAGTAATTAAACACTATTTTAAAAAGAGTAAGTACTTCATGTTCCTTCTCAGGAGCAAGCTTAGCTTTAGATACCAATTTTGATCTCAAGCATGTCTTGTATAAAACGTATTATTAAAAAAAATGAAAAAAAATACAGAAGTCAGTCATTACTAAGCAACAGTCTGGCAACTACATTTTCTATCTATGTATGCAAATAAATTAAATAGTTATAACTTCTGAGTGAAAATCTAATTCCAGAAAACCTGAATTACACAGTTCGTTTTCTGGAAAATACAAACACTTTTTGAAATTGCTGCAAAAAACTCCCCAACCAATACAAATAATTTCCTTAGGGATGAAAGGCATTTGTATATGCCTTTATATATAGATACATACATATGCCTGTATATACATATACATATTTATATATACAGATGCCTGTAGATACTGTGCCAGTTAAAATATATCTCCAATTTACCAAAACCATCTGAGCATAGCAAACATTTAATGACAATAGTGTTTGTAATAACTAAAGAACACTTAACTAATTCATTCATGACTGCTCGTTAAGAGAGATATGAACAAAGAAATCTAATACAATTGCTCAAGTTGCAAGTGCTATTAAAATGCAATGAACAGCAATTATATCTTACTAACACTAGACTTTTTGTCCATTTCAATGGAGTCTGGAGCAATAAAACTGATACCAACTCCAAGACTTGAGCGCCTCAAAGATAATTCAGAAGGAGGGATATGACGTAGCTCTCGGCGAGATAGTTTTACTGGAGTTACTCCTTGAAACTGTGCTATGGTCTCTCTTCTCTGGTTGACAGAGAGTAGTTGAGAATGAGATTTTGAAGGCTGTGCTTCATCTGTTCCCATTTTGTCATCACTACCACTTGACAAACATATTTTGTTACATCCAACTTCTGAAACATCTTCTCCAAGCTTGCACGAATTCAGCTGTACTCTTAAAGCATTTGTTCTGTCTGTTTCTTTTGTTTTCCCTGGTTGACTATTGGTTTCAGGGTTAGATGTCCACTTGAATTCTTCAGAAGCAACTTCTGCTTCATCTTGACCAAGTGCCTTACTACAAACACCATGATCTAAAATAAAATTTACCAAGAGATAAATAGCTAAGTTACAATCCTTATGATTACCTGCCTTCAAGAAAAGTTAAGTAGTAAGCATAGTTTTTACAACTTCAGTAAACTGTAGTGTGAAAGTGGTCAAAAATAATCACTTCACATTTTGTCCCTCTTGTTAAAAGGTCTGTCATTCACAAAAACGTCAAGGCGATTAGCTGTTTCTTTTCTCTAACTAGAAGCTTGTAACAAGCTTCATCATTCTAACTTGTGGTATATCCCAATAAGCAATCTTACACCAACAGACCCAAAACATAGTCAGCTTAATTGTTCATATTTTCAAAAGCAGTCATGTAATTATGCAAGCAAAACACAACAGTTCTGCAAATATGACTATAATATACATGTAGAGCTTTTATGAAGGTCAGCAATCAATTATCAAAAGTGTTTTATTCTGTTGTGTGAAAGCATGACTCAAAGTGCATTCAAAAGGAATATAAATGAAATAGTGATACAAAAAAGTAGAGCACTTACAACTCCTACCAAAGTACGCATTTGAGAAAGTTGAAAATGCACAGGCATCTTTTCCCTTCTATTCTTTGCCACATTTTGCCTAAAATTAGCATTTCCCTGTGGGGAAACAGGTCCTGAGCTACATGCTTCTTTGTATACTAGATACAGAATAATCTTTCCCATGCTTATTTAGAACCCAGCCTCTAGAATATTCATGTTCACCAGAGAATAGTGTACTTCATAGTAATGAACTTTTGGCTCATTATCCTGCCTAGAGGGCAGGACTGAGGGGCAGATGTGTGATCAGCACCTACATGTCTGAAGCATGGCACTGCCCAGATTGGAAAGAAACAGAAGTATCCAGTGGGAGGAAGAACCAGTCTTGCTGAGCCTCAAAAAGAAATACAGAGCCAAGAGCGCTTAATTGCACGTGAGGTGATGGTGGTGGCACTGAGAGGTGTGAGAACGAAAAGAGTGGCAAAAGTTGAACCTTTCTTTCCCCTTCCCTATCAGAACAGCTTTATTATAAGTTTGAATTTTGCTAGTAGGACAGAGAGCAAATAGGAACTTATAAGGATTGCTGATCCTTAAAAGCACAGAAGCACATTAGAAAGTTTCTGTTTTTACTACAGCTGTCTAAATCCTCTGTTTTAACTCTAGTAAGGAATAAATTTTTAGTCACTGAAAACATGGAACTCTTCACTGATAATCTCCCAATGCAAAACTTCCATGAAATCAAATGCTGAGAGCAACGTTCAGTTAATTTTGTTTTTTAAACCACTACTACACATCCAGAAGAGCCCAAACAGCCCAACACCTACAGTGGCACACTACAATGCTGTCAGTTACAATGTCATACAGAGCCTTTCAGATTGTAAAAATCCTTTCTCTTAACCATAACAATTACACATTATAACTGCTCAAATTATGTGAGAATCCAAAGAAAACAGAACAAGAATTTAAATCATTATTGTATCACAGATTGTTGAGATGACAAACAAATGCTGTCTTTCATTTGAAAAAGAGGGAAGATGTTAATTAACTCTTCCCAGAGAAGACACAGTGCTGTAAAAAAAAAAGTTTTTATAACTATCTGATACATTCTGTGTATAATCATACTTCAAATCATCTACTGACAATTGCACAAATATTTTAAGATAATATACTTACATTTAGTGGGTGCCAGTAATTGATTGGATGAATCTCCAATGAGCTCTTTCAATTTCTTCTTCAGTTCTCTGCTGGTTTTCTTATAGAAAAATAAGTCTTTTTCCAGTTGCTGGACTTTTACATCATATCCTTTCAAGGCTTCTGCAATACCTTCACCATCTTGTTCTTTGACAAGTAAAATTAGTTTTAGAATGAAATATGCATTGTTTTTTTATATGCCAAAAATCAAGCTTCCAAACCAGACAATCTGTATCTTGATGACAGTTTGCTTGCAGTATATATGTTTTATCTACTGTGACATAGGATCAAAAAAAGCCATGTCTATCCTGCTTGTCAATTTTAGTAAGAATATTTATAAGGTCAAGATCAACAAGGCTTTTATCTTTCAACTTCTTTTACTAACAGCAAGATGATTATGAAAATAGGACATTTCCAACACTGTTTCTAAAAACACTGTTTTTTATAGACACCTTGCACCTGTTCCTCAGCATCCTATATGACACCAGAATTAGTGACAAAATGTATCTCTGTACTTCATGTAATATTATTAAATGTCTTTTTTCAGTTGAAATACACTATTTCTTTGCAGTGACTAAATATAATATTTGCTGTGCAATCCTCCACAGAAGCAAATACCTTTGAAATGATGCAGTATTAGTTGTAGTTTTTGCTCGTGTTCTTTGTGTTGTAGGGTCAGCTGTCTGTCACACTGCAGCTTGATGTGTTCAAGTGCAGATTCTAATTCACGTATTGCGTTTTCTTGGTCTATGACCTTCATTTCCTGTTCTTCAGTCTGCAGTTGTAATTTACGTTCAGACTCACGTAGGCCAACAATCTTAAGAAAAAAATATACTTCTGATTTATCAAGCCATTTTAATAAAGGCTTTACAGTTCTGCTTGTAGATTAATGCATGCAAAAGCAATGATCTCTGTAAGCCTTAAGCATTGACTGGAAACAGACTTGCCTGCAGTGTGTCCACACTTCAGAAACAAACACTTGTTAAAGGTTTATTTTAATCACAAGGACTAGTGGATTTTTTTGATGTTTTTAATATCATGACCGGAATTTAACTGATACAGTAGCGTCACCCTGATTGTGGAAAACTTAAAACTTGCATAGCACAGACAGCTTGTTCCCAAGATCCTCCAGGTTCACTCGAAGTCAAAAAAACACACTATGTTCTTTTTCATTTTTATGTTTACTGATGTGATCACAATTCTTCAGTATGTGGCTGTAAAAACTGCAGGCAGTATTTGCAAAAGATTTTTATATTTGGAGTGGGAAGGGGAAGGGAAGAGAGGTTAAAAAAAAAAAAAAAAGGAGCACTAGCCTGAGCTTTATGAAGCCTACATTTGGGAAGAATTTCAGTTTGCAGTAGTATGTAAATACGTTACTGCTCCAAAAATTAGCAACATAGAAGACTGAAAAAGAGCAAGGAAATCCCCAAATTAGCTGCACCTTATAAGCTACTGACCTCAAAACAAGATACACAAATTTAATATATAAGTATCCTACTTAACATAAATATTCCAGATATCCAGAGCAACGTTGAATGAATACAACCTGAGCAGCCTTTCACTGAAAACCTATTAAATTGATTTTTAATTCTTGATACCACTTCAACAACAGGATAAAATATTATTCATAAGTGAAAACAAACCTTGTTGAAATATTTCAAAAGGATGGCTCTGAGTTCAGCAGCAGACAGGGAAACTAGTTTTCCTATTACATTATCCTCACTTTGCAAGAGAATCTGAGAAGAGGACCTAAGCAAGTGCTGGCGTCTCTGAATACTTTCGTTCTTGTAATCAATGGCAGCCTCCAAGGCTTCAATTCCTTCTTCCAGCTGGAAAAGGACATGTTCTTCCTACAGAGAAGCATAAGAGTGAGATCTTTAAAAAATGTGCAAATCAATATTCTAAGACATTTAGTAACTTCATTCTCCAGAATGAAACTACTATGAAAAGCAAGACAATTGATAATAGTATAGATGTTGGAATGGGAAAAGAAAGAGGGAGAGTAAAAATGTAGGGTATTTCTCCTCCCCCCCTTTTTTGCCATGGTAGATTTCCATTTTACAGAGGTCATTCAAATGGTTCATCACTGCAAAAGTAGACGTTATACTTTCCTTTTTACCCTTCCCTCCCTCCCCACAGTCCAACTACAATTTTTCTGTTATGCTAAGTTTCTGCAGGATTAATTGATAAAGGTCACTAAAGAGTGTAGTGACCATAACTTGTACAGGAAAATTGCAGAAATGCATGGCCTGAGGCTCTACAGAGGGCTCTAAGGAGTGAAGCAAGGAGGCTCCTTTTGGCACCTGCAAATTATTGGATCAGCTCAGCCACATCCTTATACTACTTCAAGACCTAGAAAAAAATCTGTGCAATCTATATGAACTTAGTACATCTTTAACTTGATTATACTAATCAATGAAAATGTGGACCATACAGGCAATATAGGTTATTTTCACTGTAAAAATGTGAAGGCCTTCAGGTAAGGATTGATTTCCAGAAAATCCAATGAAAAAAAAATCAAGGGGCCTCACTATTAAAACACAGCAATGTATATTCTATCCTGACATGAAAATATCTGCACAGCATAAACTGATCAAAGTCTACAGTTTCCTTATTTCTGATTATGTGGTCCTTAGAGGCAGTGGAATTTGTTAAGGCACTAGCTAAATTAAGTCCCTTTGAATATAAATGTTGTTAGCTAGCATCTAAGTAGTGTTACTGCAGTATTCTAACATTGCTGCAATAAACAAACAAACAAAAAAAACCCCTCAGTTTCTTTGTTCTAGCTTACCTAGTATTTAGAGACAGTTTAGGTTATAATTAGAATGAGTTATTACTCAACAGTACCTTAAAACTATATTTATCTCAGAGGTGCTTACTTACTTCAGCTGATAACACTTTACCATCTTTCAGCTTCTCATCTACACTGTTTTTCCTTCTGAGCAGCTGATCTCTTTCCTTCTGTAGAACCTGAATTTTTTCCAAAATGTCTTGCTTATCTTCAGTGGTGCTATCCTGAAGCTGCATACCTTTATCACTCAGCTCCTGATCCAGCATACTTAAGCGAGTAGATAATTTCATGCTATCTTTGTTTAAAGCCTAAGGAAAAAAAAAAACAAAAAAGAACTAACAGATATTACACTCCTTCCAGAAGGAGGACATCTTCTGCACATCTACTGCACATCTTGCAGTGAAAGACCTGTCTGCATCTTGCACAGAGACTCCAATTCACTGAGTAGATAGCTATCAAAAAATTGCTATATACTTGAAGAAAGAAAACAAAGGGAGACACAACATCAATTTTCTACACACAAAAAGTTAAATAATGAGTTAGTCATCACAAGTGACAATGATACTTTTAATTTCTATTGAAGATTGATACTAAATATAAACAATGAAAATGTTTTGCCTGTGTTCCCTAGTTTGCCAAAGGACCAAGTCATTCTTAGGTATCATATAATCCAATATTCTGCAATAAGATATCACTAGAATTCAGATTTTTTTTTTGTTTTGTTGTCAGAATTTTGGGAAGGTGAGGTGGATAAACATAATTATTCTATATTATTCACATGGAAGTGTTGATTTGCTCAAGCCACTCTTAACTCAGTGGCAGTGCTAGAGACATGGTCAGATGGCTTCAGCCTGTTCTGCTGCATGGTTCCCTGCTGCCCTAGTCTTTCAGTTACCACAACTGTAGTCAGTTTCACAGTGTTTCTTAGATCACCTGGCTAGATCTTAGTTTCTTAATTTCAAGGTGGCTTTTCTCTTGTATTAATGTTTCTTTCTTGGTTACAATAGCTTCTCTTTTCTTTAAATCTTCTTCCAGTTCTTTTAACTGTTGGTGCTGTTGAAGAATTCTTTCCATTTCTTCATCCAGCCATTTCTTTTGGTCTTCTAATTTCTAAAATGTAGACAGAAATCCAGAGAACATTAACTAGCACCTGAGTTTGGAATTTTATAATTATATTTTTTTAAAAAAAAGCCTTTTTAATCTTTTGCAATTTCTTTTTCCCTTAAAGATTTTTGATAACTCATGGAGCTCCCATATTCCAGTATCCAAATTCAGAAAAACACAGTTAACACCATCATAGAGGACATCTCTAACTCTGTTAAGAATGATCAAAACCATACAAAACCTGTCACTTATATCAATGAAGAGGAAAAAACAAACAAACAAGAACAACAACGAAAAAACAGACCTTGAAACATTTGTAACAGAGCTCATCAGGATCACTCTCAAACCCACCACGTAACCAAATCCATGTAATTCTCAGGTCTCTGAACCAGCATCTTTGACAATTCATATGAAGACAATCAAACCTGCTACTGCCTCCTCCTCCTCTTCATTCAATAAGAATGCAAGGGCTTCTTGATAATAGTCCCAGTTTTTGTTACAGTGAAAAGAAAACAAAACTACCATGGGATATCTTCTTCCAAACACCTTACAGAGATAACTAAAGACAGAGGAAGAATCTTTTTGTTTTTTCCTTTCACAGCTGAAACAGATTTGGAATAGATTACCTACCTGTATCTTCTGTAAAGTTCCTGCTGAGGTGTTTTTCTTCTTTTTAAATGCAGCAATCTCTTCATCTTTAAGTTTAAGAATTTTCTGTTGTTGCTCCATCTTTAGCTGAAGGTCCTATAAAAAAATATATCCTGGTTTAATCAGTCTGGCTTTTTTTTTCCTCAACTTATTTAATGTCAGAGTCCACCCAGTGTATATTCTGAAATACTGACCTTAAATTTATCCGTAAAATTGCAATTCAGGTTTAGACATCAAGTAATAAAGAGTCTGAAGAGAAAGGCAAACTGAGAAGATGTATGTGAAAATATTTATACACAATTTCTTTAATACACTTTTCAGGAAAGGCATTACTTTATGGAAATTCTGGCAGTATATTTCACTGCCTTTGGGAAAACAGAAGCAAAATTGGCTGATCTCATTCTCTGTCATAAAGAAACAAAAAGAATCTTACTTTAATTTGTTGTTGGTCCCGCTGAATCTCTGCCTCTAAGAGCTTCTTTGTTTCAGTCTCTTCACGTAATCTTTTCTGTAGCTGAGTTTGCTGATGCTTCATCTGAGCCACATTCTGTTCTAGTTCTATTGCTCGTCTTTCACTTTGGTTAGATAATGAAACCAGGGTCTTAGTGTCCTGCTTCTTTTTCTGTAAGGTCTGAAAGTTCACAGCAAAATTCTTCATTTTACTGAACTAGAGTCAGCAAGGCTTATTAACTATTGCCCAAATAATCACTAATTATTTCTATGGCTTCTGAATCATCTGGTGAAGTAAGTATTGGCAGAATTAATCTCAAGCACTGTGAAAAGGCACGGGTACAATTTGAGCCTGACATTACATGCAAGCTAGTGAAGTCTTCCAAAATTCATACCTCTGGAAAATGTTACACAAAGACATAAATGGAGCCAGGATGTCCTTGCCACTGCTGGTACTCAGCTGAAGCTGGTAAACCACTTAGCTCTTCTCACATGGTATTTATCCGAGCTTACTGTTCTACAAGCGAGGCATAGAGCACCTAAGCTGGCCTCACATCAGAACTGAAGTGTAGCAGAGCTTCAAGCATGACATCAGCACCACACAAAATGACTATATTAGGCCTGGTCTAACAAACATATCATCCCAAACAATCTTGAGAATTTGCTTAGAGCTGGAATTCATATAGCAATTTCATAAACGGCAACTTTATTCATGGCAGGTAATGAAAAAAACCACCACCAACAAAAACCCCCTTAAAAATGTCTCCTTGTGTAGGTTTTTCTACATACAATGATTTATGACCATCTTATGTTATCTACTCTTTCTTTGTTGCTTAGCTACCAATAAAATACTCTATGTATCTAACCACCTGTATTTTAAAAAGCATTGTGAGTATAATGATACTAAGTTTTCCATGACATACTTCACTCCAGTCATCTACAATTGTGTAAAACTAGTGAGGGTTTTACAGGGAGAACATTAAAATTTCGAAGGTACTAGCAGGACAGGGATTTGTAAATCCTAATTGTAGGTCAAAAATACCTGCACTTTCAACTTAGCTGCATCCATCTTCTTCCGAAACTCCTTCTGTAACTTGGCTTTCTCAGCAATGTCTCTCAGCTCCTTACTCTCCAACTCTTGAAGCTGCTTTTGTGTTTCAGCAAGTTCCATTTTGGCCTGCTCAGATTCTTGCTCCAGTTTCGTTATTTTTAAAGAATATTGCCTGCTTACAGACTGAGCATCCTTACCTTAAAGACATCATATCCAAATAGTTTAAAACCAGGTACAGCAGGATAATCAACTGAAATGTAATACTTAAAGAGCTGAATTATTACTTATTTCACTCTGCTTGAACTAACAGATTCTAAGACATTTTCCAACCATAAATGAACATACAGTTCACACTTCATAGGAGTCTACAACTGAATTCTAGAGCACCAAATAAAATGAAATTCTTCCACTCAAATTTTGTCAAAATATTTCCTCTATATTTTATAAATGCTTCCCTTTTCCAGAAGGGTATATTGTTTACTTATTACTCAACTTTCAGGTGGATAATCAGTGAACAACTTTGGATCGGATGACTACCCTCTGATTTGTCTAGTTTGTGCTGTCTTTCTCATAGTTAGATTTATGGGGGCATAGAGTTTTTCTCAATGCCGAAAGGCAGTCCCAAAGGAATGTATGTAGAGAAGAAGGGTGTAATTCCAGGGGCTGACTGGAGAGATCTTCATCATAAGCTAGCCTCTGGCAGATATGAAAATACTAAACTAGGTGTGTAAGGGATGTAGGCTAACAGAGACATTAGTCTTTGATCTCATCAGCTCCTAATTCCTGCTTCTCTGCTGCGGTGCTAGAAATGTGTACAATCCCAGCAGTGTTGTATCTTCTCTCCTATCCCAAATACCATGTGATGGACATATGTTGATGGAAAGACCTGTACCACTAAATACATATGAAGAATTACAAGACTGGTAGAAAAAAGCAGTAATGAGCAAAGCACACAAAATAACACACACATCTGCACATCACTGTAGTCCCTAATCCAAGTTTACTGCCTTGAATGCTATCCTAGCAAATAATTCATAAAAAATGTGAATCTGTATGTTATTAGAAGTCTTCTAGCACAAGGTAATTACATAAAAACTGAGACATGCAGAATTTCAGAAGTACTGTCTTCTTTTGCCTTATTTATTTCTGAATATCTTCATTTTCATGTGCCTTACAGTAGCCAGTTACCTGTTTTTACTAATTCCTTAATAAGTTCCTCTTTCATTTTGATATTAAGTGCAAGTTCTCTCATTTTTCGCTTGGCTTCAGTGAGTCTCAATTCTGCATTCTTTAACTTCTGCATGTTATAAACATGACTCTTCTGGAGGCTGTCCATCTCTTCACCTTGCAAGAAAACATGGCAATAGTGAGATGAAAGGTCTGGAATACATTCTGTATCCAAAGGACAGTGCTCTGGAACACTCTATGTGTACATACACAAGTAGCGCAAGGAGTCTTTTCCTGCTATCTGTATAAAAGATAGTAGTTCTACCCAGGGAAATAAGGATGGCATTCATTAGCATTCCAAGACCCTGTGTAGGAGGAAGAATATTATTTAAACAATTTCAGTGCATTTCTGATAAAATAATACTATTTATTTTCTTTCCATGAAGGAGTGTTAAATGTTTTTATCTGAACACCTCCAATGTGTAGCTGATAATATTATTTAAACATTAAGGTCACTGATGCAGTTTCAGGAAAAAAAATCTCAATTCTAGGATAGCTACAAAAAACTCAATTATTGTTGTTTTAAATGCCCATATTTGGATGGGAAAAATAATTAAATGTGACAATCGCTTTCTTGTGTATTCTGATAATATAATATACTTTCCTCTCATAACTTCCATTTTACCTGTGATTGTGTCAGTCGGTAGCGCAGATTTGTCATAAGAACTAGGCTTGTCTACTTGACACCTCGTATCACTTAGGTCAATGGGAAAGCAGAGAGAAGCCTGTTTTCGGGTCCATGTACGGTTTATAGAACGCCTAAATAAGAATGAAAAACTTGCTACATTCCAAAACATACAGAGATTTTTTTCTTTTAAGATTATGTACAGTTGCATGAATTTAACACAGAAGAATCTCATAGTGAGAAAACTCACATGAGCATTTTTAATTTCCATTTTTTCCCCTATATCTTATTGTTAGATTCTGGCCTCAAAACAAGGATCATGCACTATTTAATAAATCAAAAGCTGTGTCCTGACACACCAGTCACTGATAGTTTATGAAATTTGTCTTGCATTATGCCAAATTGTTCTCATAAGTTTAGCATAGTAACATCATAAATGGCATCCTAATATAGCAAAATTAGGCAGTAATACTACATTTGATATACATATGTGTATAAAAACAAAGCAATAAAAAACTTTAAAGAACAAAAAAAATTACTTAAATGAGGTTTTCTTTTCATTCTCTGCATTTCCTTCTTCATCGCTATGATCAGATAGATTACAATGAAGTACTTCATCCTGATCTTCTATGTAGCTCAGCATCATCTGGCTGCGAGCACGGAATCCTGCCATCACCCGAGCCAGGGAGTAGGCAGGGGGGCTGGTATACACCTGCCAAAAAGCACCCCAGAAAAAGGTGGGAAAAATCACTTGTAACAGTTTAGCAATTCTTCACTGATTTTTCAAAACTATTTCAGTTTGAAAGTGTCACTACCTGAGCTTGCAAGCAAGGGTTTTCTACAAAACTTCCGAATATCTTTGTAACACAAGTTTTTGAGAGAGCTTAGAGAACTTCTTCCAAATGCCAAAAAAGGCACTGTTAGCAACTCATTACCAAAATGTATTCAATGCGTCAGTACAGGATAATCATTCATTTTTGCTAACATTTCATATTTGAACCCTCAGAAGATTAACAAACAAAAAATAAAACACAGAAAAGGTAACAGTTTTATCATTGTAAGTGATAAATTTGCACAGAACATTTTGGATTATCGCAGGATAACGTGTGCAACAAATTAGAAAGTAATTTTCTAGTGTCTTCAATGGGAAACTAACAGGTAACAAAGCCACCATAATTTCTCATGTCAAGTCTAATTCTCTAACTTTAATCATTACTAAATAAAGGAGAGAATTGTTAACATTTGGGCAGCCCTTACCTTTCGTGTGTCTGGCCCTGAAGATGGATGAAGGGAGCAGAGTAGACTCTTTGTGAGTGGGACACTGTATGGCCGCCTTGTAAATGCCACAACAGCTGGTCCATCTCCATAAGCACTAGGGAAGTCTGAAGTTTTCATAACCGTAAACTTCTCTAATTTGTCTTTTAGCTGATCAATAAGGATTTGCTGTTCCACCATTTTCTCATTCTCAAAGGAAGAACAAAACACAAACCAGAACTGCTGTTGATCATCAGCTCTCCATCACGTTCATCTTTCCTAAATTCATTACCAAGATCATGAATCTTGTATATCACTCATCAACCCTAAATTCTTTTGCAGTGAACAAACATGCAAACTCTCCAACAAAATAAAAATTCTATGACATACCATTTTAACTAATATATCCACCCAAACTCTCACAAATATTTTGAAGGGTTTTTTTTCCTAGAAAGGCCTATACTAGGTTAGTTACTTTAGCTTATCTAGGCATCTAGTGAGAAGCAGACAACATTATTTTCAGCCTGTGCTTGCTTTATTTCTCTGTGTTTATGGGGGAATAACATAGGAATTCAGTACAAAATATTTAAATGGAACACATGGTCTAAGTCGAAATAACTGAACATGTACAAAGGCTTCCTCTTTGAGCAATCTCACTTCAAATATTCTTAGTGTTAGTAAGCAAACATATGCAACTACTTGCATGATTCCAGAATCCCGTGTATTAGGTACTGCTTCTACTCAGCCTCGACTTCAATATATTAGTTTGGAGAATTTGTCTATCTGCCCTTCCTACAGCACTCTCTATATTACTCAAAATTACGTATCTTCCAGAAATTGATCTTTAACATCAAGGTTATACCCATTTTCAATCCCCTTCATTACTTTCACTTCTTTTCAGAGTACTTCTAATATCTGGCCTACCAACAACAGAAAATAAGCAATATAGCTGTGACAGTCAACTGAAAGTATTTAATGAAAGATATTTTGCATTCTCCTACTCTGAATCATATATTTTTCTTTCATCCTTTACATCTTGCTTTTTGAGACTGCAAGTTCTATTTGAATAACAGAATCATAGAATCAGTAAGGTTGGAAGGGACCTCTGGAGATCATCTAGTCCAACCCCCCTGCTCAGCAGGGTCACCTAGAGCATGCTAGACAGGGTTGCATCCAGGCGGGCCATGAAGATCTCCAGAGAAGGAGACTCCACAACCTCTCTGGGCAACCTGGTCCAGTGCTCCATCACTCTCACAGGGAAAAAATTCCCCCTCATGTTCAGGCAGAGCTTCCTGTGGTTCAGTTTGTGCCTGTTGCCTCTTGTCCTGTCATATGAGACAGAAGCACACAGAAAATGCCTTGAAAATTGACCTTTTATTGGAATACAATACATATGTATGCAATACAATATCCTTTTGTCATAGGGAGTAGAATATGTATGTAAAACTTTATATTTTTGGTAGCACTAAAAGCCAACTGCAGGGATCCCCCCTGCAGTCTTCAACTCTTCATCTTCTGTCTTGCACAGACAACCCCATAGTACAATAGCAGTTACATAAATACTAGGTAACAAATGTTTACATGTATACGTAGATGTTACTTTTGTGATTCTGATCCTATCATGTGTCAGTAAATTACTTGTTCCTGTGAATGCCATGTCAAACTATTTGACACAAGCATTTACTTTTAATTTCCCTAGTTATTTTCATTTAAGTTTTTCAATAAAGGGGGCAGTTCAGTGGATTAAGTACAAAACTGGTGCCTGAGAAGTTTAAAGCTCTTCTCCCATCTCTGATACTGAAGTGATTGGGACTTTTACCAAGTCTTTTACTCACTGTGTGACTGTTTCTGTTCCTTACCTTGACCTTGTATATTACAAAATATAGATCAGGAGCATCATCTTAGTGTAAAAACCTGACACTATGTTGTATAGGAAAACAAAACAAAACTAGCCAGAGATGACAGAAAAGAAAGAAAAGGACAGAGGGAAGAAAAATGCAATGAGCAGTATACTTACTTTTCAATCAACAATGACTCTCCTCAAGTCATCAGCAAAGGAGGAAAAAAGAGAAAAAGTAAAATAAGGAGAAGAGTACTAGCTAGCCATGTTTATGCTGTTTTCTTCAAAAGAATGAGACGATATTATGTCCATCGTCCATGTGATATGCAACAGCAGCTACTCCACTTATGATCTTGTGTATCTTTGAATACTACATACTAACTGCCCATCACCATTTCATGACCAAACAAGTGATCTACATAGGCAAAAGCCAAGCAGTTTCCACTATGTTACTCAGCTTCCTATAATGGTAATGCTCAAAAACCTAGGACAAAATCCTGCCTTACAAAGTCAAAAGGCAACAAATTTTTATTCTCATGCTTACTAAGGCTATAACAAAACATATTTCTATAGAGTTTCTCAATTAAAGCATTCTATAGGATCTTTAGAATCCTTCAGAGGCTTTCCAAATCTCAATTAAGGAACAATCCTGAAACAACCTAGAAACAAAAGACACAACGAGGGTGTGTGTGTTAAGCATAGAGAGGTTAAATGATTTGCCTAATACCATACAAGAAGGCTGTGGCACACTTAGGCTGGTATACAAACATTATGAATCATTGTCTTTTGCTTTGTGCACTAGATAAACCCAACTCATTACATGATACAGTTTTTGATTCAGACAAAATGCCTAAAAGATTGCTGGATACTAATATCAAAAAACCAAACAAAAAAACCCAAAAAACAAACACAAAAAAACAAAATGTAAAACCGGTCTTGAAATAATGAATACATTCAGGCATACATCTCATTTCCACCATTCTTCCACAGTGATATGTACCAGAGGAAAAATACCTGTAATCTGTTTGTTTCTTGAGCTTCTTTTAAAGATTCCAGATGTTCTTCATTCTCTTGTAGTAACGTCTTTATTTGATTCTGCAGTACCTTCAGCTCATGATCCTTCTGGCTAAATATTTCTTCGTCCATAACTAAAGCCTGCTAGATAATAAAAGGACAGTTCAGCTGGGAAGAGGGGACAGTATTATTCTTACAACTGAAAAAAAGAAATCATTCATTTGGGATGAAAACATGTGGTCAGAACTACAGAGTTCTGAAGTGTGCATGGCAAATTCTCCAAGTGTTTGTGCACTGTTTCTACTAATTATTTTTTCACGTCTCTGTTTCACCTATTGATTTCCTTCTGACAAGTTTCTTTCTCCCACAGAAAAAAAAAATAAACCCACAATGAATGCTCCAGAATAAAGTGGGTGTGTAAATACAGTTATTTTCTTTATAATGTGCTGTGAGACATAGCCATACGGTCTCAACATCAAGAATAGTACACTTCTCAAAATGAAGAAATAAAGATGGCTTCCCACATCTGCAACTCAGGTGACTGTCTAAAGAGACCATAAGATGACTGTAAAAGCCAAATGCAAAGTATGGAAGTATCACCTCACTGGATAAAGCTGTACAACTAGCTCACCTGCACCTTTCTACCAAGATGAGATAAATCTTAACAGCTTTTAAGAATGCATTCAAGAACCTGATGTTTCTTTAGACAGCAAAACCTTGTCCAAAGTCTATGTACCAATCCAATGCTTTGTTTCTATTAAACTTAGCAGACATTTGTATCCTGCCTCATATTGCTACTACATTATCATTCAGAGCTGAGCCAACTACAGAAAAAAAGAAAGGAAAATACAGGCCAGTAGTAAAAAAAACTTGTGCAGATGTTAGCATGATGACAGCATGGGGTAGGATGCAGTGATATGAAGTAAGCAGCACACTGTCCATTTCTTTCTTCTTGACCTTATGCAGTTGGCTTCTGGAAATTAGTATTTCGGTATGCAACACATGGAGCTACACCAAAACAATACATACTAAACTAGACAATATTGATCTTTAAATGAAAACAGTGAACTCATCATTTGTCACATGCAAATATTTTAGTTAACTTTTACTAGAGAAGAAGACATCTCCTCCCAAGATATCATTTACATGAATGTACCCTTCTGTAGGAAACCCAGGAACTCATATCAAACAAAAATACAGATGGCACAGTCTGAATTATTTATGTGATAAGTAAAATGCAACATGAGTATGTACTTGCAACTAAGCACTGTAAAACAATAGTTTCCTAGCCTTTGCTGGCTCACAAGAACAACAGTAAGCAAGCAATATATTTGGCAACATAAATACATTATTTCTGCTTACTCTGTTGGCCACAGTTTTTCATATTGGCAATAGAAACATTAGAGGGAGGGATCAGCCAAACTAAGAACTATTGCTGAAGAAGTATTTATTTTAATGTATATAACTAAGTATCAGAATATATGCGCTCAGTATTTTTTATTTCATGTAAGACAGCACCATCCACGTAATGATACATGGTAACAAGAAAAAAAAGGAAAAAAAAAAGTGTTTACACACAAGAATAGGTCCACTGTTTGATATTAAATTCAATGGCCCAGCTATAAGGCCAGTTTATCAGTCTTTCAGTCTTTATTGCTCTAACCATCTGTTCCTGGTTACTGACGGCATACTGACCTAGGGGACCTTTCAATTTAACCTAGTTCTTGCACTCTTTTGAACCTTGGAATCAGAGGCTTAAAATACAGAAATTTAGAATGACAGGAACCAAGAACAGAATATTAAAAAGGAATTAAAGAGAAGACAGAATTTATATATGCAATTGCCTGATAACAGTCTACATGTTTATCAGAATTTGGTGTGCAAATTGCAAAACAAGATGATGCTACAAAATTCTGATTTGTTGGAGCACAGCCTCCTTCAGTAACAAGATGCTTAGTTTATGAATATATCCAATAAAAATCATCTTTTCATCAGAACTTCATTCAAGTTCTAGTTACAAACCAGAATTTCAACTTTAAAAAATATTTTTCATTTGAGGCTCTGTTTATTGTATGTTTTAATATCTGCAGTATTTAGGATGTTTTGTTATTCATAGTCAACATTTTAGCTCAGTATATGCAAGACATACACTTTCTAAACATACATGGGGATGTCCCTATGAAGAATTATGTATTTGATCATGTTTCAATTCTGTGAGGAGACATTATCATGCTTGAGAAGGCTGAGAGCTCTTCTCCACATAGATCATCATCTGGCACTATTATGTGCTGTCTGAGAAAGCTATTTCAGAGTTACCAGCAGGAGCAGATCTTCATGAGAGCTGCGTGCTAGGAAACCCATATCTTGTTTTCAAATCCTCACCTCAGCTGGAAAACTGTAAAGAAGCATGATGGCACCAAGAAAGAAGTTGATATATAACTCAGAAACAAGTGTTAGAAAAAGTGGTAAGAAACAGAAATCTGTAAATAGTTTAGAAACTCAGTAAGCTAAAGGCCTGATAATGAAAAGGAGAATGTTCATGGCAGAAACACTGCAGAAACACTGCTGAAGAAATATAGGCTAGGAAAATCTGATTTAATAACATGAGAAAAGATACCTGCAACCTTGTAATACTATGAACTTAACTCATCAGTTATCTGTAAGTGCACTGACAGCAGCAGAATATCTGCATTGTAATTACACTGGTAATGCTTCTGATAGACTAATTTGCTGACAGGACTTAAAAAAATTTCTGAGTTCAAAGGACAACTGGAACTACCATAGTCTAAAATCAAAAAACCTAACAGAAGGCAACAGCTCAATCTCACAGAATCATCTTACAAATTACTAGCCAAAGTATGTCATTTATCTCTACTATGATGAAGGTGATACTTCAGTCACCCATTCAAGTAAAATTATGTGCCAAAGGAGCAGGCAAACAGCAGTGTTCAAGATAGCACAAAAATGAATGTAAGAGTTAGTAGACAGTCATTTCATGGAATGTTTATTTAATAATTAAATATTTATTTAAATTATCACTTTATAATTACCTGGCATTTTTTTAGTTCCCTCTTTAGCTGAAGAATTGTGATGTGATAGGGCTCTTCTTGGTTGATTCCAGTCCCAATACCAATCTGCTGCATGGCGAGTTCTTCCTTCCTTACTTCTTGTACCATGGCGATCCAGCTCTGCAACCTGTCCTGCTGACTTCTTTTTAAGCTAACATCCTCCTTCAAATCAATCAGGAATGGGAAGACTTCATCTAGGCAATTTCTATAATGGAAGCACTTGACCTGAAGCTGGGTGAGATGCTCTTCAAGCAAACTTATTCGAGTCCTTTCTTGATTCAAGTCTTGTGAACCCTGATTAGCATGATTACTAACTTGTTGATTCTGCAAAGCTTCTCGAAGCAATTTGATTTCAAGTTCCATTTCATCAATCCGGTCTTGATCAGGGTTGTAGTTTACAACTGGTTTATTTCTAATATTCTTGGCTCTGTTGGCATATTTGAGAGAATTCAAAGATTCATCAAAATCTGATGAGGATGGACTTATACATGTTATCATGACAGTCTTGGCATTTCCTCCAAGGGAGTCTTTCAGAATACGAGTGATTTTAGCATCCCTGTATGGAATATGCATGCTTTTTCTCTTTGGGTCTCCAAGTGCACTGATGACATTTCCCAAGGCCAACAAACCAGTATTGATTTGAATGGATTCTTTGAACCGTTCACCAGTATTTCCAGTCTTTGTTACCCTCTCTGATCCTGCCAAATCCACAAAATGGAACTTTGAAGCAATCATACGAATGGATTTCCAAGATGAATTTTGTGCATCATCAGTATTTTTCTGAGACTCTGCAGATTGTTTCTGACAAATATTGATGGTAAAAATGGCATGAGATCGACTGGAGTGCTCATTCATTTGTGTTGTACCTGTGTGACGAGCTGCATTGCCACCTTCCAACAGGCTAATCACTTCATCTGCGCATTCAACTTGGTATTCCTTGGCACCAACAATCACTTCAAACACCAAATGAAAGAAATGAAGAATAGTAACCCTAAACTCTTAGCAAAAGTTTACAGCAATTATGAATAGTCAATCCAGAACTATGAACTAGAGAAAGAGAGAAGCCTGCAGTATTATGAGCTCACAGCACATAAAGGAAAATAAAACATCAAAATGTGAAAAGCATGAGGTACAGCACATCTGAAACCTGTGGATATTTAATATATCGGTGTACCATGCTAAAGCTTTTGGAACAAATAACAATTAAGCATAATAAACAGCTTTTAGCCACATGCAATTTGCAATCTAGTGCGATCTAGGAAAAGTATGAGCAATCTCAGCTTAAAGGGTATTCTTCCAGCGGGGGGAAAAAAAAGGAGGGGGGGGGAAGTAAAGTTTACAGTAGTTTAGGAATGATTCCTAAGCTCTGGTAAGAACACAAATCTCATTTTGCATTATTCAAGTAGCAGGGCCTTCTGGGCAGTTACTTCTTATTTGAATAATCTAATAATGTGGAAGGTGCAATGAGTATTTCTATCAGCATGTTTTTTGTCTATACTTTTAACAAAGAATTGAAAGATCTTGCCCTAGCAGGTACATGATCTACTGAAGCTGACTGAAACCATACTGAAAAAGAGCACAGTTTAAAACATATTGCTGGATCATGAAGCAATGATATTACCTTCAGGTTTCGCACTGAGTAAATGTACATCAGTACCTTCTTCCACCTACAGACAAGAAAGCTGTGCCAGCTCAATGCAACAGAATATTACTGTTTTAAACAAACAGAACAATTTGAAAATAAAGAATAAAGAAAAAAAATATCCAGATCTCACAGTTTCAGAGTAAAATATTTCTGTGGGGGATTCTTCTGGCATTTGCCTGTAGTGCACAGAAGGACTATGGGATAAGTGTTAATTTCAAAGCTTCCAAAAAAATACCAGATGTTCTCCTTTCTCCCACACATTTAATATGGAAATAGTGGGCAGATATTCACACTATAAATGGCTTAACCATTATAATTTTTAAGTGAGAAACGGAGTTTCAATTTTGAAATACTTATTCAGGTGAACAATCACATTTATGTCATTGTGTTTTTAGGAAGAATTTGCAGAAACTTAACTGTATTTCTACCTTATCTGTAGACATTTCCATTGAATATCTGTATCATTCACAAGTGTCAAAAAACAAGGCTGCTTCAAATCACCTAGGCTAAACTTAGTATTTTCTGAAAACAGAAATTTTTTTAGTGTTAGTAATCAGTAAGTTCAAGAGAAGGCAAGAATAATCTGTGTTTGAGCACCCAAATGACAAAGGAAACTAAATGCATGAGTTATAGAGCTGATACCCTACCTGTATTTCCTTTTTCATCTTCTCGGATATGTAAATCTTTCACAGAGGTCTCCAACTCCAATAAATCTCGAAGTTCTTCCTTGTAAACCTCTATATATGATACTTTCACACTGAAATCAATGTTATGTTTTTCAGAGATATGCTGAAATAACTCCTGAATAGCCCTTGGGATTATGCCTTTTTCATCTTCTGCAACTGATGCTAAAGAATAAACAAAGATATCACAGAAGCTGCAGTCACTACCACAGAAATTACAAAGGCTGAAGATAAGAGACAGAAGTCTGTGAAGTTTATTACTCAATATACTAAGGAATCTGAAGTGTTCAGTGTTTCCAGTGATTTATGTAAATATTTGCATATCTGAAAATCAGAGTTATTTGTTTGCATACATTAATAGGATTCAAAGTTAAGTTCTGAATAATTTTAGGTTAGATTCCCAAAAACAGGAAAAATATGGAGTTTGCTTTAACCCTATGCTGTTCAGAGGATATTCTTCGTTCCAAATCATTATGTATAGTAACAATATGTATAGTTTCTAAACTAAGGTTTAGAAAGAATACCTCCAAGTTTCACTTAAGTACAGTAATGACCATTAGTAATTTGGTGAAACAAGATTTATGGCCACTGTTTATAATAATTTCCTATTTTTTCAAACTACATATGGATCACTAATGCCTTACTTTGCTTTTTTTAAAATACTCAGCACAGGGCAATGTTTCCACAAATAGCTTTTGTGAGAGGATATCAAGTATCTTTCTTCTTCTTACCAAGGAAACAAAGAGTTACTCACAACTAACTCTGAATTTAAGAAATATACATGAAAAAGCTAAAGCAGCTGAGTTTTGAACAGTCATATATTGTGGCATCCACTACCTAAATAATTTAGCTAACAATGGTACTTACAAGAATATTAAATAACTACTGCTAGAGGAAAGACAGCATAAAGTTAGAACAACAGGCAGAATTAAATATAAAGAAAATGTTAATATCTACCAAGAGATTTACAATAATCTACTTATATCCACTTAGAAGACTTAAATCATAAATAAAAATACCGTAAAACAATTTGGTATCTCCTGTGATTATTATAAATACTACCTTAAAATGCAGACATTATATCAAAGAAAGGAAATCTAATATTCAAACAGTTAATTTTAAAACTTGACCTGAAATCAAATATTACAGTCACAGATAATCCAAAGGATTGTGCATACTGTGGAATAACAAAGATTACCCATTGAAATACTGGTATATAAAAAGAAACAAACAGTCTAATGTAAAATACTGAACCACAAAGAAGTATATTACAGTTTTATTCCTGTGAGAATTCCTGCCTTGACACCAAACTTAAAGCAAATTACATTTTGATATTCTGATAGTTGCAAGATAAGGTCTGAAGTAACTAGTAGAGGTGCTATTTAAATTGCTAGATTTGGCAAAATATAGTACAGTGACATTATCATAAATCAAGATTCTTATCTGTTATATTACTAAAAATCAGAATCTGGTCCTAATTGTAAAACTAGTTAAAAGCATTTCCTTTTATCAGCCATCAAGTCCTCTTAGGTAGAGCAGAAGTCAGATTCATAGATAAGTCAAGATACCTGAACAATATTACCTTCTTCTATTCATCTTGCATAGATATGACACTAACATAGAACTTTACTGCATTCTGTGGGTACCAGACTAAGAGAAAATTGAATTAGTTAAAATCATGCTGACAAAAATGAAAGAAATAGTATTATTTTAAATGTACTAGCACATTAACAATAATATTTCAAATCCTTTATGTAGAAACAGAATATAAAATTTTCAGATATGAAAACTCAGACTTTCAAAAGTTATCACAATCCATAGCCTACAGCAATATTAATCAAATAGGGGATTGGTCTGGGGGAGAGATGGAAATGATGACACAGACTATTTTGAGGAGGATAAAGAGACCAAGAAAAATCTAGTCAGCCTCTGTCTGTCTCCTGGTCTCTTTCTTATCCCTCTAAACAGAAGAAACTGTTACACTTCTGCAGATCAGAGGGAAGAGGACCCAAAGCTTATGAAACAGGACTTTGTAGAAAGGCAGAAAGCAAAATACATACATGCAAAAGCTACCAAGGTTTTCTGCAAAGTATTACAGAGAAGAGTTACCCAATCTAAGGTATTTGAGAATTAATAGCTTGGAAATACCAAGTTAATTAAATAGAACAGCTTCATATACTCACTTTTTAAAAAGTGAAATTTAAATATGAAGTTAGTTTCTTTGCCATGCTCTCAAAAAGTTGCATGCTAATATGGAAAATGTGAAAGAGCACTTTATAAATTTTATTTTTCTCAGATATCTTTGCTGTAGCCTAAATTGTGGAAAAATCTCTGTTTAGAATTGCTCAATTACAAAGTAAACTTTAGAAGCATATTTTTACCATACTTTTTTTCCATTAATCCTTAAAAATTATTTTATTAGCAGCACAATGCTTAGATGTCTTACTGATGCACTCTATGGAAATTACTAGACTACAGAGAGCTGTACAAAAATTCTCTGTTCTGAGTAGGGCCAACAGAATTACTGAAAGTCAGTAAAGGGGAAAGCTAAACAGGAAATCAAAGGAAAAAAATACACAAAGAAAAAGCCAGAGATAATTCGATCTAGACACCGAAAATTATTCAAAATATAATTGCTGAGCGAAATTATTTTAAAACTGCAGAATCATCTATGTATTAAATAGAGGTAAACAAATAGACCAATTACAAGCCACAACAACAAAATAAACTTTCTACTACCTACCAATGTGACCTCCTCCAATGGTATAGGTCTTCCCAGAACCCGTCTGCCCATAAGCAAATACTGTAGCATTATATCCCTCAGTCAAAGACACTACAAGAGGCTTAATACAAGTTGTATATACTTCTTCTTGGGTTGAATTTTTGCCAAATACAAAATCAAAAGTGAAGACACGATCTTTTCCAATGATAATTTGTTGTGTATTTGGGACTAATCTCACACACACTTGATGATTATGAAGAACTTCCTTAGAAAGAAGAGGCCTGATTCGTACTGCAACTTTAACTGGGATCTCCTCCATACCAGATTCCATCTCCGTGTTCCTCACTCAGTATTCAGGGAACCATTAACAAATCTTTTATGATTCCTGTCTTCACCTCATTCTCAGTTGTATGAAACTAAAAAAAAAAAAAAAAAAAAAAAAAAAAAAAAAAAAAAAGTTTTCTGAGTTAAAAATTAATTTCCTGCTGAAACACAAAGTTCAAGAATCCGCTAAAAAAAAAATATGTGAACACAACTACACTGTGAAAAATAACTGTGGTATAAAATCAGCTACATCAGTAACTGTGATATCAATTTATAAACTAATTTTATCTCCATTTGCTTCTAAGATGACATACTTAACCTGAACTCAGAGAGTCACCTTATCTTCCATTTGAACATAATGCAGTCAGGAGAAGCAACAATACCATAAGAGTTTGTTAATAAGCTTTGTTGATTAAACATATACCTGAATGAATCCACTTATTTTTCCACAGCAGCATTCATGCTGCACAGGCAACAGAGATCAGTGAAACAAAACATTTTTCTCTCCAAATTGTATGTACATACACATACATACACACAAACACACTTTAAAACTCTCTTCTACTTAAGAAAGACCAAGCAGTTCAAACTCAGCAAGCACAAAGCAGGCACTTGTGCTGCCTATTGAGGATTTAAATACACCTAATTATTACACATTTGCAATTCAAGTTTGTTAAAAATATAGCCAGTTTTAAACATTCTTTTATGGTTGCAAAGAAATTAGTTTTTGCATGTTATTTTATTCGATTTAGCTCGTTTGAGCTAAGATGAAAGCTATCTGGAAACTGAAAAAAGAAAAACCCTATTCTATTAACTGAGCAGAAGGAAAAAAGCAAAGCTGAAGTGTGAGGCTGAAATAAAGCTGGTAACAAAGGATATTGTGATCAGAAACAACTATTTAAATTTACTATCAATTCAAAACACAGTTTGGTCATTTTCTGTTTTTACTTATCCAGGTAGCATCCTTTGTATCCACAGGCATGTACTGCTTTAGCATGCTGACACTCTTTTTAAATGCTAAAATTCTTTTTTCTTAATTACAGGTCAAACAAAAATAGAACAACTCAGGCACTAGAAAATAGAAAAACACTGTTGTTTCAAGGAAATAACAGCACAGAAGCGAGAACATAAAGGTAACGCACGAAACGCGAGACGCGGGAAGGGGGTCGCCTAACGTACGCGGCCGGCGACGAAGCGGCAGCAGACCTGCGGCCTCGGCCCGGTTCGCAGGCTCCGGCGCCGGGCATTTGCGACGGGCCGAGGCGCCTCTTACTCCCGACCACGCCGGCAGACGGCCTGGGCCCCCAAGCTGGCAGCAGCGGGGCTCCGGGCGAGCCCGCGCTCCGCTCCGCTCCGCGCCCTGCCCGCCGCGCACCCACCTGCGGCGGCGGCTCCGGCCTCCCGGCTTGTTTACGCCCCCTCGCTAGGCAACTGTCGCGGCGCCGCCCCGCGCCACGGCGCCCCCAGCGGCGGGAGGCGCGCGCAGCCGCAGCCGCCGCCGCCCGGCTCCCGCCGCCGCCCGCGCGCAAGCGCGACCGGTAACGGCCGCCCAGGGCGGCGCCCCACCCCCGCCCCGCCCCGGCGCAGGCGGCGGCGCGGCGGCTCCTCAGACCCTGAGGAAACGGCGGGCGGCAGCAGTAACCACGGGAGTCCCATCAGCGCACGCATCTTTTTTAATAATCACACAGTCGGCCGTAATAATCCACTGCGACAGGAAAAGCTCCGGCTTTCTTGAGCACAAACAACAGGTCACCTCGAGGCACAGTGCTGCCACAAAAACAACCAGCTGGAGTGTAAAGGGTATGTTTGCATTTGTGTGCATATATACAAATGCATATATACATACACAGGCAAGCACAGGGCTGGAAGCATGAGTAATAATATTAACTCAGGTTTCGTCCACAGAAGTTTTGCACTGTTCCACTGCAATGATGGCTAGTGAAAGATTCAGAAAAAAAAACAAGAGTTACTAAAGGCATAATCAGAAAGCAAGTAATTTGCCTTAGCAAGTTCCAGATCAGTATTTGACAAACCAAAAGTATGAAAAAAGCAATGCAGAATAATGCATCAATACAACCACTGTTGAGACTGTCATTAATAATATATACACCGTACTCTGTGAAATGGAATATCCTTCATTTCTTCTCTGTGATCCCTGGCATAGTCCCAAAGATAATAATCAAGTAAAACCGCATTGATCTTTTCACGCATGTCCTGACCCTTCTTCTCATAGAGCTCCAGCAGGTGCTTACAAATCAATGCACAACACCAAATAGAGCAACCACGGATCTCCACCTCCTGCTTATCTCCAGATTGGAAAATTGCTCCTGCAGGACACAAGAAACAGAAATTCAATTATGTCTGACAGACAGAAGCCCCAGAATGTCCCGCTTTTTCTCTTTTTATTCCTTTTAATTCTATCCTAGGACTGCAATTTTGACAGCTTACACTATCATCAACAACTATGTGGCTACACATTTTCTATTGAATGTTTCAAGTTTACCAACACATTTCTATAAATCTGTCTTAAATTCAGTTGAAAGGCTATTATATATTTGAAGAGAGTGGATTAAGAAAAGAATGTATTTTGGGGTTATACTACATATGACTATTTCTTTGCAGAGACAAAAAGGATACCTGAACACAAAGACTATGTATTTCTTGTGTATATTTTTAATTTTACTGCTTTAAAGATGATGAGAGATTAAATATACCATGTAGACAATTTATCTCTTCCATAAATCCAATGATGTGCCCATACAAATAATTCACATAAATGGCTCCTTTTACATATGCAGCCATTCTATTAAGATCCACAGACAACTGTGCTTTGTCTGTGTATCTGTATTTGTCTGTAATGTTAGAACTGGAAAACAGTCATTTTACAGCAGTAAAAGAATAAGCTTATGTTTTTATTCATTGAGGTTCATAGTATGTGTAGCAAAATGGAAAGATGGTTAAAAACTGAGATTCATTTCTCATCTTGTATGACTACTCATTAAAAACTATGGCATTTTTAAATATTATCTTGCTTGTGCTTATATAAACAGTAGTTTCTAGCAGTTCAGTACAGATATACAGGAATTCCCACACCCTACACCTTCTTTGAACTAAGGAAGAAATTGGTGCTTCTATTATCGAAATTTGAAAATCAAAACTACATTCCTGATAAGAGGTTTGGGGTTTTTTGTTGTTGTTGTTGTTGTTTTTGGCAACAGTGGCCCTTCTGAAACTCAGAAATCGAATGGCTCTTTAATCTCCCGTCATTGGTGTTTAATCCAATTTCATGTTTATTAAAAAAAGTTTAACATCTCATTTGAGATTATCATTGGAGAACAAGATCTCCCCTGTCACTCCTCTGCTACATAAGAACTCCTCATTCCTGGGGAGATAGGGGAGGGGAAAGACCAGGGAACCCTCATAGCAGCAAAACATTACACTTTAAAATTAGCTTTAGTTTGCACTATCAGAAAACACAATTGCACAGTATTATTAAGAGAGGTACAAACCTTCACATAGTTTTTGCATTAGTTCCTCAGAGTATTTCATTGCTTTTAAGTGAACAAGAACTTGAGGGATCCTGTAGTCAGCAAATATAGTCAGACTAGAAATGTCACCAAAGCAGCCATCTCCTTTGGCTTCTAATACACTCCAGGTATCAGCCACAAGTATTTGTGCTCGTTTGTAAAAGGTTACTTTTTTATTCTGATAAAGAAAAAATCCCAAATTATTTAAGTGCCTGAGAGATACCAATATCGAGAGGAAACTACAAATACAGAGAGACACATAGGGAGTTGCATTTTCTAGAAAAGGCAACTTTCTGACATACTGGTTAAGCAAATAGTTTAATTAACAAATTGGATAAAAGAACAACACTATGAACACCTTAAAATTAAGACACTACTAAACTACAAAGAAATATCATATGAAAACCTAAAAATTTTGAAATAAGAGAAACATACTACAAACTACTGCAATATAATAAAAAATTGCTTATGTTACACTTGTATAGCAGAACCCCTAAACGTTTGTTTATTTCTACTGGGCAAACATGCTAACTGGAGTACAGCAAAAAAATGTTTTCAGAAACCCTAATGTTCATCTAACCATGCAATACATGCATAAGCAGCATGTATTAGATCACACAACTGACATATTTTGTTAGTCATCTTACCCCTAATATTAGGGAAATAAAATTCTAGTGAAAACTATATTGAATGACACTGTAGTGTGTAGTTAAAGAGAAGGAAAAGGGAATTCATTTCAGTAAGCGGTATATTCACAAATTTGAGGGCTTTTTTAATATTATGAATGGTTCTATTTTTGCTGAATATTTTATTGCTGTGGCTAAACCTGCAAAAATTTGTATGCTTTTGTGATCACTCACAAAGGGAAAAGCTAAAGATAGGCTATGACCTGATAGATTTGAGGTTTTCACTCTATGAGAGAACAAAAAGTGTAAAAGTAAATCTGCATCTTTTAAAAAAATAGCTACAGGTAGGTTAAGGTTTCTTTATAGCTAAAATAGTTTTTCAGTTTTTCATAAAGCATGTGTACCAACATGACGTAACAGAAAATGACTATTCTAAAACAGAACATGGGGAGTCTATTCATCTCAAGATTTTCTCTACTACCCTCCTTCACTTTGTCACAATTTACAAATGACATTTTAAAAAATGATTTAATTTTATTCTATTGCCAAGATACTACAGACTATTCCAGAATTCCAGTGTATTTTTTGTCACTAAAGAGCAAAAACACTGAAAACAAGATGTCCTAGTACATTTCACAGAACAGTAGCTTCTGTAAACATTTTGAGAACTGTTTCTTTCTGTGGACTTCATTCCCTACTTGGCATAGACAGACAAACTTGCTTCTAGAGAATACTATCTTCTATGTTAAATAATAATATATTGTTTAAAATGTCACAACAGGAAACAAATAAATAATAGTCCACATTACATTATAGATCCTACAGCCCTGAAGCTAATGAAAAATAAAGGTTGCTCTTCTGAAGGCAGTAAGATTTTTCCAATAAAGAACTGCCATACAAAAACAGAGGATACAAGAATTCAAATGGAACTTTTTATCTCATGCAGAATTTAATTTGGAGGAAAAATACTATCTGGGAGTTTTTATCAAACACATGGATTTTTAGTATGTTTCAATTATCATTAATTTCTATGCTGCATACACCTTACGAAGTTCATGTGAAGTTCTGTTTATGAAAAACACTACTTAACATTTGTAATAAAGTTTTCCACCATTCAACAGAACAGCAATGAAAGCCTTAGGTGGATTTTGATACATCTAAAAGATAATATCACTTGTCCAAAAATGGAGTATTTTACCTGATGATACTACTACTAAACTGCTTTTTCAACATCCTCACTTTCCAGGAAAAACTAATAGAATGAGGACACTTGCATCTGTTCCTCACTACAATAAGCGAATAACAGGAGATTCAGACCTACTGATACGAAGAGAAAGAAGGAATACTGGCTTGGTAAAAGATCACAACAGCACAGCTAGTACAAAAAAAAAAAAAAAAAAACAGAGAATAAGTAGATCATTATTATTTTACATCCTCAGTCTCAGGTGACAAGGGGAAAAAAGGGGGGGGGGCATATATGGAGTGCCAATGACTGGAAGATCTGAAAGGACTCCATGGCATATGTATCAGGGCACAAAAATCCTGAAAATGCAAGCTTAACACAGTCTAAAATAACTTCTGCGAGGATTCAAGTTTAGTGTATCAAATATATAAAAAAAAGCACTTGAGTTTAAGACCATAGGAACCATTAAAAAAAAAAAACATACTAGTACAGTAAGTTTTTGGAGGGGTTTGTTTTTGGTTTGCAATTCACTTCTCAGAAGGAATGTAGCTAATTTAAATAAATACATTCAGTTAATACATAGTTTTGAGAAGTTGTGTATGTTTGGTAAAACATATGGCCAAGGAATTGTCTTAATTTTAGAAGTTATCCTGGGAGGTCAGAACATAGGTGAGGAAAGTTGTCAGAGACATGTAATTTTTAAACTGTAATAGTGTAAGTCTACTACAAATTTTATTTATCATATATATTTCTATTATTGAGAGTTCTTGAAGATCACCATTTTGTTTTTGTATTCCTTGCGTTGTTTTCAACTCCTTCCTAATCTTGTATAGAAAGCAAAGTCTTACTTACCGGATCTCAACCTGCTGCCAAAGAAATAATGTTGATAATATGATCACTATCACCCTGGCATTAGGTCCTGACACTGGCTTTGTTACAAGTAGGGTGTAAGAGTGGTTTATGTTATTTCATCACGTTCAAAATATACAGCTTGCTTTGTGAAAGCAGAGAAATGGCTTCCATAATGGTTGAAGAGCCTTTACTACTATGTCAATGCTTGCAGTCTGTGATAATTTTTGGAACAGCTTTTCATTTTGTAGTCTGCTGCTGCTCTTAGTGAGCCTTGCTTTATAAAGCACTTGGCACCATCTCATAAAAGACTTTATGTTAATAAATACAGCCACTATAAAGATAAGAAAAATATTCTATGCATCACTTAGAAAATATTTCGTTTTTGATCACACACACATGCAAAATCTTCAAAAGCTTTATTTCATATGTAAAAAAACCCCAGTGAATTAGATTAGAAGTTTCAAAGATTAATTAGCAATAACCTGTGATTGTTCATGTAGATACGATATGTTAACTCCACAGTAGGAGACATAGGAAAATAAAATTATGACACCTACTCAAAAGTAGATTTAAGCAGTAAGTACAATTAACTTGAAACCCCAGTGAACTGTGTTCCAGAGAGTTATCTTGAAAACACTGCACAAGCTATTAGTATAAGCTGTACTATCACTACAAAAAGGTCTTCCAGAGATAACGATGTAACAGATCAATACTATAGTAGATAGAACTGAATACCACAGTAGCTAGACTTATCGCTAACATGTAATAAAGAACGTATCTGTATAGACAAAACTGAACTCATGGAAGATACTATACACACAATTTCCCAGCAGCTTTCTTCTTTCAGGGAAACAGTTTCAAAAAGCTTCAGTGTACTGTAAACTTGGATAAAAGTACAATAATTTGGGTTTAGTTCTGATCTGTAGCTCTTCAAGCAATGTCTACTGAATCAACAATAGTCTGGATTAGCCATAGTTGTATATTTTCACAATTTTAGCGGAGCCTTATTTCCTTTATTAGCTGCAGAAAACTCAAGATAAAGTGGAGAGGAAGAAGATTAGAAACTGGTTTTGACTTTTCAGGCAAAAAAATACCTCAATTATGATGTATATGTAGTGGGTACAATGTGTTCCTGATCCAAGTGGGAACAGGACTGTATCATAATATATTGCAGCAACAACAGAACAAAGAAAACAGAGACAATACATGAAAGAAAGCAAGCAAGCTTTTTCTGGAAAAAAGTAACTCATAAGGAATACAAAACTGAATTTCAACAACTTAACTAAAACTGTTAACAAATTGTGTGGGTTTTTTTTTTAGAGATATGAAATCTATGATTGTACTTAATCTTAATAAAAAGAGTAGAGATTAGTCCAGAAGTCTTATCTATAAGAAAAAACATTTTTCATCCCCATCTTTACTACTAATAGCAACACATATTATTAAGAACATCAGTTCCAAAGTCTGATTTTCTTTATATTAGCTAGACCTCTTAGAGATAGAATCCCTTTACTGATTTGAGGTGAAGTGCTTATTTCCTTATTTCTCTTGAACTAAAACTATATTTTAAAGCTACAATGAGTAAGGAGTAAGTTCTTCGGATAAAAATTCAATGTTAGAACCAACTTACCTCAAATACAGCTTCATCTCTGTAAGAAGGGAAATTTTCCACTACTAAACATAGTAGTTTCTGAGCACTTTTTTCACTCATTTTAACACAGGTGAGGAAAGAGCCTCCAAACTTCTCCAACAGAACCGTTCCACTTTCATTCAGCACACGATGCCTCTCTTCAATCAAAGGCATGGGGACATCCGTGTCAGAGCGGAATACATGCTTAACTTGCTCAAGTGTCATGGTGGCATAATACGAGGCACTGGTAATAGGTATTCCTTTACAAAAGTAGAAATAAGATCTTTAGAATATAGTAGCACATCTGAAGAACTAAAGTAGTGACCTACTACAAATATTTTTTATGCATTTATTCTGCAACAAAGACTTGAAAAGTGTGCCAACTCTTAAGGTCAGCCAAGTGACTACACTCAAACTGTTGCTTCAAACTGGAGTATGTGTTTGTACAGAGTTCCCATCTATGCATAACTACTTCCAAGGGGTAACCACTGTACCTTCCTTTCTTTCAATGTGCATTTTTTCCTCCATCTGCTTAGTCCTCACAGCTTAGTGGGGTGTTTTCATGGCAAACTAAGCAAATATACCTGGCATATAGCTACTAATAATTCAGCATTTATAGAGTATCTTCACACAGACTTTCCCTGACTTTGCACGCAGACACAGAGGAACTGAATCAAAAATCCCACCTGTACCTACAAAGAGATTTTTCAGGCGCGAACTAGCCCGCGCCGTCGCGAGTGCCAGACTACCGTTTTCAGAAGCGCGGGACTCCCCAGACGCGCCGGAGCCGCCCGGGCGCCGCGGAGACCCCGCAGGAGCCGCCGCCGCCGCCGCCGCCCCGGGCCGCCCCCGCAAGCGGCGCCGCAGCCGCCGCTCACCGTCGTCGAGCGCCCTGTTGACGGCGGCGCAGAGGGACCAGTAGCCGCTGTAGCTCTTGCCCTTGTAGCGCACCAGGCACTTGCGGTCGTCCCGCTCGGACCAGAAGGAGAAGTTGAGCGTGTCGACCAGGAACACCCAGTTCACCGCCTCCTCGCTCGCCGCCCGCGGGTTCAGCTCGTGGAGGCTCTTCCAGCCCGCCACGCCGAACTCCGCCGCCGAGACTCTGTCGAACAGGGCCTCCGCCACGCTCCTGACGCCCTCCTCCTCCACGGAGACGTCCCTGCTGCGCTCCGCGATGAACCTGGCCGACTCCAGCGGCGACGGCAGCGCCTCCATCCTCCCCACGCGCCCTCCCGAGGCCGCCGCCGCGCAGGCGCCGCCGCGGAGCCGTGGGGGCGGCCCGCGCCGCCGCCGCCGCCGCGCGCCTTCCCTGCGTGCGCCGCGGCCCCGCGCATGCGCGGCTGCCCCCCACCCAACCCCACCCCCCCCCCGGGGGAGCGCTCGGCCCGGGCGGCGCCTGCCGCGCAGCGCAGCGCGCGCGCCCTCCCGGCCCGCGCCCGCCCCAAGGCGCCGCGAACGCGCAGCGCCGCTGCGCTACCGCACTCCCCGTCGCTCCGGCGCCTTTCCCTGCGCTATTTCCCCACGTAACTTACGGTCTCGCCTTTCTCCAGGAAGGGCCAATTCCACCCCTGCGTAGAGCTACCGGCACCCTCCTTCCCCTGGACAAAAGCAGTCGTTTCTTCTTTTTTCCTCCACCTCCTGGCTGCTTCCCACTACAAGGTAAGTACAGCTGTCTGTTATGACAGGAATTACCCAGACAGTGAAAGAGCTGAGAAGAGTAAAATGCTCCAGAACCAATAAAAACAGTGAAAGAATCCACTCTTACTCTGGATCCACCACATCCAGACATGGAAAGTTCTTTTGCATTTTTTAACTGTTTTTATTTAGGAAGTGAAATTAAAACTTATAAACTATAAATACAAATGCCAAAGTATTACATGAGATAGTCAGAGGTACTTTTATCTTTTTTAATTTCACAAATATTTCCTATGGAATTAAACATACAACAGGGAAATCAAACAAGTTTAAGTCTGTATACAATGAAAAACAAATTACAGAGTTAGATACTGTCATTTGCCAATTCTTAAGAATTTCTACTTCATACAAATGAAAGCTCTGAAAACTAGAACTCAATCGTTAATGGTACACCAACTGCCATTTCTAACAGTACTATTTGCATTAAGTAAGCTGTCTAGAATTAGGTGTACTTTACCTCTGTAACTCAGTGACATCACATTTTTTAAATATTTTATTTATATACTGTCACCAATATATATATGTACTGCAAAGAGGGCCGAACATTTGCAAAAAAATCAAATTTTACACAACATTTGCGTATTTTTGCTTTTTGCCAAATAGCAAAGCTGAGCTATTGTTTTCACACTGTTTCTTTAATTTACCAAGAACACTTAACTCTGTCTATGTCAAATAAGCAGAAGAGCAAGCTTAACAGCAACTTTCATTTATGCATCTTCTTGGGAAGGGGGGGAGGAGGAGGGTATATATTTTAGATATCACCTTATGCATATCTAAAAATAATGACCACCAAGAATAGGTTCACTAAATTTATTTAAAAATCATAAAACGTTTCTTACAAAAGAGCATTACATTCTGCACACTGCTCTTAAAGGATGCCAGGGACACATGGACTACCAGTATTCTCCCCCCTTCAAAAAAAATACAGTGTACATAAAGCAAGGTGTTCACAATAGTTACAGAAAACATTACAATTTACCACCAACAATGAATAAAAATAAAATCCACTCTCTCTGCTGCTGTTTCAAAATTTCAATGTTAGTCTCGCGCGCCCTTTCCCTCCCCCCAAATATTTGTAAGAACTAAAACATTACATCTGGTGGACAGCAAAGATTCCACTACACCTCAAATGCAGAACACCTATGAAGCAGAGGAATGTTGGCTTTTTAAACAGAAGCAGATAAAAAAAAAAAAAAGGGTGCAGGACTCCTTCAGTTCTTCACTAGTCTTAGAAAAACTTTCCAGAATACTGCTTCACACTATAAAAAAGAAAAAATAATCTTGCATTAGAATCCTTCAACATCTGCATACTGCTTCACACTATAAAAGAAAAAGAAAAAAGCATGTATTAGAATGATTGACCATACATCTTGCATCAATATTCACAATGACATTCTTAAAGATTAAATTATGAACTCCTAAAACGTTTAGGAGTAATTAATTTTTAAAGATAATGGCTAATAATTATAGGATGATTTTAAACACATTCAAGTATTAGTAGTCTAAAGCCAAACATTCAAGTTAGACATTAAAAATTGCTATGATAGCCAACATGTTAATAAAGCAAAATTAAGCAAAATAGATCTGAAGTTGTTAATATTTGGCAGAAAAGACAAAAAGTAATGCCAGCAAGGTGTGAAATGCTGCATTAACAGCACCAATCGATTTCAACTTGTCCTGTAGAGGCATGGCCTGTGCCATATGGCAGACTGTGATTTGTTGTCAATTTAGTTATCTAAAAACAACAAAATCACTAGTCTTCCACACAGAACTAGACCAACATCCACTGAAATCTTCTATATTTTCTACAGGCTCTATGTAATTTATTACAAGTAGTTTTTTGCAGCAGTTTTCACCAGAGAAATGAGAGGACTGCTCTCTGTTAAGGTGTCTTCCAGTAAGATTAGTTTTGAGGGTGTCTTCATTTTAGTTTGAATGGAGAACAGAAGAGAATCAAGGCAGAACTACCAACTGGAGAAGTTAGGTTCAAATAGTTACTTAAAACCTGCCTTCTAGAAGCTACATCACAGAGAAGAGCTTTAGAATGTAGTAGGGAAAAAAGCCTGTTTAAATTTGATACTAAGGACAGCATTAAGCTTCAACTTGCCTGTTCTGCAGTAAATACTGTGCATTTTGTATCTGGTCCTGTGTTCCCGTAATAGTTATTATCCGATCTTCTGAACCTTCTAATGGTTCATCAATTTTGATCGAAGCTCCTGACTCATGACGTATTTGTTTGATTCTCTGGCCTCCCTTTCCAATAATAGATCCAGCCAACTAGGGGACAAAACAAAGCATTCATTTTTTGATGCAACTTTCTCTGTAAAAGCAGTTACAGATGTCACAGTAGTGTTCAACTAGCTTCCATGAATTTAAGAATTTCAATGGAAACAGCCAAAAAACAACCTCTGCAATATTTATTGATAAACATAGGCAATACAAGGTTGGAAGAACAAGCTGCTCATTTGCACAAAAGCAGCTACATAGACCATTTCTATTATTCAATAATAACAATTAATGCAATTGTTCAGCGTGTCACTGAAGTCACAAAACGAACATGCTGAAGAGTAGACCTTGGGCAATTTAGAAATACTTATTTTATGTTAGAAGTACTTGTCAAGCACCCAAAATTATTACGATTTACTTATACAGTCTGAGCAAAGGCTGATTGTAAGCAAAATCAACTTACATCTTTGGGAATCGTTACTTGTGTTGTGATGATGGGTCCACCAAGATCTCCGTATGAACCACGGCCCCCTGCATAAGAATAGTCTGATTTAAACGTATGCATCAAGCCCTTCAGTGACTAAATAACAAAGTGCATGTAAAAATTCTGTATGAAAACTTACCATATCCAGAGCCACCCTCAAACTATAAGAGAAAGAGAGAAACAAAAATCCCTTAAATAGCAAATAGCCATGCTTCATTAACATGTTTTCATCTTAAGCACCACACTGTTACCTTTGAGTCTGTTTTAGGCAAATATCCCTACCTCCAAACCACCTTACTATAAATACAGAAGTGTCAAAGGCATTCTGAGGGGAGAGGACAAAGGTGGTGGTGGTAGCGATGGAGAAATCTCTTACACCTCTTATCCTGTCCTGTTAAAACTTCTAAGAATACAGCATCAAATAATATTAAGGATCCAGCCATACCAGCGTATCAGATTACCCTACTGGTAGTAGACAGTTCTTGACACTGGCCTACTGCTGACCTTCCAATAGCTAACATGCAAAGATCTGAGTTCAGCTTTATTAATACATCCCGTATAGCTTAGGAGATACGGAAACCTCAGTTTCCGGGGTCAGAAGGATTGCTCCATAAATTGTCAACACTTCTACTTCATCTGTATCTTGATGAAAAACCAATTCAATTCCAAAAATACCTTAGTAACTGATCTCTCCATAAAGATTATGCTACAATCCTCCTTTGTGCAAGGGACAATCATGACATACATTACTGCCATTCTGCTAAAACTACTGAACACCAAATCCAAATCACTGAAATGCAGCACTCCTAACTGCTTTTATTTCTAGAATTTGTAGACTGGTAATTGTTATCAAGTGCTTAATTTGTTTTAATGCCTTCTAAATGTACAAAACTCTGGGTTTTTTTTACCTTCTTATGGAAGTGGAAAATAAATGTGCACACTTTTCCAGAAGTCAACTTAAACAAAATCACTGAACTTCAGAATGCAGAACCTTGTGTGAATTACCTGTCTCAGAGACTGTAATAGACCAACTCTCCCTCCCCCTCACAACCTAAACCACCTTTTACCTTTTTGCAACAACATCAAAATGGAAGCTATTCAGACTAGAGTGTTCAGCTGATTATCTGTTTCTAAGCAACCTATATTGTGTAATCATGTTGCTTAGCAATAGAGATTGTAATACAGCATAATAGAACATGTACTGGAGTGCAAAATACAGGAGAATGAAGGCCACTGCTTAGGACTTAATTCAGAGGCTGATCAGAGGTGCACATTTTATAAAAAGACACAATTACTTCTGCTGATGTTTTGCATGGGGTTTCTTTTTGGGGCTTATCTGTTTTAATGAACATTTCTTTCTTTTATTTCACGGCTCTACTCCCCAGACTACAGAATAGCAAATGAATTTGACAGTAGATGACTGAAGTAATTACAGCTGCAGTGTTTATGTAAGCTAAGAACCGATGTTGAATATTCGGCAGCACTTCATCGTCTACATAGCATAAACATTTGACTACTCCCTTCAAACTTTCCTTCCTAAGACCCCTTAGGAGTAACGAATTTGATGATCACAAATCAGTACAATTAAATGCAATAGTTTAAAATAGAGATAAGTAATGCAGAATAGTTTATCCTCAACTATAAGCAAAGACCTATTTTTAAAGTTCCTTGTTTGTAACACGAGAAAACACAACATGAAGTTAACACAAAATAGATATCCCAAATGCACACACAGCACCACTGCTATTGAAAAAGAAAGGTTATGACAGTTACAACTTAGAACAGTAAAATGGGGTACATAAAGCAATACAACAGAAAAGCTCCTCTCTTCTGGCTATGCTGCTCCTTCTGTAACATAGGACACACTGTTAGGATATAAACTGCCAATACTCTGCATCAGAAGAACAGCCTTATGGATTTTCAATAGCTGCAAGCTGCCACTCACTAAACTCAAGCTCAGGCAATTCTAGTTATTACTAAACCAATTCAAGTAAGTTATTTTCTCAAAATCAACTATTAAAGTAGCCAAATAAAAGCATGAACACACTCACCAATTCTGGCGGCTGCATGTCATCACAGGCATCCACATGACACTGCATCATCTTCCAGGCACAACATGACATGAGAAAAAGAGGAAATGAATCCAAATTAAGTTCATCTCAAGGAGGTTTACAAGTAACTTTGCATTGCAAGCAAACACATACATACAGGAATATAAAAATATTTTCCTTAACACCTAATCCACTACAGAGACTCAAAAAGTATTTAACTCAGACCAGTGACAAGGTTTGTTCACTTCTACTTTCACTGTAGGAGTACACTAACTGATTAATTTCTTCCCTCTTTCTGTAGTGTAAACAGATTTTCCTCTTGCAAAGACTGCCAGACAAACAAGGGTAGGGCAAAGTTTTAATAGATTTTTTTCTCCAAAGACCTTAAGTGCTACAAAAATACCATTTACCAAAAGGTATTACCTATAGGTATTAAAATCTTTTATTTCTCAAGCTTTTTTTTTTTTTAAGAGCACTTCGAAAGACTAAAACAAATCATTATCTCTGTATCAACAGCAGGTCCAGTAGGAAGGACACAGGTTACCATATTTTTATTAATTCACTTCCATACACCTCATGCAGCAAAGAACTAGCTAGCAACCCACAATTAATTATGTTAACAATGTAATTTTAAAAAGTGGTATTTAGAATGTTTCCTTCACAACTCTAAAACAAGTGCTGTAAAGTCCACAGACAATATAAACATATAATTTGGAGAATCCACTTTAAGTTACTATGAATCCAAAAATCTATGCAGGATTAAAAAATAAATGTGTAAGACAGAACATGAACAGCACACTAAAATATAGAAGTTCACTGGTACTCTACAGACTCATTTGTGCTTGCTATTACTCGCACCTAACATGGAAACCAAATGAAACACTGGCTGAATAGGGCAAAAAATACAGTAAACAAGAACTGCATTAACTTTTAAATTTAATGAAAGACATATGCCACCCAAACTGACAGCAGCAAGTTCTTGTTAAAACTTTCCCTCATTTTTGAGGCACTAACCTAGAAGAGTGAAGTTTTGTTAATTTTTTCCTGTATTTAAACTCAAACATAGGAGTTGACAAATGTTTTTCCTTTACTAGTTTCTTACATACTTTTTAAATGTCAGATCACTTAAATACAAAATACATTCAGTATTCTTAATGTGCATACCTCTGTTGAAGTGTTTATACACATACATAAAGGTGCACGTATGTAAGAATATGTTAGAAGTATCAAGAACTGGGAAGCATTTGAATAAGCGAAGAAAAATTAGAAGTCTGGATATATACTCCACCTTGAACAGACATTCTAATTTACTTCTCAACTCAGATTTAAAAATACTTTGGAAACTCTAAGAATTGACCTTTTTAAAAAAAAAAAAAAGGATAAATGGCTTTTTATGCTTGTCCACTTTATATATTTGTGTTTATATATCTGAACACGCCTATGCCAACAGGTATTTAGAAACAGCAGGAATACACACAATCAGGTTTCCTCAACTATCAAAATATCTTTTATGGTTCACAGGCATTTGATCTAGAGTTGTTACAGCCTTAAACATATAGTTCCGTAATAGAGAAACAACAAATGCCTCTCCTTTAGGAAACAGCTTCAGAAAAGAGATTATAAACCAAGTGAACTCTTTTAACTAGTAGTGCCCAGGTACAACTGTAAACCAGACTAAGAGACAACTATTTTGTTATGTGGGGGACATTATAAGGATAAGGTGATTTTTTTTTTCAATTCAAAATTTTTCTTCCCATCTTAACATTTACCACACTGTCAATACCTCAGAAATTCCAGAAAATTCAAGGTTCAGCATCCAGTCTTGAACTACCGAATCTTTCTGCCTCTAGTGGAAAGGAGAACTAGCAGTAAGTGCGGATTTTTGTATGTTCAGTATCTAAGATCTCGATCTTGGTCTGAACAAAATCTTGTTTTTTTCAAAACACCTACATAAAATATGCGTTCCTACTCTTTGAAATCAGCCTTTCACACATATTGTATGTTTTGCTAGAGAATGTTTTCTATATGAAACGAATGCCAGCATTGGAAGACTTTATGTTTCTGGCATCACACTTAACAGTTTCAGCCTCACAATCCCTAAGAGAACTTCTCATCTGCTTCTATAACTAAGGATGCTGGGATTATGGCTACCTAAAACTAGACATTAAATGCAATCTATGTTGCGAAGCAGTCCTCAGTTTAGATAGGCTATGAAATTCTGTTACAGTGTTATCAAAAATGAAGAGCAATTCCACTGCAACAAGAAAAAATTGCATATTGGAACAGAGAAACGGGCAATGATAATTTACATACTTGCAGAAACTCATGTCAAGAAAGCCAAGATCAACCTGATACAAGTCAGGTTGGACAGAGTCCCCCAAAAATTAGAAATTTTAAGTCTTTCAATATTTCTGACAAGCTTCTGGTGCCCCAATTTTGACATTCCTTTAATACCTACTTCCAGTAAGTTTTCCTCCCAGACGGAGGCAAAGCGTAAAGCTTGTTTAGGTAGTCCAGTTCACAGCTCCTCTCCATCCCTTCCTCTTCCATCCACAAAAAAATATCGTCTCATCTGTCATTTTTAGTAAAGTGCCAAACAGTCAGAGGAGAAACAAAGATTGTTACTCCAGATCTTTAACTCCTTAATGCCTATGATTTCTATTCCCAAGAAAAAGGAGTCTAGTACAACAGCAGGTGACTACTAGAAAAAAGCATTTCAGAGTGTACAATGGAAGACTACCTTTAAAGCTTCCGTATCTTATGAAATTTGTTTCTTCTGCAGCAGTTAGCATTGACATTATTCAGTATATCCAATTCCACCAACTTATCAGTGGCCCTGATCACTGATTTCCAAAACATCTGGAATCACTTTTTTTTTTTTTTTTTTTTGCAAACACAGAAATTGGCAAAAAGATTTCAACAACTGGTTTGAAAAAGCAATAATCTGCCAGACCAACTGGAGATCTACAAAGATACTAGTCAAGTTTCCTAACAAAGAATTTAAGAGAAGATTCTTTTGATTTATTTTCTCCCAATTCCTATTTCTGACATCATTAAAACAACCCCTCCCCTCCCCCCAACCTAAAAGGTCAGTATAATTAAATCTACAAGGTAGAGCATAGCTAACTTTCTATACCACCGTTCATGGTAGGAGGAAAAGACAGACACTGGAGCAGATTGCACCCCACATACTCTTTATGCCCCAAGTGACTCTTCACACTCCAAACATTCCTCATCAGGAAAGATCATCTGTATGGACAAAACACTTTGATAACACCAAATTCTATCAGGTGCACACATGCCCCTTATTTAAATACATGGACTCAAGTTTCTTCAGAAAGTCCTAACTGTGTTCACTAAATAAAATAATTTGAATTTTCAATTCCTACCATGCCATCATAACGGTCTCCAGGTCTGCCCCTTCGGTCGTAAGACATAAGATCTCTAAAATGAGAAAAGCAGCAGCATGTCACTTGTGTTGTAAACTGGTTTGTATACTCCAAATTTTCATATTCATGACATACATAAAACTCAGAAATTCTGACTACTTTATCCAAGTTTGAAATGGCATTACAAAAAAAAAAAAAAAAAGAACTACCAACTCTAAGTACTAGTAGACTGCTACAGTACAGCAAATAATTCAATTAAAATACTTTCCGAAATAGGCTGGTGCAATAAACACTTGATCCTGCATAATCCCTACCAACATGAAAGTGTGAAATACAAACATGATTCAACAAATTCTATTTGAGTTTTGCACAATGTATTCATACAACAACTCACCCGCCACGAGGAGGTGGTGGAGGAGGAAGAGGAAGATTACGAGCTCTGCTGCCACCTCTGCCTCCACGACCTGGGGGAGGTGGTGGAGGTCCTCTGCGAGGGCTCATATCATCATAGTCTCTTCTTGATGGAGGCATAGGTCGTCCACCACGACCAGGAGGCATTCGATCAAAACCTCCTCTTCCACGCATTGGAAAGCCTACAGGACGTCCCCTTCTATCATCAAACATCATTGTGAAGCCACCATAGTCATACGTTTCATCATAGAAATTGGGATCGTAAGGCTGGGCCCGTCCTTTAATTGGAGACTAAAACAATCAAAACAAAAACCCTGCCTGAGTTAGCACTGACTGTTAACAGTTAGCCTGTTTTAATCAATATTAAACATAAATATGAAACTATATATTCTGGAAAATGTTATGACTCTTTATTTAACCCCGCTATCTAGAAAGGCTATCATTTTATCCAGAAAAAAAAAAAGCTGATATGCTTCCTATGATTTTCACTATGATAACGAACCTGCTGTTACTGATCAATAGGACTTAAATTTGCATCCCTTCTTCTCCAACTTTTATTTCGTATCTTAACAATATGCAAAGCACAAATAATGGCTTACTTGTACCAAAGCTTCCCTCTCCTGTAATGTGCATCCCAAATTCAAAACAAAGAATGGCAGATAATTGTCCAGCACCTTGTTACGCAGAAGTAAGAGGTACCAAATTCAAAATACACATGAAAAGACAGGATTTTCCATCCAAATCATCCCTTAACTTTCATGAAGGCCATTGAAAAAATAGAATAAACCTATTTAACACACGTTACCTCAGAGATAAGATCCAAGATAATCTTGATACATTCCACAACTCTATCTGGTTTTCCTCCAATAAGCACCACTCTGTCAGTGGAATGAGGACAACACTCTTGGAAGAGCTTAATGGTAGTCTGAGTGTTCTATGGAAGAAAAAGCTCAAGATTTTCAAATACAAGTATTTTAAACGACTTTATTATAAACTTACTGAAAACAAAAAGGGTAATAGACATTAAAATCATGTTTTTAAAAAATCAAAACTACCCTATTCAACTCAGTCATTTTAACTGTATGTTTGCTCCTGAGCTCTAACAAGAAAGTTAAGTTTAGCAGACTATCTTTTAAAGATCTACAATGACATCATTTTGTATGAAATGCTAGTAAAAAGGAGAAACTTAATTTCTTATCTTTCATTTTTGGCTCATCTATACTGTCATTCAATTAAGTATTAGCAAAAGAACAACATATCCATTGTGAGCCTGTGAGCTTCCAAGGTGTGTTATACTGCGTACACTGTAAAAACATACTCTGGAGGCAAAACAGTGATGTTGCTAGGATTATGCCTAATCATTTTACCTCCGCAATCCGCACAAAAATACAGCTTACACCTAAATTGATCTGAAATTGCCTTGACACAATGCCAGGGAAACGACAACACAACTCTCCAGATTCATGAAGACCACTCGCTTTTTAGAATATAACCTTATTCTTCCACTGATAGAAAATAATCATTCTCAAAGTGGAAAAAATTTTTGAATATTCTGCATTATAAAAAGATCGAACATTATCATCTTAGTTCATGGAGATACGACCACTCTAAACTGTTTTGCATGTCTTTCACACCAATATACCTGGTCTACCCCATAATTCATTCCAAAAAAGTGATGAATGCTGTTCTCATTAAATGAAATAAAATCTTTTCTTTATACAGATTGCTCTACTGCTCACGTGTTTAAAAACTTGGTGCAAAGTCCTCTATCACAAACAGACACTTTATTTCTGAGGGCTTGCAAGAAAGTTGTAATATGTAACCCACAGATTTTATCAGTACAGAAAAACCAGGTATGAAGTATGTTGTAAGGAATTACTTTACAGAAGATACCAACCCTTACTGCTTATGAACACAAAACACTAAGCTGTTCGTACATCAGAAGTCATATCTAAAAAGAATAGGAAACAGTACCTCTCTGAGTTCTTTGATTTTAGCACCCTTGACACCAATAATTCCTCCTGCCAGACTTTGGTGAATTAGAAGTCTTAATTCACAGTCGAAGTCACTGCCTTTGTAGTGTTGATACTGTAAGTAAGAGTCATGTAAACAAAGACTATTATTCCCAGAAAATATTTAAAATACTGTTTTTTTCTTCCCCAAACACCATGCTATGGACCTAATTTGTCGCTGAACTGTAATTCTGTATTTACTAAGACAGAATCACAACTACTTATGCACCTTGCCCCAAAGTGAAGTAATGTCAGATTAGCTTTCCTTCTTTCATCACACAGTGTGCCTTCTTAAATTTGTATAGAAAGTTATCAAATAGTGCAACACACTTTTTCTTTTAAACAAAGCCAAGGCAGCATACAAGGCAAGATTAAAGTACAGCTACATCAAAGTTGGGCCCCAAAAAGTCAGGAGACGGGTTATTTTAAAAGGGAGGACACGATTCTAAACACTGATTTAGTACGCAGAGACTGTCACCATCCCCTACAAAAAACAGAACGCCAAAATAGTTTGAGTGTTTCAGGTCTTTTTTAAAGAACAGGCTGTTTTTATTTTCTGATAGAATAAAATAGTATATAATCATTTTGTTTTAAAGGCTAAAGTTGTACCAATGAAGAAAAAACAAACCTAAAAGACATACCTCTTCTAAAGTAGGGATAATCTTCTTCAAGATTTCTCCAATTGTCTCTATATCTGCACTTATACTCAAGATGCTGTCAAAGGCCATAAGTGCCAGATAATACGCAGAAGGTAGAAAAGAAGAAGAAGAAGTAAGTTTTGTGTTCATAATCATGCACAAAAATCTAACAAGATTTACTACACAAAAGAACTTACAATTAATATTCCCCATTTAAAGTAAGCCTGTTAAATGAATTTACAACACATGCATCTTTGTTTATGCCCAATATATATGCATGATAACTTTAAGATTAGGTAGATCTTGCAGAGAGAGAAAGAGAAAGAGAGAATGGGCTTTGGAAGGGCTCAGATTAAGTGGGCAAGAAATTGACGCATAACTGAAAGTAGAAGTGAATATTCATGTTCCCCGCCACCACTAATTTAGGATACCCTCGCTATTACATTGGTAAAACTGGCACACCTTCTCGTAGAAAAAGTGGGGATATGCGAGTGGTGAACATTATATTTGGAGTAAGGTTATGAGACCAGTTAGAAATTAGATTACTAATGGGCTCCGCAAGAAAACAAATACAAATGCAAGACAAAAAAAAAACAACACAAATGAGAAGTGAAGTAAAGTGAACCAGAGAGTTAGCATTTCATCAGAAAATTATGAACAGGCAATGTTGGGGGGAGCAAGGTGGGCCACAAAGACAGAGCGAGAGACTATTTTGAAACAATTTGATTTACAATGCAGCGAATATGCAACACTTGAAGCTGTGCTCCTTCCATTGAAATAAAATTAGTGGATTGTTTGGGTGGGCAACTCACGTAAAAGTTCAGTGACAAAAAGACTTAATGGGGAAAATAAGACAGAAAACTTGAAAAAACAATACACCGTCTATAAGGGGATACTATTTAATTATATAAAAGGCAGGTAATAAAATACATTTCTCTCTTTCTAATCAGGCAGTGAGGCATAAACTGTTGGGACATACCGCTCGGGGCCACTGCTGTCTGGGACTGAAACACTGGCATTGTACTGCATTGGTCATTGGCGTTCGTGGATGTTGGCATTGGGCATGGGTATTCAATCGGAAGTTGTCAAGTATGGTACCCGTTTGGCAACGAGCACATTTTTGGGCATAGCCAACCAGGGTTTTCACATGGGCGTTCAGGGGCGGATGGGCCAACGTCATGGTGGGCAACGCAGGGGCAAGTCGATCCAGTACATGGGCAACGGAGATATATGGCCAAAAAAACAAGGAGAGGGAAAAGGGGGAAAAGCAATAAATTTTAATTTAATACAAACTATACTCATTACTCTCAATTAATGAAACAAGCTTAAGTTGTTCTGAAGACTAACACAATAACGGATTGCTACATCGACTGTGGCTTAACAGTATGGACCTTAAAAGTGAGTTACTTGATCTAACTAAACTACTTTTTACTTTTAACATACGATGTTTCAGTAGCAGGCTGGCTCATGAGGGTAGACACAAAACCTGTCGAGATCCATATGACAAAAGCCTTGGGCAAATCGGGAAAGTTCCAGAACAGTCTAAAATATCTGGACTTAAGTGATTTATTTATTTACTTAAAAAAAAAAAAAAAAAAAAGACGAAAACACTAGTTGCCGAAGTGAGTGAGTGTACGTATGATTCCTAACTATTTCATCTTAATCCTCAATTCTGGTTGCTATAGTTTATGAACTCAGTTGGAACCGATTGTGTAATGATATATTACCAAATATTGTGTTGAACAGATTACTGCTTGAAAAATTGCTGAAATCGTAGCTGATGTTAAGTACAGGAGTGTAAACAAATGGAATTTAAGAAGCACTGCCAAGTTTTATAAATACATAACATTAACGCTGAACATGTGTCTAATCACAAGAGTCAACCCACTATAAAGTGTGAATATGTAAATAAGTCATGACCATTTAGAAATGCTTCCAACTAATAGAATAAACGTATCTTTACTGTACTATACCCATATTTAAATCATGCAACCTTAACATTAATGTTTTTGTGCTTCATGTGCAAGCTGTTGAAGAAAGAACAGATGGACAGTTTTGTTTGTTTTTTAAGGAAGTTAAAAGAATTTCTCTTATTACTGGTTTAAGCCAGCCACCTGCAATGGTTTCAGTAGTACTGTAATAGATTCACACACGTGGGAAATGGTACAATTAAGGGTTTTAAGCTGTATCAATATTTCTAATTAAGATGTTAACTCACTTGAAGTGTGTAATTTAATGGAATCCTTTTAGAAAGCAAAGAGGTTTAATATAAACCTCTCCTCCTACATGACTCAAGCTGGGGTTTAATTAAAATACAAACTGAAAAACTAAGTTATCTATTCTAACAATCATTAAAAATGGCTTGTAACTAGACTATTGATGCCTAGAATTGAATTCCTCAATTTCTAGAAATGCACGCAATCAAGTTTTCAATGTAGTGCTCTGAAAGAATTGGTGTTAAATTAGTTCAAACTCATATATACTCACGTCTGTACGAAGTGCCTTAATATTTTTGCCACCTTTTCCAATCACTGCTCCAGCATTCTGAAAAACAGTTTTCAGAAGTTAACATTATGCCAACATGGTAGTCTATGCTTCTGAACTGAAAACTAAGAATGATGCATTTCTTTCTGCATTACCCCCTGCAATGCATTGTGCCAGGGGGAGAGGAAGTGTGTTGCTTGTGAAAGGTTCATATTAGATTAATAATAAACTGACATACTTTGTCACTGGAAAAAAAGGCTAACACAGCTCTTACCACTCAACACAGGAAAGAGAAAAATATATTCAGTTTTGCAACTTATATAGTTTTAATTCCAAATTTAAGTTGCTAGGCAATTCTGTCTGTGTTAAAACAATCTCATAGTTGGAATATGACTTTGGAAAACGTATCTTCTGGGATTTCACAGGCTGTGTAAGTGAATGATTTACCACTTTTTTTTGTTTCAAAATGTGTGCAAACTTCATTTTCCCACTCTGGATACTTCTTGATAATTTCAAGCATTGCTTCTGGATTATAGCTATGCATCTCAACTGACTGCACAGACCGGTACAGTCCGAGAAGGTTAAGGCCAATATAAACAGTCACTAACCTCACGTCTACAAAATCAACACGAACAAACTGCTAGATATTCAAGAACTGTAACCATATAACTGCATTTTTACTAAGTTATTTCAAGGACTGCGTGTTACTATGGCTTTTATTCTACTATGGCAGTTCATACATGATTCTAACAGCACATGAACGTCTTGCAACATTCCACATGATGTGAATATAGGTCAGAAATACCATGCAGAGTTAAGGTAACACTCCTTGTCCCAACACAAAAGACTGAATGACTTTCGATGCAGTAGAATCAAGTTCATCACCAACAATTATAAATACTTTCTAGTGATAATTTGAACTAGTCTATGAAGCTATTGCAACCCCTTAAGTGTTACTCCCACTTTTCTTTCAGTTGATACTTACAAATCGACTTACATGTCAGAAGAATTATTAAGATCCTGAAAAATTCATCTTAATTCTCACATTCAATTTACAATCATTAGCTGATCATTCTCTAAATTGCTTGCTTCCAGAGACTAATATAGTCGTTCCCCTCAAAATAACAATCTTCTCAAAACTATGAGAAACAGGTTATCATCTCTACTGCTCTGTTTTAAGCAAGATTTTTTAAATTGTAAAGTCCCATAGTCCATTAAAGACTTATCCTTGAAAAAAAAATAATTTAACACAATGCCGTTGGCAAGACACTGCTACCATTAATCCACAAATAATTATTCTTAATATGTTACATTAAAAAAAGCAAATGCTGTTTGTAAACATAAAATGCGTTTTCAGGTGTGTCACCACTGTCTTAAAAAAAAAAAAAAACCCTAAGCAGTAACAGGGTGATATAAAAAGACATACTTTACTCTGAAGCAGGATGCGTAATTCAACCATCTCATCTGTATTTCGAGATCTTTTGAAGGCCTGCTCTTCTTCCATATCTTCCGCAGGACGTTTGCCTGTAGACAGGTCCATAGTGGGGAAACAAACATTTTTTTAACTTTCTAAGTTTTAACAAAATGGAATGTATGTGAAGCTTATGTATTGTACTTCTAATAAAGCACTCTTTCCTATTAGCCCAAAACTAAGTTTTGACATTCACTCTGAGATGCTGTAATACAGCTTTTTTACTTCAACCTATATTAGTTATTGAAAACTCATTTAAAAACATCACCTAGGCGGTATTTCTTCTACAACTTACAATTGGAAAAAAATGTTCGAACCAAAAAAGCTCGAAAGTAGTTCTTCCAATACTGAAATACTGGTGAAATAATAGAAAAGCTTCATTTCAACACAGTATTCAAAAAGCTGGCACGAATAAACTTAATACCAATGCCTTTACTTCTCCACTAATTACATCCTTTAGGCTCTTAAAAGAAGTGAGTATTTAGAGCTATTTTACATATATCCACACCTGTAGTGTAATAACCACAATACATAAAACAGAATACAGCATGCCTAACAGTATTTTTCCATGATGACACTGTCCAAACAGGTACTGAATATTTAGCTATCAAACATTTTCAAACCCTTAGCTGTAACTTCAAGCTACTTATGGCATATCTAAAGTATCCCCAAAGAAAAATTATGTATTCATGATACAAAAGGATGTATAACCACATGGGATAATTAAAAATTGCAAGACTATATGCAAAATGCAAAACTGCTGCTGATACAAGCGTATCTGATGCAGTTAAAGCATTAAAAATATTTAGAAGCATTAAGATATCAAATGGTCATTCCAAAATGAAATAGTCATTTAAAAAATTTACCATTTGTCTCTGTGTTGGTAAAAGTCTCCTCCTGTTGTTCAGTCTCCATTACCTTTTATTCTTGGGTGGCAGATAAAACCTGTTGCAGAATAAAAAAGCTAGTACATGTATTTTGTGAAAAGGCAAACTCTGCATTGTAGTAAAAGGAAACAGCAAAAAGAAATGTCTGCTTCTAGAACTTACCGGTATTATATATCCTTGCAGAGCAAAACTCAAGTGTTTCTGGGCGGGATCAAAACCCAACAGCCTATTGCTTCAGGAGCCTGGAAAAACAGCATAGATCAATTGTGGCTCTGTTCATTTACAGCTCTGACTCTCACTATAGCAGAACGGGATTTGTCCTGAGCTCTTGCTGCAAAGCTTTTCTTTATAAAAGATAAAGCATAGCAAGGCCAAACACATGACTAAGAAGAGAAATAACAGTCAAACTTGCAGATAAAAAACTACAACCTGAATTATTCTACACAACTTGGTTTACAGTTATTTGCTAGCTTCATACATTCACATTTATCGAAAATGATATTTAAAGTGAGCAAGTACACAGTTCCTATTACAGTATGTTACATAAAGCATGTTTTGGATTTCCTTTTTTTTTTTTTATTTTTTTTATTTTTTTTTTAGGAGCACTGTTTTAATCTGCTCCAATTGTTTAAACAATTTAGACTAAAAAAGTGTGATAACCATCAGCACTAATTTTACAAATTCTTTATCAACTTACTAATAGACATTTTAGCGCACCTCCATTCAATCATAATAGGTGAACAAAAATTACACACAAGCATCTTTTAGAAAAATCCTGCTGAAAATACTGGAGTGGAATTACATATAATTCTCTCCACAGACGCACCAAGAATCTCAAAAGCATCTGAACTTTCCTCTGATTTTGTGAAAGAGTGAATTTGTGAATTTGTAAAAATTACTCGTAATTTTTAAGTCCATCTGAGAACACTTCTAAGTCACATTAGAATTCCCGGCAGAAGAAACAATTTGGCCTATTATTCTCTTCAAACACACATTTTCTACAGACAATACAGCCAAAGAATGACAGGCTCCTCCTCAACTTTGAATTTTATTGCCTTAAGTTCCAAGGCCTAAACAAAAGGTGAAAACTTGCTTGCAAATTCAAGAACAAAAATAAGATACATTAAGTTTTTTTAAATATTCTCTGAACCAGCTGTTAATTAACAGTTGCTCTGCTTGTGCATGCTAACAGAAGCCACTGCCGGTAGGCACGCACTCTCCCACAACCAGACGCTGCAGTGTGACTGCCTTCCCAGCACACACTGGTATTTCCAGATACCCGACGGGAGCTAACAGAAACGATCTGCTTTAAGCGTAGCTAAGTCTCAGACGTTGCCAAAACCGTATTTCAGGGGGGAAGCAGGGAGATCGCACAAGGTTCAAAGGTCTAGCCCTTTCAGACCGTGGTTATTCCATCTCTGACTCTCCCAATAAGCTTGGAGCTGAGGGGGAAGAAACAGAATACACTGTATCACGCTCACGCCCCTTCAAATACCCCTTAGTCATAGGAATTGAAGGTGCTCTCCGTTAGTTAATGCGCTCTGCTGTGTACATCGACTCTGCGGGGCTGGCTAACGCAATGGTTTCAAAAACCCCGGAAGGCTAAAGCGGCCACGGAAGGAGCAACGCGGCACCAACTCCCACAAGCTCGAGTAAAAGACTGGGAGACGTCGGCGCGGTCCCCGCTCCGCTCCCTCAGCGGCGCAGGGGTCCCGTGCCCCCACTGCAGGCCCGGCCCCTCGCGCGGCCTCGCCGCAGCCGCCCGGCGCGGCGGCGCCCCGCGGCGTGGGGGAAGCGCCGTTACATAACCCGCAGCCGTGCCTTCCCGGCGGCGGCCAGCAGAAATGGCGGCCGCTGTAATGGCGCCCGCCCGCTGCTGGGCGGAGCCGGGAGCGGAAAAGCCGCCAACACCACGCGGTCACAAGGAGACGTACCCCCCTCCGCCCGGGCAGACACAAAGGCGGCCCCAGCAGCCCTCGTCCGGGAGCCCGGGCGCGGCAGGCGGAGCGAAACGGTCCTGCCGCCCCGCGGGCTCCGTCGCCGCGCCGCCCAAAGGCCCCGACGCGGCGCCTCCCGGTTCGGCCTCCGCACAGGCCGCGGCCCCCAGCGCCCACCCTCCGCCGGCCATAATTCCCCGCGGCCCGCACACCCAGGCACGGCCCGCCACTCCTCCGTCCAACGCGCGCAGCCGCCTCCGCCGCGCTGCCCGGGCCGCCGCCAGGCAGCGAAACCCACCGCCCCCCTTCAGCGCGGGCGGCGCCGCTCCGGCCCGCAGGCTGCCCCAGGTGCGCAGCACTGGCTAGGGAGGTGGCGCTGGCAGCTGAGGCGCCCACACCTACCCGATTCCGCCGCCGCCTCGCCGGAAGGAGAGAGAAAAGGCCTCGGCCCCGCCACTGTCTCCACGAGGGCCCGCGGGCGCCACGGGCCGCAGCGGCTCCCGGCGGGCCGGTGCCCCCCAGCAGTGGCCGAGTCGGCCGCCACAGCGCCCAGGCCTCCCCCCGCCCGCCCCGTCCCCTCCCCTCCCCCCGCACGACGCCCCCTCCCTCGCCGCCGGCGTGTCCTCGCGGCCGCGCTCACCTGCGCCCGCCGCCGGCCCCGCCGCGTCTGCGAGAGAAAGGGCAGCGCCCCCACCCCCGCCGCGCACCGCTGCCAGCGCCCCCGCCGATTGGCCCGGCCGCCTCCCCCCGGAGCGGACCCGCCGCCGCCCCATTAGCTGAGGGAGCTGCCCATCAGGGCGGGGGGCGGACCCCACTCTGCCCCGCCCTCCGTGCGGGCCGCGGCCGGCCAGGCCCGAGCACCGCGACGGGACCAGCGGGGCGCGATGCGCGGCGCGGCGCACCGCCCGGGCCCGCCCGCGCGTCTCTTCTACCTGCCAGGAGGGAGCCGCGAGGAGGGCGGCGGCGGCGGCAACGACAGGAGCCGGCAAAGGGGAGCGAGAGCGGCTTCGGTCGCGGGAAGAGAAAATGGCGTCTGCGAAAACTCCGCCTCGCGCTGGCTGCCTAGCGCCGCGGGGCGGAGCTCTCGCGAGACTTTAAGGCGCGCGTTGCTCCGCGCCTCCCATTGGCCGTTGGGGCGCGCGGGGGTGGCGGGGGGGCTGCGCGCGGGAGGCACCTTCCCCCCCCTCCCAGCCCAACCGCCGGTGATGGGAGCGGGGCTGCGCGGTCGCGGCCGCAGGGGTAAGTGCGGGGCGGCTCGGCCGCTGGCGGGGCGGGGGGGGGGCCGTCACTCGTCCCCTGGGAGGGGCGGGGGCCCGCGGGGCGGTGTCCGGCCGCGCCCCCGGCGGGAAACCACCTGGGCAGCAGCGGCGGGACGGGCTGCGTTGATGAGCAGGAAGCGTTACTTCACCCCGAAGAAATTGTGCAGTTATTTTTTTTTTTTAAAAAAAAAGAACAGCATTTGGGAGAACTTTAAGGAAAGGCATCCCCCCCCCCTTACCTGCAGGTTTTAATGGCAGAAGGCAAGCCTTGTGTTTCTTAAGTATTCTTTTTTGGTGTGGTTTTACAGAGAAATCGAGCTCCCTGAGGTGCTCTGGCCTTTCATCTTAAGAGGATAATCAAATTCCAAGCATATACACCTTAAACGTGCTTAGTCACTCTAAAACTTAACAGCAGGCCAGACCTAACAGCAACCACTGATGTTCCTGAGGCAACGAGTGCTGAAGTTTCTTAGTACTGCAGTCAGAGGCCGAATTGGGTCTCCAGATAACACTGATATTTCAGGCTGACCTTCTCTTGTTGATCCTAAAGCTTTCATCCAGTTCCCATATAAAAATCACCTTTGTAGTACAAATGCTTACAATGCCCCAAGTTGTTTGTACTGTAAATGAGGCCTCCCATTTCTATTCATAGCAGTGCTAATGAGGTAGAAGAATAATTTAAAATGTCAATTTCCAAAGTAGAGTTACTGTTCACAGCAACACCCACAGAATCCTTCCCCCCCCCCAAAAAAAAAATCTGTTAAGGGCAGATTTTTTTTTCCTCTCTCCAACCACAGAAAAATAATTTCCCTTGTATACTCCCAATTAAATCAACAGAAAAGGTGAAGCCATCAAGAAGGTTTGCTTGTAGAAGTGTCAGTACTTTCCTGATACTCTGCAGTAAGAAAACTGCATAGGCTGTTTATGCTGACTAGAGTTTACTTGTTTAAATATTGGAAATACATGTTTATCATTTCAATGCTACAGATTTGCTTCTACATTGTTACTCTTAGAATGACTGAGCTGAATTGGGAGCAAATTTCTGTGTAACGCCAGTGAGAAGCATATCATAACTTTATCAATTGTCAGAAGAGTAAATATATATTTTTGGGTTTTCTTCTAGGGAATTCACTTTTTTAACTGAAAAGAAAATGTCTACATCAAACATTTCAGCAAGAGTGGAAACTTGGCTTTCATCCACATGGCATATTAAAGTTCCTATGACATGGCTGGAAGCATGTATTAATTGGATCCAGGAAGAAAATAGTGGTAGTAACTTAAGTCAAGCTCAGGTTAACAGGCAGGTGTTTGAGCAATGGCTTCTTACAGATCTAAGAGATTTAGAGTATCCAATTTTGCCTGAGTGCATCTTGGATGCCCCCAAAGGAGAATTGTCTGGCTTTTACTCAGTCCAGATTGATTCTCTAGTTGATGTAAGCCAACCAGCATATTCCCAGTTGCAGAAGCTAAGAGGAAAAAGTACAGTAAATGAAGAAGTAACAGCCAATACTCAGGCATTCCAAAAACCCTGGGAAGCAAAGCCTACTCGAATGCTGATGCTGCAGCTAACTGATGGGGTGCATCAAATTCAAGGCATGGAATATCAACCAGTTCCTGTCCTCCATACTAATCTTCCTCCAGGAACAAAAATCACTGTACAGGGTAATGTTGCATATCGTCTCGGAGTCCTTTTGCTTAAACCAGAAAATGTAAAATTGTTGGGTGGTGAAGTGGATGCTCTTCTAGAGGAGTATAGTCAGGAAAGAGTCCTTGCTAGATTGATTGGAGAAGCTGAGAACCCTAATCCTTTTGGACAAACTGAGCGTGAACAAGTTGTTCCAAGGCCTGCAGATGAATTAGGGCAAGTTCTGGGCCCCTCAGATGAAGAGCTTTTAGCCAGTCTTGAGGAAAATAATGAATTTACTTTAAACAATGGAACACCTTTAGAGAGTGGGTATTGCAGTAGAAACAATAATTTTAGCACAACCTCAAGTTCACACAATGGAAATGTTTTGCAAGAAGATTTTATAAGTTCTTTTCCTCATTCAGATGAACAAATTTCACATCCTGTAGACTATGCCGATGCCTTTTTAAATGACTTTCCTTTGGAAGATGACTTGCTTCTGGAAGAAGAGATCCAAAGAGAGCTGGAAGAAGTGCCACCGGTTGTCGGGAACAGAAACGTAGGTTTAGCTACTGAGAGACTTCCATATAGATCTACAAGATCATGTGATTCATCTTTGAATGGCATTTATGATACAGATGACAAGAATGAGAGAGATAAACCTGTAGAAGTTACCAGCAACCAAAAGACTTTTGGAAGAAGAGTATTTACTGGAGACGAAAATAGTACAAGTAATTCTTCACAGCATAATAGTATTCACCAGACCAGAAGTTCTGCAGATTTTTCTTTGAATAATGCTGCCAAAGAAGGGCGCAGTGATAAAGATCGATCTGAGAGCAGGCAAAAATCCGAGAACACTTCTGACAGCAGTCTGCTAAACAGTGAACCAGTATGTTTCTCAAAAACAGGCCTAGAGGCAGATCAGCAGAAACATTCTATACAAACCTTTCCTTGCAAAGTAGTAGGGGTGCAAGATCTTGATTTATTTTCTCCACCTTTCACTTACATTTCTGTTCTCCTTGCAAAAAAACCAGAAATTGTTACAATTCTGAAAGTCAAATGTTTTATTGTAACTCTTACTGGAAAGCTCACAAGCAGCAATGGGTCCTGGGGTATAAAAGCAAAAATTTCTGATGGTTCAGCTTATCTAGAAGTAGATTTTGCTGATGATATTCTGACAAGTTTGATTGGATTTTCAGTACCTGAAATGAATGTATTGAAAAAAGATCCTACTTCACATGCAAAGCTTAAGGAAGGTTTAGAAAAATGTCAAAGACACCTAATAGATCTCTGTTGTTTGATGACTATAGAGTTTAATCCTTTTCGGTCTAAAGCCACTGTATTAATTCTACAGGATACTGATGCAAAGCATCTAGAACAATTGAAGAAACGTTTATAGGAATAATGTGTGAAAACTGTAGAGTGTGGATTAGGAGCATTTCAGTCAAGATCTTCCCCAAGGGACTGTTAAAATTTAAAGTTCAGTGATTTTTCTCTCTTGAGGAAAAATAGTGGAAGAGTGAGAGGAGGAGAAGATGGGGAGGGGGAATGTAGTAGTTTGTTTCTTATGGTGAGCATATTTAAATAAACTTCAAACATGTTTGACTTAAGAAATTCATATATCACTTTTATTCTACAAAATTTTCCATGTTCCTGACTGCTGATTTGGAGTAGCAAATTTTGTCAGGAAATGGATAATAAAGAATAGCTAAGAATAGCTTATCCTTGCACTGGATGGTTACTAACCTGTTTTTTTAAAATGTAGTTATTAGAGACTGCCAGCCTCTTCTCAGAGGAAAGCCATTAAACAAAGAATTATTGTTTAGATGCAAAGTCACTTCTGAGTGTGCCAACTTGAAAATTTATATGCATAATTAGTGTTCAGGAACCTGAAGTGAAGGATCACCTTACTCTGAAAATTCAGGTGAGGAAAAAACATTGTATACTTCAATGGGATAAAGATCTATGTACTTGTTTTAAAAAAAAATCAAAATATTTTAAAATAATCATTCTTTTCCATTAATAAAAGATTACATGGGGCATCTTTGTCTTGTTAAAGCTAATAATTAACCTTATTAATTAGGTCATATTATTTACTAGTCTAGTCTCTTCACAGTGTAGTTGTGTACTTGATGTGCATCATATATCTTGTACATGTACATTGGCCTTAAGTTTGTGGGGTCTTTTAATTTCTGCTTTTAGAATATATTTTTAAGAAAGCTGATTGAAGTTTAAATGAAAACTGTGATGGAAGTTGTTAGCCCCTATCAAAGGAAAATATATACTTTATTGTGTTTAAAAATACCAGAAATGTATTGCTTGTTTCTTCTTTCTTTACTCTCTACTTTGTTTTTTTGAAAATAGAATTCAAAATCTTGTCTAGGGAGGAGGATGAATGGCAAGAGAATTCTGTGCAACACTGATATGACTTGCTAAGAATGTAAGATGGGTTACTGAAAGAGGGATTTTTCCAGTTGGACTGGTGGCTTCTTTCTTCTCTAAATAAATAATAGCTGCTAGGCCTTTGGAACCTGTTGTAAGAGCTTGTCATTATCACCTCTTGCTCAGCCCTGCCCCAGCCTCCCAAATGGGAGACACCCTTTGAGACTCCAAATGATTTAGGGAAAAACTAAAGTTAATTTAAGTAAGGTAAAAATGCTGGGGGTGAGTGAGAAAGCTTTGTAAGGCATATGCTTTTTTAGGCTTGGCTTCACACAGTTAAGAAATGCATGAATTCGGGTGTATTTTTCCTTCCTCTCCTCCCCCTTTCCTCCTTACTCTAAGGGAACCTGAGCAAACTATGACACTATGAGTCATCTTTGGGCTCTTTCTGCTTTCTGAGAAGTGTTTGGGATTGTGCATCATTTGGAACTATAACGGCAAAGGCTTTTGTCTTCATTTTTCATGAAACCTGTACTTGATCCTTGATTTCAAAAGGATCCTTGCTGGAGGATCCTTGATTTAAAAAAAAAAAAAAAAAAAAAAAAAAGAAAAAAAAGAAAAAAAGAATTGTTATGGAACTGACCAAGCTTCTCATCTCATGTAGTCTCTTCAGTAGGAAGTACAGCTAATTGTAAGCCTCTAGTGCAGTTTTATGAAACATCTTCATTTCTTGTATTATAAATCATGGAAATAGCTTAATTTCTATCAAAGTTTTGTGTTTACCCTGAAAAAGGGTGAGGAGATTTTAAAATTTCAGCCAAATTAATAGTATATGATTTTTATTCTACTTGTGTAAAGCAAGAGTAATGTTGTTCAAACCACCTGAATCGAGTTAAGTGTTGTCTTTATCTCAGCTGATCAAGTCACACTTGCCCCCTTTTTTTGAATGTATATGAAGGAATAGTCGTCTATGCTAAAGGAAGTTCATTTTTCACTGTCCTTCACTTTAAAGGCAGTGTGTTATTTTTCTAACTTTTCCTTATCCCCTCCTCCCCATTGTCCTTGTGTTCATTTTTAGAATGTTCTTCCTGGAAGGCTACTGCTGTGCATGTTCTCAAGTACAAACACCATAAATCTCAATACCGTTGAGCTGTTTAGTGCTTGACTTTGCACAATAACTACTTCAGTTTAATTTTCTGGCATATAATGATTCCATGTCCATATTTAAGCCTACAGAAGTAAGGAGAAGTACTACATAGTTTTGTAACTTTCAGAAGGGAAAAAGAATGAAATGAAGTGATTTTGAGAGCACAAACTCAGTTAAGGGCAGCATGTCACAGGGAGGAATCTATGACATCTATGATTGTATGTACCTAATTGAAGTTATTGGTTCATGGTTAATCGTCAGCTCTCAAAACCGAGATCTGTATTACTAGTCCAACAGTTTTGCTCTGCGTGCATGTATATTGCCTCTGTGTGCCAGGCAGTGGTGCATGTCTCAGTCTTTCCAATAATCAAAGAGTTTAAATTATGGTCCAAATTCAGGAAACAAGTTGTGTGATTTACAGATTCTGGAAATGATCAGAAATAAAGGTATAACCATGCTTCTGCGGGAGGGTGCAGCAGAATCCCTGTAAATGCTTCTGAAGCCAATTGCCATCGCAGCCCTGAACACATGTAGCCCTCTAGCAGAAAGCAGTCCCTGCTCTTCCCTTCTTCATGCTATTTCACACATCCACTTTTTCTTGCTAACAGCTTTTTTTTCAGCTGTCGAGTCCTACATCTGCAGTGTTTCTGTCTATTCAAATTCAGAAGCTATGTTCTTCAGGAATGTTTTCACATTAATGGAAAAATAACTGCATTCTTTCATTACTAATAACAGTGGAAACTTCTACCTAACTCACTTTTAGAATATGAAACCTATATTGTTGTCACATGAAGTCTTACGTGTTACTAATATAAGTGATGAAGTTTGGTCTTGCTAACTTTTTCAGCTGTTAAACTAAAAGTAATGCCTTGACTTTGACTGTGCCAGTTACCTGCCTCTAAAGATCTCATTTAAAACCTCCGTCACTAAGGCAAGGGAGTAGAAGGAAGGAGATTCTGTGAGAAGCTTTGCTGTGCCCTGCTTCCATTAAGGGTACTCACTCTTGGACTATACTACAAGGCAGTGGCTAGACCAAAGAATGTGGCAGGATTCCAAATAAACAAGGCTGCTGAGAACAGCTTGAGGAGTCAGCTAATCCTACTAGATAACAATTTGGCCACAGCAATGCCTGTGTTTGCAACCTAGCAGCTTCTTTCTTGTTGAATGAAGACAGCATTCTAAAGCAGCAGCAGCTAGTTGTAATAATATCATTTTAAAATATCACTTAGGAATATTAAAGGTAAAGGAGGATTTCCTAAGGATTTCCTAAGGTATTGGTACTTCTGTGAAAATTCTACTAGTATGGCCTGAAGTTAAGTGGAGAGTAGAACACTCAGATGAAATTGTAATAAAGTATTAATAGCTTTAATCTTTTCCTTGCAGGGAGAAAAGAGTGACATACCATAAAGTACTTTGGGGTTATCTGGTGTCAGGCAAACTTAAATGTATTTACCAGGGAAGAAAGGGCAAAACGAACTTTAAAAAGTAAATATTAATTTTGAATCTAATTCTCTGCATTATAGTCCTAGAAGAAACAGAATGCTAAGAATAACGATGGCAAAGATTAAGGGCAGCCTGACACTGAATTTTTTTTTCAGTCCAATGTAAGAAGTAGGTTTTTTATAAATTTTCTTCCTGAACAGCTATGTGTAGCAGATGCTTACATCAGTGTGTCACTTTTTTACTCCTTTGTCCTTAAGGATTTTTGCCTATTCACCCTGGGTTTTTTAACAGTGCAGAATTACAGTGTGTTCTGTCAGAATCTGTCCTCTTCCTGCTTTTTAGCCTCTTCTAAAGGCTGAACAAACCCAGTTCTCTGTCTCTCATGTGCTTCAGCCTGCTGAAGAGCCTGGCAGCCCTCTGCTGGACCTGTTACACTATGTCGTCATCTTTCTTCCCAAACTGGGCATGATACCCAACACGCAGTCTCATAAGTGCTGAATAAAGTTGAAGGATCAATTTTTTGGACCTGCTTGTTACTCTTCTAAATGCAGCATGGTACGTGTTTGGTCATCTTTGCTGCAAGAGCACATTACTGACTCAGGTTCAGCCTGTCCTTGAAGGCACACAGGTCTTATTCTGTAAAGCTGTTTTCTAATGAGTTAGCCCCCGGCCTATATTGTTGTGCGGGGTTATTCCCACATAGATGAAGGACTTTGCGTTTGCCTTTGTTTAACTTGATGAGATTTCTGTCAATCTTATCTCCAGCTTACCAAGGTCCATGTCCGCTAGGGTATTGACTGCTCCCCTACAAGTTTGGTACCTTTTCCATTGCTTTCACCTTACCCACATAGTCACAGTCAGTAATCTCAATGGAGAAGATAATCAGATTGGTCAGTCAGGATTTACCCTTGGTAAACCCATACTGGCTGTTCCCAGTCACCCTCCAGGGCTGTGTCTCATTAGATCCAAGCAGATCCCTAAATAAGCTGCCGTTTGTTCTCCTGAAGGTTGAGGGTTGTGATTTTATTCTTTCTTTTTCCAGAATTTTAGACTGCGAGTCGTGGTCACTTCAGCCAGACTGCCCTCGACCTTCCTATTTCAGTTCTTTTTGCTAGTCGCAGGTCCCACAGAGCATTTCCACTCATTGGCACGTGGACCACCTGCTTCTTTTATCTGTAAGTTTGGCATTTGTAAGTTATGTAGCAGAAGGACTTTATCATGGTTTCATACTATAATACAAGTCACTGTTAATATTGGCTTTAAAATACCCTTTACTGTGTTACATAATACTTTTTACTGTTTTACGGAATGAAGGGGGAAAATACTGTTTCACTGCAAAATGCTACTTAAAAAGCAATGGCAGTGTATAACCTATTGTTTTGTTGCAAAATGAATATAAAAATCTAACTTTTACACTATTTTTGTGGACAAAAAAAGGGGGGGAGAAAGAAAAGTTCTGTGAATATGAGTATGGGTAAGACAACCTTCCCAAATGTTACCTGCTTTGGGAATACAGTCTGGTTGGATGAACAACTGAGACACTCATAGAATGTATGAGTTACAGATATGAGGCCTTTCAGGAGAAGGATATTTCCCTATTTCTCTGAGGGGACCTCTCACCACAAGAGCATTGTGCCAGAGAAAAAGAAATCTGCCTCAGTTCTGTGACTGCTCCAAGAGCAGTAAGAATTAGAATCCAAGTGGCTGAAGGCATCTAGTTTTCAGCTAAATTAAGCATCTAATCTGTAGAGAAAGGTGGGAGCTTGGAGACATTCCGTATTTAACATTTCCTACTAGCATGGGCATCCCCCAATTTAGCTTTCTTTAAAAGCACCTAACTCTGCATTGACTCTGCAGAGAGCCTATACAGTTGACCTAGCTGGTTAAGTAGAGCACCTAGTATTGTTAAACAGCTTTGTGTTTGAGTCCTACTTTGGTAGTTTTAAATTTTGTCCTTGAATGAGAACAGCTTTTACTATAAGGAAAAAAAAACAGACAATTATTTCTGTGTAAGGGTCAAAGGTTTTCTTCAATGATGTTGATAATAATTAGAGAACAAAGTACAAGGAAATGGTAGGATTTACTGTAGCAGATGACAGCCTAATTTACTTTTGAAATACTGATAGAATCATAACCTTCAGAAAGCATTCTTTTGAATTAAAAATCTTAAAACATTAAGGTGAAAATATGCATACGTTCAAAGAATCTGTGATGCGAAAGTGGTTTATGATAATTAAAAGGAAGTATTCTATTCTACTAAGAGCGCTTAGCTAATGACTGTAATTACAAGCTGAATGCTTGCAACTGACTTTTCTGTACATAAGATGCTTTCATTTAGTATTTATAATTACAGTCCAATCATTTAACAAATCAGTACTATATATAAAAAGGGCAAGTATTATTGCTATTAAACCGTAAATCTGGCATTTATTGTAAAGAAAAACACAGCAGCCGCTGCACTGCTGACTCCTTAATCAGATGCTTAGAAAATTTGCCCCCTGGTACCAGCTGTTTGTGTAGTTGTCCTCATACTGTTTCTACAAACTAGAAAACACGTTGCCATTAAGTAGAAAGTGTAAATAAGGCTCTACTTATTCAAAACATTCCAAAAATCATTCAGTAGATATATTTGATGAAAACACATATGGATCCTTTTACTTACAGATAGAGGGCTTCTTCTTAAGTACAAAAATTAATGAAATTGAGCTGCCAGGACCTAAACTAACATACTGTGTAGAATATGTGCAGCAAGTGTCTAAACAAAATAAATGTTATACCTCTTAAAAGTGTGTGTTAAAGTATGCAAGAACATTGAAAGAGATCTTTACCTTTTATTTCACAAGTCACTAACAACACGTGGTTAGATACAAAGGTTCAGCTGACAGGCATCAACTTGTAAAATAATGTAATGAGAACACATATAATAGAGCAGGCAAAGCCAAAACAGGAGAAAAATAGATGCCTTATCTAAAGAGTCTGTTATCGTAAAAGGAAATTAAGTTGATGTGATCTGATTTGTTTTTAATAAATGTTAGCTTTTATCTGTAACCTTATTTTTTAATAATAGAACATGGGCTTTAATCCTACCTAGTGTAAAATAATGTAAAATAATTCTCAGCACTCTACTAAATCTGCTCTCTCTAGTATTGGTGCAGATAAATGACTAAGCATGAAGCAGAAACAGGTCTGGACTTTCTTTTATCACATGATATCAGTTAGGCTACTGTTGCTTCCCCAGCTGTATTTAAAATTCCTGATGCAATGATCTCTCTTCTATTTCTGTTATTCAAAAAACAGAACTGAGAAGTAGTTTGGTCTAATATCCTAGCAGAAGCCTTTATGAAGTTAATAATCAGTAAATTAGGTCCTGGCTACACAACCAAAAATTACAAAATGAAATAATTGTGTATACTCACAGCTACATATTAACTGTCTATTTAAGTCTACTAATCAATTTGAATAAACTGTAGCAAATGTACAAAATAAAACATGACTATGTTTTTATCCTTTGTTGTTTATTTTATATTCTTTAAATAGTAGGTTATTCTTGTGACACAGATTGTGGTATACTTCGACAGTATGCCATGTATTGATGCAGCTCTTAGAAAATGAATGTCTTGTGGACAGGAATAAGCTATTGCTACTACTTGTGTTGCTACTTCTTTGTGGAAGAAGGCTTTCTTTAAAAAATTTGTTTTCAGCTGCAGATACATGAAAATGTGTGATATGAAAAATATTAAGTACCCTTTCACAGTGTTTTGATAAACTGATTTAAATGCACAGCTTAACATTATTTATGAAAAACTCATTATTTTGTAAAATGAATAGTTCTGAATCTAAAAATCCAACCGTATGTCTTTAGTGTAATTTACCACTTTAGATCTTTCTGAGAAATACAGTCAGTTTATTCATGCTGTATTCTACCAGGGATGATTTCAAAATTCAAGAGAGGTATTCAGTGATGGAAATAAGCAAATCAAGATGGGTATATGTTCTAATATGTTGCCAGCTATGGTCTTGTTTTGGTCTAATATTGGGAAATTGTATGTATCTACTGCTGACAATTTTGAAAGAGTGAAAGATTGTTAGAGGGGGAGGATTTGTGAGTGAAAAAGAAAGGTGTGATTGGTAAGACTACCAGATGTCTTAAAGAAAGAATATTTAAATAAGATATTTATTTACTTCAGTGAAAAAATGGGAAAAAATAAGTAGACATTAAAAAGCAACATAAAAACATTTGATTAAGCATTGTTTGGTGACTTTAATTTGTTTTTGTAGAAAAATATATTTAAACTAATGTTGCTGAGCTAGGCAAGGAAGTAATGTTCTTCATAGATACAGTGTATCTGTGTTGAAATAGTGCTGTCTGCAGAACAATCAATAACAGAACTTTTATTGGACCCATTTGTGGTAGACTTTCATCCAAAATTAGTACTGTTTGATATCTCCCTAGTACTTGGACACTGTGTCAAAACTTTCAGGCTGCTGCGCTTTTGACAGTAGCATCCCGTCCAAGATGGGTCAGAAGTAAAAAATTGCATGTTTGTTTTAAGGAAGAAGCTTCTTTAAGGAAGACATTTCCATGTCTGGGCTAGCTTGAGGCTTTTGAGTTTCACTATCTGGATATGTTTGTTGTTTATGGCAGACAGATTCAGGGCAACTACTCTACCTGTGATGCAACTGACACAGATTGAAAAAAATCTGTGGATGTTGTATTATCAGTATAGAGATCCTTAGATTAGGATAATCTATACTGGTTTCCAGAAGCTGTGTAATAAGATCAGCTAATAAAGTAGTGTCCATGTTAGGAAAATAAATCAGTATAGCTCTGCTAAGTATAAAAAAATAAAGCCAAATCATGCCCCTAAATGCCTTAAGATTTAGTGGGAAATTGGCTGACTGGGAAAAAAAAAAAAAAAAAAAAAAAAAGCTGATCATTTTGTGCGGTAGACCCACATCTCTTTTAGATCAGTATAAGCCAGCATTACCATTGAGAAAAAAGCCATTAGACCTCTCCTGCCCTGTTTTCATGCTTGCACACTGTCTTCCTTGTGCTGGATTTAAAACTATAACATCATCATAATGCTGCCAGGTTAAGAACTATCTTCAACTGCTGTTGCTGTATTGGATTTTAGCTTGGATCACTTTTCTGAAGCACCAAGGAGGAAAGGGTGCATGGGTAGAAACAAGCAGGAGAGGTCATGGAGCTATATATGCTAGTTCAAAATATGTCTAACTACAGCCATAGACACAGTTCAGCCAAGGGATAGCAACAGGCATCTTTTGGACTACTCTGGAGGAAAGTAGGATGAAAATACGGGAAGAGGCCAAGTAAAAAACACAAGAGAAGGAAGCTAAGAAGTTCAGCTCTTGAATATAACAATGAAGAAAAAGCTTACTTTATCGTCTCCTCTGTGAAGGAAGTGATGGCTTTATTAGCAGTAGTAAAGAATAATAAGAAGAGAAAAGAAGGAAATTCAAAACTGCTGGGGACACTGAAAAAGAGTAGTTGATTGTAGAAATCCTTATTTAGTTTCAGGAGAAGCCAAAAAAGATCACATATATTTATACCAATTAAAAATGTCAGTGAAAGTATCAAAAATAATTAGAAGTTACTTAATTTAAGGAGATTTAGTGTGTACATTGTGTTTCTCGCTGGGATTTTCCTAGTTGAAAGGAAAGCACAGTGAAGCATTATTTTCACAAAAGTATATTCCACTGAACTTTAAATTCTCATTTATGAAAGCTTTAAAATATGGACTGTATGTCTGTGAATGAATGTACCAATATCATCTATACAATAATGTCTAAATCTCCCTGACCATATTACTGTATTTTTAAAATAGACTTGGATGATGGTGTAACTTTGTTTCCTGGCATAGCTTGGGAAGGTACAGAATGCAGCTATTACTAAGGCAAATGAAATTGTACGTTTTTTTTGTTTATTTGTTTGTTTTTTTGTTTGCCTCTCCTTCCTCACCCAAAGAAAACCCACAGTGTGTCTCAGTGTTTTTGGAACCCAGTTCTGCCCCTTCCTGTTGATTCACTGCATTAAATTCATATCACTAAGTACAGGCATTTCTCTGTTAGGTGCATACCTTCCTTCTACTTACTAATATCCTAATTCCTGTAAGTTGCATTTGTGAAGAACCAGCTGGTTCTATTAAGTAGGCTCCTTAAGCCATTAGAAAATAGACCAAATTTTGTAGCATTATATACAACTGTGAATACTGACTAGAGGGGAAAAAAGAGGGATTCTGCTCAATGCTGAGTTTTCCCCCGATGCTTTTTAAATGATGAATTTATCTGTTCTTCATTTTTCTAAGTATCTTCTCCAGCTGTGTGGTTATAATTCAGCAGCAACATGTACTGTCACTTCTGCATTAGTAAATACCTAGGACCTGCTGAGTAATTATGAAATAACCTCATAATGAAATGCAGCAAGGAGTTCTAATTAAAATTTAAAGTTGCCTAACAACTACTCTGCTTAAAATGAGAATTTTCTAACCATGTATCATAATGAGTTCTCAGAACAGATTACTAAAAATGTACAAATGATATGGTAACCAGAAAATGTGATTTTCCACACTTCCAGTGTTTGGAAAACGATTTGTAAACAAACTAATGTACCAAAAAAACCCACAAATATTAAGTAATGTTGCAATACTAGGGCAAGAACATTATTTTTTTTTAATGAATCTTTCAATTATAAACAAAAATATAAGAATTCAGTATTGTGCCCCTGAAAATGGCCATCGTTGGGGTATTGGGTAGCATGGGAATGTATAGTACTATTTCCTTGATAAATTATTTCAGCAGTTTCTAGTTCATGGACTTCTTAAGCCAGAGGTAGTACCTTTGCACTCAACAGTCCCCAAAAGAAATTAAAAAAAAAGCAAAAATAGGACAAGAGTTGCACCAGAGGGTTTTTCAATAAAAAATGTTGGCTAAAAATGTGGTGATTAGATACCATTTTTCATTCAGGGTTTGCTAAAGCTATATTTGCAGTACAAATATTTTGTTAGTCTATGTTACTTTTTTAGTGAAGGAGCTATCTCTTTCTAATACAACATGGACCTTATTCAGGATGCTGCCTGGTTTAAAAAAGATCATACGCTTCCAATCAGTCATAGAAGTATAGTTAATACCGTAGTCCGTTAATGTTCCCATATAAATTTTTTTCATAAGTCTTAAAAAAAAAAAAAAAAGCTAATTTATCCAAAAAGTAAAACCAACTAATTTAACCCACTAACTGACCACTTATAACTAATATTAGAGTAAGTATAATAATATGAATTAATACTTGTTTGAATACAGAATTCATAGCATTACTAAATAAAATAGTGGTAGTCTTCTTTGAAAGATCTTTTTGAGAACTGATAACTTCAATGATGCTAGAGAGTACCATTTTCTAGAAAATCTGTTAGATTAAAAAAACCCCCACAGAACTAGTTATATTACTGAAAACAATGCCTCAAACATGCAGATAACCTTACCAAGAACTTATCCTGTCTCCAGGATTTAATCCAGTTTCTCGCTTTCTTCTTGTTTATACTACTAATCCTTTTTTTTTCCCATATACTTCACAGATTTTGTTTCCTTAAACTGTAAGATTATTAGGATTTGTACCATTTTCTTATTACATATAACTACGGTGCCTAAGATCATTGGTCCTGCTCTCAGCTGAAGCGTCTAAATATATCATAATACAAAATATAAATTCTGTATTTCTAAACATAAAACCTATTGTTTTGCCTTTACTGCCCTCCAAAGCCTACTATTTCTATACAGGAAGACAAATAGAAAATATTCTTTCATCAGAAAATGCTGGTTTTTTCTGCCCTTTAGTTTACTGATCCTTAAGGCAACTAAGGCTGCTAGTTTCACAAAAGAGAGGTCACCAGAATGTGACACTTTTACATCATTGCTTCTTGCTGCAGGCATTTTGAGTGATGAACAAAAAGTGGGAGTGAAGGAGTGATTTTTATCCTAAGAAAGTGTGACTGTTTTTTTTTTTTTTTTTTTTAATATTTCAAATATTTTAAGACTTTTCTGCTTACCTTCTGATATTCAAGCCTAAGGGTACATATTCTCAAACTTCCCTCCATAGTCAGTGTATATGGTGGGGGTTGGCCATCTTGTTTTCTTTTTTTTATAAGACTTCAGGTAATCATGTAGCAGCAGGAGTGGGGGCAGTGCTGTCTTCTTACTCTAGTGTATTCCCTATATTTTTTAACATGCTTTTTTGATATCCGGTGAAAATGTACCCATATTTAATAAAAACAGTGCCTCTGAACCCTCTCCTTTTACAGGCTTTCTATTTTAACTGTACTGCCGTGCGTGCTGCCTCTTGAAACCAAGATGACTGACAAGGACTTTCCCTGTAACTGCGGTTACTGGCTGTCAGTGGCACTTGCATTTAGCACGCCAGCTAAGATGAGGGAAATTTTTCCTGCCCTACAGGCTGTAGAAGTCATCATCTCTGTGGAGAGAGATGGGCAATAACAGTGTGAGGTCTGAGTTTTCAGAAAATAGACAATAAGGGAATGGCAGAGGCTGGATGAAGTGAAAGCGTTAAAGGTGCAGCAAAACACATTTTTGTAAAGGAGTTGTCCAAGAGCAGAGGAAAAGCCTCAGTTTTTGGCTGCTGGGATGGAAGAATAAGAAGCAAAAGTTGGAGAGACACATAGGAGGGAGGCAAGAGTGCCTATCAGGTAGATAGAGAAGAAGAGACTGGGATTTGTGAAAGAGAGGAAAGGGCAGGAAACATAAAGTAAGAAATTTGAACAGCTGTGGGAAAAGTTGGAGCATGCACTGTAAGGTGACGATGAAAGTCGGGATACTGGAAAATTACCCAGCTGGGAGAAAAGAAGCTTGATGGTATGGCAGAAAGGGACAGGCAGCCAGGTTGGGAGTATAGTGCCTCTGAGCCCAGAAAGGTGAGAGTTGGGATCGTATGCACTAGTATTTCTAAAATATACTTTCAGTTACTGGGCAAAATAGCATGTTTTTTCCATCATCTTGTTCTGAGAAATGACTCAACCATTTCTACTAAAATTTCTCTCAGTTTTGTCTAAGGCAGGAATCCAGCATGATGCTTGAATGGTTAAAATCTGATTCAAAATGATCTTGGCAAAACGGATACATGACTTAAAAAAAAAATAAAAAGAAAAGGAGAGGGTGAAGCTCAGTGGGAACAAGTACAAGATATTACACTATTACACTTGAGGAGGACCAATCAACTGCACAAATTACGTATGGGCTGTAATTGGTTAGATAGCAGTTTTGCAGTTTTTCAGGAAAAGATTTATTGGACCTAACAGATCACAGGATGAGTGAGGCTCAGCCTCATGTGACTGTGAAAAAGACAAACATTAGGCAGGGAAGTGTAAAAAGGAATCGAACCAGAAAGGTACATGAACTAATTCTCCTCTGGTCTGCACTGGCAAATCTGTGCAGATTTCCTGGGTTTAGTTTTAGGAACTGCGCTTTGGGGAAGATGTGAACCAAATGCTGGAAGTCCAAAGAAGCAGCAAGAATGTTTGTCAGCTGAGAAAACATGTCCTGTGAGGAAAGGTTGAAAGATATTAGGTTGCTTACCTGCAAGAGGACTTAAGGGAGGAACAAGGAAACATGGTAGCCTTCAAATAGGCATAAGGCTATTACAGAGAGGATAATCTGTGCTCTATATTGACAGTAGGACAAGAAGTAACAGACTAAAATTGCTGCAGAAAAGATTCAAGTTAGACCTTAGAAAAACTTACTAATGGTACTACTCTCAGAGACCTGGAACAGGTTGCCTGGGGAGGTTGTGGGACTCCGTAATCAGGAGGCTTTTAGGACCGCATCAGTCAGGAATAACCTGAGGATAGTTACTATGTTTGAGGCTAGGGAGTAGAACTAAATAATTTTCACTCCCTTTAGATGTGTTTTTCTATGGTTGTAAAATTATGTGCAACTGAAAAGTATTCTTAGATTAAAATGCAGAATGTTTAAGAATATGAATACTTGATATGTTCTTAAAGCTACATATTCCAGAGTTCCCAGAGGTGAATACAGCTATACTTTTTTTTTTTTCCTTCAGGTAGTTTGCCTAAAAGGCTTGTTTTTATTCTAATAAAAGCAAAGCATCACCTACAAATGTGTTATCTTCTCTGCCTCTCTACTGCTGTACTCTCTCCTTCTCTATCTGTCAGTTCCAATAGTTAAAGTAGTTTTTCTTGTACAGATCTATCTATACTAGGAAACACTTGTCGCTCAGCCATTATACCTCTTCAGACATAGCAGACCTCTCTGGTATAAATCTGCCTTATCTGGGTAATTCTAACTTCAGGATTGCAACTGTTACTATAGTTAGCAAGAAGTGCTAAAGAAGATAATGGTCATTTTACCCAAATAGAAAACTTTTCTGAGGTCAGGTACTGAATCTCTAAAGAAGCAAATTGCCAAACTCTGATTATCACAATCTGATCTGAGAAATCTATATATTATATTTTGCAAATGTTGTTTATTTAATAAATTGTTTTTAAAACTTAGTGGAAAAGCGCTTTTATAAACCACATCAGGCTATGACATCAAGACTGAAAACTTGCTTAGCAGAATTCCTCTTGCCTCTTTAAAGTGAAGTTTATTCCTGCTTAAGATTCCCATGTTAATGCTAAGTAACTGTGCTGACCTACTTCCCTTCTCAGTTTTACTAATATAAATCAGATTGAAATCTATCACAGACTGTGAAATTATGCTGCTGAAACAGAGTTTGAGAGGAAAATCACATAGGATGGCTTTCCCTACTTTGTATCAGATTTGTTGGGAAGGGTATTGGGAAAGAACCAGAGAGGGGAGTCTTTAGAAGGAGTTACAGCCAAAGACAACCATTTTCTCAGCATCCCACTTTCTCGTTACATGGTGGTGCTGTAGCTCCAGGTAAGTTGATGACATTTGTTGTAGCAGCCGGGCAAGCATGCTCCCTGCTGCGGGGTGTTCAGCAGGGTGGGCATGTCAGGAGGGGCAGTCCTCACCTAGCAGCAACGTGCTGCTCCAGAGCTGCAGGACGTTATAGCCTATTTGTCACTCCTTCCCAGATTTCAATGAAATAGCTTGTGAGCTGTGTACCACCTGGCCTAGGTGTGGAGAGGTCCTGTTCTTTTTAGGATTGGGTTACCTAGCTCAGCTGATCTAAACCTTCAGTGAGCCCTGCATCTGTACTGGGATTACTAGCACATAAAATAGGCTGGCTCTGACTAATCACTCCTTTTCAAGATACTAATCCTTTAAAATCGCTGTACGCTATCTATGTTAGTATATGTAATATGTTTATTAAAAACATGTCTTTGTAAAAATATTTATATTATACATATGTACAGGTGCATCTATATAAAAAATAGCTTATATGTAAAAACGGTTAGCTTTCTCCCTCTGTGACTGTCTCAATAAGGTCAGTGTTAGGGCTATTTTAAAATAATCCCAGGTATTGCTGAAAACCAGTAAATGTATCCATGCTGACCTTGCTGTTCTGGCATCTAAATAACACATTCAAATCAGTATTTAGAGGAGCAGTAGATATTTAACATTTACACTGAATTACTGCAGTTAATATTGTTAATACAGTTCTCAGAAAGAGGCAGGTTTCTCTAATCATGTTTTAAAGCAGAGCATTTAAGCAATGAGTATATTAGCTGTATTAAAGTGTTACAAGTAGTACTGCTGTCATTAAAAACCTAAGCTGATATTTCCAGTTCTCCCATTTTCTCTGTACAGATCCTTTTTATGCTGAAACAGATTTCTATGATTCTATGATTCAATTCTTTGTGGCCTTGTAGGCAACAAAGTAGATTTGCCAGTACAAAAGTAGAGCAGTTGTTGCTGAATCAACGCTCTAATTTAGTTTTGGTATAGCATAAAATATATATTGAGGTAAGTGTAAAAACAGCTTGCACTTCCCTAATACATTTTATCAGAGTGCCTGAAAAAGCTGTGTAAAAGTATTTCAATTTATTAGGAAACTCTCTGTAACCTTATACTGTAATACTGTACTATCATTTGCTTCTATTTTGAGATGACCAAGAGTACTGTCTTCAAACATATTTAAATTTCTTTCTTGGTATTTATGGAATTAACTTTAAAAAAATGTTCTTATTTCAATAAAGCTTTGAAGCATTGCACAGAATCAACTTTTGCTCCAGAGTAGTTTTTTCTCATATTGTTTCTTTTAATGCAGCTATTGCAATTAAGAAAAACAGTCCTTAGAGAAGAAGTCTGGAGCATATATGTAATAGTTTCAATTCATATACTTGCTGTATACTTGCCGTAATGGGTGGAGCTAAAAGTATGCCTATCTTTTTTCTCTCCAGCTACAGTACATTACCTATTTTCGTGTGGAGTGTACTAAAAAAATTCTATCTTGATTTAAATAAGGTCTTTCCATTTAAGTCTGTCCATTTCCTATTACAAAAAAAAAATGCTTATTAAAGTAAATTTCACAGTAGCTGAGGCAACCACAGAGTGAGTAGTCAGAAGAGAACAGTCACTAGATTCTTGTGCCACAGGAAATAGAGGAAATGTTCTTTTCTGCTCCTGAAGATGGAGATTTATTAGACCTTTTAGCAAATAATTGGTTTTACAATACATTACCAGGAATTAGTGAGATTGGTTATGTCCCTAATTATGTTTTTTTTAAAATGTCCTTAGTCTACTTTGAAAAATTTTGAAGTGGACCTTTATTATAGTTACAAAATTGTATAAAAGAGAGCTTGCCCTCTTAAAATGAGGGTCACAGGTGGAATGTAGCAAGGCTAATATGAAAGGTAATGGAAAAATCCAGTACTTGTGTTCGCTACTTAAATGACATGGTTGGCTAAATGGATTTCTCTACTTCTTAGGAGTGTGCTTCCACATTAGTCTAGCAGCAATTAGAGAGGAGAGGTTGTGCTGCAAATTGGCTCCGTGAACCATGTAGTTCATCTTTTTATTGTGTAAAACATAAAAAATTGCTCCTAATCAATCCACTTCAACTTTCAGTCTAAAAATTATTTATCATCCCTTTCAGCCTAGAGCACTTCTAAAATGTTTTCCTGAAATTAACTAAAAGGAGATGGTATTTGTATCAATAAGCAGATTGTGGTTATGTGAGGTAAATCTTACTGTGGTAGCAACAAAGAGACTACATTATTACTGAAGAGTTCTTAACAAATTGATTAATGCTTTTACAATAATTAGTCCACATTTCAGATGAAATAGCGCTCTCTTATTTAACAAATGAATGATGCATCGCTTGAAGACCATAATACTAAAATAGCTCATATTTTGAAAAAGAAAATTATTTTGAACTTTCCTTGTCAACAGGTGTTAAGTCGCTTATTAAATAGAGCTTGACTCCTTCTCTTTAACATTTGTCACCTTTGAGACCTTCAGGGTGACTTCTGCTTTTGTGGACAATAATATTTTGGATTGTGGCTTAATGATAGTAATAGTTCCCACAACTTGACAGAATTATTGTGATTAGACGATACGACTGGGAGTCAGGAAATGTGATTTCTACAGCTACCAGTATGACACTAGGAAATTATTTAAGCTCTGTTGTATTTTTTGTAATATATCAGGCATGTTCATGACTGATGTATTGCAAGACTTATTTATACTTGAAATCTTTGGATAAAAAAGGCTCTAGAAAATACTGTTATCTGAACGGATATTTTGAGTCCCATCTTGTAATCCTCTGGAAAGCAAAACTGTAATGTAAAGTATTGATTGTTAGAACTGGTCAAAGACGACAATTCAATTTAATTGTAGCATTCAAGCTTTTGAAATTTTTGTTCTATATTGGAGTGAAAACAAAACCTTTAAAGCATTTTCATAAGTAAAATTGCATCGAAATATCCATTTCTAGATAAAATATGCAGGTTTTCAATTTTATTTTTTGACCAAAAAAACTATGTGGCCTGGGATACTACAAACCCTTCCAGTCAAAAACTTTGTACAACGTGGTAAGTCTCTTTCATAAGTTGCAGCTTGGACAAACAGGATATTTTCACAAAAATGTGCTTTGAAAGTGTTACTACCTGATTTAGTGATCACTGATTAAAGGAAAGAATGTCCTACTTCTGATGTACCTGCACACGTTCCCATAAAAAGGTATCATCTAATGTGATTCAGCTATGGCCTCTGTATCTGTTATTAATTTTGGCTGAGAGCAGTTACACAACCAATATATTATTTTCAAAATGTCATAATATTCCTATTTGTGTGCCATAAAAATATTTAAAATTAAAATTTCTATTTAGGTAAGTTAGAGGCCTCTGTAATTGCAAAATAAGTTTTTAAAATAGTTTTAAAATAAGTACTTTAATATAATCATTCTATACAGTGTATGTCAAAATTGTACGTATGGACTTTAATGACTACAGAAGGTTATTGTGTTCTTTGCACCGGAGAACTGAGCAGTGAGGAAGTGAATGGGTTCTATTCTGTCTGACTTGTAAATCAATAGAGGCAACCAAAATTCACATTTCAGTTGCAGGCTTTGTTTTGCTAACAGCATGCAAGTCAGAGAAAAAACAAATTCATAGCTTCGAGGTTGAATTTTTAAGTTCCTCAGTCTGGAAGTCTGTGAGACCCAGTAGGAAAAAAATGTCCTGTAATTTTTATAGGGTAGATTTCTGATTATAATTGAGTTTTTTTCATGGGGGGTTAGTCTTTTCAGGTGAAGATGTCCTGGAACAATAACAGGAATTTGTACATGTTTCCAAATATATCCTCACAGACAGTGAAACATGTTTTGGGAAAGAAAACAGATTCTAATCTCTGGAGCCCTCGAATCTCATATTGGTACGAGTTGTCATTAGTGCTTTAGAGGGTTCCCAAAGATTGGCTGTGGTCAGAGAATGTGCCTGTCTGGTTTTCCAGAACTCCAGGAAAAAGCTTTGTGGACTGACCATTCAATCATGATTTAAAAGAATTATCAGGCTACTTGAATGAATCACAACCTCTAAATTTGTGTCACAAACATGAGGTTAGAAATATTGTTTGTTGTCCTTTAACTAGTGCAGGTGCAGTTCCAAATAGGTTACCATATTGCCTGTGACAATGAGAAAGGATTTTTCAAAGATATTCGGGAAAGAGTAGTATTGATGAGTGCAGATAAATAGTTGGCTGGAGTGTAAACGTGATTTGAAATATTAGGAGTAGAGCACTATTAAAATTACTGACACTAGGGTAAAAAAAAATGCAACCTATGTCATGCTGGACCTCTTTATTATGACCTAGCTCAGGGCAAGGAACTAGGTAAGTAGGTGAAAATGGAATTTAATGCCAATGTAACGGGAACTTTGAAGAATCCTGTTAGATCTCTTGAAGCTCATGTTAGACAGAGATATAGACTTAGTTTGATTGCTACCACATTTATCAGTACATAAATGCAAATCTGTGTATGTAAAAACTTGAAAATATGTAGGTGTATATATCTGTATATAAATACAGGTTTTGTTTCATAGAGACCTGGTCTTAGCTTAATAATACTGAGTAAAGAAAATCAATATTTTTTTCATGCACTTTAATAAACTGTGCTTGAAACCCACAAAAAGTCTTAGCAATACTCTGTTCCCTCAAAGTTCAGGAAAATCAAGTCCCTGACAGAGCAGAGTTCAGAAAGGATCACATTTCCCGCTCTCTTGCTTATACAGAGGAAAGGGGGAGAAGCAGATCAGTGAATCTACTCTTAGGAAATGAGTACTCAAAATAATTAAGTCAACATACTTTTATTAGAAAAGTTGTGTGTCTCAAATTTTTTGTGAGCTATTCTTATACTCAAATGAAGGTAAATAATTCTTCTGTTGATGACTAGGCAGCAGAAGTTTCTGATAGGTCTTTGATAAAGAATTGAGATACTGATTAAATTTTAGTCCTTCAAGGTCTTGTTATGGTTTACTTTATCAATATGTGCCCAATATAATTTATCTGACTACTCGCAATTGCTTATGTTTTGTGAGAATAATGCTGCCTAGAATACTTTAAATAGTTTATGAACAGCAGGGAGTCAAAATGAATTTTTTAGACATTCTTAACAAATTAAAATTTGTACTGTTACTGAGATTAGATAGAAAGGAAGTACACAAGACTTGCCTTTAAAATATCAACAAAATCTCAATTAGTTTGTATGCTGATGATCTGACTGCTGCTGACAGCATAAGGACAACATAAGGTCAATGAATTCAGAATGTTCATTTAACATTACTGCTTTTTTATTGGGAATTTTTAGTTTGGTATAAGAAATCACTCAATTTCCACAGCGGTGAAAATGCTTCATTTTAGAGGAAATATGAACATTCAAGAATTACCACTGTAACTAGTACAGTGCTGATGAAGTACCTACATGGGGATACCGCGTAGGGATAACCTACAGAGTTTATTTTTAGGTTTTTGAATTTGGGGGGTTTTACATTTTAGGTTCAGTGCCCCTCACAGGGAGATACTTAGGAATTCTTTGCCAGAAATCAGCCAACCCTCAGCAAACTCCAGGGAGTATGGAACGAGGCACTGGACTTTGGACTAGTGTTCAATGACTTAGAGACTAGCTAATGAGAATGAGAAAGTGCAGTGGTTGGAATGTGACCATGTTGGTCTCTGTACAAATTATTAGAATAAATACGGCCTAAAACAACGTCATGATCTTCCGATATTGTGTCATTCTCAGTGTGGGTTTAGGTACTTAAAGTGTAACAGTGGAGCATGTGTGCAACAGGTTAACATATGAATGAATAGTTACTGTGAGAAGACACAGCATGATGCCTTCCAGAAAAAGGCCCTGTGCTCCAGCACCTGAGGGCAGATAATGGAAATATCAGATACCACATTAATGAAAAAAGTCTGTAATACCATGATGAGGCAGACTAAATGCACAATTACTGTCAGACTACTCCTTCCCACCTGCTGTTCTGGGGGAGAGATGACAGACAAGTGAGATCCTGTGAGTCAGGCTCAGAGGAGCACCCAGTAAAGCTTACACCATGCTGGGGGTATGCTATAGACCCGCTGCTCAGGGTGAGGAAGTGAATAAAGGTTTCTTTAAACAATGTGAGAAAGTCTCTCTGTCACAGAGCCCAGTCCTCCGGGAGGACTTTAACCCCCCTGACATCACCTGGAAGGGCAAAGGGTGGGACTTAAGCAATCCAGATTTCTGGAGAGTGTCAGGGTAACTTCCTGATACTGATGGGCCAAACAGCTGGATCCTCTATCCACTAACAAGGAAGGACTCATTAGGGATTTCATAATCAATGGCAGCCTTGGCTGTAAGGACCACGAAATCATGGAGTTCAGCATCTAGAGGGGAGAGAAGAAGGAGAGCAACAGAGTGCAGACCCTGGGCTTTGGGAGAGCAGATTTTGAGTTATTCAGAAACTGGTAGGCAGGATCCCATGGGATGCAGGCCTAAGAGCAAAGAAGCTCAAGGAAGCTGACATGTCGTTAAGGACAGCATCCTCTACAAACAAAAGTGGTCTACCTCAATGATCAGGAAATCAAGAACTGCCTTGGCTAAGCTGGAAACTCATGGCACAGTTTCAGTGCAAAAAGGCAGCGTACAGGAGGAAGGAGGATCAAACTACAAAGGACAAATTCAGAAAATTACGTAGCATGTAGGGGAAGTATCAGGAAAGCCAAAGCAAATTGAGACTTGTAAGGGATGTCAGGGGCGGTAAGAACTTCTGTTTGCTACATTAGCAGTAAGAGGCTGAACAAGGAAAATATGGGACTGCTGCTAAAGAGGGCAGATGATTTATTGACAGCAGACACAGATAAGCCTGAGGTACTCCCTGCCTTCTTTGCTTTGGTCTTCACTGCCAAGGTCTGCCAGTCCTCTGCACTTAGTGACTGGGCCCAGGAGAAGAGGAGCTACCGGCCAGGTATGAGGGGTGAGTCAGGGATTGCTTGCAAGGGAACTTGACCTACACGTGTCCCTGGGATGCTGTGGGCTGCATCTGAGGGTGCTGAGGGAGGTGGACAGTGTCTTCTGAGGCTGCTCTCATTCAGCTTTGAAATGTAGTGGAGATTGAGGAAGGTCCCTGAGAATGGGAAACAGGCAAATGTTGTGCCCATCTTCAAAAAAATGCAAAAGCCAATGCATGAAATAATAAAGTGTTTAACGTTCCTGTCAGAGGAGGAGGGTATGGAGGAGACACCCTTGTCAGGTCTGCAGATGACTCCGAATTGAGGGTAACTGGTCACTACAGTCAAGGGTAGAGCAACCTGGACAGATAGGAGGAGTGAATTGGCAGGATCCAGATGAAATTCAATGATAAAAGCTGAGACCTGGGAAGGCAGAACTCATGGAAAGGACAAGTCCCAATCAAGCTGGATTATCCGATGGTAATAACAATAATAAAAAAGCCATTCTAAACCCTTGTTATGTCACTTTATGTTCTATTCGTTCTCCCTTTCCCTTTAAATTTATATTCAGTCCTGATAAGACATTGCTTTTACAAGCAGGAAAAAGCCCAACCATTTGTAAGCCTTGTATCTTCTAATGCATTTCTTTTTGTTTTGGGGGTCGCTCAGTTGCCTGAAAGTAATTCTATTTACAGAGAGATGCTAGAGTGGAATTCTGGCATATGTGTAGCAGACTTCTGTTGTTAAGTGCTTGGCTTACACAAGGATACTACAAAAGAGTCATGAAAAAGGAAATATATTAACATTTATAATTTGATTACCATGCCCTTTTTAAGGAGCAAATCTTTTGAATGTCATTGTGAGAAAGTCTTTTGAAGTCGTGATAAGAATTTAAAAAGTAGGATCTTAATGGATATACTTACCTTGAAAAATGGGAGAGTAGCTACAATAGATGAAATGTTAGTGCCTATGATAATAAAGTATTTCCTTCTATAGGAGAATGCTGTTTACCTAATCAAAAAAAGATGTACTTTTCAACAATTTACTTGGTACTTGAAAGGCAAGGATTGCTATGGCAACACTGAAACAAACAAGAAGGAATTGCAAACAGATGAATCACAACATTATATGCAAGACAAAGAATCACATGTTTTCCAAATTGAGCTAGTTTTAAATTATAGCAAACATTTTAATGAGGCTTTTTGTAATTGTTTCATACCACTTGATAGGCAAGGGAAGTAAGTAGAAGAAAGAATTATGCTTCCTATACAATGTTTCAGCAAAATGCATTTTAAGGATAATAGCGCTGAACCACTTCATCCCAGAACCCACCCTTTCCACTAGGATGAAGAGCCTGAATTACCTTCCAAAGCCGTTTATCTATGTAATCTAATCTCTTTCTACATCAGTGACTAAAATTTCTTACCATGACTAAAATATTTCTTTGGCATAAAAAGGTACCTGTGGAAATCATGATAGTGGTTTGTAAATCCAAGTCTATTTCCAAACACTGTTATATGGATTTTGTACTGCTAAAGACATCCTATACTAAAACATGCCATCCCACTATCTTAATGGTAAATAATATGACTTAATCTGCAAGTAACATTTGACAAATTTTTGTTGTTCAAAGTAGAGATGGATAAGCTCCATTTACCTCTGTTTTTTGCCAGCTAAGGTAGGCAAGATGGGGATGCTATTATTACTAAAACAAGATATTTTACTTTATTAGTGGTAAAGCCTGATAAAATGGATAAGGATTGGGATTTTAAATTGAAAGATCTCAGTTCTGTTCCCAGTTTTCTCGCTGCTTTGACTCACAAAAATCTGCATTTCAGTTTCCTCCTCTTTTAAATGAAAATCTGAATATCTATTCCTTTAATGTAAAGGGATTGATATTTTTGGACTAATAGTGCTAAATATTATATATTCCTTAGGTAGAGCTCTTCAGTTAGGCTATGAGCCTTTTTCCTAACAAAATTATAAAGTTCTGTTGTCCTGTCTGTGTTAGCTTTAAATTAAAAAGAAATAGTTAGAATGGAAACATGCTTTACCTGTAGCACTGCAGCAGTTATAAAGTTAAAACGATACTTTACTGAATGTCCTGGATCCTCACAAACCAAAGAGCAAGCATGTAGTTATGCTTGTTTTCTGAATCTAGTCTGTTTGAGGGAGTACAAATTAATACAGTGTTATGGACTGCAGCTAATGTAGAGTTTTAAGTATCTTCTCAATGTGTGGAGTATTCTTGACTTGCTTCAGTGGAAGTAGGCAATGCCTAACGTATAGCAGGCATAGTAATAAAGAGAATGACAAACTTTCAAGCCTCACTAAAACAATAATTAGAAAGAAAAAGAGAATAGAATAGAAAATACATTCCTGTAAAATGTTGGGAGTTTTTATCTTTAGTTCCTACAATAAGATAAAACCAGAGACACCTGCAATAGGAAAAAAGCAAGACAGGACTGGTGACAAAACATAAACAAGTTCTTGATCCTAGCTGAGAAGGTGAAAAACATTGAGACTTGGAAGAAAAATTTCACAATTTAATGTAAGGATCTATGGAAAATGAGAATGAATGAACCTGGCAAACCCCTGCGAGCACTGCTAATCATAGGAAAAATGTGAAGATCTCTCACAAGGAGGAAATTCTTTAAATGGAAACACCTGCTTCAAAAAGCCACTTGCAAAATAAGTGTGAAATGAAGTGGAAGAGTCATCTATTGATGACTAGTAGCATGGCAGAAGAGGCCAATCTCCTCTTTGCCTTTTTAGTAGAAGAAGCATACAAAGCTCCTGAACTGGGGCCCACCCCACCCAGGTGGGCAGCCTGCTCTCTGCAGCGCCTGCCTCCCGGCTTTGCTGCTCCCTGTGATGCCCAGCTTCTGGGTTTGTTGCCCTGAGAGGCAGCATGCCTTCCTGCACAGATGTTGGCAGCTGCCTAAGCAGTGGCTGGCCACAGCACACCTTACCAACCAGTGATCTCATGGGTGCTCGATGCTTTCATGTGACTTAACAGCCGCCAACAGCAGCCAGCTACAGCTATAGCTGGTAGCAATAGCTACCAACAGCAACTAGCATAGCTGGTACTTAGCGTAGCTGTGTGTGAACAGCTATTATTTGCCTGGGCAGTCTGTCTTCCTTTCCCACTAACTGGTAGTGGTTGGCCCGGGCAGCACTACCGTTTTATAAAACAAGCAACTCCATTGCCAGCAGCTGGCATGCAAAAGCACTTGGGTGCACAAGGGGAGAATGGACCATCCCAGGTGAACTCTGGTAGACTTTAAAACACTATACTGGAATGGTCCCACTCCTCTACTCTCCCATTTCTCTCTCTCCCAACCTAATTACCATGGCTCTAGAAGGGTTCATTTCAAATATGTTTGAATGGCAAAACAAGTTCTGAGTCCTTTTAGATGTCCTCAGAACCTGCATTCACATATCACAGGAGACAAGAAAGCTTCATCAACTACTTTGTTTGCAAATAAACAGTATAGCCCACCTTTCTCTCTCTCTCTCTCTCTTTTACTCTGTTTTTCCTCTCTTACCTCCTTCCCTGCCCTTAAAAGAACATCTCGGCAGTGTTATTTCTAAGGACCATCTTTGCCTACGACCACTTAACTCACCATTGCTTGGACTGTAACCAGCACGGCTGGTAAGAATGAAACTCTTGCTAATGCCTACCTGGCCCCAATCTCTCTCATGAAAGCATCCACTAAAATTTGAAAAGTTTAAACTGCAGAAGCCATATGATTTCTGGCTACCTACTAGCACAAGTCTGTCTCAGACCCTTGTCCCCATCTTTTATTAAAAAGCAGTGGTGGGTAGCCTGCTGCTGCCTTCTGTTGCTTGATTCAGCTCTGTTTTACTCCCTTCTTCCCTACTTAGGCAATTTGTGCACCCCAGTAAATTCCTAACTGACTCTGTATCCACCTATGCTTACTTAAGTGCTTATGTTTAGCCTCTTCTGTTGACAGGTTTTCCTTAGGTCAAACAGCAAGTCAGAAGGGAGCCAGAAGAGAAGCTACTACACTTTTCTCTCAACCTCCAGCTCTTGTTGTTACATACATTCAGCACTGATAGACAGAGGAGACATACTGCTCTTGAATTATTACTAATTAACTGGAGATCATCTTAATCATCCTAAAGCTTTAATACCCCCACAGCTTTTTCAGTTATTGCTTGTGAAGTTATCTTAACAAAGAACTTCTATCCAATTAGATGACACTGGAAGATAAAAACTCTTTGTTTGTGCTAAACACTGGCACGGTGTTTAGCAGGCAAGAAATACTTATACATATTAATGAAGTAATAGTTGGGATAAGGTTAACAGATTTTAAAAAGTGACTAACGTGTCAAAGTGAAGCTTGAAAATGCTTTAAATAGATGGAAAATTATTTTTACTATTTCCCAAAGACAGATAACTTGTTTTGAGATGTGCTTGAATATATTCTTTTACTATAAACCCTTACTGCGGTTCTAGTGAGAAGTTTACAAGGACTCTGGAAAGCCTTGCGTTCACATTTTGGAAATACTGAGTCTTATTGGGATGCTTTTTTTGTGCCATCTGAGCATTGATTTGAAACAATAAATACAATTTTAGAAAATTTCATCTTTCAAATGTCGTTTTTAAGCGCAATGTACTTCAGCAAACAGATGCATTAACTTTCACCTCTCAGCTTCCTGTCTTGATTTTATATGGTACCTAGCAAGGCACACACCCAGTCTTGACATAAATGTCCAGATACCAATGTAATACACATCAGAGATGACTACAAAGAGAATCTGGAAAGTTTTAAGATCAGTAAAAAAGGCAGCATTATTTAACTTCACAGAGCCTGGAAAAGAACCACTTATCTTTGATCCCTGACATTTCTAGAATCATCAGACCTCACATAGCATAGATGTCTACTGATCTGCAGAGGGAGGTCACTCTGGGAACTCTCAGGAGAATCACACCTATTATTCTGAAGGAGGATCTGGTTCACTTAGCTATGTTTAAAGCATTAATTTATATAATCTAAGGCAACCTTAGACTGCCTTTCTTTGTCTTTTCTTAGAGGTTATCAGCACCCAGCAAGCATGTTCAGAGTTAGGAAAACAGTATCTGCAACCTTGTGTTTCAGTCTACAGCAAATTTTGCTGGTATTATAAGTTTTCAAGTATCTGGATGCTACATTTATTTTTATTATCTGTATCTTGATGAAGAATAAATCTCTGCTAGTTTTGGTTTGGCTCCTTGGGCTGCATGAACAGCCTCTCAGTATGTTCATTTTTGTGTTCCCATAGTTTTTCCCCTTCTGAGGGATATGCATTCACTATAAAAACAGCAGCTTTTTTCCCGGTCCTAGTATCGCTTTGAAGTGCTGCAATGCACCTCTTCCATGGACACAAGCATCTACAAAGGCTATAGGGACAGTATTTGCCCAAGACCTAAGTTGAACTGGGGAATGATACTCTACTCCTCAGTACCGTTTAAATCCTGAAGCATTATTAAACATACTTTAATTTCAGCTGACCTATGCAACAGATGTTAATAAAAAAGATTTATTAAAAACTTATAGTCTCATGAACTTGCATTGATATTGAAGCCATGTAGATGACAATGCATATGAGTTTGAGATGTCAGTGGAAGATGTGATTTTATTGCTAATAAATCTTCACACATTTGTATCAGTTATTTTATATTAGCATTTAAACAGGAAACAAAATCAACTGTGCATGTCAAAGACACCTGTACGTCAAAGACAGCAGCTGTTAGTACTTTTGCTTTAAAAGCCAATGTCAAGTTTTCCAAGGCTGGTCTTAAAAACATTTTAAGAAAAAATCAACTTTAGATTCTTAAAAACCATAAATTTATATTTTAAATAATTAAATGAAATCAATCTTTAAAAAAAACAAGGCTTAAGACTCTGCTTATGCTGAGTTCTGGACTCCTCCATTCAGACCAGCCAGAGGCACTCACATCCTTTCTAGTATTAGTGGGTCTGGCTTCTGGGGTCTGTGCATCCTACAGATCCTATAGATAGAGTTGAGCAGGAGACAGAAACAGTAAAGGAGAAAGAAAACATGATCTCTCCTATGAAATAGGAGCATAAAAGCAGTACATTTTATGAAATAAAATAGCATCAATGCTTCTGTTTCCCCTGTCCCTTTTCTGGTGATGAGCGAGCTTTAACCACAAACTCAAAAGAAGAAATCTCAGTCCAGCATTGCAGCAGTGGCCAACTGAAGTCATCTGAAATACCCTCATGCGTGATAAGGTCTGCAAGTTGTATTGAAAGACTTCAACCCAAGTTCTTGCATTGTTATTTAAAAAAATGCTTACCTTGTAAAACATTTTGTGATCTACTGTTCTGTGGTTTCATGTTCCTTAATACAAGACATCGGATGGTTTGAACTTTATCATCCCTGGTGCTATGAGTGACTTTTTCCTGTATTTACAGCATATATCCTTAACGCATCTTTCTTTTTCTTCCTCTTCTCTCTACCCTTTCTCTCTGAAAGGGCACTCTGGGATAAACATCACCATTTGTTGATAACTCTACTAATTGTCTAGTTATACAAAGTATCTGGAGGTCAAGTTGCTTTTAATATATGCCATCAAGAAATTTGTCCAGTGCTGATAAAAACCCACCCAGGCACACACCAAAGGAAAATAATCCCCTCTGTTGTGCAGATTATGTTCATTTTGAATCTTTCTTTGTTCTATTGGGAGTAGGCTAAGTTAAGATTAATATTTTTCACCTGTCCTCTCTTTTTTTTGTTGTAGTCTTATCTTTGAATTTCCTGAGTTTCAAATGGCTGTTTTAAACAAATACTCTATTCCTGTTAAGTTCATTTAAATTTTCTTTTGATAACATATTGTTGATAGACAGACCTCCATATCTTTCTATGAAGTTGTGTAACTAGAAGCCTATAGATTTAAGTGGAAAATGATACATCTAGAGACCAAAGACATCAGAACCAATCAACAGCCAACAGTGATCAATCAAACATTATCAAGCTTTCATATCTGTGATTTACTGAAGAAGTTTTTTAAAAAGCTATTTGAAAATCCAGCTCTACTGGATAATAGCAGTCAGACAAAACAAGGTGTATTTTGTCTGGTTTTACCCAACTGCAATGTTACACCTCCTTGCACTATCTCCTTATTATTTTGTAGGCTTGAAATAGATTGACCTTTCACAATCCTTATTAGTCTTACTTCAACTCCCTAAGTAATCCTCATATAAATGATATTTTAAAAAAAGGCACGTAATCCATACATAACCTTTAGAAAATTAACATTTAAATCTATATCTCTTAATGTAAGGTAAAATTATTTTTGTTTCACACTTTTGTCTTCTCTGAAAGGGTGAAATTGGTATGCTCTCTGGTGCCTGTTGGCAATCAACATTAATACTGATGGGAAGCAAACAACCATCTCACTTTCCCCATGCCAGGTGTTCACTAATTGTAAAACTGAATCATGGATAATAACACATCCTAGTGTATTTATCAATCCACATATCTTTTTACAATGCAAAAGAGGTCATTTGAGACTTTGTGTAGGTTTTTTCAGTTCTTTCTATTCATTAACAAGGAGCTGCCTGCAAAGGCTGCTGAGCGAAAAAGAGGCCACATTACCTGGGAACAATAATGGAGTGCGACACCACATGAAATAGTAATTAGGTTTGACCAAGGCCAGGATACAGTTGCTATAATCAGTATCACTCAGAATTAATTTCACACTTATGAAAAGATATGAGGTGAGATTGATTTAATGGCGACCAAAGCTACTCCTTTCCCATGAACTCCAAATCTTTCAAAAAAGAAGGGGGGAAAAAAGAGAGAGATGATCGTCATATTATTAGCACCAAAGTTAGCAGCCTCGTCCCTTTAAGAAAAACAATGCATTGCCATTTTAATGAGCTCTGAGGGAAGAATGATAGGATAATTATCTACTGAACACACAGACCTTTGTATTGCCCATTAGGCTTTTAAAGCTAAAAGCAAAGTTAAAACACTTAAAATATATTTTCCTCTCTTCATAAATTTCACAAAGAAAACAAGAACAAAATACATGAAGAATGGCATTCAAGTACTTAGAGAACTGCAGTGTAGCAGAGTAGTAAACAAAGAGGTGGGAAATTTATCTAATTTGAAAGCACTTGATAGCCAGTTAAGCTGACCATTTTACTTTGCTTATTTCAAATGAATGAATTTTGCATGCCAAACTGGCTTTCCATCACTGCTTGACAACTGTCTGTTACTTCTGATCCTTGATTTTTCACTTAAGTAAGAGCAAACTTCTTTTCCATTAGTGGAAAACTAACTGACCATTAATAAACTAGAAAAAGTGTTGTGAAGATTTTTAAAAATTCCTAATGGGAAATAATGTATTTTTTTTTTAATTTCTCACTGAAAGCTGAAGGAAGTTTGTGTGAGAGAGGCAGGAAGATGGAGTACATTTTGGTTTTAAAGCTATGGAACTATTTTAAGTATTATGTTACATGTGGTATCTGTTTGTCTCTTTTCTTTCTCTTTTTTGGCTTCTTTGCCAAGTAACTGCTAATAAATAGATTTAACCTGTGCCATCTGTTCTTATACTATAGACTCATCCACAGCAGCCTCCTGTTTACTACAACATTACATTTAATCAATTTTCTTTCACCAATGACATTTAAAAATACAGACATCCAGGTGAGCCAGACAATTTCAAATCACTGTTAAGATGCAGAGAGTACCTCATACATATGCTTTACTATGTTTTCTTTTATCAGCCAGATCCAGTTAGTGTTGGAGTACATCTTAGCTGTATCTGTTTAAAGGAGGCTATTTATTAATGTAGCTTACTGGAAAGGGCAGGGAAAGCCCAATATGCTTTAAAATACTTGATTAAGTAATTGAAGATTAGATCATTATGCTTTGCTTCCATGATTAGATTTCTCCCCTGATTTGCAGCAGCTGTGTTTGCTAGAGGCCAAATATTGCTGTCGCTGAAGTTTATGACGAAGTAATACTAACTTCAGTGAAATCAGGAACTTATAGCATTAAATTTCTTTTTACTAAACAGAAAAATACATTTTGTCATTATCATCCCCTTTCTATCATCCTCGTGGTAGCAGGAGCACTGTAGATAGCTGTTTATTCAAGGCAATGTGCTAGCACTGACGATAGATCTATCTTGCTCTCATAAAAACGAGCCAGTCATAAATGAATAAACGCATCTTTATTTTTCCAAACAAAAACAAAATTCCTTTTTAGAATTACAGCTACCTGTTAGATGAAACATAGCTATGTTCTTGTTTGGCAAAATGATTAAATACTGCATAGAAATCATTTGATCTAGCTATTGCTATTATGACTTCAAAATGGTTTTAGATCGTTTTAACAGTAAGTGCTGCAAGTTTCTAAAAGAGTTTTTTTCCAACCTTGCTATTAAAATAATCTACTTAATTTGCTCAATGATTTCAAATCTGGATGTCTAAGCAAGCCATTTTTCTTAAAAGAAATTAAATAAATCAGGCCTGGTTTTAAGAAGTCCCAAATAATCACACAAATCAGTGAAGTCAATGGGAACTGCAGATGCAAAGCACTGTTAAACAAAGAAACTCAAGACGTGAGTTTGGCAAATACTCTTTTTCCCATCTTTGGAGTGAAAATGCCTAAAGGAAGTAATGCTTCCTAGCTCCTGCTCATTTCAAGGAAAAGAACTGACCACTAAGAGATTCAGGGAAGGGACTTAAAAACATAATGAGAACAAGGAATGATCTTACGCCACTGCACATTTTGCCTTGTTTGTCTCTATGCACTTTCGTGCTCATGGCAGTGGGGAGGTTAGTTGGGTCTCATGTTATTTAACTGCTAAATAATGAGCTTTTTTTCTGTGAAATCTATGCTCCTCTTAAATAGTTTGTTTTTCAGACAGTCAGAGAATAACATTTCTAAAGGCAATAACATCAATTTGACATCACAACTTGTACTTATGGCCTGCATTTTAAAATGTAAATTGGTATTTAAAGCCCATTCTAAAAATAGTGTTACATCAGTAATTATTGGCTTAAGTAGAAATATCAAATACCTTTGATCTTCATTTTTTCATCCACAGTGTCCTGGTTAGCACTTAAAATCTGTTAAGAGTGACATAGGTCTTGCCCTGCATTTCTACTTCTCGTCCTTTTATTTTGTACTGTACTTTATCATTAAGGAAACATGATTTTTATTTAATCATTTAGGGATGTATTTTACTGGTCAGTGGTGAATTTACAGAGGTAAAAATATTGTACAAACAAGTGTTGCAAGCACTTTGCCTGTGTACCACGTATGATCTTCTCAGTAGCACAGAATGGATAAGGTTGGCAGGGACCTCTGGAGAGGTGTGGTCCCTGCTTAGGCATGGTCTTCTAGAGGAAGTTGCCCAGGACCACGTCCAGTCAGATTTTGAGTATCTCCAATGATGGAGACTTCACAGCCCCTCTGGGCAATATGCACCTGCACAGATCTAAGGGCTACAATCTCTTGATCTAAAGATTTAAAAAAGGGAAAACTATGTTTATAGACTTCAGTTGTATGAAAGGACCTACAGATGTAGAGAAGTTCTCAGTGTTTTCAGCACTTCTGAAAATCTTACTGAATTCTTCAGTAACACTCCCAGTTCAGCCCACAGAAAAGTCACTTCTTTCTACTTTCTTAGGTGAGAGACACCTTCCCTCTGAGCCTGTCTGATCGAATTTTGCATACAGAATACTTTAGTTCTTTTATTTTACTAAAGATGTTCTCCTAATACTTTTAGAAAAATGAAAGTTACTACCTTTGTAATATAATTTATATCTAAGATTATTATGCTAATAGAGATATGCATAGTAATTGTACTGTTGTTAAATACCATAACCATTATTTTTTTTCTTTATTAAAGAAATACCCTAAGGTCTGCACTGAAAGTTGACTATCTGCGAGGTCAGTTTTATGAGTAATTAAAAGTGGAGATGGTTGATTTTCAAGGATCACCTCCTTCATGCTCAAGAATGGTCCACCTTGATGTGCAGGAAGTCAGGCAAAAGCTGCAGGAGGCCGACATGGATGAACAAGGAGCTCCTAACAAAACTCATACATAAAAAGAAAGCTTACAACAGGCAGAAGTGGGGTCAAGTAGCTCAGGAGGAACAGTGACACTGTCCAAGTATGCAGACATAAGGCTAGGAAAGTCAAAGCCTATCTCAAGATGAATCTGAAAAGGGATACGAAGAGCAGCAAAAAGGGCTTCCTGTACATCAGCAGCGAAAGGAAGACTAGGGAAAAAGCGGGCCTGCTGCTGAGTAGGACAGGGCATTTGGTGACAAATGGCATGGAAAAGGCCAAGTTACTCAATGTCTTCTTCATCTTCATCCTTACTGGTAGGATTTGCTTTTAGGAATCTCAGGCCCATGAGACTTGTGGTGAAAGTCTGAAGCAAGGAAGACTTATCCTTACTGGAGGAGGATCATGTTCAGGAATGCTTAAACAAATTGGAAATACACAAGTTCGTGGGACCTGATGGGATGCACTCAAGAGTGCTGACGGAGCTGGACGGTGCCATGCAGTGTCATTAACCTCCTGATTATCTTTGAAAGGTCATGTCAATAGGAGGAGGTTTCTGAGGACTAGAAGCAAGCAAATGTCACTAGTATCTTCAAGAAGGGCAAGAAGGAAGACTGTGAAACTGTAGGCTGGTCAGCCCCCGCCTTGATGCCTGGGAAAGTAATGGAGCAGATCCTCTTAGAAGCCATTTCCAAACATATTAGAGAGAAGAAGGTGACTAGGAATATTCAGCATGGAATTAACAAGGGAAATCATGCCTGACCAACTTGTTAGCCTTCCATGACAAAATGACACTAATTCCAGCAGAACAAAGGAACTGTAAGGACATCTGTGCATGGAGTTCCTCTAGAAACTAGTCAGATTTAATGGGGGTTCCCAACAGATTCAGGCATATTGACAGACCTTTTTTGCATGATCAGGTGTGGTATACAAGACTCAAGGTGGGGGATTTCAGCCCTGTACCTCTACCCTATAGCCATGTATCTATAGCCAGAAGGAAGCACAAAATTGACATTGAACAAAACTGAGAGGGGTCCATGACTGCGCAGTCACAGCCATGCCACATGATGTGGACTATTCAGGTTCCTTTGTTCCCTTTTGCTTACACCAGCCAACTGACAGTAATGCTGTATCTGGTAATGGAGGTAGCTACTGGAAATAGATTTAGGTAATTACCAGACTTAATGGTCCTTATATTTTGGTATTGTAACTTCAAATTCTAGGAATGATGATAAAACTACTTTGGTGCATTATGAATTCCTTCTTTCCTGCTGTTGACAAGTCTTCCCTGATGTGTAAATGATTATTGATGTGACAGAATTGTTCTTAATTTTTTTAGAAGTCATCCTACAACATTCTGTGACACTCTGTGAAACACAGATACAATCTGAAGCAGTAAAAACGCAATTCTGTTCTTATTGCAATTAACAAAGAAGAAGCTGCTAAACAGTCAGTAGTAAACATGAAGCTTTTTCACTTCAGATAAAACTATAATTCATTTCTAATTATGGCTTCCCTTGGAAGACCACAGTGTTGACTTTTCAGATTTCCTTATCTCTTAGGAGTAATGTACATTTTTGTTAACTTAGAAAAAGAAAACCAAACCAGCTGGTTATCTTGTGCTTGAATTTATAGGAATAAAATGAAATTATTCTGTTCCAGGCACAATTTACACAGTAGGTAAAAGAGATGGCATACATTTTAGTTCTGGCAGACACGTTAGAGGTAATAAAGTGAGAGTATTCTAATTAAATTACGAATCCTGCATTTAAAGGTAAAAAAATGCATTTAACGAAAAAATGGTTGTATTATCCACCTTCAGAATCAGTTATCACAAAAAAATAATTGGATATAGTCAATGTCAAAATCGTCACTGTTGCTACATAGCAATGTGGCTTTCAGTTTCTGATGTTTTTTCCCCCTTCTTTCAGCGGATGAGCTATATCTCTGCTGCATAGTGCAGCCAAGCCCAGCAACATCTGTGCACAGGCTGATTTACAAGGATGTTCTAAGAGTGAAGGTAGAGCTGGGGCTGCTCTCTGTGCCAAAAGAGGCCCAGAAAGCTTCTGAAGAGCAAGGAAGAGAACAAAAACCCTAGTTATGCAGAACTGGTCTAGTAGGAGGTCCTCTGTGGCCTCATTTTTCAGGAATCTCACAAGAGAAGGAATCTCTGGAGCAGGCATGTTGAAGTGCTGCTCCCTGCCAGGCACAGCAAACTGACTAGGTCATTCATGCCTTACAGAGGTGGATTAAGATGGTTCACAAGGATAATGCCAAGCTTTTGGCAGGAGACACGGGGTCTGTAGCAAAACTGCTGCATCAAAGATTTTCTTGATTACATCTTTTAAATCTTAGTGATCAGATTCTCTGAAGAATCTGCTTTCTTCTTATGTAAAGAAAAATAAAGTGTGATAATAACAAAAGGAAATACAATGAGGACCTCTTTCTCCCTTCACCCATCCTGTTCATGGATGTACTCCTTTCTCATGGCCATAATGATGGACACCAGCCAAGTGGTCTTGGCCCATGCATGTCCTCTGCCTCTTCAATCTCTTGACTCCCAGTTAGTCCCTCTGCTAGAGCTGGTGCTTGTCCTCAGTCCTAACCCCAGCTGTCCCCTCTCTCAGGGCAGGTGACTGGCTGTTGCCCATGCCAATAATGTGCAGACCAGTGGCATTGCAATCTGGCAGCTGGAGCTGAAGTCCTGAGGGTGTTCCCAAAGGAGAGCAAGTTCAGTGAACAGACATGATGTAAATGCCAAAATACCCTAGTAAGTGAAACCCCTGAAACACCACCATTCTGTTGTAAACGCTAAGCAAAGTGTATTGACCTCATGTAAGAAGATTCCTGGGAAGGACTAAGCCTTGAAGCCATGTCACAGTCAACACCACTCTCTCAAAAGACTGAAAGAAAGAAGAGAAAATACACAAGCCAACCCTCCTTGCCATGTCCTTAGCATGATTAACTTAAGTAATTTGAAGTGTTGTCACTGTGATAGAAGGAAAGAACATCTCTTTTTGCTTGGGAATGGCCAAAATGAGTACCAGGTCTGACACAGAGTACTTGCTCCCTTGTTCACTGTATCCGTTTGAAATACCACAGTTTCTACTCTGACTTCATTCACCAAGAGTAAGATGAGAACATAAATACAGGCTATATTCTTACCTGCCTCCTAAAGGCACTTGGAACAGAAAGTGTTGAGGTAGCCCCATCAGTCATACCTGAAAGTACAGTAAACAAAAAGAGGAGGTGCTCACTGAGCTACAACTCTGAGCCTGGAGACCAGCTCCTGATCTGTCTACCCAATGGCTCTTCTTATAGATTTAAAGAATGCAGGTGGGCATCCTACCTCAAAAAGGACAAACAGAAAAGAGAGGATAAAAAGAAAAAAGGGTCCAGAGGCCCCCCGGCATCCTGTGGCCCACCTGGTTGCAAGCTCCTTCATTCTCCTGACCTGCTAGTGCTAATTAACCAGGCCAGTTCGTAGCATTAGCAAAATACCGAGGAGAGGGAGCCGCTGGCAGTTCCCACGCTTTTGCATCTTTGTCCTTGGCACTTAGATGACGCATAACTGGAGGGTGGCAAGGTAGGGTGGCTATGTTTGGAAAGACCACGCATCTCTCTGGGGTGCACCAGCCCACTGTGGCTAGGGCACGAGCTCTTGTGCCTTGGTTTAGATCTCTGTGCTTCTGTTGTTCTGCTACCAGAGACTCCTGGTGCTGCTGATCCCAGCCTGAAAAGACTTGGGCGGTCTTGGTTCACCTGTGTCTCACACCACAGGAAACTGTCCAGCACGTTCATATGTCGGTCATGAAGGAAAGCTGATGTTCCCACTTTTCTTCTGTGTGACATCCTCTGTGGTGCCTATTAAGTCAGCCTGCATCTTTTCATAGCAGAATGATGAGGACAGCATCTCTTCACATCCAATAATTTTCTCAGGGGGAGCTGGGAGGTCCAAGACATCCTTAAGCTCACCCTCTGTTATCTCCTGCATTGCTGAAAGGGCTGCAGGAGATATCAAAGTATTCTTGGTTCCTCCCCAAAAGCCTGCACAGTTGCTCTGGAGAGGGCAGGGACAAAGCTGTCAAACGTTGCTAAGCTACAGGATACGCTCTTACTTCTTAAAATGTGTCTTAGAGGTTGCTGGGGAGAACTGTGTATTCTAGAAACTCTTACAAGGGCCAGCTGGCACCATTTGTTGTGTTGTGCTGGTTGCACTAGGTTGCTGCTTTATTACCATGTTCTTGTTATGTCAGTTTAGTAAGATGTGCTGCATACTCCCAAACAAAACCGCTTTGCTAGAATTCATTTCCCTTGTTTTCCCCATGCTACAGTACTGAGGAAGAATAGAACTATTATAACAAAACAGTAATTAAAAGTGAAAATGTCTAGAGATAGTAAAACAAAAAAATCTTTGAACTATAAGCAAGCTGCTTTTTTTTTCTAAAAAGTTCTTTCTATATATGAGCTATACAACATGCTTGTATGAATCCCACTTCAAAGATGGCCAACAGAGATTTGGAAAACAATTCAGGAGCATAGCACAGACCCTTATTCCAAAATTATTTCAGGATTATTTAACTACTAGATAGAGTAGTTAAATAGAAAAAAAAGACTATTCCAAAAGCTGTTATAGCTGTTGTCTAAACTCTCAAGTAATTCTAGAAATCAGAAAGCTCTGCTTTAATTTTAGAAGAACTCTAATTTAGAAAGGCTTACATAAATATAGATATTTCAATGAGCTGTTGATCCATATCCACATAAGACTTACGAGGTCCTATGTGTAATGATTCCTCCCCCCTCCATAGACTATCATTCTCACATTTATCCTTTCTTTTCTTTTCTTTTCTTTTCTTTTCTTTTCTTTTCTTTTCTTTTCTTTTCTTTTCTTTTCTTTTCTTTTCTTTTCTTTTCTTTTCTTTTCTTTTCTTTTCTTTTCTTTTCTTTTCTTTTCTTTTCTTTTCTTTTCTTTTCTTTTTTTTTTTAACTGAGTTTCCATTCCTCTGTGTGGAAGATGGACCACTGCGTAAATGAAAGTATCTCTACCAGATTCCCCAGCTCTGGGGGATTTCTGGAATATGCTATGGGAGTTCAAGGGCAGAAAAATCCAGCTAAGCCACAAACAGAAAGAGTTAAAGCTGTCCCTGGACACCACCTACCTTTTCAGTAATCCTATCCCACAGTTGAAGTATAAATGAGCAGCACTGTTAAAAGAGGCAACTTCCTGCTTCTCTGTACAGACTTGTGTGTGCCTCAATAAATGTTTTTTGAGGCTGTGTAATGAATTGGTTTGGGGAATGGCTTTGGGATAAAAGCTGCTTGTATTGAAAAAGCCATTTTATTAAAATGGTTAAATGCCATTTTTGTTCTCTTCTTTCTTTTTTACAGATTACAGAAACTCCTGGATTGGATCTGTATGAATTAAGAGCAAAACAGCAATAAGACAGTGTTTTGCCTTACTGTTTATTTATTTGCATCTGTTTCGCTAAACAAGCGAAACATGTCTGAACTTTTATAAATGCTAGAGAAACAACAACTTTGTGTCTCCTGACATCAGTACATGTAAAAAATATTAATGTACTTCAATATACTGTAATCTACTGCATTTATTTTTTGTTTTTAAAGAAGAGGAATGAAAAGCCTGTGATTGCACCTTCAGATGAACTCACTAGGCATACCAGTCTTTATTGGAATGTACAATATAAAATTTAAATTAATTCACATTTAGATAAAATGTCTATATAAAAATCACTTGCATGCATTCATCAGATTTCCCCATCCAGACTGTGATTAGAGTGCGAGCTCACAGTCTACCTGTACCATCCATACAACATTAAAATTTTACCTATATACAAAAAATGTGTAGCCTAAGATGATATTTTAGAAAGCTCTGATCCCACCCCCCCAAAACAATTAATTCCCTTCCCACTTCTTCAGAGCAATGAACTTTGAGAATTGAATAGGAACACAAGACATTTCTGCAGGCTGCTTCCGAGTTCTTGACAGTGTTTGACTCCTCTTCTCTTTCAGCCATGCTTGAAGTGCTAAATAGGCAAAAATCTCCAGATATATTGATGCTGTAGCACTGCTGTCCTAGGGCACCCATCATTCTTCCAGGACCAATAGGGTTTCCAAAATACAGATAGCTGTCCTAACATCCCGTCCTTGCTCTGTGTTTACTAAGATCAACTACTAACAGGTCTGCTCTTTTGCAGCCTCCTGGCTTCTTACGCTTTCTTTCTTCAGCTATTTTGATTTTACACAAATTAATCTCCCTCGTGAGTAGACACTCGCTGTCGTTCATCCTTGAGCAAAGCCCTCACCAGACTATGAGAGTCTCCCCACCATGAGCTACGTTTAGTTGTCACGAGCTTGGACCTTGTGTCTCTGCTGAGAGGTTTGATTTCCTCAGGCTTTCCTCCGTTTCACTGGCCAACCAGCAAGGCTTAATAACCATAACTTCTTAGCTATACATTAGGATGAAGCTGTAGAAGAGAATTTTTAATAAAAATAGTGCTTAGAAAGCAAATCCAAGGCTGCAGGTTGTAGTCTAAATATAAACTAATCTGTCCGTGCGGATAAGAGGGATTTGATTGCAGCAAGTCAAGGCGACTGCTTTGTAAAACAGCTTGTTGTAGTCCCTGTTACGGGTACTGTGAAGGCGTGTTTCAGAAGGAAAAATCATAATGAACATACATTCACAGGGATATTTTTCCTTCTTTCCATTCTAAAAAGCAGTCAGCACAGGGAACAAATTGATGTCTTTTTCTTTTTGGGAGATATACATTATTTCTGCCAGTCAAGTTATCCTTAAATTTTAGTGCCAAAAATGAAACATCATGTTTTGTCTAGCAGAGTTTTACAAGTTGGGAGATATGGATTAACTCAAAAGGTAAAAAATGATTCAATAAGATCCCAGTACTGGGTAATTTCACCAGTTATGGCGCAATGGGCCCACTGTTTGGTCTGAGACTCAGCCTTGCTGCGTTTTTTCTGGTGAAGAAGCATTTGACAGTGTATTACTAATACAGTATTTATTAAACAAAAGTTTTTCAGGGAAATTATAGTATCCTTCTTTTCAGGAAACTTGTAAGTTGATGAAAATGCATTTCATGTGCTAAGACCTGAAACCTGAACTCTCTTTTGTATCAACTACTCTTATTTCGTGGCAAGTATATTTTAATATAACTGCATTTTCAGTATGCTTTTGACTCACCCATTTGTGATCTATTCCCATCAATACTTGCCACCCATACAGATGGCACAATGGGTATTTTAGAAAGAAAATTTACTTAGGAGTTTAATCTCTAGGTAGTAAATATTAATTAGGCACTTAAATTATTGTTTTAAAACAACTTTTGTGATATGAAGGGCATGTTTTTCTGTCGGCTTCTCAATATTTATCTTAAGCATATTAAACCACCTCAGAAATATTCAGTGCACGAAAATGTTTTTATGTTTGAGTGGATTAAATTTACAAGTCCAAATTAATGCTATAAATTACATTTACATAATTCATTCTCCACAAAGGGGAATTTGTTTTGCATGTGTAGCTGTTAATATATGCAATTGAAGACGAAAACACAGCACACCATTGTTGCCCATATTGCTAATTTGGACTAAGCAGAGTTTGTAAAGCATTTCAGCCCCTTACTTACTTGGTTGCTGGATTGTTCTTTCAGTAGCTGTGTCACACAATTAAGCAGCATGCGCGTGTGTTCCCAAATAAAAAGGGCCTTGCTAAGTAAACTCCAATGGGCCTCGCTTTGGTTCTTAGGAACATAATAATGCTTAAAAAGCTATTATTAGTATTTTGCTTATTAGCATAAATAGGAAAAGGGAACTGGGGAGAAGCAAAGTAATTGAACAGAAGGTTAGACACTAATATCTTTCCTTGTTGATTTGAAACATCTGCAAGAAAAACTAAGCTGAGATCAAATACTAGTTAGTATTAAGCTTTGATTAAAAAAGAAAAAAGAGTTTTGCAAAGCTAACTAGGGCCTGTCACCATTCAGCTTTCATTAAAATTAATGGGAATTCTGTGGCTAAATCCCTTTGCTGTTTTGAAGCCCCAGATCCTATTGAGATATCCAACACCTGAAAACACTTGTATATTTGGCATGGTTCATGTTAGCAATTTATTTTGCAAAACTGAACACCTTTATTACACTAATGCTTGGTTTTAGAAAACATGCCTTGTATCATACTAACAGCCAAAGTTGTCTGTAAGTACCATGGATATAAAGTATGTGAGTATAATGTACTACATTATGCGTAACCCCAGCTACTCTTTCTAGAGCTTGCATTGTCCTGTATTACATTGCTTCAGTGACTGTACAGGTTTCATTATTATCATCACCTCATTGCCTATAATTTCAGATTTTACTTTTAAAAAGACCCAAAACAAAAAACCCTTAAAAATAACATCATGTCCTATGAAAATATTATAATAAAAAAAAACAAATTAAAAAAACTCACTACCACCATCACTCTCTCCACTGTCAAAAAAGTAAACTGAAATTCTATTCTGAATTACGTTGCTAAACTAAAAATCAGAAAATTTCCATACATCAGGCTAATGAATTTCCTCAGTGGATCACCAGTCTGACTATCTGATCACCGTGTACAGACCAGTACCTTAACAGGAAAATTTCCAACCTTGCATGCCCTTCCACAGACTCTTGGGAATTTGTTTCACCATGACCCTTCCTTGCCATCTTAATTATTCATGGTCTTAACGGGAAATCATTATCACTTTTTAACATGTTGTTCCACTCACTGCTGTACAGGGCCTCCAGTATGGCAACCATACTCTTCTCTGTTTTTTTCTGTTTTTCTGGAAAATAGCCATTATGGTGACATTGATTAAGTGTACTGACATTGGCAGCTTGGGGTCATCTCAAAATAAACACTAGATTAAATAGAAAGTAGATATATTTATAGCCTTGAGCTTATTCAGTTAATATTCAACACAACCTGTGTTAACTCAGGCTCTCTTCCATAGAGAAATAAGGATCTTTCTGGATCTGGGAGACTATTATCAGCAGATACACTTTGTCAAACCATGTATCAGTTTATTTTTTGAGCTGATCAGGACCAGTGCAGAGCGTCTGCCCTGGGTTATTTGGTGCGCTCCCACCCGTCACCCTTTGCTGGACTGTTAATGCTTTTGTGTGATTGTGATATGGATTTTACAGCATCAGGGCTATGTCTTGCAGCTCTTGAGGTAGGACTTATGACAGGATTTCTGGATGGACTAAACCAGGTTTATGCTGCAATCCGTTCCCCTTGGTCGTGGATGGCCTTTGTCTTTCAAAGAAGGACTGGAGCTTTAGCTATGAAATTCAGTCAAGGAAATGGTTACTGTAGGTTATAGACAATATTGTCAGGAGACACCTTAATATATGCTATTAAAAAGCTGAAAATTCTCAGTTATTACTGAGCCGAGTGTACTGCTAATAGCATGAGCTATAAGAAATATAAACATCAAACTGTCTGACGTCACTCGCTTGAGTGTTTCTATATAAATCCTCCCTTTTTTCCGTGTTAATTACATAGAAATCTTCAGGTTTTCACAGTGTTTCATTTGTGTTTTGCACAAAAATACTTGCAACATGAATGTACAAGAGTGGTATGTTGTTTCCAAAGACTTTAATGATGTTGATTACAATAATTTGCAAGCAGTGACTGCAGGGGAGTCAAGGCACTTTGCTGTAAGGGTTTCCTCTGGCAATGGAGAGGCTCAAGGACTTGCTGCTGTTGATCACAGCTCTGTGGAGGATCCTTGGCTAAGGGCAGGTTTGGGAAGTTCAGGCATTAATTTCAATAACATCTCAGGGTTGAGTCAAATCATTTCTTCTTGCGTTTGAGCACTTAGGTCAGCCTCACCCAGGTGTGAGCGGCGAGCCCTTGCTGGCTTTGTGGTGGCTTGCCTGTGTCACCAAGACTCAGTGATACACAGGGACATACACATCCTGGTGCTTTAATAAGTTGTTAAGAAGGGTTTAGCTGGGGAACAGGAAAAGGATGAGGATTTAGGTCAACAGTGTAGTAAATGACTAATTTAACTCTACAGTAAAGGTGTCTGCAGGGATCCCATACACCGGGAAGTACTGCTACAGTTCAGTCAGAGAGACTTGAACTCAGAAAGTATATCTGAAGCAATAAATGCAAGGCTTTGAATTCTGATGAAGTATGACGCCAGGAAAAGTGTGAAAACGATGCTAATGCACAGCACAAAGTTATTCCCTCCCATCAGAAGGGTCTCGAAGGACCTTCTCTTTCACCCCTATCTTGAAGGCAGTTTGACTTATATTAGAGATGTTCAAGCCCTTATTTAATAAGCCATAAACAATAAATATATACTTGGCATGTGCAGAGTTTTAAAAGCCCACTGGACAGACGCCAGCTACTGACCAGATCATGTTTTTGTACAACTTGTGCTGTCTCTCAAACTGTACAGAAAGAGAGAGACATGCTCTGAATGCCATTCAGGTCGCTCATCCCCTGCGTCCTACTGATGCTTTCTCTCTCTTGCTTGCTGCTGAAATATCAGGTGGTTCCTACTCGCAGTAAAGCTGCTGGCAGAGGGCCACTTGCAATAGCCAGCCACAACACGCAAATAGATGCTTGCCCAGCTTGTTGTTAAATGAATTGCACTGGACAAAATGTGATCGAAAGCTGGAATTTTCCCCAACAGTGGAGTATTTTAAAGAGGTTACTTCCCAGCCCTTCTCTTCATAATCCATGATTTTCTCAGTCCCATCTCACTTTGCTCATTTAGTAAGTAAAAGTGCCCCATGACATTATTGCTTCAAGTGTTTAGCAGAATGCTCCTGCTGTTTGATAGATAAACACATGCATAAAGAGTAAAATATTGCTCTTACATTTCTCATAGCAAAGCATGCACGATGTCAACACTGGCACTGGAGATTGTTTACAGCAACATATGATGGTGCAGAAAATCTATGAGTTTATAAACACTGGGGTCTTCAGGAAATAGCTGGAGATTTGCTCTTTATTACATGCGAGGGACATCCTGCAGCCTTGCTGCGAGCGTACAAGTACCAAAAGCATGTAGCTTCCCTGGGAAAAAAGTGGTTCAGCATAAGGGCTGAAAAATTATCACCTAAGAAACCACAGCTACAAAAATTAATGGCAAGTCTGCGCTCGATCAAGAAAAACTGTTTAGGTGCAAAAGTGTGACTTTCATGAACCTAATCACCCAGCGCAAGTCCAACACAGCAAATATGAGCATTCAAAAGCAATGCAAGTGAGCTGTGCTGCCACCAGGAGATCTAGTTCATGATATAAGCACTCTCGTTCTCGAGCCTACTTCTTTCTTTTCGTTTGGCATAGATGATAGACAACCAATCATTCCCTGGTCCAGATCTGTGAAATTATTGGGTTAAAGAAATCCTATTGTGAAAGAAGAAATGACTTAAAGTGGTTCTCTTAGGCCCTTCAAACACACGCTTTTCCATCCAGGGTCTGCAGTGCTTATTCACACTTTCAACAGATATTTTCAAAATAAGGAGTTAGCTTAACTAAAAAAAAAAAAAAAATCCAAAACTAAACTAAACCAAACCAAACCAAACTAAAAGAAAAAACCCCCCACATTTATTTTCTTCCCCCTTTTCTTAACTACAACATTTCTAATTAAAGATATGAAATAGATCTCATTTGAGAGTACCCAGTGAAATCTTTTAATACAACACGGTTAAGTCAAAATAATCTTGGAGCTCAAGTACCTGATTAAAAATACCCAGTGACTTAGAATTCCATTTAAAACAAATAAGTGAAAGGAAGTGGCCACTGAAAAAGGACATAGGTATTACACTAATAGACTATAGACAGAAAGAAGGCTTAGTAAAAAGATTTTGCTGAAATACTCTTATTTTAACAAACAACAGGCTCTTTTCATTAACTCCCTTATTCTGCAACGCTGCAATAATACCGTTCCAAAATTCTCATTTCCTTCCTCTGCTCCTGGATTCCCCTTTCCTCCATAAGACCTTTCGAGCAGCTGCTTTAGTCCCCTTCAGTGATTCTTCGTGTGGGTGATTGGTAAGTGCGATGCATTTGCTCAGGGAGAGGCAGTGCTGACTGCATTGCACAGCTGGACAACAAGGAGCTGTCAGTGGTACTTGCTGTTCCCAAATGGGGTGTTTATGCAGCCCAATAATTGGAAAAATAACACACCATAAAATTTCAAAAACTTTACAGGCATTCTCCAGCTTCAGTAATGTTTTTTAAGTGCTTTTAGTTCTTTGGATGTAAGGTGTTATAGAAATGCCTACTATTATCGATCCATCTCAAATTATGATTTGTGAAAAATCAAACCTCAGGACACATTCATTGTGGCAAAGTGATGAATCTTCCATTTTACAGCACTTATAGGTAAAAATGATCCTCAACCCCAACGCAGAATGTGCTGTGCATTAACATTTAAGGCATTGACAGTGGAAAATGGAGAGTGAGCAAGGAAAAATATCTGGAATGTACACTTAAAAAATGAAAGAACAATAATAAAATAAGTTACATTTATAGTCAAGATAAAGGGAAGTAACTTTAAGCAAACAAAAAGATAAAGACGCTAGGCAGGTCTATGAAGACGTATACTTTGAAAATGGCTATCCTGCTGCACATTAAAAAAAAAAAGAAAGCACTCAAAAAACCCCACAAACTGCCCCACATACACAGATACATAAAGGTTTATCTTAGAAAAAGCATTAGTTGAGGAGGCCATTAATTCACTAAATAATGGAAAAACAGCTGTCTTGGATGGTTTCCCAAATAAATTCTATAAAATCTTTAAAGAAACTCAAGGGTCCATTTTATGTGTAACGTTCAGAATGGCCTTTGAATGTGGTGAAGAGCCAAGACATTTGGCAGAAGTCTAATTGAAAGTGCACATATCCATCACCCTTTGATCTAGTTTGCCTATGAGGTGTTTGCAAAGGCATTTCCAAGGAGTTTAAATGTAATTTTACTGTTACTGAAGATCTCTATGAGATCAACTTATAAATGGAGATTTTTTGATTATTAAGAAATACATTTTTGGCTTTATCATATTAATTAGAATAAGAGACAGAAGGATCATTACTTGTGAAATACAAAAAGTCTTGGTTTGCAACGTTTTAGTATTTAAGCTCTGATAATAAGCCTCTTCATCTATACCCAAAAATCATTTTAGCTTTTTTAAGAATAAATTGTTCCGCAAGACCAGACAGCCACGAATTAGGCAAAGTACCCTTTTTATTCCCATAAAAAGCTAATCTCTTAAAAAAATGTGTTGGTAGGAAAGTATTGCTTTCAATGAATTCTTGAGCTTGAAATATGTTTGGAAAAGTTTCAAAATCTGTTCAAAATGCAAAATGCAGTCATCTTTGCCAGCATGCAAAATACCAGGCAGTTATAGTGCCAATTTAAAGATTTTACAAGTCTGTCAAAGAAAATACTTGAATTGACCTGGACTATATTTTGCCTATCCAAGGGCGAGGGGGGAAACCAGACCCAAGTCCTTTCACAATATTCCTGCGGTCCCTGGTTACAGAGATGTTCCCGGCACCTTCAGACAAACTGTTCCTTTTGGCCTTCTTACAGGGGCAGAGAACCAGACCTACTGGCTTACAGAAGTGGACTGAAGACTTTCCAAGACTAACCCAAGATTTTGTAGGCTTAAGCTGGACTATATGCTTTCTAATGACAACAAAAGAAAGAAGATTTAGAAAAAAAATCCTATTGCATAATTGTAATAGCCTATTTTTGTTTTTCTTGGTTTTTTGAATTATTTAACAACCTTATTATTCTTATCCTTTGATTTTAATTTTCACTTCATCATGCCCTTTCTATAGATTTTATTCTTTTACTCTTCTTTCAAACTTGCACTTTGATTTTCCCATTAATCTGTTTTCTCTTCATTCCTATTTCCTGTTTATTTTATTTGCCTTCATTTATTTTATCTCCTTCTGTTTCGTCCTCTCTTGTCTTGTCCTTGACTCCCCTCTTCTCTTTTCTTTTTTCATTTTTCTCCCCATCCTCTAGTTCTAGCTTTGCTTCTTGTGCGCCAGCTCATGGTTTACCTTTCTCTCCATACATTCCCAAATATTTCTCTCTTTGTAAGATAAAAAGTTTATATCCCACGTGTTGCCATTTTCTTGTTTCTTTTTTTCCCTAATTATCAGTGTACCACAAGAGGAGCAAAATCCAGCTGTTCAATTCTTTTCACACATTTTTGCAAAGCTTTTCTTTTAATATTACCTTTAACTGCTTCCTATCTTTCTAAATATTTGAGACAGCCCAATAAATGGGTACTTGACCCATCACTTGCAGAAGATTTGTGCCCCAGAAACTGAATCTTAGTAACACAGGAAAAAGTGTCTGATATACAACAAATCTCTGTGATTACTGAATTTAGCTAGTGCAGTGAGGTCAGCCTGTACCAGCAGATAGCATGAGACAGACACTATATGTTCTGCTGCATTTCTGAGTGCTGATGCCCAAAGGAAACTATTTGTGTTGATATTATTAACATTTTTTTTACTGATAATTTTAGAAGAAACACTCAATGCGTTTTTTTCTACAGTTAAAAATCCCATATGCATATCATATCTGGCAGTTTTCTGATCCTCGCCTAAAAGAGAGTATGTCCCTTAGGTTCCTTTATGAACAGAACTGAAAATAAAATCAGAAACAGCATAAGGAAACTATAATAAGACAATTGTCCTGAGTGGGATATTCCTACAACCAGCCTCAGAGGGAAGAGGGACAAGTATTTCTTCTTCAAATGCTGCTGTAGCCCTCAAGCCATGACCTGCACTGTCAATGAAGTGAGCTACACGCTCAGCCTCTCAGGGTCCAAGGAGCCACTTGAGAGTTGTTCTTCTGGTTACCATGTCACCAACTCCTTCATATACTTTTGTATTGCTACAGCTCCCAGCAGTGTTCTTTTTTTTTTTTTTCCAGTAAAATGCAAGCAGCCACGGAAAAGTTACGTCTAAACAACCTTCTTAAGCCCTGAAAGCTTAGTATTCTTCAGATCTTGATGTAATTTTCTGAGTTTTTCCAGGGAAAAGCAATGAAAACAGAAGCTTTTGTTTTTAATGTATACTGTGGTCCCTTAGCTTGATTAATAAAACATATTAGTTGCTTATTCCTGTGTTAAAGCACATTTAAGATCCCCTTTTAGAAAGGCTGTGTCAAGCATCCAAGCTTACACTATATGTGTAACAGATAAACCTGTTACTTACATGTTTTCCTGATAGTGACATCTCTACAATCCACACACATTTTACTTTTACCATTCATGCTATGTACTTGTAAAGTTAAAAAATGGTAGATAGCTTAATTAGTGTTTTACACACATAAATCTAGTACTGTACCGTACTGCAATAACACATTTTACCTCAGGTATTGTAAGCCCACTCCAAAAGCCCATCAAGATCAGTGGGTCCTTTCCACCGACTCCTCTCACCTTCGAAATGGGCCCTATGTTACTGTGGTGCTCTGACAGGGCATGGACTGGAAAACTTCCTGATACTCAGCATGGTCTACTGCCCCTTTGTATTGCTTTGCTTGTTGTATGTACGGCTATAGGTATCAGTTACGCAAACATGCTGTCATATATTTGCAGATAAACAGATGTAAGCTAAACAAGTATTTCTGATTCAAAGGAACTCTGAGACTAGGAAAACAGGAGGAGGGAGGAGGAAGAGGAGGAGGAAGAGGAGGAAGAGGAGGAAGTTCAGAGGTGAACTGAGGAAATATCAAAGCAAAGAGAAGGCTGGGGCTCTATAGTCCTTCTGAAGGCTAGTAGATGACCAGCATGACCAGCACTTGCTTAATTGTCCAAAAGTCAAGATTGTAAACTGAATTTATGAGACGGGATTAAACAAAACAGAATGCAGTGTAGCTGATGGGTTCAGAAACACGCTTTGAAAGCAAGGAAACACAGAAACGCTGGAAGCTGAGTCAGGAGGACATGAGTGGAGCAACAACAGCCTGAAACATGGCAGAGAAGCAGGGTGAGGAGGTAATTTGTAGGAGAAGAGGAAGTTTTAGACGGCGATGAGGGTTTTCAAAGTAGATGAATTTTGCATCATTTACAAAGTGTGAAAAGGACCAAGATGAGATCTAAATCAGCCTGGAGAAGACAGGGCTACAATGGTCTATGCATGCCTCCATGAAAGTCTAGACAAAAGTTGGAATGAATATTTAGTTATCACATTGAAGCTGAGGATTTTATAGTGATGTGTGTTTTTAACATTAGCTCACTTGGGATTCAAGAATGATCACGGCAGGAAATCTACTTGATGAAAAATGAGTGCACTTGATATTCTATCGTTTTCTCACAGACATTGTATCTGTCAATTCTCTGATGCCTGAAAGATCTGAGCTTGCAAAACTAACAGCAAAATACCAGGAAGTGCAAGGAGGGATGAATCCCATGAAGTAGCTGGCCTACAGATACAAACCAATCTCAAGCACTTCTAGGACATTTCTCATCACAGTGAACTCTGTGAAGAAATGTGGCAGAAAAAAAAAAAAAAGTTTTCCATAAAGCTGAAAAAGTTGACAGAAGAAAAATGAATTCTACTTCTGAAAAACATTCGCAGTAGGCAGTCTCTCTCAGTTTTTAGTGTAAAAATGATAGTTTTGAAACCAGACAGCTTTCAAGCCTGGGGAAAACACTGATGCCAGGCAACAAAACTAAATGTATCATTAGCTGCATATATGAGACATTCACAATGCATGATGGAGTGGTCAGATTTTTCATGACTGATGTAAACAATTACATGTTTTCTGGACACACATCTTGTGAAAAAATGTGCAAAAACTAGTTTTTAAAGACAGACTTTTATCCCATTTGCTTCTTAAAAAAACACAGATTTAAACAGACTTAATTATCAGTTATCAATAATTGTCCCAGAGAACTGTTGTATGTTAGACATATGACATATGTCTATTTCTTAACATCAGAAACCCCAAACAAAAAACTAGCAGAACTCAGAAATACGATATCAACTTCAGTCATTCTGGAAAAAACAAAGAACATTACTGTTTTAGAAAATAATAGTAGCACGGTAATTCAGGACACAGGTTTCAAATCTTTTAACTTCAGCTATCTTGTAGTTTAGCTCCATTTTCAAGGCTTTCTTGAATGTTCTCATCTTTTGCCTTTATGTCAGTGAGAAATGGCAGATACTTATGTGTACAGTCTGAGAATATAGTACCCAAAAATATTGTTCAGGATATGATAGTCCTCAATATTTGGCATGAAAGAATCAGACCAGAAGTAGAGAGTGGAAAAGAAGTTCAAAAAGCTCAAAAAGCCACAGGCTCAGAGAAACATCTGCCACAGGCTCAGATGATATTTAAGTATTAGAAGGTTTCCTTCAAGCCTAGAAATATGAGATACTTGCACACTCATACATAGAGTATTTCAGTACTCTTCAGGAGAGTACTGTGGCCCATATGTTTTCACAACATATGCATTGACATATGTCATATGTCGTCAATACCTTATGTGTTGTTGCATTGTCACAATAGAAACAGCGTGGGGGGGATTTTTAAGATACTTGTAATACATGATTAAGAACAACCTAAAAGCATACATTTGAGATCTTAGAAATTAGGATCTGAAATCTGGAGACTTCTTAGCCTTTTTTTATTTGTATCAGGTGTTTCTAGAGAATAATTCATAATAATTCTATAATATTTCTAAAACATATTAAAGCTCTACATTCCTTTCTGAAATCCTATGAGTTGATGATTTGTCCTTACCTAGACCTGAAGCCCTGCCTCTTCATTTGAAGGGTGAGTAACATTTTTCTGGAGCTCCTCCACTTCTAAGGGATGACAGGCAAAGGACAGTCAATGAACGTTTCAACCTAAGCACTTGGTCCTCCATTATTTGTGCCATTCATACTAAATTTTTGTGATTATTGTTTTTCCTGCCACGTTTTTGTGGAAGAGCTGGAATATTGTGATGCGTGGGTAAATTTAAGCAATTGCTAAGACATTTTTAAGCGGAAGGTAAGGATTGAGGCAGGTGCATTATTCAAAAAAAGACCTTAACTGACTGCAGAGGTCCCCATGGCTTACTTTGGAAAGTGCGTTCTGCAGAGCTCACTGTCATTGGTGCATACTTGATTTTGAAGGGACTCAACTCCCATTTCAGCATGCAAAAAGCACTGAATTCTCAAAAAGAAGCAGATTCTCAAAATATGCAGCTCTGGACTCTGTGGATTATTTGACTCTGTGCTGGGATGCAAACAGCTTGATTTTGAGCACAGAAAAGCTGTCCTGTATATGTTGCATACTTGAAAAGCTGTTGCAAAGACCCGCTCATCTGCTCTTTTCAGGGCAATATGGATGCTCACGGCTAGGTCACTTTTATCACAGATGCAACCAAAGGTGGGACAAAGACCAGCACTAGTCTCAAATTAATAAAAGCCCAGGTAGATGAGAGAAACTACTGAACTCTGTAGAAACAGATAGAAGAATGAAAACAAAGAGCGTCTGCAGATGTTGTTTTCATCCTTTAGATTCTCCAAGGTAGATTTTAACTACTTAGGGAAACACAATAACTGAAGTAGTGAAAATGAAAAACTGTAAACTTTATCCTTGCATAATCTTATAGTTTTTGTATGAGGAGAATGAGAAAAACAATAGAGATGATGATTACACTAACTAGAAGTCTCAGACTTGTTCCTGTAGCTCATTTTTTATTAAATAATCATCAAAGAAGATTGTTTTGTTTTTCTGATTAGACAGAAGGTTAGCATAAGGTGATAGCTCAGTAATATTTCCAGTAGAGTTGGTTATGCTGGTCATGATTCTTTTTAATAGAGAGTGCTTGCAATTTGTTTGTTTAGCTGTTTCCTTTCTCATCTCCAATCTGCTGGGCCATCCATAGCAATTTTATAGCCTGAACCTTTCCTGTAAACTGCACATTGACAGCTAACATGTGGACTTCAGACACTGTCATTACAGTGCACTGCTGTAGGACAGGACTTACTTTTTGTTTTTTAACAGAATGAGGAGCCATCCCCAAGTCATGTTCAAGGAAGTCTTTCATTTGCCAGAAAAGAATGGGAATTGCAAGTGACAAAACATTTCTGTGCAGAGGGGTATATATGTTTTCTGTTTTCCTTTGCAGCCTGTACTGCTCCTTTGATAGTCTGGAGACTACTTATATTAAAAAAAAAAAAAAAAAAAAAAAAAAAAAAAAAAAAAAAGGAGCAGTTGTTCCTTGTCTCCTCCCCTTACATATGTTTTCCTGAAAAAAATCTCATTTTTTTCCCTCCTTTTGGCTCTGCAGACACTCACAGCAGCAGCACCAGTCACATACAGTTTCAACCTCTAATCTTTCTAGACTTGCAGAAAAGACAGTGATGCTAACATCACTCAGAACAAAAACCTCCTTGCATACAATTTGTGCATTCGTACTAAAGCACTGGATGGGTCCCTTCAGAAAATGTGTGTACGAAGCTCTAACACAATCCTACCAAGAGGCAAAGTGCTGTCAAGGATGACAGTGGAGCCCCCAAGGCCAGCTTGTGCTATTGAATGTGAACTTTGGCTCTTACTGGTGCTTGGTGATGGAGCTGACAGACATGGACCTGGCCACATTGCATTAAACATAGGGCACAGCTCAAGTGAAAGGGTGAGAAAGTAAAAAGGTGAGATCATCTGATTCCAGTGCCTTATTTTATCAGCAGTTGAGGACTGCAGTGTGCAAATAGCATAAAGATGTAACATGTTTATCCTCTTGCTTAGGAAGAGAGACTATATTTGGATTGTGCTCTGTATTGTATTATTAATGGCTGTTTAATTTGTACAATTTTTAATTTATCCAAGATACCATTATGATAACTACTATTCTGTGCACCTATCTCTATTGTTACCTTGATCTCTGCACATGCTTTGTGTGTTTATTCTGTAAAAACTGGATCAAAAGCTCTCTGATGCTTGGTCTATTTGTCTGTACAATGCAGAGCAAAATGGAGATTAGTGCCTGTTCGTGGTCCCTGTGAAAGTAATACACTCAGATTTATACCTAGTATGACACGATTTGCTACAAACAGCACTGTTGAACCAGACAGGATCATCATCCACATAGCCTCATTTTGTCAGTTTCAGGAAAAAGGCATCTAGCAGCAATTTGGGATGGGGCATCTATGTATAAGAGGCTCTTCCAAGAATCTTAAATGAGATCATTTTTAGAGAGAAAGAGAGGAAAAAAAAAGGATAATAGTTCACAATATCACCAAAATAGCTCCTGGGTTATTTGTACCAAGTCCTCAGAACTCAGCTTGATTCAGCCTTTCTGAAATATCTATATTGATAAAGGTAATCTGCAAAGGGAAGATTTTTTGTCTTTGAAAAATGATGTCCTCAATGTCTCCTCTCAGAACAAACAAGCGAAGAGTTACCATTTTCCTCTGCTTGGCCAGCACTCTCAGGTCTGCTTAACTGGAACTTTCTTTGGTGACTCAAAGTTGTTATATAGTTAGAAATAGTATTTTCTTCCTTTTTTTGGGGGGGGGGCAGTTGCTAGTGCTACAAAGTCAAACAAGTCTTAAGAATCAACCTTTTTCTCTGTTAGACTGCTAGACAATAATTACCTGACTGAATTTGCACACAGATAACTAGAACAGCTACTTCTGACAATATGTAAGCAGGAAAGGAGTCCAGTTCATTCTCTATCACTGCCTCATATAGTTTTAATGGGAATCATATAGATAAATACTTTGCTACCTGACTAAGCACACGTAAGTGATCACGTATAACGAGAAGAAGCTGTTTTTGCCTAATATCTTTATTGCAGGATTGTTGTGATGTACAAGTATCGGAAATGTTTGCAGAGACCAGAGAGCTCATCTCAGAGAAGAAATCAGTCTAAACTCAGTTGAGAATACCTTCGTTTTGCTGTTTAGGGACTGCTTGAAGAGTAAGAAGGAGATGAAGATGCTTTCTAATACAGATACAAGTCTGGTACAACTTCAGCATCCTCCTGAATCCTCAAAGTGAATCTGCAAAGAAATGAATGTCTCCACTGATCAGAATAGCAATGATTATCTAAGCAATCATTTTTTTTCTAGTTATTGAGATAGACTCAAGCATGGAGGAGGAAGACCTTCCTGTTGGCACTAACTTAAAACTTTAGTTTTAAGTCTTGTATATCCCTTGAAAGAAAAGAAATCTAGGGAAAACACTACAGTGAGTTAGACCCAAAGCTCTCATCTTTTTATTTGAGTCTTCATTTGGCAGTTTCTTCACTGGAAACAGGCAAATCAAAGTCTGCAGGACAGAAATGTGCCTTTTGAAACTATCTAAAAGTACCTTTGGAGCATATGCTGCCCTTCGTGTCCAAATGAAAATGCTTTTTCTGAGCCATGCCCTGGAAAAGAGAGCCTTCCTGAAGATAGGCATCCCAAGCAAGAGACCTCCCACAGAGTAATAGAGAGACATTTTTCATCTGGGTTTTGAGAAGACTATTCCCATTCAGTCTTCTTTAAAGAGCCTTTTTAAATACCGTACGAGCTCTTGGAACTTAATGCAAGCAGGTTATTGTTTACCAAGTGGATTACTTTGCTACATTTAGCAGTAAGTATTTAAGCTCTTGAGCAGGAGTAGTCACATCTCTGGTAGGCAAGGAAGCCTATTTGTGCTGCGCTCATTCCTGTAAATAACAGTTTACCAGGTATTGCAACTAATGAGGCTCAAGAAACAAAACATTTGCCCAAGTTATATCTCACGATAATATCTTGTCATTTGTTTTCTCTACAATACATCATTTCCCTCTTCTTTTCAAGAACACGGTTTACTAGGACCACTACTCATGACTGATATCATCCTCAATATGTTTTTTCTTAATCTGCTTTCAAGCAGTGAGCTAACTGCTCCAGTTCTCCCTTAACATTATAGGGCAACCAAGGAAAACTAGCAGCATGTGAAAAGCCTTATGGTGAGGACTGTCCAGGAAGTCTCAACCCAAAGGACATGCCAAAAACTAGGCTGGTAGTGGAGGCTGTAATAAAAGGGACTTTGGTACTGCTGCTGGTGTTGTTATTCTGGGCCATGTACAAGCTCCGTAGACATCTCAGAAACCTTTATCTCTCATGTTATCTGCAGGGAAGTGGACTGGAGAGAGCATAGCAAGGCACACAACCATCTCCCCTCCTCTGACACCATCTGTTGCAAGCTTCTTCCCCCCCCCCCCCACCATGTCTTTATTGCAGAATGGTTTTCTTCATCATTCACTCTGCTGCTTTCACTAAGGTTACGTTAGATGAGCACTAACAACCTTCACCACACTCTACAAAGGTGTCTAGAGATTTAGGGCATCCTGGGCAACATTTTAGAAACAGAAGATTTTCAGAGATAGTGGCATAGCAAAGCATCTTGGTCAAAATATATATTTTTCTATTACCTGAAATTGGAGGGCAATTAATAAAAATATTTAAGCTCCCATTTTGAGCAACAAACAACAAATAAACAATATTTATTGAAGTAAAAAGCTAGATAGTTGTATCCCTACATGGTTTCTTGTGAAGAGTTTTCACCAATTGCATTGTGCCACCTAGTGATCTGAGGTAGTAAAAATCCAAGCACCCCTGTGGTGATGCTGGAAATCAAAACAAAGGTGATAAACACTTAAACAAGCGGATACATGAAATGAGATGAGAAATGCGCTACTGTAAAGCCATAAACAAGAAGAAAAATATAATGAGGCAGGGAAGCAAGAGGCTTGGAAATATAACAGTCGCGTGAACGTACAAAGTCTAACCTGAAATGTCCCTCCAGGCTCCACTGTGGTGCTATCGCAGCAGCAAAGAAGCGTAAGTGGGGAGCTGACAGAGCTGACTTTGTTCATGGGGATTTCTGTAAGTTTTCCTGGGTGATTTCAGGTTAAGGTTGATACTGCAGTCAGTTACACTGAGGCAAATGTGTAGCATGTGGAGCACCCTTGTTGACTTCAGCAGAGCTGTTCATGAGAAGAGTGCATAACCACAAGGACAAATTTGATTTTCAAAATGCCCAGGCATGATTATTCAAAAAACCAGATGGGCTGGATGTCATTTAGATAGTACTTGTGAACTGACAATAGATAGAGGCTTTTCTCATTGACTTCATGGGGAAGTACATAAAATGCAGAAATAATTTGAGATAAACAGAAGAGAGATTTTTAATTTCTTTTCATTCAGAACAACAAGCGTCATGTGGCAAAAGAGCAAGACTTAGAAGCAAATGAGAGTTTTGGAGAACAAATTAAGGTCAGCAATTAAGGATATTTGGAATATTTGGGACCATAGAGCAACAAAGCAGTCATGGAAGCCAGCTGGGGTTATGTGCTGGGAAGAGCAGTCATTAGGTACAGGCACCAACTCGTTTGTGTCCCAGCTGCTGTTTGCATTCAGACGCTACAGCAGCAGATTAGTATTTCTTTAGCTACAGAAAAAAACACTGGTGTGAATTTAGCTGCTGTCTTCCTCTTTTTCTGCAGGGTTGTGCAGTTCGGGAAAAGCATCAAGCTGAGGGAGCTATATCTAGTTCAATACCTGAGTTCCTGACAGAAACTAGGCATGTAAAGTACAGTTCCCCGTTACTGCTCCATACAAAACCAGGCTGGAGAAAGCTCCTGGGTGTATAATTCCACAGCTGTGATGATCATACCCTCCCATTGCTGCTATCTAACAATTATTGCTGTACTGCCACTGGAAACAACGCCTCTTGGCTACAACATCATTCTACAGATCGGGAGCAGAGATATCTCAGATGGAAAGCTTTCCCAGGTGCACATGGGGCCCGTTGCCAAGCTAGGAGCTTAGCACAAATCTCTAGGGCCATAATTTATTAACTGATAGACAGGTCTGTTCTCCCTAACATGGGGACTCACCATGTCAGAGAGCAATTGCTGCTGAGCAGGAATGCTTCCCTAGCCCCTGAAAAGCAAACAAACAACAGAAATATTTCTTAAATATATTGAACCCTAGCAACATGCAAGATTTTGCAGGCAAAACTGCAGGATTTTCTGTTTTTGCCTAGGCAAACCTGGTCCTGGACTCTGGCCTACACTTGCCACAAGGGAATGTGTACCACCAATGTGTCTTGTGCTTGCACCCCCCCCCCAACATTTTTTGCCACCTGGCACCAAAGACACCAATCAATACAACAACAAAAAAATTCTGTTTTTACTATGGCAATCCTTGCATGCTGATCAATGCCCTTGGAGTTAGTATGCTGACTGCTGTAGTGAGTCCCTTTGCTGCACGATGCCATAGCAACAAGAAAATATTGTGATTCCTCCCCCTCCCTTTTTTTTTTCTCTAAAATCATCATGAAGGAACAAAGTGGTTCTGAGCTAAAGACTACACTGATTTTCCCTAGTTGGTTTGTCTGAATATCGTTGGGTTTCAAATTCAGAGCCCCACTGGGCAAAACAAAAGCATGTCTACAGATGCACCGTTGACTCATTGTGGTGTTTGAAATACTTCCGTCGGCTCCTGTGAGATGATGCAACTTTAAAACCAGCTTGAAATCAGAATCGAAGCTAGGGAAACAAATTCTTTTCTCATTTACACTGGCATAACCGTATGGTAGCTCTAACTTCAGGGATGATACTCAAAGTTCAGATGATATAAATGAAAGAATTTGATTCAGCATCTCTGATAGGAAAGATTTATAACTCACCACTTGTTTTCATGTTTGATCTCAGCATAGGATACTAGTGGATCTATTTGTTCTGTGGGCTGACTTGTGGAGCAAGGACCATATCACCTGCATGAACTGATGGTAGCAAAAGCACCTTTCTATGTCCACAAACGCACAGTGTGTCTGGGACCCCTTATGGCATCCCCAGGCTTGTGTGCTGCTGGCTGCTGCATAGGGCTCTGCCCTCACTGGACATGTTTGGTGCTGTGGATGTCCAGCACCTTGGAGCAGCAGGGAGCACCTGCTGCCCTGCATGCCCTAATTACTGATCTGTGTGCAGATTGCAAATAAGGACTGAGGTTTGCAGCCACCTGAGGGGTATGTGTGACAGGGGAGACTTACGAAACACTGCGTCACATATATATGATTTTAAGGTTATCTCTACTTGTAGCTAGGAGCAATTTGGAGGTCTAATGGTTATCTGCAGACTGGCAAAATTTGGGAACTGTAAATCTCTGGTATCATACAGACTGAAGCAATCTAATGACTGCACAGCAAAAACACTTCCAATTCACAGACGGGAAATACTGTCCTTAACGCCCTGTCTCTTTAGCTAACTTGCCTCTCTCTCTGCTCAAGCCTCTTGTCAGAAAGAGGTAGTATTTGCACCAGACTTGTTTTGGAAAACACTTAAATGTCTTTATAACTTGCAGCACATGATTGTCTTTAACAGATTCAACCCATTGCATGTTTATGAGTGTGCATAGGTTACAAGTGCTGTTGTGGTCTGTTGGAATTGGAAAAAGTGCTTATTTCTACAAGTATGCCTGTTTTTTCCAACAGCTTCTCAGCTGGCTAAAATAAAAACTTCCTATTCCTTACAAGCCTTGCCTCATTTACTTATTTAAATGCTTTTTTAGACTGGGGCCACAGGTCTTACATTAGGGATAGCTCTCTCCGGTTGTATATGCTCTGATCATTAGAAAGGCTGTATAGACTTTCCCGGAATTATTGTACACTGAATTTGGTAATGCATTTCCAGAAATCATTGATAATGATTTTAGGTGACTAATTAGCTGAAAACAAAACAAAACCAAGCCAAAGAGGACCTCCGGCAGTGATGCTGTAGGAGCTGCACTTTCAAGCACTGACAGCCCAAGGCCAAAGTGGACGGGTTACTGCAGTATGGGTGAAAGGCAGTCAAGAAGCAGCAAGCTCAGTGCACAACTCCTAGGGAAAAAGAAAACACCTGAAAGCCTGGTGGCACCTCTTATATTAGCAGCCCCATCCTGCTCTCTTTTCTTCCTTCTCACTCCTTCATTCATGTATTTAGGGACAGAGGTCTTATGAGCAGGGCATTTTTCTGCTTGATGGTTAGAGTTGAAGGAGAATCACAGAATCACAGAACTAACATTTCTGATTCATTCCTCTTGAAAGAATACATGTCTGCATTGCAGAACAGCTAATGCCCCAAGCTGATTTTGGAGCTAAGCCCTGCTATAACTATGATGTTGGCTGGAAACTGTGGAACAAAACCTTCCAAATTTTTGGTTTCTTTAGGAAAGTTTTGCATTATATATTTGAGCTTATATACCCATAATAGTGAGATTCAGAAACATTCTTTAAAAGCAGTGAAAAATAAGGTTCTCATACAGTCTTCTAAACTGAGAAGGATGAGGCCAAAGAAGAATACCTAATATGAAACCTGTGATAAAAATCAAAAATGGTACCAATATTGGCATTTTTGGCAATTGGCAATTACTTTTTTTTTGAGGGTTAAGCTAATAAATTGATCTTTACAAGAAACTAGCATCTTTTACTATCAGCCTGAATCAATACTCCTTTAAAACAGTTGTGCTGGCAGCTGTCTAAATTTTTAGCCAAGATTTCCCATAACAGATTCCAGAATAGTTAAATGAAAGGATAAAAACTTAGTTACTGTTTTATCAGAATAGGTTGGTTCATTTCCCAGTCTGTGCATTTGGGAGGATATGTCAGGATTTTCTGTCATTTTTCACTTCAGTTTGTAGCCTTTTTTAAAAGCCTTTGGCACTGACAATGCCATAGGATAGGAATATATATCAAAATCTTTTGAAAAAAGCCACATACAAGCTTTTGCTTCTAGAGTTCATGAAAGGGCTAAAACCTAGAACATACTTCCCATTTTAATGGAAATTCTTAGCATGGAGTGATTAACCAGCATTTCATTCATCAGACAGGCCTCAAAAATACACATTAGGTTTATCATGAAAACTTGCAACATATTTGTTTTCCTCAGTCTACTTAGTCTTTTTTTATGATATATGCACACATGAACACAGCTAAGTGGCAAAAAATGAGGTCATGGCCCAAAGAGACATTTCGTTAATGTTGATAGCACATCCTTTTATTCCCAGTCTGACAGTAAAGACTGGCAAATGTTGCAGTCACAGGGAGAGGTGGGAGTCTGATCTGCTTTGACCAGAGCTCATGTACAGCACTCCGCTGGTGTTCCCAGTGGGAATACTCCAGTGAGGTCCCTGCCAACAGCCCCAGTGCCAGACGTCAGAGCTGGTAACGATGAAGAATGAGAAGAATTGATACAGGAGCCATTGCCTGGAGTTTCTTCCAGAATAGAAACAAAAATCAGGGCTGGGTATGTCCGGCCATACAAGATACCCCTAAAATGGGACCAACTCTTGAATCCGGCTGTGGCTCAGGTACCTCCCACCCTTTGGAGCCCGCACTGGCTGCCTGTGTGGACAGGGCGAGGATGAGGTGATAGCAGCTTGTTCCTGAGGCGAATGGCTTGATGACCAAGCTGTGGGGGACATGACACTGCCGCAGCTCAGCTCACATGTAGCCATAGATACCAGGACAACTTGCAGGTCTCTGAGAACAGTCATTTACCTTCATGCAGAAAAAACACTTCTTTGACATCAGAAAGAGCGGAAATACCAGTAGGAGTGGAGTGCAATTTTGAATATTATTTCTAGTCCACAGCTGTTCTAGCAGCCAAATCCGCTGCACCTGATCTTCTTGCCTGCAGTAGTTTTACACTATAAATACACTATATAGACTCAACTGTTTCAGTGTACAAATGAAATCAGGAAAATCAGGCTCAGAAACCCATCTAAAAATTTTCCTATTATTTTCTGAGCTGTAATGGGGGAGAAAATCTGTAGCAAGAGATCTCAGTTTTTATGCATTTATCCCAATTTAATTTAGTATTGACTCCACACAAGTCAGAGGAATTAGGCTTGTGTGAAAGGGGAAATAAAGGTAAAAATTTTCCACAGTTTTTGTGGAAAAAGACATTTCTCATTACCTTTCCACCAACAAAAGCAACTCCTTTGTTATAAACTATCCTGATCCCAAATTATGGCTTAATTCAATTGCAATGAGAAGCAGGTAGGTCTAGTATTTGACAACATCCTTTCCAGGAGCTCAGGCTGTAGTTTCCTCCAGGGAATACTGGTTTCGACTCATTTATACTGAGGAAAGAAGAAAAGAAAAAATCAGATTGACTTCTTTTCTCATAGAGGAATGTACATATATGCATACATACACATTTATTCCCATAAGACTTTAAACTAGACTATCCTAAACACTGGCTGTGTGCAGTGTCCAGATGGTCTGATTTTACTGAGTTTGTGCCTAGTTTTCCATATAAAGCCTTTGTGCATTGGATGTATCTTCATAGATAACTGAAATGATTGAGAGTTTCATTTCACTATTCAAGATACTTAAATCTTCAGTGCGTTTGCTCAGCATTGATTCTGGTGAAAACTAAGGATGTTCTAGTCTTTGTGGCAATGTGGTAGAGTTAAAATTATTGTGATGAGCCAAAGCTGGAAAGAAGAGAAAATTTAAATGAAGGAACATACTCAGTATCACAGATGATTTGTGCTCTGCTCAGAAGTTAGTGACACTGATAATAGAGTTATGATAAACTCATTCAGAACATCAACTCATAATAGTGGGACTTTCTCTGAAGTAATATGCATATGCTTGCGCATGTCCAGTTTCACGGCTGCTTTTTACACTGAGGCATGCAAGGAAGAGATGTATGTATGTATGTATGTTGTGAATTCTACTCTTCTGCGCAGATTCTATTTATGTTTTCACATGTAACAGAAAAATGTGATAGAAAAGACTTCAAATGGCACTCTAATATTCATTTCTTTAAAAAGAGCCAAATTTATGGGGAGCAGACACTTGGGAAAAAAGCTAAATTGGGGGGAAAAAAAAAAAGTAGGCTGTTGGAGAATATCTGAGCTCCTGAATTTACAGTGACAAAGGATAGAGAGATTCTTAGTACCTGGTGAAGACTTCCTGGCAACATTCAACTAGCACTGTGCTGTTGGCGGAGAAATTTGTTGAGTTGAAGGCATTGCCTAACAAAATGCGGCAGGGAACCTCCACAACAGGGACAGACAGCATTCCTGTGAAGTAAATACAGTTTTGTCGATCAGTAACGAAGAGGATGTAAGACTGAAGGATGTCAGTCACCGGGGCTGAGGGAAGCCTCCTGGCTGATCAGAATGAAGGTGCTGCCTGAGCACTCTCAGAGATGGTTCTATAAAATGACGCAAGATAGAAGCCCCCAAATCGCATTTTTGTTAACTTGAATCATTTTATAGAATTGGATTAAGGAGTGATCACATTTTTTTTTCTTTAGAAATTAAACTCTTGTTCCTGTTACACTTGGAACATTTTGTTTTTCTGCCCCTCTTAATGCTTCTAAAAAGGTATGCTAATGCATTTCTCACTGGCTGGGCATCTATCTGCCTTCATTAACTAAAATGAAGCTGTGTCACATTTATAGCAGTGCAAGTAAATGCAAGACCTGACGTTATTTCATTTCATTTTATTTTTCTAACAGGAACAGTGATGATTTATCTTATTTTGTTTTGCTAGGTGTTCTCCAAAATGTCCTGTAAATAGTAACATCAGCTTTCATTATAGGAATGGAGTCATGAAAACATGAAAATGATAGCTACTTATTGTGTTTAGTGTTGAGAGCTTGGCCACATATTTATTATGTTCTTAATGTAAAATGGAGTAGTAAAAATTACTTGGCTCTTATACCTTCTGCTAGGCATAAGGAAAGCATTTGCCATGGCAGAAGTGTGTGCAATATAATTTTGTTTCCACAGCAGATTTTATTGTTTTTGAAAGATTTGGCAATGGTTGTTCACAATTTAATTCTTAGGATAGGGGCTTTCAAGTGACACATTTTAGTAAGACTTCTTAATGCCTCAATTATACAGTATAGTATTTTGTATCAAAATCTTAGCGAGTGCTATAAGACTCATAAGAGGTGAAGTGTACCAGTTTTATAACTTTCAGAAAGCAGAGTAGGCCTGTCCTCTAGATGTATGAGATTTGGTTGAACACAAAAGGATAGAAAAGCTGGGGTTGATACAGATACACTACAGCTAAAAGAACCAGCAAGATGGAAAGAGTATCAGTGCTTTGAGTTTTGTTCTACCCATTCTGGATACCACATTTTGAAAAGAAAGCTGGGAAAGGGATCATTAGATACAGGGGTAACAAACAAATGCTGCTGAATCATACCTGGTCAATTAATTAGGCAGTTGAATGACGGATGCTATTTTTCATTTCCTCTCAAACATGGTTGTTTCATAGTGATTTGCTTACTCAGCTTTCAAGTGTGGCTTTGAAAATAAGGAGCCTCTGCTGTATCCCACCCTAGTGCTCTTCCACTAACTTAAATGCAGATTAGCCCTGCTGCAGGAAGGTTATCCGCCCAAAGCATCCATTTAACATTAACACAGAAAAGTGCTCAGCTTCCCTCACTCCTTTGCACTCCTTCTCTCTTGCATCCTCCTTTTGTCCCATTCCTCCCTTTCCGCTCTATAATTAGTTCTGTATTTTCATAGCCAGCGATGCGGAGGAGGGATTGTAACTCATCTAAAACTTGCAATTATCTCTTTGTTCCTGAGTCAGTGATTACACATGGGCTAACAGAATGCAGTGTCAATACGTAAGATAGGAAGAAGAAATAAGACAAATAATTTAATATTACAGTTTGCAGCAACTTTTCATTGAATGTTGGCATTTAAGTGACAGGAATTGGCCCGCGGCAGTTATGGTACCGATGCACTGCCACCCTGTGGTCACTCACTGCAAGATGTACCAAATTTATGCAGGCTACCTGCAATACAGGCGGTCATGAAACAGGCAACGGTCCCAGCAATCATTGCTCTGAAAGCACCACCGGCGATTTCATTTCTTTTGGATGGAGCCATACTTGCTAGGAAGAAAATTAAAGTGTGTGGAGAACATAAATACATACAGACATATAGAAAGTGAACCTGCTTACTCTCCCATGGTGCAAGGAAGTCCTAACCTGTGGTCCTAACTGGGCAAACCAAGGAAGGAAAATGTGACATTTTTCAGTGGGATGTTTAACTGCCTAATGCTGATGCTGGTTCTTTAAAATGGGTGTGAGTAGGCCCCAGGTGCAGCACTGGGGTCGGGCCTGGTGGCTCCACAGCTGGTCCTGTTCCTCTGCGCTGCCCTGCTGTGGGCTCCACTGGGAAGAGGGCCAGCAGCAGGTCCTCTGGTGGGGATCCCTGGAGACTTTTTCATGGCTTCATTTTCCCGGAGACCTGAGAAATCCATTTTTAAATTTTCGTATGTGAGACATTCTTGGAGAAGACGGCCAGTTTTCTCCCTCAGACTAGCAGGTAGTTGAGACATTTGGCTTATCCTGAAAACCGAGGGGGCTGTCGCTTGGTTGGCTAGTTGGCCTGGCTCTCCCATACTGTCCACTCAGCCTCTCTTGTCCTGCAGGAGCCCTCCCGCGTGGCAAGTCCTGGTCCTCAGAGGAGCAGCCCCTCACCCCCAGTGATGCTAAGCTTCACCTACAGCATGTCCTTTTGGGTCTTTGCTTTGCTTTTGCTTGCCAAATAAATTGTAAGGAAAGACATTCTTACTCAGGCCTCCTATAACCAGTCCTAGGGACCCGAAGTTGGCGAACCCGCACAGAGCATAGGTGGCAATGGTTTCAGAGCGAACCTGAAAAACAAACACACAGGCAGGTAACGGCTGATTCAGCATTTTGAAATATCTCACGCTGGCTTACAGGTGTTAAAAATAGCACTGTGGCCCGATACTTGGAGTACAGAAATCACTCTGTTTTGCTTGGGTGCTGCCTATGTGGCTGCCACATGGCTTTGAGCAAAGCCTTTAGCCTTGTTTTCATTCTGAAACCATGGAGGTTTTCACACTCAGTGCAGGTGAGGACTCATAAACCATGTGTTTGTTGTATTGTTTATGTATATTGCCGTGCCTGATTGAATTAAATATTAGCAATTACAGATCAACTTTATCTTACTGGTGTCAATTTAGCTACTGCTTGTTGAGCATATTAAGTCAAAAAGCTTGAGCTGAACTTGTTCTTAGCTGTCTTAGCTGGCATCTAGGATACTGTGTTGGAATCTCACGTTTTCATATATATCCCTGTCTTCTTTATTCCTGGAAAAACAGAGGGCCCCATATGCCAGCTGCTCTGAGAATTATCCACACTGTGCACAGAGGGCGCAAAGGAAAACGGGCGCTCTAGAGAGCATTTGCTTTGCTGTGGAGATAGGCAGAGCACTGTTACGATTTTGAAAGCCCCATCAGAGTCCTGTAAGCAGTTTACTTCCTTCCTGACTTCAGCCACCTTATCCTGTACGGTGCTGGCCCATGTTGGACCACAGAGCAGAGACAAGGGTGGGTTGCCTCCTGTCTCCCCCCATGGAGAGACCCTTTACAGAGTACAGGACAGCTTTGGGTGAAACCAGGCTATGCATCTTCATGAGACAAACTTAGTTCAAATGTTTTTGGATGGGAGGCAACATCTCTTTCAAATAGATTTTTTTACCCTGGCAGCTCTGGGGTCTTATTTACAGTATTTTAAGTGCAAGCTGAAGACTGCCAAGTGAGTGTTCCAGTAGGTTTCCTGTTTATTACAGGTTTTTCTGTTTCCATTCCCGTTTCATGAAAGCCAATTTGTAGGTATTTTCAATCACTTTGCACACATACAGGAAAATGCTTTTCAAGTACCCACTCTATCTGCTTTCCTAGAAAAGGCTTTGTGTGCTGTGATTTCCCTGCTTTCACTTGTGTTCTCCTAGCTCAGAAAACAGGAAGCCTTGTTATTACTGACTCAGGTGAGGCAATTCAGAGCTTGTTCACTCTCTCTGACCAAATATCTGGCTTAGATGTATTAGAGAATTCTGAAGCTGAATAGAAATTAAAGCTGGAGGCCAAGCGTACTTTCAGCTGAGCTGTCCTGCCATAATTAAATTTGTCATTGGGTAATTTTTACGTGAGTGTTATGAATCAAAATTACTTTTTTCATCTCAGAGGTTGTTACCATGGAAGGTTAATTTGGTTCTTTGTAGGTACAAACAAGGAAGACAGGAAGTCCTATCCTGCATCTTGCTAAAAAATTGAGAAAGGTAAAATATAGATGATGGGATCTGAACTTTAAAGACTGACTTCCAGGCTTAAGAAAACCCCTAAGCATTCATTTAGGAGTTTAGAGTCGTATCCCCTTGTAGAACATAGCATGACAGTAGAGGACAGAGCAAAGCCACCTAGCCCACAGTCCTATTTCTAGCAATATTGGTAATGGATTCTCAGGTAAGAGTGCAAGTATTTGATCAGGCTACCTGGCTTTGTATCTCCAGCCATGAAATATGTTCTGTTATTAAGGAATGCAAGTGGTGAGGGACTTGAATTCTCAGTCATGTCTATAAAGTGGTTATCCGCAGCATCACACAGGAAAGGTGAAGATTAAATGCTATAGAAAAGGACGCTTCCCAGATAGGCGCCCTTGTGCACACACCTAGGATGCTTAGTGCTGAGATCCTGAGGTTTCTTCCTCAGTGAATTGTAGTAGGTACTATTACTGCAGGGAAAATCTGAGTGAAAGTGTGAATGAGAGAAACATCTTCACCCACTGAAGCACACTGGTCGGACTTGGGAGTGTTTCAGAGGAGGTGCAGCCACATGCTTTGTATTACTACTCTTTGCACCGGGATGTAACCTCTGGCAGAGGTTTGCCATGGACGAGGAAGTGCCAGTAATATCTCAAATTCCACCAGCTAAAGCTTGCTTGATTTCTTTCCCAGAGTTTAATGTTTGGGCAAACTTCTGTGGGCTGGAGGCTTCTCCAGGTCTTACCCATGATTTTCGCAAGAGAGTATCTCAGAAGGATGTGCTAAGGAAAAATGAGGTGGGGAGCAAATCATCTTAGAGACATTGCTTTGGTCTGGAAACCAAGTACCATGTCCTTTGGGATCCTGAGTGTTCCGGAGGATTTCCCTTTTCAAAGGCTATGTAGTTTTTTGTTGTTGTTTGTTTTTTTTTGGTTTGTTTTTGGTTTTTACTTTTGAGATATGTAATGTGATGACTGTCTTGGCAGCCTCACAAAGATGGGATGCATTTTAATAATTAAATACTGCTGTTGAAAAATATGCTTCTAAATAATATGCCACCTTTATCCCACTGTGCCTATATAAACTGAGTCCCAGTAGAAAAGAATTAGATCCAATAAATCAGTAGAATAGAAAATATTACTTACGGTCATATACTGTTTCACACCATTAATGTACATGCTCCCACCCTTCTCTCGATTGTGAATCAGTTTTGAGAGGCGCTCATAAGCCACAAATTCATTGAAGAAGGTTTTGTAACCTAGGAGTCCTCCAACAACAAAACTGTCCTCCCAGTCTACACCCATCATGAAGGAGAATGGCATGAAGACATAGGCACAAATGTTCTGCAAAATAAGTAAGACAGAGCCGGTCAGTAGAGGCAGTTGGTCAAAGAACAATGGCATCTGATAAGTTGTCTAAACTTGAAAAGGATGGTTTTATTCCAGCAGACTCATGTTGCTAAAACCCTTGTGAGACCGAGGATTTTTAATAGGAAGCTATGCTTGAATAATTATGAAAGACCAACCCAAAATCTCAATCCAACAAAGTAATTAGGTATGCCCCTAATTTTACATGTAAAACTAAATAAATGTTTCTGTGCCTTCTTTTTTTTTGAGACAATGACTTTAGATTGGACAGTGTTTGTGCGGGAGACAAGAAGGATCAGTTCAAAGAGCTGGTAAGAGGAAAAAGAACTCTTGTTCTTCAGCTGACTAAATCAAGCATGTTAATGAATTTCCTCTATCATGTTATTGGACTCCAACTGGTGCAAACAAAGGGCTTGCCTCTGCATAAAAGCTGTGCATCTAATTAAAACTGTACTTTTTTTTCCCTAGCATAAAAACTTTTAACAAATAAAAAAATCCCATATCCCAGAATAGCTTGTTTTTATATAAGAGAGAAAATAGCTCTGGCATTGAAAGGCCTTGGTTAGATTATTTTCAGTGAATCCATTTCAGGCATTTAAGCACTGGCTGTTTCCACCTGGTTACTCTACCCCTGAAAAGAGAGATACCCCTAGGTCAGTATCTCTCAGGAGGGATAGCTGAACGTGCTATGTTTGTGAGTCTTGTCTTCTTGTGGGTTGTCTGTCCCAGTCCTGCTACTAGGCTGTTGCAATAGTGTGACTGAAATATGCATGCATGTGCCTTTCCTCCTTTGGGGATGTTTGTGCAGTGGAATAATCCCTGAAGCTGATAAGATAACATCATAATATTGCTGATGCTGTGTCTGCTAGCAGTGTCTACCCACTTCTCCAGCACCTGTATCTTGGTATTGTATCTGTGCTCATACTACGCTTGCATCAGTAATTTGTAAAACAAAAAGCTCAAACTCTTTGAACTGAGACTGTTCCACCTTGTCAAAAATGATGTGTTGACCCAGGTCAAAGGACAAGTCGTGGTTAAAACCTGTTTGTTCAGCTGAGGGATTGGGATACAGTTTCCCAGCTCCAACGTGCTGGGAACCAAGCGGTATTAAGTAAGCCCTGAGTTCAGGCAAGCCCTGGCTTGTAGCATTGTTCTTCTCTGGGTGAAGTTAGTGAGTGCTAAGAACTTGGTGGGGTGATCTGAAGCTAAAGTGATGCTGGGTGTTCAGCTGAATGGGATGTTAACGGCCTGCAGGTGTGTGTAAACAGACCTTACTGCCTTGCCACGTCAGCAGAGGCAGGGATTAGCATACAATGCTTGATAAACTTGCTTTGCTGGTAACAGGAACACCTCAGTGGGAAGGTGTAGATGGACTTAAGGATCAGAAATGCTTGCATGGCAACTATTTTTCCATTCAGCTGTAAAGACATTGTAACATGTGCATAAAAATATACATTTCTTCAGATGCCCTAGCCAATGAGGCAATTAATTTGAAGAAGAGAACTGTATAGATGCATGTAAGGAGCTGGGGACCATACCTCAAAGTTCAGCTGTGGGTAGTCAAATAGATTCCCCACCCAGGAGAGGGCTGAGTCAACAAAAGCCAGCAGAGCAAGGAAGGCGATCAGGTTCACAGCAATGTTGGCCACCAGTATGATGGAGGCGGAGGCACCTTGACTGGCAGCTTCCAGAAGGTTATTTGATTCACTTGGTCAGTGAAAACAAAATCAGAGTGTGAAAATTTTTCAGTTCAAGGCACAATAACAGTTACACAGACTTGATTAGAAACCAAACTGTCTGGGCACTCCTAGGTAGAATAATACGGTGGAATATGCTTTTACCCTGGCTCCTCTCAGAGGCCACTGAGAGGATTATATTTGCAGCCGTGAGGAGGAATTTTGGCATGGTTGGAGTCACTTCCCGGGCATGCCACAGCACCCAGTGATTTTGCTGGTCAAAGCTAGCATGAGGCTCTGGCTCAGGTCCCGGTACTGTGATGGCCTGCAGCATCACTGGGATGGAGTGAACAATAGCAGTCCATTGGCCCTTGTGCAGAGAGGTCCAGCCTGATGAGGAGCAGCTCCTTGGAAACCTTCCTGCTTTGTTATCATTTTTAAAGTGGAGTGAATCTCCCCCACATATGGGCAACGAGTTCTCTGCTGCTGTCATTGAGATAACTGCTTCACCTTTGCTTTCATTTGCCTGCACTGATAGGAGTTTTTCAAAGATGGTAATGGAGCAAACAGGAAAATACCCTGGAGTTCACCTTGGGCAGATATTTTCCTCTTTCTTTGGAGGGTTTATTGCGTGGCCCAAGCCCTTTGCTGCTCTCTGCCCATTCCACTGGGTAATGATACCTCATGCAGTTAGGACATACTGGACCTGATTTCAGAAACTACTTATTTGGGGCATGAGGATTACAGAGATACTGGTATGAAACAATTTATTGCTTGCAAATATACCATATAGGGCCTTTGATGCTGTATGTGATGTATTATTTTTTCCAAAGTGATTCCTGCATGAGTTTTACGAATAAGTATAAGCCTAGATTAACTCACCTTTTTGCAACTTTCAGGTTGTTCTTCAGAGTTACTCTTGGCTTTTCAGTTTCAGGCCAGAATAGTTTGGAGGTGGCTAATGATGCTGGTGCTGACATGACAGAAGCAGTCAGTAGATGTGAAGCAGAAACCTAGAAATCCAGGTGACAGAAAATAGGCTTTGATAGTCTTATCATGAGCAAACCCAAGCAAAGTAATTAAAATCATCAGTTGCTTGAATGATTTTTTTTTTTTTTTTTGTACAGGAGGAGCATTAAAAAGAATACATTGCTCATAAGGGAAAGAAGAGAAGGAGCAATGTTGGAGAAAGCTAACTGGAGATAGGAAAAAATCTAAGTAGTGAAAAGTATGAATATTTGTAATAATAACAAAAAACAGATCTATGGAGGACAAGACAGTGTAACAATAGCAGAGCTTTTGGGGTGAGAGCCAGTGTCTACTCCTTAAGAACACCTTTATGCCCATGATGGCCATTCTTTGTTTTTTGTCCCCTGAAATTGTAAACTTCCCCTGCTTTTCTTTTTTCTTTCTTTTTTTTAACATGGTCTGACATTCCCCTTTTATCTCTTCTTTCATAAATTTCCTGAATTCATCCTTTGCTAACTTCTGTAGTATCTCTATCCATCACTTCCTTCCCCTGCTTTCTTGATCCTTTTAGTTAATTCCCTTCCTTTTTGCTTTTGCCTCTCAGCTATGCTTATATAAATACAGAACTAATACATTTGTCAACTGTCCCTTGATGACTCTGATTATAAATCACTTCCTCATGCCTGTTTTTCTGTCCAAATCTGTGCTATCAGCTCCTGAGCATAGCAGTCATTTATAGCATTTACAGCATGGCCATGCACAGCATTGCTAGAAGCTCCCTCATGAACAGACTGCTTAGACTCATGAGAATAATAACGAATCCTGGAGTGTTTTGTCTGTATCACAGCCACAGAAGTGGGCGAGTTGATCATTTAGCATGCTCCATATGTCCGTTCATCCAGACTGTAGGAATAAGTGCAAGTTCGTCACTCCTTTTCAGCTACAACAGGCAGACTCTCTGTATTGCATAGGTGGAAGTTTGTGTTACCAGCAAGGTTACCAGCAAGAGTTTGCAAGTCAGATCTTGATGCCTTTTTCTACAATTAGGATAGATCTGCATGGTTATTTCTTTAGGAAAAAGCATGTGGATTACAGAGATACACTTCCAAAACAGTCTAGCTGGGCTTTTATATTCCACAATTTCAGATAAACCCTGTTTTCAGTTTTCTTTTCTGGTCTTACCCCAAAAGAAATATATGCTCCTAAGACACTTCCAGCAATAGTGGAGAATCCTGCTGTCATGACTGCATGGAGTTCAGATTTGGTGACGAATGGTAAATAGGGCCGTACCAGGAGAGGAGACTCTGTCTGGAAGTAAAAAAAAAAAAAAAAAGCCATCAGTGGTTTCTTCTAATAAGAGGACAGGAAAATCACTGGCTGATCCCACTTTCCCAGGTGTTTTTAATTAACTAATCTTGTTAATAATGATTTTTTTTTTAAACCACCCCTAAGAAGTAAAATTGTGCCACCACTCCTCTTGGCTGGTTGATAATTCTTGGTAGTTTTAGAGATTCTTCCAAAGGCATGATGACGTGGCTAAGAAATCCCAAGTCAGTTTTAAGTTAGGAATGGCCACGGGTCTGACACACAGGTAAGTACATCGCATAAAACATGCATACCACCAGTTTTTAAGGTCAAAGTAAAGACCTTGACCCATCTGGTGTGAGTGTCTGCTCATGCTGGGAACAGTGGTGCATGGACCTACTGGAAACAGCAGGCTACAGTGATGCACCCCTGCTAAATACCACAGCTGTAGTTATGCTGTTTCTGGGCTTGGAAAGCATTTTACGATCTCCTTGCTCTGCTTCAGAGCTCTGGATGGGCACTCCTGTAATGTGTTTTTACTAGATTCCTAATCAAAGTGGACTATTAGACTCTTTCCCATTTTTTTTTTGGGGGGGGGCAAGATATTACACAGCCAGCCTTGTATCTTAGTTTTCTGTGGTCTGTCTCTCCTGCCCATGCCTGCCCTATATGCCCTCTTCTCACGTCATCTGGTTGTGCACTCTCTCTTATTTTGTTTTTATTTTTATTTCCCTTTCTTCATAGATTTCAGCCAGTCTGGTACTTGTTTTAAGGGAAATCTATCATCCAGGTTTGTGTTCAGATTTCCTTTTTTTGAAGACATAATGTTCCCAGAACAGGCTAACACACAAATTTAATGCAATTCTGGCATCCTGGAAATCAACTATGCGTCCAGGAGTCCTAACCTTGTATGAAGTTATTATTTTGTTAAATACAGATGCTTACTGAACAGCAATCTTTCATATTCTAGCATTAACTAATCCTGTGCTAGTATTCTACGTTTTTCCATGCTTTAACTCACCTGTCCCACAAATATGTTACCAGCAGCTACTAGAGACTCAACAGGAGTTGTCCCCATGAAAATTTGCATTATCCAACCAACCTAAAATGATTAAGAAAGAAAAAAAAAAAGTCTGCTTAATCCATATTTGTTTTGAATTAATCATGTAACGTAAGAGTTTTGAGGCCAACTTGCAATACATCATGAGCTAATTATTTCAAGATATGGTGAATTCATTTAATAGAGGCAGGTTTAGAATACCTCAGTAAGGCAGGTTTAGAATACCTCAGCAGAATTGCAAGAACAACGCTCAAAGACTCTAGGCTGTTCTTGCCATTGGCCTGGAAACTAACTGATCAAACCAAGTTAATTTAAGCAGATATTTTGACATGTCTTTTAGATATATACCAATCCAAAAGGACTTTGATCATATGAAGAGAAAAAAAATGTGGAATTTAGATTAAGGCTGAAAATGACTTGTATTAACTCCAACATATTATTTCAGCTAGGTAAGGTCTGTAGTGCTTATATTAACAATCTTGGGAATGACAAGGGCAAAAAACTTTTTTTAGGGTAAGTTCAAATAAGCTAAAACTACCACAATGCAAAAAGTTGTGTTTAGCTATAAGCTTGTTCAGCTAGTGCTGGATCGGGGATCTAGCAGCACTCATGCTCAAAGCATGAAGACATAAACCAGTGCCTGCAGCTAAAAGCATTCAGAGATACATCCTCTAGGGATCTCTGACAGAAAGATATATGCAATATATAATTGTTGTTGCAGTACTTGGTAGTAGGCAGCAATCTACTAGCTATGCTCTAACTTTAAGCTTGCATTTTGCAGGGGGAAAGAAGGAAAATTCAGAGAAATATGTTATCTAAGGAATGATAAAGCTAGTCAGGCAAAGCCAACAATTAGTGTGAAATTATGAATGAGACCAATTTGGGGGAATGTCCTAGCTGATGCCTAAATGCTGATGATAAAGATTTTGGAGTGGTAAAATTTGAAGGTATTCCCAGGTTAGAAATAAACTAACTTTTGTATATCTGGCCCTGGCCACACTACTTGCAGATAATGCTACAGTTCTAGCATATGTTTTCAATAGGTGTCTGGCACCAGGAAAATGAAAATGTGCTGGCAGAAGTTTAGTACCTTTCCAATGAGCCACTGCATGAATCCAACGTAGTAAAGCATAGACATTACTGTGCTGAAGAAAATTACGATTGGCAGGACCTGATTTGAAGACACAAAATCATTAACACTTTCAGAGTGGTTTTCCTTTTTGTAAGATCATTTAACTTTTTAAAAGGAGACCCAAGTCTTCTTGAGATGTACTTCAAGATCTTGAAAACAAGTCATTTAGCTTGCTTCCTTATGCTATAAAACTTCTTATAATCTGGGCTTGCTGTGTATATCTGTTATGTTACAATGCACAACTTTTCAGGTATCTGGATAGTTTTCTCACATAGCTGTGATAGTTTTGAAACTGTTCAATTTAACATAAACGTTTGTTTATAGCCATGTTTTAATTGGCTCAAACACCTACAGGATATTGGCATCTACAAATATCTGGATCTCTACGCCTGTAGACCTTGAAAACCATTAGCTGAAATACATATGATGAGATTGTGATATAGAATTCAGAACTGAACTTCTCTTATCTTTATTTTGAAATAAATAAATAAAAACTTTGGTTTAGACTGCTATGAAAGCTTTGGTATATATAAGCTTTAGTATGGAAATCCTTCGGAAAATCAAGAAATTTGGCTGGGATTGTAGCTGACTTGATTTCAGTGAATTCAGCTAATAGCACACTGGATCTAAATCCTCCTTGCTTCATTACCCCACACTACTTTTACCACTGATTACACTGCCAGTGCTGAGTTTTCAAAAGCTCTGCAACTGTAAGCATGGACACTGTATGTTTAAAAACAACTCCACATGGATATATATAATAGCTGCAGAAACTGAAGGAAAAACACTTTTTTTAAAAAACATAAAATTTAAAAGAATCGTAGTTTAAGTAATGCAGACATGACCTGATAACTAACAAGCTGTTGGCTGTGTTTTTCATCCTTAATAAAGCTAGCATCAGATGGCTCACAGGTGTGTTAAACATACAGGATCTTATCATTTCTATGCTCTTTATAAAACAAAAAAGTCTCCCAGAAAGGTCCAAAATAAAGCAGACAGGTTAGGTATGTTTGAAACAGTACCACTGATGTTAGAAAGCTTTCAAGTATGTTCAGTTGAGGGCATAACACATTATAAATAAAATTAGTGAAGAAGTGAAAAGGAGTGTGGGGGAAAAAAAAAAAACAAAGGTGTTGCTACTTCTCTGTGAATGAAAGCTGCTCATTTCTTGAGGAGGGTTAATACAATAACCAATTTTGATAAAGCTCTGGAAACTCAGCTTACGTGGTCAGAGCCTTTCTCCAGAAAGAGCGAGCACTAGAGCTCCTCATGCCCGTGGAGAAGTTCACCTGGACTCTCTGGCCTTTTTAGCAACGGTCCCGGGGATAGCCATGGGATCCCCCAGCTGTGATACGCTGGGCTGTGCCAGAAGAAAAATTTTACTCCCGTAAAACCAGCACCTTTCTCCGCTGCTAAATTTTCGCCGTGTTCCTGTACGTGGGCTGTTATACAGGAATGCTGGCTTCTGGCCGATTCCACCCTCTGCCTGAATTTGGGATGCTGCAGCGTGTGAAAGTTAAAGGAGCTGAAGAGGCAGGGAGTGAGGCAGGCAAGTGTAAGCTGTGTGCGGCAGACGGTAAAAACCCAAGCAATTATCCTCCTGTCTTTCACTCCAAGTGGGTGAAAAGAGATCTCAAGTGTAGCTGTGATTTGGAGCTGAAGGAAAGGGGAAACAACGTTCTGTCTATGGCAGGTGACAGTCAGCACCCCCTGCCTTGCCGCTTGCGCATATTCCTCTGAAAATAGCTCGGATTAACTTTAAAATATGTTTTTTCATTTTTCATTCGCAGTCAGTTCTTGAATGTATCTCCTGGTTTTACAAAATGGGGAGTTGATTTTCCAGTTATGATAGTTTGTACTTTGACTTAAAAGAGAGGTTGGAGCCTATTTTATGTGCAAACTCTCCTGCCTGTATTCCCAGCTATCTAATATGGTACCTACTACGTTATGTCCTAATCAGAAAAAAAAGTAGCAGAGAAAACTACTTAATAGGTAAATAATCACTGAGGTCATCTGTCATGTCTAGGCTAGCGTTCACCTAGTATATAATTAAAAAAAGTGGTAGGAGAAATACTGGCAAAATTTTGCTCTAAAATAAGCATAATGGGCGCCACCCTCCCCGTGCCCTCCTTCCCAGCGCCAAAACGAGGGGAGATGAATGGCATGAGTTAATAAGCGTTGTTGGCAGTGCTCCCTCCACCGGCAGGTCAGTCTCAGGCCTGGGCAGCAGTGTCAGTGCTGGCAGTTTTTCTATGGGCAGCAGAGATGTGTGCAGGACAGGGAGAGGGAGGGGAAAACCTCAGGGTGCCCCAGAGCTGCCCTGCTCTGAGTGCAGGCACGTGGTGAAGTATGGGTGGGAGGCAAAGGCAGCCCTTAATGGACGTGAGATTTGAGGAAGGTGGAAGGAGTCAGAGTCCCCCTTGCTGCAGCTGGGACTGTGGGATTTGAGGAGGCATCTCCTAAGGGTTTGGGAGACAGGACAGTTATGGGAAAAAGTAGCATGGGGATGATTCAAGACATTTCAGAACATCTTCCCTCAGTATTTTGGGGCAGTTGGGTACACTGTATGTGCAGAAATACCTGTGCATAGCAGGGAAGGTAACGGTTGGACATCAGGCTCAAGGAGCAATTTGCTTTGTTGCATAAGTTAACTGAAATGTATGTGGAAATAAATAATGCATGGTCAAAATTGCTTTTTGGGAAAAAAAACTTCCTAAACTTATTCTTCTGTCTTGTGGACTCTCAGCTGCCTTTTCTGTAAAATATGTTGCTACAATTTAGCTAAATAAGTGTGACCTAACTCAATGTATGGCAATAAATGAAGAGTTTTATGTGATGTTCCCAAATTTTCTTCTCATAATAAGGAAGAGATTGACTCTGGGTTGACTTCTCTGGTGACTGTGCTGGTGTATCACCACTCACGTAACAAATGCGCTTCCCAACCAAACTGTTCATTTGCAGTTGTCTATCTGCCATGTGTATAGCACATATAAAAGCTGTCTTACCTTAAAAGCAAAGAAATGATCTGTATACTTCTCACCAAACACAAACTTAGCCCCTGCATCAGAGTACTCCAGAAAAGTCTACAGAGGCAGAAAACAACATGAGTTAGTCATGAGCTGTGGGTTGCTGCAAATAATACTCCAGTGGTTGCTCTGTGGAGATTCTTGCAGAGGTCTGAAGAGCTCTGTATATCCGGTCCTGGCTTAGCTGTCTCTATATCTGGCTAAGTTTGGGGGTCTCCCCCCGGCTCCTGGCAGAGTGCAGATTGCTTCAGACTACACAGGTAAATGGCAAGGGCATAGGGCATGTTTATCGGCCACACCTGGCAGGATAAGAGCCACAAGCTACCTGAAAAGAAGAATTTCTTTTTAAATGCTGATACTGCCCCATTAATGCAAATATGTGCAATAAATGATAAAGTTTAAAAATGGCTGAAGCAATGAGTTATGAAAACCATAGCCAAAAGCTGGCCTAAAAGAAGGAACTATTTTTTAATCCTAATATTATGATGCATTTCTCTGTTCCTAAAGTCAAGACGTGCAATTAATGATACATCTTAAAATGGAGATGTAATGGCTGAAGTAACGAGCTGTGGTAAAGAGTGGCTTTAAGCCACATGGCGCTAGCAAAAAGGCACACCAGACCAGCTTTGAGCTGAAATGGGAGATGGAGAAGCTGGTATCGAAGCCCAGCTGACTCAGGCTGCCAGCAGATTAGCAGTCCGACATCGAACCTGTGCTTCCCACTCCCATGGACTGATTATGTTCTGCACTTTCTTGTTTTAAATAAGCTTAATTACCTGCACTGTGAGGAACAGTAGTGTGAGTAGTGTTCCTGGCATCAGGAGGCAGAATGTCCTTTTGGGGTACTCTCTGATCCTCTTTTGGCTTTTATCTATTCCTTTCCAGTAATGGAGTTTTTTTTAAAGCTCAGCACCTGTAGACTGCCTGTGGAGGCACCTGTGTCTGGATCCCTCCCCGCTTTGGAGGGATCACTTGCCCCTCGCAAGGAGTAGGTCTCCTTGGTCCCAGCTATGGATTTTGCCACCCATATGCAAATTTACTTTTTCATATTATACATCATAAGGACTATAATATGCTCTTGGGGCCAGTGGGCTATTCTGTTTGAAGGATTATGACAATGGTGGCTCTGGCATGCAAAATCCTTAGGCGTTTAAGTGTATAAGGCTTCTTGCAAGGATATTTTGGAATTGGGCCATGTTTAAGAGTTTCCAGGAGCACTGTGGCTAATAGTTTTTTTGTGTTTGTAGTAGTGCAAAAAAATCATTTTGGCCCAAGGAAGATAAGGCCATTAAGAAACAGCTATTGCTATGATCATTACCTATTAGCCTGTCCTGCAGCATTCTGTATTAACAGGAGAAATATGATTGGAATCAGGTGAACAGCTATCTTTCGGAGGACCCAGTTTTCCTCAAGAGGTGTAAACATTTAGGGTCAAATGGATCCTTGAACTGTCTAACTCTTATTCCCACTGTAAGAGTCTCAGTATAGAAAATGATTTAAAAACCTCCAAAATCTGTCTGGTATCTTACCTGGATCTGAATGCCTAGCCAATTAAACATTTCAAACCCTACTTTGGTTCTCAGGATAAGAAGCCCAAGAAAAAATTGCAGTCCTATTCCTGAAAGTACTGGTCTCCAAGCAACCTAGACAGATAGAAAAATAAAAGCAGAGAAACCACTTATTATTTAAAGAAATAATAATACATTTTAGAATGTTAAAACAATGTAAGAGATTTGTCTATGTAAGAGCTTTGTCTGACTATACAGCAGGATAGCAGCAGCTGCCAAAACAGACTTTAGGAGATTTAGGAGATGAGTTATATTCTCCTAATTTGCAAGGTCCTGAGTGTGAATGTTTCCATCTGAGCTAGCTGCTGAGAGTCTGATGAGGTATAAATATGTATGTGCCCATTTTGCCTTCCTTTCTATTTTACCATTATGGTATTATGGGCTGCAAGTAACGAGAAACAAAGAGAAAGAATCCTTCCTGTGTCTCAGTTTAAAGATAATAAAGATAAATAAATAAATAAATAAAATGAAATAAAATAAAAGGAGAAAGAGGGCAGCAGAAAAGTGTTAGTTCTTTACACTGAAGACTGGAAACATCAATGAAAGTAACAGAATATGGGAATTCCTTGCACACCTGGCATGGGAACAGGGAGATTCTGCTACATCTATTACTGTGTGCTTGGATAACTTCAGCTTTGTTTCCATATTCCCCAGCTTTAATTAGCTTGCATACTTGATAGGAGCCTTACTGTTCAATATTGTGATTCACATGGTATCGAGATAGTTATAAAAAAAATTGCGGCTTCCTGTGATTCTCTCTCACTGCAGATTCCTGCTCTTCCACTCCAGAAAACATCTTTGTCTTGTGAAAACTTAATCTGATTATTTACAAGGCAAAGAGCCGAGATACCTTCCTCTAATTTATTCAGATATCTGAATAACACAAGCCAATTTAGGTATAATGAGGACCCATGGAAGAGCACACAGTGTGAAGAAAGGACACCCATCCCTCCCTGCTGAAGGTTAGTTGAAACTATACACCTAGGAGCCCTGTGGATTTATTTATTTATTTTTTTTTTTTGTTGCTTTTCTTTTTTAGGCTAAGAAAAGCTTCCGTATGGATGTAGGAGTGTGGAAAAAATACTGGTGAAATGTGGTGACCTGGGCAGTGGATTACTATACGACTAACGAAGACATACACACAGGGGTGAAAACTGAGGTGAGATTTGTCAGAGGTACACCTTTTTGCAATATCACAGCATATTAAGGTGGACATCACAGCTGGAAAACTAAAGGGCACTGAAAGCATATGGAAGTGAGTTAGTATAATGTGGGGGTCTCCACTTGGTCTCAGCTGCTGCATTTCCAGTGGGAATCAAACCTTTGGCATGGGGAAGGGGTGGTGGTGCCCAGTGAAGTGCTTCAGAAGGGAGGCAGGTCTCCAGTTTCACGCAATTTGTGTTGGGTTTGACAACAGTACCCTGAAATGTGCTGGTGAAGTCCTGGAAGCAGTGGTGAGCCTGCCACGAGCTGGGAAGTGCAGAGCAGCCAGCCTGCCTCGGCTTGCTCTAATGCTCCAGGAGCAAACATGTCCCTGCTCGCATCAGTGCTAGTACTAAGGAAGGGAAACGGCATCCCGAAGAAGTGCGAGCCAGCCACTGGTATGGCCACACATGCTTCCTGGGACCTCAGAGTTAAAGAGCTTTCCTCATAAATGAAACATGTCTAGGTTCTGGCAAGTTTAAACATTAATGTTCTTGGACACTCTGCTTCCCTTATTGAACTTGGCCAAGTGCCTCATGTGAGGGTAAGGAGAACAGTTTTTGAGGCTTTAAACAGAAGTTCCAGAAAGGACTAAATACTCACTCTGGCAGGATATTTGGAAAAGATAAACATCAAGAGAACATACATCACAAGCCCCCCAAAGGAGATCAGCTGGCGGTATCCCTGTTTTGCTGTGTCAAAGATGAGCCAGCAGATGATAGCGACAATGAGGGCTATGCAGAGCACCCTGTGGAAAAAGGATGTGATGATATCAGGTGTGACATCCTGAAAGAGATTAGGTATTCCTTTTCTTCTTCTTCTTTCCTCCAGACTTACATCTCTGTGTAGCTCTCCATAAGCAAGACCTGCCTCTGCTAATGCTACCCTGACAGCAACACCCATTAGTGACAGTCAGAAGAAGCATCCTCCAACTGTGTTCGCAAATCAAAGCGTGGGGGAAATCCAACAAAATATGAATCACTCTCTTCTCTGGGCATTATTTTTGTCAAGAAATTTGATGAAATTCAAATTTATCACTCTCTCCTTCTATTCCTTTCATGACTTCTTTATTGAAGCAGTTCTTAATGTCTAGGCAGGCTGGACTGACCATATATTCTTCATGAACTCCACTGCATGGCTTGACGGGTCAGCCTGTGAAACAGCTGTCACTGAGGAGCAGATCATAAGCTGTTTACCCCTTTAATCAGCTGTAGTCTATTTAGAAAAATTAGCTTCTAATCACAACAGTTCTAATTCACTTGGAAACAGCAACAAGAACGATGTGTGCATCTGTGCTCAGCATTTATGCATTTCGCATTGTGACTGATCTGTATTCAGGTCTCATCTTGAAGGAAATTTTCAGACAACAGCCTGAGAAACAAGGAAATATATCATCCCACTTTTAGAGAGGGAAACTAAACATAGGCCAGATTCTTAAAGTAACTTGTGTCTAACTGTTGTTTTTAACTTCCACTGACTTCAGAAGTACTAAGATACCTAAATACATTTTTTCAGATCTGGCCCAAAACCACTGTAGCTTGGCCGCTGCAATACAGAACACCATAGCCTGAATTTCTACATTTCTCTCTTCCAGGCAGAAACCATGCCTGACAGTAAAGCACTTGATCATTAATATATACAATTCAACAGACTGCAGCCTGCATAAATGCAGAAGTTACTGCCCCTGGCTTGTTCTATAGGGTCATCAGTGCACACTTATTCTGTTTACTTCTTCCCCTCAGGGAGGTTGCCAGGTTGTCTGCTGGAGGTGCTCAGTGCCACTGCTCTTTGGTGTGGCTCCTGAGCAGAAGAACAAATAGTGTTTATGGCACCTTTGTTTCCAGGCTGTATTCTTTTTTTTCCTAGAGGGAGTAAAAATTCCTGTTGCTGGGGCAAAAATAATTGAAAAGTCTTTAAAAAAAATAAGCTGGGAAGTGTTTTTTTGAATCCAGAATGATTCTTATTTAGAGCTCTTTCTTAGAAAGAGGCTGACAGTCAAGACAGCTGGCTGATTTCCTCTTTAACGAGACTTTAATTGAACTTTAGGAACCTCTGAGAGCCTCATTAGGTTCCTCCTCCCCCCATGAGTAACAAATATTCCTCTTAATTCTTCAGGAAACAAATGTCTACCATCCCAAATAAAGCTTGTGATCTTAGGACACCAAATTTGGTTTGCATGCTTTGTTTGCTGACTATTTAAGTTTAAAATGCTTACAATCTGTTGATTTGGGGATATGCGAACAATTGGTGACATGGATAACACACTTTTCTTCAGTAGCTTGCACATGTTACAACAGCTTCAGGGCTTGCTCTCCGCGTGAGTGACAGTGAGGTACTTTCTGTCTTCCAGAATGAATGCACAAGGCCACAATATACCTGGATTTCTCCAGATATGATCTCTTGCCACCACTAGCTTGACCTACCTGAATTAGAGGAATTTTTTTACATCCTCTGTCAAGATTTTTGACACCATTACCATTGCAATCTTGACAGTGTGCCTATCTAGAAACATATGTGCTCTGTAGAGTTCTTATGCTGCCCTGGAAAATTTTGATTTATTGTGTATATCTGATTTGATCCTCTTGTAACTGTATGATTTGTCCATCTCCCTGTGTGGACATAAGCTATGCAGTACGTTTCATTCTCAGAAATCCAGGCACAAGGGTGGAAGCACCTGCTAGTGAGTTCCCCTCCCTGTCCGTCTTTGTGCCGTTGTTTCTTTTGAGATGCTTTAGGAGCTGCTCTGAAGGGCTGCAAATGTCACCTGCAGTGGTACTAGACTGGGGACATTAATCTAACAAGGAGCAAAACTGGATGCTATCAACTGGAAAATATGCTTGTGTTTCAGGATAAATGAAAGAGAAGCTGTAAGGTACGACTATGGTGAAACTTTTAAAACTGAAATAAAAACTGAAAAACAAAAAGGCTCATAGACAACTATGATTTTGTCCTTCTGCATAAATAAGAAGTCATTCATATTTACCATTTCAGCCAAAACCACTGCTTCTTCAGAAATCTTTCTCCAGGGGAAAAGAATGCAGCAATTCTATCTTCATACTTAGCGATTAAAAAATCCCAGCAGATGAAGAAGATGGCCAGGATAGTGATGATAAAGAGTGCCAAGGCCCTCTGAAAATTCAGGCTGCAGGCTGCAATAAGTGCTGCCAGGTACGCTGTCACAAACAAACAAACAAACAAACAAAAAACAATGTACATGTCATTTAAGTCTGATCTGTTTAAAAACAGAAACAAATACTAAATTTAGTGTTAAGGACGTGTTTAAACTCAGGCCTGTGCTTGTCTTTAAATACTTCTCTGATTTGGCCTAAATATTGAAAAAGATCATGCTTTCATGTGTTGTTACTGTTGATATATATGCTTTCTAATATGAAAACATGTTGCTGAGAAATGGTGGAATTGTTTTTCACTGGTTTGCATCCTTATGAAGCAGGATATATGCTTTAGCTGAATAAAGTGTATGTCAAATACATTGGTTGTTTTGGAAGATTAAACATATTTGTATGGGACATTTTTTTTCATTGACAAAATAGTGAATTCAGAACAATAGGTCTCATTCTTTCACAAGAGTATGAGTCTATTCAATAAAATTAAGAGAAACACTTAGAATCATTTATCTTGTACAGTAAAAGCCTGATTTGATGCCCCTCTGAAGCAAATGGGAAGGTTAGAGGTAGCACCTATATTTGTTTCATAAAGTGGCTATGAAATGATTTGTTATTTGACACTGTCACTGCTACCATGTGCTGGCTAATGAAATAATGAGAATTAATGAAATAATAAGAATCCGATTTTGTCTGATGAGTCCAGTACAGGTTGGTCCCTAACCACTTTACCGTGGTTTTGGGCTAGTTCCTAAGAGATGTAATTTACCTGACTTCTTGGAAGGGGCTGATTACTGAGCAGACACAAAGACTGAACTAACCTTTTATCCCAAGTGTAATTGCTAGTCAGAGTTAAACATGCTGAAGAAGTAGTGTGGCAAAGTCCAGGTTTCTTTTAGATTTAGGAATAAGAGGAGGTTTGCAGTCTGGAGCTTAATCTGGGACTAAATTCACTTTTACCTTTTGCTTCCTGTCAAACGCATTCTTTAAAACAGTCAAAGATTTTTATGTTAGGTCAGATACAAGACAGACACAGTCTACAGTCTCATATAGGCAAACAAATAAGCCTTCAACAAGACTGGATATACTGTACCTGTTATTAAAATGCCATAGATCACATACTGAATTTTGGTTTTATGTTTCTTGCAAAAATCACACACTTCATCATATTTCTTTTCAAAACACCTAGGAAAATGGCAAAAAAACAAACAGAACAGAAACGTAAGCCATAGATAAGAGGAGAGTAGTTTGCACAGAAACATCTGGTTAAGTCTGCCAAAATTTCTCTGCTGTACTGCACCACATTAGAATAGCTTTGGATCCCAAAGTGCCCGAGAAAATCGTGTAGGTATCTTTTTAGGAAGAATTCTTTGGTTCCACATTGGGCAAGTAAAATGAAAATCTAGCAGATATATGAAGGGTCAAAATTTGCAGGCTGGTTTTTACTAGTCTCTAAAGTATGCAAAATAATTGATATTTACGTACATAAAACCTTGTCATAGTGTGCATAGATATCTCTGGATACTTGAAATTTTGGTTGTTAATTACACAAACTTTTCCTTTAAGACTCATTAGATTATAGAAGCTAAAATGGTTCATTAGATTTGAATGCCCTATTCTAGCATACACTCTTCCCTTATTAAATGCCTCGTTTTGTTTCTTTTCTTGCCTCCCTAGAAGGAAACAGTGATTTCACAGGGGAGGCTGAGATCTAGAGAAACAGCAGTGAAGAGAATGGATTGAACCCAGATTTCCAGTGCTAACTACGCTGGTGATACAGATGCTAGGTACTAGGCAAATTCCCTAGTATTGTGCAAGCTAAGAAAGAAGTCATAGCTATAGTTATGTCTCTTTAGAGTGCCTCACACCCTATAGGCTGTAAATGCAAAGATTCACATTTAGAGATGCTAATTATCCAGACTGTACTTGTTTGGAAACTAGATGCAGTTGAAGTCAGATGTGCAATGAAATTTAGCATGAAGAGCCTTCTTTTTGCTGCAGTAAACAAAATGATTAATTTAAAAGAAATTGGAGGAATATAAGAAACATTGACTTAATTCATATTAGCAGTCAGAACAGCAGTTGCTCACCAGTTAAAACACTAACAGGGTCTCTGAGAAATCTTGATTGCTTTTGATATTTCATTTTTTTTTGTTCTGGGAATTTCTGTTGCCTCACAAATCACAGCTTTTTGTTTTTACTTGTTAGAACATTAGGTTATCCATCCTATCTCAGCAGAGAGATTAGATGCAACAGCAAAAACAAGAAAAGGGGAAACAAAAGGAAGATGTGTGAATAAACCAGAGCAACTTCATGAAGCTTATGGTTCAACCACCACCAAAAAAATATTAGCTATTATCTTTTACAGCTACTTATGAGGCCTTTAGAATTTAAAGTTGTGGTTTTAAGAGTACCATTCTTTGTAATCTCTTCTTTGCTATAACACCTTTCTCTTACTTTTTAGTTTATTTAGGTGGCTTTGATACGAAGTTAAAGACACCTATGTATCATAGGTGTGTACAGATATGTTTTGAAAAGTGGTGGAAAAAACCCACATCCTCCTAATAAAACTGGTTAGTTTACTAAGTAAACATTACTTTCAAAACATTGAGCCTATAAGGTTAAAACGCAACATATAACTGATAGATTTCTCTTAACTGAGGATGTTAAAGCACACAAAGAATTTTAAGGTGAAATATTTGTATACACCAACAATATTCTTCCTTTCGTTCTGCAACCCAGAAATCACTCTTTCTGGTCCATGTAGAGTCTGTAACTGAACATCACCTTGCCCACATCGTTGCTATCAATGGACCGATCTTTTGTAGGGTTTGTGGTTCAGACAACAGGCCGTACCAGCTGTTGAATCAAACCAGCGATGCATTTGAAATTACAGGATGCTTTGTGAATGCCCCTTTCTGAGCGGATGCAAGGAAAACATCAGGTCATATTAGGGCCTGCTTTTAAGAGGTAACTCACAAAAAATACTTTAGGAGAGACACCATTGCCCTTGCCAGGTGCTCCGCACAACCCCTTGTTCCCCCAAGACAAAACCCAGCTACACAGACCAAGCTGTAGTGTCAGTGCAATTAGAGAGCAGAGCAAAGGTTTCTTCAGCTGCCTGTTTAAAAAGGGTTCATCAACCCATGGCAACAAAACCCCCAGAAAAGAAGAAAGCCCTGCAAAATCAACCTTAGTTATTCCCATTATGTTAACTCTCAGGTATTTTAAGTCCTGTTCCTACAACTCTAAAGTGTAAATAAAAGTGCTATTTCTGAATTTAAATGCATCACCTTTACAGGAATGAGATCAATTCAAGTAGTTCACTTTGAATGAAACAGATTACTAATTTGGGATATCTGGCAAGTGAGTTCCTAGAATCTGCTCAACTGATTAAAAGATCAAAACTAAGGCAACATGTGTGTATAATAAAGAGCAAAACTGGGGAAAACAGTATAATTTGTATGAAGATTTATATGAAATTTTAATATGACAGAAAAATACAAGTTAGGGCCATTAAAATGTAATTTATTTTTATCTCAGTTTTTAGAATGTCTTATACAAGCTTTGTAGTTTTTTGTTCAAAAACTAATCCTCAAGTAAAATGTAGATGTGTGCTTTCACTTTGTGGTCGCTAGGTATTAGTGCTAACAAAGTGTAAAAATTCTGCTACACCAAAATGGCTATTTTACATCAATTCTACTGTTATTTTCCACTAGGAGAAAAGTGTAGGACAATGGGGAATCTTTAATTTTCTGCAGCAGATCACTGTTTAAGGCTTCTCTTTAAAAATGTACTTGTGGAAATATTGGTAACACAGGTAATGTGAAAAAGAAAAAAGCCCTCATTCCTCTAATTTTCAAGGTTTCAGAAGCATAGTTCCACAATCATACATGTCAGTCAAAAGATAGAATAACTTTAAAAACGCTGTGTTTCTGTGTTGTACAAAATATTGGCAGTATGAGGATCTGTGTAGCACACGGATGTGGCAGGGAAATTTCTGGTGGTTGTGCCAAAAGTGGAAATGCCGCCAACTGTTTGCAGGACAAGGAGGGCAGAAAATTTGTTAATCCAAAAACAGACATTACCCTTTTATGTGTGGTTGCTCCTCACCTACTGAGTCAGGTTTGTTTTGGGGCTGATCGCTCTCAATATTGATGTATTCATCCTCCTGGAAAACAGATCAGCACCGACACTGTGAATGTGTTTGTTCAGCAACATTGGAAAGAACAGATTCCCGCGGGCAGATGGCTGGTGCTGCCTCACGGCTTTCCCTTCCACACCGCTCACCCTGCTCCAGCTCGCCTCTCCGGCACCAGAGCCGGCACTGGCATCAGGCAGTACCAGCAGACAACCACGGCTGTCAAGTCATCGTCAGCATTTTGAATTACGAACCTCCCCAGGGCTCCCAACAAATTTTTAAAGGGGAAATAAAGGAAGAAAATGCCAGTGTTACTTGGAGCTGAAAAGATCCCAGTGCAGAATGCTTTTGCCTAAATTACTAAAAGCGGGCGTTGTCGGTGGGGCTGGAAGAGTCCTGGCTTATCTGGGTTGCTCTGTGCTTCCTGTTAACAGCCTCCTAATTTCATTGCTTCTCTCTTTGCAAAACTTCAATTTTGTTAAAATTTATGGAGAATGGTTGCATTTTTTTTTAATATTGTTCAAAAAAAAATCAAATGACCCAACTAATCTATTCCAAAGAAAAATTACTAAGCAAAGGCTTTTGTTGCAGCAATCTTTCGAGAGTTAGCATCTGTGGGCTTTGCAGCAGAAACTTGAAATTTGGCCAGATGGCCTGTTTTCATCAGGAATGTACCTTTTTGCAGCCACAATCCACCTAGATCTGACGGTATTGAAAATTTAGGAAAAATCACAGCTTAATCTACTCCATGTAAGCACGTCTAAAATTTAACCATTTTAATTTGCTGCAGGTTTTGCGTGTGTGGAGCCTGCTTGGAGGTCTTGCAGCTTGTGCCTATAGAGCAAGTCAGAGTGTGCAGTCTTTCTGTGTGGCCTCTCTGCACCTGGCAAAAAGTAATGGATGTATGTTTTTTTTCCATAACCTGTAACTCCTGTTGTTAGGGAAATCAGTCATTTCTCCTCTTGTTCCTGGTTACTCATTTTAGGTTTGTAATCTTACCCTGCACTATGTATACATAGTCTAATACAGTAGTTTGTCTTGATGTTGTGCCAAATGCCTGATCTATCTTCGAAGTTCAACCACTGCCCTTGTTCAGAACAAGGGTCCTCTTAAGCCGTTTGGCAATGTGCAACATTTGCAGTACAGATGCAAAAAAGAGTCTGCCTTACCTCACCTTGAATTACTTCCTGTGCTCCCATTCCCAGTAATTGACTATGTGGGTGAATGGTGGGCGATGACTTCCACAGTCCACTTTCTGTGGACCTTACTATTCACTGCAGGGTTCTTTGGGGGCACCAGGAGGTGGCCAGGGGCCTAACAGCACTAACTGTTGGCATTCTTTGGCATTTGAAAATAACAGATTAACTGATTTTTGCCTTATTGGAAGCGCCGTCGCTGCTTGCTCTGTGTGCCTCGCTGCTTCAGCATGTTGTTTTAACACTGAAATGGAGCAGCACGACCAGTTGTGTACTATGCCATGTGTGGCTGTAGACTACATCGTGACTGTGTATACTGCGCAAGCTGTATATTCCTAAGCGCATATCGAGCCATTTTTGACTATATGGTACTATCTAGACAGAAAATGGTCTGATTTGGCCAACTATTTGGAGCAGTTCCATGTTAGGTGAGTTTAGATTTTTCTGTGTTATTGTTTATGCTAACTGTATTCCTGAAATAGCTTCATAAATCAAGATGTGTCATAGGCATGTCTAAAACCCTTCCTTTCAGTTTGGCTTTTCTGCTGGTGTACATTACAGACTCTGCTGAAAGGCCTGGAATGTCCTAAATTGGTTTCTAGTGGGAGATTTGAAAAGAAACAGCTCAAAGGCAAAACTAACAAAGGAAGGAAACATGGCCAGGAATTGAGGTGGCAAGTAGGAATTTGTACATAGAGGCTGCTGTTTATTCTTTGAGAAAGTACAGCACGATGCAGAGAGGAACTTGTGCCTGCGACAGGACAAGAGGCAATGGGCAGAAATTGAAGCACAGGCAGTTCCGCCTGACCATGAGGGGGAATTTCTTCCCTGTGAGAGTGACGGAGCACTGGAACAGATTGCCCAGAGAGGTTGTGGAGTCTCCTTCTCTGGAGACCTTCAAGGCCCACCTGGATGCAACCCTGTCTAACATGCTCTAGGTGACCCTGCTTGAGCAGGGGGGTTGGACTAGATGATCTCCAGAGGTCCCTTCCAACCTTACTGATTCTGTGATTCTGTGAAATCTCTCAGTCCTGATAATTTAAGTGTTCAGAAGGGGGAGAGAGTTGACTTGGTGGAGCTGCACTGTAAGTTATGGCTATATTGTCCCTAGACTTAATTTCTTTCTCGTTGCTATTAGCGGAAATAAAGTAAATCTGAAATGCAGATGCTGCTGCCTACTGAATTGCTAGTGTTTTTTGTAGTTACCAAAGCCTCTCCCCAGCAGCTGTAGGAGGTGGACTTCTCTCTTGAGGGACAATGGGTGCTGATGGCATCGGAGTACCACTTTTTCCCAAGCTTATATTGGGGCTCTATTGCATCTCAGCCCTTCTCTCAGATGTTTGAATCTGTAGGTGCAGAAATCTCAAGGCTACCTGATAAACCAGGAGCAGATGGGCCACTGGGTGGAAGACCTGTGCCTCCAAACTCTCAGGTGGCTGTGACCATCCCTGGCACCATTTTCTCGCTACAGATGGCACCTCAAAATCCATGGCCTTTGCTGGCTCATCAGAATTTGGAAGGGTATCTCCAAAATAGGGTATGACGTGATTTTACACTGCATGTAAAACTTCTTGGAGCAATAAACAGAATACTCTACGCAGTACATCTTAGGCTATCCAAGCTTAACTTCCCTGCTCTTTGAATTTGTGCAATACATTACTTCAATATATTTTCCAGGTGCAGAAAGCTGGGGAAAAGATTATTTTCAAAGAGTTTATATCAAGAATATAACCTATTTCTTTGTTTTGATTCAATGTAAACAGTACCAATCCATGGCTTTTCACTTTATTGACTATGTATTCAAATACACCTAGAGCGTTACTACTACTGTTTCATTGTCACAACTGCTTTCCTCCTTCTATATAAAGAAAGAGTTAAGAAAATCCAAACTCAAATGCCACTTTCTGTCTGATGTGGATACATAAAGGAAGGAGGAACTGAATAAAAACTCAATGCAATCACAGAATCAGTAAGGTTGGAAGGGACCTCTGGAGATCTCGAAGATTTCCTCATGCTGGTTCCACTGGGGCTTGAACCCAGCACCTTCAGTATGTAAAGCAGACGTGATAACTACTACACTATCCCTCTATCCTTTCTTCTCATTTTTTCTTTGGCCAAATATGATGCCAGCTCTGGCTCTTGAGCTGTGTTGCCATTTCTGGAGACTGACCTGAGGGCTGTGTGGAGCACAGGGATTTCTGCCATTGGGACATAAAGTCTGTTCTGGTCTGCTCCAGAGCCCCAAAATAAATGCTGCTGCTTCTGGCCATGATGCATCTGAGAATTTCTTGGTGTGGATATGCATATCTCGAGTGCATTTGCACAAAGTACTGGCTGAACACTTTATTAAACATTTTTTTTCAGAGAGTGGTATTTTTTATTAAAATTAAAATTTTCATTGACTGTGACTTATTTTCTATTTTCAACAGCCTCCAACAGTTCTGACAGTCCTTTTATTCTTTCTCTTTTGATGTTTTTCTTGATATTCGACACTGTCTGCCACTTTCCTCTCCTAGGATCTCAGATCCCAGTTCACTTTCCAGGAGAGCATATTGGAAGTAGCCTGAGTGATCTTTTCCTGAGTGATTCTGTCCTTTGTTGTAAATCCAAGATCATGCCGGCTTGGAGGAAACCAGGAAGAGAGCAGAGGCATTCCTAGTGAAGAACTAATGCCTTTTGGATGAATGATTACTGCCTTAATTTGAACAAGTATTTAGTAAGTATTTATGCCCTATCTGAAAGCTGGCATCACTAAAATCAGTGTTGCCAGGTCTTCTACGAGAAAATGCTTCCATGTCAACTCCTTTGACCATCATTTCTGATGCCTCTTTTGTCTCTTGCTTGAAGCCATTATGACATTATAAAATACTTTTCTGAGTCCTATGTGTCCTGTCAATTTTCATTTTTATTTTTTTATTAATAGATTTTTGAGAACAGAATTGGCTTCCCTGTCAGTTTATGAATTTTAAATCAGATTTGGATTTTGTTAAAATAACTGTCTTGGATGTATTATCAAAACTCATCACTTACATTGAATTTGCAATTCCGAATTTAAGCAAGATTATTCCAGTAATTGTTTACTTTTTACTTGTCAGAAGAAAAAAAGAAAAACTCACCTTATTAGCATGCACAGTTTTCTCATTTTGTGAATTTTTGTTTCTCTGTGAATTGTTCCTAGGACTTGCTTGATATAGAACATCCACATCCTCGCTGTCATTCTGGAATGTGACAAGATCAAAAATTGTATCCGTTCAAATCAAGATCTGAAAGCCTCTTTCATGTGCGTTAGAAACTCATTTATATTATGATTTTTGTGCTTCCATGTTTCACTTTACTAATACGGAAGAGCTCGAAAGTCAGTGTACAAAACTTGAGCATTGCAGTCCCACCACTATGAAACAAAGCCTCCTCACTCAAGGATGGTGCTCCACTAATGTGGACCTACTGTTTTCTTAAGCCAGATTAGGTTCTCCTCCTGGTGTTGTCCTTTTCCTCAGGAGACTGGTTTAATGAGTTTACAGACAACCATCCTGGCAATGGCAAAACTATACTCTTTGGGGCTTTGCCTTGTTGTTAGCAGCTTTGTTCAAGAAAATGCCATCTAGTAATGCTTTTGGAGTAAAAGTGTTGGGATTTTTTGTTTGTTTTCTTTTCTTTTTTCTTTTTTTTTTTTCTTTTTTTTTTTTTTTTTTTTTTTTGGAATATGTAGTTCTACTGCTTCTGGAATTAAAACCCTGGGAGTATCTGAAAAGATAGCATTTAGCTTTGTCACATTAAGCTTCTGTGCTAGCCCTTTTAATGGAGTGCGTTAGGAGTTGCACTTTTCTGTTAGACATAACTGACCACTATTTCTACAACTTTTTTTCTTAAGATGAGCTTTTTTGTTCCTTAATTCTTTGAAGAAGACATTACTTCTTTTTAATGATCCTTGAATGACTGTTTCTTATTTTGGTTTGGTGAGAAAGCTGCTTGAACAAAATGTTAGAGAAGTAATTTCCCCAATTGATATAAATATTTCATATTTCAACGGTTTCTTACAGCATCAATTACAGTATGGTCTTTTCACTGACTTTTATTACCTACAATATTTCATTATTTGCATGATAATGGTACCGGTGAATTAGTCATCTAAAATCAGATATCTAAGCCACCTAGGATAATGAACATTTGCAAATGAATGATACAAAATAGGCTTAATCATAATAAAGAATGATAAAGGTGGAAATAAGCAATATTAATAGACATAAACTAAATGTTGCCCTTTAATGGAAATATGAGTTTAGAAGCAATGAGAGTCCTTTTCAGAAACAGATTAAGATTAAAGATTGTGACTTCAATCTTGACAAAAAAAAACTATTTTGGTAAAGCTGTTTGTAGGATCATATTTATCTGAGAAAAAAAAAAAAGAAAGATTCACAAGTAGCTGTTGGTTATGGCCTTGATAAAAGCAGATGTCAGTTTCTTTTCCTTAACCTAAGAGTGTCTTTATATTCCCTTAGGAAGAAAGTATTTCTTCTTGAGAAAACACCTCTGTTAGTAGTCTGCCTTTTAACAATGCTATCTCAAGAGTTTACTACAGATGTCCCTACAATCCACAGTTGAAACCTCTAATAAACAGTCCATAAGATACAAAAACAACAATAACAAGAAAGAACAAACTCAAGAAGCTATGCTCAGTTGTAGCACTGTAACATAGTATCTTATAAGTACTCCACAGGATGAAGTTCTGTAACTGACATCCACGCCTACACATAGTCTCCTTGAAGATTTCTATGCTTGTTGCATAATGAGTAAAAGCAGAGACTTCTTAGGACTTTTCTTTGTGAACGTGGGGAAACACAGCAAACACACCAACTGCATTTTGCTAGCAACAGAAGCATACAATAATTTATGTTGGAATTGACCCCTAGAAAACATCTTGTCCAACATGCTGCTCAACCACAATAATCACAGAATCAGTAAGGTTGGAAGGGACCTCTGGAGATCACCTAGTCCAACCCTCCTGCTCAAGCAGGGTCACCTAGAGCATGTTAGACAGGGTTGCATCCAGGTGGGCCTTGAATATCTCCAGAGAAGGAGACTCCACAACCTCTCTGGGCAACTTGTTCCAGTGCTCCATCACTCTCACAGGGAAGAAATTCCCCCTCATGTTCAGGCAGAACTTCCTGCGGTTCAGCTTGTGCCCATTGCCTCTTGTCCTGTCACTGGTCATCACTGAAAAGAGTCAGGCCCCATCCTCCTGACACTCTCCCATTACACAGGATTTTGATGCAGAGAGTAATTGTAACACATGAGTGGATGAGTTATGTAACGGAAAATCAGCAAGAGCATTCAGGAATTGCTGGAACTCTAAAAACCCATGCTTGCAGAATGGTAGATTTGTGTTATTTTCTGCAAAAATTTGTGTTATTTTCAGCCAATCTCACTCCATTATGACATATTCCAATATTGATGATAAGTTTACTGAAGTGAGAGACAATTTGCTGACTAAAACAGTCTTCACACTAGTCCTATGAAGCTGAGTATTTTCATGTATTTTGCAGGTGATTTTTCACGGACAGTTTCATCATCCTTCTTTTTACATTGTGGTGTTTTGCTCAGTGGAAATGCATGCGAAGAGTTTCTTCTTCTTACCAGAACAACAATATTCAGACAACAATTTAAAACTGCTGGTTGCTTTTTCCTACTTTTTTTTTAAGTTTGTGGAAAAAACTCCGTAATAAAATGCCAAACTATCTGTGCTTACCATTTACCTAAGCCCCTAGAAATGGTAGAAAAGCTTCTCCTACATTTGGTTCTTGTGTCCTCCCTGGAAATCTTTGCAGAAGGAAGCATTGCAGCAGAAAGCTTAACCCCCAGGCAATACAGTCAGCTAACTGTCTTAAGACCACAGACCAGAACCAGCAACGTGCCAAGTTGCTGCTAAACCTGCTCAATCCCCAGTGACCTAAGCAAGCAGGAACTTAAAATTAGAAAAGCTTGGATGGGAAGAACTTCCTCCCTCTAAGATGTGTGAAAACGATTACAGAACTGATCTGTTTACTTGCAGTGTTGGTGATACAATAGTGTTAAGCAGTGGAGCTTCTGCTTTCACACTCCATTTGCTGTACTTTTACTCATCAGTTTTGCACTTAGTTGATTAAATGGCAAGGGTGTGGAGCTAGTCTGTATTTATAAGCAAAGTGTTTCTTCACTGTTTGCTTGTTTTCCTATAGAGCAGGAGTTCACCTGCCAACTCTTTTTGCGTAACTACAGTCTTTGAACTTTCCTTCTATTTCCTCCCTGGGTTTTGAGGGAGAAGAATTAGTTTTACAAAGTGAGCATTACTGTTACTGCTGATTTTCAGTTGTACATTTTACAACAGCATCCTTGCTAGAACAGATGGTTTTCCAGCCACTTCCATTCGGTGATGAAAACAGATCAGCTGTTTGAAAACAGAGCACCCGGCAACAGCCTAAACTGCTGTGGTGGAAGGATTAATACATTAATTCTGGAGAGAGGTGTCAGAGCAGTTAAGGAAAACAGATGCTCCAAAGGAAAACTGTGTTTTAAACCACCTGATTGGATTTCATGGGTTTCATTCAGTCAATTGAAACGAAGCTATCTGATTTACAGTTCAAAAATTTCCTATTTTTTAATATTCTGTCCAACTGAAAATCATTTATTTAAGCTTCCCCCCCCTGCAATGTGCTATCTTTTGTTAACCAGAGTGTCATGATTCTGAAGGAGTTAAAATACAAGTTAAATACTGAGGAGGAATTTTTTTGATCAATAATCATAAAGTTCATAAATTCCTGCCAAGTGATAACATTCAGTATGCAGGGTCAACACTGCTGGGGAGGACGGACAAATGTTCTTTGCTTTTGTGTTAAGTTGAAGTAAATAAGCTGTAGAGACAGCATGTAAAGAAAATATATTGACAGTTTTAAGTTCAACTGGTTAACTCTACATGAGGTGTTTGTGATTGCAAATTAGGCTCACTCACCTCTAATGTTTTCTTTAAAAGCTTAAGTTGTTGATGTTAAGCCAATGTTAAGATATCCCGAAATGCAGAATGAGCAAGTCAGAATGACAGTCTGGCATAAGATGGCCTTAAGAAAAGCAGTAGGAAAGCTTTCTGAGAAAACAAAATGTATGAAAGGCAGAAAGTAAAATCTGGAGAAACTGAAACAGAAAAAAAAAAACTGTGCATTTTTGCTAAGATAACAAGGAGTCCATGACCTCTCTAGTTGTGGCATTCAAAACATCTTTTGACAGCATGTAGTAACCCAAGGAGGATGACAAGCACAAAAATCCTGAAAATGGTTCTCACAAGGAGTATTTACTCTGGTTGAGCAAAAAAAAAGACCCTACAGATATGCTCCGCTTTATTTCCTTTAAGAGATTGAGTAGTATGTGACAGTAGGAAAAAAAAAGAAAGAAAGAAAAAAAGAAAATTTAAAATGGTTTTGGAAAACAAGCCTGTCTTCAGAAGGCAAATTTGGGAACTGTGAGAAAGGACTGTATACTTTCCTCACTGGATCTGCTGAAGGAATACAGTGCAATGCTTCATAATTTCAAAGGAACTTTACAGCAGTGATTTCCACGAGAAATTCTTAATAGCATATATACTTTTAATTACCCAGTCAGAAATAGCTAGTAAGCTGTGAAGCAGGGAGAAAAACAGAGATGGGGTTGGGCGGAAAGGCATTTTGAAGGGTATATTAACTTGTTTGGAGGGAGTGTAGTGTGAAAGTCGCATGTTATGGCCATACCTGTGTTCTTACGCAGAACAGATAAAAGGTAGAGTTTCAAAGGGGACCAACTATTCTCTGGGTCAACTTCTTGAGAGCTCACAGTGCTTTGCTACAGTAACCGCTTCTGACTGCTTAATGCACCGTAACACTGACAACAAGAGTTCAGGGAATAATAAATATTTATTAGCTCTTATCTGCACTTTGCATTTTACTTAGTTTATATTTTAACTCTAAGTTCCTTTTAAAAGTCAGTCCTGAGAATTTTCTCTGCCCTGCTATTTCCTTTTATGAGGCAGGTCTTACCATTCCTTGAGTGATAAGTGTGACTTCTTGTTTAATGTCATCATTAGCAGAGATCTGAATCTGCAGAGCTGATTAGGTAAAACCTCCACATCTTAAACGAGGACTAAACACAAGCTAGGTTAATCCAACTGCAGTTTTAGAGTTTCTGTTAGTGTTGTAGGGTTTCCCAAATAGGAAATCCTGTGGACAACTATTGCAATGCACCACCAGGGAGGCGATAGCCAAACTGCACTGAAAGCAAACGGCACAGCAGTTTCTCCACGTATTATGTACAGTATTGCAGATATAGGCACAGTATACTGCCTTGGCATGCACACACTTAATATGAACAGGCCGCTAAACAGTGATGAGACTAAGTGGATAGCATACCTTGTAATGATTTAGTTACCTTACATTTTGTCATGTATTTAGGGGAATAAAAATAGTAAAAGTGTGAATGTCTTGGTAGAAACAGTACAGCAATCTGCTAATTCTAGCTGGAGGTAACAACCAAAGCAGGAAATTTTAGCATATGTTTTATATTACATATCTTAAAATCAATGCAACTACTCATTGTAATGCACCAACCTCATTCTTCTTGTATGCTTTAGAGTGGCTGCTAGTAACTGAGCTGTCCCTAACCTCAGACAATGATATTTAGAGCTGTACATTTGGATTTTGTTGTCTGCTTTCTTTTGAGACCCAGTAAGCTGTAAAGGAGGTAAGGAAGTTGCTTCTGAGTCTCCCAGATACTGGCATTATCCAAAGACAATAATACGGGACCTGCAGTTTTTGAGGTTATTCCTCTAACAGCTCTAGTGGCACCTGTGCAGCATGCGAAAGAGTAGGAGATATTTTGTAGGATCAAAAGTTAAAAAAAATGTAATTGAGGGCTTTAGTAGAAATCAATACTATGCAGATGGACAGCACATCCTCTTTGAAAAATAACACTGAATAACTAATTTCTGAGAGCCTACTACAATCCAGATGAAAAAGATTTATGCTTCTGTGGTGCAGAGGATATCCTGTTCCATCATAAAAAGGTGTGTATGTTTTAGTATCTATAGCCAATGTGAAAGCTGGAAAGAGCTCAAGACGTTATTCCCCTTTGAATATTGGTATGAACAGGCAAGAAGACGATTACTATGTATTAGTAATTATGATTGTAATTAGTAAATATGATTATCTCTTCATCCTGTTTGGTTTTCTCCACAACAGCAGGCATGATGCCTTCCTGGTATAATACAACTCTGATAAGATCCTTAACTCATCACTAGTTAGCACTGAGCTGCTTTGCATAACACTGAGAGCTGTGTTATTTACTTTGTAAAACAAACTACCTAACTTGCGTTTACTTTATCCCTGATTTATGTATTTTTTTTCTATCACTTTGTAGTTTAATCATTAAACAGCTCTGGTACATCTGAAGGTACATTTAGAGTGCAATCCCACACAGCTATTTAAAATGACTTTAATTCCTTTCCAGAACATTTCTATATTTTATCATTCAGGGAAGATTAGTTGCTTAGTACCTGAGCAATGAAGAAGAAAATACCAGATGACACCATGCCTTGGAATAAAAAAAAAAAAAAATTGTTTGTTCTTCATGTAACAAAAGCTTGAGTACAAGAAAATGGGAAGAGTTGATGAGATTTTTTTATTCTCTGTGGCTTCTACTATGATTTGGTTTTATATATGCAGAAAGTTATTTATTTTCTTCTGCTCATCTTCTTGAGGGAATCATTTATTTGTTGAGTCAGAGGTAGACTACATAACTATTTATGTGGATATTCCCTTCTGGTGCTTCTGGAAAAAAGCAACCAGAAAACTTGCCTCAAGCCCCCAATTCCACCATTGCCCAGTCTCAGTGATTCAGCATTTGAATTATTTCCTAGGGGACTTAGAGGTTCTGTCACTTTCAGGGCTGGGCGGGAGGTGAAGTGCCTGATTCCCTGCACATTGCCTAGGTGAGCTAGATACATAAAAGAGGGGATGAAGCACTGTCACCGTACTATATTTCATGGAGATTACTGTGGAAAGAGGTGATATTTAAATTCAGACCATCCAACAGCATGAGGCACCTAGCCTTTGCAGCTAGAAAGGTGCTTTTCTACTCTGCAGGGTTGTAGGCACAGACTTTGGGAGTTGACTGCCGTGTCTTAGGCACTTATTTCATGCGCAGATGCAGCTAGGTTGAAGCCCTCTCAGATCTCCATCCCCTGGACTGAGGTAGGCCCAAGTTCAAATTGCTGCTCTGAAGCTGCAGTGTGATGAGTGTGCTCTGATTACCCTGAGATAGGCCCAGTCATTGGACTATTATGTTATCTCTGAGCTATCTTTGTCTCCCCTTGAAGCTGTCCCACTTTGCATGAATTATTAACTATTGCCTGGAGTAGGGACTTGACCCTACATCTCTTGCCTTCCGCAAATATTCCCTAACCAGCAGATTATCAAATCAGTCTTGCCCTTGCATGTCTCTAGACAAATGAATACTGAATTCTTGATATAGAGTGTTTGGATATCACTGTTGTTCCATAATATGCTGGATGCTTAGTGGCTCCACAAACATCTGCCTTATTTGAGCAGCGGCATGTATGGAGAAAAGATTTGCCCCAGTGTGCTTATATGACTATTTTCCTTATATTGGTAATATATGTTGCTTTGACGAGATAGATGTCTGCTGGATACCAATGACCTCCCATTCAACAGAACTGTAAATTAGCAATCCTCAGGAAGAGCAGCCACTGATACAGCTGTTCAGTGCAGACTGGATAAATAGATGTGTTAGTAGTGAGACCCACTGGCCTGGGGATTATTACTGAGTCAGGAGACTTTTCAAAGATACCAATATAGTTGGGAGCAGCAGAAGGCAGTAAAAGAAGCCTATTCATAAATGTGTCAATTGTGCTCCGGCTTTTTGTACAAGAGGCTTGGTAGTTTGGCAGGACATCAGTACAAAACGTGCAGGGTGGTGCAAAAGATCTGCGGGCTAAAGCAGAAATTGCTTTCTTTGTTCATATGCTGAACTAGAGCATTGTTCGCGGTTTCTTAGTCCTTCCTCCTTCCTTAAAAAAAAAAAAAAAAAGGAGAGAGAGAAGAAAAAGAAAGAAAATGGAAACGAGCTTACCTGGAAGGCCAAATTGTGCACTCCTGAATAGTCATGGGCAGTCTCCTTCAGCTCCATGTGCCTAGCATGGGAAGGAGAGATTGGGGTGTTTGTCACAAGCTACCTGTGGCACAGGACACCAGCAGCCAGTATCTGGTTAATTCATCCACAGGATCAGTGCCTACTACTTGAGGTTTGGTTAGCTGGAGGCACTCTCAGGTTGCTCTCACCCTTCCGTGGCTCCACCTTCTCGCTCCCCTGGAACAGCCCCTTTTGGCCCGCTGGGAGAGTGAATTGAATGTTTCCTCAGAGAAGAGGGGAGGATTTCTGCATGCCCCCAAAGGCATGTATCTCGCTAGGCTAGCCCAAACGCAAATATGTGTTTTACAGGACTTCTGGTTCTCCTGCCTCGCTCGGGGCAGAGGGAAGCAAGAAGTGAATGGAAACCTCCATCCAGATCTTTGGGAAGTCACCACAGTTTTTTTTTTTTTTTTTTTTTTTTTTTTTTTTTTTTTTTTTTCCAGCTATTCTCAAGCTACCACTTCTGTTTTATCACTGCTCAGCTTTTATAGTTGTTATAGGAACACCATCGAGCAAAGGAAAACAGAAAAAAAGGAGCAACTCCCAAGCCTCGAACAGTATCTGTTTTGCATTTTTGGTTAACATGCTAAGTCTCATGACACAGAGTCATTTGGTTGTGTGTCCTGTGATTGCTCACTTTTAACTAAAAAGTTTTCTCCTACAGGTTTTCAGGCTCGCTATTTGTAGCAGGGCAAAGTTATATTCTTAGGACTGCCACTCGGATCTCTCTTAAACATGTTTTTAGTTGCCTATGGACTTCTGATTTACAGCCCATTTGGTGAAACTTCACTGATAACAGTAGAAATATTCTTGATGCTAGTGAGAGACAGCATTTGAATCAATACAGTTTCTTCAAGGACCAAAAAAATTCAGAACTTTCTACATAGAGATTGAAAATGTGTTGCGTTTTTCCACTTCCTGTGAAAGAGATAAAAGTGATGTCCTATTTTAGAAATAGCCAGTGGATTAGCATGACTGAATGTATTTCTTGGAAATACAGAACAGTTATGTAAAAAATATGATGATGCATCTGTTCAAGGCATCATACAACCATGTTTTAATTAATATTATAAATCATATGTTTGCAGAGTATGCTTCCTGAATCTCCATCTGACTATTTGTTTAAAAAGAGAACAAATTGTCTTCTCTATTGTTTCAGTAAGGAGTGCATGACTTTGAAAAACAGGATCTATATAATTAACAACCTTTTTTGATGCCTCGGATTTTGAAATCAGCCTTTTTGTTGCTAATTATACTTGCTCTGGGAATAGAGCAATTTCTGTGGCTAATAGCTTCTCTCTGTTTGCACGCTATTCACCAGCAACAAATAGCTGTGTCTACCAAGTTGACAGGACTGCCTGCTGACTGCTGCGTTGCTCAGCTCTCTCTCCTTCTTGCCTTCTTTACTCCTCCATCTCCCTCCAGTGTTGGACCTGCTTGAGCTTTTGCTAGCAGAGAGCAGAGGGCAGGGGAAACATTTTCAAAGCCAGCCCCTGTGATCCTAAAATCTTTAGTCTGCACATGCATGGTCAGAAGAAACTTCTGTGGCAGTAACTATAACCAGCCACACTGTTTTCTGCTGCTGCTCTTCTCCTTCTGACAAGTCATCACGTTATTTTTAAAGCTGATTAATTTCCATTGAGAAATGTCAGAATAATACTAATTTGGTTGTTTCACTGCAAAGCTTCCCTCCTCTGAATTACATTTAACTTTAGTAATCTTATGGGATAATAAAATAAAATGAAAAGCCGATGACCAAGACAAAGCCTGAATACACTACAGAACATAAGAAATACGCTCATACTTTTAAACAACAGATGGGAACCCTTTGCTACTTTTCTGGCAGGATCAGCCAGGAGTTTGCTAAATGTTTGATCCATGTCAAGCCCCTTCCCATTTCTAGTCAGTTCTAGTCAGTTCTAGTTCTAGTCAGTTTCAATCCTTACATGACTTTGACTTTCAAGAAACACTATGTGTGCAAGATGATACCTCCTGCTATTTCAACTGATAGCCTGGGCATCTCTTTTCTGAAGCCATGTGAATCTTCCAGCTGAAAGAAGGAATTAAAGACCCTGACTCCTAATTTCTAGGGTGTTTTTACAACTTCAGGCTACTACTGCTAAACTCAAAAAATATATGTTGCCCGAACTCTGTTGCCTAACAACAGAGAGAAAAATTTCCAGCAACTGAGGAACTGCTTCCTAGGAATAATAGTAAGAAACTTTAAGTTCAGCTCCAGTATTTCTGTGTGAATTACAGTCAGTAGAATTACTGTCTAATACAGGTCACAGTCATGTCTCTGTTTATCTTTTTTACAGGCAGACCATTCAGAAAGGCAACACTCATTTTGTATATAACATTTAAATTGGATTAATGCAAAATAAATATTATTTGTTAACTAATTGAATTACTAGTGTGACTAATACATAGAGGAATTTAATTTTCACTTGAAGGCATATGCATAATTTACCTGGGTTTTTCTCACCTCGTTTTTAATAACCATAAACATTTCTGAATTTATTGCAAAGATGCTTTTGTTTTTGTTAGCAGGCCTGAGAAATGAGAAATTAGGAAAGAGAAGCACTTGATTACATCAAAACAACATTCTGGAAAAGTTTGGGGGCTCTTTGGAGAAATTAACTCTCTGACATAATTTATCTGAAAAACTTTTTGATATGGATCAAGGAAAACTTAATTTTAGGGGAACTTCAGTTGTGCATCTGTAGAATTTTGCAAGCGGCTGGTTACTACTGCAAAGTGGACTGCTGTTAATTTATCATAGGTATGACTGAAACCTAGAAAAAGAGCACTTTTGAGAAACCAGCAGTTATGTATTAGATTTATTTTCTTGGTTCCTTTCCTCCAAATTCCATATTATCATAAGAATAAAAGGTAAAGGGAAGGAATGAGTCTCTTCTGGGAAAGAAAGACAATTTTACACATGTAAAATCTTCCTCAAGACACATTTCCTTGGAAAGCCTGACTTTTGGACTCATTTTTATCAAAGAGGAACATTTATTTTTAAAATTCCCGACTATATGGCCTATAGTCTTAGGGGAAAGGCAGAAAGTAAAAAGTTTTAACCAAGATAAGTCTGCTTTTCAAATATCCTAAAGAAGTCAAATTTAATGAAGTATAAACTTCATTTCCATTTTCTTTTAGTCTTTTACATCTGTACAAGGTAAAGTGACAGAAAATGCTATTAAAGCAGCATATGTTTCTGCAACCATTTTATACAAATGTGTACCACATGAAGTGTTGATATTGATTGAACTGTTCTTTCTTATGTAGTATTTTGTTAAGGAAAGAAAACAAGTTTTCTCTAACTATTTGGAAAATGAACTAAGCTGGTGGGGTGGGGACAAGAAATGTTTCTGAAAATCTGAATTTAGACGAGAAAAAGTGAATTTTTGACCTAGAAAATGTCTAACAACCGAGGAATTTCCACTATGCTCTGGAAAACAGAGCAATGGGGAAAGCCACGAGATAACAAATGGACAGTCTAGCATGAGTAATCTTTGAGACATAATGTCTAGCTGGGCTTGAATACTTTGAATTCTTCTTAAAGCATGTTTTGAGAGTTGCTTGCTATGTAGCTATACAATGGGGAAAATCACCAGCATTTTCAGAATAATTTTACCTTTCGTCAGATGGACCTTATGAAAATATACTACTCCCAACACAATTACAAGCTTGCTGGAGCCCCTGGGTGTCCGGGTGCCTCCTTGGTCTGTCTGCGCTAAGGACTCTCTGGTTCACTGGAGTCTCAGCCTCTCATCCAGCTGGCCTCTGCCTCAGGTTGGCTCCAGGCTCTCTCTCTGAGATACTTGGGATAGATTTTGAATGCTCAAGCACAGTTCAGAGAAAATGATGCAGTTGCTTGTTTTTAGGGGTTGCTGTGGCAGTAGAGAGGATGCTTCTTTCATGATTCACAGTTATCCTAAATTTGCCCCTTAGACAGAAGGCAAACATTAATACAGAACAACCTGGTGTTTAACAAACACAGTGAGTCAAGGAGGAAAGACTTCTTGGGCAGAAAGCCCAGGGCCTTTGAGGGCTATTGAGCTTTAGCGTGTGACAAGTACCTGTGTAAGGCTAAACAGCAGGAATCTTATAGTGGGTGATTCTCCCACATTAGCAGCAACTTCAGTTCAAGGAAACCTCATCAAAGGCTTTCCCTATTACCAAAAAAAGGAGAATTTTATGTAACATCTTGATCATGTGATGCAGACTAAATAAAGAATAATGTTATACAAATAGTCCCATAGCACATTCATGCAGTATTTTATGAATGCAAAATGAAAGTAGAAACAAGTATGTAAGAAAAAGGCATACACTCAATCCAATACGAAAGATCATTTCAAAGAATGTGAAGAGATTACTTAATTAGGGTAGAAATCTTATCTATGTTCAATGACTGTTTCATAATGGTTTGGCCATCTGCAGATTGGAACCTCTGTATGAATGTAGGTTCAAAGACAGAGAAATGCAATTAGATTGCTAAGGCTGCTTCTTAATGTCTTAATAATCTAAAATATCCTGACCTGTGAATGGTATTTGGACCACCTTATCTTAATCTAAATAGGGTAAAAATTATGGGTGTTGGCTATCCAGCACCTGGATAGGTTCTTCTGTCCTTTAAAATAGATGATATGGAGTATTCTTTGAATCAATTAATCAAACACCAAAAATCTACAGGAACATCCAGTTCATCTTTGTCTCACACTTCTGATATTTCTTGATCATCTAACTTTTGCATAACTCTCATCAGACTGTTAATACCATCAAATGCAAGTTTTTCCTATAGTTACAGTCAAGGTGTAGCTGGGTACAAGGGCTGTGCCTGAGTGCATGCCCAGAGGGCTTAGTCATGGGAGCTCCCCAGCTAGACTCTGCACAGCTGCAACAGCAGACTCTTTTGTGACAAATTAATGAACTGCAATCCCATTCTGCTTTACAACAAAAACTGGCTAATCGATGCAAGGTCCATTCACAAGGTGGCTTCCTTGGTTCCAGGACTTCTCCCAGGAGCTCCTGCTGTGCAGGGCCCAGTGGATACGTGCTGTGAGCGCCCTAAGGTGTGTTGATTAACACCCTGGGTGGAGAAGCTTGGCAAGCTTGTGGATTGCCCCCAGGCAGTTCCTCTTACAAAGGAAAGAATTGACAAAATTTGCATAGATAAGATACTTTAAGTGGTAATTAGAAACTATTCCTGCATATGTAGGAATGGTCACGTAGGATCATCTTTTACACGTGGTTAAGATAGTTAAGATACCTTTTGTATGTAGTTTAACATAGTGGATAGTGGTGGATCATGCATGCACTGGAGGGGTCACCCTAGGACCTAGGAGAACATTTCCTATCCTAGTAAGACCCCTAGTATCATAGCAGAACCCCTAGGGCTATACAAAGTCACTACAACTGCAGTTTGGGGAGTCTCATCTGATCCAGATGAAGGTACTGTTGCAAGAACATTTGCAGTGGAGATTCCTGCACCATCTGGATAGTGACAGACAATCCTATTTGAGAGATCTGATTTGCCTGTCCTATGCAGAAGACCCCAATAAATTAGTTTTTTAACTAACACTGACTATTTTTGTAACTCTGGGAGTCCTCCTCCTGAAATAATTTTTTCTTCTGATTTTTAAAAGTGAGTGCAGAACATCAGATTCCAACATGATTTAAATGTTTCAATGTTTAGCTTTATGATTGCTTGTTCCTGTTCTGAACCAAACAATGACACCAACTTCCTGAAGTGCTTTTAACATAAGTAAATGGAAGTGTCAGTGTCCTGTTCTGAACTGACAGTACAGTATAATCTCAAGGGTGATCTCAACTCATCCTCAAGCAGTACAAATAAATGTTCCTCTTGTGATAAAGCATTTCCAATGGAGGAAAAAGAGAGGAGTCATGAATCACAGAAGGCTGAAGAACCTGGATGTCCTGAAAGCAGTTAGATGCCTTTCTCTCAGGAAAAGTTATGCAAATAATATCAGTGGTTACTCTTTTTTTTTTTATGTGATTACTGAGTCCTTGACACACTTGATGATTCTTGAGTCTTGAAGTGCATGAGTATGTTGATAAGGAGAAACTTTAATGGGACAGTGGGAATCCTTGTTTGTTGGGGAATGAAGAGGCCATCACAGAAAGCTCTAAACTTACATCTCTTACATTTAATTGGAAATCAGTCATTGATATTATTGGGATCTGAAGCAACCTGGAAAGAATGTGAGCATACACTTAATGTAGTTCCTTGCAGAGACACTCATTACACAGGCAACATAGCTTCACTGCTGCAGAATTCACAACCAGAGCAGTTTACAGTGTGTAGAAAGCTCTAGTGAATGAGGTCTCTGAGGTCCCTGAGCTGCCTTCATCAGAGTGAGGTTAAGCATTTGCACCCAGCATCAAAAATTTACCCTCTGTCTAAGCTACTGACAGATGGATTTGAAAACTAGTGGAACTGGCAGCAGATTTATCCTTGAATTCTATGTAAGACTGCCTAAAGTGCTAACAAAAGGTACCCCCCCTACTTTTGTGTGTGTGTGTGTGTGTGTGTGTGTGTGTGTGTAATATCCATCTATCTGTCCATCTGCTTTTGCTTACTGTCATTTAGACAGTCTTAGTTTTTCAGTATAACAATGTTCTGGATTGTGACCTGGCTTACTCCTGTGAGCTACTCAGCTTCCATTTCTTCAGTCCAGAGCCTCCTTCCTAGCATAAGAAATGTGGTAGGAAGCAAAGAGTGTTGGGCTGCATGCTATTCAAAGTTCTTTTCATGAAGTACAGCTAACTACATGGCTTACTAGGTCTATGCAGGGATGTGAACTGGGCACTTTGAAGAGGAAGCAGAGAAAGAGTTAATCAGGCTGAAGGACCATATTGATGTAAGCTCTTTCTCCTCTCTGCCCCCCCTTCCCAAATGATTTACCTGCCAACTTTATCATGGATTTGTGGGGTTTTTTTGGCTGATTTTTTTTTTTTTTTTTTTTTTTTTTGGAAATTAACCCTTCCTCTGAGGTGATGGAAAATACACTACCCTCATAGACCTGCATTAGATGATCTCTCTTTAATTATTTGTCACAAGTTTGGTGGAGTGAATGCTTTTGCCACAGAGCAAGCAAAACCACTGCAGTTTTGAATAAATATTCCACAGTCTAAAGCAAGAAAAAAACTTCAAGGAGGAGCCAAGAATGGAATGTGAAGTCTGGAAGACGTAGGAGGTTGAATATAACCTATTAATTTGCCATGACTGGGCTACATCTCTCCCCCATGCTGGTTCTCTGGGAGCACCAGAGATGATGTAGCATCTCTCTGCGTGATGCAAGAAGATCACCCAATGTGATTTAAAGGCATCTCTCAAGTGCTGAATTCAGCTTGAAAGCAACAGGAACAAAAAAACCTTCTAAAATAATAAAAAAACACCCCTCCTCTTTGAATATTAGGAAGTCAATTCAATGAAAATGTAAACATTTTCAAGCCTCTCATGGCATACTTTATATCTACATTTTTTACATTTATTGACTAGATGCAGCAGTTGGAGTAAGATATGCTTCAGAAGAGAAAATAATTCCCTGGGCTGTGAAATACTACACCAATCAAGGGCAACATGTGTGCTCAGTTTGAACTCCAGGGCATTTTTTAAACTGTTATTGCCTGGGGATGGGAGAGGCACTATTTTAAATGTTCTTTTGAATTTTTAATTGGTGCTTAGAAGTTCAGGCCTCTTCTTGCAGCTGAGGAGATGAAAAGCCCAGTGGTGGATTAACATCACTGTTAACATACTACCATTAACACAGTTAAAGCTGTTATCAACCTGGTATGTGTAAGGGACAACTCTGGCCTAAAGCAAACTTTGGGGTAGCTCTAAATTGCAGATAACACCAGTCTGGACCTGTTCAGCCAGCTGAAATAAAAATAATGCCTGGACTAGAGATCATTCACACCCTGTGGCATCCTAGCAGAAGCCCATCATGCATCTTCTGGGCTCACAAAGCTCTCTTTCTCTGGGAAACAGTTAAACCTTTCTTTCCAGACATCAGACCTGGCATTATGCCTGGGATTAGAAAAGATGTATTTCAAGCAGTTTACTATAAGGAGATGTGACACCCCTCCTCCAATTAAAGAAGTTAGGATATATATATATATATACATACATATATATATATATGTATATGTGTATGCATACATATATATATATATATATTAGCTTCAAGAGACACACAGCTACAGCTTCTCTGTCAAGGCAAAGGTTTTACTTAAGAGCATGTAAGTGGATTTGGACATCCCATATCATAATCACCTAAATGGTTATTCTTTAAACCTATAGATCACTTGTTCTCACAGCTAATCTGCTCGTGAGTAGTTTTGATTTGCATTTTTTTGTAGTTCTCATTTTGCTGTACTTCAAAAAAAAAAAAAAAAAAAAAAAAAAAAAAAAGAAAGAAAGAAAAGAAAAAAGAAAATCCAGAACTCCTAACTTGCATGTTTGTTAAAATCTTACCCTGTGTTCTTTAGTACTCTTTCAGCTAAATATTTGCTCATTTGATGGACTTTCTGAATTCTCTAAAAATACAGTTAGCCAAAGGAACCTATTCATAAAACTTACACACCAAAACCTGATTTTTTTCCTTATATTGTATCTTGGCAGAAAAAAACAACGTTTATCCCATTTCAACGAGAGAGCTCCCTCTAGCTGACTTGTGCCACCTAGCCCAAAGGATTAGGGATACGTAATGTTATTGCAGAAGAAAGGCTGAAAAATCTACTACTCCTGTTGATCTAATTTACACTGGAAACACCTACATAATTTGTTAATAGAGACTGCACAAAGCCTCTTAATGGACAAGTGTCCTGTTCACTCCAATTTTCAGCTCCCTCATCCTCATCTAGTTCCTTTGGTAGATCTCAGTACAGGCTGCAACTTCTTTGCATGTATGTCTTTAAATTCTGCATATTTGGGCCCGTATATGGCTATTGAGATGCTTAAGGCTTGCTGGTGAAAAAATGAGATAAGAGCTTTTGGAAGATTAGAAAAGGAAGGAGGGCACAATAAAGAAAGTCAAACTCAAACTCTAGCGAGCTCTGTTCCCAAACCTAAATATCGCATGGTAGCAGTATTTGAGAGGAGCAAGAAGTTACTCAAAAGAAGTACCTAATTATTTATAGTAAAGAAATGAGTAAAAACAGGAAGGAATTGTAATCATATGGATGAGCAAGATTTTCTAATTAGATATGGACTCTGGTGCAGAACACAGTGAGGTAAAAGGTGCTGTGTGCCAGAAAAACAGCAAATGTCACTTGGATGGTGAATTGCACATAGGAAAAAAAAGTAAATAAAATGATACAACTCTTCTACAAGCATTGTAAAAGTACTTGCTTGTTCCTTTTCTACTCTCACTTTCAGCTGTGGCCTTTCCTCACATGAACAAATTGCACACTGACCACCCCTTCCCCCGAAGCAGCTGACGTTGATGCACTTAGGAGCCTCTGCCAGATAAAGCCGACTGGTCAGGCCACACATAAGCAGTAAGCTAAGTACATAACACATCTGTTTCTGACTGACTATCTAACTCCTCTAGGGGCAGCTCTAATTATTTGTGATGGATTATTCATTTTACACAGCTTTACACTTAAGTACTTTAAAGCATATTCGAAAATTCCACTGGAAGCAAATTACCTTGCAGAGCTGCCCTGCACCAGCTGGAGATGAGATTAATTGTTAGGCAGCACCAAACCACAGTACGCAGGAATCATATTACCATCCTAGCAGCGACTGATGCGGAGAACCATGAAAGGCCAGGTGCACTTGGCCCCCCGTCTTTCTTTCTTGTGCGGAGGCAAACTCCAACATGCTGTCTCATTCTTTGCAGTGGAGCAGCGTTCACTGGCGGCAGAAATTCGGTTTGGTTGGAGCGTACTCCAACAAGGCCATGCACCAAGGGCTATCAGAACAGGAAGCCTCTGTGTTAGTAAATGCTGGTCCTCTGCATTGTCTTTGGGGATTGAAAAGTGAGTATCAGCATTAGTTTTCTTACTATTTGTACCTGATTATTTGTATGTGTTCCCTAAGCTGAGCCGTGCATATGGAAGGACACGCTGCCTGGCATACATTTTGATCTGTTTTCCTGCCAGGAGTCATGGTTTGGCTCAGTAAACAGTGCTAACTTTCCCTTCTGCCCAGGACAGCACTGGGAGGGGCAACAGGTCACCCCCAGGTCAGGTACCCCCCCCACCAGCAGTCGGTGCTGTGTATGTCTCACCACGAGGGTCCCAAGCCCAGCTAAGGACTGTAAGTATTACTTTAACCCACACAGAATAATCTAACCCACTCCCACCTATAAGACCATCTTCTTATTCAGATTCTTGGATCATCTCATTTGGAAACACCTCGTTGATTATCTTCCTACAGGCTTTTAATATTCACCTTTAAGCCTCATACAACATTCAAGCTATTTGTTCTATGAACATATTTCTGCCATTCCTTCACCTAGACTGCCCCATACAATTACGCTTCTGCTTTGATCTTCAGTTTAATTTATTGTAGTTTTACCTATATTTCTATGCTTATTTCCTAGCCCTTTCACTTTACTATTTCTTTTATCCCTTTCTCAGCCTTTTACCTCCCTGTCTCCTGCTCTAATGTCTCCTGTGTTTGGCACAGGTGCCTAATTTCTGTCCACAAGCAGTTCCCTCTGTCCCTTCAGACCTGTTGGAAGACTATTTAACCAGGAGTCTTCCTGTTACTGTTTTTTGTTTGTTTGTCGTGTTACTGACATTTGCTGTATCTGATCTGCTCCCACGTAACTTTGACTTATGCTGCCTTGCCATTTATGGTGTAACATATAACGTGGCCAGAGGATATGTTTTATTTGGTAATGCATAGCATGCCCTATACATTAACTACCTAAAATATCACATAGTAACATAGTGAAAATGCAAGCATAATTATTAACAATGAGAAGACATCTAGACACTTACTATATTATAAGCTGGGTCTCAGGAACACTAGAGAAAAGTCACCTGGAGTCTCTCTTTTTCAGATTTTTTAAAAAACTCTATAGGTTCAACTAGATTTGGTTGAAATTGGCCTATGGTTTCCAAAGTCATGGAAGGAAAGGTGGTTCACATTCAGGAAGCCAGCAGGGTGGACCGTCAGCACAGTCAAAGTCTCCTCTGCTCTGGTAAGCAAGGCAGAAATAAATCATGAGCCCCAGGATCTGACTCACGCCTTTGGGGTAGGCTGTGCACTGGGGGCTCCTGAGCGGATTGGCAGCTCCTTCCTAGTGTTGCAGGGCCGCGTTATGCTATGGCAAGGCATCTGCTGTGTAACCATGGGCTTTGAAGGGTGCCCACATTAATATGAAGTGGGGTGTCAGCCCTCTTGTGGGGTGCTGGACACCATCTCACACTTTTAAGTGGGCTTCTGAAGTCCTCACCAGTGTGGCTAAAGGCAGAATCAAGTGAGAGGGTTTAAATTTAAATTTGAGGCACATAAGGAAATGAAATAGACCTTTCAGAAACAGAAGGAGCATGAAGTTCCCAGCCTGGCTGTACTTGTTAAATCTCTTCCAGCTCTGCTCTCTCCAGGGGGCGTGTTGTGCCAACATCTGGCCTTAGGTGGCTTAACTGTTTGACCCTGTACTGTGCAGGTATATTAATATCCATGACTGATTACTACTGTATATTACTATCCATGTTGCTGTTTATAGCTGCAGCTGGAAGAGTTTGCACTGCAAACAGATCTATTGGGCACTTGATGGCAGTGTTTGCACTGGGTTTTTGCACCAATCTCTCTATTATCTCTGTGGTTCCCAGCGCAGCCTCAGGAGAGCTGTGGACATTTCTGGCCAGGAGGAAGGAAGAGAAGAGGAGAAAGAGCAGTATGGAAGGAGAGAAAGTTTAAAACACTAAAGACGATTTACTCTTCATTTTTTTTCCCAGTCTTATGGCCTTAGTCATCAAGCACAGTTTTGCTTTAAATATTTACTTTTCCTACTTGTCAGTGGTGACTTTCTGTCTCAGGCTCTCTCATTTACGCTGTCTGCTCAATCTCAGGACATAAGTTATTTGAACAGTTAGTTGAAATCTATCACTGTGCAGCCAGTGGTGTCAATCTGGGTTATATTATTAAGTGCTCTGGTTGTGACAGCACCAATATCTGGTTATTCTTGCCTTCAAGGAGTTGTGAAGTGTGAGCTGTGGCTGAAGCACTTTTCAGAAGGCTGGTGCTATGCTGCATCCCTGCCGGTGCATGGGCAAGAGCTGTCCCCGGGTACAAAGCCCCCATGCTGCCCCATCACTGCTGACACCTTTGGGCATGATTATCTGAGGTGGCTGAGCTTGTATAGGTGACCAAAGTCATTCTCTGCTAAACCCCCAGCCAAACAGTGGATGTATAATGGTGGCAAGAAGCCACGTTGGGGGCTTGGCAAGTGTCTAGCTCAGTACAAGGACTGCAGCCAAGAAAGACTCATACAGCACTTTGGCATATATATGCCAATATATTTATTCAATCCCCTCTACACCCTGAAACTTGTACGCTGAGGTGTATTTTCAGCCCTACCCTATTATCAGATCAGATTTGTGAAAATGCTTATTTTTTGCAAATGTGAGCAGTAGATGCAAGTGTTTATGGTACATATAGTAAAATCTACATTCTGTTGTGCTGGTAAAACTGTGAAATACCAGGCATTTCTTCTGGTTAGATATTTTCTGTCCTTAATGCAATCAGCTTTTTGTAGTTCATTGGAATAAGAACACGAAAACATTTTTTTTCCTAACTGCTGCTTTTCCTGTTTCTGTTTGCTTTAGAGAAAAACATTTATCCTTTAGTATTACTAGATGTTTGTCATAGCTTTGGATTTTCAGCAAAATCATATTATAATATGCTTTTCTTCAAGATAGCCACAATCTTTGGATTTTTCTTCTAAAAAATAATGTCAGATAGAAAAGGATATCACTCAAGGAAAAACATAGTCTCTATCAAATGTTAAGACAGGTCCTCAGCTGATGTGAATCAATATAGCTTTAATAGGCCTGTGCTTATTTTTACTGACTGTGGATCCAATCCATGGAGTAATTAATTTAGGGTTGAAGCCTGAGAATTTTCATGTCCAGTTGAGTCACTTTACTACTTGCTTTCATCTGAAAAACAGAGGAGAGAGATTTCCCCTTCTCACTAGGCAAAGATTTCCTCCTTCCTCTTTTTTTTTTTTTTTTTTTTTTGCAATTGATGTCTTTATCCAGCTGAATTATTCCTCCGTCCCTTTGAAATGCTCTATAATAAATTAATAATTTATGCTAAGTGAAGCAATGCTCCTGGGAGTGGAGCTGATCAAAATTCAGAAGTTGTGGGGCCCACTGAAGACATTTGCTGAAATGAATGTGGCTCCAAGAGACATCAAGATGTGTGTGTGTGCACATGAGGAGAGAGGAGAGCTTGGGCCCCTTTTCCTTTCCCAGAGGAATGACTGGCAACAGCAGGATTTTGGAAGCCAGCAATGCACGGAGCAGTCTAGCTCAGCAGCAGAACCCTTCAGAAATGGAAATTCCCATCTACAGAAATTTCTAAAAACGCTCTGTTTTGGAAGGCTGAATGGATTTTACTATTTTTTAGAAGTGATTGAAGTGAATTATTTAGGATATATATATTTTTTAATTTCCTTTGGGAATGCAGGTTCTGAGCCTCTTAATTATCTATGTCTCCCCGAGGGAGAAGGTTGGCTGTCCCGAAGGCTGTGGCCAATGCTGTCCAGCCTTGGCTGCCTAGCTGGGAAATGGTACCTACACCAGAACTGCTGTGCTCTGCAGTGCTCTGCAGTGCTTGCCTCTTAGGCAGCTCACTGAGCTAGAGTAAGAGCCCGGGGACAGAGTCCTGGCTGTTTTGCTGTAATACGATCATGAAATATTTCAATTTTTACAAATTGCCTATTTAAATATTTTACACATATCTGTTTCAGATAGAAAGTCCTAGCCAACAGTGCTCAATAGGCAGGTCAAATACCGGAGAAACTGGAGGGAAAACACAGTTACGGTGGCCCCTGTTATTTCCCTTTGTACCTCTTCAAGATAGTGGATTATAGCTCCATACTGGAGCTATAATCACAATGGCCATTTTGAGACAAAACTTATTAAGACCTCATTCCATGTTTATTCTCTGGTATCTCATTTAATCTTTTCTTGCTCTCCTCCCCAGTGATTCTCCATAGACAAGTGCCTGTTGCCCTGGGCTACCTTGAAAAGCTCAGCTGCGTGCTATTAAAGCTTCTGAGCTATCCTGTGTGTCCTGAGATATATGTGCATTATACAGATGCTCTGTAAAATGTAGACAGCTGGATAATACATATACCAAGGGTGGCTGGAAATTCTATGAATCATTCTGTAGAATGCATCACTTTTTCCTGATTTATTTAAGTTTTCAGCTTTTTTTAAAAACATCAACCTTTTTTTTTAAATGACTCCTAATCAAAGCAAAACCTAAGTCTTTCACTGAAAAAAAAAATCGAAAGCCATGAAATGCTCTAATAGCTAGAGAACAGAGCATGCATCAGTAGTGGTGCTTCAGAGTATGCAATGTTATTTTTGGGTTAGTTGGCACAGAAAAATCTGTTGCTTTTTTAATGGTAAAACTGGATTCTTGGAAGGAGTGTATCATTATCTCCCTTAGTGCAAAGATGATAAAGACTTGATTTACAAATATGCTTATGACATGTAGCTCCCAATGACTTAATTTAAGCTGCAAAACTCAGGCACTGAAGATGAAACTCTCTGGCTCCAACATTTCAAATACCTTTTGGGACAGGGCAGTGTTTTCTTGTGTAGTTGGATAACTTGGCTTAGTCATTCCCTGATTCTGTTTAGTAGCTCTAGGACATACAAAAATAATAATAGAAATAGCATCTATTTATGTATTTTAAAAATGAACAGCTGAGAGAGCAGAGGCTAGGATATCTGCAGTGAAAACATTAGGGCTGAACTAGTTCCTTGCTTTTCTACATTTCACAAACAGAAAGAAATTTACAGATTTGTAATTCAAAATTGTGATTTTTCACAGTTTTAGTATTCAAACAGAGTGAGAGAGGACTGTAAACTACCAACCAGGAAGCTGAAAAGTTTGTCTTGAATGTCAATTCAAACCAGTTCCAGATCACTAGAGGAGAGCTGTTCTCTTGCAGTATTTCCCTGCCATTGCTCAGGACACCTATGAGAAGATTTGAAAAGCAGAGCTTTTCTCCATACAGGGACTTACTTCCCTTTTCTAAAGGTAGCCTTAGTTGGCTGGTTAATAGAGTTTTATAGATTTCCTTTAATCTTAGATGTTTAAAGGATCTGTAATGCAGTTGACAGTCCAAAAAAAGAGGTGTTCCTAAGCTGCAAAATTCTGATCTGAAATAGGATCAGGGTTTTAAATCCTGCATAGTTCAAGAGATATCCACCCCCCCTTTTTTTTTTTTTTTTTGAACTTCACAGTGATAGCTTCAGAATTAAGATCCAGGTTAGGTTTCCATTATAGCTCAAGAGTGTTTGGCTCTGTCATTCTGGCTTTGACTCACTTTTAGGTTGGATATTTTGGTCAAATGACAATAGTTGAGACAGACAAAATTTAAGGGAAATCAGTTATCACTTGTCCCAGTAGCATATTCAATTTTTTGATTTTTAACATATAATTTTAAAAATAGGTTATTGAATCCATACTCAATCTACCAGTTTACTTATGTATATAATCAATAATGAAGCTTACATAGTTATTAAAAGTGAAAATGCTGGTGGCTTGGACCCTTGAGGAGTTGACAAGTCCCTAATCTGCCCTGTTGTCTCAATTTCTTCACAGAGAAGCCACATCCCAACCAGTTCTATGAAGCTGCCCTTGTTTCCATAGAGGGAGGATCTCAGACCCTTTCAAAAACATTGGAGGTATGAAATTCTTCTATAACAAATCATAAAAAACATGCATCCCGCTTCCCTCCCACCTCCCACAAAAGACCCTGCCTTAGAGTAAGCTTCTGTCAGGCTGTGGCTCCAGAAGATCATTGATTTGGTTTGGGGCACTTGTGCCTGGATCAGAAATGCTGCATTTGTGTGTTACTTTGCAATGAAGTACTTCATTGCCCAAAGTTATTTTAATGTATTATGGGTTTTTTGTTTTATTTATTTTTTTTTTTGAAAAGGAGAAATGTTGTCCTTACCAAGTTTATTTTGGATCAAACATAATCTGCCAGATTCTCTAAGTTTCTATTGGATCAGAAATTATCTACTATGACTAATGTGAAAAAAAATGCAATTGTATGTTCACACCTGGTCTGGTTCAAACTCTTAATATCTAGTGAAAAAGCTGTGAAAAATTCCACTGCTTTACTGCCTCTAGAACCAAATTTTCTTTCACGAACAGATGTTCTCTTCTGAATACAACAGCATCTGCTGAAGGCGTTACTGCCTACTCCTTGCTGGGTGTCTTCCTCGACTGGCTTGAAATTTCCACCTCCCACAGTTGTGCTTGGTTAAAAGGATCCTGTAATACTCCCTGATGCAGGTCAAGTAAAATAAGCCAAGTTAATTCAAATCACTATATGAACTGTTTAAATTAACTCAGCTGGTTTTGCCAGAAGTTGATTATGCATCATTCACACATGCTGTTCTGCAAGGGTGGTAACCTCCAGCAGATAAGTTGCTAACAGCTGGAGATTGGAGAGGGGAGGTCTTCAAGTGGCACATCTGTGCAGAGCAAAGGTCTCTCTGCAGCCTTCATCTTTAATTGAAATACTTAGCACCTCATTAAAAACATGTTTTAAGTGAGCTAAAAATTGAGTAAGACTGAAATGAGGTAGTAATTACTGTAATATTGACATCAGGTTGTTCTTGAAAGATAGGTTATGTAGTGCTCCTCTGGCATATGGTAGGGAGTATGCGGAAGAGCTGCTCTGATGCCACTTACTAAGTGTGAGAGTTTGAACCAAATAAACATGAACACCTGCAAGTCAAAGGTGTAGTGCAAGACTGGAATATAAAACCTAGAACTGAGGGCCACTTTGTCTTTCTGTAGTCTTTGAGGACATTCAGTGCATTACAGTAATGCTCTAGAAAGTCTGTTTTGAGCGAGCTGATGGAAAATACCTGAAAGCATGGGTATGCTGGAGATCTTATCCTTGTGTGGAGAAGCTGAGGAGATGGTGGGGTCCAACTTACGATGTATTAGCCTAAAAAATACTTGCTAGTGCACTCTTGGACAAGGAAGTCCTTAATTCCTGCCCCTTGACTGACCATATGTTTGACTACATAGAAAGTTTTCTATGTCTCTCCTGTTCACATTTTGTGATTGAGTAGAACAGCATAAAGTTTCTTGGGTCAGAAAGAAATGACCATGAGAGCTTAGTGATTAAACTGCTAGAGGAAAGGGATGTCAGTCTATAGCCCTATAGTCTAAAGCCCTGGACTCTTTTATGTGTTTTTTCTGATGACCTGTAACATGGTGGTTATTGTGCTTTCATGGCTTGAATGTCATTAGACTGAGGAGAGCAAGAAACTCAGTCTGCCTCATCTGTGCGACAGCTTCATTCAGTAGGCTTAGGGTTATATCTTGTTATACAAAAGATGTGGGCCTCTTCTGAAAGAAAATAGCTAATAAACTTTGGCCAAAGGCAGTCTGGGTATAAGAAATGTAAGACTAGGCTGGGTCTCTCAAAAAAATGCCCAACTTTTTGTTGGCCTCTATAGGGCTTTCATGGGAGTTAGACAACTAGTCCTTTGGCCTAAAGTAGTGCTGGCCAAGTTTGTGTCTTACAAAGTCTTGGATCAAACAGGGCAATAAATAAACCTTTAATTAAGGTTTATAAACCTTTAATAAACCTTTGCCTCTGACCTTAAGCTGTGATGATTGTAACTCCATGACCGCCAGTAAGTCTGAGCATTCTGAGGGGATAAAACTGTGTTTTTTTTTTTTTTTTTTTTTTTTATCATAGCTTTGAACATAGGTGGTATGTTAGGCCTAAAAGCACTCTGGTTTATCAGGTCCATCCATAACAGACCTTTGTAACCCTTAGTACAGTATTTCTGAGTCTCGCTTCTCTCTTGTGCTAGATGTAGATAGTGTACGTGCTGTTGGTGCTGTTGTTGAACCCAACACCATGACTCACCAGGACAAGGGCACACACTTGCCCGGAAAGCGTGCTGTGCCTGTAAAATAGCACCTGAGGGGATTTTACAGGCAATCTTCAAACTCACAGAGATAGGCCTGTGGCAGCTCAGGCTGAGCACAAAAATCAGCATGAAGGAGAAAGAGCTGATAGGTCCTTCAGAAGATAATGTTTGCTTTTTTTCTGTTTTCTGGTGTAAAACTATCAAATAGCCCTTTCTGTTAGTATTATGCTGATAATTGATAACGTGTATTGCTCGTTTCATGTAAAGTTGTTCCCTTAAACTTCTGATGTGTTCAGCGAGTGTATGTGAACACATGCAGTATGTTGCATAATTTTCTACTGAGATGACCACAAGTATTAGGACTGCCACTGAGTCCTCACTCCCTCTCTCCCCCTCTCCCTTTTCCTCTTCTTCTTCATGGGCTCTCTGGTGTAATTTTTAGCCCAGTATTTATTTTTTTATTTAAGTTGAATGTTTTCCATATCTATACCCCTCTGCTTTTTTTAAGAAAAAGTAAACCATTTTAATTTTACTCTTGAATTCGGTTGCCAATGGATTTCAAAGTTAGGGGCAAATCCAACATACCCCTAAAAATAATATGTTTGTAAAAACATAATTAGTAGAAATGTAAAACTACAGATGATATTGATAAACTATTGCAGAATAAACATGAATGATGTGGTATAAATAATAGGAATGGAACTGTGTTTCAATTATTAATAGATTATTGCTATCAATAAATAAGAGTATCAATCTCACATGCTTACTATAGATCACATCCATTAGGTCTTTCTTTCCTCACTCACATAAATCTGTACTGCCTGAACATATACCAGTTTTTAAATCCATAAATATATTATGTAGTAGTTCTCTTTGAGGAGCTAATGCTTTGTTCAATATTCTGTTAAAATGTCTTAAATGAAGCAAATGGGCTTCTAGAGTCTTATTTATGGAGGCTCGGGAGAGCAAAACAGAACACATGAAAGTAAAAACACTTAGAAGCTGAGAGACCACAACATCATGTTGTTCTAACCAAAGTCAGGAACTGACTCTGAGTTTCTGCTGGATTTTGTTTTTTTGAGATAACCATGAGTGATCTCAGAAACATTTCCAGAAAAAAAAGGTGATTTTAAGAAAACAATCCTGAACAATCTCAAATCACTTTAGCCCCCCCCCCCCCCTTTTTTTTGACATGTTATCCTGCTGTATACAGATAACTGATGAAAAAGGGCCAGGAAGACAAATTCCACCCTACGGTCAGACCTCAAGATGACAGCTGAGCTGGAACGGAGATATGTTACTGCGGCAAATGCTAGGTATGCATGTGTGTCGTGTAGCAATAGTAGCAGATTATACTATTTCTAGGGGAAAAATTCCCAAAGATAAAAGTTCCCCATGACACAGCAATGGAGGCTTGGGAGTGAGTCATGTAGAGCCTGAGATACCAGCAGTCATGGAGAACACTGGGTTTTCTGAACAGCATACGTACAGGGCTTTCTGATGAGCAGTCCTCTTTCTAAGTCTGTACAACATAGACTCTTTTCGATTGCTTTCACATGCAAAAGATAAGAAGTTCAGTTTTTTTTTTTTTTTTTTTTTAGTAATATATATGAATATTAGAACAATTGTTTCACTTCCTGTGACAGTAAACACATGGGAGATGGTCTAAATGAAAAACTCTTACTGAAAGGCCTGCAGCACTTGCATGGGATTCTGCTGGCAGCTTACTTTGCTGTGCCTCCTGGGTGTCTGGTTCCCATCTCTGTGCTGATACAACCATTTGTGTGCTCAAATAGTAAACCGAAACTACCCTATTAAAATAAGTGTTTTTCTTTTCTTTTCTTTTCTTTTTTTTTTTCTTTGGCAGATTTGTTTCCTAATCCATTTTGCAGCACAGTTGCTTGTGCTGGCATAATGTAGTAGATAGTGTGGGTGCTGAAACAGGAAGACAAGAGGTCTAGCAGAGGGCAGATAGGAGAAGAAACCAGTTTTAACCTGCCTCCCTGCTTCAGATGGAGAAATAACCTAACTTGAGAGCTGGATGAGTGTGAAAGTAAGTTTATAAATAATACCACAACACCTTTGCTGGGCCCCTCCACACAGTGCCAAGCAGTGCTCCCGTGGGAACTAATACCACTTTTGCACCTCTGATCATGCTGTAGCGACCCTGAAAGGAATATTGTCAGGTCCTTTGTCACACACTCAAATATAGTGCTATTATGAAAAATAACTTTGTTTATAAGGAGCAAATGATACATTCTACTATAAGTTAATATAACATTAATGATGCATAGCTCTATAGGAAACAATAAGGGAAAAAAAAACATAGATATTCCTGGTTGAATATCCTGTTCTCATTCACTTCAGTATAAGATTTCCTCAGTCATTTTGCATTCTGTGAATATGGTGTAAATTTCGGATACTACTGAACCTCAGCGACTGTGACTGTAGATGTTTCTGTCTGGAAAACTGCCCAATGGGCTGTTGCAGGCACATAATTGACCATTTAACCTCTGGATCATATCTCAGTTGTGCTAAAAGCTTGATGATGCTCCTCGAGGAGCTTGCATGGCTTTCATCTGACTCATATAAATCCATGAAGTAGAAAGTATTAATGCGATGTAGGACTATCTCTGTTCTGATGTATATATTTTTTTCTGAACTATCAAATCGCTTATTCCTCCTCATTTGCTCCTTTATCTCTAAATCATGCACACAAATCAGCTGTGGAGTGCCTACATGAGGTTAAAGAATATCTCTAAAACAGTGTCAATAGCAGCTAGAATATAGATTCCACATTCAGTGATTCAGTGTTATGCTATATCAGGAAGTTAATGGGAATGTTGACATTTTTGAATTGGTGCAGAAGCAAAATTAATTGAGTTAATTCATATTTGTTCAGGCTTTGGAATAATCCTAACAATAATAATGTTGCTATGAATGTGATTACTAGGTGGTTAGAGCATGGTGCTAATAATGCCAAGGTTGGAGGGATAGTGTAGTGGTTATCACATCTGTTGTACAGGCTGAAGGTCCTGGGTTCAAGCCCCAGTGAAACCAGCACCAGGAAATCTGTGGGAAGTTGAATTAGATGATCTCCATAGGTCCCTTCTAATCTTACTAATTCTGTGATTTCTGTTGCGAGTTCGATCCCTGTACGGGCCCCTTGTTTGGGCGTTGGACTAGATGATCTCCAGAAGTCCCTTCCAACCTTACTAGTTCTATGATAGGTATTCCTGTAAGCAAACTAGTGAAAATATATGTTAATATACAAAAAGGTAAATACATAGCACTTGTTCATATGCAAACTTTCCAAGTGAGTGAAAATAGGTACACATAAAATAAATCCCAAATATCCCAATAGTAATTCTTATGGTCAATGAAAATAGGATTCAGCTGAAATCAGTGGAAATTCCTCTATTATTTCAGTAAGACCAAAATTTAACCAAGTAAATGTATTTAAAATATATGTCAAGAAAATTAAAATTCATTATAAACCAAAAGCCTTATTTCTTGCATATTTTCTCTATTTCTCCTCTAAAATAATTAAGTCTCTAAACTCCATGAGCATTTAGCATCTATAAGGCTTGAATATACAGGAAGAAGTCCTGGGTAGATTTAGGAATTTAGGTGTCTATGTTTGAAAATTTGGCTTAAAAAAATTATTGACAGAAGATCTTCATAACTATGCCTCTGTATTTTCAGAGATAATTCTACCTGGCTCAGCTCAGAGTCAGCCTCTGATGAGAAGCAAGGTCCTAACTTGCAAATGGGTCATATGCCAGAATTCTTCCATTGAACTGGATGATACAGTTCTCCCATACTCCAATGGGAATGGGATGAGCTCTTCTATTACTAGACATTAATAGGACACTAAACACTTGCAAAACATATCTATAGTTTTTTTGGTCTAGAGACAAGTATTTATTGCTCACAAGAGAAAATGTTGCAGATGCAACTTCTAGTAGGCTTATTTGTGGAGATATAGAGAAAAAGTAGTTATTGGTAAAATACATCCAAGAGCATAAAAATTATATGTTGCTGAAGTCTTGCTGAATTTCTAGGAGATCATACTAGCTGTTTTGGTGATGGCTTATTTTCATAGCTGTATCTGAGTTATGCAAAAATCTTGTGCTGGTCCTCTTCATGAATGTAGATTTCAATCTAAGAGAATCAAACCAGTACTTTTAGAAATATGAGTAACAAAGTGGAAGCTGTAGGAAGAGCTATGCCAGCCAAACTCCCCAAAACTTCGATTGCAGGAGTGGTAGGCCACAGATAGTGTTATTACACCCAAAGCTGGGGAGAAAGGTAGTAGGCCCTGGGAAACAGCAGTGCCCAATGTGTGTGGCTTTGCAATCAGCACAACCTGATATATCTCTAGTTTGTCTACAGAAGGGCCAGTCTTTCATCTTTCTTATAGTTGACAAAAGCAACCAGAACAGGGATCTGGTTCCACCAAAAAGCCACCGCTGAAGAACATTTCGTCTCCTTGGTCTGGCTGCTGTTCTTTGCACGAGGGTGAATGTTCCTGGAGGCAACAACCTCCACTTGGCTTAGTCAGCTCTGGTAAGAGTGCTGTTCCTCAACTATTTAAGCTGAATTTATTGGTGCTGCTGAAGCCCCACTTTTAGCTGGTACTCCTACTTTAAGGTCCCTCCACCCTAGCACCAGTTCTGTCCCTCACCTGGTCACACATGACTTAGGGTAGAGGGAGTTACCAAAATCACTTCTTTATCAATTACTGCTATGACCAGAAATTAAGTGCTAAAGAATCCCTGAGAGGCCAATTTTGATTACCTTGCACTCTGGAAAGATCAAGAGCAAATGCATCTAGATCAAGTGTGTTGTTGCTTCAATAGCACAAAGGACCAAATGCTCCCTACATGGAATCTGTAAGCAACGGGCATCTGTCTCTCACAGCTTAAGTGGGAGAGCTGTTACAATGGGAAATGAGGTGTCTGATGCTGAACTCTAATAATGTAGCTGTGGGCTGAAATGATTGTTTTTAGAAGTGCGTAAAATCTAAAGGAGAACAAAAATGTGAGCACATTTTCACATTTTTTTTTGTGGAAAAAATATTTTTTCCTCTACTCCTGTCCAATTACAGGAGCTCAAAAGTTCAATGGTTATAAACAACCATTTAACCTTTGAGATGGATACAATTTACCAGGAAACTAGTCCCCAACACGCTATTTTTGATGTTTTGAAGGAGGATGAAGGTCGTTTTCATCAATGACCTGGATGAGGGGACAGAGTGCATCCTCAGCAAGTTTGCTGATGATACCAAGTTGGGAGGCTGACACAGCCTGACACACCTGAGGGCTGTGCTGCCATTCAGAGAGACCTGGACAGGCTGGAGAGCTGGGCGGAGAGGAACCTCCTGAGGTTCAACAAGGGCAAGTGCAGAGTCCCGCACCTAGGGAGGAATAACTCCATGCACCAGCACAAGCTGGGGGCTGACCTTCTGGAGAGCAGCTCTGCAGAGAAGGACCTGGGAGTGCTGGTGGATGACAAGTAGACCATGAGCCAGCAATGTGCCCTTGTGGCCAGGAAGGTCAATGGCATCTTTGGGGTGCACTGGGAAGAGTGTTGTCAGCAGGTGGAGGGAGGTGATCCTGCCCCTCTACTCAGCCCTGGGGAGGCCTCGCCTCTAGTATTGTGTCCAGTTCTGGGCTCCCCAGTACAGGAGAGACCTGGAGCTACTGGAGAGAGTCCAGCATAGGGCTACAAAGATGATCCGAGGGCTGGAGCACCTGCCCTATGAGGAACGGCTGCGAGAGCTGGGCCTGTTCAGCCTGGGGAAGAGAAGATTGAGGGGGGATCTGATCAATGTGTACAAGTACCTGAAGGGAGGGTGTCAAGGGGATGGGGACAAACTCTTTTGAGTTGTCCTGTGTGACAGGACAAGAAGCAATGGGCAGAAGTTGAACCACAGGAAGTTCTGCCTGACCGTGAGGGGGAATTTCTTCACTGTGAGAGTGATGGAGCACTGGCACAGGTTGCCCAGAGAGGTTGTGGAGTCTCCTTCTGTGGAGATCTTCAAGGCCCACCTGGATGCAAGGATGCAACCCTGTCTAACATGCTGTAGGTGACCCTGCTGAGCAGGGAGGTTGGACTAGATGATCTCCAGAGGTCCCTTCCAACCTTGCTGATTCTATGATTCTATGAAATATTCCTAACTTGCCTGTTGCTTCTGTGACTGAACAGCTGGAGAAACTTCAATGAAGCTAGTGAAATTTTAGCAACGCAGAGATTGTGTGAGAGGAATATCAAGTCTTTGTATAGAAATGCTGACAGTCTGGCATTCTGAGGTAGAGATAAAGTACACCTGTATCTTTGCAGATATCATATAACATTCTATAATATCAGTTAAATTTGATCTAAGAAAGCTAACAGGATATGAATAGCCTGTAATCTGTAAAGCAAAAGATTAAGAGAATGCTTTAGAAATCATACATGACAAAATACTTTTCTGCATTAGGAAACTAATATGAAATACGGATAGATGTAGCTGTCTTGGAACTGCCTGAAATAGAATGTGGCAAGCTCTGTTATTCCATAGGTGTCAAAAGAGTTCAAAATTTGGTTACAGTTTATATTATGAATCATGAGAACTGAATTAATTAAAAGTAGGAGGGAAGAATTAAAAATTTACAGCCTGTATTTACATGAGATCCAGTAGTTGTTCAATGCAAAATTAGTTTATAATGAAAAAAATGACATCTGTCTAGAAATCTCTTTCCATGTTTTAGGAAAAACAAATTTTTAGATTTCACATGCTGATCCGACTAAAGAGCCTTTATGCAGCAAAGTACTTTCTATGTGTTAACTCTTATGCCATTGAAGTTAATGTTCTTTTAATGGATGCTGAAGTGCTTTGCTGAATCAGGGCCAAAATGTCCTACATGTTTTAGCTTTAGAAAAAGAAAAATCTCGTTAGATATTCAAAAGACAAGGAGAGCACAAAGTCTTGTATATATATCTTCTATATATCTTGTCTGATTTTAATCTACTGGGATATGCCAAGGAAAAAACAATACTTAAATTTTGTAGGTGAGGGCCCCAGTTCTTAAGTGGTGCAAGCTGAGGCAGTTATCATGGTTCTCATCCTGAACCATTACAGTTTGCAGCCCAGAACAAAAAAAGTGAACTGCCATTATTGAAGTTAATTATTATTACTATTATTATTATTTAATATGTAGGCTGTAATTTTCAGTGCTTCAGTAGTTAGTCCATGAGTACTGAGCTCACCTCTGCAGTGAGAGTGGAAAATAGGAAGCTTTGCAGACATGGTAGCACACACTATTCCAGTCCATGAGACAGAGCTGTAACAGCTTCTTATGCTCGGTGATCATATGCCATTTCCTGAACTTGCAGAGCGACATCCTGATCTCAGTTTCCATCCTACAGCATTGTACATCATAGGGGAGTAGAAAGGGGGAGATCTAATCTGAAAACTAATTAAATGAGTAGTGATTCTGATGTCTTCACCCTTTGTCAGCAATGGAATAGCTTCTGAAAAGGCAACATTAATTTACAGCATCTTTGTTGTATCTGCTTAGCAAAGATGGATTTCAGTCAGAACTAAAGCTCAGATCAGGTGGAGAGCTAAATGCATTAAATGTTGATCAGATGAGGAGTGAAGCAGTGTCCCTAATCTCTTCTACAGAGGACGCTCTGGATAAACAATCTATTTCCTTCTCCTTTGGCAAAGGTTTCCTTTGTGGTTTTAGGCAGCCTTTATGGTGGTATTACCTTGATATTGCTACTTCTGTCTAGCTTGAGGGAGGTGGACTTGGGATACAGGCATCTTCTAGAATTGCACCTACTGGGAAAGGATGTAAATTCATTTATGTTGAGATGGGAATCACTGGAAATCTGGAGGCCAGTGAAAGCTGTTAGAGAACTTTTCAGACATATTTCATGTAATACCATACCACTTTTTAAAAACTTGATCCATGTGCAATTCCTTTAATTGAAGAGTAACTTATTAATACAATAATGCTGGTCACTTAGCCCTGATCCTGAAATGTCCCCTGTATCTCAGAGAGGAATAAGAGGATTTCTCCATTTGAAATTATCTGATACCACAAATGTACAGTAATTATGATTTCATTATTCTTTCAGATAAATAATGCAAGCTCTTCAACAAAGCATTTCCTTTAACAACCACATTAGAAATTGAACCTCATACACCAATAAAAGTGATAGTCTGTTTAATTTTTACTAACTTAGAATGAATAAGAAAAATTGTCAGAGATTAGAACATTTTAAAGAAAGTATAGAAAGCTAATGTTTTAAATGAAGAATTATTTTGGCACTATCACAATCTGTAAAGCCATCTGAGTAGACACAGCACATCACTGATAGGAAATTAAGTACCACAGAAATAAAGCATTGAATAATACTTAAATCAGAGTGGCATAGTCATTAGTTTTCCATTAAATCAGAGTAATATCTAATACATAGGGGTTATTTTGAAATGTAGTCTCACATACTGTAAAATGATTAGAGAATCAGATAGGCTTTAACTCAGACTCTCCACTGCAGGGAGCAGTGTGGCCCCAGAGCAGTTAACAACAAAACAAATGTGGTTCCACTGGCTTTCACTGTGATTTTACCATTTAGTATATAAAGTAGGAGAGTTCGATTCATTAAAGACCACAAGCTGGTGCAGGTCCAATAAAGTCACTGGATCACTGCGATTTGCACCAGCTGGAGATCCAACCTATACACATCTGTAACAAGCAGGAGAGTTTGTCAGCTCAATAGAACTGCATTACCCCAGTGCGGCTGGGAAGAGAATGAACTGTTTATACCTAGTGTCTCCTCATTTTCTCCTCTAGCTCTCAAGATCTTTGAATTAGAAAATAAGATAAACTTCTTACGGAGGGAGGAAAAACTAATACTAATAATACAAGTAAAGTTTGTCTTATTAACTGACTATACATTAAAAGACTGTTGTCAGTTAGGGGCTCCTTTATGTATTTTTCTTTAAAATTTCGAACAGTAGCCTCTGTAAACCTCAACTAGGCGAAGTGGGTGCAGGGGCTTCTACTGCATTAGTGTGCAAGTTACAGAAGAGTTATTTCCTTGCATTGAATAGATAAAGCATTTAAATTTTCCCCAATTTTTGAGAGAGCAACTAAGTACCAGAATTCTTACTTTTGAGTAGGAAACTACTTTTCATATAAATGCAGAGATCAGTCAAAAGGAAGTGATGAGATTTCTGCAATGTGTTTTTATTAACATATAGAAATAGATAACGAGAAAAGCTGAGAAGAGCAGATTTCATTCTTGCACTTTACACAACATTTCTCTAGACAAAAACTTCTTCTTCTGCTTCTATCCTATTCCATTTCTTTGGACTCCTGTTGTGGTCTGCATGCAGATGTGTTTCTGCAAAGCCTGAGTCTGGTTGCTCAAGATACCTTGAGCCTCTGAGTTTTGTAAATCTTCGATTTACAAATGAAAATAGGCAAATTTCCTCAGACTATCTTTTCAGAGCTTTCCAGCTAAAATATACTGCAGCAGTGGCACTTCCATGTAAACATTATGATGATGCATTGCAAAAGTGGTGAAAGAAGCAGAATGTTCTGTTTCTAGAAAGGGAGGCTTGAGCTACATCTTACTAAGGGCAATGCCACTTATGCCAAAATTTTCGAAAGGCTGTTCTTAAAGAAGTCCAGTTCTCAGAGCTGCAGGTGCACAGACCATTCCCTCCTAAATGGAGGGTCACATCCTTTTCTTACCTGAGAGAGGAGCATCAGCAGTGAGTTCTGGAGGTGGATGGCAGTCAACTCTTCTTCCAAAACCTGTTGGAAATGCCAGTCTTGGAAGGTGAGTGTTTGAATTGTAGTCACTGGGAGAAAGGAAGAAGGATTCAATTCTGTGGTGCTCTAAAAAGAAACATCTGTATGAAACAAACAGGTAAGTGATAGGCTCAGCCAGGTTTTGAAAACAGACATGGACTAGAGTTTAGGTTGTCTCCATGTTGGTTATTAACAATTTTGGAGTTTGATAAATAAAAACCAAAGCTCCAGAGCAGGACATAGTTTTACCTTAGGCAATGAATAGACTGTGTGTTATGACTGAAGGGAAAAAAATAGCAGTTCCTTATTTAAGGAAATGTCTGTCTTCAAAGGAAGGTGCATTGTTAGTGGAGAGGACAAAGACATTCTAGTTTTAATGGAGTCTGGATAGCAGCAGCAAAATGTGTCAGATGCAATTTGGACTCCTGCTAGAAATCTCAATATTTGTTCAATGTCTCTGGTAGACCTATGTCTTGATAGCTGTGTTGGGCTGCGTAGTTTAAATTTGGCTTCGGGACACCTCTGTTAGAAATCACACTTTCACTTGCAGTGTAGACATGTCTCGTATGAAGGCCTAGATCCAGCCAGATGTAGTGGGATTAAAACATATGTTTACATCCCGAGCCTGTCTGGACTGTGACATTTCTCTTGTTTTGTTTTTAATGTTTTTAATTCAAAGATGGAGAAAAAAAAGCCTTTCTGATTTGGGAGCAGGGTGTTTAGATGGTCTTCTCAAACTCTGCCAGGAAGTCCTTGCTAGACACTTCTGTTAGGCACAGGAAGGCGTCTAAAGGAAAGGTTTGGCAATTTTCTCTGCCACCCCTCAGCAGACAAAAATCTGGGCACATCCACAAACCACACGACTGGAGCACCCAGTGCATTTCTTTGATTAAGTATTGGACAAAAAGGCAGTGAAGACTTTACATTAACGGAAGATTAGGCAAACTAATAGTGCACATAGCCCTTCCTTCAGCAGAGAATAAATAGAAGAAAAGCATCAGTGAATCAGATTCAGTAACTGCTGTGTTGTTAGTGCTCAGGTACCACTACAAAGAGCGGTGTATAAGGACCTGCACTGAATAACTGATAATGCAGGAAGCAGACTTTCTTAGAGCAGGAAGGCTATTTGTGGCTTTCACAAAGCCAAGCGCTCTGTCTTCATATGACTATTCGTATCATGAGGTATCAAGACAAACGCTGTCTCTGACAGATGAAAACAACTGCCAGGCCCTTCTGCTATTTCTGCATGTTGTTGTTTGCGGGTTATGCGTGTTACACTCTTTCACAACAGTGACAGGTACTCCTGCAACGTGATCTGGTAGGAGCATACCAGCGGGAGACCATTTTGTGCATATTGGTCAACCATCTTTTCTTCCAAATGTGACGGGAACAAATGTGACTCCTTGCATTCTGGCCCGTGACTGCATGTCAGTGACCTCCAAACACAGTACCTGCTCTTATGGGGCTTCTGTCTTCAACCGCGTGAAACAGATCAATGCTCTTGCCCTGCAAGGCCAGTGAAATTAGCACAGGCAACCTTGCTGAATCTGCAAGTTGCAGGTTTGTATTGAATTAATGGAAGCCAAAGGGGATTCCCATATTACAGCATCTCTGTTGTAAGGGATCTTAGTTAACAGGGTGTGCAGTAACGTCTGATTTTATTGGTTGATAACACATAAGAGATGAAATAAACGCATCACTGTGTATCCTCAGTAGTTTATACATAATGTAATAAATGCAAAAGTGTTATTTTCAGACTCCGTGGGAGATTCTCAAGGGCACCCATGGGATTTAGGAGGCCAACTGCCATTAGCTTTTTGATAGAAATTAAACTTCTGAGGCACAGAAATGTATTAAAAATTTAATTCCTATTGAAAGCGAACAGCAATTAAGCTTCTAAATACCATATGTGTTGTTAGGAATCCTTCGTTTTTTCCCTCCCCACCCCCTCACTCCCCTGTAACTGCAGAAGTAGGCCGTGGACCTCTTTCGTCTCTTGTTGCCAATTCAGCTAGCTGAAAAAAGCAAATCCTAAATTGTGATAGCCTCTGTGCAAACTAAATGCCAGCAGTATTTGGTAAACTTGAAATGAATGAAAGTAATTAACACTTCTGGTTCTTTGCAGGCCTTTTTGACAGTTAGTGATTACTGGCTTATCTGTAATTTCTGCTCATCAGGTGTTTCTTTCACGATTAACTGAAAAACCTAAAGACTGGTTAATCATTGACTTGTTGTTGCTGACTTATCCCATCCTTAGCAGGTCTGCTTCTAGATCAAGTTTGAAGCATATTCCTGTGGGAGAATGCTCACATCATCTCATTAGCAGGTAAAGATGACTTAAATTTTTAGTTCCAGCCACCCACTAGAATTCATGTGCACTAAGCTTAACAAGATGTTAGTGTTGGTCAAAATAATATGCTAAAGAAACTGCAAATGCTTTCACAGAAGAGTTTTTCTTTTCAGTCTTTGAGTTTCACCCTCCTCAGAGCTGTATGAGGAATAGAATGGGAGAGGAGATACTTTCTTGTGTAGTTATATTGCAAATTTGATTCACTTCCAGTGACAAAAAACCTGAAGCATAAAGTATGAGCACTTACATGAAGCTTGCATGCTGTTCCTTTGGATTTCTGTATCTCATGTTTTCTTTCCACTCTATGCTTTTCTGTCACCCTGTAGTTACTTATCATCCTTTGTTTTCTTCTACTAACACTGTTTCATTTCTACTTTTCACTTGACAAGTGACTTTTTGCTTTATTTTATCCTTTTCCTGTGGGTTCTCCTGGGCGTCTTATTCCCCTTTCATTTGTTTTCTGTCTATTAGTTTATAGCAATAGCTGTCTATAATAGTAGTCTCAGGTTTCTACAGGCTATTTCTCTCTTATAGACAGGACACTTCATTGATTGTTCTGAACATAACATGTTTCAGTGATAAGATTGATGGACATGAAATCCCAGGATGACAAATTGACAAGGGTTTTAAACTGAGGGGCTGCATAGCTTTGTAATTTCCTTTTAGTACTGTGATTTGAAAAAGTTCACAGAGTTCCTGATGTAAAAATGCCAAAAAAACACATTGAAAGTTAAGTACATGCTTAGATATTTTGAGCTATCTTGAACAGCTGCTTTGTAATATAAAGCAAATACATGTTACTGTTTTGCAAATGAGTAAGATAGAGGTTATTGCAGAAGTGTGCTGATACGATCTCTTCTTCCACACCACACAGAAAAGAGATGAGGTATTTGCATTGCCAGGGCAGGCAGATCTACCAGCATTTCAAGTAAAGGTAGTTTTGGTTAGAATGGAAGACAGTGGAAATTTTTGCAATAGGAGATCAACAGAAAGCTGCCTTCTGGCTATCCTTTTCTAAGGCAATGTAAGTGCAGGCAAACAGAAGAGGATACCACTTTTGCTTCTCTGAACTCATTTGCTATGTTGAGCCCTGATTTAGCTTTGAACTGGGAAGAGCAAACAAGGGTCAGATTCACATGCAGCAGAGTGAATTTAGTGGGTAGGTAGCAGGCAGAATTCAGAATTAATAGATCTATCATCACAGAAGGAAAACATTTAACTTACTTTTTTTTTTTTTTTAGGATCTTAATAAATGAGAGACAAGGAGTTGTGCATCTCTGAATAATTCAATATAAAGCTGTAGCAAAACAACAAACAAACCCTCCAAAATACAAAGTTAAAACGAGATACATGGAAAAAGACATGATGAACAGTATGGAAAGCACAATAGCACTGGTCCAATGAGTGGCATTCTTCATGTGTGCATGGCAGTAATTGCTCCATTTTCTATCACAAATTTTGTCAGCTGCTGAGAAAATCTGAGAGTGGTTAAGATATGGGAGATTTTTTTTCTGAAGAATTATTGAGAGGAAGTCTACCACAAGGTACTGTTGTAAGGTATGTGTATAAGATGATCAGTGGAGTGAATTAGATCAAGGGGTAGAGCTAGATTCTTTCTCAAGTAAAACTGGAGCAATTCAATTACAAGAAGTAGCAAATTCCTATTTGCTAAGGAATGTACTTTCTCACAGTTACAGTATAGTGAGCTCCTGGAACTCACTGCTACACCAAGTCACTGAGGATGAGAATTTACTATGCCAAAGTGGCATTTACTAAATGGTGAAGACCTGAAAGCTCAGAACTGTCACACCTGTAGGTATTTAGAAAAGAATGAGTTTATTAAACAGGAGTGTTAGAATTCAAGCTGAATTTTAACTATTGGAGCCTGGATGAATACAGCTGTAGAGGACTTTTATTCTGTTGTCACTCGTGTAGCATGCTTGTATATTCCTCTAAACCATCCAATGTTGGTCAGCTAGAGAAGTGGAAAGCTAGAGTAGAGGAATTATGGATCTCATACTTTAAGACAATCCTTACTTTTTAAAATGCACATGCAACCCTGTGATGCTATAAGTGTGCTAGCCAGTTATACAGCAGCAGTAATGTAGATTACCTCCTTCCCCCATTCCTCTTTACTATGATTTTAGACTGGGAAGTGATTTGATGCATTGCTTACTGCATTGTGAAATGCAATATTCTGATTTATCTGAGTGAAGATAATACATAAGAGACTTAAACTCCTTATTATATTGTCCAATACATGGTGGTCTGTGATTTGTTATGCAGCTACTATAATCAGAATTTTACATTTCTGATGTCTATGAATAATTGAAAATAGACACTAACAATAATAAGCCACAGGCAGAAGATTTATTGCATAGCAAATGCAGTAAATATATCAGCATCAGCTAACCTGTAGCAGATGAAGACTAGTTTTGTGTTTGCATTTACCTATAGGCTTTTGATGAAGAGACACAGAAAAGAAACTTGTCTTGTGGCTTTCATAGCTGCACTAATATAGCTACAAGTCGCAGAAAGGCGATTTTATAAAATGCAGATGAAAATGTGCATCAAAGCATGCACCCCCAACTTGTTATTCTATAGCAAGCACAGTTCAAGCACAGTAATAAACTCACCATACTTCCCAGCTGGATGCTCTCTGCACATGTCAGGTAATATCCCAACTGGCAAAGAGATTTTTCACTTGATAGAGTTGTGGTAGGGAAACGTAATACCTAAGTGAGAGTCTTTGAAATGACTGGCACTGAAGAACCAAGCTTGTTATTATTGCTTTCGTGGCTCTCACCCCAGATCAGGGCCCTGTCGTGCAAAGCTGTGTCTGAATGCATACCACAAGCATCCTGACTCCCATGAGCTTGCATGCTAAAGGGAGATACAACATGATCTTAACTGAGGAGAAAAGTGTAACACAATGCGGAGATAAGACCTCCCTTAGGATCTGACTGATACGCCAGAGGACTGTGCTGCCATTCAGAGAGACCTGGACAGGCTGGAGAGCTGGGCGGAGAGGAACCTCCTGAGGTTCAACAAGGGCAAGTGCAGAGTCCCGCACCTAGGGAGGAATAACCCGAGGCACCAGTACAAGCTGGGGGCTGACCTTCTGGAGAGCAGCTCTGCAGAGAAGGACCTGGGAGTGCTGGTGGATGACAAGTTGACCATGAGCCAGCAATGTGCCCTTGTGGCCAGGAAGGCCAATGGCATCTTTGGGGTGATTAGGAAGAGTGTTGCCAGCAGGTGGAGGGAGGTGATCCTGCCCCTCTCCTCAGCCCTGGGGAGGCTCCACCTCGAGTACTGTGTCCAGTTCTGGGCTCCCCAGTATAGGAGAGACCTGGAGCTACTGGAGAGAGTCCAGCGTAGGGCTACAAAGATGATCCGAGGGCTGGAGCACCTGCCCTGTGAGGAACGGCTGCGAGAGCTGGGCCTCTTCAGCCTGGGGAAGAGAAGACTGAGGGGGGATCTGATCAATGTGTACAAGTACCTGAAGGGAGGGTGTCAAGAGGATGGTCTCAGTGGTGCCACACGAGAGGACAAGAGGCAATGGGCATAAACTGAAACACAGGAAGTTCTGCCTGAATATGAGGAAAAATTTCTTCGCTGTGAGAGTGACAAAGCACTGGAACAAGTTTCCCTGTTAGATTATGGAGTCTCCTTCTCTGGAGATATTCAGATCCTGCCTGGATGTGCTCCTGTTCAACATGCTCTAGGTGACCCTGTCTGAGCAGGGTGGTTGGACAAGATGATCTCCAGATGTCCCCTCCAACCTTACCCATTCTGTGATTCTATGATCTCCGCATGTGAATTACGGTTGTCTTCTGTTTTAGAACCCAGAAGTCACTTTCCTCAGCATACATCCCTGTGCCAAAATTTATAATTGGGACTGTACTAGGTCCTACATGGAGGTTTTCATTTAGCACAGTTCTAACTATTAAAGAAGATTTTTTTAAAAAGGAAAAACAGTAAAACTAAACTGCCAGATCTGTAAGATTAAGCTGCCAGATATAAAATCCCTGAACCATATGGTGCATAAGATGAAAACTGACATTTTTATTTTATTGGAAAGTTTTGAAAAGTAAATGCATAACAGATGCAAAGTATCAAGGTGCCTGAACACCATTTTCATAGTCACGATGCAAGGAGGTTTAAAACCCTGCAATCAGCAGAAAGCCAATATTTAGACAACTAGTCAGGAGTCCTTCCTTTCATAAAAACAGAGTTGCTGAGTGTTGTCTCTACTGTTATTTTCCTTATAATAAGATTTCTCACTTTCAGTGAGAAGTTACTGAGTAGAGCACTGGAGCATTGGGTATGTCTTCTGGTAGCTGACCGACTATATTCTATATAATAGATGTCCCTAGTACCCAGGGAGCTTCGGATAAGTGAGAACTCTTCATGGGCTGCACACTGCAAAACATTTATGAGTGAGGCCTGCTGGTGTATAGTGCTTTATGTGGCATCTCGTTTTTATTCTGGACCCTAGCAATCAAGGTATGTATGCATGTTCATTAAGCAATAGTCCAACTTCTATATTTACTGATTACTGAATTTTGACAGTGATCTCATGTGGCCATGAAAACACAGACCTGACTCTTTTATATCTCTACTAATGTTGTCCTGACTTAATGGCACTGAAGGCAGAGAGAGGAATGTCTTTTTCAATCCCTCTGTAACTCAGAACAGAACCAAGTGTGATCTCTCTGTTCTGAGGAATGGTCATTCTATTTTAAATAAGATAGCACATGAGAATGGAATAGGTAGGTAAAAGTTTTGCTCTTGAAAGTGTAAAACTTAGTTGTTTTAACAGAGTGTTTTTTATTCCTTCTTCTGCTTATTACCTTTTTGAAAAAAGACTAAAAGAAAAGAGAGGAGGTGGGAAATCAAAAGCATTTTTTTTTCTTGGAAATTTCAAAATTCCTAAAAGTCTGGTAGAAAATAGTTTTACTATTCATCTTATATCTTAGCCAAACAAAGCGTATATTCTAATAAATATACATAGCCACAAAGTCCACCCAAAATCTAGAGTCTCACTTGTAATGTCATGCAGCTAAAGATCAGTGTACAAGCACAGCATACTCCTTGAAAGAGAAATGGATTTTAGGAGAATATCTGACTTGAGGACTAGGATGTATTCATTTTGTTTGTTGTATTCAGTGCAAAGTTTGAGCCCAAGAGCTTTACACCTTATAGTTAACGTCAGGGCCTGGAGAGCATCTCCTCGCTGGGTTTGGTGCTGGGCTTGGAACCAGTGGGGCCATGGGTGGCCCTGCCCTATGGGACATGTGAGGAGCAGCTCCCAGGAGCAGGGCTGGTGGCTGTGGCCAGGGCTCACCACCATCTCATCAGAGCTATTTTCAGCTGAGTGTCTACTGGTTTGGCTCCAGCTGAGATATGGCCCTGCTTGTGTCTGTCCTTGCAGTGTCCAGCCCTGACTCGTGGACATCTGCCTGTCCCCATCCTGTGCCTATGGTGCTGCCCAATGCCGCCTGGGGCTGGGGCCATCCCCCACTCCCTGGGCCCCCTCTGCGTCCCCAGATTTCAGGGACAGAGGCTCCATGATGCAATTCTGGCAAAAGAAAGTTAGTGCTCTGAGCTGGTGCTCCAGGCTCAGAGCACCTGCCTCCCACCTGGATTATTTTAAACAAATAGAGATAACACTGAAGATCCTGTGCAAGTTACAGCTGGTGCAAGGCACTCCAAGGCCCAAGGAAACAAGCCTTGCAGAATTAACTGGGAGTAAACTTGCAAACCAGCCCAAAGGGTGATTTGCTTTGTTTAGATAAACACTGTGGCATTATGAGGAGGGAGGAAATGCAGAGCACTGCCTTGAGGCAGTGGTTCTCCCAGCAGTCCGTGAAGGCCACTACAGTTGTCTTCTGCTCTCAGGCCCTCTAGAAATGTGCTTTTTGGGGGCCTAGTTTTTAAGAACAATAGTACAGAAACGTTTTCAGTTACATATGCAAATCCTTGATTCATGTGCTAAACAGATAATTGTTGAGATGTGACTGGGCAAATGGAAAGCTTAATACCATACCTTAGGCCCAGGTCTAACACCAGTATGAACCTCCTCTTATGAGAGGATCATTGATCTCTTGGCTAGCATAATTGCAAAAAGCAGAGAGCTCAAGATTTTTCCCTCAGATTGCATGAATAAGTTAAGTCATAGCATCAGTTCATGAGCTTTTCTCACATAACTGGCATAGCTGCAGTTTCTTCCAGATCCACTAGAGCATGCAAAATGTGGTATTGTTTTGGATTGAAACAATCTGTGGGGATCCCTTCCTCTCACACATTATTGGGTATGCATTTGATGTCTGAACTGGAAATATCATCTGCTATTATCAGTCTGCCATATCTTGTTCCTCATCAGTAATTTTTTTCATCTGCTGAAATGTATCTTAGCAGTTGAAAGTCAAAGACATTACAAATCGGAAGCAACTTGTCCTGAACAGAATGTCCCATCCTACCCTGTAAAATAAACATGAGTTGCTCTCACTGAGTTCCTAAATTGCATAATACTGTTTCTCTTTTCTGGTCAGATGGCCTAATTTTTATAATTAGGAGAAGTGCTGAGGCAACACAGCAGACCTCATTTCTATCAGAGTGAGGTTATGAGGAATATTTTGGAAAAAAAAAAAGCAGCAGAGGAGATGAGCAATGACAGTTGATACATAATCCTAGTAAAAAAAGTGAAGCCTTTAGAATATTTTCCAGCACCTTTTTGCACATGGAAGCTTATTTCAAGGCACATATTCCAGCTCTGTAAAGGTCCCTAGACTCCTGCTTTGAGAAGCATTTGATTTTGATGAAATATTTATCCTCCTTAATAAAGTATTAGAAGTTTCTCACTCCATTCCCTAGAGTTTCATCAGCAAGTTCCATGAGCAGAGGGACTGTTGTATTTAGAAAGTATTTACTATACTACAGAATAACACTAAAACTAAATGATAACATATGAGTGTTTTATCATGCAAGCTGTATTTATGTGCATGAATATATTCTTATCTCTTGATAGATCCTTGTCTTGACTAATTATTTTAGTTCTTTAAGTGCTAGATAGGGATCTAGCTAGCAAAATTTAATGGACTGTTAACCTTTAACTTTACCTCAAAGAACAATATCATCCCACTATTCCAGATTCTCTGAGATTACAGATACTTAGAATTTTTCATGCAGTCAGTCACTTTGCTCCATGGTCACTGTGCATGCACGTGCAAGAATTCCTTCCAAGTATACTTGCTGCACTCGCAACATGTGGTTGGGTCAGATGTGGGGCTTCATGGCATCATTTACTGTGTTTTTCTGTCACACTTCATAGAGAACCATAATTTGCATATTAGCTTTCAGATAGTTGGTGAGATTTAAACACAAATTAAAGAATTTATTCAATTATCCAGAAAAAGGATTTGAGTATCTGGAAAATACTCAGAGTGTAAATATATCTGAAATACACATCCTGGAGGAGGAAGTGAAAAGCAATATGTAGGTTGACTGAACCTGTTCTTCAGTCCCTAGAAATCAAGTATGCAGAGTGCTACTGTTACGCAATTGGTGATCAAGACTGAGAGGTTTTTTTTTTGTTGTTGTTTTTTGGTCAGGAAGCACATGATCCATAAACATGCTCAAGCGCTTGCTGTGTGGGATGCTGAGTACGTTATATCACTGTGACGTAGTTCTGGATTCTTCCAGCCTGCTAATGTGACAAAACAGTTGCCTCCTTATTCACTTTTGAGGGAATTATTTAGGAGATCTTTTTATAAAATGAAACATGAAATAAAACAGAGGTCATGAGTCGTTACTAAATTACAATATAGTCACTATGGAACCTCAGTTACCACATTCATTCATATACTAGGTTCTATTTATAAACAAAATTGAAATAATATTCAGATTTGCTCTTGAAAACAGATTTCAGGGTTTACTTTGCCCTAATTGTATCTGTGCATAGTTTTCTGAAAGAACAAGGAACTAAATTCAATACTATGAGTAACAGGACCTCTTAGACCAGATCCCAGATCCCTTTTTCTTAAACTCTCTTCCAGTGAAATGAAACATGTTTGAGCGGTTAAACATCAGGATGTGGAAGGAAGCAAAGTCAGAGAGCTGTGATGCCAGTAGAAGTCAGAAATCACTTAGAAATATATAAAAATAGCATTTTTTTTTCAAATAGTATTTATATTCAGGTTAGCTTTCTATGCAACACTGAAAAGAAAATAGTCTGACAGAGAAAATGGCTTTGGAAACCTTACAGCAATGTCTTTTTAACAAATTTTCTGATTTGATTACTTTTTTCTTTTTCTACATGTTATCAAAATATGATTGATGTATCTAATTTTGGTCCATTTTTATAGGGCTTTGATGCAGTAATTCGGTAAGCTATTAAAAACCAGAGCCAGTGTTCAATTCCATCAGTTTCCACGAAAGTGGATGAAACACCCACATATTATATCTTCACGATAAGGCATATGAAACCCTAAGTTTACCTCCTAAAGTAAATCTTGGGACTTGAAAACGTGTTATCTGAAACAGTACTAAAGCATCAGAGGTTCCTGGTCTTGCACAGATGAGGATTTGGCCTTTAATCTCAGTGTTCAACATTTTATAAGCAACAGTTCTACAGTTAAAGGCAGTTTTGGATAGGCATCATATTTGAAATTATGACTTCGATCGTACACCAGAGACATACTGCACCGGAAGGTATGTACATCCTTCTCTCTGTGTCACAAAATTTGCCAGAGTCAAAAGGTAAATCCTTTGGAGGTACAGAGCAATTGTATTCCTGTTTGAAGTTAGAAGGAGATCATGTATTTTCTTTGAGAAGTTTGACTTTGTAGCTGAGTATTTCTTAGATTTCTTGTTGACACATAAGTGCCTTCCATTTGGGGAACGCTGAAAACTTTAGTAGGCTTAGGTACTACTGCAAGGGATAGGAATTATATTCTCATGAGCTGTAATTAATGTTGACTGTCTCTTACAGATTCGGTCTCTGTGTCTCAGGATGTCTCCACTCAGCTTGCAGCTACATCATTTCATATGTTTATTATCTTACATGTCCCTAATGTAACCCTGCTTGGAAGTGATGAAATATCCAAATTTGTCCTTGGTGGCAGAAAATCTAGCGGAAGGGTACTTTCATGTATGAGTGAAGAAGCAAGGAGGTAAGACAACAAATTACTGATAACATTATCTTAATTGAGGTGTTTGGAACTACTTGATCCAGTTTACAAAATTCTCCTCAAAATTGACTCTATTTGTGTCTGTGGCAAACTTTATAGCTGCCCTCCTTTGAGGTTTCTGAAAATAGCTACCAAAATGGCTTAGTTTTGTCTTCAGTCTTGGATGTTGAATTGTTAGGAAAGGTTCAAAGGAGCCTTGTGTAATTTTCAGAAATGAGTTAGTGTTCTTGCATACAGACCTTTCACTTATTCAGTAGTTTTAAAGGCTACATTCCTCCTCAAAGATATAAACTGACAAGTTTATTCACAGACTGTCACTGTGCATAGTGATAATAAAAATAAAATCTGTAATCTAGCATATAGAAATTACACTGAAAGATGAAAATGGGGAACATAGTATGATAGCAGAGGATACCATATACCCCAAAATATTCTTAGTAACATAATGCTTTTCATTTTGTGATGGGGATAGTGAAAAGCAATATAAATGGAGGAATGGGAATTTGATGTTGTCACATTTGGTGTGATACTATTTCTTTCAGCAGCAATTAAATGATGTTTGGAAGGCAAGTAATAGATAATATGATGGTTATGCATATGACAATACCAAAAATTCATATGAATAATTCAATTCATTTTCATTACTTTAAAACAATCATTGCTCTTGATATGCTTTGAAGTAAAGTGAGTGGACAATTTGTATAACACTGGTTTTCCAAGTTTGTGTTTTCTTCCCTTCCTTTGAATTCTCTTCCCCTTAGAGTATAAGTTATCAGTATGTCTGAAATAAGAATTAACCAGTTTCCCCATTAGAATACATTGCTTTTATGTCTTGGGGCAGTTTCAAATTCTGGAAGACTTGCAACCATAGATTACAGCTGTGCAATCTTGTGTTTGGAGTGGAACAGTTTGTATTGCCTTTTCATTCCAAATAATTTTGCACAGATTAGCTAAAGTCTTGAAACCTGTCGAAGAATCACTCACATGCATGCAACAGAAACTGCACTGACAGACAGTGAAAGTAAATGGAACATGTTTTAGCAACACTGTTTATGATGCTATGACAAAACACAGTTTTTTTTAAGGGCTTACAGTTGGGATTTTTTTTTAAGAAAGAAAAACACCCATGAATTTCTCTAGGCTTTGATATATTTTTGCACACTCAAAATTAAAAAGGTGGCTTTCTTGAAAGCTTTGTAATATAGATGTAGTTCTTGAGAAGGCTGAAATCCTAGTTGTTTTTATTTTTCCTCTTTCTTTGAAATGCCAGGATGCATGAATAAATTTTACTTGCACATTCATGCATAACTGATTGAATGCAGTGATACATTTGGGTGACAGAATAGGAAGCTACCGTATTAAAGTCTGACTGAAAAATCATCCTGAGATCATATGGGGCTCCTATAGTCTATTAATCAAAAGACTCTTCACTTTAGATGTCAAGAAGCAAAATTAAAAAATACTGATTATCTTAAAAGTGCACTGTACAGAGAAAAACATTCCAGTCCACCGTAAGTATAATATAAACTGAAAGAGGAGCTTTCTCTTACAATGTCTCTTGGAGACAGAGAATGAAAGATAGTTTTGAATTTAAATTGAAAATGACTTATTGGGAATATTAAGCTAGTTTTGTTTTCAATTTATCGTGTTAAGTATCTCATTATTCATATCACAGATGTTAAGTGATCATACAAGTTTGTTAAGGTTTCTTCCCTTCCCCTTCCCCTTCCCCTTCCCCTTCCCCTTCCCCTTCCCCTTCCCCTTCCCCTTCCCCTTCCCCTTCCCCTTCCCCTTCCCCTTCCCCTTCCCCTTCCCCTTCCCCTTCCCCTTCCCTTTCCCCTTTCCTCTTCCCTCCCCTCCCCTCCCTTCCTTTCTCTTCTCCTCTCCTCTCCTCTCCTCTCTCTTCTCTTTCTTTCTCTCTCTCTCTCTCTCTCTTCAAGACCATCTTGCTAGCTGAGATTCTGATTCATGTGAATGCTACAACATCAGTGTGTTGGCAAATGATTCTATATGAGAAGAAACAGTCTGTTCTTGAAACACCACTAAACTTACTTAATTCTGTGAAAATTCTTGGGGCATTAATAGGAAGGGTGAGGGCAACTATTTTCCAGACGTAATTTGCTTGCTTAAGCTGCAAATCCATGCAAATGGATGAGAGCTACCTAAAAGTACTTTGAAGGTGAAGCTATGCCAAGAAATACCAAAAATCAACAATTCACTGAAAGTTTAAGAAAGCATTTAAGAAATACTTATGATGTGCTGACCTTTTCCTAACTTCATGTATAGGACTTCACATCTAGGGCTTTATACAGCTCTGTAGTGCTGGACTCTGAATCAGTGATTCACTGTTTTATTTTTGCCACATGTGGTTTCATCATATATAGGAAAAATGACCCTACTAGAGTGTTATTTTATGCCCTTTATACCCTTAAGAAAAAAATGTGCTGCCACAGATAGTCAATTGTTTTTTTAACTCTCAAGCACAAACATTAAATTACATTAGGGCTGACTATTGTGATACCACTGCTGTAGTCAAACAGTCCTGATGATCTCACTCCTGCGACATCATCTACTAACAAATTAACAAAACACCCTCATAGCCAGTTCAAGCCAGGATGTGTGTTGACTTGCTATTAAACAGCTGCAGTGGCAGGGCCGGGTGGAGACTCCCGGCTCCCAGGAGGAGTCACAGCTCCTTGTCACTCTTCACAGCCAGGTCTTTCAAACCAGCCAGCCCAACGTGGGCAGGAGTGACTTAAATGTATACCGACATCCAGACCCCACTGTCCATTCAAGTCGGCACGGGCAGCACTCGCTTTCATTACATGTCACTTAATGGACAAACTTACCTGTTTTTTACCTAGGATCCCCCTATGTGCTGTGTCCCCACTCTTTGCTTGGCTTCAGAGCACCATTCACAGCAACCAGTCAATCCTCATGCTTCCACCACCAATTTCCCCCCACTGATGCGCCGTTATGTACAAAGGTGAATGTACTGCAGATGTTCTTAACCCCTCTTAGCCGGGAGTTAGTAAACAGGAAACACTCTTTTTCCGATACCATTTTCTAAACGAATACCACATGCGCCAAACAGTTCTTTATACCCAGGGAGACACAGCTCAGTGCCCAGGGTTAATTTCAGCTACTGCTGCTGGGTCACCCTTTGAAGGCAATCAAATAAATTAGGTGGCCTGGAATAGGCAGCCCTAACTGAACAGGTGACTTGTTAGTCTTTTGAAAGCTAAATAAAGAGATCTCTGCTGAGTGCAGAAGTACAGATCTCTTGGAAAGAATGTGTAATTCTGAAAATGCTTTTTTTTTTTTTTTTTTTTAATTGTGAGACACAAGAATTTCCACAGCTTATATTCAGGGAGAGTGCATTACTAATGCGATTCGTTTGGTAACAGTGGAATTACAAAAGCAATTACGATAGCCCTGCATGAGGTCTTTATAACACACTGTTCTGATTGTTGAACAGGAGAGTTTGCTTCAGTCTGTGCAGAAGGAGGAGGATGAATGATGTTAACGAATGATGTTAACTTCTTAGTTTCTGACAGATAATTTTTATCATTCTGCATTGTAGAGAAATTAACTTGCTCCATTTGAACACTTGCAGTCTAAGGTATTTATGTAACGATTACAAAGCACTTGACAGTAATGTGTGAGAGCTGGAATTACATTTTATGCAAAGTTATGCCATTCCTAAATAGTACCAGTGTGTCTGTAGAGTAGGAGAGACCTAAAAAATAGAAAATTTGTATCTTTAAAAGCTAATTTAAATTCCTGGTTAACAAAAGCTCCTCACAAATCCATGCTTTCACTTTTGCTTACAACTGGAACTCTTTTCAGAACTTTTTTTATTTTCAGTGTTCATTCATGAAGTTTTGATGGTACCTTTTTTTTTTTTTTTTTTTTTTTTTAATCTTCCAGGCTATGTGTAGTTTGCTGTGGATGATTACATTCTTTAGATTCTCTACTTAGGGAAATGGTATAGGATTTAAATAGTTTATCCAATAAATGTTATCTCTTTCAATACTGAAATGCCGAACTATACCTTCAGTCACAGTTTCTTATTTGGAATGGCCTTCTTCTTTGAATTTTTAATACGCAAGATAAAAAACAAGCACTAGGGTCATTTCTGTGGCCTTCAATAAAGATATTGTGAATTTAACCTACTCAGAACTGCTTTAACACTTGCCATTAAAATTTTTGGTAAATATTTTCTGGACTCTATAAGAACATTTATGTTGTAGTTTGTGCTGCAAAAATTCAAGCATACTTGTAAAAATATCTGTTGAAGCGTGCAATTTAGCAACCATAAGGCCAACTGGTACCTTAAAAACTAAGGGAATTAAAAGTGGATTAGGCTGTATTAAGACCTTTAGATATTCATCAATGAAGGAATTTTCTGTGGGAGATCCTGTCACCGTCTCAAATGTCAGGATATTAATCAACAGCCATGCCACAATATGCTGTCAGGATCTGGCCTGCTCTGTGGATAACTTGTTATCAAATCAAAGGAGAAAGTTCTCCTATAAAAAGCAATTTTCTTAGCTGCTTCTTTCTCCTCACAATTTGTTTTATACTGAAGCTAACACCAAATTCTAAGGACTTACAAAGGCCTTAAAATTTCCTCTCCCTTTTTATCTTGGCCTTTAGCTTCATGTTCTTTGCTTCTCGGAAGTCTGGAAAACACTTTCACTCCTTGAATGCCTTGGATTTCCACATACAGAAGAGCTGCTGGGTGGTGCAAGTCATTGGATTTGTAAAAGTGTCTTGTATGCAGTGCGTCCAGGTTGTTCCTCTGTCAACTCTGAGGGATAATGCTGGGGAAATGGATTAGGTTGTCATCACATCATTTAACAGGCAACTTTATATTAACTAATCTCATTAAAAAATCAAAAGAAATCCTGCCTAAACTACTACCTGACTATGCGCTTTTGCAGTATTTTATTACACTAATGTGTTTTGAAGAGGTATATATCATAAGACTTGACCAAGTTGGATGAAAAACTGCCAAGTAAGTACTGTAATGAATTCTGGCCTAAACTGCTCTTATACTTTTACGTGTATATGTACTGTAATAGGATGTAAATATGGCTAACTAGTATTAACTTTTTTATTTGTTTATTGCTACAGAGAAGCTAGATGCATACATAAATTTATTTTTAGGATGTTGACAGCATGGAGAAAAGCAGTGCCGGGCATTGTCCCTACTGCCTGCTGCTGCTGTAAATGGACATGTTTATCCTAACCTGACTGAATGATCAGATAAAGTCATTGGAATTGTTGCCCAAACAAAATCTTGTATTACTGATGGCCTTGGTGGATCCTCCCAGAATAACTACACATCTTAACTCAGCAGAGCAGTAAGTGTAAATGTAAAGTGTAAAAAAGTGTAAAAGTTTATGCAGTTCTTCTACCTAGTTAGAGTAATATTTACTAATGATTAGATGACCTTTCTTGCGTGGCGTCTCCTGGGCTGTTCTTGCTTTTTTTTTGCAGTATCAGTCTTAGGGCCAGTTCTAGGCCAGACGGAGCCGATCAGGGCAGCAGACACCCATGGGTGGCAGGAGAGCCATCACTGGTGTCGAGCTGACCGCTCTAAGGGTGCATGACAGAGGTCTCTCCCCGTGCTCCTGAAACGCCCAGCTGAGCATACCAAAAGGCAGGTTTCACACCGGGGCGGCGCATATAGCATCGGATGGCTACTGGCTGGGGAAGGCTTGGTTACGGCCCTTCTGCCCCGTCCTCAACCTCTAATTTTTGGTGATGGTAATGGAGAGCCGAATAAATTACCTCATCCAATTACCTTTTGTTATCGCCTTATATGGGTTTTGCCAGCTTGCAGGCAGCAACAGTGTTTCTTTTTGATCATCTAATGTCAGTAAATCAGATGAAATTGAGGATTATAGGTAGCTGCAGGATGAAAGGCAGGAAGTGTGAATGTCTTTTTTTTCTGGTCAGTTAAATTCATTTGTTGTATGAAATACCCCCTCCATCTATGCATATATGAGTTATGTGCATCTATGCATACCAGCCTCGTGGATGTTGCAGTTCAACCAATACAAGTACACTTACCAACGAGGTTTCACAACTCAGTGACAGCCTTTGGGTCTAAGTCTTATTAACGTATCTGCTGAAGTCAAAGAAATCATTGTAAAAATCTGGTAAATGAGAGCTGGCTTAATCTGTAGAAAGAGCAGAGAGTTCAAGTCTATAAATCAATTGTTTTTTGTTTGAGAAAACTCTAAATTTCAGGAAAATAAAATGTATTCAACATTAAAAGGTGAGAAAAGCAAGCATCTGTGAGGAGAAACATACTGAAAGCTGTAGTAGTATCTGATCTCTTGCATTAAACAGAAGCATTTAAAACAAACACATTCCCAGTATTATTTTATACCTTCTCAGCTGGTAAAATATGACATAATCCCCTCTCCAGTGAAGCAGTTGGGAAGCAGAAAGTTGAAAAAGAGCATAAAAGAAAAGTGGACTGTGAGTATTTAGAGTCTAAACACAATTCCCATGCCAGCAGCTTTGCTCGAGCTACAAAGCAATGACAGCTGCTTTCTGGGATGACTTTACTGTTTTACACCCAATTAACTTCCTGTAGCTATTAACTGAGGGAACCTGTAGTGTAAGCATGCTCTTTTTGTGAAATACCTAAAGCTGCATGGGAACCTTCATGGTAGCACCTGCTCCATTCTGCCCAGTATCATTTTAAACAATATTTTGTACTTTTTCACTCTCACACTGGTATTTTGGTAGAGGAAAGGAAATCCTTTTTCTTAATGCTTTCATCTAGCTTGAGCCTAGGGTCCCTGAAGTAACTGGACTGACTGATGAAGAACTACGACAGCAGCAAACGCAGTTCCCCGTTGTTTCTACTTTGGATGCTGCTGGCCACTGCGCAGGTTCTGCTGCCTTACTTGAGCTGGGAAAAAGCATTAATCTATTGACAGAATGTGTCAAGAGTACAGTTTATGCTGTTTGGTACTACTACATAGATGACATGCTACTCAGTAGACTATTGTATTTATACTAATAATGCTTTTGCAAATAACTCTCATAGGAAAAAATTCTTTTAGTGTGAGTAGAAATATTAGGAACTGGCATGATTTTCAACAGCTCTAAGTATCTGGTCGTAATCACTGAGGTTGTCTGGAGTATATGGATACTCAGCAGCTTTGAAAAGTGGGCTGTTTAGATGTAAGTATGGATCTGGAAGCATCTCCTTATGCACTTGTTTCTAAAAGTCTCAAGTCTTTTATGTTTGAATTTTGCTACATTAATTTTTATTTAATTTATCAGTATTTTTCTGAACTTTTCTTCTATGGTCAAAGTTTGTCTCTTCACCCTGTAGTGTTTTTTTATGTAGTGCAACAATTAAGCAAAGGAAATAGCAAGAATGTTTTGTAGTAATAAATTGACATAAATTGCTCTAAACTGTATATGTTGCTGAGCCATTTTTCTTTATCCGTCAGCAATGAAGGCATGCAGTTTCATTCAACATTTGTTTTTCACAAGCTCCCTAAATCTAACACAGATGTAGTTCTTGGAAAGATAAAATCTCTTATTCTTCATAGACAAGTCTCAGATATTTTAGAAATAATATAATCTAACATGCAGAAATATATCTGGCAGCTGAATCCAAATAATCTTCTGTTCCTCCAGAAAATTTGTTATGGATGTGAAACCACAAAAGCGGTACCTTATTTCACTTGTACTTCAGTTGAATTAGGTGATATAATGCCTGCTAAAAGGTTCTCTATTCAATACAAGTAAGAATGATGCAACCCAACACAAAATACCTGGAAAAGTATTATGTTGAATTACTGAGCTTACCATTAAAGTAAATGATGTTGCTCTGGGAGAGCATTTCTCCTCACAGTTGTTGCACAATCAGACAAATCTGGGACTTGTTTTAAGTATGTTTGTTTTGAGACTCAATCACTTGCTATGCTGCTCAGAAAATGCATTTGACTATGTCCAAATTAAGAATTAAACCTCCTCTTTCTGTCCTTTTCTTCTATCCCTTCCCCTAATAAAGGATAACAGTGAAACATCACATTGGAAAGCAGCCCAACACTCTTAAGCGCAGAGAAAAGGTGCATTAAGTGCTAAATGTTTTACCAGTGATGCCCGAGGTGAATAACAGATTTTCTAAGGTGAGCTATTCATTGGTACAGGTTCAGGGAGGATGCATTGTGACTGTTTTATAGGTCTTGGCCTTATGCGCCTGATTCCGTTTTCCAGTTGGATGGCACCTTAGGCTGTAATGCGGAGCAGCTTTGGATTCAGGAGCCTTCACCTGTTTCTACCTTCATTCTGTGTGCATTTAAGAGAGAAGAGAAAAATTGGATGCTCCATCTGAAGGCCAAACGTAACCTGGCCTAGTATGTTCTTTCTAGACTCAGGCTTGGACATGACTCTCTTGGCTGTGGACAAATGTCTCAGCATGAGTTTTTGCTTTATTTTAAGTCAGAAGGAAGGTGTTTAACTTGAGACTTTTTGACTATCTTTACTTTTCCCTTAGTGTCTGAAGGAGCAGAGCTCACAGTTTATACTGAGAGAGACAAAGTACTCTGAATATGTCTTCACCATCTAAAACCAACATCTAAAAAGAACTTGAAGAGTTTCTACAGGCCCCTTGTTAAGATCAGAATAAAGGATATAAGCAAAAAGGGAAGAACTGATTTAAATGTCTTCCTTGTAGTTTAGCTATCATTTCTGGTAAGTTTTCTTCACAAGCAATGTCTTCAGCTGCTGGGCTTCAAGTGTACACTTTAAGCAGTCCCACTCACAGTTATTTAGATGTATTGGCTTGAACCATATAGCATGTTTCATATTTATTTGCTCCAAATATAAATTTAAACTCTTGCCTCACTACATACATGCTCAGTATGCCTTTAGAGTGTGCCCATTTACTTAGAATAACTTTGTTTAACAAATGAAGTTGCTCTTTTTGTTGAGAGAGGACTGTACGTTTATTCTCCTATCTCTTCTGCCTTTCTGGGGGGCTTACATATGCATCTCTGAGACATGGGGCTTATCTCAGCCTAAGGGAAAATGTTTTCCTTCAACCTTCTTCTGCAAATCTTGACAGCAAATCACTGACACCCCTGGAAAACAGGGAGCACCTGAAGGGTAAGAATTCTCAGAATTCAGTAGGAAAACTTTTCCCTCCATCAACCACCCACACTTGCACTGCTCCCAGAGTCTTGTGGGGATTAAACAGTCAGAGGTTATCCAGAATCTCTTCCAATGATATGAAACCACTGGGGAAATTTTCATCCTGTTCTAAGGGAAAAGGGAGTGATAATCTCTGAAGTCAGTCATCACTTCAGGAGACACTTTAGAGATTCACAGCTGTAGCATTTCTTATGAAAACCCTGGAATGCAGATGTAATAGCCAACGGATTAGTGACCCTCCGAGCATCTGGTAATCTAATGCTTGGGTTAGGCCTTTTGGATTGCTGGGAGCACAACTGTGCAGTAAGAAATTGCTCTGAATTTCCTCCCTGCTCAAGAAAAAGCCTTCTCCAAAATCTACTGAAGTCAAAAAGATGCTCAGAAAAGAATGCTGAATTCTTTCCTATGAGCTTCAGGTGGGTTCTACTGCGATAATCTGTGCTGACATAAGACCTTTCCACTTTCAAAGTTTTTAACGTAATTTTTCTTTTTGTATTAATGCTTTTTACTGTCCATCCCTGGGGGAACTGATTTTTGTGAAGCTGGTTTTGGTAATTTGCATCATTAATGTGGCAAGAGGAACATTTTCCTCCTTTAATGAAATACTGTCTTTGTCCAGCAGCAGCTGAGAGCACCACATGCTGGAACCTCCACACTTCACTCCCTCTCTTCATCACATGCTCTTCTGGTCAGTAAAGGGTCTTGTAAAGGCTCTGATCATAGGACATCACAAATTAATAGATTATCTGAACCTTGCAGAATAATGTCAATCTTCATTTGATTGGGAGTCTGAAGAAAGGGGAAAGGATGGCAAGATCTTAGAGAACATGGCAAATTAGCACAGACTTTAAAAATACATTTCTGAAGCTTTTTAAAGCCTTATTCAAAATGTAGACTACTTCCTTGTGAAGAAGATGTACTGGTACTTTCTAGACTTCCTGTAAATGTGTGTCCTAAGATACAAAGACATTATTGATTCTCTTAGGTGGAACAATGAGAAAATAAACTTGAGTAAAGTTTCTAATTTCTTTATTCTACTCACAAAATAACTCTTTCCTGTTCCAACACTGTTTATTTCCTTCTGCTCCTAATCCTTTGTGGTCTATTGTAAGAAATTAATATTATTCCAAACAGATGAAATGATAGAGGATTCAGCTAAAGCAAGATGAAAGAATAGCAACTTAAGTATAATATGAATATATAAAACTTGTATGTACTTTGTGCAATTTTACATGCATATGAATAAGTAAATGTAAACTTATACCCTATATAAACAGGTTTGTAATTCACAGAAACCTTACATTTTGAGATCTTAGGGTATTTAAAAGCTATTATTAGGAGCTCTTAAAGGTGGTTGCTCAGTGAAAAGTGGTTTAGACCCCATCTAAGGGAAGATTCAACTTATCTGTTTCAAATTATATCAGATATACTAATGGAGAACTCCTTACAATCACTTATATAATACAGCCTTTCCATCAGTTCCATTATGATATGTTACATAGTTTTATTCTGTGATGAATGTGAGGTTGCTGAAAAGAACAGAGATGTATAAACATCTGTTATACATTTGCATTTCAGGTGTGAGCGTGAAAATAAAGCTTCATTTTTCATATTGCACCCAATGTCCTGGGAACTCCATTCTCATTATATTATACTCTATGATATCTTTAAACTGTTATTCTACTGTTTCTTCACATTCAAGGCCTGATTCTAATCTCATGCTACTTTAAATTAGGTGTTACTCCTTTAAAATCAAGGATCTAGATCCTGATCTCGTTCTGTGCAATCTGAAGGAAATCTGCAGTTCAACAGAGGTAATTTGGATTTTCATAATGGTGACTGTAACCAGACCCAGGTCCGACTGCACTGTGTATGTAAAAACCTGATATAAATGGCATTAGAATCAAGTCTGTGCTATTTGTTGTGTCCCTGGAAAATAGATCATAAAATTCATGTTTGCTTTTAAATAAAGTTTTTTAATATTCTAATTACAATCAGTCATCTTGTGTAATTAGTTGAATGTTGAAATAATAATCGTTTGAAGCACTTTCCAGTTGATGCTTGCATTTAATTCCTTTTGTCTTCTTTACTAATTCCTGAGGCTTCCTGCTTCCTTGGAGAAATCCTGAAAGTGTACTAGAGTAGACATCAATGATATTATTGAGAGGCCTGAGGAAAACCCTTTTATTTCCAGAGAATGGCAAATCAGAACTTATGAGGCCATCAATGAAAAATATCACTCAATTCAGTTTCTTTTCTACCAGCTATAGGACCAATGAATGGAGGGTGGAATTTTACTGTTGCATGAAACCTGTTTTCTTTTTGTGCATCATCCCAATGCTGAAAATCTTTCTGTGCACTTTTAAGTCAAAGTTGCTTCCCTGAAGTTTTCAGAATTAAGCAAGATCAAAGATAGGCTTATCACAGAGAACAGATTGTGTTTACTGTAAGATCTTCACTGTGGCTATCTTCATGGGGCTCCTATGAAAAGAAGCTTTTTTCTTCTGGCTTTTCTGTACATGAGTGCATCTATTTCATCGACCTTGAACTTGGCTGGATAGAGGGTGGACACTAGCAGCTATGCATGCAGTGTGTTTCAGCAGCCCTTGTTGGGAAAGACTTTCCATTTCCAAAGACTTTCTTCTATTTACCTCATTAAGAACCTCAGGCAGAAGAGAATCCATCATTTGATCGATAGATTATGCCACTTGCTTTCACTTACCTGGGGTTTATGGCTTAATTACGGTGGTTTAATGAAGTTATTCCTGGTATAACAATGGTCCAGAAACATAACTGGGCAATATAGGTCAGGTACAATGACCTCTCTAATCTACATTTAGTGAAAATCACATACTATTAAAAGCCTCCTTTACTAAGTATACATTCATGCATATTCAAGGTTGCATCCTGTGTTCTTTAATGATACATTTAATCAATGAGCTTAAATGCTATGACTGAAAGCTGTATTTTCTCTTTATTTTTATTTTATCAAAATCTGTCTTTGAATAGGAAGCATCCAGATTTCCTGTCTCTATTTGTTGTCTTTTAACAGACAGTTATACATTGATCACTGGGATTTGCTAGGAGTAAATCTCCTCAGTTGTAATTTATTTGTGTTCATATGTATTTTCAGTTACTCAGAGGAACATCAAATGTTAAATCTTTATGGTTATGGTAACTGCATAGTGAATTATAGGTGACTGGGCACTGTAATATACAGTATCCCATCAGTGTTGATGGTGATCAAGAGTTGAAGCAGTGACCATCAGAATGTAACAGTCTCCATTTATGCTGTACATGATCTTCACTAAAAATCAGAAGAGTTTATTAAATTAAAATATTTAAGTGCACAAAATAGCAAATTCTATATCAAGTTATTTATTGTTATTAATACATATTTTAAAAGAAAGAATAATGTAAAATAGCGATGCTAATCACAGTTGAAGAAAATGCCATAATGACAAGGTTACTGAAAAGCTCTTATATAAATTTTTAAGCAAACTGGGTGGCTGTATAAAATAAAAATAGCGAGTGAATTTATGCAAAAATACATCTTTTTGTAAAGTACTACGTAACATTTGTTTATTTAAGTATATCTAGCTAAAACATGATTGGGGGAAGGTTTAGCTCGGTTGGTTAGAGCATGGTGCTGCTAAAGCTAAGGTTGCGGGTTCAGTCGCCGTATGGGCTATGCTGAGGGTTGGATCAGATGATCTCCAGTGGTCCCTTCCAATCTTACCGTTCTATGATTAGGTCCTTTATCCCTTCATTACCAAAAACAAATGAATTATTTTCAACTTTCACTGGGGAAATATTCAAGATAATTAAAATGAATATGTGTTTGATTATCTTATTGCTTTGCTACTGCTAACAGTGTTAAGGAAATGTATCAAGCTGATAACTGGATAATATCCTCTTTTCTTAGATAAGGCAATGCTATTCCGTTCTCAGCCATCTTCTTCTTAGAGGCATTGCAAAGCTGAAGTGGGATTTTTGTCTTCTAAACTTAACTATATAAAATAAAGCATATGACTTTCCTGAAAGCTGCTTTTTTTCTGAATCACCAATATAGATATTTAAAATATATATAGTTATGCCAAGTGATTGCAAATTATGTGAGCTAACTCATGGGGAGAATAATGGATTTTGTGAGAGCCAAGTAGGTGTCAGGAACAAATTCTGTGTTTATGCATTTGTACAGTTTCCTGAATCTCTTGATTTTCCACAAATGATTGACTACCTGTGTCATGACTAATGGAAACAGTAATGAATAATGTGCATTTACTTAGATATGTTCATACTGAAAGATCTCAAAGACAAAAAGGAAGCAAAGATAGTAGGATAAAATAACAGCTGTTGTGTGATGGAAATTATTTTTATTCCTTAAGTTACAGGATTCTTAAAAGTTAACCACAGCAACAGGTTATAAAAGAAATTACTTTTCCATTTGACCCAATATTAGTAAATTTTATTATTGGTGAATCATGGAATTGATTTAAAATCCAAAATATCACTTTAAAACCTTTTTCAGCTGACTATTAACAGTTTCAAAAGACTGGTTAAGACTAACTTTTATGCAACTTGAACTAAAAAAGGCTAATGCTCTTTTAAGCGACAAAAAGAAGAGAAAAAACAGTTGTGTTTAAAAAATATTTGGTTACATGCTCTGTTAGTCCTAAAGCAGCAAAGAAAGAGAAAAAAAGATCATATAAAGGAAAACAGCATTTTAATTCAAATGAAAATCTGTATTCCTGAAGTTAACCTCTGAAGCAAACCTAAAAAACCACACATATCACAATGAAAATCATCTATATTTGAGTTTCTTAAGACTGTGTAAAGTATCTTTCCTTTCCTGAGTTTCATGTCTGCAAGTCATAAAATCAGTCAATGAAATAACTGAAGACCCTGAACAGTGTGATGAGCTAACTTTCTAAATGCGACATTTTGCTCAAATGTCAATGAGACTGACTAACAACAACAGGGTAAAGCAGACATGAAAATTAGATAATGCTCTGAGATCGTATCTTCATTTTATAAGATGAAGTACATAGCCAGGAACTAGTACTCACATGAACCCACAAGCTCCTCTAGTAAGGCCAGAAATATTTCCAGTTGTTACAAACCAATTCATTATTAAATAATCCAGTATATATTTTGTGTCTAAAAACTGGCTTTAGTATTCTCTTACTTTAGCCATCACATCCTTGTTGGATTTAAGATTGGTGATCTACACTGGAAAAGATACAGCATTATTTTTATAAGCATAGATTTTTTTTTAAATGAATAAAGGATTGGCAGTCATAGGGAAACTATCTGCTGCTCAAGATAGTGGCAGAACAAGAGTTTTCACAGTTCATTCTTCTTTTCCCAGCCAGGAAAGTTTAAATAAAAACATATTTAAATATATATTTTAACAAATGGAATGTATTTTGCTTTTCCAACACTCTTTATATTCCAAAAAATTGATTTTTTTCATCCAACCTCCATCTACAGAAAGAAAATATTTCTGGAAAATTTCAGCCCAAAGAGCATATGTATTAATAATAGCAAACATCCTGTAAGTCTGGTTTCCTGTGGATTTGTTTCCAGGGCTTGATAGAGTGTGTAAAGTATCTTTTGAAGAAGATATAGGCAGTAACTGATGTTTTCTGTGGAGCTAAGAAATTTGTAATGTGGATTCTTGGATGTCTAGTAACATTTGAGGTCATGCTAAAAATCTTTTTCTCATTTCAAAAGATAAATTCTTTCCACTACGAAGTCACTTCTTTTCCCAGAGCTTATAAAGAACTGTGAACCCTCAGGCAATTTAGCTGAAATTAGCCATTAGATTCAAAAGTTACTGTTTACAGGAAGGAACTTAACAGATTGATGATCAGATAGATCCATGCTCAGATCATCAGAGCATGATCATATAATCTTCATCTTCTTAGGAAACCAGATGAAAGTCATTAAAGAAGAATGAAAGCCAGTATGCCGTCTGAACTGTGGTGGGTGATACTGCTTCTAGGTTAGATGGATTCTGACCTCTTTTACAGTGGATATGGGAGGTCAGCTCCATTACCTTCATGAAACTATTTATGTCTAACACTACTGTAAGTGAGAGCAAAATCTGGAGCTTAAGGTAGACCATAGTAATTATACCTCACTATGAAAAGAAATATGGGGTGCAAATGTGGAAAAGGAACCCCTTTTCAGATTTTATTAATTCGGTGGAAATACAGAGTTAACCAATTCTGCAAGGTTGTCCCTGATGAGTTAGTGGAAATACAGAGTAAGAACACTGAATTTTGTTCGTGTAATGATGTAAGTACCCGCACAAAAAGATCTTTTGAAGATCCCTGAACAACTGTGAAACACTAGAATGCAAAAATGGACAAAAACGGTTTAATCATTGCTTAGGGGGGAAATAGCCATATTGTATTGGGATTGTCTTGTGGAATATTACCATTGTAAGTAATAAATCAAATCCTGCTCTCTGTTCTACCCCTACAGCACAACTGACATGCAAGTATTTCAAAAGTACTATTTTGCTATTAGAACTGTACAAGAAATTTTTGGCAGAGCTGTTTACCAATGAAACTAAATGCTTTGGAAATACAGCATTCTCTGCTTATCTTGAAGAAGTTTCAGGAAAGATCTTTCAGAGAAACAGTGCAAAGTATTTTGATGTCGATGGAGTATTTTTTTCTTTCTTTTCTTTTCTTTTTTACTTTTTGAGGGGAGGACTAGGAGAAGAAATTCCATCTTTTCATGCAAGTATTGTTACAGTGCACATAAGTGTCCTTGGCTGCTCACCTGTGAGGCTGTTGGTTCTAGGTCTCAATGTGTTTTTTTTTTTGTTTGTTTGTTTTTTTTTGTTTTTGTTTTTTTTAACTTGCCGTGGTGTGATTGTGTCAGTGCTTGGCTTTTTGTTTTGTTTTGTTTTTTCTCCAGCACACTAGCGGGATGATTTTGTCTACCAGTTTCCCATCTTGGGGTGTAGAGGTCTTGTTATTCAGATATCTTAGTGACAGAAACAGAGCAGCTGACTTCTGACCTGTCCTTACAGGAGGCACACTGTTTCCACACCTACCATTCCGGGGCTGTTCTTCTGGATTAATTATTCAGCTCTATGGGGAGATACAATGACAAGAATAAACAGATAACATAGGCTTGAGAAAGACTCTAATAACCGTTTGCTCATTTTTGTAACTCAAGAAATAGTAAGATTTAGAAAAGGATAATGTTAAGTCTATCATTATATTCTTGCCTCTGTCTCCTTAACATCTCTGATTGTTCTGAGTAAGAGCCCAGACTCCCCTCATTTGAACACAGTTTTTCATGAAAATCATGAAATCTTTCTTTCCTTCTACTCTTTCAAAATAAAAATTGTACGCTTGCTTTGTGGGACAAGATATGTCCCAGTGCGTCAGTACAAATTGGAGTATCTGAGGATAACCGCTCCCTGTTCTTCCTGGGAGATGCCCGGCACAGCTCTGGCTGCATCTCAACTCCATGTACCCAGACATAGTCAGTGGTGTAATTGTTTTTATCATTGCTCAGAATTCATATGTTACATATTGACAGATTTCCTAAATAATCATTATCCTAAACTGAGAGAAGTTGACTTTTGAAAAGCACAATTAATTCATTCTAATGTGGGCATCTAGAGTTAGATGACCAAATCTGAGCTAGACATACTAAGCTCCTATCTATTGAAGCCACTGGAAATAAATTGTCATTTTCAGAAAGCAATTCTTCCAGTCCTTTGGTGGGTTAGATGAATTTTCCCCAAGAGTGCCTGTTTTTCTCTATTTACCGTCAAGGGAGCCTGGCTGGCTACACTGACTGCTTTAGATAATAAACTTTTAAATACCTAGATTTAGGCAAGATGAATCCCACTTAATGTGTTTAGATTTCACTGGAATGAAATAATTCAAGATCTACAATACTATATCCTACATGTGTATTTTTCTATGTGGAGAGTTTTCCTGTTTCTTTCCTAACTGAAGGGATGTCATTGACATCCTCCAAATCCTCGTGAAGTAGAATTGTCAAGCTCTGCCCACTTCTTATTCTTATACACCCACAGAGTTGGATTGTTATGTTACCTGCGGTTAACTTCTGTTTAACTTCTGTTTAACTGCTTAACTTCTTCAGGTGTGCAAAGATAAACCCAGAATTGAAGGCATGTTATCAGGCTTTGAGCAATGGTTCTTCTTCTGATGGGACTGAGGTACGTTTTGCATTAGGTGGAGTGCTCTCAACTCCACTTCTCTCTTTGATACATCTCAGAGTACTTTGTGGAAGAGAAAAATGTATTAGCCACATGTATAGGTGGGAAGGCCATGGTAAAAAGAAATTGCCTTTTTAGGCTTCTTTTTAGCCTCTCTCTGTCCCTCCTTCCGTCTTTCCTCACTGCTATTCCCTTTTCCAACTTTTTCTTCTCCATTGTCTACAATACTGTATGGACAAGTAACCGTCATGTTGAGACAGTTGGTTTTGGCTGGGAATACTAACACAGGCAAATGAAGCAAAGACATCCCTTACGTAGGACTGTGAAACAGAAGCACATGCACTAAATAGGCATCATCGACTTTATGCCAGCTAGATATTCTTGTGTGCCAGGAACATCCTCAGGTGGTCAACTTTGTATCTTTTTGTTAATAATGCTTTGATAGAAAGGAGGCAGAGTTGAACAGGAGATCTATGCACAGGTTCAATTGTCATTCTGAGATTAAATCTTACATTTTCTCCTCAGAGTCCCAGTTGTCGTTGGATATTTTTAGGTATCCCATTCATAGCTTTGTTATTATTTTTGATAACAACTTAAAATCTATATTTTTATTAAATCATTTTTCTGTATCATGTGTGTGATTTCAGCACTTTAAAATTTCTGAAGCGTAAAGAAATTATTACATCATTCTAGAATTGCTATGTGGGTTTTCTTTTAATAAAAATTACTTTTGTTCAGATGGGAACAGGCTGTGGAAATAAATGAAATAACACTGAGGATTTTAGGTTAAGCCTAGTGCAAGTATTTTGGAAGATTGTCAGAAACTGTCTGTTTTTTCATACACAATGAAAACTGGATTGTCTGTGCATGCTGGAGGTTTGGGATTTTCAAGATTAAGTGCCGTACATCTCTATCCAGCCATTAGGTAAAGGCCTATAGGTTTCCAAAAAAGGGAGGCAAGAGTCACACCATGGGAAAAGAAAAACTCATCTATCTTCAGAGACTGATTGCAGATAGCAAACATTAACTCACAGAATTACAGAATGGTGAGGCAGGAAGGAGCCTCTGGAGATCTCCTAATCCAAGCAGATCACCAGATCTCTTTGGTCACATAGAACACGTTGCTCAGGTCTGTGTCCATTTGAGTTTTGAATATCTTTAAGGATGCAGACTCCACAGCCTCTCTGGGAAAGCTATGCCAGTGTTTGACCAACCTCACAGTGAAGTTTTATTTTTTTTATGTTTAAATAGAATTTCCAGTATTTCAGTTTCTACTTGTTGCCTCTTGTCCTATCACGAAGTGTGACTGAAGAGCCTGGCTATGTCTTATTTATCCCCCCGTCTTCCTGCCTCCCCCAGTCAGATATTTATACACATTGATAACATTCCCCTGGAACTTCTCCAAGAGAAACAGTCCTAGGTCTCTCCTCATATGTCAGATGCTTCAGTCCCTTAATCATCTTCACAGCTCGTCTTGTACTAGGGAGACAAGCACTAACACAGCACTCCAGATGTAGCCTTACTATGCTGAGCAGAGAGGAAGAATTGCCTCCATCAGTCTGCTGGCAACAGTCTTCCTCATGCAGCCCAGATGCCTTAGGGTTTCTTTGACTTGGACAGGACATGTTGATGGCTCCTGTTCAGCTTGTCCACTAGGGACTCCAGGTCCTTCTCTGCAAAATTACTCTCCAGTCAGTTGGCCCCAGCCTGTCCTGGTGCATTATTCCTCCCCAGGTGCAGGATTTCTCTCCGTTGACCTTCATGAGGTTCCTTTCTACCCATTTCTCCAGCCTGTTGGGATTCCTTGGAGTGGCAGCACTGCCCTTTGGTATCTCAACCACTCCTCCAAGTTCTGTTTTGTCTGCAAACTTGCTTAGGGTGCACTCTGTCGCATCATCTGTGTCACTGACAAATAAGTTGGACAGTTTTAGCCTCAGGATCAACCTCCAGGGTATACCACTAGTGACAGGCTGGCCTCCAGCTGGACCTCACGGCACTGATGACAGCCCTTTCAGCCCACCAATTCAGCCTTTTCTTGACCAACCTCACTATTCACTTTTCTAGCCTGTACTCCATCTTCTGTCTATGAGGATGTCTATAAGACTGACCAGCATCAGTCTTCTTCTTTTGCTTCTTGAAGATACCAGTGACATTTGCTTGCTTCCGGTCCTCAAGAACCTCCTCCTATTGCCTTGACCTTTCAAAGATAATCAGGAGAGCCCCTGCAACAACATTGACCAGCACCCTTTGCACTCTTGGATGCATCCCATCAGGTCCCAAGAACTTTGTATGTGCAATTTGTTTAAATGTTCCCTAACATGATCCTCCACCACTGAGGGTAAGTTTTCCTAGCTCCAGACTTTCTCACAGATCCCCATCCCTGCACACTTAGACAGTATCTCTAGTTCCTCCTGCATTACACGATTTTGCTTTCACCCTTTGTATGCTTTCTTTTTATGTTTGAGTTTCGTCCTTGCAGATCTCCTGCTGTTCTTGCTTGACTTCCTGCTTGTTGGGATGGACCATTCTTTAGTTTGGAGCAGGAGATCCTTGAAGATCAGTCAGCTCTCCCTGACTCCTCTCTAAGGCCATATGCTGTGGGATTCTTACAAGCAGATTCTTGAACAGGCCAAAGCATGCTTTCCTGAAGTCCAGGGCTGCAGTCCTGCAGTTTGCCCTGCTCTCTCCAGTCAGGATCCTGAACATCATCGTTTCATGGTCATAGCAGCCGAGGCTGCCCTCGACCTTTATATCCCCTATCAGTTCTTCCTTATTTGAAATGTGAAGTGCAGCACAGCATCACCACTTGCCAGCTCCTTGATCACCTGCATTAGGAAGTAGTCATCAATGCACTCCAGAAACATTCCAACTACTTGCACCTGACTACCTGTGTTGTCCCTCCAGACTTATTGGGATGGCTCAAGTCCTCCATGAGAACCAGAGCCTGTGTATGTGAGGCTTCTGCTAGACATATCTGACTATATAAAAGAATTTCTTCTAATGCTGTTTTCTTGCATATTTCTTGCTAATGAGCTAGATAGAAAGACACAGAAACATGGAATCTTTTTCAGTTTTTCTGATCCAGGTGGTATATCACAATTTTCCATGGAAAGGTAGATCACCAGCATCAGTGCTGTTCCTCTGCTCAAATACAAGAGAACTTCTCTGTAGCTTTCCTGTTCTGGAAAGCTTGGTGATGATATAGGACAACCTCATCAGTTTATAAAATGTTTTCCATGACACGTCTTATTTTTCCTCTCGGCTTGTTAAAAGATCAGGAGCAAAAGACTCCCTTTTTGTGATTTCCACACGGATATAGCCTTCTGATAGCCAATCTGATAGCCTTCTATGATGGAATGCCTGGCTGGGTAGATGAAGGGAGAGCAGTGGATGTTGTATACCTTGACTTCAGCAAGGCTTTTGACACTGTCTCCCACAACATCCTCCTAGAGAAGCTCAGGAAGTGTGGGTGAGACGAGTGGACAGTGAGGTGGATTGAGAGATTGAGAACTGGCTTAAAGGCAGAGCTCAGAGGGTCATCACCAGTGGTGAGGAGTCTAGTTGGAGGCCTGTGGCTAGTGGTGCCCCCCAGGACTCAGTACTTGCTCCCATCCTGTTCCACTTTTTCATCAATGATCTGGATGAGGGGACAGAGTGCCTCCTCCAAGTTTGCTGATGATACCTGCTTTTGGCAGGTAATAAATCTTGCCTGCCAAAGGAGCAGGAATCAGCAACTTCAAGCAAGAGGAAGCAATGCTCATTGAAAAGTAATTAAACAATTCAGGGGTTTTACTCCTTTTGACTGTAAGCCAAGGCAGCTTGAGTAGAGTGTGAGAACTAACAACAACAATCAGAGTTTACGTTTAGCAACAAATATTTTATTTGACAACTACATTTTAACAGTATTCTCCAAGTTAAAAGGCAGAGTATCTTTGTTATAATGTCACATACTGATAATATTTGACAGCTTGGTTAACAAGTAGAATGTCACTGCAACTAAATTTGCTAGAAATTAAGCCTACTAGCAATCATTGGTTCAGTTTTTTCAGCTTATAATCTGCTATTTATCTAGAAATTTTTCTAATTTTTATCCCTGACATGAAAAGTAGTTCTGTGCTATGTGGACAGACAGTTAGATTAGTACATTTGAAGAGAATTGGCATATACTGGTGTGACTGGGATTAAACCTTGGCCCATATGTTGAAGGAGGACAGTAACTTGAAAACAGTACCGTGCAACAAGTAGGATGAAGAACAAGTTTTGTATTAAGTCTTTGTTTATTTGCTTCATTCTTTCTTGTATCTAATGTCTGCTGTGATTTATGGAGTTGAAAAGCATTCTTACGCTACGGAAAATTCATGTTCAAGCTAGGAGATTTCTTCATCTGAAGTTTGAAAGAAATGAGCCATTTATCACTTTAGAACTATTTGCAGAACTACATGTGTAACTTATTACATGTGTAGCTGTGAGCATCCATCTCATGGTTACTTCTCAGTGCTGTATTTTTCCATTGTGTAAATCATTTTGCGATTTCTTTAGTCTAAAGCAGTTTTTGATATTTGTGACAGACCAAAGGAAATCTCATGTAGACATCAAGCACCAAAACTAACCCCCGCTCCCCCAAATAATGGCCTAAGTTAGGGGATTTATATCTACCTACAGGACTTTGCAGTTTGAATCTAGCCAGGCTGCTACTGACAAGAATATTTGCTATTGAATGGTGTTCACAAAAAGATGTGATGATCTTGGCCAATTTCTCTATATATTTAAAACAATTCAATTAAACCAGCAGTGATACTGACAGAAAATTTAGCAAAAAGGATTGTGTGGCCATTGGTTATCTGCTTTGATCGTTCCCCTTAGTCTAGTAGAGGGAAATTATTTCAAAGTTTACTTTCTTCTGGTCTTTTCTAGCACTGCCCAGCAAACAAAAGTATTTAGTTCTTGTATCTTTCAATTCCAAATGAAAAGACCTAATTGTACTTCAGAAAAAAACTTTTTTCTAAGACCAAGCTCACCAAGGAGTAATAAAGAACTAAAATGGAAATTAAATTGTGCCAGTAAGAAGAGGAGAGAGACTAGAAGAATTCTCTGAATCCACTGTCAATTTGGACAGCCACAGAACGGCTGTCCCAGTAATTCATGATATCTTGGCTCTACTGAATTCAGTGACAAAACTCCTGTTCACACTGATGTGATCTGGAGTTTGCCCCGATGGACATGTCAGGAGGCCCTATTAGCTTGCTCCCATTTATAATCATTTAGTAGCTTAAACGGGGAAGTGTTAAACCTCTGTGAATATCTCAGAATTCTTTAAACTTGCATGTATGAGGCCATCCAAAGAAACTCTGTGACAGGCTAAAATGTGCCGCTGTCTTCATGGTTGATAAGAACCTGAAGAATCTGAATTTGTGATGGTGTTAAACTGTTTAATATCAGAACCCAAAGAAATAAATGTGTGCATCTATATAATGATATTTAGATTAAGAATCGTTGGCTGTAGCATTTGCCCTCTTATCTATCTACCTATTCATTTATTTAAATTGGGGGTTTAGAAGGGAGGAAATAGAAATTTGGAAAGCATCAGGGCTGTGTTTTTAAAAATCAGGATTTTTTACTTTTAATGATAAATTACGCTGGCTAGAGTTTGTTTTATCAGTAACTGTGAAAGAAGTGAAGAGACATAACATTTCACTTTTGTACTGGCTGTCAGAGTAACAAGAAGCTATAGAGGTACTTAGGTCAGAGAGAAGAAAGATCTCTTAATCCCTTCTGCTCCCTGTCCCCTGCTCCCTCTAAATCTTGGGAGGTGAAGAAGATGCACAGGCTCCTCTTTTCTCCAGAACTGCTCACCTGAGAGCTCTGTTCCACATGAGCAACTTGTTGGCATTGCACGAGAAGGCAGTCATCCCATTCCATATCTCACCACGGTACAGCTATTTCTCATGCGGTTCTGGAGAACTTGAAGAGCTTTCACACATGGCTTTGGTAGTGTGCAAGCATTCCAGAGAGCCGCTGGTTGCCTGAGTTACCTGCTGCAAAGCAGGCCATGATGTGATGTTTAAAAGCATAGTTCACAAATCATTGATATTGAATCTGTGTACTGATGGATCATTCAGCAATTTAAATTTTATGTGGGTCAGGTATAAGCGTCTGATCACATTCCTAGTTTTCCTTTCATTTTAGGTTTTATTTTATTCTTATTTTTTATAATATATATACATTTATTTTTATATTTTTATTTCATTTTACTTTTATCTTTATTTTGGTTTTTTATTTATATTTTTATTTTTACAGAATATATAAAAACTCAAATCAGCCATGGAGAAATTTAGACTTGCTTAGCTTATGCTTTAGGGTACCTACTCTGACTGAGAGATCTGTGAAGCAGATTTAGAATAAAACTCATCAACTGATGTCTGAGACTGAATATTGCTATTAAAGCAATAGAGTGTATTAGTAGGTGGAAGTAAGTCTGGTTTGTTGGTGTGAAGTCAAAGAAGTTGTGAGTGTTGTAGGATTAGTTTTGATGTGTAGAATAAGGATCAGAGGGGACATTGAGGCATGAGGAGCTGTTTGTCACTGATCTTGCTCACTCACAAGCAGGGTTTCTTGTTAGTATTGAATAGTAGTATTGTAATGTATTTAAAAAACGCCCAAGGCAATGAACAGATCTGCTTGATATAGTTGAAATATAATTTGCTAATTTTTGGAATAAGAGTTTTGCAAGTCATGTAGAGAAACTGTGCTTCAGTGTGCAGTGGAGCACCCTTTTTCTATGGGATTCCTGATGAGGAGACCTGTGGTATTGAGGATTGCTGACTGAGTGCTGAGAGCTACTGATGTTTTAGAGATATGGGAAACATATTGGAGAAGGCTTAAAAAGCACTTGGCAAACCATGGATCTCTGTAAGAAGCAAGGCAGAGCTCTGCTCCTTCAGGCAGAATGGGCAGCTCTGGTGCTCTCTTACCTCATTGCCAAACAGAGCAAGCCAGCAGCTCTGACTGAAGCTCATGGTGACAAAACAGCACCCTATCATCAGGCGTCTTCTTGGATTCTCTCCTCGGTGCTTTGTTTCTGGTAAGCCTCTATTGAGATGTGCTATACTTTAGCTAGACAACTTCATTGCTAACATGTTGGTATTTTCTTTCTTTAAAGCTGTTTGAATATCTTAATGTTTTTTTATTAATTTAATGATAGTAAAATTAAACAGTGCATAATACTTATTGTATTAGATGAAATTTTAAGAGAGTTGTTTTAAAGGTTATGGATCATCAAAAATATTGCATTATTTATGTGACTGTATAATAAAATCACAATTACTGTGCACTTGCGATACTGTGTTAATTTTAAGTGTTACACATAATGGTCCATTTACTCACCAAAAAGGGTCAGTGGCTAGTCCTGTGTTTCACATCATACAGCATCTTACTGCTCTTTATAATGAAGGAACTGTTAATTTGGTATTGTCCCTACTGCCTCTGCTCTAGAACATTAATCCCTTTATTAACTTTCTAAAAATAAGCTTCCATTACAGGAAGCATATTACTTTATTAGAAAGATGCCTCTTGTACATGCAACACTTCATCTTACCGGATTTCAGCCTAAGACATTGAATTAATTAATCTAAGATACAAAGAGTTCTTAATCTGAAAACTGATGGATCGCATTAGGAATATATAGAGAATCGCAGGAAGAGAATGCAGGTGAAAGAATCAGGTGTTACTGACCTGTCAGAGCTGGTAGTTTTGATGTGTTTTGTCTGTGAGAGAATGGGCAAATATAGAAGTATATTTCTGTATCTACCCATCTGGCAGTCCTATTCGGAAAGATTTTTGAGCAAAAAAAGCATGTTTCTAGCATGATCCTGTCTTACTATTTAATCTTCTTGTACCCAGAGGGCCCAGTCAGAAGCAGGCTTCACTTGTGCTGAACTGCACAGCTACAGAAATAGGATAGTCCCAATCTGAAAAGTTGCAGTCAGAAAGAATTGGGGAAGACATAACTGGGATGAAGAATAAAGATGGAAGGAGGAAGGAACATAGAGGGACAAGTTCAGTCTATTAGGATGGTGAAGTTTTATATTAGTTAACCTTATAACTTGGAAATTTCCTTGACTTTGAGAAAAGATTTGTGCAAGTGATGCTGCAAGTTCATTGACTTGCAGGAATGTCTTGTATGCCTTCACAGTTTTTTTGTAATTTGGTTCTGTCATGTGAATTTTTGGTTGTTGTTTGCCTAAAACGAATGAAAAGGAGTCTACAGGGGAAGTTTTATTTCAGCAGAAATTGGCAATTCATTCTTCAATGAAAACTCAAATATCACTGCAGCTGCTATGAAGTTCTAGCTATGTTTTTCAGATCTTATGATCTGTTTAGGATTTACCAGCAAAATCAGGAGTAGAGCAAATGAGAAGAAAATTGTTCTCCAGAGTATATGTATCTACTTAAAATCCCTATTAACTATTTTTCTGTGAAAATATTTTTAGATTTTTTTATAATTAATAATATTTACTAAAAGAATGCAGAGTAAAGATGCACTAGAATACTTCTTTGATATAACTCTAAATGAAAGCCATTACCTAGAAACATGAAAAGCTATCTTTTTCACTGAGTTCATACTTTTATACACTGTGCCTAGAAAGAGCTTCAGCTATGCTCATCTGTTTACCGAGGAACACTCAATCCTTTCTGTCTTGAGCTTGCATTGTAATTGCTTTGCTATCACATGGCTATAAATATTTTCCCCTTCCATTTTTGTGATCTTTTTTGCATAAACCCCAAAACTGTATTCTACTTCCCTGCTAGCAGTTAGGTTTAAACATAGCTTGTTTTAATTATAAAACCTTTCTGCTGTCACATTCTTATGTCGTAAAAACTCTTCTGGAAATTCTTACAAGGTAAACTGTAGATGAAGTGAAGACTTTCACAGTGGGCAATGCAATCCAGGAAAAGATCAGTCTTTTTGCATCTCACCAGAATAAATTTCTGTATGAATGTCTCATTTCTGTTCTCCTCCGCCCGGCCCCACCCCTGGCCATAAATGCAGCATATGACTTCTGAAAAGTAATTTATGACAACCACCTGAATTTCTCGCATTTAAATGGTAACAGTTCTGGATGAGTGCCCAAGAGGTTGTGACTTCTCTTTAAGTATAACATACCCCATCTGGGCTATGAAAAGCCATTGATGTCAAACGTCTCTGGGATCTCAAAGGTAAAAGTGATGTGACTGAGGCCATAAGCAAGAGCAACATATTTTTCGGACATCCCGCTAACAAAGATGGTACCGTTACAGCCCAGAAGGCTCTGGCGCTCAGAGCTGGAGAAAAGAGCAACCCGGAGGAAGAGGGCCTTTCAGCACTGCCTCGCAATTCTTGGGCGTGCTTGGCATACGTGAAAAGGTAAAAACTTGGGTTTAAAAATATAAACATAAACTATGCTGAAAACTTCCCAATTTTAAAAATCCTTCTTTCATAATGTTGTTACTTATGTATTATACTACATTTCTGCTATGCTCAAGGGGTGAAAAATGCAACCTTGGTACTTGTTTTTCCTAACTATGATTGTATACCTATCTGGATCCCCAAATATTTCTGTATCTCTCTACTATTGTATCAAATAGGCAATGAGAGTTCTTCCACCTGACCCATTAAAGTGCCGGACTGGCTTCCAGAGCTGACATTACCAATCGACACCAGCTTGTAAATTAAGCAGGTCTAAAACATATGCTGGAGGGACAGTGTATTCACCAAAGTCTGTCGTTCTCCTCAGAGCAAAGAAAGTAAGAAGTTTAAGAACACACAGATTCTGAGGAAAACCAAAGGAGCCCCAAGAAAAAGTAGAGGCCAGAGATGCTCTGAAGACAGACCGTACATTGGAAACAAATAGAAAGTTTAGTTCCTCTGTGGTATATTCACCTGGGATTACTGTAATCCACTACTTCTCTTAAGCTCCTTTTCTGGGCTTTTTATTCTGAGTCTGGCTTAGCTTCTAATTTAAGTTGAGTAATTTAAGCTTCACAATATTTTTCTTTTTTTAAAGCTTACACAATTGGTATAGTAAGAGGTGGAGTACAGTTAAGTATTTAGTAATTCATGAGACAGCAGGTGCTTGGCAAAGGACCGTCTCACTTTATCTGTCAAAACTTGTTTGGAGTCTCTTGCAACCAGTGATAGCTGGCCATGGAATTAATGACATTCAGCAAGGAGATGGATAAAGAGATTTCACAGGTTATTATGTATCGTTTGGCCTGTTGCCATCTGCAAAACCCATGAATTGCTGTTCCATATTTTATTTTTGTGAACAGGATTTACTGGGACCCTGCTTGTCCTTTGAAAGGAGTTTTTTATTCTCTGAAAACATACAAATGTGAAATAAGATAGAAATACTTTCCGCAGCAGAGCTATTAAATGCGGACAGGGCAGAAGCAGTAGCCCCTGTGGTGCTAGCGCAGTTGCTCAGCATTCAGGTTTCCTGAAGCTCCTGTGCTGCAGATGCACAGCCCAGACTCTCTGCTCTAACGTTTACATGTTGCCCCTCACAGGCAGCATCAAGGCGTGAGAAACCCTCCGAAGCGTGCAGCTGGGGGACTGCCCCCAACGAGCGGAGCGGTAGAGCTTCCCTGCGGCTCCACGCGCACGGCCGTGCCGGCGGCCGCCCGCGCTCCGCACTCGCTGCGCGGACCCGGCTGGTCCAGGCTCCCTGCCGAGGCGAGACCCGCTCTGCGGTACGTGTCTGCTGGCTCGGGGTCCCCGGGGCTGCTCCCGCTGCCCCATGTCCCCAGCCCCGAGCACCAGGCAGCTCCACGAGGTTGGGCTGGGTGGCTGCAGGTCGGTGTCGGCACGGCCCGTGGCCAGGTTGGGACTCGGCCGTGACGCGGCCAAACAGCAGGAGCTCAGCTGAAGGCAGCTCCCCGGCAAGGCGGGTCGGCCCTGCACGGCTGCCCGTGAGCCCCAGCCAAACGCTCGGGAGGGGCGATGCTCCCCGAGCCCTTGCAGCGGAACAGACACCCCTTTCCTCGGTGAAAATGGGTGTGAGCTACGCTATGTTCCCCCATCCCCAGTCTGTAAAACGAGAGGCAAGAAACCTGCTACGTGAGCTGTATGCGGCCGCTAAGGTGCAGCCTGTGGCTTCCTAACGCCAGGCCCCGTGCGAGGGATCGTGACAGCGCGGAAGAAAGAGAAGGGGAATTTTTGTAGAGCGAGCTGTGCTCCCCCCGGCTCTGCCTGGTGCTCGTCGCATTGCCTGTGCCAGCTAGAGAGCTTATGCTGGGACAGAAAATAAGACGGCAATGGTGAACTGGTTCACTGATAACCCAGCAAAGAGTCTCCCTCTCCATCTCAGTGAGGATGAAAGAGTCTTAAACATATCCAAAGGGCATGAGGTTTTTTATTATTAATTTTTTTTTGTGTTAGGGAGGATGATTGGTTCATCCTGAGCCTTGTACCTTCCTTCAAATTATGCTTCTGTAGTATGTACAATAGCAGATACGAGGGGAGAAGAGGAACTGATTTATGACTGGATGCCAAGCTGGGTAGTAAAGAACACTTTTACTGTAAAACCTAAACCACCCTCGGTCAGCTGGAGACTCTCCAATAATTTTAGAACTATGCGCTTAATTCCTACTACTCTTTGAAGATGTTACAAGACATAAACCTATATGTATTAAAGCAGTACCTGTGTGTGTTACACTTCCATAGATCTGAGGCAGCGTATCACCACAAACGTTGTAAATAATTTCACTAAAGCCCAGAAAAAAGGATGGTAGTATGAATAGCATTTGATTTTATCAGCCCCCAAACTTAATGGGAATATGCATGTATAAGTTAACAAGTAGCAATCTCTGTAACCTAAGAAGTAACCTAGATCTCTGAGACTGAGATGTATCCAGCCTCTTTTAAATAGAGAAGTATTGATGTTTTGGCTTTATTTACTGTAATTGCCAAAGATAAAATTTTGCTTCAGTGTTTGTAATAGCCTTTATAGGTCTTTGAGTGCAGCCGTCCAGTGCCTCTGCTGGATATGCTTGTATTACTGGCAACAGCAGACAAAGCAAACAGATCTGTAAAAACCTCAGCAAAGCAGAGAGGCATTTGTAGATGTAAAGATCGCTATCAAGAGCTTATATATGCCCTAAATTAGCCATTTTAAAGAACTAGGTGGCAGCTTCAACTGTACCAAAGGAAGTGCTTTTGGTAACGGAGAATTTTGCTTTAGAAACAATATGAAAGTACTAACAGTGCATCTGTTCTCGCATATATATATTTATAAAGAGCGATGTGTATGTGTGGCATATTGGCAAGATAATGTGCTACAAAATGGATAATATAGGCATAGATTTTATGGAAATAGTCACTGTATTCTAGTCAAATCTTGGGCAGGATTTTCATAATGTTTTAATACGTTCTAATAAAGCACATTTACAATAGCTATAGAAATTGGCAGGAAAAGGGAAACAGTGTATGTTTCTAAGGAATGCTAATGGCTCTAAAGCTGACCTTAAAACCTTTTGCTTGTGTCCTGACTCTGCAGTACACTTTTGCTCCAGTCTGCGGCCCAGTCTGAGGCTGCTGCTGCTGCTACAGCTTGGAATGAGCTTGGTCAGGATGGTCTCGCAGCACCTCGTCATCCTGGCCTCGAGCTAGCTGGGACCAACCTTGCCTCTGGAAACCCTCCTGCCTGTGAAACTGCTGGGGATTAGCAGTCACATCCTCTTTTTCTCTACCATAGCCCTCTGAACAAAATGATCTGCGCAACTTATCCGCCATGGCTAGATCCTCCTCGGATGACTCTTTCATGCTTGGGTCTAGACCAATGATCCTTAAAAGTGAGTTAAGACCACATTAACTGATCTCAGGAATTAAAGGCTAGAGCTAAATTTGCTTATTTTCCAAATGAAGACACATCCACAGAACACTTAAGCCTCATTTTTCAGAGAAAAATCAGAATTTTCCACCCAAGGTTCCACTCTTAAGCTTGACTAAAATACAGAGATGCTCATTTAGTCCAACTACACCCAAAGAAAAGTGGACTGACTTTGCTGTGATACTAAGCTTCCTTTAAAATGTCTGTTTTATTATTAATATACTTTTAATAGTAATGTTATGTAATGTAATGTTTTACAGACTGACTGCAACTTAAGTTAATGCTGAACACATTAAAGCTTGCCTTTTGAATTTTTAACAAGAACAAAAATATACACAGAGCATGGACTCTGTTGAACTATCTAGAGCTCACGTGAAAACAAGCTAATACTATTTCACACTTCGGTTTAAATACTTTATTAGAAGTCACAGATGCTTCTGTTTTTTGAATGTGTATATATATAAAAAATAAACATATATGTATATTCATATTATATATAATATACCTATAAAATAAACATACATAAAAATAAAAAAAAATATTTTCTTTCTTTCTTTTTGTGACAACTGTTACTCTAAATGCCAGTTAAGAGATCTTTCAAGGGCTTACCAACAAATCTAGGTGAAAAACTCCAGGAAAATGAAATATGGAAAAGAATTGTTTTCAGTTATCATCCCCTCCCCCCCCCCAAAAAAAGAGAGAAATGGAAACAGAAGATTGAAGTATAAAGAGAAGTAAAGTAGCCTTCATGTACACTGTATTTTGGAGAAAACTGTAATGAATCAGTGTGGTAAAAACATTCAGGAAATTCTAGATAGATTCTCAGCTGTTTGAGATCTTTGGGAATCCTTTACTGGGCTCATTAATGTGCTGTGACCGATCTGTAGTTGTGGAAAGCAGAGAAAATTCAGCTTACTCTGTAGTGTGAGTTTGACTTTTAACTGTTCTATGCAACTTTTTATCATGTTACAGATGTACAATTTAGGAAAAAACTTCCTAACATAAAAACATGACTGAGAGCTAATTAATTAACTAATTAATTGATTTTTTTTCTCCTTCAACTTTATCTGTTAAATTCTAACAGGTATAAACAGTTTTGCTTGACAGAACAGTAACTTTTACCCACTGAAGTGACTCATTGAGTCAAAAGCACTTTTGAAAATGTAAATCTCTTTAAAATATGGTACGTGTTAGGAGTATATTATAGTTTATTAAAACTCCTTGTGCTGATTTTCTTTTATATTGTAATAAGTAATGATCTCATATATTTTGTATATGCTCTAAGTAAACTGCTATGCAACTTCTTCTCCATTTCTCCTGTGACCAGTTGTTGAGATTTAGAGCTTTTGACATGTGATATTATATTGGAAATTTCTGATCTTTTCCTCCTTCCTTTTTGGTCCATGCTCCCGGTCCTGAACTGGCCATGCAGAACTACAGGGTGTCTCAGGAAACACAGAGAGGTCTAACACTGGAGACTCGGAGAACGGCACCACTTTAGTATACTTTCTGGAACAAATGAGGAAAAATGCTGTCTATCAGTGCAGATCTTATAGTACAAGAGAGACATGGAGCTACTGGAGAGAGTCCAGCGTAGAGCTACAAGGATGATCCGAGGGCTGGAGCACCTGCCCTATGAGGAACGGCTGTGAGAGCTGGGCCTCTTCAGCCTGGGGAAGAGGAGACTGAGGGGGGATCTGATCAATGTGTACAAGTACCTGAAGGGAGGGTGTCAAGAGGATGGTTTCAGTGGTGCCACACGAGAGGACAAGAGGCAATGGGCATAAACTGAAACACAGGCAGTTCTGCCTGACCGTGAGGGGGAATTTGTTCCCTGTGAGAGTGACGGAGCACTGGAAGAGTTTGTCCCGAGAGGCTGTGGAGTCTCCTTCTCTGAAGATATTCAAAGCCCACCTGGTTGCAACCCTGTCTAACATGCTCTAGGTGACCCTGCTTGAGCAGGGAGATTGGAGTAGATGATCTCCAGAGGTAAGATCTCCAACCTTACTGACTCTATAATTCAATGATTTTATGAATACGAAGGACTCCAGCTGCCCAGAATCAGGACCTTCTGTGATGTGCTGTGCCTCAGTTCACCTTTGCAGGCACCAGAGGGCATGGCTGGTGCTTTCAGGTATCTCACCAGATACCGTGACTGGTCATGGGCCAATCTGTGATCTGGGCAGCATGCCTGCAGCTCCCAACCCAAGAGATGGCCAGATGAGTCTAATACTCCCCTAAAGGCATGCATATACCAGATGGCATCTGCAAAGTCAGAGAAGCATCCTTACCAGTTAATCTCTAATGCAGAAGTACCATATCCTTCACTATCCCACTGAAAAATAGCTGCTATTATACACTTAAGACCCACTCCCATATTTTACAAGTATAAAGCTATGTCACATCTTACATGTTAATATAATTATTAAGTAGACAAGACAGCAAGAAAAAGCTGAGTATTCTGCATTTTGGCAGCCTAATGTGTCTCTGCATGTTAGAACACAGGATAGATCTGGGAAAATGAAATAGGAGAGCCCCGATTCAGTGATCTTGTTCAGTAAATTTATCCTCTAAGAAATAGTTTATTTCCTTCGGAAATTAGAATCTTTAGGCATCTCAGCACAGGATAACTTGTGAGACAATGCAAAGTTTTACAGAGAAATAATACTTCTGAGTATTGTAGTGAACACTATTATCATCAGAGGTGAGCTTGCTTTTCTTCTTCTTTTTATTTTTATTTTTCCCCCTCTTGTTCTAGTTTGTCTGTAAAGAGCATTATTCAGAGATTACAGATTGTTTTACACCACTCATGAATTAAGCCAAAAGAGGAGAAGAGCTTTTGAAGCTGGAAACTGCTGCAGTTTCCAAGGGTGAGTCATAGTCACTCGGGTGTCTTCTCTCTGCATCTTCTGGGAATCACAGAGTCAAAAAGGCTTGTCAGAGACACTAGCCCTACCGGGAAGCCCTACTCAAAGAGAAGAAATGACAGAGACTGAGAATGATCAACCAGCAGCGATGCAGAGAGCTAGAGAAGTAGCAGTCTGAGCTGTGAATGCTTATCTGAAAAGAGAAGGTAACTATTATTCACCCATTTGTTGTCATAATTGAACGAAATGCCTAGAAATACAGAAGAGAGAAATCAATAGGCACATGTCAGCTGTGCTCAGCTTCATCCTGGGAAATGAATGAATGTATCATGTTGCAGAAGAGTGATGATGTGAGAGGAGCGCTAGGACATTAGGGGGTACACAGAAAGCCTTTCTATTTCTGATGAGGGATCAGAAGCAGCTACTACCTCTTAATATAATCTAGTGCAATCTAATGCAGTTTACTTCTTGCTATCAGCTATGTACTAACACAGTCTTGTTGCTTTTCATCTGTGAAGACTGAATTATGTTTTTTTTTTTTTTTTTTTTTTTTTTTTACACTACGCTAGGAATCTCAATAACTTTCATGCACTTTCCCTTTAAGAGTTTGTATCTGTGCCAAGCAATTTGTGATATCATTTGTAAGAGTGGATGATGTCCAGAATGTGCTACGCTAATGCCTCATCCCAAGAATACCAGTAGTACAGTGATTTCCTTTTAATTAATTATGATGTCAACTTTGTGGAGGAGGCCAGCTTCAAGCCAGTGAGCTAAACCTTGGGGTTTCTGATCCAGGAAAGAGAATCACACCATGCACACACCAGCAGTATTTGGTATAATTATAAACATTTCCATGACTTCGTTCTCTCAAGATAGAAATCTGATCAGCACTTTCGGGAACTTCTACGTCTTACTGTTAGGAGGTCTGATCTTCACAAGATGATAGGAATGCATGTGAATTATGCCATTAGAAAACCAATTCTGTTGAATCAGAATAAAATTGTCCCAAATGATTCATAAGTATTGAAGGGGAATGAGGAATAGGAAGAAAGAAAATATTTAACAGAGTGTTTGGAGATGATGCTTATTTCTCAGAGTTCAGGTGCAGCCTATAAAAAAAAATCTAAAAGATTTAGAAATAGAGTCCATCAGTACCCCTGAAATTTGTACAAGAATCCCTCAAAATCCTTCAAAAGTCAGTGAGGCTTTTCTCATCAGTTTCAAAGTCAGAATTTCCTCTGTAAAGTGCAATCAGGCATGTTGATTCTGCAGTTTCACATGCTGCAAGCTTCATTAGTCTATTGGGAGGAGTTGTAGGTAACTTTATCATATGCTTCTATAGAGATATAGACTTCATTCATGTGGTGGAATACTGCCTTTAGGAAACACATTCACTTGCAAAAAGGCATAAAAACAAATAAACAAAAAATATAGCTCATACATCTGAGCAGCCCAGTTGGTTCTGCATTTGTTAGCTGGCTCTAAAGTTGGCTTAAGGTTTTGGCACCAGACCTGACACTACATTTTGCTATGCCGATGAGCACTCTGAGTGTGAGAACTGGGATCTCTGAGTCTCTGGGTTTATCCTGGGAATTTTTATTACCTTGTGGACTCCTTACTGACAGGAGCCATCCCATGGACACCATTTGTTTTTGCTCTTGTCAACCAGTGTTCAGCATCATGACTAAAGGTTACATAGGTGAACTCCCAGGGTTGCCTGGAACGCAGTGCTTTAAGTAACTGCGTTGCAGTATGTGTCTGTAATATTCTTTCAAACTTGCAGAAAATGCAATTGAGTGACCAACCTGCATTTTTTTTCCAATACCTATGTCTTGTTATGATCCCCAAATTCCCCTCCAGTATGAGATAACACATACCCAGAGCCAGAGGATGAAATGAATAATGTACAAATCTAGGTTTATTCCAAAGGATACCTTTTGTATTCCCACTCATCCTTGCTGATGGGTCTTTGAATGTCATATAGCCAACATCTTTCAGAAATCCTGCAGCAATACTTGTTCCCCCTTTCAGATGCAAATTTATTCAGAAATTGTCTCTATTTGGAGACTGAAGTGAAGACAAAAGTCTTCTGTCAAGATCACTGCCTTCTTACAGAATCTCCCTCAGATTATAGTATATCTTGCTTCGCTTGTATGCTAAAAAAGATAATTTCTGAAGACTATATGTATTGGTATTCCCTGATGACAACTGCCTTAAAACATAACTAAGACATATAGGATACCATCCTTTTAGTTTGTTAAACTGTTTATAGCATAGTTTAGAAACTACGTATTAAGTGTCTGCTGTTCTACTTCAGTAAAAAAAAAGATGTTTTTACTAAACAGAACTAGTAAGTGAAAATCTTTGCCTTGTGATTAGCTAGATTGCCCCTCTGTTTCTTCAGTTGTATGCTATTGCATCTGCTTGTTTTCAGAGGAATTATGATGACATGGAAATAGGATAATATATTGCTGAGTCAGGTCTTTTGTCTTACTGTTTCTTTTGTGCTGAGAAGACATTTTAGCACGATTATTGCCAGACAAAGAGGTACTGACACTGTCGATAAAAATAGCTGTAAAGGCTCAACCTAGCCTGACTTATTCCTGTGCCTCAGGCCTCTATTAAGAACATTCCTGTGTTATTCTTTAGTTTACAGCTGGCATACTATCCTTATTATTTGCTTTGTTTTCCTTTAAGCAGAGGTCAAAATGCCCATGTATTACCTTATTACTTTGCATTTTTCAATGTTTGTCACACTCTGCAGTCAAAAAGAATCCACCCTCCTTGAATTGAGATTCAGTGGCCGGGTCAACGGTCAACTATGTGCCTGCAACAGCCCATTGGGCAATTTTTCCAGATAAATACATCCACTTTCACAATTTCTGAAATCCAGCAGAGTTGATGTACAGTATGCAAAGACAAGGTTAAAGTATGCTCTAGGAGGTAAGAATCCATCATCTGTAAGAGTAGACACCCAAGAAATGGCACAGGAAGGTAGTGGACTTTAGGGAGATATGCACTGATTTTTCTCCTTGCTCCAGGGAGAAAGGAAATTTTTAATTGCATGAAAAGTTTTGATATTTGCCTCATTTAACAAAATGAAAAATCTCTCAGCTTCTGATTAGACCAAAGCCTGTATTTATTCAATCATAGAAATGACTTGAAAGGGAATTGTTAGGGTACACACACCTTGCAGAATCAGGACATTGGCTATTATGATTCTGGGTATCGGTAGGATAAAAGATTAGGACATTGTCATGCCAGTGCAAGTTTATTCCCTACAGTAGATTTTCTAGTGCTTCACTTAAGGTAGTTTTAGATGTGCCAAGTACTGGTGTTTCCAGCATTACTCCTCCTGGGAGACTGTTCCACAGTCTAGTAATTGTCACTCTGAGAGAAACGGTTTCCATCCTCCCTGTCCTTTACAATTGAATGCTCTCTAGTAATGCACTTGAGCCACCTCTGTGTTCAGGTCTCTTTATAGGTCCTCAAAGATGCTCTTGATTTTACGAAGTCTCCTTCTACTTAGCCTCAAGTAGGATGCATTTTCAAGCACCTTTTCTCAGAATATGTTCTACCCACAATTTTCCATGTCCTCTTGAGTAGCAGTCAAACAGCCTGCTTAGGCTGTTTTACACTGTGGATGGTACCCAGGACATGCATTTGTTTGTGTAAATGCATGGGGTGATTCCACAAAAATTGTATTTAGGAGGTTAAGGAAACTCCATCTGCATTTAATAAGGGACAAGCTGCTTTTTGCACGGCTGAAGAAGTTTTTAATCAACATCTTTTTGTACCTCTGTGAAATCTCAAGAATTATCCCAGATATACAAGAACAGGAAGTTAATTCAAAAAAAAAAGAACAGTCAAAACACATTTTCATGGATGCTGCTTTGCTTGCAGAAGCATGTGATTTTTGTTTTGTCAGCTCTAAAGTGTTTGCATTCTTGAACTTGTTGTCTGCATTTCTAGGTCATCAGAAATAACATGCTAGTGTTAGTGTGTTGATCTTAGATAACTTTTACAAAATACTAGATGGACCAGTGTCTTTTCAGATAATGCTCTCATACTAATCATCTCAATGGCACGAATATTTTCTAAGCTTAGACTATAGAGCTTTATATGTTTGGGAAGAAAAATCTAACAGGAGTACCTTATTGTAAGCAAATGTGTTTTATATATTTATTTACCATAATAATTATTAATAACTGAGTCACATACTCATTTTGATATGTCATCATATATATACGATCTGTACTATAGAATAGTACTGCAGAGTTCTATTCTTCATGAACCTCAAAATTTACTACAAATTTTGAAAAATCAGGTACAATAGAGGAAGGAAGGTGAACCATTTCTTTCAATATCACATCAAAAAAGAACAACAGCAAAGGTCAGGCACTCCTACAAGAGTTTAAACCTTCATGTAATAAAAAGAGCTCTGCTTCTTTTGGTAAACATGTCACCATAATAATCGTATTCTTACTTTTTTCTTTCCTTTTTTTCAGAATGGTGATACGTGGTTGAGTCTATGTTGGCCTTCAAGGCAGTTAGGCTCCTGAATGGCCATCTCCAGATTACAGCTCTATAGACAGTGATCTGAAAAGATCTTCTGGAATTCACCTATACTGAATGTGTTGTGCAAACTTAGCCCCTCATTCTTGTCAGTATTCTCACCTTGCAAAAAGGTTACCCAGAAGCTGCAGTGAACTTTTGGGTGCCCAGATTTATCAAACTACGGTAATTACCATCCATGTATGTCAGCCCTTTGACCTCTACTCTGTGGTCAATTAATAAACTGACAATCTGTTAGGCTGTTTCACACTGGAATTGAGTAAGGATGACAAGGAGAGGGCCCTACATCAGTGGTTTCCTTTCAAAGCACACTTAACTACCATCAAATCCACAATCAATGGCAACACACATACATGTTTAACAAAGCTTTTAACCTTTAAACCATCAGGCCATCTGCCTTTAAGGAAATATTGTTCTTGGTTCAAACACCAACGCAAGAGATATTATCTACACTATACAAGGTCTTTTGGCTTGAATCTGTGGTAGTGGATGGCCTTGGGAATCTCTTCTACTGTCCCTCTCTATCATCTCCCTTAAGAAAAAAAAGATTTATAGAGAATACCATGAAAGGGCCATTCCCACAAAAAAGGAAAGATGCATCTAAGACAAAAGTTAGTAAACAGTGATGGGAGGGTAAACTATAAACTGGCTGTCATTGACTCCTCTCAAACCTCCCCAGCAGAGATAATATGGTTATATTCAACATTATATAGGATGTGAGACCCTATTCCTTAAAGCAGAGATGAGAAAATCACTAATAGTGTTAACCATATGTCCTCTATCCTCTTAACCTCATCACTGGACTACAGCAGTAAGGCCAGGGACACTGGTTCAGGAGCTAGACAGGCTTAGAAAATGTAGATGTCAAAAGCCAAAGAGAAAGTACATCCAACTGTAAGTAACCATATCTATTTTAAAGGGCAAAATCAGTATATAAATAGGGTGTGGCCATGTATGAACCATGATCACAGAAGTTATTCTCAGATATTAAATATGGGGGAATTCCTGTCTGATATGGGTGCCCAAAAGTCTGAGGAGAAACAGTCCTGTGCCAGGAAGAACACCACCCTGCAGGGACCCTTGGGTAGCAGGAGGTGTTATAAAAAATGCTACACTATGAGAATTAGCAGGTTTTGAATGGTGGCAATGACGGGGTAGGAAAGGATTGCTGTGTCAGGGAAACAAGTCAAACAAGAACATTGTGGACTACAAGAACATGACTTTCAGGGCTAGGTGCTCAACATGGAATCCAGAATTAGCTTTGCTTCCTGAGGATGTATTATATTTTCAGCCTTGGATTAAGAAAGGGTGAAGGGTTTGAGTAGCTGGGGTTCAGCAGGAAAACTCTACTTCAAAAAGCTGGAAAAATTACTTCAAAAGCATCAAAGCTCTGAAGATGAGATATCAAACGTAAAAGCTGGACTTAATTCAATGAAGAGTCTTGGGAAACAAGGACACCTGCTGTTGGTGAACAGTTATGTACTTGGTAGACTAGTTTCACTCTATGTGTACATGCTAAAGAGACAATCTTCTGCTTGAGTAATGATGAAGATAAATCTCTTGGCCAATGAATTTAACCTTTTAAGTAAAAAAATCTATATTGGAATACGATGCATCTGAAATTTGGGGCAATTTTGTCCACTATGTTTCTGGAGAAACTACATTTCTTTTAAACTTCACTGACAAAAATAAAAAAAAAAAAAAACAGCCATGACCTGTAATCAAGAAAAGTCCTTTAGTTGAATAGTATGATAAAGATGTCAAGGTAGCATTTCTGTAGTGCTCATATCCTCTAAATATTTACGGGAACATCAGCAGAGATTTCCCCAACGGAGCATTCAGAGGCAGGAATCCCCCCAGAACTAGCATCCACTTAAATGTGCTAGCTAGAATAAAGACTTCCACACCTCGATATTCACCTGAAGTTCCCTTTCAGTCAGTAGAGAAACAAACACTTTCAGGGCGTGATTCATCTGACCCATACAGAGCCTGCTGTAAGCTGAGATGTTTCATGCGCTACAACTGCCCGTTTCTCCCTATTAAAGATAGGAAGATAGGGTGATTCTGTAAACGTCTGAATCCCACTGCTATGGTTTGCCTCTGTTGCTAAGGAAATATATATGTACTTCAAGGGATCATGACTCTGAGGGTGAGGTCTTTGAAACCAGACTAAAAAGGGCACAGCTAGGAAAGGCCACCATCAGATATCAATAGGCTTTAACACTCTGGGCTTTCTTTCATCCTCTTTTCTAGGTGCAGGATGAGATTTCTAACAAAATCGGAGAATTCCTGAGCCTGGGGCAAGACAAAGAGCTGCTCCGAGTGGTAGTTGTGAGGAGTAAGCTAGGCATGTGCAATTCAGACTTCCTCTCTTAGAGCTGGGAACGCAACATGTCTGCAGTGGATGTTCCCTTGTCCCTGCCTCCTATTATGTCATGTTCTGATTCCTCAGCTGGGATGAGTACAATTCCTGAAACAGCTGGAGAGATAAAAAGATGTGTGTTCAACATGAGGCATATGAGAGCTGTTGATAGTATACAACTGGTATTGGAAGTTGCTACAGAAGTTCACTCCAATATTGGTATTTACCCCAAAAGTCTGGGAGAAAGCCTATGAGTGGGATATGAGACCTGATAGTAAAGATTCAGGGAGAAAGAAGCCATTAAGCAGTACCTCTGACAGGAACAGATCCTTGAGCGTGTTGCCTGTGTAAAGGACAAATAAAAGCACAGAGGGCTGAAAAGAGAAGGTGCTTTTTAAATGCTCTATGCTGGCACCTTGAATAGGAGCTCCTGATTTTCCTTCACAACTTCCCCCAATTAGAAGGGTTTCTATAACCTGTAGGCTCCAACTGGAATGAAGGAAACATCATAAGAAGCAGGAACCCAGCCAAAGAGCTGGAGCAGCTGAGGTACTAGATGGAAAATAATGCCTGGAAGGACAAGTGGGGCTGGATCCTGGCAAGTTCTCAGAAATCTACTGAGTGCCAGTGGACAGAGGAAGAGTGTAGCCATCACCTCTGGCTTATGTGAAATTACAATCTAATCTAAAGACCAATGAGCTCAAGGAGAAATTCATAGTGGACATGATTTGGATAATTCTGAATCTGGATGATTTCAGGTTTTTAAAGTGTTAGCATAAACTATGACAAAAGAAAGCAAATCTTATACTTCAGTTTTTACAGACAGAAATCTAGCAAACTAAAGAAAAATCACTCCTTTACTCTTCCCTATTATCTGTAATTCTTGGATAAGATATTCAAGTGAAAAATGTACCTAATGAAAGTTAAGGCAGCAACATACTATGTGAAAAAAAATGTGCAACAAGGAAGAGAACATAATCAAGTCTTTTCAGTGTGAATTCTAACTAATGAAAATGTTCATGTGGCTAAAAAATATAACCCCTAATGAAAACCCTGAAGAAAATTCTGCTGATAGTAGATATAAACTTTGGCTGCATTACCAGTTCAGGCTGACAAAAGGCCAAGGTAGGAAGTAGAACCTACAGCATTTAACTCCTGAAGACTTAGCTGTGTAGGATAGATAAGCTTCAGTTAGGGTAATGAGAACATTTTACTGACTTCAGCTTCGGGTCTTAAGTTGTAAGGTGAATTTGTCTTAAATGAATATGAATACTGTAATAATCAACTGCCACTACTGCAAGCACAGAATGCATGTGATCTGCTCCAAGTAATAAGTACTTCTGCTTCGGGAAGGTGTCTGTAAACTCCATTAACTAGAGATTTAGCGAAGGTGTCAAGAAGATTTAGATCAGTTTATACTAACACTTTCAAAACATAAATACCTCAGTCTGTGGACCTTCATGACATTCAGTGTAAACAGAAGGGTAACTACCAGCTCTTACATTGATCCAGAAGTTGCCAAGTTATAAGGCAACACCTTTGGCTTGAACTTCAGAAAACTGAATCCAAGTGGTGTCTTTTTCTTAACTGGACACTGACAGGGTGAAGAAGCAATGTTATCTGAATCTGATGAAAAGGATAAAGAAATGAGTGTCAACTTACTGATGGTGGTGCAGCTTAAAATGTCTCTTCTATGTGGTTGCTGTGGGAACCAGAGTGGAAGTACCATAGAAACCAACAGAAACGTTATGTAAGAGAATCCCTTACGCCCTGTGACCAAATCTGGGATTTGTTGAAAGAAAAGGATTGAGAGGAGATGTAGAAAATATCTCTGTGCCTCTGGTAATGAATTCAGAACATCTTGCCATCTATGAAAGGCTGTTGAGCCATAGAAAAAATCAGCAAGGGCACATGTTTTTATCCACTCTCTTTATCTGAGAGAGTGAGAGAAGAGCAGAAAAGATATTAATCAAAGGAATATGCATAGCTTCCATTCAAGGCTAAATCATGAAATCAAACTTGAAAGGGATTGGGAAAACCTCCAGACAAAGGCAGAGTGGCTTAGTGACAAACTCATCAACGTATTTTCTCAAGACAGCCTGGAGAATGACAAGGAAGTTTATCAGCGTTAAGATATGATTTCATAAGCAGGGGACAAAAGAGTCATTTATTTTGAAAGTAGGCTATTTTAGTGTTCTGTAAGAGAAGCTAGCAGGTCTTTCACAACAATTGGCCTGTTTTCCACTTGCTCAGTCTTAAAACTAACGAATGTCAAGCTTTTTATAACAGATAGAAGCTGTCCAAGTACTTTCAGAACACCAGTAAATAAAAGAAGAAGACAAAAATAAACTAGAGTCTTCTTATCACAATCACTATGCTTACATAGTGTTATCAGTAGTTTTAATGGGTGAAAAGCAAAAAAATGAAGAATACCCCCATACACTTGAACTGCAAATGGAAGAAGTTGAGGTTTATCAAGCTATTCATAGAATAGCCTGGAAAATTGGTGGAAGAATGTTGTCCTTATCTCAATTTACAGCCATAGTAAGGACCATCACTCAATACTAAATTGATCAGTCAGAAACAATTAATATTTGACCTCCCAGGTCTACATTAGTTTGACTATTTCTTCTCATGACTCCTATGTACACCACTGTGAGGAGAGGCCTGTTCAAACATCACTAGTAGTTTTGGAACAGAGTTACTATGTCCTACTTATGCTATCAGCAGTAAACACAATCATACATCTACTGTTTTTCCCTTGGAACCTATTGATCTGTGACCTCAGTTTGAGTGAGGCACTAGTATGGCCATGACAAATGTGCATGCACGATGGATTAAACAACTTCTACCCTGAGCAACAAATTACAGAGGTTGCTTTCTCCAGGTCAGTATATGGCATATGGCTTAAGACTGATAAGGAATCAAAATTCATGTCCATCTCCCACTTGAAATGACTGCAACCCCATCACGATGTCTGATACACATTTCTGGTAGGTTGTCCGTGTGAACTGGTGAAGAGTAAGTAACAGGAGTAGTAGTTAATTCACCAAGTCAAATTCAGTTGAATTGCAATGTTGCTATAGTTAAAATTTCAGATGATTTCTGATCTTTTTAACTAGCGTGCTGGAGATGTGTTTTGTGTAGTTGTTTTATTGGTTATCGAAAAGAAAGATTCTGAATACCATCAGCTCATCATGACCAACATATCCTTACTGTTTGCATTGTTTTTTAAACTGAAGGAAAATTTGCAACTGCTTTTCAGATTTTTATTATATTTGTACTTTCCACCTGTTGAACCTACGTAACCAAAAAGACAAGCACGTCTTTCATGGCAAAATATGTGTGTGCAAACAGACATAAAGAAAATCAATCGGGTAAACTGAGGAGAAAAGATTTCTGCAAACTAGATAAGTCTATTTACTTGATATAAACTTAATTTGAATGAATACCATTTAACAAAACCAGAAAAACTGAATATTCGGGACAGCTTTGGGATACCTGTGCCTGGTGTTTCATTGCTAAACATACCATTTGCATTTGCCATCAGAAGGTGTCCGGTAGGAGGTAAATGGATACAGGCAGCATCAACAAATGGCCCTTCTTAGCTGTCTGCAGGCAGACTCAGAAGAGTGGTAGATAACACAAACCGAAGCAGAAGAAGCTTTTGTCCTGAGGAGGAGGCAGCTGCTGCAGAGCCCTAAGAGCCAGAGAACTCCCCTGGATTTTAGCAGAGGAGAGTTGTGTTCCTTTCAATCATTACTTTTGTTATAACTGAGGGGGATCCTCCCTTCCATCCCATGTGTGATGAGAGTAGAGAGCTCTTGTAGCACACTGCAAACAAACATAACAGTGGGCTACCAGGAACTCCATGATTAACACCTCTGGCCATCAGAGATAAACAGATTGTGGGCCAAGAGGCTGAACTGTGTGCCTTATTTTTTTTGGTCAGCTGGGAAGGCCAGTGAAACCCCACACCTTTGAAACTTTGTGGGCATATGAAAAATGACATGCTGTATCCTGCCCTGGAACAGTGATTGCTGTGGTGAGGAGGTTTCAGGAAGACACTTCATGTGCTATCCATTCGGATCTAACTGTTAGACTCTAGGGCCCTCATTTCTTTCTTTCTTTCTTTTCTTTCTTTCTTTCTTTCTTTCTTTCTTTCTTTCTTTATTTTTACCAGATAGATGGTAGGTGCAGCTAACTTTTCTTTTCCCCCTCCTTGATCTTTCCACTTTCTCAAAATACTGAAGTGCACTAATTTTCTTGAGCACAAGGTGGCAGGATTAAGCTTCACTTTAAAGTCAAAAAGTGCAGACCACAGTTCGAAACAGGTTAGAAATACTGTCATTATTCAGGAGTGCAAAATCAGCTATAACCACGTGGTTAGATAAAGCTGAAATAACAATACTGGAATTTTCAGTGGAATACTGAAAATAACAATAGCCAGGCTACGATATTAAGTCAGTGCCCTGTTTTCAGATAAAATTCTGAAACAAAGAGTGGAAGTTAATTTTTATCATTGAGAGAAAAGATGCAGGAGCTTAGGGAGGAGAGACAGGTATACCTCAGAATAGTTATTAGCCCAGTAGGTGTTGGCAGTGCAAGTCCAAATGCTTGCTGTGGGTCTGGTGCAACCATGTTTCTTTCTGACTGCAGTTCTGGTCTGAATGCCAGGAAATCTTCCTGTGAGAAGTTTAATTGAAATCAGGACATCTCTTGGGGCGGGGGGGGGGGGGGGGGGGGAGGGACATAGATTTCTGACAAAATCCAGAGTTCCCAGGAACTCCTGGTCCAAGCTCTCCCTCCTCTAAGAGGTAAGAATCCCCAAAACTGCATGCAAAATGCAAGCAGTTAATTCCTAAGCAGCTTTGCTGCAGGTGTGTAGGAGGACGGCTCATTCTGTGCTCACTCCTTCAGGGGTACACGATGCTCCAGTGCATGCACAGATCTCGTGGCCCTTACCTCTCCACCGACTCTGTGATACAGTTCCCTATTCTGACACCTGAATAACAGTGCTCTCCTAGAGATTCCTTGAGTTTTCTGCTCTTCCTGCTTTTTCAGAAACTCACGTTTGCACTTTTTCAGATATTTACTGTAACTTCTACGCTATGACACAATTTTTTAACGTATGGTACATGAGCGAATGCTTCAGAGTGGTCAAACCCAATTTCTAGCCAGTAATTCCAAGAAAACACTTCCAGTATTTCAGCATCTGCAGATTTTGCTTCTAATGTACTAAGATGAATGTGCTCTAATAACTTTATCTGTGGCAGTTAAATAATGGGTAAAGAAATGTGTACTGTAAGGGAACAGAATATCTGGGAGCTTTTTCCTTCCCTTCCTGACGCAAAATCAACTCTACTTCACCTGGTAAGATGTTCATCTCACCTGCACTCAAAAGCCGCTATTGCTCCAGGTTCTACTCTCCAAGGTGATCTATTTGTCACACTTAACTGCCCTTACCATACAAAAGTTTTCACAACGTTAACATGAATTTTTCTTGCTGCAAATCAAGTCCATTGTTTCCTATCCTATCTGGCGAACAGGGAAAAAATTTATTACTTGTCCTTTCATACAGCCTTCTACATATTTCAGGAGTGTTGTTGCACCTCCTTTCAATCTTCTGTACACTGAACAACGCCAGTTCTTTCAATCCTGTCTCACAGCTCATATTTTCTAGACTCTGAGCCCACTGTAGAGCTTTGTTGTACTTCCACATGTTCTAGTTTTACCACCGTGAGGAGGATGTTTGTTATCATGACATTGCCAGGCGGCTATTTGTCTCTAGCAGGTTGGTTGTGGCTCCTCTTTAAGTAGTAGTTCACATGAAGCACGGAAGCAATTCTTTCCTAGTTTGTCTAACCTTTGAGAAAAAAAACAAAATAATAAAACCGTGGTGTTATCTTTATAAGTAACACTCAGTGAGGCAGCAATAAAGTCACATTTCTTTACAGCAATTCCTTGCATTGCTGTTTGTAAATAGAGAAATAAAAGACTCCAAGTGTCTATTTGTGTCTATTTGAAAAGTTACCGTTTTCTTCGATACCTCAGGCCAGCAATGGCATTTCTTGTTGAAGCTTTCATTTTGTCCTCCTTGTTTGGCCTAGCATTTTATAGCTGCTTGTTATTGTTCCCCCAATCTATTTGGACAAAACATTAAATTTAGGTGGAAACACATTTTTTTTGGTGTTTTATCAGCATGTTTCTACACCCAGTCATTTTTGGCATTGTCACTGCACAACTTAAATGAGGAAGGCCCAACCCTTTTATGAAATGATTATCACACAACTCAGCGACGCTCTTGTGAGAAGCTTCTTAGGGATGTGGAAAATCCAGATAGACATTTTCTGTAACAGGTGATTAGACTACTTTTCAGTGTGTGGTACAGTGCTATTTAACACTTACCTGCAGCTTGACATATTCAAGGTCTTACAGAACTTTACTCTTCCAAAACCTGTGAATTATCTAATTAGCCAGTTTGATCTGTGTGTTTTTACTTGAAACTTCCTTGACATTTCTAGAATTGAAGCAAATAGAGACATAAAATGTCTGTGAATTATTAAGGTCCAGCATGTGCCCAAACAAGTGTATACCTTATCATCATAAAATCACTAGAGTATTATGATGAACATTTATTGCCTTAAGGAGCTCCTGTCTCTGTGCTCATCCAAGAAGGAAAGGGGAAATTAAGTATATTTATCAAATTTGTAAGTAAATTTGGCTAGAAAACAATAATTCAGGTGTTGCAGCAACTTTCTGGGTTTTGATCTTTTATTTCTGTCCTGCCTTAGAGACCTTTCCCAAGGCTTTTGGAAAATGGAATCATGTTGCAGTTTATGCTATTAATCTTTCTGTCTCTCTTTTTCTCTTAAACATCTTCCCCCAAATCCTTTAAAATCCCAACTTATTTTGCACCTAGAAAATTGTACCATAAAATTTAAACATTACTGGTTATACTCTTTTGTTTCTGTTTAGATAAAAATGGTATTTTAAAAACTTTTACTGCATTTTTTTCCCAGTATTATATTACTTGTAGACAAAATGTCTTTTCACTTGAATAATAATTTTTGTGGTCTTTTCATGTTCTTATGCTGCATCATAGCACTTTGTTATTCCTCAGGACTCCCATGGTATTCCTTGTGTTTTATTTAGAAAAGACATAACACAGAACTTGGCAAGAAGGAGGCATATTCTGAGTAGAAGAAATGCATCTCTATAACAAATTTGCTTAAATTTAAAATAAATTTGATGTAAATGGGATAACATGATTGACAATATTTTCAAGTATGTCTTTTCATCTAATCGCCAATCACTCCCTTTCAGGGAGCAATAAATCAGTGCTACGGTTAGGTATGGCTGTGACTTTGTTAGTAACATGTACCTTGAACGCGGCAACACCGCTGCCTGTGAGTGTGTCAAGCCTGTGAACGTGCCCTGTGAGAACCCGTTTTTTTCTGACGCCTGAGCAAAGAGGACTGGGTGTTCATCCCGCTGGTAAGTGCCAGGTCAGATGGATTCCCGAGCACTTTCTAAACACCACAGTGACCGCTTGCTCTGTACGTACGTACGGAAAACTCCGCAGCCTCGCTCTCCCCGACGCACCAGCGCAGTCCTGAGGGACTCGTTTCACACAGCCCGCTCAGACAAGCCCTTCCCTGCCCCGACGCCTCGCCGCAGCGCGAAGCGCGCAGCCCGCCCGGGCGCACCAGCCGCTGCCTCCCGCCCGCCGGGCAGCACCGCGGCCGGGCGGGCCACCGCGGGGCAGCCCCCTCCGCCCCCATTGCCCGGAGCGTCTCCGCACCCGCGGGCCGCGCTGACGGACGCTGTCAGCGGCAGCCGCTACGCGGGCGCGGGCGCGGGCGCGGGCGCGGGGCGGCGGCGCGGGCAGCGGGTGCCGGCGCGGCGGTGCAGGGCGGCGGCGGGACGCGCGGTGGCGCCGGCGGAGCGCAGCGCCGCGCAGCGCCGCGCAGCGCCGGGGCACGGCGCGCAGGGAGGCAGCGGGCAGGCGAGCCGCGGGGCGCCGCGGGGGCGGGCGGCGGCGGGGCTCCCGCCGGGGCTCCTGCTGCCGCCGCCGCCGCCGGGCGCGTGTGCTGCGCCGCGGCGGGGCCGATTGCTATCTGCCGGCAGGCACCCTCCTCCCGCCGCCCCCCGCCTCCCTCCCTGCCCCCCGCCTCCCTCCCTCCTCCCGTGCCGCTTTTGTCTTTTTTTTTTTTTTTTTTTTTTTCCGTATTTCAGGCGCATTTTGTGGAGTTTCTGCCCCTCTCTGCGTCAGCCCCACGTCACTTTGCCGGCAGCTCCCGGGCTTGGGCTGGAGCGGGAGCCGGCGCTGCTTTATTATCAGCTGGAGGAAGGAGGAGACGGTGCGTAGGGCGGCGAGCACGGCGCCCCGAGCCCCGCCGCCGCCGCCGCCGCCGCGGGCTGCGCCCGCCTGCCCTGCCCGCCCCTCCGCTGCCCTCCGCGGGCCGCGGCCCGCGGAGCCCGCGCAGGTAGGAGCGCCGCGCCCCGCCGCCACCTGCCCCCGCGGGCAGGTGCCCCTGGCTCACCGCCTCTCTCCGTCTGTGTCCCGCAGCAGCGCCCGGCCCCGCCGAGCCCCGCGGGCGCGCAGAGCCGCCGGGCGCCCATGTGAGCCCGGCGCGGAAGGCGGCGCAGCCTCGGCGGCGGCAGCGGCCGCAGGAGCGGCAGGAGCAGCAGCAGGAGCAGGCGGCGGCCGTCGGGGCAGCGCTGGAGTGAGCGGGGCGGCATGGTGTCCTGGCGGCGGCGGTGGCCGGGGCCCGGCCTGGCCGGGCTCTGGGGCTTGTGCTGCCTGGTGCTGGGCTGCTGGCGCGGCTCGCTGGCCTGCCCCGCGTCCTGCCGCTGCAGCTCCTGGCGGATCTGGTGCGCGGAGCCGGCGCCGGGCATCGTCTCCTTCCCCGTGCCGCAGCGGAGCGCCGAGGGCGACAATGTCACCGAGATGTGAGTACGGAGCGGCCGCCGCCCCCGCCGCGACGCAGCCTGCGGCGGCCGCGCCGGGGGGCGGCGGGCAGCGGAGCCCCGGGGGCAGCGGAGCCCCGGGGGCAGCGGGCAGCGGGACCGCAGCGCCGGGGGCGGCGGGCGGAGGAGAAGTTGCCTGCGCTGCGGTGCACTTGCTCAGCGGGCAGATGTGCAAGCTGGTAGCCTAAAAGCCCGGCGTGATTTAATTTGGGCTTGACTTCCCAGAGATACAATTTCGAGAGCATGTAGATGATAAGTCTTAATTGCCCGCGATGCGATTTCCTGGGGACGGGCAGGAGGATGAGACGGCGCGGCGGGGAGGTAGGCGCGGAGTTTGCTCGCAGGCCGGCGGGTACCGCGCGGAAATAGCCGCGGGCGGCGGGAGCGCGCAGCGGCTCCGCTCCGCCGCCTCTGCCGGGGACGTCCGCGCCACCCAAGCCTCAGCTCTGTGTCGGCAGCTAATTGGGAACGATTTTTTTTTCTCTTTCTCTCCCTCCGTTTTATTCCCGTAAACGGAGCGCTTTGGTGGGCGGCTTTCCCCCCCTTTTGCATCTCACCACTTTTGTATCTCTTTCTTTTAAAGAAAGAGGAAAATAAAGCGATGCAGTACATCCCTCCCGGTGGAAGGGAGAGTGAACCATGTCCCTTTCCCTCCCCTGGCCATCGGCCTGCAAGCCGGCTTTGCTCTCCATAAGGTGGCTGGAAGGAGCAAATACCGAGCCTGCAGGGGAATTAGCATTGCGCTGTCTCTCATCGACCGCTGGAGCATTAGGCATTCCTCATTAATAGTGAGGAAGGTGCAAGAAGTTGTATTTTGTCGTCCTACCCATGTGTCATCTCCATCCTTGTTTGCCTGCAGCCAATTTCGGCGAGGGAGTTCTGTAGCTTTTTGTGTCCAATCCTGCATCCTCTAACAGCTCTGTACTCTGTGGCAGCGACATATTCTTTCCTGGGAAGAGCTGCAAAGACTCTTGCTGAGCAAAAATTTCGGTTACTGGCTCTGTAAATGACAGATATGGGGAAAAAGCCCTCTAAAGCTGTTTTGTCCCTCTCCATCTTCCCCTGCCTCTACTGTTTCTGAATTGTTTCCCATGACATTTTTAATGTAAAAGATACCAGAATATTTTTTCTCCAAAATCTCTACAGATTTCTAAGTGTTTCCCTTCTCTTTCTTCCTCCTCTTCTTCAGTTTCCTTTAGAAACAGTGTAAAAATGCCGTGAAATTTGGTGTGACTTTATATTAATTCTAGCCTTTGGGCTACCTTTCTGCAGTTTGTTGTAGTCAGTTTGCTGCATTTCCCTGTGGATGTGTAATACGTGGGAAGAAGCTGGAGACATTCATTTCTACTACTCATATACGGCCTACCTTCAGTAGATTTTTATGACCTAAGAGAATGAAACAGTCTTTCTGAGTTGTTACAGCAGTTATCGTTTCAGATGTTTGTTTAATATTCTGTGGATTGCTTCATTAAAAAAAAATTGCTTCAAGCCATGCATCACTGCTCATTTTTATAGGCTTTGCTAGCCTTATTATCCAGTACTTTCAATTTGGAGGTAACTCAGCAATTTCCCCTTAGAATTTAAACTCCGTTTAAAAGGCCAGAAAAAAATGCATGCATAAATACGTATGCCAGCCATGATCAACTTAAAACATGTCTAGTCATTTTGCCTTGATGCTTTTGACTTTTATTCTTTCCTGTATTTTTTCAGCAGAGCTGTCTATCTTTACAGTTCTTGCTAGTTTTTACTGTATCATTCTGTGACACTGCATGTTGTTGTGTCTGGTGGTCTAAAAATAATTTTGAGTCATGGATTTCTCAGGAGATGCTATTGCACATATTTAAGACCGTCTTTTTTAACATACTTAAACATAAAGCATGAAGAGCCCTTCAATTAGTTTGTAGGCATAAATTAAAAATTGGCCTCCTGCAGCTGTCATGTTATTTCATTGTGAGAGGTCAGCCAATAATAAATATGTAAGGAAACTGCTCTAATATGGTAGCTACAGAATGTGAAAACACATTTTTTTTCAACACTGCACATCTTTATTTTAGGTAAGAAAGCAGTTCGAGAGGCTGCAGCACTGTGTTTTATTTAGGAAGCTTCAGGCCTGATTTTTCTTTTATGTGCTCTGTAGTTGCAGAAGCACAATTCCATTGATCTCTGGTGGAATTACTCTGAGTATAAATGAGAGTAAGAAGAGCATAAGACATTTAATTTCTAGTAATCTATTCCTGCATATTTCCTGAATGCCTTTTCAGACCAGCACTTTTTATTGCTTCTGCCCTGCTCTTGATTGGAGTGGATCCTGCAATCCTAGGCACAACTTCCAACGACTCCCTGGGAATTTGTCCAAGACTCACCTGGGAAGAAGACCATTTACACTAGGTGTTTTGCTGGTGGGATAACAGCACAGTTAGGGCAGGCTGGTGAGACCCATGGTGCTGCAAAGGGTTGGCTGTGGGCCAGGTGGATGGCGCTGAGCCGTTAGGGTGCAAGGGGAGGAGGACGGGCTGCAAGGGTTTTCCTCTGGCTCCAGTGGGATGGGAAAGACAGCTTGGCCCCAGAGCGTTGGCAGGAATAATGGTGCTGCTGTGCCAGGTGTCGGACCCTTTCAACTGCTTTTTGGTGCTGAGACACCTCAGCTTTTTTCCCACCCGTAGGTAAAAGACAGTTTTGAGCTTAACCCCAGCCCCCTCAGCTGGCCCAGCTGTTACTTTATTTACTGGAATTGGGTCCCCGTCCCGATGGGCTGAAATGAGCAGAAAGCCCTCCGGAGTGCTTTGCTGTGAGGCCCAGCTGCTTGGTGTGGGAGGGCACAGGAATATTTCTGCCTGGTGCTTTTCTTACTCATCATCCTCATTCCTTCCTTTCCTTGTTGTTTTTGCACATTTTTTTGTGTACTGATGAGTAAAAGGTATATTTTGGAAATCCTCAGTCTCTATTAAAATTGGATTTTTGTCCCCTTGCTTAGGGTACTGACATGGGCTGCACTTGGTCTAGAAAGCATATGCCTGTGCTAAGCGTGCGTATCGTAACAGAGCTTAATCATAATAACTGTTTTGTAGTACCGAGGTTATTAGAGAGAAGCTGAACTCCAAAATGAGGCCTCTCATGAAATCAGGAAATCAGCCACTGGAGAGCTGAAGCTCACATTAAGACTGGTGAAAACAAAATGAACGTATAGATACTGTTAAATCCATGCTCTGTAGGCACAACAGTGATATAAGCATTTCGTAGCAAGATCACTTGAGCAAAATCTTAATAGGATAGTAAATAAGCCACTTAAATTTTTGGGGGGATTTTTTCTGAAAGGACTGATAAAACAATTTTCTCACAAATGAAATGTACTGTTAGTACGTCTCAGTGTATGTGACTGTTCATAGACCTTGCTATTACAGTATCTTCTTGCAGTGCAAGTATGTTGGTGGCCTAGTTTAGCAGCTCTAATATCAAGTCATTAATATGTTGACTTATGATTATTCAGGTGAATGAGGTTTGAAATTAATTGACATGCTTCAGGAAGAACTGCTTGCCAGCAAAATAGTAGGTGACTTTTTAGCTCTTCCCTTTTCAAGTAGAGAGGTGATTGTGTATTGCGTACGTTTCAAAACCACAAAGTAAATTTCTAATGCAGTTATATAAAGCACTCTAGAATTTTTAATAAATAAGACAAGTAATTTATAGAGTAAATTATTTAACAAGTCATGTGAGCTTATGCTAAGAAAAAGGCATGTTTAAAATCATATGAAGCTCAGTGATATTAGTATTTCAGTCTCTTTCATTTTAGATTTCTAAACTCTGTTGTAGATTAAATATAATATAAAAGTATCTACAATGCTTTTCAATCCTCCTCCCCTTTCTCCTGAAAGCTACTCTTGGTGGTGCAGGATGGCATGACTTGGCTGGATTTAAAGGTTATTTCTAGTGATTTGGAATGATACAATAAAGTAGGAGACAGCAGGCTGCAAATTATTCAAGGGAGTTTCAATAGCTATGATACAATTTCCTTTTAGAAATCTATTTTTTTTTAATCTTCCTTTAAAGATCTTGGTAGTTGGCTAAGACACATTGAAAGTAAGCATTATGAAAATCAGTCTTGTAATTTCCAGGCTCCAAAAAAACCTCAAATACCGTTTGATGCACGATGGTTTCTTTTTGCTCCCAGGTAACCTCTTGCATCCCTTGCTGTAGTCCATGTCCTTGCAGTGCTGAGGACTGATGGAGCTTCCTGGGGGACCACGGAGGTGCTTCAGCAGGGCAGCAGCTTTCATGAGGTCCTCAGCCTGGAAACACCGCCTCTGATTTTTATCTCTTTATTCACCCAAGAATTTTAAGAGAAATTTCGGGTTCATACATGAAACTGAAGCCCATTTGTATGAATCTGAGGCTTTGGTCTCAACTATGTTATTTTTAAGGAGCTTCAACTCCCTTCCAAGCTAATGAGAAAACAGAAGGCCTAGGAGTCTAGCCTCTGATAACTTTAGGATGATATTTTCCAGATTTTTCAGATTCTGTTTTTTATTATTTTTATGCTGAAAGTGTAAGGGAGGAAGCTGCTTAACAAGAATAGATTTTAAACCATTGTCTAACAAAAATTTGAAAAATTAAATAATTGTTTTATATCTCCATTTTGAGTTAGGTTTTAAAGTAAAGGGTGGGAGCAGAGGGAAACCTTATTTGTTATGGACTGCAGTTCTCTCTCTCCGGTATTCATCATCTCTCAGTGCAGCAGTATCTAACAGTGTGTCAACAAAGATAGCTAGCAGAGTTTCTTTGCCCAAGCTGGATGAGTGTAGTAGATAATGAAGCAAAATAAATGTTGAAAGCAGAGCAAAGAACTTTAAAAACCTTTTCAGTACCTTACTGATGGTAGATATATATTTAACTTGCAGTGGTTGGAAAACCTCTCTTTGAAAACTGTTCTTTACTAAGTGAAGCACTGATTGTATTAATTTGTCATTTATGTGCATTTGGAATGGAGAGATAATTCAAAGAGGCTTGAAAGCAATATGTGTATACTGCCTGAGATATGGATACTGTTACTGAATGCCATTTACATTTGCTAAGATCTACTTACACAAATATATGAGTGCACATAGTTCCTACTGAAATCAAATATATTGGGGATGCACCTTAATTCCTTTTTGATTGTGAGCCTAAGTTTTCAAAATTGCATAAAGCAAGCCAAACTATCCTCCCTGCCCAGGCATATGTATATAGAGATGTTGTGTCTCATATAGCTACTCTTAACCACAGCATTGCAGAGTCATAATGCACTTATGGGAAAGGAGCTATGCTATGGAAATTTTATTGTGAATATGCATTTTCTTGGAAGGAAAATGACCTGCATTGAGTGATGATTATTGATAACAGTTATAGCTGAAGCTGTTAAATATATTTAATATCAGTTCAGCTACTCTTGGTTCTGACTTGTGTTGTCATCAATAGGATAAATTCTTCAAGATCAGATTTCAGGTCAGTATGCTTTGGTTCTAGGCAAGGCCTGAGAAGACAAGACTTTTTTACAGAACTAAGAGAAAGTAGAACAAGGCAAACACAAGGCCCGAGGCATTTGTAAAGGCAGTCTGAGATATCATAATCTCTGAATGGTGTGACTTGAACGAGCCTTTTGCTAAGCCTCCTGGTCCTGTTCCAGCAAAGTACTTAGAGATACCTTTTATTTTAAGGGGAAGCCGAGGCTCAGATTGTGGCCTTGTTAAAGTTGATGGCAAAACTTCAGTGGAATTAGCATTTTATCAATATAGAAAAGTTTAAAGGACATGTGCTACAGATGAAAAGAAGTTTGATCTCAAGCATTTTCCTGCTTTTTATAAGTTTGGAAGAGCAGGGATGTTCCTGAGGACTATGAGTCCATCGTTTAATTTGTATTTAGCCTGGAGCTTTTCTTGGACCCTAAACGTTTTCCTACTGTGTGAAAAGTAGGTGTGTTGAGGCAACAGGAAGTTGAGATTGAGTATTTTACAGGAGTTTTATGAAGTTTTAGATAATTTCCGTATTTAATTGAACCTGCACAGCAGTTCCATGTGTAAAGCAGTGACAGATGCAGTCACTATAGAAGCTCATAGTAGATTCATAGAGGGTATGTGGTTCAGGATATACATTTGTCTGATGTATAAATAAAAGAAGGACAGTGCATTAATTAAAGTTAGTCCTCTCATGAAATACAAGAGCAATGGTAACACTTCTGAGTTCCTTATGGAAGAATCTGTTAATAGGGCTCTAATTAAGGCTGGACAAGTTATTTATTTTTCTTGGTCTGGCAGTTAAGGCAAAAGAAATCTTTTGGTGTGAGATTTGAATGAAGTAATTTTTACTTTTTTATTTCTAGACCATATACAAATAATTAGGGCAATATTAAGCGGATATCCTGTGTAATGTGGATATCCCACATTATGCAGTCAGATGCTGTATTCCATATGATGAGCATTTAGGACGTGACTTCTCCCATACTTTTGCAACAACTGTCTGACTCGCTAAATGCCAGATAGCACAGTGAGCATGTGCAGATAAATCACATATATATACTGAGTGTGTCAGACATACCCAGAAGGGTATGCACAGAAGGACTTTTTTGCAGCCTGTGCTGTGAATGTCACATGCTGGACTTGCTAAGCATGGCCGGGACTGTCCCAGGCCACAGTGATTAAAATCTGGCGAGTCCTGCAAGCTGTGTTAGCTCAGCTAAGTACGCTCCTGCCCGCAATGGAGAGCCCGCTTCTTCCAGGGAGTGATTCAGAAGACCAAAATTAGATTTCCCTAGTGAATTACCTGATGGAGGCATTGTCCCCACTCTTGTTGCTGACGATGCGAGAAACCTCAGGGACTTTGTGTGTGGAGGTGAGTGGGAAAAGCAGGGACTCCTGCTAGCGAGCAGCATCATGCCAGGGAGCGAGATGTTCGTGTGGTCCCAAACAAAACATTTCGGCAGAGTATGTTGGGGGCCACTTTGCTTGAATCAGAGCATGGGTATGAACCAAGGTCTTACATGTCAGCATCTTAACTACTGTCCTGTATGGCGTACAGATGTGTTTGCCTTGATTCTTCCTGTCAGACTTGTCTCACTTGGCGTGGAGTATTTAAATATGCTTTTGGGTCAGAGAGCAGGACTGTCTGTTTAGCTAAGTGACTGTGATGCTTATTTGTGTAGTGAGACAACTGGGTCATGTTCCTGCTCCATTGGATGTACAATTGCAGCAAAAATGAGAACAGTGTGAACGGGTAAGGCTGAGAGTGACCACCACAGATTACTTCATAGGAGGGTACTTTTTGGGAAACTGGGATCACATTGCTTTAGGAAGAGGAAAAAATTGAACTGGCAGTCCTGGATAACAGTGGAACATTATTCCCAGCATTTCCCCCAAATTTTTCCAATTGCTCCAATTCTGCCACTAGACACAGACATATCTTTTTCTTTTTTCTTTTTTTTTTCTTTTTTTATGATGAACCGATGAACCTATGTACTGAATATGGGTCCAGTTCAGGGAGGTGAAATTACTTCTTTTGCACAGGAAGGTGAATAATCTATTGCTTATTCATTTCCTATTCTCCCTTCTAGTCTTGCCCCTTCCTAACTTTTAAAGACTGATTTTGGAATACAATATGCATGCAGTGATCCTCTCATTATAAATATATATATACTGAACTGTCCTACTAGCAGCAGTTATATTGACTCATATGTGACTACCTACATAGTGTACTTAAGCACACGCCGAAGTGTGTTCAAGTTTAGGGTGATAGCGATATAAACATCTTTTAGATACTGGAAATACTACATGCATTTATATATGTATACAAAAGTCAAACATTTCCAGGTCAGGTTCAAAAGATTTAATGAATGTTTTGAATTGGCACAAATCCACATGTGGCGTAGACACCAAAGCAGAATAATAAAAAGGTTACCTTGAAGTAGTTTTGCTTTTCACAATTGGGACCTGAAGTGGAAGGCTTAAGAGAAAGCAGCCGTATCTTGGTGGATACCTGGCTCCTCCTGAGAGCTGGGGGAAGCGCCGAGAGGTGTGTAACTCAAGAGAAATGCTGGAAGGTGTGCGTGAGTGTGAAGTAGTTGTGAAAACTGTAATGAAAAATGGGCTGGAGGATGACAAAAATTTCGCTCTGTTCATACGCAATAGCAGAGACAAGCTGTAAATATAAATGATGAAAACCATGAAACTAATGGGAGGTAAGGAGAAGATAATCTTTTGCAGAAATAATGAAAAAAAATTGAAGACCATTGTAGAAAAAAGATGACAGCTTGTGAAAGAGGTGTATGTGGGGTGAGAACATAGTTTGAAGACAAAATGGTAGAGAAAATGGTCAAAGAATTGGCCAAGTACAAGAACATGGAAAGTTGCAGGGCAGTGTGGATGGCGTGGCACTTGACATGTGCCTTAGAAACACTTTGGGTACTGACAAACGTGCAGAAAGTGTAATAACACATCACTATGCTAAAATACGCAGCACACATGAGAAACTGCTTGTAGTAGGTAAAGAATAGGATTCCTCAAGTGAAGAGGAAAGGCTGCTTTTTAGCAATAATAATGGAAGAAGCTATAAATTGAAAATATTGGCAAATTAAAATAAGTCGAATTGGCATGTACAGGACAGAGAATGGAATGGAAATAGGGAACTATACACAGCGTGTAAATGTGAAAGAGTAAAGATTGCCTCTGAAATGCTTTAACAGAGAGGCAATTGTACTGTGGTTGAAATGCTTCCTGAAAAATTTATCAGTTAAATATAATTGCTAAAATAGGTGTTGACATACAAAAGGTGATGACATGTTTTGAGCCGAAGGATGAGGTAAATATCAAGAGGATCAGTGTCACAGAAATTCGTAAAGATAATTTACAGCCCTTTTAGAATGTTTTAGTAACATAATGTGAAGAAGTATTTGTGTGTCTTCCATTAAAAGACACGATTTGGCTTGAAGAAGATGCAGATCTGTGGTCAGGGCTACACAAAGTGTTTCACATGCCTTGAGAAAGAGGCTAGAAAATGAATTGTGAACCATGGCAGCAGATGGTATCATTTGAAGAATAGAAAAACATCTACAAATTGGGTTCTCTATTTAATAATTGCAGAGAAAAAAAGAATGGAGATTATGACCATATGTAGACTCTCAAGACTTAAATAAAAACAGAAGAAAGAACATTTTTGCTGGCTTATGAAAAGGAGAATGTTGTTTGAGATGTCAGGAGTCAAATTATTCAGCAAATTTAATGCATTAACAGGATATAGATGGATTTTCCTGGATAGATGACTTCAAGCTTTGCAGTTTCACTCCATCATTTGTAAGCACTACCTTTTGAACTGTGTTTGGCTGGAGGTGTAGTGCATGCAGTGAATTAGCCAATGGAAAGTGTAGCAGGTATGGACATATGTCTGGATCCAGGGAATATCAGAAAAGCCGGAACAGAGTATTTGACATTCCAAGAACCAGTAATTTTAAACTGCATAAAGCCAAATGTTAATGTTAGACAGTGGAAATAATATACCTGGGAGGAAGACTGACCTCAGAAGGAATTTCTTCGGTTAAATCAAAAAGTAAGGGAATATTGAACGTGTCAAAACTTGAAGATAGGAAGAGGACTTAAAATGTTGAAAGGCATACTGAATTATGTCAGCGAGTGCTTATCTAACTCTGAAGGTTGCACAGGTCACTTAAGACATCCTTCCACAAAGTGCCTGCCTCAGCAGAGGTGCCAGGAAGAAAAGAATTCAAAGATTTTGACATCAGCCAAGATGCTTCAGAGTTTTTATCCACTGAAAGACCTAGAAAGATCAATCTAAAGGAGGGTTAGGTGCAAGCTAACTGCACTACTGTGGCACTAATGTTTTGCCAGTGTCATTTGCATCAAGGCCAGAGACAGCTACAGGAGAGGTCTGTGCAAGTGCTGAGACAGAGGAAGATTGTGTTACAAGTCTTTGAAAAATCACTGCACTAAGTGATTCTGTAGGAGAAAAAATTGTCACATATATTTTTGTTAACATCTATTTGTGCCTTCAAGTTGTCTTTTCTTCCTTGCAAGCCAAATTTCAAGGTAAAAGTGTTTGTTTACTCTTATGTCCACTCTCTGTCAGGGACTAATAGCTAGCCACATGCTCTGCTTTCCTTCTGTATATTTATTTAATATGTCCTTCTTTTAGTGGATATAGATTAGAAAAGAGTATGGGAATTTAAGTCTTTTCTTGCCAGTCTGCAGAGGTGATTTCATATGCAGTGCATGAAATGCATTTGTGGACAATTGAATTATAAGACCAGTGGTTAAGATACAACTTTAGAAATAAATGTTCTTGATAGATTTAATAATTCTGATTTGATTTGATAATTTTTTTGGATTGTTTTCAAGTAATATCAACAGTCCTGCCAACAGTCCTCTGGAGAAATCTTAAAAATTTGTATCTTGGTGAAGTGTCAAACTTACGGACTTCATGAAGCTCGGGGGAGAGAACAGGTCTCTGAATGGAGATTGTAATGTAGGAAACAGGTAAATAAGCTTTGTCTTTGTTTTGAGAAAAGTGCTTCTAAAGGTGAAATTTACCAGAGGCATGAATCCCAAATCCGGAGAGCTGTGTGAAATATCGTGAGTGTTAGCTTGATTTGGTAGCCCGCTATTTGAAAAAAAAAAACAAAATAAATACCTTGAAGCCAAAGCAGAAACAAAGTAAGCCCTGGGGCACATTATGTTTCATTTTCCCTGCCTCTAAATATAGTAACTCTTTTCTTAAACTCTGCACTGCAGTCATATTCATTTATTTTTACTTTTGCTTTAATGTTTGCATGCTGAAAAGAGTGAACTAAGGTTGGCTGGCAGACCATGGACTTTCCATTTTCTAGGGAGTTGCAGTCTTTAGCAAGAGTGTGGATCTGCTCTTGCTGTGCCAAAGCAAGCTTGGGATTGCCACGAAATTCCAGTGTTCTGCTACATTAAGGTGGTGGGTTGGTGCTGTTGGTTTAGGATATCAGCTTTGGAGAAGCAATTCCCAATGGCAGTTGCATATTACTAATTGGATACTGCTAACTGGATAGTCATAGTATCTTGGCACGGAGCAGAATGTCTGAGTCCTGCTGTCTACTGGCAGTTGAAATGGCAACAGATCATGATTAGGGAATACTTTTAACTATCTCTAGTGTGTGACCTTGTCCATGAGATACTTAGTTCCAGATAGCTCCGAACAGTGCGTTATCTCAGTGTGGGATATGTGTAGTGAAGAATATATTCAAAAAATGTGTGTGTCTGTGGCTGCAAAGAAACATCCCCGCGTTTAATTCTGTCTGCCCTAGAGCTGCTCTACTGGCACATGGAAAGATACCTCCTGTAACCCTATATGACTCATGATTAAATCCCCTAAATGGGAGGCAAAAACCCTAAAGAATGCCTGTGATAGTGGCAATCAGTTTTACATTGTTTATGAAGGACAAAATGATTCGCAGTTAAAAAAAAAAAAAAAAGGACTTGCCGTGACTTTGTCAGGAGATGCTGGGCAGCCAATAAGTCAGGCACCTTCTTATACAATTGCTCAGTTCTGGGTAGGTCCACAGTGGACTTACTGGAGACTCTGGCTCTTTTCTGAGCTATGGGTATTCTTCTAGTGGTAGAAGTTTTGTTTCTTGAGATTGGCCTTGTGAAATCTGGTACTGGTGATGCTAGATGAAGACAGTAAAATAAAATAAAACAAATTGGAATAGGACTGAGCCTGTGTATCTATCCTCTCTCTTTCTTTCTCTCTCTCTCTAAAGAACTAGCCTGTATATAAAGAACTTGCTGCTAGTGTAGATATATTATGCTCATTAGCCTGCTGTTGGATATTTTACAGATACTCTGTCTTAGGGGGAACTTGGTCCTATATATATAAAGATGTCTTGCTTAAGTGAAGGTTACATCATTGATCCCCTCATCTGCCTGGAACCTGGCATTCCTGATATGCAATGTTGTGTAGCTCTGTGCTTCACTTTCAAACTATGTGAGTTCACATCCCTTGAGCTTTATTTTAAGCTTGGTTTCGGTGGGACTGCAAATGAAACCTGTTTGAGTCTGCCAACTTTCATCAAGTACTGTGTCAAGCCTACAGGTTTTGCATGATTTTGATGCATAACCATAAATCAGCCCAGGTGTGCTGAAAATTTCCATACCTTTTGATGAACTTGGACTGACATTTCAGTTTGTTAGAAAATACAGCACAAGGGAACTTTGCAGTTTTTAAACGGTGAATGTTAATGTTACATTCAGCTCTCACAGTAGTGTAGACTAAGGACATACATGACCTGTCATTAAATGGTAATTCATGTACTGACAGTTCAGTGTCTGGAGTGTGCTGCCTTTTCCCCTAAAGACCTGGTGAAAAAATAACTCTGAGTAAAATGTTTTCCCAAAGTTAAGAAACATTTCACCAGAGAATGTTTATTAATTTTCAAAACTTTTTCCTAAGATGCATGAACCAGGGCTAAACATATAATTGATTTTTTTTTGAGTGTTAAGAGAATATTTTTCCTATAAAGGGAGTTTTCTGGCAACAGAAATACTTCTGGAGCTGCATTACAGTGTTATGTGCTTGCATCTATGTTGTTAAGACTAGTGTGTGGCTGGTTTCGCAGCATGTCCCAGCTCCAAATGGAGTAGTATTTCTTAATGTACATTAATCTAGAGAAAACAGAGTAAATCAAATAAGCTGGGGAGACCTATTTATGCTGACCAAATGTTTTCATTTCAAGAAAAAGAATATGGACATGCCAGATTTGAAAGTCAGAGTGAAATCTTTTTTTGAGCTATTTGAGCACTGTTTTAAAGTGCAGAACCTGCTTTCTCCTCATGTGCTCATAATTCAGCAGTTGTTTCTGACTTAATCCAGTCCCTTACATGTGTAATGAGCAGAAGTATAAACCACCCTGTTAAAAAGAAGTTATTTGGAAAAGTTAAGTCTTTTACCAAAGCATTTTAAAATACTCTTTCCAGAATGTTACAGAAGTGGTAAAATACGAGTATGTGGCATTATTTAATAGTTAAATTGTTGAAGTGTGCTGAGATGTGTGTGTTATTGTAGGTTGCAATAATTAGTAGTTAGGTGTATGGTTTTGAATGCCTTTATCAGAATTAATCAGTAATTTACAATGGGGAGATGAAATTAGTGATCTGAAACCAAATACTGTTTACTAATGACTCACTGAAGGAGAAACAGAATGCTATAGTGCAATCAAGTGAATAGTTTTGTAGATGGGTGGGGGCTTGATTCGGAGGCAGCAACTGGCATCTGTGAGATGATATGTGTGATCAGGTTGGATATTATCTTGCTAGATTTTGGTGGTGTTACACTTTGATGTGGTGTGTGGTGCGACCTTCCAGGCTCCTCAGGTGACTTCAGCCAGCCATGAGTCAGGATGTTTTCTTCTTTGCTACAATAAAAAGCGTTCAATTAAAGAACAGGGTTGGTATTCTTAAGGGCAGGCAGACAAATTACATTTCTCAACATCGCCCACTGCAAGTTGGAGCTTTTAGAGTATTAATGTTTGATGATAAATAACATCAAGGTAGAGTAGTTTTGAGGAAGGTAAAAATAGTCTGCAGTTAGAGAAGAGGTTTTATTTGAAACCTCCCTCTGAATTAAACAGCAGAACAACTTCATCCTAAAGTGTACAGCAGTAGTCGTCGCACTTCTCTGTTTCTCACTGCTATGCAATAGTTGCAAAAACTTAACCTTAAAAAGACCTGGTAAGCAAATAAGGATGCATAAGAGGACCCACTTGTGGTAGATTATGTATGTCCACTCTTTCTGTGGGAATTTCCCACTGTATGAAATTTGCTTTACTGTCCAGCCCTGTACAAAAGGGGTAGTGTACAAACATTATGCATAATAGTTACTATTTTAAGTTGATTGTAGTTGCACTTAGCCAGAATTTCTTCGGGGTCCCTACAGCTATGGGAAGTTCATGGTTTCTTTGGGTTCCTATAGGGTCATAAATCATTCCACAAAAAGAGCCTAGCACCAGCATGGAATAAAAACTCCTCCTTTTTAAGGGTGCAGTAAGAGAAAGGCAGGTTAGAAAAGATTGTGAATTTATGTTGCGTCTTCATCCCAAATTTTGTCCCTTTGTCTTATTCTCTAATGAATCAACAGCACTGACTGCTGTGGGCTGTGTTTGTACTCAGTCTAGTGTAAATTGTGGTAGCTTTGTTGACTTTGGTAGATCCAATCTGATGTACGCTGGTGAGGTTTACCAGAATGTAAATGTACAGAAGGTAAATACATTTTTATGTTTCTACACGGCACTATAAGTTATGTAGCTTCTGGTAATGGGAGATTGTTGTTAAATGCTTCTATTATTAAAATTGCAATGTCAGATATGGATGTGTCATAAATGTGTTTCATTAAGTGATGGGGCTGGATTATGGTAGTGCATGACAGCTCTGTTGATGACTTTTAACCTTCAGCTAGTACAAATCAGTTGCTCAGATTCTTCCCCTCTTCTGCTTTTATGATTACCTTCTTCCTCTCTGTTCCTCTGTCCATTTCCTTGGTTCCTATTCTTCTGCATTTTCCACTCTCTTTTTGGTCTCACCAAGGTGTTCTTTGGTTGAACACTGAGGAAAGAGCAAGGAAGATATCTTTGATACTTCTTGCATAACTTTATTTCAGCATGATAGGGTCCAAGTGGTAGTTAAGGTGAAACTTAATTCTTCAGGATAGAGTCAAAGGCAGTAAGGTTATCTACCTGCAGAGCTCTCAAATGGAAGGGTTGAGAGTCTTTTAACAGACTACTTCATAGTTTTTTCTTGGCAAAATAAATAAATAAACCAATGAACAACAACAACAAAAAGGATTAATAAGCCCCAAGGGATTGAATCACACTGATTAAAAAAACCCAAGGCAGGGTAGAAATTCTGTAGGAAATTGTTACCCTATAATGGGTACACCATGCTAATGTTATCCTAAGAAGCCTTGAAGAACAGTCACTGTCATATAATGCTGTGATAATGTGTTTTGTCTAATGTCACATGTTATCTTTTTACTCTGCCATTCTTTCTCTCAAGGGACAATGAGTCTCATTAGGAGAAACTTTCTGCTTTTCCTGGCACTTGGCAGGACCGTACCCCAAGTCAGCTTTGCAGCTTGGAGGGGAGCCCAGCCCAATTCATGGGATTCTCAAGCTTCTCTTGGGCTGTAGGCACACAAAGGAGTTCTCTAAACATCCATTTAAGTAGATTTGTTGCCTTTGGAAAAGTGATACACCTTCTTCCTCTCTAATTCATCAGAGTTCCATTTAAATACATGAAACACTTAAAATGAAAACGAGTTTTATTCTAGTGAAACAGAGACTTCTTCTGTTTAGGGAAACTTACTGCGCTGTGACTTTGATTCATTCTGAGTTTTTATAAAAATACAGGTGAATCTCAGTTTAAGTTTTATCTGTGACTGGATTACTGTTTTGAAATGCGTGGACTCTTTGGCAAGCTGATTTCTGACATCAGGCTTACCTTTTTGCTCAGAAAGTCAGTCAATTGCTGTTTCCTCTGATTCTTCCTTCCTAGAGAGCATGCTTTGTACTGTGAAACTTTTTACTGGCTGCAGAAGAGATAACAGGTTCTCTAGCATCCCAGGTTGTATTATCTGTACAACCTTCTAATTTCTGATCTGAGGGATGTCTTTGGTCATTCATAGATCTTGCATGACAATAATACAGACAACTAGCTAGCATTCCTGCATCTTCTCAATGTTTAGCCTATGGCAGGTGTTCATGGTGTGTAAGAGGACTCATAGTCTCTATTTCCATTTGTGTATGTAATATAATGAAGTGTAGCATCCCTTTCTTCCCTTCTCCTATTGCTTCAAAAAAAATCTGCATCTACTTTGCAACAGGGAAAAAATCAGCCTAATGAGAGATTAAATTAAGAACATGAGGGATAATAGGCCAGAGCAGCCCCCCAAACTCAGCTGTTCTTCCTCCAGCCCCATCCTGAAAAGTTCCATTTAAATGATGGAGGGGGACTTGAAGGGGTAGTTTTGCTCTGCAAATGCTCTAGCTAGGTTTCAGTGTTCATAGTAGTAGGTCAGCTGCCACTGTGAGCTTTCAGACTTTACTGCTGATCACTGAACAGTCAATGCATGGAAGCAGCACTTTCATACGTTGTTTTCTGTCTTGTATTTTCAACAGCTACATTGCGAACCAACGGAAATTAGAAAGTATCAATGACAATGAAGTTGGATTTTATGTTGGACTTAAAAATCTGTGAGTATATGGGATAATTATTTTGTAGTATTAATATTCCTTTGTTCTCTTGCAGAAGCAGATAAAGACTTCGTCAGAGAGTAGGCCTAGCTGTGTGTGTTATAGAAGATAGCTGAGAGACTTGCAGTTCAGTTTAGTTGAGACTTCATATGCATTCTTATTTTAATCATTATTATTATTATAATTCCATTATATTTTAAATGAGCAATGCTAACAGCTTTACGTATTTTCACAGGACTGTGGTGGATTCAGGTTTACGGTTTGTGTCTCGTCAGGCATTTGTGAAAAATGTCAACCTACAATACATGTGAGTAAACATTGTTTCTGTCTTTTAAGTGAAAACTGCCCAAACCTTGTTAAATCCCTTCTCTGTCTTCCTGTTTTCTTAATATAATGTGTTTTAACAATGCAGACTTGGAATGGCCTCTTGTCGTTAGTGGGCTTGAAATAAGACGTGTGAGAGAATATGGCAGATCATAAGAACATAATGTGAGATGGCAAGGACATAATGTGAGATGAAGGACAGCTCTAACAGTGGTCTGTGTCTGTTTCTCCTTTCGTAAGGAGTATATCTTCTAACTGAGTCAGTTGGTGCTGAGACTATGATGTCCATACTTGTGCATCACATGCACTGACATGAGTTTGATGTTGCACTAGCTGTAGCCTGGCTCAATGGACTGAGCAAGTTTTAGTAGCTAGAGTGCATGTCTGGAGCACATCTTCTAGTGATGTTTCAGCAGTCTATATGCCCTGAGATTGTGCTGCAGTGAGGTCTTGTAAGTGAGGATAATTATCAGATTTGCCTCGGAAGCTCACTCCCGATCTGAATTAAAGTGCTATCATAGATGCACCCAATAGCAAAGTGTAAGAATGAGGTAACTTTCCTACCCACCTACAATTTGTAGTTCATGAACTTCAGGAGACAGAATTGTTGTGTGTGCAGCTTCTTGACTATGTTTTTCTAGATTGATTGCACTTAAGATTTAATAAAAGTTGAATGGACCAGAGTTCTTCATAAAAGTAGAGAAAAATGATCAGCTGAGTATCCCTGAAGGACTGGAGTGGCTTTCAGTGGGACAGACACTCTTGATGGTAACATGGAAAATTGTTGTTCCAGTTCTACAAATTGCTCAGATCATATGTGAGGCTTAACTCCTCACAGGCACCCTATTTTAGCCAAGTTTTCAACCATCTTTATTAGATATGTTTAGCACTCACTTAACCCATTGCTTTTGTTAAAGTCCTAGTGAGATCAAGGAGACGTAAGCCCAAGCCTCGGGCTTTATAAAATGCGTAAATGCTTTATTGTAATATGGAAGCATTGCTGAATTGGGCTTCAGGCTGATTACTTTGTTAATAAAATGGAATCCCTTTCTGCACATGTTTTCCAAGGAATAGAAATTAATTTATGTGAAGAAGTGAACATGAATATTTGAATTTGCCTACATGGTAATTGCTGTCCTTAATATGGAGCAAACACTGGAGGAGTATGAACCAGATCTTGCCAACCTTTGAGGGTTACATATTACTTCATACAGTCATTAATAAAGTAAATTGCTTATACTATAATCAATTGGAGAATATGGGAAGTATCTTCTAGAGCGTGTTTGTGTGTCTGTCTATGTGACAACTGGTCATTGAATTATGATGATACAAAGGAAATTCCATCAAGACAAGTGCATACGCACTCCCTATGGAAATGCGCAGTGAAAAAATATTGGCTATGTGGCACAACTGCAGAGAAAGATTTAGTAACTATAGTGGGAGAGAATCTCAGCGTGATGCAGCAGAACAAAGCAAATTCAGTCTGGGATCAAGAGGAATTTTATGTTACAGTTCCATTACCTTAACTACTGGGAAGGCATCTATTGGAACACTGTGTACAGATTAGGACACTGAATCTACCCATGTAGAAAGATCTAACATAGAAGAGCAGCAGAACTATAGGGAGTTTGTAAAGAAGAAGGCTGAGTTACTTCAGTCTAATAAAGAGAAGACTGAGACTGTAAAGGAATATGCGTCTGCAGATTTTTAAAGGGAGACCAATTATGAAGAGGAGAACCGGTTTTCTTCATGACCCAAAGACAGAATGAGAAATAATCAGTTAAACTTTCATCAAGGAAGATAGATACTTGGAACACCTTACTAGCTGTATGGACAGGCAGACACTCCAAAAAGTAATCTGAGAGAGTTGGTGGGATTTTCTTCATAAGTGTTTTTGCCCAGTTTCTTAAGGAAATGAGGCTTGTGCTTATCCAAAGTCTGTCCCCAATGGTTGTTTCTGACAAAAACTGAGGTAGATGAAGAGATTTTGTAAAAATTGGCAATTCAGCAGAACAGAGAGACCCTATAAATGTTTCCACTTAGAGGGAAAATACCATTGTGAGCTTATGTCCTTTGGGCACTGGAGAATCTGTGTGGACATGATGTCTTTAAACTACCTCAGCCATGAGAAAGGTTTCTGTTATAGCTCACAGTCAAACGTGGAGCACACATCTGTTGGTAAGCAGGCTTTATTAGTTCCTGAGTTTGTGAAACTACCCATTAGAAACAAATTGGGCTGATTGACCACTGCCAGCTTGATGTATATGCAATCCTGACTCAGAAGAGGAGACTATCAGAGGGATCTGGTACTACGTTTTTTTTTTATGGGGAATTAGTAGTGTCAGCAGATGCAGGATAAGATGAGATGAGATTGAAAATAAAAAGCATCAGTAGCCGCCTGGTCTATGTACATGTGACAAAGCAGTTAGCATAGAGACATTTTTTGCCTTGGCTGATCTGTTATCCCTGAAAAAAATGTGTTTGTTTGTTTTCTCTGGAAAATCTTGATGCATACTAAAATGTTTCTGAAAACCCCGGTGAATCAGTGCTTGTTGTCGTCAGCAATAAAACTCCTGTTGACTGCATTGGGAATGAAATGCAGCCCCTGTTGCGGTTGGGACAGAGAAAACTATTAAAAGTTGAAATAATTTCGTTTTGCCCCAGTGACCTCTGAGTACAGGTTTTTGAGACCTGTGCTTTGAGAAGTCTTATATTTTATTTTAAAGCAACAGTTTGTCATTGTTTCAAAAAGAAAATGTAAACTCCACTTCTCTGAAGACTGATGCAGCTCTATGAGCTTTTATTTTACTAGTGATACTATTGCAGTTTTCTCACATGAAAAGTCTTTTAAATGTGGTTAAGAAGCTTTATTATAGGAATATAGCATTTATTATCTGAATTATAAAAGAATATGAGATTATAAGGTATTTATTAACACACAATTCCTTTAGCCTTTTCTTTGTCATTACTTTATTTTCTTCACCAAATTTCTGTAGCCCAAGTGTGTTTTGAGTTGATGTATGATGACAAGAGTTGAGAAATAATATAAGCAACAGAAAGAGAAATGCCCTGATAGGTATCACTTAAATGTAATTAATAGCCTTGCTCATCTAATTCTGGTATTCTCATTGACCTTTGACTCAAATTAGTCAACAGTCACGTTTAACAAGCTATTAAACAGTCCTAGTTTAGTACTGTTATAATTTATAAGCTCGTCTACTGCTAACAATAATTTTAACAGGTCTGCTTAATACACATGTGTGGTATTCTGTCAATACATTTAAACACAGAAATAAATTTCACAGCAAGTGTGTATTTCCCAAAACATTAAAAAATAGCCATTGTCATGTGTCAGGCCGTATATAAATGCGTTGCTGAATCATGGAGTTGAATACATTGTGTACTTACAGCTCTGAATGTTAGAATGTGTTTGTATCTCCTGGGCTAATCACATTTAAAAGCAGCCAAATTTAACCATTTGAGACCCAGATTTTTCCCTCGCGTGCGTACAGGCAGCACAGGGCTAGCTCCAGCTGTAGGCTGTGATGTTGCAATGTGAATGTGAATGCTTAGGTGGCTTCTCTGGCCACGCTTGCACTCCTCACGTTGCCACAGCTATGCTCTTAGTGATGCTAGCTTGAAGTGGGCTTGATACTCATGTGTAGAATACAGTCCTACTTTTGACTGCATTCTGGTCCTATCTTTTGGTATAGTACTGGAGCCAGACTCTGTACTCCAGACATTTTAAAAAGGCTTTGGAGCCCCACATAGATGTTCTTTGGGCTCCTCACCACAATCTGTGTGTGTGTATGTGTGTGTGTGTGTGTATAATAGAATCACGGAGCTGATTTATATTCTTTTTCCATGCAAGTGTAAGTGTGGTCCTTACCTACTCCTTACTAAGCCTGTTAGTGCTTTTTTCCACTTAACACGGATTAAAGAGAGCAAAGCAGGCATCTCTATAATCAATACAAAGTGCTCAGCTTATGAAAAATATATATAAGAGTAAATTTACTGACAAAATACAGTTTGAGATGATGAATCTATGACAATGGTCTGAAAAATTTCAGTTGAATTACTTGTCAACTTGAAAAACCTTAAGGCTGTGAACTACAAGGAAGAAAAGGCTACAGTCCTAAAGTAGTAAATACATCAACCCATGACCAAGAATAGAGGCAAAGAATATTTTTTGTTATTTTTTTACTGCTTTTTACTTCCTTTGTCTAGCACGTGTCCGACACAACCGGTAAAAGTCTGAAAACACAATTAAACCTATGGAGTTACTTTTGTTTTTCAAAACCAGATTTAAAAGTAAAATAATATTTCTTTATTCTTTTTATAGTTTCACTTAAATTAATAGTCCCTGTTCTTCACTGGCTCATATAGTCATTTATACCTGCATGAAGTGTTCAGAAAATACCATACCCACTGACTTTTGGGGCAGTTAAGTCCGATTGTGTATAAATTAAACAAGTGAAGGCTATTTTTATACCTAGGGGATTGCAATAATTCTCCAAAAGGAATGAGTGGTCTGAGGCTAAATGACAAGAAGATATAGTTATGGCAACACCTAACTGTTTCACAGTCTACGGTCCAGTAAGGTTAGTAGCTCTGATTTAAGCAGCTCCCCTCCTCAGGGATTGTGGGATGAGTTAGATGACCACGAATAAGCTGAGCAGGGAAACATAACCAGCTACATAGAAATTCCTGAGAAAAATGGGACTTCAGACCTGCCCATTGGATAGACAGGTTACCAACAGCAAACCCTCTCTCAGAGTGAATCTTTTCTTAAGAAAAAGAGAAATATCATCTTCTCATGGGATGGCTGGGGTCTTGCTTGAGGTGTTTGAGGCCCATTTTCTGATCTGTATTTGAATATTGCATCATTTAGAAACTGGGATGAGATGTTTCAAAGCTGCTGGATTTGACCTGGTCTAGAATCAGAGCTTGATTCTGGGCCTTCTCTGTTAGGGTGGCCAAGAGCATAACACTAAATGAAAAAGCTTTGGCTGGGCAGATCCTTCTGAATAAACCATTGTCTGAAGGTTAGGAGTCCTCCAGGTATGGAAGAGGAGGTCCTCTGTTGTGTGGACATCAAGCACCAAGTCTTGTCCTCTTTTGACTGGGAATATGCTTCCTTCCACTAAATCAGTGAGTGGTAGGGGCACCTAGCTGCAAGAAAGGCCCACTGTAGGTCTGATTGTCTTTGGGGCCAGCTGGGATTTTGTCACTGTGAAGGGAAGAGAAGCAGGTACCTGCCTTGTTTGGGATTACCACAGAGGCATGCATGTGAGGCTCAGCAGCTGCAGAATTTTTTCTGCATGACTAGTGAGAATTTCCTGAGGAGGGGTGAGATTTCATATCTTAGTGTTGCCTGGCTGCTGGAAAAAAGAACCCAGCTCCATATGAATGTTTAAATTCTTTCTTTCAACCTCCTAGCCTATGGGGAAAAGATTATAGGTACTTAATATACTGTTTTTTAACTTAGTCACAACTTCTGTCCTACATGCAAGTTTTGATATATCTAATCAGAGTCCACATGAGATGTTTCTACCTGTGTCTACCATAGGGCAGCTCAGCTGACCTGACAAATGAAACAGTAGTTTGCACATTTTGTTCTCACACATTAGGATCAGTCAGCTTGCAAACTTCAGGCCTTTGTTTGCTAGAAGGAATCAACAAAGAACTATAGTAAATAAAAATCTCATAAAATTCCATTTTGAATGTTTATAAATGATCCTACTTGTGTCCTTGTAATTTCTCTGAAAATTATCTTGTACTCAGAGATCAAGGGCTGAAAGTTTGGAGAGTAAACACTGTGTTCTTTAATCAGGAGATTAAAAAAAAGATTTAATCTTTTGTGTAAATGCAATGTAACTTTAACTATGGAGCCCCTATGGTACCTCTATAATACCATGTAAAACTCATGGTATTTTGGCTCACATTGTTGATTTGCACTGTGTAACTGGCAGTTTTACAGTTTGCTACTCTTGCTATCTTTAATTTATGGACTGATAAGACTATAGAAGAACAGCATTAGCTTGATTTGGGGTGGAGAAAAATATTTTGTAAGCCTGGGAGGGGATGCCTTTCTGGTTCAGATGAGCATTTTTTTGCTCTGCATAATGGGGGAGGACCTTTCACTTAATTACCACTGGAAATCGTTAGTGCTTAATTGATATAAAAAAGCCCAATACAGGCATTTTACAGTTTTCCTTTTGATCTTTCATGTGGGTGCGTATTGCACATGCAGTTTGAAAAGAATAACTAAAAGGCTGTGATGTGGATATGTACTAGCATGTGAGAAGGACTTACGTGAGTACAGAGTTTGGTGCAGCATCAAAGGAAGGGATACACCCATTTCACTTATGAATAAATTGAGCATGTAATTAACACCTGGACTTTATAGAATACTTTTGAAGTACAATTAAATCTGCTGCTTTCCTGCAATGAACACAAGTGCTAAAAGTGAAAATATTGATCCATGCTGAGCTTGATTTTGAAGAATGTACGTGCTGGATTCAAATCCTTGATAGCCTTCAAACAGTAAAAAGAGACTCTTCCATACCACTGAAGTGAAAGCTTTTTAAAGTTGGTTTGGGTTTTTTGTTTCTCTAAAAAAAGACACCAACTGCATTTTGAGTGTAAGAAGAAGCAATCCTAATTAATAAAATTTATCTGTTTCCCCTTAGCAACTTATCCAGAAACAAGCTCTCAAGTTTGTCCAAGAAGCCTTTTCGCCATCTGGGTTTGTCTGATCTGTAAGTTACCATTTCTTAAAATAATGTTTATTTGTGGCCTGAAATGGAAGAACAAGACTATGAGTTTGTTCTGTTGAAGTTAGATGTCCATCAAAGATTAGGAATGAAATTCTGATCCAAAGAAGGCAGCAAAGATTTTGTCGAGGACCTAAGTACACAGAGATTTTCATTCCAGGCCTTCAGGAAAGATCAAATATATTTTAACACAAATTTATAGGTCGAAGTATCTAGCTACTTCCCTCCAGCTTTAAAATATGTTTTTATAACATTATTTCACATAAAACTACTGATGTTTATATTAAATATTTGAGTTAGTAAAAATACAGCCATCTACAGATCTTCACATCAAGTCTTTGTCTCGTATTCTTATATTGGCTTCATAACTGCTATGCTTGTGGTAGCCTGTGGAATAATATTTTTGTTTTCTCAAATTCTTTGAGTTGCTTTCTGCTGTATATAATCATTTGGTAATGAAGCATATGTAAACAAACACTTATTGAGTGTTTCAATATTGCATTTTTATTCTATGCTCTTTCAAACATAATTTATTTATTGGTATACATTCCAGAGTTATGTAATCTGGGGGTAAAAACAAGGGAGAAGAGGATGTAGCATGTCTGTGTAGCAGATACTGTTGTATTTATTTGGAGGATGCATAGAAAAGGTAGAGTATGTGAATGACTTGCCAGTGAAGGGGGTATTGGCACAAATAATAATGAAGGCAGACATTGTATTTTGCATAAGATTCTGAATATTAGTCCTTTACCCTGACTTCTCTTAGAAGAATTTTTAAGGCCTGGAGCAGTGTTTGTGTGGTAAAAATGTAGGAGAAGTTGTCTTCTTGTGCCGTCTTTACTAATAGGGAGAGCCCAGAGGAGCTTCAAGATGGGGGCAGAGGAAGGCTGCATTCCCGGAGCGCAGAGCAGGATCGGGGCAGCCCAGGAGGGCACCTTGCAGTCCCAGACTGCTGCTGCATGTTCTTCCTTTAGCGTGTGAGAAATGAAGTGAACATGTCATGGAGCTGCAGAAAGGGGCTTTAGATATATATTGTTGATAATTAAGTTGGTATAATCACTTTCTTTACAGCCAGGGGAACATTGTTCACTGGAATTTTGTTTCCTAACTTGACAATCACTGCACACGGATGGAAAGGCTAGCTAGGGTCAGAGCATTCCTATTGCTGTAGACCTGCATAGGTCTGTGGCTTCTGAAGTACCAGCTTCTTCATATTTGTAATGTAATACTTAGTCTGTGCCAAAAAGCTAGTGTGTACTTGGCAGTAACTTCTATGTTAGCATCTCAAAAAAAAAAAAAAAAAAAAAGGATTATAGGACTTAGACTAGAGCACAGTGTGAATTCTTTGGGTTTTTCCTAAAGCTTCAAAGCAGCTAATGGGGAAATGAAGTCATCTTAGCCCCCCTGGGCTGCAGACATGTAAGAGTGGATATGCTCTAGCTTAAGAGGTATGTTAAAAAGGAAGTGATTGCAATTTTAAAAGCATTTCTTCTCTTAGTTGTGTTGTTGCTTGCTTGGAATTAGTCTGCTGCCTTTAACAGATTTATTCCAAAGTGCAGGTCTTGAACCTCTCCATCTCTGGGTAGCAGTTTCTTTTAGGTTGTGGTTGAAGTGGGTGCTTATAAAAATTTGAAGGAGAATGTGCAAGTCAAATTTGCACATATGTGTTCACTGAGATGATATATGGTGTAAGAAATTATCAGTCTTTCAGAAGAATTTGGTTTGTTCCTGGCCAGAAAGAAAGACAGAAAGAAGGATTTGGGACAGAGAACGACAGAATCAAGCATTGTACGTATTTTACAGAAATCATAGGAATGAATTTTGACGGAGTAGGGAAATTGTGCTTATTGATTGAGCATCTGGCTGATGCAAAGTAGGAGAGAGTATGTTTGTGTTGTTAATACAACAGGCATTCAGTGTCATGGGAGTAGAAGCGGAAGAAGTGGATAGTGGGAGTGACCCAGACATGGGAAAAGGGACCTTACGAGGATTAAACCAATTAGCATTTGAGGCGTAGAGGCAATGTGTTACAGGGGCCAAGCTGAGAAGGAGATAGGATACAAAATTGAGATGGGATATTGTGGGTTTGGGAAAGAGCGGGAGAGTAGGGATAAAGTTAGGCAAACAAACGTCTCAATAAAGTGAAATAAGAAAAGTGGGAAGTGGGAGAAAGAAAGTTGAGGGGAAAGGTGGAGCCTGAAGGGTGGAAAAGTAGGGATAAAGCCAGTGTCAGTGACAATAAAACTATTATTTTCTTGATAAGTGGTAATATGCAGATGGAAAATCAGGAAAAGAAAGGAAGGGAGAATATAGAAGATGAAATCCGAGAGGAGAATGAAGCCATAAATAGCTTCTGAGGAGCTTACTGTAAATCAAGTAAGTGTTCAGTTGGCAGCTCACTTTAAATCAAAATGTAAATGAATGAGAAGTTCAGGATAGGGTGAGGTAGGAGGTGTTCTCTGCATACAGTAGAGAAGGAGTTACCACTTCGAAAGGCATCCTTTTTCAGAACCAAGTGTAGGTACAGTTGTAAAATTATGGCAAACAAGATAAAATAACATATAATTTCCTTCTACTAAGTCAGATTCTTGCTTTCATGAAAGTGTGTGCGGAGAGCTATCATGACTGTATCCAGCATCCCGTCTACGATGTGCCTGGCTCCTGGTGGGTTTGATACAAATTAAAACTGTGGAAGGAAAAAGGATTGCTCAGCCACTTGCCAAATGAGATTTCTCTGTTAAAGAGAAGTTACATAATACAACAGAAACTGGAAAGTAAAACTTGCTGTTTGGAAAATGCATTTGTTGTAGCTTTTGATCCACCAGATCCTGATGTTCATATTCTCTTACACAAGCAGTTCTTTTCTATGCAGTAGTGGTGTGACAGTCCAGCAGATGACTTCCGTGAATATAAATTACTCCTTAAGAGAGCTGTGTGAATGATTGCTGCACCTTTGTACTCTCAAAGAATTAGGGAGCTTTTGGGGCAGCAGATTACATCTCTGAGAAGCTGAATTTTCCCCAATTATTTGCACAGTCCAAATCCTCAGGAGTCAGCCTCCAACATTTATGAAAACAGAATTTGTGAGCAACTTGGATTTAGTTTTGTACATCAAAAGACACGTATGAAATTTTGCTAAAGATAATTGCCCTTCTTATAATGAGATGTCTCAAGCAGTCACTCACTCAGGCTTTATTGGACTTCGTCTATGTTTTAAATGAAAAAATGAGATACTAGTCATTTCTTAGGTAGATATTGGGATGTTTCTGTTCCTGCTTCATTTGAGCTGTATTTATTTACTTTTATTTGTAGATGTATTAAATTTTAAAACTAGAATTGGGTAAGTTTGCTAACCTGTGATTTAAATTCCATACAGCATAATATGTATCTAAATTGTACCACACATTTCTGTTTCAGGGCCATTCTTTAAGTCATTGTCTCTTATTTAGGGGTTTTATTGTGAGATTTTCCAGAGTGACATAGATGATTAATCTTTAAGGTTATGTAAAATCCTTTTTTATGATTGGAGTGTATTAGAGTTTGCTTGTAATAAATGTCTGTTTGGCTCTGTAAAGAATTTACCACCTAACAGCAGTAAACCTTTTCTGGAATGGTCCTTCTAAGGTAGTCTAGCATAGAGTCTAGCATAGAAAAGAGGAAATTCTGATCTGTTTGACTGCTGTGAAACAAAATGGGTTTTAGTGGAAAGCCCAGTTCACCAGGTGCTCCTGCTTTATGCCAGTGAATTGGACTTAGGAGCCCATCCTGCTCTGTGGTCTGTGTGATCTGTGGTGGACTGGAGTCTTAACTGGGGTAACCAGGGCTTCATTCTTCACAGCGAATCTGTGTCTGCTCATGGCTTGCTCTGGGCTGAGGTCTCTAATTTTCTACGTACTTTTTTAACTAAAGAGTTCAACTTTTAGTCTCACCCATTTGAGTACTTTGAAGGTTTGGCCTCCCTCCCTGTTTTTTTCTATGTCATGATGCATGCTTTATTCTAAAAAAAAAAAAAAATCTGTTTTTTACTGTAGGATATTGGTGGATAATCCATTCAAGTGTTCCTGTGAAATAATGTGGATCAAGAAATTTCAAGAGACCAAGTTTTACACAGAAACTCAGGATTTATATTGCATAGATGACAACAACAAGAGGACAGCTTTGCTGGATATGAAGGTCCCAAACTGCGGTAATACTCTTTTAACATAAAGTTATTACTAAGTTATTTTGAGAGAGGAAGAGTAAACATGCTTTTCTACTAGCAACCTATCAAGATGGTAACAGCGCTGCTACGGAAAAAGGTTTCAGGGGAGATATTATTCATTCACTGATCTTTCATGCCACATGGAATAAATAATTTGAGGAGCTTCATACAACACTTTTTTTTCTTGAACCTTTAAAATTTACTGTTACGGAAGTGCAAGAAAACAGAACATCAATTATAGATAACACAAAATAATTTTGTAAAATATGTGTGCCTTTCTTAACTGAAACAGTAGTCCTTCTGAACTAAACAGACACAAAATTTTATCTCCTTGAATTTTTTGTTTTCATTTATCTAAGCTTAATGAAATTTTTTCCTTCAAAAATACAAACTCTACTGCTAAGAGCGTGGAAACAAAATTCAGAAAAGCTGTGCCTACAGAGTTAGCAAATAACACTGTTTTTCACACAAATTGAGTCCACTTATGTGCGAAAGAGCAATAGCTAGTGGAGGTCTGTAGTGTTTTGCAGTAGCAGTGCATGGGTTTCGAGATGGTGGAGAAGTGATGTAACAGCAGGCCAGCTGGTGGATGGCTGGTGGAAGGCAGCATGTGAAGGCCACTGAAGCCCAGAGCCTTGGTGCTTGCCACCACACAGACAAGAAGCAAGGAGCGGGGTTTTCTCACGGAGGAATGATTTGCATTGGGAAAGCTGTATGCGAAGGTGCATGGCAAGAAGAACAAACAAGTTCTGCCTTTCTTCTTTCCACCATCTCACCTTGAGCAGCCTGAATCAGTCTCTCTGCAGCTGACTGGCTGTTGTGGCTGCTCTGGCTGAAGGGACTAGAAGGCAGATTCATATGTGCTGTGTAGAAGGGTCTCCTGGCAGGTTGAGATCAATTGGCCCAAAACAGAGGAATGCCAGAGTAATCTCTTGAGATGGCATTGTCTACTCTGCCTAGAAACTACCAGGTAGCGAGGTTTTTCCTGTGAAAATTCTTGGCATTAAATACGCAGACTTAAACCTGTAACACATTATTTCTTTCTCCTGAATCCTTGAGTGTCTGCAGCACTAGAAGGCTTGTTTCTGGCCTATGATGCTTGTAGGTGCATATATGTACGAATGTACACAACTCACAGGCAAATCTCAGCTAATATCCCTGGCATGAGAAGGAAAGGTGGCACTTCCAACTCAGTGAGGAGGAGGACAGGGCCCTTGGCTGTGAGCATATGTGACTGGAGTACCAGTATGCGGAATTTACATATGGGAAACAAGGCTTTTGTTGAAGAACCCTATGAATAGCAGCTGCAGATTTTTCCCACATTTGGTTTAATGCTAATTTACAGGATCCAAATATAACTAGACTTCATGTACATTTGTGTTTCTCTCTCTCTCTCTCCTCTTTCTCTCTTTCCTAGTGAATTTTTCTCCTTAATTTACCTTTTAGGGAAAGAATCAATACAAAACATAGTTTTATGACTAGAAGACGTACATGATGACACAGACATTTCTTAGAGACAGAATAAGGGGTCATTGGTGAAAACAAATGATAATCTTGATGAGTATGGCTTGTGTTCTGGAAGATACCTGAGAGATCCATTGCAGAGCTGTTGTTTTTAGCATCTCTGGTAGATATGTTTCTCTGTTTAAAAGCACAAGACTTAATTTTCAGAAAACCCACTGGATTTCTAGCGTTTCTAGCACAGTTTGAGAGGCTAGTAAGTATACCTGAATAGAAGAATTCAGCTTTTGCAGTCATCGCATTTTTTCTCTGAAGTTCATGTCCTTTTTAGCTGCTTCCAGTGTTAAGAGGTTCGAGGTATGCAAGGTTTTGTGAATTTTGTTAATGAAACATTTCTAACTTTCTCTGCTGAGGAAATAGTTTGTCCCATCTCTCTGGTTTGTTAAATGTTTTGATTTAGGAACTGAGCAAACAAACATGCTCATTTTTTCTTGCAGGTGTTATTAATTATTTCGTAGTATTATAGTAAGTGGCCTAAACAGTATGTGGTAAAAATCTTGGTAATAGGACACCTCGCTACTGTGTGCTGTTAATAAATCTCTTGCTGAGAAGTTGGAAGAGGCCACTGTAGATTCTTCGTCGTAAGACTCTGATTTGTAGATAATTGATGGCAAAATTAGCAAGATTCTGTGGTACTTATTGTTCATATGGTGGAAATATTCATTAATCTGATGATTAAAGGCTAGCTGCAGTCTTGATGCCAGCAACTTTGGAGTTTCTTTTCCTGAGGCTTAAAAGTAGGTATGTTCAATCAGTAAAAGATCCTTTTCAATTACAATTTTAAAAATGTCAATTATTATGCTGTTTGCAGCATTATTTTTTCAACCACATTTGAAATATATTTGTGTATGATGAAAATTGTTGGGTTTTTTTTTTTTCAGTTTTAATGTTACACTTAGTTACCATGTCAAAGGTTTTAAAGTGCATCTGCCACTGCAGTATGAGAAGAGCCTTCTGTGCAGAGAACTGATGCTTAGTTTCACAATTTTTCCTGGTTGTCCGCAGAACGTGCTGTAGGCTACCTGGACCTTCTTCTCTTTTGTTTCTGGCTGGCAAATAGCATTAGAAAATCTAGAAAGAGAAGTAAATACTTTGTTCTCATTTCTACTTCTGTAAGTGACAGCTGGAATTGCCCCTGGCGTGTTAAGTTACTGGAAATGAGGATGCTCTGTGCATGGGTAAGGTCGCTTGTCTGGCAGAGTTCACCTGGAGCTCATTGTATCCTGCAGAGGCAGGGTCAGATTTTCAGGAAGTTGGGACTGCTTATTAAATTGCTCCTTCTAGTAAGGATTTGATCACTCAGCTCTTACTGTTGAACTCATTGGAATTGAAAGTGTCTTTTTATTTTGGTATATTTGGGAGTGATCTGGCTTCTACAGTTGTCTGTGCAGTCCTGCGTGGATGTTTCAGTAACACAGTTTTGCCTTATATGGCCAACTGAGTTAATCAAAGATGCTGTTTTGCATATGCTGATATGGTGCTTGATCAGACTTTCAATTTTTCTTATGCTTGCAGCTTTGTATGTTTCTCTATCTTGCATTGTTTCTGCAGATGTTGTCCATCTTGTCACTGGTAATATATGCAAGGTAGAATTTATTAACCAAAGTGTGAAAAAGTACATGAGAGTAATTTGTTATACATGTAACAAATCTATATGGAAATTGGCTATTTGTTTACATATGCAGCCAGTCAGATAGTGGGGGACTTTGTCTGACTTAGGAGCTGTGGATTTTTATGAATGCAAACTTTTTTTCTCTGGCTCTTCACTTGTGTTTTAATACTGTGAAGAGTGGATTTTGCTCTTGGTGCTACTTCTCGTATAACTGATGGTATGTTGGAAGTCATTGCTGTCTGTGTAAGTTATGAGCTGAAGATGCCTGTTGCCCATTTCTTGCTTTGCTTGTAAGCCACAATATTTTTGTAGGCAACTGTTCAGCTGATTCTAAACAGACTGGACTGGATCTAGCTTTATTTTGGTCTGCGTTTCTGGTGATAGATTTTTGTCCAAGGGATAGATAAGAATATGAAAAAGTCAAATTGGAGGCAGATAGTTACAAATTCTAAGAGAGAGAAAGCCAAACTTGGATTGACATGTTTACTTCTCTGAATTTATAAAAGAGATTTGTAGTATTAGTGAGTCAATAAAGTGTGTTAGATCTTAGACAATCTCAACAGAGCACAGTCTAAAACCACGCGCAAAGGCATAATCCAGTGGGTGTTGACATCTTTTTCCATTATCAGGCAGACTTCACAGATAAGACTATCAAAAGGAGAACGTTACAGGCAGAATGAAATGGCTTTTAAAAAAGGCATAAATGTTTTCTGTATTTACCTTTCAGAATATTCATGGGCTCTCTAGCCTGTATTGTTTATTTTGGCTCGAGAACTAGATGCATGCATGATGTATGGTGGCAAACTGTTCTTATTTTCTCTCTAAGAGTTTTAATTCTTATCTGTGATCATGGGTTGCATGAAAAATGTTTTTTTATGAGAGTTTTGACAGTAGTAGGGGTTTACACTGTAGCTCCAAAGTTGAGTTAGAGTTTTCCCAACTTAATGAAAATTTTTCATTATTCCAGATTTTAAATGAAAAAAAACTAATAATTTGTGGGTTTTTGAACAGTCAATAGAAATCTCATTTTCAAAGGCACAGACTTAACTTCATTGTGTGCATGCATCCTTTGATGTGCTAATGAAGTGGCCAGTAACTTTCATACAGATGTCTAGGCATATGCAATGCAAATCAGGGCTTGTGGATGATGGTTAAGTATATGCTGTGTATGTGAAAGCCTCATATTTTAAGAAAAAAACAAAATTTCATTTCATAATTGTGATTTGATCTCTGCATTAACTTGAAATAAAGCAGGTTTATAATACAGAGGAGGTTAGTAATACAAAGAAATAAGGCCATGTTTAAGAGAAAGAAATGTGCCTCGATCTTTCCGGTATTTCTGAACTCAATGAGCTGTACAGGTTTGCTGAGCTGCTCTGTGCCTGACTTGGCCATCTGTGTAAGTGGGAGTAATAGCACTGATCTATTGAGGGAAAAGTGCTGTATGTCTGTTAGCAGTGAGTGTTTTTTCTCTGCTCGTCCAATGTAACTAGCTCCAGACTCATGACTAGACACTGATATTTCCAATAGTATAAAGAAATGACATTTTTACTGAAAAAGTAGAGATAATTCATAAAGGTGTCCTTTCAACAGAATGCAGTCTTGATATCAGGGCTGAAAGCTATTCATTTTACTAGTTTATCTAGTCTTTTATCCCAGAATGTTCCTATTTGAGGATTCCATGTGTCTTCTGTTGTGGTATTTGACAGGACAGCATTATTTTCAGTGTTTCCTAGATACACATGAAATTTTCCAGATGAAACAAGAGGAACTGCAACTACACTACTTAGTTACTGAACTAGTTAGTTATTCAGTTACTGAATAAGAAGCTGTGTATTAGAGGTTTGTGCAAGTTAGTTTAAGCTGCATTAACTTGCATTACAAAGGCTGTGTAGCTCTCAGTTCACCTGTTAAACTTGTGGGTGCTGTATTCAGCCTAACTACACTGAAATGTGTCTGGTTTTCTTCTGAGGGCTGAGGTGGATAAACTGAAGCTTAAATAACAATTGAGAACAATTTCTCCAAATGTAGTTCAATTTCCTTAATCATTTAGGGAACTTGAGAGAGAGCATGACAGGGTACTTTTAGGAGGTTTTTAGCAAGGGAAGTAGTGATAAGGTTGGTAGCCTCTCTAGAAATTTATAATGTGAAAATTGTTGTGGACAGACTAATGTTAATACTGGGGCTCATGACAAGGATCCTCATGTTAAAGGATCCAGGTGCTTTTTTACTCAGTTTCTTTCTAGTGGAGCCAGAGTAAGACCCAGGAAACGTAAGAAAAAGAGCCTGCACAGAAGTTAAGCAGCTAATGCAGCTAGGAGAAAAAAATTGGGATGTATAAGCTCTTCTTCTATTCTGAAATGTAAGCAGCAACCTTCAAAGCTTACGTACAGGTTGACCACAGAGGGTGGGTCATTACCAAGTGCATTTGTTCTGGTGCACAATAGTTGGTGAGTTTTGTCTGCATTACTCATGATGGAATAATAAACACTGAATGAAGTACCTCACAGTCTAGGATGGACAGATATTAGGAGTGGTGTGTTTTGACAGTTTTGCTGAGGTTGCAGTAGTTAGTGTTGTAATTGTGTAGAAGAGTTAACAAGATTTATGTTTGTTGCTGTGGTGCACAGATTCCATTTATAAAAGTTTGCTTCTAATGATGATTTTAGTGTGGTAGGGAGTGATGGACCGTTTAAAGGAGAAGTAAGGGTGGCCTGACTCTGGAAAAACATATGTAGAATCATTATATTCCTGTAGAGGCTGTACTTGTTTAATTATTTTCTGTAAAGGTTCCTGGCTGAATGTGACCATCAGGTGTGTTATGGTTGGAGGCAGACTTCTTTTAATATTTTAGCAGATTTAGGTGGCTCACAGTGAGCTGCCACATCATTTGTTCTGCTTCCTGCAGACTGACATTCTTCTGTGGACTGCCAAGGTGGGTGTCACAAGTTAGCAGATCCAGAGGGTAAGCAAATGAGGGTTGAACTTTAAAAAAGGTATATGGAAGCAGCATCTTGCACAAAGTTGTTTGAAATCAGCTTGCTTAATACACAAATGCCTTGAACTGCTCATTAGGAAAATGTAGAGGGCATGGGAAAGTCCTAAATTCCAGGCTGAGGGACTCTCCTCAGGACTTTGGCAAGGAGCCCTTACATTCAGACTCAAATCCTATCCCAGTGGTAGGCCTTTTTTTTGGTGCCTTTTTTTTCAAAGGACATAACAAGACTTGTTCTTTTTTTAAAAAATGCAGTGGCTAGAGAAGGAGGTTTTGTCATCATTTTGTGTATTCAGGTTCAATTCAGGAATCTTTGGGCTCCAGGAGCAAATGAGGTGTACTTAAAGACGGTAATTTTGTATTTGGACATCTCATTTCTGCTAAATTGGCATTTTCATTGCCTAACATACTTTTTTTTTAAAAAAAAATCACTAAAAATGGTTTTGGTTGTTATCTTGGAATAACCTCTGTGAAGAGATTTTGGCAACTATTCTCTGCATAGGGCCTTTAAACAGAGCAAAAGTTTGACTCTGGTTGGGATGTGAGAGGAAATAGAAACAATGATTTATGTTTCTTTAATGTATATTTTGCATGTAACCTTTGGAGTATCCTGTTTATAGTGCTCTGAAGATGCAGCCAGCCTGATTTTTGGCCATGTACTTCTGCATGCTTTGATGGAAGCATGCCCACCTACCCCGTGGCTAAAATCTGGCTCAGAGCTTGCTGGCTGCAGGCAGTTGCTAAGTGAAACACAGGAGGTGAATCACATTTCCAACAGCTCCTGGATTTATAGCTGGCATTACTGAAAACTTTCTTGCATTGTTTTTTTTTCTTTTTTTTTTAATCTATACAAACCAATAGGAAAAGCCTTTTGGAATTTGTGAACATTCCTGTATTTTCAAACAAAGCAGAATATTAACAGAAAGAAAACACTAATTTTCTTATATCTTTCTTACATTGATATAAACCTGTTTAGAAACCAGTAAGATCCCTGAAATTAGAGGATCCATCTGCACATTTCTTAATAAACTGCCTGGTCAGTCATCCTGTTTCAGGCTTCAGAGAGTACAACTAGTGAGTGTTACCAAGCTGTATCGTAGTGCTGTAATTAGTTGTATATTTTCTCCCTGCTTGGAGAGAAGAAGCAAAACCAGAGACAGTAACACTCTTGGACAATATTTAAACCTTACGTAAGGCAACCAGCCTAGATTTGGGCCACTGTATCTTATGAATTACAGAGGATATTTATAAATCAATGATTCTGGTAGTCTGCCTTTACATTGTTCAGTTTAATAGATGGTTGCTGGCCTCAATACTAATTTCATTATTCCGAGTCTGAGATATTTATTAAAAAGATTATTAAGGTTTTCAGGTAAGGATTAAATGACCTTATTGAAAGTCAGATGCAGTTGGCTTGTTATGAGGAAAAAAAATGTCACTTTTTTTTCTTGGAAATGGCTTGTTCTTGTCACAGAACAAGCTGACCTGCAGAAATGTCCTCAGCAAATATGAGATGTCTCGGGCCACAGCAAAGACCATTTAGTGCCACTGCGTCATGGCTAGACTCCTGGGAGTTTGTCTGCAGGTCTCTGTGGAGTGCATGCCTGTGAGAATCAGGTACTTAGTATGCAAAGGCTGGCATAAATGAATGCAATGTTGGATTCATTCCTTTCGGGTGCTCTTTTCTTCATCATATCATTACTTAGGTATTAGTGAAGCTAATTCATCATACTGAGAGAATTTTCTGGTAGAAGTTTTTGAGCGGCTTAACATGTCTTGTGATTGAACAGATAAAAGTTGAAGATGAAAAATCATTCGGGAAATTAGATTTTATTTTTAAATCCGTGAAGATAATTAAGCACTGAGAAGAACCTTTGAGGGTAATGGTGGACTCCTTTCTCCTCATTTAAAACCCTGTTTTTCTAAAAGTTGCTGTAGTATGTTGGCTAGAACATTAGCACGGTACTGAGAGTTCAGTTACAAATTACAAAGTTTGTATTAATATTCAGTTATTTCCTAATTAGGCATATCCTTCCTTTGATGGATATAGTAATAGTTTGGCTCCACTGTCGGCTGGTATCACTTTTCTGTAGAAAGTAGTAAGTAGCAGCATGAGGACTTTGAAAGCCCTCTTGGAGTTTAAACACATGCTTTTTATTAATTTCCGTTGACAGTTGTATAGCCAAATCCTGCAGTAGCCTTTGAAAATTTCAGCCAAAGTATTTGGTTTTATCATTGATGAAGTCCCAGCTGGGTACTGTGAAGATATGAGTCATTTGCTAGCGATGCTTGACAGTTCAACGGTAATGTGGCCTCAGGCCATCGGTTTACACTGTGAGGTCTGCGAGGGCAAAGAAACCCCAAAGTTTAAGGAGAGCTTGTTGCTGCTAATGCCTGACATAGTATTTGGAGAGACTCAGTCAACATCAGTGCGTTGTCTGCCTGCCCCGTCCCCTTGCCTCTGTTGTGCCCATTTGTGCTTGGGGTGAGTGGAGGTAACTGCTTATTCTAATTCAGAGCTGCCTATTCCCTGGATGAAGTTTTATCGGCCTGAACATGGATACAAATTTTTTCTGTTCGATGAAATAACATAACCGTTATGCACTTATACACAACAAAACCCACTGGTTTTAGTGTACGCTTGTTATACCTCTGCTATATCATATAACTCTCTGCATCACGAGTACTTAGTAGCAAATTCTGTCCTTTTCTGAGAAGAGACTGAAAAGCTTTGGACAGATTATTAGCAGAAAAGAGGACATGAGAAAAATAAAACAGAATTGTCTTAAGAGGGTCATTCAGAAACTCTTTTCCCTGTCCTCAGGGACCAGTACTCAGTGAATCTGAACGTTAGAGACAAATTTCAGAACTGATAAAAGGAAATACTCTTGCATGCAGCCTGAACAAGATGCATGTGAAACTCAGTGCCCCAGAAAGTTGCTGAGACAAAGAATGTAGCAAACTTAGAAAATGGTTTAGATGCTAATAGGTATTACTGATAACCATAATTATAATAATAAACACTATCAAAGTTTGAAAGAGATATTACATTTCATGCTTTGGGGCATAGGCTAATCTCTGTCTGACAAATATTCGGCAAGATGACTTGTGGCAAGATGATGTCATGTCTACCTTGTGCGGGTTTCTTATGCTACAGTCTAAACTTACCATGCTAGCAGTAAACAAAACTATGTGAAACTGTTGTCTAATTGCTTGGATCAACTACTGTGTACAAAATCCTGTAAAATGTGCATCTCTATCCATAGAAGAGGTAGTAATCTCAAACATAGTTTTTAAATTAAGTCAGAAATAAATGCAAAGGAGGTAGAAATCTTTGTAACTGTGTAGGTGTCAAAATGATATTGACTTAGTAAATGGTCTCACACTACACTGGACATTATGTCCTCAGCATGTGTTTCTGTTAGGGTGCATTGGGTTTTTTTTTTGTATAAAATTAATTGTGAGTTGTGACTACAAGTTTTGCTGCTTGGTCTCGTTGCCTTTCTCTAAAGTCCAGTGTATCACCTTTTCTAGATACAACATCTTATGCTAACATCCTTTTTTGCCAAGCAGAGCCACTCCTCAGTTAGTGCGTCTTCTGCTGCAAAGCAGTTTGGGTAGCACTCAAAGCAAAAGCTGGAATGGCCTTGCGTTAAAGTTCACTAGCTCAAAATACCCAACCAGAAAAAATGAATCCCAAAGCAGTGCTTTGATGAGTTTCCTAGCTGCCTCTTACAACTGTGAATAAGGGAATAAAATAAAATACACATTTGGTAGTACTGTGGCGATTACATTACATTACTACTTTGTTGCTGCAAGAATTTCCTTGAAATCTTGCAGCTGGTTTCTAGGGTGACTCTTAGGACCCTATAGAATAATAAGTACCATTATTTTGTAACCTTTGGCAGGGTACAAGCAAAATGTAGCTGTTGCCCTCAGAGAGATAACACCAACATGATGTTATGTGCACGTGCAGGTTTTTGCAAATAAACAGAACTAGAACTAATTCTGGGAGAAAACTAGTACTGGAGCATTCAGCTTCAATTCTCCATCCTGTAAATAAGCACACTGCAAAAAGAAGTTATCTCAGAACTTAATGGCTATTAAAAGAGGGCTTCATGGGACCAAAGTTGTTTTTATTTTTGCTTACACAAGAGGTTTCATGTGAAATGATATGTTAGCAGGAACTGTGTGGACTTCCACAGCGAAACACTAATCTGTCATGCAGACCTTGTCCCAAATGAGTAGTGCCCAAATGAGAAGAGGGAAGTCTTAATCTCTTTCCAAGCTCAGGTTTGCCTGAGGACTGGTTTTCTGAGGTGGTATGGAAGGGTAACTTTATAAAGCAAAAGATCTCATTACTTCTCTCCGTGTCCCCTAATAAGGATAATTAATATCCACGTGTTCCCTAAGATTAGTTTTATTTCCTGCCCAGCTCATTGACAGAGAGTGCTGAGACTTGAATTCACAGCAGGCAGGAGCAGATGGCTACCTTCGCTAACAGATTACTGCATCAAGACATACAAACCATGCAGCTTTGTTTCAATATACTTCAATGTATGATTTATAAAGTGCACGTAATAGAAGAAATCTATGATGCTTATAGTAAGAATCACATTACAGCAATGCTTAAAGCACTAGGAGAATTGCTGAAGCAGTTATTGTATACTTGTGCTGATTTTCAAATCTTATTAGGTAAAAAAGCATTGTCTAGAAAATAATTTGTCTTGTCTTTGCTATTGCTTGCTCTCATTTCATTTTTATTGAACTAATTAAACTTAAGAGATTTCCAATACATGTAGCTTCTATTGAGCTTCCAGCAAGCATATTAATGTGTTACAATTCACACTAATCAGATGGTTAATTGTAAATTGGGACCTTTATCATAAGAATCCGTCTGCTAAACTTTACCTGCAAGTCCTTGATGAAACTGCTGTACTGCAATTAGAGGGTGAAATAAAAAAAGGAGAAAGAAAGAGAAGCATTGTTTCAGAAAAAGAAGAGTCATTGCAAAATAATACGTACCCAGCATAGTAGATGAGCTCTGTTGTTTGAGGTGATAAATTGCAAGTAAAGCATGCCTAGAATTGTTGTTGAAATGCCTCCTAACTGAGGGCAAGGTTACTGACGTTTAGCAGCTCCAAACAATGGCACAGTATCTCTTAAGAGAGGTCTGATATTTCCAGCATGTTGCATAATTATTTGCCACGTAAATAAATATGACATGTGAGGCATTGTGTGCCTAATGGCTATCATTAAGGCATTACTTTTGAAGAGGGTCAGCTCCAAAGGAGCCTACAGCTTGTTGGATCTTTGGAAGCACTTGGCACACTGGAGCCGTCACTCTTCTGGAGGTGCCTATTGCTTTGGGCACTGTAGAAGGAGATAGGCAGTGGTTTGTTGCTCTGAGAGGGAGAGGGAGTCATGGCTTTTGCAAGAGCTAGTAAGCAGTACTGTCTTCCAGCCTCTGTGCTTTACTGAGGGCAGTAGGCAAGTCTTCTGGGGTAGCAGCCCTTTGCTGTCACTGATGCCCTATGTCCTTTCTCTCCATTGTGCTCTCCTGCTGCCTTTGACTTGAGGAGTTGGGGTCTACCTTGGTCTCTGTGGCCTGTGGGAGAGGGAGGGCTGAAATCTCCTATGTGTGGGCTAGTGGGATTTTCCTGCTAGTATAGTGGATAACAATTAGTCACTGGAAGATAGAGATTTTATTGCAGCTGCTACAAAGATGACAGATTAGGACACAATTTAATGTTTTGAAGAATTAAGATTTCTTTTCTTTTCTTTTTCTTCTTTTTCTTTCTTTTCTTTTCTTTTCTTTTCTTTTTTTTTAAGAAGGCAAAAACTGAAGTTAGGGTAACTCCCATTTGCGCACCTGAAACATTCCCCTGTATAATTACCTTAATGTATTTCTGCATGCTATAATGTTTTTTTAGGATGTGAAGTGGAGAAAGCATAAAAAAATGTTTTGTAGCAGCTTAATGTACTTATACTTCCAAAGATGCTGTTTGTACTCCCTGCCTGAACAGTAACTGACCACAGTGAATTTCTGATTAAGCAGTATTATTGATTGTACTCATACATTTCCCATAGAACTTAAGCGATGTCTATTTCTAGCTAAAACAAATCTATGTTTTTCTCTTTTCTCTTTATTTTTTGCTTGTATCATAGACTTGCCCTCAGCAAACTTAAGCAATTACAACATCACTGTCGTGGAAGGCAAGAGCTTCACGTTGTACTGTGACACTACTGGAGGGCCACCCCCTAATGTGTCCTGGGTGCTCACTAACCTTGTTTCAAACCATGAGGTAAGTTCCTTGTTCAAATGTGTGACAAGATGTCTCAGACAAGAGACATCCGCTAAAGGATGGAATAAAGCCTCATCTCCAGCATCATTTAACCTTTTATCAAAAATATGAAGTAGTTTCTGGATGCTCATGTAAATGAGAGTGCTGTAGTTTCATGGAAATAATGTAGTGAATCAGGATACAGATTTCTTATTATCACAAGTGCTTTCTTGTTATCACAAATGCCTAAATAGAAACCGTAAGTCTAGTCTATTCTAATCATGAGGAAAACTATGTGTCTCTAATTTTATTATATTTTCAGACCAAAAGCTGAAACTTTGGTTGTAAATATTAAATACTTTGTGGTTTGTTTCATTTTCCTTCAACAAAACAAAGTCGCAACAGAAAGCCTTGGAAGTTAAACTGAAACTTTTACTAAAAGAAATGGCAAACTTTTCTTATGAAGTTTGAAAATGTTGTTACAATAAAGCTATCCAGAGAGTGGGAAATTTTATTTCCTCAGATCCCAGTATTCTGTGTCTATTAGACTGTGTGTGAGTGGAGCTCCTTTCTGATGGAGGTGGTGATAAGGAGAAGCATTTAAGCAGGTCTTCATCAGCTGCTGATTTCTTAAGTTACCATTATACAGTGTGCAAAAATTGCCATTATTTACAATTTCATAGCCTTGGCTCCTCTGTGTTCTTGAGCGTACAAACTGCCTACAGCTTTTGGCTCTGTACCAGGCATGTGATGTATATCTGCAAAACCGTTCCTGCAGTGCAGAAAAGACAGAACCTCTAAGATCTCTTAATCTTTGCACTTTCTGCATGGAGGTCATTACATTAGGCCTATGAAGAATTTGACTAACCCGTCTTTCAGTTGTCATAAATAAGAGCTCTGCAGAGCTCCAGTTTTATTTTTGAATTTCTCTCTAATCAGTAAGACTACCCGAAGGCACCAGTCGTCATCAAGAACAAGAAATTAAAACAGTTTGGGGAACCTATGCCAAGTTGTACTTATTTTTTTTTTGGGGGGGGAATTATGAGCCAAAACAAATGTGGGATACTGTTCAGAAAGTGAGATCACCTCATTTTTTAACTTTCCTATCTTTGAAATGCCATGTTCAGTTTGTTTCAAGTTTTCCAGAAATATTCTGTCCTGGCATAACTTTGTGAGATTTCAGAGGGGCTAATAATATAGGCTAGCTGCAAACTTAACCATGGAACACAGTAGTCTTTTCAGTAGCAGAAGAAAGAGTGCCTTTTAAAGCTCATTTGCCATTCACAACTATCCTTCCCTTTCTGCAAGTGTTGTTTTTTGTTTTCTTTTTTTCACTTCCATATCTCTGTTTCTGCCTCCCTTTTCTTCACCTCCTATGCTGCTTTTGCCTGTTTTTCCTCTCTTTCCCGATTTACAAGGAGAAATATTAGCAAAAATTAAAACTGAACACCGGTTTTGTGAAGTTAACGGCATGCTTGGCTTGTATGCTGGTGTCTAGTTCTGTTGATGCCTGTTAGGCTTTTCTTGCTGTACGTTTCAGTGTTGATTGTGCAGTTGAGCCCTGAGCTCTAACCCTTGCTCTGAGGAGTCCTGGCCTCTGAGAGTTATACCCGAAAAGAAATGTGCTTTGGGGTGTTGGCTTTTCCACTCCCCGGGGTCACACTGAAATCAATGGGATGTTTGACTTCAGTTGAGTTAAGGTGTCATCTCAACGTTTAAAATCCTGGTCCTTCAGGCCAGGTCCCACCTGTCCCCATAGGCTGCCACTGGACATCACTGTGGTTTTAGAGGTGCAACATCTCATTTGTTTGTGCTCTGCGCAGCATCAAGCGTATGTGTACACTAAGAAAAGTATCCCCAAAAGGAGTCTTTTAAATGATGTTCCTTGCTGTACATTTTCTAAACGCGTTTTAGTTCCTTTCCTCTCTTAAGAAATAATCTCACATTTTATGAAGGAGCTTAAGTACGAAAATAGTAATTGGATATCATTTTAGGGACTTGATTTAAGAAAACAGAGGCTGTAACAATCAGCTTTGACACATTGTTGTCAAGGTGTAGTAGAGCTCAAAAGGCAGCAGCAGGAGAGGTGTCAAGCTAAGCGTAAAGGAAAGAGATAAAAGGAAGAGTAAAGCAAGGACTGAGCAGAATGTATAAGTGAAGAATAAGATTAAAGAGAGCTGAGATAGACTGTAGAGATCAATCACGAAATGGAAGAGGGGGCAAGAAAAGGAATGGGTACAGAAATAATAGTTTGTGTAGAGGGGAAGAAGTGTTAAGAGAGGAGAGAAACTAAAAGTGACAGGATGAAAGAAAGGATGAGTATAGTGTTGTAGCAGAACAGCTCTTCTGGGGCTTTAAATTGCCGCCACCGATGGTTAGCATTGCTTCTGTAGGTGTTTTGCATTGGTTTGGATAAGACACCAAAGTAACACTACGATTAATTGCAGGCTGATATAGCAAAAAGGAAATGAAACTGGAAAATGCTGTTGAACTGTGGCCGATGGCGCACTCTCCCTTGTTTCTTCACCCTGTAGTTGACAAATGCATATTTTTCTGATCATTTTTAGATTGACACAAGTAAGAATCCTGCCTCGCTAACCATCAAAAATGTTTCATCCATGGACAGCGGACTGTGGATTTCTTGTGTAGCAGAGAACATCGTGGGAGAGGACCAGGCGTCTGCTGAGCTCACGGTGTTCTGTACGTAAGCAGGGCTGCACACGCCTCCCCAGGCCAAACCACACTGGCACCAACTCTTTTGGGTATAAATATTTGTTGGGCGCTGACACTTTTGAAAGGAAAACACCCTGAAAGCATGTGAATTATCTGTTGTAGTTAATGCTGGGAATAGCCCGGTTGTTATTTTTATCTTTTCCTGCTCTGAGTACTTCTGCAAAAATTATGTGTCTAAATGCTTTATCTTGCAGTTTGGATAATCTGTAAGTAAACGTCCGAAACCCAAAATATTCAGTGGTACTGTCAGTATGAAAAGGTTTGTAATGGTGTGCATATGCATACACGCTATCTTATAATCTAAGATATGTGTATACCTCAAAAGGGTCTTAGAAATTATTTATAATAAATTACATTTTTCAAGTTTTTTTTTAATCTAAAGCAACAACTGCTTTGCTCAGAAAATAACACACTTGCAACATTGTTCTACCAGATGTAAATTTATTTGTCAGAGCTTTGAATAATGTACTAATTCGTCAGGGCCAAGGAAGGGGGAAGGGACATGTAGTATAGAGACACTAGCGTGTTAATTTGAAGATTGCAGCCTGAATTCATTTTATGTGAAATAGACAGGATGCTTTCACAAGTTGCAACCCTGTGTTTAATTGAAGATGGGAATGGAACGCTTTGTAGATGGAAAACTCTGTTCAGCATGTGCTCGTGACAGAGTAAACTAGTGAAATTACTATAGATGCACTTCAAATATGTTGTAGGTTGAAATTGGATGTGTAATAGCTACGGGAAGGGACATAAATTAGAAGTGTTTGAACAGTGTAAATGAGATTCTCAGATTGGCACTGTTATGATTGATAAAAGGGAGTATAACTAGATGAAATTGGATGCAGTTAAGACAGTATCAAGGAAAATTTCCCAACAATGAAATAATATGCAAGGTGTTGGAACAATCTCCTGAGTATAAGCCTGTAAATTTGAGGCATTTAGCAGGTTTGAACAAAGAAAATGTATCGTGGAAAGTGGTCCTTCCCTCCTTGAAGAATCCAGGCAATGAGATCATCTGCTCTGGCTTTGATTCGGTGAAGAAAATCATCTGAAAGTTTGGATTCCTAGCTGAATATATTTGCAGTGCTACTTGTTTTTGGCCAGCTTTTAACTATTTTTAATACTGTTTTGTTCCTTCAGCACTCCTCTGCACCATTTTTAGTACAGTGAAGCTAAAAGCTCTCTCTCCCTTCTCCGTGATCTGGTAACTGAATTTTCCACACCTTGCAGAGTCTGAGTAGCTAAACGGGGTTTGGTCTTTGTCTAAAACTAGTTTGTTTTGTTTCTTTCTGAAGAAGGGATTCATTTCTGTTCTGAGCATAGTATCCTAGGTAGAGCAGGTGGGCTTCTTGTGTGAGTGTCCTCCAGATAGGTGCAATGCCTATAGCAAGCATATTTTATCACTGATGAGTGACAGATACTTTCCCTGATAGCTTGAAGGGGGGAAAAAGCCACATTCAGGACATTCTGATGTTCTTCACTCTTTTTTCCAATGTAGTTGCACCAAATATCACATTTATTGAATCTCCAACCCCGGACCACCACTGGTGCATTCCATTCACTGTGAAAGGGAACCCCAAACCCACATTGCAGTGGTTCTATGAAGGGGCTATACTGAATGAGTCTGAATACATCTGTACTAAAATACATGTTATCAATCAAAGTGAATACCACGGCTGCCTTCAGCTGGACAACCCTACCCATCTGAACAATGGTGCTTATACCTTACTGGCAAAGAACGAGTACGGAGAGGACGAAAAACGTGTTGACGCTCATTTCATGTCGGTTCCTGGAGATGGTGAGTATGATGATTTTATGTTAGCAATTGCAAATTGATGAGAATGTGGGGATAGTGCTCCTGGCCAGCTTGCCTATTTTGAAGGAAGCTTTTTATATTTACTTTCTTCTTTGAATCAAGGTCATCAGGATTAGTTGTAAAATAATGTTTTTCTTTAACATTTTCTTGTTTATTGCTTCTGAAGGGAGGCTCTGCTACTGCTTCGTAAAACCTCCCTTTAGGTGACCGTTATCAGCACCAGCTAAGGCTGTTAAATATTACTATTTCTGAGGTGCTTTCTCTAGGCTGAGTTCTGATCCTGGAAAGCACTGAGTGCCAGTTCAGTCAATCTACAAGTTTTCTGCACCATGTATGAGTGTAACTAGGCAGTGTGTCCAAGGACACAGGGAGTTAAGCCTACAAAGGATCTAGTGCCTTGTTGTAAAATCAGTAATGCAGTCTGCCAGTCCCTGCTAATGTATTGTTTAGGACACCAGAGGGAGCTGGAGAGAAAACAAGGAACTCAGAGGCAGGATGGACAAGGTCTCAGGTCTTTACGGGCAGCTAGACTTTTAATTCCCAATCACTTCAGTGGAGGTTGGGCACCTGCATGCCCAGGAGTATCTGTGCTCAAGATGGTTGCTGTTAAATGTTTGTATCGTATGCTGCTCTAAAGGCTCCAGGTCAGCCCTCCTAAATGCTGTGTGAGCCAGCTCAAGGTGGGCTAACTGCCTGAACTGCAGGGACTGCTGAAGTGGTTGATGTTCATTGCGGTTTGATCTTTCCTCACATCTTCAAAGCCATATGTGAAGTGATTGTAAGTGTAAGAAGGCACACATGTATGTGTACTGCTAAATGTGAAAAAAATCTGACTGGACCTTGCACAGCAGGAGTGGAAATACAGGCACGTGCTCAGAGAGTCGTATCTGAAAATATGAGTATGTACCTTTGGCTTTTTAACCGTGGGATAGAAATAGCCTCCCTCTTTTTTGAAACAGCAATGTGCAGTGCTAATGTTATGTGATAGGAAAAATGATGTGATTTTTTAAAATTCTCTCTCCTACATTGCAGGCTATAAACAATAAAAATACAGCATGTGTTTAACATTTATACCTATCAGCTCAGTCTGCTATGGGGGGTGAGATGGCAGTTCTTTTCCTTTTCCACCCTTAAAAGAGGAAGGTGAAGAGCTGATACAACCAGGCTCGATTTACTCCTGCTGTTCTTTGTAGCTCCTCTCCTATGTTTCCTCTGGAGTCCTTCCTTAAATAGAATCATTACAGAAACATGCCATGTTTTCAACTATGGGCATCCTCTAATACTGCATTATAACAGCTGAGTAAAATGGTTCACCTCATACACGTTCTACATACAAGTTCTCTTACCCTTTGATTATTTAATATGAACCTGGCTGCATTTTCTTATCAGAATAACAATTCCTCTAATACACTTACATGAATTTGATTTTATTCTTTCATTCAAATTCATTTTTCCTGTTCCCTTTTCCCTTTATGCTTCTCCCCCGTAGGTCGAAAATTTCCCAGTTGTGGCCTTTTAAATTGTTAAATAGAACAGAAGGTATCCTCCTAGATAGGAAGACAGCATTATTTATTCGTTCCTTCGTTTTTATAATTATAAGCAATTTAAATATCCAAGATGAGAAGTGCTTAAAGAACACAGCACAGATTAAGCTCTGCAGTGGATTAAGCTTCACAAAAACTCTGTAGAGGAAACTAGAATACATGCAGAGAGAATGTAACTGTGTTAGAAATCAGTTCATGTGTAGTGGATCGTACCAAACCAGTCTTAAAATTAACAACAGGGGAAATTGCTTATCTAGTTAGACTCCTCAATATTGGTTTTATTAGTAGGGCTTTTTCCTATAGGGCTTATGACATTGAGCTTTAGAATGTTCCACAATATTGCTGCCTCCTCCACTGAAGCTGTCATAAAAGCGTGTATTAAGAAACTAGAATCCTCCATGCATTATATTGCTAATTTTTTCTTTCCCTCTGCTACTACTATTTAAAGCACTGCCAGGATTTTTGAAACCCTTAAAAGGCCTTTTCAGCCCTGTCGTTACTGTGTAGTTTCTTCTTTTGGCCCATGTATCATATAATGAAGCATGAGGATTAGGCCCACGCCCTGGTATTATATTCATTTCCATGCCTTCATGACTGAATTAAATATCAGTCCTGATCTTTTATGGGGTGGGGTATCCTCACTGAGCTTTGAACCAATTCTGTGGTTATTACATCACTTACAGGCAAATGCACTGAAAAAAAAACCCAACAAAAACTCTTTAATCTATAGAATATGTATTTATTTAAAATAAATTCGACAAAGTCTGAAGCTTGTTGTTTTACCATTCCACCTTCAGAATTATATCAAACACAGTAACGGCAAGATTTGTGCTAGGATGCTTTCAACTTGCATTCTGCTACTTGCAGAATGTTTTTTGCTGGACTAAGGATGCAGGCATAAAGGACAGGAAGGCATGTACCACAGTGGGATTTGGATCAAGTTAATGATATCACATTTAACATAAATTAAAACTTGATTTCAAAATACTTAGGTCCAGGAGAATAAATTTCACATTCTATTAGTGAGGATTTTTTAAAATTAGTTTTAATCTGCTAACCTTTGCAGACTCCAGTTTAACTATGTTTGCTGAGAATAATTTAACTATTACAGACTACAGTGTGGCAAACAGTAAGCAAGAAAGTGTTTTATTCTGGGAACTGTTTCCATAAATGATCTGTAACAGCTAATGAGCACTGGAGATGTTGTTAATAATAATAACTATTTATAAGTAAGCTTGTTCATCTACCAGCCTTCCACTCTAAAATTCAGCTGAAAGAATTCAAGTCACATAGGATCTTGCCAAGGTGACAGAATATATTAAATATGCATCTTGCTAGTGTGGCATAATAACATTGGACTGTTTTGCAGAAGCTTTTTTTTTTTTTGGTTTAAGTCTTCTGCTTCTGCTTTATTCTCAAAATAACATTTTTGTAAAGAAAGAATTAAGCAATCTAAATGTAGTTGATACAGATTATAAAGGTGATTGGATAGGATATGTCTATAATTGTTTATTTGCACAACAACCTGTCCTAGCAGGGACCAAAACAACAATGCTGTTCTTTGTTTGGATTAAAAATAATTACATGTAAACATGCAAAATTACTGTGGTGAGGTTTAATTTAAAGTAGTTTCAACTAATGTTTTGATGATTGAGTAGATATGTTTTTGTGTAGAGAACATGGTATAGAAATTTGGGTTTGGTCCAGCTTCTTGATTTTGCAAGTTTATTTCATATGAAGTATTTAGTTATATAAAAGATTTTTGAGTAGAGTAGATGACTTTCTAGTACATATACTCCTGGCAGGAATTAGGAGTTAAATTGATCTGATTATTTTATCCCAATTCTGGTAAGCAGTAACAACAATGTTTCCATTTAATTCCGGAGTGAAGGTCTAGGAAGATTTCTTCTTCTTTCTTTAGATCATGAGAAGTAGGACTCATAAAGAAGGTAAATTGGAAATACATTTTTTCGTCAGTTGTGTGTTTTATACTGGAAAAACTGAATCTTTGAAGATTTATGGGCAGAAAAACCTGATCTGAAATTACTTGAGGACAGATAGGAGTACACGCTCATGTTAATTATTTCTACAGATGGACATGGCCATTCTCATGGGATCTTCTTAATTTGTATTTCTGGGTTTTATATCTTCAGTGTATTTTAAATGAACCTAATTATCTGCTGTCATTCCGCAAATAGGTTGCAACTCTTATTTTCAACACAGACTCTCACGCTGTTGACTTAAGCAGAAACAAGTGTGTTCAGATCATACTTCACAGTGGCTTTATGCCAGTTTAATGCTGCTGGTATGGAATTACTGTATGATACTGTAAACTACATTATGTTTTTTGGAGTTTGATTCATCTTTAGAAGTTTTAACTATCTGTCAATTTTATTTTCAAGCCAACAAAAAGAAAGCGTAAATATATGGAAAAGATAATTCGGTGCCTACTATATGAGGTGCACTGTAAATACATCATAAACTAGGATGAATGGGTATTGTGAAATATAGCACAAGTATCTGTTGTAGCATGATTAGACTAATAGTATACTAATTTCAGTGGGTGTTTCGTGCATTGTGCTCACATATGTGCTCAGCCTTACACATGTGCGGTAATTAGAAAAAGCTGCGATCTGTAACTAGTAACATCCTGAAAAGTATAGACCAGATGGGTGTCTACTTGTGTAAAGGCTGGAGTCTCTAGTTTCCTTGCCTATGAGGGATCTTACTCTTTCAAGAAGAGTTGTGCCTGTGGATCACCTGAGCATCTGGCTTCCTGGCAGCATCTTCTGGCAGAGTGAACCAAGTGGTGCTGCTTAGTCCATTGCTACCTCTAGCCCTTAATTTGCAAGCTGTGTGTGGCTGGCTCTAAACCTGTTTGCCTAGTGATTTCATTGCAAAATTTTTTAACTAAAAAGCTAGTGATTGTAACTCCCACCAAGCTCTGCTTCCACCTAATGTCAGAATTTAACACTGATTTCCAACAAGAATAGTTCCTGCTGTACTTATTCCAGGTATGCATTAACATTGCACAGCAGAATTTGGCCATTTGAGAAATATGCTTGCTTTTACCAGAGTTAATAACCTGTGCATTAGTTGTTTCACATGAAGCAAATCATTAATGGTTAGAATTGCTCTAAAATAATTGTAAGAGTAATCTGATAAACAGCTAGAACAGTATTTTTGATGTTGCTTTGTGTTTTTGTAGGTATTGACCATTGTTACTGCTAATAACGTGAAATCTTAAAAAAAAAAAAAAAAAAAAAAATCCTGAAGAAACTCTTACTGTTCTAGCATTTGCAATCTATTTACAAAGGCTTTTTTTTCTTTCTTTTTTTATTTTTTTTCTCTTTTCCATGTACAGGTAGTGGCCCAATTGTGGATCCAGACGTTTATGGTATATATTTGATTTTCTTTTTCTTTTCTTTTAATGATAGAAATGAAGGAACTCAAACCACTAAAAGATTGAATGTCAGGCTCAGTTAAACTGAAATGGCACATATTATAACACAGTTCTAAAAGGTACTTTGTATTGTTGGTTCTTTTCCTGCCTTATATAATTTAAGATAAATGAGGGCAATATGATGTTTTACTTGCTTATTTTGATTCTGGTTAGGAGGAGCATAAATCCACTGCTACCGATGGTTACAATTGGTCCTGTAGCATAACAGCTGCCTGATACAGCTCATGGACATGAAATTTTTTGAAGCTTTAAGAAGCATTTCTCAAACGAATGAGGGTTCATGATTTCTCCTTATATAACTTAATTTATTTTTTCAGGGATGATTCCATACTTGTTTTGCCTCTAAAAATGTTTCCATAAATCCCCCTTAAAAATGAGGTTGGCACAAGTGAGTTTTCCTGTAGGCAATTTATTTTTCTCTGTCCGCTCTTTTGTACCTTCCCTTAATCTGTCTTGCATAAGCAGAACATCAAGTCAGTCATATCTGAGTGTATGCCAGGAGACTTGATGACACAATGTTCATGTTAGTTTTTTGTTGGTCAAAATGTTTTAGGCTGTACCTAGCAAAAGCCAATGTGCACTGTCATAGAAGCTGCAAACCGAGAAACAACTGGCTAGTTTCACATAATGCTTCTGGTGTACTTCTGCTCAGCATGAAAGTCCATCCTCATCAGCACATCCACAACACTCTTTAGCTTCCAGCTGAAGCTGGTTCCTGTTTGGAATACTTTTATTTGGATGAAGTGGCACATGATTCAAGCTTCCTTAAGCTGATTTAAATGTTATTGCTCTGATTCCATTCCATGTCATTAAACTTTAGCAAATGTGCAATTGAAGCATCAATTTGGCTTTAAATGCTTAGGAAATAGCTTCCCCTCCCTCTTTTTCCAAATACTTTTTATTTGTGGGAGGAGGGGAAGAGGAGGGAAGGGAGTGATGGTTTGCCCCGTTTCCTACATGTGTGGCGTTGTATAAGTTATACACATGAATATTTTGATTCCGAGGTGTTTACCAAGGTCCTGATGCATGTGTATGACTTTAACTGTGTGAGTACTGCGATTCAGTTGACTTTGGTAGATGCTGTTGGAATGTGTGCTTTGGGTTGTGCAAGTGAACCAGAGCCTGAAAGATCTAGTCCTGATTAAAACATCATTCCTTTTTATTTCTGGTTATGCTTTCTACTTTTTGTAACGGCTGTCTTTGATCTTTGTTTCAGTGACTCAGTGCTTGCTTTGTGAAGCACTTTGTAGTCCAGGCCACTTCCTTAATTATTCCAAATTCACAAGTCTAGTCAGTGCGATATGAATAAATAAAGCTGGCTAAAAAGTCTGGGAACTGTCATTCCCGCATCTCTGGAGAGCCAATGCTTGCAGTGAGCCGCCCGAGGACCTGCTCTCCCGGGGATGGGCGATTCTTGTGGCTCTGCTTCAGCAGATCAGGGCGACCCACCGCACGACTCTCCCACACCGGACAGCCAGTCAGCCTGGGCTGGGGGTTCACCACCAGCGCTCCGGTGCGTGGCGGGGGGTCCTCCCATGGGTCTCAGGGTTTGGCCTCCCTTCTTCTGTCCTTCACGGGCAGTCATGCCCAAACCTTCTCCGTTAAGTGCTTTAAAAAGGGCCGTGGGAAGCAGGAGAGCTGGTGGGCTGACAGAAGTGCACATGATGTTAGGTCTGCAGGGCGGCGGGAGGGGGGTGCCTGTGCACGTGGCGCTTTGTGGGTGTGAAGCACAGCGCAGTCATTAGTGCCCCAAAACCGATCTCTGCAGAGCCCTGTGGGAAAGGCAAGGAGGAAGGGTTTCCACCCTTTCGTGTGAGGAGTCACTGAGACAAAGAAATAATGGCTTGCTCAAGGAAATCAAATGCTCAACCAGCTTCTTTGGTGCTTCAGTTCAAGCTTTCATGTTGTGCTGCTTTTTCTGATGTGGCCATAAAAAATGAGGGAGGTGGTATGCCCCATGAAACTGAACTCCCGGGAGTGTTTCACAAAATGACTCCCGGGTGCCCGTGACTGTGCTTTTTGTCTGCATCCCAGCTGCTCTGCACCCTGTTTATAAAACAGCTGCAAAGTACTGCCCTGCTTGAGTTGTGATTTACCTCAGTTGGCATCGGTGTGTGTGGCTGCGCAAGGTACGAAGCACGAGGGCATCGAGCCCTGCAGCAATAGCAGTCCCACATAGCGTGAGTCAAGAGGCGTGACCCTGTCTGCATGTGAATGCGGTGTGTCTATATCAGTATTTCATAACAAAATAAACAGGAATTTATTTAACTCAGAATTGCCCCTTTTTGGCTGGATGGTTGTTGTGCATGTTTTCCTTGCCTGGGTCACCCATTTCAGGGTACCTTGAAACTCTGGCACTACTTCAAATGCAAATTGTTCACAGTTACACAGTGGGAAATGGCAATGCAGCCCTGATGTACCAAAGTGGCCTACTTTATCCTTTCACATTTTAATATAATGCTGTATTCAGAGAATTCACAGACCCAGACCTGAAATACTTTGGGTCATTCCCATTAGTCCTTCAGTGTATGCTTTCCAGCAGCTTAGGGTAGAAAGGAGTGTAAGCACAATTGCAAATACAGTTCATCAGCTTTTGTCAGTGTCTGCCAGGTTAAAATTAAGGGCAATAAATTTTTCTCTTAAAAACTTACATTATAGAGATAAGTTCTTAATTTTATGTGTTGGTCCTATTGTATGGTCAAAGCTATCAGAGTGAAGATATTGCCAGCAAATTGTAAAGAAATCCAAGTCTTATATCCTGAGATACTTGTTATAACCTGGATTTCTTCACTGATCAAGAGTCTAGGGGCTGCCTGTAGGTGAATAAAACTGAACTCTTCTCTTTCACTGTGCCAGAGCTTGTAGTGATGGTAGTACATGGTCTGTGCAGCTCCCTGTCTCCCTATCTAGGCTGCCTGTGCAAGTGAGGGATGGGAATTATTTTGCAAGAATTGCAAACTAAGGACTAAAGGATTGCAACTTTGTGAGAAGCAAAGATTTTAACTTTGCTGCAGAGGAAACTATAGGCATAGGGATGCAATGCTGAGTTGGAGAATTTAAGCGGTAAAAGGCCGGGAGCTTAAATCTGTTTTCTCATGAAAGCTCTGTAGACTTAATAGGTATTATAACTTGAAAAGCTCCTGTCCTTTGGCCTAGATGGTGTAGACCCAAAGTAGACTATGTGAGTTGGTTAGACAATCTGATTGGAATGATTGTAGCATTGGTGGCAGAGGTTGCTGTGTAGATTCAAATAGCAAAGAAATCTGCAGCCTGATGAGTGCTGATGAGTGCTGTGCAGAAAGAAAGTGTGTTTGTGCATGCATGAAGATCAAGGCCAATGCAGCTTGTTGCTAATGTTGCCAGCAGAGCTTTCCAGAATGGCCTTGGGAGCTAAAGAAGATAAACTTTACCAAGGCACAGACAGGCCTTCCCTTTTCTTGCCAGATGGCAGCTCTAACGTCGGAAGAGTTCCTGCCTCTGCTGTTTGTGTGAGCTATGGCTCCACATTTTGCTTTTTCATATTCACGATCACAATTTCATCGGTAGGCTTGTGACACTGATTTTAATCAAAATATAGGCAAAGAAATACACAATTGCAAATTTAAATTACAGTGCAGGAGATGTATTTGTAATACATGCACTTATTGTCCTTGTCTGCTTTCTTTCATCTACCCCCATCTTATGGTCATAAAATAGGAACATTATATATATTTCTAGTTATAATCATAAAATACATTTAGCCTTTTTATTTTAATGCATGGATTAAAATTCATATGTGTAATATTTAATCTTTGTTACATTGTTTGAATAATTCTGAGAGAAAATCATGGACTGCACGTATCTGTGTTTCATTTTAAAATAACTATAAATAATTAAGCCATGTTTGTTCTTTTGATGGAGTTGTCCTGGATTCACCCCTGCAGACCTATAAGTAGTATTGTTTTGATTAATCATGTTTCTCTGGACCATCTCAGGCCCTTAGCCTTTTTTCAGGTTTACCTATATGACAGTTCAGCATGTTAGACTGTAATCTCTATGCACACAACAGTATTTCTGGTCATGTTTAACCTAAGAAACACAGCTATTTCACATTTGATAGCAATAAACTAGCTAAAAGGCCAGCTGCCAAGTTCTCCTCTGCTAAACAGAAAGTCCCCAAGCTAATTTCTGAGACTGTCCTATATTTGGCTGAATACAAGGCAAGGAAAGTTCAGTGTAGAGGGCAGTCTTTCATTTTTAATGGGAAGTCAGAATCACATAAAAATAGCTTTATGGATGGAGTTTTTAGTTAACTCTAGTTTTTCTAATATATATTGTAGTGTAGATTCCTTCTCTATAATAGTACAAAGAGAAGCAGCTTCGTTTCTCAAGTCTGTCAATCACACTCTATTTACTCAAAATTACCTGCCACCAGGATCCCCCAAAATGTATTAGGTATAATAGAAAAAACATATCATTTTCAAAGGATTCGAAATGCTAGAAGGTGTGAGTAGCATTATGATATTATAGAAATGAAATAAAAAAGACTACTGTTTCCCCCTTAAGATTACAAAATTATAAAAGAAACCCTTTTTCCTTTCCTAAGAGTATGAAACCACGCCTAATGATCTTGGAGACACCACAAATAACAGTAATCAAATCACTTCTACGGATGTTTCCAACAAAGAGAATGAAGATAGCATCACTGTAAGTATATACATTGTTTCCTGATCCGTAATCTTCGCAGACTTTCTGACTGTACAGCTAATGAAACTGCGGAGATTGTAATGGGACCCTCACGTACCAGAACAGCAGAGCCATTACTGTGTAGTTACCAAACTTGAGAGAGAGAGAAGGAGAAAAAAAGCACCCCTCCTCACGTGTTTGTGGAAGAGTAGATCACTTTTCATTACAAGTAGAATTGTTAATTTGTTTCATGCCTTTCTGAACAACTGATTGTAATGTGCCGGTCCAAGACTTTGCTTCCAGTTTTAGCCAAGGAGAGCAACTCTTTATTTACAAAACGAAGAAATTCAAGGTAATTTAAAGACTTACCTGAGTTCACATCCTGAACCCAGCTGCTGCTCACAAGGAAGACATGCTGTAATGAACTTTCAAATTCTAATTGTATGTTTTAGCATGTGATTTCATGTATTTTTTTGATAAGGTAATTTGTGGCACATCTTAGTGGAGGTGCTGAATTGGTGGTCTGTTTCTTTGGTGCCTCACCTTTCATGCTGCCCCGGACTCCTGTGCTGAAATACTGGGAACTGGTGGTCGGTGGCCAGTCTGGTTAGCTTTGCTGCCTCCCTGCTCCAGGCGTTGATGCTGCTGCAAGGTGACAGGCAGTGGAGAGTGCATGAATTTGTGGACCAGGGGGGAATTGTGAGTTGAGAAAGAATAGAAGAGGAGACTGCGCAGGCTAGATATTGTTTCAGTACATATGACCGGAACTGATGAGGGAGGAATCCATTTTGTGCAGAATGGGAGAAAGCCTGCCTGGTGGCTCTCACCAGCGTTGATGGTTGGGGAGTGAGAAGTTGTAAGAGTAAGGGCAGATGGCAGAGTTCCTAAAACTCCTATTTTGTTTGTTTCTGTCTGTTAAGTGAAGAAGTGAAGTGGGGCCATAGTGCTCTCAGCCTCTGGTCCTTCACATTAACACTGCTTGTTTCATGGAGACAGTCTATGTTAAAAGATCGGGAGGATCCTAGACAGTCTCATCTCTCCTGATAGGAGAATCACAGAATGGCTGAGGTTGGAAGGCACATCTGGAGATCATCCAGTCCAACCCCAAGCTCAAAGCAGGGTCACTTAGCGCAGATTGCCGAGGTCCAGGTCCAGCTGGGTTTTGAGCATCTCCAAAAGTGGAGGTGCTCTTACACAGTCTCTCTGGCCAACCTATGCCAGTGTTCAATCATCTTCACATTAAAAAAGTGTTTTCTTATAAGCTTTTTAAATGTGTTTTTCTACAACACGCTACTCCACTGGAAGGAAAAGAGGGGATGAACATTCCCTCCCACATGCCTTGAACATATATGTTGAGAAAAGGGGTTCTCAGAGGTATCTGAATCCCTGTTCTCTGCAGGGTGGAAGAAAGCTCAACAGGTGGCTTCCTTCTGTGCTCCATGATCCGAGTTCAAATGTTTCCTATTTCAAATGAATCTCTTTACCTAATTGGGTTAATCTGAATTTATAGTGAATGACTGAAGATAGTTCATGAGAACAAAACAAGTAGGTTTGCTTTTCTCCTCTCTTTTAGGTTTATGTTGTGGTGGGAATTGCAGCACTGGTGTGTACTGGCTTAGTGATAATGCTAATTATTCTGAAGTTTGGAAGACACTCTAAGTTTGGGATGAAAGGTAAGTAGGGTTGTTTTTTGTATCTTGTATCTTGTATCAGAACTGTAATAGTTCTGGATTGTACAGGCGTTTACTGTTGACTTTTGCATAAGAACAGTCTAGATGAAGGGCATCATATTTTGGGGTTCATTTATTTGTCAGGTAAGTAAGGGTAGAAAAAGACATAGATAGGAGCACAAAATTTTGTTTTGAACTGTTCTACTTCTGTTTTCTCTTACCACAGATCTGATTTCTCTCCTTTCCACTGCACAGCCCTTTGGGACACTTCCTGGAGTAAAATGTTAGTTGAGGTAGAGAGGAGAGAGGTACAGAGGTAGAGGATAAGAAATGAAATTCATTCTGATATGAGTTTGATTATAAACATTTAACAGTTCAAGAATCTGTGCTGTATGCAAAAGGTACTTCAAACTATACTGTAAATGCAACCTTGGGGTAACACATTCAAAGCTAAACAACAGCAAGAGGGGAAGGTGTATTTGCAGTGTGTCCTGTCACACTTATGCTTTTTGCAGGGTGCATTTTCTAGAGCTTCTGTGTGTGCCTTGGGAAGTGGCAGCTGCAGAGAGTGGCAAGTGCTCTTGTTACTGTGGAAGAGGAAATCTTAGCTCTTTAGTTTATTTATTTATTTTACAGACAGATGGAGGCACATGTAACACAGAGGTACCTGTAACAGCTCCAGTACAGTATTACTGTACTGATCTCCTCAGTCTGTGTCTAGAGATGTCGGTGGAATTGTATTAAAAAAACCCTTCCACACAAAATAAACACTTATCTTGCTGAGAGGCCTAGAAAGTGCTTTTGCTGTGTGCTAAAGAGGACAAGCTCTTGTTCTTAAGATGTGTAGATGAGGGTCCGTGGGGAGAGTGGTAACTAGTCTTTTGGTAGGCTTCTGTTAACCTTATGTCCTTCTTCTCACTCATGCTTGTGATGTAGTGTCACAGAATTTTTTTCCCCCACGGCTGTATATTTTGCTGAACCAAATTTTTTTCCTTGACAGTATTCTTTTGAGAGACATCTAATGTGTATTTGGTTATTTGTACATTATTTTATAGAGGGGAATTCCTAGAAAGATACAATTTGAGCAGAGCAGAAACGTAGATGGCATGTATTAACTTGCTGAGATGGTAACCATCTTTTCTTTCACCTTCTGATGAGCAGTTTCTGGTCTTTGGGGTAACCTAAAATATGACAAGCATTGTGAAAAGCCCAGAAAAACAACATGGAGCCTGTGGGATAGAGTTGCAGTTTTTGACCAAAGACCAGAAGAAACTCCTTAGAATTGAAAACAGAGTAAATTTTTTTTTGTGGCTAGCGTTTTCTGAAATGCATTAGCCAGCTGAAGGAGGTGGAAGCCAAATAAGAACAGTAATGGGAAATACCTGAGGTTTGGGCTTTAAAACTGAATGCTTGTTAGATTTTTAAAAATCTCCATTGTAGTTAAAAACATAGCGTTTTTGGAGGAACTAGAAAGTAAACTCTACCCTGAAAGAGAAAGGGTAAAGTATTATTTTGCATGGTAATGTAGTAAGATACATTTTAGAGAACTCCTTATTTAGTGGTAGTTCTTGAGTATCTTCAATTAGGACTCTTCTGACAAAAATAATGGTCATATATAAGCATAGTTTTTACTTTAGTCATTTTCTGTTGCAGAATTGTTGATCTAGATCATATTTGATTAAGGATATGATTTGGAAGGAATGACTGGCCAAAAGTAAGGCAGAAATCACATGTATGGAGTTTATTTTATTCTGTTAATTTGACCAGTGATGGTTAGAAGAGCAGTAAAATGAGTTCACTGTTCAGGTACATTCCTTCAAAAACAAATCACTGGCATGGTATATGTGGTAGTGGTGAAATGTCATTATAAGCTATAGATAAAATCCAAACTTTGTGTTAAAAAGGAGTGGTATTCAATTATCCCTTAAAGTGAGCCTCAGACTTCTCTGAAGTTTATACTCACGTCAAGCTTCACACTATGGGTCCATCTATGGATCTGTAGTCCCAGAAACATTTTCTAAGTTTATCATCGTCAGTATTGTTTAATTTGTAGTAAAGAAACATGTAAAGACCTAAGATTAAAGCACCATCTTGGTATGTAATACCCAGAATGTTAGTAACAAATTGCCTGCTCCAAATAGCCTGCAACATAAGCATATATTGAGAAATAATGAATGAAGATAGACAACCTGGGGTATTTAAGGATGAGGAAAGTAGGGCAACAATGAAGGGAAATTTCTTACAGTTAGAAGTATAATATGTTTAAAATATGTATTTTTGGAAATTCTAGATAAAAGGATCAAACCAGCTTCCTGTGAATTCCATGCGTGGTTTGTCACTGAGTTCAGTGAGAGGAAAACTAGCATCCAACTTAAGATATGGACATTATTTTATAATTTGTGGTTTAGTAGGGAAATGGGAAATAATAAAATATCCATATTGCCATGTAAAATATTTGTAAAGCAAGTTAAAATATTTTGTGTTCATAAGAAGGAACTTCCTGAGTTATATGGGCCAGAAATGCACAAAAGGCTGTGCTTCACTCTTCTATTAACTTGTGAAAAAACAATAGCTACCTCAGGCACCCTGTCACTAAACCTCCCCCCACCCTTCCTCAAACAATAGTTCAGAAAAAAACAAAGCAGTCACTCAGTGATAACTGGAGCAGTAAAACTGGTGATCAGTGGTATTGTTCGTGTTACCAGGTACCAATGGGAGAAAACGTTCCTCTGAAAATCAGAAAATGTGTAAAAGGGCAGTCTGCACTGTGTCCCAAATAGGTGATATCTTTGTAAGGGATGATTTTTTCATCCCTTCTGGGTTCACAGCAGGCATCTGCAGCATCTTGAAGACATTGTTCTATACTTCTTATTGTTTAATGCCAATCTGTTCTGTTTTCTGCATGGACAGGGATCGTCTAGCCGCTTCTTGCACTGTTTCCTTGCTGAATCCCTCCTCACTTAATGAGCTAGTGCATGGTAGGAGGTTGGGCCTGAGGTACGCTGCGTCAGAGCAGCCGTACCTAGGTGTACTTGTGCTGAACGACTGTGGCACAGCTCACGTACACCCCCCCCCAAACCAACTTTTCTTCTTGCCAGGACTGTACCTAAGTGGAAGAGGGCCCAATGTACATGACTGGGAGCACCTGGTATGCTGGAGGCTTCCAGTACATTTGCTGTACAGATCGATCTCTACTGAGATGTGTTAAGGAGCTGTGTAAAAATAACCTACCCTCTCTTCTGGCTTCTTTCCATTTTGTATATCTAAGGTGAGGGGACAGCTTGGGATACATTCATTGCACACTGCTATCTTGCCAAATTACACCAATATAGTGCTTTTTCAGTATAGTAGTAAGCAAGTCCGCTCATGACCAGTAGCAGAACTAAAATGTTTTGTTTGCAATGTCCTGGATTCCGGTCGAAGTTGGGTTGCACTAAACATAGCAAGTCTTTTCACTCCTGCCCTGCTTCTTTTGCTCTGTCTTTATAGTTTGGGGAAATAGTGTTCTGATGATTAATTCCAAGATCAGTGTTATTGCAGAAATGGCCTCTGATTTGTGCTAGAAGAGACTCAAAATACTGTTAGTGTATATATATATATATATAAAACTTTCTACTCTGTGGATAAACTTTCATGTTGTGTGGGACTCCCAGATAGCATTGCAAAATTCACTGAAGTAACTGGTATAAGCTAATTCTCTCTTTCTCTGCTTGTGTATATCTTAAGTACCTTCTTATGTCTGTTGGTAAGAGCTGTGTGTGAAAAGCTACTTTTGGTTCCTTGAGGAGGTGAGATTTTTAGACCCTTGCAAGAGGCTGCAGAATAAATAGCAAAAAATTCTGTTAATTTCTTAAATATATTTATGATAAAGATCTGTGGGTTGCTCTTATGGAATGCTTTGGCTTGCTTGCTCGCTGGAGGATGTGAAAGTGCTTGCGGTGGGAATTCACTGAGGGCTGCCAAGATATCGTATCATTTTGTGTGTATGTCTGACTCCATCTATCCAGCATATGAAACTGGAAAATAGCAAGGGAACTGGAGCAGAGAGGGCAGGAGCAGGTTCATGAACTCCCTGAGAGGATTTGTGGAGAATAATTCTGGTCCTGTTTTGTTCCACATCCCCTGTTGAAAAATGAATGTGATAAATAAATGGTTGCAAAATACAGAGCTTTTTAGTTTTCAAGTGTTTGTTAACATTCAAACATGTCACTAATCATGGGCTGAAGTACAGAGGAAACTGATGGAAGATAATACAGCATAATTCAGTTAGAGGATGAAAATATTTTTGCTAATTTGAAATGAGGTAAATTTTGCCACACGGTGACTGTATTCAGGCAACAAAGCAAAATCTTTAGTGCTTCCTTACTTGTTAGGAAGTCTGTAGAAGTGGATTGAAAAAGATGAGAGTGTTAACACAACTTCAGAGGTAAACTGAGGTTTTCTTGAAGGTTTTTCCAAAACCAGGAGGGAGGGAAAATCCACCCGTTCCCAAACCAACCCCTTCTCTCTTAAGAAAGTAACAAATAGAATCTGACACAAGTAGCGGGAAACAGATGTGTACTTAGTCCCTTTGGGGTTAGAACATTTTTTTTGAATGTTTGTGTGACGCTTCTGTCGGTGCTTTGTGCAATAGTCCAAAAATAAGAGAACAAACTGAGTTGGAAAGTCCCATCACAGTCAGGGGGTACCAGCAATCTTCTGGCTTGCGTGTCCCATTTTGGAAGGTGCTCTCTGAACTATCTACTGTGTCCTAGACAGAAATCCTGACAGCAAGTTATTTGTTCTTTTTGTGGAGCTTCAAGGCTGTGCTGTTCTGGGTATAGAAATTTGTCTTGCCTTGTCCGGATAATGGGATGGTGTGGGTTGATTTAATAAAGCTGTGTTCCTTTTAGGACAAACAACTCCAAAATACTATCTTTCCTTCAAGCCCTTGTTATTTGCTTGTCACGTCTTTTGAATATAAATTTACAGCTCGGACTATCAGTCAGGATGTTAAACTTTTTAGCAAAGTTGATTAAAAGTTATGAACAAACCCATGGGTTTTGTCTGCAATAGTCAAAACAAGGTATTTCCTCCAATTTAATGACAGCTTTTTTTTTTCTTGAAAGTGATTTCCATAACTTCTGTATTAGACTATGAAGTTCTTTTAATTTTATTTTTTTTAGTCTTGGTTATTCCAAACAGGAACACATGCAATAGTCTTGGAATACCTTTTTTCTTCTTTGTGTGTTTTTCACTGTGTTATTTTTGCTTGTAAACCCTTGTTACATTCTGAATTTTGATCAAAAAAAAAAAAAAAAAAAAAACAGTATAGGAGCGGGCAGCTTGGAACTTACCTCCCATTGAAGCATTTCACACTTGTCTTAGGGTATCTTGGTTTGACTAAAAAGTGCTACATAATAAAATCCACCTTAATCAGCAATATTGTTATTCGGTATTTCTGATTACAGCTTCTGACACAATATATACATTATGACTTAAAATCTTTTGCCTGAGAAATACTTGTATGACTTTAAGGAGTAGTACTGTTCAGATCAGAGCACTTTATTATTCTGTCTAAATATGACAATTTGTTGAGGTCTTTGCACATTCTTTGGATGTAACTTCACTGTCAGTAGGAGGAATCTTTTTTCTCTCATATTTGTCCAAAGTATAGGGCAAATAGTGATGGTGTTCTGTCCTTTAAAAGTTTTGTTTAACTCCATGTTGTTGAGGGAGAAGAGAATGATTGCAAGAGGTTTCAAGACAAACCCTGAGTCTTGCATGCTGGTTTGCTTTCGGAGTGTTGGATTTTTTTGAGTGGCTTGATGTACTGATGTGGGAAAATGGAGAGATGCTCAATTTATTATTATTTAACTCATGAATTATTGCGTATCTTGCTTAAGCGTTTGGGTTGCTTATGGTCTAGAAGTGAAATATGATTAAAATGGAAGAGCTTTTGCTAATTTTAATTCTAAATGAAGTGCAAAGTAAAAGCTTTGTATCTTCAGTGAAGACCTGCAATTTGGCAAACATGATCTAATGTTCAAACTGGTTATAAAGCTATAATGAGCTCTCAGAAAGGGTTCCTAGTTATTTTATGCCTTGATTGCCAGGTAACTAAGAGGAGCTGTGCTCAAAATGTGGGATCCGTTTGTAGCTCTGGAACATGCTTGAGTTTTGTCAAGTCACTGAAATCCGGAACTTGTCGATTTCTCCATTTGTACCTATAGAAGTAATTTTGTACTGTGTTGTATGTTCCATAATGCACATTCAGTGGGTGTCAATCTTTTAATGTCCTTAGAGCATTTTATTATTTAGTCAATGAGTAGAATGTAAAAGAGGGATTAATTTCTGTGATTCAGTGGTTGTAAGATAATGTCAAATCTGTGATATTTTTGATGATGAGACATGAAAAGGCAATGATGATATTGCTCATCTGAGGCAGACACCAGAAGTTATTTTTATTGTTTGACTTTAGCATTCCAATCCTTGTAGTCAAGAGCATATCACACAAATTGTCTGTCTCAGGTGCATCACTTGGGTTATGGGGACAGTAATATTTATGTATCACATGGACATTTGGAAGATAAATTTGTTAATGCTTCTAAGTACTTTACTTTGTAGAGGCTAATAATTATAGGTAGTTCAAAGAATGAGAACTTTTATGGACTGATCCATAAAAGTCATTCTGTGTAAAAGAGTTTGCAAAGATCTTAAAATACTTGAGCCATGATTCTCTTACCTTACAAAGAAGAAAAGATGTATCTCTTAAAATAATACTTCATAGTTATGTCACCCTGTCAGAACATTTGGCACTGTGCTGTCTGTATCCATGCAGACTGGATGCAGGAGGAAATGCAACGAAGGGAAAAAAGGAAGTAGGAGGGAATGTGGGTCATGAGAAATAAACGTTTCCCTACAAACAGAACAAACTAGAGCAGGCACAAAAAGAGACTAGAAAAAGTATTTTGATGTGTGTGAAGTGAAGATGAGAAAAGAAGAGGAGCAAAAGAAACAAAGTAATATTTTTCTTTTTTTATTGGGGGGGTGGCCCCAGTTCTCCAACACATTAAGTGCTATTTACCACAAAGTAAACATATGCCTAGTGTGGGTGGTCTTTTGAGCAATCTTAAGATTAGATGATTCTTGAAATGTAGATGCTAAAAAAACAGAGCAGTTCTTGGACAACATAGGTGGAAACACAAACAGTACATAAACAGAAGGTATTTCTGGTTAGGTCTTCTGTGTGATCTCCACCCAGCAAAAATGCTAGTTTGGAAGGAGCTGCTGTGTAGTCCTAAATACTGGCAAGGCCTGGCCCTGATTGTGAAGACAAGGAACTACCAGAAGGTTACAGGAGAGCACATGCTATTTACAATACAGTGACTTTTTTTCATTAAAATTATTTAGTTCAGGTATGTGAGTCTCAGTTGAATAACAAGACTGGGAATACAAAGAGGTGTTGTTTAGGACCATGTTCCACTGCTGCATCCCATACTGAATGCTTTCACAACGCCTCTCAGATTGTATGCAATTTTTTTCTGTTTGCATTCCTCAACTTGATTGACGAAGGATTCCTTCTGTGTTTGAGTTGCATTGATTTCTGGATCAGTGTCTGATTTATTTATTTATTTTTATTTTTTTCTGAGCTTGAGAATCTTTATGCTTGTTCTGGACAGAAGATAATATGATTTCTGTGGTTCATAATGATCTATTTTTAAATGCCTGGCCATGTTAGCTGCTTATCAGTTCTGTTAGCAGAATGCTGAGACCTTAGTACAGTTGGAGTGTGCTTTTCTTTTTTCTTCTTCTTCAGTAAAAGCATTCCGTATTGAATTTTGCGCAACAGGGAAAGATTCACCATGGGCTCGGAGAGTGGCTTGCGTCACTGCAGTGTGATCTCATGATTCTCTCCTTTCAACTCCTGTCATTTTGCTTCCTACAGTGGAGCTGTGTCTTTTAAAGTATTATGGAAGAAATTAGAAACACTTCAGACTGATTTAAGTATATTTCAGACAAGTGCGTGTGTCTAGAAAAGCTGCACAAGCAAAACCACTCAGAGACTGAGTATTTTCTGGTGTTTATTTGCAGTTTCCCCAAATAAGTCAAATTGTTTGTTCTTTCTTGTCCAGTTTTACAAAAATATGTAAGAGTAGACTTTTGTCAAGAGCTCCATTTAAATGCATCTGAAATGCCTTTGTTTTCTCAGTGTGTGCATTCTCATAGCATTAGACACCCTTGAATCTGGATATTTGGAAAAAATAACAAAAACCGTTCTTTTTTTGGAGAAATATATGATGCTTCATTTTTCTGAATGAATAAGAGATGTTGTAAAGCCATCATTTTTCTAGCAGTGCTCTTGTTGTTTAGGAAGAAATTGAGAAGTACAAAAGTTCACAGGAATTAAGAATAATGAAGACAAAAGGTAGCTAAGCTGCTCGAGTATCTAGTAAAAAGAAAACTTTAGTTTTGTTTCAGTGCTGGGCAAAACTTCAAATAAGGTTGTTTGTTTTATATGAATGAATGAGTCCTTTTTTTAATCTCTTTTTCACACACACCAGTGCATGTTTATCATCTCCCATGATTGCTAGAACCTGGAGGGGGAACAGCTTTGTATTTTAGCCGCTGCCACAGCCTCACCCAGCAATCTGTGAATTCCCCCAAATGTTTCCTTTACGGTTAGCTGAACACACCTTGTCCAAGTGACTCACAGCTGTTCTCAGTCATTCTCTTCCCGGAGATACTGTGCCTCCCTGCTGCTTCCTCACCTGTGTGACATAAGCCTGCCTCTCTGCTTTGCATGGACACAGTTTAGCTTTTCATGTTTATTTGCTTAAAATGTTAGGGCTATCTTATCTCCTCAGCCTGGATGATAATCCAGCATGAAAAATCAAGGTAATACAGTATAAGTAATGCCTTTTTCTTTCATAAATTGATTGGGAGGGTCAATTTATGAGAAGGGTCTTCACTATTTCTAAAAGGTTTTTAGCACTGCCCTCAAAGGCCACTTTCTCCTTCCTCCTGTTCTATGCTCCCTGAAACTCAGAATTACCATTTTAAACAAGTGTCTCTCAGCCTCTCTTCTTTTTGTCCTTTGCCTTGTTCTGTCCCATTTAACACTGTTCACTTTCCAGTGTAAGAAACCAGAAACCAGTTCAAATATGGAAATGGGAAATCAAATCTAGCAAAATGAGAAAAAAAACAGATTTTTTTATTTGAGATTAAAAAAAAAAAGGATGGGTTGGGAATCTTCTCTTTTATTTTTTCCTGCTTACAAAAAAAAAGATAGGGAGGGAGAAGAAGAAAAGCAAGCAATAGGGTTCTTTATCACAAAGTGAAATGGGCATAGTAACTCTTTAGTAACTATTATTTAGCCTGGATTAATTATATTCTTAATATTCAAAGTTAATGCCACTGTTATTTCTTAAACTACCTGGTTTAGGAGAATACGCTGGAGCACCAAGTAGAATAATACAACCATATAAGACATTAAAGAGTTCTTGCTGACAGAATACAAAGTATTTATCTTGAAGCTTTACTTCTTCCTGGCAATATGGCCATCTAATCTGACTGTGATCCTCCTCCCTCCATCAGTCCCTTTCCTTCTTGTCCACTCTGAACATTATATGCGTAATAATACAGAGCCAGAACCTCTAAGTACTTAGAACTGGACATTTTCTCTCAAAATGGCTTTGTATTTTGAGTGCATCTTCTTCACAGAGTACAAGAAGGGAAAAAGATTGGCCATGGCTGTAGCACTTAGCACAGCTGTCCTTAATTTCCTCCATGACGTAACTTTCCAGAGTCCCAAATCAGAGGTCTTTCACCCGTTCCATGCTTAACCCTAATAATACTGCCACAGTTGTGAAGCACTCAAATGCTGTGGTATGCTATGTAAACCATGCTAATGGTAAAGATGGTTGCAAATTTGGAAATTAGGTAGACTATCTAGGAATGTCTGCAGAGAGTATATGAAAACTTGCACAACTTAGAGGAATTTATTTGTAAAGCTAGAAAGGAATGGCAATGTTCCTGGATCTGATAAGGCCAGCCGCAACATGGAGATTTACTTTACCTCACCTTTTAAAGTAGGAGAAATTTTAACTTTGCTTCTGGTCACGAGACATTGCCACTAACTGGAATTTGGAGAGAAATACTTATAAAATTGGTGATTTAAATTACTAGAGCCCTCTCTTTTACCAAGGAGTGCTCGGACACCTGGGCTGGTGGCTGTGGTTGCAAGCTGTAATACCCAAGGGCTTCCAAGAAAGTGTTGTGGTGTAGTCCCTCTGTGTTTGTGCCCTTTCACTAAGTTATATTTTTGTAATTTGTAGCAAGGTGTAGGAGCAGAAATGTATTTCACAGAAATATTGCCTTTTACACATTAATGTCTGAATCAGAACATCTTAGTTTCCTTTAATATATTTGGAGAGGACTACTGTGATGTTCTCTAAATGTTCACCCCAATGTACACCCCTCTGTAGTCTCTAGAGCTCCACTATTATCCATCCTTTTGCTATGATATGTGGAGATGTATTCTAAAAGCAGCCCCTATTTTAGAAGACTTTGCTGGCTCTGGTCCAGTTGTTCATCTGTTGAATGTGTCTTGCACTGTGGCTAATTGAGAGTTAAACTAAAACATGCAGTCAGCTGTCTTGGTAGCCACAAACACACTATTTCTACACAGTGTCATCCTCTTGGGGGCTTCCCAAAAGCTCTCACAGCTCTCTGCCACTTTAGAGAACAATAAATTGTCTCTCCTGCTACATTTTGCTCTTTCTGTGCTTCTGAGTGCTGGCTTGCTGGCTAGGCAGGCCATGTAACTACTTCTCATGGTGTCTGAAGCTTGAGCTTGAGCTCAACTTGCACTGGTTTCTGCTTGTATGTTCTGAGTAAACGTTAGTGCAGGCTGTTCTGGTGCCATCAGAAGAATTCATGCAACATGCTGTGGGTCCTGTACAACGTAAGGTCCTTCAAATACAGGCAGAGCAGGTTGTGAGACAGGTGAAGAGCGCAGAGCCTGTTTCCTGCATGCTCCCCACTGGCTATAAATGTGAGTGATATGGCTGTTAGGCACAAAGCCATCATTTCTGGTTTGTGAAGTCTCAGCTGTGCAGCTCAGAGAGGCTTTGAGTATTTTGAATAAATGTATTGATGCACTTGCTCTGTGCTTACGTGAATCCTCAGGCGTGGACTTCTGACCACTGTCACAGACAGGGTGCTAGATGGTCACTTGGCGGGGTTGGCCTGGCTGTTCTTGTGTTCTTAGTCATGCCTGGTGCACACAGAAAGTGGGCAAGGGAGACTTTCCTTCTCTCTTTGTCACTTGCAGCACCCTGTTGTTCTTGTGAAGAAGCATATAAAATAAGTATCTCTACCTTTATTTTAATAAAGCAATAATTTGGACTTTCTTAGGGTAAAATCCTCCCTTAATTGACCAGATAATCTGGCATGATTGCAAGGGAACTGGAAGACACTTCCCCTTTAGCTCCTCAGAAAATCAGCCTATACCTCTGTTTCATACCTGGTGTATACTACAGAACATATAACAGGAGTATGATAGCAAACCTACAGAGGAACTGAGAAGCCTCACAGGCATCCACCATTCCTAAGAGAAGGACGAGGCTGCCCCGCTCTGCCTCCCCTTCCCTGTCCTCCACGACAGCAATCTGTAGCACACTGGTGTCACCCCTGGCAGCTCTGGGCCAACAGCCTTACCCTGATGGTGCCAAAGGGAGAGGAATTCCTTCTGTGTGTTTGCAGTCTTTCAAGCAATTGGCAGTGACCCATCTGTGTACTTTGAAAAATATTTGTGCCACAATATACATTCATTATTAATCACAATGACATCGCCTAGCATTTAAGTGCTTAGATACTGCAATGATGGCAACTTTTGCAAACCATGATTTGTTCCCAGAAGCCAGATGATGCTTTTTCTAAGTACAGCCTATACTTCTACAAACAGATGCTCTTGATTGCATGAAACACAAAGATGAGCATTGTTTTCACTGGCTGCTATGTGTACAAAAATGATGTTTGTATGTATTGTGTATACCAGCTGGCCTTGAAACAGTGATCTGTTTGCCACTGAGCTCCTATTTTTTGTGCACACAAAATTCATGCCTGTCATTTATTGCCTTTTAGCTACAAATCATATAGCATCTGAGTGTTTCCCAGTGCATCTTACAGCTGCTCCTAACTCATGCTTATTTAAATTTTAGTTAGATACTTTAGATACTTTATTTTTTTTCAGCCCATTCCATTGCAGTTGACTACTGATACCCTTTCTCTTCTGTTATAATCCTGAAAATGTGTCCAGGGCAACAAGCAACATTATGGAAATGCTTAATTTTAAATATTTACTTCCAGATTGACAACTGGGTCACTGGTTTGTTCTATTTCGATGTGTGGGGGGAGGAAAAAGGAGAACCTCATATATGGTAGGGACTTCAGAATTCACTTTTTATTATTGTTACCTAGTCAAAGAACTGTCTTGTTAATGTTTAAAACTGAAGTAGCGTCCTTGCTAAGTGTGTGTGTGTGGGATTTTGGAGAACGGGTGGAGGAAATGGGCTATGTAGAATGGAAGATTGGTATCTAAAGATGTTGGTATGCTGATGGCATCCTTCATAAAAAAAAGGTCAGTGAGCCTGCTCTTATTTACACAATGGCCCCTTTATACTACCCTGCCAGTAAATGAGTGTAGATGGGAACTGGACTCATTTAGATTGATGGGGGTTAGCATTTCTTTGAGGAAAGAAGTGCAGCAGGCAAAGTTCCTGTGGTTGGCTGTGTCAGCTTCCATATGCATCTAGGAAAGTATCTTTATAATAACATGGGAAACTAAATCCTCCCAGAGAATAGGTGGAACATAATCTTGGCCTTTAGCTCCTCAATTAACCTTGGCGCTGTAACACACTGGGCTCTGGATGAGAGAGGGAGGCATCTTAGAGTGGCTCCTAAATAGCTCCTTAAATAGGGAATCAAATACCAACTTTTTGCTGGCCTACTGGTTCCAGCCGATGTAGCAGAACTTATGAGGGAAGTACAGAAAAGAGCCCCAGCTAATAAACTCTCTGCTGAACCTGCTTTGGGCAAGGTATGGACCATGGCCAATTCTCTTAGGTGAATCTTAGCTACAAATAGTGGAGGAGACAGCTAAAGGACTGAATTTTCAGAGCGTGGCCTTAGCTACGCTTCAAATATACCTGACTACATTGACTGGTGTGCAGAAAACATAAAAGGTACAGCAAAGTGTATTTTGCTGATGTCAGTGAGAAAAACCCATGTGTCTCGTGGTAGGTGTGAACACAGGTTTTAGGCTGAACTGAACTATTTTAACACAAATCTTGTGTATTTACACTGAGAAGTTCATGTACATACACTCATGTGTGCTTATGCATTCCTAGGTTGGTGTATAGCTTGTCAGCTATGTGCAGATAAAAGTCTTCCCAAACATGGCTCAAGATACTTTTCTACTTTGTCCTTTGTGTTCATAATTTAGTCACTTAAACAACAAGTGTGTCAATTTTTGAAATACTTCATGGGTTTATTGTTTATGAGTCACCTTTTAGGATGTGGTTGTAGCTCTGAGACATTTTTGTCATTTAATTTCACTGAAAAATATGGCTAGCCATGCAAAGTATGTCTAAAATGCTAAAGCTGAAAAAAAAAACAAAATGAATTGGGGTGAATGTTGCATGATTTTGTATGATTCCTGCAGCCAAACTGAACAGATTTGTTTTTGCCTTTTTGCAAAATAATATTTTGTAGGTTCTTGTCTGGATTAGTCTGTCTTCAGAAGTAGTATAAGTGGATGGAGTCTTTCTATTAGCATCGCTTTGAACCTTAGCCTAAAATGAAAATCACATTTTCTTTTCTTCTTTCTGAGACTGACTGTTAGGATTCAAAGATTGAATTGTAAAGAAGAACAGTGTGGCAGTTTGGGTTGGTCAGGTAGGTCTAAATCATGAGTCATGCAAAACTCATGGCATTGAAGGTGAATGACAAGTTTCTTAAGGATAATATTAAAGGTAGTTGTGTGTCAGGACTACACTGAGTGAGGTCTTGGTTCCAGACCAGGAATATTTTGGCTAGAGGGTTGATAGTCCAAGATGAACTATAAGATAGACCAGATGAACTTCCTGCAATTCATTCAGTGAGCTTAATGAGAAATACAGGTAGTAGTTTGACAGAGAGACAGGATTTTTTTTCTTGGTTTCTTCCCTCCCTTTCCCCTTTCCCCTTCCCTCTTCACCTTCTTCCCCTTCCCCTTCCCCTTCCTAAACCTGCTTTCTTCAGGGGGGAAAGTTTCAGGGCTAAGTGAGATGTAATGGAGAGGTGTGACGGAGGGCATGAGAGCAAAGGTAAAGGAAACTAAGAGAGGAGACCTCTGGGGATGTGAGAAGACTAGATGAGGTGATTAGGTAAGAAATTTCTTAAACTGTCATATGGAGAAAAGGAAAAGATTGTAGTAGAGTTGAATTATTAAAGCAAGCCAAAGAAGGGAAAAATCACACCCTTTTGCAGTCTCCTACTGGATGGGTTGATTATGTACTGAGTAGAAAAAGAAGAGAGGGTTAAGATGTGAGCCAAAAGCCGCGGAAGTAATTACTAGGATCAAAGACCCAGTACTTAATTAAGATGGGGAAGGGGGGACTGCCTTCTGTCAGCTGGAAGGATGGCAGAGGTGGAAGAAGTGCAAGTTCTTGTCCTGGGTTCGCCACCTGGGATGGTAAGGGAGATCCAAACCTGGCTTTGCAAGCATGGACCCTGCCATGGTAGAGAGGGGCAAAGGAAACATGGGGAAAAATGAGTGAAACAAGGAGGGGATTGCCAACCCTACCAGTGAAAGGAAGGGGCAAGACAGTGGTGGGGAGAGGACTGAGAGCAAAGGAGAGTATCAGCTTTAATGGACTGGAGGTAACAGTGTCTGTGCACTCACCTGTCCTTTGCTGTGCCACTCAGTGTGTCCTTGTAGTCATGAATTCCGGCACACATGTGATCTATTTTAAAAACAAAAATAGCAACAACAACAACAAAATTTGAACTGCAGCTTGGGAGGAACTGAGTCTGGACCACTGGCACTGAAAATCAGACAGACAGGGCCAAGAAATGAGCTTCTTGTGCTACAACTAGATGAGGAGGTTTATTCTGCAAAGCTCCGTGGACAGCACAGTAGCAGTCAGCCTGGTCCCTAGCCAGGACACCTCTGTTGGCAAAGTTTACTTTATCTGACCTGTGCTAGTCACATGTGGTCACAAGACTGGATGTTAACACATCAAAGAATAATACAGTAACAAACGTGAACAGCAGCCAGCCTTTCTCCTCATAGTGAAAATTGAGTGCTTCAAGGAGTACACTGACTTTCTGTCTATGCAATGTATACAGTTAAAATCATGACTGAAGTGAAAAATGAGGGCTCTCCCACCCACCCATGTGCAAATAATTGTATGCACGGAAAAGCTGATTAGAGTTGTGAATCATCTCCATTAAATCAAAGGAACGGCAAGTTGTGTCACAGTGATTGGCACTGTGGGGTTCAGCCAGCAGTGAGAGCGAATTTCTTGTTGGTCTGGCTGCAGCATCCTATTGCTTTTTCGGCTCCAGAAATGTCACTGATGAAAACAGGAGCTTCAGGTCAGTGCAGAGTAAGCAGTGTGATAAACATTACAGATATGATATTTGTAGTACGTATAGAAGAGCAGAATTTTGCTCTTAGTCTATTATTTTAAATACCACACTTTTACCTCCCCAGTATTAAAGGCTTATGTACAGGATTGTATGCAGCTTGGTTTTAAAAAATCATTACTGCATTTTATTCCTTCCTGATAAAGTCTTTACAGGAGCCATGGAACTGAGCAAAACCATATACCCAGAAGTGGGAAGGTTTGTGGTGTCTGAAATTTAAAGGGAACAAAGTATTTTAAAAATGGAGCTTTGATTTGGAATCTGCTTTTTCTGTTTTTACCAGAAACAGTTAATCCTTGGTTCTTACAGATCACTGGATACTGAATTAATCACTGTACAGTTCATGATAATGAATCATTTTGTTGTTCATTACCTTCATCTTATGGATCAGACAAATGTAGGTGGAAGGTATAAAGTGAGCAAGAACATTATGAAGGAGTCTTCTCCGTCCCATATATCTTCTGGTGTAAAACTGTCCATCCCCAGAATTTCACTAAACTTATTTTATGGTAAAACTGCAGTTTGGACCTAACATTTAAGATACATTGTTTTCTGGATTTGTTTTAGTGTAGGTTTTCTGTGACGTGTAGTCACACAGATCATCTCTTTCTATCTGACTTAAATGAGTGATCTTATCATTCTTCAGTTTGCTTGCTCCTTGCCTATGATCTTGTATTCTTTTTTTAGGTATTTTTTTTTCACTAGGGTATACAAACGTATAAATTGTCATGATAAGCAGAAAAGTTATATTTCAGAATTTAGATCAGAAAGGATCAGGATCATATATATGTATATTTTTTTTAACTGAGATTTTGCAGTATAGATTTTTTAATGACTTGCATGCTTCATTTTAAGATCATGGTTAGTGTTTCATCTTACTACGTGAATTCATGAATCATTAAGTATAACAGTGGCATCATTGCTCTAGTGGTTTTTGATATTCTGTTACTATAGAAAGCATCTGAATTTGATACCAGTAGTAGTATTTCTCACCTTTGTCAATATTACTACATTGTCTGTGAAAAAGAGGGTATAAGAAGTGTCAGTTTCTTAAAGCAGTGGTTTCTAAGGAAGATTTCTAATCTCTAGAAAGTAGAAATATTGGTCATGAATAAGATTGTGGAAAGGAAACTTAAACAGACACTTTTAAAATGGCTCATTTCTTACATGTGTAGACATACAGTAGCTCTTGGTACCACTGAGCACTCATTTGTGCGGATATCAGCTAGACACTGCCAATGCAATGGCAGTGTGGGCAGAAGTTATTGCAATTATTCTCTCCTGTAGTAGATGGCAAAATGAACCATCATTTCATGTTTGTACCTTGCTGGTATGCCTTTCTCCATTGAATAGCATTTCCTGGGAGGAAATGTCTGCAATCAGGGGTTGTTTGGCTGTTTGATGAACTTTTTCTTTTAGTTCTCTTGGTTTAATCACGTTAAATATATATATATATATATATATATGTATATCTTAGCTTAATAATTTATCCAGTCTCTTAATGTAGTTGATTTGTTTAGTAAAGGTTTTTTGAAATCAGAAAAGCAGTTCTGTAACCTAAATTATTATTTCTCTATAGAAGTAAGTTAATAGGTACAGAGTGATTTGCAGTAAGACTGTTACAAGAGCCAAGATGGAAAAAGGATGCTTTCTTTGTATTGCAGTAAGTAGCATTAAAGCTAGGTCTACCTAAAGGAAAGCTATTGGAGATAATTTCTAGAAAAGGAGACTTTAGAAGAAAAATTAAGAATTTATTGAGGCGGGAGAATTCAACCAAAAGGAGGATGAAGTGAAATGTAAGGTAAATTAGAAGAAAATTATCATACACCTTCCCGCATCACAACTACTGTTTGCCTTTCTGCATCCTACTCTACTGTTCTACATCCTTTTACTACTTAGGTGACACAGAACAGGAATTACTGGATTTTTCCTGCTGTATAAGTCATCACTATGCATATAATTTTATAACATTCCATTCTGTGAAGAGATTCTTTTAAGAAAAGAGGGGAAAAGTTGCCAAAAGGATATTCATGATCTAGAGTGTGTTTGAAGGCCTTTCATCCATAGAAAAGCTCCAAAAAGTGGAAAAATACTATTCTGTGCAGTGGATACTAATGAAAACCTAGGTAGTGGCACAGGCAGTCAATACCATCCTTTGGTTGCTCGCAGTAATAAACATAGTGTATAGACAGTCTAAAGTATACAAAAACAGACACCTTTTGAGTTGCTACCTAGATGTCCTTCTTGTCGTCTTGAGTGAATTTGCAGTTTCCATTTTTGAATAGTTTGTAAACATGCTACTTTTGAGGAGGCCTGAAGAAAGAGTCACTTGGATATTTATAAAATTGGAATTAGGAGCATGCTATGGGAGCTCATTAATGATTCAGGACCGTTGGTTTCAGTTTCCCCTCCTTCCTTTCACAAGACAAAATCGAATCAATACTTTTCTTTCAAGGTCACAACTGATGCTTGGTCTCTGTCCTTCTCATAACCCTTCCTCCCACCATGCAAGTATTTGGAGGATTTAATTACTTGTTTAATCGAGGTTGTCATCAATAACTTTTAGTGTAGTCAGGCTCAGACATAAAGGCATATTATTATTGGACAGGGCTCGGCCCTGATCCAAGTATATGGGAGCTGTGCTGATGAATTGTTTTGGGTCACACTGGTTAGCGGTCATGCAAGGGGTTTTTCCCCTCCCTTCCCATCCCCAGTAATCGTTATGGTTGTGTTATGCACTGGAAAGCATATTCTGATTTGAAACAATTGTGGGATACCTCTCTGAGGTACTGGTTCTGTGAAGTTTGTAAATTGGGTGGAGTTCAAGAAAATGGCGTTTGTGAGGGAAAGGAGATTTTCACTGCATGACTGATGGCCCTTTGTACTGTGTTTTGGCATTTTGTTTTCCAGAACAGCAAATGAAAGCTATATACAAAAAAAGTTCTTTTTTTTTCTTATTTGAAAACTAGTTCAGTCTAGAGTAAGTAAACTTGTCCCATGCTGAATAACTAACCTCACTTCCTGAAGTTATATTGTAAATCTAAGGGGAGTCCTAGATTCTTTTTTTTAATTGCAGGAAAAGAAACAATGTTCCACTAATGGGAGTGGAAACCTTTCTCCCTGTAAATTAGCTTTCCTGTTTCAAGAGATAACATAAGCAATCGCTCAGAAATACAGAAGACTATCTCATTTATAGTTTTATTTGGAATCTCGTTGGTGTTCTCTCATCCAAGCTTTTTCTTCCAGAACAGGCTACTAGAATACAGGTTAGATAGTCTGAAGAGAGGCAAGGGAGGCTTTTCTCTCCTGACATAGTTCAATTTTCATGTAGACATCACATTGCTAAACTGGATCTGCTTTTAAAGATATAAATTTTGTAGCTTAAAAGTGATCTTTAAGAACTGTTGACTTGGATGGAGTGAGCTGGATGTATTTGCAGTAGCTGAAAAGGTTTTGCAGTAGCTGAAAAGGTTTCTTTCTTCTCCTGGTCCATAGGAAAATCCAGATGGTGTAAAAGTCTGCAGCCGTGACAAAATTCTGAGTTATCATAATAATTTTAGAAGCGAGCTTCTGGAGATCAGCTTTATTGTAGAACATTATGAATACAGTTAATCATGCCTGTTGAACACAATGGATCCAACTTTGCTGTGGGTCATAATCCTTAATCTGTCAAAGAATGTGCACAGTCACTTTACTCGTTCTACAGACATTATATTTAATATGGCTCAAATCAGTTTTATATGTACTGTATTGATTTTATACTGTTCATAAAATGCTGGTAATAGAAAATCTATTTCTATTGCTTTTCTTTGTGGGTCCAGGACCTTAATGTTAATATGATTTTGAAGGAAAAAGCTATTCAGTGACTCAATCTTGTAAAGTCCATTGGGGGGAATTTGCACATATATATTTGCATATATGTGTAGCTACAGAAATTTTAGAGGAATATAATTTAATTACATGAGTTAAATTGACCCTTGCTGTTTGGCTGGAGTTTGCTTGTACTTGTTATTTACTTGCAGATGTTTGGCCTTACATTGAATTCATAATGTATGTCCAGGTCTACTGGCTACAGATCTGTTGTCTTTGCATGTGAAGAACAAATAACTATTTGAAGAAGTTACATTTTTGTTCATAGTGTTCCCAGTTTGCACTTTATAAGTTCATATTTTCCAACCGTGAAGAATATTTAGCACTAGTATCTGAGAAATTGGGATAGAGAGGCTTAAATTTGCCAAGTCTTTTATTTATAGTCATTGTGCTCCTCATGCTGAACTATCCCTGTGTAAAGCAGAAGGGGAGACCTGTTGTCACACTGCACTGGTACCTCCTGTGTTACGGGCACAGCAAGGGACTGCCAGGGCCTCTGAGACAACATACAGCCACCTGGAGAAGTTTCAGACAGTACAAGCTGGTTAAAGGTTGATTCGGGTAATGGGAATAAGGAGTGGGGGCAGGTGCTGAATGAGCTACTTTGATAGTAGGTCTTGTGAGGATTTTTTTTAACGCAGTGAATTAATGACTTCGCTGTTAATAAGTAAGGTTTTTTGTTCTGTATATGATCCCCAACAAAAGCAAAAACTCCAGACAAAACCCATAAACCCCAGGCAAAAAATGCTCCATGCAGTATGACCAAGGATTGACCCTTGACTTCTGCGGGAGCTATCCGAACATAAGGTTTGTTTTTGGAAGCCAAGGATATATACCAAGAAGAATTTGGCCAGTGACTGAAGACTTTCTCTTCAGTACCTATAAAACATGATACTACAATTGTTTCCTAAATGTTATTAAGCTGTGCTGGCTTTCTGTACTTCTAAAACACATGTACAGGATGTGTCTAGTCGAATCCAGTCCAGAAAATATCAGTTAATAATGACAGCCATCCTCATAGTATAGCTTCATAACTGTTGAAGATGCGAACTGAGAACAGTCTAGAAGTATCACAGTGGATGATTTCTGTCCTGCAAACTCGGATGGAAGATACAACAATTAGTAATGTAAATGTCAGAAAAGAGTAGACTTGACAATTGCAAAACAAACCTTTGACACTGCATTAATGATAATGCATTCCATTCCAGTTCATGGTGAAGTAAAAGGAGTTGGTCTGGTAGATCAAATATGGCTTTCATTGCAAGACTGCGATAATGAAGGTGAGATGATAAAGCTATTCAGACTCCTAACCTATAAAGAGCAATGATTATATTGTTTTTATATATACTCCGTGAATTTGTGGAATTATTTCCTCTTAGAACTGGAGGTCTGGTGTCATTCTAACATACTGCACTTACTTTTGGTTTTACTTCCAGAATATATTTTTGTGTGTGTGTGTGTATGCAAAAAAACCACACACACACACACACACATACACACATTATACATATACACACATACGTACACACACACAAAATATGTATCAATCACATATTTGAGTATACACACACACATACGCATGTTTCGTGGTAAAATATATGCAGTCAAAATTGTGGAAAAACTAATGATGTATTTTAGGTTCCCCTATGAATCTGGGAAATTCCTTCTGTGTGAATGTCAGGGGGTTTGAACAGAGCTTAAAAAAATGATATTCTATTGAAATATTTGATAAACTGGGATGGACTAAATACTAGTATGAGAATGAAACTTGCTATATTGTTTTGCTCTTAGAAATCTGTTGTTGAACAGGACTTGGTAAGAATCCATTTGGTATAAGCAAATCCCAATATCATGTTTGGACTAGTGTCTTTAGACTAGTGTGTTTGGGCGGTGGGGTGGGGTTTGTTCACTAACATTTTCTCAGTCAACTTCTTTTCCAATCCAGGACTAAAATCACAAGAGCTCTCAAATACTTGTTGATTAATATGATTTTCAGAGAGAATATCAACAATTGCTTTCTGCTGTATTAACATTGTTTTATGGACCAAGTCTAAATAATTAGAATTGGCCAAATACCAGACTTTTCTGTCAAACATTAACAAAATACAATTATTTTGATTTTTTTTAACAGGTTGCATTAGTTCACATAACTGACTCACTCTTTCTGTTCCATTACATTTTAAGTAATCTGAAATAATTCAGTTCTGTATTATCGGTTAAGTGTTCTCCCTGGAGAGTGGGCCTAATGTGTGGTTTGTAAATACTGTATCGTTTCACTTGCTTCTGAGGCAAAGCACCTACCAACATTTGAAGCTATGGGTATACCAATAAAGCAGATGAGGCTAGGGTACATTCTCTGCGCTGAGGAGAAGGTATGGTTTTTGCACTTATGTTTAAAACTCTCTTCTCTCTCTTCCATCAGAGTGGCCTCTTCCTTATTGTGTGTGGTGAATAATCATAACCCATGCTGTCCTTTGAAACTTACCAGGACATTGTCTGGGAGAGTGCTGGTTAGCTTAACCCCAAATGATACCATGATTAATGTAGATGAAATAGTTGTATATTAAAAAAAAGAAAAAAAAGAAAGGGATGATCATGTGTCCTTACTCAGGCAATGATCAGGCATGTGGATGAAACTATTTATTCACTGAAAATGCAAGAGGATTTATAGTGACTATGAAGGCTGAAGACTCTGGGTTTCTTAGGTGGTGCTTTGGGCATATGTGGATAAATTGTTACCAAGTAAAGCATCCGCCCCTCTTACTTCCTCACTGTAACCTTAATATGGCTATAAGACCATTTTTTCAATGGAAATGGGGAAATTCAGGAAGCACATCTCAGCAATGCAGTGGGAATAACAGCAATAGCTCCATTCCTTTCCTGATTCTGCCCCTACAAAACTATTTGATGGAAATATCTTTGGGATTGCATTTCAAAGCTTGGTTAAGATGTATGGAAAGAAGGGAAAACTACTTCTATTGCTTTGCATACAGCTCAGAAAGTTATGTTTGTGGTACCTCAGTGGTGGCAGACAAGTAGGATCCAAACAAAATGTATAGCATACAGTGTGCCAAAACATGCGGATGAGGAGCCCAGCATCTCCCGTTGAGGGAATGCAGTTTCAAAGAAGAACATAGCCTTACTCAGTTATTGTGAATAGCCTTCTCTGGTTGTTATGGCAGTAAGCAGATGAACATGGTATCCATTATAGGCTTGTGTCTCTAATTTATTTCATGTTAATTAAGATTCTAATTACATTGTATCACTTAGTAAAACCGTTTACTTTCTCCCAGAAGAAAGTTGCTTAATCTTCAGACAAGACTTTTCAGCTGTAATTTAGATACAGCTAGTCTGTTAAATATGATATGCATTTAGTTCTGACAAAAAGGTGCAATAAAAGGTAACATTTTTAAATATAAAGAGTAGGAGATTCCCTTTTTCCCAAGACATGTTTGCAATACCTTTTTCCTTCTCCATTCCTTACTGTACATGTAAAGAGCATTCCTTTAAACTGAGATCCATTTTGTGCCCATGTGTCTATAAAACTGGGAACAGAAGAAAGCAAATCAAAGCCAGCCTGGAGTAAGTGCATTTTCCCTTAAAAATATTCTCCATCTCCTGTTTTTGGGAGGAATCACAGGGAGGTTCACAGACAAGCAGTGTCTTCAGTGTGATTCTAAGTTACTGCAGCACTTAGGAAGAGAAAAAAGTGCCTGGAGTCTTTGAAGAGGTGTGGGACGTGCATATATATACCTCAGTTTGCCTGCAGAATGTATGCCAGATGTTGGAATGGCTTTTTAGGCGTGTAAGTCTTGACCATGAGCTCCATGAGGAGATGCTCATTGGCCATACTACTCAGTAGAATTTATCCAGCACAGATCAGCTTTTTAAAGGAAGATCATTAATGATTTCTTTTTTTAAGGAAGATTTAAGCTGGAAGCATCTGAACAGTAATTGCTGTAAAGGAAGGTCATTGAGACTAATGAGGTAAAAAGAATAAATTGTTTTGCTAGAGGTAGTCAGTGATTAACATATGTGTCTTGTAAGAAATACTCAGGCTTCACAGATTCAAGGTAGAATGTCATTGAAAGGAAGCTGGATGTTCAGTAACAACATGAGGCCTGTGCTGATCAAAGGAATTGATATTATTGTAGGGCAATAGTTAGCAGAATAATCTTGTTATAAATGGATATATATGATACAGTTCCATGACTCTTCTTATTATACTAGAACAAGCAACTTTATTTCTCTAATTTCTATGTATAGCTTGGCTTACCAGTTTTAGTCAAAAAGGCCATATATGGAATATCTATTGATCTTTGGAAATAAACAAACTGAATTCTTGGTAGAGTTGGCTTTCAGTATTCAGGCAGAGAGAGACAGAACAGTTTCCAAGTTGACAGTGATTCTGTTTTTTAAAAGAGTTGAGACATAATTATGCTATGTCCTTCATGTGCTCTGATCTTTTTGTGGCTGTAAACTGATGCTTGTCAAAAGTGCATCTGTGTAGTAGCATTTCTGTATTTTACATGCATACTGATGAGTATATTAAAAATAAATGCTACGGATGTCATAAGGTAAACAGCCTTTTTTCTTAACTGCTTTGACTTTTCAAGGACTTGCTGGAAGCTTTGAGAAAATGTGCCTTGAAATACTGATTGATCTCTCAAGGTTGAAGTGTTTCATGAAAAGGAACCGTGGAATAACCTGCAGATGTCTAGGTTTTAAAATATGTGTGCAGATAGTAATTGTCACAACCTTCTCTGTGAACTGGGCTTCCTATTAATGTGTGTTTGCTGTGGTTCCATAGGAGCTGCTGTTTCTGCAAAATTTCTGAGTCTGACCAGTTGCTTACTCACACGCTCTTTTTACTTTAACCTGTCCCTAAATTAGAAACTGTGCAAAATATACCCACTGACTATCTCTGAGAGCTGGTAGTTTGAGCTTAAGGTTTTAATGTCCTTGACTCTCACTAATCAATAGCAAGCAGAGCAAGTACAGCATCAGCAGCAGTATTGTAAAAGGAAACGTCTGTTGGATATTGTGCTGGAAGACGAGAGGGTAATGACTCTCCTTAAGAAAGATGCAATATAGTCTCCTTAAGAGTGCTGAGCACAATTTTTTCATTTTCTGCTAGTTGCTTGGAAAATGAATGCATCTTCCAAAGTATCAGCCTAGGGAATAAAATAAATACCCCAAATTACACCAAGGAAAAACAGATTATGGTATTAAATGTTCATTGTTGGCAGTGTAGGAGACAGTTAGCCCAAACATTTTTGGTCTCTGAAATGCTGAGTAGACAGGCCAAGTTTTACTATCTCATGATCCTGACTCATTTTACACTGAGAACAGCTTTATAGGGTCCTTTACTAAAGTACATAGAATTCTGTTTGACCCCCTTCCTATTTTTATGAACTTGTGAATCAATGAACGAAACCATTAAATAGATTGAATGCTGCCTGCAACACTAATGTTAATGGCTCCAATTTTATTAAGCCCATTCGGAAATCTCATACAGGTGGCAGCATCCATAAAATGATAAACTATTTATCTGTATCTGTGGAGCATAAATTTAAACAGTAGAAGAAATACTAATAATATTGGAAGAGCATTCTTTATAAAATACTGCAATATTTTGAAGAACTAGAAAGGAAAGTATAAACTCTAAGTTTTGTTTTACAGTAATTAGTCCTCAGGTCAATATATTGTATTGTGTACTGCCTTCTGAGTATAGTACGTAGCTAGAGCAAGTAAGAGAGTCAAGACTCTTCATCTTCATGTGCAAGAAGACAGGATGGATTTTTAACCTTTTTCTGGTCTTAGTTTGTACAATTTCTAAGTAAATTCAGTCCCTGGAAAATCTGATCTGGAAAGAGAAGCTAATGTGAAATTCAGATCCAGATTCTTCTGGGAATTCCTGGCCTGTAATAAGGTAGAGTATGTCCAAGTCTCTGTGTTTAGGTCTTAGGTTTTCGTTTCTTTGCTTTTCTATCCGAGCTTCTATCTTTAGTTAAAAAACAATATATGCTTTTATCATCAGAACTTTTAAGGACATTGATGAAAAATATCATCCTAGTAGCTCACGAAATGTAAAGAATATTTTTTTTTTTTAAAAAAAAAAAGTTACGTTTAATGGTTAGGTTGCAAAGGTGCTCTGATCCATGCAGAATCTTGAAGAAAAAGGATAGTTTTCTTCAGACAGCTCTATCTTCTGCAGCTGTGTAGGCATTGCTCTAATGAAACAGGACATTCTTCTTCTTTTCGCAGTAAACATTCTCCAGAAGCCTATTCAGGAGCCTCTCCTTGTTTTTCAATAAAAATGAGGTGTCATTTTGTCCTCATTTTGCTGCGTCATTAGCCAGCACTGCTGTTTGAAGCAGTGGCTTAGGACCAAGAAGCAAACTAGGAATGGATTATTTCATTTAATTTTCTACTTAAAATCAGAAACTGACAAATTTGGTAAAAATATCTTTTCAGGTAATGCAGTTGCATCTTTCTTCTCTTTACTTTCCTCCTTTCCCCTCAGCAGTTTGAACTTTCTCCATATACATCATTGTTCATTTAGAAGAGCTTACAGATACATGTCATGTTATGCTTGATTGCCTCTAAGCTGGAAAAAATAAAAATGTAAGTTGAATTTTGTTTCAAAATACTGTGTGTGGATCAGAGCACCAAGTAACACTGTTTAGAATAAACCATATGTGCTTGGTGAAGAGAGAAAGCATAACAAGTTGTAACATCTTAGGAACTTTTAATTGCACAGCATTTACTTTGCTTATGCTTTCCTCGAATACTTGGATTTACATATGCGATCTCTGAATTTATGCAACTCTTCAGACATTTAGAAACATATTTGAAGAGAAGAATGTGAGCATATGAAAACTTAAGCTCTGAATTCAGTTAGGTCATCATTACAGGAATCTTTTATTTGGTCTGGCAGGGCTGAGATCAGGTTTGAAATGACCAAGAGTGTTCACTAATTTTTGCAGAAGTCATGGGAATATATTGTTTCATATACTGTTGGATTAAAAATGTTCTTGGACAACTAAAGTTTATCTTCTTACTTTGCAATAATGTTCAGAAGACAATCATGTTGTAACAGTTTCCATGGTGAATGACTTACATGAAGGCTTGCAGGAGCATGGGCTGTGAGTAGTGGCATGCTGGAGGTTGGCTGGGACTGGTAGAAATGGAGCCCATGGGTGTGTAGCCATCCGCACACCAGTGATGCTTCCAAATCTGGTAATGAAATGCATTAGGTCTTATGATTCCATTAACTACTCGGACTCTGAGTGCCAGTACGAGGAGAAAAAAATTAACTTATTCACAAATGAGAAGGATATTATTTATGATAGGCTCAAAGGAATTGATCTTAAAGGCATTTTATCCAGCTACTAATGACAATAAAACCTTAGGAAGTGGCACATATGCTATGTGAGGTACAGGTCTGCAAAGCTCATGAGATAGCCATGATGGTACTTCCAGAAAGTCAGTTGTAGGATTGAAATAAAACCCTCAATACTGACTCAAATGGATCCATGTTAATAATGTAATTCATCTTATACCCATGTAGCATTCTCTCTTTGGGGCAACAGCATTTGTATGCAAATTTGATGTTCCAAAAATAAATATTATAACCATTTTGCAATACATTATTTTAAGACTAATAATGAATCCAATATTCAGTTTAAAACTCTCTGAATGAGGAGCTGATACTGGAACTAAAGTACCAGCATGTTTTATTTTAAACTACTTTATATTTTCTTTATTGTCTTGGAGACATTTGCATCTGAGAGAGACAGATACATAGTGTTCCCTTAAAGGATGAATGAAGTTTTGTCATTCCTTGAACAGGGAAGATAGATGGCTTTTTTTCTCTCTTCCACTTTTATTTTAAGTTTTTTGTTTTTATTCTTCAGAGTTCTTTCTTCTGCAAGTGTGAGTGGCAGCTTACATAACAGCAATTTGGGGGAGAGTTTTTTGGCTCTTTTTTTTTTTTTTTTTTTTTTTTTTTGTTATACTAAACTCAGAATCCAGTGCCCCGGCAGCAGCTTGAGCCAAAACAGATTTTTGCCTCGACCTACTTAACAAACTCTTTTTGAACTCTGAGAAATAGTTCAAGAGCTTGGCAGTTAGGCCATGTCAAATCACCTTCTAACTACCCACTGCCCATAATATTTTGCCTATATTAGCTCAATTACTCCAAGTAGTCAGAGAGCTATTGCACAGATTAAGTCCAGATTGCCTGCTCATTAGCAGGTTTGTCGCTTAAAAAAAAAAAAAAAAAAAAAAAAAAAACAAAAAACAAAAAACAAAAAACTTGGAACCATTTTTTTTTAAAAAAAATGTTCCTATTCAGGGTTTGTGTCTTTATATTTCAGCCCTTCTTCTTTGCTCCATTTCGCCTTTCCCCTCTCAAAGCTCCCCCCACCCATGGTAATTCTTCTGTATTTGCATTTGTGTCCTTTTCTTTTTTATGACTTCACCTGGTTGCTTTCGATGTTTCAGTGAATCAAGTCAATACCTTTTTTGTTTTGCTTTCTTTTCTACCTCAAAAAACCACTTCATTTCAGTCTTCACGGAACGCTTCATTAAACACAAAACAAGCCTATTTTTTGTCAGGGAACACATAAGAAAAACAAAAGAAATAAGCCTGTTGTATAAAGTTGGAGGAATACACCTCTTTCCTTGAGAGTAATGGTTTGGGCGCTCGGAAGGTCTCTAACGCCTTGGATATGAGTCCTAACCACTTGGGCATTTAGTAGAAGTACAGCAGCTCTGCTGTTTGTGAATTGGCCTTTAAGATTTGGAAGCCAATGAAAAATATTCATTGAAATTTGACCTGAAATTTCCAGATTTTGAAGTAGAGTTTAACTACACTTACGGTAAATTAACCAGTTGCTGAAAAAAGTTCCACCGGTCACACTGTTTGTGGCTGGGGAAGAAAAAACATTTCTGCTGTGAGGAATGCCCTGTCACTTTTGGCCCTGTGTTACAACTGAATAGCTATGATTGGATTTTTGTGCACTTTAAATAATGTGTGAATCCAATTTAGACTGTTAAACCTTTTCCCTTTAAGAGATGCCTTTATGGTGATTAATTCCTGTGTCTTCAACAGGACTTGTACGACTGCTCTGTGGGTTTGTTGACTCTTGCAGGCTTTTCAGGTCAGGGTCCTAGGCCTGGTTCTTCTTTACTGATTTTGGACACTGCAGCTGACTACCAGAGTTAGCTAGTATACATGCTGATGTAACTAAGAATATAAGCAGATGTATGGTCTACTTGTATTTTGCATAATGCTGGATACTGAGTAATAGTTCATCAATTAATAACTTACCAAATGAAAATTCAGAAGTAACTTTAAACACAGCATTTTGGTGTCACAGTGATTTCACCAGAACAGGTAAGATACAAATTCCATGACCAGAAAGCTTTCACCTACAATAATTTCCCTTAGTGTTAAAAATGTGGTGTAGATATGTGTGTTTATGGAGAAAAAAAAAAAGTGTGTATGTGTGTATTTTATATATATATATATGTATATATAACTATTACATAGTCATATATATGTACACATGTGTGTATGTATGTGCGTATGTAAATGTATACACATACATACACACATATACCCACATATATACATATATATGTATGACTCACAGATTTAACAACACAGAAACCCACAGAGTGAGTCTGAATGGCCTAGCAAATTTGAAGGAAAGGTTGCAACCATGCAGTAGCTTTAAATGTTAGAATACCAAAAACCTTATGATAATTCCCTTTCTCCCTCTGACCCCTAACTTCCATCATCCTTCATTGAATTACCTAGGAGATAATGATTAAGCACAGACATACAGTGAAAATACTGCAGAAAAGCCTGGAAAAGCCTGTCACCTTTGTATAACCTGTAGAAACAGATCCTCAACTCTGTCAGATGGTTTGCAGCAGGTATAGATGATCATAAAGGTCAGAACATTTTACAAGTGTGCATTTTTTTTAACGTTATAGTAGACTTTTAGGGCTGTAATACTAATATTCCATGTGATGATGTGGATTTTCAGTGATAAAGTTTTGAATTCCCCCACTAGGAATTTCATGTTCCTCCGATGTGGCAAAACTTTATTAGTTCTATTTAAGATCTCAATGTATGTGAGAGGAAGTAGTATAGCTAACATGGGCCAGAATGATCTAAGCTGCAGTAAAAGCACAGATTCCAAAAATAATGTAGTATTCCTTACAAGTTCTGAAGATACTCATCGCTACATGTGGATATGACCTTACAAAACGTATCTCCTAAATGTCAGTCAACTTAGAGCCTTTACCTCCAGTAAAAACAGTCCCTGTGCAGAAGCCTGGCAGTTCTAAAATGATACATGCTTGCACTGATACTGTGTCTTTGTCTGTGGATTAGTCAAGTCTGTTTTTGTTGGCATCTTACTTTAAATCCTACCAATCGTTTCAGAGAAAAGGAATTTTGCCCACACCCTTTTGGAAATGTGCAGTGGCTCAAAACGAGCATGTTCAGTTTCTGAATGTGCCATCACCTCTTTCCAAGGTGGAAGTACAAAGAGTGCCTCAAGCTTAAAACCAGCAAGAAAATGCAATGTAAATGAATTAGTCATTGTTACTTAATTACTTTTAGTCACATTCAACTTCTAAAACTGATAGCAAAATTCCCCTTGACTTAAGGCGAATCAGGATTTAGCCCTGTATCTTGGGTTGTTCCGAGTGATGTGAAATGTAGATAAACTTTCAGTTCTCCACAAGCTTTCTGAACTTAATGAAGCAAGGTTAAAACAAACAGAACTGCTGATGAAGTTTATGTTTGCAGGAAAATAGTACAACTCACTTTTTTTTTTCTTCAACTGTCATTAGAACAAGTAATGGTGACTGTCAACAATGATGTACATAATAACTCAGCTGCATCAGATAACAACAGACTGGGTAAGATAATGCTGTTCTAGGAAGTATGATTTAAAGTCAGATAGTTGGATTTAATCCAGGGCCAGACATAGTTTTCTTTAAAGCTGTTAGCCTTAAACAGCTAGGTAGCATCCAAGGGATGGGTTTATGTGTTTTCCTCTTCGTCTAAAACAGAACATGACCTGGGACTTTTGCTTGTGTTTTAATATGTCATTACCTTTAAGTTGTTGATTTTTAAGTTCCTGTTGATATTTGGAAACAATCAATTAATTTTAAGGCAATTAGATGTCATTTCCCCCAATTCTACTTTTTTTGTGCCCTTGCAAAGTCATTTAATGACATTAAGGGCAGCAATCTGTTTGGAGCAGGCAGAGGGGATTATACACACAGATCTAAAGTAATTGCAGAGGAACTTAGTGTTGCATTTACAATAATTTGGTGATATAGCTGGGTTTCCTTCGCTTAGTGGATGGAACAGGGCAAGGAGAGAGAACTTGATTGTGTGCTCAGGCTTGTTTTCTGTAGGCTTTTGCACAAGGCAGCGTGCCTGGCTGCTGTTCTCCTGCCCAGCAAAATATAGCCTCTGGTTAGAGAATACTAGATATATTGCTTTACAGCTCAATATGAATATTTTCATATGTTAAAGAAGAATGACGTGCCTTATACATTTTTAATTAATGAAAACCTTGGCCACAACATAGAGCTAATGTTATCTTTTTTGTAAAATCATGTGTAGTTTTTATTTAACTTTTAATGTATGCTTAAAACGCACTTTATGTTTATATATGTGATTGTCAAGCATTCATTTGTGATTGGTCGTTTGTATTAATTTGTCTTTGAATTTTTTTTTAAAGCATGATTTCTCATATTTCATTTTGTTTCTTTTAGGTTTTGTTTTATTTCATAAGATCCCACTGGATGGGTAAATGAAATAAGGAAAAGATGAGAGAGGGGCTGTTGAGCTTGTTTGTGGAAGCTGTGTGCTGCACACTAGGGAGTGGACAGTGTTCTTACCCAGAAGTGCCACCTCCCTTGGACTTCTCTGTTAGACATTGATTGTGTTTGGAGAATTCTAGAAGTACATGCAAATCAGTAGCTGTTTTTGCAACAGCAGGGCAAAGCTAGCCCTGAGGCAGCTATAAAACTCAAGAAAGTCCGGAAATAAGCTATCACACTCTCTTCCTATCACCTTATTCTTACTGTGTCCTCAAAATGATATTGAGATGGAATTATGTCACATTGTTTCCTCTGTCAATTTTTCCTGTTTGAGCTTAACTGGAAAAATGTTGGTTTTTATAAATAATATTTATCAAAGGTGAACTGCAAAGTTGCTTTTACTTTATTCAGTTACTCTCTCTGCAAAACTCTTCCACATATGCTTAATTTAGTGTGTGTGTAGTCCCACTTATTTCAGAGAGAATGCTCACATACCAAATTCTTGCATGTTGTCAGGTTATGGCCTTAACTCCTAAAGCAGTAAATTTCAGACCTGACCCTGCAAATTTTATTTATGTATGTGGTTCCACTGACTTTACAGGGAATATTATGGAGAGTATGAATGTGTGCGTAGAGGAGGCAATACTGTGCATTAGCGCTTTTGGGTTTTGGACCAGTGCCATTGCTTCAGTGCCATGCATGAAGTGAGACTGTGCTTATTCGATATAGTCCTTTAGGTTTGGGTAAGTGTACAAGCCTTTAGTAGGCTGGAATGCTGAGTCTGAGCCAAGAGCAAGAATAACAAACTCTACTGTTGGTCTTTCAGATTATATACTTACACTTAAGGCACACTTAACTGTTCAGAGAGGAGTACTGTAATGAGTAAAGAAAAGCAAAAACATAAGCATTTTACAAGAACAGAGACTACATTTAGACATCAGGTTAGAGATTCATTTTTATGCTATTTAGCTATCGTGTCTGGAGTATTATTTGATCTTTTCAATTTAGAAATTACAAGAAAGACTTTTTTTTTTGGTTTAACTGAAAATTAGTTACAAAGGCTACTGGCAAAAGACTGAGATAAACATATGTCTTTTTATGAATTTTGATTAGCTTTCTGAGATTTGATTTGATTTTAATTCTTTACAATAACATTTAGTAAAAAAAGAGAGAAAATGCTTTGTTCCTTCTGTGATTTCTTTTAATTGTTTTTGCTTTTCAATTTCAGCTATTTTCACTCTTCCACTGAAGTATTCTCTTGTTCTTGCTGCAGTCTTTTTCAGTACACACCATCTTTCTCTTTCTAAAGTACCGTATATTGTGTCTTTGTTTATTCCTATCCTTTTTTATTATTTCTTCATAAACTTACTCTCTCTTTGCCTTTTGAGAATAGTAGCCCCTGACTTTTTACTTACATTCTTCACAGTCTCTCTCACATCCAAGCTTTTTCTTCCTGCTGTGCTTAAGTTTTGGGGAATCTCCTTATTAGTCAAGAAACATGTCCACATTTGCATTCTTCTGGGCCTATGTAGTGAGATATTTCTTTTCTATGTCACCAGTTCGGGAAGGGAAGCTGCAATTGCTTCTTCCCTTCTCCAAAATCTGTCCCAAAGATACGTTTTCCTCTCGACATTAAAGAAGAGGGCAGAGTTGGAAGTCTAGTGGTGTCCTAGGAATAGTGGTGTCCTTGGTCACCCTGTACATACTGCGGTGACTTGAGCAGGGATGGCAGCAATTAAGGATATCCATCATAGTCCCTGTTTGAAGTAGATGTCAACAAGTGTTCTGCTGTTCCTCAGGAAAATATTAAGAATGTCTGCCTTTCTTTCTCCCTAAGTCTATGTGGAAATGTTCTTATTTTACAGATATACTAACTTTCTTTTCTCCTTACTGATTCCCTTTTAACTTCCTTTTAATTTTTTTCTCAGACTTCTTGCTTCCCCCCCGCCCCGTTTAAGTGATACTGAGCTGATTTTAAATCAATAATGTATTATTTACATCAGCGATATTTGAACTAAATTCAGTGGAGTTGCATTAAGCATAAACTGGTCAAAGAACAGAGCTTGACCCAGTAGCCCAGATTCCAGGTTTAAGTTATGCTGGGACAAAGTCAGCATATTTCAGTTATATAGTCACAAATAACTGCCAAATAAATGAGGTGAGAATCTGACCCCTTTTCTTTTGGCAGGGAAAAGACAAACTTACAGAGTTGGAATTTGGCAGGTGATTTTTGAAGTATTTCATTTTTTAAAAGATTGTTTTTTTGATTCATAATATTTATGTGCACACAAATGTGCACAGTTATTGATTTGGGATCTTACACTTTTTTAATAACTTATTTTGTAGCACTTTGCAGTTCATCTTTCAGGTATAGGAGTAGGTTTGATGTTCAAATATTCCAGCATGTACTGACACAGTATTTTGGATTTTATGTAATCATGGAAGTAACTTTAATAAATCACAACTGATTTATACCACACTGAAATATATATATTTATATATATATTTAGTAGAATATCCTTCTTACGTATCTTGTACTGTATCTTTTATATTAGTCATTCAGTGCACTATTACTTGATGCAGATATTCACAGAACCTTATGGATTACAGCACATGATTTGTTACTAATTATGTCTTAATGCAGATGTTTAACGCTTGATGGAAAAAGACAACATACTCCTAAAATGTTTTCTTTTCAGTATGTGGACAGAGCCTCTTAAAGCTAAGGAGAGCTAAATTTTTAATGTGGAAATTGTAGCTCCGGCTAGCTCCTGTTTTTCAGCTTGATTGTAAACGATGCTGCTTGTAACTGTGGAGAGTCTGATCTGCCCGAATGCTGTTGGTTTACAAAGGGCTCAGCTAATTACCAAATTCCTCACCTCTTTAAAATAAAGTGAGACTCAAACTAAGAATTGTGCAGGAACCATTAACGTGGCAAAATTTGCTGAATGTCCAGGATTTGATACTAAAAAGCTTTTATATTGTTTTGCTCAGCAATAAAAAAGTCTATGAAATGTTTAAAGGCAGAGGTCTTTTGTTTTTTTGTTGTTATTTTTAAGTTTGCCAGACAAAAAACTAAAATAAAGACATATTTCAGGTATTCCCATAGAAGGGGTTTATTTATATGCTAGAATTGACTTTAAATTGAAGTTCAATGTACTTGCAGAACAGCTGAGATTAGCAGTTGGGCAGTTTGACAGGCTGGTGAGGTGAGTGACCTGAGTGGAAGAGCCACAGGGGTGAGTCTTGGTGTGTGGTGCCAGGATGTATTCAGGTCTCTTAAATAATCCTGTTCCTGCTAAATCTGGTGGAACTTTGACCATGGGCCAGGTCTGTGTGGCAGGTAGCGGTGTCACCACAAGGCAGGCCACCAGCCCGTGTCCTGCTGGTTGCAGGCTCTTCCTGTGGAGAGGTCTTGGGGCCAACCTCTTTTCTGGCAAGAGCCTTGGGAGCACGCTGCTGGGGCAGGTGACGGCTGCTGTGACACATTTGCATGGCAACAGTGGTGTCTGAGTACTTCAGCCCACGCAAGGAGCTCCCCAAGCTTTCCCCCACCCCAGTACCAGCAGGATCTCTCCCATACAGCAGTGAAGAAAACCATTCATTTCAGTGGGAGCAAGAGCCTTTGGGGTAGTAGATGTTGCCAAGAAAATCTGTGAACAACTAGTTGGAAACAATTCCACTTCAGATGTTTCTTGTAGGACTTGTTTGCTTTTTGACTGTGAGTGGAAGCACTAAAAAACCACATTTCTTTCCTATGGTGCAGACCCTCTCTAAAAACAGTTTTTCAAAGATTAAAAGGCTTATGGGAATTTGCCATTTAGGAATGACATACACTTCCTACTGCCTCTGCCCACAACAGCATTCATGCAACAGTCCAGTGTGTAAGAGGCCCTTCACACCACCATCCATGACACGCTGACTGTTAATTGTCAGCATGAAGGTCAGTGCTTGACTGCAGCTGTTCAGATGTTTGAAAACTTGCAAATGGCTTGTAAAGTTGGAGATTGTTATCAAACAAATAAAAAAATGCTTCCTTCCTGGCACCTTTTTTAATTTAGACCTTCTTTTTTCTGTTGCATATTTAATATTTGCAATAATTTGAAAGTTGCATACAATTTGGGGGAGTGAAGTATTTTGTTCAAGTTAATTTCAAGAGGAAACCTAAAAGCTTATCTGAAATTTCTTCCTTTTCTAGTAATTTCTTCTTCCTCATAGTCCTCTGGCTTCTTCTCATCTTTCAAAATTTCGGTCATTTGTCTTTCTTTCTCTTCTGCTGTTTAGAGGGTCTAACATCCTCCTTCCTGATGTTCTGTAAGCTCTCTTTCTCACAGAATACAAATGTGCATTTCGAAGATTTTACCTGGTCTCTGAATACCCTTTGGAAAGGCTTTGCTGTGGTTCTGGGGTGGCAGCACTGCCATTTCTAGTATATAACGCAGGCCCACGTTGTGGCGGTTTAACCATCAGACCTTTGCAGCAAGAGTTCATGGACAGTTGGAAGTGTTGCAGCCTATAAATACAGCATTATAGGGAGCAGAGAGAGGATTGGCACTGTGTATTGGCACTGGACACGTTTCACTGCCCATCTCATTGCCCTGCTTCTGTGGAAATACGTGTGCCCAAATTTTGAAGGTGACTTCTATTTCTGGTTTCCTTTTGCGCGTTCAGATACAATCTGCTGTGAAAGCAGAAGTACATTCACTAAGTGGAAGAGATACAGATGTTTAGTTATACAAGTGTGTAAGCTGAACGATCAGATTTGTATAGAAGAGGTGGCAGTCTTTCACTCAAACCTCAAAGTTAACTGGAAGATACTCATATTTGTACAAGATTAATCTTTATTTTGGAAATTTAGCCATTCATCAAAAAATATAGATTGAAAGAGTCTATATGAGGGTATATATTTCTTTGATATGGACATGCAATCTCCTTTTAATGTTAATAACAGCTGATGGCATCCTTCTGGGATTATATATATTTTTGCAGCTGCAAGGAATAAGTGTGATGGATAAACACGTGTCCTGGCCTGGAGCAGAGTCACAGGCAGGGCTGAGCCCAACTGCTTTCATTTCAAAGAGGGCAATCCCCTGTAGTCCCTAGAGGCAGCAACTCACAGCAGTGTTACTAAGCACATTATGGCTCAATTTTAAATGAAAGACTCGCCTGCTCAGATACACATTTTAACTGTAGCTTCTTTCCTTGGCTGGAATGACAAAAACCACCATACAGGATTTCAGAGAATTATCTGATCTTCAAGAAAGTAGTGGATGAAGTCATGGCCTTTCTGTGATGGTTTTGATTTTTTTTTTCCTTGATGTGAGTAGTGTAGGGCTCACTCCCTGGGCACGTCCACAAAACAGAAGAAGAAATCCCCATCTCTCCCTCCAGAATGTTTTTAGCACAGCTATTGCACTGGTATTACTGGATTTACTAGTGTTGGAACAGAGCTGAGCTGCCTTGCCACTAAGCAAACTTGAGACAACAGGCTTCTGTAAATGCACTTGAAATGTCTTCCTCTGCCATTCAGCGCCCTGCCTTTTGCTGTTTCTCAACTAAGTTTCAGCTTAAAAACGTGGAGAGGGCCATTTTGTTGGTATCAAAGTACAGAACTTGGAAACTCTGTATTAAAGTCTGTTTTTTTCACATGTTGAAAACATGCACCAAATGATAGCATGAAAATTCATTCTAACGTACTACCCTTAAAAAAAGAGAGGAAAAAGAAAAGGATTTGCTGTAATCCATCAGCAGGCTGTGTATCTTAGATCTCTCTGTCCGCTGTAGCTTTTCCTGTTGGAACTGTTTCTTGAAAATAGTAGACAATCCTAGTTTTTATTTCCAAATACTGCCATAACAGTTTGGACAATATATACTTAAAAACAAGTGTACTTGATGAACTTATTTTTAACAAGACAATAAAGTTTTATAATTCATTATCATTGTGTCTTCCACTCTCTGTAAATCATTCATGTCTGGTATTTCATTAGTAATGTGTAGTGTATTGGAAAATATGTAGATCTTGGAGTACTTCACCTGCTATTCATTGTTATAAATGTATCTATTGTTGCTTTTATTTAATAGCAAACAGTTAGACTTAACTCCTTGATTATAATTTTATATCATCTTAAAAGGTTTACTCTGTTTAACTTCTCCTTGCTCCTCCCAGCCCATCCCCAACAAAAACTTTCGGAGTAAATTTTCTATTTAATTTAACTAATATGTGTTTTGCATGTGCATTCAATCAGGTATGTGTTTATCCTGGTCAAATGATTACTAGTTGAACTCCTTCCATAAGATAGCAAGATTTACATTTGAGGGCATGCTTCATCTCCTCAGAGCTTTAAGTAGAAAAGAGTTGATAGTTGGATACTAGGGCTGGTTATGTTGGTTTTCCAAACTGTTTTGAGGGAACATCCATGCTGTGGTCTGAGGGTCTGTTTTGTTTTGGAAACTTTGTTTGGTGGGCTGGACCATCTGGGTTTTTTGAAGAACCTAATGAAATTATCGATGTTGAAACAGTTATGCTGCAGCTTCAGCCTAAATTTTTTTTTCACCTCCTTTTTGCTAGGGCATGCCTTCTTTTCCCATGGAGTTGATTGCTGTATTTGGAATCTAGCAGATGTGGATATTGCATATATGCATATATGTTTTCTTTCTTGTTTTTTCTCTTCTGAGAGAACAGAACCTCTCTGAGGATTTAAGCAAATCTGCTTTATATGCCCATTGGGAACTTATAATTTTTCATATATTTGGCACAGTTGTGATGTCACATAGCATATTTGGCACAGATACTTTTTTAATCTCTTCTGTAAAATGTGCTATTGATAATAATTTTTGAGGATCTTCAGCTTATAAAAGAAACAAGCTTAGAAAGGAAATAAGAATATAAGGAGAACTTCAAAAAAGCTTTCAACATGACTTAAGATAAATTATAATATTGATTAAACTGATAGACAGCAACTGTTTTAAACAAAGTATTCAAGAAATATAAAATATTTGTGGACATGCATTACAAAGTAGAAGACTATGGAAAATGGGACATATAGGATATTTTTTGGAGAGCCAGAAGTGTTTTGCATTGAATACTTTAATATAGGATTTGCAGTCTGAACAGAAGTTTAAGGCAAGAATAAGGAAAAAAAAAAGAAACTGAGTAAAGACATTGCCCGTGAAATTAAGAAGCAAAAAATATAAAAACTAATAGAGATTTAAAATGTTCTTGATTTTAGTATTCCAAACCAGTGTAAAAAAGCAACAAACGGTTCACTTTTGAATAAAAATGAACCTGTAGAAGTAAAGCCTTTATTTTTTTCCTTTTTAAAGAGAAGGATAAGTACAAATAGCACAGGAATTTATTTCTTGAGAAATTGTGTTTGGTATTTCCATCCAATTTCTTCATTAACATACTACAAGAGTAAAAAGTTAATTTCATAGGTCACTTTAAGATTCAGTTCCTATTTTAAGTGTAAAATGAATAAATATCACCTTTTGGATAAAATGGTTGATGTTTCTTCCTATATTATGTTTGTAATCAGGTTCTAAAACAAAAACATGAGGCACAAAATCCGCAGGTCTTTGGATATTGTGGTTCATGAGGACAGTTGCAAAAAATCACAAAATTCTGATTACTGATATTCAGATAATTCTAATGAAAGACCTTATTGGCAATATATTTTATCTATAAAAAGCAATTATAGTCTGCAGGTCTCTAAATAAAATGTTTTGTAGGTAGTTTGTGGAAATGGACAGGTATTTTAGATAAAAATAGTAATTCTTAGTTTGGCTTCCATGCTACCATGCAGAGCTTTGGGACTTTAATCATCAGAGAAGAGTTAGCAGTGAAGGAGCCAGAGTATCAGTTAGGCCTGTTAACAGATGATGGAGTTTCAGCTAAAATAATCACTGCAAAACATAAAATTGCAGTTCAGAGTCTGTGGCAACTGAAGAAAGCAGGTAACAAGAAAAGTATACTTGAAAGAGAAGAAAAATGAATTTGGATTAGAGTTCTTGTGTGGTGCACAAAAGGGCCTGCCTTTGGCATGAATAGCTTGTTTGCTTGGTAACTGAAAAACAATAACTTAAAATCATTTTCTTTGTTCCCTTTATGCCATTTGCTTCTCTACTGTAGCTTGAGAATTCATAGTTCATTCCCACAGTCTGTAGTCTGTGCTATTGTTATGCCTTGAGTTTTCATTGTGGCAGACTTCAGGTATTTTTCCTCATATACGTGACAAGTGTAATAAGTAAAATCCCAAATGATAGCTTGAAGTGCCTTAAAATATAACTTTGGCAGTGTCTTTTTTGTACCTGTATTTGCTTTTGCCACATGAAAGTGCCATGCTATTTACACATCCAAAAGAAGCAGAGGATTCAACAGGATGTTTTAGCAATGATGCCTTCCCAGAGGAGCTGATAAGCAAAATGGAAATATGTGAATGTGTATTGGGAACTAAGTATTGATGACATGACAGATGGCATTTCCTCCAAAACTTTTTTAATAGCTAGTATTAGATTTGGGAAGGAAGAGAACAGAAATGAGTGAAACTCTTTGAGGCTAGATGGGCAACTAACTATTGCAGCTTCTTGATGACTAGTGTTGTCTCGCTGAAGAGTAACCACCCACCCCCTTTCCCATGGAAGGGTTTTAGCACAATTACACTGCACATAGCACTGAAGGTAATGATGACTCAGTTTTGATGCTTCATCCTTGTCTCAGGGGACACAGTCAAATAAAACGGCTAGTACTATATAAAACTTTGCCCAAGGGCTGTGTAGTTCTTCAGTTCAATGTCAGGCCATGCTGAGTTTTCATAATGCCTTTACTCCAGTAGACATCCTGGGATAGACCTTGCTGTCTAAAACAGGATTCCTCTTACTGTTTCTAAAGATGTGTGGTACAGAAACTCTTTCTCTGTTTCCTGATGAGATCTTGCTTGAGGCTGAGGTCAGAGTGCATCAGTTACCTCACACCTTCCTGCTCTAGATGATCCAAAGTGATATGGTCTATATGGTTAACCCCATCTGAAATTCACAGTGGAATTGTAGCTAATGAAGGCATAGAGTCTTCTCTATACCTTACCAAGAAGAGGCACTTCTTGAGAAAATCTCAGAGCTACATGTACCCATACAGATAACTATGAACATTAGAACAAAATGTACAGTCTTGATAAGTCTATATTTTGCAGAATAAAAACATTTACATGAGAATTCGTTTTCATTCAGAATTTAAAAATCAGTATGTATCTCTCTAAATATGAGGGACAAAATTAAAAGCCTGAGGGAAAAACAAATTTAATTTCTTCATGGTTGACCCTATTCTGATTTTCTTTTAATATCAGCTAATTACATGGCAGCAAAAGGAAGGTATTTCCTCTCTTAGTTATATCTTTTATAAACCAGAAATAATTTCCTGGCAATCCGGGGTGATGACTCTGTGCAGTAACAGTGGTGTCTCACCTGTCTTGGTGAAATCCATCTTCTGGGTAGCAACTAGCCCAGTGGTGTCTTAGATCCTGATGGAGTTTATAAAGGCTTCTGCCATATAAGCATTAAATCTGTTATTATTAAATTATCAGTATGTGTGATGTTTTTTAAGTATAGCCTAGATCATGGACTCCACATTAGTTTACTTAAGAAAATATGTATCAAAAACAGGTAAGTTCACTGTGAATTACCTGAATATTTCCTTCTTGAAATAACCTCTAAACATGTCAGGTATGGTTTTTGAAGCAGAATGCTTTGAGGCCAGCTTTCTGCTTGTAATGTAGTATTAAAAAATATCTTTTTGCGATACGTCATCATTGGTTTACCCTTGAGAGTTGGCACAGTCTCTCCAGGTAAAGAATCACTTTTTAGCACTCTTAATTATTGTGCTGTGCCATGAGCCTCTTGAAGACAACGGGAAAGATTTATCATAACTGTTTTTCCTTTCTAAAGACAGCACCAACTTTCCATTACGGCTGTTTCATCATACTTTGTTGGAGTCCAAATATATGTATAAACCTGTTGCTATTGAAGTAGAATACACTGAGGTCCAGGTGAAGTCATTACCTCTAGTCTGGAGGTGATGGCATTGGGTCCGAGAGATCATGCTCCTACCTGTAGAGCTCCAGCATTTTCTTTTACTCCTAGGTTCTGATCCGAACTTCGCCCAAGCTGAGAGTGCCAGTAACTGCTGATGATTTGTAGATAGCCCGCATGCTAGCAGTTTCATCAGTGATTGCCAGGGCACAGCTAGTCATGCCACAAAAGGCCAACCTTTGGCAGACTGAGTAGAGAGGATGAGGATTGATGGCACAGAGACTGAGTTATCCTGTCATCGCTCTAATTACAAAGGATTTGATTGCGTCTAGGAGGAAAGAGGAAATTCAGAAAGACTTCAGAGGCCTCCTCCTTCCCCCCACCACTTGGAGGCACACAGGCCTTGCTTCAGGTGCCATAAATCAGGCTACTGTAAGATTTATTTGTTTAATACAGAATATAAATGTAACTTTAAATCACTGCCTCCCTAAGGAATTGCATCTGCATGTTGCAGGATGCAAAGAGCCTGTTCAGATGCTTGCCTGGCTCACGCAGTTACACCAGAGCCCTGGCCAGCACAGCGCTGTGTCCCCCATAAAATAAATTAGGTGCGTTTATTCATCTGAGATTTTTGTCATCAGTGCCATTACTGACACAAGAAATTGTGCTTGTGTGTTGGTCCTGCCTGAAGTCACATCTTTCTCTTAGTCAAGTAATTTTCTCTGCTTCAGGAGTCTGATGAGGGCTGTTTGCTTGTTTAAATTGTCCCTGAATAATAATTAGCTGCTTTTATTTAGCTGCTTTTATTTAACAACCTGAAACTTTTTGTTGTTGCTACCTACAGATCAGAACTGCCTCTGCACAACTCATGATTTTTCCCATATCTTTCTCTTATATTGCATTTATGTTTGTGCCATGTGACAGTAAAATGCTAACAAAGCAATCTGTCCAGCAGTGAATATCTGCAAACCAGTAGAGACTGAGAAAGGTATGAGTCAGATCCTTCAACCAATTCACATCAGACTAACTTAAATATTTTCCTTTCTTAAGTACTATTTTGCCCAGCTATTCAGGAATGGTGAATCTTAAAGCTTAAAATTCATTCTCTGTGAACACTTGTAGGAGTAAACAGCTTAAGTCTTGCCAGACATCTAACACAAAAGGGAAATGCCAACAAAATGAAGCAATTTAATTTTAATTTCAAAACTCTAAGGCTTTTGTGGCATTTAATCCATGATAGCCAGACTCTGTATAGGATTTGTGTTTATCTGTAGTTTTGCTTTTTCTATGAAACAGTCCCTTAGGATTGCGTAGGTGTAAGATTGTGCTATATATTACAGTTATACATGTGTTACTGATAGTGAATAAAGTAATATCATTTTTTTACTACTAGCATTGAGTAAATTTATATATGATACCTACTTTCAAACTTGCCTTTGAACCCAATTTAGTGATTTTAATTCAACAAGACTAATTTATTTTAAATGCAGGGCCTCAATATTCTGGTGTCTGATTTAGTAGTATATAGATCTTTATTTTGCAAGTTATGGTGCTTGCTAAGTATATATTTTAATTAAGCATTTTAAGACATATGCCTGAGTATGAATATTAATTAATTTTTTTAGCAATAATTGCTTGGCCATTTGAAATCAGATTGGTTCCAGATGGCATTACTGGTGATATAAAATGGTAGAAATCTATTATAATATTATTCTTGAAATTAACTTTTTCTTTAAAAATGACGTGTAATGAGTTCCTATGTTATTCTTACTTCCTCATGAAAATTTAAATGGATGAATTAACATCTTATGAGTTACTTTGTAGCCCAGACTTTAATTTTTCCATCAGTATGCACACTGCTTGGATAATTGAGCTATTGTATCTTCGTTATTTGGTTTTATTACCACACCACGAAAACATGGGGAACTGGTTGGTAAAGTAAGAATTGTTGATAGTGTCTTCTCAAGCCAAATTCTAAAACCTCTGGGAAGATGTACTGGAGAACAAAAACTTCTCAACCACTCAGTTGACGAACTGTACATTTTTAAAATGCATTTTTGTATCCTTCAAAGGTTGTCTGAGCTGAGCAGAGGGAACAGCATGACCCAAGGGCCCTGAGGCAGCGTGAGGTCCTTTCCTGCTGAGCCTGGGATGTCCCGAGGGTTTCCCAGCTCCTCCACTTGCCTGTCAGGCCCTGCCTCCCTCACAGAAGCCCAGGGAGGTGGTTGTGCCATTGCTGCTGGCCACCAGCTCTTTCCCGGGATGCCTGATAGGTGCAGAAACTTCCAAAAGCAACGTGTTCCCAGGCAGACTCCTGACGCTGTAGGGGCATGGGTCGCGTGGATGGCTGTGGTGGGTTTTTGCAGTGGTAAGGTTGTGGCACTTTCTCTGAACAGGGCGGTTTTGCAAGGATCCAGGCTTGTTTCTTTGCTCCTTCTCTCCTTCTTTCTGGACCCTGAGGAGGAGAAGGGAAGGGCAGCAGTGCAGGAGGAGCTGGCTCCCAGCACAGCGATAGGAGTGCTCCAGCGCTTCCATCCCTCTGCTGAAAGCCCCTTTGACTGCATCAGTGAAAGATCAGAGTCCTACTGATTTTAATGGCCCCAGCAGCTCTGTTACAGCAACCTAGCTAGTTTGCTTTTATATCTCTGGTAGCGTGCAGCAAATTGTCACGTTTTTAATCCTCTTCTTGGCAAACTCCCACTGACTTCAGTGGGAATTTCACTTGAGCATGACCAGAGTCAGAATTTTCAGGTTTTGGTGCTATATTAATTTCTCAGCAAGAAAGAGAAATGGATTTTATAGATTTTTGGTTAACCATTAGGAAGACATGAAACTGTCAATCTCTATAACATAGTGATACAAATATGGGCAATTACCTTTTTGACATTGCCTCTTGGGAATGATACAGATACTTTAACCCATTCCTAACATAATTCATATGCAGCCATATATTAGGAATACTGGCTTTCAATGACAGAACTAAGTGCCACAGCAAGACAAGACTTCATTTGCCCAAAAGGATGTCATCATTCTTAATACAAAGACAACAGGTTTGATTCCACTGTCATTCATAGTGATTTTGCACCATTGTGAACTTAATAAATTAGTCTCAGCTGACATTCAGACAAAAAGAATTAGACGGTCACTGTTGCTCTTTCACTTTTTTTGTTCATAGAATATCATGATTCATATTTGGTTTCACTCTTTTACCCCATCCCCAAATTTAATTTTATTTGCATTTGTGATGAACTAGCTAGTTGGGGCTTAGCATATTACTTTGGCTTAAAAAATAAAAGCCCTGAAAATCCTTATCTTATAGAATGAGTAAGCTGTAGAAAAAACTTCAGAGAAAATGTGTCTTTTCTATACTGTAAAAATGAAAAATTTTTGGTTTATTGCAATTGTTGTATGAATATGTTCACCCCAGACTAGTAAGTACTAATTGACTGTGTTCCTGCACTGAAGTCTGATACTTGGATGTAATCCGTGTAATACTGATGTGCAGGAAGTAACAGAGTGCATTTCTTCTGCAGGTGGCAAGTGCATATATCTGCCTTTTGCAGTTTAATCCTCTGAGACCCATTTGTATGCGACTGTTGCAGGCTCCAATTCTGAATCCCATTCAGTGTGAAAGAGGACTGTGGCTGTGTACAGTTTATTTTGTTTTGCAGTCTGAAGACAAGAAGATTGTTTTTGCAGATCAACTCAGAGTACACTAATTAGGAAAGTTTATACAGTCTTCTGCTTTAGTCAGTGCCAATGTTCTGCATGTGATCATTAGTTCAGATACGAAGCCATTATATGCTGCCTTATAATACTGGCCAGGAATAAGGCCATATAAGCAACTTCTTTTAGCAGTTCCTTTTTGAGAGTATTTGGATTTCCATCTAGATATGTTCTGATAAATCTGTTGCTAAGAAACAGATGACTTAATTTTTGGTAAAAGAGGAAGTGACAGTGCAAATGAGTGTCACCTAAAATAATTGAGAGTAACAAGTACTAATGCTATTTTATGGTAACATATAAATTAGAGCATCACAGGATGCCATGCTTGGAGTTGTGACCTGTACTAAGTGTTGTGTAAGGTGGCAGAAAGTTGCAGTTCATGTCTCCAAAGAGTTGAGATATCTAGGGAGATGTTAGAAAATGAGACAGTTGTCAAAACAGGAGAAGTGGTCAAGAGAGAAATGATTTAGGAGGAAGAGGTAAAACTCTTCAAGGAGTTGAGGGGCCACATCAGAAAAAAAGTCAATGGAGATTTTTTGTGAAAAGTTTCTGGCAATGTAGAAGTTATTTATGCAAATATTTCATGCAGCATCTTGAAGAGACATTGCTTTATGTAGAGCCCTGCGGAACGGTAACAATAATGCTTCCACTATGTCAGCAAAACTTCCTTATTAAGTTTGCGACTGGTTTTATTATAAATGCATCCATTTTCAAATATACTGTAGCAAAACTGCCAGATCTTGGTTTGTAGCATAGCTGCCTTCAGGATAGTTGACCTACCTGGTGTGGTGCAGGCAGCTTTCTGCGTAGGCCACAGAGACAATTTCAAACAAAGCTGGCAGAGGAGAGATGCTGGAGGGAATTGGAAGGAGATGAGGCAGGAAAGAGAAGGTGGCAGCAAACAGCAGGAGAAGACCAACATCTAGAGATGAGTCAGCCAACTTGTGGAGCTAATCTCATAGTCTAGGTGATACTGCTGGGGCAGACTGAAATTTGAAGTGATGCCGTTCTATCCATGGGTGCCCTTTGCTTTGCTACAGTAATTTTTAGGTCTGCATTTGAGGAGGGTTTTGAGTATTTGAATCTTCATTGCTTTAGGACTTGTGCTTGAGGAAAATGTGTGCTGTTCTGAGGCAATTCCACATCTTTGATCTGATGTTGTATTTGCAGGGGTATTTTTCTAAGCAGTCCATTCAGCTCACTTCCTTCTCCTAAGCTGAATTATTTTTTAAACAGTGTCCTGAAAGATCTAGTTGAGTATAATTCTAAAAAAGACCTATTAAAATATTAAAACAAAGCAGTTACCTTACTTTTCTGTATGATTTCTTATAAATGAATATAGCATCCACTGGATGCTAGAGTGAGCCTGCTGTTAAGGCTGCTCAGTGTCAGAGAAAAATGGTCAGATGTTTCTCCTGAATTTCCCATGGCACATGATTGCTAAGCACCAAGAATGTTTTCAGAAGACTGTCTTTTGCAGGGTGGTGAGGATTTCTGGTCAGGGACTAGGGCTCCATTCAGAGGCCGAAGAGAGGTATGTTGCTGCTAAATTCTCTGGGGATAGAAGCTGTAGCTAAAGCCAATAAAATGGCTACTGTGACAGAGATACAAAAAGAATCAAATTTACTATTGTTAATTTGATGTAAATTGGCGTAAAATGTCAGGCATTGATACTCTGGAAGAAAAGTGGCTGCCTCTTGCTTTGTGTTCAAAGAGGGCCAGTTTTAGAGAGCTTCTCCTATGTGCTCAAGCCTCCTACCCTTCCAGGAGCCCTCTTCCAAAGACTGGATGCTGCCTCTTGACCACATGCAAAATTTGGGCTGTCAGGACCCAAAGCTGGCATACCCGAGGAGGCAGAGTACTTGGCAGAGAATGGTTGGCGGACTGATAGTTCATCAGCTTCCCATATCTTCCTTTTCAGGTGTAAGTGTCTTGGGATTTTGTCTTCAAAGCATGTTTGCAAGTGTCTTGGGATTTTGTCTTCAAAGCATGTTTGCAAAGATGGAGAATGCTTGGATATGAAGTGGAGCTAGGCTGGGATTCAGTGCAAATGTAAGAAATCTTTAATTGGGCTGCAGGAGCATCTCAGTAAGAGTTGAATAAATAGTGATACCACATTTCTGGAGATACTGCTTGTAATTTGAGTGTGGCATTTGAGTTGGTTTTGCTTCTGTGCAGATTATCTTGCTTAGGTTAGCTAGTGTTGGATGTTAATGAAAAATTAATTGAAAGCTATTATGTAGGCATGTTTGTTGGAAAGAAATTGAGAGGTATATTTCAATGTGATACAGTGTTGATTTTATAATTCATGTAGTCTTTGGGGGCTACAGAAGTCTATCACTCACAAAATGAAAAATGGCACAAGACTTTGGTATAGTGCTATGTGGCTAACACCTCCATAATAAAAAGTTCAGAAGCAATTAAGATATGGGGGGAAGGAGAAAAGTACAAGTAATTCTATGAGAAGAATACAATTAAATCAGTTGCACTGTAATAGCAATAACCCAGTATGGACTACGGATTTATATATTCCTGATGTTCATCTCACCTCACTGAAGCTGTTTTGCTATAGAAGCCTGTAAAAGTAACCTGCTAATGCAGAGTACTATATGTGGTTTATTTATACTATTTGTGTATGTTTGTATATGTGTATAAATATGTGTGCATACACACACATATACATACATATATGTGTGTATATATATTTACATATATATGTATGTAGTATTTATACTATATATTTGTTCAGCTGCAGGCCACATTCAGTTCTGAACTGACATAAATCAACATCTGAAGAGACCAAAGTATTTGAAGTAAAACCCCTCAAAGTCTTACTTCTCTCTCTCTCTCTCTCTCTCTCTTTTTTTTTTTTTTTTTTTTTTTTTTTTTTTTTTTTGGTATTATGCAAAATTAGGGCTGGAAGACAATTTGGGAGACTCCCTATCCTAAGTCTGTATCAATTAAATCTGTATCTTTCCTGACAGTCATTTGTCTAACTTGTCTTCAGAATCTCCAGAAGTGGAGATTTTTTGTACCTTTTTGGAACAATTCCATTGTCTGAGGAAGTTTTCCTAACTTTTTGCCTCAGTCTTTCTTGATGCAATTTTTTATTGTGAATTCTCATTCCTGTCCAGCATAGATGTGAAATAAAGGTTGATCTCTTCATATGCAGCAATCGTCATACCTACTAAGAGGCTCTTGTCATGTACTCAGACATCTCTTCTTATATAAAAGAATTCTTAATTTTCGCAGTTTTTCCTCAGAGCTTGCCTTTTCTAGGTCTCTTCTTATGGCTTTCCATGTTGTATTCTCAGTTGATTTACTTGGATGGAAGAGGCCTATAAATAGTGCTTCTGAACTCAAAGAAATGGATTGGGAAAGATTTAAAGGAGGGAAACAGTTTCATTATTACTGTGTTGTCTTTTTCAAACAAATTAAGTTAAATAACAGGGAGTATTTATCCACATCCTAACCATATCTACCTGTCTGCTGTTTTATCTAAGCCTCTCTATCTGAATAGAGTTTACCACAGTATCCCAGCTGACAACTTCATATAGCTTTGCTCTTCTCTCAGATAAGGTCTTACCATCTAGACAGCTCAGGGAGACTTTTTCTGCTTCTCTTTGCATTATATTTATCATGTAGACTGCTGAGGAACTCATTTTATACATGTACATGTTCACATACACCTCGTACCCAACCCAAGGAATGGGGATGTTAACCCTTAAATTATTTATGAAAAGCCTAGTGGGAAGAGATTGCTGAATTAAATAGTTTGAAATGAAATGCAAGGCAATGAGTATTTAATTTGAGATTAATTATTCTTTTTTGCTTAAAGACAACAAGCACATTCCAGCTGATCTTTATTCTTATTGCTGAGATTTTTCACTGTAGTATTTTTGAAAAATTTTTATTTAACCCATGTGTCTTAGATATCCAAATCTGCAGGTGACTATAATGCATGCTCTTGGTGATCTATATTAAAAAAGATAAATTGTTTTTTCTTTCCTTCTTTCTTTCACATTTTATGCTGCTCTGTATCCTTACTTCTCTGACTCTCATATTTTCATTGATAAATATGCCACATCTTTGTTAGTTTTTTGTCTCAGATATGCATTTCATTTGACTACCGATAATGAGAGGCCACAAATTCATCATTCTTTATGATGAGGTGTATTGTCTGAGCTGCAGATAATGGAAATGTGTCCATGAAGCAGTGGGCAACTTTATAGGTACCAGTTATGCTATGGCAGAAAGTGGGTTGTAACTCTGGAGGGGCTGTGAGCTGGGAGCCCCGGGGCAGGCAGTCCCTCCCAGGTCCTGGCTGTGACTTTGGCAAAGCTACAGCCTGCCCTGCTGGGCACATCAGCACAGAGCTCCTGGTGCTGCCTCCAGAACAGGAATGGTAGTATGCACATCACTGAGGACAAATCATGAGGATTTGTTGGTTATGGTGCCTAAGTCAATGGCAATGTGTAACAGTGAGAGCTGTTACACAAACGCTTCCTGTCCTGGCTAAGAGAAGAAGGAAACGGGTGCTGCAGGCTGGGGCTGTGCTGACGGCATCTTGGTGGGGAGGAGGGCCAGCAGCCATGCTTGTCTTCCCTCTTCCAGAGACGACATCGAAAAAAAACACTATGCGTGGGAGATTTCGCTGTTTTTCCTATAGGGTTGCTCCATGTTGTGAAGGTTTTGCAGGTGAGCTGCTGTGCCAGCCTGCCCTAGACCTTGTGGCCTGTGTGCCTGTCCTTGTGTCCTGCAGGTTGACTGGGTTTCAGCAAGCGACATGCTTTGTGGTGGTCCCTCAGAAGATCCCAGGGTGATTTCACTGAAAGGAAACCACTGTTGCAGATATGGCAGTTTCTGGACTGTTCCAGGCTTGTGCATAAAGGGATGTCTGGGTGCATATGCGAATAAAAATATAGATAAGTTAATGCAAAAAAAAGGCAGTTAATTAGAACTGACTGGGATTCTTTCACAATAGCACTCTGAAATAAAAATGAAACAAACAAATATGCAGCTATGATTCTCATCAGTTCAAAGCAACAACAAAAAGGCCTGATGAAAGATGAAATATTTGAGTAGCTAAAATCTGTCCACAGTCATTTCAGTCGGAATTACCCAGATTTCTTGCTTTCTAGAGGAGTCAAATTTGTAATAAAAAGTTTTCCAGCATTTGAAATAAAAAGTTTTCTGGCAAGAAGAGCACACATCTTAAGGGAAAGGCATTAAAGTTGGTGTGACTGACCTTTTGACAGCTGGCAGCATTGAAAATTTAGTACTGTAAAGCTGATTGAGATACCTGTTATTTGATTACACTCATTGATACACATTACTTAAATTATTTTACATAAGAAAGAAATCAAACTGTCACTGCAGCATATTTTCTCTGCATCAAAGCTTTACAATGAGAATAACACACTTTAGTCTTCTTGTGAGGCTGTAACAAATAAAGACAAAATATGGATTTTCCTGTGGAAATATAAGGAAAACCCTTAGAAGCTTGATCACCCAAGTGAAAGGTGATGATCTTATTGATGTGACTCCCTTCACAATTTTCAAACAAATCTCTCCACCTTTCTTTGCCATATGTGCAGGTGAAGAGATTCCTACAGGCTGCTGCTTGAATTTAAACCTCTGTTCCAAGCCAATGTATCTTGCCAACAATCTCAGTGAACCTTCCTCCTTTCTGTAATTTGGAGATGGTTGGAATGAGAGTTTCTGAAGTGCATGCTGACAGAGAGCAGAAGCATTTGGCTGAAGGATGTAGGGAAGATCTCCAGCTCTCTGGAACAACTTCCTTTCTTTACACCCGATTTACTGTGATCAAGCTCATTGAATGGCAACCAAACATCTTAGGTAGCTTCAGAAAGTCTTTCTCACCTCAAATGTCAAGAAGCCACATAGTACAAGCTTAAACAAGCACTTGGTGGATGCAAATCAGTTTAATAGATTAATGGTACCTCTCAGAAGACACACAATTATTTATTCTCTAGCCTGGCAAGTCTCTGTTTTCTGGGTCACAAACTTAAAAGTCTACAGCGTAGTTCCTGACTCGGTTCATTGCATACTGGCAGCAGGACAGAAGGACATGTGCTGTTTGAGCTGTGAAGAGCGTTATGCCTCAGTGGGATAGACCTGGGTATAGTGTTTCTAGGGGTGATCTTATTCCAGTGTTTTCTTCACTAGCAGCAAAGGAGCGTTAGCCCCATGAATCTCGTTCAGCCGCTGCCCATGACAGTGAATATACAGATGATGGTACTGAGGCCAGCACTAATGGCTGTGCTCAGGGGAGCTGGCAGGGCTGAGGGTACAAGACAAGGAGGGGTGGTTGGAAGGTAGGGAAGACAACAAATACTGTTGCTCCACACAGCTGAACTGCTGAGGAAGCATAGTATCACATTAAATTGCACTTTCTCACATTAACAGCATCAGCAGCTGCAAAGCAAGGAGCATCATTTTAATAAGTCTACTCTGAATGGATTTGCAGTAGAGTCTGAATATGCTCTGAACAGCTCTGCTGCCCAAAGTGAAGCTAAACAGGTTTGTCATTGGGAAGATTATTCAACTAGCTCTGAATATTTTCTCCTTTTTTGTGTTCTATTTATGCTTTTTAATTCAATTCTGTGTATTCAGCATGCAGCATTTAAGAGACCAGTAATATAAAATAATGTTGCTATAATTATATTGCTTTATATTAAGCTCTTATTCAGTCTAATAGAATTGCATAAACCTTATTTGGTATCACAGTTGCCTATGCTTGTTGAACTTAGGAATGCAATGAAGCATTCGAAGTGAAGCTCGTAGCACCTCAGTCAAAAAGAAAAAAAAGCATGCCCAGCTGTGACTGATGAGTTGTCTTCTAGGGGGAGTGAAAGGTAGGACAGCAATTCAAGAGTTCAGTTAAAAAGGCGACATAGGTTCTGGTAAGAAACTTGGATCCTATCTTGGTAACAGGAAAGTTTCTCTGCTCTCACTGAAGTATAAAACTTAACTTTTAATCATGCATAAGAAAGACCTTCTTAGAATCTACAATAAATATGCGAGTCTCCTGGGGGAAGAAAGCTTATATAAGTGCTTTTTGAGAACAAGCTATTTAGCTAGAGAAAAATACACCCCTTTCTCAAAAGAAGAAAGAGAGAAGATTCAGTATGGCCTCAAAATCCAGCTGAGCTGATGCTGATTGGTAACACGCACTTGTTGTCCTGCTTTTGCCTGATGATGTGCCATTACCATGTCCCTGCACAGACTGGTCCTTGTTCCTCTTAGATCAAGAGTTTGAAAGAAGCAGAGCCAATGCTAGTGCAAGATCTATTGAGAAATCTTCCTAGGAATCAATCTCCCTTTTCATGGAAGGAGCCATGGTTTTAAACTCATCATTACAAAAGTCATCTCCAAAACAATCCTCTTTACCTGAGCTGCCTTGTAAAACTTGACTAAGCAGATGTATCTCTGGAATAACTGCACAGCTCCAAACACAAAGCAAAACTTTGCTGTCTTTGATTATAGCAGCACCTATTGCTTCCTTGCACGTTTGAGCCTTTGATAGTAACTTCAGGGATAGTTCAAGTGGTATGTGATGCTCAGAAATGCACGGCAGGGGGGACCTGGGATATGTAGCCTCCTGGTGATCTTGTTATAGTTGTAAACATACCATATATTGCTTATGTCTTTGATGCATTAGAGGGAAAGAGATGCTGGACACAGTAATTGTTTGTGACCGTCTAAAGTCAAGTTTGAAAATACGTACTGGCAAGGCCATGCCAAGTGCAAACCAAAACCATATGTTCTTTCAGGTTCTCTGCATTTGAAAACCCAGCCTCTTCTTTATATTTTTTGCCTGAGCCTGCTTAGTTGAGTCATGCCGTTACTCACTTTGTGACTCTTTCTATACTTTTATATATAGTCAGGTCATGCAGATTATTTCAGTGGCAGTATATCCAGTAGTCAGGTGTGTTGCCACAGCCAAGTACCTAAGTATTAGCAGAAGTCTGGAATAACACAACCCAAAACCTAACCTCACAAGTGACAGTGTGGATAGGTCTTTGTAGAGTGTATGTTAAAACTGCATTAACCCTGATGGCAGTGGGAGCAGCAAGAAAGGATCTATTTTATAACCACAGAACTCCTCCTGGCCAAAAATGTCAGAATGCCTTGAAAGTAGTTAATTTCATAAGAATGCTTCTTTCTAAATTTAAAGAAGGTACAGCTACAAATTCAAGTGTGTTGGCAAGTGCTGGGTGAAGGATGGTGTGGAGATGGGTTGTATTTCAGGAAGAGGTGGCTCATGCTGGCACTGGTGGCAACAAACCATGAGCCCCGTGGTACTGTTGTATGTTTCCAGTTCTCTATGGGATGTGTAGCAAGAGATGTTTGTTGTTTCAGCCTCTCCCCGTATCATTTGCCTAAGGATCATTCACAGCCTACAGATGTGAGGAGTATTTTGACTTGATTATAGCTTGTAAACTTAGAGCAGAATTGGCTTTTTTATATGTCTCTGCTTTTTCAGAGAGCAGTGTCTTTTGTATGTGGGAGAGATTTTTCTTGTGCCTGGGCTATGCAAAATGGACAGTTTTTCAGCTCGGCATCGGAGAGAAGAGAAATTCAGGCCTGCAATATGTAGCTCTCATATTTTTCCTCCAAAGCAGGATACCATTTCTCATATGGCTCCAGCTTCTGTCTTCTCGAGATAAGAAATATGTTCTAAAATGAAATCAAATGAAGATATTAAGTAGCGTGTATGAAGACTATATGTGAAGAACTGAAAACTTCTAGAGTTTTCTTAAAAGCTCGAGCTGAATATGTAGTAATGGTTGTTGATAACTCATGATTCTCACTTCTTCCAAAGACATTTTGTTTAAAATTTTCAGGTTTTGGATGTGAAACAAACAGCAGATTTGACTAGAAATCAGAATCAATAATAAGGGACTGCAAGTAATTATCCAGCTCATTTTGCCTTTGAAAAGTAATTAAGTGACCCCATTTAATCAGTATGAAATCACTTTTTAAGGCGCTTTAAGAAATTACCTTTTGATTTGTGCTCAGTGCAAATTCAGGAAAGGGTAACTCTAGCATCTTGCGAGCATAGATGATGGCCTCATCTTGCATTCTGGAAAATGGTTTTGCATTATTGGAATATCACTCATAGGCTGCTGCTGTGAAGAGTCAGTGCAGTGCTGGCCTGTTATGTATAATGTGACGTAGTACATGGAGAAAATGGAATGTAACTTCATGGAAAGCAGCTAGTTTGTCATACAAGCAATATGGAAATAGTTTCTATACTTGTTCCATCACATTATCAAAAAAATCCCAGCACTGGGAAGGTTTGAGAGAATGAGTTCAGCTGCTTCTGAAATTGAAAAAGTTTCAATGTGTTAAGCTCTGGGTTGTCTTAATTAGAGAAAAAATATGCAGCAAATGGAAATGGGAGTTTTGAAGATCAACAACTACTTCCAAAGACTGTTGCTTGAGAAGGTTACTTATGAATGAGAGGAATCACTAAGTGACACTGCACAAATTCCCTGGAGCTGAATGTTTCTTAAAGACTGTTTCAAACCATCAGGAAGCACATCAGGAATCACCTCATTTTCCATGTTTTCCTCAGCTACTTCAGAAAGCTAAATATATTTAGAGTCCACTTCATATCACACAGGAGACTAGCTTTATAAGTTAGCTTAATTGAGTAATTAGATTTATAGAACAGATGTCTATTTTTCTCCTGCAGCACTTTGCAGTTTTTGCTGATTGCCAAATAGTTCACTATACAAATTGGGTCTTAAAGTAGTGCAAAAATGATTTGATAAACAGAACGAGTTTCTATTCATTATCCTACTTTACTGTTCTAGAAATGTGTAATGGATAGTTTTTCTTGCCATCATTGCATGTGTGTTGAAAGCAAACAATGACAAAGTAACCTTCTTCCTGTGAAGCAGTGAACAGCAAGCCTGCAAATGACTTAGAGAAGTGCCCTTGTTAAATTATGTAACCCAAAGAATTTGCCTGTTTGCTGTAAGGAAAGGGATTTGACCCTTATAGTAAAGCTGTTAAGTACAAAAGGACCCAAGTAAATGTGTATTTTTCTGCCTAGTTTTTGGTGTCATTATTGGCTTGAGATTCAGAAAGTTTGGGGGCATCAGGATTTTTTTCTAGAAAAATTAAATGAGATTTTTCATGGATTTACGCTCTTTCTCCACTGCATGCAAGCTCAGCACCTCAAAATAGTGCTTTGACTTCATGTACATATCTTGTGTGCCATTTTAGGGACCCTTTCCCACAATTTGTTAGTCTCTGCACTTCGTTAGGAAAATCTTCACCAAAACCTCTTAATTCTGGCAGCTTTCCTGGTAGAATCAATCTTTTGAGGATCTGTGTGATCAGTAATGAAAAAAACAGCCTTGGTATTAGTATTTCACTTGATAAATTGCAGAGATCTAGGCATCGCTTACATTTGTCAACAGTGACTTTCCAGGGAAATGCAAGCATTTGAAAAATTACCTCTGTTTCAGGCTAGAGGGGGAAGTACCTTTTCAAACAATGAGAACATTTCCCTTATGCACCATTAAACCAACTGAGGAGAAAGGAACACTGCATAGGGGTGGGAATATGCTTGAGCCTGTATGGCTAGGGTAGAAATAGCAGCATGTCAAGATTATTTAAATTCTATTCCTGTGAGCCATGCCATGCCACGAAAAAGTGCTTTTGTTATGATAGTGTGAGCCACAAACCCACAAAACTTTAAGAGAGTCCAAATCCAAAGTTTCTTTTCTTTCTTTCTTTCTTTCTTTCTTTTTTCCTTTTTCTTTTTTTTCAAGCTACCTTGTCTTGGCTGCTGCGTCTGAGCTTCTCCTAGTTCTTGTCTTGTGCCTGTAATTGAGCGTGTGCTATGGTAGATCCTCCCCATCTTCTCTCCCATCCTTCATGAAGTATCCACAGGACCTGCTGTTAGTCCTCATCCTCTCTTCCTCTGCATCTCCCGCATTTCACCTGCAAATACAGATGCCACATGTGTGCAGGTGATACTTAGATCCCTTTCTTACCTCAGCCTGAAGCTCCAGTGTTTTGCAAAGGAGTAGCTGTCAGCTCAGATGAGACGTTGCTTTTCGTCTTCCGCAAAGTCCTCTCTGCTACCCTCTTCTTCGATTGCTGTGAACGGTGCTGTTGTCCTGCCTTTCACTCTTGCTTGCAGTGCAAACACAGGTGTCTTTGGAGGATGCCATGCTAGGTTAGACATTTCTGGACAGTGAATTATTCCATCTATTTCTAGCTTAAATTGGTTGACATTAGGAGATGTGAATGCCACCCTGAAACTCTGTTTAAGATTGATGGAGAATGGTCTGAAATGTGAAAACTGTGTTCTCTGTTGTCTTTTCAGTGGGCAGATTAGGCAAAAAGTTGTCATTGTTTCGTGGTGATTCCGGTCTTCTTTGAATGCTGAATGTAAACCATACTAGCAGGAGTTAAATTGCAAGTTTGTGTTAATCTCAACGTTATATCAAAGGCCCCTACAACTCACAAAAGTGGAACACTTTGTGCTAAACAGTTTTTTAAAATCTATTTATAATGTTTGTCTTCATGGCATTTCCATTAAACAATGCAAAGCACAAGGTGAGAATAAAACATAAACTGCCATTAAATTGCTGATCGAAATAAACCTCTGTTTCTGGAAGGTCACTAGACTCAGGTATTTGTGGGGCCTTATAAGCCAGAGAAGTGTTCCCCTGGGCTGGATGAGCCCCCGTGAAGTGACACCAGATCTCACAGTAGAGTGTGGGACAGGATGAATTTTCCCCACTGCTCTGTTTGCTGTGCACCTACTGGCTCTGCAGATTTTCTTCTGGATTTTGACTTCCAGCCTTTTTGTCCATCAGAAATCATACTGCTTCCCACATCAGAATAAGCCTGTCGCCTCCGTGTCTGCTGTCTTGTTAGAGTGTCACCTTAAAGGGAAGGTGGACATTCCCCAGCTTTTTGGGAAAAGATATTATTGTTGTATGATCTGAGTAGGGGAGAGGGTAAAAACAGTTAATGCATTTATTTCGTAGCATATTTCTAAGAATGGTAGAAGAAGTTCATCATATCTGGAGATCTTTCCCATAGACACACTATGCTTAACATACTGTGTGTAGATAGTCTACCAAAAAAAAAATTTACATCATATTCTTGCTCTTAGTGGCCTAACCGAAGTTTTTCTCCTTTTGCTCTATCTCCACCTAAACGTATAAAATTTCTGAGATAAGATAAGTAGGGGATATAAAGAGAGCTTATGCCCAGGGGGACTGAGGACAAACTAATCAAAAAGAGGAAAAATGGAGTTGGCTGAGGGATGGGAAATTTTCATTTCCTGAGTTACAGGGAACTCTTTCTTTCTAACCCTAGGTCCTTCTTCAGTTATCAGCAATGATGATGATTCGGCAAGTCCCCTTCATCACATTTCAAATGGCAGTAACACTCCATCTTCCTCTGAGGGAGGTCCAGACGCAGTCATCATCGGGATGACAAAGATTCCTGTCATTGAAAATCCCCAGTACTTTGGGATTACCAACAGTCAACTCAAGCCAGATACCTGTAAGTACAAATGCGTGCATGTCTTTCAGTCATTCATTTTTTGTGTGCAGGTCCTGGGGCTCCTTAACAAAGCTAATAATAGAAAAATTGTGTAAATTTCTGGGAGAGGAAGGGTGAAGCGGACTTAAAATATATGCATTTTGTTAAGAGGCACATGGCATGAACTGCTTTACATCTGTCAAAGCCAAATTCAGTCGTTGTGATGAATCAATGAAATTAGCAGCATTATACTCAAAGCCCAGTCCACATTCCATCAAAGTCACTGGTAGTCTTTCCATTGATTTCAGTGGTCTTTGGCCAGTCCTGTACAGCTAACATATTCTTGGGAGAAAGCAAATCCTGGGTCAGAACCAGAAGTCAATATTTGTTCAGCATTGTGACATACTCACTGCTTTTAAATTGGTTGTTTTGGTTATGAATATAACCTAACTTTGAAATCTGAGTATTTGTGAAGTTATAAGAATAAAGGTGAAAACTTTCATTGGTTTGATTAATTTTATCGTTCAAGCATTACAGCTGGAAAAGATGTTGAACATTTAAAGATGGAGCAGGAAGTCATATGACTGACAATAAATGTCATGAACAAATTTTTTGGTGTTCAGTTAGAAGCAGGTGGAACCAATATACTGTGAAAAAATATGAAAAGTTAAAAATAATTTACTATGAATTGTTAAAAAAGAGCAACACAAGGTTCAGTTTTTCCTCTCCATATATAATAATAGTTTTATAAGTGGACATATGGAATGTTGATTTTTAAAGCAGCAATTGACACTACAGCAAATAACTGACAAATATCTTAAGGATATTGTAATTAATAGTAAGTGCACTATTTATTACGTTCGTTGGTATATTAAGGTCTTTAAGTGTTTCAGTGAAGGTTGTTTCTGCCTCTTAATTTTGTACATAAATTCCTGAAGTGTTGCTGGAGGCCTGATCTGTTTCTCTGGGAAGTTGTTTGAAAGATTCCCAGTGCAGTCGGTGAGCACTGGGTGTGCAGTTAAGGGACACTGTGTCCTGTGTGTGTAGTGACTGCTTTGTCTTCACAGCACGAACGGTAGTTTAGGGACATATGGCCTAGGTCAAAAACCTTTGCCTCCAACTTTGCATAGCTTAAATGCTGTAACAGGAATCTTCCTTGGTCTGTGCATGAGTGCATGCAGGACTTCTAAGGGTGTAAAAACTGATGCCAGACTATCTGCTTGTCTTGTGACCGTTAATACTGATCCACAACTTGACTGACTGTTGCACTAAGCATAATCCACAGACGGATGTTCCTGCAATGCATCAGAAGGCATTTTTCTGCCCCCTCCCCCCCCCCCCTTTTTTTTTTACATCCCTGATGTTCTCTCTCATCATGATTTTATTGTGTGGCACTATTTTTTCAACTAGAAATAGTCTATTCTGCTATAAAGTATTTGAATAATTTGACATAACAGATGCAGTAGAGTGCATTAAATAGTCACTAAATTGCTGATACTTGATCAGCACGAGGAAAATGTTATGTAGATGCAATGTGATTAGAACATTAATTCCTGTGAAAAATAGAAGCCACTGGGGAATCATAAATGGGCAACATGCCCACTAGAGCTCTCTAAAATTATACAAAAGGCCATGCTTTCAAATGTGAGGCTACTGTACCTCCGTTCCCAGCTGCATTAGACAACATTGTAATTGTTTAAACAAATGTCAGTGACTGCACAGTATTTCACTTTCAGCATTAATGTTGAAACAACATACATGCTGTTTGGGAGGCAGGGGGAAACAAACTGTACCAAAACTCAGATTTCTCTCACATTTAGCAAGCTGCATATTAAGTATGGGAGCATTAAACCATGCCTAACTAGTGCTAACTAGATCCTTGTCCTGAAAATACCTAAGTCTGTGTTTGGTTTTGTGTGCTGCAAGGAGAGCCACATGGTGTCAGGCGTATTGATCACAGTACATGAAGTCGGCTTGTGTGTGAATGTTTGCAGGATAAAGTCTCAAGACTTTACTGTGGTGCTCCTGGGACGGACAAGGAGCCACTCTGCTTTCTGCTCCATTGCTGTGATGGTCCCAGGCTTTGTGGTTTTATTGTTTTAGCAAAGAGAATCAGAAAAACTGTGTTAGTGTATAACCTGATAAACCAAGTTAGCTTTCTTCTACCACACCGAGCGTCTGTCCAATGAAGAGGGTAATTCAAATTGTCTAGGACAAAAATGGTCTTCTCATAAATAATTTTGCATACTCTCTGTCTCTTTCACTTGCCTGTTATTACAGAAATACATTTGCCCTTTCGTAACCCAGCAGCCTGCTCCTGATGTGTATTTCTGGTATTTTCAAAGCCCTAAGCTAAGTAGCTGTCAAATCTTTTTCCTGTATACAATAATGCTGGCTCCAAATGTCATCTGATTTCTCATCTCCAGCAAAATAATTAACATTTATATTTATTTCCTATCTAGTCTAAGTTCCATTGTCCACTAGCATTAGACACAACATCGGTGACTGTCATGCTGGAAAAGATTCTTTTTTATTTAGTGTATGCTGGTCTGTGGAAGGAGGTGAGACTTCAAGCTAGGTGAAACTGTACTCAGAATGTATTGCTGTTTTCACAGAAGTTGGAGGAGTACATCTGCTGTGAGTAGCAAGTGGAATTTCTTCTTTGTTACCTACCTAAGCCATGTTTTAACCTTTTACCAGATAATAGCCTTTTCTGAACACAGTGTGTCAAGCTCATTGCAAAGCATTAGAAGTGCATCTGTTTAAAAGAAAATTTAAAAATTCATTACAATCAGTTCCATCTGAAATTCCATCGCTGTATCAGTGAATTGGTACTTTTGCTACTACAGACCTAAATTCTGTGTCAAAGTCTCAGGCTAAAAGTTGCTGCTTTTCCTTCCTCTTGAGAGACAACCTTCAAAGTGGGAAAGTCAAACTGATGAAGACCTGCTCCCCAGCAGCTTCACAGGCTAGGTTCCAGTCTTACCAAAAAGACTGAATTTCTGGCCCAGGTTCAGCGCAGATGCTTATCTATAGCTTTAATTGATACACCAGCAGAATATTATCCTTTCTGTTCTGACTAGGATTGTCTGGTATTTCCATTCTGACCATTCACTGTCTGATCTACCTGCTTTCCTAGGCAGCAAACCCGATGATGCCTTTACAGCACTTGTTTGTCTGTCACCCTGTCCTGGTGCTCTTGGCTCTTCTTTTCTGTGCTGTGGATCTTTGGTAGCTCCTGGTTGGGGGGCTCCTCTGGCACTTGAGCATCTTGAATGTTTCTACATTGAAAGTTTGCAGTCTTTGGTGCACAGATGTGTTCAAGACACATGAGAGACTTCGTCCCTTTTCATTTGAAATCAGAACATACCTCTTGTTTGGTGATACCTACCTAACTGTGGCAACTCTGATTCGTGTGATGTCTGGGAGGGTCTGCCGCTTTTGCATGGTGAAAGCTCTTAAAAGATGCACTTAACTCTTTATAAAACGGGGAGTGTTGTAGTAGCATAAGCCTACAAAGCTTTCACCTGGGAATGACCAATAGCATGCAGTTATTGCTGTTGAAAATTAAGCCGTAACTTTTTAGTGAAGTAATAACAGCAACAGCAGGAAAATTGCAAGGATGGCAAACACTGAGGAGATTATTCTCCCTGATCTCAACCAGACTGTCTAATAGCTTGCTGGCACAGCAAGTGACTGTCATGCAGCGGTGCAACTGAAAGGGAGATAGGAGCTCTCCTCTTCCATTTATAGGTTTGTAAGACAGTTGTAGAGTTCAGGTGCCTCAGGATGAATCAGTAGCAAATGCATCAATTTCATCCTGTAAGATATTGTTGATGCAAAATAGTGGACTGGGGAGGCATATTAACTAAGTCATGGGAGGTTTAGTGGCAAGATGTTTTCAGTGGCTGGCGTTGCACATATATTTTGTGTTTCAGACGATGTGATGTGGACTGTGGCTTTCATGGAAGAAATTTGCATACATTTATGAAATAGTCATACTATCTGGTCTGTATTTCTGTCTTATGGGGTGTGTTCCTAGAGATACAGGAATGTGCAGTTTAGATATATGAACTGGGTAATATAGTATTGAAAAAATAGAGGATTGTTTAGACTCCACTGAAAAGTAATCATAATTATTGTACTTAACTGCTTCCAGTATTCCTGTTATACTAGCTTTGAATGTCTTATTTCTAATGGATACAAATGGAAAAATACACTTGAATCATTCTAGTTGGTGGACAAGATGCCATCCACATACTTGCTGTGAATAATTACCACACTTCCAGTTGGCCTCTGTTAGAGAAACTCTGCAGCTGATTGTATGTTACTAGAAATAATTCCTGTAAATTAATTTTGATTGATTTTGCTAATTGGAAAAAAATAATTTACAGTCAAAAGTTCCAGTTCCATGGTAAAATTTCTAATTGCACACACTGTTGTAATTTTAAAGGCAGAATTTTTGAGAACAGCCTTCTCCTATCCCATTTTAAAAACTGACCTTTTCAATTTGCTGTACATTTGAGGGTTGTCACATCATTTAGTTAAAGGCAATCTCAATCTTTTACTTAATTATTCTGTGGCTATAGATTTCTTTTTAATGTATGAGGAGCCAGATTTGGGTGTCCCAAAGTTAGGTAGGAAGGGTTTAGAAATGGGTTGCTTCAGTACACCACTATCTTGAAGAACTTCAATCACTAGAATTTGTGAGGAAAGAAAAAAGGAGGGATATTCTTGTCATTTTAACGTGACTCCTGCAGTACCAGACTTCTCTTTTTAAAGCCATAGCTCTTGGAGTCTGATGATGATTTCAGATTTCAATTAGAAAGGAAGAAGTATTGATGCTTGAGTATGTGAGCTAGACCTCAGATGTCTGAGGAAGCAGAAAATGGTGTGAATTTGTTTTTCTTCTCATTTTTTATGTTGTGATTTCTTTAATATAGCATTGTGATTTGAGGGTATTTGAGCATGGCTGTTGCATGCTGGGATTTGCAGGCCCTGCAGGGCAATGGGAGGGCTGGCAGGGAGTGCAAAGCTATCCCCACGCCGAAGCAAGGCCTCTGCCACCCCAAAGAGATGGTTCTGGCATGTTCTCTCCAAAGGGCAGGAGCTGAGGAGGGTAAAAATTGGGACCATCTAAATTGCATTCCCTCTCCCAGGCTGTTTGCAAAAGGGTGCAGCTACCTGTAGTTCAGTACCCAGGTGTTTCCTTGGCTCTGGATACTAAGATCTAGCAAGGGTAACTGGTTTCCCTTCATGTTGGAACAGGCTGAATGGCCTTCTCTCCAGACCCTGGATCAAGAGTAGAGGGCTGTTTGATCTGAAGAAGCATAGTCTATATATAGTCTCTATTTGAAGACAGTTTGTATTTCTAGAGGAAAGTCAACAGAATGATGGTGATGTGGTCACTAGGTACATATTTTCCAGACATCATTGGCCAAGCAGTCCCATAGCAGAGCCTGGTCCCAGCACATCTGGTCTTGCTGGGGCAGTTCTGTCCCTGCCTTCTCACGGCACGTGAGCTCTTGGGCTTCACAAAGCCCACTGCAGGTTTGTGAGAGGCCAGTGAGGAGAAGGCTGCAGGAGAAAAAGGGAAGATTCACCAACAGTGAGTGTCTACACTGCAGAGATCTGCCAGGCATCTCAGCCAGAGCAACAAATCAATTTGTTTCTGCTTACTTCTCATCCTGGATGTGCAGTGTACTGAAAAACACAAAAATGCACAGTGAGCAAACTGCCTTCATCAGGCAATCCCTATTTGACTGCATTTTCCCAAGTAACAAATACAGACTGTTCCAGGTTGTATCTAGCACCCTACCCTCTCCCTAAAGTTGTGAGGAACAGAGGAAAAATTTGATGTGCTTTACAGGTTAGGAAACACCAAGTATGTTGGTCCTTGTGCACAGAAAAAGGATCTCCTAGGAGAAATACCCTGACAGCATTTCTGTCTCTTTTAAAAAGCTTGTATATCTCAGTGACCACAACAGAAAGGCTGCTATTGTGGTTTCTTAGCCAGCTCAGTCTAGAATTTTTCCATTAACTCCCAAAGTTTGCAGAGCTGAAAATTTATAAGCATCTTTTCTTTTTCCTATGAAAGACACCCTGATCTCAATAGCCAGAACACAGAGAAAAGAAGCAAAACTGAACAATTTTAGTAAAATCCAGCCTGAGAGGAAAAACCTTGCTGCCCAAATTGATCTTGCCAGGCTTGATGTTCACTGGCAGTCAGAGTTTAGAGGCTGGAAGGTTTAACGGGGTGTTTTCTGTACCAAAGTCAGAATCTTCAGATACTGAAAACTAAAAAGCCCTTGACTGTTGCAACTGATGTTGAGACTATAAGGACAGAGATGTATAAAATTTACAACTTGTCCTGGTCTTATTGCTTGCCTTACTCTAAAGACATTTGTATATTTTTTTGGCTAGACTAAATATTTTTGTAGTTCAATTGCCTGTTTTAATCCTTGGTTACAGTCACCATTTGAGAAATGTATCTTTGCAATTGTCCATGAAGGCATGCACATGTCAGAGATAACAGCTGCATACATTGGTAATATATTTCATTAGTTGCATTTTACTTTTCTTGACTTAGCAGTGGATTTGTTTCCTATACCATTGCAGATTTGAGTCCCACATATTTCCCCAATAACCTAGTTGGGTATTTTCATTGCTCAACAAATAAAATATAATAGGGAATAAATAAATTTATGAGAAATTAGATTTTCTAATATTTGCTGCTCATTCTGAATCTCAGCAGAGCTAGATTTTTTTTTCTTTCTCCACTGGATGGAAGAAATTCTCCCAAAGGCTGAAGCCTTCAGCTTGAGAAACATGGGTTTCAACTCTGTTACAAATTCAGAATTGAAAAAAAAAAAAATCTTACCACATTTACTCTAGAGGCAAACCTACACAGTCATTTTTTTGCCCCGGAAGTTAGCTGTGTTGCAGTTTTGATCTGTACATGAAGTCTATTTATATCTAGTAGAAAGACAAGTGGTTACTTTTCCAGCAAAATGTTTACATTTCATCACACAAAATGGTGTTTTGTGAGCTGATTTATTTGGCAAACTGCTGCTTGCTCTGGGAGTCGTACTGCTGAGTATGCAACTACAGGAAGGAACGGAGTGGTTTCTGGCCTTTAGTTTTGAAGAGCGTGAGTGGTTTGTCACCTGAAAATACGGCGTGTGAAACACACTTTCAATACTTCTGCATCAAACATATGTACAATATTTTTGCACCAGAGTATGTAGCTAAATCAGTAACATGGTACATGACAATGACACCATTTATATTCTTACGATTAAATTATGTCGTTCAGACTCTGTGCTGCATAGTAAATTCAGTGGATGTTGATTTTATGTATATAAACCTACATTTGTTTAGGAAAACATTTCTGGGGAATAACATAATGGAGTTTAAAAGGGGTAGTCCTTATGTATAAGTTGAATGGAACCACATATAATTCATTGTATAAAACTTTTTATCAAGAGCCTAGACATGCAAGTAGGATTGGGCCTTTGATTTATTTCCTTGTGTCATGATAGTTTTGGCTAAACAAGAAATACAAGTCCCAAGGAAGATAGTGCAAATAGGAAAGATACTACAATAAAATAGGAAAGATAAATGTGAAAGTATTGATAAACATATTTAATATTTTACAGCATATAATTAATTCAACAATGTAACCTTTTTCATGTAGAAAAATCCTATAAATCTTAAAGTAAGAGAAAACCAGAAATAAATAACTTTTTAACCAAACTAACTTCATAAATGAATCCAGCTTCTCATTTTCTCAAGTTCATCACCAAGCAATGATATCATTATTAAAAAGTGTGAGTTGGCAAAATATAGTTAGCCTTGAGCACAAGCTCACCCAAAGAGGAATGTTAGGGGAAAAAAAAAACAAAACGAAACAATCAGGAATATGTTTGTCTACCTTGATAACAGCAATGATAAGGGGTTTGTCATAGCAGCAACATGAGCCATATTGTTCTTCAGCTGTGTATAGTGTTTCACGCCTCTTGCTGGCAGCTCTTTCTAAGGAAATAAGGCTCTGGGTACCTTGACGGTGATTTCTGAGGGCAGTTCGGCGGATGGCAAAGGCGACGAGAGCGCGTGGTCGGCTCGGCTCGGCTGCTGGCCCTCGGCGCGGGGCGGCCGGCAGCGGCGACGTGCGAGGTGACGCGCAGAGCCGCCGGCACGGCGCAGCCATGCATTGCCACCTCCGCGCGCCCTGCGACGCTCGCGGGCCTCCGTGCGTGAAGGGGGCAGCGGTGGGGGCGTGGGGTGGGTCAGCAGCAAATAAAACATAGCAGCATTTGCAAACTGTGTCAGCACTGAAAGTAACGCAATGTATAATATTCTGCATCCTTAAATCACTTTCCAAACATTGCCTTGCTAATTAAACCTCTCCGCATGCTCCTCATTGCTCACAAGAGCAGTTGTGGTAAAATGATAAGACTACTTTTTTCTCCCCAGAAGGTATTTAATTAATATACCTGTTTTAGTTTAGACATATATTCTGTAAAACAGAATACTAGAGCTCAGCATTTTTTTGACACATTTTAAAAATATGATTACGCAGACAATTCCAGGAATGAGCTTTGGTCAGTAATTAACATAAAAACCCAACTGCTCAAGCATATCTTTATGATCTTTTAGAGGCGTCCCTTTCTCACTTTCACCTTGCTTTTCCTCTTAGAAAGGCTTAGAGGTTGATTAAGCTAGTTTTAATTTGGTCTGTCGGACAAAAGCTAGAGGAACACTCTCAGTCAGCTGCCCTCTCTTCCAAAGGTGCAGAAGGGACCTCTGCTTTCTGGTGCTATGACTGAGGGGTGCAAGCAGACACAGGCAGTCTTTCAGCTCAGTAGTTCCCAGGCCATTAGGGTTGGTATGAATTGCTAAGCAAGTGACCAGGTGTTGAGCAGGACATTCGATAGATGGGCAGGTTATCACTTTTCAAAAAGGCCAGTGTGTGGATTAAGTCATGAGGCATACAGATTTAGTATGATGTGAACATTAACTGGGTCTTATTGCTAGCCCATCAGTGCCCATAATAATTGAAGGCTATTATTTGCAGATTGCTGCAAAATCACTGAGATTGAAGTATAAAGTGCCTACAGGAGAAAAAAGTGTCAAATAACGGAAGTCAAGACTCTATAACAAGGTCTGAAATTGTTAAAGTTCTGTTGATGAAAAGTTGTGCAGTACCTCTAGCTAGCAACTTACCCACTAGCTTTGGGGGATAATTAAACAGAAACATTTAAATGGAAAACATATTGCATGAGGGTATTGGTTGCATTTAGTAAGAACACATAGTGTGTATGCATATAGTTATTGCTTATTTCTCTAAATTTCAGTGTATCTCTGTATAACTAAAAATCTATCTGAGGATTTTTTTTTTTTAATTTCTGCATTATGCAGTTATATAATCCATTTTCAGAAATCAGCTGGGCACATAGATGAGAATCTCCAAGGTGTTCAGGTGCTGAACGTCTGAAATTAACAACTAACTGGGTTTTCTGGAAAGCTCCTAAGCAGATTTGAAGTGTAAATTTTTTGTAATCAATAGAAATCAGCTTCTTAATCAGCTTAGAACTTAGGACAATTCCAGTAAATGATTCTTCACCTTTACGTACCTAACTGCTTTTAAAATTTGGTTGCTGGAAACTGTTGAAAATCGGTAATTGTATGGGTCACAAGGTGCAAGAAAAGGCTTTAGGTTTCTGAGAGGACTGCCTTGAGCAGTAGTGAGCTGTGTCTGAGGGCTAGTGTCAGAGTTAAGGAGACGGGAAGCTCTCTTCACAAAGGAGCCTTCTTCTTACCTCATCTGCCTCTTCTAATCCTTTTGGATTGCTATTGGAATGCTATTTGCCATAGCATTGGAAAGAAAGACTGGAAGATTGTCTATGCCATGTGCTTATTTATTCCCACAGTAGTATAGTAAGAAGCCAAATATAAATTTGAAGAGTTCCCCAATTTATATCATTTTGAGGGAAATACAGATTTCACAGAATTTTGAACTTCCATTATGAGTATCTATTTGAGAGACAGTTCTGGTTAGAATTTTTCTAAAATGAAACGATTCCCACATGGCTCTTCTTACTTCTGAGTATTAATTAGGATTTGTTTAGTTTTTGTTTCTCCGTCTTTCAAGGATGTGCTCTCATTTTTGGGTGCCCACAGCCGGAAGGTCTGTGCCTGCCTCAACAAACAAAAGAAATAGCTGAAAACAATACCCATCAGGGGGAACATGTCCCACACAAAGCAGAGAGGAACAGAAAAAGAGAGAAACAAATGGAAAAGAAACAAAAAATCTCAGTCTCAGCATTTAGCAAAGAAAGAACAATACATGACTGATTGGCTCTGACCGCTTGTGCAGGAGGACATGATTTGTCTTGTACCCATTTTATTCTCATCAGAAGAAATGCAACTATTTTGCTGGATTTGCAGTCTCCACTCATGAGGCTGTTGAGACTGGAATAGCAATGGTATTGCCTCCGATAGAAATGCATTGGCTAGCGCAGTAGGGAGAAGCTTGGGTGGTAATGCACAAGGCAAAAGCTTATGAGATCAGTATTACATCCTCTGTAATTATACAAGGTGCTCTTTCCAGTGCTGTCTTGTAATGTACATGAGATCAGTATGTCTGTGAAGCTCCTTGTGTCACCAGGAAAGTAGAAAGGTGCTGTGTCATTGAGAGTAAGGTGAGCTTTGTTATCATGGTTGCATCTCTGTTGATAATAAATTGTCATCTTAGTTAACATGCTGTACTTAGTTTGGGAATGGACAAATTGACACATTACATCTCCGTAGTAACTGTTCTGGTACCTAAAAATGCCTGGTACTGTATACATTCGAAACCATTCACCAAGTAAGTGTCTAATAATCCAGATCTTCCAACAATTAGAGGTTAGCTTACACTCTGGCATGAAAGATTTATGTCCTTTTCAAATGTTAAGCCTATATAATAAACCTGCAGATATTTCCAATACAGCAGAGATAGCTAGCTTTACATTAAAAGCAGCATATGAATATCTTACTGTGGCTGAAACACTTGGACCTGATCAGTGGAGAAGGGGGGAGGGGGGGTTGGAGGCACCATCAACATGCGGCTTACTGGCAACCTTACTGTTGCAGCGGGTGCCTGGGCTGGCCATGCCTGTCACCATCCTGTCCTGGCTCCCTATGCTAGACTGCCACTGGGGCTGGCACAGCCATGCTCCTGGGACCCTGTCCCAGCAGTCAGGGATGCTGAGTGCTGTCAGCACCATCAAAGATGCCTTAGTGTTGTGGCAACCTGATGAACAGAGTGAGGCTTTGGTCCTCCCAGTGCATCTACAGTTTACCAGAAACAGCTTTGGCACGTGGCTGAGCTGCCCCTGCTGCCCCTTTGCAGTGGGGTGGAGTGGGCAGAAGGCCAGCCAGTTCTCCGTCCAGCAGCTGAGTGCAGGTGTGAACTGCCTTTGACTTCAAGTTGCTTCAGTTCTCCAGCTGCTTTTGAGGAGGCTGAATTTACAGGCAGGAGCCCTTCAGCAGCCAGGAGATCCATAAGGCTTTTTGGTTTGCTCAGCTGGTGGGCAGGCTTCTTCTGATCCTAACCTTCAGGGGATTCGTGAGATTCACATCCTCAGTGAGGCATGGTTTCAGGCACATAGCTGTGTGTTGTTGGTAAATATGGTAGATCATGGTCCTCATCTTGAGGAGGCGGTGAAAGAATGTAGACATAAGGCAAAAATTCATGTGTCTCCTAAAAGAATGTGTCTCCTTTTCCTCTTAGCTCAGCTGTTTTGCTTCTGGAGGGAGAGGCTCAGACCTTTTGTTTAACTTGCAGGTCTCGTGGATCCTTCTGAAAATTGATCTGAATTCATATATTACCAGCAATCCTTATTTTCCTAAAAGGTGACTCCTTCCCAGCTCATCTAAGTCTTTTGCATTGCTTATTCTGATCCAGCATGTTTCCTAGCTGGAATTATCTGCAGTTTGGTTTTGCACTTATGTCAAAATGTTGTACTGCATTTTAAGATTACAATTTTTTGCCTCTCTTGATGACAGCATTTTAGATACTTCTGAAATGATGCCAGGCTAACAAAGAAACACAGTGCAAAATAAGGCATGTCTCTCAGAAATAAGAAGAAAATTTTCAACTTTTCTCTGCATTCATAACCCCCCAGAGGCCTAATCCAGAATTGATTTCCCATTGAAATCAGTGGGATTCTTTCTAGTCCATTGATTTCTATGTGTTTGGAGTCAGACCTCAATTTCACAAAACAGGACTGTGCTAAATGGCAACATTAAAGAAACCTGCAGCATGCTGATTAAATATATATATGTATATCTATAGAATTGTCTGCATGTTTCTGCCCTGCAATAAGTGATTTATTTTGGACTGCTAATTGATCTCAGGATAGGATGGTTTCAGAATAGAAGAAAGTATGCAGTTATTCATTGCTCCCTCAGAAGAAAGCTTTGCTATGTCGCCTTCATAGCTTATGTTTACCAGCAGAATATATACATCAGAAATATGAACATCACTTTCTACGAGAAAAAAACAGAAAAGGACTAGGTGTTTTTGTTAATAATGGAAGGAAAGCATACAGAGAAAACTTAGAATTTTAGTGGTTTTGGTCTAGTAAGGAGATAGAGTCTCTGCCTGAGCATGTGATATTTATTTTTCATCATATTAAAAAGGTTTATTATTACAAAAGTGTGCCCACCCACAGTGAATTCTTGGCCTCATTAGACCACTTGTCCCATCCAAATATCCGTAAAAGCCTTTAAGAAACATTTTGCTGGGCTCTCTCTGACCTTTATGGATAGGGTATATACAAACATACATGTAGAAATCCACATTATTTCTTAGCTAAACCATCTCAAGAGCTATGTTCCTGAAACCGTGACTGCTTCTTGGCTTCAGCCAGAGGCTGTGCTGGGAGTCGTTTGAGAGGGTGAAAGAATAGCATGTACCCTGTGCTGAAAAAATACCTCTGTGGACTACAGAAAAGCTGGGTCAGAGTAGTCTCCTCAGTGTCTCTTGTCTTACTGCATGCCTTTTCAGGTAGTGCCCTCGGAAAAACAAGGGAAATTCAGGGAAGTGCTAAGAACAAAACCCTGCAGATACACATCTCTATCCTGGGGCTTCTCATTTCTGAGAAGGAGCAACAATTATCTTAAGGAAATGCAGTTTAAGAAAGGATAACAATCCTGGGTTTAAATCTTTTCTAGAATTTCTGGCTTTTATAGTAAGAAAAGGGAATAGTAATTTACAAGCTTCAGTATAAACCCTCTGAAGCTGTGCGTCACAAGCTGTCCCTCATTCCCTTCAGTGCTTTATACTCGCAAATTCTTATCAAGCCGTGTCAGTGCTGAGCTGAACTTCGAGCTTTGCACAGCGTTTTAACACTCTGGGTAATCAGGCTACAAAAGCCATAGGTCAAAGCTTATTGAAATACATTCCAGCCAAAAGGACTAGCACTGTTTTCTTTGTATCTCTTAATTCTTTAGTGGAACAAGCTTTATCTAAACAAATCAGTGACAAACATTGCTTGTCTTTGACAATAGCCTATTTGGAATTAGGTTTTTTTTTAATTATTTTTATCTGTAGGTGTTGTTTAAGCCAGCAAGCATGCTATTAAGGGTGACTGCTCCTCCACACATGGCAATTGTGATCATAAATATAAACTCTTAGACCCAATTACTAGTAAAACTCATTAGACTGGACAAAACTGGACCAACATCACAAAGATGAAATAAATAAATCATACCCAGACAAAAGGGGAACTACAGGGAAAATACAGAAGCCCACGACTTGCACGTGCCCCAGCAGTAACCAGAAAGGGCTCCGGTGAGAAGCAGCACCCTATGAGACAACGATGTGTACAGGAGACAAAGAGAAGGAAGGAGGGTGGGGCCGGAAAAGGGATATAAAAGATAAGAAAGACAAAAGCAGAGAGGCCTGTTGGTCATTTATTCCGGTGAAGGCAGTACTCTGCAGCTGCACTGTTCCAAAGTTCAGGCAACTGAAGTCACTGCCTGCGTTTTGCCCTCCCTGACTGTGTGACTTCAGGGTCTGGATGCAGGGAGTAAAAGGATTTGGGAGAGGAGGCTTTGCTTGTGATACATTACCTGACTTGTTAAAAGCAGCAGTGTTTGATTAAGGAGCTTTTTAATTGTCTTTCATTAGGCCGATGTGCTCGCTAGGCTTTCCTTCTTTCCTGCATTTCATCCTGACAGCCAGCTAATTGAATATATGCATCAGGTTATGCAGAGAATTTTAGCCACGTTTCTGCAGAGCCTCGGCTCTGGCCACAGTTAAGGGAATTGGAGGTCAGCATGGCAGGGCCTCATATCTTCAGCTTTAACCATTTGTTGATTTGGTTTTATAGCTTTTAAACTGATGTTTATTGCTTCCACAGATGCTAAAGAGGGAAGTCCTTTTGAATCCCTGATGATATTTAATTACAGTCATGATTATAAAATGTCTCTGATCTTTGGGGAGTATGAAAGGATCAATAGAGTGCAAGACAGACAAAGAACAAAAAGCTCTTCTGGGTTACTGTTTATTTCTGTTCCCCCCACCGTCCCCCTGCTGCTACTTCTGCTGCTGGGATACGCATACAAAAAAATAATTAGGGTGCTGGAATAGGGGGAATGGAAAAGCAGTTTTCACACTTACCACAGGAACCAGGTATTTAAAAGATACCATGATCTGCACTGGTTGCAAAACAGTAGAGGAGCAGATCTGCAAGCTTCTCTTTATGTTTGGGATATTAATACATACAATATCAATATATCAATACAAAGAACTAACATCATGAATATGATGTGGCCCATGATAGTTCAAATGATAGGTTCTAGTGCAAATGTACTGCTGTGTGCAGAACTTTGGCTTCTCGGTGGATATGTGTATTGATGAATATTTGCAACAATGTAGAAGTCAAATTACAAAATCTTTCTTTGATGATTATCATTTTGTTTGGTCTTGGACAGTTTTTACGTGAGATTGATTTTAACTCACAGTGTTGAGATATGCATGTGAAGTTCGTCAAAAGTCGGCTATAGGCAAATCTTAGTTTTTGGTTCAAGCCCTTCTGTAATTTCATTAGATCTTGCTTACAACTTTGCCATGCTTAAGGCCGAGTTTTAACTTCTGCTTTCAGCACCCTTTCCACTTGCTCATGCTTTTTTTAAATGAGTTTCTTAGAGGGCCAAATTTAGTATCCTCTGGATAGGAATGAGGCAAAAATGATCAGTGCAGCTCTCTGCTAATGTGCAGACATCTCACGCAGTCTAGCATCCAGGGCTGTGTCTGCTGATAAGCTTGGATAGGTGGTTCTTACACTTTAACACAGAGAAAGTAAGATCCCAGTGCCATGGCCAACTTGTTCAATCAGGATAATGCAGCCTTTACTTAATTATTCTGTCATCTTCAGTATAACTCCTCTGCCTCCAAAGCTCTGTACTTGAAGCGAGGTTATAGTTAAACTTTTAAATGCACAGAAGTAAAGCTGTTCAAAACCAGAATTTTCCTCCCCATGGGAGATTTTCAGCATTTCAAAATTACTTTTCACTTCAAAATCAGAATGTAAGTTAAAACAGAAAGCATATTATTCATTTTGTCTCAAGCTTCAAATTGAAATGCTGAAATGGAAAAAGGTACATCTTCAATAAAATTAAAATGATTTAATATTTTAAAATAAAATGTTCATTTGGGGCAAATACTTCAAAACTGTGTTTAAAGATTTTTGGAGCAACATTTCATGATAGAAGGCTTTTTTATTTTTGAAATGTTGAATTTGATTCTTTATTTTAGAAAGCCAAAATAGTAACTGAAAATCAACATTTTTCCTGCTGCCAAATCCTTGAAATTTTATATTACACCTTAAAAAATTTTCAGTCAAATTTTTGACTGGTTTACACTCAAATCAGTGCTGTGGGAATCAAAATCTTGAACATCCTGATTTGAATACGCTTTAAAGCATGATACATTTTGATTCTGATACCTGTTTCCATTCATTTTTTTGTTGAACTTATCAACAAGATAAGTTGGTTGTATGTAACTGCTAGTGATATCCTACTAGTGCAAACCTTATAGGATTAAAGGGTGAAACTCCACTGAAGTCAATGGAGCTTTAAATACTGGCACCACCAGAAAAGTTGTCTCATGGAGTGCAATTGCACTGTTACATCCTGAATGCTCTTCATTGTCATGATAGATGTTAGTAAAGGAGTCTTTTCAAGCACTTCTGCATTTATTATTTTCAAAACCCATTTCCTCAGAGAGGTAAAAGCTCTTCTCATCACCATAGGGAGCCCATGGGAATTTTGGCGTTCTGAAGTACGGCAGGTATCCAACTGCGCTAAAATGTTAAAACAGCCTTTTTTTTTTTTTTTTTTTTTAACATGCTGTGGTTTTGTCATGAATCAAAAGTGATAGAATCTAATTATTAATTGATTGGAAAAAAAACATTCCAGCAGGAAAAATGTCACATTAAAATGGGATTACTTCCAACTAATCCATAAAAAAAAATTACATAGTGAAAATGCCTCTCCCTCAATTGCTTTGTGCGCTGGTGCAACGCCATAATACCATTTTTATGCTGTGTTCCTGGCAATATCTGGTACAATCTATGCAGAAAATAGATTGCAGTTCACCTCTAAGAGCCAAATGCTTTTTGCTGCTTGGCTGTATGATCATACTGGAGTTTACGCTCCTCACCTGTGGTGATATTTTGCCTTAAGAAGCGAGGAGAGCAATGCAATTATTTATTATTTGTGTGCATTGCTTTAACGCCCCAAGGCCTAAACAAAACTTCACTCTGTGAAGCGTGGCGGGACTCCATCAGTGTGGCAGCTGATCTCTGTGTGCACACGCTGGGGCTAAGGCCCGTGGCAGAGACCGGGAGGAGGAAGCTTTGGTATCCTTGTGCAAGCAGGGTATCCCAGAGATGAAACATCTCATCCCAGTCAGCACGGGAAACTCGAGGCCACCCCCAAAGCAGCAGCCAGCTGTCCCACATGACCCCTCCTCTCCTGACCCATCCTTCCTCCTCCTGGGTGTAAGGGTGGCCACAGGTGCAGAGACGTCAACCTGAGGCATTTTCCGTTAAGTTCTGCTGTTGATGAGTTTCTTTCTCACCAATAGGTGGAAACTGACAGCCCGGTTTCTCAGGTGACACAAGGAACGGTTCTGCCATCCCAAATGAGGCAGGAAAAACATCACGCAGAAAAAGGAATTTTCCATAAGAAACTGTACCATAGCAACTGCAAAAGACGTTGAAGCACATTACACTTTCTCTGCTTGTTGCAACCTGTGCTTTGATGCAACAGGACATCAGAAAAGCGAAGACTCGGGTTTTTGTTTTCCTTTTCCTTACTTATTTCTTTGGCCAGGAGAGTGTTTGCTTTAACTGGTGTTGCTTGATCATAATGAATTTATTGCAAAATCATGTAACCTTTCCACATCCATCTCCAAAGTCTGTGCCGGAGCTGGCATTCTGGCATGCATTGTCATGCTATAGCTGGAGTGGGTGAAGGAGCGACATCTGCAAACTTCCGTAAGAAATCACAAGCTTTCGAAATTGTAGGATTGCTAACCAAATGGGATCCAGAAATATTTCCAATAGGCTGGCAGCTGTGCAATATGTGACATTGAAAATAAAGTTGAGTCACTAAGATGTAGTGATAAATAAGCCAGCAAAAGTTTCTGTCTTTTTTTCCTAAGTATTACCCCAAATAAGATGGCCTAGTTAAAAAAGAAAATCACAGGGCAGAAACAAGTGACTGTGACACTGGTTTGAATGTGGACAATTTCTTGCTGTAGTAGGGACAGCATTTAATCAAAATGTGTATAAACTCTCTGAGGGAATTCTTTGCAGGGCAGATGTTTGGCTTGTTCCTGAGCAGCTGTAACAGGCTGTTCAAGATGAACAAATCTAAATTAACAGGAACTAAAATGCTTGAGTGAGAAAACAGGAGGAAATCTGATTAGCACTACTAATCAGCTGAGGCCTGGAGATTCCCTTTCTGTTGAGCTGGAACAGTTTGGTCATTTGTGTTTTTTCAGAGTTCTTCACCCTGCCCATATTTAATCTCTCCTCTGTGTCCCGATTCAAGCCCATGAGCAATTCATTGGAGCGTTTCTTGCTGGAGACGGTCATCTCCACCATGCAAATGTTCCTCCTCTCCTCTGCACCCTCAGATACCACTGACTGGATGGAAAGCTGTATCATGTAGCATATTCCCTACCTATATACTGCCTTTTCATTCAAATTCACAACCTGGCCAAATAGGAAGGTAGTATTCCTGTGGCAAGATACTCCTCTTTTTGTAAGACAGCTCATTTTGGGTTCCCTTGATGTCAGTGACAAGCCTGTCACTGATTTGGGGAAGGTGTATCAGAGTTGCTGCAGAGCTAGACTTAAACTCAAAACTGTGATCTGAAGCAGGAGTAGTCATGGCTGTCCTTCAGTAGGGCTTTGAGCACCTTTGTGTGTGAAATTGCAGCATTTTTTGTGCCGTTGCAGGGAAAACACATGTTCTCTGACCACCTGCTCCTCACTATTTTAACTAACTTACTTAGTTAATTATAAGCAAAAAATACATTTTCAAGTTTAAAAGTCTTGATTCTTCAGTTTAAGAAAAAATATTTCTCCGTGAGACTTCAAATGTTAGCTAGAGTAGCTCTCTTTAGGATGCAATTTACTATTTTCACAGTTTCCACAGTAAGTGGCATTTCTGATGCCTGTGTTTGGCACAGGATGAAGGAAACTCATTCCAGAAGCTCCTGTTCAGAAGTCTTAGTTTGTTTACATTTACAAAGGTGTGGAAAGGAAGGTAGAACAACTAGTTTTGAATTGTAGTGTGTTAAACCCTCAAGGCCTGTTTATTTTTATGCAGGATGGTATGTAAAAGACTGTAAACTAACAACATGCATATTGGACTAAGCAAAGGATGTAGGGCAGTCAGCTGAGCGGCAGACTTCACGTATTTACTTTAGTTCATGGCAAGTCATTGTTCTTTTGCTTTTTGTTTTTATTTTTTTTTTAATTAGAGGATGCTGTGGATTTCTTAATTGCTTTCTTCAGCCACTTCTTTTTGTGGCTGTTAATCTAGAGTGACCCCACTGATTTTGGTGGAATTATTCACTTTGTGAGTGAGAGTAGGTTTAGTTTCATGGCACAGTAAATAACACTGAAGAAACTGGAAGAGAAACAGTGTTGTTGCAAAATTCTTTTTCTGGATATATGTTTTTCCCCAGTAGTTGTTACTTCTGACTGTGTTTTAATACACATAAACTTTCAAAGAAGTCAGAATTCAGAACAAGATATTTGTAAAAATGAAAGTATTTTTTGCAGCAAAAAAACACATTTTATGAGTTTTCCCTTTGGATTTTGAAAATAAGAAAGTGATAGCAAGAGGGAGTTTGGACCATTGTTATCAAAAGAAAAAAGAAAGAACTTTAATTATAATACCTACACTTTATAACTTTGTCACACAGTCCAGATACAAAGTAATTAGTTTCTAAAAAAACACTATTTGCTTATAACATAACTATTATATAGTGCTTTAGCATCTTTATTTTCCATATGGGGAAAACACTAATCAAAAGATTCACTGAGCAAAAGCTTCATAAGAATTGTTGGTCAAAGCCCTGATGCCAAATCCCTTTCCATCTTTGTATGTTTGTCTGTCTAGCTTTTAGAAGTAGATGATGTTGTCTCTGTGCAGTTTGTCTGTAGGGAAAAGTGCAAAGCAGTAATAGTTATTTTTGCAGTTAGAGCATGCTGTATTTTTGGAACGTGTGGCTGAATTACCGTTCTCATAACCAAGGAAATGTTATAATAGGGGAAGAATAAATGTGACGGCAGCAACGGCACTGAAAGCCACACTTACCTGTAAGCTAATTATAAGAGTTGTATGTGGGAAAACATTGCAAAAAATACCCAATAAATCTTGGAAATGGTTTCTAAATAATTATTTCAGAATTTGACCCATGAACCTCTCCTTAACCTCTGACTAGAAGGGCAGACTAGAAATACAGTGGTCCTGGAAATTGCTGTGTTTTGTGGGTGTTGGACTGTCAAAAGGCAGGCTAGCCTCCCAGCTCCATAACAGGCTTCAAACAAGTCCCTCCTAAAACTGGGTCCTTACTCACCCTCTTGCTGGTTGTCTTTGCAGGAGACAACAGTTAAAATGTGCTGCTTGCAAAATACTCTGTTAATCTACCCTCGTGATACCTTGTCTGTAGGGCCTAACAAGACTCGCACTTCGTGTAATTCTGTGTTTTAGTTTAGCACAGAGTGTGTACGTGTCAATGAGCAACACCCACTTCCTTAGCTGTGAGTGCCACTTCCGAGCACCTTGAGACAAAAATCCAGCTCATTTACTGGTAACAATAAAAATGATGGCAATTTTAATATTTCCTTTACTGATAAGCACATGGAGTATTCTACCGTTACAGTTGGTCAAATGTAGCAGCCGTTTCTGTTGGTTACTGCTGCACAAAATGCTATACAAGTAAATGAACATGGAGGCAGCTGGTATTTATTGCTCTGTGTGAGGACTTGAACTTTAGAGGGAATGAGAGACTAAGCCTACATTTTGTGAACCTTTGTGCTGTGCAGACTACAGTTGCTTTAAACTGTGCTGTAATATGATGTACAATAGCTGCAACAAAAAAGATATGTTTTTTAAAAGCAAGTCACTTAGATTCTAGGCAAGAAAAGAACTTTTCTGGCCCTTACCTTTTGGTTTCTTGAAGAGACCCTGTTTCTTGAAGAGATACCCTTCCCTGAGTTACATTTACATTGATTGACTTCAGGCTACAACTACTGCAGAAGATTCAACTGTAAGTACTTTCCAGTAATAAAAAGCACAGGGGAGAAAGGTGACTGTGATTTATGGTGACATCTATTAAGCTTTTATAGAATATAATACACGTGTACTCACTATCACCATAAAATTAACTGGTACTAATTGGTCAGAGCTGGCAACTCAGCCTGCTTATGAATGTAACCCTCTTCTTTAGGTCACGTTCATTATACTGACATAGTATGTCAGATCCTGAATAAAGTTCGTTCAGCTGTTTCTGCTGTTCTTGTTTGCTACGTGTGTGTGCTGCTGCTTGGGGAGAGCTCCGATCTCTGCCAAGGCTACCTGTGTGCTTTGGGAAAAACGTGTCTCAGGCATCTGCCCAGTGGCCCCTTCTCCAGGATCTCTGGACTGTGGGAGGGTGTCCTTCGATTAAGTCTCTCCTACTGTTTTCCTCTTTCTTGGAAGCTGACTGGAACAAAATGTTCAAAGCTCTTTCTTCCTCCCTTTCCTCCTTTTCCTTCCTCTTTCTGTCTTTCAGTTCCATGCTCAAAAGGCTGCAACTGAGTTCAGTTTGTGGTTACAGTGTGATAAATCAGCCAGTAAACTTCTATGCATTATGTTGCATTTGGGCAGCTCCTGTTCCTTAGTGACAGCTACTTGGCTCAGCACACTCTAATTATCAACTCAAAAACAAGATGCTTTTAGGTGCTGAAAGCATAATGGCAGAGTCTGAACTTGTCCTCAACCTCATCGGGGCCACTGATTCAAAAGGTACTATTTAGTGGTTGTTTGGATGTGTTGTCGCTGTTGGTCCTGTGGCTCCAACAGTTCATTATCACGCTGGACCCTGTAGGAAGCTGTCATTACCCTAAAGGAGCACAGCCTTTGCTTTTCATTAGCCACTGATGCATCGTATAGTTGACTTCTGGTTCATGCATGTGTGTTTGTTCTCTTTCTCTAAAATAAAGTTTTACTGATGAGTGGGAGGGGATTACTACGTGTCAGTGAGAATTTACAAAGCCCTTTTTTAAACAGCTGTCTGAAGGGAATGTTGTAGAGCAGCAGCCTCAACATCATGTTCTGCTTTTCTGGTGGCTGCCGTGGAACGGAGGCACTCTCTGCTTCTGCTTTACATCCCCTGACTGATGGTGTTCAGCTCACAGGCTGGACAGACGGGGTCCGTGCTGACTGGCTGGCTGGTGCTGGACTGTCTGCAGTGCAGGGCAAGCAGAGCATGGTGCTGCCTGCGTTTTCACGAGGGAAATGGTTTGGGAATGTCCTGCTGTTCCCAGTGTCAAGCTGCAGTTTTTCTCCTCTCACTTTATTTGTGGAGCAGGTTGGGTTTTCTCTCAGGACGGTTACAACACTTACCTACCTCGCTGCTATTGAAAGAGGCTTTAAAGTGTTTCAAATCCTGCAGGGTTATAGTTCAGGATAATTTACAGAGTAGTTCTAAGCAGGAGCACCACTGTTTATTTAAGCAAAGCTTAATGTAAGAGGTATGCCACAATCTCATCCCTGCCTATCCCCAGGATTTGGGAAAGTTTTCAGACCCTGAAAAGTGATGAGAGGTCACCTAGTCTGTAGCCACCTCATGACCTTCTCACACAGGATGATTGCACTGTTATCATGCAACTGACTCACACTTTACAGTCTTAGTGCTTCATTGGATACAGAAGTGAACAGTCAGGTCAGCAGAGGAGGTGATGTGTGATCTACCACAGGTGGATCTTTTCAGCTTGAAAAATTAAGCATGTACATCATTCATAAGGAAATGGCGAAGGACCTTTGCCAGTGCACATGCAATAACACAGAAGCAAAGTGATCTTTTCTTTGCAGTTGTTGAGGACCTGATTCCATAAATTGCTCAGCACGTTTAGTCTTGCAAACCCCTCTGTAACTTCATTTGGATGACCTATAAGCAAGAACTTTAGGGCAAGATCCTGTGCTTTTGTGTAAAACTATTAGTGTTGTAGTCTCTTAACTGCTTTGTGGTTGTACTGGAGGTAACTGGCCCAGCCCAGCGGTAAAGATTAGTTTTCTGGGTGTACCTTGCATGCATTTGCTGCCAGTCACAGCTGCCTTTGGGGGCACATAAGCTTCTGTAGGTGATGTGCCCTGTGCCAGCTGTCAATGAAAGAAAATCAAAATAGGAAATGGGATGATGCAGAACTGCAAAGAGGATAGAACCTCTGTAAGAGGTCCCTGCTACCCTTTACTTTAGTTCTACTTATCTCTTCCCTCTCATGGGATTTGCTGACAGTTTAACAGTCAGTGCTAACTCCTTCTGCTAACTCATCTCATTATGGAGAAAGTGGGCAAAGAGAGGGTCTCTTCAGTGTGTAGGAGTCAAGAGTTTTCTCTCTTTCCTGATGATTTTGTTTCTCAGGAAATAATAAAGGTGTCTGATCAAAGGATAAGGAAGGTGTCCTCTTCTGTTGATTTCCCATGCCTGATATCTTCAGGAGTCCATTGTGACACTTCTTCCAGGAGAACTCAGCCTCTTGTTTCAAAGTGTCCCTGCTCTTTATCTGTGTCTTCCATGTACAGCAAAATCCAGTAAAAGGGAGAAATGAATCCTGCACTGGAGGAGGAGTTTACCTGGATAAGCTCAAGGTAAACAAAATGTGGGCCTGAATAAGATTCAGCTTTCCTAGTGGAAAGCTGTGCAATGTAGTGCAGTCAAGACTGTAAAAGGTGCTCGGCGGCAGGACAAAAAGGGTAAGGGGAGGTAAAAGGAGAAGCGTAAATAATTACTGCCTAAGAGATTGGATTCTATCATGCTCCTGTGATATTTTTTCTGTTATTTCCGTTTCATTTCTTTCCATGCGCAATCAGCAGCAAGAGTGCAAACAGGGCATCCAATGTGGCAGGATCAGATGCTATGCTATTTTTACTGCAATAGTTCATCAAAAGATGAAAATTAAATATATGCTTAACCTTATACAAGGATAGATTTTTGGACTGTAAGCTAAACACACGCTTTACTCCTTCACAGAGATCAAAAGTCCATTTAGCTTTTACATTTCCTTTGGAAATCCCCTTGAAGGGTCAAAAATAAAAGCCTTCTGTCCTCCCTCATGTAGAGGTACAAAATAATTTCCTTTTCCCTTCAAAATGAGAAGAAAAAAAGAAAGCATAGAAAGCTGCATCAGAAATGGGGCAATTTTCTTTGAATTTCACCTTTATACCCATTTAGGCCAGGCTTGAGTATGGCTCAGTCCCTGAATGTATCATGCTTCTGTCAAGCCCTGCTTCTCCACCTAAGATCCTGGGATGCTTTCAAGTCTGTGCTGGTTTATGGAAACAAAGGGAGAGAATAGTTAATTCTTTGCAGACAGCATGTTTATTAGCCCTTCTCTCCTGTAAATGTCTATTGTATGAAATATGCTACATGGCACTTCCCCATCTTTTGTTGACTCCTTCTGTTTCTGCCACACAGAAGATCCCTAAAGATTAGTATCGGGCTGAAGGAAAGGATTTCCTGGTCTGAGATAAGAGAAGGGTGGTAGTGGTGAGATCATTGTCTTCATCTAACTTAAACATGGAAGAGGGACCAGATTTGCCACAATAAAATAATACCAGCAGATGTTTTATGCAGAAACTCATGCACAATAACCTTGAATTTTTACAATCAGTAATCTTCTGGAAGAAGTACATTGAAATTCACAGTTACAAATTAACAGTACACACATCTGTGAAGGCAAAAGGTGGTCAAAATGCTGCAGTTTTCTGCTTAGAGCTGATTTTCCATACCATGCTGAAAGCTGTCAGTAGTCTGTAAGCAGCAAAGAGAAAAAAAACATACTGAATAATACCTACTATTTATTCTGAACACAGTAAGCCAAATATGGCTTTTAGTTACTCCGTTATATGCCATAGTTTTAGCACATACTAGATCAAACCTGTATTTAATATATATTTATCATTGAAATTAAAAATAATTTCAGGTTGTTAAGGCTTTGAGGGCCTTGCATACCTCTTATTTACCAGATAAAAGGTCAAATTCATGCCTACAAAAACCATCAACTTCACTGTTCTTATTTTCATGAAGAGTGGATTTAGCTTGTAAGGCTCCTGCATTTAAAACAATTATAATGTTTTTGTTATAATCTATTATTAAGTAGTTCTTGGTTGATTATAAGGATCTAACAAAGCATGGCAATGTCTGTAATCAAACTGAAAGATCCTAGCCAAATAGTTCACTGTATGAAAGAAGCAGGATAAAACGCCTTATCAGAAATCAAATATAAAAACCCAAAAGACAGAAAACATTAAGTCTCAGCCAGAGAGATGTGTCTCTAGTACCTAAGAGTGAGTTCACAGCGGACAGGAGCTGTGGTGCTCGCATGGGGAGGAGTGAAAGGCTATCATCCAGGCATCTTCCCAGGAGCTGCAGCACTGTGGCATGAAGGAAAGCCTAATTCTCAGTCAAGGCAATGAAGTTTGAGGTTTCAACTACAGGCCCTGGGAGGAGTTAAGTAGTAAGTGAAGCAACTGAAAGGTTAAGCTGCAACAACAAATTTATGAGGTTTATCTTCAGATGTTGTTCCTGACAGTGTGAAAATCCCTGGGAAATATGCCATTCTTGTGAATGTGTGCAGGTTTGCTTCCCTAAGTGTGTCCAGTTCTTCTTCCAGGAAGACCAAGGCCCACAAAAGCTTTTGAACTTATTCATCAGACGTCTCCTGAAGACCCCTTTGTGGTCCGATGATTATGAAATACCAGGCAGTCATGATGGCCATTCAGGGACAACTGTGTTTTCAGTTTTTATTAAAACAAAACCAAACAAAAGTAAAAATAGGACAGAACACTACAAAGTGATTCAGAAACCGTACTTGTGCAGGTAATGTGATGGGGCTTACCTGCATGTCTCTCTGACATGGTATCCCTTCTGTAGATCCTCCATGTTCAGTTTCCAATATCCTATGGTTTTGAGTACATTACCTGAGGTGCAGGTCTTTTGTGGACTTATATGCATCCTTTTGAAGAAATGAGAGTTACGTGAAGTGTGGACTGTATATATGAAGACATACTGTGTGTTTCTTTGCACCTACAGCTGAGCACTTGTCTTGCCTGGGAATTTGTTACTGCATAACACTACATAAAATAGAGTAAGAAGTAATGAATACTGTAAGGGATAAGCAGCAGCCTCTCTGTCAGGAGAGCTCCGCTCTCTGTTCTGCTATTTTCATAACTCGTATGGGGACACAACCTAAATGTCTAGCATTTGTGATACTGTAGATGGGTGAGCTATTCCAGATGAGACAAACACATCACATAACTGCATAGTTTTTATGATTTATAGCAAATCTAGTTTTGAAAAGATTAGTGTGATTTTTGGATGTGCAGAGAAGTAGGGAGCTGATTTTATCTCTGTGTCACAGCCTTATGGAGAGTGACACAAGAGTTTGGCTTCCACTTGTGAAAACCATATTCTTTAAAAGATGTTGAAAATTTGTCCAGACAAGAGCCATAAACATGACTGGCAAACTGGAGAAAATCCCTGCCAGGAAGAAGCTTCTATCCCTCTGCTTTACCAAGACAAGCAAGAGTCTTGATTATATTTATTAATTCCTTCAAAGTGAAAAAAAAATGCCAGATCTTAAAAGGGTATTTAAGCTAGAGATAAGGTCTCTTAAAAAACAATGGAAGGAGGTGAAATCCAGGCAAGATGGGGGTGGGGGAAGGAAAGAAAGAAAACTATGCACTTTTTCATATTATCAAAGAAAATAATTAAATTTTCTATTTAATAGAAAATTAAAGAGAATAGCTCAAACTTTCAAATCAAGACTGCCACAAGCTGTTTCTGGAGGCATTCTCCTGCCAAACACAAGTCATTTCACTCAATACTGTACTCCAAGCTGTGCATAAGGTCAGATTAAATGATGGTCATATGTGGTGGTAAAATGCTCAGACCTATTTTTCAAGGAAAATCATTTTGACTTTATCAATGCATTTCACAGTGCAATTTGATCAAGCACATTTTTGTGCTGCATTTCAATTAAGCACAAAAGCATTTTAATACTTTATGCTGCTGAATGTCCAGCTCTGCATGGCAGAAGCCAGTCACATGCTACCGAGTGAGTTCAATACGGTGAGGTGTTCCCAGGCTGCCTGTTTTGAAGGTGGTGTGATCCTCTCCATTCAGCCTTGCTGTCAAAGGTAGGTTACTTGGGGAGTGTGAGCAAGTTAGCGCCTTGGTGCATCATTTAAAATGTGACATGCTGCGTGGTAGTGAATGAAATACCTAGAAGTAGGCCAGCTCTGTTGGTGGGAGGTCTGTGGGACTTCGAGAGGAGAAAAGAGCCCTTTTCTCTTATCAGCCATTCCCAACAGATAACCACAGGAGCCCCCTGCTTTTATGGCAGAGTTTTCATCAATATTACTTGATTCCCTAGCCTCTTTTCAGCATTTATCCTTGCTTTTTTTGCTCATTTTCTCTTCGTATTTTATGTTTCATTTTTCCTCTTCAGTGTTTCAACTCATCTAAATGCTTACATATTTGTTGCAGTAATCAAATAAGATCTTTTAAGCCAGTAATGACATGATTTTTAAAAGCTTAAATGGCAACTCAAAGGCAACTACCATTTTGAGCCAAAAAGAGGAAGATACGTTACCACCCTTTGAACATTTGTGTATTTTTGCCTCTGAGATGGTCATGAGAGCTCTTCTTTGGTAATATACCACCAGGCAAATTCTGCTTTGTTAATTCAATGTAAATCCAGGATAATCTCTTGGACTTCAACAGAAATAATTGACTTTATCCTGATATTAACTGAAAGCAGATTGTGACTTGAATTTTTCAGTATATCTTTTGCTGGAATCTCCCTCCACTGAAGACAGTATCATTATGGTGGAGTCCTGTGTGTGCTAAATGAATGTTTTCCTTAGCTCATATTTCTGTCACATCGTGTGTGTTTGATTTACTTACATTTTTTTTACTAAATCTGTGGGCATCTTGTCCCTTTTACTGTTATTTTTTATCTATTTAGTAACTCAGTTCAGCATAGAAAGGTAACAGCAATGGATAGAGCCTGATGAGCTGTATGCATATTCTGTGCAGATCTCTTCTGCAGCTTGCTGTGTTTTGCATTTGATGATTTGGTAAGGGACAGGTTGTTTATTCAAATGCTTGGTTTACATAAGAGCATTCACCAGCAGCTGCAAGTGTACTATACAGAAGTATTTGATGTTTCTTATTTATTTTTACCCTCCATTGTTTGTGAAGTCCTCCAGGAACCTGACAATAAAGTCCCTTTACTACTAGGGCAAACATGAGTGCTGTTCTATGCTAAATACAGAGAGGACTCAAACAAAATTTAAGAGGTGATTGTGTTTATCACCAGCTCTCTGGTGGAGTTAAAGAGAACAAAACGAAACCTGTCCTTTACTGAAGTGGAGTTTTGCTGCTGAGCCCAGTAGGTCAGTATTTCAGCGATGCTCTCCGTTTATGCAAGTTAACTGGTTTTATGGGCATTTTACAACAATGACAGTTGTATTGTGGAACTGAACCTCTCCCCTCTCTAGGTAAGGAAGTAAGACATTGCTGTAGCGATACTGGAGAAGTAGCGGGAAGGCAAATAATCCCCAAAGAGGTAGGACTGAAGGAGAGCTTTGGCTGAGTAGGAGCAAGAGCAAAGCAGGGCCTGGTGCTTTCAGACTCTTCTCTAACAAGGACAGCTGGTCAAAGGCATGGCCTGATGTTGGGAAAAAAAAAAAAAAAGCTTGTGTATTAGGTAAGTGTTTTTAAAGCACAGACCATCGTGGCTTTTAAGCGTACAGACCATCTGTGAGCTCCACAATAATCTGGGCTAGGCTGTGTGGCTTAGAGCTCAGCTCCTTCCTCATCCCGTGCTTCTGCCTGCCGTGCTGGTAGCACAGAGGCATGAAGGACCACCAGCGCTTGGGTGGAAAGGGCTTCTGCCTCTCCCTAGCAAAATTGATCGAAGTCTCCATCTCCTTCCACTCCCGTGTCCTGGTGTGGCCATAACTGGTTTCCCTCCAAACAACCAGATATAATCACAGTCTGTCAAATCACCTCATCTTTCTCAAGCAAGCATAGGAAAACGTTTGTAACACTGAAATCAACCAAAGAATTTTGAATGACTTTCATTTTTTAAAAAAAGAAGTCCTTGCATCTTCAGCTGTAATTGAAGACCTCTGTTAGTGTCAGGGACAGTTTGCTCAGTTATCTCCTATGAGTTGAGACATAAACAACTAGAAAAACTGAAGGAAAGTAGAGCAATTTCTGCCTGATCCTGCACAATGGGGCAAATGCAGGCCCGGAGTGGGTAAGAAAGGTAGATAAAATTATTCCAGATCCTCTTCGTGTATCCGAGACACACATACCCTGTATGTGTGTATATGTGTTACACTCCAGGACAGTAACTCAGTCTTGATATTTGTTTTGTTATTGATATTAGTAAGTGTGAGGTAAGCTACTTAATATGCATCTGTGAGAAAAAGGAGTATTTTTGTTCAGGGTCTGTTTCCTTTGCTAACGATATTTTATGCTTTGTTTGAAAACACAATACAGAGAAGGAAAGTAAAATAATGAACATATTCATACTGACTGTAGGGGAGCTGCTCAGTATTTGAGTAACTTGCCAAAAGTGTGTGTGTGTCTGTATATACACATGTATACACACATACACATATATAAAAATATCATCGCAATAAAACTTAATTTTGTGCTAGACTAGCATTAGATGAGAAATAAAAATGTTGGTACTTTGTGATTTAATGTGTACTTGGCTATTATTTGAGAGTGTGGCCTCCCAGTTTTAGTGAGAGACCTGTCATACGAGGATGAAGCAGGAGCACTGTTTTCATCATTACCTCACCCTGCTGCGACAGCAAAGGCAGAAGCAGGTTTTCATGGCCTGGCACATATTACAAGGCTGCTTTTCCTTACTGTGCTTTCTGAGGGGCTGGCTGTTGTGCGGAGTGAGTGCAATCACAGCCATTCTGGCTGTTGCTAATGTGCTGCTGGAGCAAAACAGTATTGGGATGAATAGTGGGAATATTGGGATTGAGAAGACTTGAAGATACGTATCAGCCACATGCAAGGTATACAGCATCAGGCTCACATCACATGCACATATGATATTATTATATAAACTCCTAAGCAGTGTGCTGCAGTTGCACCTTCTTAGACTTGTAGTGTGGAACATACATATTTTCCTTTCCTCAACCATCATCCCTTTCTCCAGGTGATGCTGATGGTAATGGAGAGACTGTGTCATTTCTTCTAGCTACTCTTAATAGCACTGCTTTATACATCCTTTAGTAATGATGATAAGGTAGTTTCTAAGCAAATGTATGCCAAATTTGGAAGATATGGCCAGGCACAGAGCCAGAGACTGGTCAACATCTGAATATATCCCAGCTCTTGGTTCTCCCTCCATGTGGGTTCAGCACTGGTTCTACCAGATGTGCTGCTGAGGTGAGATTCTTGCCTTTGCAGAAGCCACTTGATGTCTGTGCAGCATTATTTGCTTCACTGGATTTAGCAATTAAGTTGCAAATGAGCCCTGTCTGGACAGGGCTGAATTTTAGTATTTGCAAAAGCTGCTAAATACACTTAGGTCAAGTTCGTCAGCAGACACTGGCTGTTTTGTACGATTTCAGCAACACAAGCTATAAACCTTGTTCAGCTGGCCAGTTAAATTGACCTTGCAGCTGCTTTATGTCACTAGAACATTGTAAATTGACACTATATCCTGCAAAATTTTGTTCAGTATTTTAAAATACTAAATCTTCTAGTGGAAATTTGCACTGAAAGGAAAACATAAAAAGAGATGAACAAAAATGCTGAAGGACTGTAACATCCATACCAATTGCTTCTGGGCCACAATTCAGCTAAGACCGTGTCCACTATACTGACTAAAACCTTTGTCTATGTCTTTTACTTCAGAGCAATGCTGTAAATCATTTTTGTGAGAAGGACTTTTTTGTCTTATAGTAGCTATAGTATAGCACAGAGAGAGGAACCAGCAGTTTAAAACATAAGGATGTTATGACATGTATAAGAGTACCAGAAAGTAAGTTGGATTTAATTAAAAGAGGGCATATTTTATTTTCTTGGCTTAGGTTAATTTTAAGACTTTATTCCTTCCAAACATTTTTGGCTTTGAATGAGAGTGTTCAGCTATTGTTAGAGAAATAAAAATAGAAGTGATATGAGAAAGATTTGTTTTGTTTTCTGAATTTTTGCCTTCATGGTTAAAAAAAAAAAAAAAAAAAGCAGCATTCACTGTTATGTACACTCCACAGCTGTCGTCCAAGGATGATGATAAATAGCTTCTTCCTGGGTGACTTTAAATTCCATGTTTTCTTATACAGAAAATGCACTACACTCCGAATGTGAATGTATTAACACATTTCTTTTTTTGGTCAAAGTGCTAATAGATGAGGCATGCACGTTGAATCTTCCCATGACACGCATAGCATGGGCAGGCCAGCCTGTCTCCCAGCGACCGCCAGCATGGACCTCGTCCCGTCACGGCCTTGCTGTTTGCTTCTGACCTCTGTTTTGTGTTCTGTTCGCAGTCGTTCAGCACATCAAGCGCCACAATATCGTTCTTAAAAGAGAACTGGGAGAAGGAGCCTTTGGGAAAGTCTTTCTGGCTGAATGCTATAACCTCTGTCCCGAGCAGGACAAGATCTTGGTGGCAGTGAAGGTAAAAGAGTCTAGGGTTTCCATTATTAATTCATGGCTGCAATTAATGCTGTTTTATTTGTAAATGATTGTGTTTGCCTAGTCTGTAGCCCCATGTAACTCCTCTGATACATTTGGAAGGGTTCACAAGGCTGAAGGAGTGTTAAGAGAACATAATATTTGGTCTTGCTGAGGATTATAAAATGAGAGATGATTTTGGTTTGGAAAAAGGGGAAACTGTGTTACAAAGGAACAAAATCTTTTACAGACTATCTAAAATACAATGAGTAAAAACCCATCTAAGGCAGTAAAATACATGTGATTCATATTTGTGTGTCTAAAATCTAATCTATTGCCAGCTAAATGAAGAATTTGTGTATGTAATTGTTAGACAAAAAAGGCCTGTTTTGCTGTAATCTATATGATTCTTTCAGGCAACCATTGATTGAAATTTTGTATAATTGTCATTAATACGGTTGCTAGGAATCTTATAATAAGCTTGTAGAAAACAGTCTTACACACTGTTACATACTGCCTGTATGGAAATCCAAAAATCATGACATTTCAGAACTGGAGGAGCGATTCTTGATTATCAAGCTCCTTTTAAGTATCCCAGAATACAGTCATAGAAGGAGGAAACTAAGTGGAAACAGCCATAACCTTGGAGCTGCCAGTAGCCAGAAAAATTCTCATGTCTCTGAGAAAAAGACAGGATTTATCTGGCATCACAGGAGGGCACAGACTACGATGGGACGTTACCGTGGAGTATGAACATTTACATCACAATCTCAGAACTTGCACACTAGCCTTGCTTCACCATACCAACCTGTTTTGTCCCACAAAATGGAACCACTGAGGTTGTTTTTTGTCTTCAGCTGTGGAGGTTCACTAGAAAATAGTATCAGTGAAGCCACACTCTACTAAGAGTTTGCTAGGTCTCCCTCACAACTGTCTCCTATCTCCATCTGTGTTCTGCTGAAAGTTGAACAAAGTGTTCAGCATTTAAAGTGCCTCATTAAAGGAAAGGGAAATATATGTTTTAGAATTTGGACTGTGCTTAGGGATCAGAAAACAATCCTATCTGACCATTCACAATTAGGCAACCATGTGTACATTTTGAATCAAATCATACAGTAAAAGAATCCCATAAGATCATCTTTTTGAAGTTGTAAACAAGAAAAAAAGTTTTGGATATGGCAGTGAGAGAACACGAAAGGAAGATGGATTTGTTGAGTGATTTCTTGCTTCAGCAAGAAATGGCAGGTTTTAGGGGTTTGCCAAGGTTACAAGCTTTTTGATACTTGGAGTTGTTCAGTCATGTCTGGTGGGAAAAAATGAAGCCCTGAAGGATATATGATAAACAGGAGAAAACAAGAAATAGGAGATGACAAAACTAGAACTGAATGAGTTTTCTATTGTATTTTGGTGAGGCTAGAGTGAAAATTTCCTGACTTCTATCACTTCAGGGAACTACTTCAGAGCAAAATAAAAGCTTTTCCATTCTCTTGCTCACTTTGAAAAGTCTTCACTCTAGCACTTCAGCTGCTGTTAAATGCTATACCCGCACTCTCTCTCTGCTGTTCTTTCTCACTGTAATTCACAATGAATAGCATTTGGTGTTTAAAGGCAGAGATGTCTCCATTGGTTTAGATGATAAATCTATCAGTTTTCTGGACCAGTATTATTATTAGAATTTTCACAGATCCATTCTTTGCAGTGTCCTTAATAAGTGTCTTGCAGATAATTGTTGAAGGACGAGTAGGAAGGCAAATCTTTGTGGACAGGTTATGCTCCTTTTAGGTGCCCTGCATCAGCTCTTGAAGAGCTGACTCTGGTCCCTGTCAGAGTAATTTTTTGGCTAGGTAGACCATTGGACTAATTCCTATACAGCCAAGTGGTTAATCATCTGACACTTCCCAGCCTTTCTCTTTGACCACAGTATGAACCACAGATCATAGCTATGCTCCACTTAAATTTGAGGGCAGTACTCCCATTAATAGAGGATGGGACTTCACAAGCATGCCAAAAGCTGGTCAGAGGACTGTCCCAATCCCTCTGTTGGGCACAGGAGTTGGCCCAGCAAAGACCTGAAGATTTTGGTCCTAGAGGAACAGTCCAGCTGAGGATAGGTTCTCACAATGGAAAGCAAAAGATTTAGAGAGCTTCACCTTTCTGAGTGTAACCAAAATAAGAGTGTCCCTGTGAAAGGGCTTCAGTGAGCCCATTACAAATATATATTTGGTGATAAGTAAGGCAGTATTAGAAGGATTTAGGCAGCAAAGAAACCAAGCTGGCTGGCCTGGGGGAAGCATCTCACCTGTGTGAGATTTGTCAGAACTTCTTTTCATTCACTGGTGGTACTGTTAGATGTTTGCCTGCCAGTTGCTGGGCAACTGTTGCAGCGTTTTCCGAGCATGCTAAAAACCCTGCTATTGAATCTCACAGAAGCAAGTTAATCTGACTCTAAATACATCCTGTTCCTTTTTAGTTCCACAGTATCCTAAATACTGATGTTCACTGTTGCAAACTAGTAAGGAGCTGAAAGGGTTCCAGAAAAAAACTGGAAAGAGATAAAATCAGGCTTAGCATGAACAACCCCCAGCTTTGCACTTTTGCCCTTTGGAAGAGAAGAAGAACAATCTTCTTGGATGTCTCAGTTTAAACTAGTTTTGACCAGCATTTTCTGAGGATCACTGAGTAAGCAAAAACTCTCTCTGTGGGTCAAAACCTGTGCACACAGAGCTTAACGGAAGGTTAAGTGGTCCATGGGCATTATACTCCTCCTGGGTGAATTTTCAGTCAAATTAATATACCATTTCTTGTAGGAAGTTTTAGAGAAGGAAGGTGGATGAAGGGATGAAGGGATAGTCATCATTTTCTTGGAGGCCATTTTGCCATGCTGCACCGAGTTCTTCAGGCTTGGATCAGTACTATTTTGTCACAGGCTTTGTTCCCTCTATGTATTCTTTTATTCATTTAACCTTATTGGAGTTGGAGGTGAGGAAGATCTCCAAGGTAAAGGTTAGCAGCTGCCTCTTGCTCTCCTGGTGTTGGGAGAGGAGGTTGTCTGCTGCTCTGGAGTAGTGCTCATAGGAGAGTGCTGCCTGCATTAGGTGAAAAACATTTCCACGACACCTGCAGAGGAAACTAAAGGTTTCCAACACTTCAGATATTCTTAGTTCAGATATGTGTCAAAAACAAACTTCATTTCTGCAATAAATATAGTGCTTAGCTGTTGTACTGTGGTGGGGAGCAGTTGTAAGGATTTCACAGTGAAAGTCTGAAACAGTGTAAAGGTAAAGTATCCTGAGTATTTCATTACCAAGACATATTGAAGTCGGTGAAAGCCAGATCCTGCTGTTGTTCTGTGATGTACTCACAGGTGCAGCTCTACAGTGTAGTGGTGGATTGAGGTTCTGTGCTCCCTGTGGTGCACAGGTCTGCAGAGACCTGTTTCTCAGTAGCTACCTGGGCAAAGACCTACTGAAGGAGAACAAGTGTGGGCTGGTAGTTTTATCTGTGACAAGACTAAACTCAGCAGATACAAAGCTTCTGCAACAGCCAGAGCATCTCTCTGTTCCCAAAAGATGATGTCCCTCTTCCTTAGCTGCTGGCCAAGAAGGCCAGGTGGCTGGAAAGTACATGAAGTTGTATCTCAAGTCCTGCTCAGGCAAAAATTACATCAACTGGTGAGAGTGCTTTGTATGCAGAGCTTTGGCCTACTTGTCAGTAATGATAATAATAATGAATATGTCTTTGTCTCTGTCTTGTGCTCTTTTGGTTTTATTTTCCCTTGCACTGAGAACAAGCTAAATGCACTGCTCAGTGTCATTTCTATGTAAATTCCATGTAAATTCTATGTAAATTCTTATTAATTTTAGCTCTTTCCAGTCTCCTCCTTGCCTGACTGTGTCAGCTCTTTCATGCGTTGCATCTGTTCCGTGCTGCATGAAATAATGAAAAGGGGGCTTGGCAGTGTTGGGCAACAGAAATTCCACTCACCCCTTGGAAGGAACCCTGTCTGGGTTCTCCGAGGTTTTAAACCTTTCTGCATTTTGCTTTTTGACAGAAAATGTGTAATTGCCATGGCAACTGCTCTGTCATATGATAATTTTGCTGTTTCTCTGGGATAAAAAGCGCTTTCTCAAATACACAGTATGCCATCCTCACAGGGCAAAGCTATCAGTGTTTTTACTGACTTTCTAGGGAAAGAGCATGTCAGAAAGAGTATGGACCTATGATTCTTCATGTTGATTATTTGTTTCTCCAGGTTGCTATTATTATTATTATTATTATTTAAATTGGTTTAATTCTGTTACTGAGAAGACTTATGGTCAAATTACTTTATCCTTGAACCCACCAGAGGAAACTCAAGTGATAGCAGAATTGTTCCCAGTGATTCCATTATATACTGTAGATTGGACTGTGGATCACTGCCTGTATCATGTTAAAGCATCATCCTAAAGCCTTGAAGAGGTGGTAGAGGTTTTCCAATTTAGCCCTCACCCATTTTGGATGTTACTACATGAAGACCAGAAGTGGGGAGCTGATTTGATATCCACTTCAGCTCTGTGTGCTCATACGCCATAGCTTTTAAAGCAGCCAAACTCCTTATTGCATCATTATTTGTAGAACTGGTGGAAGAAAGGCACTAGGCCAGAAGACACACAAGGTTCATAATATGCCCCTTAGGGAATGGGTGTTTTTGATGTGACAGATTTCTGTTGCATCTGTAGAGCCCACAATCCACTGGGAAAAAATTTCTCAGTGGGGTAGGTAGCTGTTCAGTCTGCCCCGCTTTTCCCTAAAAGAAGTGTTTTCCCTAAAAATCATCTTCTAGTCACTCATTCACACATGCACACATATAATACTAGAAAAGCAGATAGAATTGTTTGTGTTCAGGGAGAACCTTGGACAAGCCATGATTTTGTTACAGCCAAAAATGGGCTTTCCTAGTCGAACCATTGCACAGTATCAGCTTTTCTGTGTCTCCTCTCTTAGGCATCATTGGTCCTATGCTCACCTTAGGAATTCAGGACAGAAAATAGAGTAACTAGATGACCAGGAAGAAACATATTTAGTTAAAGCAAAGCCACTACTTTTATGTTTCATTTTCTTTCACACTGAGTTGAGCTGTAGTTAGAGCGCAGTGTCTAGTCTTCTGTTTCTGTGAATAATTTGTAAGGACAGGTAACCTGCTATCACTCTCTTACTGTTGTAAAAATATTATTTGAATTAATATAGTGCAACCTGTGTACCTTATGCAAGTAGGGCATAGCAGTAGTATACTGTTAATTATGATTTTTCCTTATTTTAATTGGTGTCAGCATTTGGTTTTCTGGTGCGTGAAAGAATTCCTTGCTTATGAAGCAAAGTTTTTATAGAGAGATCTTAAACTGCCTCTGTGGTGATCTAACTAGCATCATTTCATTAAACAAAATGTAAGCCTCCTATTTGACCCAATGTTAATATTTTTCCTATAAATGAAAATATGCAAGATTTTAAAGCTGTATAAATGTGAAAAAAATTGAATCCCCTCCCCTTCCCAGTTCTGTTCTGCATCTGCTTCCTCTGTGTTCATCAATTTAGGATTTGTTCTCCAGTAACTTTTACATATGCTTCATCTTAGGCATGTAAGTAATTTCACTGAATTCCAAAAAAGTCTCTGGCTACAGTCTCAGGTTGTAAGTTCTGGTCCAGGGATGAACCTTGTATAAATCTTCCTTATGCATAGCACGTAATAGGGGCCCACGTCAGCAACAACTTTAATAACACAAAACAAATGCACCTACATTACTACTAAGCATTTTAAGCAAACAAAGCTTTACTTTAAAGAATTTGAAACAGAGGGGAATACCAACAGGATACCGGGGTTTTGCCTGAGTTAAATGCTAAAGGATATGGACCAGCCGTGTACTAGTATGCACTTTGAATAAGGTTAGTTTCTTTGTTCTGTTTGAAAAACGCTTGGCACAGTAAGGTCCTGAGTATTCATGCATCCTCTTACAATAAAAATAGTTTTATGGGATGACATGTGGCAGGGGAACAAAAATTGTACCGACACTATTTAATTGCACTTATACACCACATCTGCATTTCTAAAGCAGTTATTAAGAATGTACTTTCTCCATCCTTTTCACAGTAGAGTGTCCTTATCTCACCCTTACAGTGCCTTCCCGCATGTTCATTACCTTCTGCAAACATCTCCTCTTCCTTACATCTCCCTTTCCCCTGCCAGACGCTGAAGGATGCCAGTGACAATGCCCGGAAGGACTTCCACCGCGAGGCAGAGCTGCTGACGAATCTGCAGCATGAGCACATCGTCAAGTTCTACGGCGTCTGCGTCGAAGGTGATCCGCTCATCATGGTCTTTGAGTATATGAAGCATGGAGATCTGAACAAATTCCTCAGGTAAATCCACCTGTGTGCCTTGTACTGAAGAGGCAGAAGTGGGCAGAGAAGGTGGGCGTTGCTGGTACTTAATGCCAGATTATTTACTGCTAATGAAAACACAGGCACCTAGGAATGAAAATCTGTGCAACACAGTGCTGGTACATCTCATTTACTGTGTTGTTGGGCTCATTGTTTCCTAACCTTTTTGGAAGAATGACTAAGCTAATCCTTGTGCCTTCAACAAAAGAATAGTGTTTTCAGTATATTTCAGTATGTTCTGAGATGTTTAGTTATAAAGCTTGCAGTAGGAATCGCTCTCTTGCCTCCTTTCTCCTAGCGCTTGGGAAGATCCCACTCAACACCTATCTCTGTCTGAAGGTGTCTAAAAGCTTTTGGAAATCTAACCCCTTTTCTCTTCCCTCCTCTCAATGTTTTGGAAAGGGTACCATAAATCTGCAGCAACAAAACTGTTAGGCTTGGAAACTTCAGTACAATGGAAATTGCTACAGCATGGGTGCTGGATTGGAGCTTTATTTTCTGAAGCTATTCAGCAATGCCCATCTGAAATTGAAATTTGGTAGTGAAGCAATCATAAATAAATAGGTGATACCTAATGTTCACAGTAATAGGTAACTTATGAACCAGCAAGTTATGTCCAGTGGCTTTGTGTATGTGCCATTTATAGTAGTCTGCAATCGTTGACATACAAATAAGCAGTTAAGAAATAGCTTTTGCTCTTACATAAAAACCATTTGCATAATGGACTATTCTTTCAAGGTCTTCTATGTTTTTTCATCAAAGGGTATCACAAAAGCATTTCAGTGTACTGAGATTCCTTCTGCTACCTGGAGGTAGTGGCCACCTCCATCTTAGAAAGATATGTGTAATGCATGCCACTGACACAATCAAACTGATGTCCCTTTAAATGGGTTCAGATTCTGTTTCTGAGTGAAATTGCTAGTGACTAGTAGTGTCACCATTTACGAGTTTTTGATAGCATTTGTGAAATGAGTTTGATGTCCTTCTAATCCCCAGTGAACAAATAGCCACATCGTAAAAGCAAATGACATCAACTAGCCTCCTCCTTTACTGGCAGGGTTGGCAGGGAGACCAAGGGCTGAGCCGGGGATTCAGAGCAAACAGTACTTTCCCCAGACTGATTGTTTCTCTGGCAGAGGGTTTAAGTGTGTTGTCAGAGAAATCTTGAGGCATTTTGCATTTGCCTGCTTGGACCTCTGCTGTGGATGCAGAGTATGCTTTCCAAAGATGTCCGTCCACTGCTTTTTCAGAGTGCTGAACCTGCATTAGAGCAGCCTAGATTTGCAGCTGATTCAGTGTCCTCATGAGAAATACTTATTCGTTGATTTTTTTGTGATTAGCCTTTTCTTACCTCCTAACTCTGATTTTGAATTGCTGTAGAGAAAGGTAGTTTAGCAGACAGTATATTTCCTATGTTAAGTTTTCTTTTTGTTTTAATTATTAATCATCCCTTGTCTTTAGAACATAAAATGATTATGCTGGGATAAGCTGTTAAACCTAAGCTCCGATTTGTCATTCCTCTCACATTTGCCGCAGCTTGTGCTGCAGATCAGAGGTTAGCTGTAAGCAGGCTGGAAAAGCTTGTATTTCTTACCCTACAGCGCCACCAAAGGCTGTTAGGGAAAAACATATCTGAAATTTAACCCAAAGGAGCCTTTGCTGACTGTGTGCAGCCAACGGCTGCTTCAGATACAGGACTACAGCCCCAAAGTTACACTGGCCCTACTCTTGGAGGCTAATGGAGACTGATGTGGATCCAAAGGAAATTCTGTTGGTGACTACTGACAGTGCTGAGCTGGCAGCAAGAAGACAAGCAAGGTGGATGGAGTGTTAAAAATTATCCAAAAGTTTCATTAGATATGGACCATCTCATCAAGGAAGCTAGTAAGAGATGAAGAGGTCTAATTTAATAGATTCAGAGCTTCACATTTGAGAAAGATTGCTAAAAAATATCAGTGCAGTGAAGAGCTACAGTGCTTTTCATTGCTTAGAAATTTGTCTTTGTGTTGTGGTTGGGGATTTCATATCCTTCTTTCCTCCCTACCACCATCAGCTGAATGGCTGCTTGTGCTGCATGGCAGAACAACTGCAGTTAGCTTCTTTGCCTGGTACCAGGTACAGTCCCAGCAACACTGCAAATTCTCCTGTGTTCCTTTCTCACATCTGAAACTTTGCTCATGAAGTTCTTCCCCAGGACAATTTTAGTATCATATTTCTAACAGATAGTATCAGATTTGATCTCATAGGTTTTTATTAATTTGCAACTTTTTTACAAATTCCTGTGCCCTTCCTCAGGGATAGATGAAGGCTACACTTCACCTCTATTGACTAGATATTGATATCTGTATCTTCAAGGTACTAAGATGTGTCATATGTGTTTCAGAGCAAGTAATGTTAGGGTTGGTGACACATGAGAGTTGTAGAGCTTTATTAGCATTTACAAATTCAAAGGTGCTTTCTTTGCCCCAGCCGCTGTAGGAGTTTCTCATGAGTCAGATGATCAGTGCATCTTAGGAGCTTGCTAGATCTTGAAAAACCCCTATTTCTGAAGCTATTTAGTTGTTCAGGCTAGACTCCTTTTTCCATTGTTGATAATTACTGGATGGAGCAGAACATGCCTTCACTGGTGAAATCAGCAAAAACGTTTTCCTATTCTATACTATGACAGGAAATTGAAAATATAAACCTAAAATTGCTGCCTTTTTCCCCTCAGATTGCATCTGAGAAGGAAGTTAGTTCTTTCTTCTTGAAGAAAAGATAGAAATGCTCAATGACCCCTGTGGAAATCAAGGGGAAGCTGGTCATTCCTGTATGGGAAGAGTAGTGCTATGCATACCACTGCATGGCAGAGTATCAGTCTTAGGCTTCCATCACATCAGTCAGCTACATTTGCAAGTCTTTCCCCAGAAAAGATTGCTGGAGCAGAGCAGGAGAAAGGTAGTGGTTTAGGACTGAGAGGTATTGTTATAAACCTTTCATCTGCTTGTTTCCTTGAACAATATATTGTCCATTATGTAATGCTCTTCAAACCTTCTGCCTTTTTCACCATGGAACAAAACAAGAGGAAAGAAGCTAAGAGAAGCTCTCCCATTTCACCAATGAATTTACATTTCTTTTTGTCATTACACTTGAGTCACTTGTGTGGTTTTAGGCCCACACATGCCTTTCATATCTTTGGCTTACAAGTGGTCTGTCACTTCATCAGCTTGTATTTTGATGTAGGGCACATGGACCAGATGCAGTACTGATGGCAGAAGGCAACCGTCCAGCTGAGCTGACCCAATCCCAGATGCTCCACATTGCGCAGCAGATTGCTGCTGGTATGGTTTACCTGGCATCACAGCACTTTGTGCATCGGGATCTTGCTACCCGGAATTGCCTGGTTGGTGAGAACCTGCTGGTGAAGATTGGAGATTTTGGGATGTCTAGAGATGTGTACAGCACTGACTACTATAGGGTAAGTGAACTGCTGTAATCAGTAATAACTGAGATATTGTTCCGTCATCTCACCACATTGATCTGACTGATACTACTTTTATACCGGACCATCTGTCTGTCAGGTGATTTAGAAGGCAGCATATGGAGCAGCTGGTTTTGAGTTACAAAATTTTGGTAAATTGGGAGATAATTAATAAGATTGGCAAGTCCTGTTGTTTATATATGTTGGTGTTATTATCTAATAAATCATTGAAAAGTCCTTTCCCGTGGTCAAAAATTCAGCATACTTGCTTGGCCTTCATGAGGAAGAAGCAGATAAAAATGAAAATTGGATGATCACATTTGTCCCAACACTCAGGAGTTGCTAAAATATGATCTTCTGCATTTCTAAGACAAATGGAAGTTATAACTTTCATGAATTGTATGTTTCGGTTTGCTTGCATAGTTGTAAGCACTGGACTAAACAGCTATTTTACTTAGGAAGGCACTAATGCAGAAATGGTTATATGTTCAGCACATTAAAAGTTGACAGCAAGTATTTCCTGCCTTAAGCCAGTTCTTTAGTCGTACTGTTTATGATTGAACAGTTGTTTCATGTCACTCTGGTGAGAGCTGTAACTCAGTGGTGGGTAAGGACAACCCATGGTGCATGTTCATAGCCTGGCCCAGGCCTTTTTTGCTGAGCTCAGTTGTCATAAAACAATCTGTGAAGTTTGTCAAAGGCTTCTAGCATCACTACAATAATTATGAGTGTGTTCACTGATACTGCTGCTAATGTTGGCTTTGTACTACGTGGCGAGTCATGCAGTTGACCGCATTTGTGTTTATTACAACAAACATAGCTTCATGAGTGGAGCTGGACTATCAGGATTTTGTGAAAGGCAATCCATGGCCAAGTGTTATTTTGTAAATGCTAGAGCTGTATCCCGTAACATGAGCTACTCAGCTTTGCTAAGCACATTCTCTGTATGTCTCCCACATCACAATTCCTTGTGGATAAAATAAAGGTCTCTTCCTTACCTACCTTAGTGGGGCTGCTGTGTCCATAACAAGGACAGTGTCATTTCTGCACCAGTGTTTGTTGGATGCCTGAAAAGAGATTGCTGTTCTGTCTGGTGGAGGCTGGATAGGGCAGAGGAAGCAAGGTACAAGAATTGTCTTAGAGTGTTGTTTCTCATAACAGCTGAGAAGTAGCATTTTCCTTTGTTCTTTGCCTTTTTGATCAACAAGCAAACGTAATATTTAGTAGTACAAACTAGATTCCTTTATATTTTGTTATTTTGGAAATTTGGCACTTCAAGCTATCTGATCAACGTAAAACAGGTATGACTTCATTTCAGTACTTGCAAAATAGTATAACTGGCTATATTTGTAATAGTAATCAGTAATCACTGGCAATATTTGTGTTTGAGAGGATATCAGTGAGCACCAAGATCTAAGGTTTCTTGATTTTGCATCTGAAGGATGAGTAATACCTGCTGGGACTGGAGGCATGTATCTGTTCTGTATTTCAGTAGGGCTAGATTTTTTTGCCATGTTTATCATTACACTTAAGATTGAATGCTTAATAGTGAATGTTTGCAAAGGTCTTGACAGTCAAAGGCATTTTGAAATGATGAATGCTTTGCTTTGTACTTTTTCGAAAAAAAATGAGTTACTCCTTGCTACAGAGAAACTAAACCCAAAGGAGGATGGAAGCTGGCTAATCCTATGGGCTTTCTAGGGAAAACTGAGACCTGGCACAAGCATGTACTACTATTATCTCATCTGCACATGTTCCTCTTGGTTTAATGTTTGAGTCTTGCATATAAGCACATGAGCAAAGCAAAAACCAAAGTGGGAGTTCAGAACAAGGCCAAGGTTTTGTCATGCCTGAGATGTGACCTGGAAAAAGCAGGCATTCACCAGAGGATATTCTGGGTAAGCTGGTGCATTTCTTGGGTACCTCTCAAAACCCCTCATTCAACTGATGCACTGCTTTTCTCATATGTCCACTCTGATTCCCTCTCTTCAACATTTATATCTGTTTCCACATCCATCATTGCCTTTCTTCTTCTCTCCCTCTTTGTCACTTTGTCTTTTCTCATTCAGAGGCCAAAGGAGGATGAGTGGGGTCGAAGGAGTAAGAAAGGAGGAGAGATATGGAGAAGAAAAGGTACTGTGAATAATAGATGTGAGACAGGGAATGAACAGGGTATGAAGGGAAAGTGGAGAGGTGTTAGTAAAAGAAAAATGTGGATAAAAAGTGAAATAGGTAGACCGGTGTCCAAGCAGGTGAATGATGGTGCAAAGTAGCATGTCTCCATCCAAACTGATGATGAGATGAGGTAGTTAGCAGTATGATACAGGGATTTGAAACTTAAATTTGGTCGGTCACTTTTTCCACACAGTGATAAAACCAGGAAGGATCATTTCTCCAGCAGGCTCCAATAGGCTTTTGGCTGGTGCAGAGTTGGGACAGAGCCTTGCAGCCTGCCCTGCAGCCATCCTCCACACTGATGAAAGCTGGAAACTATAGTCAAGCCTATGAGATTTTGTCAGGCCCTCCTTGAGCCCTAAGTGAGTTGGTCAGAAGCTGGTTACAAAACAGTCAAGGCTGTGATAACTTACCAGCTGCTTGCCTGGAGAATTATGTCCATGGTAAGCCAGAGTAATGAAACTGTCAGCAACGACGCTGGGATAGCTCTGACCTACTGTACCTAATTGTTTAGAGCGGGGTAGGTCTTTCTAACTGTTCAGGTTTGATCACATACATGGAAGCAATTCTTCCCCAACCTTGACAGCATGTTCATTGCAAGGATTTATACAGCTCCAAAATGGTCTGAAATAAATGGTGTGATAGTTTTATTTATTAATACACTGGAACTAGTTTGCTGATGTACTGCTGTCCTGTCAGGATGTTTAATTTGTCCAAGATGATTATTTGTAGCTTGTTTCTGTAAAATAAGGATCATCCCCAGTCTTTATTCACTGTTAGATTGTTAATGACATTCTACACTGAATCAGCTCAGTTGTTAAGAGGTGCTTCAGGGAAGAGTGAGAGAGAAATAACCTTTGGGTTCAGAATATGTAATGTGTGGTCCTGGCTGCACAAGCTTTCTGCTCTTTCTTCGCTTCTTTTTTCCCTTCTTCTTCATTAGACAGGAATCTTAGGGGAGGGGAAAGACCTGCTAACATTTAATGAAACAGCAGTAGTTTTCAAAAGTCAGACCAGATGAGCCTCAGGACATGAAGAAATTGCACTGGGTTTTCTTACCCAGAGCTGCTGTCCACCTCAGGCCAAACTAAAGGAACTGGCAAGTGGTTTGTTCTGTGTGCCAAGCAGCTCCGCTGACACTGCTTCACCACAGTCCTTGTAGAGCAGTGGATCTTTTCACATACTTATTTCCTTGCAGAGCTTAGGTTTCAAGTTCATTAGCGGCTTTTCTTTTTCTGACATCTATTGAACTCAAGAATTGGGGGTTTCCCATCTTATACCCAAATAATGTGACTCATCTGCAGCTTTCAGTAGCTTGAAGTATTGACATCGAAGCATGGAGACAACTCATTCACTAATATTTGTTTCTGCACTCAAAGGTACTATTTCAGACCATTTTCAGGCTTACAATTCAAGTATGCAAGTGCTTACTCAGTATCTGCCCTTAAAGTACTTTTCTATGTTTCTATGTTTCTATGTTTCTTCATAAGCAAAGAGCTAAAAAAATAAAAGGAAGATCAACTCATCCCAGTACTCAGAAAAACTTAACAGAGATATGCTTTAAATATACATCCTGGTCAGACAGCTGCAGACTTGAGCCAAGATTTTGAATGAAATTGTGATCTCACTGCAGTAAGCAAGAGCTTTGCCATTAACTTCATTAGGACCAGAATTCACCGTTCCACTGTCTGTCCAGTGCAACACAGAGGCTCTGTTTCTGATTTAGATTTATGGAGCTAAATTGTGCAATCTCTGTTTGGCTATTGTATAACTTGCCTTTACGCAACAGTGCAAGGAAGAGTGGAGGAAGTAAGGACTGTTTGCCTCTGCTTGTACAAAGCACGTGTGGATCTATCCAAAGCCTGGGACTATTAATGGGTTTCCTTTAGGCCATCTCACTCTAAAGGGATGGGGAGGTTTAGAAATTATGTCACAAGTTCGTTTCCTCAATTTTTGGCAGAGATGGGGTGGAAGGACTCCAGGGGATGTGGTTCTGCCCAGTGACCTGGTTTCTCTTTTTATCCTCTGCCTATCTTGCACCATGCTTGCATCATTCTTCTGCTACTCAAAGAGAGCAAAGGACATAGGATTGGATGAGACTACATAGGTTACTGACCCTGACCTTCCACTAGTCCCGAAAGCCATATTTTAGATTATAAATGCAGGAAGACCCACAAGAACATCAGGGCTCCGACTAGCCATGTAGAAAACCCAATACCCGTTAACACTTTCAGCCCCTTCTATAGAAAACGTTGCTGTGTCCAGTTCTGGGCTCCCCAGTACAAGAGAGACATGGAACTACTGGAGAGAGTCCAGCGTAGGGCTACAAAGATGATCAGAGGGCTGGAGCACCTGCCCTATGAGGAACGGCTGCGAGAGCTGGGCCTCTTCAGCCTGGGGAAGAGAAGACTGAGGGGGGATCTTATCAGTGTGTACAAGTACCTGAAGGGAGGGTGTCAAGGGGATGGGGACAAACTCTTTTCAGTTGTCCTGTGTGACAGGACAAGAGGCAATGTTCTGGAAGTTCTGCCTGAACGTGAGGGGGAATTTCTTCAGTGTGAGAGTGATGGAGCACTGGACCAGGTTGCTCAGAGAGGTTGTGGAGTCTCCTTCTCTGGAGATATTCAAGGCCTGCCTGGATGCAACCCTGTCTAACATGCTCTAGGTGACCCTGCTTGAGCAGGGAGGTTGGACTAGATGATCTCCAGAGGTCCCTTCCAACATTACCGATTCTATTCTATGAAAAGCCATAAAAACTACAGCTTGCCATCGCAAAAAGGGAGAAATTAAAGACATCACCTTTAGAGCTTTATAAAAGAACTTATATTTGGCAAAAATATGTGAGAGCACCTAGGAAGTCAGACACACCTCAGGCAACAGGAGGTGACAACAATCCCTGTCAGTGCGTTTCAGTGAAAATTATTTTCTGATCTAGCAAGTAGCAAGTGCACAAAACCAGCTGCACCAACCTGGCATTACTGGGATTTCTTGACGCCCTTTGAAGCGCATCTTGCCCAGCATCCTGCTTTTGGCAGTTTTCTGTCCTCAGTGTCTCAGGGAAGTGTGAGGACAGAGCTTAATCCAGAACCAAATTATACAGCAAGAGGCAAAAAAAAAAAAAAAAAAAAAAAAAAAAAAAAAAGAGAGAGAGAGAGAGAAAAGGCACCACCACCAAAATACTGACATGCTTTTTTCAAATGTCTCTCAGATGTCCCTCTGAAGCTTAAATTTCTAATTCCTGGATTACTCCTGCATAGGCATAAAGCCCCCTTCCATCAATTTATCAATATGAATGTAGCAAATAACTAGGGTCCTGCGGCTAAGGCTTTGCCTGTAAGGCTGCCACAACCTCTCTCTCCTTGTGATTGGAGACTTTCTTTTTAATCTGTAGCCTAAACTAATGCCTAACCAGTTCACACCCACTTGATCACATTATCCTCCAACAAAAAACTTTTTTCTCCCTTCCTGGTGTACATCTCAAACATATCTACAGAGTGATCCTTTCCCCTCCCAGACTCTGTTTCAGAGGGTTAAAGAAATCTGTCAGGAGAAAAGGTTCTGCATTTTTCTTCCCATCCTAGAAACCTTCTCCACACGTCTTTCCGTTCAAATGTCTCCTTCTGGTAGAGAAACTATTAGAACAGTGAACAAGATTTTCCAAATGTGATTTTGCCCATTCCTAGATCAGAGTGCAAAGTACTTCCCAGCCTTTAATGAAAATATGCTGCATAAGACATCCTACACTCAAAGTAGCCTATGTCATATTGCACATCGTCACTGTGTTGTCAAAGAGCACCCTGGGCCACTCTCATCTTCTACTGCTTCCAAAGAAGAATGTTCCCTTCATTGAAGGTTTTCATTTCAATCCCTAAATGAATGACTTTGCAGTTCCTACTGGTACATTTTGTACCTCTAGTGGTTGTGAAGACCATTGTCTCTTTTATTTTTAGCTTCCTTCTTTTTTTCTTTCTTTTTTTTTTAATTAAAATTCAGGCCTTGTCTAATTTGGTGACAAGTGAAGAGGTAAAGAAACAGAGTCATGGAACTAAAAAGTAAAAAGCTGAGGGAGAAAGGAAGGTTTGTAAATAAAGTTTCCTAGGTTTTTGTGGCTTTTTTTTTGTTTCTTGATCTATTTAAATAAGATATTTTGGAAGAGGATATCTTTTTGAAATTTACAGTTCCCATGCACTTTCAGTTAAGATATGAGAAGTTACTATGCCTTTGAGCTTCCCAGAACGACTTCCAGAAAAATTAAGGATTATAGAATTTGATAGTCCAAGCCAGTTCTAAAAAATCCATCTTTCTGATCCTTTTTCTACATAATAAGAGCAAAAACCCTTTCTAGAAACCATTTTGACCTTGAGAAGCAGGCCAGATTGTGATCTTCACTATTGGTCAGTAAATCTAGAGTAGCAGCTCTGAAGACAGTGAAATAACGTTGGTAATAGAGTAGTGAAATGGCAAAGAGCATCTGGCCCCTAAGCACAGTTCTTCCTTCATGTTTGAGCCTAATACCTAATATTATACAGTACTGTATTTCTGGCAACAGCATAATACATGTTTTCTGGTGACTCTATGTATGAAACATTTGCTAAAAAATAATGCTAGTAAAGTAATCACCAAAGAGTGATCTCTGTAAAGCTATTTCCAGTACCAAGTGCTATTTGCAAAGAGAATTAATGCATAACAGCAACAGACTAAAAAAAGAAAAGCATAGTTATTGTTATTTGGGCTGTAGCTAGCCAGGCAAGTACCACAGTACAAATGTTTACAGTGAGGAGCAAGCATCTGAATATTCAAAAGGGGCAAAAGCAGCAAACACCTGCAGGTCTCAGCTGCCACTGCAGAGCTGAATACCTGTGTGGGAGAGTCTGGTGGAGGCTGCACTCAAAAAAACACGAAGGAGTTGCTGAGAAGTAAAGCAGCTTGTCAAGCATCCTTGTAGGTACGTGTATTGAATTGTCACCGTTCGAAGACACAGTTTGAAGGCTTTTTATTAGCTGCTATTTTTGCATCCATTGCTCTAAGGAAACTGTCTGCTTCCCTAAATGGACTTGGTGGCTCTCCTCCTCCGTCAGAGGCTCACTACATCATCTACAGTGATGGGAGGATGGTGGGTGCCAGCAGCCCTGCAGTATGTGTGCAGATGATTTCATGCAACTGGAGACAATACAGGAAATAATAGGCTGGCTCCATAGATGTAAGTCTGAAGTAGATCACTTGAATTCAGTGTGGTAACTGTGAGCTTATAGCAATGTAATCATGAGTAGAATTAGGTCTAATGATTTTAGAGGGCTTTTACAAGTTTCCTAAGGGCCACTACTGTGTCAGCTGTTAGAAACTTGTATACACTAAAACAGAGCATTATCCTGGTGCTAAATGATTAGCGACATGGCTTGATGCCTGTTACTACTAGTGCATGCCAGAGTACATTTTGTTGCGTGCAGGAAACAAGCTCTTTCCCCAGTTAATCCCTGATTCTTAGTGTTTTCTCTTGGATCCCAGTTTCCTTACCTTCTGAATGCTACACAGAGAGGCCAAATTCAGCTTTGGCTCAAACATGTGTAGTTCCATCATTTTTTAATGTGGCTATAGATGCTTGCAACTCAAACGGAGTTTTCTCATCATCTTCACATCAGGGTCATTGGTCTTGCTTATAGTTTTGTTTCCATCTGTTTTCACTGACACGGCTCCTAAGAGGAGAGTCCAAGAAAGTTTTCCATATTACTGCTAGGAAAAGGAGCAGCATCAGCTGTCCAGCATCTGTAGTGGGCTGCATTTAACAGTGACTTATTACTGAACTCTGTCTTGCAGGGTTAACAGGATAGCAATAAAAAAAAATCAGATCTTCAGCTGGGAGGTTGCAACATACTTTCTTTTGTCACTTTTAAAGTCTCTTTTCACATGAAACATGTGCAAGTGTGAAACCAGCTTCAGTGCTCCTGGAGCACATTCTGCTTCAGTCTGTAAAGTCAGAGTATGGAGAGGGAAGGTGGGGAAAATCTAATGACTAGGGCAAAAAATGGAAGCTGATTAAAAAGGGCAGAGAAGGTCTAAAGTGTAGTGGATTTGCTTCTGTGACTGGTTATTTGATTATCCATTGAACTTGGGAGTCTACTCAGTCCTTTGGAAAACTCCTCCCACTGGATTTACACCACCATGGTTCTCATGTAGGAGATCAAGAGGCTGACACTAAAAACTAGTTTGTTTTGAGGGAAGAAGTTCAGCCAAGAAGGAGCACCCAGAAGAGGTCCCAGGAAATGCAGACATTCCTGTTGACCCACACTACAGCTAACAGGTCTGAGTACATTCCAATCAACAGCTTAATCAAAATGTTTGGGATTTTCCAAAAGGAAATTTTCCTACTGCTTTCTTCTGTTGAAAGCTTTGATAATTTACTGTTTTGGGGCCCACCTTTGTTATAAAACAGATACTACAATTTTTCAATTGGATGGAAATTGCATTTATAATGACCTCTTTTTTTTTTTTTTTTTTTTTTTTTTTTTTAGCATTTTAATGCTGTGGATTTCAGGAGGGCTAATTTTAGTGTATGGAGTAGATGAGACCCTTAGTTTCCTAGTGCGTGCCTGCAGAATGCCAGGAAGTTTACACAGTCAACATCACTCGCAGCTGACACGAGCTTTATTGTTTAGGGGTTCTTAGTACAGATGTTCATCAATTTAAAAAGTCCTTTAAAAATTATATATACAAAACTGAATCATTCTTAAAAATAACCACACATATGGATAAAAATTGCAGGAAAGCAATGATTCACATACTGCAATTAGTTTTACGAACCAAAATTTGGAGAGTTTTGCAGCACTCTAATCTCAAAGTCAGCTCATTGCATGTAAGGAGCAGCCCAGCCCTGCGAAGCCTACTTTGCAGGTGCTGAAATTCCTTGACTACTGTGTAACTGTTCAGCACATTGCAGGGCCATTTTCTCAGTCCCAGCTATGTTCCTAGTGTTGACAGATCAGACTTTTTGAATATGGGTAGCAGCTTCTTCCTTTGACTTCACTAGAACCAGTGATGTTTCATCTGGAACATTAGGACATCAGGAAGTGAGTTTACAGGCAGCATGTTATACAGAGAGGTCATAGAGCAGCAACAGAAATTATGATTTCTGTAGCTTTGCTTACTAGGCCAAGTCTTTGTGCAAATTAGTAATGTCATTTTACAGTTGTAGGGAGCAACCACGTGTAAATATCTGGAAAGACAGATGCTGTACTGTAGTCCCACAGTCCTTTGTTTTTGGCAGGAAATCTGCAAAGTGAATGACAGAACTCCAAGGGTTAGTAGCTGAAGCTGTTGACTTGTGCTGTGATGCACGTAGTGTGAAGAAAAGAAGATGTGGGAACAAAATGAGAAGGTGTCTGGGAGCACTGTGAGTGTGGTCAGAAACTAAAGCAGCAGTGACGAACTGCCGCAGAGCACTGGTGCAGCTTGTGCAGCCACACTGCTGCCCCCAGGGACTGTGGGGACTGCAGAGAGAGGCCACCCAGTGGGAGCAAGAGCCAAGGGAGGTCTCCTTTGAGGACTGGTCACTGAATCAGCTCCCTGCAGTGTCTTTGCAGGCTTCCAGCTGGAGGGTTTTCTTATGCAAATATCCTTTCTTTTTGCAATAATGAAAGCAGTTGCTAGGCAGTTTTCCTAAACATGCTTTTTTTTCCCTGAGTCTGAAGGGCAAAGGGCACTCTTTTTGCTCACAGGACTCAGGAAGCATGGAAAGGAACAAGGATGATTAGACCAATGTACTAGCGGGATGCATAGAGAAGATAAGGGGACAGCGTCAGCTAGTATTGGAGTGGAGCCTGCAAATCTACCTTGCAGCTTGGTGCATATGTAGAAAAGAGCTTGTGGTATTGTGAATGGAGACAGGGAGGAAAGGAAGCAGTGTGTTCTTCTATTCTTCACTGCTTTTGGAGTCCATTGGCTGCCTGCAGGAGCACAGCTGCTGATCAGGTGTGGGCATGGTTGGGGTAGTTTGCGCATGCCCACCTGCAGTTGGAGGAGAAGAGCAGTCATTAGTAGGGACTTAGGCCAACTCGAGCCAGTTGGCCTCAGTGCCAGAGAACAATCCCCAAATGGTTTAGATTGCTCATAAAAGTTGTAACCCATGTGCCTGTGTGAAGCCTTTTCTATATTAGATATCATGAACAGCACTGAAATTTGTGACAAGTTGTCAGGATTTGTCTCTGAGCTTGCCAAATTCTGAGGACCCCAGAAGTGAGAAAATTTAGCATTTGCAGGCTCAGGAACTTGGCACTTAGACTTTAGAGATAACTTGGCCTTGCATTAATCTAGTCTTACATAAAAAGGAGCAGAAATATCACCTACCAATTGCTGAGTCAAGCTATTAGCTATGGCATAACTTTTAGAAAGAAATGAAGTCCTGATTTAAGGAGAATGAGGGAAGATGCGTCTGATATAACAGATAAATAAAAATCTAGGAAAGCTCATGGTGACTCAAATGCTTCTGTCTCCATCAGGCAGATAAACAAATCTGCAGGAAAAAAAAAAAGCCACACGAGTGGGAAGTAACATCCTTTTTTCTAATGCAGAGGAATACTTTCAAGAACCATGTAAAGCTTCCTACCCTTGAGTTTACTTCTAAAATTTTGTCCCTTAACAGCATCATTTGCAAAGCCATTTTCCACCCCACGAAAATTTGAAGAGTCTGCATTAAATTTGATTCACAGTCAGTTGATACCCATCTACTCCACTTCATCTCATCCTAGGCTTGATATTGATATCAACAGTGATGACATGTGCCTTTGGTTTGGGAGAAGTGTCAGACCCATTGAAATGGTCTGATAGAGGTACTGACCCTGAGAGCTCACGCAAATGAAGTTTTGAAAACTGTGTCACTTTAGATCTTGTGTCTTTGTATTGTTCTCTGGTGAGACATTAGTTATTTTTTCCATTTTCAAGCTATTCCCCCAAGTGTATTTATGTTGATCAGAAGTTTAACACGCTGAGTATATTAATCTCAGTTTAAAGCCTATGGAAGAATAACTCTGGTCAAGTTACATGTATTCTCTTTGCTGAGCAATGTAGTTAGCTTTTAAATTGTATGTATGTTAACTCTTGATATGATCTGGAATCATCATGCTTTTAATATGCTGTGGCATTTATTTTTTCTTTGTGATAATTGTGAGGAAAAGACTGAGGATTGTTTTGTTCACAAAGCTACATTCCCATATGGATCATGTGACCAAGAACACTGCAAAATTGGCTGAAACTGATCCAAACGTTTAGCAAACCATATGAAATCAGAATCGGTTTTGAGATTAATTGTGTTTCTGCGCAGTTTACCTAAATAACCAGTTCAGCATTGAGTCAGGAGAAACAGTAGTATGGTTTGCCCCATTTACAGAGGCAACTAATGATGGTCAACAAGAATTTTTAGGCATCTCTATTCTTGCTGACAGACATGGGACAAAACCGTGTTCAGCACCATTACAGAAAAACATGTGCTGCCATTTTTTTTCACTCTAAGAGTGCTACAACATTGCTAAATTTAATTTTAAATGAAATTATTAATTGAATCACTTTCCCATCCCCCAGCTCATCAGAGTGGCTTAAATTCTTATGCTTAAACAAACAAACAAATGCTGGATTCTGTCCTGGACCCATTTGCTAAGGGCAGATTTGTTTGTGTATGAGAAATACATTGGAGAGTATACATTCAGGAGAGTAAAGAGCTATTCATGCAAAAAAGTCATTACTTGCCCAGAAACAAATGGTATGAACTGACAAGAAGAAATTGAGTGTGCAAATGAGAATTTTCTAAATATAAGAAGAGAGTCTGGAGTGGCCTTTCCAGCAGCAGCAACAAAGAGCACAGAAAAGCTCAACTATTTTTAAACTGAAGCATTTCTGAAGGAGCTTAGAGGCGGTCACCTGTGATACCTGTGATACCATCACCCATTAAAACCTGCTTCAGCCCTATGTTCTTTCTATGTTGCTGTGTTCAAGATTTTTCTCACAACTATGAGGGCTAGAAGTGTACATTTTTAAATTAATGTCATTTCAAAAGTCCCTGTAATCATATGATTAGGAGCTGGGGCTTTAAGGAAAAGCAACAGTGCATAGCTTTTGGTTATAGAGTGAAAGACTGTAAATCTACTTCAGCAAAAAATAATGAGTCTCTGTAAAAAAGGAGTACATACTGAAAATGAAATCTATAAAAAGCCATTTGGAGATAACAGAACCTTGAGACTGAGATGCTTTTGTCTTCTACGATGAAAATGAATATAATCTAAGAAGTTAACTGATATAATTTTTGCAGAAGACAGAAAGATTGTCATATATATTTGTAGACTGAATGTTTACCCAGCTTCCAGATCAATGGGGAAACTAGAATTGACAACATTGGGCACAGGATCTCAACCTTTATCCTTAGTAATTACTAATTATAATGGCATTATGTCTGTCTTCACTTATGTGTTCATAGCTATATCTAAAGGGGAAAACACACCACATCAGCCTGTGATCCGGTCCTTGTATGGCAAGACCTATACACTTATGCAGAGGCATGTGAATTATATAATTTTGTTATCACTTTGACTAACGGCAAGCTTTTTTTGGGAGGCCACACCATGAGGTAAACAAAGTTTTTACTGGAAATGTAGGTTTGTATTTATTTTTTTTATTTTCAATTGATATATAAAATTTGATGGAATCTGGTCCTCCTTCAGAAGACCTTTTTATAATGGCATTTGGCCCTTTCCAAGGTGTGTGTGAGAGAGGAATCCTTCTTAATTTATTTTTATGATCTGCTAGATTATATCTCTAGAAATTGGGATTTAACAGGATACCCAGAAAGAGAGGAACTGTTATCAGGGCAAAAACATCACTCTCATTTTCTTTTTCTTTTGGTGATAGAATTTTAGAATAATAAAGAACTGTTCATTAAAACATTGCCAGATATTCTTTGGTAACACATCAATCTTGCAGTTGTTTCACCGCCAGCATAAATATATAGGGAAAAAAAAGAAGAAGAGCCAACATGAATGACATGATGGTTACAAATCATATGCCCTAATGTTTTCCTCATCTACCTTTCTTGTACTGCCTCAGTCCAATTCCACGAAATAAAAATGCAATGTTATCTTGAGAATATAGATTCTTTACAAATTAATTTAGGAGATGCCTGTCACCAACAAATCGTTTCAGGAGGCCAACTGATACAGGCTGAGATCTTTGCAAGTTACTGCTCTACATAAAGTCCTTTTACAGCTGATTATGCTGCCATTGTTATTTTCTGACGGTGAGATTTAGTGCAGCATAGCTGGCTGGCAATATACTTTCAGGAGATTTTTCTTCCTTGTGAGCTAAGTGAGGGGCAGGGTCCTGCATTCTTGGCAGGCTATCATATGCATGAGCTGTTTGTTTTTTGGATTCAGCGAGCACAGTTTTAAATCATCTTTAGCAAAACAAGACACAGAAAAAAAGATTAGAATAGAGCTGAATATTTCATGTCATAATTTTGGCAGCACGTCTTGTCTTCTACATTGAAGGCACCAATGTAAAATGGAATTTTGCAGTTTTCAGTCGAATGATTTTTCCATGCTCTTTGAATACCTTCACTTATTCTACAACTGGCCTCTCATGCCATATCAGCTTTTTTTTAGAGAAAAGAACCTACCATTGAGTGTGTAATTGCTGTGGAAAAAGCATACTGATGTTAAAATAAAGCCTAATGTCAATGCACAGTGGGTGGAATTCATCCCTCTGCAGAAAGCTGACACACGCTGCTTGAATCTACAAAATAAAGTTTATATGTCATTTAAGTACAGGCCTCATATTGCCCTTTTCTACAGAGGGGGATTCTATTGCAAAGGATCGAAAGATCTATCTTAGACAACTCCTGCCTGTTTGCATAGACACACATAGCTGTGATTTCTTACATCAATCATGCTTGGAGTAACATAGAGTTTTGAACAACAAATGTTTCCATGGCAGTTTGGAGACAGGTAAGTGGTGGTTTTGGAGCTGAGCCAGCTTGTATATACCCGTGTAGTATGCAATATGAACCCTTGTTTTCTGTCCAAAGTAGCTTTAGTCGGTAGAATAAAACATGTAATGGAAAAGGAGGAAAATGAAGGCTGTGCAGCAGATAAAGCTGTATTACATGTAGTAAGAAGCCCTTCAAATACAGCTTTAAGCATAGCTAAAAGTACGGAAAGTAGGAAATAACAAAAGCACGTTACAGAGAGGTTTGTGGGGCTCCACTGTATAACCTGAGACTGAAGGTCTGTGCGCTCTGCAGGTGCTGCTAGCTCTGAAGCTGTGGCATGAGCTCGGTGCAGGCTGCAAAGCTATGCAGAAGCAGGATGAACAGCCTTTTTCTGGGGCGTACGTCTCTGTGCCTGTGCCTGTGCTGCTCACAAAGCCCAAGTGAGCTGATCAAAATGTTGCTCATGTTGGTTTGTGCTCAGTCATGTCGCCAGGGATATGGAAAACAGTGTTATGTTAACAGGCACACTTAATCGGAGAGAAGATGTAAATAATGTTTCTTTCCTGATTATTCTGTTTAATCTGGCAGTGGTTTGCAGCAGTTTTTGTGGCTCTTTTAAAAAATAAAAAGCAGCAAAACTAGAAAAGGAAAAAGGAATAGATTTGGATCTATGTAGCCTTCAGGTTACATAAAGTAGGCAATTATGTAGTAGTTTAATAATTTAGTTCTCACTATTTAATAATCTGTAGTTTAATAACTTTTTATTCTAAGTGAAACTCACAGAGGTTGTCGCTGATTTAAAAATTGTCCAAGATTCTTGAAAGCCTTGACTCTGGTGTAGTTGTGCCTCAAAACTTTGGAAATCCCACTTTCCTGATTGCTTTTCTTCTGCTGTTTCACAGGACCAACTCTGAGAGGGAACTAGTTATTCTCACCAACTGTATCGGAGACTTAAGTATTGAGAAAATGTGGAATTTATCTAAATAAAAGTGCAAAAATTGGTTGGAATTTGTGTCCCTGAATCAGAGGAGAAGATGAGGAACAAAAGGTTGCATAATCTTCTCTGATCTCACCACATAAAGAACATTGGGAGTAAATAAAAACAAATGAGAAATGCAGAAAGACTGATTAACAAAGAAGGCTAGGTCTTAGAGGATACAGTGAAAAGTGCCAAAAAGTAATGTGGGACTGACTTTGTAAAGGATGTTAAAATAAACAGGAGAACATCCCACAACTATTTAAAAGTAAAGAGAATGTCAAGGATTGTGGCACCACTACAGAGATGATGATGTGGAAGTGAGAATTAATTTGGCCTGGAAACTAAATTAATTTTTAACATCAGATTTTAAAAGGACAACGATGAACATGAAGAAACAGGCAAGGTGGCTAATGAGGACTGAAGATATGAAAGCTGAGTTTGGAGCAGGCATAGAAAAGAGATGCTAGATGAATCAGGGAAATGGAGAGCATATTTTATGAGAGGAGACTAAGGCTGTTGTTCAGCAAACTCCTTAAACAGCATTAGAGAGCCCTGCTGCTAACAGGGAAGGTCCTGCTCTTTTGCTACTCCCAGCAGTTATTTCCTGCATCATCCTCTTCCTTGCACCAGCACAAGTGTTTCTTCAACTGCAGAATGAGCAGCATTGATGAAACAGTACAGCTGAGGAAGAGCCATTTTCTTCAGGTTCCTTCATCAGAGAAGGAGAAAAAAACATTTAAATTAAAGGACAGTGTTTACCTAAGAACAAATGAGTAGAAACTGGCCATGGAAGAATTTAATCACGAGATTAGAGAAGGTTTTTGACCATCAGAGGAATGAGTTTCTTGGACAGACTGTGAACAAGGATGCTGGGGAGAAAATTAAGCTGTTTTAAGATGGTCCTGAGGAATTTATGAGAGAAATTATGTGGTGTAGGTGAACTATGTGATAGGATGGAAGTGGACCTGAGGACTCAGGATGTCTCTTGCAGTTCTCAGCTGCTACCATGGAGCGCACTGAAGCACAGCTTACGGTAGCTGATTTCCAGCAAGGAGAAAGTTTTAGAGAGAAAACATTCTCAGTTCATCAAAGTACCTGCCACTAGCTCCGGAAGACTTACAAGAAATGTCTTCACTTCTCTCATTGCTGATAAAACCATGCAACCAACAGAAAAACAGGCCTGAGCTTGCACCCACTCTATGACTTTGAGAAAGTCTATCTTCTTTTAATTCTGCATCCTGTCTACTCTCCCGTGGCTTTAATTAGACTTTAACCTTCCAAATTCCAGGCAAGTTGGTTGCTAGTTTTACAGATGCTTCTGTCTGAGTGTAGGCAGAGCCAATATTGCTTTGTCTTTGTCTTTTCCTAATGTCCTGCATTTATCATAAGGTAAAGTCAGGAGGAAACATTAAAGGATTAAAATACATAAACAGTTCTTTTGCTCCATATATATCTTCCTTCTGTTTTCTTATTATTTCTTCCCCAAAGGATGACAAGTTTAACTTACCTCTTCAGCTCACACTGATCTCAAAAACATGAGTAGTTTCTGTTCGTAACAAGGTTTAGCAAAACCCTTGCTTGCTCAGCAAGGCAGAAGTTGCCTTTCATGTCAAGAAGCTACACCTTTGCATGCAAAGTAGTAAGAACATAGGGGCTTCCATGTGGGTTTAGGTCATGATTCTCACTTGAGTTTTCATGCAGAGCAGACACTACCTATGCATTGATGCTTGCATACTGTATGTCTTGCTCCATACTTGTTTCATAGAGAGCAAGAACCCATTACAATATAAGTTGCAGTCTAGAGCTTTAGTTCAAGTTCTGGAGATCCCTGATGTGATAAACCACACAGAAGTGCAGCACTCACACGACAAACATGACACCCATCTTCTTGAGTCTTCTTGACTCTTGCGTGCTGAAGATGAGGAAATGGCTGGAAGTCTAATATTCATGCTGGATAAAATAGCAGAAGATATAAAGAGAGCCTATTTCTGTTATTCTCAAGGGGTGAAAAAACATCAAAGATTTTTTATATCACTGTACATTTCCCTACTACACCTAGTAAAATAGTATTTCGTTAGTGAGCTGCTTTAAAGTTCATTTAATGATTTCATCCTTTCTTCTGTTGCTGATATTAGGACTAAGTGGAAGAGTGTTGAGATCAGTTACTTGATTTGCAGCAAGTTTTGGGTGCATTGTTCAAGCCTTGATTTTCATTGGTAACACAGGGGGCTTTGAGCAGCAGAAACAAGTCTGATGGTAGTGGTTTTGCTCCACATTGAAATCCCAGGCATTGAAATCCCAGTAGCTTTGTACAGCTGCAATTTTAATTATATAGGATGATCCCTTGTCTTTTACAGAGTAACTACTTAGAATTTAAAAGGAGTCTGGAGACTGCTGGGGACAGGCAGGTTAAATTATAGTTATTACTAGGTGGCTATTTAAAGAATACTACCCTCTGAATAGTAAATCCTCCATCTCCATGAAACACAAACCAAACAAAAAGTTTGTTTGTCATTCTTTAATTCTTCTGGTGTTCAACTCATAACTTGCAAGTTCCAGCCTTTCACCTCAATAGTCTCTTCTGCTCTATAGAAGAACACAGAAGAGACAAAAACAGTTTGCAGTATGTCAGACTAAGGTCATGAAATTAAAAGACACAGATACTCATTTGGTTTCAATATGTTTCGGTTTGTAAACACTCACATTCATTCTTTCATGTGCATGAAAGAGGAAGGGGAGTGTACACTGACAATCTGGGCGATATTATTATTATGGTGCTAGGTTGCTGAATACTCTCCAACATAAAAGAGTCTTGTGACCTTCTCCACCACATTGCTTAGGGCTAGACTTGCATGACTGCCCAAGAACAGCATACTGCTGGAAAGAGCTTGGCTCCTATGTTAGTATCTGGAGAAAACTGGGCTGTGTTCTCTCCCACTGCAACCATTGTATTCCTACTGGAGCAACTTATCCATCCTCCTGGGAATCCCACACGTGACAAAGTCCATCCTTTCTCCTAATGGCCAGCAGGGAGGCAACCAAATTAGGTTTACTGTAACTATTGTATTGAAGCCTGGTCCCAATGATGACCCATTCTGCATCCTTCTAGTATAGCAGTTTGATGATAACATTGTCCAATAGCTGAGGAGCTAGGTATCTCTGCTGCTCAAATGTTATTGCTGGCATGCTAGGGGGGGGGGAGCTTTTATGTTTGCATGAAGTTAGTTGTGCAAGAAGCTAGGCAGGTGGCCACACACTGAGTGATGAGAAGAAGAAATATTAAACACAGTTCCCTCATTTCCTGAACACTGTCTAGCACATGTGCTGAATTAAACAGAAGTCCTGTGGAAATTTACTAGGTCATATAATTAAAAGTATTTTCCATAATGCTTATTTAGATTGCTAATGGAACTGGCAGTTACTGGAATCTTTCACTCTAGAACAAAATAATTTGGAATTTATATATCTTAGGTGTGATATCACAGCAGTGATACTCTCATAAATGTGTGATCGATTGCACTGATGAAGTACATTCACAAATTTCTCTGTCTTTATCTGTTGCCCATACCTATGTTCACCTGCTCACAAATCCCACTCTCCAGCTCGTGATGCAGAACGCCAAAGATCTTCTAACAGTTTGATATGTCTTAATTCAACATGCAAGGGAGATTTTTCTTCCTTTCCCCCCTAAATGGAAGTTTTAACCCAGTCCTGCCGATGTGAAATACACATGGTACAAGACATCAGGCAGGAAAAGTGAGCTGAAAATGGAGCTCATTCTGAAAATCAGACTTTTCTTAGCACGGTTGTTCCATTCTGGCCCAATTCCCTCTGATGAAGCTTGCAAGGATCGACTTTCTAAGGTGTCCCAGTTCAGTGTACAGAAATGCAGAGGCAAGAAATGGCTTCTGTATTGGCTATAGAAAGGTTCTGAGCTGCTCCCTGGTCAGAAATATTACAGAATGAAAGTACTGAGCACTGTCCTAATCACTCATTTACTGCTTAAAGACACTTACTGCCTTAATGTAAAAATTAGTTGATGGATTTTTTCAATTCATTAATTCTGTAAGTATTTCACTGTCTGAATTCCGGTATTCCAAACCCCTAAGTGATTGCTGACTAGATCATTGTTTAATATATGGGAACGGATATCACGAGAACAAAGGACATGGTCCATCTAGCCCAATATTCTGTCTCTGATGTGGTGGTAGGAAATGCTGTTCAGGGATGGTGTGCAAGTCTTGGCACTTTCCATGGCCATTTCCTTATACTCGTTCAGAATCTATAAATTTTGGATTATAGATGTTAGGGGGTCCAAGCCTGCCAGTTTCCTGTGGTAACTACTACGTAGTTTATGGGCCAGTTGTCCATGAATTTGTCTGATCCTTTTTTGGACCTGCTGAAACTCTCTATCTGCACAACTGTCTGTGGCAGCTAATTCCAGAAGTCTACTATTCGTGTAAAAAACTACTTTCTTTTATTTGTTTTAAACTGATATCCTGTAATTTCATTGATTACCCTCTTATAGTATTTCAGATTTTGGTGGTAACAGTTCTGCAGCTGTTGTTGATCAGTCTCACTTTATCCATCACCTTCATGATTTTATAAGCCTCAACTTAAGAATTTTAGTTCCCCTTTTCTGTGCCTCTGCAGTTGTGTTTCATTCTTTTTTAACTACAGAGAATAGTAGTCAGACTGCACTCAAGGCATGGAGGGCCCTGTTGCTTTATAACATGGCAAAACTATGCCCTCTGCCTTCTTCTCAGTACCTATCCTGATGGTGCTCAGTATCTTGGCTTTTTTGGCAGCTTCTGCTCATTGAGCTGATGGTGTCAGACGTAACTCCAAAATCTTCCTCCCAGGTTGTAGCTGACAGTTTTGGGTGTAAGTAAGGGTTACCTCATCTGTTCATTATAAATGTATTTCTCTACACTGAAATTCATCTGCAGCTCTGTTTCCTACTCTCTATTTTTTGAGATCCTTCTGAATTGCATCTCCAAAAGCTTAATGTCACCCACAATCCTGGGTGATTTGACAGTGCACTCCCTTCTCCAGGAGGTTGATGAAGTTTTTAGATGAAACTGGTTCCAGCACTGACTTCTGGGGGACTCCACTATTGCCTCCTCTCTATCCTCGGGAGTGATCTGTAAGTCCTACTATCTGCTTCCTGTCCTTTAATCTGACTTCAGTCCATATAAAGACCTTTTCTCCAGTCCTGTGAAGGTATATGTTTTTTAATATCCTTTGTGTTGAGCTTTGTCAAAGCTGTTTGGAAATCCACAGGCAGCTGTCTCTGCTGGATGTCCTTTGTCCACATGCATCTGGCACTTCCATGGACTACCAGCAGGCTGGTGGGTGGGATCAGCTTCTACAAAAGCTATCAATTGCCACTCTGCCGGAATTCCAGTGGAAATTTTGTCTTCATAAATGCAAGATTGGGTGCAAGATAGACAAAGCCTCTAGAAAGTGAAAATCCAAGTAAAAGGCTCCTTTTGCTTGTTTTAGGTAAAGGGGAGGCATCACTGTAGGATGCAGGTAGGACTGTCCTAGCTGTCATGCCTAAGAACCATCTCACAGTGCTCCCCAGCCCATCCTGCGGTAGATCACACTGCCTTACTGGAATACCAAACAGGACTTTTGTTAGGTGTCTTCAGTACTTCCACTTCAAATATATATGCCTCTTAACTGCATGAAATCAGAAATTCTGACTTCAATCTTAAATGCATTCCCAGCCCTAAACTGGTTGTTCAAGTAGCTGGGACACAGAACAAGAGTTGAAACATTTGTTAAATCTTTTGCCTGAGACGCAGTGCTCCACCTAATCTTTAGAAAAGTGCTGACCCGGACTAAAATTTTATGAATGTTCCACTAAGAAGACTGGGCTTTTTTTCTTCCTTGTTGTGTTTGTTTGTTAGGGTATTTTTGGGAGGAGGCCAGTTTTATTGACCTTCTGAGGACTCCCTGCAAGAATGAATCACATCATGTGCAACTTTGTACAGAAAAAAATGGCATCCAAGGAAATACTCCATTGCTGGCCTTAAAGCTTCCAAGTAGATTGAGAACAAGAGAGGCCATCCTTCAAAGGCTGCATTTGGAATACTAAATCAGAAATATACTCATCTTACCCCCTTTATATGCCTAGAAACTCTCTGAAAGCAGGACTGAGGACAACAGAACAGTTCCCATTGCTGCAGGGAAGGAGGGGCTGAAATCTGGGCTTGGCGTCACAGTCAGTTACCAAGGCAGGAGTTTGACCTACACCAGCTTGTGCTCTGGAGGGTCAAGTCCCCTTGAACACTTTGCTTACTGTAGCGAGCACTTGTCTGACTGCATGTGGTCCTTCTAGTGCAAAAGTAGTATTTGGGATTTTCAAACCCCCTTTTGATCTGGCCAATGCACTCATTAGGGCTGTCTGCTCCAAACTGTGGGCAGGGCCAGGGGGTGAGAAGCATTTGAAACATTTTGAAGACAAATATGTGCAAAAGGGGATGTATCTCAAAGTCTGCTTTTGTTCACCCTGCATACACGCGGCTTGTGGGCATCTTGGCTGGTGGCCAGATCATCCCTGCACAGCTCCCACCCAGCCAGCAGCTCCGCTTCCCACCCCTCCACCTTTATGCCCTCCCAGCATCCCCTTTTGAGCCTCACTGCTGGAATTTGCTGGAAAGGAGGTTTTCTGCGCAAGCAGAGGCTCGGTTTCCATGACAGCCAGGCTCCTCGGCTGGGAGCTGGCGGTTCAGGAGAGGAGGGGAGGGCGAGTGAGAGAAAGTCATTAAACATGCAATTAGTATGCAGTGCCACGGCTGCTGGCATGGGGAGCGCCGGCAGCGAGGGGCGGCGCTGGAGGTGTCCCGGCAGTGCGGTGGGCGAGGGAAAGGTGTAGTCACTGACATTTCACGGCAGACGGCTGGAGCCAAGTGACAGCTGCCCGCTAGGCTGGTGGCGGCAGGCCTGCTACCAGGGGGAACCTGCTGTGTGCCCTCCTTCTCTCCTGCAGACACGCGCCCTTGTGCACCTTGCAAACTCTACACCCCAGAAATTGGGAAAACCCTGATTTCTTCCTGGGTTAGGAACAGGGGCAAAAATTATGAAGGCTCTGAGGTGGCTGCATTTGATCACAGGTTAGACACTGCAGTGATGTTCACCTGGAGGACTGGAGAGAGGAGAAGGGAAATTAGGTTAAGAGATGACATTTACTCTGGAGCCAATTCACTTGTACCAAATGGCAGGAAGTGACTTTTATGAAAAGCTCAGCCTGCAGAGCAGGCGCATTTTCATGGGAACAGCAGACAGGGCTCTGCCAGATTCACGTTCAGCAAATCGAGTGGTGCTGAGCTACGTGCTCCCCTCTCCTGCAGAGCATGCAGTTTCTGTAGGGCACAGTCTTTATTTTTTAAATTTCTTGGCCTATCTGGTTTCTTTTTAGGTTTCTCTGCTCTATTTTGTCTTGTATTGACTAAATTTTAGTCAGCAGTGCATATGTTTTATGCAGCCATACAGGAGTTATAAATGCCTAGCAATGTTTCTGAGTAAACAATGCAATGTATCACACAGATATTGCTACAGGGATTAATGCTGTTGTGATATGTGTGTGCTTAAATAGCTAATCTTTAAAGGAAAGCATTCTAGATATCTTAAAATATGATTATTTCAGAATTTGGATTTTTTATGGGGGAGGGAATGGGTCCAACAAATGCTGGTAGATTTCCTCCATCATTTCACTTTCAGTGGGTAGAACTTGCCTAGAGAAATTTCAGAGGGACTCTCTTATTAATTAATAATTTTATTGTTGCTTATTTTTATTTAGCCTGTCAGATAATCTATCCCCTTCTCAATACATGTTTGTTCCCTATAGTATGTTTCAGTGCTTTATCTGGGATCCAGCTGTTTTAAGATGTGACTTATTGATCTTGTGCAAAGCATTGTTTGTTTGTTTTCTCCCCTGTGAATCCCTTTAAAGTAAGTCTTACTTCAGTACAGATCTTGAGGGTTTGAGTTGTATATGGAATGGTTTTGGGCAGGAAAATTCCTCCAGGAATTCCTTGTGGGAAGTGAAAATGGAAGTAATGCAAGGAACAAGGATGTTACATAGGAACTGATGCTTGTGGCCCTGCGATCCTCTATGCCACACTGCCCCTGTGTGACAAGGTGTCCTCTGAGCATGGGGCTGCCCATTCCCAAGAAGGTGCTGCTCTCTGCAGGAACCTGTCCTTCTGAAATTCCATGCTCCCCTCCACCTCTGGGGCTTCGAAGAGGGACACTGCTGAGATTTTTTTTTGGCATGTCTGTAGGTCTCTGCTTCCCTTTGTAAACAATTTCAAAAATTTGAAATTTCAAAAAAAAAAAAAAACTATAGAATAATGTGACCTAAAGTCAGTATCAGCCACATTTTATTTTTATTATCTGACAAAATTTTCTTTTAAATTTCCATTTCAGAATGAAGTCATAGAATCAAAAAATCATAGAATCAGTAAGCTTGGAAGGATCCTCTGGAGATCATCTAGTCCAACCTCCCTGCTCAGCAGCGTCACCTAGAGCATGTTAGACAGGGTTGCATCCAGGCGGGCCTTGAAGATCTCCAGAGAAGGAGACTCCACAACCTCTCTGAGCAACCTGGTCCAGTGCTCCATCACTCTCACAGTGAAGAAATTCCCCCTCATGGTCAGGCAGAACTTCCTGTGCTTCAGTTTGTGCCCATTGCCTCTTGTCCTGTCACACAGGACAACTGAAAAGAGTTTGTCCCCGTCCCCTTGACACCCTCCCTTCAGGTACTTGTGCACATTGATAAGATCCCCTCCTCTGATCATCTTTGTAGCCCTACGCTGGACTGTCTCCAGTAGCTCCACGTCTCTCTTGTCCTGGGCAGCCCAGACCTGGACACAGTACTTGAGGTGAGGCCTCCCCAGGGCTGAGTAGAGGGGCAGGATCACCTCCCTCCACCTGCTGGCAACACTCTTCCTAATGCACCCCAGGAGACCATTGGCCTTCTTGGCCATAAGGGCACATTGCTGGCTCATACTCAACTTGTTGTCATCCACCAGCACTTCCAGGTCCTTTTCTGCAGAGCTGCTCTCCAGAAAGTCAGCCTCCAGCTTGTGCTGGTGCCAAGGGTTATTTCTCCCTAGGTGTAGGACTCTGCGCTTGCCCTTGCTGAACCTCAGGAGGTTCCTCTCCACCCAGCTCTCCAGCCTGTCCAGGTCTCTCTGAATGGCTGCACAGTCCTCAGGTGTATCAGCCACTCCTCCCAGCTTGGGATCATCAGCCAACTTGCTGAGGAGGCACTCTGTCCCCTCATCCAGGTCACTGATGAAGTTGAACAGGATGGGACTCAGCACTGAGCCCTGGGGAACTTCACTAGCCATAGGCCTCCAACTAGACTCTGCGCCACTGATGACGACCCTCGGAGCTCTGCCTTTCAGCCACTTCTCAGTCCACCTCACTGCCCACTCGTCTAACCCACACTTCCTGAGCTTATACAGGAGGATGTTGTGGGAGACAGTGTCAAAAGCCTTGCTGAAGTCAAGGTATACAACGTCCACTGCTCTTCCCTCATCTACCCAGCCAGTCATGCCATCAGAGAAGGCTATCAGATTGGTTAAGAATGATTTCCCATTGGTGAATTCATGCTGACTACTCCTGATCACCTTCTTTTCCTCTATATGCCTGGAGATGACATCCAGAATGAGCTGTTCCATCACCTTTCCAGGGATGGGGGTGAGCTGACTGGCTTATAATTGCCTGGATCCTCCTTCTTGCCCTTCTTGAAGACTGGAGTGACATTGGCTTTCTTCCAGTCCTCAGGCAGCTCTCCAGTTCTCCATGACTTTTCAAAGATGATGGAGAGTGGCCTGGCAACAACATCTGCTGGCTCCCTCAGGACCCATGGGTGCATCCCATCTGGGCCCATGGATCTGTGGATGTCTAGCCTGCCCAGAAGGTCTCTAATCCTATCCTTCTCAACCAAAGCAAAGTCTTCCCTTCTCCAGACTTTCTCCCTCACATCTGGGTTCTAGGATTCATGAGGGCTGCCTTTAGCAGTGAAGACTGAAGCAAAGAAGGCATTCAGTAATTCTGCCTTCTCCATATCCCTTGTCACCAGGGCTCCCACCCCATTCAGTAGCGGGCCCACGTTTTCCCCAGTCCTCCTCCTGCTGCTGATGTATTTGAAGAAGCCCTTCCTGTTGTTCTTAACATCCCTTGCCAGACTCAATTCCAGCTGGGCCTCAGCCTTCCTTGCAGCATCTCTACGTACTCTGACTGCATTCCTATAATTCTCCCAAGTAGCCCTTTTTACACTCTTAGTGTAAAAATATGATCTCAGAATTTAAGGCTTAGACAGAAGTAATAAAGATGTTAATAGACAGTGACCATGCCAGTTGTGTATTTCAGCTTAGGCTGAGAACAAACACGTGAGTAATAATGACAAAAGATTTTTGCCCAGTGTTAAACACTATGAAGGTAATGCCTAGTGCAAGTGCAGAATGACCAAAAGCTGTAATTATGCTGCAAAGCAGAAAACAAATGCAGGCAGTGTTTTGGAGGGAATGACTGTAAGTCAGTAGGTTGTGGCTGCAATTTCCACCCACATCTTGGCGTGGCAGGTATAGCCCCAGAGCCTTAGGTGAGTCTGAATGCTGAGAGCCTTTCCCCAGCTCTCTAGCTGAGTTTCATCTCAAGAAAGGACAATCCTTTTAGGACTTCTGACAGTCTGCTCGCAACCTGTGAAATTCCTCAGGAGCCAGTCCAGGGTGACCTTGTTTCTTTCAGATAAGGCCCACAGGGGCCTGCAAGACATTGGAGAGCTGTATATCTGTGTTCTCTTAGACAGGGCACTGAATTTACCTTAGTCTCTTTTTTCTCTTCCTCCCTCTCCCCAGAGGAAAAGAAATCAGGAAGGATATTGCAGTTTTTTTATCTTCCATGTTGGAGAAAAGAAATGATATTTTTGCTTAGTGTGAATATTGCACTCCTTTCAGCAATATTCATTCTGAATATTGCATTTCTTTCACTGAAACAGAGAAGGCTTCTTGTAACTTGGTAGTTTCTTGACCGTATGTCATCTTATGCAGGAGCCTACTATGTTAATGGGTGTCATGGGTAGACTAGTGAAGTTGAGTGAATAGGGAAGCTAGAGAATAGTGAAGCTGAACTTAAAGGCGTATGCAAGACTAATGCTAAAAAGGATCTTCTCCAGCCTTCAGCCCATCCACAAGGGGACAGTGTAGTGCATAAGAGTTCGAAGGGACACAGTGCTCACTAGTGGTTTTGTGAGTGCTTGCTTGTTGGAGACCCTTTGCATTAGAGAGAAGGCTGGCTGGCCATCCACTCCCACATGCCGTGGCCTACAGTTGTGACCACTTTACTTTCTTTCCACCTCTATCCGCCCTCTGTTTTCCCTCCCTCCCCATATTCTCTTGTGTTGGTACTTGTCTTGATTCCTTTCCCCCATTCCATAGGGCTAGGCTGTTGAGCTGTTAGTTACTGTGGTAGATGTTTCATCATGAAAATGGTCTGAATGAGCATAAATTGGCCCTTACTTGAGTAAGTGCACATCAGGGAGTCTAGCCAATACTAGTTTTTTTCAAAGGAGTGAAGTCTACTCTTCTGCCTCCAGGGCCAGATCATAGGCTCTGGGACCATGACTTGCTCCTGTGGTTGTTGCATCAGGCCTGTCAGAAGAGGATATGGCTACTGGGAAGCTGTCTGACTTTGAAGAACAAGAACTCAGATTGAATTTCACTCAGAAACTGTCAGAATTTATTTCCATTTGATGGATGCGTGGACTGTTCTGGTTTGTATATGGTACTAATAGTCATCTCTTCAAAACAGGCCAAGAAAGTACATGAAACATTATTTTAGGGTTTCATATGATTAACTCTCACTTCACTGTTTCCCTAGCTCAATAATTCTTACATAAAACTGGAGTTAACTCTCACTTTCCATCAAAGACTTAACACTGACTGTAGCAGTAAGATCTCATAAAGAGTTGATTAACTTTACCAAAATACTACAGTGCATTTACTGTTATGCTATAAAATATTATCCAGTATAACCAGAAGTAGGTAACACGTCAAAACTAAGTGGAAGATATTTTTTGATGGAATCTTCATGATCTTGTATTAATTCCATTTCCTCTCTGCCTAGTTCACAGGATTCAGCAACAGAGCTCCCAGTCCCTCATACAATAAGTATGTATAGTTTTCAAAAGAGTTGAAAAGAACTGAAAGCAGGTCAAATGCTCAGTTCAGCAGATTGGAGGGCATTTATTTAAAATGACAGTGTCATCATTTAGAGTCATCATAGAGTCATCATGTTAGCAAGGCACTTTTCTTTATCAGTGTCAGCTGGTCTGTGATTAGGCAACAAGTGGGATTCAAAAGACTTGGATTATACTTGTTTCCGATGTCCTGGAAAACTGAAGTGTCCTTATAGAACAAGTCTTGCACAATGCAGTGGGTTTCCAAACTTGAAATCATTATGGTAGGAAGAAGATACTTTCAGGAGAGAATGTGGTGGTGCATCTGCTTTTTGTTAGCAAAAGCTGAAATTAGAGTCTCTGAGCAAGCTCAGTGACTGATATGTCTTGAAGAGTAACTCATATCTGATTGATAGGGAGGAAAAGAAAATAAAATTGGATTGCCGCATGAGTATAGGGTCAAGGCTGATGGGAACCCCATAACCCACCAACATCTTGTAGGCTATGATGGACTAGAAAATAAAAATATCTTGATAGATACAAGATACAGGGAAGTTTTCAACAAAAATAACCCTACAGGCTGGATTCAGGATTAGGCCAGGGTAAAAGCCTAACATAAAGGAAGAATAATAGATTTGCCTGGCAGGAAAACAAAGAAAACTATCCACTAAGGCCTGAAGCACATAACATTTTAATAAGAACATCACTGAGTGCATTTGATAGTACTCTATGTTGGTCATCATAAACATGTCTGAAGACATAAAGTAGAATGACTTTAAAAAGAAATGCAGGCTTTATGGAACAGTATTTACAAAGGTTTTCTCTAAATCAAATTAAAAATGTTCTGAATTATGCAAGACTCACAAATGATATGGGGACTACAATAATCCACTATCATATAATCAAATTAAAATCCAGCCTCTGTAGTGAGTGTACTCCTGATCTTTTGTAATTAGCTAGGAAAAGTGTTATCATTACATATTATAACTACTGCAAGGATATGTAGGAGCCTCACACATCAATCAAGACTTGATCTAGGCACTAAATAAGCATAGGTCAAAAATCTAGTACCAGCCTAATTTAAGTATGATTTCTTTTCATGATAAATTTTCCAAGAAGTTGATTTGGGAGCCCTAACACAAAGTATTCCTGAACTGTCCAAAACATAAGCGTGGTAGATTATCTCGGAAAACCCCAAACAAATGAAACTATTTTATTTTAACAGGTTGAGACAGTCACAACTTAAAAATATAATTTATTGATTGATTGATTTCACACTTGGCTTATTTTGAACATCACCAGGACCTTCCTGAATCTAGACAACTTTGGAGATTGGGAGTGCTCTATGTAAGCTTTATATTAAAGACTGTGCAATTGGAGTATAATTTTAACAAAAGAGATCTCAAATGTTAAATAGCTATCCTAATTACTTTGGGAAAATTGCAACAATATCTTGCTTTCTGCCTCTGACCCTGTGTTTAAAGGTGGGGAGTCTAACTTCTGAGCTTCCAGTTTTATTGCAGATCCTACTTTTATTTAGAGGATTTCTGAACCTAAGACTAAAATTACATTTATACTCTTATTTTGAGTTAAGTATAACATTGCAGCAGTGCAGCAAGCAAAGGACATAATCCTTAATAGGGTTCTTGTTCCTCTAGAGAGGACTGCAGGTATACATGAGGAAGAAACCAGCTCAGTGCTGCATTGTTTTAGTGAGAAGTGGCTTCATATTAGGGGCAGGTGGAAGATTTTCCAGAGTTCTCTGCTGGGGCACAGTTCTCCCTTGGGGCACAGCTCTCTGCAAAATGAGTGAGAGAAGAGCTGGGAGAGTAAGCGTAGCTGTGGATTTCCTTATTCTGCCTTGTACTCACACAGGGAGTGTTTGGTCAAGGATGTGAGGAGTACTTTGCTTTAGCTGTGGGGTGGCATGCAAGTCCAGACACATTAATGTTTCAGAGAACTTTTACCTGAAGTACAGTGAGGCTGGCACAGAGTCCAAAATACTTGCACAGTTGCCTGTGATCTTCCTGTTCCCTGGGATCTCTTGGTAATGAACAACTCAGTAGGCTTTGTCTCAGTGAGCCAAACCACTACCCTGATGACATGCCATCAGAGAATGGATGTACACAAGGAAATTTTAGGAGGAATGACGCTTTCTGCAAATGCTTGCATGGCAAGAGATTATCTTGCCCCATTTTAGAGGCAGAAGGCTACTTTGACATTGCATACAGAGTTTACAGCTCAGTGTTGTTGTTAAACAAACTCAGTCATGTTAATTCCAGGGCCATTGTAAACATAAGGCAGTATAACATTTCCCAAATGTAAAATGAGAGTGTTGAGGGGAGAAACAGGCAAAGAACTAATAAAAAAAGCAAGACCCAAACCCAAATCCATGGAGCCAGACCCTCTGCTGGCGTGCATTCTTGCTTTACACCAGTGCAGAATTTTAGCCAAGAGCTATAAAATGTTTTCATCATTCTTTGGGCCACACTTTGACTCTTGTGTCCAAGAATAGTATTTTAAGCACAACTTCAGGAATAATTCAACATATGAATTTGATAAGAACAATGTAGAACTTTCTAAACTCCATAGGAATGAAGCACAAGCAATATTTATTTTTTCTGTAATAGTAGATGTCAGTGGCTTTAATGATGATCGTATTGCATGTTTTTTGCTGCCTCATTTCAGAGCAAACACCTGTTTTAACTCATAGAATGATGTCATAGCGCAAATGAGGAGTCAAAAACTAGAACTAATGGGAGGAAAACAACAGAGACATTTTTCTGTTCTATTTTAGGGGGAGTTTGTCAGGTGATTTCCAGTTTATATAGTGAAACTATGGCCCTGAGAAAATGAGAAGCAGAAAGCACCTGTAAGACTATAGAAGCGAAGGAGAAGGGGCTCAAAGACCTTACCATTGCCTTGTTTATTATGATCTGGATGAGAAGTGATGTAATTTTAACCTCTCTCAGCCCTGTGCCCATGTGACTGCATGGCTGCATAGACTTGGGCTAGCCTATTGACACAGTGAGTGTAGGCATTCCCAACATAGGCCTTGAAGATAGATGAAGGTTGTGGTTGTGGTCATATTTCTCCCTTGCTCTTTAGGCAAGCAGAGATAAATCAGCCCAGAGAAGAGCACGTGCTACTCTTCTGAAATAGCGATGTTATTGGTCTTTCTTGGCATTTGTGCAGCCTTGCTCTCCTTTTCCGATGCTTCCTGCTGGATAGACTGCATGTCTAAACTCTCTCATGCAGTTAGTGGTTGACAGATGTTAATTTGGTCTGGCATGTCTTGTTCAGTGTCATACATGTAGTCTGTGAACAAGCCAAAATAGGACATAATATGACTGATTTCCCTATTTCTCCTTTGCACTGACTGTTCAAAACAACATTTTTCCCTTGTTATTTGATGTGGAAACTGGGCAGATTTGCTCATCTTCCAAAAACTTGTAGAAGTAAAGACTCCACTCTATTTTTTTTGCCTCAAGTACACTGTGGCTGTTTGCTAATCTTGATATTTATAAGTCATATGACAGATTAGCCAGCTAGGGAAAGAGGGAGAGGCTATCTAACAAAATTCAAAGAACTGGAACATCCAAGGCCCTTCAACTGAAAACTGTAGTACTCCCATGTGGTGTACATTGTAGGAACACTTTTGTGGCTCACAAGGGAGAAGTAATGCTATGAACCAAACTCTTTCCTTTTCCTCCCCTCTTCTCATGTGATGTAGCTTGACATGACCGATAGACTCAGACATGCTATGTTAACCTACAGTAAACTTGAAAAAAAAATGTGGTTTTCCATGAAAGAAATATTGGAAAGGGTTGTGATCTCTAGTACTTGGAAAATAGTTTTCAGATTTGAGACTGGGAGTAAAGATTTCCTGGTGAACTCAGTTGATACAAACAGCTTATGATGTATGGTGCTTGGCTTTCAGAGTCTGCACTAGAGTAATTTGTGCCTGTTGATATTGATTATAAAGTTCGGTAAGCATCTTATCACACATTACACTTCAAACCCCTTTCTTGTAAAAGTTGACAGAATTTAGGATTTTGACTCCAAAGGAGACCTGCAGAGGCAAGCTTTCTAATGCACAGTAGAAGTTGCTCTCAAATCATTCTTGGCCCTGGCAGCCCAGATACCTCAGGGTTTGTGGAAAAAAGTGTAATTTGGTATTTTGTGTACTGTTTGCTTTAAAAATCAGAAAGGCAGTCACTGTAGTCATTTAAGGCTGTGAGAACTGGGCCTGTTTAGCCTGGAGAAGAGAATCCTAAGAGGGGATCTTATCAATGTCTACAAATACCTTAAAGGGGGTATCAAGGAGATGGGGCCAAATTCTTTTCAGTGGTGCCAAGTGACAGGACAAGAAGCAACAGGTACTAACTGAAACACAAGAATTTCTGTCTGAATATAAGAACTTCTTTACTGTGAGGGTGACAGAGCACTGGAAAAGGTTGCCCGAAGAGGTTTTGCACTCTTCTTCTCTGGAAATATTTAAAGGCCGCCTGGACACAATCCTGTCTAACGTGCTCTAGGTGACCCTGCTTGAGCTGGGAGGTTGGACTAGATGATCTGCAGAGGTCCCTTCCAACCCCAACCATTCTGTGATTCTGTAGTTATTAACACTGCATTGCAAAATTGTTTTGCCACTGGCTTGGACACGTTAGATTCCCATACCAGAGCCTGCAAGGGTTTTAACATGTGTTGTGTCAGCTGTTTGGCAGCTGATACTTTATCATCTCTCTGCCAGTGGAACAACCAGCAAACTGTCAGCTGCTTGTGTTGAAATGGTGGTAGGGTACAAATGATACTGTGACCACTGTTGTAAAGCAAAATACATAAGTTTTCATGTACTAAATGTTAGGACTTGCAAGTCATGACACGGGAGTGATCAGTAATCATATGCAATGCCATAACTTAATATGGAAGTTGACAAAATATAAGGTGTTTTGGAAAGAAGAGACCATCATGGTTCAACATGGCAGCTCTTCTCTGGCTTATTATAATTCCATCTCCCTGTTCTTTCACCAGGATCCTGAATTCCTGTCTCCAGAAACAAATCAAGGTGTCCACTGAACTTATTAAAATAACTCTGTTTCAATATAGTATACCTCCTTTTGTTTTCACTGAGATTCTCATTTATTGTGAATTAACTGTCATTTGAAAGTAAAAGAAATGGTATTCTAAAGGAATTGACTTTCCCATTCCCATAGCCTTCATCCTAGGTCACTGAGGAGCTGATTAGTACCTTACTGAACTCCATTATTTGGCAGATTTCCGCTCAGTAAGTTTTCCTTCTATGCCTCTAAAATGGAACTTCTCTTTTTGGTCAGAGGTGTAAAGCATGTTACCTTTTCATAGCCTTTGTCTGATCTTACCTCAAGAGCATCTCATCTTGCTTTCTTGGAAGAATATGTTCTCCATCATGTTATATCTACTACAGTGTATTAATTATTCTGTACTTATGGGAGACCCAATATGCTCTTGTGCTATATAAAACACGACATTAGATATATTGTATATTCTTCCAACTTAGCATTTGAAAGGGTGTTTGGAATATTCAATAGATCATTCAGGTATTTTAGATACATGTGGTGTCTCTTCTTCATTCTGCTCTTTTAGTAGAATTGTTTCTCATCCTTCATTGCTGAATTTCACAAGGAGCTGTACCTTACATGACAGAGTGCCTCCTTTTGTTTGTTGTTAACCTGCCATCTACTAACTTCATTTGATGTTCTTCTCTTTTTTGCATTAGGTGAAACTGTGAGTAATTGTTCTTTGGTTGTATTTCCCATATCACTTTTGGTTTCACAGAGACTGATGAGAAGAATTTATCTCCAGTGACACAAGGCTGACACGCAATATTGAACTGATGTTCACAAATGAAGAAAGAAATTACAATGCAATAAATGTTCTAGACATCATTTCACTTTTCTGAGACTACGACTGCTAGAATTAATACAGAAATTTATACATGAGTCCCTCTTGAATAAAGATGAACTAAAATGAGGTTAAGAGTGAAATTGAAAGGATATATCTTTAGCTATTGGCAAATAATCCACTTTATATCCTATTTTAGTAGCCTCATGTGTTAAAACGGCATTGTCTGTTACCCAGACCGAGACTGTGAAAATAAAATATTGGTCTTTTGCAAGTGGACATGGCAGGATTAATGATATTTTAAGAGGAGATGTTGACTTTGTCTGAAAGGCCAGGGCATGGAAGAAATGAAAATAATAATTACTGATTTTTTTCTTGTGCTGATGGAAACATTAGCCAGCATTTTAAGAGGAAGAAAGAGCAGATGTTCACCAAGAGAAGGACCGCAGTAAGCTTATTTAGCAATAGTGGTAGTGGTAGTCTTTTCAGAAAACACTTCTTTGCAGTTATATCATCCTGAGATAGGGGAATAAGTCACAAGACCAAAAGATAAATAGGGAAAAGTACCTTGAAATGCTATAATCTCCCAAATATACAGGATACATTATTAGAGGTAGATGAATAAAGGAATCAAAAGGTACGGCTTTGTTCCAGTTTGACAAATTAAGAATCAGCTACATCAAAGAGACTGAATATATATACTTGTCACATGAAAGTTCATTGAAGCATATGCTGAACTGTGTTGTTGCTCCCAGGATGACCTCCCTGAAATGCTGAAGATCTGTCCTCAGACAGAGCTACACTAAGATCAGCCAGGCTCTGTAGAGATGCAGCAGTCTAGCCAGACAAGACATTGGGCAGGATCAGGGCTGAAACCCGTGGGTTAGTTATTCAGATTCATTTGGTTCACCAAGTAAACAGATTACTTTTATTCTATTGGCAGAAAGGGCATCACTAGTCTTTAGAGACTATACAAAGTAGTGTGTCATGTTATCACAGTGTTGCAGTGAGGGAATCATGGGAACTTGGGAATTGTAAACGTAAATGAAGACATCTATTTTCCAAGACAACGTAGTTGCTAGCTGTGGTTTTTTACTGCTTCAGTTTTTACTGAAGTCAGGGAAACCAGCTGCTTAAATCTCGAGATCAAAGAGATGAGATTGTCTAGTATGATGCCTGCAAGAGCTGATGGTTGGCTTTGCTGACCTCTCGAGGAGTGCTGGTGGATAGGGAAGGTGCAGAACATTTTGATAATTCAGTTCGTTCCGTCCCTCTGGAAGATGCTGGTGGGGACATTCCTCATCTTCTGACGATACAAACTAGACATCTGCATAGCACCAAGGGGAGGTTAAACTTTCCTCTAGAGCAGCGGGAGGCACTCTCCACCTATGGCCACCAGCATTAAATAGGATGAGAGGTTGCTCCCTCTGCTTTAGTCAGCCCCTGCAGCATCCCTGCTGCCTGGCCTTAGAGCCCTCAGATCCTCTGCCAAACCCACAGCTGCTAAGACCTCACCACTGGTGCAGCTGGGTTGGAGTGCAGCTGGCCAGCATTGCAGAAGTATGGCCGATCCACTCAGCCTTCTCTTTATTCATGGTGCATATGAACAGGGAATAAACCTGAAGTGTGTTGTTTGGGTGTTCACTTTAGCAACATTTTTTTTTTTTTTGTGTCTTTCCCAGCCCTTGGTTTGTCTCATCTGTGGAGCTCCGCGTAGAGCCCTATTTATTTCATGTCTCTGTAGGTCAGTTTTCCTAGGCTTCCCACACAACACATTCCCAGCACAAGCATTAGATTTGCTCATTCTTTACAAGAGAACATATCCTTTTGCTCACAAACATGGGTCAATGGAGAAAGAAATTTTTCCAGAATACACAGAGGCAACAGGGCTTTGGGTTCCCATGATGGCTAGATGGGAGAGACTGAAACTGTGACCAGGGCAGGGTGTCATCAGATACCTTTCTGACTGATGCAGGGAAATTGCAGGTCGATGGCAGTCAGCTATGGGCTTTTGTCTGGGGGGTATTTGTAAGATGCCAGCTGAATGTACAGATGGATGTGTACAAACCCATGGCAGTAAAAAATTCTGCCAACAGTATTTGTTACTACAGGCCTGGTTCTTAGTATGGAAACTTCTTCAGTGGACAAGCTCCATCACTGTGTGACTGTCCACAAATCAGGGTAAAGATCTGAAGCTAGCAACTGAACAAATTCTAGAGTAAACACCCTGCTTCAAAGCTAAGGCATGATACTTGGACCATGATCCTTTAAACTTGATGTTCGCAAATAGACAAAGGGAATATTCAAGGTCTGCTTACCTGGCACCTTTCAAAAGTGCTAAATGCATTTTAAAAATGAGTGCTGAAAGTGGTGGCATGTGGAATGACATTGCATTGTCAAAAATGTAACAACATTTCATATGTGGAGCAGAGTGGCAGTTTCCCTTTGGAAGTGTTTCTTTGAAGAACAGCATCATTATTCAGTGATTTGGTATAGCAGTCTCCTCCCTGTGGATAGTTTGTACATTGCAGAAACAAATTCACCAAACCTTCTGCTTTAGGTTCTAGCCCAATATTGCTAGTAAACAATATAAACCAGAGGTAGGGAGTGTTTGCTTGCATAAACTGATGTTTGGAAGTACCTAAGTGGCAGGAAAGATCTACAGTAGTAGTAATAGTGTAATTCTAAATAAAAATGAACTATCATAAAAAGACTGTCTTCAAGTAAGCACTAAGAAAATATACCATAATTTGTATCCATAAAATTGTCATTTTTGCAACCCTGCTATAGCTACAACACAGATTTTAAAGTGATATCTTATTAAGTTAAAAGTGTAGTGCTTTTAAACTTGTCATAACCTTAGCTAGATTAAATATTAAAGGTGTTGTTTACCTGCAACAGTAGTCTGCTTAGCTCGTGACCGTTCAAAAAAAATGTATCAAGCAGCACTACAGTTACAGTATAACTGGAGGAGGAATATAAGAATGTGTGAAATGCAATGTAACTTGGGAGGAATATAAGAATGTTGGCAGAGTATGCAGAGATGTGGTGAAAAATGCTAAGGCCCAGCTGGAATGACACCTGGCAAGAGATGTCAAGGACAACAAGAAGGGATTCTTCAAGTACATTGGTAGCAAGAGGAAGACTAGGGAAAATGTGGGCCTGCTCCTGAATGAGGTGGATGTCCTGGTGACGATGGATAAGAAGAAGGCAGAATTAATGAATGCCTTCTTTGCTTAGGGCAGCCCTCAGGAATCCCACATCCTGGAGACAAAAGAAAACGTCTGGCAAGGGGAACACTTTCCTTTGGTGAAGGAGGATTGGGTTAGAGATCATTTAGGAAAATTTGACACTCCTAAGGCCATGGGCCCAGATGGGATATACCCATGGGTCCTGAGGGAGCCAGCAGATATTGTTGCCAGGCCACTCTCCATCATCTTTGAAAAGTCATGGAGAACTGGAGAGGTGCCTGAGGACTGGAAGAAAGCCAATGTCACTCCAGTCTTCAAGAAGGGCAAGAAGGAGGATCCAGGCCAGGCAGCCTCACCTCCATCCCTGGAAAGGTGATGGAACAGCTCATTCTGGATGTCATCTCCAGGCATATGGAGGAAAAGAAGGTGATCAGGAGTAGTCAGCATGCATTCACCAAGGGGAAATCCTGCTTAACCAGTCTGATAACCTTCTCTGATGGCATGACTGGCTGGGTAGATGAGGGAAGAGCAGTGGACGTTGTATACCTTGACTTCAGCAAGGCTTTTGACACTGTCTCCCACAACATCCTCCTGTATAAGCTCAGGAAGTGTGGGTTAGACGAGTGGGCAGTGAGGTGGACTGAGAAGTGGCTGAAAGGCAGAGCTCTGAGAGTCGTCATCAGTGGCGCAGAGTCTGGTTGGAGGCCTAAGGCTAGTGAAGTTCCCCAGCGCTCAGTGCTGAGTCCCATCCTGTTCAACTTCATCAGTGACCTGGATGAGGGGACAGAGTGCCTCCTCAGCAAGTTGGCTGATGATCCCAAGCTGGCAGGAGTGGCTGATACACCTGAGGGCTGTGCTGCCATTCAGAGAGACCTGGACAGGCTGGAGAGCTGGGTGGAGAGGAACCTCCTGAGGTTCAACAAGGGCAAGCGCAGAGTCCTACACCTAGGGAGAAATAACCCTTGGCACCAGCACAAGCTGGAGGCTGACCTTCTGGAGAGCAGCTCTGCAGAAAAGGACCTGGAAGTGCTGGTGGATGACAACAAGTTGACTATAAGCCAGCAATGTGCCCTTGTGGCCAGGAAGGCTAGTGGTAATGCGAGGTCGATTAGGAAGAGTGTTGCCAGCAGGTGGAGGGAGGTGATCCTGCCCCTCTCCTCAGCCTTGGTGAGGTCACATCTCAAGTACTGTGTCCTTTTCTGGGCTCCTCAGTGCAAGAAAGACATGGAGCTACTGCAGAGAATGGAGTGTAGGGCTGCAAAGATGACTAGAGGGGCATCTCTCTTAGGAGGAAAAACTGAGACAGCTGGGCCTGTTTAGCCTGGGGAAGAGAAGACTGAATAGAAATCTTATGAATGTGTACAAATAGCTTGAGAGGACATCAAGAAGATGGGGCCAGACTCTTTTCAGAGCACAAACTGAACCACAGGAAGTGCCGCCTGAATGTGAGGAAAAACTTCACTGTGAGAGTGACGGAGCACTGGAACAGGTTGCCCGGAGAGGTTTTGGACTCTCCTCTGGAGATATTCAAAAGCTGCCTGGATGCAACCTGTCTAACTGCTGTAGGTGACCGTGCTTGAACAGGGGAGCTGGACAAGATGATCTCCAGAGGTTCCTTCCAACCTCAACCATTCTGTGATTCTGTGATTTCTGTGAGTCTGATTCTGTAACATTTAAGGGGGATTATTGCGCAGGATGCCAATAATATCTGAAAGCAGTATAGTATTTGCACTTCTTAATAAAGTATGAGCAGAAGGTGTCCCTTGAAGCACTGAGCACCTTTGAGTCCCTGAAGCAATGAGCACCCTTCAAGTTTGATCTGTCTCCTCATGTTTTCTTTTATTGAGCCTTCTTGGGGAATTCTCCTTAACTTGCTATGAACATCAGCTAAAATGAATTCTACCTCAGTTCACTGCTGCTGTGACACAGCTGTGAGACCTTGGACTCATCACTGCCATAAAAGCAAAAGGAGTCTTGCAGCTGGCTGGTGATTTGTCTCAGGCATCTCAAGAACTGTGGTGCTAAGTTGCAGACTTCAGTTCAAGAAAGCACTGAAGCACGTGCTTCATTTTAAGCTTGTACCGAACACTGCCCTCAGTGCATTTCTGAGCTGAGTAATTGTTGACTCAGTGACCACCAATCACTAATAGAGAGAGAAACATGCATTTAGAGAAAATGCCTTTGGCCAGCCCCCAGTCTGTGTTTCTGATGTGGCTGAACTGAGATCAGAGTTGAATTTGAAGGTGCTCTTGAATGAGGCGGGATGGAAGAGGTTCAGCCCACCACAAGTAATGCCAAATGTTTTATTGCCAAATCTGTCTTCATTGCAATACAGTCTGGCAAGAAGAAGACTCTTTAGAATCAAAGCTAACACCTTTTACAGATGCCTTTGCCAAGGAATAAATATTATTTTCACAAAGATTCTAAAGGGTTGGAAGTAGTTTGTCTAAGATGATAGAGAACGGCAGTGATAGAGCTGGATAAATCTCAGGACTTCTCAGTCCCAGCTTGATACTCTGTCCTGTAAAGTCTTCTGCCTTTAGGGACAGAAAAGGACACAGCTCCATCTCTGGCCGTGTTTGGTTGTGCAGCCCTGTGAAGAATACCAAGAAGCCCTGTGGTTTCTGCTTATCTGTAAATCAAGTTCTTGGTAAGTGTCAGTACTGATGAGTCAGTCTTGCTATGACTGCAAAGACAGACAACCAGGTCTGTGATGTTCTAGTTCTGTTCATTGCAACATCCATCATTTGGCAGTCATTTATCATCACTGTAGGGGTATTTATTTTGCCAAATGACACTGAAAATTCAGCACATAGTCCTACCACAAATACACTGTGGTTCTGTAGCAAGGAACCATGGGAAGGGAAGATTTGTACAGTGTTGTTTTTAATTCCTTTTTAAAAATCTATTAATGTAGGATGTGACAAATAAGAAAAAAGAAAGAGACATATTTTATTATGTATAGCTTTCATTAATTTTTAAGGAATACCTCAAAGAAATTGCTGAAAACAACCAGTTATGGAGGCGATATGATGAGCAGATCTAAGAACCATTTTAATATTTAATAAGCCCAAAAGCCTCTCATCACTAATCACCTTTAATGGTGCTTGCCCTTTGGCCGAGTGTATGTGGCTGTACGTTTCTAAGGGACTAAGTTTTCTGACTTTCTAATGAAATACCACTCGAGCAGGGAGTAACAGTGGTGATTTGGAGCTGTTTGGTTGCCTGTTCGGTTTAGTTTATGATAACGTGGGAAACTGAAGCTTTGTTTACATCACAGCAGATTAGTATGTTATTTCAAAATCTCTGTGCCATTGATTGACTTCTCAGACCATTAAAAAATCTACTGAACGGAGCCTTACAGCACTTCTGCCTGCTGGACAGGTAAACAGTAACATGGAGTTGAGCACACCTAATTGAGCAAAGCACTTTAAAGTTTGCATTTAACCTCTGTCAGCTGAGTGCTCGTGTATGTTTTTAAGTTTGACTGAAAGCAGCAGGGTTTGGGTTCTCTTTTAAATGGCACTTAAGCCTCTGCGCTGCAACCTGTATTGAGTCAAAAGCAAATCCACAGTGTAACCAGGACTTAAACATGGGAGTTGATGACTGCTTTTCAGTCGGTGTCTCTGACAAAAATATTCCTCACTCACTCGGATGTATCTCAGGTAGGGGAAGGAGGAGAAGTGCCTAGTAATAGACCACATCTATGAAAGTTTTAGCATCTTTTGATGGGATCAGTAGTGAACATTGACTTATGGCAATACGTGGAACAGGGCTAAGTGCTAACAGCTATAGCTGTATTTTTGGTAAGCTGCACTAATGCTGAGTTACTGACAAATAGCTGAAAACGGATGTTCTGAGTGATTTAGAAATAATGTGAACCCTGACTGAACTTCTGTTGGGTTTTCCTTCCATTTGCTGTTTCAACTTTAGAACAAGGAAGGTATTATTTATAACAACATATGTGAAGTCCCACAAGGAGAAATGATATTTTGAATTGACAGAATCTTGAAAGTGCAAATGTGGTTTCATAACTAAATACATTTTCAGACAGGAAAATGAGAATTAATCAAAAGTTAGATGTCCTTGAATAAGTTTTTTCTCTATTTTTCTTTTTTTTTTTCTTTTTTTCCTTCCTTGGAAATATTCACAGCTGCCTTGATGCAAAAGTACTCAGAATATCTATATATCTGTATCACAGTAGCTCAGCTGGTAACACTGTTTTAGAAGGAATGGATTTATTCGTTGATTGATCTAGTCACGATGTGACATGCTGGGAACAATAAATTGTTTAGTAATAGTAAGAGATTGTTTTTAGTTAAATTGAGTAAAATTAAGTAACTCCATTTTAAGAAAATGTAGCATTTTGAAGAAAATAGAGAGTAAGTTAGAAACTTTCAGAAAGGTACTAATTCAGGAAGAGATTCCTAGAGAATTTAGCTTGTGTTGATTTGGGACAGTAGTTCGTGTCTTACAAATTCTTTATTATCAAGTGATTATATCTAAAGCACTGAAATTTTTGTGAGGCTATGTAGAACTGGGTAGTTAATGTGGAACAAAATAATTATAGGCATTGATTAACTTTATAAAGACAATAACATCCCTTTAATTCATTCAAAATAAGATATTAAACCATAGATTCTGATTCTATTGTGTCATACAGTCAGACTACTGTGTCTTCATGGATCTCAGTCGAAATCACAGAGTTTCTGGGAAAACGTCATTGCAGATTTCAACACTTGCATCTTTCACAGTTCCTTGATTTTAAAATGGAGAGTAAAACTGACCTAATTTAGACTGAGTTAACAGGTTTGGTTAATCAATAATTTTATAGTTTATTCAGTTTCTTGGGTAGTGAGTGCCAAATAAATGTTAGAAATGTTGTTCTTCAGAAACAATTCCATAGGAGACTCTATTAAGAAATCTATCATGGTAGTAACTGCTGCTCTGGATGAGAGAAGTTTAGATCATGGCTTCCTGATTCTTACAAACGTAAGTGAATGGTAAAAAAGAAATGTTCAGCATCTCCTGGTTTAGCATATTGATACTCTTCCTCATCAGAGTCTGGAGGAATTATTTCTGACTCTTTCCTTTGTTTTTCTCAGGTTGGGGGTCACACCATGCTGCCCATTCGTTGGATGCCTCCCGAGAGTATCATGTACAGGAAGTTCACCACAGAAAGTGATGTCTGGAGCCTAGGGGTTGTATTATGGGAAATCTTTACCTATGGCAAACAGCCATGGTATCAACTCTCAAATAACGAGGTGTGTATAAGAGAGGATTGGCATTTTAATTGATGGTATGGCTTCTCTGTGAAAGAGACAACAGCAAATATATTTAGTTGATACCAAGTATTTATGGTATTGTCATGAACACTGTGGTTGAAGCTCATCTTTTTCTCCCTTTTTTTCTTTAAGGTGGAAGGATGGAAGTTATTTAAGTAGGATTGGACCAGGTTAGGATGTAGCTCCTTCCTCTGTGTAAGACAGAGTCTGCTCTGGGTGTTGAGAAACACCATGAGGCAATGGAAAGGAGCTTACCTGTCTCCTGAACTGGCTTTGGATGATTTCTGTTACATATCAGGACATATCATTGTTGCAGAGTGGTTGTCCTAAACCAATGAATTGAAGGAATCTAGAGATCTCTTAAGACAACCAACCTCCTCTGTGAGCAAGTCCCAAATAGTTTGCACAGTCACACTGATCCTTTTTTGTGATTTTTCATAGGTGATTGAGTGCATCACTCAGGGCCGAGTCCTGCAGCGACCTCGCACATGCCCCAAGGAAGTATATGACTTGATGCTGGGCTGTTGGCAACGGGAGCCTCACATGAGGCTCAACATCAAAGAAATCCATTCCCTCCTCCAGAACTTGGCCAAGGCATCTCCAGTCTACCTGGATATCTTAGGCTAATGCCTCCTAGCATTTCTTCTTATGGGCTGCGTGAATGAATGTGTTCAACTGCCGCTGAACTCCATTAAAATGTGTTCTTAACTTTGACAGTATTAATGACAAAGTTGTGGAGAAGCTTTCAAAGGGCAAGCAATGTGCACTTCTCCATCTGTAGACACAGTATTGACTTTTAAGACATTATTGAGATGTATCTCCTTTCTCTCTCTGTGTTTTTCAGTTTCTATCATTTTTTTTCCTTTCTCCTCTCTTTCTAATTAATTTGGCTTCCGCATTATTGTAACTGTGCATAGACAAAGGCCTTAAAAACCTGATCTGATATATCAGCAGACTCTCCAGTTTGCCCACCACAACTAACAATGCCTTGTTGTATTCATGCCTTTGATGTGGATGAAAAAAAGGGAAAAATATATTTGACTCGAACTTTGTGATTTCTGCTGTACAGATACGGGGAGTTTCTATGGATTCACCTCAATTTTTTTGCTTCGGCATGTGGGTGGAAAAAGAAGACTAGTGTTCTCTACATGAAGCATATTTCTTGTGGAGATAAAGCCAAATGGAAAGAAAACAGCATTGTATAATCCACTGTCTGGAGGAACTATGGGATCAGATGGCATCCAACCCCACTAAAATAACACTGAAACAATTTGATGGAAGGCAAAAGGGAGTTTAGCACTTTCCCTGGAGAGTCTTTCTGAGGAGTAAAGGGATTGTTCAAGGAGATACTTGGCCAGCATTTTTCATTACCAGATACAAGTCTATTGTAAAAGGGAATAAGATGCTGCCTGCATTGCACACAATTATTTTACATCGTGATAAACTATGCCCTTACTTTGTCTTCTCCAGCTCATCTTTGGTAATAAAGACTGAAGCTAGGATTATTAATGTACAGTATTAATTTCAAGATCAAATGTTGAAACTAAGGGTTTTGATAAGATAGGACAAGCTATTGATTGTGGGGCAGGTGTATCTTATACTGTGCTTGTCCAGCAGCATATTCCTTCCTTCCTCAATCCATTTTCTTTCTTTTTTTTTAACCATGCAGCAAAAACTGTGCATGGTCTTTGTCGATTAATGCCCTTTGTGCAGAAACTATCACTCATCTTGTAGTACACCCTATCAGACATAGAGAATTCATAATGATATAACTTATATTTCATTAAATGAAGCTAATGGAGGACATTAGGTATGTTAAAATGCCTTTACAATGTTACAGACATAATAGGCTGATATTTCATGAGTAATGTAAAACATGGAGATGGCTGGTTATGTTTGAGCCATGGCAGAGAATAGAGTGAGATCCCTGAAAAAAGCAAATGTGACTCTGAGGTTATGGTTTACTATTCAGAGTGCACAGACCCTGAGCTCAGCACCGCATTTGTATCGGTACTAGTGCTGTCATTCCCAGCATCCACTCTTTCTTAAATTATTTCTTTTTGGTTGGATGGGCATTGTACGTGTACAGCATTTGCATGGCCACTGTGTTGATGACAACTGCATGGGCATATCTGTTATTTTTCAAACCGGAAGTTGAAGATTTCAAATTTAGAGTTAGGATTATTTTTAATATGAATTCTTACAAATTAAAACCTACCTTACCTATTCCTCAAGACTTTTGCCTCCCTCTGTGAGGGGGCGTTACTGCAAAAAAGTTATCTTTCTTTTCTTTTTCTCATTTTATTTCTTCTTATTGATATGAGCCAGATCAAAATAGACCTTCATCTTTGTGTTAGGGGTATTTTATTTGATAAATTAAGTATTTTATTTTTGTAAGTGTTCCCAAAACATTTTTAATATATAATTTGCTTGCATATATTATTTATTGAGGCACTTTAGGTTTTTCCTTCAGAAGTTTTTAGAGCCAATCATAAAGATTTTGAACATTTTTGAAAGAAGAGTTCACTGGACAGTGATGGAGTTTTACCCTTCTCAATGTCTTTGAAAATGCAGCATTACAAATAAACATGAGAGTGTAACTATAAAGCCATACTCAGTATTTCTTTAATAAACTAGATGTTATTTCTTAACCATTATTGAACTGGAAACACTCAAAAAGCCAGAGGAAGATTCCTACAAAATGGGCCTTAAGATTTTATTTAGACTGTCTTGGAAGTTCACTCAGAAAGCTGGATAATGACTGAGCATCCTGTGAAACCCATCCTCTTGAGAGTGTGAGTTTTGTTTCCTGAAGGATTTTGAAGTTCATTTTCAATATAACAGCAGGGGGAGAAGGAAGGTGTCAGCTGAGGCTGTGCGATGGGAGAGGGTTGCAGGCGGTGGAAGGGGACGCTTCTGCCTGCTGTGAACCTCTTAGGTTCCCAGGAGCTTAAGAAAAATGCATCCAAGATGCTCTTCGACTGGAAGGAAATCTAGCCTGAAAGCAACCAGGTGGGTTTTGCAAGCACTGAAGGAATGTATACCAAAAAAACCTGACAAACCAACAAAACCCTGGAATTGTACTTAGTGGCATCTTCTTTTTGATCTCTTAATGGGAATATTAGAGTTATTTCAGAGAATAAATAGTGTTGCAATGCATTGTGCAATAACATAGCAGTATGTTAAACTTTTAAAGGACCAAATGTTCTTCAGAGCCACTGGTATGGATAACCTTGACCTATATCGTGAATGTTCTTGATAGTGCATAAAATGTATAATCAAAGTAGACAAGCTGTTAACTATAGCTATACGTGTTTTGCGTTTATTCATGAAAAGGTGGGTAAGTGTAGCAAAATGAGCAGAGAAGAAGAAGAAATATGCTCAAATCACAATACAGGGTGAGTATACGTGCACATTCATTACACTTGCACTGTCAGCTAAATCATATACACTGAGTAAATATGACAATCAGTCTCATTTAAAAGTCTTTCTGGACTATACTATGAACTGATCATATATACATAATATATATTTTATGTGTATGTTTATATATGGCATATATATACACACACATAGCATATACATGTATGCCTATGTCTGTTGGTTTTTTTATATATGTGCAGACATGCATGCACGTTATATATGGGTTGTGTGTATATGTATAAATTTACATACACCTATGTGATTAGAAATGAAAATTAGAATAGAGCACTTAATAAATTGAAAAAAGTCTACTGAGTAACCAAAATCTTTTTTTTTTCTGTTGGTATTTCTTTTTATATGTTTTTAAGACTCAGCTTTTTAACTGGTGTGCAGTAGAGGAAGTTCTAGAATGCCAGAGATATAATGACAAGCACTTTTTTTCCCAATAATGATTGCATAAAAACATTTTTACCATTCTCATCTCACTTGTTGATTTCTCACAAGGAAATGAACAAATTAGATTCTGAGCTCCAGAAGCAGAGTTTGATTGTCATTTTTGGGTTTGTGCTATTGTTTTATTGTCCTGAAAAAACAGTGCATATCTATTAGCATTTTATACTCGTCTGCAGTAACAAAATAATTCCAAGAATGAGCTGGACTATTCAGACTGCAAACACAAGTTGTAGGACAATGGTGAGAATGCCAAAATTCAGCAGTAACAATAGCAGCATTTGCCACACTCTGTCCTTCACGCTCAATAAATCTGTGGAACTCAGAACTGTGGAGAACAGATTTTTGTAAAGCAACAGCACCCCATAATGCATGATGGAGTGTACCCTTTTAAAAGGACTTAATTTATTTTGATTTGTAAACCAAAATACCTACATATTATCTACAGTTTAACAATTGACTTCTTCTTTCCCTTTCCCTTTCCCCTTCCCTTTTCTTTTTATCTTTTTCTTTGTATCTTTCCTTGTATCTTTCTTTCTTCTTCTCTCTCTCTCCCCCTTTCTTGCTTTCTCTCTTGCTTTCTCTCTCTTTCTTTTTTTCTCTCTCTTTTTCTATTTTTCTCTCCTTCTGTCTCCCTGTCTCTGTTTCTCATTCTCTCATTTTCTCATCTTCTCTCTTTCTCTCTCTCTGTATCCCACCTGAGAGATTGTTTTTGTTGCGGTTGATGTGGACTTTACAAAACTCTTTAAAAAGCAAAGAAATAACCCAATAAAATTATTGGGTCATGGGAAGATTAAGGTACAGTGCATATGTATTAGAACAAAACTGTCTCTTGGTGGCTGCAGCCTGTAAATGAATTTCAAATACTGCTATAAAATGTGAGGGAGAGGAGCGGGGATGGGCTGCAGAAGAGGTGAGGGTTTCTAAGCAAAGATGAAGGTTTTGATAGCACAGCAAGTTGCATTTTCTTGTTTTCAGGGCTGGGATGAACCACTACTTCTTTGAATCAAGAGGTCCTTGAACAGCCTTAGTTAAACCACCTATGTTTTGGGGGGAGCTTTGAGTTTTTTTGCTACATTCATCATAAATATGAAGCAAAAAAAAAAAAAAATCTACATGTTGCAGGGAAAACACTGTGAATTTCACAACAGCAACCAAGCGACTATTTTGCCATCTTTTAAACATATGTCTCAGGAGAAGAAGTGGGAAATGATGGATGTATTATTTTACTGTCTATGCATTCTAGACCAAGTCTATGGGTTTTTTTTGTTTGCTTGTAGAAGGTTCTGCATGATGACCGGCTGGTATTTTTTAAGCACTGACTACTTTCATCAAGGGTAATAAAGCTGCTTGTAGTGAGGCTGTTTGACAGGAAAATGTGAGAAAACAGAGATCAGTTCAAATCTTTCCAGAGGCCTATATCTTGCAGCTTATATGTATCTTGCTGTAACTTAAAGAAAAGCAGCTAAGAATGTTTTATATACAAGTAATTTAATTCAACATTGATGTTTAATTACCACCAGTAGAGAGAGAACCAATTAATTATGAAATATTTGTCCCAGCCCTGCTCTCCACCTATACTTTATGTATATATATATATTTCTAGGTATCTCCCTCTTTGTCACTTGAGACTGAGAGAGGGAGATATCTATATATAAATATAGATCTCTATATTGTCACCAAACTGTGACCTAGTGTTTAGAGCTATCTTTCTCTTTTTTCTGTTTTTCTTTAATGTGATGTCTCTGTGCAAATATTTAGTGGTTCTTGTTTTGCAGTTTGTTATAGCAAGTCATCGCTTTAAAACTTTCATTGCATCTTGGCTGATTTCAAAGTGATGCCTAGGTATCAGTGTTAAAAGTTTTGTTTGTGAATCATGTGACCAGCTTCTCTCAACATGACATGGAAAGTCTCTTGTATTACAGTGTATTTAATAAAAATGATGTCTAACAATAAACAACATCATCCAAAAGAAAGAAACAATGATTACTTTAAAAGACATACAATTTTTATGAAGTGCTGTGTCCATTTTCTTTTGTTTGAATGCCTTTGTTTAGCTCCATTCCTTTTTGAAGAGAAATTAAGAGAGAGTTTAGTATGCTTAAAACAGGCTCTCCAAAACCTTGAATAAAAGCCAGGTCACTAGATGGGGAAAGAAGACTCCCATAGCAATAAGAACATTAAAGATTCCATCTGAATGTAGCTTGTTTGGCTCTTTTTTTATTCTTTGTTTTCCAAAATGAAGATCCTATATGAACATTTACTCATTTGAAGAGCAATATACCTATTTCTCTTTTAGCACAAGCAAATCTTCACGAAATGTGTTCATGCTGGCTGCAAATAGTTTCCTAGCTTTTTGCAAAATGTGTCTCTCAAACCACAGAGCCATTAAAAATGCAGTAGAGCATAGGACTAGTCTTTTTAACTCATATCAGTCTAGAATGAATATATGGTGAACAAACCTAGCATTAATTCCAAGTCCTTGAAGAATACAATTATTAACATTCAGAACATAGAGTGCCTAGACATCCAACACAAGTTCGGCAACTTGATTAAAGATCCCTCCATGAGCTACTGATTTAAACCAAACCCTCAAGGCTGGAGCAAAACAGTGTGAGAGCCACCTTATGGCTGTGTCTGCCTCTCTGTGCCAGGAGACCTCGCTGAGATTAGATGAGCCTATTCAGAAGAACATTCAGAAGGTCGAAGGAAAATGATTTCCTGAAAAGACGTCTCAGCATAAGCTTGTCCAAAATTGTGACAACTCTATTGGCAACTTGCATCCATCCAGTGAAAACTATCTTGCGTGCTTTCAGAGTGGAAGATGGATCTCCCCCAGAGCTGATGGGTTTTGTTGCCATGCTGAAATGAAACACCTGCAGGTGACTATTTGCTGTGAAGTGCATTTGGCAGTGGCAGGGCTCATTGCCTGTGGAACCTCCTCATGCTAAGCCTGCATAAGCGGTGCCTGGCCACCCTAGCACTATGGGTGCAAGGTCTCAGGTGCTTCCCACTTTGCCCTATTCCCCAGGGATTTTTAAGGCATCCACATGCGGGACCTGATGGTGCCACTTTGTGCACAGCCACCCTGTTCTTGAATTAGCTCTGTGTCATGCTGTATGAAGCCAGAGGAACCAGCCCCAGTGGGACAATCAATGGCCTCAGCCTTGCAATGCAGTGTTTTGCAATGCTGCAGCAAGTCCAGTTGTTGGCCACTTTGGCCTTCTCCTTCCCAGCAGCATTATGGCTCACACACAGCTTGGCCTGCCCCAACTAGTAACAGCATCGAAGAGCCATCAGTTCTTCTGGCACTTTTCTTCTGCATAAAATCCATAGGGAGATATGAAATACCAAAACGGTCAGGAGGGAATATTCAACACAAGACCTGCTCCTGCTCCTGCTTCTGCTAAGTCTTGACAAACTTTCACAGCTGATTTCATAATAGAGAAGTCTTTGTACTAAATGCTTCAAGTAACTGGAAAATCAATAATCTTGATCACTGTATTATTCTAAAAGTGATTCACCATGCTTATTGACTACTCCAGTTAGCATTTTTTTCATGGCTATAATAATTTATTTCCAGATCAGTGAGAAAGTTTACATTACAAGGAAGAATGACAGTCATGGAAAAGACCAAAGAAATCTGAGATATCAAGGGACAAGGTCAGGTAGACTCTAATAAACCAGCTCACAGGCTGGCTTATTATTATTTATGATAATAAATAATAGACTGTAGATTTGCATAGGAAGGACTTCATGCAGAAAGAACATCTGGGGTGGTTGCTCAAAGAGTAACCTACAGTGTTTCTATGCTAAAGGCCCTGTGCTTCAGCTCCTTGTGTATGGTTTGATCTGCACAACACAGATGCTGCTCCTGCAGTAACTACCAGCTTTTGAGGGATCAGAAATTGTAGGGGTTAGGTCTACTTTTATCCATCATGGAATGAATAATAATAATAATAATTTTAAGAGACCCTAAATGGAATAGAACATAGGTGTGGAAAAACAAGTGTTTTATTTCCTTGAGCACAAAAACTATTACTGCCACAAAAAATCACAAGCAAATTATTGACATTTGAATTAAAACTTAGCCCAGATCAGGAACTAACAAGGCTACTGAGAACAGGATTCACTGCTTGTGCTCTTTCTGGTTGAGGTCTGTACTGAATGACATACAGGGAATGGAGCAGATGCATGGGAGACTGAGAGCAAATGAAGAGACCTTTATTTAAAATATGATGCAAATACTAGGATATGTCTCTTTTTACTGTCTCAAGCTTAAAAACAACTAAAGACACTTGGCAAGTTAATTACATGTATTTTAGGCACGTTTAGTACAGACAATGATGTTCCTAGGCCTGGCAGTGGTGTGTTACTGTACAATGACTGCTAGTCTCAAGGAAGGTGCGACTCCATTGTGTTGTGTGTATATGTATATATATATATGTGTGTGTGTGTGTATGTATATATACACAGGTACACATATATTTTCCTTGAATAGCTTGTTTAAATATATAAAGACCAGTACTGCTGTTACTATTTAATGTGTAACAGCACGAACAGCGCAGGCTCTGCAGTTAAACGATCTGGGCTTACCAACCAGACCAGTTAGAAACTGTTGGGAATAAGTAGGTGATTTCTCTGGGATTAGGAAGCAACCGACTATTGACAGAGGTGATTCCCAGGACCGGATTCACACTCCTGGAAACCCAAAGTCACACCATGGAAAGAGCAGGGATGCCGAGGAGTTTAGCACCTCCTGGCTCTCGTGGTACTTGACGCATCGCAGGAAAAACAGCTCATCTGCAGAGCAGCTTTCTTTATGCCCTTCTGACCTCTGCTAATACCCTTAATCCTGGGCAACACTTAAACTGAAACTTTTTTCCCCAGTGTGTATTACTAGGGCAGAGCCTTCAAATTTGGCAGAGACACTCAGCTTCAGCCTGGGCAGCTGCCTGCTTGCCAGCTGGTTTCACACGAGTAAGTGCTGCTTAATCTCGGTACCTGACTCCTGTGGAGCCAGCAGAGGCTCTCGATGCCTGTAAGCAGTGGGTTATCCACGCATTGGGGAGGAGAAGGCAGCGTTTGCAGGGGCGAGTGGCTGAGGCTTCGCTGTGATTCGTGGTCCGTGATCCTCCACGATGGTTTATTGCACTGATTCAAGCTGATGCTGGGAGTGGGGAGGGCAAGCTCTCACCGTGGCAGAGAAAAGGGCTTCCTGTGCCATGCTAGATGCACCATTGCTCAGGTGAGTCAGGAATGTAATGGGAAATTGCCTCCTGTTATGCCATCATAAATATTCCCACATTCCCACCCTCAGCATGGCGGTTCATAAATCACCCAGTGACACAGCTTTACTGCTTTAATGGTCTTGAGATCAGACACGAAAATATCTGTCCTGGTTTTATTGCACCGACTAAATCTGTCCACGGAAGAAGCTGATCCACACTGTTGCAGAGACCATTTCAATACCCCTTGGGGGCATGCACATTTTAAACACCCCTTGGAGGCATGCACCCACCCACGTCCCCTTTCCCATGACAGGCTCGCCCAGGTAGCCAAGCCCTGGGGCATCCTCCTCCCCTTGGTGCCTTCCCACCCATCCCGCGGCGGTGCGGTGCATTTTGGGCTCCGGCAGCTCCGCGCACACGCTGCGTGCAGGGTCTCTGCCGGTGGGCAGCCGCACAGCCCTGCAGTCTCCTAGCAACTGAGGGGATAAAAACGAAAGCAGGGGACCTGGTTGCTTGGCAGTGTGCAGGATGTAAAGCATTTGCGCATTTGGCTTTTGTTGCTGCTGATTGCTGTTTCTAAAACTGGCATTTTTATTTTTTTTTTTTACTCCTCGAGTAATTTATTTTTTCCCTCCCCCCGGCACTTAAGTTATTCTATTAAGAGCACTGCTGACATCCCCTGCTCCTATAATTAACACTTCAGAAAACCACAACCCAGAGCTGCGAGTCTTTCAGAGACAAAATAGGATGAACATATGGATCTTGTATTCCCACTCCCCTTCTCTCCCCCCTCATCCTTGATTTCAGGAGACTGTGTCTGCTTGTCTTCCCCCTCCCTTTTTTTTCCCAAGCTGTTACATAAGAAGGAAAACCTCTCCAAATAACCCATTGTAAACGCAGGTCATCCCTTTCCATTTATGTTTCTTTCCACTGCTTCGTGATTTGGGGAATTACGTTGACAAATGTCACTAGCACCAGTCATTTTTAACGACTGGGAACCTAAAGCAGCTCAAATGAGTGAAAGCAGATGGAAAGTAAACATGGTGCCTCCAATACCACAGAGGCCACTAAATAAATATGCACTTTGCTTGCTTAAAATAACACCTATTGGCAGTAGATGTTGTCAGGTTTTTTTCACCTGTGGGAGACTAATCGCTCTGGCAAGGGCTCTGCGCTTTGCAAGCTGTTGCGGTTCTCCTTTGGCTCCCCTCCCGCTGCACAACCTCACCAGCCTTGGCGCAGGGCGCCGTGGTAGGGACCAGGGAAGGTTGCAGTAGTAATCTCAGTTAGTGGCATTTTCCCAAGGTATGCAAAACTCAGGAGCAGTTCCATAGTAGGATATAGGTTGCTTAGAAGTTATTTTCAGACTTGACTTGCTGCTAAAACCTACTTGTAAATGGGACTTGGGAAAGGGTTCAAAGGTGGCTCAGCAGAGGCAGAATGAGACATATAAGGCTGTTGGCTTGTGATGAACAAAGTCAAGGTTTTGTTAAAAAGATGGAAATGCAACTGATGTTTATGAAAATTCGTATTTTCAAGTGTGTATCACCAACAAGACTTCCCCCAAATCAGCAGCGTGTGACTGCAGAGCTGGGGACTGTAAAAGCCCAAGCACCCACGCGCGTGGGAACTGGGGGAGTCTTCCGAAACCCTGTGCATGGATCGAGCCCTGCTGCTGCTACTGCTGCTGCTCCGGCTCTTCTTACAGAGATCCAACCCTGGCTTGACAGAGGGAGTCGGCGTGATGAGAAGGGAGCTGGGGCTTTAGGTAGTCCTGTGCGAGACTGAAACCAAGCCAGGGCCAGCCCAGGAAAGCTAGAAATGACCGTCAGTCTCAATACCTTGAAACAGTAGTGAAGCTGTTACACAACTTTGCTGCAAAGTGAAAGCAGCAACAGTGAAAGCAGCAAAACGTAAAGATAGCACTGAAACAACACTGTTAATTTAATTTAATTTAAAGCTGCTCTTTTCCTCTTTAAAGCCACATGAATGGTTAAATCTTCATGAGCATCTTAAAAACTAATGGCAAAAATTTGTTGAACTTTGCCTTTGAAATAGACAGCGTCAGCTGCCCCTTTCCTCCCTTCTCCTGCAGTAGTCGGCGACCCCCCATGAGCAGCACATTTATGAGGACACAGACACACCAGCTTATTTTCTAGCAACGCTTTGGTGAGGCTGGTGCTGCAGCCTTCATGTTGGCGGCTGCCCGAAGTTCGGTTTCTGCGTCTTCCCCTTCTGCTCTGACATAAAGCCTTTGTCAAGAGAGACTAGTTACCATGGCAGTATCTCTAAAATAGAACAAATCCAACACACATCAATACCTGCACAATAAATAGAATAAAGTACTACTTATAATACGTTATTCTGTGTTCACCGGGTAGTAATTTGTGCAGAGGGCGGTAACTAACTCCTTTTCATTTAATTGTGAGAAAGCAATTCTTCAAATCGGAAATGCTCTGTGCTGGGGAAGGAACAGAGCCGAATTGCTGAGTGATTAAAAAGACAGAGCTCTAGCTGCTAAATTAGACCTGCTAACAAGGTTGCTCTTCACGGAGAGGCTGATCTGTCTCCTCCTTGCCGTACTGGGTGCCCACATGCTCCGTGGAGTGCGAACTTTTAACAGGTTGTAATAAGGCAGTGTTGTGCTTTGCAGTCGAGCGCGGCTGGTATTTGCGGCTGGCCCCCAAAGCGCCATGGGGCAGAGATCCCACGGGGTTCGGGACACTGCGCCGAGCCAGGCGCGGGGAGCGCCGCCAAGTCTCCGTCCCTGGGATGGGAAGCACTCGGAGGCGACCAGAAAAACAGCTAGTGTTTATGCAGGTGCAAGGCAGCACCGCTCACGGAAATGGTGAAATGTCTATCTCTGGACGTCTCCTAGAGTAAGGTGGCCAGACTTACACCGGGAATTCATGGCTGTGGCTGTTCTGCATCAGTAGCTCAGGTTGGACTACTAAGAGAACGTGTTTGTATCATCTACAAGAAATATCAAATTGAAAATGTCATTGATTTTATTCCTATTCCTGCAACAAGCTTTATGTAGGTATATGGTTTCTGCCAAAGGAACTAACAGAGACACTGACGCTTTAGAGAAATACAAAAAGATAAGAGCAAAATCTTTAAAGAACAAAACAAAAATCCACTATTTTTTTCCTGGAGTATTTCTGCTATGCTGTAAAACCTATGAGAGTAAACAATATCCATAATCATAACCGCCCCCCCCAAAAAAATAACTAAACTAAACTAAACCCAAGCAATAAAAAATGGCCAGTTCACTGTCATTTCTGAAGAAGTCCTTTGGATGAGAGTTTCAAGCAGAGATTTACACTGAGTTTGGCTTCTGCTCTGATGGAGATGTGTTTTCTGTCTCAGTGCCTCAGACAGAAATAAACACAATTTATACATGAGTGAAAATGTTAATCTGTGATGGAGCCTAGATTGCTTATTATGGATAATGGAATTAATAAATGGCAGAAGTGAGTGAGGGTAAGTGAGTCTTGTGCCATTGGAGAACATTTTAAAATCACCTGTTTACAAGGAACCATTTAATACCACTAATTCTGTCTACAAAACTTACAGTCCCTTTTTTAAGGAAGACAGAAGTTGATGTTAATGCAGTTTGATGGATAACAGAAATTACATCAGAGTTTGATATCTAGAAAAAATGTAGAGATAATGTAAATCTAATTCCTTTGAGAGTGGTTTTGCAAATCACATCTGACTAATGATGATTAATCTCTGGTGACATCTTTCTTTTCAGAAATAGTGCTGAGCAAGTACATCACTTATCCTTGGGGCTTTTGTGGTCCGTTCTTCTAATGTGCCTCTTTGCTTCTCTACTTGCTTGTTTTGAACTTTGAGATTGTGGAGATAAATAAATGAATAAGCCTGTGTCAGAGTCCAGAGAGAAGATTTTAGGAGAACCAGAGCATGCAGGCTTGGGGAAGGCATATGAAGGAGCCCACCTTGCCCAGGACATACAGGGTGAATCTGTCAGGAAGAGTGAGAAATTCTAATAGTCTGAGGAAAAATCTGCCAGTAACACCAGAAAGCAGGTTTCTGGAGCGATTCTTCACATTTAAGTGAATGGGAAGCGGCAGGATGCAGCGACCGCTGACCCTGCAGGGCACCTGTGTTTGAGGCAGCAAGGGGTCAAGAGTATGTGTAGACAGGAGTAGGCAGGAATGACACCCCAATGACATGAACATAGGCTCCTTCTTCCCTTTCCAAGTGTGCATGTACCGTCGGAGGAAGCCTCTCAAACTCAAATCCAAACCACTGCCTCTTTTATCACCACGTCTTTCACACATCTGTAATTAATCTGCTGAGGAAATGAGAGCAAATGATGCAGTGGTGCCCCAAAACATTCAAAACCTAACATTATTCATGAGGAGTTGTTCCATGATAACATATATTCCTTTAAAAATACCTGTATCCACAGTACATGAAACGGGAAAGTGGTGACATTTCTCTGAAGCTAAGCAGAACAGCTCACTATTGTCTTAATTTCTGGCAAACTAATTAAAACTGAGGCTTTCTTTAAACTCTTAGATATCTATACCGTGTTTTGCAGGAGATTGTCCCTTCTGCTGTCTGTGTCGTTCTGCATCTCCTGGCTGTCCCCAGAAAGTAAGGACAGACTGACGTAAAGGCAGGAGCGCAGGAGCAGGGCTACCGCACGCAGCAGGCTGCACCCCCCTGAAAAGTAACACCAACACCTGCAACCCCTCAGCACTCCGACCCTGCGTCGGACCCTGAGGAGCACCTCTGGTCAAAGAAACAGCAAAGCCCTCCGCTCACCTGGTCTTGCCTGTTTCACCTCCGGCCCAGCCCAGGAAAGAGTAAGAGTTCAAACTTTGCCTTAACCAAGTAAGTGGGGAGAGGGGAGATAAAAGGTAAATTAAAGAGATAAGCACAATCTAAAGTGGGGTAGTGTTAACTAATCGTTGCTGTTTCTTTGGTTTCATTCAATTGTGGTCAAAATGGTAGTTTAGAATGTAACTGGAAGCATGGGGGGGGGGGGAATGATGACAGAATCAAACTGAAATTCAGCTGCAGAAAATACCTTAGTAGCAGCTGCAACAAATGAAAATTTCCTACTGAGGAATTTGGTACACAGAGAATATAGTGCATTTACTAAAGCAGTAACTGTATTTTAATGTTTATCTGTTAGTTCTGTCTAATTGCAAAGCTGTAATGGCCTATGAAATCACCTTTAAAAGGAGAATGGCCCTTTTTCAGTTCACAATGCTTAGTTCACAGAATTCAAAAAAAATTCACCAAAATGACAAATGCAGTTACTAGATTAACAGAAGGAGTAAAGTTTAACTGGTAATCTTCAGAGCTCTTCAGCAAACGTGTTACAGCAGTTCTTGCCAATAGCTTCATTTTATTTTAAGGCAGTTTGAAATCTTTTCTTTTTTTTCCCTTGTTTTGGCCTTTGTTTTTGTTTGTTCCTAAGGACATAGGAACAGCCTGCTGAGTTCATCTGCTTTATGTCAGTCAGAAATGTCTCTGTACAGAGCAGAGGGAAAATAAGACTGCTAATGGAAAATACCAATTTAAGAAAAACACTAAAATTATACTGAACATGTAGTGCCTTCCTTATATTCAAAAGTTGTTAAAACTGCTGAAAAAATACTTAAAACAGTAATGAAATCCATAAAACAGACCAAATTCAATTTCCAGTTGGTTTTATATCATCTATTTACATATGTTGCAATAATAAATTTTGCAGAGAAGTATGAATTTTTCCAGGAGGATAAATCAAAACCAAACAAGTTTCTTGTTTACTTAACTCTCCCCAAAATATTTTAGTTTCTTTGAAAGAAGAAAGAATGGTAGCAGTAATCTAATTACTGTACTTCTACCCAGGTCTGCTCCAGATCAAGACTCCGTACGTGCCTATCCAAGTGCAGGACAATTATTTTTGTCTGAACTGGAAATAAGCTTTACCCGCAGCTCCTGAAATGTCAAATATTTGCCTGACTGAATTTGAAAAAAATCATAATTTATTCATGGAACAAAAAATCTTTAAGGAAGAATCTCCTTCTAACAAAAGGTTGTCGTGATTTCAGGGTGCCATTCAATTACTCTGTTAAGCGTTCAAAGATCTTCCTAAACATGGAATCAACCAACAATCTTTCTTTCATATTTGCCGTTGTACTGTAAGCAGAAGAAACCAGAACAAAATGAGACCTAAATCTGTTGTTTTATTGTGTGGTGCAAAGTATGTGGTTAAGTCAATATCAGACGGTCCTTTCTTGTAATAAAATTGATTATTTTTTTCAAAGCCCGTGAAGGTCCATAGGAGTCTGCAGTTAACTCATTGGCCTGAAGTCAAGCCTCAAATCATATGAGACATTAGTAATCAAAAAGGTATTTTTAAGGATGGTTTTGTGGTTACATTATATATATACAGCTATTTTGGAACTGTGGTATGTCACATATATTTAGAATTAAATATTTTTCTAGCCCCTTTTCAAATAAAACAACCACTAGTTTACATTTGGTTCCTTTAATACTTCTTAATTCTGCTTAATTGCAGTGAATTTTGGCACTTATGTAGACACTTTGTGTATTTTATACCAGCACAAATGCACACATGCATACATAGATCCATAGACGCTGTTTGTGTTATTTTCACTCCTTGTTGCATTCTGCATGTATTTAGTGTAATGGCAAACAGTGGGTAACATATCTCAATTTTTTAATAGTTTATCAAATGTAACCCGAGCAAATACATGAGCCCATATGTATTTATAAGCATACAAATACAACTTAGCAGTCAGTTTTGTGGTCAGCAAACTGCATTGGATGGTGATTTTGAATATAACTAAGTCACCTACTCATTCTCTTGGAGAACAGGAAGGGATAATTGTGTTAAATAATTAATTAACACAGGATGAAAGTGAAACAAAGATGAACAATGGGGCAGAATTTCAAGGTCTCATCTGGAATAAACTTTACTAGTGCTTTTGCTAATTATATTTAGATACAATTTCCAATACATTAGAGTTTTCTAAGCTCTTAAAGATCTGGGAAAGCTTCAATTCAAAGCACTTGCTTTTGGAAGTATTTTAAATATTGCCAAGGAGACAATTTTCTTCCTGTCTGATGACGTCCTTTTGGCTCCAGCATCAAAAACATTAAAAGTTCTTTTTTGTTTGTTTGTTTGTTATTTATCCTTAAAGCTGTATCAGAATGTCTCATCCTCCACAAATGCAAGTTAAACTTCATTGGTGATTAAATTTGAATGAAAGGAGATCACTAATTTCTAACAAACTTGATGGATGTCTGTCTGTGTTATGATGCCAAGAGAAATTGAATCTCTTAATAAGTTGATCAGCTGTATGCACAAATGCGAATGCAGGGGAAAGCTTGGCAGGATGGAAGAGGAAAACACATTTTCCATTGCGGAGGGCCCCTGAAGCAAGGAGTACTTGTCCGAGTAGGCGGCAAGGTTTCTCCAATGAGGCAAACAGCCTTAATAAAGAATTTCTCTTTACCCGAAATACTTGGTTATGACTTTAGAGTATTTTTGGGTGGTGGCCCAAAGCCAAGCTAGGTGCAGCCTGGCAACCCAAGGGGCCAAAAGTGCCCTCTATCCCTGGGCTGCCCATTCCCATGCTGGTGTTAGTGAGGTGCTGGCCCTGCAAATGCACTGACCACCTCTAAGGCTTTCCTGGAGCAAGTTCTGAAATCTCGATCAAAGGACAGACAATGTCAATTTCAATGGTGATAGACACCATCTTTTTAACAGATAAGCTACTACAGGCACTGAGAGCTCAAAGGCCAGCTCCATCAACAACCGAAACTCGGAGACGCCTCTGATTCCAGGATGGAGCTGACTCATTAGGGCAGCTTATGTGAAATGATTTATAGAGTTTAAGGCCAGAAGGACCATTAGATCATGGAATTTGACCTCCTGTACATCACAGGCCATTACATTCATATCATTCTGGCTGTACTGTGCACTGTTAACTTTGTTTCATTTATGCCTATTTTCCTGGAAGGCAGCTAGTCTTGAAGACAGGACAACAAGAAGTGGATACTCATAACTTTTCTCGGTAGTGTGCCTAATAGTTGACGCTTTCTGGATCAACTAAAGAAAGGTGTATCATTAGTTTTCACCTAAATATACTGGACCTTCTTCCAGCTGCTGGCTTTGTTGTGCTATTTTCCACTACACTAATGATTCTGTGAGTATTCTCTATTTTCTCTCTATGATCAGAGTGGTTTTTTGCTTATTCACTTCAGCTGTTTTTTGATGAGATAAGCTGAATTTACTATGATTCTGTCTGGAAAATGCTCTGCTCATTTCAGCCTTACTATCAGTTTTGTGTTTCTTTGGTTGTTTTTTAGTGTCATTTTACAGCTGTGCAGGATTCTCGTAATAGTCAGCTTTGTACTGTACAGAGAGGTAAAATTACCTTTATCTCTGCTGCTATTCACTCCTTCCTTCTCCATACACTCAATGCTCTTATTAACTTTGTTATCACATCACTGGAATTCCTCATGCTGAATTGCTTTATGCATTATGTTCCCTAATGCTCATTCAGGGTTATTGAGTCCAAGAATATATTCTCACTCTCTCTCAGGACTGCCTGTATTCTTTGTTCCTGAACATATGACCTAGCACTTAGTCTACATTTTGTTTAATAAGCCCTGGCCCTGCTGTATGTGGGTTTTTTTTTAACTACTTCCACCCTTTCCATGGCGAGCAAACTATCAGATTCCTACAATACTCTCCCCCCTAATAACAGCATCTTTCATCGCCATGTCATCTGCAAATCACATTAAAAAGGAAAGTGCTAATGCACCATAAAACAACTGAGGGCCTTGAATTCAAGGCGAGTTTATAGATTTGGTCTTGGTGACCTCAAGTATTCACAACTCAAAAAACATTAGATACAAATTTTCAGATCTTGTGTGTTATTTCTGTTTTTAATTTTGAATCCCCTAGCTGTGTGAAGATTGCATTTTCCAAGCTTTTTTATTAATACTGAAAACTTGCAGAGAAGAAAAAGAAGACAATTACTTATTCAATTTAAAATTTAAAATACTAAGAAATGAGACAATTACCTCTTAAAATGGAGACTTTAAAGTAATCAGATGTGTCAATTGGATTCAAAAAGTATTTTCTGTTAAAAGTTACTGTCTTACTCACAAGGTCAACAAGCAGTTAACTGCAGATAGCCCTGTGTGATTTCCTTGCTCATGTCCATTTGTTCGTCCTGAACATAAGGCCAATGCCACAATCCTCCTTTACTAAGACTACTGTAGTCTTCTGTGAAAACGAGGGATGTACACCAGTGGTAAAGTGGGATTAGCAAACTCAGTCAACATCACACCCCATTGCTATAAAGCCTATTCTAGTTGAAGGTATTTGTGTATCCATTTTTCTTTCATGGAGTTGTAATTCAGCTTTTAAATGTATTGTTGGAAAACAAGAAACAATGTGCACTGAAGCTGGAAAAATCCTCAGGCTCATAAATCACGGGGACAATCTGGCCTTCATTATGGAAACTCAGGATGAGATCCTGGCTCCTCTGGAGTTAGTGGAAAAACTCCCATTGACATCTCAGAGGCCTTGTTTTGCTTTGCTTTCTAGTATGAGTGTTGGAGAGATTAGCCTGTGCCTCTCGTGTTTTCCCAGGTTATAGACTCACCGGCTTTCAGCCTGCAAAGCAACAAATTAATTGAGACATGTCCAAATAATTGTCATCTCCTTACAATCTTCACAGTCTTTCTTAAGGCTAGTTACAAACTGCTCTCATGCACTCCCACACTGGATAATAAATCCAGCAGTTTAGCTAACAGACTGTGGGGCAGCATTTGCTGAACTCTTTTGCCTCTCAGTTTCCTTCTCAAGAGAAATCTCCTTTTCCTGCTCCCCTAAGTATCTCTTTAGCACCCTCTAGGTGGAGGATGCAGACACAGGGCCAATGTGCTTTCTGCCATTTTGTGTAAGACCTTGGCTAAACAGCAGGAGCAGAACTGCTTTATTTGGTGACAGATGAATACTGTCCTCGCATATTACTCCCAGTGCACATCCCCAGAGAAGTGCGAGAGGCCAGAGACAAGGATGGAGGAGGCATGCACGTGTTGCGAATTGAGTAGATGTACTTACATACTTTAGGTTCAAAAAACGCTACTACCAGAGATCCTTAATTTGAAAACCCGGTAGTTATGCGTATCTTATGCAGACACAAAAACTCTTTCAAGTTTTTCTCATTGAAAAAAGCTGCAGAAATCTTTGTGTGTGCAAAAATGAAGCACCAGCTGCATTATGAAGATGTTTGCTGACCAGCTTAAGAAAAGTGCTCTGACAGGGAGATACCTCTTGACAGTGTATCCTGCTGCAGAAGAGTACTGAGAAGAATTTTGAGTAGGGGAATAGGGTATAAAGGAGCAACCCTGCACTCAGACTTACTCCGGATCTCCAGCAGTGTCTACCATATTTGTTGCTTGGCAGTTCATTCCTTTCTCTCTTTCTGCCTCCTGTAACTGTCTGTTTAAATGAAAGCTCTACTTATCATTCTAGATCACCTGAAAAAAGGAAAAATGCAGGCAAACCCTGTCATGTGGCCCAGGCTGACATTTCATTCACATCTTTAGCTGTCACCCACAAGCAGTGAGGAGAAAGCACTGGTTCTCTCCTCCTGTGAAGTGGGAATTAAATGGCCTGCTCAGACATAGGAGATTTGGCTTCAATTTCTGTCTCAGTGTCATTCAGAGCTTGGATTTGAGACAAGTACAAAGGCTATAAAACTCTCACTGCATACAGAGGCTGTGTCTTCTTATGGTTTTAAGTCCAAACAGAAAACAAAGCATGTTACTTCTTCCAAAAATATTTCTTTATTTTCTTTTTCTTCAGCCAACACTGCTCCACTAAATAGACCTAACTTCACAAGTTGCTTTGGCTGATCCAAAAGTTAGACTATGCAGTGCTTTGTGAACGAGACCCGCAGCCAAATCTCCAGTTGTTACCAATCACACAACCTTCATTTAACTCAACAGCTGCTAGTGGTAGATATCAGCTTTATAGTCTGATTCCTACTATTTCCCTGGTCCTATTCACACATGGCAAGTGGGTACCACACAGCAAAACAAGCAAGGTCAGGCTTTCTTTGCTGTGAGTAATAATTCTGCAGGAAAATGTAGAGGCAGGCTGGGCACAGACTTTCACTTCTGTCATCCAAAAGTGGAGTGGGAGCTCTTTTTCCTGGCTGTGCTTAAATGTTAATAGAGAGGACGGATATTAATCCTAAACTGATCCAAGCTGCATGTATCTTATTGCAGCTGTAGGGATCTACTGGGACTCTCCAGTGGTCCTCATCACACAAGTCCGGGGTGAACACTGTCTACATGATCATTTCACCTGCCCTTGTAAAGGGTTGCTCAAAGTTCAGCCCTCTATAAATATTCAGATAAGAGCTATCTGAATAAAAGTACTGCTTGTTATGACTCAGAGTAGTTAATTCTGTGATATTATAAACTGTGGCCACTTGTGTGTGTCCTTCCTCTGCTACCAGTAGTATAACCAAGCCAACCACTGGATTTGGTGAGTGGCTCAAGAGTATCACAGGAGAGGGGAGGACTGAGCAGACAAGTGGACTCATAAATAGACCTGGTGCTGTCATGACTTGTGTGCATGCAGGCACATAGGTGCATAGACATGCACACACAGCTGTAAGACCATTGCCTCCAGAGGTTTCCCTCTTGCCTCTCCTGTGTTTTGAGATTGCACAAGTGGATGTCAGAAAACCTGGCGCTGAGCCTTTACTGATTGTCTGCAATGATCAGGAGCCCATTAGCAAAAAATCTATTAATCTTCTCTGAGACATTTAGCGTATAAACCTCAAAGAAGGAAATAACAGTGAATGAAGAGTGATGAAACATTAAACATTAAAAAAGGATCTGCTAGAACCCTGGCATGAAACCAGTGCAAAGGAGATAACCTACCTACTGGAGACACCATCCTCCTGTCCTCCTGAGCACGGTCGGGGGAGCCCACTGGGCAGCAGCTGTTCTTTGTGAGACCTCCTCATTGTCTTCAGAAATGCATTTTTCTCCTCCTATTGGCAAATCATACCAAGATTAAAAAGTGAAATGCAACCTATGCAGGAGGACTGATCTTGCCAAACACTCAGCTGCATGGTGTTATAGCAGCCAGCCCTGCTCAGGTTTAGGAAAGGGACCTTTGGGGGGATTTGGCATAGGCAAGGCATTGTCAGCCTTCATTTGTCTGTTGAGAGCCTGCTCCTGGTGCATATCACATATGTTAATCAGCTTAATTTGTTTTTGATATGAACTTCACCACTGAAGAATATTTTCTTTCAGGGTATACCTCTTTATGATGCACGTAAGAACCTCTTCTGCAAATGTGCTATTAACTAATACATTCATCCACTCTCTACATCTAATTTTCTTTTTAATTTAATTTAAAATTTGCTCACTGTTGTTAAATGACACTCTTGAAGAGTCATTTGGTGATTATCTGGAAAAGTAGGAATTAGCATTAAGATGCTGAAGTCCTCACCCTGCCTAAGCAGTTTTTACCCCTGGGTCGCTTGTCTTCCTTTCTATGCCACTTCTAGTGTAGTAAAAAATAGCTGCCTCTACTCTTAGCGCTAAGGTGGTCAAGGAGGAACTGTGAAATGTGTAAAAGAAGTCATATCTCACTCTCCAAAAATCTGAAACTATTTGACTTCTGCAGTCTCACCAATCCTGGCATCATGAGTGCTTTTTTGTCTAACTCAGTACTTTAGGACCTATCCTTCTCCCTTAGCTTCTTCTTCATCAATGGGAGAAGTTGTGTAGGTTGATCCTGTGCCAGTATTACTCGGGAGGACAGATATTTTCACAGGCTCAAGAGGAAATCAAAAGTCAACGATTTTTGCTTATTTCATTGTCTTTGAATGTACTGGTGTTGCTTGTCTCAGCTCTCGCCTGGTATACAGCAGGACGCACGTCTGCTTGTTGTGTTCAAGGTGAACATTGAAGCTGTATACCTCTATAAGGCAATGGTTGGGACTTTGGGATCATGGTGCATGGGACATGCATACGGTAGTCAAGATGCAGCTGCACCTTGAAATGCTCCAGAAATGATATCATGGAATGGGTAAGCTATGTACTTCCGGATAAACATGGACAGCAAAATCTGTCCTAGTATTGAGGTACTCAGTCCACAGCCTGTGCTCAACTCTACATTACCCCAACACAAAGATTTCTGGACACCCTGAGAAATTAAAACGAGGTTTCTATAAGGCAACTGAGGTTTTATATGCAAGATTATAACTCCTACTCAAAAGAAATAATATCCAGCTTTAAAAGAAAACCCAGGGTATCACTGATTTGTAGATAATAACTATGTTCTGTGTGCTTAAATGATGGGATGTGTGCACCAGCCCATATGCACATTGTAGCTAATTAGACTCCTATCTTTCTTGCTGAACATGAAAAGACTGCAAACATACAGAGAGTAACAAACTAATTATCCAGACCACTGGTAACCAAGATACGGTCTATGAAGATTAATGTTTGCATTTTCCCTTAGAGTGAGAGATAGTGGCCTTAAATAAATTGTACTGAATTGCAGTAATGGACAATGAGAATAAATCAGCTTCCTATTTCATTTCCAGCACTATTATATAATCTCTAAATATCTGAGGTGATTTCCACAGCCAGCAGCTTAAGGTGATTACCTCTGGCTATGTATTACAGTTGGTAATCTTTTCAACACAGCAATAAAGGCTACTGAAATGCCAGTGGCTTTTGCTCTCTGAACTCCAGCCCTGCCTTTCCCCAGCAAATCCAGCAGTGAGCAGCAGTGACAGTAACGGAAAAGATCCCTCAACTTTTCCCATGCCCATTTCTGACTCCCACAGGTAACCAGCTTGCTCCTGCAGCAGGCAGTGGAGCTGAGGCAGGAATGGACTGGCTGCAGCAATTCCTCTAAGGAAGCAGGGCTGGATGAACAGTTCCCACAGGCAGTCTCTGGACTGCACATCTCCAGGTAGACTGCACCATTTAAGTGCAATTCCCAACTTTTCTTAGCTGTGCAGATCAAATATTGTGTGGACATACAGCTGATACCAGCTGAAACAGAAGAACCCTAACAGCCTTGAAGGCAGATCAATAAGAACAGAACTTCCTCAGGGTTGGCCTGTCATTAGGGATAATAGTCATCTGGTAACATTCTTCCCAGTATATGAAGTTGCTATGTAGGAAAACACTGAAGAAGGCAACAAGACCTTAAACTGACAGAGAGATAAGTCAAAATCAAAAACAAAGACAAAAAGAAAACAAAGTTGGCCTTTCTGTGACAAATAGTTGCCAGAATAAGTAGAAGCTATATTTTCAAAATGTTGCCTCTGTCTCTACACACAATGATGTCCCTCATATTCAGTCATTTTTAAATGATTCTTTTATTGCTCTTCTTGTTTCTGTATAAGACATGTATAAGACTTGACTGCGCTCAAGCTGTCCTAATGTTAAGAATATCCCAGCTAGTGTGAAGCCTGTTTAGGTAGATCTAATCAGCAAACTGCTCCGCAGACAGGCAGGACTGTGCATCTGGGCTGAATAACATGGAGCCTCTGGAGAGAGCATTCAACCACCACTTGCCAGAGAAGTTGTAGGACAGCATAAATTACACACTCAGGCAGCCTGCCCTTGTGATAGCAAAGGAAAGTAAAAATGTGACCTATGTCATGCACAACTCATTTGGAGACTAGGTCAAAGATATCTCCATGCATTATTGTAAAACTGAATACTGAAATCAGGCGCCGATGCATCCGTAAGCTGATGTCTGCGTGTAATTTCATACACTGAGCACAGCCTGAAATGAAATCCCTTTGAAACCTTGGCCCCTTTGGGAAGAGTGCTCAACACACTGCTGTTAACTTAAAAATTATGTCTAACACATTATCTCTACCTATTGGCCATCTTAGTGCTGTCCCAGAGGTTGCTTGAATGAGTGGAACAGGGAGAGTGGATGTTAACAATAATTTATATACGTATTTTTGCCAGTCTGGAGACGGAAAATAAGAGCATGAGTAGTGCATGCAGGTGGGGCCATGCTGCAGTCATCTTTTAATTCAAATAGTCATGGAAATGGTCTCTGCATTGAGTTTTTCTTGGAGCTGTATTTTTTTAGGTTTTTTTGTTTTAATCTTAACTGAAAGATATTTATTCATGTCTCTTTCTTCTTCTTTTATGTGCTGTTACCATCTTAAGAAAAATTACAAGCAAGTGGAGGGAAATGACATCCCTAGTATTGATCCTAAAATGTGTTTAATATAGGGTGCAATGCGACATTTGAGCAGACTGCACAGACAATCAGAACTTCGGTGCAAGCAGCATGTTACAGTCCTGAATCAGAGACCTTTTCCTCTGAACAGATGTTGAAAAAAACACCTCTAACATTAAAGTGGAGACTCATCAACTTTCGGTGCTTGCATCTTATTGCTATGGCCACTGCACATTTAGTTTCTTGGTTTAGGGGTTTCTCAAGAGGTGGTGTGAGTACATGTATGTGTATACATATACACATTCCCATATAGAAAGAGCTGTTGGATTTTTTTTTGCAGGCACACATTGTCTGGCTTATAAACTGTTGTAAGCACTTGTTGATTTTACTAGTAGAGCCAGCTAGATCAAAAAATACCCATTTGGTTTACTGATCCATCACTTTATCATATGACAGAGCAGATTTTTGTGTTGAAATATTTATTGACCTTGGACCTCTGAGTCCCTTGTACATTATGTGGAAAAGATGAACGAAGATTAATAATAGATGCTTAGTCAGGTAGCTATATGCAATGATTGGCACTCTTTATTCCTTATCTTCAGAGCTAATTTAGTGACACTAACTTATGAGACAGTAAGGAATGTTTTCATTTTGTCAGACAAATTTATGACTGTTTGTGAACTATAAAAAGAATCAAAATAACTAAAGTTCATTTAGGTTGATTTTAGGTTCTTTGCAGCAGGGATGTCTAGCAATAATGTCAAGATAATTAGCAAAATAACAACTCTGGTAGGTGCTAACAGCCTTTCTGACAACTCCATTGGGTACTTGGGTGCTTATGTGGGCACTTAAGTAGTTTTTACAAATCTGTCCCTGAGTCTTGTGTTTGTACAGTATCTAGCCCTAAGGAGAGAAAGGATCATTCTAACATCGAATTATTAAAATATCAAAATGCACAGCCATTATTGAAGTGCTCATTAATTGCTCTCGCTTAACAGAAGTATTTTCAATTCCCTTGAAAGCTCTGGAATACTTTAATATATCCAAAAGTGTACAAAATTTAGCCAGATTGTACTACTATAAAAGATGTTAGTAAACGTTTTATACAGAGGTATCCTCCCAGACTTCTGATTTAGTAGTGTTAACTTCTGATTTAGTACCATTAGGCAATACTTTAGGCTTATACTCTTCTCTCCTTGTTTCTTTTCTCTTCATTGTTATGAACAGTCAATGGAATAATATTCAGGAGAAATGAAATCATTACTGTCCATCTTTCCTTCACTTCTGCCAGATCCTCAGGTTTTTAACCACAGGCTCAGCTGCAAGCTCCTACTGCAAAAGCAGTGTCTCAGATCAAGCACTTCACTAGCAAGCTGATGTATAAATGTCTCGTGGTTTAATAGTTCTGAAGGACAGGAGGGCTTTCTTTGGCGATTTGTCCAGTCTAGGTGATTAAAGAACGCCTTTGAGGATTCCTACAGTGGCTCATGATGAACCTTTTATCAAACGTTTTAGAAATGTTGCCAAATGTGTCTTAAAAATTCCACATAAGGGAAAATTTGATAACCCATTTCATTGGTAACCACCCTCAGTGTTAAGTACATGCTTTATTTTTATTTGAAGTTGTCTTTCTTTGTGTCTCACAGCTGTATTTTGATCTGCTTTAGTCTTATGAGGAGACCCTCAAGGAATGCCTTACACCGAACTCAATGGCCTGCTTGAATAAAGAATATGAACTCCACCAGCAGTGATGCTTGTTTCATTATAATATGTGCCCCAATACATCACAAATTTGAGGTAAACACATAACTTTAGGCAGTTTATTCATTTCCATCTCCTCAGTTTCCAAAAATAAGTGTTCCATGCTCAGCTGAAATAGTAGTTCCCCTTATCAAAAGCATGAGGCTTGCTTTGATCTTCCATTGCTTGAGTATAATTGAGTCTAGACAACCTTCCAAGTAGCTTGTCCAATTTACAAATGGACAAAGAAGGTACATGTTAAGTGTTTTTAAGGATAAATACTCCAATATTTAAAAAGCACTAAGAGCCCTTTCACTCAATATGTTCCCAGAACATTGTGCTATTTCCAATTATCCTGCTTTTCTTCAAACCTAGAAACAACAAATGAATAACAGATGTCAACTTCTATTGAAGGCTACTTAGTGAATGCTAGCTGCTCTTGCTTATTGGAAATCCTTTCAGAATGACTTCCCTTTCTTTCTGTTACCATGACAATATTTGGCCTAATCCCATGGCTTTTTTTCACATCTAAGAACACTGTGTAGGCAATTGGAATTATCATGAAAATGAATACTATTCACAACTTATAATGAATGTCTTTAATGTGTCCTTGTTTGTAAGTGTTACATTCTTAATATGATTCCTTCAGGAAAGACAGCATGGAGAATACAAACCCTTAACTTCCCTTGATTATAAAAAGTGATAGTTCCTTGGCAATAGATACAATCTGCATCATGTTGCTTTGAAAATTCTCTCTTGCTGGGGTGAGAGTGCCCTGCAGCCCTACAACGTACCAAAGTTACACTGCCACAGCTATTTTCTTTAGGAATGTGCAAAAATCAGCTTACAAATCTATCCAGATAGCAGATAATGAATCTAGTTTATCTTTTTTTTTCCAAAAAAGGAAGCAATTCCAGATCTGATTTACATTTGAAAGGTCTCTAGTATTGAAATTACAGTAATTTACAAATATAAATGCTAGCACATAGATGCCTACCTCTTCTACCTACAGGCCCCTACGTCTTACCTCCCTTCTCTCCCCACTCTCAAGTCCCTTTGGGCTGAGTTGCAGTCCATTAAAAGTATACTTAAAACCTTGTGTAGTAGAGCAACTAATGTGGGGAAAAGGAATATGCACTGAGCAGAGTGATATCTTCAGGAAATACATTTTTCTCAGTTTTCCTTCCATATGCAAAAAAATTGATTATTTTATTCAGGGTGATTTATATATGTAAAAATCAGTAGCGTGGGTATCCAGAGAGGCAAGGATCTGTAGTACAATCAACATAAGTTTATTTTAAAAAAATACATGTTAAGCCAGCTTGGTGTCTTTCCTGCTAGGTTTACAAGTTTGACTGCTAAAGGTAATAGTGTTAATGTAATGTACTTAGATTTCTGTAAACCATTTGGTATGATACCACATGACATTTTGATTAAGAAATTAGAACAATACAAAATCAACATGGCCCACATTAATTGGATTAAAAACTGGCTATACAATTTATTAATGACCTGGAAGAAAAATGAAAATCTTTACCAGCAGAGACAGCAGATGACACAAATATGGAGGAGAACTAAATAATGCGGAAGATAAATCACTGAGAGAGTCATCTCTATCACTTAGTAAACAAGCCCTTCCAAACAAATGTATTTAGTAGAGCAAATGTGGTGACACAGAGCCAAGACTGAGGGAATTCAGCTGGTGCTCACAGGCTGGGGATGGTTTGGTAGAAGACTGTGAGTCAGGAAGGGATTTAGCAGCTACTGTAGGCAGAAGGTGTAGCCATTGCATTGAGCTCTCATGACGCTACTCTTGGTCCACAGTGTCCAAGAATAGAAAGGACTGGAGATAGTGTCATCAGACAGGAAAAGCTTGTTTTGCAGAAAGGACTTGAGTTTTGTCATAGATTCAGTGGACTGAAAGGAAGGTTAAAGACTGATGTGCTACCAAACCTCTAAAGCTGTCTGCGCAAGTAACAGATGGGTGAGGTGTTCAGTCTTTTGGAGAAATATATACAACTCAATGCCTGGAAGCTAGAACTGGGCAAGTAATGCTCCAGAAGAAGTGGAAAATTAGAGCACTGAATGGTATTGAGACTGTTGAAAGAACCTATGAAAGGCTGCGCTGCTGATAGGTTAAAATAGAGTTGAGGTGAATCCTGTGGTTGAAGCAAGATCTGACCTACCTTACACAGGAAGTGAGACCAAACGATTGTAAAGAATTGTCTTGTGACACCTGGGAGAACAGTCCAGCTTTTTCCTGTATTGCTGCAGGGCCCCTACAGCAGAACTTCTTCTTCCTGGGATGGGAGCCGGAAGCCAGACAAGACTTCCACAGCCATCGTAGGTGGAGTTAGGCACCTGTTCTTATGGACCTGAGTGGTTCCCCTAGTGCCTAAATCTTTGCAAGAGTCTCTGTTTGAGGCCCTCCATGTGTGTGGTTGCTGAGCAGAGTTTGTTTTCAGACACTATGTGCACTGCCTCCTCTTTTTGCAACTGACACTTGGTGAATTGTTGAAAGACTCCTTGTTAAGTGCTTTTCATCTTACCTGAAACAAGCAATTAACAGGATACATTAGGATCCCTCAAGTTTGTTAAAAATAATGATTCCCACTTCTGTTAATAAATTAGATATATTGTACTGATTTGATAGTGTGTTAGTTTCAAAGAAATGTTTCCAATGCTATATTAATACTCTTTTAACTTCTGTTAGCTTAAAAAGGAGTTTTGCAGGGAACTGCCAGATTTACATCTCTCTCTCTCTCTCTGTTTTAAAGATGGTATTTGAGATTCTGCATGATTTTGGGTTTACATTCCATTGCGTGTACTCCTTCCATAGCATTTGTTTGCCTGAGACAAATACTCTGACTTAGTAGCAAAGGAACAGCCATTTCTAGATCATTTTGATGAGTCCTTGCAAGTAATGTGCTGGTACTTTCATACATAGCTTTTATGCTAATTTAAAATCTCTAGATAGTTCATAACCTTTTTCTATAGGCCTAATACCAAATTTATAAGCCTCAGAGGACCACTTTGTCTCAGTGTGTGCATGCGCATGTCTGTGTGTAAGTGTATCCTAAAAGGCTGAAATATATTCCATAAACATTGTTTTCTTTGGGGGAATGGGGAGAAGTAGGTCCTTGGAAAATGAAATCCCCATTGAAAATCTCCCCTATGCCTTTTTTCTTGCCAATGAAAGAGCAAAAGACCCAGGGCTTCAATCACTGGGGACTAGCCAGTCTCCAGCCAGCCACCCTGCCTCTACCATTCTGTGGGTCTGAGAGTCCGAAAACATCTTTGGAGAGAGCCTGTATCAAGTGCGTTTCATGGAGGACATCACTTCTTGATGGCTATTTTACTTGCAGCACTTGACACCCTCCAGTGACTTGATCGACTTCTTTCTTATTGAGAGAGAAGTGGGTTATCCTCAGCTGGGCTGTGGCTTCCATTTTAAGTCTCAATTTGGTGTGTCTATTGAGTATGGAAATTATGCCTGGTGCGTCATTTGTGCATGAATTTAAAATGTCCTGATGAACCTCTGAAATGCCTGTTAGGTCTTTTTAAGAATTAGAGAGCAGACTGGATACTAATGCCTATATCAACACAGATATATAGATACATTTTATGTATACACACACATTTTAATGCTATGCATGGTTGTGTATACATTTATACACATATGTACGTGTATGTAAATCCACTAAAAAAGCATACCTGCATGCCATCCTAGTAAGTTTTTGACAATTCTTGAACAACTGCAAATTTACCTTCTTTTTCCGCACTTGTCAGTAGTTTAACCACAGAAAACAGTTTGAATATTTTATACCAGAAATTTCCCATTTCAAGAAAAAAAATGGGCTTCAGATTATATCCTGAATATAATAGTGAATACTTATGTTCCACAGGTGCCCTCATATCGCTGGTATACAGCTGATCACTGTGTCTAAGACTATAGTAATCTAGCATTTGTCTCACTCTAATATCATAGTACTAAAGCAATGTTATATAATACGTATGGGAGGAAGGCTGCCTCTCTAAAAATGTGAACAACAACTGAGTAAATACTATGCAAAAACAGAGCAAGGATATTGTGGCAGGAGACCTTGCTTCCCACTTCTTTACTTTAGTTGAGAAGTACTCCATATAATTGCAGGAAGGAGTGCATTTTGTCTTTGAAAAAATGTGTCTTTCAACTGCATTCAACACTGCACCTGGGATATATTAATGAAATGGATCAAAATAGGAGAGAATTCAAATTAATTTCAGTCTTGATGTTATCTGCTCTAGTTAACCATATTTCCAGGATCGCTGGCAGATAGTATTTTGAAGCGGGAAAGAGTAACTTCTGTGTTTTCGTCTGGAACACAGTTATCAACTGGCATTCGAAAATAAATTTCAAAAAAATGACCTGAATATTACAGGACTTTCCTGAAACTGTCAACATTTCTACCCTTACGTGATGTGAAGCCTCAATTTCAGGGGTGGTTAGCAGAGCACTGCCTTAGAGGGTTACACAGCTGTACACAGCTGCCTGATGTAAAATACCCTTGCAGTGGCCCAAGGCAGCAGATTGAGTTATGTGCCCACCTGTGTGAAGTGACTAGTCCAGCTGATTTCAGTGAGATTTTTCATATTGAAAGTCTGCTCAATGACTAACTATGTTTGCTGAATCAGGATCCACTGTGGTTTCTTAAATGGGGTCACTATGGACTTGATTCTGAAACTATGGAAGATAGTATTTTTATGTTCTGTGGAAATGAAAAGAGGAGTGTGTGCTAGGATCAGAGAAAAAAATCAATGATAAAAAACAGTTTGGGTGAGCTATTTGTTAATAGGTCTTAGAGCTGCAAAAGTAATGACTGCAGCGTGAGTATTCATGCATGTACTGAGAACCAGTACAAAGCTTATGACCACTTTATTTTCTCTCATATATGATAAATATAGCATGACCAGAGCTCTTCTATATACAGGAATTGTTACTGTGTGTACCTAACGAAAAAAAGCAGAGAAAGAGACAAGAATGAGGGAAAGGGAGGGAAAAAAGAATGGAGAATGATATGAAAATATGTTATTTACAAATAAATGGATTAGTGTAGACAGAGCTACGTGGCTTCTGCTCTAATCAAAGCAGCAACTTCCCTACTCATATTGGTCCTGACAAGGATTACCATAATGGCAAATATTGACATATCACTAAAACAAAACGAACAAGTTGGTGATGCACATCAGCCAGTCAAACACACAAACTCGTTGCTCATAATCAAAGCAGCAGGCTCCATGGAGGTGAATGAGTACCTTTGCTTATCCCTAGTCAAGGCTTAGAAACGCACCACCTCCAAAGACGATCTTAACCATGTCTAGCTGCAGGTCGCTTGGCATTCAAACTGTGTGGTTTGGCTGACTGCTGCAAGAGCATGTCAAAGTCCTAGCTGTTGTGAAGCTGACACAAAAATGGGCTTTTGAAGAATGGCAGTATCATTGGAATAGGCAGTAATCTCTTCTCAGAAATTAGCTTTTAATTCTGTGATCATGGAAATATTAACAGAATGAAGCAGATATTTTCACAGTTGTTGAGTATAGTTTCAAACATGCAAAGTGTAAGTACATATGTGTGTGTGGTGTGAACATATGTATCCATGTGTGTATGTAACTGCATAGTCTTCATTTACTATTTACACAAAAGACTTTGAAGAGAAGCTACTATGAACTCTTGGGAGAATTAATTGTAGCATACTGGATGAATCCCTTGTCCAATTTGAGTAAATTTCAAAAGCCCTAGCCAGCTTCGCTAGGGCCACCTCTGTACTCCCTGAGCATCCAAAAAGGAAAGAGTGGGGTTTTGCCACATTGGGAGTAATGATTAGAAGATGATGTGAAGTTTCTGGTCCAAAAAGATAAAGAAATATGAGGAGTTTCTTCACTGCAAAACAAAAAGTTTAAGTGAAATCTGTGTCTCATAGCTGCAGTGTGTACATCTGGAAAAGCATCAGTGAGCGTATTTTTCATTTCCTGTTTGAAATTATTCATGAAATGAAATATAACTTCACACTTATATCATGTCAGCTATGAGGAAGCAACAAATAAGGCATGGTGATATTTTCAAATCAACAGGAAAAAAAAATCTTTGCAAACTGCTCCAAGAATAAAATTCCCTAGAAATACCTTTAAGAGTTTCTCTGGCACTAGGGAAGCTGAAAGCTAAAATCAGTGCAATCTTTATATTTTAACTTAATTAAATCAATTCTTAAAGACAGAAGGAAGCAAAGCATGTATGCGAGGGCCACTGTTAACACACTTGTTCAGATCTTGGCTGCCTGTTCCAGTGGACTGTAATGATTTCCACACCTGCCACACTCGCACAAAGAATATGAATAGACATAGATACAGTTGCAGACAGTAGCTGGTGAGAACCAAGCAAAACTGCCAGTCTGCACATCTACCCACCTTTATTTTTTGTGCACTTCTCTCTACTTTAGTATCAGAGTGTTTGACACATTTTTGTTTACCTACCTTCAAAACACTGTTGTCAGTAGAGATCTATTATTGCTTTCATTTCATTCAAAGACAGCAGTATTACAAAAAGACACGGGCCGGTACCTTCAATATCTGAGCTGCAATAATGTGTCCCTGCCCAAATGAGAGGTCTACAAAGAAGGAAAGTTGAACTGAGGACTTTCTAAATCCTAAGATCCAAGTTATTGGGCTATCTTTTATTTCTGCATAACCTTAGCCTTCAAAGATTTACACAGGTTAACTGTTAGATCCACCAATTTGAATGATAAACTTGACAAACTGTGTAAACCAAGCATACATTTAAGTCTTCACCTCTGACCATTTAGCAAAGGAATAGTTTTTAAAGAAATGAGTAAGTTATAGAAGGTATAATTTTAACAGGACTTTTGCAAGCCCAAACCATGCAACTAACTGGAGTTAATGCCTGGAAGTAGCATGACTTCTGTATTTCAAGGATGATTTTAGCAAATTAATTATTGAAATAATCATTAAGAATACATGTCCTTAGGAGTCTTCCTCTGGCTTCCAAAAAGTTAATTACTTGAGAGTTGGACTTTTCTCCCAAAAGGGTTCAAGCAGATGCATTATACATTGCGGGATCAGCACTATATCTTCTAAACATCTTGTACCCAGGGAGATGATTAGTTCGTGCTGCTGGAGGCACTCGAGGAAATTGCCAGTGCTGTGAATGGGTGCAAGAAACTTCCACTGCCCACGCTGACACTGGAGCTACCAGTTAGCTGTTGCATACAAACTTGCTGTCAAGGAATAAACTGGTTGGGACAATTTCTTCAGCTTCTCTGTTCCTCTGAAGCAACACAAATGTGCTTGGCAAGAGAAAACAAAAGATTTAGACTGAGAACTATTTACTTTCAGCAGTTTCCACTGAGGTATAGTTAGAATAAGAAAGAGCAGTTGCTTCATAGTGCTAGCAATGGCTAGTTAATTAATGTAGACATTAAGCAAATTCCAGCCAATGTACATTAATTGACATTAGAATGCCATTACCTTAAATTCCTTTGTGTACCTAATGAGAGAGAATAGAAAAAAGCCACTTAAATATGACTGCTGGCATCAAAAAAATTGGGTCCAAAGTCTGAGGGACATACAGGGCTGCTCACAGTGCCTCCTGAATGTCACCTTGCTTATGCCGTTGTCTCTGCTTATGTGAAATATTAAAGTTGGGATTTGGTCAGAAAAAAAAAAAAATTCAATGTCCAAAATGATTCATTAATTCATGTTTAGTTTGTCAAGTAGCTCAAGCTGAGAGAAAAAAAATCTTTTCTTTGAAGCTGGAACACAATATTTTGACACTTTTTAAATGAAAATGTTTCGCTTTTCAGTTTAGAATCACATTTTATTTCAAAACTTTTCTAATAATGATGCTTGAAAGGTATTCAAATACCCAAAATGAAGTTACATTTTTTGTTTTAGGTCAAACAAAACACTTTGTTAGTCCACAACCCTATTTTCTCAAAATATTAGTTATTTCCACTGCATTACTCCTGCAGGCAACGGGTAGCTGGCTGGTCTCCCAGTAAGCACAGAGGTGTGCAGGTTGGGTCATTTTCATTGCCTTAAGGAAATGCAGGAAAACTGGACAGTTTTTGTGACAGCAATAAAGAAGAGTGTACTACAGGAGATTTTATGCCAAAACCTGACATCACTATTTTGTATTGGGATGATCTATGCCACTGCATAAAAATAGTGGTGAGGCCTTTAATAGTACTGGAAAGACCTTCTTTGGCGAGTCTGGCCTACCTGAGAATCAGGAATGTCTGCATTCAGAATTTTTCATCCTGGTTTCTTCTGTGAGCAACAGTGTTCCCACAAGAGAATAACCCAACTCCTTTTCCTTTTTACCTGACATTTATTGCTAGTGTTGATTCATGATGGATTAAATTACATAACTTAATATCATAGGTAAAAGAGCTACAATGAAACAAAAAAAAATAGCAAAGGAAGCTTGAACTCTTCATATTGTACATTTAAGGTGAAGTGAAACTTTAAGATAAACTGTCTTTGTTTGCCTTGATCTTTATTTAAAACAGGCTGCTTTCTAGAGCCTGTGTTCTAGTATTTCACTTGATAGTTACCAAAACGCAAAAGCACATTATAAGAAAATAGGAGTGCAAAAAGTCTCCTAGTTGATGAGATCAAAGACTTTAGGAAAAACAAATTATGTGACATATCCCATACCTTACCTCCAAGAGAAATCTGGAGCATGTTTTTTTAAGACTGAAAAGATAAAACCCTATTGTTCAAAGACCTACTTACTGTGTGACTATAGTATGTCATTGTGGTAATTCGCCTTGATAATTGCTTATTTTCTTTGTAGAGAACGGAAGTTCTAAAGTGTGGTTAGTTTCTGTTAGCAAATGTCACAGCTTAGGTATTTGTCCACATTTGAAAAAAATTTTCTTACACAGACAGCATGAATAGCTGTTATATGCTACGTGGCACTTTCTTTTCTCTGCCAAAACTCTTTTGAGTTAAAATTCAGGCATGACTTTCTTTCTTCCATGGTTTAGGGACTGATAAACCTGGCTAGTTGGAGAAAAAATCCTAGCCAGTTTTCCTGACCCATTTTTCTGAATCTTTCAGGCTTGGTCGATTTTCTTTCCCTTTGGGCTTTCTTGATTAGAGACTCCAGCTCATTCCAACAGATGCTTTTGGATGTGACTGCTGCTTTAATGAGACTAGGCTAACTCCCCCACTCCCCACCCCAGGCTTATTTCACTTATAAATCTCAGCTGCATTTTCAAGGATGCCCTCAAAGGATTTAATCTGCTAGCTCCCATGCATGTTATCATCTTCTAGGAGGCAGCAGTATCTATACCAGCACCTGAACCACACTGTGCATGGGAAATAATAGAAATACTGGAAATAGCCCCTCGGTGCTGCGGCAGGCATGTGGCCCAGGTGGGGTGAGGGTCTGGGGATATTCACATGACAAGGTGGGGATGTTGGCTGTGGAACAAGAAAGGAGTCAACAAGGGCCAAAACCTCACAAGGGGAATGGGAAGAGCTGTAGAGACTTTGAGGGAGCAGGATGGGTCTTGCTATTTCAAGGCCAGCTGGCTTGGTTTTCAGGCAGGGGTATACACTGCCTGGTGACATTTTTAATCTTTTTTGAGTTCAGCTGGAGACTTGCAGTCCTGATTGTAAGATTTTTGTATGAAGCATTTGTTACAATCTCAAAGAAATCCAAAAAATCACCTGAAGACTCCAAAAGCAAGTTTAAATACTGAGTTTTTTCCTAAGGCAGAGATCTTATAATCCATACCTTATACATACCATGAGGTGATCTCTGACAGATCCAAGCAGTTCACCAGGAAAGCTGGAGTTAGATCCATACAAGAATGAAGCCAGCAAATTTGTGCATTTTTCTGATGATGTGTTAAACTTAGTATATTAAAAAAAATCTAGTAAATCACACATTTGAGATATGCAATAAAAGTATATACAGTCTGGTTTCAGCAGTATTGAAAGTACTGAGGTATTGAAGTAAAGCAAAAATGTCCAGCTGCTTTGGATAGTTTCAATGCTTATTACACACACAAAAAAAAGATAAATGAATGAAGTCTTGACCCAGATCTGTAAGTAAAGAGCCATGTTGCCAGGTGAAATCTTCACAAAACAATATTTTTTTTCACATCTTTTATACCTAGCCTCAGGAAGTAAAAATCTAATTTGATGGAAATGTCTGACTATCCCTGAAGTGGCTGGCGGGTACAAGTCCGAGGTGAAGCAGTCCCTTTGTGGGTTTAAAAGCATTTCATTGATAATCCATAGCATCCTTTTCCCTGCATAGCTGGCATGTGCTGGCTGTTAATGGTACATTATAGCACATAATGCACTTTACTGTGACATTCCATTGTTTTAGGCGCTATCTCATCGTCAAAGATCTCCTATTAAAGCTTGTCATTACATGCTTGACATTATTTTAATAGCTTTGGCAGCCATATATAAAAATAAATCACAGACATACAGCAGGGCCTAACCTTCTTTTCATGTCACTTCCTGACTTAATTCAAGACTAACTTTCTCCAAAGTTATCAAAATGTTTACACAATAGATGAGAACCAGCTTCTCTTCTCATTTATTTTTACTGTCTGGGTACACAAACGGAGATGTCCTTTTCAAACCAGAGTCTGAATTATACAGCTAACCCAAGACCCTGAATCAGCAGAAACTGAAGACCTTTTATTTTTGTTAAGGATGGTGTTATCAAAACAGGAAGAATTTGGCTAAAAGAACACTGTGTCCTTTATATTCTTTGGCCTCACAGTTCTCATTGAACAGATAAAATGTTCCAGGAACTCTGTCTCCCTGGGTGGGTATGAAAATATACTCAGAAGATTTCTTTAAAGGATACTACCAGGTGGCTTGAGATCAACAATTTGATTTTGCTTTAGAAAGAGCTGAGTGTGAGAAAAACTGCAGTGAATGGGAATTGTCTTTTTCTCTGTTTTTTCAAGAGACGATGGACAAAGCAGCGTCTCTAAAAAACAAAATATCATTGTGCTCATTTATGTTAGCTTGGGAATTCTAATAAAAAGAAGATTTTTATAAATCAGGTGAAAAAATAACCCTGTATATGGTGTTTCTACTAATTAACCACAAGCTCGGAGCGGCCAGCTCAGGATCCACATCCCGATTTTGTGCCGCTGGGACAGTGGAGCCGATCATGCAGCACGCAGGCGCTTCCTCGTCTAAATAAAATCTGCAACAATCACTGAGTTTTTTCAACAACGTTATGTGAACTCAACTTCTACAGAGCTATTTGTCATTCACTAGTAAGAAAACATGCCAACACTGCTCTTGGAAAAGATCTATGATATCTATTTATCATAAGTGACACAGTGTAAGTACATTATCTTCTCACTTATTTAAACATTTTTTAAAATAAATTATTTTTACAAAGGAGGAGTCGAGGTTCTCTTCTAAGAAGTATTTGTCTAACAAAAACATCCTCATCCCCTTTTGATCTCATACTTTGACAGCTCCTGAATCTTGGCCTGAAATCTTTCGACCGATTTGGGAAGTTATTCATTTTCAATTATATTGTATGGTTGATTGAAACTAATTTTCCCTAGTCTGCCTGTTTTTAATTCAGAGCAAAAGGATTTCTTTAACATTTGTATTTCTGGCATGAAGAAGAAAATTCCAGTTAAAATGAAAGTAACAGAATTTGTTAATAATTACTACTAAATATTTATTTTAAAAGAAATGGTGCTTGTTTTTCTGTGTTGTTATATTTTAAATTATATGCTGATTTGACTTGTAAAATAAATAATGACTTCATGGAGTTTTCCTCAATGAAACCTATAAAGCAGTTATTTGATATTCACCAAGACCTGCTCTAAAGTGGGAAAAACTTTGGCTACAGATTCAGAGTCATATTTAGGAAAACCTTAAGTAATTCAGAAACTCGTAATTGCTCTGGTGCAGATAAAAATGGACTGATGTTTTCACTATCTAAAATCCAATGTAGAGATATGTCAAAAGGTTTTTTTTTTTTTTTTTTTTTTTTTTTTTTTGAAATGAATAAACCTTGGATAATGATTGAGAGGAGGACACTCAGCAGTCTCAAATAGTTGAGTATTTTCAAGCTGTTTCTTGTAGCCATGCTGGAAGACGCAAAAGATGATTTATCTTATTATTTTGGTAATCTGTTCCCAGACAGTAGGCATGTGCATCCACTTAAGTGGTCACCAGGCAACCTGTGCTCTGATGTTAACAGACAAGCTATTCAATAGAGAGAGGTCTGACCGATTCTCTTTTCACGATTTTCCTTAGTAGGTCTGAACTTCTCAGGCAAAGAGCAATGGTTTGGTTGTGTTATTAGCATGCAAAGGTGACTCTTAACCTTGTTTCTGTTTCCTGTGGATTTTGAGCTGAAAGGCCATAGCTCTATAATAAAATATCACTGAGGAGTGCTGTAGGAAATAGACACATATTTTTACAGGGTATATATTTTATTCTGATGCTTAACAATTGTTCATTAATAAAGTACACATGGGCCATAAAGTACAATCTGGTTTTGTTTTGAGGTATAGATGGGGGCACTAGTCATCACTTGCCTCCCATTGCTGGACCAATGAATTGAGAAAAAGGCAAACCCATGTGCTTTCAAAGACAGTTAATGACACCTACTTAAAAGCAGATTGAAAACAGCATAGCCCATCTCATCCTCTTCCTAATAGTTACTGAGTGGTTTGAACCTCTGAAATACTTCAGACCTTCTGTCACCTTTTTTTAACTTTTGCGTTACCTATTATATAGTCATACAACAAACACATTCTCTTTTCTTTCAACTTTAATTTTGATCTAAATTGACCAGTAAGACTGTCAGTCTCATTATGTTTTGTATGGGATAGTATTCCCAGAGTTTGCCACCTTTTGATTTCTTAGAATGCATCATTATCATGCATGTTATGAGACAGGAAGGGTCCTGCTCTGCCTTCTCTTTAATATTCATTGTTTTGTGCTCTCTTATCACGTCTACTGTTATTGACTGTCTTTCGCAACTAAGCAATGTGTCTTTTTAACCTATATTCTGAAACAGTTTTCTCATGTGCCTAATAATTTTCAATGCCCTGCTCTCACCCGCGCCTAATTCAGCAATAACTTATGGGAAGAGGTGTTTGATGCAGTAGTCAAATGCCAGATGAGATCCTGACATCTATGTGTATTTCCCAGTAGAAAAGGAGAAGTCAGTTTAAACCCCTTTGGTTATGGAAATTTCATAAAAGCTGAAACTTTTCATAATAACTCAAGCAGAAATAATACTGGGCTTACATTCTATTTATGAAAGAAATCTTCAAATCTCCAATATGACTTTATTTTGTGCAACATTCCTGATGCCAGCTGTATCTGGAAATGCTTTATGGAATACATATTAGAGTGTAGTAAATAATGACACTGAGAAATAACATTTAAGGATAGTTGTGGAACGGTATTTAGACTTCAAACTCTCAAGTAACCCAAGAGAAAAGTTTGATTGCTAAAGGGAGAGTGTATATTCTTATCTGAGTTCAGCTGTTGTGAGTGCTTTGATGTCTGTCTCCAAATTGCGCCTATTTATCTCATTTTTGTTTTCATGGCAAGGTAGTCTTAGCAAGAAAACTGAATGAGGAAATGTGTTTCAGCCATGAATGGATGTCAAGCCCACAGTCCCAGACTGCAGCTAGGCCAAAGTAAAATCCCTGCGATGTATATAGCGTGATCTTCAGGTCCTCACAGCCTTGATGTGCTCTACTGGTCCAGTCCCATTGTGCCGTGCTATTGACAACTGCAATTGGCCCGTACATGAGAGTAGCTGAGCTGAAGGCCCAAGTCTTCCCATAATTTACAATTATGATTGACTTCACTCATATGAGTAAGCCTCCAAAGGCGTCTCTGCTAGCAGATGGAGAAATGTTTTTTGTCACTGGGATCAGTCCATACTCAGGAAACCTTTTGGTGCTTGGTTCCCGTGTCTGAAGTGGAAGGGTTACGCACGATGTGAAGTCAGAGGGGTTATGACCTGAGCAGCATTCCGTTTGTAATCTGAGAATCGTTTAGGAACAACCTCTGGATTTTTGCAACCAAGGGCTCAGTATAGAGCAATGCAGGAAATTATTTAGGGGAGCACAGGGTGGTACAGGGACTGTTTTGGGACACTGAGAGGGTTACATCACCAAACAGTGCATGCAGTGAGCCTGGTGTTACATCCCTGATTGTAGGTGCATCCCAAAGGAACCGTATTTGTATTCCCCTCTGAATAATTTTGGCAGGCCCTCACACATTCCCTCAGCCACTGTTCAGTTTTTGTGGAGGCCAGGCAGGACTGAATCCCAAATATCTGTGGCTTATTGTAAAAGTCCTGACTAGTGCTTTTCTGCAGCATCACGTTTCCCATTTTTAGGAGGCATTGCTGAGAAGATGCAGAATGAAATGGCAAAATGGGGTCATATCTTTTGTACACTAGTGAAAATTTTTATTACTTGCTCAGACTGAGAAGCCGAAATGCAAAAACAATGGGAGTAGGAATAGAGAAGGAGGGAGAAGATGAAGAGCAAACTTCATCTAGAGGAAAATACCTGTAGAGAGCAATAATGGATAAGGGATGAGGTAGGATAGGGAACAGCTTAGTTGCCTACAAACCCCATTGATTAGCAACTCAGAAAAATTCCTTAGTGCTGCATGTTTTTCTCCAGACACAGAGGGCAATTGAAATACAATCTTTTGGTTGCAAAGCAAAGGCATCAGAAGGTAAAGATAGGGCATATATGGGAACATCTGTTCTTCCTGAAAGATAAGCATGCAATAGGATGGGAGATATGGCAGAATCACAGGCATTGGTTTACCGGTTGTGCAGTAAGGAAGAATTAGCATTAAAGGCAGAAAAATGAAGGGGAAGCTGAAGTTAAAAATAGCTACAGAACTATGGGTTCAGTTTGTTCTAATAAGTAAGAAGAAATGAACCTGCTTCTTCCTCACTTTTTTACAAATATTACAAACAAATAATTTGGTCAGTTCCAGTACTCCTAAGAACCTGTGCTCAAAACTGGGATAAATATTGAATAAGCAGTATGAGTGAGCAGCTAAGGCTGGAAGAGATGAATGAAAAATCTTGTAGATGAATATGGATATATATGTGATAAATATAAATGTAATATAGAAACAACATAAAATATATGAGATAAACAGGAATATTTATAGTTATGAAAATATAGCTGTAGTGTACTGTAGGCACGAATTATATAGCCACGCACATCCTGGTATTTTTTGTTGCACAACAGTGAGACACTTAGGCCCCAGTTCAGAAAAGAAAATGGGTGCCCTGGTTAGATAGGCATGTCAGAGGCCCAGTGGTCAACGTTATAAGGGCTAAAATGTCTGTTCAAATGGTTTCAGTCTTTCCTGCAAATCATCTATAACTGCAGCATGTCAGCTGTGCTCCCCAGGCCACACTGTTTGCACAATAATGGTTGAAAACTGGTGAGTAATTAAACCACAGGAAAATCCCTAGGAGTTATGAGTGAAAAGAACTTGTCTATGGCCGAGTTTTCTGCCTTACCAAATAGAGACCCATACCTCAATGAGGTAGACTGTTTAAGACCTTTATTGAGATCATCAGATTTTCTTTGTGAATACAGTCAATCTTTGAGGCACAAGTACTTTCTCTTTAGTCTCTCTGATGTGCCATAACTAATGTACACAAGGCCATGTGGAAACTCATCTCTGGTTTATTCTGTTTGAAAGACGATTTTGATCCATTGAATAAAAGGATATAGATCTGTGCAAAGTATTTTTTTTTTTTTTTTTTTAGTAAGGACAGCAGCATTTTGATTTAAATTTATACTACTTCTCAGTTTCAGTCTTAGGTTGAAACTGTGTAACCATACTCACTTTCTAAATTTGATAGCACTGGTCAGGTATCTTCCAATTAGAGCCTGACTGACTCATGTGCAAAAGGAAGCATACACACACACACACACTATGTGCGTATACAGCATTTTGCAGGACTGCAGCCAAAAATTTGAGTATACAGCTAAATGTTAACATAAAGAGCAGCTGGAGGATACTGTTTGCTGTGCACAGCTGCTGTATGCATTGGTCTTACAAAGTCCCAAAATAACGCCAGCTTTTCTCAAGTGCCAATGATTGGTGCCTTCCTTATTATTGGCATATATATCAGCATGCAATATGCTTGTAATGCTTCATTTGAAGATATGAAGGACAAAGAACATTGAGAAAGTGCTTTCAAAATATTTTCCTAATTCTTGTCACCTATTGCTACCATTTTGAGGGGATTATGCAGCAAATGACAATGTGTAGCTTTAAAATGCACTAAGTTTGGGTATGTTAAAGTGACATTTACATCCTTATTTAATGATCTATAACATTTTTACAGTTAATATTTTCCTTTTGATTGAGAAAAAATTGCTCCCTTGATGACAATGTTACTGTGAGAAACATATACTGATGACATTGGAGCACAGTTATCAGCCTCTTGTTCATACTGCTCCAAACAGTAATGGGATCTTTTGTAGTGATTTATCCTCAAATATTCTTTCATACTCAGAAATGCTAATCTCTTTAAAGAATGTAATGAGAAGACTTCATATATACAACTAACACTCAAGGACTTCACACAACCAAGTGAGGTGAAATTAAACTTACATATTTGCATCATCTAGGCTGGAGAGATCTCTCAGTCATGGGCTCACTTAAGACTAACCACTTCCATGACTTCTGCTTGCAGACAAGATTTGGTCTGACCACTCACTTTGTCTTATTTTTCAATAGAACTAGCCAAGGACAGTTTGTGGGAATCAGAAAATTTTTGCTAAAATTTATTGGTTTGAAAATAAACAACTTCTGAAAATGAAGAGATTTGCTCACTCATATGCACTCAAACAGAATCTGTCATCTGCTGCCTGAGGCTGATGGTTAACCAGAATATTTACTCCAGAAGATGAGAAATATCCTATTGCTGACTTACAAGATCCACAAGCACGTTTAATTTTGATTTAGCTTTGCAGGGTTGGAAACATTTACAAAACTTCAGCATTTGATCTGTTGTTGGCATGTTCTCATGACTTTCATGACAACTCAGAAACAACATCCAAAAATTGTTTAGAAAATCTTCATTCTTACATAACTGGTAACTTGCCCCCATTGTTGGTCTATTAGACAGATATTTGTGTGGTTACAGCAGAGGTATTGCAGGTGAACCTTCAGACACGTGCGCTATTTTCCTTTATGGATCACAAAAGGCTAAACTTTCTATTAGGCCTGTGACGGCACTAAAGGTAGATGAAGATCTGCTCAGAACACTAAAAGCTTTAAAAAGTATTGGAACACTTATCTCTGTGTCTTCCAGCTACCAGGAGAGAAGCAAGCAGTATATTTTACAGTGAAAACAGCTGATTTTCTATCTGTCTCCTGTCCCTAGCTCCACAAATTTCACTGCAACTGTAAGCTAAAGCACTGCTACAAAGCACCTGAAAAAGATGACGTTTAATTATTCTACCTGTGTAACTACAGTAATGGGGAGCTTGAGAGTTTCACTGGGAATAGACTAATGAACAGGATGTCTGTAATGCATCAAAGAATTAATCAGGGCTATGCAACACTTTTGTGATGTTGCAGAAGGAGAATGCATAGATTGAGGTGTTCAAATACAGCATTTCTGATATTTTGCTATAGATGTTGAACAAGAACTGAATCTCCAATGCTGATAATACTTGGCACTTTTATGTGAGTGCAGGACAGGGATAAAGTAATGAATTTGTTTAAAAGTTCATGAAAGAAGCACAAAATAAACTGATAAGTAATAGGATAACATGCAATACAATGTCAGAGGAACTAGCTGACTGTATGTTAATGAATAGCATTGTCTTGATTTTTTTTATTCCAGCCTTGGAGATGGCGATACCACTGGCAGCATTGTTGGAGGTCACTGATACACATCTGCAATTGTAGCACCTGGGAAAGAAACTTGTGTGGTGAACCTGTGGTATGTCTGGAGAAGGAAACCTGTGCGATGAACCTGTGATGTGTCTGGAGAACGAAACATGTGCAATGAACCTGTGATGTGCCTGGACTAGGAAATCTGGGTGATGAACCTGTCGTGTATCTGGAGAAGGAAACCTGTGTGATGAACCTGTGGCATGTCTGGAGAAGGAAACCTGTGCTGTATCTGGAGCAAGAAACCTGTGCAATGAACTTGCAGTGTGTCTGAACTAGGCAACCTGGGTGATGAACCCATGGTGTGTCTGGAGCAGGAAACCTGTGTGATGAACCTGTGGTTCCGGAATGTCTGAGCCTGTCCAGTTCCTGGGGTTTGAAAGAAGCTCTGAAGGTGTCTGAAGTGACTGGAGCCCTGGGGGACAGCAGTCCTGTCAGTAGTGGCTTTTAGAGCAGAGGTGTTGAAGGTGACAGACCCAGGGAGGTGCAGCCAAGAATAGCATCTTTTTTTAATAGGGAGTAGGAATATCCAAGCTAGGGAAAATTATGCTGCAATTATCCCCTCCTACTCATTACATCAAGATTATTTTGAAAATGTGTGGGCTACATATGTGCAAAGTACTTGAATTGTGTCGAACTCTGTTAGGATACGCCAGATCAAACCCTTAGTAACCATGAAAGAATTCACTAATGGCCTTCTCTTGACAGACAGTGCTTTGTCAAGGGTAATTTATAAACAGAGGTGAATTCAAAGAATTGTATTCAGCCAAGGAATAAGTATGTAACTTTTACTGCTGAATGTGATATACCTCTGAGAAACTCTGAAAATATTGGCTTCAAATTCAAATCATATTCTTTCCTGTGTATTTAGAAGGCTTGGTTTGATTGCAGAGGTTGCTAGGATCCTTCTTTAAGGTTTAGGACCTTCCCAAAGTGTGGACATGCTTCATTCTGTGGTATGCATTTAAAGCATGATTAGCTTTTCTTGATAAGTAGCTTTATGAAAAGTTTTTCAAGTGAAGCATGCAGAAAACTATGGACATTTGAGTGGTTTCAGCATTAAAGCATCTATGTAGGGAGGGGAAATGCTCTTGATGAACTGTCTGGAGAGATAAAAATGAATGGGGGACCCCCCTCCCCACCAAAGCCTTATGAAGAACAGGCTTGTGACAGGCAAAGGTAGCAAAAGATTATTTGATTCTTTGGGCTTATATTCACTTCTGTACAACAACATTCCTAATTTATCCTTGTATAGCACACAGAGAAAACACAGTGAGGCTCATGCTTCACAGCCTGAGTGCAATTCTCAAGTCTAAGATTTTAAGGATGAGGATGAAATGTATCTTTTGGTCTCCTATTGTTCTGAGCTATGTCTCCTATATGTCCTGAGTAAGCTGCAATGACAGCGTAGAGAGGCATCTGCAGCTGCTCTGACACCCAGGCATGAGCCTTAACAGGGTTGTCTGTGGACCGCATAGCATGACCTCCAAGGATCAGCGGCAAAATTTCTAAAATAGTGAGCACAGTAGGAAGCACAGGTTGTCAGTGACATTGTTGTGACAGATAGAGCTGGGAAACTGAGCTCTCAGAGAGGCATTTTCTTGCCTTGTTTTAATCTTTCACATCTGACTGAGGTACTTGGCTCTGACTTGCTTCGATTATCCTGTTATTTCTGTCCCTGTTGGCTCAGTAGGAAATGGTGTAGTCCACAGCTAGTTGCAGCAGAAGATACAGGGAAGAAGCCTCCTTGACTTTAGAGGTATTTCACCTAAGTCTCTTCGTAATGCTTTATGAACATGACATCTATCTGCTAACCTAGAAGTCCAAAATAACTTCCCAGTTCACTGGAATATCCTGTGGTCTCAGTCATATGGCAATTTGTTTTAAGGACTGTCCAGCGGATCAGCTGCAAGCCCACAGAAGTGCCTCAGAGGACAGACCTCATGGGAGGAGTTTGGGACTCTGGCAGTGCAAGGCTGGTGACTGGGATGAATCAGCAGCAAAAGGAGAAAGAAAAGTACGATTTCTTGCATCCCTTCATGTCTCTGCAGATCCGTGTTTGTCATGCTAGTCCACTGTGCAACAGATTGAATCTGTGCTTCTCAGTGAGTCGTCTCAAGGAACATCTGGATTTATGTAAATCTTGGACAGAAAATGGTGAGGATTTGACTAACATTCCACACTATGTGAATTGCACTTTGTTCACATGCATCTTAAACAATAGGGTTTTATGGGTTGGAGTGTAGGTGCCCAGGCATCAGGCTCATCCAGGCATCTCTTTTCTCGCCCAGATGCTTCTAGCCCAGCCCACACAAGCTGAGGGAGGATGGCAGGCTCAGTGTTCACAGGTGTCCTGCTCTGCCCAGCACAGCTGCTGTTGGCCTTCCTGCCCTTTGAGGCAGCACTGACAGTAATGGTCCCATCTAGCTTGAAATCTATCAAGCACCAAAGACCCTTTTTCTTGCTCTGTTCTATGAGTTGGCAGACTGAATGCAAAAATGCATTTTTTTTTCTTTTATTTCTTTTCTTTTCTTTTTTGAGGTAGAAGTGGCTAACAACAAACTTGAACTGCTTGGATCTTTATTTAAGGATCAAGAACGTACAGGTGCCCATACCATGCAGAAGGTGGTCGCTGCTCGAGCGATCTAGCCCATTGCCACTTTCTCAGTTGGAATAAGACTGAAAGTAAACTGGGAGCACTTGCGCTAGTGTTACACTCAGGGCACAGCTGTCTTTGCCACCGCTGCTTTTGGTCCCTCCCATGTGGTTAAGCTCCAAGTCAAACTGGCTATCAATCTGAGTTTCAGCATAGGTAAAAGGAGGGCAAAGCACTGTGTGTGTTTCCTCACCAGTATATTTGCAGTAGTGACTTTTACCTGGTTTTGTTCATTAATACAAACTTCACAATGGTGAGCTCTCACATTTGCACAGTCTCTTTCCCTCTTACTCTGTTGCTTTCAAGTATATGTACACACATACCAGAATACAAGATGAAGCTCCCATTATACATTCATTAAGCTCATGTAATTTAGCTGCAATTACATTTAGTGGGGGCACACACACAAAAAAATCAATAGTGAGAGACAACTGCTCCAGGGTTAACTAATGAAAGGTCTCTGGGAAGTAAGACAGTCAGCTTCTGCCCAGAGCAGTCCCAGGAGCACCCTTTGGGTGGCAGCATTAGTTTCAGTAGTTGCCAAACACTGATAATTAAGAAAGGAACTTGAAATCTACGCCCTGCCTTTGTGAATGTAGCACCCATTGTGGTGGTGGCTTTCTGTTAACCTGCATATATTGCCTGCGTATGAAGGCTGTGGTGTATGGGTGCCTGTGATGCCTCATGAGGTTCAATAAGGGCAAGTGCAGGGTCCTGCACCTAGGGAGGAATAACTCCATGCAGCAGTACAAGCTGGGGGCTGACCTACTTGAGAGCAGCTCTGCAGAGAAGAGCCTGGGAGTGCTGGTGGATGACAAGTTGACCATGAGCCAGCAGTGTGCCCTTGTGGCCAAGAAAGCCAATGGTATCCAATGGGATGTACTAGGAAGAGTGTTACCAGCAGGTCAAGGGAGGTGATCCTGCTCTACTCAGCCCTGGCGAGGCCTCATCTTGAGTACTGTGTCCAGTTCTGGGCTGCCCAGTCCAAGAGAGACATGGAGCTGCTGGAGAGTCCAGTGTAGGGCTACAAGGATGATCAGAGGGCTGGAGCACCTGCCCTGTGAGGAACGGCTGCGAGAGCTGGGCCTCTTCAGCCTGGGGGAGAGAAGACTGAGGGGGGATCTGATCAATGTGGATAAGCAGCTGAAGGGAGGGTGTCAAGGGGACGGGGACAAACTCTTTTCAGTTGTCCCGTGTGACAGGACAAGAGGCAATGGGCACAAACTGAAGCACAGAAAGTTCCACCTGACTGTGAGGGGGAATTTTTTCACTGTGAGAGTGACAGGGCGCTGGACCAGGTTGCCCAGAGAAGTTGTGGAGTCTTCTTCTCTGGAGATCTTCAAGGCCCGCCTGGATGCAACCCTGTCTAACCCATGCTCTAGGTGACCCTGCTGAGCAGGAAGGTTGGACTAGATGATCTCCAGAGGTTCCTTCCCACCTTACTGATTCTATGATTCTGTGAGAGCTCACAGGAAATCAAACAGCTTTCTAAAACACAGAACAGAGGGAAGGAGACATGTGAAGAGTACGTGCTTTTTCATGTGCTCCTGAGTGATGAGATTGAGTGATGGCTGATGAATCTGGGGAAAGAAATCTGAAAAAAAAGATCTTTTCAAGTGTTCTAGATGTGTAAGGAATGTTGTCAGTGCAAGAGACAGTCCATTTCTTGAGGAGGTGCAGGTATGGATTCACTGAGGAATACTGGTCCGTAACACGGTGAATATCTTAGTGACAACCTATCATCTGAACATCAGTCTCTGCCATGGTAGCCTTGACATATATTCACCCTGCAGTTCAAGAGTATCTTTGCAGCATTGATAGACAAGCACAGGCCTGAGCAGTTAGTTATGTGCATTAGCATGGGGTTTGCACAACACACTGTGGGCTGAGCAAATCCACCTGTGACCCTGAAACTACATTTTGGGATTATCGTAACTTCCATTTTGGTCTCAAAAAATACCTAGACATATAACCAGTGTTGACACTTTATTGCTCTGTGACCACACCTACTTTATCTGGCATGTGTGAATGAGGGAAGGAAAGGACTGAAAACTTCTCTGTCACTTCATGTGTGTTCATGTTACTAGGACTTGAACATGATAGGCAGAGGTGTCAGTGGTATATAATTATGTTGCTGATCTTACAGGTTCATTACCTTACAGTAATGTCCTTGAGAGGGTAACAGGGATTCCAGCTTCTATTCCTAGTTCTTGCTTGCAATACAGAAAGACCTGAGGCACAGGAAGGAGGAATCAAGACATGCCTTCTAATGCCTTAATCTCATGGTTGAAGCTGATTGGAGCCTTCAGTGGAAAAGGAGAAAAGCTCAGGAAAATGAGCAAACAAGGAGCTGTATAGAGGCTGCTGAGAAGGTTTACCTGGAGATGGGGAATGGCAAGACCCATACAGGGAGGCTGGAGGAGGTCCTGTTTTTTTAATGAGAGTAATTCTTTCACATGATGGAGATTTGCATCATCAGCATGACAGTGGTTGCACCTAGCCTGAGGGCTAGTTGTGTAGCTCAGCATAGCCTGTGGCCCTTGACAGCTCCTCTCTCTGGACACTTCTGAGATTTCTTCCTGTCATTTGGGATGTGGCTTAGGCATTCCATGTAGGTGAGGACTCCACCAGAGCTTGAGTGAGCCAAGTGGGAAATGAAGTTAAATCAATGGGGCATTGAGCTTCTTCATTGACACCTTCATGTTTTCAGTGCATCAGGCCTAGTGCAAAAGCACGTGCTTGTATGCAGTAGAAACTTTGATTTAGAGAATATTGACAAGAACAGTGGGCTAGGAAACATAATGAACACTGCCATCAGCTCATGCTAGTGGAATCATAAGTGTCACCACTCTTATAAATATCCTAAATGACTATAAACACTACGTTCCAACATAGTGTTAGCAGAAACAATATTAATAGTAACAGTGACATAACGGATGGAGATCCAAAACTCATCCTTCATTAGAAAAACATCACAGTACAAAGAGAGATGTTCTTGTATTAACAAGTGTGAAAACATAAATACCATTGATTTCCTTGTTTTTTTTCCTAGTAGGCTGGACTAACTAGAGCTCTTCTCACAGAAATGAAGGCAAGGGTGTCTATGAAGTCTGGCTAAAGATATTTCTCACATTCTGTCTTCAACCATCAGATAAACATCTTTTAATTAGCAATGACTTGGCTTCACTGACACACTTGCATAGATCATCTGAAAAAGTACTTTGTTTTAATTAAGTTTGACAGTCATAGGCAGAATACAGAAAAAGATAGAACATTGTTTAAGCAACAAAAGATGATCTGGGTTGACCCCTCTAGGAGAACGGAGAGACTTTAAAAAACCCAAGTAAATGGTGATGTTTTACGCAAATGAAAGCTTATCTTGTTATCTCTTAGTCCACCATAGCCGCAATCCTGGTGTTATTTTTACAGAACATAAGCCCCAGCTTCAGCAACAACTCATTCAGCTTTCAGTATTCTTGTTTCAGGAAGAAAAGGACCCTGAAAAGGTTCTCTTCAGAGGGAAAAGGATGCAGAAGAATGTGTAATGCATGGAAAATGGTGGGTTTGCAGTTTGATTGTTGTCCTTTCCCATCTAGCTAGTTTTCTACCTTTACAAGGACAGCAAAACCATCCAAGAGCCAGCTTGCCGCTATGCCATAGAAGCCCTGTTCCAAACAACCCTCCATTCTGAAGGTGGACAAATTACAGAGAGGATAGGATCTGGGAGGAAGCAACATTTGAACATGTCTTCACCCTCGCTCTTCAGTAACTTCAGCAAGGCTTGGTAAGCTTATGTAGCTACAGGGAAATTTACAGCTACTGTAGATAGCTAGGAAAAGGCTTCATCAAGAAAAAAAGAAAAATGTCCAGTCAGAGAGAAGAGTAATTGAAATGAATGCGGTACTTATTTATCTACCCACTAGTTCTTAATAAAACAGGGCATCATGTCTCATTGAATCATGGATTAAAGGAGTAATCCTCCTCATTACTCAGTCTCTTGCTAGTCTTGTTAGCTCACCTTGGCAAATCTTTGTCTGAATTAATGCTACTCTTTTATATCAGATGGTTTTCACAGAATTAATATAAAGCACTATTCCATAAAACACTCTTCCATTTTTAAATGTTCTGACATAGTAAAGTTTCTTCCATCCAGTGCCTTGTCTGTTGGCTTTTCTTTTCTTGAATCTAGTTTCTAGTTTAGAATCTAACTTTTAAGCTAGTTATTCTAAAAAAAATCTTTAACAGAAGCTCAGAAGTCCCACTATTATGCCCAGAATTAATATTCTGGTAGCTTTAAAACATTCTCTTTGTTGAAGACTGAAGGTTTTCTGTAACTCACCTTGCATTTTTTTCTCCTATTCCAATCTGATAAACAAACTCTTGTCAGATTTTTGTTTTTGTTTTTGCTTCATAGTGCTTCAAATCATTGGAACAAAGAAGAAGGGTATGCATATAATCCAAAAGGATCAAACATCCAATTCAAACTGCAATGGAGTTAAGAACAGAGCTCCCCTATATTTCCATGAAATCCTAGCCACACATTCCAGACTCTCTGTGGCTGCTAGAAAAACAGACCTGCAAGAGCTCTCAAGGACCATTGTGCTTTTCCTCATTCCTCAGATGTGTTTATTTGTCTCATTCTTAAAAACTGCTATTGGTGGAGACAGCACAACTGTTTCAAACAGTTGATGTACTTCACTGTCTTCAGACAGAGAAATTCTATTTTCTTCTCCTCTGCAGAATTTTATATCTTTCAAGAATTGTCATGTCTTTGTAGTCACCCTATCTCTTTTAAAGCTAAAAAGACCATTTTTTTTCAAGTTCCTATGTATCACATTTTTGAAAGCTCTGAACATTACTGTTGCTCTCCTCTTGACTGTTTGCAGTAAGTCGCTGGGAGGAGTGACTCCCAGGAATAACCTCAGTCACCAATACAAGCTGGGGGCTGACTTGCTGGAAAGCAGCTCTGCAGAGAAGGACCTCGCAGTCCTGGGAGTGCTGGTGGATGACAAGTTGACCATGAGCCAGCAGTGTGCCCTTGTGGCCAAGAAAGCCAATGGTATCCAATGGGATGTACTAGGAAGAGTGTTACCAGCAGGTCAAGGGAGGTGATCCTGCTCTACTCAGCCCTAGTCAGGCCACTGGAGTACTGTGTTCAGTTCTGGGCTGCCCAGTCCAAGAGAGACATGGAGCTGCTGGAGAGAGTCCAGCGTAGGGCTACAAGGATGATCAGAGGGCTGGAGCACCTGCCCTGTGAGGAACGGCTGCAAGAGATGGGCCTGTTCAGCCTGGAGATGAGAAGGCTGAGGGGGGATCTGATCAGTAAATGCAAATACCTTAAAGGGGGGTGTCAACGTGATGGGGCTGGTCTCTTCTCAGTGGGGTCAAGTGACAGGACAAGAGGCAATGGGCACAAACTGAAACGCAAGAAGTTCCACCTGAATAGGATGAAAAACTTCTTCACTGTGAGAGTGAAGAGGTTGCCCAGAGATGTTGTGGAGTCTCCTTCTCTGGAGATATTCAAACCCACCTGGACGCGATCCTGTCTAACACGCTTTAGGCGACCCCACTTAGGCAGGGGGGTTGAACTAGATGATCTCCAGAGGTCCCTTCCAACTTTAGCCATTCTGTGATTTGGAGTTCACAGCTTTTTCGAATTGCAGACAGGACACTGTACCTGACTTGGTCAAGTGAAAGGATTACTTCATACCTTGCTATAAACATATTTAAAGGCCTTTCTGTGTTGTCTACCTTGTTCTCAATAGTACAACACTGTCTGATCCATTATAACTCTAATACCATTTCAGCAGGGCTACTGCCTAGCTATTCCTTCTCCATCTTGTAATTGTGAAACTGCCTTGCACTTGTCTATACTCTGTTCTCTCCTTTTGGGGGAACTTATTTCTTCAGTGTCACAAGGTTGTTTTCAGTTCTTATTCTGTCCTCCCAGTTGGTGGCAGTGCCTCCCAGTTTGTTTATACATTGCATATTGTTGGCAAATAAACTTTCTATTTCAGCATGCTGGTCATCAGTTGCAAATCTATCATCTAGGGTAAATCCCCTATGATGCCTCACTCAATACAATCTTCCAGTCTGATGATAAATTGCTGGCAACAGCTGTCTACATATAGCAATCCAACAGCTTGTGCCCACCTTGGAGAAGTTTTGTTGCTTGTTTATGCAAGTGGCATTTTGTTAAGTCTGGTATTTAAAAATGATGGAAATTGGGAAATAATTTGTGACTATAATTCAAACATTGGCTAAGACTTTCTCTGACTTATCAGTATAAGCAATAATCTTCCCACATCTTTAAGACCTTCCACTATTTGTCTTCTCCACATAGTCAAGCTTTTTTAAACAATAAAATGTAATGTATCTATGCCTAAATATTTTTAGATGATGATAGTGAAAATTCATATTGGAATTTCTGCAGCTTTTGAAGATGTTGCTCATTCTGTAGCTAATGCAGATGCAAATATGCATGTTTAGCATCTGTTATTGGTAAACACCACTGCAAAACAGCCTTCATTCTACCCTCTGGGAAAGCAAAAGCCCACCCAATACGCCTAGACTTTGCAACAAGCATAATATTCAGCAGTTGTGAGTGTGCAGCTTGCAGGACTGTGCAGGGATGCACAGTCTGCAATGCAGACTACCTGATTTCCTCAGGAGGAAAACCAGCTCTGCACCCACGCTGGGAGAGGAGCATTGGAGTGCTGCATGCCATCTCGCACTGCTCCCTCAACTCTGGGGCGCCTTCTGACAAGGCACAGTGCCTTGCTGGATGGCTCAGTGATATTTCCTTTATTTTTTTGCTTGTTGCTACTGATCCTAGCACTATGTAGGAACATTTGTTCAAGGAAGCTCTAAGCGGCAGTTTCAGCCTCATAAAGGTTGCTATCTGAGCTCAAAAGATATAATTTAAGATGAGGACAGAAGCAACTGCGTAGTCCTGTTCTGATCCAGTCAGGATAAAGCATGATGAATCAGAGTTCATTATTTTGACTTTCATTGTATTTATGCCTTTTGCAAGAACTTCAGTGCATAAGTGCATAGGCTAAACACACACAGCTGGTGTTATAGCACAGATGCAGGCTGGCACTATGCTCATCTTTCCTGTCAGTTCTTCATAAGGGCTGAATGTACAAATTACAGTCTCAGCAATTTTCCGTTGGGAAGCAGTCAGTGATGTCGCATTCAGAGACACAGAATCAAAGCGCAGCTCTTTTTTTCCAGTGATTCCTTTCAGTAAGTTAAATGGCAAGCTTCCTCTCAGAGTATGACTGCCAGTTAATAGGCCAGCAACTTTGTCTTTGCCAGGAACCCAATTTCCTCCTCCAGAACATCTCCTCCGAACCCACTTGCAAACCATGTCCTTGGTGGACATTTTCTTTGGGAGACACAGACTCCAAGAGCAGTGATGTAAACAGCTTACCCACATTTCATTTTCTTACCCACATTTTTTCTGTAAGGAAAGAAAGAGCTGTGTCAAAGGCCAGGGCAGGGCTGCTGGCATTTCTCCCAAGTTAAGGTTACTCATAGTATTGACATCTCTACCTTGGCTTCACCCCACTTAGGACTGACTGTAACAGCCTCAAGGGTTTTTTGTTTTCGGAACATTCATTTCTAAGGAAAGCTTAATATCCTTCAGAAAAAAATACCATCATCAGGCCAGGGATAGCCAGAAGTTATATTTGGATGACAGCTAGACCCTAAGGTGAGAGGGTGAAGAGAGGTCACTTTTCGTTATCTTTTCTAGGAAAATAGACCCGGTGACCCAAGTTTGCAGTCCAAAATGACATGAATAATTCGTATCAGAATTATGGAAACTTTTACTACTGCTGGGGTGCCATTATTGCTCTTTCTTTTCTACCTGTGAGGGGCATGAAGAATTCTAAAAGAAAATTATTGAATCTGTGAGATAGTTTTCTCTTTTTAGATCTGTGCATTTTTAGTGGCTCCATTTGTTGCTCATGGCAAAGCAGAGTTTTTCAAAATGTGTTGCAACTTATCAGTTAATCCAAAAGCCTCTTCTTTTGGACTGCAGAATTAAGTATTTCAAGAAGACGTTGATTAGGTTAGACTGAGAACTTGGCTTGAAGGAGATTTGTGCATAGCACTACGAAAAATGTAAAAATGGTGCTGTGATACACTGGAGAAATACACTTTCTGGGACACAGTATCATCCACTAGAGAAACAACCACTAGATAAACCATTTCTGATTTCCTGACACTGAATTAATATCCAGGAAAGTCTCTGTTACCTGCTACTTGATAACAAGAATGCAGAGTTGTCTTTTAACAGTCAATTTCATAATGTTATTCCAAGATCTCTGGAGTGGAAGAGGACATTTTCATTTTTAAGTTTAAATCCTTTCTGAAAAACACACAGGAAACACAGTACTGCATTAAACCAGTACATTTGTTAATAAAACTTTGCAGAAAATATCCTTTGGAGGTTCATATTTTACTAAATCAGCTTGGGACGAAATTAGAAAGGAATCTACATGCACTCCAAACTATTTCAACATCTCAAGACCAATTTCATCAGGTAGTCCAATGTGACTGTTTGACTTTAACCAGTTTGGCCTATAATGCAGGCTGACACCAGAAAGGTCTACTCCACTGTGGCCAGACAGAGAGAGATGAGTAATTGATAATCTTAACCCACAATCATTTCCACTGCGTTGACTTTTTTCAAAATGTTTTGGAGGTCACTCATCAGGTATTTTGCCTGCAATTTGTCTGTAGTCTGTAACACTTGGTGTAATCTGAGAGCCCTGTAGCTACAGGGCATAAAGTTGATTCCTGAGCTGCGCTGGAGTGGCCAAGAGTCACTGACCTACCAGAAGTTTATTCTAATGCACAGACACGTCAGTGTGATGTTAGACACACACTCTCAAAGCACCCCTTATGTATTCTAATGTTACTTTTTTGACTAAGTACTTTCAGTGAGGTCGTTTGCACTGCATGCCATATTGCTATGATTTCAGAGTATGGCCAGGCCCTTTAGCATGCAGAGTCAAATGCAGATACAGGCATAATCCCATGCTACGTGATGGTGCTCTAGGGAATGAGAGGTGCTCCATGGGCTGTTCAAGCAGTTCTCTGCTTTGTGCCTAACTCAGGAATTTGAAAGCATTAACATCAAAGGACGTGGTAGGGTACTAGGTGACTGTGTTAGCACAAAGTGCAGGCAAAGAGTAAAAAAATTTGGCTTGATGGCATTTCAAAGGCATGTTAAGGTACATTAAGGTACAGCTGTATATTCTCCAGTCATTCAAGCATCTAGTAGCCACTGTAACATGGCTCCCAGGAGTCACCTGGTAGAAGAGGCTAATTCATTCTGGCTGCTCCACGTGTTTTCCACCGAGGGGCCCTGAACAGAAATGTGAAATACAAGGCAACGCAAAGCTGTTATGCTTGTTCTGTCCTGTCAGGAAAGACAATTGCACAAGCCACATTTGCAGGACTAGTTTGTGCAGCATTGTGTTGTGCAAAATGACAGAAGGGCAGCCAAGGATATGCCCTTGTTTTTAAGAAAAAGGCCAAGTACTTAAGAAAAACAATGGTGTCATATATTGTATTTCAGCTCTGTTCCAGCAAATTGGATAGTTGCAAGACTAAGAACACTGAAGGCTTGAGCTCCGCACACTAGCAGTGGCACTCTCAGTAGCGTGGCATTGCCACCTATAGATTGCAAGGAAAAGGCAGTCTCAGACTGAGCAGCTTCACAAAATTCCCTTTATTATTTTGAGAGGTAAATCAGAAATTCCATAGAGGCCAAAGATGTACGCGGTCAGACACCTCAAACCGGACTGGATTTCCTGTGTGTTGTCGCTTGGATGTGTGGGACCGGATCTCACCAAGAAGTATTTGCTGAAACATATACCTTTTAAAAATAAGAACGGTGTCCTTTCCACATCACCCTCCTTAGCATATCAGGCACTGGGGAACAGATTGCCAGCCAGTCTGAAAATGTTATAGCAATTCACATGTTTTAAAAATATCAGCAATAATACGCAGCCAAACTAGCATTTGAGAGATACTAATAGAGAAATGCAGGAAGAAAGTTTGGACAGCCCTAATTCAATTCCATCAGAAATTCTCCAGTTCCCATCTATTTCAGATGGACAGAGTAGAAAAACTCAGAGAAATTTAGGACTCCAGCTCCCAAAGAGGGATCATTATGGTTTAGTGTTTCTCGTCGGTCACAGAGTCAAGCATCTCTCACCCTGCTTAACTAGCACTTCAGTTTAGGATTTCTTATATAAAAAGACATCTAACCTGGACCTGCCATTTAAGAGAGGCATGGTTGACCTAGTCTGAAGTGGGGTCTCTGTCTGTGTGGTTTGGAACAGCAGTGTGTTATTAATAGCACACCAAGAAAAAGCAAAAACGAGAGGCTATGGCTGAAGCACAGGAGTGTGGTTCTTTTAAACTCTGTTCTTCTGAAGGGATTAAGGATCTCTGGTGGGTAGGCAGAAGTCACTGTGCTCTATCTTACCCTGCTCAGCTGGGGTCATGGATTCAGATGTGGCAGCCTATTTTTAAGCACCCAGATCAACATTTAAGCACCTCCATGAAAATGATCTGATAACATACTGGTCATACCAGCCACGAGTAGCTTAGATTTGCGGTTATAAGTGTTTAGCATGGCTAACAGAATGACTGGCAATTAAGACATTTCTCTGTTTGCACAGCCACATGTTGTTAATTGCCTAACTTCTTTCTCCCCTCCCCCTGCCTTGTAAATATTTGAGGTAAATATTTGAGTTTAGCTTTTCTATACAGTTATAATTCTTGAATATTAGCCTAAGTCTCAGTAAAAGATTTGTGAGCCATGGCAGGTTCTTAGATACATTTTCAAAATAATGAGAGATGGTCTGTTTTTGACAGCATGACATAATTTGCACTCTAATTTTATTTATCTTTGAGAATCTCAAAAATATCTAACAAGAGGTAAAGTCTGGGAAACCAGATTTGAAAGCAATATAACTCATTTTATTTTCTCAAGCTTCTGCTAATAAAAATTAATAAAAAACTCCTCAGAAAAGTTTCACAATCCTATAATGTTTACTAGTCAAATAGAAGTTACATCTTTAATGTGTTTTTAGCATCGACTCACTGTAATCAGCGACCACTTTGTTACACAGAGAAAAAAGGCTTTACCCTTTATACAATTAATGCATGGCATGCTCCTCAAGCCCTCTCATTTCAAACTCTACATGAAAACACATTATCATGAAGGTAAACCACGTACTTAGGCAAATTGCCTAAGCAATTCAAGCACTGCCAGACAGAAAACTGTCTGGGTCTGCTCTTTCATTCATTGAAGTCAGGGTCCTTCAATGAGGAGAGGAAAGAGAGAGATCAGACAGAACAAGAAGGGTTGTCTGAGAACTTATTTCATCTTTTTCAGTGTTGTCTGGAAGAGTTTATGAGATGCAGGCAGTCTACAGAGCTTCAGAAATACTGAGCTGGGCATTTTAGCAGGTTCCACAAAACAAATTCTTGCTGATTGTGAAAACCTGTTTAACTTTTCACTTTGCAGCACATCACTTATTGCAGAGATATCGGTGAAGGAAAAAAAAATCAAAAAATTACCTTTAATCAACAATGTTATCAACAATAAAAACATAGTAAGAAATGTATATATAGAATATATATGTATAACATTAGACACTTATTGCTTGGGGCCATTATAACTGTTATATGAAATATTAAATATTGTACAGACTTTAGGAAAATTTAGACTGTAAAGAGAAGAAAGAGGAATTGGCCGACTTGGATATATTACATAGATAGTCATGGATAGAGAGGTTGTTAAAAAACTTAAAAATCGGTATCTTTTGCCCAGGATAATGCTGACATGGGGAATTGAAGCTCTTGAACAAGATGGTCAGTCATGGTCCAGAGGGTCATAGGAGTCTCTGTTGAAAGGTCCTGTATCATGTTGTGCATTCCTGCAGTCCCTCATGAGTGGCCGCTGGTCCCTCATAAGCACGTGATTCCTTGCTGTTGATTGTCTTAAACTACATACAAACATCCTGTTTATCTTAAATAGGGACAAAAGACTTTCCTGCATGACCATTGCTGCCTCTGCAGGAATGATTTTTACTGATTAGTTAAAATGATCTGCGTAGAGTTTGGTCAATTCTGCAGCAGGCAACACCTGAGGAATCCCTAGGACTGCCAGACTCTCCACCCATGATTTTAATCAACACATTTAAGCTTGCAAATAGTATCTGATGGCTGAGTGCCCCAGTACCCTGGTGTATCACATCTGACCAGCTAGATCTGAAGTCAGGTTCAGAAGGAGGTAGGGTTCACTATGGATCTGTATTTAATTAAATTCATTCAGTTAAATTACTGTTCCCCTAACAGTTTGCAAACGTGGAAAATCAAACAGAAAATAAATCCAAATTTGTCAGTCTTTAGCTCAGGATATAAATGTCAAAGGCAAGGACTTTTTAACTGACTTGTTAACAGCTAGCTATGCATTTCACCATACCCTGTCCATTTCTCAGGTGTATGTCTCCCATAAAGGATGTTCCTTAACTGCTAAGTACCTACCATGTATATACTGAGCCATTGTAATATTTGTCTTCAAAATTAAAATAAGATCACTGCTGGTAAATATGTTTTTGCATTATATGTTTCTTATACTAAGAACAAAAGACAGTCTTGAATGGGATGACCTTAACTGCAGAATGAAGGGGGAAAAAATCAAGCAAGAACAGAAAAAAAGCGAAGGACCCTAGCCAGCCACATGCACTCAAAATAAGGAAGCTCCAGAGTCTTCTAAACATAATGAGATGTGCTTAAAATTTTTGACGTTTTAAAAATATGCTGGCTCTTCCTATACACCTTGGTTGGATCGCAAAACAATTTACAATGAGAAGACTCTGCTATTATCTTCATTTCTCTGACATCTGAACACTAAGAAAGAAATTATTCTAGGATTCACAGTAAACTCAGAACAGTCAGAACTGAAAAAATGGCTGTTGCAAAGCTTTGGAGTGCTTCTCCCTCTAGGCAAGTGTCTGTATCCACCCACTGTCACCACCCAGAACCTCACAGGAGATGGATGAGCAGATGTGCACATCTGCACACACACATCCTGGTAGCTGGTGCATAGCCAGTGTTAGAAATCACATTTCCTACCTTGTCCCGAGAAAATCACAAACTGCAAGCGGTGCCTGCAGCTGCCTAGATCAGCATTAGGAATTTGGCTTTTAGGTTGTTTTCTCAGCTATGAAAAAAGGAAAGAGAAGTGTCACTGCCCCTTGTATTGTTGATCACATATCAGATTGTTTACATCCTTCTATCACAAGGACAAACTATTCTTGAAATACCAAGAGTTTCATAACACGAACAAATGATAGAAACCATGCAGTAATGTATTACAGACAAATATAATCTAATAATCATCATATTTAAAGGGTTTCACAGTTGAGAAGGATATTTCAAGAACACTTTGATTTATAATTTTTCTTGCTGTGGCAGCATATATATTTCTAGCATAACTATTTTTGTATTTTTTATTACCTTAAGATCATTCCCAGTCTTTACAATGAAACTTATATGAGTAGGGGGAAAGGCTTCTATGGCAAAATTATATCCCTTTTTTGGTACAGCTAGATTTCATTTACAGTAAGAGAAAAAAAAGTAAATTTAAATAGTTACTTTCAAAAGCAAAAAGCATTTTAAATTACAATAGTATTGCAATCTGTTCAGTCCATTGACCTAAACGACTGGCAAGATCCTCAGCAGAGAGTCAGTGATTTCAGAGCAAGGACAACTCCCAGAGTGCTGAGTAGCCAAACCCTGGTGGTGAAGAGCGGAGAGGACACAGGAACTTGTCCTTTCTGCGAGCCCCAGAGGTCGGCTTGGGTGACAAGTGAGTGCCAGTGCCAAAACAGGAAGAGAGAAAATGAGACACAAGTGAAAGAAAGAAGCAAAGCCGGGGGATACAGACAGATCGGTTTATTTCAAGGCAGATACATTTCCAAGCCTTTTTGAGTGAAAAGCCTTACTCTGAACTCTTCACTTATTTATGGCACCTTATTTAAGCAACCTTAACGGAAGGTCAAGAGCACGTCAAATTGCCACAGTGCTTTTGTTTCTAGTCCAATATCAGGTTTCCCTCAAAGATTGCTCACCTAAAGCCTACATAGTAGTGGAGCTGAAAGGCTAGAAGGAGGAGGTACAAGAAAAACAGTAAGACTGGCAAAGAACTGGGGGTTTTTGTTTTTTTTTTTTTTTTTTTTTTTTTGTTTTGTGATACCACAAAAATTCACGCACTGCTCTGCAGAGACTTCCACCTTTTTTAAAAGTCAGTGGAAGCAACATCTCTTTTACAAACCACACTTTGTTGCATTTACTCTGTTATTTGCCTATTTCTCACAATTCTGCTCTAGTGCTTGGCTGACAATAAAATAGAACTGGATCCTCGTGTTAGTCCTCGACTCTACAGACTAACTTTCCCTTTAGCTTCCCTGGACAGAAATCATGATTTTCTGAGTGAAGCGTCTATTGCCATGTTTGTTCCAAGTGTTCACTAGAAGGCAAAGCAGATAAATTATCAAACAATTAATGCTTTAAACAGTTTCAGCTATATTTAAAAGATAAGGAAATAGTTATTCTGAATTTTCATGCCAACAAAAGCCATTCCAGCTGACCTCTGCTTTGAATAAGTAGAGATTACTTTCTAATAGTAGAAATGATTTAAAAGTAATAACAACATAACTTAAAATATAGTCAGGAAAAGGTTATTTATAAATGACCCTTAATCATCCTTGGACTTGCTCCTTAAAAGATTACATCTCTCCCATGTAATTCTTCGGTAGTTGAAGGTTCTTGGACTCCATCAATATACTTAAAGCTACCTAATTTTAAGCATGTATTTTAGTCATGGTGATTTCACTGTGACTGTTTGTGTATTTAGGCATATGCTTAACTGCTGCATTAAATCAGGTCCTTGAGTGAAGGTCACATCACTGTGGAGAAGGCCTTTTCCTATCTGAAACTTCATCATAGGATTTTATTTGCTTCTTGGTTGAACAGATCCTGCTCAAGTCATTCTGCTAAGTACATGTGCATGTCTGTTTTGGGAATGACTCATGAAATAGAGCAGCTGAAGCACCTTTTGCTTTTATTCTTGCAATGAGCCCCTTTGATGTGGGTTCGGTGCTAGATTCTTGGTGTTGAGAAGTGTTTCCAGGCATGACAATCACAAGGCAGAGACTTTGCACATATAACATAGTGATGACGGAGCCTGGGCACTGTCTGGAGATCCCAGGTCAGGCTTGCATGGCTCATGAGGAGTTGCTGGTCTCTCAAGGCATGACTTGTGAGTACCCTTTCATGAGCAACATCGGTTTGGTATTCACCAACACATCCCTCTGGAGGGGGTATCTTCAGGGACAGTTCTGGGGATGGCTGAAGGGTAATGACAATAAGTTTTAGGGTTTCTTGGCTTTGTGGTCTTCACTGTTGCATTCTGCAACCATAGGCATGTGACAGCTGGTTTGACAGAGTGGGAAGATCTAGTTTTTGTTTCACTTTGTTGATACAACTAAGCTAGGCCTGAGGCCACCTCTGTTGCCTGGCCTGGCTTTAACGCAAGAGACTCTGTACTGGAAGGTGGATGTGCAACTCAAGTGCTTCCATGTGTGAAAGCTTGAAAGCTGTCCTTTTCTTGCCCCTCTTTCACCGCTCACATCAATAGGTAAAGTATCATTTAGTATGTACCAGCCAGAGTGATGTTAAGGGGTTTAATTCATCATATGTCTGTGGTGAGAAGGCTGGGATCCTAGGCTTGAAATCTCTAGATAAGAAAAATAAATTCAGCTAATTCCTCCTCCTATGGATCAAAATTAGGGTCATCTCTAAAGCTGCAAAACATGATTGAAAACCCTTTTTCAATTACACACTTTTCAGATGGGGAAAACAGAGGCTTCCTAGAGAGAGGGATTTCAAGACCAATTATTTCCATTGCTGCAGTTGGAGTCACAGTTGTCACAACATTTAATCTTTGAGTCAAGCTATCATTGTCATAGTTTAGGGCTATGTTTTCTGTTTCTTAAGATGGGGAACATATCTGAAGTCAGTTATGTGTCCTTCTCTGGAGATAATCAAAAATCTGCCTGGATGCAATCCTGTCTACATGCTCTAGGTGACCCTGCTTGAGCAGGGGAGCTGAACTAGATGATCTCCAGAGGCCCCTTCCAACCTCAACCATTCTGTGATTCTGTGATTCTGTGATGTGTGACAAGGTAGACCGTGAAAGTGTATCATGTTTCCACTTCAATCTCATTGCTAGTTATCTGAGAGAAAGCCTAACATCCTAGAAAAGGTGACATGGAGCATCAGGGGCAGGAGAAAGGTATGCAACAACTGCTGAGTCCGCTCTTGGGAAGAAAAATAATCTAGATGAATTCTGAGCCAATATCTTTTTTAGGAAAAGGTATTTGACACAGTCTTATAAAAAACACTGCACTTTTTCACAGCAATGTCCTCCAAACACTGTGTAACTTTGCAAGTCTACTTTCAGATGAAGTGAACTGTGACACTTACTTTTAACTGAGATTATTAAAATTAGATATCTAAAGAAATATTTAGCCGTCTGCATCAAATTTTATGATACTGAGAAACAGGAACTTCTCCAATACGGAATACACATCTCTGAAAATGATATCTCTACTTAAGTCCTAAAACACAGATTTTGTTTGGCTTTTAATCTGACACTTTCACTCTGAAATCTTGACTAGTTGAATTTTAATTATCTAAGATCCCTGTTATCTGAGCAAGTGTGTTCCCAAACATCAATAAATTATTCTGAAATTTGTCTTGATAACTATCAGTTTAGTTATAAAATTTGCAGGTACTACTAAAATTGTGAAGGTTGTTCTCTGTTGCATGGTGCAACAGAAATTAAAGCTATAAATCAATAAAACTTCAGGTGTTTGAATAATTATAATCATAGTTATAATAATAGCATTTTTCTGGTTGCTGCTGCAACATATAACTCAATGACATTGATCTCTTTTATGCTACTGTAGACACATTTGCATATAAGTCCTTCTTTTAGTTATAATACATCTTCATTTGTTTTTTCTGAGGTATGAAAGGAGAATTTCAGATTTTTGGGTTTTAAAAAGGTCTTATTGTAATTCTTTTGAATAAAGGAAAAGCTTTCTTCTGTCTCTTTGCTTTATACAGGGTCTGAGAACCTTACAAAAAGTTCAATATTTTGCCCCAATTTCATTGCAGGAATTTAGCTAGAGCTTGTACCACAAATATATCCAGAAATAATTACTTTAAAATTTGCCACAAAATACGGCCGCACTGTGGACAGAAAATGCCCTGTGCTGACTTAGTTTATGTTGTTGTGTTATTTGTCTGTGATTTGTAACAGATAAAAGCAAAATTGAAATCAGACTTCTTTATTTCAAAATAGGAACCTGGGCCTGGAATACATCAGGTCTGTAAACACAGTTTCCCAGAGACATTGGATACTTGGTTTGTTTTGTAACTGCAGCAAGGGCTATTTCCATAAACTCCAAACAGCTAGTCTGTAAAACACTTCCCTGTAAAAAACCTGGAAGATAAAAGCTACAAAACCTACATGCCTTGGCAAAAATACAGGAGACACCAAAGTTCTTTCTGTATTTTGCTCTTGAGGCTGTGAGTTAAATTAGGATGTATAGGTATAAGTCTTTGTGTATATAAGATTAAACCAGTAGAAATCCTAGTATGAACATGCGTTTCAGCTCAAGAATTGTTCATCACATTTCAACACAGATCTGTTCCTGTTGGACTGAAGTTAATTTGAAATGAAACTCTTTTAAAATGGAAATAACAGTGTCTGTTCACATTCTTTACCTTAGTTTAACAGCTAAATCTGCTGAAATGCTTGCCTGAAATTCATAGCTGGAATGTACACAAACTGATCAAGAAACTTAGAAAAGAAAAAAAGGTAGAATGACAGAATTGTAGAATTTAGATCGGACTAGACCTCTGGAGGTTCACATAGTCCAACCTCCAGCTTGAAGCAGAGTCAGCTAGAGCAGGCTGTTCAGAATCACATCCAGTCAAGCTTTGAGTATCTCCAAGGACAAAGACTCTGAAAATTCTCTGGGCACCTGGCCCAGTGTTCAATTATCTGTATGGTGAAGTTTTTTCTCGTATTTAATCAGCTTCCAGCTTCCAACTGTTGCCTCCTGTCCTATCACCATAAGAAGAATCTGGCTCATTTTCTCTATAACCTCCCACTTAGTTGTAGAGAGCAATAAGATGAAGATGTGCTGGACAGATCAAAGAGAAGCTTCTGAAGGAAGAAAATTGCACTGATTATTTTTGTTGTCATTGATTTGCTCGTGGTCAGAACAGAAGTAACGCAAGTAAGAACTCATGTATGGGTAATGGAAATGCTTCCAACAGGTGGAGGGATACACTATCAACACTGGTGGGGCTGAGGGCCCGAAAGGCCAGGAAAAGCAAAAAGGTGCCCTAAGTTTGGCATCGTAAGCCTTGTAATTTAATAGCTGTGCCCTGACAATTCGCATGTGTTCTGCTGATTGGTTGAACAGGCTAACTCTTGCAATAAGGCAGAGTAGAAGCCGGTGCAACTCTCCCACACACTGGTTGGGAGAGCAGCTGAAATAATGGCAATCAGGCTGACACATTCAGAGTGCTCCAGCAGTTTCGCTGGACATCAGCTCCATGATGACAAATTCAGCTTGGTCTGAATGCTTTTCTGCTGCAATGTTGGGAGAAGAATGTGGTCATGAAGCACACTGCTACCAGCCACCAGGTGGAAGAGGATGGGCTAAGCTGGAGGCACCATGATCCAACCAATTAAGTTTGGAGGTTAAACATCTTGGTCATGCCCTAAACTGGCTTTTGCAAGCTGCCTCCAGTGTGGTTTGGTTTTTGCTGCTGCTGTTGACCAAGGGCTACGTTCTTTACTTTTTTTTTTTTTTTTTTTTTTTTTTTTTTGCAAGGGGAGGGGGTTGTTTCCTTCTGACTGCCCTCTCCTCCACCCCTCAGAGTCTGATCTAACAACATTCATGTCTAGGGAAAGCTATCCCAGGCGGGTCTCGGTCCCCTGGCATCCTTATGTTCCCTACCCTTCCCACTCTCAGATCCTTTAGCATTTCTTTGGCAGAGTATTTCTGCTGAGGAACAGAAAACATAATTCAGAAAGGCAATAGTGAGAGGGGAAAACCAAGCATATGAGACTGAACAGCTGACCTGAGGTTTCGTCTGCATTCTCTAAGACCAGCTGACCTGAGGTTTCATTTGCATTCTCTAAGGCAAGATTCTAGAGATAAGGAGAACATATATGGCTCCTGGGCAAGTGAAGGGCCAAGATGGCCGGTGTCTGAGGATGCTGGCTGAATATGTAAGCTCCTCCACACATTTGTTAATATGTCCATGCTCATTTAAGAGTCTGTGCAAACCACAATTCAGGGATTTAAATAAATGACATCTGCTCCAAAGCACATGCTGTAGTCATTCCCCGCTCTGCATAGGAATAGGGATGAATATATGATGGTTGTATTTTATGTTGAATGTCCTATCTTTCTTTTGACTGTCACTTACAAAAGTCACTGTCACTAAAACACAACTATGTCTCCCAGAAAGTGTTTAACCAGGAGCTACAGAAAATATCACATTCCCCAGCATGAGAGCATGGCATCTGCCTAAAATCTCGGTGGGAGTTTAGACAGGTAGATTTAGCTATTACGTCTAGATGGATAGGAACTGCTACGGCTCTAGGTCAACATCTCACAAAAAGTAGGATGGGGCTCCTTAACTGCAAGTATGAGGGCTCATATTTTGTCTGGAAAACAGTGCTTCCAAAAACAGTAGCATGCTCCACTGCTCTGGGCTATAGAATTTAGGACAAGGCTACAGAAGGGGTAACCTCCAGGATGTCTAAAGTGTCTGGGCTGTCCTTTAGCAGAGGCTTGTTTAAGCAGTGAGGCAAGTCAGATTTGGGGAGCTGACAGCATCACTGACAAGATGCTTGGGGCTGTTGAGCCTTTTTAGGGGCTGTTTGTTTTCTGTTGCAGATTACATTTGTGTTTTATTAATGGCAGTACTCAGGATATGTCCCTTTTTGCTGAGGTTTCCTGCTGCAGAAATAATCCATCAATTTTATTTGATAGATATTTTATTTGAGGAATTGCTTTTATTTTAAAATGATCAAGTAGCTGCAACTCCCTCAAAATCAAACTGCTACAGTCTTCCTTGTTAGTTTCTTCATGAGGTTCTTTAGGAAGACTTTCACACAAAGAAACAGTCTTTGCAGAGGGCGATGGGGAACTAGTACTTTCTTTTTCATGCTCTGTTGTTTACAGATGGTGACATCCGAGCAACCCAGTTGAGCTCCTGGTCACTAGGCCAGAACCTGAAGCAATGCACAGTACCGGCCAGGCCTAGTTCCTTTAATGTTTATATATACATGTATTCATACATATATACATACTTACCTAGGTGCATTTGTGGGCATGCTACCATTTTTCTGTGCTGTCTCACTACTTCAGAGGAAATTCCTCTAATGACTCCCACTGGCATCCATTCTCAACGTGTGCCATCTTCTAGTTGGCCGGCTGCACCTTTCACCCTAACTTCAGGTCTTTCAGCAACTGAAAAAGGAAGAAGAAGAAGAAGCAAATAAATGATCTTCAACACTGAGTTTATATTTCAAAGTGAATGTGTCCTCTTGTTTTCCTTGAAAGACTTAAGCTTCCCTGAAGAATTTTTTAGGATGGAATGTAAGGAGGTGATTGAAATGATTAAATACTATATTCTCCAAAGAAATGTCCAAGCTGAAATGTGTCTCACTTGAGAAACAAAGAGAAGGAAAAATAAATTTTAGCTATTATTTAAAAAGTGATCCACAGTCTGTCATTTTGCTATCAAGAAAGAACAGAATAAAAATGACCCAAGTATAATTAAAGATTAATAGTACTAATAACAGAATGGAAGCCAATACATTTATTGCATTTGCTACAGTTTATTTAAAGAAAGTGAAGATACAACCAGGAAAGTTGTTCAGCAACCACTGCGTACTGATGTATAAAATATAAATTACTTATGTACCTTAAATTCTATGGAAAGAAATGACTCTTGAATATTGTGGATAATATATGCTAATTAAGCAAGTTTATTTAGAGTATTGTAGTCCCCCTGTAAGTCTCAGAGAACTTTTGAGTGTTATAAACTATAAACTCACATCTGATGAAATGCATAAAAGGAGAAAAAAACAGAAAAAAACTCTAAATTTCTGATATAACTGTAGTGAGTAGCAGAACTTACAGCAACTTTCCAGCATTCAATAATGCTTGTAACTATGTAGTTACACACACACAGATTAAATAATTTACATAGATTTGACGTAGTATTGTGCCATATGGAGAAACATACATACATATTTCCCTGCTCAGTAACTTCAAATGTATCTCTTCAGGCAAGATTTCCTTCAAGTAAAATGAATCTTCCCTTTTTCAGTGTCTTGAGCAGTGATATTTCTATAGAGCAGGTGAGAAATTAAAATATTGTTTTCTCAAAAATATACCCTTTTGATTTTTTTCTTTCCAACTTTAGAAATCTGATATATTGGTCATTTTTTGAGGAAAACTGCTATGCTTTTTTCAGTTTTAAAAAACTAGAATTGTATTAGGAAAGTATGTGCGTGTATTTATAGCTATATAAATATACAGATAGATTCTGCCCATATGCAAATTGTCATACCAAAAAAATAACATACTCCTGTAACGAATTTCAACTAGCTTTTTCATCTGCTTCTTTTCCATTTGTCTACTTTCTCTCTCCTCTGGTCTGCTTGATGCACACAGGTTCGTGCACTATATGTAGCTCTAAAACTGAGTGGTGTCTTTAAAAATGCATCTCTTGTCAAGTTTTGCTGGAAGCGGCTCTGCACAGAGGGTATGCTACAGTCAGAGACTTACAAGGACTGTGAAAGCAGGTAAAGAGTAGGCTGAGGTGGGAAGAGGGGAAAAGAGTTACCAGCATGGATTTTGCTTGGTATGCCCACGTGAACACAGAAAACATCCTCCATGCCCTTTGGGTTTTTCTCAACTCCCTGCTGTCCCCCCACAGCCTTCTGCTGGGAATCAGGGGGACTTTTCTGTGCTATTACTATAGCACAGCTATAGCTTTCTGTGCTAAGTTTGGTCCTGCTTATGCACAAGAGGGGAAATGAGGATCTTGGTGCTTAGGATTCTTTTCTCATTTATGTATTTTTTTAGCAAAATTCAGCATGGGATTGTTTCAGTGAGAGAATAAAATGCATGAGAATGGCCAGGCGGTTAAATTTATGGCCCAGAGATCAGGAGGCTGATGCTTGGGACCCACCTCACTTCCAGCTCTTTGAATCTGCTGTTGAGGTCTGAACCAAAACAGAAGCATATCCCGGAGCGTGATTCGCATATATATGCAACACTTTTCCCATCTGCTATCCAGGATCATGCCCCAAATCTTGTTCTCAGTCGTCCTGCTATAAGTATACAAGAATCGCAACCCTCATCTTTTCAGAGGAAGGGCAGGGGTGGATATGTGAAGCTCAGCTAGAAGTTATTAAAGTACATTCCGATTGTATTACTGAGGTCTGAATCTCTTCAGGGTGATCTGCCTCAATTTTATGAATCCCTAGTCCTTATTAATATATTATACCTGAATTCATTTCCCCTTTCTCTTGTTTTCTCAGATATTATTATGCCTTTTTGCAGTTGCACAAATTCACTATTCTAATCTTATCTTCTTGGTTATTAGGTAATGTAATATGCTGAAAGGTGACTGGGTGATTGAAATTGCATTATTTGTTTCATTTAATTTGCTGAATTAGAACGTAACATTTGAACCATTGTGGAGTGCAAAGCAAACAGAAAAAACCCAAACAAAATCTGTGTCAGGGGATAGTTTTTCTTACTGTGATCAGACCATGTTGCCCCAGGCAACAACGAGACCAGCAGAGCTAACCACCCTTGCACAGTTAGATAGCAAACTATACTGACAGTCATTAAAATGACTATGAATTATTTCCTTGAACCAGTCCCAAACAGAGTATGAGACCATAATTAACACTAAGACTAGCGAAAGACCCAAGCAGCTTGCCACCATTACCTGTTTCACAAAAGTTCTGATTTTTTTATCTTACTCTCCTCCGTTAAAAGTCTTTTTCAACTAAGAAATGTCTTTTTTGGCTTTTGATATCACTAAAAAAGTAGTTGGGCTTGGCAGTTCCGGGGAGGCAAGCTGCCAGTGTGGGCTGGTCACTGGAAGGAGCGCGGCATTGGAGAACCTGGGAGAAGATACCTTCTCCTAGGCAGAAATCACGTTGTAGAGTAGGAGATGCTGCTGTTTGTGTGTTCGCAGGGCTGGATTTGGCGCCCAAGCTGATTTTCCCTCAGACCATTCATGTTTAAAATTGCTTTGCTTTCAGCTTGGTTCATTATTTATAACTAAATTTTACTGCTGTTTCTGTAACATCTGGGATACAGCAAAAAACCTTCTGACTTCAGATTCTCTCTGTTCTGCAGGGTTTTATTAAGCTGCACTGAACCAGAGCACTACTAGCTGATACCAAATTAGGAAAGAAATCCATAGTAGCAAAGAGTCACTGTGGTACTACTAAAATCTGAATCACCTTTTGTGAAGAAAATAGCCATCCAGGTTGTGGACTACTTGTATAATTACTTGGATTAGTATCAGATCTTCGGGTTTTGTGGCCTCTCATGAACTAACAATGTTTTCCTCAATTTTACGTTTTCATTAGTTCAGTGCCAATATTGAAATACAGCAATATTTATCTACCATTTTATCAGCTCATGTTAGAGAAGGTGAAAATAAGTGACAAAATTTTATGAATCTTCGAGGCTTGCCTGAAGTTCTCACTATAAGATGGCACATGGAGCAGGTACTTGATCAGACATCAAGAATCATTACTTGGTTCATTTGTGTGAAATGAAAGGAGTTGTGAGTACAACCTCATAAACAGCACTCCGCTAAAAGGGTTATTTTTCCATTGGCAGCACTATTAGCATGTATCTTAAGTGTACTGCAGGAGGAAATGGCAAAAATGATGATGGTCATCTTCATTTTATTGCTGGGGAAACATGATGAGTGGTGAATGATTCTTAATATCATAACTGTCTGCATAAAAGGAGATGAAAGTGTAACTGGAGAGCATTGTTCAATTTCATTCTTTCTGAGATCCATCATTTTACATACGGTTTTCTCTTGCCTTCCTAATACTTTCACATATGATCCTGGAAAAAGGGAGAAGCTCATCTTCAAGTATTTCTGATATGCAAATAACTATTCCTTGAGACAAACTGAAAATCAAAGACAATATTGTGGGCATTTTCAATAAAATAGCTTAGTTCAAATTAGTGTAAATATACTTATGTATTTCCACTCTTGTATGGCATAAGTAGGTGTGCAATTAGCTACAGTGTAAGCGTGCTCTATACCATACAAGTGCATGGAGAGAAGTGTGTTGTGGGTAGCATGCACAACTTGCCATGCAGTCACCCGGTATTGAAAACCGCAGTTTCTGAATACACGGGTCGCTTCCATCTGCCACAGCATTCAGCTGAAAAAAAGCTGCAGCTGTAGCTACACTGCTCAGGAAAATCTGAATTTTTGGAACTAAAAGCAATCTATACTGTACTTCTTCAAAATGATTATTGTTGCTTCTGATTTATCCATTTAGCTGTGGTGGTAAGTCAGGTAATAAAAGTTCAGAAAAAATACTGATGGGGTAGTCCATCTGCTGATCCTTATTTAGTGATCTGGTAACGTTATTCTGATGATAGCATGACAGTAAGAACAACAGCACAGAGAGAGATAACCCAAACAGCAAATGCTGCAGATGCTGTACGTTGCTCTGTTCTGCATGTTGCACATGGCCTTCTACCACAACCTCAGGAAACTGTCTTGATCTCTTCAGTGTTGACTCGTTCAGACAGAGATGCAGTGGGAGTATACTGCATCCCATAGGACTCATTTAGATGCTGTATAAGATGGAAGGGTTTCACTTCGTGTGCGGCCACTGAGGATTTGATCTTCACCCCAAGAGAGCTGACACATATTTCAGCAGATATCATTCCTTCAAGATAGCAACAAAAAACATAGCCAATCATTCCTTTTAAAATGGAAGATGTCTGTAGCAATCCTTGTGGAATAAAAGAAAAACTTTCTGGAGTTCATTTTCCCTGCACTGGATTCGGATAAGTATACTTCGTCCATCACTGACAGCAATACAGCTCTTAATATCTTCAGTGAGGGAACTCAGGTATTCATACCCCACTATCCCACATTATTAGAATTATTTTTCCAACATCTCCTTATTTTCTAACAAAGCTGATTTGAAATGCATATACCTTTCTAGCAAACATTTATATGCTAGAATATATATATCACACACACTCTTTTAGTTGCTACTTCTTAATCTAGGGAAACCCAACTCTTTCAAATTTTCTACAGGGATCATGTTTTGTAGACCTCTTCATTTTCTTATTGATCTCCTCTAAATTCCCTCCAATTCTTTTTATAAATTTGTTAAAGAATATTGCTTAAAACAAAACATGTTAATCCAGCTGAGGCCCTCCGGATGATACATACAAGAGAATAATTCCTTCAGGCATCTTATGCATGACATTCCACCTGTATATTACAAAATGAGATTCCCCCTTTCCCAGCAACACCACACTGCTGACTCAGGTTATCTTTGACATCAGCTGTAACTCACAAATCCTTTTTCACATTATCACAGCTTGCTAGTTAGTCTTCATTTCATTTCTGTGCATTCTGCTTCCTCATCAAAATACTTTGCACTTGCAACTATTGATTTTAATCTTTAATTTCAGGCTATTGCTTCAATTTATTAGCAATTTTGATCCCGTTCTTCAATATAATTGAACCTTCCCAGCTCACTGTTATCCACAAATTACCACTGCGCTCTTTAGACCAAGTCATTAATGAAAAAGTTGAATGAAGCAAACTCTAGAGAGATGCCAATATGGCTTCACTGGAACATGATGTCAGTTAGCAATACATTGATAAGTCACTGATAAGACATCTTGAGTTATGTAAGATATTTTATATATATATATATATATATATAATATAATACAAAACATTATGCATTACAGACCAACCAGCTGTGTATGCATATTGTGTGATTTCTTCTATACTGTATTTCTCTTTTGAGCAAATCAGGCCCAAGACTGTGTAAGTCTTCCTAAAGCCATTATATGTCATGCCTACTGCTTTTCTTTTTTTCACTTGACTAGTTATCATCTCAAAGAGGTAACCAGATTGGTTTGACATGATATACTCTTGACAAATCAGTGACTGCATTTTATAAGTTTTGTTATCCTCTAGGTGCTTAGAAATTGATCATGTAATCATTTAACATCTTCAAAGTATTAAAGTTAGCCTGACGATTCAGTTCTCTAGGTCACATTGTTTCCCCTTTTATTAATGATAGGTACTGGAGCTGACCCTCTACCCTTAGAGGTTTTCTTTGTCCTTCACAAGTTCTTGAAGTTAATCACTAATGCTTCAGAAAATACTTTGTCTACTCTTTAAGTTCTCTAGGGTGAATTTCACAGGCCTCTTTAACTTGAATGCTTATAAATTATCTAAATATTCTTTAACCTATTCTTTTCCTGCTATGATCCATATTTATCATTGTGTTAAAAGTAATTTCACCATGCAATCACCAGCAACCACATCAGTTTTTCACCACTGAAATGAAAATAGAATTAATTCCCTAAGGTCTAATTTACTATCTTGCAACTAACCTGGGTGTTCATCATCTCTTCATATTTATTTTTAATCCAGTGACAGCATGCGGTTAACAGAATGATTTTTGGCACCTCCGGCTTTCTCCAGCTGTTTAAATATGTTGTTGTGATTTCAGCTTCTTTGAACTGCCTTCTGTGCTACAGATTTGTTTTAACTGATTGTTTGTAGAATATTTTTAGTCAGAATTTGCTATAATAGTTATTAATAGGTTACAGTTCATGAGCTAGATCCATCATTATTTAATTAATCATTTCCGATGGTATTTTGTTTGGCCTTCTACTACAACAGCTGGATATCTCTAATGTTTTGGGGACAACAAATCTTCAGAAAAAAGACCCTGGGACTCAGAATGAAATTAGATCTTTGACTGTTGTGTTTATTTCCTTAGTCTTTCAGCATGTGCAGGAGGCAATGTGGCCCTGTGAGTAAGGCACTGTGCAGCACATTTTTCAAAACAATGTGTTTTTTGTGTGAGTGTGTTTTTTTTAATGGAAACTGAGATAGAAAGCAGAACTCAGCTCAAATGTTTCCTCAATGTATATGTGTTTCTCCTACCTGTGTTAATATAGCAGAAGTCTAAGAGCAGTTTCAAGATAGTGCAGCTGTGTAAAGGAGGAAGAAACGGGGAGGAGAAAATGTAATGGTGAACATCCTGCAGAAGATCTCTCCTGAGGACCAACATGAAGGAAGGTCAGTAAAGACATGGGAACAGGCTGTCCAGAGAGGCTGTGGAGTGTCTATCCTTGGAGGTGTTCAAAACCCATCTGGGCAACATGTTCTAGGTGACCCTGCTTGAGCAGGGTGATTGGATCAGATGATCTCCAGAGGTCCCTTCCAACCTCACCAATTCAGTGATCCTGTGATGTGGAGGTAGGGCACTTGCTCAAGAAGTAACTCTTCAGTTTTGATGAAGAGGCCAGAACAATTTCCATGTTCATATCCTATTATCTGTGACATATGCCTTCTCAAAACTTTTGCTGTTTTGGATTGAAGACGACTATGTGGGTTTCTGGGCCAAAGGTGATTTCTTAATTATAATTACAACAATTTTATTTTTTATTTCAGCATAAGCAAGACCACAATATATCAAAATTATTTTCATAGCATGTTGGTTAAAGGCATGCCCTGTTTCCTGGTTACAATAAATACACTTCACGGTTTATAGTGTTCAGTACTTCTTATTTCTATTGCCCTATTGTAAGTTTTTCCTTTGAGTGGTTGCTTTAATAAACAAGTAAGTACTAGAAAATGACTTTTATCCCCAAACTACTTCCTTTCAAGGCTAATAAATCTTTATTTAACTTTTTGTTGTATATTATTCCTCACCATAGCCAAGTTATTTTTCTTTCCTTTATTCTTTTGGACAAGGTCCACATCAAGCCATGTGAAGGAAATAATGAATCAATTGATCAATTAGTAAGATCGATAGCTCTGTTTTGACATTCTACATTAAGCAGTAACTAATTGCCCAATTCTAAATGCTTTTAAAAACATATCTAGGAAATCAATAACACAGTAACTGCATTTTAAACAGAACAATGAACACAGCTATGCAGGAGGAAATGGGCAGCCATAACCAAGGTATGCGCCACAGCAGTAGGGTTCTCTGCTGTTTTCTCTTTTCTTTTATGTGTCTTCGTTTACATTTCTTTTTCCTGACAGTCACTTCCGTTTGTATGAGGGAAATCATTAGCTCACACAGATCTTTAGTAGCTGGTGTCCCTGGGAGCTGTGGGCTTTTGTAGCTCCTTGCTTTGGCTGTGGTCACTGAAGGCCTCCCAAAATGGGACAGGTGGGAACTATCAAGGCAAGAACACGTCTCCACTCTCTACCACTTGATTATCCTGATTCCCAGTAAAAGGAAGACAGTCATAGTGCTACTATATCCAATATTGGTAACTTTTTGCGACCTAGCTTACTCGATCTTAGTCTGTGTTCAAACTACTCTTTTATTATGTTTTTCCACCGTTTGAGTAGTAATTGCTCCTGCAGCAATAGTCAAAATTATGTAATAATGGTATCTTGATTTTCCAAAATCTCTCAGTGGTCAGTTTCCATATTTGGTGACAGAAGTATTTGGGCCACTATAAACTATTCCAGTAAATGTACTTACCTCTTCTTACTTTTAATCCACTCAGTTTTTGTAATTGCTAAGTTTACGCCAAAACACTGTGAACATCTTAGGATAGAAGTTGCCAGAATAGATACACCCAGAAGTAATTTAGTAAGCAGTGATGTTCTCTAGTAAATTAAAATTCCTAGTGTGAAATCCTGGCACCACTGATGTATATGGGAATTTTCCTATTGATTTAAATGAGGCCAAGATTTAAACCTTTTCTCCCACCTCAGGTACAAAATCACTTTATGTAAGACATAGGCTAACAAGTAGTCAAATTTCTTGACTATGATTTGTAGCACACTTGAAACTTTATAGATGTCCATATAATTGTGGTGTGACCACATCCATATGCTATCACAATTTTGGTGAGTAGAATGCATGCTACCATACAAAGGTATCATGCTACATTTGTGCCATTCCTTGGAGATCATTCATCCCTCATCCTATGAGCTAAGACTCTCTGCTTCATGTGTGATGTGTATATTTTCTTGTCTGTGACAGATATCCTCATCGAATGAGCAATTCAAAGCGATTCCATATAATATACATCATTTTCATTTAATGAGTAGATAAACATAAATTCATATGTATGTACTATAATAAAAAGTATATATCTTTCTTTTTTAATTTCAGCTTTTTCAATGTCCCATATACTATACAAAATGTGAGTTAGAATTTGCTTATGTAACAGCTTTGGACTTGCCTGAGATAATTTAGGAATATTCTATGTTGGGTTGGCTATTGAGATGTCTGCTGCATGCATATGTATTCATACAGTGAGTTAATTCAATAACTGGATTGACAGGAAATGTACCCAGGAAGAGTGAGAATTGAAACCAGATATATACTCCCTTGCAGATACTTTAGACACAATACAAGAGCTGTTCAAGTTGAAGCTCTGACTGCAGTCGCCTGCTGAGCTCAACAAACAGGCTTTAGTTACGGGTCCAGAAATGTTGGGGAACAGAGAATTTTGGTTAGGTTTAAAGGCAGTGTAATAAGGAGAAAAAGGGAGGCTAAAAGGGCATTGAGATGACCCCAGTCTTGAGAGCACACCTGAGAAATTAGCCCCATTCCAGTAGGCAGTAAATTGACTCCTTATCTAAGATGGACTTTCTGCAGTTTAAAAAATCTCTTTTCTTGTATTTTTTTTTTACCATTAACATTAAATATTTATTTTAAGACAGCTGTTTGGCCTGCCATATTCCCTTTTGGTCACTATTTCCTGCAGAGAACTGGTAATCTTACCAGGGCAGAGATACTGGTCGAATGTGGCTACTTCTTAGAGTCCAGTAATCCAGAGCCCATGTAAGAGGGGCTCTTTCCAGCATAATACACTAACAAGGCAGTAGGCTGAGACAAAGCACAGAGTCCAAAGAAGCTATCACAGACGTCACTTTTCCAAGACAGCAAGTTAATCAGAGAAATGATGGATGAAATAATGAATGATCAACTTTGCAGTAGTTAAATGTGATATATTGCTGAATCTGAGATAAGCAATCTGAGAATGCAGACAGTTGGGAAGCTATATGATGTGGAAAAATGTAAACTAGACAAATAGGACAATTACATTTTCCAAGCTGAGCACCACTCCAGCTGAATATCCAGAAAGATGTTCATTTCCCACTGGTAAGTCAGGTCACTGGGCAACCAAAATACCTTGAACTCACAAAAGTTCTCAGGTGTAATTTTCAAGGAGTCTTTGAAAACTGTATGTCTATTTTACTAAACCCACAGATATTTTGCATTTCTGTTTGGTCAACTGCAACATTAAGATATATGCATATGTGAATAATTTGGACGGAACCTGAGATTTTTGCTGAGCATTACAATATCTCTCAGGTATCTTTTGCCACATGGTGAGTGTTGTAAAAAGTAGCCTAGTGTGAACTGTATAGTAATACATGCAGGTTCTCATCTGAAGTCTTAGAAGAAGTTTTCCCACTGACTGCAATGGTCAGGCCCAGAGTGACCTATGGTGAATTTAGTGTTCACTTCTAGCAGGCTGAATACTGAACCTTCACAAGAGCGATTTCTCACAAGTTGTTCCATCCTAGACGGAACAGTATACGTCTTTATACATTTTGCCCATGTTATTTATCTGAATTTTTAGAAAGAACAGGAAAGCCCTGTAATAGTGCTAGAAACATGGATGTCAGTTTGCAGTGGAAGGAGTTTTAAGGAATTCGTTCTGATCAGATATCTTCCTGCTGTGCCTCTTGTTCCCATGTCAGTGTCTTCACTGGTTTGCAGATGGCCTGCTGCGTGCGCTTTTGGCATTGCAACCTTGATATTCAATTACCTGTAATCTGCTCTTGCCAAAGAAGACATGCACAAACAGTAACCTGGATTCCAGACCATGAAGAATGTGTTATTCATCACCCCATGCTCCCAAAGAGAGACCAAGAGCATAAAGGTTCTGTCTTGTCTACTTCTCTGCGCTGCAGATACTATAGTGTCATAGCAGATACTTCTACGTCTTCAACTGTTAGCTGAAGGACAAGACATGACTTCTGAGGCAGAGACCAGAAGACATGGTAGAAGATTTCTTTCTCCACTCATGATCTTGCCCTTCCACTATAATTATTTAAAGAAAAATATATGTAAATATTTTAGTTTTTCACTTCTAAGGTAATGTGATAATAGAAGAGACAGTATGGGAGCCAGACATATCATATATTAGATTCTCAAGTAATGGATTCATTAAGAAAAATTCACCTTCTAATTTTAAGGATGTTAACATAATAACCTTCTCACTGTCCATCTTTCTTTATTATTCATAAATTCATTGATTGCCTTAATTGTTTCTCTTTGTACTATTGACCTTCTCATCCATTCCTTCTAGCTCAAGAAAGCTGCTTTCAAACACAGCTTATCCTCAGAAGATGATTTTTCTATTAGAAGTACATTTAAAATGGCCATCAGTGAGAGTGATAGAAATACAGGGTGGTGTATTTCAGCTTGAAATCATCTGCTGTGGGAGATCCCTTACTGTAACATGCTTTTTCTCTTGGGTGCCCTATATTTTCCAAATTATCTTTCTGCAGCACAAATATGCAAAATGTATGCAAAAGAAATATACATCTTTCTGAACATTAGCAGTTAGTCTAGCCTAGCATTAGTATGCTAGACCCCAGTTTATTTCTGTCTAACTCCACTGACTCCAGCAGGTTAACCTCTTGAATGAAATCAGCTTACTCTTTCTTTCAAAAGTGCTGTTCTTTCTAACTTTCATTTATGAGGGCAAGAAATATGAAAAGGGACTCAATATTTTACAGTCTCTATCTCCAGATCCTTAAGATCATCAACAAAATTACTCAGAAAATAAGTGCTTCAGACAAATTAACAAAAAACTTTTCATTCATTGAATAGCTGCTGCATTGATGCATTGTTTTTGAATAAGATAATTTTTAAAATAATGTCTAGTCTCACACAAATTAAATATCATGTTGCCTTTATCAATCAGATTTGTAATCTTCTGGAAAAAAGTACTTTCATGGGTGAAAAGTTCTTCATGCTATACTCAAGGTGTCTAGTTGTAAGTGTCTGAAAGGAATCAACCATCATTTGGGTGGTCTGGAAGAGTTTGATTTTTAGACGTAGGGGAGGGAATGAAGTCGGTAAGGTCAATAATGGCGCAGATGTTGGAGAAATAATAAATAACAGGGAAGATATTACAGAGAAATACAGTAAATGGTGCAATCAAACAAATCAATCAAAAGCAGTCAAATGAAGGTTATATATCCAATAATTATACACGCAGATTAGTACTTACGTGATAGCAGCTTGTATTCTGGGAAGCAGCAACTCTGTAAAGAACTTAGAAGATACTGTAGACTACCTGCCAAACAAGAGCTTTTTATATCAAGATTAAATCTTTGTTTAAAGATTTTAGTCTGCCTCTATTAATTAGGCACTGGGCTTCTTGCAGGAATTACTAGGTGAAATTTTAAGGATAAGTGAAGGATGTCAGATTAGGGGATGATTAGTCCCTTCCATCTCCAAAAGTCTATGACTCTAGTAAATTAAATGTTTTGGTGTCAAAACTTTGATTGCTTTCAAATAATGTATTTAGTTAGGTGAATCTTTCACAGGAGGTAAGATATAAATAAAAATTATTTTCCTTATGAGTATCCAATTGTGATGTAAATAAAATTACTGCAGCAGATCAGAAGAGTTTTGCCCACCAAAAAACAAAACAAACAAAAACAAAAAACAGAAAGAGAGGTAATGAAGAAAGTTTTATCAAAAAAGCTCAATCAATGTACTTTGCAAAAGGCTTGTATCTGTTATGTCTGTTAAGACTACTTTCACTACTAGGATCATTTTATTCTGTAGAGGCAGAACAGCCAAAGATAGAACTTTATTCTGTAAGCTTGAATCATTCAATTTGATTTTAAAAGTCATTTAATCTTTTAATAAGTATTAAACATGTTCAAGTTTAACATGAGGAAATCATAATATTTCAGCATTCTACTCTCTTCTGGATACACTCAATTGAATGACTGTAACCAAATATTAAAGAAAAAGACATCACTTTCCTAAAGTCAAATCAAATTGTGTTTTGTGGTAGCAGCACATAATCAAATTGCCATTTATTCCACTACTGAGCCTATTCTGAATTGATTGGCCAATTAAGCTATTGCTTGCTTTTTTGGCAAAAATAACTGCCTTTGAATCATCTGGTTGCTGCTAATTTCATAGAACCATGCAGGTTGCTACACATCCTCACCTACCCTGGATAGAAAAGTGAGCTGCTGCTTGCCTTAATGGCAAAACAGAAGCCTTTGAACTAGCTGAGAAGAGCTGAAAAGCCATTTATTCCTCACTTAGTCTTTCCAGACCTTTGATCACTAAGAGACATAGCATTCAAGACAAGAGTCACTTAGGGGCTTTGAGTGCACTTTCCATAGATCCACCCGTCTCTCTTAAAGCAGGACTAGCATCAGCCCCCTTGTGACCACCAGCACAAACAGCACCAATGCTCTGCACAGCCGATTCTTATTTTCTCTCCTGACAAATCAATATTCGCGTCAATATAGGTGCCCCAACTATTTATTTCTGAAGGTATGACCTTGCCCTCAAAGCCCCTCAGCCTGGACTTGTTTTTGAAGGCAAAGTAGGGGATGGTGGCATTTTTCAGCCATGACTAAGCCCCAGAAATGGGATCATCATGGCTTTCTAACTTTCTGTGTACTCCCCATTTCCAGGTTTTTAGAGCCTGGAATAAGCCAAGCCAAATTCCGCCCACATGGCCGTACTTGGCATTCCCCATTGGCCAAGAGTCTTTGAAGGCCTAGGAGCTGCCCAAGACAAAACCAGGGCATGTAGGCATGAAGATGGCTTTTAGGTCATCTGAATCTGCAGCAGTAATCAGTACTTCATATTCCCAGGGCCTTCCAGGGAATGCGAGAATATTCAAGGCCCAGACAAACTAGACCCAGGCAGAGCTCTGCAGGGTTTTCTGGGCCCTCAATTTTTGACAAACAGGTTTTATCTTACTGATTGGACAAGCAGCTAGTACCTTCTTTTTTCAGATATATATTTTATTTTAATTTTATCTTGGCTCCTTTTAAAGATGTAGTTTAATGAACAGGAGCCAGCAGCTGCACTGAACTTCTGTAAGGTCATCCTCCAGAAAAAAATTAATTGCTTCAATTATCTGTGTAAACGTTTCTTTTGTGTGTGTTATTGTAATAGCAGCATTTTTGGAAGGCTGCAGGGTTCTCTAGGGTTTGGCAGCCAGCCTTTGACAGCCAAAGTCACTCCCTCAAAAAGTCACTGAGATGATGATGCAAAAGAAACAGCATTACCTAGAAATAAAAAAATGTTTTTATGTACCATTTTCTTGGAAAATGCTCTGTTCTGTTAAAAATCTCACAACGAAGGCTGCTGGTTGTAAGAAACGATGGACGAGGGAAGATGAATTTCTTTTCACCTTCATACTGTTGTCCTTACAATTAGAAAAACTCTTGGTTATCAGAGGAACAGGATGAATTTTGTCCTTTGGTCAAAGCATTACTTTAGCAAAAGGGGACATTGCTGCTTGCAATAGCTAGAGGTAACTGCCGCTTTTTAGGATGGTAAATGAATGGCATTAGCTCACTCTGGAATATGCTTTTATAGGCCTGAACTAGGAGCTTTTGTCCTGGTTAGTTTTGTAGGGATATAACTGAGATAGTTGACTACGAAGTCAGATGCATTGTGCCGCCCCTAAAACCAAAAGAGAAACAGGCCGTTAGAAATAGTAATTCAGCCAAAGCTGTGGGGATACAGTACTTCTCTCTATACTGAACAGGGAGAGACCTTCTGGCAATAAGGACTCCTAATTAAGGCCCCTCAGATTGATATCTCACTTCAGCTAGAGTCATCTTGACCTTACATACTGTATTATGCATGTTCTATATCTAGCTTTGTTAAGGAACTGCTGTGTCACCTAAGGTTGGGTCATTTAACTCCTGTCTCAGTTTCTAGAATGGCAAAAGATTGATCCATGTTTTCGGTTATTTTTGTAAGCTCAGAAAATACCATAAAGAAGAGAGTTACAGGTGGATACTTTATCACAAATGGGACTAAATTATGCTTTATTTTAAAGTAATGACACTTTATCACAATAGGGCTAAATTATGATTTTATTTTAAAGTAATGATTGCATTTCTTATTTTACAAAATCTTTTTCTGTTTAAGTCAGTGTTGCTTTCTTTCTTACATGAAGCTCGCTTAAAATAGAAATATTTTGTTGCCATAGCAATGTTTTCCCCTTTGTAATTCTGTTATTTCAGGTTCATTGCAAACTGCAGTGCATAGCTGGAATTCAGAGATGGAAAAGACATTTCAGATCATCTCCTCTATCCCTTGACAGCACACAGTTGGTGTCTAAAGCACGTGTCAGTGTTGATAGCTTGTTCAGGGTATTACCTAGTGTCATTTGAAGTCATCCAAAATGTGACAAGTATAATGAAGAGTTAAATAACATAATTAAAATTTTTTGTTGCTATCCAAAATGATTTGCAGCTTTCCAGTTTTCCCTTTCAGCCCAGATAAACAGTCTATGCTAAAGAACTTCTCCTCCTGTTTAGCGTACTGATTGATAATCATAGTACTAAAAATAAAGTGTATAACTTTGGGTCCTCCTCCATCACTCTGCAGAATTTCTGTTGCTGTTATCAGAGAGTGTTTCCTACGCTCATCTCTAGTTTCATCTGCTTGACTCATGTCACCTAATTAAAGGCCTGGGCAACACTTTCCATATCAGGTAAATGCTTTAGATTGAATGGATTTTCTATGTTCAGTGTTGTGCAGCTGCTGTTTAGATAGTAGAGGTGTTTAGAAGGCCAAAACAGGCTTATTCTTCCATTGTACTGGCTAGAAAGAAGGAAAATCTAAAGAACTAAGCATAACCGAGGTAACAGGAAGAAGACGGGCACAGTGATTCAAAGCTGACTAGGATGCTGCCAAATGAGGAGCTAAACACAGATGAGAAAACTAGATTTCCTCAGTCTCCCGGTGGTGCCTTGCCCCATTTCCCCTTATACCCTTGGGCACTCTCCCAGCAGCCTGCGCTGCAGCTACACTGCTGCAACCGCGCACCGCTTTGCAGTGAAGTAGGAGTTGTTTCTAATCAGACGCGTTTTCTTCACTTGTGTATTCCTACCCAAAGGCACTTCTTTAATATGATGTCATTTATGGTGCAGGGAGAAACCTGAAACATAGCATCACTGTCATCGTGGGAGTCAAACCATACTAAGAGCTCTCTCCTCAGGGCAGCAGGAGACTGCCGCATACCCCAGCAGACTGCATGTCTTTCAGTGCTCAAGAGCTCTACCCCTGCTTGTTTCCAGCCTCCCCTTAAAGCTGCCCTCTGAAACATACTGTCAAATGGGCCAGCGAGACTATTGCTACCAGGACCTGATGTTGACATATTCCCTCCCTTAGCTTCAGGAGGAGAGAAGTCTCCAACAACAACCTTACAAGCAACTCAGGGCTTTAAATATGTCAGAGAGGTAGGCTGGAGTAATGCTGAGCAAAAATCAGCTTTATCAACAGTGTGGTACTCACTTCATCTCAGGATTAGATTAGTAGGACTGTTTTTATTACTGGACACTTAAATCTCCCTGTTCTTTCTGCCACATCACGCTTTGAGCTATTCTGTTTAAAATAACAGTTTACTGTAACTGTTTAATACAGTAATTTATGTTCACTGAAGTATAGTCTTCTCTCCACCATCCTTGTCTCAATATTTAACACAAAATCTGTAGGGAGGGAAGGAATTACAGATAGCTGACATGGTTATGGGCTGCTGAGCTCAAGGAGAAACACCGGGCTCCTGGGGCTTAACTCTGTCAAAACTATCCCAAAAGAGGCAGCTAGAGAATTTGCAGAATTCATACCATGCAGCCAAATCAAGGTACTTCTACATTCTAGTGCTAGATATAAACCTATGTAAAAATACCATAAAAATGCAAAAACATCATTTTCCAAGCAAGCTGGGAGCACTCTTTACCAAACTGGCTTGAAATTGTGTTCTGGTTTTCCAAGCACCACTGAGACAAATTGGTGGCAAACCTCTGTCGAATGTTGTAGCTGTCTTCAACAACCCGAGGCGTGGTATGTGGGCTTGCAGAGGCAATTCAAAGTTCCCTAGGCTCCAAAGTGACACACGGCAATGCTGGGAGATGCCTGAATACCTCACAGGCATGAGAAGGGGCTCTCTCTTCTGTTATTCCCAGGGCCATCCAAATGAGAGCTCTTTAACGTACCTTGAAGGAGCCTTGAAGGCTGTGCTGATCCAGACTACCCATGTTTATCATTGTGGCATTCCTGGCTTGGTGTGTAACTCTCCTCCCCACTAATGAGGTATGTACGCCAAATATTTGGGGGACCTCAGCTAGAGTAAAAAAGTGCTATGACTTACTTCTCTTTCCACATTGCTGTTCCAAATGCCTGCTATATTAATTACTATCATTTGACTGTATTGCAGCAGTATCCATGGATACTGTCCAGCTGTTCTAGAAATTGTACTATCATACAAAGAAATAATGGTTCTCCCCTCCACACACACATATACAAGGCCTGAGCTAAATAATAAATCAAGAGACAGTGGATGGATGAAAGAAGTAAACAGGAGGAGGAGAAGACCCTGGCAAGCCAACATTGATGACTGCAATACACAATGGTTACCCTGCACCAGCTGCCTGCTTAACCACTGTCAGGTCTTTTGTAGGAACCAAGACGGGGAAGAGCTTTAATGAGGAACCTGTTGGAGAATGGCATGGTGGCACTGGAGGCTGATCTCTGCAGGGACCTCTTCCCATACATGAAAGGCCTGGATGAAGTTGTTAAGATACTCCCCACCAATAGCTGTGTTGGTGCCCTGTACCCTGGCAGTCCCGGGCAAGTAGCAGTCAAACACATTTTTATAACTGTGTTTTAAGGAACAAGAGAACTTGTTATGTAAAAGTCATTACTGAAGAGTGATTTGCCTTGATTCCTTTTTTCTTCCTGCAGAAAAACCCTAGATAATTAAATACACATACACATGCATATGTGTGCTTCTCTGCCAGCAAATAGAAAATGTTATATGCACAGCAAAAGCACAGAAGCCAAGAAATGCCTTGGCTAAGTGCACACAAGCTTGCTCCCTTCAAAACACATATTCTAGTGTGATTTTCAGCTAAGGAGCCACAGATAAGGGAAGCTCTCAGAGAAAAGATGGATCTCCAAAACTCGGATTATGCTCAGGTATGTTGCACCTTTATCAAGTAACCAAACCTTTTGAGACTGATTCTTCAGCATTACTATATGTTTGCCTTACATTTTACTGCATGGGGTATACTTATTCTGGTGCAAGATGGCTAAGATTTTAAGTGTTTACTTATGGGTTGCATAAAAGAAGCCTGAGGTCTAATGATTTAATATTAAGCGGTAGTTTCAAGATGAATGCTGGAAACTGGAGAAATCCCTCCTAGGTATTTATGTGGTTTAAAGACTAAGTGAACTACACATTTCCGCTTGGTAAACCTGTGGTCAACTTGATCACTTTAATATGGCAGCTGAGGTGGCAGGAGGAAGAAGTAAAGAGATTTATTGAAAAAGCATCAGCTTAAGTATCAGACCACAGAAAATTTCCAAAATCCCCAAAGGACAATTTTAATTTTTTGTGGCCATGTAGGTCTTCTTTCTTTTTTTCTTTCTTTTTTTTTTTTTTTTTTGTAAAGTGCCTAGCTAGCTTAAATGGTAAATAATAAGTGATAATAACAAGCACCTGGCTCCCACAGAATAGCAAGTGACTGTCAGAGCAGATGTCATTCTGTTTTCTCTCACTCCTTTTGCCACAGCTTCAAAGTGACTGTTTAATATGGTGTATTAACAGTATTATTATGACTACTATATTATACCAAAACCTCATGAGGTGCTCTACAGAGCAGAGGTTCGATTTTTGGGGATGTGCTTTTCTAAGGGTGTTCACCCACTTCTGAAACATGCTTGCCAAAACCTTAGCTTGTTGCAGGTAGCGTGCTCAGCCTTTTTGGTCCTTCCTGCACAGCATCCCTGCATGAAGCCTTGCCAGATACCTCAAAGCAACTCAGCAAAGTGGCCCAAGCTTTGTAGGAAAATCCTTTGGAATTCTTTTTTAAACAGTGTTGTTTTTTTCCCCCAGAGTTTTCTGAACCGTTCAAAAATACTGTCCTTACACTTGTTTTCATTGCAGGCCTTTTACATTCCCTAGAAGGAAAGAGACTCAGGAAAAAGTCCCAGATGACTTCTGCAGTTCCTAAAACAGCCTGTACCAGCACAGGCAGTGAGTGCTGGAGCTAAGTACCTAGTTGCAGAGTATTTAAAAATTCCTCGTGGAAGTGCAAGGAGCAGGAATCCCGTATCAGTCCTAAATTGACTTGGTAAATATAACAGGGGGAAATGAAGACCTGAAAGTGTGGCAATATGGAGATTAGGAACTCTCGCAAGATTTCCACTGAGATATTTCCATGCCAAGAGCCTTCCTTACTTAACAATAATAACTTACTTATACTTACCTCCCTGGAGTGTTGTGAGGCTTAATTAGCTAATGTTTGCAAACTGCTTTGAGATGCAAAGAGTAATATAAATACTAAGTATTATTAACTGGTAGAAGACCTCCATGTGAGAAGTCCCTGCAGTCTATTAGAACTAAATTAATCAGGGAGTCTCCTAAAATTTTGGGGCAAAATCTCCCTCAGAAACACTGCAAGTCCACTTTTGTGGCCTTCCTGTCTTTCGTATCCTAAAGCAGCAGAACTGGAAATGATCTCTATTTGCCTGGCTGTGGCATAAGCTCTGTAGTCCAGGACAACCTGGGAGGAAAAGAAAACCTGTGAGAAATGGCTGAATGGGGGACAGCCCAGCAAAGGGGACCACAGCCTCAGCTGAGGGTGTCTGCTCTCCACCAGGCTTAAGACAGGTTCACACAGACCAGAAAAAATTGCAGACTTTTCCGAAGTTCACTCTTGCCTAAGTGACAGCTTTGCTGGTAAGTCTGCCTTCCCTCTCTGTAAATATCAAGTGCTCTAACTAGAAAAAAAAGGAGCTTATTTGACCCTTGGAAGTCCAGCAGAGCCTCATGGTTGCTGTTGCATCCAGGTGGGTTATCTCAGCAGAAAGCTGGCAGGAGAATAGGCTGGAAAACTGCACTGGGGGGAGATGATGGTGGGAAAATGCTGAATTTGTTCCAGGCTTGGCTGTTTGGTGTACATCTCACCAATTGGAAAAGCTGCTAGAATTTGCTATCCCACATTTGTTGGACAACTGCAATTGGCAATATGAAGCAATAAATTGTTGTGTGACTTACAGAATGATTGATATGCTTTCTTATATGAATACATAAGCTGAACACTATGCACACCATTGACAAACTGGAAATCTTCAGCTGGCAAAGGAAAACAAACAAAACAACAAAAATAACTCAGATACAGGGCTGCAGACACTACAAAGACTAGATGATGCACTGCTTTTTAGTTTTCTATTTAATCTCCAGTACAATAAGAATTACTTGCACAGGTCCCAATTACAAATGTGCAAGTTATTTTTTTATTATTATTCCTGCATTTTCTTCTTTTTCTTTCTTCTACATGCATATGAGTTTTCCAACTGGACTGTCCAGTTGGCTGTGTACAATATCATCACATGCTTTTACACTAGAGGGAAAGTAGATATTTTGGCATCTGAAAAATAGAATGGTATATAAATAAGACATCGAAATAGTTGAGATTATTTTTTCTCATCTTGGAATAATCACAACAATACATGTATAGCTCAATATTCATATCTCAATGATACTCACTCCTGATATTGTTACTTGGATGTACTGGGAAACATTCACTGCTGAGGTCCTTCTCATGCAGGAGACATTTTGGCAGTCCAGGGGCCCTTCTCCTCCCTCTGCTCCCTGAGGTTCTGGTTTTCTTCCTCTCACCATGCATAGACCCTAGGAAAGAATATCTGCATGCTCCCGTAGACCTTTCTGACCATGTCTTCCAGGTCAGGTGCCCCACTGGCCTTTACATAGAGGAAAATGTTCGATTTTCTTTTTTTGCTTTCAGATTTTTGGAGGAGGTAATGCACTAGAGAGTGGAGCAGGAGTGTTTCATTTTGCCTCGTTCAAGGAGCCAATAGAGGCAACAATACAGGCAACCAGCACTCCTCATCCCTCTGATCTGAAAAGGCTACCATCTAACCATCCTGCTAAACCAGGTTCCCCAGTGCTAGTGGCAGGTCAGCATATGCCAGAGATCTCAGCCTAATGTTGCCCTACAGATGAAACACTGTGTTTCTCCCTACTGCACTGAGTACTGACAAACAATAAACAAAATAAAGTCAAGTCTTACATGGCTTTCCCAAAACTATACCTACTAACTTTATGCTAGATTCTAATACCAGTATATACAGAATTAATACACTGTATTTTTACAGCACTACTGGGGACTCACATTAAAAATCTGCTTGGCTTGTTTGAATAATTGGCCAGGAATTGCAGAATTATGCAATAACCATACACTGGAATCAAAGTCTGCAGAAATTTCTGCCACAAGCGTATTGCAAAGTGGATATGCAATGTTTCAAGTTTTTCTTTGCCATAATGACAAAAAAAGTGAGCTGCAGGTCCCAGCAGCAGAACATTTTTCCTGCCAACAAATACTAACAGAGGGATGTTCTCTCTTTCCCACAGAATCTGCATTGGTAATGCAGGCAAAGCAGTTTAATACAGACCCAGAAAATCGCATGTGTAATATATCTTACTAGGTGGATTTTCTTTTACAAACAGTGGTACACATTTCATTAGAAAATCTATTTATTTTAATAGATTGCCACAAGCTAAATAGCTGCCACATTTCCTGTCAAACACCAAGCTGGCTCTTTGTATTTTTCTCTGTTCCATTTCACCATAAATCGACTGATGAAGTTTCATCTTGTAACCAAAACAAATACAACTAGTATGTACACATTTTTTGTGATACTTTATGATCATCTCTTATTAACAAGTCTTGTGGTAACAAACCCTTTTATAATGCATTTATTCAAGGTTAATCCTTCCCGATGAGTGGTGAATAGTTAATTTCTTTTCTCTACCGTACTTTGTGTAACTAAATTATTAATTGCATTGATATTCTATCAATACATCTTACTTTAATGGTTAAACATGTTAATAATTCAAATATCTATGGGTGACCTCTTGGCACTCTTGTGATTTTCAAAAACCCCGGTGCTCTTTGAAGGCAGTCTATCATTATCACGCACAGCACAAGTTAAAAGCCTTTTGTTCCCTCTTTTCCTTCTTCTCTCTTCCACTGGTGTGTCCCTTTCCAAGAGATGTCCTGTTCGCCAGTAGCAACCTGGAGTTAGTTTTAAATGGAATGGCAAAATTCAAGGGTGTTGAATGGCAGATCCAGGTACAACACTTCAACGTAGAGCAAGCCTATCAGGCAGACTGATGAGGGCCGTGCTGCATAAACCTCTTTACAGTCATCTAGTGAAGCTTTCCAGTAGTGATTATATTCATCAACAGAGTCTGAAAACCTCAAAACTGGAGGTTTGCCCAACTCATGGGTTATGCAATTACGAGTTATTAGAGTTCAGCAGTCTGATGTTGCTGCCAAGCCCCCAAAGAAATTATGACTGCTTTAAAATACTGCAAATTAAAAATGCAGTTATATAGGCTCTTTTGTAAGGCTTTTGCATGCACTGCCTACAACAACAAGAGCAATGTTTTCAGGCCTTATGACGGAGCTCAGAAATTACCTGTAAATATGGAACTCCTCTCTCATATCTTCTCTAGATCCACTGAGGAATGAGTATGTTAACTGTCAGGTTTTCTCTGTTTTATAGGTGAAGAGTAGGACTAACTTTCCAAAACTTACAGTGGGAGCCTGTAGCAGAGGTTGGAAATTGCAGCATATTGCATCCCTGCCCAATGCTTTGACATGAAAATAAACTTCCTTTTGAGAGCTAAAATTAAGGAAAAATATGTCATATGGACTCATGATGAGTACAGTTGGTTATCCAGTGAATTCTCATGTGAACTCACCCAAAGGATACATCACAAATCTTGCTGATTGAATGTTCCAGGTTCACACACTTGGAAAAAGAGAAGCTGATTCCTTAACTTTTGGGGGCTAAACTGGAGTTCTTGGAGTGTGAGCCTGGCAAGCAAACCTCAAGAGCAGCATTGCAACCTTTTCTTTCTTTGTCAGCCCCAGTGTAAAACAAAAGCAGACTGGCTTATCAAGGACACAGGCTCTGGAGCTATAACTGGAACTGGTGTGTGTAGGAATTTATAGAGAGAAAGGTATAGAAAGATTAACAGGAAATACATATTTTAATTAATACATTACATTATCTCAGAATCGGTTCTATCAGACATATCTTGAGGACACAATTTACTTTTTTTGAAATTAAGAGAAAATAGGGATGTGGGATAATCTACAAGATGACATAACAGCTTTTTGTTAATTCCTTATGGTTTTACCTTAGAAAAAGTACACAGTGCAGGGCTTATACCATATTATACCATCTATCGTACTATATAGAATCTATGTACTGGTTTACACTATTACACCTCCCATTTCTGTAAAGCACTGACATCCTTATGTAGTTATTTAGAGTCCAATACAAGAAAAAACACATATTCAGTAACTCTATAAAGGCAGCATTTTAGCCTTGTGCTTCAGTGGCCTTATCTTACAACCAAATGCTTTTTCAAAATATGGCTGGATCTTAAGCACATGCGTGTAATTCAAGGCCCTGGGCTGTAGCACACCCATGGAGTGCGCCCAAAAGGTCTCCCCTGCATGGCCCCTCTGAATAGACTTTAATGAGTATCAGTGTGTTTTGCCTGCTGGGACATACTGTAGGCAAACCAAGGAAAGGTTTTAAAATAGCTGGTCGGTGTCAGGCTGAGAAGATCTGCTGACAGAGAGCCAAACTAACCACCACAGAAATCTGGATGAACAAATGAGTGCACAAAACCCACTTCTTTTGCTCCTGCTTTCCCAAAGTGGTCCACACTTGCTAGTTTAAGATGGTGACCACATGACCAGCTGTCAGTCCACTTGCCACTTACCTATACCAGAAATCAGGAATTATGGGGTTTTGTTTTTCTAAAATGCCCACAGCCTGCACTGGAGAGAGAGGGACACCTTTCCTGACAGAACGTTGTGAGTAAGGATTTGAGTAATGTATGCCATACCGTGTGGTCAGATGACTCGCAGTAACCCTCCAGGTTTTGTGTACCAAGGGAAACATATATCTCTGGATCTGCACATGCTGGAGGATTCTGAAACAAAGCATAATTCAGAGGTCATTGCTTTAAATGTTTGTTATTTTATCTGTGCCTGTCTTTAATATTTATATCTATCTCCATGGTAAAAAAAATACTTTTTTTTTTAAAGTTCAGTTCTAACATTGTGGGAAACATTATGTAAGGAAACAAAACTGTGCACAACAGCATTGGAGGTCAATGTGAAAACAAAACCAGGTCACTTTCATGCAAAGCCCTGGCCCAACTGCACAAGCCCTCCCAAAGTGCAGCTGACATTAAAGAAGATTCATGCCTAGAAGGACGGCAGGGGCCTTTCGCTGGGGATGAGAGAGAGGTCTCTGAATCCCTTACTGAACTTCACATAACACTGAAACACTGACCAAGAATGACATCTTCTCAACTGTGTTTTGAATTTCACTTCTGGCTTCATAAAACAGCCCAGAAGAGCTGGACATGCATGAGGTCTCTGGAGTTACACTCCCTTGCACAGAACAATCTGTATCACTACATGATCTGCCTTGCAGTCAATTCATACCTTAAAGAGCCCTCAAATAAAATTGTCAAAACCAAATCATTTTCTATAATCTTAAGCTACCCTGACAGCTGCCAACTTGCAACTAAAGAAAACCTGACCATATAGAGTTAATAGGAGCTGCATCCCCTAATTTGTGAAGCACTCACACCTTTCCATAGATGCTAGGTCATAAAAATAAGCACATATTTCCCATTCGCATTTGTTCTTTTTAATTTTAATGTGCAACATATTTAGGCTTCCTATTATATTCCCCTGATCACTACTTCTGTGTGAACACTGCTGTCACTCTTCTTTACAGATGAACCATCTGAGGCAATGAAAGGTGAATTAGCCAGCTGGAAACTACTGCATGAAGTACTGAAAGGGTCAAATTTTAACTAGGTATTTCCAGATCCTCACATCCTTATTTCTTTAGATGCCCCAGGCACTTTGTTCAGGAAAAATCTTGTCAGAAGAATTTGGCTGGGTGAACAAAAAGATAGAATGAACCAAGTGAGATAAAACATGAACAATTTGAACCTTAAACTAATGTTTTGAGTGGACTTCCTTTTGTTTTCCCAGACTCGTCCAAGACCAAAAGTGCCATCACATCACGGCAATCACACAATGCTCTTTTCTTGCTGTTACGCTCTCAGCTGGAAGGCAGCACTGCTGGCAGCAGCCTTTCTCCAAAGGTCATCTTGGCTCCCTATCCCAGCTCAAAACAAGGCATTTTGGACTCTAACACTGTCCCTGTCTGCGCTGGCTGAAATGGGCGCCCGTCTGCTACTTCTTTATCTGCTCTAGCAGGACCTGGACAAGGTGCTGTCGGTAGCCATCCCTGGATATGACAGTGCTGGGACCACCTAGTCAGTGCAGGCAACTTGCTGGCTGGACGTGTTCCCTCCCTGCTTCAAGGGATGCATGGCAGATATCGACTGCCTGCTGCACAGTCGTGCGCAAGGACATGTGGATTTGATATACAGGGCACTGGGCAGAGAGGCACCTTTCCCTGAAGCGCCTAAGAAATGCCCTCACTGATTTTCAAACAGCCTACAGCACTGGGCCCTGCTGCAGAAGACCCCAATTAGCCCTTTCTTTATCCTCTGACAATATGATAAATATTTGATAGCTGGCTATTGCCAGGCAAGTTTCCAGGGAGAAGGCCTGAGCAAATTGGCAGCAGTACATCACATATCCACTCAATTATGTGGAGGCAGGGCTGGTCCCTGCTTATGTCACTCAGGACTGTTTAGGAAATGAATTTGGCAGCTTTGATCCAGCTAATGGCCAATCAGTGGCCGCACTGCAAAAAAAAAAATGATGCTGGAGCTGGCACCAAGCTAAAATTGCTGAGCGATGTGCTCGTCCCACATACGAAAGTTCAGCCTTCCCCCATTGATCTGCAGAAGTTCAGATGAGCTTGGATGCTTTTCTATTTTCAGTTTTCTGTGCACCCAATTGCAGCAGGAACAGTAGTGTCTTTAGTGTGAGATGCAAAAAATGTGAAATGTAAAAAAAATGTCCTATCCTGGGAAGCAATAAAGAATTAAACTCAGCAGAATGATTTTCTTATGAACTCAAGCAATTTTTGTGAACTCAGAAAATACCCCTCAACTGAAAATTTTCCCAGTGAAAATTTTGTTGTTTGGGGAATATTTTGTCTTTGGGGGACAGTGCTGATATTTTCTGATTTTACTATTAGAAGATATGTTTAAGAAAAAAAAAATGTGTTGAACCAGCATATAGAATTGCAGCCTTCTGTTTCAGATAGATATTTCAGCATTTCAATATGATAAATATGAAAATGCCAATACTTTAAAGGAAGTTTCATTGCAATTTCCATGTTGGCTTTTCCGAAGACCACATATTCTGAAATTTCCTGTTCCAAGAAAGAGGAAAGAAAACCATCTAAACAATACATTTGGTCATCTTTCCATTCCAATAACTGTTAAAATACCACACTCTCTTGTGGCAGAAAAATCCCTCCTTCAAAGAGCTCCAACACACTATATTTGCATAACAATGGCCTTAATATCACTCGTCAGGGATTTTAGTTCTTGTGGGGCCATGTTTTAGGAAATTCTCTCTTACTGCTGTAAAAAAGAAGTCATTTATTCCAAGAAGATTAGCTTTCTTGGTCAACACTCAACTAAACAAAGTGAATTATCAGATCAAGATCTGTTTATTTTAGAGCTGTGTATGATACAACAGTGTGTGTGGTGTCTCTTTACAAGTCTGGTTTGTGTTTTGTTTTACTTCTTTGCTCTATCTGAAAAGTATTCAAATGAAGCACACTGTGAAATCATTTAAGCAGATTTTCCAAGTAAATTCATTTGCAAAATGTGTGTGGTCTTGCTTTTAACAACACAAAGACTGTGGAACTGTTAAAACTTGTTAAGGTTGGCCAGCCTGATAAGGAAGGCTTTAAACTAGGAATGATAGGGGAAGAGGAGAGTTATAAGACAGGGTAGTCAACAAAACACAGCTCAAGTCAGGATGCCTCCAGTGGGTGTATGCAGCCAGGGAAGTACATATGACACATGGCTGTAGGGATCCCCTTGCACCCTTCCTTGGAAACTTGCTTGTATGATAACCTCTCTGAAATGCCTGTACACCAATGCACGCAGCATGGGGCATAAACAGGATGAACTGAAGATCTGTGTGCGGTCATAGGGCCATGGTCTCATTGCAGTCACAGAGACATGGTGGGATAGCTCTCATGACTGGAACACTGTCATGGATGGCTATGTGCTTTCTAGGAAAGACAGGCCAGGAAGGCGAGGTGCTGGAGTTGCTCTTTATGTGAGAGAGCAACTGGAATGCATCGAGCTCTGCCTGGGGGTGGATGAAGAGAGAGTCAAGAGCTTATGGGTGAGGATTAAAGGGCAGGCTAGCATGGATGACAGTGTTGTGGGTGTCTACTACAGGCCTGATCAGGAAGAGGAAGTTGATGTTCTACAGAGAGCTGGAGGTAGCAGGCCCTCATTCTCATGGGAGACTTCAGCCACCCTGATATCTGCTGGAAGGACAATACAGCTAGGCACAAACAGTCCAGGAGGCTCCTGCAGAGCATCAGTGGTAACTTTTTGACACAGGTAGTGGAGGAGCCTACAAGGCAGGGTGTCTTGCTGGACCTTGTACTAACAAACAAAGAAGAACTGGCTGGAGATGTGAAGGTTCGGGGCATCCCTGGATTCAGCGATCACAAGATGGTGGAGTTCAGGATCCTGCATGGAGAAAGCAAGCCAATAGCAAGGATCACAACTCTGATCTTCAGGAGAGCAAGCTTTGGCCTCTTCAGGGACCTACTTGGAGGAATCCCATGGTTAGGGCCTTAGGAAGAAGAAGGGTTCAGGAGAGCGAGAGAGTATTCAAGCATCACTTCCTCCAAGCTCAGAAGTGGTGCATTCCAAGGAGAAAGAAGTAAAGAGGGCAGGAGATCTGCATGGATGAGCAAGGAGCTCCTGGAAAAACTCAGACAAAAGAAGAAAGTATAGAAAGTGTGGAAGAGGGGACAGGCCGCTTGGAACATAGAAATGTTGTCAAAGTCTGCAACGATGTGATGAGAAAGGTTAAGGCCCAGTTGGAATTAAATCTGGAAAGGGATGTCAAGGACAACAAGAAGGGATTCTTCAAATGCATCAGTAGCAAGAAGACGACTAAGAAAAATGTGGGCCCATTGCTGAATCTTGTGGGGACTCTGGTGATGAAGGATACAGAGAAGGCAGAATTACTGAATGTCTTCTTTGCTTCAGTCTTCACTGCTAAGGGCAGCCCTCAGGAATCCCAGAGCCTGGAGACAAGAGAAAAAGTCTGGCAAGAGGAAGACTTTGTTTCTGTCAAGGAGGATCTGCTTAGAGATCTTCTAGGCAAACTTGACATCCATAAATCCATGGGCCCAGAAGGGATGCACCTATGGGTACTAAAGGAGCTGGTGGATGTTGTTGCCAGGCTGCTCTCCATCATCTTTGAGAGGTCCTGGAGAACTAGAGAGGTGCCTGAGGACTGGAGGAAAGACAATGTCATGGCAGTCTTCGAAAAGAGCAAGAAGGAGAACCCAGGCAACTATAGACCATTCAGCCTCACCACCATCCCTGAAAAAGTGATGGAGGAAAGAAGGTGATCAGGAGGAGTCAGCACACGTTCACCAAGGGGAAATCCTGCTTAACCAACCTGATAGCCTTCTCTGATGGCATGACTTGCTGGGTAGATGAGGGGAGAGCAGTGGCTGTTGTTTACCTTGTCAAAAGCAAGGCTTTTGACACTGTCTCCCACAACATCCTCCTATAGAAGCTCAGGAAGTGTGGGTTAGACGAGTGGACAGTGAGGTGGATTGAGAACTGGCTGAAAGGCAGAGCTCAGAGGGTTGTCATCAGTGGTGCACAGTCTAGTTGGAGGCCCACAGCCAATGGAGTTCCCCAGGGCTCAGTACTGGCTCCCATCCTGTTCCACTTTTCCATCAATGACCTGCATGAGGGGACAAGAGAGTGCCTCCTCAGCAAGTTTGCTGATGATACCACACTGGCAGGAGCGGCTAATACACAACAGGATTGTGCTGCCATTCAGAGAGACCTGGGCAGGCTGGAGCGCTGGGCAGAGAGGAACCTCCTGAGGTTCAACAAGGGCAAGTGCAGAGTCCTGCACCTAGGGAGGAATAACTCCATGCAGCAGTACAAGCTGGGGGCTGACCTTCTGGAGAGCAGCTCTGCAGAGAAGGACCTGGGAGTGCTGGTGGACAACAAGTTAACCATGAGCCAGCAATGTGTCCTTATGGCCAAGAAGGCCAATGGTATCCAATGGGATGTATTAGGAAGAGTGTTACCAGCAGGTCAAGGGAGGTGATCCTGCCCCTCTACGCAACCCTGGGGAGGCCTCATCTTGAGTACTGTGTCCAGTTCTGGGCTGCCCAGTCCAAGAAAGACATGGAGCTACTGGAGACAGTCCAGCATAGGGCTATGAAGATGATCAGAGGGCTGGAGCATCTGCCCTATGAGGAATGGCTGCGAGAGCTGGGCCTCTTCAGCCTGGGAAGAGAAGACTGAGGGGGGATCTTATCAGTGTGTACAAGTACCTGAAGGGAGGGTGTCAAGGGGATGGGGCCAGACTGTTTTCAGTGGGGCCAGCTGACAGGACAAGAGGCAATGGGCACAAACTGAACCACAGGAAGTTCCACCTGAATATGAGGAAGAACTTCTTTATTGTGAGGGTGAGGTAGTACTGGGATGAGTTGCTCAGGGAGGCTGTGGAGTCTCCTTCTCTGGAGATATTCAAAATCTGCCTGGATGAGATCCTGTCTAGCATGTTCTAGGTGATCCTGCTTGAGCAGGGGGTTGGACTAGATGATCTCCAGAGGTCCCTTCCAACCTCGATCATTCTGTGATTCTGTGATTCTGTGAATTTGCAGGCGTCAGATCCTCCCATCAGATTTGTTTTTTATCCAGAGTACAAAATCCATTGCACTGTTTTTTTTCCTTTTGTATATGAAAAAGAAATGCATCCTAGCCTCATCTTTCCCATTAGGTTTGAAAAGGTTTCTGTAAGTTCATTGCTGTCTCTGCTGTTAAAAGTGTTAAGTTCTTGAGACGGAAAAATGCTATGGTCTAACTTAATGCTAGTGCTACTCATTATTAAACATCTGATAGGAAAGCAAAAGCCCTGGAACAAGCCAACCTGCCTTCCTTTGTAAATATCACCCATTTTTCAGTAGTAGTTGTGCTTTGTCTTTCGGTTACTTCACTTTGTAGGGTTTAATGTCAGCCTGGGATTTGGTGAGCATTGATTCTCTTTTTTTGGTTTAAACTGAAGATTGCTGCAGAGCACAATGCAATGCAAAATGTTGCCCTGTGTAGTGTGGAACAGTATTTTGCTTTCCAGACATTCAAGTATAATCTATTTGTCTAACTTTTCAAAACAAGAGATATTAACAGGCATATTTCTGCATTTTATATGTATCTCATAGTAAGGTCTGATCCATGCTCGTCACCCACAGACCTTTCTGAAAAACAGTTAATGGGCTCATAAAATTTTACTAGTATTTTGGCTTTATTTTGGCTTTTTTTTTTTTTTCATTTATCTTCTCAAAAGTACTCTGAATAGCAAATCAACGGTCTGAATTTATCATATGGGTAAAGAAAAGTCCTGCCTGTTTACGGTAGTTTTCCATCAGAGTCCTGAAACAGGAGATCTTCTCTGCAGCCCACCGTACTTTCCAAGTGTGTTTCAGGCTTGGTGAGGCACAGCTGCAACTTGCTGTCAGTTTCCTCTGCCTTTGACCACTTCTGTAGTAACAAATACAGGATACATCTTGACGGTATTTAGCAAATGGCCAGGGAGATATTCGTAAGACGTTTTCTGCCAGAGTGCTTGCCTCAATTGTTGGTGACTCACAGAACAGTTTTCATGAGTTGTTTTGAGAGAAAAAATAGGTGAGAATGAGAAATTTCAGTCAGGGAGTCCTTGCCCAGAAATTGTGAACTTTTCCCATGTCCTCAGTTTACTGCATAGCTCAGCTGATGCTTATATAAACCATACAAAATCACAGAGATATACTGATTTCCACCAGGTAAGGATTCAGGCCTGCATTCTTTGGATACATTTTAACATGACCATGGTCTTGGTCTATTTTTCTGTGTAAATGGAGGCACTATTTCAATAGAAATCCCTGAAATATCAGAAAAGAGAAAAACTGAATTACACAGAGTTACATGTTACAATTTGTATCATGTAAAAGTCTACCCCAAAGACATTAGCAGGAAATTACTTTGTCATCTGTGAGAAGTTTTTACAAACAAATGGTTTTGTCATTAGAGGGACCTTTTTTTCCCCCTTCAGCAAATTATCTGGAAAATGTAGGTTTAGGGTGGCCAGACTTCTCCATAGATTCAGATGAGATTTGCTGAGGCGTTTCAGCTGAAATAAAAATGACAAAATAATTCATGAGTGTTTAAGGCACTGTGCCTGGAAGAAGAAGGGAAGACATATTCTCAGATGCTGTCTTTCCAGCACATGTAACAAAAAGGGAAGGAGCTGATCCACCTTTACCTGTCAAGCAGCCACCAGAGGCTTTAGACAGGTTAGATGCCTCAGAGAACATCATCTTGCATAGCTCACCCACCATGACTCTCAAACAGCTCTCACTCTCAGCTCTGCTCAGCCTCAGCTGCTGATGCTTTTCCATTTTGCGTGGATGTAAACATTCAGCCAGGGAAGAAGCAAAGTTCTTTGTGCAAGAACTCATATACATCTTGCAGGTAGGACGCTTCACATCAGACCACCCTGTTCTGACTTAGAGGTAGAGTTTATCTAAACTGATGCTATCAGGAAAATCCCATGACTTGAGTACTTCCATGTACCACCAAGCAGTGGAGTCACAGCACTAAACTGGATAAATGGAGGAGACCTGAGGCAGTCTCTTCATTCACCTTCTGCCCACATGTCCATCTGAGCCATGATCCCACAGAATCATCTCCACCAAAGTCATTTCTGACAGAGGTTATACTGACAATCTTCTAAGATCTCAGTGATGGATACCACATAACCAGAGTGAGTATTGCTTTGTTATCCATGCCTTTAGAAAGTTTTTCTCCAAATTTCTTCTTACTGCAGAAATGGAGACTAAATGTTTCTCTTCCTCTTTACTGTAATATGAAGACTATTATGTTGTTCAGTCTTCTCCTTTTGGAGCTAATCATTCTCACTACTTTCAGTCTTTCTGTGGTATATAACTATAACCTTTAACATGCTGGTAAGTAGGACACTGTCCTTGTAGATGTGGTTTTAAGATCTAGGTCACACACAACTGGGGTATTCCAGCCACAGTGCTTTGTGCAGCAGTTGAAAAGGAAAAATACAGGAACTTTGCTATGTAAATGTGGAAGTCATGTTATGAAACCTAAAGCATCATTACACCTTTGCATAAAAATCCAGTATAAAATCCAGTATACACATTTTGAATTCAAGTATATAACACTTGTATTCCATTTCAGCCACCACTGAGAAAGCTAACGCTGTTTCCTGGACTGAAAACAAAATGAGCTACTTTGGGTGAACTAGGTTTTCTGTTCAGCATAAACAAAAAATATTTACACTGCTGTCTCAGGAAAAAAAATCCTGTCATCAGTCTGATTGACTATAAGTTCAGGAGACTATCATTCAGTAGCTCAATCAAAAAAACTTCATAGCCCTGCTTATCATATTCGGAGGCATTATAACCTCTATAGGTCTTATGAAGTCCAGAAAAAGCTAATTTCAACTACAAAAACGAAAGTCACATTAGTTCTTTATCATTTTCTAGAATATTCTTCAGGAGAAAAATACCAATGTTTGGGTATTTTCCAATACTCAACAACCAAAGATATATTCAAATTTATTCATGTTATAAAAATTGTTGGCAATTTTTTAGACATTTGTCAGGACCTTTTCCATGCATCGCATTTCTGTGAAACATTTTTGTGTTATTAGGATACTCTCTTAGGTAGCTGACATGTTAAAGTTCAACACAAACTTAACTTAGCTTTCCATGGGAGCTTTCAAGATGATGAGTTACATATTTACTTTAAGGTAATTAATGCTATATTGTCTTTAAATTTAAAAGAAAGTGTCCTAGAATGAATCCTGAACAAAAGATTGAGACATTTTAAATGGGGTTTTTTATGCACAAGAAACATTGAAACACCATCTTGCCCTACATCAAGATTTGGCCCCATTATGCCAAATGCTAAAAGCTCTCATCAGGCAATCCTGCCCTTCAAGTTCTTGTCCTAAATAGTGTTTTGATTTTCTAGTAGCGTAGGTATACTTTGTATTTTTTTTCAACATTTATTATTTTCTCTTTCTGAAGGAGGTTCCCCCCCCCCCGCCCCATTGTACTTTCTGATCAGAGTTCAGGTGACTGTGGTTTCGTTCTGAGGGGATTTTTCTCCTCATTCTCTCTCTCCATACATTTTTCATGTGCCCATTACTTTAGGTGCCATAAACACAAATTAAATCTAGCATCATTTCTGTCAGAAAGGACCATATTTCTCTACTCATTCATTATTTATGCTGCTTCCTTAAGTGGTGTTGTTCTTGCTTGTTTGTCTCTAATAGAAGATACAAGTTATTTCACAGCCTTCATTCATTACTGAGGTTGGATTTGATCAAGGAGATCCACTGAACCTTAAAAATAGTGAGACTCATCTCTGCTGGTAGAGAAATCCATGAACAACGTCTGCTGCTGAACAGTAAGCCCAGTCAGCCATAGAAACCACATTAACCTCAGCTGTTACTGTGGTTCGTTGAAAGGAGGGCAGTCCCTGTGCTTTGGGCCAATTTGAGCACTGAATATTTAACCTCTAGGCCTAGAAAGAATGATGAACTCACGTGATGCATATCAAACCTCAGAGCATGAGTACTTTAAGAGCTGTTCTGTGGCACCAGGTCTGGGTCTGCAAACAATCTCACCTTCCTCTCATGAACAAGTCCAGCTTCATCCTAAAAATACTTCGGTTTCTCTCTCTCACCATTCCTATGAGGAAGCTTTCAGATCCTCACTACTCTAATACTTAGAAGCTTTCCTATTTCCATCCTGTACTTACAGATGGTCAGTTCTGACCTATTTCTTCTTGTGTTAACATTATTATTCTTTAATTTACATAATATCCCCCACCTCCATGCTGCATTACCTACTGACATGCTTTGAGGGAGCAGCTGCACAGCTCCCACATTTTATACTGTGAAGCTAAACCTGCATGTCTGTGCTGCTGAAGCAGAGACGGCCGTGCTAATCCAAGGACTTAAAACACTGGGGAAGGCAGAGAAGATATCCCTGCTGGAAACAGCACATTCACACAACTGACCACCTTTGTTAATACATTATCATGGAAATGCACACAGTGCTGATCATCTGAGGCCTTCAAAAATCAGCAGCCAAAACCAGCTTGCATTCTCCTGGCCAAATGGTGGGGAATGATAGTCTTTCTGTTTTATGCTGTCAAAGGTTTTATTGGTCACATTTTCAAGCTCTTCTGCACTACAGGGAAAGCTACATTCCCTTTAAAAGAAGAAGAAAGCAAGCTAAGCTTCTTGGCGAGGTGTATAAAATCAAACTGAGGCTTTGAGAAAAGCATCTAAAGCTACAAAACTCATAATGAAACTGTTAGATTCAGCAACACCATTTTCCCTCTCCTTTTCCCCATGCAGCAATACACCACGTCATACACTTATTTGTTACCTCTACCGAGGGCTCACTGGGTCCTTGTTAATAACATGCTGCAAGTTCATCCTAGATGGCTTAGAGGGAACTGTTGTAGGTTAACAGCAGACCTGGTGAGGACATTGTCTAAAAGAAGAGTCCTGTCTATACAGGACCATCAGTGCACAGGAGAAGGGCATTTGAAGGATAGTTTATTCCCCTTTTCTCTTTCTACATCTGCACCGTTATGAACATTTTACCAAAGGAGATGCTCCAGCTCTGGGATGGCTCCATGTGGCATCTAGGTAAGTCCCATGGGACCTGTCCTTCACTTGAGAATGTGCTGTGGGTTTTAGTGCTTTAAGGCTCCCCCACTGGCTGCCCTACCTCCTGAGAGCTGATGGACAGTCAGTAAATTCCTGGCAGTTGCTGGAGTTGGTGTCTCCTGCTTCTGGCTCTCAAATGTAAGCAGGTGAGTTTGGGAAGGCAGAGAATTTCCTTTACGGGAAAAGGGAGGATGAATATGGCTAGAGTATGTATATATATATATATATATATATATTTACCTCTATCTATCCTTATTCTCAAGGGATCCTGAATAAAAGGGCTCCCACTGTTCAGAACTGCAAACCTTGCCACACATTTCCACCATCTCCTTCTCTCTCTTCTCTTTCAGGGGGTACTTTAGGCAGGAAACAAGGCTATAAAATAGTGGAGTACCAGTCTATAAAATGAGTTAAGAAAACAACACTGGTCAGGTAACGATCCTCTGGCTCCTCAGTACTGTGTCCCTGCGCACGCAGTGCCCAGGAGCCCGGCGTGCCGGCAGCACGGGAGAGCACTGCCACCCAGTGCTAAACCCAGCTCTGCCGCATCCCCTCGCTAGCCCTCGCAAGGGGAAAAAGCCCACAGCGATGCCCGCTCTCCTCTTCTCACCTTAACACCTTGCTGCATGTCTCCTGGGTGGGGGTCGCACGAGCTCTCTTGGACTTCTGGGGCAATAACTGCTTCATCCCTTCTATCTTGTGAATTAAGTTTTCTATCTTGTGAATTAATATTTCAACCTCTTCCTTTGCTTTCATTTTAAGCAGCAGCTTTTTAAATATTTCTTCATAGAAGAAAGTTGTTAACATCAAAGTCTTCTTCAATACGTGGTTAAATTAACTATCTGATAGCAAGGCAGGCAGCAAGCTATGGCGCATAGAAATTGGATAGTCACCCGCTGATGCTGAGAGGAGAAGACGGATCGTGATTTCTAGACTTAGACACCAAAATCAAGCCCTGTGTATATGGAGATGCTAAGGACATTTAAGTGGGGTTAATTCAAGGTGTGAATTTAAATTGTATCAGGTAAACCACATTACATACCAAAGCGAACTAAAAGAAACAGAATTAAGACCTATTTTAAATCGAAATCAAAATGCCATCATAATGAGGTAATGCAATTTAACTAAGGCATTTAAAAGTAGATTTCATCAATTTTCCTGAAGGTCCATTCCTGTGCAGACCAGCCTCAGAACACAGAGCAGGTGCAGCTAAAAGGAGCTGGAGGCCGGAGATGGCCCCTTCAGCGCTGCTCTTTGGCACCGATGTGCTGAAATGAACTTTCTTCTGCTCCACTCCTGTCTCAGAGAGAGTGGCCTGGCTCCTTCTTCAGCCTTCTGAGCACTAAATTAACAGATACTTTACCTGCCTTCGTTTTATTCACCTGCAGAATGGAAATGATTCTGTATTGTAGGTGTGGACTTTTTCCTTTTTTTTTCTCATAACTATATGAATGTCTGTGCCTATCCTTGAAATCTTTGTACTATCAAAGGAATCACAGAATCATGGGAAAATTCCCTACAAATATAAACCAAGGAAAGATCTGAGCTCCAGCTACTTGACTGTTGAAATGGACAATATGTAGGGGTTGTTATAACTTCATTCTGCTCCACCCTAGTTTCCAAAAACAGTCTACCTGGGTGAGTCCTCAGGATGACAGCAAAACTCTGTGCAGAATTGCCATGAACTTTACAAAGCTCAGTTTCACATCATAGTTAAGGTAAGGGAAATAAACAAATGACATGTTAAAGACCATTAATGGATGTTGCAGTTTATTCCCGGCTTTGGGATAACAGAATTTGTTAGTGATATGATATCATTTGTTTGTTGGTGATTTGCTGTACATAATATGTTACTGACCTTTAATTACTTACCTAAGGTAAGTGCTACTTACTGTTAATAACTGAATTTCCATTAGCGCTGTTTTCACTTTACATATTATACAAGTTAGTATACAAGTTAGGAGAAGCAGGGCTTACGTATTTTAGGTTCCTTGCCCCAGGGAGAAAGTGGGAAGACCAAACAGCTAAGATGATTTGGAGGAAAAAAAAATAGGCTGGGACAAGTACCCTTGGCACATGATTTCAGCTCAGGGTGTTAAGACTTTCCAGCTTCTCCCAGGCTTTCCAAGGTAGGAGCTCCATAAGGGGTAGGAAGAGATGAGAGGTCCTGGACCATAAATTGCTCTCTGAATAAATCTTATCTTTGTTTTAACACCAAGCCTATCTGTAGGGGAAGCGAGGAAGCCTGGCCAGGCTGATAAAGCAGGGCTCCCACATAGGCAGAGCAGCCAAGCGACTAAGGAGCGTTTCTTACCGTGCTCTAGAGCATCAGGGAGGAGGACAGCCTTTCCAGGTGCTGGCATTTGTGATGCAGCCGCCATCCAGCTTCTCTTGCCTTGGAGGAAAAGACAGCAAAGAGAATCATACAACTATATGGACCAAACACCCTGTTTCATTCTGAAATTAATGAAGTAAGGAGAAAGCTCCTAACTAAATCTGATTTTTTTTTAACATATCCAAAGCCTGAAAAATAATTCAATGGTAAAATAAAGAGAAAAAGAAAGCCAGGTCATGCAGGACATTTTCATTAAGCAGTGTAAATGTGCAGTAGGGATTAATTGCATTTTGGCAGAGATGGACTAGATGACCTACCATAACAGCTCTCAAGGTAGTTAACAACCAGAATAAGTCATCCTGAAAATGCAGTAGGGAAGCTCAGTGTTGCAAAGACTCAGAGTAGAAATGGCGATGTTCTTCTGCATAATAATAAGAAAAAGCACAAAAGGGTGAATTAAGGACACAAGGCTGGTTTTGCACTTTAATTTCCTGACTTTTGTCAGGTTATAACTTGAACATTCCTGAGAGGTAAGGCAATTTTGTTCACTGTGACTGTTATCTGTTTTATTTTTACTTTTCTTTTTTCCTAAGTGGGAGATGGAAATATCTTGTGACAGATTATTAAATCCTGAGTGGCTGATGCAATTTGACAATAGACATTTTTACAATAAAGTGTTTATGAAATTAGGTTTGTATGGTGTGCGCACTTCATACTTACAGCACAACTATTTATTCAAGTAATCATATCTTTCAAACAAAAAAAAGCAATCTTCATATAAGCATGATTTATTTACCCTAGAGACTGGAAAAACTCTCTCAGAGAAATGTATATTTAGACATCTCTAAAGAGAGTGTCTTATTTACCAGTTAAATACATTAAATCTGGAGATTAGGTGATTCACCTGACAGACAGCAAGACCTTCTCTGGAGCTGTTTCATTCTGATAAGCAAACGTATTTCACGCCTTCTTTCTGGGGAAAAATTACTGTATTTGCACAATATCTTGTAACAGCTCTAAAGAGGTATTTAAACATCACTAGCATTTTTAACCCCCTACACAAAAAGCAAATAAACACAAAGATAGTCAATATTTTCTTCATAAAGTAGTGTATTCAGCTATGCTGTAGCTTTGATTCAGAGGTGCTGAACACTTACATCTCTGAGACATCTGCTGTCTTCAGACTGGCAGTCATTTTGTCTTGGTTCGGAGCAAACATAGGAGAGTCTACAAAGAAAAAATGCTTCTTAAAAATCATAATTGAGACCTTTCTCATTTAGGGTATTCTCACTGGAAGAACATGGCTGCTGGAAAACAACCTTTCTATTAGAGATAGGTTGTTTACATAGGAGGAATGCTACTGCACGTTGCTTTTTCAAGGTGCTCGAAAAAAATTATTTGAAGCATGATCACTAAGATGAAGGGAAAATCAGTGTCTTTGTTTGGCATGAGAAGGTAGATTTTCCTTTTGCTAATGATTATATTCTTCTCAAATGGTTATATTTCCCCTAAAACACACTCAAAGCTGTTTTTTTCCAGCTTCCTAGAATTTAGATAGGAAAGAAAGAAAAGGAAAAAAGAAATGTGACTAGCATTTTTCCTCTCTGTTTTATGTGTGAGAGGGTAGCATGGCTGTCATGTATCTAGTCAGATTTGCATCCTTCAGACTTCATGTTTGAAACACTTCAGCAACAGACTTCTTTCAAGGCTGGGATCAAACACTGCTGCCAGGAGAATGATGGAGAATGACGTTATTGATGAGCTGCACCAGATGGATGGACTCTGGCTTGGGAGGAGGAGTATGGAGGGGTCATTCCTCAGCGGACAACAGCTCATACTATTGGTTGGGGCACCTTCAGCAGGAAGCTTGGGATTACCAAGATGTCTGGTAGAAGAGTGTAAAGCCTCATTGGTGAGAAATACAAGACATTTTGGTAGGCAGCAATAGGGTGGTAACTTGCGTAGGAGACTGATGATTGCATTGGTACTACCATTTTCTGGAAATGATAACTCACTTTTAGAATTCAAAGTGAAAACTACTTGAATTTGTTTGAGCATATGATTGGATATTTCGAGTAGAGTCTGGAAACAGAAGTCAGCAGGAGAATAAGAAGAATATGGGGAGAGAAGAAGAAAACCAAAAAGCAAAACAGACACAAAAGACACATTCATCTCAAATTTTCCTCTCAACAAGGTTTTTCATCTGGGGCCCCTGGAAGAGACACTGCTTTCAAAAGAATCATTTAACACATTGGGAAAAGAGCAGAAATGGTATAGGAAGAGCTAGATTTTCTGACTGAGGTGAGACAAAATGAAAATGGGGTAGAAGAAAATTCTGTATTTCTCTTGCCTTTGCGACCATGTTAGCTACAATCCATAGACCATGGAAGCAGCTCTGAACCACTCCTTTGCTCAAATAGGCTTACAAATTCTCCTGCTGCAGTGCACATTCTCTCTGGGAAAATTTCTTCTCTTTTTCCTCTGCTTCCATGTTAATCCCAGTCCATACAACTGACTCACAACTACATAGACTTCTTCTTTCATGTCTCTCAGTATTGGACGTTGGAGTTTTCATTTCAAGTTACACCACCATCATTACCGAGACACTCAGTGTGAAGAGAAAGGAAGTTCCTGCACTGAATTACATTTTCAGAAGAGTAATCACAGTATTTTGCTCTTATAAAACACAGCACTTTTCATTCAAAGATCTCTGAACTTCTGATGATTACTTAAGTCACAAAATGTCCCTGTGATCTAAGAAAGCATTGAAAGGGATGGGTAAACTAGCATAGATGAGTAAAGTTGTTAGTCAGGATGACTAATGGAGATAAGAAATCTAATAATACAAGGTAATTTGTGGAAAAGGAACATGAGCTTCAAATGGATTAGCAAAGTGATCTTCAGAGAACGTTTCTAAACACGGAAGTTGTGCAAGCTCATGCATGTCTGAAAACTGGACCAGGTCTGACTTACCTGAGGGCACAATAGGGGAAAATGACAAGTCATTTTTGAAACCAAAGTGTGTATGGGACATGGGAATAATGGGCTGAGTGGATCACCTGGACTACTGAGTCCAGTTGCCCACTATTACAGACAACCACAGAAGTGATGTCCAGCCTAGAAGTCTGTACAGACTATCCACTACTTACCGCATGGCCTAATCTCTGGCATCAGGCATCATCATTTTAAACTTTCTCAGGAGTTTCATCCACACCTGGTTTCAGCGGGCAACACTGATACCGCCTCCCATGTTGGACAAAGACATCTTTAGCAAGGCTGCTTAGATAGGATGCGCATTGGCCAAGCACTATTCCGTCATGTCATGCTCAGTCTCCCTGCACTCTGCGGCCCACCATCATCTTCTCCAAAAAACACCAGGAGAGAGGAAGGGAAAGAGGCGGTAACATTTATTTCCCCTGTGGAGTAGTGAGGGTACTAAGGGGCTGATGGGTTTGGAGTAATGCTTGGTTAAGACTGACAACTATTTCCTCCTGCTTCATACACATAATCAGCACCCACCCGTTTTCCTCCCACCCAGAGATATTTTTGAAAGCTTCTTCTCGCAAATTTCTACACCAAAATTAAACCCATCTAGAAGTCAGCCTTGTTGCCGTGTTCCCACGTCAGCTGTGTGTCATGACAACAGAAGACAGAAATGCTGCTATTCAGGCTTCAGATTGCGTATTTCTTTTCTTCTCTTCTTCTTTCTTTTCCTTTTTTTTTTCTTCTTCTTCTTCTTTCTTTTTCTTTTTTCTTTTTCTTTTTTCTTTTTCTTTTCCTTTTTCTTTTCCTTTTTCTTTTTCTTCTTCTTTCTTTTTCTTTTTTCTTTTTCTTCTTCTTTCTTTTTCTCTTTTCTTTTTTCTTTTTCTTTTTCTTTTCATTTTCCTTTTCTTTTTCCTTTTTTTTTCCTTTTTCTTTTCTTTTTTATTTTCTTTTCTTTTTTCTTTCTTTTTATTTTTCTTTCTTTTTCTTTTTTCTTTCTTTCTTTTTCTTTTCCCTTCTCTTCTCTTCCCTTTTTCTCTTTTCTCTTTTCTTTCTTCTAATAGCTTTAGAAAGAGCTCTGAACAAAAGTGCTTGCTCCATGGTGCACTGCCGGGCTAAGGCACTGCAGGCAGGTATACCCGCCCACACTTCAGCATGCAAAAATAAGTAAAGAGAGTGAGGTTTCCTGAAGCACTGTGGGGGCTACAGGAGAAATGTTTATCAGGAGGGAAGAGACAGCAAGAGAGAAGCTTGAGGTAGCATGCAGTGAAGCCACCTCCAGTGCTCACTCGTGCAGCTGTGGGGCTGGTGCTCCTCCTTCCTGGACCGAGTTCTCCATCACCCCGCTCCCCAGAATGGGATGCACCAGTGCCAAACTCCAGTTTGGCCCGTGGAGTGAAGTCAGATGAGACCTTTCAGCTGGCCAGGGAGGGATGGACCTCGTGCTCCAGTGGGGAGGACTCCATGTCCTACCACCATCTGCCCAAGCCACCTAGAGGTGGCAAGCATTCGGTTATGGCCAATAAATCACAGCTGGACTTTCATCCTCAGCCTTTTGTCATCATAAATTGTACCTGTGATCTAACAGAACAGGAGAAAGGATAGATTAAGCTTCTGTTATGACATGGATCTCAGAAAGGGTAGGCAAATGCAGAAATAAGACTGTGAAAAGTAGGACATCTTATGTAAATTAACAGATTGTTTCTGCTAAATGTTTTATTCACATCATGCTAGGTCAGTAGAAGTATTGATTGCCTTTCTTTGGATCAAAACCTCCTCTAAAAGTTTCATGCTAGCAATATAAAGAACCCTAAGACTGGTAATTTTAAAAACAGTCTGTGTTAGGATTCCTCTCAACCTTTCCAAAGGAAGTGAGAGAGTAGATGTGTGTGTAGTGCCTTTAATGGAAAAAAAATCTTAACAATCTCTGACCCCCACAGGTTACAATTTAAATAGCTAACACAGCTAAAGTATACCAAAATTAAAAAATAATAAAAAAAAAATAATAAATAAAGAAAGCACTGAGAAGTAAAACAACTTGCCCAGGGTCTCACAGCAAAGCAGTGCTGGAACTGAGATCAAGAGCATGTTTGCAGCCCAAGTTGACTATGCCACATGCTTTCCCACCTAATGGACTAATGAGAAAACATTGGTAACAGTATGTATTCATTTCCTACCAGCCAGACTGCTGAGGATGGACTTAATTTGGAATCCATTTTAAAGTGAGTATTTTTAAACCTTCTCTCATACTATATTTCTGTGAAATAAAAAAAGCAACCACACACAAAAAAAACCACTTTGAAACACAGCAGACAAAAAATAAAGGAGGAAATAATTACAAATAAGATGAGAAACAGAGTAGCAGGAGATCCTAGGAGAAACCTTTCTTCAGAGAGCTACGTAATAACCAGAAAGACCTAATCTCACTTGCCCAGTATAAATCCCTTTGCACGAATCCTAAACAGGTGGTCTCAGTGGGGTTTGCTATTGATTTTAAGACGGGGAAATCTGGATTTCAGCACAGGGAAATCTGGCTCTGCAGACATCAGCTGAATTACTCCATGGTAGCAGAGCACTACTGAGTAAAAGCTTCATCCTGTGAAATAGCATTATTCCTACAAGCTGTGACTTCTCCTGAGATAGGCCTGCAGATACTCCCTTCTCCTCAGCAGCCAAACTTAAAATTTGCATGCATGTTCTTTTTTTATTATTATTTTCCCCTAGCTCTCCAAAGAAGAAGAAAGATAAAGCTGGTAAAAAAAGGGTCTTGGTTCCTCTGGACTTAGGCCATGCAGGGGATCAAGAAGCCCAGAGAGGAGGGAGTCTGTAATCAAGATTGCTGCAGTTCACAGCTCAGGTCTCAGTAATGGTCACAGCATCAGCAAAGACCACAACTGTGCCCTGAGTCAAGCAAGAATTTAAGTGTGAATTGAAAGCCTTTCCCATTTAGGAAGTCACTTAAGTCTATGACAGGAAGGGCCCTTTTGAATATCAATGCCTCCCTAAATCAAGGTTACACAAGTATCAGAAGATCAAGGACTTGATCTGTCCAAATGAGGCATTAGAGGCATGATGAAATGCAGCAGATCTTCTCTTTAATGAAACTTAGCTTATGAAACCCTTTAATAAAGCTGCAGTGAGTATATTTACATTCCCAAAAGAGATGAGCTCTCTCTTGAAACAGGAAAAAATTACCACAATTAATAATATCCTGATATTCTTCATAATGCTTGTAGATTGCATGATTTTGTCGAGCTGTTCATCATTTTGAATTTCCATGTGTCTCTTTATTCCGCATCCACATCCACACCCGCTGGGGCACTTTAAGTACTAAAATTCATTGCTGTATATTAAAAATAGCAAATTAATTTCATGATTTCTGTTATATTTCCCTAGCTTATTCAGCACACAAAAGATAAAATCAATAGCATCCTGCCTGAGGAACTGAGTTATTTTTATTTTTATGTTTTTTTATACTACTGCAGATTTTTGCCTTTATTCTTGAGATTATGACACACTGCAGCAATATATTTACACTCAATGAATTTTCAGATCTGCATTTTGTAGTGTTCATATCAGATGTTTAAAATTAAGTAAAAAAAAGTATTTATATCCCATTCATCTAATTCTCTAGCATCTCCTGTGTATCTGCATGTTCCTTGTCCATTGCCAACAGACTGAATTGAGATATACAGAGACTATTTTCTTCTAGGGGCTCAGGTCCAAGTAAGCACTTACACCCAAGCTTAGTTATCACTGGAAGTAAGCTTGAGTTGAGAGGTGGTGATGCTTTCTGGTGCTGCAAGGGAGGGTGGCAGTGGGAGCATCTGTTTTTGTCATGTCCTTTCTGAAGAGCAGGGGCCAAAACATGCAGCACAGCTCTTACCAGACTGCCTCTGCTCTTACAAAATGATGTAGTATTTCCTTTCCTTCCATCTTTCAGCACTTCTACAATTTTCAAATAGTAGTCAGGGGCAGCAAATTATTCAGGAAACAGCATCTTTAACACCTACAGATATGGGTCATCCAGGTGACCTATATGTGCCTAGAACTCCTAGGTAGTATTTAACCTTTTTTTTTTTTTTTTTTTTTTTTTTTTTTTTTTTTTTTTTAAATGGGTTATTCCTTTTTTTCAAATACTTATTTTTCCATTCACTCTGCCTATGATTTTTCTTTGGATGAATTCAAAAGCAAGTCCAGTATTTCAAACATGTTACATGTCTGTTAATTTAATCTCCAACCTTATTTACTAATGGATTGACTTTCTTCCAAGTACTGCTATTTCCCCAGTATACTAATAAAATAGTTTCTATTTGTCTTCATGCATCTGATGGAGGTAATTCACTTTTCTTTGTCTTCTTTCTCTGAAATCTTTGATTGCCTAAACACTCTACATAAGTTGCTTCAGTTCTCATCTATAGTTTAGGAGATTTGGTTATTTAACTCCATTATTCTCAGTCACAACTTTCCATTTTATGAAATTCATAATTCTTTCCACTGTCACTCTTTGGATATTTTTTGTTATTTGCTTTAGTTTTAAGGCAGAAAAGAAAATCCCCCCAAAAAATGTATTTCTTTCAGCTATTTGGTACCGTTTCTTTGGGGGCTTTTACCAGAAATTTGGATAGTTTTTTTCCAGTCAAACAGATATTTTTCAACCGTTTTCACAATTAGAAAACTCTGATGAGCTATAGTAGGTGTCCTGTATGGCAAGCATTGCATAAATGCCTTTAGTTGTAACCAGTCTCACTAAAATTAATAGGGATTTACCCCAGTAAACTTACCTTGCTGTTTGGGAGAAGCCTGTCTATTTACCATGTTTACGTTTCCCTTCTGCAAACTGATTACAGGAAAACTGTATACATATTTGCAGTGCATCTTTCAAGGGAATTTGCAAGGATTTGTTTTCTATTTCTTTGAGTTTGGCCTCCCAATTTATGGTTCAGGTAGCTAAGGGCTGTGTCCAACTTTAACCAAATACTTAGGAAACTGGGAAATCTGAACTTACCCTGAATTCATCTCTAGTGCTCTTCAGATGTCCTGCCTGACTGGATCCCCCCTACTGTACTTGAAGAGTAGTCATCCTTGAGAGATGACCTCTTGATTCTTTCTTTTACCCCTTTTATAAAGCAGAGACATTTCAGTTCACTTCTGCCTCCTTTTCCCTGCCACTGCAGCAATGTTTGTTCCATCTGCAAACTGGAGCCAAACAGAACTATTACATGAGTCATCCGAAAAGAGCAACAGCAGTAAGTGGTCGCTGACTGTGCTCAGCCCCGATTGCTTATTGCACCCCTGCTGGTTCCTGTAGAGTTTGGCATCCGAAGAACAACAGGGATTTGTCTGGGGAGTGTCCTTGCCCCTGCTATGCCTTCTCCTTAGGTAATACTGGTGCCCAAGGGGCAATATGCATAACCAAGTCTGTATAGCTACCTACCTGGAAGCCAAGCTTTCCTTCCCCAAATGTTGCAGGCTGTTACCATAGCTGGTGGCAAGACACTGACTGCTGGTAACTGAAAGGGGAGGATTCCTTTCTAAGAATAATAGAGAATATTTATCTACCTAGTTATTGTATACAAACGTTGATAGCTGTTGAGAGAGATGTCACATGCTGTCATGGTAAAATACGTTCTATTGTTTTAGTTTAGTCTATAGCTTTTAGTTCAATCAAACTGTCATCAAGTAATGTAAGTGTCCTTCCTACTTCCAGCTGATAACAAAAAGAAAGTAAGAGCAGATATCTTTGGCATTAATTCTCAAATGCCATGACATTTTTTAATGTGAAGAAACAATGTATTATGGGAACAGAGGCAAGTGAAGAGATAATAGTTAGAGAATTAAAATCAGGTTCAATGAGATTTCACTATGCAGGAAAGTGTTTCATGTTTATCTGCAAGACTTACCTAAGCCATCTGAGTTAAAATTTCATGTTTCTGTGCAGTAGGGCTTCTGGTAATAGTTGGAGTAAAAACATCTCAAGGCACAGGTCAACAGTAAGTATGCAGAAATAGCAAAGCCTAAGCAATTCAGAACAATGCAAAGGAAATTACTGAAATTAAAGGATTGGGAAATGTCTTCCCCTTCTTTAATCAAATGGCAATACAAAAGAAATGCAGCAGACCACAGCAGCCTGGAGAGTATTCATTGTCCACTGATGTTTTCTGCAGTTTCCTTCATTCAGCAATAAAGTTTTCCTTGCGCTGTATGTTAAAACTGGAGAAGGGGAAAGTGTGATATTGCTGGGACACAACGACTGAGTACTCCTTTCAAGTTCCTAAAAGCAAATTCAGTACAATGGTAGATGCAAATGCACAATATTTAATGCACCTAAGAAGTCATAAAAGAGCACTCCATTTACGCTGCAACTAAACATAACAGAGGCAGAGGGAGGCAATTAATATTCCCTGCTCAAGGACTTAGAAATCACAACCAGCAGAGAGACCTGTGAACTGAAGGCTTGTGCGGCCAACATGAGTCTCGATGCGGAAAGGTGGCAGAGCAGCACCCTCTGATGGGCAGCGAGGAAACAAAACCCTACACCAGCTCCTCTGCTGCAGATTCAAACCAAATTTCAGTATTTTTAGACCTCAGTTTGCTGTTGACTAGGGAGCGCTTATTGCCAGCCCCCCTTCACAGCACAGGCAGGGGAACAGGATCCGTCTGTAGGAAACTCTCCACAGGATTTTCTTCAGCAGTCGTCTCCGCAAGGGAGCAATTACTTATCTTCCTCTTTGGTGAGGGTGGGAAAGCATCGGTGAACTGGAAGATTTTGTGGTGTGCTCTGATCTCTTGGAGACTTTGGCAAGGTTTGATCATCAGCCCGCCAACATGTGCCCTCAGCCAAGACCCTTTTGCCTCACAATCTTCCCAGAGCCTCCTGCCTCCTCTCCCTGGTACAAGGTCCCACACAACTCAGGTATCTCAGTGCAATGCAGATGGTATTGTGAGGGCCTAATAAACAGCAGCTTTCAGAAGCAAGAGGGGTGTCTGGCAATTCCCCTGGTAATAGAGGCAAGAAACGCCGAGCCAAAGCAGCTAGCATGGGGTGAAGGGACCAGGCAGAGGTGCCTGCCAGGGTTTGAAACTGTTGCAACCAAAGCAAGGATTTCCACCTAGACACAGCAGGATGCAGGATCTGCCTAGAGCTGTGCCCAGCCCTGCATAAAATGTTTCAAACCTCAAGAGCCTCCGTGGCGGGTTTGCACATTGTGAAATGCTGGCGCAAGGAGCAGACAAGGTGGAGGGGAGGGGTGAGAGCTGATCTATATCTAATCACACAGGCCATGGTCAGGCACTAAAATTATCTGAATCATCTAAGCGGGCAAAGAAGGAGGAAGGCAATATCAGGGGTTTGCCGAGCTGTTCCCCTCCCTGGGCTCTTGGTCACTGCACAGTCTGTGTTGCTGGGGTCTGTCAGTGTTTCCTCCCTCGGGGCGAAATGACCTGGGGAAAGTGGGTTTTGGGGCGGTTTTGCAGGCGCAAATGGAAGTGCCCACAGAACAAAAGCTATTATTAATCGCCATCTGCCGAAAGGAGACTGCAGCTGTTTTAAGAGATTTTCTTGCAAGCTATGCAGATCTGCTCAGAATTTTAATGCTTGTTTACCAGCCCAAGTGTGCCACCAAAAGAGCAAGGCGTTTCCCAGCACACAAGGTGTGAGCATCATTCCAGCCTGGAAATAAACATCTTCTTACTCCTGAATGTTTTTCTGAGGGAGCAAAGGCACTTTTGCATTCAGTTGTGTCAGTTTGCAGCTCCTCTTTTTTAACCCATCGTCTCCCACTTGAGAAGCAAACAGACAAACAGATTCCTTGGGGAATATACACTGCTTTTTCACACAAGCAGAAAGCTTTTTAGAGAATAAATAATCTCTCCAAGTGTTCTCTTAAAAACTGAAAGAAAAGGGTAGATCAAAAAAAACCAGCCTGGTCTTCAGCTGAAGAAGTACATACTTAAAACTGGTATCTGCTCAAATTGCTTAACAAAAAGAAAAAAAAAAAAAGAAAAAAGAAACAGTCATTCAGAATAGAAGAGGGGGAAACAAATAGGCTTTGCTATAGTCCTTGGAATGACAAGACCTAGGGCAGGCTTTTTTCTGATTTTCTGCAGAGGCCATAAGCTTCAACAAGACTGATGCTGCTAAGAAATGAACAGGTCTTTAACTAAACTCCCTAGTGCATGTTATTTATATCAGGAATTAAGTCTCTGCAATCATGCCTATGCTTTATGGCAGTGTATAATATAACCACAAGCCCCACTTCTGTGACATTAGCACAAGCACTTTCTCTACAACATGTATATCATGCATAGCTGTAAGGACCGCCAGAGAAATGCCTCAGATAGAAGTGAAGGAAAACTTTTCACTTCAACACTTTTGCAATTCAAGCTATTTTTCTTTACCCCTGTGGACTTCAAAATGTCTGACCTGCAGAGGGTACTTACAGCAGAAAGGACAGTCCCTAGACACTGTTTCTGCTATCACTGCTGCAGCCAAGGGATGAGAAGGCTCTACTAACAACCACCATTTCTCCAAAAAGTTACAAGCACCTTGCATTTACAGAATAACAAGTCTGAGGAACTGAAACAAATAACACAAATGAACATGTCACAGAGGCAGTGGTAAGGAGAGAGCTGGGGAAGCTACCCTTGCTCCACTAGGCCATGCAACTAAAAATGCTAGTAAGAAAATTAAGCTGTTCATTTTTCACTAAGAGAGGAAGGAAAAGTATTCAGAATGGTCTGACTTTCTACTAAGAGTTATAACAATAAATAAACAATAAAAAAGGACTAATATTTCAAGAGGGTTCTTTTAATGACAGTAGCGGTTAAAGTTACCGTAAGATATTTTCCTGTAATATAATAGAATCCACTAAATGGTCATTACTTGACTTCTGGTAATGGAAACACCCAGGCTCTCCATCTATTGTGTTTCTATTATGGGTGTCCAGCAGCTAGATTAGGGTATTGAGATGGCTTTCACCCATTTAGACATGAATTTATTCTCCTTCAATAAGTGGTAACCTTGAGCTTTGTATGATGACAGTGCAAAATGAATTTGTGCTACTTCCTGGCAACTAACTCCTAAGTCAGCATGTTACTGCAAACTACTGCTGCCTGTGAGATATTGGGGATCATGGAATAAACTTTTCGGAAATATTTTCAGATTATCCATTCCTTACACATACATTCTCTGCTCTACATTTCAGCCTATAGCATAGTTCAAAGGGTAACTGAAACAAGTGGTTTAAAAAACAAATTAGGGAAATTAAGAGAATTGGGGGAGTGATAGACATGATTAAGTGAGTGGCGTATTCTAAAATGCCCAGAGATACCAACTGAATTAGCCAGCAGGTGAACTCACATTTCACTACTCTGTAATTTCTTATTTCTGAAGAGGAGGTACAAGAGAGCTCTCGCACCTTGTAAAAGCAGTGAATATTATGTACCTATGCAATCCAGCTGCTGCAGATCTTTTATCTGCAGGCTGGCATTCACATCCATGCTCTCAAAGGATCTAAGTACTTTGAGTTATTTTATATTTTCAGGGCCTTTCATTATGAGACAGTATCAGGAAAACATTTACAGTAGCTGAAAATAGCCTGATTACGTCTTAGCTTAAGAAAGAGGATATATGTTTCTATATATTAACGTATGGCTCCATTCATATCAATGCTATATATATTTGTATGTACAGGTGGATAAAAAAATCAATAACCTGTACATGAACATCATGTCACTGCTACCGCTTTGAATGAAACAGCTTGCCAGTGTTAGTCCCAGCTAGTCTTTAGAGGTGTCCACAGATAACTGCTGGCCAACCACCACAGTGCAGGTCTGCACACAGAGATCCAGGGGTTTCCAGGGCTTGTGGCAAAAGCTATAGTAGTTTGATCAGAAGAGTAGAGATATTGTAACCTGAAGCACTGGAGATGTTTCCTTTGGCGCTGAGCTGAGAGGAAAACTTTCGCATGGGCTCCAGGGACCTCATGTATAGCCCCATGCCATAGTCACCAACATGAAAAGAGGAGAAGAAACTCTCCACTGAATCAGCTATGCCAATAACTATTTCTTGCGGGAACTGCTAAAAAGATACTGTAAGATGTTTACCTACAGAGATGGCAATGCACCCTCTGATATAATTTTTTTGTTCAGATTGGGTCCTAGGCATCTTCCACCTCTATACTACAGAAATCTTTAACAAGAGTGACAGCAGGCAAAGATTTCTAGCTTGGCTAACCTTCAGTTTCCTGTAGTATTTGTGTTATTACACAGAAAGCCACCTAATTTCCTGCTTCTTCTGACACTCTGAAAGTCCATCACTACATTTCACTGAAATAAACAGTGTTGATTGCTTACCATATGCTGATAAAAGGCAAGTGCATATGTATTTCTTTTACCCATCTGAACAACAACAGAAGTGGCCACTTGAGGTCAGGGTAGGCAGAATAAAATTGATTTTACAGGTAAAAATTAATTAAAAAGGAAAAGACTGAAAAAGTTCCTTATTAGAAGCAGTTTATCCTCAGATTTCTTAAAGAAAGAGGCACTGAAATCACCATAACAGTAATCTCAGTAAAGGTACAGCATTACTTGATCAGCATCAGGCTCAGTGACACAGCTATTACCTACACTACCCTTCTGTTCCTGGTGTATTCTACAAGCCCACGAGATGTGCAGGTCGCTGCCAACATGCCAAGTTGCATGAACATACAAGGACATACAAGTCCTGCAAGCACTGAACACAAGGAGATCTCCTCCTATTCTTGGTTAGACACCTATTTGCACACTTGGAGACCCACATTGACCCTTGCAGGAGTAACCCTGACCATGTGGGTGACTGTCCATGTGGGCTGGCGTTACTAATAACGTAATAAATGGGAACATTCCCAAAGGCCCAGAGGGGCCAGACGACACCTGCTTTGCACATGCTGTCAAGTAGTGGAAGTGGCCTCGTGGGAGCTGAAAGCAGCAGGACTCCTGGGCAGTAGCTTGCCATGATAGGAAAACACATTGTCACTTAATTTAGAAGAAAGAAATGTTTGGGGTTGAACAAACCGAAATATTACAAAAGCTACTTGGACTTAGCCTACATGAAGCATTCGCATGATTACTCAGGAAAACCAAAGATTTCCCATGGTGGTATTTTATTTTAAAGACACTGCACTTTCCTCAGTGAAATCATAAAGAAAATCCTGACCAGCTGCTTTGGCCAAGAAGAAGCCAGCAGCTTCTTGCTCATGACTCTAAATTTCAAGTGCGATAAACATCAACTTTATCTTGGAAGATTATATCACATTAAAATTCTAGTTAAAGCCAGCAAGAGTTGAGAGTTCTCAGGGTTGACCTTTTAATTTTAGAGTAGCCAAATCATCAATCCAAACACAGAAACAAACCAGACAAATATGACAAAGCAGAGATGAAAAATTGTCTTTAAGAAATACTCTGCTTTTTATTCAAAACAGACCAAGCAGAACACCTGGCTCCTTAATATGGAACAGTAGTTGGTGCAGTTCTATTAGGGGAAATTGATTTCAGCAGAGATAGTCTTAGAAAAAAAAATAATTTCCAAAAAATTCATATGGAAGCGCTCGTTATTCCCTCCTCTTCCTTTTCAAATCTGCTTCAGGGAAGTCTTTCAGGAGCAGGAGCTTAAACATCACTTCCTTGTGTCTGCTCCTAACAGAAAGTTTCATGCTCTATTTCTTATTAAGGATCTGTTCATTGGGTTTACACTAACATGCAAACACCCCCTTTCATGGTTTCCAGATTGTAGCCTTATTTTTTTTCATTACTGATGCTCTTCTCGCTATTTCTCACCTCTTGTAGCACAGGTGATCATCTCACATGAATCACTTAGCTAGTGTCCAAACTCATTTAAGAGTTGCCACCAAGAGGAATAAAAAAATGAAGTGTTCAAAGCCATTGAAAACAGAATTATCACTGAAGACTTGACCTCCATTGTACTTCCTTAAACGTGAGCATTTCTGTCTATGAAAAGGTTGAGAGTTTTGGCGGGGGGGGGGAGGGGTGTTGCCATCAGGTCTAATTCTGTAATAAGCCAGTGAAGACCCTTTTCCTAGTCATTAGTATTTGCAGCACTATTGAGTTCGGCTTCAGTATCGGGTAAAGGAGTTCAGTGTCTTGCAGGATCAAATACTTTTGTTGTCACTTAAACCAGCAATAAATTTGAGTAGGAAATCCAACCTGAAGGCAAGAAGACAAAAATTCTCTATTTTGATAAAAAAAATCAAAGCTCTGACCTAGGAAAAGAGAATCAGGCTGATTGTTGCCATGAAGTTTCAATAAATCAAAGTTCATAGTTTAAACTTACTTGGGCTTCCTGTTGCAACTGTCGAGAAATCACTACATCTCTTTGTAAATACAAGAGAAATAAAACTAGTCGTCATCCACCATTCTCTGTCTTTCCTCTGTATATCCTTCATTGGAGGACCAGCAGATTTTGTTCTTCTGTATAGGTTTTCATTGCTAAAAAGCCTCAATCCTAGTCTGTGTAAATGGACGCTGCCTAAAATAAAGAACAAGAAGATCGTAAGGGCTTGGAAACATCGGTCGTTGCAGGAGGGATGCAGGAGAGCTGGGAGGGAAAGCTCATTGCCTTTGTGGTGGAAAAGGGTTTGAGAGTCATCGTTATAACACAGTACTGAGGAATGCATAAAGTACAAATACGAGATGGCGCCTACCATGCTTTATAGCATATGAGTTGTGCATTGCCTCAGAGATATCCATGTTAGCTGAGTATGGGTGAAAAAGAGGCATCTTGGAGCCAGGCAGAGACCAGGAGGAGAAGGGCTGCTCTGGTGAAAGAGGGGTACTTCGTTGCTAGGGCTGTGAACAAGTCACTTTTTCTTTCCGAGCTTCCGTTTCCTTCCTGTTCTTGCTTTTTTGGACTGCAGGTAACCTGGAACTGAGTGTGTCTCACAGTGCATGTGGTAGCTTTTAGCAATAAAAGAGGAGAGACTGGGGTCTCCCCTTTCTAATCCAAACAATTTTTTAAAATGACACTGTGCTTTTTTGAAAAATGGACTCTTTTCTTTTGCTTAAATGGCTGATTTGTAATAGAGGACAAAAACTTGACATAACCTTTAAGACTGCATTCATTAACCTCATCTGAGATTAACTTGCTGTGGAACCCCACAGCTGTCAATATATATACCTAAATAAATATATATATACATATATACATTTATTACCATTGTTATTATTTCTTTTCTAACTAAATAACTCTGAAGCACAAAACTATCATACTAAATGCTGATTCTTTTATTAATTCAGTTTCTGATACTACGCCAGTAATTTCGCTCCAGTACCAATAAATAGCACCATTATCATTGTTATTCTTGCAATTAGCAGGGAAGTTTTGCTAGGCAGGGGATTTTTACTAAACACAGCAGAACTTCAGAAAACCAGTTTTAAAAAAGCATTCATTTTCTTTAAACGTTTAAACTTAACAAGTTGATCATAATCTGCTGAATACAAAACTCTTGCGAAAGATCCCATCAAATCACACCTTGTAAACACTTGGGAGGTGTGAAGCCATTAGCAGAGCTACGGTGCGCTGCCTCGGTGGCTCATAAACCAACTGAGTCCCTGCAAAGACATCCTGGTGTCATCACCATTTGCCCACCCAGGCAGTGCAGATGTCTTGCACTGCTGCATACTTGTGGTCTCTCGGTGATGCACATGCAAATTAGCTGTGCATTAACCATGGAAGCTCATTCTGGCGCCCAGCTCTGCCATCTCCACCCACTTTACTCTTTTAACAGGCTTCCCACTGACTAATTGGCACCAGAAAGGGTGCTGTGGGAATGATGATCCCCCTCCCTTGTTTGCTGGACAGTTAAAAATTGCAAAATGCTCCTACTTAGCCAAATGGACCATTATTCTGAATCTAGTCACTGATTTCACATGCATGGCATTAAATCGCTGGAGTATCCTGTTATACAAAGTCCAGTCAGCTTTGTATCATTCAAATAAACCACACCTTTAGTGGTCTTTGCAAAGACTACAAGGCTAAAATCATTTTCCCGTTACTACTACATTTAACAATATGAGGATCTTCACCATAATTTATTACTGTTCCTTTCAATCAGTTACTGTCACAATTGAACATTATGCCTTGCCAAAGCACAAAAATAGTTTGAGGCAACGGGGATTTTTTTTAAATCATAGAAAATCAACTAGAGAAATACTCTGGCTAACACAAATTTCTCCGTTCCAGAATTCTTCCCTTGAAAGAAAAATTCTGTCCTACAATAAGACCTCCTGACACCATTTACCAAAAAAATCTTTAATTCTGCCTAAACTACTTCTAAGACAGTGTCACTACAGTATTTATTGCACTATTATAGCCTCAGCTAAACATGAAATACTTGGGAAACTTCTACCTTCAGTCAGAGCAATATAAATCCAGGGGAGACTGAAATCAATGCAGCTACCGTAGGTTTGGGGGTTTTTTAATATTGTTAGATGTTCAGTGTATCCAGAACACATTACCCATTACTAGCTTATATTCCGTAAGTGCTTTGAACTGTATTACTAGGCAGCTGAAAGGAAAATTTCATAAAACAAACCTTTCTCCTCCCACTGTAGATTTCATATATATTGCCTTTCAACTAGATTTCCAATACACACACACACACACAAAGAAAAATAAAAGAGCTCTGGGGGACAGAATTCTGACCAATGAAGCTTTTATATTCTTGAAGCTGCATTTTGCAATCATGGGGACTGAAACTTCAAAGGAAGAAAAAGCTTTAAGAAGCAAACAATACTGCAGTCATTTTCATTTTTACCTCAAAAAAATACTGGAAACATACTCAGCCCTGTTCTCTGGAAATATTTAACTGCTGCTCATCTTTTTCAGTCCAATAGCCACCAAAAAAAAAGGCATTTTAAAATATTTTACATTGGCTTAGTTTCTTTTTATTTGTAGAATAATCTTACACAAGATGGGCATCAAAAGAGCTGATGTCAGGTATCAATCCAATTATATGGAATCATGTTAACATGAAGTAACTCACCTGAAATGTCACAGGATAAGTGCACAGACAGAGCTAAAACACAAATTCAGAGTTTATGGAGTTGTTGGACAAGTTCTTATATCAATATTAACATGATCCCCTGCTCTAACCAGACAAGAATTTCCTACAAGTAGCATAAGAGATACTTTCCTTCCTTTAAGCTTGATTTAATAAGTCAATTACACACTACAGAACATGCAGCTTTTCATAAAAATTTGGGGTGATTTTTTCAGTCTTTTTAATCAGTGCAGGAAGGATACCACTTCTAATTTACTGTATGATAATACCTTCATTCATAGCATAGTACTTTTTTAACTCAAAGTAGAGATATATTCCATTTTTAGATATAGACAGTGGTCTCCAAATGAACAGAAGAGGTGTTTATTTTCATCCATGGGCAGATTTAGCTCTTAGGCAAAAGCTTTTCTTCTCATTTTAAGTCCAAATCAGATAAAGCAGGTTTTCTACAATTAAACTTTAACAGTTTGAAGGGAGAGAGAATTATGTCACTTTTGTTCTAAAATGTTTCTTTGTGTTGTATGTAGAAAGCACACTCTATCATTGAACAGACACACAAATAATTGAACAAGGAATTAAATATTCAGACTTTCATTTTGTAAACACATAAACATCTAGTCACCTTTATTTGGGAAACTGTAACTAAAGTGAACTTGTGTTTATACTTTGGAAAGGTTAGGGTCAAAACTAAAACAGCAGCAAGGAGCTTTATGGAAACATAGGCAACTGTATTAACTTCATGTATTTTTAGTAAGGAAATTGATTAGCCCTCCAGACATGCACAAAGCATATAAACTTCTGCTGGAAAGTTGGAGACTCATGACTGAAAACATTGCTATGGTTGGAACTGCTGAAGCAATGGCTTTCAAAAGTTCATTTTTGCTAAATCACAGCCAGCTTTCACTGAGACAATCAGTAGTACTTATTATACTCATTAAGGCCTTTCTTCAAATCAGCTTTTCAAGCCTTGGCCCATGTGGCTTTGGCACTACCAGATGTTCAGACAAAAAACTCAGGGCTCGTTTGCTCATTTTTGTTTTTGTTTAGGATACTTCCTCCTTCCTCCCATCTCCCATGTCAAGATGGTGTAACTATATTTCTTTTCTCCTCAAACTTTCAAAAATAATTCAACCTCAGGCAAAGCCCACGCGCACAGCTTTAGGCTGGTAAGAGAAAGCTAGGAGTGAGTCATGATGGAGACATCTGGATGACGGACTGGAGGGCTCTGGCTGGGGTTATTCATCCAGCTTCCCAAGTGCTTTTCATTGGTAAGTCTCACAGAAGTTTGCAGATGTTGAAAACCGTTATTCACAGTGAAGGAACTGACACGTTAAATACACATTAAGTGTCTTTCCCAAGACCTTGTAATAAGCTGTAGCGTTACAAAGAGTTGAAGCCAGGCAATATGATTTCCAGTCTCAGGCCTTTTTCTCTAGCCTGTCATTGCTGTTCAATATAATGTTAATGATTATAACGTGTATTTTGGGGCAGTGTATTTATTGTGCAGTGTTCCTGAAGCGTGACAGATAAGACTCCTAAAGTCAGGCTCTGAAATCCATTTAATTCTACACTTAAATAAACTGACAGTCTTTTCCCACTGATGTGAATGCCTTTCCACTCCCTTCTAGGTGAAACAAAATTCAGGAAGAAAAAGCCATTTTCTTTAAACTAAATCTTCTTCCTTGCTCTACTCACCTCTTTTCCTTCGTTTTATCTGTTTCAGGCTTCTTTTGCTTTCCTCCAATGCCTTTACTAGCAAATAAGCCCTCATAACTTAAATGGTTGTCCTCTGCCTCCCCGGTTTGACAGGTGCCACATGATACCCCCTTCTTCCCAGCCACAGCCACCTCCTCGCTTTCCCTCCTGCTGCCCTGTGCATCAAACACCCATCATGAGGCACCTCCTCTTGGGATAGACCAGGAGGGTAGCACCAATATTCTCTTAAAAAACCTACATCTGCCTCGAAGCAGGAAGGGCAGCAGTTTACCCTGGATCCAGCCTGGATCGTGGTGCTCTTCTACAAACCTACGATTATGTCTCTTTTCTCCTTTTCCTTTCTGCTGCTTTCTGTTTGCCCAGATCACAGGGACTAGCAGGTGGGTAGCACCTACAAGGTCTGTGCTTTCACCTTGCTATGAATAAATCCCTACACCCCTGGAAATGGTTAACTTCCCAAGGAGCCGTGGAGATGAGAAAGCAGGACCTGAGAGCCACTCTGAGTCACTCCTGCAGGTACTTACCAGCTGGGTCATATATCCTCTGACTGCATTTGTTTCTCTGCCCCTAAGGACTGCATTCAGCACAGGTCTGTGACAGCATGCTGCCAAAAGTACTCTTTGGTGGATAATAACAAAGACACTGTGATTACGAGATAGTGCAGAGCCCCTTACAGATGTTCTTTCTATTGGCAGCTCCTTCCACACGAGCCATTTACCCAGTCACCGCATCCTGTGGATTATCATTTTCATGACCTTGTTCCTCTGGAGGAAAAAAAAGGGGGTGGGGGAGGGAAAGCATCTTCCCTTGTTATTTTATTTCTTACTCAGTACCGGATCCAGACTCTCCCCTGTGCTAAAGGAAAGGTTATAATAACATGGGCTTACAGTACTTTAAGCCTTCATTAAGGCATGCAAGGGGATGCATCAGCTGCATGGCAGACATGGAAGAAGCAAAGACAAAATGGTGTTTATGTATACATATACGGGCTTTCCTGAAGGACTTGGAAGTATCACATATACAAAAGAAAGATGGGTTATGGGTTACAAATATAAACCTCACAAAAGTAAGTTTTCTGCATGGCTTTTCATACTCCTCTGAAGCAGACTATTGCTGACAGTAGCAATATCTTTTGAGGTGAAAGAGTAAAGAGCTCACTCCTTCAGTTTTGCAAAAATATTTTCAACATCTTGGCTCCTTTCTAAAAATCATTTGTAAAGGTGTGCCAGAAAAGTGGAAAGATGAAAAGATACCCTCCTAAAAGCATTCCATGAAAATGGGCTAAGATCAGCTCTCCACCAGTAAAGTATCAATCTGAAGCATCTATTCTCCAAAGTGAGAGCATAATATTTGTATTTATGTACATATCACTGGTAGTGTAATTTAGATTAATATTTTATCTAAAAGTTTTGACACAGAGAGGAGATGTAGACAACACAGCTTTGCTACTGCGATAACTTTTACAGGTGGAGAAGCGAAACTATGAAGATACCCACTTTGCTCTCCACCCAGAAGTCAGAGGAAGGACTGAAGAGCTTGAAGTCTCCCATTTGTCCATCCTCATGAAGCCTCACAAGCTCTACTTTTCTTTTTTCCAGACTTTGTGACCTGTGTGCTCACACTTGAGGAAAAACATCGAGGAAAGCAGGTAAGGCTTGGTTTAATCAGTCCTCAGTGCAAAAAGGTATATGAGTAGCAGAGAAACTTCAGAGAGGAGAAAAATGGAGTAAAAAATGGTGATATTAACTTGGAATATAAAGATTAATGGATCTTTACCCAGTGCAACAAACTTAAAAAAAAATATGGTAATATGGTAGTAACTATTCTGTGCTGTGCAAACATTATTTTATCTTCTGAAGTGTTCAGTGGGATTATTTTTTCTTCCATGGTCAGCTGAAGACACTCATGTTATTAGGAAAGAGTGTCAGGAAACGAATATAAATGTTATTGTGAGAGGAAACCTGTTTCAACTCCCATGATTACAGTTTAAAACAGCTGCACCCCAAGAGAACAATAGAGAGATTTATTTCTCTTATAAGTCTCAATGTTATGTATATATATATAAAAAAAGAGCCTAGAGTCTGTGAACACGAAAGAGGGAGAGAAGGAGAGAGCACATGATATGAGAGCAGGGATGCATATGTACTTATGAAAGGAAAAAGCATGATTCTGTCATTTCTTTGAAGAAAATGAATCATAAACTCCCCAATATTCTAAGTTAGAAAATGGAAAAAAAAAAAAAAAAAAAAAAAAAAGAGGTATATTCTGTGTGTTTGGTGCAGGCATCTACTAGAGAGGTGTGAGCAAAGCACAAAAACTGACACCTAGATAGCTGGTCCACCTGTGTTTGCAGAGCATGTTATGGACCCTCTGCAACACTTGCTCCCAAATGATTATTTCCATTTCTTCCAAGTGGCATCCCACAATATCATTATGTCTTAATTTCATTGGATGTTTTATTCATGAGACCAGCAAGTTGGTGTTAGTGAAAATCTAGCTGTGCCCCAGTGGTACAAACCTGGCATGCAGGAAAACTAGCATTTGTTTCAAGCTCTGCCAGTAAATACTTGGGCAAGATTCAGCAGTTTCCTTTGCCTCTCCCACCTTGTACTTATTCCACATAGAGGCTTGTGGTGCTGAGGACCTTCTCCTGCTACAACTATCTCCCCAAAATATGTCTGCTTCCTATCCACAACCACTGATAACACCAAACTGGTTTCGAACAGTTGTTGTTTCATTTCAGCATGACTCAGACTCACTCCACAAAATGGTATATCGCCTTTGCAGGCAACCTGGGAAAGCTTCCCTGCCCAGCAAGGGGACAGCAGGCAGGAAAACACGTTAGGTCCAGCCACTTTCTCAGGACTGCAAGAAACATCCTACCCAAGATCACTGTTTTATAGCTGAAAAGAGCAAGTCTGTTCCTCAGCTGAGAAAACAAAAACAGAAAGAAAGAGGCCATTAAAGTGCATTACGAAAAACAAAACAGAAGGAAGCTGAGGAAACAAAGACAAATAAAAAGCAAAGCCCATCCATCAGAAACAGCCCCTAAGCCAACAGAACAGCCTACTGAGAGAGAACCTCCCCCTATTTCTTTAACACATCCATTGAATATTTGAGTTGCTTTCATCGTTCTGCAAAGTTCTTGTTTCAGCTCTGAGGGAGATATATAATATTCTATGAGACCCACACAAAAGTTTTGCTCCGATACCTTCTCAAATCATACATTAGAATCAAAATTCATTCTAACTCCATGGAATCAATGTTTTTTCCAGACAGTTTAGTGTTTCTTGATCCCCTGACCTTAACTATCAGTATCATGATATTCTCTGTTAACTGTTTCTACTTTTCTATTCACAAACATCAGCTTTAGAAAGTGGGGAAAGTGACACATTTTGGTTATAACAGAGTGCTCACTTAGGAAATCTAGATTTTATTTCCAGATCTGCCATGAATGTAAATCCCTCTGGTAAATCTCTTGACCTTTCCATGTTTCATTTTCCCAGACTACAGAGAATCTACTATTTTTAAATATTTGTGAGAAGCAATGACGTACATTTCTATGTGCAAACACAAACTATTATTTGAAGTGTGATCAGATATCACCTTCTGTTATTAGAGACTATAAATTAGAATTTGAAAGAGACAGGTCTCTCTCAAGATGCAAAATCAGAGATATCATAACTCAGTATATTGATTTTATATGAGGTATCTAAAAAAAAACTTGTATCTCAAAAGGAAGGTAGAGCATTTGAAAACACATGGTAGCTATATTGTACCTCCCAGAGGTTCCCCTCATTTCTCCTTCTATTCCTAAACATGCATCAAAAAAAGAAAAAAAAAAGTAAGAAGAAAAAGTGACAAATGTTATGAAGGAAATTGCTGCTCACCTGAAGTCAAAATAAGTCTTCCACCAATTTCAACAGATACAGCTTTTAACTTTTTAGCTTTATGAGAACCATTTTGCTCCCCAAATTAAAATTAAAAATATAGTTAAATATTTTGGAACTGTTTCCTTTCCTAGGTGAAGAAATAATTAGGAATTCATTTCAAAGATTATCTTATTTTTATAGTAATTTTGAAAAAAAATACGATTTACTGCTTACACCGTTTTAATTAGCATCTCTTCCCTTTAGATGGAGTGTGTTCCACCTTACACCATTACTCAGAAACTTTCAGCAATGCATTAAAGTCAATGTTTCCAAAAAACATAGCTCATATTTTAACTATTTTTTATCTTAATTTTTTTTGCCATCAATTTTCATAGATCCAAAAAGAGATTATCAAAATGTTGGCTTTGTCATTGTTAAAGTCACGTACTCAGATGTTTGGTTCTGTGATGCTTTAATGCATGCAGCAGTAAGGTGCTTCTCCTAAAAAAGCTGGAAATTGTTGCAGAAAATGTTTTATCTCCAGATTTGCCAGTAGAAATAGTATCATAAAAAGACTACAGAATAAACCTGTCTCTGCTATAATTCTATGGAACAGCAATGGAATTAAATTAGGGAAGAATTTTGCTCAAGAAATTAAACCAGTCTGTTCCTACTGGGTCCAGCAACAATCCCAATATCCAGATATTTTGGTTTCAAGCAGCTGTTTTCCATTCTTCTTCATACAGGTGACACCAATAAATGTGACGCAGTCTTCCTGATCACCTACACCAACAGCAGTCACTTCGCTTTGCTTTCCAGGATTGAGTTAGCTTTTTTTTTAAAAAAAATGTTCTTTTAATTTTTCTTTTGCCTTTTCAATGCTTTGTTATAAGTCAAAAAACCAAAAACCTACTCAACTGTGCAAAATATTCTCCTCTGATGTCCAAGGAGCTAAAGACACTTTACAGGAGGTGCTTACATAGTCTTCTCTTACCAGCACTCTCTCTCACTTAGCTCTGCTTTCTTTCACAATGATTTTATTTTTCTTCTTGAGTGGCTTTGAGACTGTAAAAAATGGAAAAAAAAAAAAAAAAAAAAAAAAAACTTCCTGCAACCCCTTCCTTCAAAAAGATCACTTTGACAAGATGCACATAGATGTGTTCCTTCTGCATGCTAATTGGGAACATCTCTTGAATTCAGCACAAGAAACAGCCAGGCAGCAGTCAATTCAAAGAAACACTTATCTTAAAGAAGGCCCAAACTGGGCAGGAGGCCTTTGCATAAGCCTCATGTCACTCTGAAGCCAGTAACAGTGGAGTTCAGAAAGTACAGCTTCCCAAATTCCTGTTTCCAGCATGCAGGCAAGGATTTTTACTGCAATATGACCAATAAGAACAAAAAAAAAAAAAAAAAAAAAAAAAAAAAAAAAAAATTAACACAAGCTGTTTTTAAGGTCATATTCTCTGAATGTTAGCCATGCAATTACACAAAATTTACACAAAAGAGGAAATTCCCTCACATGGAGCAGTGTATAAACACAGCTCAAAGTATTAAGCTGCATATAACTTCTTTAAAGGCCAAAGGCATATGAGTTACACTAAAGAATTTGGCCCAGATATTCCTTGTTAGTCCATACAAACTACAGGATGAATATTGCGTAGATGGTTACAGAACATACTCACAGGGAAGACACAAATGTTAGGTCTTCCTCCTCCAAAATACTACATTTTAACCCTTAAGTATGGTTTCCTGTCAAATATCCGATATCAGAATCAGGAAATAAATTACTTGTCAATGTTGTATTTTCCTCACCGATAAGAACACATAAGAACAAATAAAATTTACTTTGAGGGTCAGTTTTCAGTGAAAGGTGTTTTATTGTCTTCATTGGCATTCATGGCTGGAACAATTTAAATAATATTTTTGTGACAGAAGAAAGGAGTCAAACATTTGGAGAAAAAGGCACCATGTTCTGTGTTTTAGGGAAAAGCAGCCACAAAATACACTGAAACTCATCATCAACTCTAAGCTAATAAAGGGTGGAAAAATGCATCACAGCATCCAGCTCACCAGAGCTATTACCAGTAAGTAGGCCAAGAAATTTATTACCTATTTTGTAAAAGGCCAGTTCGTTGAGGATCCTGTTGAAAATAGTGTCACTGCTCCAACATCTAAACCAAACAGTTTTGCCTGGCAACGAGAACCTTCAGATATATTTTTTCCTCAATAGCTGCTTTAGATCCAAATGCCAGGCTTACCCCGTAGGACACCTGAACAGGACTGCAGCTCCTCTTGCAAACACCTTGCCTGCACATAAGGAAGGTCATCCACAGGTTTCATGGACAGATACGACACTCTCTTCACCGTTCCTAGCCACGAAGGTAACACGCACAGAGCTCAGGGTGGGTCATCTGCCACTTGGTATCAGAAACAGAAGAGTAACTTGAATACTTAAAAACGCACAATTTCTCTTTAGTAAAGATGGAGCAAGAGCTAATTACACATTTAGTTCTCAACAGTATTCCAAGGGATTCCTTCATGATCATTCTAAATACGGTAAGTAAATATTTGCCTAGCTTGTTGTTCTCCTGATTTCTTCTCCAAGTTCCCTGCAAATGTGATGCCGTATAATGTGATGACTGCTTTACTGCTAAACCTACAGTGATCACAACAAAGAGAGTTAAATTTTTTGAGTATTTTTTATTGTAAATCTCTACTTTCAATTAGACCCAACTTTCTACAGTTTTTATTTTTCAGTCTGAAATTTCCTGGGCTTGCTTCCTGTCTTAGTACTATGCATTTAGAAAATCAACAGGGAGAAGTAAATAAAGCAAAATCCTCCCAAAGAGTTTTGAACAAAATAGAAGTAGAAAACATTATGCCCTTTCCTCAGTCGCAAGCAATGGTTGAGGATTTAGTCTGCACAACTTTGGAAAAGAAAAATAGAAAAAAAAGAAAAGCCTAAAAGCACAGAAGTCAATAGCAGTGCGTTGTTTCGGTGGACATTAATGAGGGATGGGCAGCTGCAGTGCCCACCACGAGGAGCCTACCCAGAGAGGTTCGGAATCACCTCTGGACATGCTCAAAAGCTTTTTGGACACAATCCTGTGCAAGGTGCTCTAGGTGATCCTGCTTGAGCAGGGAGGGTAGAACTAGGTGATCTCCAGAGGTCCCTTCCAACCTCAGCCATTCTGTGATTCTGTGATCCTGTGACTACAAGCAAGCCAATGGGTTATGTCAGCTCTTCGTAATTACCGGAAAAGGCCAGCTGTCCAAACCAATGAGCTACATAAAAGTGACTTTTAGTCCATTAACAATTCCCTGACCTACCCAGACCACTTCTTTCCCATTCCCTGCATTAATGGAAAGGATGTATGGCTCACATAACAGTGGAGCATTGTGGATTTGCAACAAAGGACGTTATAATCCTTCCATGGATAGGTATGCATGAGAAAACAGTAGCAAGTTTATTGTATGAACAAACTTTTATTTGCCCCAATACTACATTTGAGAAGAGTAGTAGAAAGACAACAAACATGCATGAACTAGTCATTAAGTTAGAGAGTTAGTAAAATAAAAATAAGACCAAATCTCTTCAAAACAAACATGAACCAAACTTTTTTATTTAGTTGAGAAACATTTATGTGGCATCCCTAGAGTTTCCACTTCTTATTTGCAGATCTTGGTGTTCAGAGCTGATCAGAAATTCACCAACAGTTTTTTCCTCTCCAGCAGAAAATTTCAATTGATCAGGAGTGCAACATTTACAGAAACCTTCTATTCTTGTATTATTTCATGTAAGAAAAAGAAAGGGAAGAGAATTTCCATCAACATTCTGTTTGGATATCTCCAGAATGAATTAATTTGGCTTCTCACTTTGAAAAAGAAATTATATTACTTTTCTTGAAAAAATTATTTGTAGAGTGTTGACATCAAAATCACTTATTTCAATTAACACATAGAACTTTTTTCATTAACAAGAAAAATTCAGAATTTTCTCTTAAACTTTTAGAAATTGCCACCAAACAGATTACTGTCTGGTTGTTGTCACTGACTACTTTCTGATGGTATAAGATTTACAAAGAAACTGTTTCAGGAATGACTGAACTGAAATTCAATGCATCACTGGGCAACACAAAGATTAAATCAAAAAAATATCCCACATTGTAGTCATGTGATGTAATGTGAATACAGTCACATGCATATGAACTCCTGGGAGCCAATTTTTCTTGCTTTATTAGAACCCCTGTAAAAATGTTATTCATGGTGATATCTCATTGCATCAAATTAGCAATGCCAGTTTGCGCCAACAATACATTTCAATGAGCTAAAATAATGTTGCTTCTATGAATGCTCTGAAAGATCAGAATAATGGGAACCTGCCATGAAATTTGATGTCCATCTCAGCCTCAAAGTCAATGAGACATACCGAAAGAACCAGAGGTGGTGGACACAGCTTAAAATGTTTCCTAGCAACATTTAAAAATGCAGACCTTGCACAGAAGGATGTTTTTTCTTCACTGATTTGTAAAAACAGAATAAGTCATTTTTAGAATAAGATGGTGAGGAAAGTCACACAGCTGCAGTACAAGTGGCCTTAGCTTCTGCTTGCAATTAAGGCTTCCTTTGCTTTTTGTTTTCTGTTGCGTATACAGTGGTCAGTGTTAAAACTTGCCAGCTTCACTTGGATAAAGAAACAGTTACTCTGCTACTTCCTTCTATTTACTTCAAAAAGCTGGTTATCATATTAACTAAAATGGAGAAAGCAAAGGACATCTGATGGGAAAGAGAAGTTACACAGCCAGCCTTGCAGCAGCCGTGTCCTGCTGCAACCTCTCGAATGCCTGCGGTTCAGGAGAGCCACCGCCTGCACCGAGGCCCCAGGACAAGGCTGGGCATTAGTACGCACTGGTAAACCAGGTCAAGATATGTCGACAAATGAAGTCCTAGGAGACCAAACTGTCAGACTGATGTCGGGCATCGTGACATTCGCCGAGGTTAAAGTGGGCTTTGGAAGCTCTGAGTGATCATTCCTACAGTCATGGCTCCATCGCAGGGAAAGAGCAGTATAAAAGAGGAATGAGCACACACATGCAGGCTGCAATGTGAAAAATAACTTGTGATACAGCAGAAATAAGACAATATCCAGGGAAAATCTGTACTGAGTAATTAATTACCCACTAAGGAAATATTGTTCACAGTGCTATTGCCTGTGAGTCTTCACCTTTTATATATATATATATTTTTTGTTGTCCCTTCTTCACCAGTTAGTCTTTGTATTCCCCACTAAGAAGGTTTGTTTTCATTTTCAATACATTGAAACTAGCCAAAGATTAAGCACTTCCATAAATTAAGATCTGAAAGTAATTCAGGGAGTTCTGTATTCATTCATATTTATTCCATGCAACCTGTGAGAGAGATGCTGATCTGACTGTAAGACCATGGCACAGGGCCATCACCTACAGTGCACTCAGGACCTGGACATCAGAAGACCTTATAAAGAAGCAAAGAAGTCTATAGCTGCTCAGAAATTTGTCAGTAGTAGATTGGAAACCATGTAGACAGAAAGCAGCATGCACAGAGTATGTAGGAAGCAGATTTGAAAAGGCTAAATAAAGTTTTGTGTTTTTTTTTCTTTAAGTTCAAGAAGGAGAACTTTAAGTACCTTCACAGCAAAAAGATTTATCCACCTTTTGAACCTTGCTGTAATCTGACAAAAAGAGTGGTCACAAAGAACCATAAAAAGTGAAACTCAAATTACTACAGCGCAGTTCTTTCTAAAGGCCATAAAAGATAAAATCGTGATTAAATGTAAATTAACCCTAACTAAATTCTTTTCTGTTTTATTAGATTCGTTTTTATTTATCTATACACAGAGCTGAGGTCATTCCTGAATTTATGTGCTCCATTAAGCAAATTATGCTGATGTTAGAGGATAGAGGATAGAGGAAGCAAAGAAAAGGAAGATGGTTATGTGACACTAATAGAATTAAACCAAAGAATTTAACTTGTAGTATCCAAAGTTTTATCAGGCAAAAATAATCAAAACTTTTGTATTCTATTTCACATTCCAATCACAAAGTGATGATTTTGCCAGATTGATATTTAGCCAGACACAATTTACTACCAACACTACAAAAAGTGAACTATTTTAGCACTAAAAGATCCAATACAATTATACTTTAAAAGGTTTGGTGAACTTTAAAGAATCCTAGAAGCTTTCAGCTGCCTCTGCTAACCTTATGTGTCTATGACAATATTTTTTACTACACCTTTTTCCTAGGCAGAAAGGTAAGTAAGGGCTGAGGTCTAGACTTTGTAATGAGTTTAAACTTAAATCCTTTTATTTTAAAAAAATGATGCTAAGTGAAATAACATAAACATCTTTTTCTCCTATATAGGCAATCTCAGCTTTCCTCTGAGTCACATCTAATAAAGCCTATTTAAAAATATGTATAACATCCTGCAATTCATAGTAGGCTAACATAAAGCTTTTGTACTGTATCTCAGAAATAATACTAACAACCTATGTCTATATCAACAACTGTAAAGCTGTCAGAGAAGATTTATGAAAAATACGTATATTATTTATCTCTGAGCATCTGCTGATTACACTGAACGTAGAGCCCTAAGAAGGCATCAGCAGTCAGTATTTTTCCAGTACCTAATACTAGGAAAAATATTCTGACAGTGGTATTTCTGGAAGAGATTAGATGGAAGTGAAGGATGTGGCTTACTTTGTGTGGCAGTTAGGGCCACATTAGCATCCACGAAGGGGAGATATTATGCTCATTTTTAATCATTTCGCAGGGAAAACAGGGGCCTATGTGTATTGGCTTGATGTTTTTATAAGTGTATGATAGAAATCGTAACAGCACAACATTTTCAGTCTTCAACTGGCTTTCAGTAGAGTTTATTTTTAGGGTGGGAAAATGGGAGCAAAGGGAGAGATGTAAGTATATATCTTCCTTCAATTACATGTTTTGTATGCCTGATAGGAAATACTCCTTGTGAATGGATTTTATTTTCTAAGAGATAACCCATTTAAGTTAAATGCAGCTGGTTACCTGGACCAGCTTGCCTATGAAACTGATACCACAAGGAAATTAATGATCCCCATGAAATGCTAGATTTCCTTTCCTTTTTATTTCATCATTATCTCAAAACAAGGAGAAATTTTGCTCAGTCCCTTGCAACACTGCAGCTAGCTTTGATGATACTCCTTTGGTGACAAGAGTATTTACTGGTCCCCAAAACTGTATTCCCTTCTCTTTTCCCCTCCCTACCCTTGAAACTCCTTTGTATGCTTATTTTCTTCACTTATACTTTTACCAGTGCTAGAAACTGAGACAGAAAACTAGACAGAGAAGCATTACACAGAGATGAACCTGTGAAAATTCCCTTTCCTAATTCAGTGTGTGAAAGGATGACCTACTGCTTATAGCTTGAATAATATGTATGTTTATGTCTAAAAACCTCTGCACTGGCACCTTCCTTTCCAGTGGTACTCTCCATTGGCTCCCAAGTCTGTTTCTCCCATTGAATGAGCTGCTTCCAAAGACTCAGTACAAAATCCTTCACAGTGAAATAACCACGAGGACCCAGCAGAGATGGGCACAGCAAGGACAAGGTCATACTGGTGGGTGTCTTTCCCTGGTTGACAGCTGCTGTGCCGAAGCACCTGCCACCCTCGCTGCCCTGTGCACCTCCAGGTGTCCAGGGGCTAATTTTATTATTATTATTATTATTTCCCTCCTTGATGCACTGGCTGAGTCCCAGCGTCTCCTTGGGACACCCCAGGATGCCCCCCTGTCCAGCATGCTGCAGCCGTGCTTGGCCCATCAGACCCTTTAGGTGTGCCCGGTTGCTTTCCCTGATGTGAGCGAGCTCCTCACCCCTTTGGTGGCTGGAGGGGGGGGCAGGGAAACAGGGAAAGCTCTTATAGCCTCCAAGATTGCAGCTTTCCCTCAGGATCAGGAGAGTTCCCACTACGCCCTGCCTCAGAGACCATTTCAAACACCAAAGTCTCGGCCATAAACCAGCAATAGACCTAAGCCCACCCAGCTCCCATGTGAAAGCTGCTGTCTAGAAAGTATAATAATTTCAGGCAAGCTGTTACGAAGTCACTTCTTTGGCCTTAATATAGATAGCTTTTAATTAAAAAGTATTTGACGTACCTGCTCCACCAGCCTTTCAAAAGCTCCCTAAAGTCTTGCATGTCTATATGTTTTCCACCTGGTTCTTTCCTATGCATACTGTTAGCTTCCCAGGAAAGCAGGACACTGTACCTATTCTAATTTGCCTCAACAAATTATTTTCCAAAAACATGGCAATCAGATGTCCAACATCCTCTAAGCTGCAAAGAGAGGTGAAAGAAAAACAAAGCTGTAAAGAGACAATACCACTTTCATACAATGAGGTGACATTTGCACCTCATGCTAGGAAGACCAAAGCACCTGGGCATGTCGCAGACAGCCAAGCACATCGAGCCCTGCTAACAAAGACATGTTGAGCAGTTCTCTGTGGTTATTAGCCAAGAGAGACTTCTCCAGACACTGGAAGTCTTACAGCACACTACATGAAGGCCAGTTCCTGAATCGCAAGCTGGCGTGTGGTTTCCATCAGGGTTGCACTCCTGATCCTGATGAGGATTGCACGGCAGACCACAATTTCCTGATCAGAGGTCAGGAAGTCAGGAGTAAAGCACAGTGTTTCAGAGCCGTTTTTTCCACCTCACTCCTCCCTCTTTTCCCCTCCAAGGCAAGGAGTAGGCTGAGCCTTCATCACAGGGAAGTACCACCTAGCTACAGAAGGCAGGAGTAAAACCTGTCATTTTCTGGGGAGAGGTTAAAAGCATTTGCATGGGCAGGACTTTCACTGTCAAACGGTCATCTCAGCATTCATTTTGTTTATAACCTTAGTTTACTGACAGAGTTTATTTTCCACGGTGATACTTCTGCATTTATTTTACAAGCAGGCATATGTCTTTATGTCTTCTCATTTAGATACCTAAAAACTGAGACCTTCAACTGATTGGACTTCTGAACATCTTTCATCAAGCAGAGATCATCTTATCTTTTAACCATCACACTTGCTTTAAATATTTTATGACTGTATGGTGCTGCGATAACATTTTTACTTCCAGACCTCAGGCTGAGAGGCTCCTTTAACTTGCATGAGCAGGACCATACTGGGGAACCACTGGCCAAACTCTGCCTCCAAGTATGTGGAGACTGGTGCTCTGAGAAGAACTGAACAGCTAACTACGGCCTCTCGAATTTGCAATGCAAGTGCAGGGAGCACAGGTAGCTCCTGTTAGTCTATACAGAGGCAGTTTGTCTCTGCATGCTGAAATGTTCTGGCATTTTTCCCAGATATTTGAGAGAATGTTTGGCTTCCATTTACAATAAAACAAATAAATTGATTTCAGGGAGAATTTTTGACTTGCAGTAGAATCTTTCTCTTGCTACACAAATTTTAACCCTCCCAGACAAACAGCCTTGCAGTTGTTCCAGTTGGGTTTATACAGCTGGAAGAGCAAATTACTGAGTTCACTTCATGGGCACTAGGGAAGCATCAAAAGTTGGTAGCAATCTACCTAAGCATCAGAGGATAATCAAGGCTGCAGATGCATTTAATCTTGTTTTTAGGCTGAACGGCCTGTGTGTTTCACCAGATGGCACATCTGCACTGAAATCTTGCAGATGGTCAGGTGGGAGAGGGAACCCCTGCTCCAAACCCATTTTGTGATCCCCAGCTCCTGGCCTCAGATACTGCTTGCTCTGGAATCCCCCATCCCCAAGGTGATATTAAAATAGCTGCTAAATGAGGGACAGACATTCCTTCCACCCACACACATTATCCATCACTTGCAATTACAAAGTTGTCTGTGACCAAGTTTTTTCTCTTTTTTGGTGCTCTTCCAAATGTTTACAGCTGCACTGTCACAGTCAGTATCTATGACTTTCCTATTTACTGTTAAATTAGGGCAGCATTTCCCTATCAGTCAGAAGAAATATTATAAAAGAGAATATTAAACACATATACAGCAGCAATGATAAGAAAGAAAAGACAGAAAAAAAAATGATGGGACTACATTTACTAAGTACTTAAAAGTTATGCACGGCTTATGAAGCCATATGAAGTAGAGAAATTCCTCAACTCTGCAAAAAATATGATAACCCTGATAATTATTTTTTAAAAATAAATACTTTCATCAAGTCCTGAACAATATTTTCTCACTGAGTCTAGAGCAAACTGAACCAATTTTCATTTTCAAGTACTTTGCAAATAAACAATGCTGTTTTCCTTGGTACATGCAGTTGTTTCATGAATTATGACTCAGATTGTATAATATGTGCTAATTAATAGTAAAATAAATTCTGCTCTCATAAGAAAGTTTAGTGCAACTCTGTAGGGTTATACGATATCGCTCAGGCTTAAGGCAGATTCCATTATGCAATACAACCATCCCTAAACATCCCAGATTTCTGCACATTCATTGCTATCAGGCATCTGCAAGTGGATTTATTTCTCAGACTGCATTTCTGGCAGTTCACTAGATTAATCAAAGTCCTTTTCCAGTGTCGTTTCTAATCACTAACACTGAAACTCAAATTGCCTGCTGTTGTCTCAAGTTATAGCATCATTCACACACCAGGTGAGCATAGGTCTTGCTGTGCTGTTCTTCCTTACCATGCTAAATCCTGAGACCAGCAACCCAGTGAGTCCTCTGGGGACAGATGCACTAAGCAGTCAGCAGAGTATAAGCTAAAAACTTATTAAAGACTAGGATAAGCAGAAAAGTTACACTGCTAGGGAAAAATAAGGATATTGAAAATGAATGACTGTAAGTTAGCAGTACAAAAATCCATGAAGGTGGTAACATTCATAAGAAATGAGAAAACATGGCACTCCAAGTAGAAAACCTGGACCTGCTTCAACGTTAAGCTTTAAAGTACAATATCAGACCGATATTGTTTTAACACCAGGGCTGTGGTCTCCTGTGAGAACAGCTGACTTTAAAATACATGGTATTTACAAGGGGAAGGACTTGCAGCTGGTTCACAGGCAGCTGTAAACGGTGAGGATTATTCAGCTCATATCCCAAAATAGATTAGGATGGGATTTAACGTGCCTCTTGCTACTCCGACATCCCTGATCTTTGGCTCTCAGCAACACCAGGACATCTCTTCTGCCTAGTGCCTGCGAGGTTACAAAGCGCAGGGCCATCCCAGGGATGCCGGCGCAGAGCCCTCTGGGTGCCAGCCCTGTCCATGAAGGTGGATCTTCAGAAGACCTCTACCCCTATGGGAAATCCTTTCAGAGCAATGATCAACAGTGACAAAATGCTGCTCTCTGAACATCCCCTCTCTGCAAGTGTCTACTAACGTGCAACTCTCCAGGCTTAACAGTGGGGTCTTTAAATCCTGGAGCACTCCCTGCAAGAGAAAAAACACCCTCGCATCTTGTGTCAGACTCCAGCAAAAAGACAAGGACCAAAGAAGGACAGAAAAAGGAAAAACATAAACACTACAGACTTATCAAATATGCATCTTGTGGCTAACACTGTCCATTCATTTCACTGCTGGAACTTAAACTGCCACTAGCTGAAAAAATTAGTCTCTAGTATATGATCACAGATAGACACAGATAGACACAATCTGAGTGAGAAGCAAGACAGAAAATAAAGAAAACCACTAGCAATGTACATGATCAAAGCACAGAAAATTTAGATTTAATTAGTGAAAGAGGAGGGAGGACTAGAGAAGAAGAAGAATATAAGAAAGGTGTTGCTGTATTCTTTCAGTTATTCATCAATCCTGGTTGATGTAATCTTTACAAGATTATTAACAAGCTGTTTTCAGGTCCTTTCTACATATTATTGTTTTTTATCATCTTTGCTGCTGCTACATTGACTGCAATAGTACTTACTTGAGGAGCAAGACACATTATAGTAATATCAGTATCTTGCAGACACTTTGCTCTGTGAAGTTAGGATGGATGATCACCTTCTGAAAATGGTGAAATGAAGTGCAGAGGAATGATATTGTGTAAAGCCTGAAGCAGAAAAGCAGAGCGCCACAGTCATGTCCTTCCAAGCCCAGTGTTGAAATCAAGTGATCAGCCTCTACCCAGGCTGGTCGACTTCACAGTGACAGAGCCACAGGTTACTTGCACGAGGACAAAACTGACGGCGTTCAAAGACGATGAATTTCACTTAATACGGTAAAAACACTAGTGCAATCGATAATACTTGATCAGGGGAAGCTACTTCATTTTTCTTTTCTTTTTTATGTAAAGAGAACACTAAATACAGTTTAAATGAGGGAACTTGTTCAAGGGAATGTCTATCCCATGAAAAACAGGCTGAGCACTTCAAAAAATGACAGTATTTCAATTCTCACTTTTCATAATGGGTAGTTTATAGTATAATCCATTACTTCCCAAAAGAATTTGTAAGCAAAGAAAGAACTATTTCTTAAAAACAGCATGAAAAGGTCCCTCACCAGTGGAGTCAAACAAGCTTACTCTGCAAGTCAGAACATCCTTAACAGGATGCTGTGTTTTCTACAAAATGGGGAAAAGTGGAGGACAGCATTAGTTTTTTTAAAGGCATGAATAATCACAGTATTGTTTTTTAGACATGTAACCATTAAAAAACTAATACTTACATTTGATATTTTTGAATCTTCTGTGATTTCTGTGGCATTTTTGGCAACAGGAGGAGAAGTATATGTCGAATATAAAGATTTCACTGTGCATGTTCACATTATGAACATACTATATTTAATTCTTTCCTTTGTCCATTTCCATGCAAATCAGATCCTGAATGAGCTTTGATCTTACCTGTGACATTCAAGAGAGCCAGGTGTCCTTTTATAACATTGATATTATGCCAAATATCAACAAAAACTAAATTTGTAATTCTCTTTCTACTTTCTGGAGCTGTGTAACTTCCAAACTCTATGGAAAGAAAAACTCAACAGCTGAACACACATCATTATCCTTTTTTTACTTTGACATAAAGAGCAAACAAGAGCATGAATAACAGCCCATAAAAAGGCCTTTAAAATAGAAGTATTTTACTTCTAGCAAGTACATAGCAAGTGCCCTTGGGATTTAAAGTTGGAGTTAGCTTTTGGCGAGTTACTGGTTTTTATTCTGGTATAAAAATATTCAATGGCTTTAAACATAATTATTTTGCATAGTTTCCTTTGAAAATAAGCACAAGATAAAAACATGTTGGAACTCCAGCACATGGATGTTTTAGGGAATCCTGCACCTTTTTATTAAATATAAACTAATAATATTTTGCAGTTACCTTGTCAAAACATCTATAGGGTCTGCATATATTAATAAAGAGATGAAAAAGGTCTTGCCCTGTTTTTGTCCTTTTTATAGCATGCCATCACCTGACAGAACCATCTGAAGACAGTAAGAGTGAAACAGCATTTACTAGATGCTGGAGTCAGTGAAAGACCTAACTGTGTGCTCCATATAAAATTGCATTAATAGAGGAATAAATTTGCAGTTAAGAACTCCAAAGTTGCCTGTACTGACTTAATCTAGCCTCCAGGTGCTTATATATTATAATATTAAGAAGTATGAAAATCTTCTTTGGAACCTGTGCCTCGTTCAATGCATAAAACAGCTTAAATGAGCAACTTCTCAACATGTTTGTTTCATCCTTATTATTCAGGGCAGGATCCCCTGTCTTATTAATTTCACACTATCCAAAGTATTTCGCAATCGAAATCATCAAGTTCCTCGAAGGATTCTTAAATACAGTTTTTTTAAAAAATATGGTGATGCTCATCATTGTATTTGTGTTTAACATCAAATTAACCACTGAACAATTTACCTAAGGAATCAGCAGCCCTCAGATCTAATTCAGGGTCAAATACTGCTCCCAGCCACGGCACTGCTTGGTCACCTGCTAAACAGTCTTACAAGAAAATAAGGTATCGTGCCACTTGCCCTGAAAACTATACTATAAGTCTCTGCTAATTAGCAAGTATGTTGTATGAATTATATTTAAAAATAGGTGTAAAATCAATTCTTTTGAAAATTTACTGCACAGTGTTGTGCCACTTTTTGCCCCCAAGCTTTTAATAAGCCCTTCAGGTTTTCTACACACTGGAAACTCCCAGAACTGCCATGTATTCGTGCAGGAGGAAGGAAGGAAGGGAGGATGGGTGGACTCACTCATGACCATTAGCTGGCATTTCTTTTCATGACAGCAGTATACCAAACTTTGGGCTAGGCTAGTTATGTGCTTCTGTCATGCTCTTCCATTATTTAACGTGCCTAGATTTCTTTCTACTGACTCTGAACTCATAATGTAATTCAAAGGGATCATTACCACCCTTACTAAGTCTTACACAAGTCCTGGCTGTACACAGATTTGCCACTTCTGCCTAGAAATATGGAACATGAACTGTGAGCACCTATGGTCTCTAACACAAAAAAAACAGGGAACACTCACTGGGACAGAAAAGTCATAACATAAAACCTTTTTATATGGAGAAAATTGCACAGCATTTCATTTAAGTGAAGATACCAAGCAGCATTGAAAATGGCCACACTAGAATGTTTAATTATTAAAAACAGTTAGTGAAGGGAAAAAACTCTCTTGCTAAGGGGATTTAAACAATCTGTGGTTGCTAGGAGTGAATATTTCCAGATACATAACCAATAAAATGCCTTTCATATCTCTCCTAGAGTTGTCAACACTGCCTGATGGCAGACAATAAACCATTTCACAGGTCCAGAAGCACAGGTCCTATGTCTTTTGTAGTCTGTGAAGAAAGAAAATAGTTAAACTGGAAATTGTGTCAATATACAAAAAAGTACTGGGTGTTTTTCTCTAATAAAAGTACCTCTAGAATAACTTAGTTCATAAGTTAATCACCAACTATTCAATACTTAAGAGGCAACAGGAGCCCTTACCATAAATTAAAACAAACCAGAGGTACAGATTACCAGTATCATGTCATAGCTTGATGCCTATTGAAGGCTATCTCTTTCACCACTTTAGTAGGCCAAAGAGTGCCCCATCATTTTCAGGTACCCATTAAAAGAGAACAGTCTCCAGGGAAATGCTGTATAAAAACACAATCTTCAGTTGCTACCCACAGGGTTGCAAACACAGGGCAACATTTGCTTTCCTTCTCCAACACTGCTATGGCTACAGTGGCCAATCTTGTACTGTTTATTTGGTCTCCTCCCTCCTAACATATTAACTTGCAGCTAGATGTGTGTGGTGAAAATAGTGAAATTTAGGTCACACACATAGGAACTCTGCACAAAAAACAAGACATGGCTTTCCTTAGCGTATTTTTGCAGCCTTGAAGCATACTCTGCACTGCTAAATGCCATATGGAATGCTTTTTCACTTCTTTACAGGCTTTCTCAAGGGATTATTCTAATAACTGGCATCGTGTAGGGATGTGAATCTTTTACATATGTAATACTATCTAGCAGTGCATTCTAAGTGTACTACCAATCACCATAAGCTTTTATTACAGCAATCAATATTTTATATCCCTATATGAATGTAGCATAGCTGCCCTTCCTAATATTTTATATCCCTATATGAATGTAGCATAGCTGCCCTTCCTAATTTAAGGAATGTTGGGCTCAAAAATGGTACCCTACATTTCTACCACAGCATTGACCTATGCCAGGAATGAAATATTAAAGGTCATCATCAGAAAGAAGAAGAAATAAGTGGCTTGGGTCTGGGCCATACATGCTATGCCCTGCAGCCTTGAAGCAGGTGGTGGCCTGGACAGTCACAGCGTTTTGTTATTGGTGGGTTTTTTTAGGCACATTTAAACCATTTGAAACCTTTTTGCCATCTCCTAAACTTGCAATACACTAGCTTTTTCTCTTCCTGTTTTGGCACTGTTTAAACCCTTAGCACTTAAAGGCGTATAGATCCCTTCATTTGGGGAAACAGCAAATGCTTTTCCATGTTTCCTGAGACTCAGCCTCCAGCACACACAGCTGGCTTCATTGTCTCTTTCTGCAAACCTCAGAGCTCAATCAACACATAAGGATTCCTGCACACAAGGCTCCGGCCTCAGACATACTTTTCACCTCCAAATTTGACAAATACCTCTAAAGTTACATTTAAGTATTCTATTTATAATATTCCATTCATATTGTTCCATTCACATTGTTCCATTCCCATTAGCACCTGCAAGGCTGAACACAAACTCTTGTGATTTAAATCATTATTTTAACGATGATAATCTTATGTGTGGATCCTGGTTTTAAGTTATATGAGACACTTGTGCCCCTGCATTTTCCTCTTAAGACTTCCATGCAGAGGTTTTCTTCCTGGGGCCCTTAAGCTATCAGTGATGCTGAGTGCGAGCCCTCAGCTAGCATGCAGCATTACCATCCCTGTGCTGGCGCTCCCACCACTCTTGCCCAGTGGTTGAGCCTTGAGTCCACGGATTGCAGGCAGCCAAGGAATTGCTCTGGCGATGGGAACACCTCTGGTTCACAGACTTCAAAGGAGGTTTTTCCCAAGGTCCTCTTCTTTCATCACTCTGGAAGAGAGGAAGGGCAGGAGCATTGCCAACAGCCATCTAGACCTACAGGGTGTCACAGGTGAAGGCAGTTGCCCTTAAATACTTGTATACATGGCCTGTAAGAGCAACAAGACCTAATTTGTCATACTTCCCACTCCATGTTGAGCAAAGCTCAGGCACAGAGGAAAAACTCTTTAATTTCTGCAAGGCAGACGTGGAGGGACACTATTAACTTGAAGCCTTGTTCTGCTGTGAGTGACCATTTCACCTCCTGCCAGGAGAGCGTGGGAGGGAGCACCGAGGGACACAAAGCCTCCCTGGCATTGGCTTCCCAGGAGCCGTCTATACAAAAGTAACATCGCGCCTGACCTACCCCCCCCTCTGCAAAATTTGGGTCCAGGTGGGTCCAAGTGTATAAATATCGTATATACAGTAGTTAGATTGTTTTACAGCACCTTTAATTCTGGAAGATGCACAAGATGTGTTTTTGGTAACAGGAGAATTTTCCACCAATCCCAGTGTGAGTTACAGCAGAAAGCGTCTGTCAGTGGTGAGGGTAAAACAAAAGGAACAGAGAAATGACAGCGGTTAATCACTTTACCTTAACTACTGACTGGATTAGACAGGGATGCTTTAAAAGAACACAGCAACATACTGAATGTTTGGATTAAATTGCACTTGTGGCTCCATCTTGTGATTATGCACAAGTTATAACACAAGAATGACAAGAAAACCTGCAAATTTTGCAACAGTTTTAAGAGGACAGGAATATGTCATTGCAGAATGCTATCTGACCCAGTTTAGGGCCTTCTATTTGGTAGTGCATCATATTACATTATAATGAAGTGGGATGCAGGAACAAAGCCACATCTTAAAGTAGATTACTGGCAGAGGGTTTCTGCAACACAGCTCAATCCAGTTTGTCCTGCCAATATGAGCCATTTTAATTTGAGGGCCAGATAGACTACCTTTATCGTTCATAAAATTAATGCAAATATGACACAAGCAAATGTGATACAAAAATATTAAAGATCTCTGTCTTACTCGACTTGATTTTCATGTCTTGCTTGTGCTGAAATATTTTTGCATTCTGTTTTTCTTTTGGGAACCAAGTGAGCACCAAAAGAACTTTGCCATGTAAGAGACATTCAATTTGACTTAAAAATCAGACAGGGAAGATAATAGATCTGACTTAATCCTGAAAGGCTAAGCAACGCTTGCTAAGGGGAGCAGTCTGCAACCAATAAAGGCAGATGAAAGACCACCCTTGTGCAAAGCAATTCACTCTGAACATCAGTAGCCTCTCTAGGCCATTTCAGGTCCTAGGGTTAAATGCAAGAAGGCCACAAGCTGTAAAAAACAAAACCAAAAACAAACAAACAAAAAAAAAACAACAACAACAAAAAAAAAAAAAAAAAAAAAAAAAAAAAAAAAACAACAAAAAGACATGGCCTGAGTGACCTGAATCTTAATTTCAGTGTGCATCTCCTTTACTAGCTCCTTGGAAGGCATATAACCTTTGCTTCATTTTCAAGCTTGAAGGGAAGGAGGACTTGTTTTAAGAACACCTAAACCCCTGCATGTGCCATTCCTTGGACACAAACCTCTACCTTCTGGGGAAAACCTTGCTATTGCTTTGACAGCCTTTGAATATTTAAAGCTCAAATGCAATTCCTGTTTTACTAGAACTGCACTGAAGTTGCAAAGTATTTTCATAAAGAATCTTCTGGAGGTTTGAGTTTTCCTTTGTTTCTACATATAGAAATATCTCATCTCCTTGGGTACCTCATGATTTTCTGATAAATATAGGATTTACTTTAAACTGAGACACCTTAGCCAAATTAAGCTGTATGAAAAATACAATACTATCCAATCATTTTTGGATTTGTGCTCTTCTCAGAGGGTGGGGAAAAAAAAGAATTAACTGAGTGGCAGAGTGAATCTAAGTACATGATAACTACCTCTAAACCTTTTCCTTTTGAGGCAAGTAAAACAAAACATAGGATAGGGTAGTTTGGGGTTTGAAGAAGAGTCCTAGGATCAAATTCTACAGTGTGTTTCTTTTGCTACTAAACTCATGATCTTCAGAGGATAGAGAATTCCTTATAAACTCCTCCAAAGGCTAGACTAAGAATAGTAGACTGTTGTAGACTGAAAATTCTATTGTGAAGTCAACTAGACTAATAATAGTATGCTTTTTATAAAAATGTAACTGCACTTATTTTAACTTTTTCTAATAAGCAGGTTTTTTTATTATTTATGAACTACTTTATGATGATTAAGCATAAATTCTACATATGATATTACTAAAAATAGCCAAGTCATCTATAATTTAAGATGATATAAACTTTACCAGGTGTCAAAGCTGTTCAGCATGTCACATTTCAGGGCACTTCTTTCAAAGTGATCTACAGCAAGTTTATTATTTAAGCAAACAAGATGTGAGGTCACATCTCAAATGATTTATATCCTGAAAATGAGGAGAAGCATTAAGATCAAAGAAAGATATTCTTACACTGATTTAAGTGTCTTGCTTACTCTTCTATTCCCCAAGATAGTCTTGGGCAACAGAACTTTTAAGGGAAGTTGTCCAATTTAAACTAATACTGAAGATGTGGTTATGAATATGGTATCTGCATTTGCAAAAATGACATATAGCTCATTTTTAGTAACTAGTTGCTTTCCTCAAACAGCTTCATACAGTTAAAAGACCTGCTTCTATCTTAAAGTTTCCATGAAAAATCATCTTGAATATTCTGATTGTGACCACAAAAATATAAAAAGTAAACATGAGCGAGCCCTCAGAAGAAGACAAGAAGTTTTGAGGAATAAACTTGTGCTTTTCCTGAGATCAGATAATTCTGTGTAGGGAAGACTTGCACTGATATTTCTTTTACTGTGTGCCCCGCAATGGTCTCCATTGTGGTTCATCCAAAATCTTCAGAAACTTTAGGTACATTGAAAAATATTAAGCTTTTTTAAAAAAGAGCTATAATTCAACCAATTCTGCAGCACACTACCTTCTAATTTGACAGAGAAGAAAAACAATGTCCTCTTTTTTGAAATGCTAGGCATACTCCAGTTCTTACAGGTAAACAGCTGTAAATGCTATGATGGTGAGAAATTCTTTAAAAAGAAAAAAACAACTTACCAATAAATTGTGTAGGGAAGCAAAGTGATTGTAATTAATCCTTTATTGTATATTTTTATTAACAAGTATTTTTATTTGGGGCATGCATAATAACATTCCCACAATTATATCTATCACAGCATTACAATGGAAACTATCCGAAACCTGGAATTCTTGCATTTTGTGAACCTCCTTTACTGCTACTGCAGTAAACTTGAGATTAAAACCATATTCTCCGTAATATGCCAGGCTGATGCAACAATCCTCCTCCAAAGAACTATCAAACAAGATTTTGGCGTAAAACTGCAATCTCAGTTGAAAGTTACATTACACCAAGGGATGTTATCAATGAAGACAAAACACCAAATTTGTGCTACAATCTGAACTAGAACAGGAATAAAGGAATTCATCAGTTAGCAACTATTTTCGAAGCAAAACAGTAAATAACATGTAATTATTAATGTTTCTATCTTATTTGTTATTATTACTTGAAAAATGTAAGAAAAACTTCTTTTTCTGTGGAGACTCAGTCATGCCTCATTCAAAAGCAGGAACACATTAAAGAAACACCAACGTGTAAAATAATGACAGTGAATTGTCAGGGTCAGGCAATGCTAGACAACTGAGTTGTGACAGTTCAAAACATTGTCATTCTCTGCTATCCATTCTGTCCATTTATCAGGAATAAGTGCCCGAGTAACAGAATGGAGTATGTGTTTAAGCTATTCCAGTTACAGCTAAACCACTAGACTTCCCACCAAACCAGACAAGGCAGGACACATGCATGTGTCTGCCAACATTGTTGCAAGAGTGGTAACATTTAGTAGAGCAGTAAGACCTGTGAAACAGCTAGGACTGTGGTGGTTCTTCCTATGAACCACTGTGCCTCTGAGCATAAACCGAGATTCAGCCTTTCAGAATACTGTACCTAGATAAGTACAGTAAAATTTTTAAGATGCAGCCTTTGTATTTTCAAGAGCATGCAAGGTAGGGACACAGTTTCATCTCTGCATATGAACTACACTGTTAGAAGTTCAGGCCCATAATTCCCAGTTTAAAATAGGAACCTAATTATACATACAACATTATTTAAGGAATGTGGCTGTTATCCTGAGTTGTTACATAAGCCATTCATAACACCTTTTTTGCACAGACTAAAAGTCGGGGAAGATAAGAAAAAATATGTATGCATATTCATTTCGGATGAACACTGAAGGTGATTTTGTACTGCTAAAATTGAATTGATTTCCAACTGCACTTCTAGTCTTGCCTGTAATATGAAAAACGTGCTCCAGGGTAAATATAGATTTATATGAAAACTAAGGAGAAATGCACTATGATGCTACTTCTAATGAATCCCACACTCCCTGAAACTTAAGTCTGAATTAGTTGTGGAAGGTACTGCAGTAAGAAACCTTAAGGGTGAAGATCTATTTATACAGAGAATTGGTATAATATTGACACAGCAATATGAGCATTCTCTACTACTTCCACTGGGCTGATATACAGATTTTTCAAATTCTGTAAGGTAATCCTTCGTTTTGGCAGATTGCCAAAACTCACAACACCTACTTCTGATTGTCATTTCATGGCAAAGTATTCCTCTTCAACAGGACATTAAATAAATTTTCATACTTAAGAGTATGTAGTTCAAAGAACATAAACAATGGCCATTTTAGTTAGACTTAAACATGTATGAGAATGCAAGTGGTTCCATTATATTCTTACATCTTGCGGTTCATGATTAACATAAATTTAAGCCTTTAAACAAAAGTACAGCAGCATATCACTGAAAAGCGAAATCAAAAATCCTACCCCAATTTCAGAATCAAGACGGTAAGCCTATCAATCAGGAACCATCAACCAATGCTGCATGTGAACTAGCTGATAACTGGTGAAAGACCATCTCCCCATTGCAAATCTCTGACAAATGCAGTTCTCGATTTTTTTTTTTTTTTTAGTCTTTCTACCAAAGGCACTTTTCCTCTCCAAAAATAACATTTCATTTGCAGCAGTAAGCATACACAAAGTTCACATCACTTAAAAACCTGCTATAATTTAAAAGCATTATTCTTTATGCTTTTAAAGCCTTTGCACATGCAACATAAAATGAATGCCAGAATTGGGTCACATTAAATAAAAATAATTTTGGAAATATATTTTTCACAGCAAAATATGTCAGTTCTGTAAACAATGGGATGCAACTTCATTTCTGTATTAGATCTTATTGTAAGTAGAGATGAGGGGGAATAAGAATCGGTAGATGATAAAGAGAAGGTAAAACCCACACCATGACAGTTTGATTTTAAACACGGACAACACAGAATCACAGAATAATTCATGTTGGAGGGGACCCTGGGACGTTATCTAGTCCAACTTTCTGCTCAAAGCAGTATCTAAACTGAATTCATATGAGGTAAGAGAAGTTTAAATCAAAGCAGACCTTCCCTCCAAAAGCATTTAAATTTGGGTATACAGTTAACATAGCCCACTTAAATTGAACTCTTTTTAACTGTGTGTGTGTGTTAGACGAGAAAAACTGAACTGAATAGCTGAATATATACACAATGTATTTATCTAACCTCTTCTTATGGCTATAAGAACTTTTTAAAAGTTCATATTAAACTGTGACTTAGGTGATGCATCCCTCCCTCACAAGAGATGGCTATATTATGTGGAATATTCTTATACAAATGTGTAATTCTTGTAAGCAAAGGCTAGAGCTGGTCTGCATGCAGAACTCCTGAACTGTGAACAGACATTACACAGTTTGACTTAATACTTTTGTAAAACCATATAATCCTCAGAGAAGCAAGAAACAAGTGCAACTATTCATACATTTTTTTTTCATTTTTAATTTAGTAATTGTTAAATGGTTTCAGAGCAGGCACTACATTATTTCAAACACAATCAAATATCCTTTAACATAATTTGAAAAATAAATTCCTCTCAGAACACACACACACACGCATACACACACACACACACATTAATTTAAAAAATCTGTACATATGGATTTTCCAGGAAGCAACTCAACTGCACCACAAAGAATTAGCTTCTGCACTCTGACACACCACATATTATAATCCATTTGTTGATAACAGAGTTTAAAAACAGCAAATGGCATGCAATTATTATTCAGTAGAAAATAAACCGGTAAAGAAATTTGTTTAGTCAGTGCTAAGTGAAAGTGCAGAATTCCTTAAATAAAACAAAGGCCATTTTATCATAGATCAGAAACATTTATTGTCTCTGAACTAGACAGGCCCCAGTTATGTGCATCTCCTTAATCCAATTCTCTTGACAGACAAGAGTGAGGAAGTATGACTCTGAAAATCCAGGGTACTTTATTTCTATTACTGGCTGCAAGGATGGTTCAAGAAAGGAGTGTTCTTGTTGATTCTGAGTCTGAAAGTCCATCTTCTTGATTACCGGCATCATAATCACCTACATTATCAGCTAATTCAATGTCTTGGTCATCATTGCTCTCTGCGCTGTAATCAACTTCTTCAAGGAAGCGAGGCTCATCTTCATCCAAAACGTATGTAGTAGGGCTACAATGAACAAGAAGTTGCATGAATTATTTTAAAAGGATCACTCTAAGGACTACATTCAGACTGTGCACCTTCCCTGTCCTGACATACAATAATCCAAAAATGATCTCAGGAAAGGAGAATTTTACTTGAAGTAAGTACTGATTTTTTAATTGTACATAGAACAACTGAGAGACAAAAGCACATTTGTAAGACCTTGAACTAATTAGTCAATCATACACAACTCATTATCCAACTATGAGATAAATTAGGTACACTTTATGGACCTACACTAATGCCCTGGAGGTAGTTCATATAATTACGGTAGTATCAAGAGCATTACAGAAGGATACAAATACATAAACAGCTATTGCTCCTATGTTTAATCAAACTAAAAACTGAATCAACATCTACAAATTTCAGGTAGGAAAACTTTTATTTTGCTAAAGCACATATTTTACTGTTAGTAATTCATTTGTACACAACAGAGGTGACACAATCAAATTTTTGTCTGTAACTAATGTTAAGTTCCTATATGGCTCATACCAGGTCCTCATATTACAGAGTTAATATTAAAAAATTGTATGTTACCCCTGGCAACCCAGAAGTAGAACTGAACTATTGGCCACAGAATGGTCTCTACTCTCTGTGCCCTTAACCAACAGCCTCCAAGATTGCTGGTTATCATTTTCAAGTATAGCAAGTATAACTAACCAGTATTAACACCATTAAGTTAACTGTTAAGTTAACCAGAAAAAGGTTAAAATACACTTTTTTGACCATCTCACCTTCTTAGAAAATAAAAGAGAATCCAAAAACCAAAAAAACCTCACCAATATGTTTTCCACACACGGTTTTGCTACTCTCCCTTGGGATGTAAAAAGCTATCTACTTAAAAGTACTCACGTAACGTACTTTTTGTAATGCACTGATTTTAATTAATAATCAAATCATACAGAATTCATATAACTATCATAATGTTCTGTTTATTGAAAAAGATCAGCAAGTATTTGAATAAGTGTTTATGTATTAATTTTGATGAATTTCATCTTAAAGTATGCAACAGCTTGTCTTGGCTATGACTTTATAGTTGAATACAATTAATTGCTATTTCTTTCAAAAGCTGTTTTTAAGAGCCTCAGTGGACCACCTGAATATGCCATGTAGCCTCTATTCAGTACAAATAAATTTCACACTATTCTGCATCCATTTGCAACTTCAATGACATGCAACAGGGTTCTGTGTGGTTGGCAACCTATTCATACACTGGGAGAGCAACCGATGAAAAGAATTGTTAATTCTAAGTTTTTTTAAAAAAGAAAGAATGAAGATAGAAAAATGAGGAAAGTAACCAGTATCTTAACTAATAAGTCTCTTTCATTTTATGGGTGGGGAAATTACAATATCATGAGGATACATATTTTGCACAAAGAAGCTGTAGTAGAACCATCCAAAGAAAATACCCACCTTCTGATGCTTTCTTCCTAGCAAGTCACTACCTGTCAACACCTTTTTAAAATGAGGAAAATAGCGTTTTAAAAAATCATTTTTTAAAAAAACAAAAATGAAAGGACTCTGCCAAATGCATCCCATGCCAACAAATGCCCAGCTTTTTCCGCAACTTCTGCCTCTAATCACTTAGCACAGATGTTGATTTGTTAGGTTTTGCATAAAGGGAATCCACACTGCAACTGCAGGATAGACTGTGTAACTCAATTCATAGGAAACAGAGCTATCAAATCTAACTGTTTCCCCAATATTAACTAATAATTCTGAATACAGAAAACTAGAATGAGCTGTGTTAATGACAAATATTTTATTAGCCATTGATAGTGGGATGTTAATGCAAAAGAGATGCATTATGGTAGGTAATTATAAAAAATAATGATAGTGAGATGTAACATACAATAGGAAAGCTCTTCAGAATACCTACACTTTTTTTGCTTTTTAAATAAGTACCATGATTTGGAAATTAAACTCACATGGTTAATCCAGTAAAGAAGAAAAATAAAAAAAAGCAACTAACAAAAACTACATAAGCAGAATGCACAGAGCTGGAGAATTAAGTAAATCATCTACTTCAGTATATATAAAATGGCTTGCCAGTTCACAGAATATATTCTGTTTTAGATTATAAAATACATATGCACACCTATCTACCTAAGGAACTATACGATACACAAAGTACTACTGCTGCAGTATTTTAAACTTCATTTAAGGTTAGCTACAAATAAATAATGGTAAAAGCAAGCTGAGCTTCAACAGAATTTGTGAAGCACTCAAGCTTTTAACTTAGAAATACAGCTGATGTGTTTGATGTGACATACCAGGTACAGCATTTTAGGTATTCGCTAGAGCACACATATATTTAAAATTCAGGTCAAAACTTGACATTTCTCCATTTAATAAATTAAAATCTATTTTATAAATTATTTTCTCTATTCAAGAAAAGCACCAGTACCAAAAGAATAGATGCACAGATCTTAATTCTCAAAACTAGGTAATACCTTTAACATAAGCACTAGTTCTGGAATTTGCCTGATAATGTTAGCTTTTTATTGCCATCTACGGCACAAGGTGCCACCAGTTCTCAATCATTTGCTATTGAAATTAAATATTAGATTTGCTACTGAAATTAAGTATTAGAATTATCTTTCAATTTGTTAAGATAAGCTTTTCATTTTACCCTTCTTGAGTTTTTATTCCTCATACAATAGTATCTGAACACTCACTATATTCAGTGGAAAACTTGTGCTGCATATCACTCTCACATGTACTTGCTTTCTCATCGCTTGTTCTCTTTTGCTGTAGCAAATTTTAAGCCTGGATATTTAACTTTATAAAAACTTTATTCTGTAGGTTGTCATGAATCTGCTAAGTATAGTTATTACTTCACTGTTTTATTGAGGCTGGGTCACCAGCAGCATAGAAATTCAAACACCTAAAAAAAATCCTACTGTTTAATCAAACTCTTTATTTGCCTCCCTACTGCTCCCTCCTTCAGCTTATCTTCTGACAATATATTTTTAGCTGCTGTCATGCTGATTCTATGAGTTTTAATTTCCTAACTTTTCCCTTGGGCTGCTTCTAATTAACTTACTCAATAATCTCTCTTCCTCTGCCCCTACACCTCCTGCTTTTCTTCTTTAAAGGAAATCATTATTTTTCCTCAGGTTAGGAGAGGTTGTTCATCACACAATTATAGTCTGTAATGTAATGGATGTTATAACTTGTGTATTTTCTTTAAAGACTGTCATGGCTATTAAAACACAATGCCCTCTACAAAACTTCAGTTTTCATGTTTTATTTAGATAGCATTTTATGGGTAAAAAAATGAACTTCTAAATGTGAATTAGGATATCTGATGCCACATTGCAGTCCTCATATCTATAAAGTACTAATATCTTCTAAGAATTTTGTCCCTCAAATGATATACTTAGATTTTTAATTATCCATATGAGTCAATTATGAGGAAATTAGTCCATAAGCCAGACGGAACCAATACCAATTTCAAGCCTACAGAGGTGAACAGTTTTCTGAGACTATAAGGGAAGACTACATTTATAAACTTCAGAAGAAAAAATTAGGAAATATTTCCTGCCAAACTATGGAGAGTTGCAGCTGCTTGGGGAATTGGGAAAGGAAGGAAAGAAAATCTGTGGAAGTAATGACTCCTTTAAAACCATATTACTAGAGGACGGAAAATAAGGTGAAAAAGAACCAGGAAATATCATGAAAGAATCATTTCTCTGAACTTTTGCTTTTAAATTCCCCTTAGGGTCAACACTGTCTGTTAGGGACCAGCAAAGCCTCCACAGTAGGTAATGTCACGCGCATGCAGCTACATTTGCTGTACCCTTAAGGAGCTCTTCACTTGTATGTTTTTACCAAGAAGCAGGATATTTCCTAAAGGGAATTTCCAAGGTCAGAAAGGAATTTACATATTAAACTCCTTTCTAAGATCGAAATTGGGTATCGAAATACCATTTATGCTTTGTTTTCAAATATCCAGATAATCAGTGTTATGTAATTTCATTCCACAACCTAAGAAACAGTAATCTCAACACTTTCTTTGTGGCATTGCCCCAAAATACCTTTTAAGAAACTCAAAACTGGACTAAATTAACCACATTCAACAATCATTGACTGCAGTACTTAACATACCAATAATTGCATCGTAACAACAAAGTGGAAGAAAAGCATGAAGGCAATATGAAGAATAAGTAACTACTAATAAATTACTTCTTCTGTTTACTCTTTTTTAGCTTATTATTTCCCCATTGCACCCTAGAGAAGACAATCAACTTTAAACCAAGCTACTTTTTTTGTATTAGAAAACTGTATGGAAAAAAAGCAGAGAGATAATCTGCACTGCCTCAGTAATTCGGCTTCTGTAATCCTGAAAATCTCTGTACTCTGTTTCTACAGTCTACAGAGAGTTAAAAGCAAGGTAACACTGATGCCAAAGGAGGGTCTTGGTCTAGAGGCATTCTCCTCCTACAACAGCCACCAGGCCCATCAATGAATCCCCAGGCATCATCTTCAACAGCTTAGTTTTTCAACCTTTTGAAAAGGACTCAAGAAAATAGGAAAGAAGTTGCAGTTTAAGATGACTTCTTTTTAAATAAATTGTATTCCTGGAGATACTAGAAGGTCAAAAAAAGGTTAAATGATGTCAGCCTGGCCCGCCACAGAAAGGTGGAAAGAAAAACTTCCAGCTTCCTTAATCTGTGAGCAGAAAAAAGCAAATGTCTGGGCAAAGTTTAAGAGTAAGTTTAAATAAGGTGGAAAGAGTAAATAAAGAGTGTAGGTCAAATCCAGTTTCTTCTGGCAGCCCAGGAAGAGGCCCACTGCAAGAGGGTCAGAGTCCAACTCTCTCTTGCATGTACTCCTGAGTTCTTCCCCCTAACCAGTCAGATGTGTTTTCTCAAATGGCAAGACCGTAAATGCAGGAAATGAGTTTTGCAGTAGTTTTTTTCTTTCCCATATCTACTTTTGGCACTGTACCTTTTTTTTTTTTTTTTTTTTTTTTTAAACCATTCACTAGATATGCTGGGTTCTCTAATTAAATTAAATTTATAAACAAAAATATACTATATGCTAGAATACACCAATGAACCTTAAAAGAACCAAATAAGGACCGTAATTTCCAGAAAAAGGTCAAGTTATCAGGCTAAAGATAATTCCAGTAAAAGTCCTTGTAGTTATGACTAGTCATGTGTTTTTATTTCATTGCATACAGACTCTATCAAACCTGTCAGCATAACAACTATAATTCTTACTACAAGATCAATATTACATTTGGTCTAATCTTTTCCATTTGGAAATGGGGAAAAAAAACATTGGCAAATGGTTTCAAAATAATTAAAGAAAAATAAAGTGTTTAATTCATCACTTAAAATGTTAAAGTGCACTGCCGGAGGGAAATAAATCTACTTATTGCTTTATTTTTCTTAAGTCAAATATGTTTCAGACATGGTTCAAAATGAACTCAAGGAATCTGAGACTTCATCTAATGAAATACTGGAAGTATATTTCAAAATATTAACATTTACTTGGTCAGTTTAATTACAGCTAATAAAATCAAAGAGTTTGAGAAAACCTCAAAAACTTTTGCAAAATTAAGGATGATGCTTCTGAATGTTTAAAATTGCCTCTTTTTATCCAAAGTATTAAAAAAAATCTGTTTTTAAAAAGTAACACCAGTAACATCCAAAAATACAATTTTGTTCATTGCTCTGACTGGGACACATGAAAGTCTTGTAAAAACTACTCTTTTATATTCCTATTTAAGAAGTTCTGACTTGAATTTTCTGCAGGTAGTTTCTCTTCTCATTCATCACATGAAAAGTGAAATAATAATAAATTATAACTATAATAATAATAAATAATGAACAGTGAAAAACAAGACATACAAGGAAAGCATAAACAGTATTTTTTTTATAGTAAAATATTTGGTATGGAAGTCTCCCCACATAAAGCAAGAGATTGTATGATAATCCTCTGACAAATGACTACCTTTGAAGTGGAACAGAAATTAGCTTTGTAAGTTTTACTCAGTAGAGGCTCACTGTGTATTTCCAGCACCCAGATGAATAGATTCCTAATAAATCAGCTGATGCACATTTTTAACTCCCTGAAAAACTGCAGTCTCAGCGCTGTCGATGCAAAGTGTGGATCAAAGAACAAACAACCTATCTCCTCCACATATTTGACATGAAAGCTTCATAGATCTTAACAAAAATTACTATTTTTTTAAAGCACTAGAAGAAAATTATGGAAGATCTATTTGCCATTAATTATGAAGAGAGGGGACTTCTTTTGAATAGAAAAATAGCCAGATTCATAGAAGGGGATAAAACCCTACCAAGCAAACCCTTTTCCTCAAAGAAGCAGTTAAAGCCTCAAAGAAGCAGCTAAAGCCAGGGAGTCCAAATCCTCTGTGCTTCAGGGGTAACAGCTGCTAGAAATACCAGTCCGTATTTCATTACTGTGCAACTCATTAAGCAGGGAAAGGAGCCCTCAATACTTTGCTAAACCTCACTGAAATGTCACTAAGAATTGGTACCCATTAAATCTCTGGAAATTAGTTGAAACCTTCTAGCCACCTTCTAGAGTACCTCTCACACTCCAAGAGGACAAAGAAAAGAAAAAAAAATCTCTGTGAACAACAAAATATTGAGACAGTGTCCAGTACTTTTAATCTTAAACTAGAAACATAAAATAGCCCTGAAAACTTATTCAGTGATCTCAAAACACTACTTAAGTAGAAAAATATATCAAAGGGTAGCAGAAAATCCATGCTGAATCACACTTTTCTTCTTTAGCTGTTAATATCTGAATATTGCTCATCTAGGAGAGGAGTTCCCACTTGATATAATCCAGATTTTTTTCTAGAGGGGGAAATATCTCATCCTTATCTAGCTATTAAGCACTTCTCATGTACCTCCTGAGACAGTGGGAAGTGGCTTTTAGGAGGATACATAAAAAATAAGACTTCATTAAAATTTATTTCAAAATAATATCCAGAATAGAGACATCTGTTATTTCCTTTGTCCCATAAAAGAGCTGATCTTTAACTATACCCTCTTCTGCAGTATGCATTTCAGTTCTGAACACAAGCCAGCCCCTGAAAAGTTAGGAATATGAGATTCCCTTTGGGAATGTCAGCATTGGTAAACTGTATGAGTTTTTGAAGTTCTACTGAGACATGTAGCGAGTGCTAAAAAGGACAGGAAACTGGGACCCCCACGGATATTCGATCTGATTGTCATATAGACACTTTGTCAAGGAGCACAAAATTGTTTTGTTCTAGACAGACCTGCCAAGCAAACAAGACAGGAAATCTGGTGGCCTGAGATATATGGCAGAACTCAAGCTTCCGAGACCCCAGAAACAAGAAGGTTCAATACAGTTATCTGGTAACAAATTCCTACAATTATGCACTGTCTCTCTCCTGTTTCAGAACGCTACCCAAATTAAAGTTTTAAAAATATTTCAGTCATACTGTTCTAGATTTACTGGAAGAACATTTTGACATGGTTTGTTTGGTTACACAAATCTGTTTTGATACAACACCAACAGGTTCAATAAAATCAGTGGGCATATATAAGACTGCTATGGTTACGCAAAAAGTTCAAGAAAAAAAGTCACATTTGACAAAAAAAGGACTGTGTGATACTGGGGCATATTCCAGCAGTGACACAGACAACAGTCAACTTTGACTTTTTCTCTGAAGAAGTCCCCTGTCCGGTTAACTGTCTGATTCTGATCTCAGTTTTTAGCAAAAGGTATTGCCTTTGAATTTAATGACATGAACCCCTGTATGAACAATCATGATTACCAAATCACTTCTAAGATGGGTTTAGAAGGTATACAAGGTCAGATACAAACAGAAAAATTTTTTCAGTCTTAACGCCACATTTTAAGGATCAGTTGTTGGAACTTACACATCTTATTTTTAGTGGTATTAAAACACTATTTGATTTGTTATAAAAACAATCTATATTATATTTAGGAAATAAAGCCACCAGGTATTAGAAAGATCTAAAATACTATCAACAGATTTATCCAATAAAGCTTAATACTTTTTATTATAGAGAAGCATTCGCCTAAAAATTTTGACATTGCATCTGGTTCTTTCTTAACTGCCCTCGTTTCTTCAGTGCAGAAGCATTTGGCTATTACTTTTCATGATCTCTAGCTGTGTAATACTCAAAGGTCACGGATGAGGAGGGAAATTTTTTTCATATCATTTTTTGCACAATCATTCAATTTTAAAACATTACCAAAGTTATTTATGATCCCTCTCCAGCTTAAAACTTTGACTTAAAATACAATCAGTTTTGAATTTTCATGATCTGGTCCTTTAGGATGGAGTCTGAAACTCTCTAGCAAAATATAATTAGCTCAGAAACTATTTATGGAAACAATCTTCACATTAGGCCACACCAACGAAAAACTGATCATTAAGGAACAATCACAAAATACAGTTCACCCATATCTCTGTGTGACATTCCACAGAAAAGAGCTCCATCATAACCAGTTTAAATTAAAGCTCAGCTACAATGACCAAGTTAGAAAAGTCTTACAAAAGAACTTCAACAGAAGTTGAAGAAAGTGTAAGCATTAATCTATGTTAATTTTAATGCTGTGAAATAGTATTTTTAAGCCACTATCTAAACAATTTTTTTGCCGTGAGAGAGTTCTTCTCATTGCAAACACTTGTCCTATTCCTAGGCCAATTAAATTGTATTACTGATCTTCCACATAGGTACCCAAATCTTAGCATCACCACAAGCCTCAGAATAGTAAGAGATGTTCACATACTCCCTATTCATCTTTGCTTTGGCACCTTGAAGGTCTTGCTAACTGCTTGCTTTCTTTATGAGGAAGCTCAGCTTGTTACCTCCCATAATCACCTAGAAGTTACCATTACAGCATCAGCGTGATCAGTTTTATTAATGAAGACATTTTTCCATGGAATAACTGAAAAAACAATAGGTATGCAAAATCTGAGTAAGAGCAGGTAATTTTAGCTTGGAGTAATATAGATGAAGTAAGGCACAAGTGGGAAATACAGCACTGACATTTTCTAGATTCCTTAGGATAACATATCTGTGAAGAGTGAGATTTATGACCTGATTTTTCAAGAACCACCATAAGGAAAAATAAATCTACATTTCACAAGCAAAAGTGAATGGTCAACTAAACTTTGTGTAATACTTTTTCACATGAGACAAACTGGGGATAATGGAACTTGCCAACCATCTGGTATGCATTACTTGGAGTGTCATCAGATCTTTTGCATTTTTATGGTTACATTACAACTTAAGTAATTCTGCATTTTCAGTATAACTGATTTCTGGAATACAGTACATAACATAGAATGACCCTCATATTGAAAAGCTGAGACAAATACTTATTATGTGGAAGGCTTTTAGCTAAACTTATTATTGCTGTCATATTTCTTCCACAAATTCTAAACACATGCTTCACGTAAGAACAGTGTGCAAAAGCAACATGTGCTTACCAGTTTGGAAAACGGAACCTTAATGATGAAATTTCTCTTACATTCAAAGTAGCTGCAGTATGATTATATATTAATGTATGAAAAAAATGATACTGAATATTGTTTCAAAAAAGTATGAAACACATGCATTGCTGCACTTACTGCAGCAATAAAAGTTAAGTGAACAAAAGGGAAAAGAAATCCAAGATGCTGCATTTTGGTGAATGATACTAAATCCAAATGGTACACAATCTGAAATTTGTGGTATTCTCCTACAGAGGAAAAAATGCAGTTGTTAAGGAGAACATAAGTGTAACACATCATAACATAATTTAGGATCCAAATTAAAAACAAATCAACAAACCTCTGCATGCAATGTCATCCAAAGTATACTCATAATCTGTGTAAAGCCAGTGAGGTTGCCTAAATTCTCATTAAATAAGGACAGGAAAGCTAGAATACATTTAGCTTGGTATATCTCTAATACTTCATTTCAGCAACTAGTACGATAATCCACAGACTTAATGAATTATTAAAAACAGCTTGGTAAACTGCTTGCCAGTAACTGGGTGAGTACATGCCATGTTTATACAACTGGGATTTCAGCTGTCCAGCACAGCCTATCACTAACGTGAGTGTAGCCAGCAAAAGTTAAAAACTAAAACAAAGTTATAAGGCCAGCCCATCGAGAACAAATTAAGTGGGTTAGAAAATTTAGCCCACAGCTTTTCTAAAGCACAACCACTAATTCCATCTGTTAACTGTGATGTCAGACTTCTCTAAAAAGACAACATAAAACACATTCTGCATCTGAGGTAGAACCGAATATAAAGTTATGTAGAAATCTGTGGCTATCTTCAAATGCTCCCCTGAGGATTAATCATTTACAACCCTATCTTAGTTCAAAATACAGTAATATTTTGAAGAGCTATATTTTACACTGAAGCTTAGTCCTAAGAAAATCAACAATAACATAACATTTCTGCATACAGTCTCATTATATCACACTTCTGGATAGGGAAAATGTTATACAGTCTCATTAACATATAATATTACCTGCAAATGAAATAAAAAGTAAATCTGTTTTTCAGAGTACGTACTCAAGGGTAATGATGTGAGGAACCATACAAGTCATAAAATAAATGTTACAAATCAATATTAAATTACGAAGTTCAGCATGCTGAACTAACAGACACAAGGTCTCAGGAAAGAGTAACTGCCCTTACTGAAGGACTATCACTGAAAGGCCATCCACAATAGCTGTCATGTCAGATTGCCTTACTGCTAGCCCACACTTACGGAATAATGGATACTTAAAAAATGTTAAAGCACATATGGCAGGAAAAAAGCAAAGAAAGGGTCTCAGGGATTCGGAACCTGGCTGTGGAAATTCTGAAAACCAGTCTGCGATTTTGGAACATTGCACTTTGATGAACTAGCATACAGCATCTTTTGAGGTCAGACTTACAAATACTCTTCCTATTAAAGGAGAGATTCAAAACCACTCTCAACTATTTAATATTTATGGATATTTTTTCCAGCATGTTACTTACTGAAAAAGTTCCACACTGACGCTTTTTCTACCTTTGTGTGTAAAGCCAACTCAACTATTTCCATTGCCATTCTGGGCTATAGTTTGTCTAAACTTTTCTCAATCTCCTATGGAAACTCTGCAACTTTGCCAGATGATTTACTCCAGAACTTCATTTTTGCTTGCAATATGTAATTTTTTCCTAAAGTCAAGGCTGACTTAACCTTGCAATTTAAGGTCATCACTTATGGTCCTATCTGCCTTGGAGAGGCAACAGATTTCCTGCATCTATCTTTAAATATTTAAAGGCAGCTACTATGTTTTTTTTATCCTTCTACATCTCCTAGTTTTCCCTCTTCCTTTTGATTAAGGCCTTGTGAAGAAAATTATGATCAAACCACTTCTTTTTATTTGCTGTAGCATGACATCCTGTATAACATTGAAATGCACCTGGTGATCTCCCTCAAGAGCTTTGTAGTGTAAAACATTCCCTCCCCCACCCCCAATTTTCTTCCCATGTTCACATATAAACCTATTTGGGATGTGCTTCAGAATTTGTTTCAAGGATCTAGACAATGCTTCCTCTGCAGTTAACATTTTTACCTTCCCAAGTTTTGAGCTCTTTTGTCAAAACTTACATTTCATTGAAAAGAACAGATGAAATTTCTATCAGACAGTAAGAAAGATTTTCATCTTTAGAACCCTGTATAGATTGTTTAGATGAGCCACCAGGGTAACATGGGAGGAAACAGATTTCCTGAGCTGAGTTGCCTGCATGGTTGCTCTGTAAGCTACAAAAAAGGAAAAATATGAGTTTTTCTAGGGGAATGTAAAGAGTTATATTAGCTTACTCTAAAGGCCCCTTGTTCAAGATTTTCAACTAAGGCAAGAAATAACAGAAAGAGTTCAAAATCAAAGTTTCTTCCCCTTCTTTTTTTTAAAACACATTTTAGAGATTACTGGAAAACATGGTTTTATATTTACAAAAAGAAGGACACTAATGAATTACCTTCGTTGTCAAACTACCTCCTACAGAGCTCACAGTAACTAATACACCATACGAGTGAGAACTTAGAGCAACATATTGAAGAATAACATTACAAATGTTGAAGACTGCTCTCTGTTGCTGCTATGTTTTAGTACTGATGTTGTGGTGGTACGGCAAGCAATGGCAAGGCATTCTTACTGATTAAAATGCTGTGTTTACTTTGCAGCAGAATTATCAGCCCAAAGCCATCCCAACAGTATTAGAGCATTGCTTGCTTTTTTTCAGTGTCTGCTACTAGACTTTCTCCCAGTGAACCACTTCACCTAACTCTTCAGAGCAAGGCTTACTCACTGGAGAGAGAAGGGTACTCCAGAGTCTCTCATCACATCTCTTCCTAGAATCACTAACTCTGTCTGATCCAGGCAGAAAAGCTGATCTGACAGGGGCAGTTCAGCAGTTAGCTGTCACACTAATGTTGCACTGCTGAGCAAATGGCATCAGCAGATTCAGATACCCAGCACCTTTGATCCAAGATATCTACATGCTGCAGTTACCTTTCATATACTTTCAACTACACTCTATTTATTATTGCCTTTTACTGTGAACTTTTTATTAATAACTCTATGTGCTAAGAATTTTCTCAAGATCCAGTTACTCCCAGTGCTCCACATTCTGGTGACATTATATGTGCTTAAATACTAGAACTGAAGATTTTCTCCCTCCTTCCACAGGATACCACAGATGTCTTCCCACACCTCTGCTAGTATTCATGGTCTATGGACTAGTTAACTGCTCATTAGTCTGGCACCTAATTAAAGTCTTAGTCCCAAGCACCTCATTACTTGAGTTGTACAGATACAAAAATAAATTTATTTTTTTAGATTCTCAGTATTGCAACATTTTCAGTTATAAGTACACCAGGCGATATCATACCTTGATGTGTAAACCTTACTCTCTTTTACTCTATGTTTAATGCTGAAATATGTAACTGTTTTATTTCATCACTACAGAGCTTTTCAGAAAAAGAAGCTTGTACATTTGAATTAATTTGTCTCCTGTGCATCTCCAGATACTATGTACATGTGGATACTAAATCATTACTTCGGGAATGGAAACATACTTCTGCAAGCCTATCCAGAGCTTTAAGAATTTTGCAATTTAATAAGCTAGCTACCAAGCAGATGCAACGTATTTCTTTGTGATCCTCACATTATTTCATGTCATTTTAAATTCTTACATTTAATGTAAAATGCAAAAATACATTTTTAACACTAGTAATAAAAACGCTCCCAGAAAAAAAATATTGAGAAACACTGAGTTTTACAGGATATAATAGATCCCTGTTAATATTAAAATTGAAATTCTTTATACCAGCAACAAACATAATGTATAGTCATCAAGGTCATTTTTCAATACTCAGATTCCTGTTACTCTAGCACATCATATTACATCAATATTATTTCTGATGAAGTAGAAGAACATTTTAAAGTTCTTTTGAGAATCTTTACCTCATTTTAGAGGCTGTCTGAAAATAAAATAAATAAATAAATGTTTACTACCTTGTCACCTTACAGCTTGACTCAATCAGCTCACTTTCAATATCCAACAGACTAGAAGGCAGATTGTATTCCAAAGGCGAGGCCAGTCTTTTTAAACGCAGTAAGCCAACACAGAACTTGGCTCCCATCTCCTCCAGTTCTCTTGTCCCTATCTGCAATCCCTAATTTAAAAATAAGATTCAGAAAAATAAAATAGGTACATGTAAATTGGACCTGCATGTACTGCAGTACTATACACATTTCAGTATTTCTTATTTATTACACTTTTGCTCTAAAGACAGAGTAAATAGGAATTGTAGAATAAATGCTTAGCAAGAATAATAAAAAAAACCCAGAGAATAACAACTTCCTTCCTCTAAGACAGAGTAGACATTTCTGGAGGCTTCAACATTTCTTCCAAGCTTCTTAGTCTACACTTCTAGCACACTAACAGGACTCACATAGTTGCAGTGGAAGAAAGAAATCAGAGATTATAGCTAAGTTTAAAAGTCTAGCAATTAAAAAAAAAAAGACACAAAATTCACAACTGGGATTTAAATCAGTAAGATTTAAAATATAAAATTATTCAACTGAAAGTCTTGTCAGAATAAAGTTTCACATTGTAGGTGTTATAAATTCACTAATATGTTTTAAGACATCAATAAGACAATTCAGACAATAAGGTTACTCCCTGACAAAAATCATCTCTTCCTTCCCCCATAAATTAAAGGTTGTATTTGTTAATTCTGAAAGTATTTATTTACACATTTAGTCACTAAAAAAAAAGGCAAAAATAAAAGTATCCCATCCTATAGCTATCTTCTATCTTGAATGAGACAGCAAGACATTTTCCCTCTCCATAGCAGATTTAAGAAGTAGACCATACCTATTATTCTGTAAGTTTACAAATGCAACAGACTGCCATTAGATAATTATATACATTTAATTTAATCAGCAATACAGTATATAAGCAGAGAACATCTGACCCCATCTCATTTATGAAATTAGAATGATATTCCAGAATGGCTCTCAATAATTATATAATTGGCTAGTACTGACTTTATATACAATAATAAATTCAATGTCATAAGCCTCCCCTCCCCCCAACACATACACGTCTGGATCTCTGGAGAATTTGAAAGTTTATTTTTTCTAAATCTTTTAAGGGGAAAGGTAGTTAAAAAAGGAGCTTTGACAAAACAAGCAGGGAAGCAGAAGAACTAGAAAATGGTGGCAAGCTAAATCATCTAGTAAGAAAATAATGAAGCAAAACAAATAAGGTAGGCACTTTTTTGCCTACAAGCTAAAAAACATACACATAAGCTTTGTGTGTTGCCACACTGATGCTGTATGTTAAAATGCAAAGTTTAGAAGTGCTATGTTCCTCCAAAATGGTAGAGTCTGGAGTATTCTTCATGTGCTCCTATTTTGAACATATGCAAGCATAATAAATGGGAAGTTTGATATTAGTCTTCTTGTGAGTTCTCTTTTTCTCAGTAATCTTCGTAAATAAGGTCCTAAAGTTGTATTCATTATACTAAACAGTGCCATCCACCAGCCAAACGTTACATAAACCTCCTGGTAGTGAACAAGGATTGGAGAGTTGAGTATTATTGTTAATAGTAATACTACTTACCTCTTTAATAGTGCTTTTGTGCTGTAGATTTCAAAGCACTTTATCACTAAAGGAAGAATTATCCTCACTTTACTGATGGAGAAATGCAGGCACAGAGGGTTGAAGCGATTTGCACAGTGTCTCACAGCATGTCACTGAACCCGCTGGGAACAGAAATCAGTTCTCCTCACTCTCAGTGCAGTACCTTATTCACAGAGGCCATTTTTTTGTTTTTATTTTGTATCTGTTTGCACATCAGTAACATTCGAAGACTCCAGTCATAGCTGGGTCTCCACTACGCTAATCGCAGGAAGACACAGTCCCTGCCCCAAAGAGATTAAAATAACATTAAGGACAAGAAGCAACAAATACGTGGAAGAGGAAGGAGAAGGGTAACAGTAATCTCACTGTTACATAGATTACTAATGTGTGCAACTTGACGGTTCAGAAACTTTTCCAATCATTGCCTACATCTGCTCCTGAAGAAGTTATCATTAGTTGGTAGATTCCTTAAAGACAGTGTAAGAGTGGTTCTTAAGCAGGAAAAGGACAGAGAATGACATGAAAGAAAGTGCAAAGACAATTGTTAGAAAGATAAATAGCATGTGCATATTCCACGGCTGCTACTTTCAGCACAGGAGAAAGAGGGTATTACTAAAGAGAGATATAACTGAACCAGATGGGAGATGGATAGCTGCAAAATACCTTAACGGCAAAATCTGAATTTGCTACACTGAAGGGTCTATATGTTTGTGGTAGAAGACTGCCAAAGTACAGATTTGCTGTTGTCATCTCCTTGAATCACAATGAAGAATGCAATACCACATGGCTGTCAAACATCAAACTCCCTAATCTGTTGTCATTCTTCCATCAAACAAATGTTCCTACTTTCTATGAAGCAAGGGACCCAAAGTTTGCTTCAGCTGATTAAACTGCATATTATTATTTCCTAAAATGACCGAGAGGAACCTCATTTTCACTGAAGTCTTCATTGTACTTCTCTTCTTGATCTTCTGAATACTTGCAATTGTTACTGTAGCCTATTAGACTTTTTAAAGTGCTAAAAACTTTGCTTTTAAGCCCAGGTACAACTTTTTTAAGCACGTATGGAATTTTTACTAGTAGATTTTTGCTAGCAAATTTTGTAGTTCATTCGATTTTCTTCATATTCTATAGAATTAACCTTTTTCCAGGCAGTAACATCTTAGAGCACTAGTTAAAGTGTTCCTCATTGAGTACAAAATGAAAACGATTTCATATGAATAGTTCTTGGCACTGAACTTTGCTACTGAGGAGCAAAGACATGACACAGGCGTGAGGGACTGTTACCTCAAGGTGAGACGAATCTTCCTGTAATATGTATTTAACACATTTTACATGGCCGTACTAAGATTTGGAGAAATCGCCTGGCCAGTATAAGATCTTGTTCTCCTCTTTTACTATTCAGAAGCAATGACCATCTTTGAGAACTCAAAATCTACAGACTGAAGACTCACTAACAAGGTACATTTGTTGCCTAATTTTTTTTAAAAAGCCTTTTCTCTGTGTGCATCATGATTTATATATATATCAGCAAATTTCTCTACTAACTAGAAAACTAAGCCATACTCCCTAGCATATTAATCTCTGAATAGGAATGAATTAATGGTTGTTTTCAGATGATCTGAATTTACTGAAGATGTTTTCCTTTTGTCTGATGTGTTAATAGTGGTCCATAGTAGATCTTTAGATAACTTCTCTCCCGGACTTTCACTTATTCTGTCTTGAATCAGAAGTGAGTGGGTAGTATCTGTGGCACTAAATCTCACGCACAACAAAGACTCTGCAGAAGCAAATAGAGTGATATTGCTTCCAGTTATAACTGTCACAAAGGATCCTAAATTCAGGTAAGAATTGCCAACTTATAACAGCTTGATTGCTTCCTGACAGAATGCAGTCTAAGTAAAATAAAATAAAAATTAATTTCACTTAAAAAAATTAAATTGATGTTTCAGTATTATACTCAGCTTTCGCAGAAACTCATCGTTTGTTTCATGAAGAACAAACTTTGTCAGTAATCTTCTTCAGGCTTTGATAGAATTTAGGACAATGCTAAGTTGCAAGAGGAGAAAGGCGTTTCAGGCCTGTAGGCAATGCATACTCTTCTGAACTATCATGTCACTTGAGGTGGGAAGTAGGAAGAGAGGGAATTTCTACCGTTCAACTGTTTTGAAAAAAATGTACTTTGAAAGACATGAACAAGTTTATACCACAAATTCCTTCAAATAGTTGCTAGCCTCACTGCCACCCTAGAAAAAAGGCTAAACTTCTTTGACCTTCTCACTGGAGAGATTTTGCTCTTGTTCTATCAAGTGACGTCAGCCTTTCCGATACATTTTCTTAGTAAGATCACAACAGAGAATAAATCATGAAGGTTTTTCCTGCATATTCAGAGAACAGTAAGATCTTGCACATTGTCTGATTCCAAAGAAAATAAATGACAAAACAGCAATTGGACCTTGTCAATATATGATGAAGAATAACACACTCCCCTTTAAGCAATCTTTTTTTCTTTTTTCTTTTTTCTTTTTTTTTTTTTTGACAGAATTTAGCCATTTCTTCACTCCTTAATGAAGGTTTGATCACAAGGCTTTGCAAGTTAAGCATCTTAGGTTTGTCCAAAAACCACCTCAATTCACCTTCTGAAGAACCTTCTGTAGCAACACTGGTAAAGCCATGAAAGCTGAAGTTTGCAAGAATATTCTAGATGTTTCAGATTAAGTGAGTTTGACGAGTAATCATTTTTAAAAGTTCCATAATATCCACATCTAAGGAACAACTGAAATTACAATGTAATAACCTGGAAGTGACAGTAAGAGAGATGCTTCTGTTGTTAATTGGCAGAATTAATTCATTCACCTAGCAGTTATAGATCGACTGAGATTCCTGCCAAAATGTCTGTCGTCTTACCATCCAGAAAGGTACATATGGGTGCTAGAGCACACAATAGTTACAATAGTTATATCTGTTTACTTTTTTTTTTTTTTCCTTTTCCCAGTCTTCTAGTCCTTATTTGCCTTTTTGAGGGTTGTAGTCATTTTCTTGTTCAGTATTCTTAAACTTATTTTCAAGCAGAAGAAACTGCTACTTCTTCCATGAATGTTCACTTTATAAACTTGCTTCCATTTGTAGCTAAATTTAACCTAGTAACAAAGTTGAAGATCTGGTATTTAGGTTCTTTCATTCCTTTTTTCTTTTCTTTTCTTTTTTTTTTTTTTTAACCTAGGAAGATTTTCCTTATGAGGCAGGTTTTCTATTTGCAGCAAAAAACATATAGGCCACCTTTTGTTTTCAAATATCCACTCCTGCTAAGGTGCTTTTGAAGAAGGTAATTTGAAAATAAATTCCGAGTTAAAAAGTGAAACAACTGTAACGACTTTACTTAGAAATGTACCACTAGTAATACTGGTAACCAGATATTAAAAATGTTTTAATTTATAAGCCTGCTTCTGCAACTAATTCTGAAAAGAATGTTACTGAATATTCGTTGAACTACTAAATATCTGTATCAATTGACATAGTGAAGTCTCAAGCTGCCACATACAAAGGAAACTTATTCTACTGCTTGTATGTATTACTATCCAATTTTAATAATCTACTAGAAAGAACAGTTCTCTGAATTATTTTTAATACATGCATTTACATGTGTCATAAGCAATTATTAATAGTAGCCTTGTTAATACAGCCAAAAAGAGTAACACATTATGCAGTGATATTATTTTAAGTGACAGATGAAGACTGCTACGCAACCTATTGTATTGCACATAACATTATTTCACTACAACATTGGAATGAACAGAGATTTTAGAAGTTTTAGAAATTAAATAAATGCAAGCAAGCTAGATTACAGAACATGGTACCAACGCAGGTGGTAGAAATCACAGAACAAGAACCGTTCAAATGATACGGTTCCTTACCTTGTATTTGCCCTGGTCACATCCACATAAAGTGCTTTCCATTGTGTAGCTCCTCTGTACTCCTATCTCTCTCCAGACAACAACTCGTGCTGTTGATTCCTTGGACTTTTCCACCACAAAGCTGCAGCTGCCCATACAGAATGCTGGGGCAGTCTGACTGAGGATCTTAGGGAGTGCCTGCAAGAGTGTTATTTTGAAAAAGAGCAATTCTTTCATTTTATTTACGAAAGACAAAAAGTCAAAAACTCCTATCAGAAAATTTTGTTTAAATTTGAATTAGAAGAATAAAAAGAGTATTTCTTCCACTGGAGTTTTCAAAAGCCAGTATAATTTTTAATCATAACACTTACTGTCTATTATCTTTTGCACGTTATGGTAACGCAGGTGTAAATGACAAGACCTGACACAAATAGGTAGCGCAACAAGCGTGAATGACATCAGACTCAGTATCCAGGAAATCACACACAAAACAATCAAATAGCAATTATTTTAAAAAGTTGGGAATATTTGAGAAAATTCTGAAAGCATCTTTACTCCTTTACAGTCTTCAGATGCATAACAAGCCTTTTAACAGGCATTCATGTACTTACTGAAACTAAATGCATTAAAAAATGCATTTGAGACACTAAGCTGCACAGATTTACAATTGCCACAAGGTGGCGGTGAGGTTAAAGGGAAAAAACTTGACAACCGCTATCTTACGAATTTTTAAAAGCTTGCACAGTGTCCTGCATGTTGTTCGTCCAAGCCTATTGCATGTATATATTAGAGGCACATGCATTAACTACACATCTTTTTAAGAGGATCCTTGTCTCTCCCCATACACATAAATGGATGTTTCCCAGAGCAATTCAGTACTACTTTGTTTTCCTTGGTTCTAGAATATTCTTCACTGTGCTTAAATGAGTCTTCTTTCTTTCACTTATTATAAATGTGCAGAAGTGCATGTATTTACTATAAGGTAATACTGACCACAAAAAGCATGCAATGATACCAAAAGAGATGAATCACTGTGCTAAGAGTAAGTTCTTAGCTACATTAGAGCACTCTCAAAATATTTTGAAATACATTCATAAACTTGAGAGATCTTTCTATAAATAAGTCTACTCATGGGGCAGTAAAGCCCCGTATGTGCATAGCATAACGATATTCCAAATTCATGCCAAGTGTCAAAGTGATGAATGACAAACTTACCCGGTAACCAGGGTCTTCAATCAGGTCACAAGAGGATGCACTAACATTAGTGTGCCACATTGTCTCTTTGATGCTGCAGCCATACATAAATACATTCTTTTTACGAGAATGACCATGATAATCACAGTAGACCTACAATGAATTATTTGGCAAAATGAAACCAAGGTGTATCTGCTTAATATTAACATTAAAAAAAATCCTTATTTCTCAGCCTATCACATTTATATTTACACTGTTAAAAGTTACAAAGAATAAAGAAATATCATTTGATCAACTTATTGCCTGATCAATTCATTCTGCACGATCAATTCATTCAATAACAGAAAGACACAGAATTCCTTCTACGTAAGGTTTAACCTTCTATTCTAGCAAGAAAAAAAAGTTAAAGGTTTGCAAAAGACCATTTCTCCAAGTCACATTTTTAAGTGTGATCTAGTTTAGAAGGACCTATTAAGTAGTTTACTTTATAGACTAGCTACATATACAAAAAGATTCAGAACTGCTTACACATACATACTTACTAGTGGTAAACGTTTTATAGAAGCCAGGTACTGCAGTAAGCCCTTGGCATGGTAAATTGTAGGATGCAGATCTGGATTTGGATTTTGCCACTGTCTGTTTAAGTCTTCTCCACTTAAAGAGCAACGATGGCTATTCAAGGGAAGGAAAGAATGTATTAAGTTTGTATCATCATTATAGTTTTGAAAAACCTTCCCTCCCTAATTCAAGTTTTCTTCGACACCCACTGCTTCTTTGGAAGAGTCCAATGAACCTGTCTAGCTTTTTTTTTCTTTTTAAAACAGTTGCATGCTCTTAATCTACAGCTGTCCAAGACTGCAGTTCAGAGAGTCAAATACAGTGCAAGCTCAAATCACAGAGGAATGATTATCACTCTTAAAAAATTGAAAAGATGTTTTTACAATGAATTCATGAAACAATATTTCTGCCTTTCAAAAGCCAAAAATTTTACTCGGGAAGTAAATCCCAGCAGTTTTGTAAGGATTTTTTTATATATTTGAGTACTGCATTTATATGTTTTTAGGACTTTTTTTTTTTTTTTTTTTTTTTTAATGTAGATGCAAAGACTTAGTATTAACAGCTTACACATTTATGAGTAAACTTAAACTTACTTTCCATTGATGACACCATCTGGATTGAGCATGGGAATAATTTTGAAAATGTAAGATTCTCGTAAACTTTGGGCACTTGGATTATTGCTCATAAGATATTCCAGTGTTCCCTTCATAACCCAGCTTGCATTCGTTTCTCCAGGATGTACACGAGCAGATAGGAAAATATAAGGACGATTCCCTAAAAGGAGCATAAACATCACAAAATCAGATTCATGCTAGTGTAACAGTGTGTTTACAGAAGAGAAAAGCAACAGACTGCTTCATTCAGTACAATGCAAAGTACAGTATTTTGCGTTTTCTTTTTTTCAGTGCACTCACATAAATGGAGTATTCTTTATAGAACTTGACAGAATATTTTTTATAAAGCCTGTTAATTACACAAGCATCTCAATGGAATTTTAAATTCAGTATGAGATAACTAGATGGCTGAAACCAGCTCAAGATGGCAACTACAATGCGATACACTTTTATGGTTCCTTTTCAACAGACTAGAAAAATACTGGAGGAGCCGGGGCAGAGCGGGTAAGAGGAAGAACCAAGAATGCTCTTAGAATGAAAGCATACTTTGAATCCCAAGAGCTGAGAAAAAAAAAATATTTTCTCTATGAAAGATATTTTGACAAGGTGATTTACTCAGCTTTTTGGGAGAAAAGTTACTCATTAGTCAGCTGCTTCTCCTCCAAGAAGCATTATCAGCAAAATACAACATACAGAAATATCTCGTTACTGATTTGATACCAAAAAAAAAGAGAAAAATAACAAAAAAAAATTAGATATAAATATCCATACTCTTACCTGACTACTACAAATAGATATTTACATATTTTTAAACCCAAAGAAAATCCTGTATACCAGTATCTTCTAATCTCATAAAATTCATTAACCCTACTTTATTGCTATGCTTACAATCTACAGCAGTTGACAGAAAAAAAAATCATAAATAGCAGGATTTGCATTATTTCTTGTTGATGAGAAAGAGAAGTCATACTTACTGAACTGAGAGATATGTTCATAGTAATTTGACTCTGGCATGGCTGTAATAGTGACTAATGGACAACTGTTGCCAGCCAGTGTCTCACAGAGAACATCTTGTCGAAAATATATCTGTTGAGGGTTGTGGATGGATTCCAATTTCTGTAGATGCATCTTCACCCCAAAAATAATTAAAAGATACTTCAAATCTTTTGTAATCCCATGTAACAGTATTTCTACAGATACTTATTCCTGTTTTGTAGTTCTGAATAATGCTAAAGCTTCCATCATAAAATTATCATTCTCTGCATTTCTAGGCAACTGAATTATTGTCTTTGTATGTTTTTACAGCTGCTCTGAGGAAAATGAAAGTGCAAAGGATAAAAGTTTCATCATTTTCTAGTAATGATACTTCTTCCAAAAATTTAGTGAATTAGCAGATTGCTTAATAAATAGCTTAATTCAACAGTAGTATATATTTACTATTGAATCCCTAAGTATGGTTTTGCTACCATGACAAAAACAACCACCAATCATTCTAGACTGACATTTTCCCTGGTACTAAATGTTTCACAGCACTCCTTTTATGTAATTCATTATTCTGAAAATATCTGTCTGTGTCTCTATCTTGGATAGGTCAGTTCTGAACTGCTGTATGTAGATCGGCAGGTAAGAGCCATTCGACTCACACAAAAATATTTTGTTCAATTCTCACAGAATTTTCCAATCAATTACGAATATAGTTGTGATTCCTAAAAAAATACCAGATACATCACTTATCTTGAAATTAAGTATCATTTAGTACAAGCCACACCCCCTACCATTCTGCATCAAGATTATATGAAATATCCTCCATTTTAAGGACCATTTTGAACTTCAAAAAAAAGTAAGCAGAACTCACTCATGAATTCTTATCATTTTAGGCATCACAAGTTATCCAAAAGTATAAATCACTATCTATGTAATGGATGATGATCTTCTCACCTTTAAGGTTGAGTATGTATATGGATAATGGTAAGCAAAGTAGCAGACATCATCTTTATGTTGGAAAGTCACCGTGAATGTAATTGTATAGTAAGATTTTCCTTTCTGCCCCCCAGCAGCAATTGAACTTCTTGAAAAATGATTCCTAATAGTAAAATAAAGACAATAAACACATTAAAATAATTTACTTTTTATATCACAGATTATTCACAAACACACATTTTAAGAACTATAAAGAATTTCAGTGATTGTATTTCTCTTTTATGTGCATTCATGTTAAATACTACTTCCATTGGTTCCTATCATCTGTAAAGAAACTTTAGGATATCACCGATATACGCACATTATGGGAGGAGTTGAGTTAAATTAAAAAAAAAATGAAACAAACAGATGTTGACCACGAAGGGTAACAAATGGAGGGTAACTTCTCATTCTATATTCTAGGATTGTTTTAAAATGATTGTATCATGGATACAAAAGAATAAGCGCAGGTACCGCTTGATCAGTATTACTGCATATCACCAATAACATTTTAAGTAGGTGTGCTTACGTATATTCCATTAAACATTTCTATAGAATAGAATGCAATTTCTGGCCAAAATGAGTACACAAGTAAACTACTTCAATGCTAGCAGAGTACTAACGAAACAAGAGTCTACATATTTTGATCGCTTCTGTTACTTGTCTGTAACGACTAAAGAACTGTAATTAAGGAAAAAAATATGTATTCGCTACAGAACTATTAAAATACTATTATTAAAAATCAAAAGCAAACATTTCTTGTTGCTATCAAAAATTCTATCTCAGAGTCATCTTCAATATAAGATCTGTTCATTATATTTGGTTGGTGTACTTACTTGTAGTAACAAATATCTGTCCCAACACGAGTCCAACATGGTCTAGAATTTAATGCTTCTTGAACAGAATACATTAGGGGTTGCATACCTTTAAGAAAAATTGTATTTCACTTTAATACAAAGATAGCACTCTTTAACACTGAGATATTATCAGTAATGGACTGGATAAACATTTTTATGTGATTTTCCAAGCTAGCTATACTTTTTTACGTACTATCATAGAACACATTTTCATGAAAATCTAGATATGCGCTTTCATTCAACTTAACAGATCATCTTTCCTTCTCTCTATCACATCCTAATTATAAGAAAAAAAAATGATCTGCAGAAGACCAAAATTGTTTTAAATTAAAAGTGCAAATATTTTAAGTAGATGTTTTTATATCCCCTTTTTCTCAGCAACTTTTTAAATGTTTACATCCTAATCAACAGCATAGTGTTGAACATTTAGTATCAGTTTAGAGTAGAAAGTGATACATGTTCATTCTATATTTATTTACTACTTAGACAGTTAGTCAAATACAAATACCGAGTCAGTCAATATATTTAATAAGAAGCCAAAGTAACTACCAAATATATGTATGCAACATATGAATAAAGATCTAAAGTGACTGAAGAAAATTAACACGTAATTTAAAAGCAACTTACTACTGGTCAAACTATCTGGATATTCTTCTTACATTCTATCAGTGTCAACTGCATGATTATGACAAAGAATATGATGTTATTCTGTCTCACAAGTTTGAGGATTGAGGTGGGGGGGAAGGAGTGGGAGTGAGGTTCGTCTTACTTCTCCTTAAAGGACTAAAAGGAAGAACCAAACAAAATCTAGGGGGAAAAACACTCACAACAGAAATGTTTTTAAGCTGAACAACCTCCTTTGGACAAATGGAAGAAAAACCTATTACGCGAGGCATGAGCCTTGCTTTAAGCATGAGCAGCAAATGCTATGAGTTAGAAACTACAGGAGGTCACATGTGAAGCCCAACACTTCAAAGGAGAATCCAGCTCCCCACTCACAAACACGGTCTCTCCATTCTTATCATTAAGAAAAAAAACCTCTTTGAGACTACCTACACTTTTTTGCACTTCTGAAAACATATCTCAGTATTCAGGAAGGGACTTAATGACACCAGGTCTCATTCCTCTTGCACCTGTGTTGATTGACGAGGTTTGGTGTCCCCCAACCCAAATGGTCTTAAGACAATTTTAGCTGCAGCTGCCAGTAACAGTCTTCTGTTTTGGCTTCAATCACAACAATACTTCATTTCAAAAACTGACAGCCAGTGTTTTAAAATACTTTTTTTTCTTTTTAACTGAAATCTGTCATAACATTTTTCAATGCGCTATTAAAAACAAAAGACCTGATCTGTAAGACAATATGAATATATTGTTGATCCTTGGACACCATGACACACAGTTGAGCTGTCTAGTACAGATACTTTACTACATATTTCTTCTCAAAAGGATGGGAAATGCATCTTACCGTAGTTAAATTGACTGTTTGACTTTTCACAGTTAATGATGTTAAACCGATAACCAACACCAGTTTTCATTCCACTGACTTCAAAGTAAAACCACTGATGATAATGATTGCTATTTATATCCGAGTTCAGAATTAGATCATACTCGTATCTAAAGATTAACAAAAACAAACAGATCTTTTTTAAATATCAGAAATGAAATGTCTCACAGGTAAAAAGAAAAGTTGAAATATCTTACTTTCTGATCTGAATAACTTTGCGCAGGTTTCCAGATTCAAATTTGGAATTAAACTTCAAAACATCTGCTTCCTCAGGTACCGAATAACTAAGGGGAGAAAACGGGATCAGGATGACTAAAAAAAACTCATGAAGTTTGCTTTAGACTTCACTCAATAAGTCAAAAATTACTCTGAACTTGCCATAAATAGAGCCAAGATAGCAGAAAGAATGTTCACAAGAAAGTTGTAGAGAAATCTGTAATTACAGTACCATCTTAAAAATTACAAATTATATCATAGACAAAGTAGAATATACTTAAGCTACTCACTGAGTATTGTTTTCAGAAGGGTAAAAGCTTACCTAGAATTATCAAGGTCATACACAACTCTATCTATAATGTCATTTTGATGAATCAATCTTTCAATATCTTGAGAGATTTTTGTCCTATAATAAAAAGAAGAGTCCCCAATTAAACTGTTGCATATTGTTTCCAATTATAAGAAAGATAACAATGAAAACTAACAAAATTAAGATGAAGACAGTGGGACAGATTTTCAGAGAGACTTCAGCCTTGTCCCCACTTATGTGCACAAACTCTTAAGTGTACTTATTAAACACCTGCATTCACAGCTGACTGATTCCTATATTTGTATGTGTGGGAACTGAGTTTTCATGCACAAAACCCACCGGATTTTAACTTACAAAATGAATGCACGATTTCATAATTCACCATAGCAACAGGAATTACTCAAACATTATTTATGTTAATGCTTTAATCTAGGACAGTACTCAATAATATTAGTAATTTACATGAGTCCTATCATAACTAAAATTAAAGTTTTAGAGAATATATCGTGCAGTGAGTGTGTTAGTGCACTAGCTTTTCACCTCTGGACATCTAGGTTCATATATCGACTAGGTAACAAATAAGAATGAATTTGGTGATGTCAGCCAAATGTCAGGTGTGTATTTATCCAGATCATTAAATCATTGCACAACTGGCAGTATCTAGGTCCTGGTTTGGAAAAGTAAGAATGTGTTGCAGTTCAAGAATGAAATATAGTGGCAGAGCTGTGGGGAAAAGCTTGCACAGCACCTGCAATAAGAACAAAAGGAGGTAGATTAACAATGAAGAATACTGGAATAGAGCTGTAAAGTATGTTCAGGCTGGAAATTCTGTTTAATTAAAATAAATATTATTGACAAACAAGGAGAGAGAGAAAGAAGGAAAGTGTACAACTCTAGTAATCCTTATAAAACTAAGACCCACTTGGAAAGAAAATCAAATCACATGCCCAACAACATATTAATAAAATTGCAGGAAGGTCCACTCACCATAATCTATTTGATCAGGGTTCAGTTCAAGACAGAACTACAAATTTCCTGTTTGATCTTAAATTATTAGATCTCAATATGACTCCGCGCTAAGTGATAATAATGCTTCCCATCATCATAGGAATTTTGTCAGGACAAAATCCACTAATGAACGTAAAATATTTGAATATCACAGTTATAACCACAGTATACAGACAGAAAGATGACATGGTTTTCAAGAAGATATACACAAAGCAAAAAAATGTAATGGACATTTTAAGATAATGAAAAGTTAGGAGATAAAAGAAGCTATCTGAAGATTACAGAAGGAAAAATTGGAAAAAACAGAAAGAATAAACTATTGACCTGGAGCTATGTATTTATGGACAGGTCCCCTGTGGATCCTGATTTACCTCATAATCACTTCTGTCAGGTGATTAGAAAATCCTAAAATGTGCAGCAAAAACAATCCTAAAGTTTTAAGGAAAGGAGAAAAAGAGTAGATATTTAATCCCTAATTTATAGGGGACTGAATTAAGTAGTAACTCTCTTTTCTAAATGGTGGAATAATAAAACACTTCAATTATTCTCAGAGGACATTCTGACAACAGCTTGGTGAAATATTTGGTAAAATCTATGTATTGCTAAACGTAAACAAAATTCCAGAAGTGCTTCAAAACACCAACTGGGCAAGACTGCATTTCCTAGCAAATTGCAGGACCAAACAAAACACATTCAGATAAAAATTTTACAAGGCTCCTTAAATTACATTGAGGACAGATTAATGCATTGCTTTGTTTTCCAACAGAGACTTAGCTGACAATACATACACTAATTGCTTGCAATAAAGTGAACATAAACTTCACCGACTGCCAGCAAAATTTAAACATGGCTTTCTAGGAGATTTTCAATACTTCTCCATCTTTGTCAAATTTAATTTTCACCACCTTTCTATAAAGCAAAAATTCCTAAAAAGATCAGGTGCTTTTTAAAAGGGTTCTCTTTTCAGAAACTCATTACATTGCAGTAACAAGTCATTAGCAGAAAACTGAAGTTTTAGAAAAGTGTACCTTAAAAAGGTGAAAAAGAATTTCTTAATCAAGTTTAGCAGGATTACATGGAATTCCATTCTTGCTCCACATAGGTAAAAATGTTACTTTCAATGTTAAAAATACACCTCACCAAAAATAAAATACTCTAAAATAAAACAAACAAGCCAACAAAAAAACCCATCCTTATGGTTTAGAAATCAGCTCTACGTATGAGAATATAGGTGGATTTATTGGTCAAAAGGCAGAGTTAATCTGGTGCTTTGATTCATTTCTAAGAATGACAATTCAAATTTTTCCTGATTTTAAAGATCTCACCCAATGTAATATTACTCAGGAATATTCAGAATGATTAAATATCACTAAAACTTGTGAACACCTGCAAAATTTCCTTAATATATCGTTCTATCTTCAGTCAGAAAACACTAAGCTCATTTCTAGATCAGCTGAATCCATATTAAAAATAAGCATATAGATATTTTACTCTCAACAGTGAACAAAGCTTTTTAGTAAGAATAGATGTATTAACAGTTGTGTTTCAATACTTGGTCATTTTGTAGGAAAGATCACTTTTTTTTAAATGACAGATCTGAAACTCAGCCAAAGTACTGTAATGATACCACCCGGCTTTAGAAAGATATGTCATTTTAATCAATAACCAAATGTAAATATGAAGAATCTCCTGAAGATTCTCATGAAATTGGTTAAAGTTCCAAGTATAAAGCTGAAAGCATTCAATCTAATACCTAAGCAAGCAGCAAGGTCTCATACCTACTATTACATGTTCTTCTAAAACACACATTTGTCTTTATAGTTATTCACTTCTATGCATAAAAGCTAGCTCTTTGTATTGTCTTTGCAAATTATTTTTACAGTTATTTTCCTTTATCTTCTTTTATTATCCATTTATTTGTTCACCAAGAGGTGTGGTAGCAATGATTTTTCATTGATTTTTCATTCTTTGTTTATGCAGCATATAACATGACAGCATCCTCAGCAGCTGCTACTTCTAGACTGTTCTATTACAAATACTAAAAACAAATACTTAAATGCATTAATCATTGAATTTATTCACTTTACATTTTGCTCAAAGACAGCTTTGTTAGCACAAGAGAGAGAAGAACTGAAGGAAAAAAAAAATCTAGTCTTTCAAAAGGCCTAAAGGATGCGTTCAGTTATTTTCACTGAAAAATATTAACACCAACCACATCAACAGCTTAGCATATACTCACTTCAGTGGTACACTTCTTCTAAGAATATGAACAGAAGAAATTTCATTCACATACAACCAGACTGTGTCCTTAATTCACAGACAACACAGAGAAAAGCTCCCAATATACAGCATCAGGAGGTGATAAACTGTCAATACACCATTACGTCCACAATCTTTCAGAGTTCTCATCCTTGCTGCTTGATAAAATACATCAGAAATCTTTGGCAAGTATGATATTCTATATTTAAATAGTGAGGTAGAAAGCATCTCATCTCTAGCTTCCATCTTTTGATCTTGGAAGCGGCAAGAAATTTTTACAAATTACAATCGTTGCGCGTGGGAATAGGTAAGGGACAAAAAAATGGAGAGCAGAAAGTAAACTTAGTGTTTAGAAATTGGAATTATGGAATTAGAATTAGCAATTATAGAATCAGATTTTGTTCTTATTTGTAGCTTTGAATTGACTAATGCAAACTCACCTACCTTCAAACCAATTTTCACTGAAAATAGTTTTATACGCCAAAGTAAAAATTGTATATGCGGAAGGTGAGCTTCCTGTTAATTTCAGCCTAAAGATTATTTCTCAAGACAACCACAACATCATTAATAGCAAAGAATTTTAACTCACCTCTGCACCCCATAAGGCCTTTCCAGAATAGGCTCCTTATATGCGGGTGGAATATGGCCAAAATAATCCGGATAGGCCACTTCTGAATATTCAGGAATAGATTTTGTGGTTTTTACCATTTCTATATAAAGATCAGAGTCATGAACTGGTGATACATCCGAAACTTCAAGCATCACTTGTTCCCCTGATGAACTTGAGCTGGAATCATCATCCTCCTCTGAATCCACTCCAGTGCAGCATAGTTTTCCCAGCTGGACAGATGATCCCTCAAAGAGGCTACTTCCACAAGGTGAAACATGTTCACAAGGTTTACTACAAGCAAGTGTGGTAAGGCTAGTTTTGCTCTCCTTCTTTATTACAAACCCCGCACCACAATTCTGTTGATTCTTTGCACTGTTCTGCAGAGTGATTCTGTCCAAACCTTTCACAATTTCTTGGCTTAGACACTGGCATGATGGCAGCAGCTTCCTTTGATCATTTTGCTGATACAAACTGCTGTCTTTGTTACTATCTTTCTTTGGCAGTTCTAGAAAGGCTGGCCTTTTATTGTATTCCTCTGTCAATAAAAAATTGCTCTCTTTCAGAGAAACTCCTTTTACTGATGGGTTTGGTTCTGCACAGTGCTCCTCTCCTGCTGTAGGAACAACAATTGGCCCACCTAAATTTGCATCAGATCGAAAAGGCTTTGGCTCCTTGGAGACTAAGTCACATTCCTAAAAGAAAACACAAAGAAACCTCGAGTCTTGCGTTTTTTTCCCCCCTAAGTAAACACTTCTTAAAAGCTCATTTACATTAAAAGCTTTCTTCCTTCCTTATTTCAGAGGTATGCTTTGCAATAACCCCCAAGAAGTTTAAATTTATTGAAGACAGTTATCACTGTGTTGTAAATCTACATAAACAAGGCAATGAAGTTTTATCTTTTCCAAGAATATAGTATCAAAATAGTCAAAAGTAGTTTGCCAACAACAAACTTTCAAATTAATGACATTCTCCACATTTTGTACATCACTGCTTTTAGTGGGTATACAGCATTTCAGGACAGCTGATATAACAGATCTTTGTTAGAAATACTTTATGTCCTTTCTTGTATTTTACTTTCTCATGCGTGCTATAACCAGGTATCAAGAAACAAAAAACAAACAAACAAACAAAAACTTTCCTTTGTTTGATCTGCCCACAGTCTCCTTCTGAGTTCTAGTAACAGCTTTAAGTACAAAACCAGAAACTAAATAACTCGCTGTATTCGACTCTCAAATATAGCTCTATAATCTATCTGCCTTGGGATTTTGTCGTTGTTGTTTTTTGGTTTTGGCACTAGAATAACTCTATCTATACAAAAGAACATTGAAACATATTCCACAGTCTCTCTCTCATTAGGAAGGATGCACTGGAAATCATATACTCTACCTGAAAATTTTCTGTAAGTTCTGGGAAAAATTGCTCATATATTTTCAGTTCTTCTACAGGTCTCCCCAATTCCTGTCTAGGTTTCAATTTATTAATATCAGTCTCAATATCGTCATTCTGAAAAAGCAACAGAATAAATTAACATTGCATTCAGGATGAGTTAACTTCAAAAATTACGATATTCAGCCTTTACTTCTGACATGGCCATGATTATGACATGGCTAAATATTATTTTAAAATGAGCTAAACTGCACATTTCATTGTGAGGGTTTAAGCAGCTCAATTTTATCGGTCTGTCAAAACCCCCATTTCAATGGAAACATTACAAATCTAACAGTTTTCTTGTTTTCATCCAAATCTATTATGCACAGATATTAGACTATCCTTTACAAGAGGTTATGCATAATGCAACCATTGCAACCTGAAAGACGGAGATTTCATCTGACTGCACTGACAAAGATATTCCCTTCATCAGGACTCATGAGAAGAGAGGCTGAAATCAAAGTTGTCATTACAGTTAGTGGGCAGATAATTTAATCAAATTCTGCATCTACATAACATATAAATACAAAATAGGGCAGTTCTGAGCGAATGTCCTTTCATGTCCTGACTGGCAGCTGAAGAACAGAACAGGACCTTCCCAAAGTGACGCAACAGGAAGAGGTCTAATCTCTATCTACAGAGCTGGATCAACTTCAAAGTCAACTTGACCTAGCCTGTATCAGGTCAGAGTAGTGGAAAAAGCTGGAGTAACTCCTACAAACTGAACACAGTAGGCAGTAGAGAAGAGAGGGCTGAGGGAAATGCAAATTGGGAACAGAATGTTGGGGAAAACAACAACAACAACAACAAAAAAAAACAGTTTGAAGTTTTGCTCTATTCCCCTTCAGCCACATCAAGCTGAAGAAAACAGGTTTTTGACAAAAATCTTGATGCAATCTGAACAACAAAGATTCATGTTTTCAAGCAGCACCCAACTTCCTAACATTTCGGATGTTTTTTAGTATTTTTTTCAGAAAAACCTCCCCACAGTATACTAATATTTAAGCGATATGATTGTATATACAATTCAAGCAAAAACAATAAAATTGTGCCTCAGTTTTGTTCTTTGTCTCCTACCAACCTTAAAATGTTGATCCTTGTCATCTTCATTTTCAATTTCAATTTCTGATTCTGCTTCAGCATCATCATTGTCATCACTTTCATCCACCACATCATCTACTGTGATATATACCAAAAAGAAGTTCTCTAAGGCAAATTATAAATTTACCATAATATAAACTCAAAAAAGAAATAAAAAACCCCATATATTTATTTAATCATCTGGATTTATTTATTTTTATCACCAACTAAAAAGGCAAAATCAACTAGTTAGAAGTCCTGTGAAACTCTGAAAACGTTAGTAACTATTACCAGACTTAGAAAACTAAGTCTGTTTGGCAGACTCATTTCTACATATCCATCCCTGTCCCATACCCCTAAAGAATAGCATATGGCTATTAGAAATGCTTAAAAACCGTAACAACGCTTAATCATGTGCCAGGCCTGATCAGCACCACAACATCTCAATACAGCCTCAGCTCATCACAAAATGATATGGCCCTGACACCTTTTCCCAAACAGATTAGTAATGGATGGGTCCAAAAAAGAAAAAGAAAAGAAAAAAAAGAAGAAAACTTTCTGTCATGTCAGCTGATAGTGACCAATATCATGGAATGGTGGGACAAAGCACCTCCTTCACAATGTTTTTAGTCTAGCCTAATAAGAAAGTCAAGAACTATGAATGGAGATTCCTCCCACTAAGCAAGACACTGGAACTGAATGGTCACAGCAACCATTTAACATAGCCATATTTGGAAGTAAATTTTCTCCCAAATGTATACAAGAGGAGGTTACCTTCATAGATCACCAATCTCCATTTGATTTAGAGATGGAATATTTGAAACTTAAATAAAAAAAAAAGTGAAGCATATTCATTATTTACAGGACAGCTACTGAGCATCAGGCTAAAATCACTCCTGATATGTAAAAGTGCTCACTAGTCAGTTATTCTGGTAGATGTGCTAATCACTAGCGACAAATTTGATCTTTTTCTAGAAATATCACATTTTTTTTAAGAGAGTTTCCAGTGTAAGAGATTTGTTGATTGTTAGAAGAAGGTTCACTTAAGACATTAACAAAATAAGTGATCTGTTAAGGTATTCAATGCTGACTACACTGCATATATGAATTATATAATACATATGAATATGTGATTATATATATGCTGACAAAATTATTCATTTAAATTCAGAGAGGACACCTACAAACCATTCTGCATCTCTTTTAATAGAAAGGTTTAAAGAAGAGATGTATCCTAATTCTTTAGGTTTTGTACTTCTGTGTTTATCAATTAAAAACCACTGGAAAGAAAGGAGCAGTCTACTTCAAGAGAATACGAAGTTTCTAGAAAAGTACTACAGACATCAAAATTCTGTATTAAGCAGAAATTTAATTTCTGTAGATCTTGGAAAAAATCTTCAAAAAGGCTTCAAAAATCTATTTTCTATTTCGAAGACAAAATATGAACAGACTTTAAAATCCTGCAGTTCAATGCTATCCTGTACGAATCTCAGACAGGTATTTGTATTCTGTCAGAGTATTAGTTTATTTCAGAAAATATTATGAATGGGAAGGTATTACAAGTGCAGCTTCACTTCTTTATTTTGGCTTAACTTCCCCACAGCAACTTCATCAGTTGCTTAACCAAGTACTGGTTCCAAGGATCTGAAAAATCATTAATTATCCAAAAATAATGATAGGAAATCAAAATCAGATTAATCTATTTTCTACAAAGCACCAAGCTAATACTTTGCAGACTAGTGTTAGTATTTATTATTAGAAATTCATATTCCCCTCTAATGCTCAGAGATCCTTTGCTAGCTGCAAAGAATCTCACCAGAGTCAAAATTTTAGTGGAGAAGTTCAAACAACTGTAATTGATTCCATCCTACACAGAGTAAGCTTAGACAAATTAAAAGATAAAACATTGTAAAATGATCATACCTTCAGGAGGTAAACTGTACAGCTGAGCAACAGGACCATTAGCAGGTATAACTGGCAGTTGGAAATGGAAAGCACTTTTAATAGTAGGTAAAGGAAGACGATTTTTAGGAAAACATTTTCTCATTATTAAGCTGGATGTATTGACGAGGGGATCAAGAGTTCTTACTGCAAGGCACTCCTATTAACAGGAATTAACAGAAAAAAAGTATCTCAAACCAACAGTCAAACTGCATTTGTTTTACTTTTTTTTTTTTTTTGAATATTTATGCTACAACTTAAATTGTGCTGATGCCTCCTTTGAAGACCACAGGAACTTTTAACAATTCAAAATTATTTTCAACCCCTTTGCAGAAGATCAATAGCCCCTCCCAGAGATAGCCACAGCTCAGTAACATTAAAATACGAATTTCATCCTGCACCCTTTTCTTTCGTTTTAATCAAGAACAGAAAAGCATCCCTAACCCCAAAATCAAAAAGTTCTGAGCACTAACAGCAAATAAATTAATAATTTTGAAGTCATAAAATATTTTTAAAGCTTAAAATGCAACAACAAAAAGAGATAAACTTACTTGTGAAGTGTTGTAAAGAATTTTCATCCCATTGGCATCAATGAATGCTTTCCTTCCTAATTTGATGTTTGTAACACTTTTAATGCATTGTAAAATGCCTTTACGTATCAGCATATATCTATGTCGACTATCATGACGGTGCCAATCTACATAAATCGTTAACAGCACATGTACATATCCTCTGTCTACTGCTCTCCTGGCGTTTGTCTCTTAACAAAAAAGGAGTTAGGAAGTAAATTAAAAAACGTGAAAAGACTTTATTACTGTCATATTTTCAGTATTATTTTCAAAAAAAACCACTTTTTTACTCAACCTATTGAATTATGTTATCATTTAAGTAATATTTTGGCCATGTTTGGCAATTTTACTTTGACATAAATAAGAAAACTTCAAAAAGTATGCTTCCATATTTTCAAGACACTTCGTACAATCCTGCAACTCCTCTGCCCTGTCAGTATCACGAAATATTTAATTAAGTCAATCTAAGAAACATATTTAGGTTAGCTGTTCAAGGGAGGTGTTGTTCCCCCCCCCATGCATAAATTTTGCATAATTTTGCACAACAATTGCTATTGGGAATGATGTCAATGTCTATAGGCAAAATGTGCAATATACAGAATATTTTTAATCAATACAGCAGCGATTAGAAGAATTTCCATAGGTATTTCTACTCTGTTATACAAACATATGTCTTTCTAATCACTCTTGCTCCAAATTGGTAAATGTCTTAAAATTGATAATTTCCAACTGTTTTTTAATTAGAAGTCCATTTTAGATGTTTGTTTTGAAAAAGTAATAAATATTTTTAGTACTCTTCTGTTAAATCATACAAATAACATATCAATAAATAGCAAATTTGGATGTTCTACATTTAAATCAGAGTAATTTATTAAGTAGCAACATCACTTCCTTGTGTTGTTTTGCATTGTGTTTGCATTACTGTCTTTTCAACTGCTATACAAAACTCGTATACAAAATTATGTGTATAAATATCATATTTCATGATATTTCATAAATTTCATGAGGACAAATACAGAAAATATTACTTTCATGAGAAATGACTGAATGACTGAGCCCAGTACTGTATCCTTCCTTCATTCCTCAGGAAACTGTTGCATTTAATTTTCATGGTTTACTAGAAGAGCAGTGTTTGTTACATTTATAGGTAAGCATAAGATACTGTCAGCTAGCAAATTTTCTATAAATAATGTTCGTAGAATATGCATCATTGTCTATACATATTGCATAAACACAAGGCTTGAAACAAATTGTTTTACTGCTTATACTCCAAGTAGTATTGCTGGAACTGTCACTCATTACACCACTTAGGGTAGAAATATCTTGAGTTTATTGTAGAATATGTGCAACCACAAGAAGAATACAGTTCTGACAAACTCAAACTTATAAAGTTCTGCTCTTTCGTTAGGTCATTAAAATCATTATATTCTGATTATCAATCTACAAAATGGCAGATTATAATTTATACAGATTTTTTAACTGTCTCTTTTTCTCTTCCTCAAAAAAGCTATCAATAGTATGAGGTATTTGAAACTGGACAAACTTTTTTTCAAAAATCTTTCTGCAGTTGCAGAAAAAGCAAGGTAGTGTTATAACACAATTTCATGAAAACAGACATGAGTTTTAAACACATAGCAAGTGAGTGTGTTTTAGTTGGAGCTTAGTTTAAAAATTCACCAATCTGAATGGAATATTCAGTGTGAGAATTGGACTCCACACACCAGAGATGAACACTGTCATGAAAAGCAACATAAAAAGCGTAGGAGGGTAAAATGCCACCATCTCACAGGACTAAATAATGCTTATCTCAAAATAATGCAAGCATATCAGTTAAGAGCTCATGCTTCCCTTAAAACTTTTCAACATTTCCTCAATATTTAATTTTGTCCAAAAATTTACAGACTAGAATGTCAACAGTAACTCTGAATGGTTTCCTTTCCAAGATTACTAGGAAGAAATCCCCAAACTAGTAAACAGGCAATCCTTAAAATCAAAAAATCACTCTGATCAAACTTGAGAAAACTCAGCACTCTACATGAGGTGCAGTTTCCTACTGTGAATCTGAAATGGTTTCTGCAAACATGATCCTGTACACCAATGCATGCAGCATGGGGAATAAACAGGATGAACTGGAGATCTGTGTGGGGTCATAGGGCCATGATCTCATTGCAGTCATGAAGACATGGTGGTATAGCTCACATGACTGGAATGCTGTCATGGATGGCTATATGCTTTCTAGGAAAGACAGGCCAGGGAGGCGAGGTGGTGGAGTTCTTTATCTGAGAGAGCAGCTGGAATGCATTGAGCTCTGCCTAGAGATGAATGAAAAGTCAGTTGAGAGCTTATGGGCAAGGATCAAATGGCAGGCTAGCATGGATGACAGTGTTGTGGGTGTGTACCAAAGGCCACCTGATCAGGAAGAGGAAGTCAATGAGGCCTTCTAGAGACAGCTGGAAGTAGCCTCATGATCACAGGCCCTGATCCTCATGGGAGACTTCAACCACCCTGACATCTGCTAGAAGGACTACACAGCAAGGCACAAGCAGTCCAGGAGGCTCCTGCAGATCATCGATAATAACTTTTTGACACAGGCAGTGGAGGAATCTACAAGGTAGGGTGTCCTGCTAGATCCTGTACTAACAAAGAAGAACCAGTTAGAGATGCTGAGGTTGGGGGCAGCCTTGGCTGCAGCGACCAAGAGATGGTGAAGTTCAGGATCCTGCGTGGAGGAAACAAGGCAATAGGCAGGATTACAACACTGGACTTCAGAAGAATGGACTTTGGCCTCTTCAGGGACCTATTTGGAGGAATCCCATGGGTTAAGGCCCTAGAAGGAAGGAGGGGTGGTCCAGGAGAGCTGGCTAGTATTCAAGAATTACTTCTTCCAAGGTCAAGATCGGTGCATCCCAAGGAGAAAGAAGTCTAGCAAAGGGGGCAGCAGACCTGCATGGATAAGCAAGGAGCTTCTGTAAAAACTCAGACAAAAGAAGAAAGTATAGAGAATGTGGAAGCAAGGACAGGCCACTTGGGAAGACTGTAAGAATGCTGTCAGAGTATGCAGAGATGTGATGAGAAAGGCGAAGGCCCAGTTGGAATTAAAGGGACAACAAGAAGGGATTCTTCAAATGCATCGGTAGCAAAAAGACAACCGGGGAAAATGTGGGCCCACACTGAAAGTGGTGACAAAGGATACAGAGAAGGCACAATTACTGAATGCCTTGTTTGCTTCAGTCTTCACTGCTAAGGGCAGCCCTCATGAATCCCAGAACTTGGAGACAAGAGAGAGAGTCCGGAGAAAGGAAGACTTTCCTTTGGTTGAGGAGGATAGGATTAGAGATCTTCTAGGCAAACCTGACATCCACAAATCCAAAGGCCCAGATGGGATGCACGCACAAGTACTGAGGGAGCTGGCAGATGTTGTTGCCAGGCCTCTCTCCATCATCTTTGAAAGGTCCTGGAGAACTGGAGAGGTGCCTGAGGACTGGAAGAAAGCCAATGTCAATCCAGTCTTCAAGAAGGGCAAGAAGAAGGACCCAGGCAACTATAGGCCAGTCAGCCTCACCTCCATCCCTGCAAAGGTGATGGAACAGCTCATTCTGGATGTCATCTCCAGGCATATGGAGGAAAATAAGGTGATCAGGAGGAGTCAGCATGGATTCACCAAGGGGAAATCCTGCTCAACCAACCTGACAGCCTTCTCTGATGGCATGACTGGCTGGGTAGATGAGGAAGAGCAGCAGACATTGTATACCTTGACTTCAGCAAGGCTTTTGACACTGTCTTCTTTGACACTCCCTAGAGAAGCTCAGGAAGTGTGGGTTAGACGAGTGGACTGTGAGGTGGACTGAGAATTAGCTGAAAGGCAGAGCTCAGAGGCTGGTGCACAGTGGTGCAGTCTAGCTGGAGGCCAACACCCAATGGAGTTCCCCAGGGCTCAGTACTGGGGTCAGTCCTGTTCAACTTATTCAATAATGACTTAGCTCAGGTGGTTACAGCATGGTGCTAATAATGCAAAGGTCGTGGGTTTGATCCCTATATGGACCACTTGCTTCATGGTTGGACTAGATGATCTCTGGAGGTCCCTTCCAGCCTTACCAGTTCTATGATTCTATGACCTGGATGAAGGGAGAGTGCTTCCTCAGCAAGTTTGCTGATGATCCCAAGCTGGGAGGAGTGGCTGACACACCTGAGGGCTGTGCTGTCACACAGAGAGACCTGGACAGGCTGGAGAGCCGGGCGAAGAGGAACCTCCTGAGGTTCAACAAGGGCAAGTGCAGAGTCCTGCACCTAGGGAGGAATAACCCTAGGCACCAGTACAAGCTGGGGGCTGACCTGCTAGAGAACAGCTCTGCAGAGAAGGACCTGGGAGTGCTGGTGGACAAGTTAACTATGAGTCAGCAATGTGCCCTTGTGGCCAAGAAGGCCAATGATATTCTGAGGTGCATTAGGAAGAGCACTGTCAGCAGGTGGAGGGAGGTGATCCTGCCCATCTACATAGCCCTGATGAGGCCTCATCTCAAATACTGCGTCCAGTTCTGGGCTGCCCAGTACAAGAGAGACATGGAGCTACTGGAGAGAGTCCAGCATAGGGCTACAAAGATGATCAGAGGGCTGGAGCATCTGCCCTATGAGGAACGGCTGCGAGAGCTGGGCCTCTTCAGCCTGGGGGAGAGAAGGCTGAGGGGGATCTTATCAATGTGTACAGGTACCTGAGGGGAAGGTGTCAAGGGGACAGGGACAAACTCTTTTCAGTGGTACCACGCAACTGGACAAGAGGCAACGGGCACAAATTAAACCACAGGAAGTTATGTCTGAATACGAGGAGGAATTTCTTTGCTGTGAGAGTGACAGAGCACTGGACCAGGTTGCCCAGAGAGGTTGTGGAGTCTCCTTCTGTGGAGATATTCAAAACCATCTGGATGTGATCCTGTCTAACATGCTCTAGGTGACCCTGCCTGAGTATGAGGGTTGGATTAGATGATCTCCACAGGTCTCCTCCAACCTCAATCATTCTGTGATTCTGTGATCATTCCTCAGTTCTTCTCCAACGACACTAGAATTATTCAGATTGCTATAGCTTTTATATAATTATTGGGAGAGAATGAGTTTATAATTCTTCATGCTTTATAATCTTGGCGTAAGGTCAGCAGCAATGACATTTACTGGGATCCTCTGCTGTTGGCTCAGATGGCCATTGCCCAGGAACAGACAGCCATTTCCTTAGCCCTGATGCCACTCCACAGGCAGCCCAACAGACTCATCTTTAGGACCAAAGACCTGATTAGTCAGAACATTTCCAAAAGAAACCCTGTATTATCTCCCATCATCCCACTGGTATTTCTGGTCACGTAAGATGTGTGCGTGAGGAAAATGCATAGGAATTACAACATAGGTGACCACTGCTGAAGGGTAGAGCTGAGTGACTGTAAAAGGTATTTCCCTATCTTGGATTCAGATCAGTTCTAGAGAAGCTGGGCAGCTTTCTGCTGCATAATTGAAGAGACGGTAACTAATTATTAAGTCTAGATGTACACACAAACACTAAAGCACCAGGGAATGCAGATGAAACCAGAGCCTTAATTCTAAGCTCCCTAGACTTGGTTTTGCTTTGGCCATAGACTCAGTGTTAGTTTTACTCTTTTTTCATTATATATATTTGCATACACATATATATCTCAACTAGAAGAATAGTTTCTTGTAGTCAAACACTTACTTGATTTTAGCAATGCAGCAAGTGTGTCTAAAGCAACCCTGTCAACATAACAAGAAAAGACAAACAACAAACAACTAGTAAACTTCATCTACAACATTGTAAAGCTATACAAAATGTTTTACAGCTAATAGATTTCTTTAGTGTCTATTCTGTTTTCCTGGTTGCACTGTATCAGAATTTTCTCTAAAAATTTGATTTTACTAAAATATCATGGTTCCTTTGAGATCTGAAATCTGATAGTGAAAGTTAACAATATTGATACAACGCCTATACAAACTTCTAGTCTTTGAAGAACCCCCCAACACGATCAGTGATAATATAATGTTTATGAAGCACATTCAATGATTCCTCTGAAACCCATGTTTTTATGTTAGTAGCACAATGAGCTACTTCTGTAAAACAAAGGACACCATTTAAAAAAAATATAGGTTAAAATTGGTAGTATATGAATGTATTTAGCAGTAATGTTCATCAACAAGATACTACACTACAGAATTATCAGTATAAAATTTGTTGTATACAAAGGTCTTGCCTCAACTATCTCAGGATATACAACTAGAAAACCTATACACCTTTTACTCTCTTTGTAAAGACAGACTTCAGACATCTGATCTCACATCATAAACAAGGATATCATGATGACTCACATCATGGAACAGTAAGTTCATATGTTTAATTTTAGCTGGGGGTTAAAGGAGTAGATTTTTTTTTTTTCTTTTTTTTGTACTTCAATAACCACATATACCAAATTTAGATAACAGAACATTAATCTGTACTGAAGTTACAATATAGCAACATTATATTATTATTTCAGTAGATAGAGGAAAGTTCAGTTTTCCACAGGTATGTAGTGGAAAGTTTGGCAGTGTATAAAGAAAGAGTAATCCCCAATAAGATCAAGTGGAAGACTAGTATCCAAAAAACAGTCTTTCAGAACTATTTATGAAAAGTATCTGATGAACAGGAGGGATGAATTACTTATTTTTAACCTAATATTACTGCCTACACAGCAGAAAAAGCTAAAGGCACCACTTTAAGGCACTCAGTCAAATTTTTATTCACAAAACAGTCAACTAGACACGTATTTCTGATGTTTGCTATTATAATGGACATTTTTATCCTGAGAAACTGTTTAAGTACTTGGAAGTATTTTATAACAGAATTTCCTTTGCGTTATAAAACACACAGTGTCACTGTGAAAACAAAGGAGAGCCAGGAGCAAATTCAACAATTTTAAGAATGATGGGATTGTCTTGATCAGTCTGTCCTAATTCGGGAATTGCTTTGGGTATGGTTTCCATGCAGGAGTATTAGAGACAAAAAATAACACCTCTATCCTTTTACCTGTACTGTAACTAGATATTCAATTATTTTGCATTACAGCACTGGACAAACTCAGAAAGTCAGATTTGTAGTTCTCCTTCCCATCTCTCTTTAACTGTCAAATACCAGTTATGTTTCATTTCTTAATATTCTTTTTCATTAAAAAGTAAGTTTCGAAACATATCTAAAACTTTTCAAGTTTTTCCATGTAATATACTTAAAAGACTTTACTTACTTCATAAGGCTAGTATTCTTTTTACTGAAAGGACCAATGATCTTAAACATCAGTTCTACTACTCCATTTTTTCCCAATGATACTGCATTTACAGCTGGAAAAGTTAAAAAAAATGTTTTAAGATCACGTTACCATGAAAGACAGAAGAAATCGAAACTCTTAAAATATCTTAAAAAAAATCTAGACTGAATTTTCAAACACAGAAAATGTTAGGAGTTTTTTGTGCTTTAAAAATACAATGATAAGCAGATACAATTCTACCTATAACCTATGTGATATTGGTCCTGATAAAACCTCAAGAACAAAAATTAGTTTTTACTTTATAAATTAAAGGAAATAATTAATTCCTTGTGCATGCTCTACTTCCTTTCTTATTAATATAAAGCATAAAAAGGATTTTCTTCTCAAAAGCTCACAGTAGGGTTTCCAAAGTTTAAGAGTCTATTAGACTCTCAACTTAATATTATCCTTCAGTAACAGAACAGACAGGTTTGTCCAAATGCAATTGAAAGCCAAGTGTTCGCTGTGTAATTTAGAAATGACAGTAAGTATTATCCCACCCTTCTTCAGTTACAGGATATGTAACTATGTTCTCAAAGAAAAATATAATAAAAATAACCTTGTTAAATGGGAAAGTTAAGAGAGATGGTGCTAAGACCTGTGTTGAAGAAAAGCACAATGGATAGGTTTATGGCTAAAACTCAGGGTCCACTGAGAAAGCAAACTGCTCATTCATGCACAGAAATATTATTCCTGTCTGAGTTTAGAAACAGGCATTCCTAACCAGGTGGGAAAACAGCAACTAAGCAAAAAACGGCCTTCAACATAAGAAATGGTACATGCATAAAATTCATTACTTGAACTTAGGTTGCAATTCTGTCATCATCAGCAGCAGTATTACAACACTAGAATCAAACCAAAATTAGGACTCTATTCTTCTAGCAACAGTATACAAATTTTAAGTAAAACTACTCATCAGAATTTAATAAAGTATCACTTCTGTTCAGAAGAAACACAAAAACACAAAAGGATGAAAATAATTTGAGCAGAATCCAGGTGAGAGACTCCAGTTCAGGATGGAACAGGTTCTAAACTGAACTGTGTAACTACTCTTATTAACTTCTCCCATTTTAAAGCTTTTTATCTCATTACTAGATGATGCAATAGAAATGAAACTTCCACAATTTGCAAATATTGCAGTTTTACCAATTCTGGTTGCTTATGTGAATGTCCAGAAAACACAATCCTATAGGCCAGCAAATCTGTTTTCTTGGAGAAATATAGTTATGTTTTCAATTTGAGATATTTAATTTAAATAGTTAAATAGCCATTTTGGGTTCAATGGAAAAAAAGTAAAAAAGCTCAAAGAACAACTAACTGGTAGTAATAGTGCAATAAGAATTTTCACTAACTCCCTACTGCCTGCAAGAGCAATGAATTAAGCTTCCATAAGCCTTTATGAAAGAACATCAGTCTAACGGTGGAACACTTCAATACAAGTAATAAAAAAATGATTAAAGAAGGACATAAAAGTATTCCCTGTGTAAAATAAATTCCATATTAGCAAAAATGAATTTAAAAATATAATAAAAATAAGGAATGTCATGAGCACATGCAATAAAGAGAATAATTATTTCATTTGGTGCTTTCACAGAACAATGTTGGCATGTCTGTTTTAAGTAACGGATCAGAATTTGCACGAATGTGATGGCCAAAAATTCCACAAACCCAACAGTATTGATTTAAAAACAACCACACACCTATATATATACAAACACACACACACACACATATATACAGATATACATATGTATGCATGTATATACATATACATACAGACACGTATATGTGTATATATATACACACACACTAGAAGAAGCCAGTCATACCCAAGTACAGACATACTTCACCACAAATTCTCAGGTAACAATAGCCATTTTAACCATATAACCCCAAGCAAATATCTAGATTGTATATTTTAAACATCTCTAACATTTTTGTTATTTTATTAGAAAGAGAAAAGAATGTTCTGCAATACTTACAGTTGGATGAGTAAACTCTTAATACCTGAAGACATGGCAGTATCAGCCTGTGGTTCTGCAAGTTATGCTTCACCAAATTCAATGATATGTTTAGGGCACCATTAATTCTAGCTTTCATGCCAATCTTTTTATCTGACATCAAAGAAAAAAAAAACTAATCAAACTAAATTTAAAACCATTAATCAAAAAAAAAAGTATGTGAACTTTGAATTCTTATAGTGTCAGTTTTGCCTATTTTCATCAGTTTCCTTTCCTCTATTTTACTATTTCATCTGTTTTCCTATACCAATTCTGACTTTATAAATGCTCACATAATAACAGAAGGAAAAAAAAGAAGTTTCCTTAAGTTTCAGCTATAAAACTGGTAAATACTAAGCCACATTATTCAAATACATCATCATCACCTTTTGGACCTATTTTTGCAAGAAGGGTGTGAAGAAGCACCATTAACTCCTCATTTGGTGGAGAGTCTTTGCTGACATTCAAAAGCAACTGCAACAAGATCTGTGTCCCTCCTTTAGCGACTAAGATGCTTGCTCTTCGACCACCAGCTAGGAATTATAACAAAAAACAACAACAAAAAAAAAGATTTCTAAATTCAAAGAATAGTCAAATATCTAAGCCACGATTGTCATAAGGAAAGTCTTAAAAACAGCAACGCTTTCCTGATATGCGACCATACTACACAAAAACTCATTGTACCCGTATAACAACATAAACACTGAAACTACCTTTCAAAGAAACATGCACAATATAAGTTTTTGCCTCAGTGACTTCAGGAAAAGCCCCCCCGCCCCCACCCCCAAAAAAAAAAAAAAAAGAAAGAAAAAAAGTCCACAGAAGAACAGAAGAATACAAGATTATCATCACAAATTGTTGCTTAATGAAAACTCACCAATTGAGACTAACTCGATGAGAATATTCAATATATTTAAAGTAGTTTGAGGATCTCTTGTATTCTGAAATAAAATAAAAGGATATTTCCTTGCTTAATTTAGCTATCTAATACAGGAGCTTTTAGATACCTAAACCAATTCAGCCACTGCTGAATCAAATGAAACTCAGACATTACCACCCAACTAATCATCCCACCAAGCAGCCTGAATTATCTGCAGAATCAATTAAGATTTAGTTCTCAATATGACATGCTAATTAAAACCAATAGTTCACAAATAATCTCTTAGAATATTTAAAACTAGAGGACTGAAATTCTTAAGTAAAGACTTTATCTAACCACAACAAGTTGTATTTGACAAACACAACTTTCGGACATAAGAGGTAACATAAAAACGTATGTAATAGTATGAAGCCCAAATCATAGTATGAAAACTTGCAATGTACATGTAACCATACAAATTAAAATGTTTTACCTCTAGGGTTGAAAGGATAACTTCTATTCCGGTGGAACCCTTAGAAGTCATCTCTTTCCTAGTTTTTTCTGCCAGTCAGAAAGATATCAGTTTTCTTTTAACATATTAGCTTTATAGAAAAAAAAATGTAGTCCTATACATATAGGTCAGAAAACCTAAGCTACAAATAATAAAATCTATTAAAAAACTGTACACATGTATACAAAACATTAACAAATCGATAAGCAACTGACTTAAGTGATTTTAAAACTAATTTTTAGTTTCTCCTGTTCAATAGTATTGTGTTTAAGCTCACAGGCCCTAATTTTAAGGAGGGTTCGGGGTGAGGGAGGGAAACTATACAAAGAAAAGTGATAAAGCTATCTTCCAGATACTTCTGAATCTTAGGAAGAATTAACTGGAGATTTCATTCTTGAGATTTCCAGCAGCAAATTTACTGCAAGTTACTTATATAGAGATAAATACATTTGCTTCCTTATAGACAAGCTTCTATAGAATTGTATCACTAAATATATTCTTTTTAGCTTGAAAATAACTTTAAGATAGCCTGAATAAAATAACTATCTAGACTAAATAACTAGCTAGAATAAATAACTAATATTTGGGGAAAGATGAAGGAGGGGAGCAAAAGCAGTTGTAACTTCTAATATCAAGCAGTTTAATCCACACAATTGCATATGGAAATCTACTGTGAGTCCACCTACCTTGGTAAGAGGCCACTGCTGAATAGCACTAAACTAAATAAGAATACTCTTAAAGAGTTTATTCTTCATAAAAGTATACCTTTAAAAACAGATTGGCAAATGAAGAAAAAAATTCATTCTGTATTAACACTTTAACTACAGTAGACTTGTATTATATGTTACAGTATATCAGATGTGATAGTATCACATTAACTGGTCTTGTACCGTGAATTGTTACCGAAATCGTTGCTGTTGATAATGCAAAATGGATCCAGGGTAACCAAATACTATACTATGTATACTTAACATAGCCTTGAACAGGTGCTTTTAACAATCCTTGATAAAAACAAACTGACGACCAACTTTATCATGCAGGAAAAGAAATTTTACAAGTCTTGCAAGAAAGAATATAAGAAGAAAGGCTTAAAGGAAAATCATTAAAACAAAAAAGGTTAAGATATTTACCTTGACTCTGAACCAGATGAAGGATCTTTGAGGTAACATATCTGGCGTTGTCTACTTCTCCTACTAAGAAATCTGAATTGATCTTCTCCAGCTGTGACAGCAGAGACATAGTCCGAGAACTAGTAGAAACACTACAAGAAAGATTTCCTACATTCATGTTTCCAGCCACACTAAATGTGAAACCAAACACTAGATCAGAAAAAAAACGACTAGCAACAGAAGTCCCATGGTTAGAGAAGGGGAGTGGCTAAATCACCTTTGTATTTTATCCCGATAAGAAAACAGTCTTAATTCTCCTCAGTTCTGGCACCCTCACAAATTTTGCAAAGTCTGCATTGCAGCAGACTAATTATATGTAACAGCATCTCCAAGAGCAACCATGAACAAGGAAAATGCTTGCAGCAAACAAAATCCAGATATAGGCACATATACTATTTATCTATGTCAGTTCAAGTAACTTCTATTGAATATACTCTATGTTGTGAGGATACTGCATCATACCTGCCATGCAAGAAAAACTTGCTATTCCTGCTCTAAACTAGCTGGGTAGCTCTAAAGACTGTTTGTCTTACACGCTGGTCTTTCTAAACCAAAGGAATATTATATCATTCAAGAATGTAACAAATAAGCACCTAACAGCTGAAGAAAAAGACCACTGTTTTGAACAAAGAGTTTAAGAAGTGCCCAAAGGTATCATCAGACTTTTAATTCATTTTGAATATGAGGGTATTTTGGTCTGACATCACAAACTTGCCTCGAAATGCATTTTTATATAAGGCACAATTTCAAAAAGGGGCATTTATAGATAACACAATAACTCTGAATATAAATTTTTACAGCATTCAAAATGAAGCTAGTCTAGCAATTATTTTATTTGTTCTCCAATTTCAACTGTAAAAATTATTCAGAATCCTTTTCAGATTCACACTGCCATATGAAAGTCATTTTCAGACAAATGTTCACATGACTATAATCCAAACAATAATTACTAGAGGAAACAATCTGCAAAAAAAACTGCCCCAAGTTTTTACACTTGTAATATTATAGGCCTGCAATAATCAAAAATAACTCATTTTACCATATACTAATGGTTCTGGCTATCTGCAATAAAACTGAAATATATGACATTAGCTTTGTAAATACTGTCACTGTTGTTTATAGCAACGCGGAATTACTATTCCTTGATCTGTATTTTATATCTGTGAAAAGGTGTCACACTTAACTCTATTATGGACAAAAATGTTAATATCTATCAGAAAGATAGCTGACAACAAAGGTCACACCGCTGCAAAAACAAATTGATACAGCAGCTGCAGAGGAAACTCCTTCCGCCACTATTACTTTTACATTCTGACATCTAAATGAAAAGCATAACCAAAAAACAACTTCTAATTAGAGTGAATACTTACAAGCTGTCAATACCAGCAGTAAGAAGAGGTGGTATCAATTTTAAGTCTTATATTGAAATAATTTTATACTGAGAAATAAATACATCATCTTCTCAACTATTTGCTAGACTTTTAAATCAGAAGTATTTGATTTTGGTTTTGCTCAAATTTTACTTTCTTTTGTAAGGCATAAACCCTTTAGTCCTCTCTTATCATCCAAAACAAGGTTGGATAGTATAAAGTCACAACTGTTTGTAAGAGATTTATTTTGTTTATTTCCACTCCTCCATTTATTCAGTGAACTTGAAATTCTCCGAAATAAATCCAATATTTTAATAAATGCCATAAACAGTTGCCAAACTGACAAACTTCCAAAGGATGCTAATCAAAATATAGTCCAACAAACCTACGTAGAAACCACTGTGTAGGAAAACTGCTGCTCCAATTTATATGCATGTTGTAATTTTCATTTTTCATTTCATTTTTCATTTTACATCATTTGTCTTGCAGCAAAATAAAGGTAGCTTGAAAGTTGTAAACAACCCAATATAAAAACAAAAATGACCCTTAGGAACAAATAAAAAAAAATGATACTTAATTTCTGTTAAAACTCTCAGTAAAGGTACTAAAATTTCAGAGTAAACCTTATTCTTGATTCACACAGCCAGCAAAATCTGAAAACAACACTACCATAAAGAAGTAATATTGCTCACACAATCTCTCCATGCTTACTGAAAGCTTTAAAAGCTTTAGGAACCGTAAGTCATTCCCACTTTAGGGTAGTATCTTCTGAAAGTCAACAATTTAATTCCTAAATTTAGAGCTAGAAATTCTATTAACAACCAGCGCTCACTGTAGCAGTTAAACAGAAGTATCAGCATTCAGATTCAGATATCTTTAGAGTGGTTTTAGGCTAGTCATCTTGCAAGAAGAACAGAGTATAGTTGAATATCACTGCACATCTTCAAAACATTTGGTAAGGAGTTTTTGAAAATGACACCAATGCAGAATCTATGCCAAAATATAAATCAAAGTCCCAATTTGTTCTTCCTAGCTAAAAGTGAACTAAATTATGTTCTTAGGGCAGGAGTTATACCCTTATTTATCAATACTCTATACTAATACTTGTAATAGTATGTAATAACTAAGATAACTTTCAACATCTGCACTACAAATAAAAAAGGCTGTAGGACAAGAATGACAGCAACCAGCCTGACTGATGCTGCTCTTGCACATCACATTGCTGCCACAACCCATCTGACACAAGAACAACATGCACGCCCAATTTCTGATATTTGTATTACAAATCAGAAATTCTGCTATTTATATTACAAATATCCTTCTGACATTTGTAATACAAATGCATACTTTCTCAAAAAATTCCATTCAGGATTCAAAAGACGCCTCTTAGAAAAAGATAGGTAGCAATACAATTCAGTATTTTTATTTCAGCAACTAGGTAAATCCAGGAAATAAGCAGAATGGCACAGTAATAACTGTGTCTCCACGGTACTGGATTTTCTCTTCAGTAACTCACATTCTTGAACCTCATATAAATACTCTAAACATGTGGCCAGCCTTTTATATACATGGCTTATGTTACCTAGTGTGAAGAACTCTTCTTAAAAGACACATTTTTAACCTCATCCATTTTAAAGCATCCTAGAAGTAGTTACTGAGTATTACAAAGAGTCTCTACTATTTTTAGTTCTAAAAAATTATAGACAAGTAGGACCAGAAGGAAATGCACAAGGTCATCTCAACTGTTACCCTCCCCAAATCAGAATTATCACTACATCTGCTCTTCCTGATGGACATATGCCTAACTCGTCCTTTAAGGTTTGCAAAAAATGATGATTCAATAACCAAAGACATATTTATTTTAAAGTTTTATATACCTCTGTTGGAAAGTTTTTGCCGTACCAGTCTAAGCTTACTATTTCTGGCCCTTCCAACAAAAAATGTGATTACCTGTCATTCTTCACCTGTTCAAAAGATATTCCTTCCCAAGTGTGGCACCTCACACATATTCCTGTCAAATACTTAGGACCATTTCTTTCATTTCACAGGAGCATTGTGAATTCTTATTTGATCTTTGTAGACTTCCTCAGCTTAAAGCTACCTGCAACATTAACAAGCATTCTTTCTTCTATCTTCAAGATAACTAAATATACCACAAAATTTTTTTAGTCAGTGACTGTAACCAGAAATAGGAAAAAACAAACAAACAAAAAAATCATCATACATAGAAATTACACTGTGCATTCTTTCCTTTTGACAGTGAGTAAACAACTGTTCTTTTGGTATCCAACCAGTTTTGCACCTCTTCTATAGTAATTTTATATGGAGGAGTAGCCCTAGCTACCTATGGCAATTCATATACAATGCTACTTAAGCTTTACTAAAATAAAACATACAGTGTTTAAATGCCTCTTCTCTGCTTGCAGAACCTTTCTCTCTCAGGAAGGATTAGACGTTTTCAAGAGTAACACAACCTCACATTGGTGTTAGTAGGCTCACTTGTTTGTTTCATTCTTCCAGAACCTCCCTGGGCAAAGCAACAGAACTGACCAATCTACAATTACTCAGTGTCTTCTCCGTAACTCCCACAGACACAAGGACTAACTTTGTCATTTCTCAGTCTTTCAGTATTTAACTCAACTCTCCTAAGTTCTCTCAGACAGTTTTTCTTTAAGCAACTGGAGGGCAAGTTTACCAGGCTTATTTAATCCATACACAAAAATTCTCAGTAGGTAGGAAATCCTCCTCCTGTTCAAAGTCTTACCCATGCTGTAACTGAAAGCATCTCTCACACAATGAGCTTACAGAAAGCACACAAAAACAAATTAGCCATCACTTCAACTGTTGCCCAGTTTGTACAATGTGATTTTAAATAGCTGATGGCTCTGTAGATTTCTTCCCGTCATTGGTTGGGAAAGCTCTGAGTAAACACATAGGAAGCCAGTGCTCACAAAATGAGGAATAGAGGACTCCTAAGGATCTGAAAGAAGAATTCCTTCAAAAAATACTTTTTAAAATAGTATTTTCTCATTGTCAGAATACTTATCCAGTCCCACCAACTCCCAGGGGGTTTAAGTATTCTTACTCTGATTCTGAAGAGCTGCTAGATTCACCATTCCCCATTACTCACTATGTAGTACTTCCAATATACTACAGGCTCAAGTGCATCCTACTTCTCAAGTGTCTGCTCAGGGAGTCAATTCTGGAATCTGATGAGAAAGGTAACATCTAATGGTTGCCATGGCAGCTTGCCAAAATTCTCTTATCTTTAGAATGGTTTTAGGCTGCTCGTATTGCAAAAAGTCTTCCAAGAGAGTAGAGCTAAATGGAGGAAGTCATCAGAAACTTCTGGTTTCGCAACTGTATTTCTTCTGAAATAGCTTAATTTTTTATAGTTAATACATTTACATATCAGGCAGTGACTTCTTCCCCCACAGCAAAAAGGTCTCTCGCATATTCCAGCATAATGTTTGCAATACCTCCAGGGAAATTAAAAGGATCTACTTTAACTAGGTAGACTTCTCATCAGGTGCTCCACTAAGGATTTTGTTTGTGTGGTTTGCAGGGGGGTTTTTTAAGTATAGTGCAAACCATTTCCAATTTTTTTTTTCTTTCAACTATCTCATAAGTTATCAATAGTCTTCAGACAGCAAATTAATTGGAAATATCAGTCATCTCTGTATATAGTAATTTTTCCGTAATTTATTCAAGATTTAAGGAAAAATTATTGTACTGCAAGAGTGGGAACTTTCATTTTAACTTTCATTTAAGCACTCACTGTGCAGAAAGCTAATACTCTTTGTGCTAGTATATTTCATATATTATAATCATCCATTGCTGACAAAGAGCTTGTTTCGCTTATAATAATGTTTAAGAAACTAATGTACCCTAACTGGAAAATACAGTAATTTCTTGACTATTTCTTTTGATTCATCTTTCATAAAAACAAACACAACCAGTCTCTAATAACAAACCATTCCATTGTTACAGTCAATAAAGGCGAAGACCACACTAAATACAATACACGATACACATGATATAATCTTCTTATAAATTTGAGATCCCTCCTCAACGAACAATCCACAGTGCAGCAAGTCCAGCAAGCAAATCCATCCACTCATTTAGAAAAGGAGTGGTATTTCAGATATCTATCTGATATTTAGCTATCTGACTATAGCCAAAATAATCTACTTTGTTGCCTCAAGATAATTTTAAAAACATCAAGATAGACGGTTAGATGAAACAGAATGATTCATGCCGTCCTACCACAGAAAAAGAGTAAAACTGAAAGCCTTTTGGTAATTTCCTGAAGTTTAAGACACGTTATTGTCCACAAATAATCTCTCAATTTTTCCCCAAAATTTATGTTAATTTAAGTTCTTACGAAAATACCACACAAAAACGTTAAGGTCTTGAAATCTTATGCAACCTCATGTGTGTTTTGCTTAACTGCATGCTGGATTGCAAGACTATTGGAGAATGATTTATTTTACTCATGACAAAGTCGTGGCTTCATTTTAAGTTGCAAAACTTGTCCTTTAATTCTTTCAGCAGCAATCATTTTATGCTTTGGCAGTATCTGTGATAAAATTAATTGATACTTAAGAAACTATCAGCAAAAAAAAATCAAATTTAATGTTCACTTGATAGTCGCTAGTCAAAAGTAGCCTGCAATACAGACATCTTTGATGGAATAACATTAACTGACAAACCTTTAAGTTTGTCAAGTTATTTATTATAAGTGAAGTTACTTAAGAAATTTAAACTGAGATTTTTCAGTCTTTCAGGACACTAACTTGCACTGTCTCACTGTGAACCCATAAGGCAGTATTATTTGTTAAGATGCAGAATGCATCTTCACAAATTTCTAATAGCTTGACATTGAGAAGTTACTATGCTTTTAAATTACCTTTTCTCAGATGATGCTTTTACTTTGTTCATATTGGAAAACTTGATTTTTCAAGTCACCATCTCAGATAATCTGGAAGATATTAAGCAATTACAAATTATCAACAACATTTGTTTGTTCTTCATATTGTCACAATATTAGTTACTCCTGCACTACAAATGTTAAATAAGTTACTTTGCACTGATCACTGTTCTTCACACTGTCACAAGGGCTTCTCTCTTCAATCTGTTTGACCCAGCTTTTTCAACGAAGTATAGCAAACTAAGTATGGTTCTGCATTATAATTCAGTCCTACCAAACTCCAAGAGTCTGATTATAATAAATCATAAATTTATCTTATCAGTGACTGAACAGCTAATATTTTCATGTTCAGGACAGACTGTTATCAAGAAAAGCTTTGGCTGGAAACCATATTTTTAAACTTACTTTAAAATATTGTGAGATGACATAACATACTTATTTCTGATTGTATTTCATGAGAGACACAGCGAGAAACATGGAGTGTTTGGTGTTCTTATTTAAGCAGGACCTGAATACACTTCTTGGACAGAAACCATATCGTGCTAAGGACTCAATTTTCCTATCCTTTTAAGGACATGGTGTCCTCAGGGTACACTGCTTCCTCAAATGGTACTTCTAAGCAATTAAAGTTGCAGTCTACAGGACCATGAACTGAAGCTTTGTGATTCCATATGAGATCAGACATGAATGACACATACCCTCACTGAAATAAAAAGAAGAAAAAAAAGTGTCCTCAAAGGACACAGTGGTTAGTTAAAAGGTAGAATATAAAGTTGGAGGGGGGAGGAAGATGTTTGAAAATATCCTCTTCACTCTCACCATCCGTAAGGAGCTTGTTCTCCTGAGAATTGTAGGTGAACAATTCTGTCAAACACACACATTTCCCAAAGGCAAATTTCCAACACCCTTCAAAAATTTTGTTCAACGAACACAATAACCAAACTTTTGATTACTGATTAATTCTATTCTGTGACTGTTAAAACTCAAAAGTAGAAGAGGTATGAAGTGAGCTTATTTCCAGACTTACCTGAAAGCAGAATCTTTCCCCAACAACCAGGAAGTGAATGCTCTGCTTTTCACAAGAGTTCCAGCTTGATCCAATTTAACAGGTGTCCTAGATTTGTCCAAGCACCCTTCAAGTTTAAACAGTCTTGACTTTCCTTAAAGAAAACGAATAGTTATAGGAGAACAGCTGTGTCCACCATGAAGTAGATGATTTGATAAATCATAGTCAGAATTATTCCAAACAGATTGAGGGTCTAACTGGGGAGAAAATATTAGATTATTGAATTGTTATTCAAATAACCAAGTGCTGTTTTGCTTGCAGCATCGACCAGCTGTCAGACAGATGATAAACAGTCTGCCAGTGCCAACAGTATCTACATATTAAAGTGGACTGAACTGCTTCACAAGTGCAGCCAGCTACAGAGCTGAACTATCTTGAATTGCAAGGTCTTAATTTATTTTGCTCTAAATGCAACATGAAGCACTTCAGTAGGCACTAACGTGCAACTCCTGGAGGTCAAGGGGGAAAGACAAGAAAAAAAGCATAGCAAAAGCCAGAAAATAATGAAAATAATCACAGGAAAAGAAATATATATATCCATAACCCAGAGAGTTGTGGTGAAATTATACATGGTACAGTACTAAATCTCTCTTTAACAATCCACGAGATATGTGGGGAAAAAAAAGTTGTTTAGAAAGTATTATTCAAAGTAAGCAAATACTTAAAAAAGAATTGCTAGAAAGGTAAAGAGAGAAGGTGTGTGGAGTTGCAGCTTTCGAGCAGGGGAGGTTGTTTTGATCTCCCAAAATCATCTCCCCAAAAAATACATTTTTCAAATGCAGTTAACGTTGCTTGCCTGCTCGTGGTGGCAGAACAAAGGATAAATTGCTAGCAGTTCTTCCACATTCAAAAGTCTAACACAGAAGCTTAAAGCTGGGGGGATAAGGTGAAATTTCAAAGTGACATATGGATTCTGTGTAATCTATCAGTCATCTCACATCATCTGAGGGACACTATTTCCTTCCATCTCCCACCTGCACAGTGGTAACAGGAGTTTTCCCATTGGAGATTTCTCCAGACAAGTAACGTTCCAGATCAGCAAGCTGCACTCACTGTAATGCTACCAGCATTAAGATAATGGAATTTCATGAAACTTTCATGTTTCCTTACTCCTGCCAGGTTTGAGGTTTCCTGCCTTACTGTGATCCCAAAGATCACACCAAGAACTGCAGGTGTTTCCGGTCTAAACTCTTCATTAGAAACACCAAACAAAGCCCTTTTCTTACCTCAGTCTCACCCAGCTCATCTCTACCTTAGCTAAGCCACCTGCAATACTGATGCATGGCCTAAACTGACTGTTGTTTCAGCCCAAAGGAGTGTTAAACCGTATCTCATTCCCACTTTAGACATCCATTTACTTTTTTTGATCCTAAATCCACTACTTTCAGAGAAGAAGCACCTAAAATGCCATATGTTTCAAAAAACAAGCAAATAAGAATTCTCCCACTGGAATCAAATCACTGCCTGGCCTACTCCCCTTGTACCTCTTCTCTCTTAGCAAGATACTTTTTTATTTTCATACCAGTATCAGGAACTCAATACTTAAAAAGTCACTCAGTCATCAATTTCATTTTCTATTATTCACTTAACAATGAAAAGAGGGAATTAAAAAAATAAAAAGAGTAAATACTATTCACCAGATACTATATATGTACCATCACATAGCTTTTCTTGCATGTACTCTTAAGATTCTGGTACTTACACTCAGGTGTTTATTTCAGAGGAAAATTACTATACTCTTTATTTATTGCAAGCCATCCAGGTGGAATTCCTAAATCATCTGAATAATCATCTTTAATTTGGTTTCTTCATGTTATTTAAACTCGGTACAGTAATGTACACGCCTTGACTACACCAGAACTTGTTTCTCATTTTAAGTGCACTCACTATATATTGTTTTCCTTCTTATCTCCCATTAATCACTAACTGATTTTAAAAAACGGAAAACAAAATCGAGCTCCAATTCTTACTCTAACTTAAGGTCATATTAAGAAAAACTGCACAGTCACTACTGTATGGCTAATGCATCATATCAGTGCTTTCACAGTCAACTGTATGACATCACATCTGAGAGTAATTCCAGTTATTACATTAGACACAGCAATAACATACAGAGCTTCTCATGTGATGTTTTAAATAACATCAGGTCTGGATTTTTTCCCATCTGAAAGTTTTTTCTATGTACTTTGTTAAAAATATATTCGGAAATTGTATCAAACTGTCTTGCCATCAAGCCCATTTTCCCACAATGTTTTCAGCCATGGAAGACAAGCCTACTTGTACCTGGCAAGCTCCCAGTGAGAAAAGGGAGCAGTGTTGATTAGGCAAGGCATAGCAACTCTGTCACAAAAACAAACACGGGGAAGCAGCATGGCCAGAACATGCTAGATGAAGCGCATCTCTGGAGCTTGCAGCCCCTAACACTTTCGTGCTGTTAAAACTCTGTCATACGGAAAAGGAGGATAATCTGTTTGTTGCTGAAGTTGGAAGACATTCTGAGTTTATACAAGCTAAACTCACATGCTGCAATGGACCAAAATACTTTACCATGGAACATTTCTATCTTGGAAGGATAAATGTAATTCAAGGGTCAAAAATATCTTCATATTTTCTTTTTTTTAATCAGGAAATAAGATTCCTTCAAAAAGCTGAAGACTCCTGAAAGCTGATTTAAATTTAATATTAGAAGGCTTTACTGTAGAGTAAAGCAGAAATAGACTTTTTACCTCAGTAAATTTACACTTCCAGGAATAGCACCTACGCTCAAAATTTAGGATGAGCAGCTACCTCTGACAGCAAGAGTCACTATCTCAGAACGAAAACACAAACTGCCACGTTCTTTACAAGCATTCAGGGTAACACCATGCTAACCTTCATCCTCTCTACTCAAATCAGAACTAAATACCTAAAAGGAGCTAGTGCCCAGTTCCATTCTCTCCCCCTATGCAGCTGCTAAAAGAAAAAAATAGTGCACATGCTCCTGAGACAGCAGTCCAGAGAAACATCAAAGCCTTAAAGGAGTTCCTGAATAAATACTAAAACTTAAACCTATGGAATACTACTGGACAATGTGTAAAACTGCAATCTGTTACTTGAGGTTGAGCAAAATGGGTTCACTGGGACAGGGTCATGCTCTCCCCTTGACAGCGGCCACAGCCAGAGGCTGCTGCTCTCCGTGCAGCCGAGCTGCCCCACAGCCTTGTCCTCTCATACCCCAGTGAGGATCACCTCTTTGCAGCAGGCCTAGAAATTATACCTGAAGATGACCACAACAAATTCAATCATTGACTCATTCACATACAACATATTGATTGCTAATTTGGTACCTCAAATGACAATTCTCAAAGCTTTTTTTTTTTTTTTTTTTTAAAGAACTGAGTTTTTGACCAAAAGTACTTCTATTTTTAGTGTTATACAAACTAGCTGAGTTATTGTATGTAAATGAATTTGTTTCCTTGGTAAAAAACCTAAGATGCCGTGTTAGATTAAAACTCTCATGGAACTTTGAGATGCCACAGTTACTAGTAAATGAAGCAAACTGCTTCACATCCTGAGAATCTAACCTACAGTATAATACAAAAAGGTGCAACAGTCAAATTTTAGTGATTAAAAACCTGTAGAAATCCTTCAAGCTTAACAACTGATTTTCAAGTTGGTAAGTATTTGTTGTTCTCAATTCCAGGGCATTAAGTTGAACATATATACAGTTCAGTAGTTAGTTATAACTGTACATAAATATTAACTGTATTTATAACTAAAGACTATTTATATACAGTTGTAACTAATATAGCAGTTTGAATCTGTTCTCAGAAGTTGCCTATTCCTAACTGAGTTCTTTAATCTTCTTATACAAACTGTTACATAGAAAAATACTGACTCCACAGTCTCATTTTTGTGGTATTTTACAGCAGTTAAAGTCCTTGTCAATAGCCCAGGGTACAATAATTTTCAGGATTAGCCATTTCTTATTTTCCATTAATTGTAGATTAGATTAGATTGGCTTAGAATACACACTAAACAGCTATTTTTTTCTAATACTTTAATTAGTAGCATTATAAAAAAGTTTTTAATGACAGCAGAAAGGATGATAATTTTCTATTCCCCTTTAAGGGTACATCAGTATTTTTAATTCAAGGAATTATTTAATAGAGAATAGAAAAAGTAGTCATAATTTTTTTTCAAGATGTAAGCTTTGACCAGGCAACAGCACAAAAATAACTTTCAATACGGACCAAAGCTAAGACTCTTCGAGTAGAGAAAATTTCCCAGTTTTATGTAAGGAAAATAGCCTGATTTTCAAATTCAAAATAAAGTGATAATAAGCTTGATTCTTGGAAGAAAAGTCACTTTTAAATCAGCTACTACCTTTTCCTTGGACCCTTTCCTATAAATATTTATAGTAGGGAATAAAAAGTGTGAGCTAATTAGTTCGCATTCTACTGGATGATAACACAGTGCTGACTTTCTCACATGACTAGATAAAGTGTAATACATACTCAGGCATTTAAAAGGACGTATTTAAAGGTTCACAGAAGCCGAAGAACCCAAGTCTCCTTTCGAGCAGCCTGCTAATTATGTCACACAACTGTTTTTACAGCTAAGTGGACTGGTGGTAAACAAAGTCTGACACATAAAGCCAATAAGAGCTGCAAATACCTAATTGCTATTCCCTTTAAAAAACAAGTCAGCTAGCAAGAAAAAAAATGGAAAAAAAAAAAAGAAAGAAATTTGCACTTTATTTCTTGCCTGGAAAGATGCTCCCAGAAAGTTACACACATTCTGTAATCTTACCCTTCCAGACATGTCAAACCTGCTATCATCAGGCTCACAGGGTATCGTTTCCAAAGCTCACATGGTTAAAGTTGACAGAACTATTGCAAAAGACAGCTGCTTCTTGCCCAGCTAACATAACCCCTTCATCAGGCAGAAGGTGAACAGTGCAGGGGGGAAAGAGGGAACTAAAAAGAAATAGCCAGCAGAGAAGAGGCAAGCACAGCAGAAATGAGGCATTTCCCTACACCAAACACTGACCAAGAACTGCATGGGCAGCAAATGCAGTAATACTCCGGCTTACTTTCCACAGCTCCTCAGCTTGGTAATGTCTTATCAGTGTGGTACTAAACCTTGAAAATGCTAGCCAGTAGCCCGCCTGGGGACTGGCCCTGTGGCCGATGCCATCAGGATGGCTAAGGCTGGTCCGCAAAGATATCAGCCCAAATGCTTACCCTGGTTCATTCAACAGCTGAGTAAAAGCAAACTCTCAAGTCAGGTTTTGACTCAGAAGAAGGAGGGAAAAAAAAAAAAGAAAGAAAGAAAGAAAGAAAGGATCTATGGCTATCTGTGGCTCCACATTGCCCAATTATCTACTTAAATGTATCCCCAGCCCTTCAACTTTTAAAATGATACTGCTTGATAGTAAACAGAAATGTGGTCTCCTTGCAGCCCATGAAAACTTAGAGATGACTGCTATTTCCAGAACCTCAATTTGTACCACTTAACTTATGAATTATACACGAAGCAACTAAAACATTATTACCTCTCTCGGCTATACAAAACCCTGGTCATCCTGCTTCTCAAAAACTGTGAGGCATTTAAATGTGAAGTAAAACTTTTATATGCATCTTTTAATGTACTGAGCTTTTAGGAAGACAGCTTCAGGATTTTGTTGCAGAAAAAAGGAAGGATGGTTGAGTTCCCCTCCTCTATGTTTAACTGTTGCAAAATCTTATTTCCAAACATAAACCACGCTGACCTGTCTTATGTACTGAGGGGGACACACTGAGCACAGTTCATAATCTTCTTGATGCAGAAGATACTGGAGAGTTAAGTTGGGGGTAGCAGCAGGGCACGAAGACATGTCTACGGATACACCGCCATCACAGATTCACTGGACACCCCGATACAAGCAGCTACCCAGGGCAGCATGCTCACACTCTTCCCAAGAGACTCGATTCCTCAGTATGTCTTCATGGAGTTTAAATACTCAAACTACTCCAGTTACATTCCAGGGCCAGAGCAACTTGAGCAGCATTCAGTTCTTTCAAACACAGGAAATTCATATTATAGAAGTGATCTCCCAAGAGCAAGAGCTCACAGGAGCTTTCAATCTTTGTCAGGAACCCAAACAAGTGATTCCAAAGTGTGTTCAGTGGAATATCACCATGACACTTAAAGGCTGTAAAGACTCTGATCATGAGATACGTTACTGAAAAGTTGTGAAGTGAGTGTGTGTCAAATGTCTTTACTCTAGACTAAAACTAAACATGAGGTAAAACAGTAAGTTCCTTCTGCAAGCCAAGAGGACTTCAAAAAGTCTTCTCAGAAGCCTTCCCTAATCATAGCTTCTCATGAATAATTTTGGAGTATTTGCTCCCCATAGGGGTATGCTAATTGTAGCAAAACTCCACTGATTGTCTGTTGCCATCTACAACCAAGATAATGGAATATTTTTCAAGTTCAAAAGCTTTTAGGTGGAGAGAAATTTGAAAGTTTCTCAAATACGAAAACTTTAACGTGAGCTGCTGTCACCCCAAAGCCTGTATTGCAAGTTAGGTCTGTGATTAGGTATCACTTCAAACATCCAAACAGTAAGACTGTACTTTGGTTTGTCATCCTCCCTTTCCTTCTTCAAGAGAATAAAAGTAGAGGGTTATTTTTTTAAAAAAATGCCTGTACTTAATTTAGTCTGACAATCATTAAAAAATCATAGTAAGACATCAGAAAAAAACAGTTAAAAATTGTTCTGCTGAAACAGAGGTATGTGATAAAATTATCTGGATGTAACCAGGAAGATTCAGAAAAGGAAATTATCTGAAAGGACCCAAGAAAAACTCATCCCATGCATAAAGATCTAATGTTAACATTTTTTTCTTTCAATAGGATAGGAGGATAAAAGGACCTTCCTGTGAAAAGGTAAGTAATATCCAAAATGTTGATGTACAATGCTTACATAGAAGGATTTGTTTTTTCTGAACTAGTTGTAACAGGTACTCCGGTTAATCCAGTTCAGAAAGATCCCATATATTCACTAATTGTATGTTTGTTGTTCTCAAGAGAAATCAGAGGAAGGCTTCAGTTTTTCTAGAAGGCTTCAGTATTCAGAAAAGTTATAATATTGCAGTGACTTCCAGCCTCAGTCTTCCCCTCCAACACACACGCCAGAAAGGAGTTTCAGTAGAAGCATGGCACTGCATTAACAGTGCAATGCCAGTCATTCTCTCTAATTGCAGCCGACTGTGCATGCTGGCGATGAGTTCAAGGGGTGAGAGCTGGGAAGTTTAGAATCATGTTTTCAGACTTTCACTTTCCCTAAAAAAGGGGGGCAAAGGGGCTGGCAGGGAGACACAGAGACTCACTACGGTTTTAGTACCTATGCAACAAGGATTTAAGAATCATTTAGCAAGAGAAATCATAACTTTTTCCACAGCGTTGCATGCAGTTTCAGTGGTCTGCCCCTGTAGCCAGCGACAATGAGACAAACCCTTGAGGAGCACAGCGCAGGTATCCGGTAGTAGGTAGAGACACCCAGCTCACAACATTTCACTGATTCTGCAGCTGATTCCTACTCTGACATAAGTTAGAGCAGCAGCAATTTTTTTCCAGGCTATTTTGAATTTCATGACTTTTTTTTCCTTCAAATATGCTCATTAATAAGTCATCTGTGTGTTAAAACATAGGTGTGGCATGCAGTGCCTAAGTTCCTGAATTTGAGAACACGAAAGTAACATTTGCTGAGTAAAGTATGCTGCCTTCTGAATCCATGAATGGAATATAACTTTTAAAGGAAGAATAGATAGGTAGAAGACATGCTTATCTTTTAAAGTTTCTGACTGAAGAAATGGATTACCTCAAAACAAAGACAGAAGGGACAGAAAAATAACAGTATTAGCAATTCTTACAAAGGCTATACAAGTCACTGAATTCCAAAAAGAGCCCTGTCAAAAAGGAGATCTCACTGCATGTGACCGCAATTCTAAGATGAGAAAGCAATTACATAAATAATAATAATAAAGAAGTCCAGTTTCTCTTGCCACTCCCCAGCCCAAAAATAAAGATATTTCAACATACATTTGCACTGACCTCATACCACAAAATGCGAAGCATTGTAAGTATTTCCAGAAAAACTGTAAGGTCGCAAGTATTATTTCATTGAAGAATTAACCAGAAAGTGATGCTACCCGATCAACATCATCCTGTTATCATCATTATCGCCCTGTCATTACATGCAACAGTAAAATATAAACAGAAAGCTTCTTGCAAAACAGGGAAGCCTTTTTGTGAAACAGCCTATAAAGGTAACACAGATACCTATCCTCTAAAGAACATAATTATTGAGAATATACTTATTCTTGTGGATCTAATTTTCTCAAAAGGAAGAAACAAACACACAAACACATCTGCAATTATGTTACAACTCCATACAAAAGCTTCATAACATTTTACATGGTGGAAGTACATAAGCAGGATCTCTGTCTGCAATATACAATGGAAAGCTTACAGCTAGAAAAAAGGAAAAACGACAGAAGTTTATCCAAGTGAGATTCCCTAAACAATTCCAAAGCTTAGTGTTTGAAAACGCAATAACCGAAAAAAAGCACCATCACCTGCTAGATGGGAGTTACTGCTCATTTCAAGCATTTGAAATGATACCTATGGAAACAGAGATTTCCGCAGACGATGGGGGAAAGCAGGGGGAGGAGAACCAGAGATTATTAACAAATTCGGACACAGGGACTCTTAGGAAGATGTCTGGCAGACCACGGCGCAGAGTGCACGGACGAAGCGTTACTTCACCGGTGCCGGGTCCCCAGGCAGGCAGCGCAGCAGCGCCGGGGAGCTGGAGCGCGGGGTCGGCGGCCCCAGCCGCAGGACGCGAGCTCTGCACCGCCGCCCACCCTCAGAGCGCAGCCCGCACCGGCCACGCACGCCGCCCGGCGAGAGGAGCCCCGCCCGCGCCCGGGCCTCGCAGCCGCCGCGCGGAGCCGCGCCAGGACCCCGGGCAGCGGCGCACAGGGAGGCGCCCGCCGCGCCCGCGCCCCGCCGCGCCCCCCGCTTCACCTTGGCGGCGGCCGTCGCGCCGGTGGCTGGGGCCGCGCCGCCGCCCGGCCCCGGGGCGCCGCGCCGCTGCGGTGCGCGGGCGGCGGCTGCGGCGGGAACCTGTCCGCACCGCGGCGACGTCACGGCGCCCCGCCCGCCGCCGCGCGCACGCGCCGCGGCCGCCGCCGCCCCGCGCCGGGCGGGGGAGCGGGGGGCAGGCACGGCCGCGCCGCCGCGCGTGTCCGCGGCCCGGCGGTGCCGCAGGAGACTGCAGAGCGGGGCCGGGCGCGGCCGGAGCCCCGCGGGAGGTGAGGGGCGGGCAGTGGGGGAGGCCGCGGGCTGCTCCGGGGGGATCATGTGGCAGTAGGAGCTGTACGACACGGGCGTGAATGAACCTTGCCTGAGGCCTTCCTGTAGCGCTCCCCTCCCGGCGGGCAGCGCTGTCCGGGTTGCCTGCGTTTCCTTGGTGCTCTCCCCACCAACTCAGTGAGACTTTTGCAGCTGCTATTTAGTAAAGCTGAATACACACAGCTGCAGATGAACCTCATAGATCTCCACTACTCAGGGCACTGAAGCAAGAAAGAAGACTCAGGAGGTTAGTGATGTCAAAGGCTTCATTTTCTTTTCTTTCCCTCCCATATCTTTGCAAAATAGTACTTCATATTAGCAATATGAAGACAAAGCATGTGAAACACTGTGCAATTAAACATTATGGTAAGTTAACCTCCATGCCTGCTTTTGAGCCACTCAAAAATATAACCAGTGACTTATGGAAGTAGGCAACTTAACTTCCCTCTCTGTCACTTCATCTGTAGAAACAAGTAGTACCTCCTTTTTATTGTATGTTTAAGATGGAGTTTTACTCAAAGCAAACTTTAAGAATTTCAAGGTCAAATTCTTATACTGGCAGTTCTTAAAATGTCTAAAGAAACAGCAGCCCTTCAGCAAAGGTTGTTAAACAGAAATCCAGTCCAAATCTCATTTCTACCAATTATTACGGTTAACGTTTCTGTCAGCCTCCCAAACACTATAGGGATCTCCACGGTTAGGCAAGCTAATTCTCAGTTAAAAAAAAATCAATTAAAAATATTTCAACAGATTGGTTAGCTCATTATCATGTCACTTATGCATAAATGCCAATTACCTTTTCTTAATACCCCCCATATTAACATGAATGGATAGGAGTAGATAAGGGATGTAACCAGTTCTCTTTATTTTATGCTGTTCACTTGGTCTTTCTCCAACATTTCAACATTAATTATGCTCCCTAGAATTTGTAAACCTGTTGGGTTTGGTTACAATGAAAACACATACATTTGGAAGGAGATCCCTCCCTCTCCTGCCTTAGTTCCTTACTCTTGAATAAAAGGAATGCAGAGTGCAGAATGCAGGGATTCAGCAGTGTATTGGCAATGGAGTAGGAATAGTCTCATTTCACAGTGGCAGTAATACTGGACCATTATGAAAAGAAAATACTCTAAACCAATAAAGATCACAGCTACAAGTTTTCTGTAAAGTTCTGTTCATAGAACGGTTCTGAATGCATAACTCAGTCTAAAGCATTGTCAGGGCATTAGCAGAGGAGATGGAATAAACTGAAACATGACTCAGTTGCAGACAAAAATAGTCTAAGGCAGGCAAGTAAAGAGCAATTGAAGTGAATACAGATAAAAATATACCACATTTTTCAAAGCTGGAGTCAAAGTTAGTTTACTTAAGAAGTTGGTTCAAAAAAGAATATTTTTGAACAGCTCTGCATGTGTCCTGGCACTTGAGGGGAAAAAAAAAAGAAAAAAAAGAAAGAAAAAGTCAATTAGAACGATGAGACTTCTCTACTGAAGAAAAAGGACACAGCATTAGATCCAAGTAATTTAAGACTGGAAAAAAAAATGCCATTTCACTTTTTTTTTTTTTTTTTTTTTTTTTTTTTTTTTAAGAGTTGTATCAGTATGGCTAATACAAATACTTGGATAGTTACTGAAATCCATTACCTTTTCACACTGTGAATGTCATCAAAGAATCAGATAAATGAATCCCCAACACAAATCAGAATAAAACCTTTATCTTAGTTATTTTACCCAAGACATTTTTCTGCACAGAACTCCTATTTTTTTCTATCTAAACATGTATTTATGGGAGTTGAAGGTCTGGGCCTATTAAACCTAAGTTTTCTTACAGATGAAGTGATTTCACATTTAGTATTTATTTCTACAGAGCACAAGTTTAGAACCTTATCTTTAGGAAACTTGGCTCTGGTATATAAATGTACTTGCAAGCCAATATTCTCATTTACATTCATAAGCTATTCTTATTTGCCTAAGAATTGTCACTGATTCTAATGGAATTTACTTGTATAAGACAGATGTAAGAACTTGTCCTAGTTCTGTTTCTATTTTGAAACAGATTACTGTGTGTAAAAGCAAATAGTTTATCCATGGAATCCTTTGTAAAGATATGCTTAAAACCACCCAGAATACAATTCTAAATGTTTTACTTGATGCTATAACATTAATGTAACAGATATTTTTTAAATTTCACAAAACTGTACAAAATTTCAAGTAAAGTTTGACAGGTACCTGAAATTTGGAATCAATTTACTTTTTAGTTAGTAGAGAAAGCCATAAATCTGCATGGTTTAAGGAAAAAAAAAAAAAGAAAGGCAATAGCAAATTATATTGTTGTTACTAAATGCAAGTTTGACAAGGAGCCAGTCCCTCTTTCCTGAAATTAAAAGACACAGTAATTCAGACTTGTGGAGCAGGGCTGGTTCCACACAATATGAAGTCTCAAATTTCAATACTTGTAGGAAATTCTGTCACTGGTGCATGCTTAGCAGGATGATCCAAGCACTTATAAAAAAGCAACAAATACATGTCAACCCACAAACACTGTGAAAGAGCAAGACAAGGAAAGGCGAAGGAGGTGTTCAGCAACATAAGCAAAAAAAAAGATCTTTTATGTTTATATAACTATTTCTCCTCAAGGTATAAGCATAATGAGTTGAGTGTATAGCACAGACAGAGGGGCATAAGCTTGTAAAGAGAGAGCCTTCCCTGCTTCCAGTTGCATGTTTATGACCGATTTTTCAACATTGACTAGTATGTAAGTAGTCTGGTAAGACTTCCAGGATGGGAGCAAGTAACTACAATAATCATTAAAGATTTTAAGATTTGATGGTTATTCCTCGTGGGAGCAGGAAGAAGAAAAATAACAAAAATCTCTTCAAAATATCTGAATGGTAGTTAAATGTAAGTAGGAAGAGACCCACTGTGATTTCAATGAGACTATGCAAATTTATTATTGTTGAGAAACTGATCAATACCTTTCCTGCTCTTACTTTTTTAAAACTAAAATAACAACCACCGCCAGTTATTAATCCATTGTGGAAAGATTTCTAGGGAAAGGAATAACACATTTCTGTTAGAATTAAATATATATGATTACAATCTTTGGTATAGAGAAATATTAAATAGGCCACATTTTCCCTAATATAGTTATTAACTAAGAGACAGGATCCACTGACTAGTTAGTCAGTTTACATATATGTTGAAACAGAAATCAGGATGAGCCCTGTAAGAACTACTGCAGGGCTCAGAATAAACCTTTCCTTTTTCCCCTATTTCTTGGAAGCCTGCTTACATCTCCACCAAGGAGCTCTAGAAAATTTGTTAACAAACAAGTGCTATCACTGTTTTATTTTCACAGGATGGAGACAAAGTTGATTCATGTACAAACAGACAAAACTGATCTCAGCATAGAACTGTTTGAATCCCCATTGCATTCAAACAAATTCTCAAAGCAAACAGAAGCTGCAGTCACTCCAAAGAAACCCATATTGACTGAAAGCAGAATACTGGAACATGCTCAGAGCTATGATTCTCTTTGAGTAGGTGATTTTAGATGAAATACACAGCACTTTGGAAGAGACAGATCAGAACCCTGTAATAGACTAAAAGTTCTTTTCTCTGTTTGTAATTACCACATGGTTACTGATTGTTTCCTATTAAATCTTAACCTGTAGTAGTTAGATCTGCCTTGCCTGTTCTATGGCCTCATGTACTGAACAAATCCAGTCAGTTCCAGACAATAAACATGACTACTAGCTCTCGTTGACTCTAAAAAATAATCATTCCCCCATTTGAAAGCCAATACTTGTCTCTACATACACACTGAAGAATTTGTTTTTGGTTGTGTATCTCTAGGTATGCCAATCCTCTCTAACCATTAGAGAGCACTTGGTACTTTTCCAAGAGCCTCTGTTCTTTTTCACCTTTGAGATCTTCTGTGCTCTGCTACACACAGTATTTCAATTTAAACAAAAGCATTTCAGCTCAATGTCACGTCTGTGTTTCATTCTGCTATTCTTGCTTTTATAATATTACACATACTGTGCATGCATGTGGACACAACATTACAACAACCCATCAACTAATCTGTCTGAAAGCATAAATAAAAAGTGGAAATTTGCAGATATATTTTATTTTTTGCATAGACCAATTCAGAATGTATAGATATGTATACTGGTGATATTTTCTTCTAATATTCATGGGCATTTTTTTGGTTGTATTGTTGGTTTGGGGAAATCCCCAAATCTTACACTATGCTTCAAAAGCTCATATGAAGTTGGTCACTTTTTTCAAATGCCTACTGACAACCATGAAGTTTGATTTATATATACAGGATATTAATACAACAAAAAGCAGAGTGAATCTTTATGTTTTGGTCAAAAACCCTCCATTCTCCTAGTTTTATTAAAAAAGGAAGATTTTATGCACATCATTTAATTTGTGCATAGAGAGCAATAGGCTGCTACCTCCTCATATCCTGAATACTATCACAACCATTTCAGTCATTTCAGTGCACCACATCTTAACAGCGTATATTAGTAAAAAGCCGGTAGCTCAGTATTGTGAACCTAAAACTGGGGCAGTTTTCCTGTTGATTTTTTTAGGCCCTTAATCTGTGGTAAACCACCAAATACAGGCACATTAAAGAACAGTAAGAATTAAAATAGACTTGGGCCCAGCTGAAGGTCACCTTCTTTGCATTTATGGAAGTATTTGCATACTTTCACATATCTCTATTTTCCTTTTCTCCCTGCACCAATTATTTCCATTGACAAGGGCATCAAAAGCAATGCTAATTCTTCAACAATCTTTTTGATAAGGTGAAGGGAAGAAGAGCTACCTTCAAAAGTCGTATCTGTTTCTTGGGCAAAAGCTACTTAAAATAACTTGCAGCAGGTGATCTCCCTTCCCACAATGGATTAACAACATTACATCAGGGAGAGAAGGGTTGACTGTGTTATTCAGAAATATGATAAGCAACTGATTTTGTTGTAATTCTCCATAAACAGGTCATTATTTAACTCCACACACTCAAGATTCTTGATGCATGCTATTACAGCAGACAAAGGATAGTTAGGTCTTCAATCTAATTGTTTCTGTTTATTGAGCATGTTTTAAGAACAGCTTCCAGAACATTAGGAAAATATAAGATGTTATAAATAGGCAAGACTTAATGGTAACTTACATTTTTCCATTTAATTTGACTGACCTTTCTGGATACAGTACTTCTAAGATAGAAGATGCCTCTTCCCTTATGCAAACCAAAATGAACAGTTTTACAGGATTTTTTCTTAAGCTGAATAGTGAGGACAAGTCTGCTCATATCTCTTTGTAAATATCCTTAAAAATTCATAGTGCTTTAGTATGAGGCTCTGCAATGTAAAAATAGGCACTGTCTGTTACCAACTCATACAAAATGTACATTCAAAATTAATTTACCTGTACTTATAAGGCAAAAATAGCAGACAGTTGACTGACTAGGCCATAAATTAATTAGTACCTGGTTAACTCACGTATAGCTCAGATTCCTTAAACAAAACAGCCTATTTAAATCAAGCATATCATGAAGTGTTTCCTACTGTATTAATAGAAGAAGGTTAGTCAGTAATTAAGATTGAAGCATCGCCTCATAACGCTTACATTTAATCCACACCCACTTCACCAAGAAGGAAGCACATAACATTATGGATAAAACCACCAAGAATTAAACTCAGTTTGTTTTTCTGTTTTATAAGTAATTATAAATGAAAGTTATAAAAATAATTTTTATTAACATTGAGAATTATCTCATGGATCCTAAACAGATGCCATGCTTGACTGAAGAAAAACAGGGATGCTTTTGTATTAAACACCAGGGCTTTTTAAATACCATTATCTTTTGTAATCAGTCCCAGACAGGCTTGAGCTCTTAGGGAAGGGAAACAAAAATGAGCATGTGGGGAGAACCTAAGAAAAAAAAAAACAAGAGACATTTCTTTGTATGTTTGTATGGGAATATCACTCATATCGGAAGTCAGATCAATACTTCATAGTGGTCTGTCAGTGCACTTCATTGTACCGTATCAGGTAAAACAAGTGCTTTCATGTTTTTGACACAAAACAGCCTTGGGGTTCCTGCAGTGAACACATGGAAGCTTTCTAAACTCATACGGTTATTTTACAAACAATTGACCAATCCAGTGTTCATTTTTTAACTTGGGTACTTCTGCCAAGAGAAGTTATAACTGATTCCAGTCAGTTATGATGTATTCATTGGTCTATTGTGAACTGGACTAAGATCACCATGAGCACTTCATGAAAGGCAGCTCATAGCTGTTACCGTTCAGCCTACCAGAAACATAAACATGTATTTACTTAAAGAAGTCTCTACGACAAATTTCAAAGATATGACTTTCTCAGAATTTTCAATAAATATTATTTTATGAAGTTGGTAACTAGATGATTATTACAGATTATTGTATGGGCTAGAATCCTTCCCTTTTGAAAAAATTAAAGACTGAATTCTGCAGAAATTCAGCATTCTTTCTAGAGAGCAGGCACAACTGTGCTCCATATCAGCAGAAAATAGGTAACACTGGATTATGTGAGCAGATTTTTGATCACCACCAGGTTCCCTTAACCTATAAGTTAGGTACAGACAATGACATACTCTGTGGCCATAACCTTGAGATAATTAGAAGATTTATGTTACATAGAGTTGTATGTCTTGCTAGGAAGTTATTATCTACAGCACAGCTGTGAACCACCACTATATCAACAGCCGTTGAACTAAAGGCCTAATTCTTTCACGTAAGTTAGGTGATGCCACTGGTTTAACAAAGTTTTCTCCTTTTACATGTCACAAGTACCCTGTACTTGGAACATGTTCTTCCAGATAGAAGGGTGACAGATGAAGCGGGTGTTTTCCATTTTAAATTTGACTACTTTGTCGTAATTCTGGAGGCAATAGCTATGCAGGCTAGTCTACTTGGTTAGCAAAGCATACTAACTGGTATTTTACAATGGTAATGTATGTCAGAAACATTGAAAGCATTTAGTATATGCATTCTGAAATAACAATTAAAGATTAAATACAATGTAAATAGCTCTAGAAGTATGATTCCCTAAGATATCTTATTAAATGTCAGCTAGTTTCCTGACAAAAATAGCAGATCATTAAAATACCTTAGTGAACTTCACAGAGAATCACAGTTGTGTAAACTCCACCAGATATGTTTCATAAAAATGGGGAGAGTGAAAGGTATGAGAGGAAACACTACACACTGGAAAAAAAAAAACTGCCTAAACCTGTTTTCAGTTTGGTAAATCAGATTTGGCGACACCACCAGGACTACCAGCACTTCCACACCATACCGCCTACTGGCCATCTCAGCACACCACCATGAGAACCAAAGGTCCGCGTTACAGCCTCACAAGACTAACTGATGCTAGGGTGCACACAACCAGAGAAAGATATGCAAGACACTGGATCACAGAAACACGGAGCTAGGAAGGTCCCGAGATCCCCACAAAGGCAAATCGGAGAAAACGAGCACATCAGCAGCAACAGTTCGCCTACACTGTCACGAGAATTCCTCAAAGAAGGGGATTCGCTGGCCTTATTAAGCAGCATTTTCTCTACTAGCTGAAAAATTTTATCTTAGTCCCTAACCTATAGTCCTGCAGCCGGGAGTTGAGCCAGTTTCTTTGTAACCTCGCCGGGGAGACAGTGGGGGCAGCGAATCCCTACCGCCCTCTTCACAACAGCCTTCGTATGCTGCGGCACGCCCGAGTCCTCCTCGAGAGTCTCTTTCCCGGTCGGAGCCAGCATGCCCTCGGACACTGCGCTCTGGGGGACCGGAGGCTCCCCCCGGCCTCTCCTCGAGCGGCCGCCCAGAGCGGTCCGCACTCAGGACATGCTGGCCAGCACCGGGGGCGGCGGAGCCCCCTCAGCCTCGCACTTCTGGCGAGAGGCGCCGGCAGCCGGCAGTCCCCGACGCCCAACGGCCGCGGGGCACCGTTACGACCAGCCCGTCTCGCGACGCTTCCACCCCTCACGCTACGCGACCCCCTCCCTCCACCGCGGCGGGTCGGCGCATGCGCGCCTTTCGGGGCGGGCAGGCTCCCGCTGAGGGGGAGGGGGGCCGGCGCGCCCTGTGGCGCCTATGCGCATGCGCCTGACCCTGAGGCCGGGGCCGGGCTCCCGGCGGCTCTGCGCGTGCGCGTGCGCGGCGGCGGCGGCAGCGGCGGCAGGAGGCAGCGGGAGGCAGCGGGTGCGGTGCGGTGCGCGCGGTACCGGGGCGACGCTGTGGGTGAGGCAACGGCCGCAGCGCCGCGCGCGCGGGGAGTGGGTAACGACCGCTCCTCAGGCCCTGGCCGGCGGCGGCGGCCGCCGCCTTCCCGATCTCGCCGCGCCTCACCGGCGCTCCGGGCACAGCCGGTTCCGCTGAGGCAGGGAAGGAGCGCGCCCGCGAGCCCGGGGCCGGCTCCCGGAGCTGGGGAGCTGCCCGCCCGCTCCCGTCCGTCAAATAGGCCGCAGTGAGCTGCGGGGGCCGTTGGTCGGGGCCGGCGAGGAGGGAGGGTGTGGGCCCCGGCTCTGCTGGGTGTCGGGGCAGGCGGTCTGCGAGAAGAGGAAGTCCGAGGGGGGCTGCCTTTGCCAGCTCTCCTTTTAATAAAATAAAGTGTGATCATTGCTCTTTTTAACTGACTTTCCACATATTTCCTTATCCCGGCCCATTGAGAGTGTCAGTTTCTGTGGTCATTTGAGAACTAGTGAAGTGTTGACATGAGCGGAGGGGAAACTGAATATTACTTTTGGAAAGGGACTTCTACACGAGTTGTAAAAAAAACTGTTTTGATTCACCTCTTTTTTTTGTTAATTTTCTATGCTTGGAAGGACTGGTGTACACTTTTATTTAAAACTTCAACGTTTTCTTTGATTAAGCTCTTTAAAGCTTTCAGGTCTCATTGATAGAGGCTCTTCCAGGATCTCTAACACAATACTGGAGAAGGAAGAAGAGAAGAAAACAAAATACGGATTATTATTCCCCTTTCTCTTATAAATGCTTAGGCTTATATGCCTAACTCCGATGGAGTAACAAAATGCTAAATTTTTTCAGGATTGCTCCACCTGTCTTGAGTACAAAATCTGTTAGAAATGATTACTCGGTGCAGTTAGTTTAAAAATTATGTACCAGGCTGAAATTACTTCATATTGCTGTGTTAATGTAGATACTACTTTCAGTTTAAGAAGTCAGAGAAAATGTACTCATTTTCACAAATTTGTTTTGATACACTTTGTGCTCCTAACCTGTGTGTGGTCAGTGTTACAGTTCCTGCTTTTTAGTGCTTTTCACACAGCAGTGGGAGGAGATGCGTATTTCCATTAGTATAGGACATCAAAAAATAAATTGTGATACTTATCTCGTAAAGAGGATTTTCTGAGGTTATTTTGTATTTCCATGCTGAATGTGCTCATTTTTTTATGGACCTCTACTCCTAAAGTTTTGCTGCCTTTAGCTTTTGTGAACCTATAAGCTGGTTGAAGGAAAACTGTGAATAAGAGAACAATTTTTTATAAGAATTTTTAGAATAAATTTTTTGGTGTGTTTGCATTTAACAGCTGTTTAAATGAAATCAAATTAGTTTGTTTCAGTTTTCCCCCTTATGATTAAAAAAAAAATATTCCCATGAAACATTTTCATTAACTTGTTCATAATATGCAGTTTTTCTGATACAAATTTGAAGGTGGAATATCATGGTTATGAAAGCTTCAGCAGAAGATGATGATTCAGGATGGGAACTTGGTATACCTGACAAGATGGAAAAGAGTAATACAAGCTGGATAGATATAACCCACGATTTTGAAGAGGCTTGTAGAGGTGAGTTGTGCTACTTGGATTTTGAGAAAAGTGGAATCTTTTGGAGGACTGAGCAGAGATGCTGCTTGCTCTTCCAGTTTATATAAATATGCTATCTTTAGTCAAGTTACCTTTTTTTTTTTCCCTTGGTCTTTTTCCATTCTGTCTGTCTTTTCCTTGCAAAGGTTTCTCCTCTTTTCCTAAATGGAAGCCTCATTCATCCTTGCAGAATCATCAGTCTAATTCTCTGTAACTTTTTTGGATCTATAAGACCCAATGCTGTGTTCATTTAATTGGTCAGTGCATCATTTTTCATCTTTGAAGTAAACCTGAATTTCAGAGGAGATAATATGCATTCAAGTCACTGTGAACCAGTTACACTTTCCTTTAAACAGTGCCATTACTAACTAATGCTGTTATTGTTACTTAGTTTATTCTAGCAGTCATTTTATTTTTTTAATGATTTTTATGATGATGTTTGGGGAGAACAGCTATAAAACTGTAAGTTACCACACACAAAAAGTTCTACAATAAACACAGTTTCTTATACCACTGAAGGATTTGCTTATATTAGTGATTTATGATTTGTACACCGTGAAGTAAATCTAAAAGCTCCATGAAAAACAATGAGGAAGAGCAGGCTTTTTAATAAACATCTTCCCTGGAAAAAAAGTAGATATCTGCATAAACGAGCCTGAAAACTGTTGTCCTGTGTTCCAGGCTATTCAGATTCTACTTTTGGTAATTTTAAATTTCAACTGCTTGAATAATGGAGAGGGCAGAGGAAAGACTGCAGAAACCTTTTTTTTTTTTTTTTTTTTTTTTTTTTTTGGCTTTCAGTTTTGAAAGTGCTTTAAGAAAAAAGCAAATAAAGGTGGAGTAGAAATTTCATGTATGTTGGGCTCTTCTTCTAGCAAAAGGTAGTTTGGGCAATATGACTTACCTTGGAAAAGTTGTTTTAGAGGGCTTGTAGTAATTGTTTATTCTATTGTGTTCTTTCGTAGAACTGAAGTTAGGAGAACTCCTTCATGACAAGCTGTAAGTATGCTGTTTGGATAGTTCTGTTTTTCAGGTGGGATTAGTGCATATGTACTAATGCTAACCAGTGAACAAGTCATGGAGTACCAGCTAAGCTTTTTTTAAACATCTACTTTAAATAAAACAGCTAAAATGACACAATTCAAAATAACATTCATCTTCAGCAGTACATAAACAAAGCAACTGTATGAATGCAGAACATTTTTGTAGTGCCAATATACCGTTGCATTTTAAGTTCAGTTAGTTTCAATACAAACATTAGAACTGTACAATATATCTGATCATCAGTTGTGTTGAAACTGATGAACCTGCTGAGTATTTTACACAGGCATACTTTTACACAAAAAGGCAGTAAACACTCTAAGCTTTTCATTCAGTTACCTTAAATGTTTCTAGCAGGTTTAGAATAAGCAGTCTACATAGCTTAACGAATGCTAAAATGTCATGCCAAAATAGAAGCTGAGTGGTCTACAGATTAAGAAGTCTACTTAAAAAAAGTGTATGTTTTGTCTTGCAGAGTGTGTTTTGTCATTAAAATATGAAGTGAGATTAAAATATTTTAAAGAAAAAGGAAACTGTTTAGCTTTGTGGATGTGTTGACCTACAAAAGAAAAAGGTGCTGAGTTAGCGCAAATAACAGAAAACAGAACCACATTATTAAATGCAAGTTTGTTTAAAAACATTTGTGCAAGGGTGTGACCAAGTAGTTTACTCAGTAGAATCAAGGTATATTTTCAAGATGCAATTTCATATGTAAGTGTGCCTTTTCCAATAAAGATACTTCAAACAGTTGGAATGTGCATTTTGCAGTAACCTTCTCTATGCAGTAAAGGCTTGTGCAAAGATCTGTTCAGTATCACATATGCTGCAAGAGAGGCACCGTTTTCCTTCTTTTGTGGGCCTGCCTTCATTGAACAGCTCTTCTGCAAAATTTTACGTGCTTTATGACTACAATAGATTATATTTTTACATGCTGTTTTTTGTTGGTTTTTTTTAAAACTGCCCATTTTAAACACAGTTGATGTATTTGATATGTAGTTGTGTAATATGTATGTTGTCATTAGTGTGTAGGGAACACAATCTTTCTCATTTCTTTGGCTATAGTAGAATAAAGAACAGCTTATTCAGTTAATGAACCTTATCAAGGTTACATAATCCCAGGTTTCTAAAAGGGTGCTATGTTTTAAGAGGTATATAAGCACAAACACATGTAGATTTAGTAATGGGATATTTGGGGAATGTTCTTCAGCTACGAAAAGGCTAAGAATTTTTAGGCATTTCATTTTTCAGATGCTTTTTGAGATCCTCAAAGTCCTGAAAATTGTGCCTTCTCAAGATCAATATTAATGTTCAAAAATCAGTGTAGTCAGTTTGCCATCGTATGTTCTTGTACATTGCTATATGAAGATTGTTTTGTAAAAAATAAAATAAAATAAAATGAAAATTTTAATTTAGAACTTTTTTGTATTTGTGTCTTTAGTTTTGGTCTTTTTGAAGCCATGTCTGCAATTGAAATGATGGATCCCAAGATGGATGCTGGTATGATTGGAAACCAAGTTAATAGAAAAGTTCTTAACTTTGAGCAAGCTATCAAGGTTTGTGTGATTTTTTTTTCCTATTTTTGCCTTTTTACTGTCTGTAAAAATACATAGTTTAATCAAATTGTAGTTAAATACAATTCAGCATAATAAATGTTTTCAATATTTACATAAAATTGTTTTTGTCCTTTTTTATTTTGGATAGCCAAGAAATGCTTGAGGTATTTTCCTTCTTTGTAACCTACTTCATCACTAATTCTCCCAACAAAAAGTATTATAAATTTTTTAAGTATTAATACTATAAATAAATCCATTTCAGAAACAATGCTATGAATCACCCCAAGTTTCCCTAAAATGTGATTTTTACATGAAGATGTATTGGTTAACCCTTCTTTCAGCTGAAGGAAAACTAGCTTTTGTACAAAAGCTTTAAATTAACTCAACTGTAAATTAATGCGATTGTCAGTTCATTAGCATTGAACAGAAGCCAGCTAATTCAACAAAAGTTACAGGATACCCATAACCATTGACAGTAATGATTAAGTTCTGATATGTGATTCAAATGAATTGGTGAATGGAATTTGAAAGACTCTCCATCTGTTACTTTGGGAAAAATGATACACTCGGAGAGAAATACCTTTTTTACAGTGGTACTTTGAATGGATTAGAAGAGAAGCCTTGTCTTTTAATTCTTGATGCAGATTTGCACACATTGAACAAATAAAATGAAAGAAGTAAGATGGCTGCCTTCTTGATTCTGACCTTGAAAGCTGTAGAACGCTGCACAAGCTGTTGCAGTATAAAAAATTCTCTTTGAACAACGGGTGCTACATATTATTGCTTGCTTTTTTGGTTTTCTTTTTCCTTTCCTGTCCTGTCCTGTCCTTATGATTGTAGGGGTTTTCTTGTGACTAAGTGTTATCAGTTTCACTGGTTTTAAACCTATAGGCTACTCATAAATCAGAAATTTCATTCTTGCTTTCCCTTTGAATAGTTCTACATTTTAGACAGTGCCTTTACATATTCAACATTATGACTCAAAAGCAAACTACTTTAGAATTGTTAACACAAATTATGAAGCTGATTGGTAAAGTTACTGGAATACAGATAATCTCAAGTCTTAGTCAAATTGTAGCTTCCTTCTTTACTATACAAAATAATTTGCATTTTGCCTGTTGTTTCACATATTCTGTTGGTTTTTCTTTTTTCTTCCTTTTCTAAGGATGGAACCATTAAAATAAAGGAACTGACCTCACCTGAGTTAATAGGCGTAATGGATACATGTTTTTGTTGTTTGGTAAGAATTTCACTTCTCTTAATGTTTAATGTTTATGCTTTCAAAATGTAATTTTTTAACACAGTAAAAAGTACATTTAAAAAAAGAGCAGCACTTAAGAAAACTCCATTGAATACAAAAAATGTACTTCATGTTCTAATTTTAATTGTTGTAGTGGATACTATCTAAATTGTCAGTTACTTGATTTTTTTGCTATGTATGTGTCTTAGTTCCCTCTGTGTGCGATACAGAATGATTTCAGATGCTTTTTAAAATGACTTCAAAAAATATCTCAATTTGTAAAACAATATTTCAAATTAGTGTATTCACAAAAAGGTCATATAAAGGTCACTCTGTTTGAGATGGTGTAACACAGTTCCTCTGTTGACCATTTCTTTTTAAAAGAACTTTGGTTGTGTTAGAAATCTGATCATACTATGTTTCATGCTATCTCAAGATAGAAATCATGTTTTAAATTGCTTTGTAGTTTATAGCAGCATGAAAGTAGTAAGAGGGGACTGTGAAAAAGAAAATACCAAATGTAGAAAAGAACGCACTGATTACCACTGAATTGTTTCATACTCACATTTTTAATAACTTTTTTATGTAGAGCAAGTTTACAAACCTAATGATGTGATAGTTTAGTGTCGTGTCTGAGTCACAAAGACCAGAGCTAGTGGCTGAATTTTGTGGAGGAGGTTTACCCAGCACCAGGATTTGATACTGCTTAGAGTTCAGAAACTTACTACCTTCCACAGCCAGCAAATGAGGAAAGGTTAAAGGACAGGTGATGCTTTCTGGTTCTTTTTGCTGGATGGAAGGTTGCATGATATGAACTTGCTCAAAAACTGAAGCAGGAGTAAGATAGGAAAAGAGTGGAGCTATAAAAGTGAGTATTTGTCTCTCAAAAATAAAGCATTTAATTTTCTTTTCCCTAGATAACATGGTTAGAAGGGCATTCCTTGGCACAGACGGTATTCACTTGCCTTTATATTCATAATCCAGACTTCATAGAAGATCCTGCTATGAAGGCTTTTGCTCTGGGAATCCTAAAAATCTGTGACATTGCCAGAGAAAAAGTTAACAAAGCAGCTGTTTTTGAGGAGGTATGTTTCAATATATCCTGTGGTTAAACATCTAACACATACTCAGATTCCTTAATACAAGTAAAAAAGGAGTATTGGAGAAATTTAATACTGTTTGATTAGAGGCTAATATAGGAGAAACAATTCATCCTCAGCAAGTTATTAAATTTAATAAAATGCGGTTTTATTAAATAAACATGTTAAATGCTCTTTTCTGTATTTTACATGAATATTTGAGCCACTTAATCTATTTGAGAAACAAGGCAAATTTTGTTGCTAATAACTTGAAATTGGGTTTTTTTTGTTTGTTCAATTTTGGATTTTCTACTTCAGATAAGCATGGTTGTCTTCTGTCTAAAATATTCTTTTAGCTGTGGGATAGTAGTCTATTTTTCTGTGCCCTGTGACCCTGGACAAGTTACTTCTCACTGACTATGTTTAAAATTGGTTAGATACCTATAGTTCCTGAAACATTTTGATTGGAGAATGCTAAATACAAATTATGATACAACTGTTAAAGGGCACCCCGGCATTAAGGATGTATGCAAAAAATAGTTACTCCAAGCTGGATTTATGCAGGACGGTCACCAAAACCTTGGGTGTGTTCAGTGATGCAGAAAATAATACTGAATTTCTGTTTCATGCTTGGTGTAGTTTTTTTTAAAAAACACAACCCTTAAAACTGTAATTATTACTTTCTATGTTTCATTAAAACTTGCTTCTTCAATTTTTATTTTTTTAGGAAGATTTTCAGTCAATGACTTACGGATTTAAAATGGCTAACAGTGTGACAGATCTTAGAGTTACAGGTACAATTTATGCTTTGTATATGTCTGTCTGGTAGTGTGTTTTTCTTTTAAGCATGTTGGCGTGAACCAAATCTAATGGCTAAGTGGGAATCTCAGATGTTATGTTTTGTATTAATCTTTTGAAAATGTGGCTTGGCTTTAAAAAAAATTATTTTTCCTTGAAGAAAAGGTTTGTGTTTCTTCGTTTTGTTTTGTTCTTGTTTCTTCCCCTCCCCCTTATAAGTGCTAATGATAAAGCACTTGAGTAATTAATTCAACACTTATCTTTTTTGCACTAAGTGATACACTGGATACTAAGTGCATCTAGAAATAACTCATCTTTTTAATTGTATTTTACCTTTTTCAGGTATGCTAAAAGATGTAGAAGATGACATGCAAAGAAGAGTGAAGGTATTTCTGTCACTTTTGCCTAGTCCCTTACATCTGAAGTTTGTTTAAAATAGAGTTATTGGGTTTTATTATTCACTGTGAAGAAGAAAGGATTTTTCTGTCTCTAAAAATGTTTTCTGAAGAATTTTCATAATGGTTTGTGTAGCTAATGTTGTACCTCTCTTCAGACTTTTTAAATAGGTTAATTGTTGCTTCATTAGTGGTGGGATGGAGTGATGATGCAATAGACAACACTGGGCTGGGGCACAGAAAACCTATGATTAATTATTAGCTCTTATGCAAGCATATCCTGTTATGCTGAAGAACTTATTTAACCTTCCTTTGCCACAAGTTACAGTATAAAATGTTGTTATCATCTCCTCATGTATTTGCAAATTGGATTCATTACTGTATGGAAGTTCTGAATTTGAACTTGAAGATTGATTTTTAAGGATATTTAATGGACGGATATTTTGGAGGGGGGAAAAGGTTTATACCAGTAGCTTCTGATTTGCAATTATTAGTGAGTTGTTCCCAATTCTTTTACTTTTTCAGAGCACTCGAAGTCGACAAGGAGAAGAGAGAGATCCAGAAGTTGAACTTGAAGTAACGAATCTTTTGCAATATTTTTTGCTGGTTTGCATAAATTAGTACATCGTTACTTTACTTGAATTAGTATATCATTACATCTCCTGGCTTTGAGAAATGAGTGTGTCACCAATAAAGGGCTGTCACCATTGTAGCCATATCTGAGCTTCTCTAAACTTTATAGCTCTGAGCATAGCCCAGGCTAGTAGATTGGCTTTTATGTGCTGAAGGGTCAGGAGTTCTCAGTCTGTCCTAATAGCAAGACAGTAATGCTTCTGCAGTGCTGCCATTTCTCTGCCTACCTCTCAAGAAAAAAACATCAGCAAAGCAGAAGGTTTTAACTATACTGTTCTTTCCTCTCAGTTCCTTAGCAGCAGCTTTTATTGCTGCTAGTAGCCTCCCTGTCCAGGGAGAAGGTAGGAGGAGGTGGAAGCAGTGTATAGTCTTCCAGAAGAAGTGGGAATCGTTGACTTAGAAAAGCATGGTTGTCTTTTCCTAATTATTAGATTCTTCCAGAAGGAGTGGGAATTGTTGACTTAGAAAAGCATGGTTGTCTTTTCCTAATTGTGTTTTCTTCAGAAATAACTTTTTAATATAGATCTTTAACCAAAAAAACAAACAAACAAAAAAAAAAGGGCAGGGAGAGGAAATTGGTTTTTTATTGTAGTTTTCTGACTGGTCATTTGATCTGAAATTTGAGTGTCATTGGCATATCAAGACAGTGGTTGTAGATTTATCTAGTATATCTGTCTTTGTTTTTTTGTGTTAGTAATTTTCTGACAGCAGTCTCTCAGAAATAAGAATTTCTTCTATAACTTACGTGATCCGTTTTTCTTCACAGTTAAACTGGATACTGTATTTGTAGAGACTAGAGAGCAAAATTTGTCAAGTTTATGAAAGATTGTCTTCTAATAAGTGTCAGAAATTTATGAGTATTTTTTACTAATTTGTAGTTTTGTTTTGTTTTTTTTATTATAGCATCAACAGTGTTTGGCAGTGTTCAGCAGAGTTAAGTTTACCCGAGTACTACTGACTGTTCTTATAGCATTTACCAAAAAAGAGGTACATTCATTTGATGTTTCTGTCATCACAATATGACTCTGTAATACATATACTTTTCTAAGATAAAATAGTTATTCTGTAGATTTGAATTAATGTTGCTGCAAGTAAAGGGTTGCGTAAAGCCTTACAATAGTTGCTGTTCAAGTTTTCTTTCAGTTTTTAAGAAAGCACGGGGAAGGACATTGGATGACATTAATATGGCCTTGTAGAGAGGCACATTATAGATTATACCACACTTAAATTTTGGATTATTCTTTTCATCTACACAAGAAAAAATTTTCTTTCTCAAGTTCTGTCTCAGACATTGAGCAATACTTCCTCCATCTGTAGGTAATCTTTAGCTCTTCTTTTCATGTGGGTATCAAGTTTGTATCCAGATGTCGTTGGTATACAGAAGAGGCGTGTAACAGCTCTATGCATAATTTACTAGCTCCTTTGAACATCGCGTTGCAAGTGTTCAAGAGGCAGGGAACCGCTTGTTTCAGGGCAAAAAAGGTAGAATCCCATGGGTTGGATGAGACTGAACTTTCTATTTAATTGTTTATATATATAAAACAGCAAATCATTGCCTCTTATTATTCTATTTCCATTTTCATAAATAAACAAGCTTCTTGCTTGCTGGCTTTAAGTTCATCACTCCGATATACTTTGCTGTTGGAGCAGCTGTGTATTGAACAATTTAAAAGACCTTCATGAGAATGCAAGTCCGGTCCAAACGTCATTGGGAGAAATCAATGTCACAGGAAAAGAGATTGAGCACTTAAGAATAATTGTATTCTCACTGTAACCATTTGTAGTATAAATAAAGTCTTCATCAAACTGATACGGAAGTGAACTACAGTAATCTATGACAAAATTCTGTCTGCATTAACTTCTATGAGTTAATGATTTGTACAAAATCAGATTATCTTAATTTAGCTAATCTGATTACTTACATTGTAAGTTATTTACTTCATAGATGACTGATTTCATTTAAATCTGCTTAGCAACTTATTCTTGTAGTAGATCTGTGAGGTTATAATAGAGGGATATATTTTATGCAGAGTTCATTATTAAGTGCAGCAGACTGTTTTGGCTCAGCTTTTATTGGATCTTCAGGGGGTTTCAAACCTCTTTTTTTCTTAAACTCATGATGTTTCAATTTTACCTTTAATATTAAATATTTAAAGTTCTGTCAGGGAGTGCTAATCCTGTATTTTTGAAACAAGTTTTTTATTCTGTGAAAAACGATTTTAAACAGTACCTTGTTACACTGACAGGTTTGAGTTCAACTGATGTCAGAAAATTCAATATGTCAGCAGATAATGATCTCTAAAAAGATTTCTAATTGACGTTTGGAATTTTCTAATCCTGTATAGTGACTTGGTACCACTTGATTGCATGTGTTCCATCTATATTATCAAGAATTCTTCATTTTTTAATATTGGAAGAGTATTTTTCTGTTTAGGGTGCTTCATTTGGCAGAAGTGTATTTTTTTTTAAACTCTACAAAGTCAAAAGTAGAGAAGTTGTACATAGTATATACTGTATTTTCAGTTATAATTACTGTTAAGGGTTATCTGATTACAAAAAATATTATGTTGTAAATTTATCAATATATGAAATATAAACACTTTTTTATAAATACAAGAATCTGTTCAAAACTATTTGTGTACAGACAGTAGAATTTGGATGTGATGCTTTATTTAAAATTAAAATGAGTTCTATTGTCAAAATATGTTTATTCATAAAATATATGAACAGCTTCTCTCTGCCTTTCAGACAAGTGCAGTTGCAGAAGCTCAGAAACTAATGACTCAAGCAGCTGACCTGCTTTCTGCCATTCACAATTCATTACATCATGGTATCCAGGCACAGAATGATACCACTAAGGGAGGTGTGTATCACATTTTCTTTTTTTTTCTTTCTTAAATACGCTTTTTAAATAAGCTTTAATATTAAAGTGTTTTTTTTTTTATCACTATCTATTTTGAACTAGTAATACATTTTTATGCAAGCTGTGGAAAAAAATGTGCGTTGTTTGATCTTAATTTAATTTCTCTGAAAGCAGTGTTATTCCTTCAAAGTCAGAGATAATATTGAACTTTTAAGTGCATTGCACTCCAAATCAGCATGTACAGTGTTTGATAAGAAGAGTACCACATAACTGTCTATATCATCTTTGACAATTTTCCATAGTTGTCATTATCTCAGTTGAGTAATTAGTGTGATCATAAATTAACTGTTAATTAAAAAGAAGCTTTTTCTATCAGTTTTGGAAATGCTTACCTGCATCACTTATTTTGGCCAAATGAGCCAAATGAGTGACTTTATTATACTTTTAAGTTTTAAGTGAGTTCCACAGATTACATGCCTGTTCTTTCTCTCTCTCTCTCTCTCTCTCTTTTTTTTTTTCCTCCTCTTCAGATCATCCTATTATGATGGGCTTTGAGCCCCTTGTTAATCAAAGATTGCTGCCTCCAACTTTCCCTCGATACGCAAAAATAATAAAAAGAGAAGAAATGGTCAACTATTTTTCCAAACTAATAGATCGGATAAAAACTGTTTGTGAGGTAGTCAACTTAACTAATTTGCACTGTATACTGGTAAGCATGAATCTTTCTCATTTATAGTCACGTATCAGATCTTAAAAACTGACTTTTGGAAGAATCATTTCAGATATGCTCGTTCACTGGAGAGAAACTGAACTGTCTGCATAAATCTTTTCATATTTCTTGTTGTGGTGCAGTTTCAGAGTTTGATGTCTTTCCAGGTACTTCATATTTTTCTCTTCTTGACAACAACCTTTTCCCCTCTTGAATATCCCATTTTTCCCATAACCTGTTAAATAATAACAGTAACTTATGCCAGTGGGGAAGCACAAGTTTCTTTTCTTGCAGTTCTTTTTTCTCTGACTGAAGAGTTGCATCTTTAGTAGCAGGGTGTAAGTCTTTGCTATATTCCTGATTTTTCAGATTCAGTAAGCAATATTTTACATCTGTGTCTGTAATCCAAGCAAGCACTTAACACGTTTGAGCATGTTTTTTCTTGAAGAGGGATAAAGCTAAGAACTTGCTTTATGTTATTCTCTGAATACGGAATCCTACCCTCAGTTAGGGCCTACATTTATTAGAAGAGATTTAGATGTTTGAAATACATTTTACAATGTACATTTTCACTAACGAAAAAGCTATGGTTACATCAGATGAAGTTCCAAGACCAAGCAAAAATCTTTTATTTTTGACATATTTTATGTTAGGTTAATAAAGTTAGTGTTTGCATGAAGCACTTTGCGCTGATTGATGCAGTTCTGTTGGGTGCCTGATTCAGTCTTGCTGTGACCTTAGTGGTTTCACAGTATCTCTTTTTTATATTAACATCCTTCTTATAGTTGCATCTGAAGAAGAAAATTCAGAAGCATATCTGCCATTCAGTAAAGGATAATTGCAGAAAAAATAGATTTTAGCTTCATAGACTGTTTTGTTCTGTTCAAATTACTCATGCTTATTTTCTTAAAATTTGTACAAGCTGTGCTATAGGTATGTTTGTGTTTTGTGTGTATACATGCATATAAAAACATACAAATTGTGTGTGTATATTTTTATACACACACACACACACACACACACACACACACACATATATACACATACTTATATATAAGAAAATTGGTGTATTAACCTGACTCTTCTTCTTTTTCCTAAATGTGAATTAGGACTTTTTCTGTGAGTTTAGTGAGCAATCGCCTTGTGTTCTTTCACGATCTCTGTTACAAGTAAGTAATAGTTTGTGTCTTTGGTTGAAATGCTTTCAGCATAAATATGCATTCATCCTCTAGTTTCAAGTTTTAAATTATTTGCAAATCGTTTAATAATATACAGGTTGTTAAAAAAAAATTGTACATAGTTAGGTATATGGATCCTTATGAGTTATTTTTTAATATTTCAAATACTATTTTTCAAATCGTGTTCATGTATACAGATTAAATGACAGTGTTAAACTTGTTTCTATGCTATAAACCTAGGCTTGTACAGACATTTTTATATTATTCTCCATATGCTGTCTCATTTGGGGCTGAGTAGTTAATATTTCATCTTCCCTACCTTGACTGAATTTCACATATAGATTCCCTCTTTTGTTTTACCAGTAAGGATGGTTAGGCAAAACTGAATACTACTTTACTGCTCACTGCCTTATTCACCTTGAAACTGTATAGTATATTCCTTAATTCAGAGTGAAACACTTCCTTATAGGAGGTTTTGGTTTTGATGGCATGTCCCTGAAGATCAGAACTTCTTTTTTTTTTTTCCCCTTTGATCCTGATTAGACCATGAATAGAGTTGATGGAAAATCCCCCAACTGCTCAAGAATTGTACAGGAAAGGAGTGCTGCACTTGTGGAGGAAAGTGGAATGAGCTTCCAACATGGCCAATGAAAGCAGCAATATTTGTAGGGATTAATGAGAAGGGGGACTGTGTTAGTCTCGTTTTCCATTCTACCTTTATCTGTCTTTAGGGAAGTTTCATAGCCTATTTTCTGTTAATCTTCAGAGGCATCTGTCTGATTAATCTTCTTTTAAGTTCACAAAACAAATTATTTTGCATGCATTTGCATGCAAAATAATACAATATACAATATATAATGTATAAGTCATTATATATGACTTATACAAGTAATAGAATGTTAAGGAAATACCACACAAATGACAATCTCAGTATGCCCCTATTTCCAAGTCCATTACGTTACACCTAATTGAGCAATTTTAATTTTAAAGTGGTCTTGTAAATTTCTGAAATATATAGATACCATAAGAGCTCTGTTAGTAGTTTATAAAGCATTACTTCTAACACCTATTTCAAAAGATGTAATTTCACTTTCAGACAACTTTCCTGGTAGATAACAAAAAGGTGTTTGGAACTCACCTTATGCAAGATATGGTGAAAGATGCTTTAAGATCTTTTGTCAGCCCTCCAGTACTTTCTCCAAAGTAAGTAGAACTTGAGTTGGTTTGCGTGTGTTTACATATCTGATGAAAATATTTATTTACAAAAGCAAGGACAGACCTTTAAAAAATGTACATATCTTCTACTTACTAGTGCTTTCTATGAAGGAGTCAGTTGCTATTGCTACACTCATGTTTCTTTTTGAATTTTGTGTTATATAGCCTGATGACATTTATATACATATGTATATGTGTGGATATTTCCCCTTTAGGTGTTGTCTGTATAATAATCACCAGGCTAAGGACTATATTGACTCCTTTGTGACACACTGCGTTCGGGTAAGTTTTTCCCAGTTACAGAACCTTTATGCTTATATGAACACTTTCAAGGTTTGCTTACCTCTGAAAATAGGAGCAGTTCTATTAAAACATGTAACATGTAAGCAAAATTCTAAAACTTGGCTATTTTAAAAGTATTAGTTTTAAAGAAGCCAGTATAGAACTATTCCTGTCTGTATGCTGTACGGAGTTTCTAGATTTTTCATGAACAAATATGACTTTACTAGAAGTCTGCACCCACTACCTCTGTTACAAGGTAGTTTTATTTTGAAAAACAAATACATAACACTAATATAAACAATTATTTTTACATGCATATTTCAAAAATTAAAAATAACTATTGAGAATGTTCAGTTACTAAATGCAGAACACTGAAAAATCTAAGAAAATGTATTTAATCATAAGAATTCTCTCTCTTCCCTGAGCATTGTATTCTGATCAGATTCTTCACAGGATGTTCATGCAATTACATGTTGACTTATGTGCGGAGAGTTGAACTCTTGAATCACTCCCAAGAGTTTGCATGTTTGTATGTACTGCCTCAGGAACCAGTCTCCTTATAGAGATGTATAAATCAGGTGTCTAAACAGACATCATAGTACTCCTCCTGTAGTCTCAAAAGTTTTCTTGAAAGTGTGTAACTACACTTTATTTCTTTCAGCCATTTTGCAGTCTGATTCAAATCCATGGACACAATAGAGCTCGTCAGAGAGATAAACTAGGTCACATTCTTGAGGAATTTGCCACTCTCCAGGATGAGGTAATGTCCTAGGCAGAAGACCAGCAAGCTTTTCTTAGTGGAGTATATAGTATTATTTTATAGATGGATAAAGCTACTCCTGTTTGTCCTTGTTAAAATGTTTAGAGCAAGGATTCCTAAAATGCAGCCTAGAAAGTTTTATAGGATGCATCCAAGAACTTTGTTACATTTGTTGTGTATAAAGGTATTATATTTTTGGATTAATTTTGTCCAGTAAATAGATTTTGAGAATACTACTGTGGAGTCTTATAATTTCATGGTAATTCCACTGCTTGCACTCTCTCTTTCTTGTAACTGTGAATCGAGAAGTTGTAAACAGAGAGAGATTGATGATCCTTGTTTACAAGACACTTCTGAAAATTCAGATTTATGGCTATGAAAAACATAAATTGCAAAATTATATAAGTTTTTTAAAAATACATGTAAAATGAGTAATAACTCTTAAAAATATGCATTCTGCTGATTTTGAAGTTTTTTCCAGAATGGGAAATGAAAGGCCACAGTGAAAAGTACATTTCCATTTCTTGGAAATGTATTTTTTTTTAAACAGTGAGAAATAAGAAGATATTTCCCATGATGAGCCCACTAAGGAGAACAATTGAAGAACTGAAGCTGGTGGGGGAAGGATCTGCATGTGCTTCATTTTATCTTTTTGCCTGAAAGTTTGTTGCAGTGCTGCTGCTGAGAATTTTTTTCATCTTGCGGCAGGTTTTATGGGATGATTGTATCACTAATAATATTCTGAACATGAGAGGTTTCATGTCTTCCATGCAGTTAATTTTTTAGACTGAATATGACTTCCGAGTATTATAGTTCCTGTGGTAAGCCACGGTGAGATTTTGCTTACACAGCTTGTAAGTTTTTCATTGCAGCAAAGTTTGGAAAAGAAAAAATTTCAGTATAGTAAAATGCATAACAGCATGTCATGGTTCCTGAGTTCCAGTACTTACATGACTGGTTAGTGGTCAACAAATACTCTTTAAATTAAAGACTTAGTAAAACTGATGTTAGTGCTGGTCAATAAATTTATCTCCCTGTATTACCACATAAAATATTTTTTAATCTGTTCAGCTGCATTTGTCTGTAGTCATGTGAATAAATTCTAATAATTCAGATTTGTGACAGTTCCAGACCACAGTATCTGAAAAAACATTTCTGTCTTTTTGTATCTGTGTCATTTATATCTGGCAGAACTTGAATGCAGTTTCAGCCATATGTTGTTGTTCTTTTCCTGTCTGTAACTGAACAGTTTGCTTTTCTCTCTTTTTTGTTAGGCAGAGAAAGTAGATGCAGCACTTCACAGTATGTTACTGAAGCAGGAACCGCAAAGGCAACATTTGGCATGCTTGGGCACCTGGGTCCTTTATCATAACCTTCGTATTATGATACAATATCTTCTGAGTGGCTTTGAATTGGAACTTTACAGTATGCATGAGTATTACTACATATATTGGTAAGAGGATGCTTCATTGAAAGCTGTTGGGGGTGGGATGCTCTCACAGAGCTATACTTGCAAATACTTAAAAGAGGACTTCAACTACTATTTTAAATCTCAAACATGATCAACATGTTTTTGATTACCTATTCATAGAATTAGAGGCAGGAAAAAAGTATCTTACTCTCTTTTCTAGACTTACTGATTAGTGTACTTATTAATCACTTTTTCTGAAACAGTAATTGGCTCATTGTTTAGCTTTTTGTAACAGTGTTTTCTAATGAAAATAGATAAAAACCATTCCTTTTTTGGCAGATAAGGGAATGCAGAACTAAAACTAGCTACTTTATTCTTTTCTGTTTTTGTCCTGCCAACATGAATAATCTTTTTAAGGACTTTAGCATTTTTAAAGAGAACTCCAAATTTGAAGTTGTGACTGTAGTCTGAAAGGTGACTAGGTAAAAATAACATCTTATTCTATAAACATATTTAAAGAGGTACCTGCCTGTAGTGAAAATAATTACACTATGTGGAATCAAAAGATTTTTTTTTCCATATCCTTTCTTCACATTAAATTATTTTTCATAATAGATCGAGTGGTCCAAAAGAAGTGATTCTAGATGGTTCATCCTTAATTCAGCAGTAAAAATTCAGTGTTGAACCTTTCTGCATTGAAGTACTTTTGTACTTGTGTTTGTGAAACGTCCTATAAGCTCTTACTCAGGAAGCTGTCAGCCTTCTTCCTGAGAGGTTAGACTAGTTTAAAATACTTGAATTTCAGTGCATCTCATTCCTTTACATATTAAGCTTAATTTCACTGGGCTTCAGCTGTTTCTATATTGTTTCCTCGGTGGATTAAACATTGAATGGGAATATTAATACTCCAGACAGTTGCCAGAAGATGGCAATATTCTATAAGTAATACACCATTTTTACCTGCCCACATTTCCCCCTCACCATTTCAGTAAGATCGCTCTTCGTCAGAACTGTAGACTCAGCTATTTTATCTCATTGTAAGTGAAGAACAAAACCACCTTTATTTAAAAAGAGATTTACCAATGAATCGTTATTTCTCAGATTTTTTTTTTCTGAATTATAGCTTCTTATATGGTGTTTTTTCTTCATATGTTGTAATTTTCCATTCCCTTTTTCCCATTCCTTTGGGCTTGAAGTCAAGCTAGAGATTTATATCTCCTACTCAACAGGAAATCTCTTTTTTAAAGTGTTCTTAAAGATTTCTCTTAAATCTTAAAGGATTGCATGTATATGTAGCGTTCCTGTGGGCATTTTTGTATGATGTCATGGTTTACTAATGCTTGAAATGCATTGATACTATCCTTGTTTCCTAAAACAGTAATTCATAACAAAACTAGAAGCATAGCATTAAGTTAGTTACCATTTTTTAAATGCTTGATTTGCTGGATGGGAAAGAGAAATTCTAGAAAAAATTGATCCTTACAGGTTTTGGAATAGTAAGAAATTTCAACTTAAGTGAAGTAAAAGAAACTTGCATACCTTGAACTATCTAGTGTTGAATATGTATGGAATCTTATTTAAAAAAATAGAACAGGGAATGATCAGTTGATTACACCCATCATCCACTTTCATCAAAAAAGAGACATGCACTAAAAGGTGTCCCTTATCATTAGTTCTTTGAGTAAACAGCTCAGCATTCAGTGAAGACATGTGCATTATGAATAAATTTTGCTTTCTAGTATGTAACAGCCGCATACTGTTTCTACCATAGGTATCTATCAGAGTTTCTCTATGCCTGGTTGATGTCAACACTGAGCCGTGCTGACAGCTCTCAAATGGCAGAAGAGAGAATAATGGAGGAACAGCAGAAAGGCCGTAGTAGTAAGAAAACAAAGAAAAAGAAAAAAGGTATCTGAGGTGTGGAGTGTAGCTCAGACTTCTTTTTCACTCATGTAGCTGTTCAGAGTAAAGAAATAATTCTTCAAAGTCAGTAGGATCAGCACTGATGTGGATAGGACAAATATCATAAAGTTTACATAGGCCAAAAGTAAGACATCTTAACTAAAAATGTCTTAGTCTCTGCAGAATAATTTTTTTCATTGGCTAGGGGTCTTTTTGCATTTTTTTAAATAGGCCTTTCAACTCGTTTATGTTCATGCCTCCATCAGTTCCACTATGTGTCAGATGCTGTGAGGTGTAATTAACAAGCTAAGAAAAAAATCTGTGAAAATACTGCCTTTTACAGTCTGTAATTCCTGTAGAAGGATGGCTTGTCTGACTGTAGCTAGCTTTCTGAACTTTGATCATATTTCTGTAAATTCTCTCTTTGACTCCAGAAGATATTTAAGCATGTTTCTTAGTTTTACCTATTTCAATTCAGTGGTAGTACCTATTGTGCAAAAAACTCCTCTAGATATCTCATGCTTTCTGTGTGTATATGTAGGAGTGAAAATAAAAATATTCTTTCTTACATCTTAGCAGATCATTGGGTCAGTGAGGTCAGAGCTGTAAGCCTGAAACCAAAAAGCCAAAATCAATGTTTAAATTGCATGTGATACATATTTGCCATGCGTAGGAGGCTGTGATGACTGTGAAATGTTGATGTAATCTTAGCATTAACATTGCAAGTAATGAACACCATGCAGATGCTGTATGACTTTCTTTGCCATTCATTCTTCCATTTTTGTGTGTTTATATGTGTTTTCCTTTCAAGGGAACCCCAGTTTGTTAAGAACAGCCCCAGATCATTTCAGCTACATTCACTTCTCTGGAGAAATTCAGAAAATTACTACCATATTTTATACTATCTAAAAAGTTGCCAAATGTGGGGGCATTTGACACTAGTTTAACACTGGAAGCTAAAGAGGAGCTTAAAGGAATGTTATTAGGATAAAAATCTTCATTTTTATGATACTTTAACCTTATAATTTTAAATGTTCATAAAAATCCCTAAATCAAGCAAAACAAAAGTCTCTCAACTACCAGCTGTAAATTTTATATTACTGTTTATGGTTGTATGGTGACAAGACATGTTAATACTATTAACAGCGTGATTTATTTCATTGTATTCAGTGTCACGGTCGTGTAATTGTTAGGTATACTTTAAGATATTTTGCTTAATCTGGAGTCAGGTGAGCTGATGAGCATGGATGGCTATGCATTTTCTGCTTCAGTTTTCTTCCATTATTTCTAGTGATATTTCAGAACTGTATCACTTCCTGAAAATGTGAAAGAAATGTTTTGTTTTGAAACTATTATATGTACTTACGTTGAATAAAAAATCTTTTTATGTGAAATTTGCAGTTCGTCCTCTCAGTAGAGAGATCACCATGAGCCAAGCATACCAAAATATGTGTGCTGGGATGTACAAGGTAATGTATTTGTGCTGAACAATGGCTTTGAATTTGTTAATAAAAATTGAGTATACATTGCTCGCCTTCTTTGTTCTTATTGGGACTGAAAATGAAATTCAGGTTTATAATACGATTTAGTAAATTTTCTACAATTTTTCTCTCCTATTAGTTAAGATAAATCATAGATTTTCATCTTGCTAACAGCAAAGTAGAGTATAAAGTAAACATTTCTAATTATACGCAGTCTGTTCCTTTCTTCTCTTATTTAGACGATGATTGCATTTGACATGGATGGCAAAGTAAGAAAACCTAAGTTCGAACTGGATAGTGAACAAGTTCGGTATGAGCACAGATTTGCTCCATTCAACAGTGTTATCACACCACCCCCAGTACACTATTTGCAGTTCAAAGTGAGTAATCTTAAACATGGTACAAATCGTTTAAAAAATACGTAACATATATGTGAAAATCATGTGTCTCACCTGTTTTAGACAGTAAAAAAGACAGTAAAAAGAGCCCTTAACACCTTGGAGTTCATATTAAAATATAAATCAAAATGGCAAGAACTTCTGGCTTTAGTTGTATCTTTGTATATTGTGGGAAAATATGTAGTTTTCAGTTCTTACTGAAATTAGACTCTTTAGATGTTGATAATGGACTGCTGTGGCAGTTTGAGATGCTTTTGTTGGTTTGCATGCAGATGAAGTCTACTATACGTCTATTGACAAATTTTTGTGGTTTATGTAGCAGAATGTTTTTGCAGCAAGCAAACAGGAAAATGAAACAAACAAAAATAGTGATTATTAAATCCCAGAAGTGTGTGTTGGAGGGGATATATGGAGGTTTATCTCATCCATTTTCCTCTTTGAAATAGCATTGTAGTTGGGGTCAGCTGAGGCTTTGTCAAGCCATGTCTGAAAAAATTCAAGGATTGAGGTTCTCCAGTATCTTTGGATAACCTGATGCAGGGTTTTTTATTTCTTTTTTCTTTTTAAATGCTCTTTGGATAAACTGATTCAGTGCTGCACAGGTTTCCTTTCCTTCTGATGTCCAGTTTGAATCTCCCAAACAACAATTGGTGCCTGTTCCCCCCTTCTTATATTGTGTACCATTATAAAGAAGTATTTGTCTTTGTAACTGCTGTTCAAGTAGTTGTAGGCTGCTATTAGATTACCTGTTAGCATCATTCTTGTCAAACTGAACATGTCCAGGTCCATTAAGCTTTCCTTGTGGGTTATGTGAACTAGGCTTCTAGCCATCTGTGTAGCTCTCTAGTTTCTCAGCATACTTCTTGAAATGGTGGCCCAGCACTGGATGCATTGTATCAGGTGTTACAGTGCAAGTATTGATCAAGAACGAGGGTAACTTTCTCAATCTGCTGACCGTACTTCTGCTATTGTAGTCCTGTGTGAGGTCTGCCTTATTTAAGAGCATGCTGTTGGCTTATATTCAACTTGTAGTTCTCTGTAACCCTACTATTCAGCCAATCAGTTACAAGCCTGTACTGATGCATGGGATTGTTCTGGCTCAGGTGCAGAATTGTGGACATTTCCTTGTTTAATTTAGTCAGATTTCTGGCGGCCAGTCTTTGAGATTTTGAAGGTCCCTGTGGACTGAAGCTATACTATTTTGTTTTGTATGTCAGCCATTGCTTGTAACTTACCATCATGAACAGTTGTAGTAGAAGGTGGACTATCCTTACTTTATTCCTGTCATCATCTCTGAAAAAAAGTTGTAGCATCAAAATTACATAAAATGAAATTTTGAAAAATGTCAATATACCACTTGTTATAATTGTACCTTGAATTGATTAATTATCATCATTTTTTTTACTCCTCTGTTCTTCCCTATAATTTCTCTCCTTTATGGCATTATTAAAGCAAATGAATGGCAAGTTGTTCAAAACAGTGATTGTTTTAACCAGAGTTATCAGATGTTCACTGCATTTTGTGGAGTTATAAAATAATCATTAAACAGTATACTGTAGTTGTATATTTGCCATTTTTAATAAATGTTTCTAACTTCACTACTTATTCTTAAAATATTACAGTATTTAGTTGACATAACCTTCTTGAATACAATAATTTATTTTAGATTAAAAGATGATAAAAATATAATTTGTTGGCAATTGATTTTAATACATATCTATTTATTTCTGTAACATATTAGGAAATGTCTGATTTAAATAAATACAGTCCCCCTCCTCAGTCATCAGATCTCTACATGGCAGCTAGTAAACACTTCCAGCAAGCTAAAATGATTCTTGAGAATATTCCTAATCCAGATCATGAGGTAAGACTGAAATACCAGAAAAAGTAGTAGCTGCTAATAATGGAATAAATGTATTTGTTTTCAGCTGGCTCTAGTTAAAGAAAGACTTATTTAGATGTCCAGATTGTTCTCTGAATAAAAGCTTTTATACAGCTAGCATGTTAGAATACAAAATTACAGTACAAATAGACATTGAAGTCTAATTTTATTCTGTTTAAATTGAAGTATGACTCTTGACTTGTGCTGTATCTAAAAATGAGCTTCAGCTTAAAATGGGTTCAGCCACTGGCTTCCAATCTGCAAACGGAAAGCCAGTTAGGTGCCTTATCATTCTTTCCAGTGTTAAGGGGAGAGTTTAGTGCCTTAAAAAGGTAATTTGACAAATCTGCGTGTTGAGCAGAAGCCACCTTGATGTGCTTGAGATCCAAAGTGCCTTAAATGTACTTTGTCAAAAAGCTGAGCAAAGCTGAGTAAGGCAGTTAAGGTGTGGTGACAGCTTAAACAGTGGGTTGTTTGATAGCCAAATCTGAGTTGCGCTCACTGTTTGAGAACCTCTCGGTGCTGCATGTCTTAATAATTAGATAGCAGCTTAATTTCATCTTGAATGATACACCTTCTGGACCTATTCTGCACTTTTTGCTCTTACTGAAAGGGCTATAATTTCAACAAGAAGGTGACGCATCTCGCTTATGTGTAACCTTTTAATTCACTTGTCCTCCTATGAGAGGAGAAAGATGTCATGAGGCTGAAAAGGGCATTTGAATCTGGCACTTTTTTCCTGAAACAGTTTTCTCAGCACTTAGATTTTAGATGTGGATAGGAATTTCTTCTTCTTTGTTCATATTTTAAGAAAAAACATTTGTGACTGTATTTTGGAGCAGGGAAGAGGACACTGATTCTGTCATGTCTGAGCAGGTGAAGAAAGTTACAGGATTAGAAATCCCTGCCTGTTCTCTGGATCTCAGTGCAAAAGATAGCTAGTTGAGGCTAACAGGGTAGTTGGAGGTAGGTCAAGTGTGTCCAGAGCACACCTCTCAAGCAAAAAGCCATCTGTTTGGTACTTGACTTGCCCCTTCTCCTAGGGTTTGGATTACAGTCTTGAACATAGATGCCTAGAGTCCATCTAAACCTTTATTCAGACGAGTGCCTCAGAACCTGCCATAGTTTAATGTTATTTGAACATCAGCGTGAAAAATAGTGGTTTCTGTGATCTGTTGAATAAAAAGTGCCTATTAAAATAAATGTCCCATCTATTCATTATTCCAACTGATAGGCTAGAAAGTAATCCAAAATGCCTTGGCATCTGTTAAAATAAACTGATACTCTAAGAAAGACTGGATTCTTAGTGTAGGTGAACATCTAAGTATTATCCTCAAAATAAATTCGAGATCATGTGTTTTTCCTTGAAACTTTATTGCTGTTTTCTGTTTAGGTCAATCGAATTCTAAAAGTTGCTAAACCCAATATTGTGGTCATGAAGCTGTTGGCAGGAGGTCATAAAAAAGACTCGAAGGTAAGAAAATGATAGTTGAATTGGTTGTAAATAGTAGTATAGTATATACAATGTAGTATATACTATATATACAGTATATATAATGTGGTAGTATATACAATGCTACCACAAAACCACTATAACTGAATTAGTAGATTCAGGTGTTAGTTGTTCCAGCTCTTACAAGAATTGAGGAAGTGACAAAATCCATTTTTTTTATACATGCTTTTTTAAAATTGAATTTTAGATATTGGAAATCGTCTGTTTCAATTTTTAAATACAGAAAACTCTTCCTCCTCTAAGTGTCTTGGAAAGAAAATTGGAGTGTTTGTGGGATGGCATATACAGACATGGGCATGTTTCAAGAGCTGGGAGGAGGGAAGTACTCCGTAGCAGTGCATCAGCAGCTTGTTGTGAACCTAATGGGGAGAACAGCTGCCTTGAGGATCAGCAGCTGCCATATGGGTTAGAAAGAGGAGAGGGGTTACAGAGTTACAGCCTGAGGCAGGCAGGGAGGAAGGAAGGAGCACTCTGAATTAAAACAGCACATTGGCCCTCTTCAACTTTGTGCCCATCACTACTGGAGAACTATGAACACATCCAGACCTGGGTTGGAATATTTTTGGAAATGATTTAAGAACCGAGATTGTTTGTTTTAATCTATTAACCTTTAAATGTTTTTATCTGTAGTATATGTCCCAGTTGGAGAATTAAATTCAGTGTTACCTCAGTGTAATGTTTTAAACCTCTTTCTTCTAGGTTCCTCCAGAATTTGACTTCTCCCCTCACAAATATTTTCCAGTTGTGAAGCTTGTTTGAAAGACAAGATTATTGTTAGGATATGTGAACCACAATCTGTATGTCAGATACCAGCTGTGGGATTGAATATATAGTACTGTACTCAGACTAAAAGGGATCTCCGGGATAAAAGTACTGTTACGGAATATCTCTAGTCTGCCTTCTTTACATGATCTGAATAACAACTGCTGTTTTAAAGTGGTTTGTATAATGTTCTACGGGTGAAGCTGATTTTAGTCATCAACTGCGTTGAAGAATGTTGTACCTTATTTGATTTTATTACCAATTTAATCATAAATCATTTTTATGAATGAAGTCTGACTGAAAATGGTATTTTAAGGATTTAATACACTTTTGGTTGAATAGAAATAATGCAGTACAGCCTTATGTCTTTGGCACAGCTGATTTAGTGAAATTCTGCTTTTGTGAAATTCTGCTTTGAACAAAGCCACTTGGAAAAAATCCAGGTTTCCACTTTTTTTTCTGTTCCCTTAAATTGCACCAAACTTGCCCATTTTCCAAGCAGATTTTTTTTTTTTTTTCCCTCTCTTGCCATGTCTGTCAAGCTAATACAATCTTTATAGAAATTAAGGCCAGGTGAAAACTAGACTGTTTCATTTAACTCCTACTGTACTTAATTCCATAACTTTGTTTTATGGAAATCAGTTCTTTTGAATGGAGGTATGTCCTTGGGGATGACAAGAAATGGAAGATTAGTTATTTCTGGTTGTAGCTTTTCCTTTTGTCTTAATTCTGCATGATGCTACACAATCTGTACAGCTAACACTAGAATAGGCTTCAGCAACACAGGAATGCAAAACTCTAGGAGTGTATTTTAACTATGTTGCAACTAGTGTACCTTTCTCATTAGCACATCTTCCTTTGCAGTTTGTTGTGTTTCTTAGTAGGTTGTGGCACGACCATTATTCTCTGGATCTGGCTGCAGTACTGCAGTTGGGATCCTACCACCTGCTTTTCTGCAGTCATGGAAGTAGCAAATAGGAGGAGCCTAATTCTACCCTTTCCTTTACTGAACATGGTTCTTCCTCCTGTCCTTCCAGATCTGAAATAACATAGGGTAAGCTCTTGTGCTTGGCAGTTTGCTACCACAAAAAGTCAAAATCATGTTAAAAAATCTGACATGCTCCTTGATGAACCATACTGCCTGGTCTTGTTTGGGACCTTAAACCAAGGCTTCCAAGTCTGACTATTGAAAGCGACAACTCTGTTACAGGGAGAGTGGTTTCCCTCACAGTGTTAAGCTTATAACTCCATCTTGACCATGCAAGACACTTGTTCATGTTTCTCTTAACATATATTTGCAGCATGGAATAATACGACTTTAACTCCATCACTTAAGCACTGCTAAAGCAGAAAAGCAATGAGGAAGCCCTGAAGTAGAACACCTTGCTTGACTACCAATAGCTTGCAGCAGTGCTTTTTCCTCTCTCTCTCTGCTAGGAGGTTGCAAGCATTTTACATGTTCACTTATCATCATTTTCGTCATCATTTTCATGTGCTTGAATGCACTTAATCATTGCCATAGACATAAAAATGCTGGAAATAAATATATTTAAAAGATGATGAACCAGCAGTATTTCAGGTCATTGAGAATTCATCTACCTTACTTTTCATGAGCTATCATAAAAATCTTTCCTCTCTTCAAAATCTTGAACTATATGCCAGTGACTCAGGGACAGCCATCTGTATTTCTCCAAATGAAACAACAAGTGATAGAAAAACTGAATTTCACATCATAGTGCTTTTAGAGAACTAGTAAAATTGAAGTGCACATCTTTCCCATTTTGATTAATACTGAAAGTAGATCAACTGTACAAAACAAGGTAGTATACCGAAGAGAAGATTATTTTTATTTTAAAATGCATATCTAAAATGGATTAGGATTGTTTTTAAAAAAGTGTTAATTTAATCCCAAAATGATTACAGTCAAAAAACTTTACCTCTCTCTTGCAAGTAAAAATTTTAATGATTGATAGACAACATTATGTAAACCACAGCTCCAAGTGAATCTCCTGTTTTGTTCAACTCTTTTAATTTTAAAATTCTTTATAATAGAGAAAGAGGCCCCTTGTCTTCTAAAATTCCACCACCGTAATTACATTCCTGTAGTACTTGAAGCCACTAAAAAAGACTGTATTGTTATGCTTTTGAACATTGCTTTTACACAGGCTTTCAGACACCAACTGTTAAGAGGTAAAATAACTGCTTTATACAACGGGGGGTCTTGGTTATGGAGAGCACACTATCTAACTGGCTGGAAAGAATCGTAGTAAGGCTTGGATACTCTATAGCCAACAAAATGTATTAATTACCTTAAGGAATGTGTTTTTTTTTCCCAAGATTTCACCAGTTTAAAGTTAAGTCTTGTTCATTCAACTTGAATACAGTGTTTCACTGTACACTTCATTCTGTTAGAATGTTTATTCTTTAATAATCACTGAGTTTAAATTTCGGATTTATTTTACCTCAGCCAATAGTATAAATTAAGTCCTAAGCTAATGCCTATTTTACTCTGAACCTGTGTAAACATTTTGACATTAAGATATACCTTGGTTTGCAGAAAAAAAAAAAACAAGAAAAATCAGCAAAACAAACATCTCAACTTCCTCATCACTTGTCTTTTTTAGAAGAGATGCTCATATCCCTTCCCTAAAAACATTTGTTCTTCCTGTGTTGTCTGTAGTAGCCTAGCACAGTTAAGTCTGGCTTAAAATGTCAAAAGCACAGTAACCAAGATGAACTCAGTAATGGAGGTCAGTGCTTTTCTTAGACCAATTAACATTAAACTTGGCAATCTGTCAGTGAGGAATTGTCTGTGAATTTAGGCATGATAGGTAACATTTAACTTGAATCTTGGTTTTTACTCTATTACAACCACTACTCTTTCCATGTACAAGAGAACCAATCCTCTACCTGCATACTTAGCCATCTTAAGTACAGGAGTTGTAAACTAGTACACTAAAAAAATGATACACAGTGATGCATAAATGATCATAAAACACATTAAAAGAAAGCCATGACAAACTGATGTTTTCTTAAATGAAATTTTTGGTTGGGAAGTTAGTCATGTCTGTCTTCTCTCATGCAGTCTTGTGTAGGTTGGTTCATACAAAGATGGTTCTAAACACAAGTGTCTGTGTGAAGTACAGACACAAATACAGTCTTTAGAATAGTTGGTTACACAAAATGCACTTAAGACATGATTTCTTTTTGCAGTGTAACCTGACAGACTATGGTGTGTGTACTGCTCTCAGCAGCACCAAGTAGCAGGAACCAGCCCCCCATAGTCTCTCTATGAGGGTTTACAGGTGAACAGTGACAGAACTCAAGAGCAGCTGAGAAACAGTGAGGATAAACTGACTTCCATAGAAATTGTCTCTCTCTTAGAAGGATTTTAACTTATGAACAGACCACAGTGCTTTAAAAATCCCTATTTGTAGCAGGTGTCTGATTAAAGGGAAGAACTTGGGGTTCTTAAGAGTGTCATAGTGGTAATTGAGGGTATTTTGTTTATCCCAAGTAAACTAGTTTCTAGTTTACATTCAAAAAGTTGCAAAAAAGACAGACTACAAAACATTATCAACATGATACATTGTGCATAACACAGCACTTCACAACACCTACAGCTTCCCCTGTGGGAGACATTGAAATGTCTGTTAAATGCATAGTCTGGTTTACCTTCCCCAGTAGTCAACAGATTATTTGTTTCAAACAGCTGAGCAAGTTTGACAAACACTTGCCTTTCTACTTTTTAGCAGAAGATACTGTCTGAGTGGAGTAACGGTAGATGTAGCACACCGTTTCAGAAGGCATCTTATCATCAAAAGTTCAGGAGTCAATTTGACAGAATTTTTACACTCTGAAGTTGTGCAAGTTAGAGGTAACTGAGGAGTCCAGCATGGTTTTCCAAAAAAATTCTTTGTAGAGCTAGGCTAATCTCTCTCTTAGTGAAGAAGATACTTTTTCTTACTACCTAAAAGCTATGAAATCAACTAGGACAATGATTCAGTCCTGGTGCAGATTTCAAGAGCTAACAGATTTAGTCTGAGACCCAAGAAACTCCCAAGAAACTATCATGTACATTGCAGTATAAACAGTTCCAGAACTGGTGTGAGAGTAGATTGCAGCATGGGCCAGTTTAATTTATTTCCTTCTTCACATATTCTTAAGGTAAGTTAGTCTAAGCTCCTCTTAAAGCTGGTTGGAGATCTCCCTACTGCATTCGTCAAGGGAGAGATGCATCCTTAGCAGAAGACTCTTTTCCACCTACAACCAATACACACAAATTGTTATTGCAGTATGATTGTACAAGGTAGTTGACTTCAAAGTTACTACAGTTACTGCTAACTAGTGTCAGTTTTATAATCAGGAGGAAGGACAGATTCATTACAGAGATCAGGCTGCTTTTGAAACAAGCCTCCAGAGACGTAAGATAACATTTTCGCCACTGAAACAGTACTAAAACTTCACAACAAACTACTTCATTTGGGTCTTTGTTAAAGCCTTGAGAAAATAATTGAAACATTCTCAGATCACTTGGTTGTCATCATTGCTGCATTTTTTATGAAGAGGTGACTAAGTCATCATGAACCTCCCTTGTTCACAACCTCTTGTTCTTCTACTTGATCAAGTAAGTGATTCTTCACATTCTCTTCATGGTTTTGAACTAATTAGAGAAAAAGAAAAAAGTACATAAATCTCTTTAAAAGTGACAGTTCTTCGTCTAGAAACAATCTAGAATGCAGAGCAGTTCTGAGAGAGCTGTCAGTACTGAATACTACAGTAAAAGCTTCTGATAACTTACCACCACCACCTGTTAAAAGTAATTTCACTGATACTATAGATAAAATCAGTCACACCATTAAAACCAAGGAAAGCTCACAGAGAAATAAGCCACCTATATTTGCTACAGGAGACAAAATACTATTAATTTTTAGCATGTAATACTTGAAGTAAAATTATCAGTTTTTTTTTTTCCTTTTACCGTGCAAGTTATTTTCAATTCCTGCAAGCGCTGCTTGCTTGTCTGTTTCGGATTCAGCTTCATTCTCATCTAAATTGTAGTCAACATTTTTGTCCTGGTTCAGTGCTTCCTGTCCACGTTGGCCTGGAAAAACATTTAAATTAATTAGTTTTATGCTGCACCATAACATCATCTGCACAAGGAACAGTTCCTATAACAATCTACCACAGAATTTATTTTGTACATGAATTGTAGTGCTGCTTAAGATTGAATTTTTGTATTATTTTTCCTTCTGAGCTATTCAATTTTGGAACAACTTTTGCTGTAAAACTTGTATAAAGAGCTAGATAACAGAAACAATTGTCTGTGATTTGAAAAATGATAGAAGTCAGCTCTCAGAAAGAAAAGAAAGACATTAAATAACTACAGAATACAGTGTAAGAGTAAAAACTGAAGCACATATTCAATATTTGACCACAGTGTTCCTTTTAAAGGTACTAGCTCCATCAGTAAGAGATCTCAGATTCCCCACTTCTTGTTTTAGTTTGTCCATCAAGTTGAAAGGTGTGACAGTAGCTTAAGAAGAGTATTTTAGGATGTATCAGCTTTAAATAAAGTTTTTCTATAAAGGAGATCTCCGTTACCCAGTCATTACTCATCCCATTCATACATCCCAAACAATTTCTATTGACTTTTTTCTTTAGATTCTTTATGGATAGCTCAAAAGTAAATGGAATTTTTCCTTCTGTTCCCCAGCCTCCTATCCTTATTTTATAGTTAAGCATCCAGAAAAAAACTAAGGCACCAAGGGTGAGCATACTCTAGTTAAGAGAAACATGAGTCTGGTTCTGAAGGAGAAAGTTGAATCCTCTTAATTAGCAAGAGGCTTAAAAATGGGCTTGAAAACATTTAGCCTCATATACTGTCTATGTTCATATCACCATTTCAAATAGATTTTTACAGCAGTAGACTTAAAGCTCTCAACTTCAAAAGCAGCTTTACTTGAAAGAGAGAGGGTATTCAGAAAATATAAAAGAAATCTTTACTTTGCTGCCATCTGAAACCAGCAATTTGTTTAGGAACTGTAGGAATTCTAAATTCTAGGAATTTATGTGTAGCTGACAAAAAAGTTTTATTGCCATATTCAAGTGCAGAAAAGTTTATTTACTTATGCTCTCAATATATTCAAATGTCTCAATTTAGACTTGAAAATTAGCGGATGTCCTGTTATTTCTAAAACTCTCTCTCATAGGCTTATCAAACACATACTTCTTGCTTCAAGATCTGTCCTATGTATTGTATTCCAAAAATGGAATAAATGATACTATCCATCAAGTTTGTCAAGAAGATTATTATGTAATAAGCCTATGCAGTAAGTTATGGTATTTTTTTGAACAATGAACCTGAAGAACATGCTGCCAAACTTCTAGCTCACAGAAACCTGGATAGTAGAATTTTTTCCTGTACTGTTGCAAGATTCTTATACCTAATTCTTTGTTATTTCAGCTAAAATAGAAGCAGTTTAGGTAGCTAGGTAGTTAAGTAAGTATCTTTGGAGAACAGTTTGTTTTGGCCAGCATCTCTTTGGGCAGCTGCAGGAATACTATTTGAGCAATGCAGATAAGATTATTTACCTCTGCTAAATTTTCGATTCTGTTAACATCATTAGTCATGATTATATGAAAGCATTCACTGGATTAAAATGCAGAGTGTTGCCCTCAGGCATCAATCCCTTCTCTGACTGCCAAAAGGTTTCTCTTTACCCTCTATGGTCCATTGACTCAACTTGCCTTTATGCTAGGAAGGGTGAAAGATGTCTCCATTCAAAAGAGCTGGTAGCAAGGTATTTGGGATACTCTATCAGAAGGTACAAGATACAGGCTTGAATAATCTAAGGAAAAAGCAAGGAACTGAACCTACATGAGTCCTGTAAACTTCTCCAACTGTGTAAGAAAACATCACTTTCTTCTGTGAAAGAGTAGCTGATACTCTGGTTTTAGGAGCATGCAGAATGATGCTAGATGGCTGTCTAGATTTTGTTCAGGTTTAGGCATGACATCCATACTTTGCTGCTCGGTGTTATGAAGGCGAGTGGTTTGAGGGCACACTTGCCAGAGGCCAAAAACTGGCACCTTTGCTTGCAACCTCTGATCTGCAGCAGTGTTCTAGGCTTATGATAATAGACCTCATACAGCTGTAGTCTTCCATAGAGTTGGCCTTTTTTTCCCCTTGGTAGTATATTTTGAAACAGAGGTAGTTAACATTGATGCATCATTGCTTTAAAAAGACTATCCACAAAACATTAGTATGCAGTATTTCTCTACCCATTAATGTTTCAGATGGATAATATCTTATTACATTTATTTTCAAATGCATAAATTGTATTCTTATAAAGCTTTGACACCAAAAGGTTTTGGAGGCTGATTTTCCCCAAGTGTCCTGCAGAGACAGAGGAAAGCAGGTATGGTGATGCAGAACAAGACCCTTGGAACTCTGCAGTACACAAACAGAAGCCTCCATCTTCACTGACTGACTGTCGAAGAGTGGTAGGGATTGACTAACCTTTTACATTTCATGCTATCCTTTATGAAAGCTCATAGTACACCTGACCAGCTGGCATAATTGTCTCAGAAATCCTGCCCTCTTCTACTCTTCAATCTCCTTAAAGGATGTAATGTGCTACCAACCATCCTTTCCAGGGTGCAGGTCATCCTGCCGAGCATCGTAATTTAAGAGCTGCTCCCGCTCCACCTCCTCATTGGCAGTCTGCTCTGCTGCTGGCTCTACAGCCTCTAGCCCAGCTACATGTTTTTCATTTTCATACGCATTCAGTCCTTTCTCTGGCTCAGGTGGCATCTCCTTAGTGCCTGCGGAAACCTTGAGTGAATCCTGGGCGTTTTTCAGTTCACTGAAATGCCCCTCTTCCTCTGCTTTAGGCTCCTGTTTTCTGATGGCAACAAGACCAATTTTTCTTTCTGTAAACAACAGAAATCACTCTGAGTTCAAAACATAATGCCTTTTAGTGGTAGTAAAAGTTAGAAACCTTAAATAAATACTGCTTTATCCTCCTCATTCAATACCTATTTTTCCTCTGAAGGAACATCTTTCAACCACATCAATTCCAAAGAGAAAGAGACAGAAGTAGTCCCTTGTTTTCACACTGGAGACAAACGCAGAATGAGATTTGTAAAGTCTACTGTGGTTTTGTTCAGTATTAACAGATTCACTGCCTACTTACAATTTTAATACATACAGTTAATTGGGCAAGTGAAGTAAAACCATTTAAAAACAAAACTGTGATGTTCTATGTAAATATCTGCTATCACAGCATTAGAGGTATGCAAAAAGAGGTTCCTTTATGTATTGCATTTCATTATTAACAATAAAGCTAACTTGGTGTTCAGAAATAGTTTAGAACAAAGCTGTCATGCAGGCAGTTTTACAAGTAAAAGAAAGCTATTTTTATTTTTAAATATGAAGATGCAGTGCAGAAAAGCTATTGCTTCCAGCAGATATCACCACATCTTTTCTCCTGTGTATCTGTATTTTTGACTAAATAAAATCAGGATACAATTTGCCTGAAGAAATTATATAGAGATGTTTTGAACAGTTAGTTTTCTAAAATGAGAACTGCAGTACTTCCAAGATTGTAATTTAAGATAGCACATTAGAATAATTAAAGAGGAAATTGAATTTCTAACACCCGCAGTACTATGCAAGACTGAAGCAGAAGTAGCCACCCATTCAAATTAATAGCTTCTCAGAGTTTAATGCCAAAAGCAACTATTAGGTGATCTAATCTGATTTCCTGCATATCATTTCCCTTACTTACATTTTACCCAGTGACAACATTTGAAAAGCAGGAAAGTGTGTTTGCTTAAAGCCTAACTTTCAGCTTTCCCTTATGGTTGGGTTGGGTGCTAGGTGTGTCAGACTTAAACAAGCAGATTTTAAAGGTTCTTAAAAATCTTTGATTCCAAAAGCAGGGCATTTTCTCCACAGTAAATCAGGGATATGACTACAGACTTGTAAATACTTTTCTTTTCCTTTACATGCAATGTATGCCAGTTACAACACACAACTGGACCAGCAGCAATGCTGGTAATAAAAATGCTTGAATAGATAATTAATTATATCTCTCCATAGATCAGGAAATCAGGAAAATTTGATAATAACTTTTCCATTTTAATCTTGTGCATATATATATTTTTTAAGAATATTCAATTAGATTTCAAGCCTTATTACCCTAGTTGCTATTTGGATGTCACTGATTTCCATCTCACCTTTAGCCTGAGGAGTGTTTGTCTCTTTTGCTGTAGGTGCTACTCTGGGTACATCTTCATCAGCTTTCTGCTGTTCCAGGCCAGCCTGCTGGAACTCCACTTGCTTAAAGGCAGGGAGTTGAACATTAACCTATAAAGTGAATGCACATACACAGGCATTGGTCTAGTAGTGAATTATATCAAAATTCAGTAACAAAAATTGTGCACGCATTCAGAAATATTTTAACTAAACTCTTTATGGTGATGGAAGTATATACAATCTTAAGTATGTAATGATGTTACTAGTGTATTACACACATCACAAGAATTTAACATACTTTCTCTAATACCTTTCCATTTAACTGCAGCTAACTGTGAGGTTATTGTTCTTGGTCAACGTTTCACAGGAACACAATGAGTAAGCAAGGGTCACAGGACTGTAGTAGTGCACACCTCTCCAGTGTTGCTCTGTTAACATGCCAGGTCTAGCAGCTCAGTAAAAACTGATGGCATTAACTAGCACAGCAGCATTACACAGACTCATAGACTCTGCTATGGGCACACAGTTTGTTATTTTCTGTGTAATATATGAGTGTTACAAATATCCTTATTTATTTGAGCTTTGGAAAAAATAAGGAATAACATGACAGCAACATTTGAAGGAATGGGGCAGAGGAGAGAGCAAGAGAAAAATTCATCTAATAGGACAGAGTAGAGGACAAGCTTTTTTCAAAAGTTTCATTTAAAATCTTATCTAAGACATTTAAACATAGATTATACACAGGGCTAAATGTTTTCAAACATAAGTGTTATCTGTAACATCATTTGAGATAAAGAGAAACTGGCTATCTTCCTATGCAAGATAGTTCCTGACCTATTAACTCAGCATAATAAAATATTTCTTAACAGCACATGGTTACCTTTCTGACTCATATCAATCAATCTACAAAGATAGATAAACTGAGGTGGGCATAATCAAACTTCAGTTAATCAAGGGTGCACAGAACTGGACTAAAACTATATTGAATGCATAAGAAGAAAAAATTAAATCAACCAACACGACAACAGTATAACATGATGGAGCTCTCTTAAGAATTTATTGAACACAAGTATTAGACTGCTCTCAGAGCCTGACCCATCTGACCTACTTAAAGATTAATGGCTAAGATGTACAGTAGCTTGAAGCTCTTCCAATTCACCAATTAAAATTTTATGTGCAACTCTTACTCATATTAGCATTTAATTGGCCAAGAGATATGCTGATTCAGTTCTCAGAAACACAGAACGTGAAATTGTGCCTAGAGCCTGTGTTGCTCTGTACCAGCTTCAGCTCAAAAAACAGATTGTCATGGCTTGTATTATGTATTTTTTATAATAGATGTAGAGAGAGGACAGGTATACAGACATTTAGAAACGTAAGCATTTATACCACTGTATCAAAGAATAGGAAAAATATGAAAGAATATGAAAAAGAATATGAAAAACTTTCTGTTGACTTTATGACATTTAATGTGATTGTTGATGATAAACTGTAGCTACCTATCGTTCTAAGCAGGTCAATAGAACACAGGGCTGAGAACTATTTACCTGCCCATCTGCAAACATGTCTGTGGAAAGAAATGATTAAATAATCAGAAAGAAACTAAAGCTGGAGATGATGTGTAGGACATGTTTACTTGGTTATTTTGAAAATGCTTAAGCTTAGCCAAAGCCAGGCAGAACAAAAAGCAGTTGGGTGAACATGATCCAGTTCAATATTAGCACATAATCTAACATTAACTCCTACGAAAGCTAGAGAAGCATGCATATACATTACCACAAAATATTTGGTTAATTTTTCACAATCTCAGTCATTAATACATAAAAATGCTACATTTTAAGAAATTTCTTTGTTATAAATTGTTCAGCCTCCCGAAGTCACTGTCTACAGTAGAAATCAGAGAAGGAACATAGACTATTTCTCACTTTAAGTTGGAGCATGAAATCCTTTGTAAAAATACTGATGCTGCACTTAATAGTAAGTAGCTGCCTCTTAAGCAAACATGCAAGAACATTTAACTTACATTATCCTAAATGTCTAACTCAACAATTTTTAATGATAGTGTCAAACTAGCAGTGCATATGCTGAAATTTTTTTACATTGAAGTGTTTTACCTTCTGGATGAAAAACATAATTACTGCAACCTGTAGGAGATGAATGAAAACATTGTATGCTCCTCAACTGAGGAGTATACATTGCTCCACAAAAGAGAGCACTGTGAGAATAAGCTGTGCATTTATTAACCAATTGCCTCTCCCTTCTCTTTCTCTGATTTATTTTAATTCTGATATTTCCATTACATAAGTTTACATCTTGCAAATTCAGCATGAAAACACAAAAATTGCAGGAGGCCAGCTACTGTGATTTGTGAAAACATGAATTATTCCAGGTAAAAAGATCGGCTTGTAGACTCCTAGATGGTTGCCTTGCACTAATGATAAATAATGCTGCCTCTGTACAAGCATTGTGTGAAAAGAGAATTGAGAAAGTTACCACTTGACGTAAGAAACACTGTCCTGGATACTGGGAAACACAACCAGACAGCATTTATTTAGGCTGCAGCTGTATTAGTGGTTATCTCATCTGGGACCATCCTATAGCTTGGATAGGGAAGATTATCAGCCCTTCTTTTAAATTGCTGCCTACTTTGAGCCAGGATTGTCTCCAACTCTGGAACTTGCTGAAAGGCTAAAAACATGCTGTAGAGGAGCATAAGCAAAACTCCCCAGTTTCCTTCTGGATGACTTCCTCCTCCAAACTGGAATTGGTCACAAGGAAGACGAAGCCCATGTTGGTACAAGTAAGTTTAACAAAGACCCAAAGACCTGCCAGAAAGCAACACCAGAAGTTAAGCTGAACTCCTTTTTAAGATGTCCTCCCCCAAGTTAGCTTCTCAAATGGTCAGAATTTTCCTTTTTTATTTTACTTTTTTATTTTACTTTTTTTTTTTTAACTTTTACTTAAATTTTACTTTTATTAAACAGGGTTTTCCTAATCACCTCCAAAAGATGGACTTCTTATTTGCTAATTTACCTATCAGTGTCAGTAAAAGATTAGAGTTGGACAACAAGAGCTTTCACTTCTTTTTAAATGGATAAATGACTAGTGGTTCCTGTCCGTCATGCTTCATTCATTTTGTAGCTGTTTCAAACAATGAAGATCTCACAGCTCCATGCTCTAATGATGATATATGGTATTTCAGACTAGCCTTGGTTCTCTCACTTCAGCAGTCCCTCTTCCACCATTTTATATACAGGATTTGTAGGAGGAGAACAGAGTAGACACAGACTAGAACAAAGAAGGGAACCATTATCTGAACCTGGAGGGATCTTGTGCAGGTGATACTTCAGCTGTTTTTATCCCTACCTCCTTCCAGCTATTTGCAAAACCAGCTTCAACTCTAGTTTCTTTACCATTTCCATTTATGAAGTTATCAAATTGTTTCTTTTATTAGCATTTTCCTAACTAAAGAGTAAAAAGCATATATTATCAGAAAAAAATATGTCTTTGCAATGAGAGTTGGCCACCCATGTATGGCGGAAACGCCCAGCAGTGAACACTTATATAAATACGACTTCAGTCACAGTTGCATATAGTCCTGAAGACACAACAGTCTGGTACATTTACATAAATTTATTTACTTCTGCCACAGAGAACACTGCATGTTTCTAATACCATCTGTAGCAAGGATAACCTGTCCCTGCTCTGATCCCACTTCACTGAAGAAGCACCAATAATTTACATGCCAAGACAACAGGATGTTCTGAAGTTTCTTTTTCTTGAGGATTTCCTCTCCCTCCACACACCACAGGAAGAGAGAGTGGGCTGGCATGTAGCCATTGCATTTGGCAAGTCTGCACTATTTTAGTGAGCCTTCTCATGTTATGTACAGCAATGCCTTTCACAGTTCACCTCAGCATGTCCAAAAACAACACGGTAAGACGTTCAACCTTCCCTCCTTTCCACGGTACAGGTTTGAAATTGGTGTTTCTGTGAAAACTCTTAACCATTTAACCTTTAAATACCTAGTGAAGACTTATCGATTATAGTGTCATACTCAAGCCTTGCTGCTGCTCTGAAGTGATTCATACTAAATTTATCATCCCTAAACATGCACCTGTAAATACAAAGCAATTAACTCCTTTAACAAAGTCAAAATGAGCTGTGGACCAAAATCCAGCGGTGTAACTACAGCTGACCAGGCTCTTCACTACTGCCAGCACTATGTCTCAAATTCTGTCCATCTCTCAGAGTCAGAGTAATTTGGAGAATAGTCAGGCTTTATGCTGGTTCTTACCTTCAAATCATTTAACTTCACATAAATAAGAAACATTCAACAAATGCGAATGAAAGCTCTACAAAACTTACTGAGATGGGCTGATGTTAGCTGGGGATGGAAAGAAGGAGAACCCCCTGAGAATTACATAAAAAAAGATTTTTAGAAAGTTATCTACACCTTACCTGGAGATTCTTTTTGGAATCTTCTGAGAAGTCTTTGTTTTCTTTGATCTTTGATACATCACTACCTTTTTTTGTAAGCTCATTTATTCTTTCTTCACATTGTTCTTTTAATTCTTTCATCTGGTTGATGCATTGTGACCTGAAGGAAACGTGAAAAAGTTAGTACTTTTATCCACAGCTATAAAATAAAGAGAAATATTCTTCTAAAAAGTTTCCATAAATTGGTTTATTCCTTTCCTGTACTTAAACTTGAAAAGATCGTAGAGAAACGAGGGGGTTAACCTAAATCCTAAGGACAAGCCTAATATGCAGGTGGTCCAGGTTCTGCCGGAAAAAATTAAAGTCCTTTTGTCAGACCAGTTCAACAAGGTATGTGAGTGTTCCTGCCTTATATTAACCAGTTCATTTAAGTAAAGTCAAAAATCAGTTTTGACCCTTGAAACATTTCTGGTATGAGAAGGAAAATAAGGATTTTGATTTTAAACAGGAAGAGGAAACAGAAAGGTACTAATTCAAAGCCATTTTTATGGTAAATAGAGGCAAGTTACTGTTAGCCAACTAAACACCCTTGCTCAGTATTTTACCAATGATGTGCAGTGCTGTAAGATGTAAGAAAACAGTATGCAACAGAAATAGAGCTCTTCAGTGGCTATTATAAGCTCCAACAGGGATATTTTCTAAAGATTCAAGTGTATAATATTTTATATACTTTACTATTCTTGCACCGTGCCATAAGTGCACTTCATAATACTAAGGGTCTTCCATCTGCAGTTCTGTAGCCTGCCTTTCACTTGCAGCTCTGTAGCCTTTCCCCTTGGCTGTCCTAGGAGTGCCTGTCTTGAAGCTGCCTTGGCAGTATTTTTGTTCTTATTTTTGTTCTTATTCTGCGTTATTCTCATGGCCTTGCACCTGCAAACCCCAACAGCATTGTCATGTTGGGTTTTTCATGGGAAGTGACTATCATCAGTGCGAGAAAATCCCTTTTTCCCCACCCTCACCCTACTCAGTTTTGTAGCTTTGAGGTTATATTGGAATAAAAGCCAGTCTTAGCAAATAAACTAGATAAGCACTAGCAATAATACCTAGGCACAATGTTCAGCAGTCAGCATACAGCCCTACGTATGCTTTGATCCCATCATGAACAGGAACAACAAGTAGCGGGTTTGAGCAGGTCCCAATGAGAAGTATATCGTGTTAGGAGAAAGCATGGCACAAAATCGTCACCATCATCATCACCATCAGCACACACCATGTTGCAGAATGTGCCTGGGAGGAGGCTTGGCTGGAGACCACATTGCTTCTTTTCCTGGCTGGCCACTGTGGCAAAGGGATTTCTTCTCCTTTTCTCTCTCTCTCTCTCTCTTCTTTTTCCCCTTCCCCTCCTCAAAGGTAACTTTGAATAACTTGCATGCCAGAAGATGCCAACCCCAGAAACACATCTTTGCACATGGAAAACCTCTCTCCACATTAGCTGTAGGTCAACACAGTTAAGATGTGTTTATCCCCCCTCACTGAGGAAGGAGGGTGAATTTCCCAGCTGCTTCTGTCACAGTATTGACTCCCCTGCTGTGTGACAACAGCTGGTCTAGACAAGTGTGATTCAGTTTCTCAAACTGCAAATAAGGTACCACATAATCCAGAGGAAATCTCAGGGCATGTGACCTCTAAGGCAACAAATCTTTCACTGGTAGTACATTATCATTCTTCCCTGTCCTTCCTTTTTAAAAGCAAAAAATTTCCTCTGTAGTTCACCTTTGGAACAGAAAATGAGTGTTTGACAGATGTGATATCAGCTGACAAATTAATTACTTTTATTACTGCTTCTACCATCTCGTACCCTTACTACAGGCTATTTTAATATATGATTTTGCTAACACTAGAACATGGAAGAGTCACCAAAATAAGCAGTGCATCCTTAAGTTGGCGAACATCAGAGACTATGAAACAAAGGCTTGAGTTAGATACACATTCATTAATTTCTTCGAAATCAAGGAAATCAGAATTGTCTGCATCTCAGTTTGGGAACTGGAGAGGGAAGCAATAAATGGCAAAGCTAAAGCTGGAGAGAGAGCAAATGTTTATAAATGCTCTTTCATCCCATACTGCACATGAAAACAAAGCTCACATAACATCTGTGACAAATTCATTTTGATTTTACTAGCTATGAAGGAATTTCCGTCTTGCAAAATGGGCATTCTGGAGATAAAGATACTCTACTCATGCACACAAAAACCTGAAGCATAAGAACAGCACTAGTTTCTCCACATTATCCCATCAACATGATATACTCCAAACCTCCAAAACTAGTACTCTTAAAATTTTTACAGTTTTAACAGTCTGAAGCCCTTTGTTTCCTTTTAGCTGCTGCAGGGCAGATGGGATAGTACTGGAAGGAAGGGGAGCTCCTGACCTGTCCACGCTGCCCAGCTGCGTGAGCTCTGCCTTGAGCAGACAGGACTGCATGTAGTATGTACTACGGCGCTCCTGGCCAGCCAGTTCCTGAGGAACAAACATGCTTTTTGCATGCAACAGCAGTAAGTTCACCCAACTTACTGGTGAGTTCTACTGAAAATGCCAGGCCTACTCAGAAAATCTGCTAAAATAAAAACCTTCTCCCTGGATTAGAGATCTTCCAGTTTACTTCATATGGAGAGGATTTTCTAGAGCACAACATCAAGCTTAAGTGTTTAAATTGCTTCTCCTACCTTAAAAAAAAACAAAAAAACAAACAAACAAAAAAAATCAAAAAAACAACAAAAAAAAAAAAACAAAAAAACCACTCTCTCTTGTGAAAAATAAGTTCAGATCTTGCAGCAATCTGTTTATTTGAAACATCAATTCACATCTACTGTATTTGAGGTAGTGAGGTGACAGTGGGGCAGTAAACAGACTCTTCAGAATTATATCTACCCCCCTTTTTAAATGATCAATTGCCAATTTAATATTTTTTCCAACTGCCTACAAATCTTGGAACCACCAGCTTGTCCAGTTTTGCACAGCAACGCTTATTCAGTTCTCCCTACTTCTAATCTATTCTGACATTATCAGCCATTTCTCATCCTTATGTAAGGTTTCCAAATGACAGTCCCAGACAGTCCCAAAAGCATTCTGTATATACATATTTCACATTTTTCTACCAGGGTGTTGGGTCTATTCAGCATGCTACTTGTGAAAAGCAACCCACAGCCATGACATAGCTTCAAGAGTAAGATGCATTGAAACCGCTCCCTCTCTAACTGCTGCCAATCTCCTGTGTAGCAGGAGAACAAAATACAACTTTGCAGATTGCAGTGACGATTTATGTATCTTTTCTGTGCCATATCACTAATGTATTTTAACTTTTTAGTGTGAAAGTCATTCCTAGTATCATTTTAAAAGTAGGCCACATTCCTTTAAAAAGGGTAAAAATCTGTTACACATTTTCTATTTCCCCTCCCAGAAAACACATAAAATAAACTACTTAGTTACTCACTAGGAATATCATTTCACATTATTAGAGGGTGCCTCTAATGTGTATAGCACATGTATTTTTAACACCAGAAATTTGCTCTTTAGAAATGTTGCTTCCTTTACGAAATGAAAGGTGCACTCAAACTCCTGGTCATGACTAGGTCAAAGACCAGGAAATAAGGATAACAGCAGTGAACAAAGAGCTTTGCAGCTCTTTGTGTCACTAGCACACAACAAGACGGAGGGGCGACAGCCTGTGGGGGAGTGGGCATGATAGATGGTTTCTGGGGGGAAAAAAAAGCAGCTTGTTTGAGTGCTTATTTAGATTCCTAGTAGTAGGGCCACATCTTCCTCCCTCCCCGAATGATCAGGTTGTCTGAGGAAAGGTCCACAAACAGACACCTAAAAGGCAGCAAATTTTGGCATTCTGGGTCTCCCACAAGACTTAGGTTTGAGAAAAACTGTTGATTTTTGCTTCTTCTAAATTAACAGATTTTTTTCTTATCTGTCTCACACACATGTTAATTTTATCACTCTCTTCTACAATACAGTACCTTATATTTTTTAAAAAAGGCAATTTACAATTTTTGTAGTTGAAAAATATAGGCATTTGGCTTCAGTCACATTTTCATAACATTTTCAGTAATACATAATACTCTCTCTCTTCATTTTTCCGCTAAGCAAAGTACTTTTGTCATTTAAGATGTCAAACCTGAATCCATACAATTTGCAAAAAAGAAATACTGGCATGATACATAACCGGTCTAACTTCCCCTCCTGAGAAGGCTTACTTAAGTTGTATAGAGAAGCAACACATTTGTTTACTACTAACATTGAGAATGCCTTTATAATAATACTTGTTTTTCTAGTCCTATAATTGAAGTGGAAAAAAGATCATTCTTAAGCCTTTAAAACCAATATTAAGTTACATTTAATAACAAAATAAACAGGGAAGATATTCCACTGAGTACATCCTAGCATATGATTCTACAGTTATCAGAATGCAATGTTAAGTTCCATTAGTGAAATATTAAAGGTCCAACATCCCCCCCCCCCCAAAGGTACAGCAAACAGCATTAAAAATATGTAAATACATGTTCCCTTTGGAACTGGGAGTGCTACAAGGTGCCCAGGCTATAAAGCATGCCATAGAAATCTGAGTGCCAAATATGCGTTCCTTATTTGTGTAGCCACAAAATCCAGAAATAGAAAACAAAAAGTTTTATGATGAAAAGTTTTATTCAGCTCAACTAGTGAAGAAAGCTTAACTCCTTGACTGAGAACACTTGTTTTCGTGTATTTCTGTGAAGGGATTGCAGGAGATACTGCAATTTATTGCATCTGCCTCAGGACAGCATGAAGGCAGAAAAAAAGGTAGAAAAGCTAGCTGCTTAGTCGCTGCTCAGCCAACACCATACTGAGTTATTGCTCCTGTCTCTATACCTACCCTGACCAAGCAAACACTGTGTAAGCAGTACAGCTTCATCACTGTCACTTCTCTAGTTCTTCACCTTCAGCCAGCCTTGATCCTGGAGCTGCACCCTCCAGATGCGATCTTATGCTCTTTAACAAAGACAGACTCTATACATTACATTCTCACAGGCAGGGATGCTCTATCTTGGATTTCCTCAATAGAGCTGTACTTGAAAGTAATGCACAAAACACAGGCATTAAGCCTGAGCTTTCAGAAATCACACATACTATATTGGCTTGTATTACTTGTCTGCACTTGTACATAAATCCAGCTTTAGATTCACCTCCCATGCAGCACATGACTGTACAGCATTATGAAAACATTTAGTCTGGCTGACCTCAGCCTTCCAAGAAAGATGCTAGCAAATAGATATTATTTACCAGTCAGCAGAGAACTATCAGAGGTCCAGGAGCTGTGTCCTTCGCCTCTACAGCAAAGAGTTGTAACAACAACGTCTGCAACCATGATGTAACTAAGAGAAAAATGGTACTTTAACAGACTTGTAAGTTCAGGCTTAGCAGAAGTTCAGTACAAACTCAGGTCTTTGACTTCTTGTTCTGTTAAACGTCCTAAACTTTTAGAAGTCCGCTAATGTAATCTGTCTGGGTCATCACTATTAGATGAGTAACGATGTCTTTTAAAAAAAGGAAAACTACACAATGAATCAATAATCAGTATCTTAAATGCAATAATACTAATCTTTAATTCTTAAGTGGGAGAAAAGGACATGTTTCAGATTTGGCCTGCATAATTCCCATTCTTTGTGATTGCCATGTTGAGTTTTTAAGTCAGAATTCCTACACAATTTGAATAAAAAAGTGACTGCTATTAAAATAAATGCTAATGGAACAACTTTATTATTGAAAGAGAATCATTTTGTGAGCAGACAGAAACAAAACCTTTTTGGCTAACAAGGCGTATCTGTGTGCCAAATGGAAGATACAATAGGAGGTGGAGGGATAAGAACATTTTTGAACTGCTTGACTAGGCAGAAAGAACTCAGAAGAAATTCCTGGAAATAATAGAAATATGTATTTAATGCAGGGATATTAATAAGCACTTATGTTCAATTATGCATAACTTAGAATTTAGTGGGAAATTTCTTCAAAAAAATTTGATAAGGTATGGATGGTAAACATGGTCTGACCTTAACTGTACCAGAAACGTGCTGTGTGACCTCTAGCAACTCAATGGAGTACAGCTTCTCAAAGGGTATTCCAATACCCTGGTCTTTAAGCTTCTCTAGCCTTTAGCTTCTTTGTGTCCCAGTTTCCCCCATCTCTGAAATGGGAATATTGCTACCTTTCTCCTCCTCCAATGGAAGGAACATCAAGAACTGTGAGAGAAGTCTATGGATGCTGTGATGTTGGGAGCTGCAAACACTAAAAGTCTACATAAAATTGCAGTTATATCCTCTTTTCTACAATCAAGTGAGAGCAATTTTAGAAAGCATTGATTGTTACTTTCATCTTAAACTGTATGCCTATAGAAGGCACTTCAGCTATCAAAAGAGTATAACCAAGTAACCTATAATTCTATTTTTTTTTTTTTTTAAGACTTACAGGTCATATGAGAACTTCCTCTGAAGGTTAGTCTGGTTCTTCTGAAACTGGTAAACATCCAGCTGCAGCTTTCCATATTCAGTCTGTAACTCTTTCAAGTGTTCTGATCAAAACAGGGTTTTTATATATGTATATATATATATAAAACAACAGAAATATCAAATCACAGATCTGATAGCAAGCACACTTTAACTCCATCCATTATATTCCTTGTATTTGGTAGACAAATACATAGACAATTGCAGAATTTACTCATCACCAAAGATGCATAGGATATAAGACTCAAAAAGCTCTTCAGTCTAACACATACTAACAAAACTGCATAATCTAGATTTTGATCCCCTTTTCTTTGTAAGGAATACTCTAGCTTGTTTGCAATCTCAGCTCTGCTGGGTTTCAGCTCAGGAAATCTTAATGTCTATGAAAGACAGATCACAACATAGTACGAAATACCATTCATGTTTATTAAAGACAAGCTTACAATTCTTCCTTCAATAGTACACAATTTGCAGCTATGTTCCTCAAAAACAGAGCAGTCTATGATTTAGTTTTTTTTTTTTTGTTTTGAAACATCATCCATCATGTTAGAACACTAGGATTTCCTTGTTCCTGACAGAAAGCTTTGTGTGAGGGCATTGAAAGAACTAACAGCATATTTGCCAGTTTACAGAACTTATTGATCAGTTCCTCCAGACTTTGGAGGCATAAATTACTAGCAATGATTTTGAAGCATCAACATGAATAGAAATTAATTATGCCAAGTTTTCTTGTTCAATGTATAAGTTTGCAAATTCCCAAATGTCAAATTTCCAAATATGCCAAAATGCATAATCCGACTACCTCAGGGAAGAATGCACAAATAACCTACAAAAGATAGAATGAAGAATAAATGTATTAACAATACATAAATGAATTTTTATTTTATATTGTTTTCTATCATTAGCAGTCAAGGGTCAGAAGTCCTATGTGGGTAGTTGAACTCTTTGCACACACAGGGTCTAAGTTATAGCAAATCCTGAATTTTCTGCGGGACTTGGGGAAGAAAAGAAGCATTCTGAAAAGGTTCTCATTAACACAAAGCTTAAGAGGTCTGAAAATCCAACACAAGGGTGATGCATAACTGTATTAAGATATACCTTGTAGATTCTGGATCAATCGCTCATTTGTTGTGATGTTATTCATCAGTGTTGCCTGAAAGGAGCAAAACAGAAAAATGTTTTATTTGCAAAGGGTGTGTATTACAATTAATATTATAAATAACCCTGACGAAAGTACTTGTAACAAGATTTTTCATCACAATGTCCTGGATTAGACAAACACAAAATTGCATTAGCTGCAGTAAAGATTTATTATTACAAAGAGCAAACACTCATTTTAACCCAGATTTATCAGTGAACCAAAAAAAAAAATTATTAAATATCACTGCATTTAAAAGGAGAGGAATTCAGAGAGCCCATAGCTAAAATCGCTTGCTGCTCTGTTCTGGTTTAATCTCTTGCTCACAAACACAGTCAGATCTATTGTATTTATCAAGCAGGCCTTGAAGAAAGAATACAGTGTAGTACAGCTCATTTCATCAACTGCTTTCTCACCATGGAATCCATCTATTTGCACAAGATATCAAATCATTAGTCACAGAACAAGCATAAATGAACTCTATGAAAGCAACATTAAACATTGCATCATTTTTCCCAATTACCCTTTCCCTTCCTTTGATAAGCAAGTGCTGGAGTACCGTTCTTCCATTCTCGCGCTTCTCTCTCGCTCTCTAGAGTTCAGAAGAGGCAGTTAACATATGAACATGTTTTGTTTTGTCCATTTTTCCTTCACTTCTCTTTTATCCACCTGCATACATGCATATCCCAAGAATACTCACAGAACCAAAGCAAGTGTAAGCGAAAATAATTCCTCTGAGCTGAATCCCAAGGTAATTCAGATATACATTTAGTATTTAGAAAGTCTGGTGAAGAAGATTCTTCTTAAGACTGCAGAAAAGATAACTGACCTTTCAGAGATGATCCGGTTTTAAGAATATACGTTTCTTATTCTTCATTATAATCTCCTAGCCATCCTTTTCCCGAGAAACCCCAATATTCTGCAAGGGTGTGAGATCAGACATCAGGTCCTCAGGTTTCCTAACTTGCTGCTCAAGTACTGATAAGCACATATGTTCACATCACTTCAACATAATGAAATGCCTACGTTCATGCTGTTTCTTCAAGTCTGAGACATGGATAACACTGTCAGTTAGTGCCAGTCTTCGTGAAAAGTACTGAAATTACTGCCAATTGATTAGGAGAAGGAAAGTATTCAGTTACACAAGCAGGTCAACACAGAACAGAAAAGTGGATTTGTCCTTTATTTGACCTTGAAAAAGTCCCTAATCAAAGCAATGGCCATTCATGTCTTGATGAAGAAGCAGCCATTTTGCATCCAATAAAAATGAAATATTTCTATGCACAATTGGTTTGTGAGCAGTACTGTAAAACATAAAGAGCAAAGGCTTTGTTTTTTTGGTTTTTTTTTTTTTTGGTTTTTTTTAAATGGCACAAATGAAAACATCTACTGAGCAGGTATTATCACCTCCCTGTTTCCTTCCTCATAAAAAGGGGAAAAATTCTCTGGATTTCCTTTCATTAGTTTCTTGGAGAAAGAAAGTTATCATTTCAGCGTAGCCGCTGAGTCTTGCTAGTGCCTGAGCAATGCAGTTGTTCATGATTATCACTATAAAGGATTTTCTGTATCGGGATTAGATATTCCTGGCCATTATCAGGAACCATCACTGTATTAAAAGAAGTATTACAAATGACATGGAAATTTTACGTTCTCAAATAATTTTTGAAATCTTTGAATATTGAGATTATTTATTTCATGTTGACAGTGAAATTGACCATTGTTAAATGTTTTGTTCTTCAGGATAGTAATGACTGTGAGTATCTGAAACAGAAAATAAAGAGCAAGTTGTGCAATTTTTTTCCTTTTCAAATAGCAAATAATTTTATGGACTGCATTCAAAAATCCCTTTTCATAGAATCACAGAATCAGTAAGGTTGGAAGCGACCTCTGGAGATCATCTAGTCCAACCTCCCCACTCAGCAGGGTCACCTACAGCATGTCAGACAGGGTTGCATCCAGGCGAAGATCTCCAGAGAAGGAGACTCCACAACCTCTCTGGGCAACCTAGTCCAGTGCTTCGTCACTCTCACAGTGAAGAAATTTCCCCTCACAGTCAGGCAGAACTTCCTGTGCTTCAATTTCTGCCCATTGCCTCTTGTCCTGTCACACAGGACAACTGAAAGAGTTTGTCCCTGTCCCCTTGACACCCTCCCTTCAGGTGCTCATATACATTGATCAGATCCCCCCTCAGTCTTCTCTTCCCCAGGCTGAAGAGGCCCAGCTCTCACAGCTGTTCCTTGTAGGGCAGGTGCTCCAGCCCTCTGATCATCTTTGTAGCCCTATGCTGGACTCTCTCCAGTAGCTCCATGTCTCTCTTGTAGTGGGGAGCCCAGAACTGGACACAGTACTCAAGATGAGGCCTCCCCAGGGCTGAGTAGAGGGGCAGGATCACCTCCCTCCCTCCTGCTGGCAACACTCTTCCTAAGGCACCCCAGGAGACCATTGACCTTCTTGGCCACAAGGGCACATTGCTGGCTCATGGTCAACTTGTCATCCACCAGGACTGCAAGGTCCTTCTCTGCAGAGCTGCTCTCTAGCAGGTCAGCCCCCAGCTTGTGCTAGTGCATGGGGTTATTTCTCCCCAGGTGCAGGACCTTGCACTTGCCCTTGCTGAACCTCAGGAGGTTCCTCTCCACCCAACTCTCCAGCCTGTCCAGGTCTCTCTGAATGGCTGCACAGCCCTCAGGTGTGTCAGCCACTCCTCCCAGCTTGGGATCATCAGCAAGCTTGCTGAGGAGGCACTCTGTCCCCTCCTCCAGGTCATTGATGAAGAAGTTGAAGAGGATGGGACCCAGAACTGAGCCCTGGGGAACTCCACTAGCGACAGGCCTCCAACTAGACCCCGCGCCACTGACGACAATGCTCTGAGCTCTGCCTTTCAGCCAGTTCTCAATCCATCTCACTGTCCACTCATCTAACCCACACTTCCTGAGCTTATACAGGAGGATGTTATGGGAGACAGTGTCAAAAACCTTGCTGAAGTCAAGGTACACAACATCCACTGCTCTTTCTTCATCAACCCAGCCAGTCATTCCATCAGAGAAGGCTATCGTATTGGTTAAGCAGGATTTCGCCTTGGTGAATCCATGCTGGCTACTCCTGATCACCTTCTTCTCCATATGCCTGGAGATGACATCCAGAATGAGCTGTTCCATCACCTTTCCAGGGATGGAGGTGAGGCTGACCGGCCTATAGTTGCCTGGGTCCTCCTTCTTACCCTTCTTGAAGACTGGAGTGACATTGGCTTTCTTCCAGTCCTCAGGCACCTCTCCAGTTCCCCAGGACCTTTCAAAGATGATGGAGAGCAGCTTGGCAATAACATCCGCCAGCTCCCTCAGGACCCGTGGGTGCATCCCACCTGGGCCCATGGATTTGTGGATGTCTAGCCTGCCCAGAAGGTCTCTAATCCTTTCCTCCTCAACCAAAGCAAAGTCTTCCTTTCTCCAGACTTTCTCCCTCATATCCAGGCTGCAGTATTCATGAGGGCTGCCCTTAGCAGTGAAGACTGAAGCAAAGAAGGCATTCAGTAGTTCTGCCTTCTCTGTGTCCCTTGTCACCAGGGCCCCCGTCCCATTCAGTAGTGGGCCCACATTTTCCCTAATCCTCCTCTTGCTGCTGATGTATTTGAAGAAGCCCTTCCTGTTGTCCTTGACATCCCTTGCAAGACTCAATTCCAGCTGGGCCTTAGCCTTCCTCATCCCATCTCTACACACTCTGACTGCATTCCTCTAATTCTCCCAAGTAGCCTGTCCCCTCTTCCACATTCTGTGTACTTTCTTCTTCTGTCTGAATTTGGCCAAGAGCTCCTCGCTCACCCATGCAGGTCTCCTGCCCTTTTTGCTGCACTTCTTACTCATAGGGATGCACTGGTCTTGAGCTTGAAGGAAGTGAACATGTGTGCATAAGTCATTTTCTGTTTGGGATGCAAAAATGTTAAAGGTATTGTTAAAATATATATATATATACACACATATATATAGGAATATCTGCTAGGAAGCCTGTCTTTTTTCAGATAGTTTATCTCAAAGCACACGTTTAGAGCACACACTCTAAACTATGTATGTGCATTTCATCTGGCTAATTCTATACATAGCATTCTCCATAACATATTCCTTAGGGGCAAATTTAACACTACACTCCTTTAGCACTGGCTCTATATAGCATTTGCTATCGGCATAAACCAAGCTGTTCCCGCACACAGAACTGACATAGGTGTTTTCTAACACTGACTGTACACAGTGTACCCAAATGCATAATGAGATATTGCAGCAGGAAAAGGAATAAAATGGCAAAGCAGTTGAGAAAAGTAAACATTTGCTTCAGAACTAAAACCAAAGTTAAAAAAAAAAATGCTTCCATGCTTCCACGTGGCATTCACCAAAAACAGCTCTCAAAGAGAAAAAGGAAAGCCACAGCATCAGTAATTCACTGCTAAGAACAGAACTAAATGATGGTTCACCCAGTCTCTAGCACACAGAACAAACTTTCTAGGAACAAAAAGAGCTGTGGGTGAAAGATTTATACACATGGAAACAGCAGAAACAAGCATTTATAATTAATAGAGAGAAGATGGGCACCTATTTCACGATTAATTCAAGCTGACCTAAGTCCTCCTTGCACACAAAACGAGCAGTCCTGTCATGCGCATTCTTGTTGCTTCCCCTGTCTCCTCCCCGTGCCAGCAGCACAGTGTAAGCCATGTTTTTGTTATTTGTTTTTCATTTTTTAATTTTATCTGGAAATTCCTATCCTTTCTCTGTTTGTACAAACACACCTCCCCCGCCACTTTCTTGGCAATCTGCATCTTCAATTCTTTTGTGTCTTTGTACTTATTATTTTAAAATAATCTTCATGAGGAAAGAAACCATTCATACTAGCCACAAAAGCTTTTTTCATTCTTGGACGTGAGATTAATGGTTAACTAAATATTACTTGATGGAAAAAAAAATCCCTAAGAAAACATTTCTTTTTTAGGTTGGTCTCTGTGCTACACACTCATTTAGGCTTCCATATGAGAGCCCTGAGTGAAGCACGTTTAAAGCAAATTTCAAACTCAAAATAGATCAGACGTTGTTTACTTAGATCTTTCTATTTTCCACTGAACTGATTTCCATTTATAAATTATGAATTGCTCTTCTCAATAAAGGGGGAGGGGGGAAGACAGCTCTAGTCCCAAATAGAGACCATGGTAAGGATTTTGGGCTCAATATTCTACTACATCTTCAGCTGAAAGCAATCTGGGCTCTCTTTTTTTGTGATTAAGAGTTATCTGCATGGTGACACAGTGCAGTTCAGTTATCACACGGCAGAAGCTAACAAAACTGCAAACTCATAGTTTCTCACACTCTCAGCAGAGGAGCCATGAAGTTGACTGAAGAGACAGATATTACAAAGAAATGACTTAGAGCTGCAGGACAACAGGGAGCACGTGAGAGAGAATACGCCCTTTGTGGCCACAGGGTTTTCAAGGCCATCACTGTATTTAACTAAAACCCAAACATCAGGCAGCGTAAAAGAAAAAGTACAAGTCTACGATAGGAAAAATCCTAACTATAAACCATACACAGATGCATAATGTACTTTGTGCTTTCTTTTTTGTGAATTCATTTAGCTATGAAGAGAGGTAGGAATGTTTCATTAGATAACTCAGACTATACATACTCTGAATGACAGAGCACTGGACCAGGTTGCCCAGAGAGGCTGTGGAGTCTCCTTCTCTGGAGATCTTCAAGGCCCGCCTGGATGCAACCCTGTCTGACATGCTGTAGGTGACCCTGCTGAGCAGGGGGGTTGGACTAGATGATCTTCAGAGGTCCCTTCCAGCCTTCCTGATTCTATGATTCTATGAATCTCCACTGTTAGGGTCCCTACAGTTTATCTAAGTCTAGATCGGCCATTTATTTTGCTTCATCGTATAAAAATGCATTTTAAAACACAGGTAGTCTTCTAGAGTTCTACTGTAGCTGTTACAAGTAAACAGACTGATTTCTCTTACTGATTTAGAAACATTGTATTATGGCAAGTAGTGCAGTTGAGGCAGTGGGGGGAATGGACATATTTTTCCTTAAAGCCTTTTTGAAACTAGTCAGAAGATGCAACGCTGGTTTACAAGCAAAACCAAAACACCCATAGGTACCTCTCTTCCTTTTCAGCCAAGGCTTTTTTCTTTTCCCCCTAAACACTTTCATTTCTTTCAAGCAGAGCTGACTCTCAGCATACTGGCTAGTATTTTGTCTCAGGAGGCTGTGTTGGGAATTGAACTTTTCCCAGAGGGGGAAGTTTGAGAACAGCTGTGGCCATTGTCATTGACAGTGAGCAACAGGGCAGTGACACATTTCACACATATCATACAGAGCCTGGTACCCCTCCTCAGTAGAACAAGATCTGGGCTGGGGAAGAATTACATAGAGCTGGAGAAAATGACAACTGCAAAAGCATGTTCTAACAGTAAAAAATTAGGACACACAGATAACATGTACTGTTCTCCAGCTTGTCTTCAAAAAGACTACCATGGCAGCTGCATATATTCCAGAAGCTATGCGTCCTGAATAACAACCAGAAAGAATATTTTCTCCTTTAGAGAATTATTCACAGATTACAAACATCCCTTTTGCACTTCTGATTCTTTATCTGTTGTTATGGAGACTTCATCTAAGTTCTCTTGATCTCCTCAGCCTGTTTCTGCATGGGTTTCCAGAAGCCATTTGCTAAATCTACATTAATCTTCAAAAATTTACATAGATTTTTAAAAACAGACTGGTGATCAATGTGTTTTATACATTTCCATATCTAAAATAATAATTATGATAGTAATTTCCCAGGATTACATCACCTGAATGAACAGAGAATCCATGCATCTCTCACTCTTGTGCCCTTGTTCATTTCTGGTAAAATTATCTCTGTGCCACTGTAAGAAGACATTAATTTAGGCTAGTTGTCACACTTGCCTCTGGGACTGACTTTAACCTGTGGAGTATTTTATTAGTGTATTATTTCGGTATTAAACAAAAGCAGAGGCATGATTATTCTGCATTTTGTGAGCAGACAAGTAATAAGATACAGTGAACAGTGGAGATTTGGAATTAAGATAGGTCTTGAATGTTACTCAAGAGTTACTTTTGGTAAGGCATTCCCTAGATTGTAAAGGTTTATTTCCTTACAGATTCCTCTATCACCAGCATTTCTTCCTGAAAAAGAGTTTTTCAGGGACAGACCCTTAACTCCTACATTATCAGTGGAATACACTTTCGTTTTTCTTTCTTAAAAAATTAACAACAACAATTAAACAAAACCCCTTTTATCAAAGATCTGTCTAATTACACTGAAATAGTTTTACTACTCATAAAGACAGTCAAAAGACTCAGGATTTGGGTTTTCATTCATCATCCCTGGACTAGGTAAGTATTTGCCATTATTTCCCCCTCAGGGATTAACAGTTCAGTTTAAGGGCTCAGTTTCTTGTAACCATAAAGTGTGACTTTCTGTACTTGCCTCTCAAGAATTTGAGACTCCACTGGAATCTACAGAGCAAAAAACCAAGAATGCATAAATAAGAATACATATGGGAATATATACTTACATATAGATACACACATGAAAAGGTTCATAGACGGTATTTTCAAATATTATGCATCCAATTGTCAAATAACCACTGCCCATGCAGAGTTTCTTTATATAAATGACCTTAGTTAATAAAAGTAAGATTTTCTCTTTTTTCAGCCTCCCTGTTTCTGGAGCTTTCCTATTTCAGTGGATGAATCTAGGCCAACTTGGTCAACAGTATCTTTTGATAAGGTCTCTAAAATACACTACTCCTAAAAACAACTCTTCCTGCTCTCAAATTGCAGAGTTGGAAAATAAATATCTCTGTGGGGTATTTGCTGACCTGTAGCAAAAGAGCATATTTTAAATTTGCCATGAAGTAGTGCACAGGCACACACATGTGTGCCTTCCTACACATCTTCCTACTACTACCGTTTCCTAAGATGTGCTCTTTTCCAACTACAGAAAGCAGCTGACAGGAAATAAGGAAGCCCATTATATCACTTTTCATCTAATGTTTCCTACAGGTTCAGCCCCTGGGGCAAACTTCATAGATTATATTATTCTCAAACACCTGCATTTTAGGAGGAGGACAGACAAAACACTGACAAGATAGCAACAGCTGTACCAAATCAGCCCCCAAATCCATGTTGTCTGCCACTGTCTCTAACGCTGGATGCCGAATGAATACCAAGGCAACCATAAAGTAATAATTCACCACCACATTCTTCTAAAACCAGCTACTTCTGGTGTCAGAAACCACATCTTCCTATTTGTGGGGTGAGGGCAGCAGGTGTTTGAGTCTATCCAACTGCTTTTTAACCTGCACAGACCTGCTGCAACCAGACATTACAGACATTACATATCTGCAGCTTTACTACGTCTTGCACAAAGAAAATTTCTTTTCTTTCTTCTGAACTATTTGTCAATTTCTTTCATTTGATGTTTGCTAGCAAATGGAGAACTGCTGTTTCTTGTCTCTCCCAATACCTTTCTCCCTTCCCCTTTCCTGGTCTTCCTTGTCTCCTCCTCTCACACTGCCATTCAGAATTGTAGGCATTTTTGCCACAGCTCTCCCTAGCTATCTTGTCCAAGCTGACAGCTGGCAACCCATGTAGTAGACTCCTGCACAGGAACTACTCCACTGCTTTGGTTATCCTTCTCGTCCTCACCATGTGCTGTTTCCACCTCTCCAAAATGCCACTGGCATCCTCCTCCCCAAACGACAAAAACTAAACCACTTGAATTTTGAGCTGTTTCATAACCTGGGCCTGTTCGTCTCTGTGATAACACCGACTCTTGTTGCATGGTCATGTAATTTCCACAAGAACCTTTTGTGTGTGGCCTTTTCCAGTTCCAAGCATGCATATGCTCATTAGTCTCCCTTATCCTTGTCACTGACTCTTCCAGAAGGAAATTCCCTCAAATTTTGAAAATAGGATTTCCTTTTACAGAAGCTGCTTTGACTCTTCCCAGCCAATCACATTTTCCTAGTGTCAGACTTACTGGATGACAGCTCCCGTATATCCTCAAAATAAATGAACAAACAAATAAATTAAAATTAAATAGAAATAAAAATAGAACAAAACAAACAAGCCACACACACACCACTTGCACAAACTTCAAAAATTCATTTGGCTGATACCATAGTCCAAAACAAAAAGGTTACATACCACATCAGCTAAAACACCTTTTCCTCCACGCAATTTCTTTAGAACTCTTGGGCGAGTTCTTATGACCACCTCCTGGTGTTTGTCTATTTTGCTTATCTGCTCTATAACCTCCTCTACCAACACCTCAGGTAATATATAATAATAGTTCTATAGAGAAGATGCAAGTATAGTCGTGGAAAATCTACTACTGAGAAGGGACCATAAAACGCAATTCCCTTGTAAGAAAAAAAAATAGAAAAGAAAAGAAGATTATAAAGTAAAATAAGTAAATACTCATTTCCATTTTGTCTTTCTCTCTCTTTTAAAAATATTTTTTGATCCATTAATGTGTTCTATTACTTGCAGGATGGAAATGGAATGTAAAAGATGCCAAAACAAAATGAAGGGTTTCTCGAAGGACTGGAGAGAGATAAATTTGCCAAGAGACAAACAGGGATAGTTTCACACAAAGGATGGTAAAGGTAAACAACTTCCACAGCATTCAGTAGTATCACTCACAACTAGAAAGCTGAAGAGACAATCCCAATTACTTGGTAAAACCCTGTTTGAATATCCACAAGTATCTCTTTAATAAATATATACAGTAAACAAACAAACAAACAAACAACAAAAAAACCACACCTCACTTTTTTTAAAGCATACCCAAAGACTGAATTCAAGGAGGAGAGAGGAATTAAAGAAACGTGTCTGTCCCAAAATAAGTGACAAGAACGGGTTTACAACTTCTTTGAGGAGCTCAAATAAAAATTATTTTAAAATAAAGATATATGCCACTATATGCCACTGCATATCAGTTAAACACCTTCATCTTCAGTTTTATTCAGTTTTTTCCTTCTCTAAGATCTCCAATATTCCTTTGGTGCTGTTTCATTTACAAGAGTTTTAACACAGAAGATACATTGTACACCACACATTTTGAGCAGTAAGCCATCAACTAAGGGTAAATCTCTTACCACTTACTTGGACACTAATGGTTTTACAAGCAGAAGGCCAAGTTAATTGCAATATATTCAGATACAGAAGATCATTTATACAGGCTTAAGATGGAAATACAGATGCATTTGTTGGTGCAGCTTCTTCTTTTCTTTAAGTTTTAAAGGAAAGCCAGAGGCCAACCCAAGGTACTTGTACCAATGATTTACAGCAGGGGTAGAGGTATTTTTCAGAAGTGCTGTCACTTGCAGCTTTTAATACCGCACACTTAGAAGCTGATGAAGCGGAATCATAAAAATATAGATCTTGGCTTATTCTGTATGCTTTCATTTCTTTCTCTTGTCCCTCATTTTTCAGTTAAAATGTTTCTCCATTACAGACCACTAAATAAGTCTTTACCACTTTGAGGGTTACAATATGCATTCAGTTTCCATTTATTATGCAATAATACATGTAACAAACATTTCAAAACACAAAAATCCACTGCAAACCCATTAGCTGGGACATTTAAGCAATCCTATTCCACTGCAGAGTACGTCATGATAAACTGCTGCCTCAGGGTAAATGGTAGCTAGGGGAGGCCTACCTTCTCTTCCAGATGTAGTCTGTTGGCATTTTCCATCTGAAAACTGTGCAAGGATTGGATTTTATCAATCTGCTCTCGCTGCTTCTCTAGCTCTCCTTGGAATTCATTCTTCTTTAGCTCAACCGCACCTCTCTCTGCTGCTGCTCTGCGGACTCTGCCTTCCAGTTCCATGATCCGATTCTGAGAGAAAACAAATTGTCAAAAAAACAAGTAGAAATACTTCTTTTAAGTAACAATTTAAAAGGAGAATGTATTCAAACTTTGCAGAGAGAACTGAAGCAGATAATGGGTGAATCCATCTTCCTTCTTGCGGATCCCTTTTTCCAATGCATTTAGGGTCCACTTCATTTCAGGGAAAATAACAGGCTAACAATGCTAATCTCATCAAAATATTTTCCTCAGCTAGTTAAATCTGCCAGTCACTTTTACACATACACACAAATTGGTCTTAGTACCAATAGTTCATATACAGTATAGACCATCAAAATTTTCATTAAAGATTTGCAAATCTTTAGAGAAATGCAAAGCAGCCTAAATAGTTCACCTTAAAAACAAAACAAACAAAAAATCCCTTTTCCCTGAAAAACAGTACAAAGACAAAATATGTCTAAATCCCATCCAAACAATTCTGATATCCCTGCACTTCCAATGTTGATCCTAAACTAATTAATATGAATAGAAAATTCATCTCTCGAATAATCAGTAAGTTTTCCTATAAGACCTGGGACAGCTCTGTCCAACTTTTAGGTAAACAACTAATTGCACATACGTGTTACACAAAGATATGAAAAGAACTCATTTTAAATGGGAAAGTCTCCCTCCTCTTGATTGCTGAAAGAGCAGTGACAATCAAAAGAAAATTCAACAGTCTCACAGATGCACACACAAATATAGACAGCACATAATGGAAAGGCATCAAGTCAGATGTGGTCAAGGCTTTTCTTTTTCTTCTTTTGAAGTATCAGTTTGATTTTGGCAGGACATTGTTCTCTTCCTTGTTGCCCAAGATCCATCAGCATCTTTATCTTAACCCCAAATTATTAGAAACAAAGGTAACTAGGAGGAAAAAAAATCTTACCAGAATTTACCCAGGTAGAAAAACATGGGGGTTCGTGAGAGATTGAAAACCGAGTATAATAAAACCATACAGCATCTGCCAAGGCTCCAAGAAAATTGATCAATCCTTGTTACACCACAGTATGCTACATATTACTGCCTGTCTACTCCATAGTATTACCACACAGAGCAAAAGAAATGGATGGGGGAAGGGGAAGGAAACATGTTTGCAGTTGAGCTGAAAAAGCACACAAGAGCACTTGCTCCATTTTAGTCATCATAGTAACAAAGTCCTGTCAATAAATGAATGTGTTATTAGTGCTTCAGAAGCTCTACTTGTATCTTGGGCTGTGCTTTTATTCAGAGAGCATGATTACACAGAAGTGAAGGGATTTTCAAGGTTACTTGGAGGAACTGTACAACATAATATCATTAATCAATAATGGTGAATAGGACCTTATTCCTCTAGGTTACTGAGATCAAGAATAAGCTGGCTAATGATTTTTTCCCATCAGCTGCAACACACATGCACAGAAAGGCTTCAATGGTCTCTACACAGTTACTAACAGCTGCAGTTTTGTTTGATTTTCTCAGGAAAGGCTCCTAAGAAATATAAATTTAGATTGTTAGATACCCTCTGAATCAGCTGATTTCCTTGTACATGGTGGGAAGGAGTGAGTGCATGGAGAAGTTACCTTGCATCCTTATTTGCCCAAAATACTTTGAAAGAAGTTGATCTTACTTTATACTGAGCAAGAATGGGTCACGTAAAAAAAAAGAAAAATGAAGGCATATGAATAGGCAGCGGCCCAGTCAGATTAAAAATGAAGTTCTGATTTGCAACATACTGTGGAGTAACACAAGAAAACAACAGAATGGCATATGCCACGTCTGTAACTGAAACTGACTGTAAACTGAAATAATGTAAAACAGTTGAACACCTTGTGTGAAGAGTAGCAAAACAAGCACCATACACGTGTCTTCTGGACTCTCCATAGCCCTTATGAACAGGCACTGCTCCTTCCCTCTCTGCAGACAAGCAACAACTGTAGCTGGGAGCATTCCTACAACATACCAAAGTTTCTAGCTCACCGCATGCAGGTGGAAGCTGTCCTCCTGTTGAAGACCGTGTTTATTAATCACATGAGCACAAAACCGCACGCAGAGCAATAGCACCATTACCTGCAAATCCACACTGCGAGAACTTGCAATCCAGTAATTGAAGCCCAAGACAATGATACATGCCAGGAGTGCAGCTACGAGAAGAGGTGGAGACTTCATCCCTCGGCGGCTGTTTCCTAGCCCTATCATTAAAAAAAACAAACAAAAAAAAAAAAAACAAAAAAAACCCACAAGTGTGGAAACCTGCAAATTAAAATATATACGTTACATTACATCCTTTGCTATAACTACTTTATGCATACGATAAGACTTCCAGACTTCTACTATAATTCTGCAACAGCTGTCAGTCCAAGGGAACTAGCAGGGAAAGCCTTCTGTCAAGATACTTCCATCTGAAGGATGAAGAAAGCTCATACTGTACTATTAGCTTCCACATAAAAGCTATCAGTGGCTATCACATGGGCTCTGAGTGAGAATGCTTGCGTACTTTTAGCAATATAATAAAACCTGCAATAAACAGAACAAAAAAGCCATTTTCCTATCATGTACATACAGATGCATACAGAAGATTAATTCCTTGTTATCTCATTCTAGTCAGTAATCAAAATTAGTCTCTCAGTTTCAGGAGTAATTTCCTCTCCACTTTCCTACTTGTGTAGTTTCATTTTTTTCTCCTGAAAAAGTACTATTTTAACTTTTTGGATCCAAACATGAAAAAAAAAAAAAAAAAACAGATTGAATGAACTTGGATAGGATAATCTTGATGAAAAAAAAGAAAAATCAAACAAATACTTCTGTTATTTTCAATGGGAAATTCTACTACAGCTTTCTGCCACTCCTAACAGAAATTAAATAACATTGCTTTGACAAATCAGCAGGTACTGCTTGCTTTTGAGTCTTGGATTGTTTATACGGAACAGCATATTTTAACAAAAATGTGGGAACAATGAACAATTGCAAGTCTGTCTGAAACAGGCTGTATCTATCCTGTCAGAAGGGAAAATCTAGTCTTAACGAATGTATTAGCACCTAGCTCAGCAAATCTCAAACTCCACTGGGAGCTTTCAGAACAATTTGTAATACAAACTGTTTTCTCACAAATTGAGATCAGCTTCTTTACTTCTTGCACTACTGCAGACAAAAGCCAGAAACAATAGCACAGAACATCAAATAGACAGCAAACACTGATGTATTGCAAAACACTAACTTGATATGAAATACGTGAATTATTGTTAATACATTACGCGGTCTCACAAGCTGCATGTTCTTAAATAAATTAATTTCTTTTTCCCTATGGATGCAATTCACAGCTTGTAATACTTTTAAAAATTAATAATGGTAGCAACTCTCAAAAGGCTTACAAGACGTAGAGCAGGAGGAGAAGATAATGTCAGCAGCTAGCCAGCAACAGAGATCTTGATTTTACAAGCCCGGTACTCAACCCTTCAATAAGTCACCCACATTTAACCTCCAGACACACCCAGAGCAAAGCTTCCCCTGAAACACCCCTTCATTAGATTCAAACTAAGATACACCTATTCCTACTCTTTCATCAGCACAGAGTGCTCAGACTGACAGACAGGTACATATTTCAAATTTGTTTGCATTTATTTACAGTTGGGAACGGGGCATATACTGAGTCAAAAAGTGAAATGTAGCCTATTAAAAAATGGAGCCTCCTTACTCAGGCTGCAGCTTCTGCAACAGCTGGCTGGGTTGCAAGTCCTTCACTTAGTGTGTGTATGCTGCCATGAGCACACACACAGGCACATACATGTGTAGGAGAACAGGTCCAACACCCAAAGCCTCAGTTTCTCTCTTAAGCGAAACTCAGACACGCAGCACACAGTCCTTGTGGACGGCCATAAGGCCACAGGCAACCTCTGTAACTGCAATGCAACCAACAAAATGGGTGGGGGGACACATATCTGTTCTGAAGCACAAAATCAGGACCAACTAAATTAAAAAAATAATATACAATCACATACAAATTACCAACATAAAAAGCAAAGAAGTACGGAAACATACACATCCTTTGCACAGACTGCTTTCCTACTGTCCCATCTCAAGAGGAACAACTAGAGGATTACACAGCCCCCTCATCTTGCACAGATTCCCTGAAAGCCAAGAACCGCAGATCTCCACGGTGTCAGAAATGAAAGGTGGAAAACAGGGATGATTAGCATTCCCACTTCAGCTAAGAACAAGATAATCCATTTCTTCGTGCTTACCAGAATACTAAATTTAATGAAAGATTCAGATACAATTTTTTTCTTCAGAAAAGTCATTTGTATGCTGCTCTTCCTTGTAAAAATACTAGTTGGTACAAATGAAAACATTATAAACTACTAAATATAATATTGCAACATGCTTGGCATCACATTCAAGCGTTATTTGAATGAAACAATTGATATTTTTCTCCTGGCAATTAGAAGCAGAGAAGGCAATCCATTTTATTAGCAATAATAACTTGCATTGAAAATAGTTACTGAACTATATTGAATACCTATTCAGTTGGAAAAGACTCAGAGGCAGAGCAACAAAACAGTAAGACTGATTAATTCACCATATGCCTTAAAGTACAGGCTCAAAACCATGTTTAAGGAATACTGAAAAACCTTCCCAGTGTAAAAACTGAGAAGACTAAGTGACTCTTAGGCTTTCAGTTATAAATAAGCCAGAAATGATGCCAGTAAAGCAAGTCTGACTTCAATACATTTTCGCCTTTAGAAAATCTAGTGCTGTTTGCCCTCAAATAATTTAGAAATATGTTTTTAAACTTAACATAAGGAAAAGTAAAAGGAGGAAGAAAGAGAAGGAATATGGAGTTGAAACACAAAAAGATCTCCTGTCTAATCTAAATAATGCAGACCCAAAAGATTACCTCAACTACAATATTGATACCTCCTTCCTAATCAGTAAAAAATAAACAAAAGAAAATTCTGTTTCGTTTTCTGTCACAAACAAATGCACAAATCTGTTACAAAGATAAGCACATTATCTTAATAAATGCTTCTATACAGAAATGTATTTTTATGTTCCATTTTCCAGGAAGTATCTGGTCTGGCAAAGTTATTTAATTTGCAAAAAATATGTTTCTGATTTTACGGATAATGAGGTGATTTTACTGAACATGACAGAATCCATCTTTCACAAATGTTGACGACAAATGTGAAGAACAGATGCTGGATCATATATAGATTTAGTAACATATAAATGCCTGATTTCTGAACAGCAGATTTCAGTTGTTGGCTTTGCTATCTTTATAAGTTATGCCCCAGATTAAATACATTATCTGAACAATTCCTATTTTACTGTACTCTGCTGGATGCCAACAAGCCTACTTCAGATATTTCCCAGTACAGATAAGATTAACATATGCACTGACACAGGACTAAAACTTTATAGGCAAAAACAAAGCAAGACTTTCGGTGCATTTCAAACTCCCGAACAGGAAGCTGTGTCCCTCTGCTCGCAGGGTCCAGCTCTGTGTATCTGCAGGAGACCTGCTGAGTGGGAACAAGTAGCACAGACGAAGACTCAGAAAAAACGAAGGCCTGCTGGAAACGAAGGCCTGCTGGGTAACACATCTGCCCTCCCCCCAGCCACGGGAACCTACAAAAAGCATTGAAGACTCACAGAATTTACATCCTAATTTATTATTGAATGAGCCGGTTTATCTACTTTGGGAAAAATCATGTAATGGATTACTGGACGAAATAAGATCAGATGAAAGTAAGAAAGATTTCTGCATCAGGTGTTCTTGTCCATCAAGACTAGTTGCTGTCATTTCAGTGGCATACCCACACCTGTAATCTATACCTAGACATGACCAGATAAGACAAAGAGTAGCAGAAACTGGGCTTGATCTTTTTTTAAAGAAAAGTTTAAAATAGAATAAAGTCAATCAGATAGCAAACGTTCATGCAACTATTCTTCCAGAAGGTGGTGAAGGTTGAGGGGGGAGAGGGAAGAAGAGAGGTGCTAAAATGAGTCAAACAGTATTTTATTCTTAGTTTTATATGCAGTTAACATGAAAGTGATCACCACTGAAAAACAAATGTAATTACTCATTTTCTTCCATAGCTAGATGTTAACGACAAGTATCAGCATTCATAACTACACTGTCTCAAATTAGTTACAGCCAGTAACTTCACGTAACTTCATGATTTCAAGGGTACACAGAATACCAGGAGGCATCAGAAAATGTATCTAATACACTGTTGTAAAATGTGGCACCAGATTTGCTGTCTTCTTCTAAAGCAAGCGTGTTTGTGGGATTTTATTTTTTCGGTTGTTTAGTTAATTTTTTTCATGGAATTTACAAGTTAAAGAGGTTGAATAAATGTTTTTCCAGTGGAGATCTATTTAAAGCCTGCTGGTAACAGGCTCTCTCTTCCTAGTTATTCTCACAGGAATCCACAAACTGCTGGCTGAAAGATGAAATACTTTTGTAAAGCATCTAGCAATATCAACTTTTCAAAGCTCAGTACTTTGGATAACCAGTTTCTTTCAAACTGGCAACCATTCAAAGAAAATTTAAACACAGATGCTGCAGGGTGTCACTGAGTCACTATTTGTTTAACGATCAAGTTACTCTTTTTGCAGGGAACAGGAAAAGAAGGAGTAGCATTTACAGCCTAACAAGTTCAGCAACTGCATTTTCATCATTCTCAGAAAAAAATATCATCTGATACTTCTCAATTCCAGTCTTAAGTCTTCCTGTTCTAATGTGTCTTAAAATATAAGTACCAGATCATGAAAGTACAAAAATACAGAAAAAGTGTATTTGCTGAGAGAGAGAATAATTGTAACCTTACTCCACTAATAATTTTCCAGATCAGGCAGCATATCTTTTAAATGATTACAAGAAGCTAATAAACAAAACTCACTGATTACCCAAAATATGCTACACTGTGTCTAATGAATTCTAAAGAATGTAAATAAAACTTACATGTTATATTAAATTTAAATACACTAAAACTCCAAAAGGTTTGTAGTTAAAAAAAATCCTGTAAGTATTGAAGATAGCTGCCTATTCTGATGAAAGAAGTTATATAGTCAAAGGTAGGCTGACAAAAAACTCTTCTAAATTATCCACATGCTCTTTAGCTGTACTTGTAGGAAACACTATTACCTGAAATAAGTTGTGTAAGAAAACAAAATTAAACAAAAAACTACCCATAAGAAGGATCTCAACGAGTAGTCAGAATTAAATTTGTCTTTAAGAAAATATTTTGTGTTAGGTATTTTCTCCACAATATATGAATAATCTTGTTTGCATCACAATTAAAAGTATCCTCACATAATCTTAAGAAAGAAAGATTAGGAAAAGGAGTAGAGTAGCATAAAGATAGGCAGTGAGAAAACTAACAAAACTGCTGCAGTTTCTCCACCCCAGTAATGCTTAGTATCTTACTGGAAAACACTCAAACCCTTCCTTTGGACAAAAAAAAGGAAAAAAAAAAAAGCATTAAGAGTACCTCTTCCTGAGCAAAGTGCTGTCAAGACATAAGATGAAGGGCCACTTGGAAAGATTCATCCCCAGACCGAGGTTAATTTAAAACCTGAGCAAACATTCCCATCTTCCAGCGTTCCAGGAAACCCAGCGCACGCAAAGCAAAGGGCACCTCCTGGCCGAGGTTCGGGAAACGAGCCCGGGATTGCCGAGCATCCCACAGCTGAACTGAAATTTCTGAGGAGGTGGGGGAGCCCTTTGTCCGGCCGACGGCGCCCGCTCTCCGACGCCCAGCACAATGGGGCAGGACAATGGGGCAGGACAATGGCCGGGACCAGGCAGCAGCCGCCCGCGCGCCGCCGGCTAGCGAAGGTCTTCGCGTCCCTGCGCTCCGCGGCCGCGCAGGGCCCCGCGGCGGGAAGGCCGGCAGCCCCGCCGCCCGCCGGCCCCGCTCCGAGCCGCGGCCCCCGGCCCCGGCCCCGGCCCGCAGCCGCCCGCCCGCCCTCCGGCGCGCTCCTACCTCGGGCGCGAGTCGCGGTGAGTGAGCGGCGGGCCGAGCCCGCGCCCCTCCCCGCAGGCCGCGGGGCGCCGCGGGGTGCCCGCCCAGCGCGGTAACCCGCGCTCCGGCCGAGCTGCTCGGCGCCCGCTGCCCCGCAGCTCCCGGCGAGCTGCGCCTGGGAAAAGCAGCATCGCCCGCCGAGCAACGCCGAACGGGACTCCTCGGCGTATGTGTGGCAGCAGCCAGACGGATGAAGCCTTCTTGGCTCAAAAATGTTGCAGTAAAAAACTACCAGGCAACTACATTTCCTCCATTATTGTTAACCCAGCTGAAGGCTTTACAACAGCCAGTTACGAGCACTGTTCCTGTGTGCTAGCTTTTGTAAGCAGAATGTAAGCAGTCAGAGAGAGAGCAGAGTAGAAAAACTGCTGCAATGTCATTTGCAGGCTATAAAATATGCTTACATTCCTTTGTATCTTCGGTCGAAGCAGTTATTCTGAGATTAAATATCCTTGATGGATTTGATCTGCTACATTTGCATAAGTAAATTGAAATTTCTAACTGAGCAAAGGGTGCAAACTTAACAAAAGTGATCTTTCACGTATGTCAGGTTTCAAGAAAGATTAGGCTGAACTTAAACCTTTCTTCCCTTTCTCAAAAAACATTTATCAGTATAAAACCCACCTTCTAACATTCACCAGAAAACAATCCCCCCACCTTAAAAACAAACAAACAAACAAACAAAAAACAAACAAAAACCCCCAGCTTTGTCTAAATCAGAAACAGGACTTTGGTTACAAATTTAAAATCATGCTGGATTACATGCTTTTTCTCATTTAGTTAGGGAGATACATAATTTCCTGAGAGGAGCTCTCTTCTCTTTTTAAGGAAAAATGGATCATTTTTCAGCAGCCCAGCATGTCTAGAGTTATATTATGACTAAAAATAGGGTTTCAAATGGTTAGGGAACCGGATTGCTTGTGAGATTCACAAAAACACAATGAGAGTCAGCAAATGGCTCATTCATCTTTGTCTTTAAGACAAGATGACATTAAAAATAAAGGCTAGTAAAACCATTCATTAGGAATTATTGCACAAGAAAACGTGAGGACTGTCTGCAGCTGTGACCACTGATTAACTAATTTTGCCCTACTTGCTTAGAGACAGCTAAAAATTCTGGAGGTGTAACCCCACTATTTTCAATCTTAGGAGGCTGTGCTGAGGAGTAGCAGCCATGTCCAAAAGATCAGAGAAAAAAAAAGCAAAAAAAAAAATCACTTAGATACAGAAATACCTTATAAGACTGAAAACCCCATAAAACCTATCTTTAACAGGGATGAATCAAGTCCATTACTGTCTCCTATAATGATTCAAGAAGAAATTAACAGAGTTGAAAAATACACTATGCACTTTGTAACAAGTGATTCTAAGAACATTTAAACACACTAGTAGTGACAATACTAGTTCAAAAAATTAAACTGCAGTACTTACCACTGTTTCAGAAAGTACCAGTAACTCATACCAAGAGGAATTTGTGAAAAGCTCAGACACTGCAGAAAATTGTTCCTATGTAAAAGATTGCTCTATTTATGCTTCACAGCCATCATTACTTTCTTTATAAATATTTTAAACTAGAATTAAAACCCATCTTGTACAAAAATTATAGAATATAAAACATTGAAGTTTGTTTTAATTTAAAAAATGAAGTCATGTATTTTAACAAAGATCACAGAAAAATAGTTTTGTGAGTTTGTCTTTAAATATAACTTGGTTTCATCTTTAAACATAACTGTGGTAAAGCAAAGAATTCTTGAAAGAAAACCACACATTTTTGTTCAGAAGAGTGAAGTGGGTGGAGTACAGCAGGCAGACAACTCAACATGAATGAGTTCCTCTTATATATGCACAAGAAAGCTGTGATCTTTTAAGAACTGTATCCTTAAACTTCTTTGGAGCCAGTAAGAACGCATTAAGCTGTGATAGTTAAGCATCTCAGCAAGACCTGTTAGGCTCAATACCAAAAGTGATAAATTTAATAATGGATTGTTTGTATAGGCTTCACGAAACAGCAGGACCCTCAGTCACGGACAGAGCTGAAGTTGAGAATGAAGCCAAATCTGTATTTGAGAAAACTGTGTAGTAGAGTTGTGTGTTAGGCACTTACTGCTGCCAAAATACTGTATGTGAAGAGCATGATCTAGAAGTAATGTAATTTACAGAAGGTTGATGGAAGTGGATCACCTGTATAATTTGTACATTAAACAAATATCTGTGAAGATCAAAACTATTGATTATGCTGATGTAAGAAAACTAGACAGGTTTTGAGACAGAGGGATTAGAAGTTCCCAATCTGTAGAATACTAGTTACTTACAAGATTAACTGGAAACACAGTATTACATCTGTGATCATTAAGATATACATATATATATAGCTGGCATAATCAGGGAAACTAGGATACATTCACATGAGAAAACTGTAGAAGCAAAAATATTGTCTTACCTTTGTTGGAAACATTAAAACTGACTGCAGTGTACATTTTTTAAATGCTAAGAGTTACCATGTGAAAGATAACAGTATGCAATACAAGCTTTTATCAAATAAGTCTTTGACATGTTGCTAGGACTGTGCATGGCAACTTTACCATAAGCAGCAGGTTCTGAGAGATGTTAAAATGTCCCTAAAAAATTACCTGAGGTACAAAGTACTTCGCAGTTCATTGTTCTTAAACTCATGGACAAATAGATCAGAAGAGCTAATCCATGTGAAAAAAATTGTTCTGAAGCGTATAAGTACTATGGCTCCAGGGAGTAACTGACGTATAACTACTTGATGTGTCCAGCCTACCCTTTAAATGTTACCAAGCCAGTGTTATGTGTCTGTGCTTTATGCAGCATTTTTATATTTTCATTAATGAACAAAATTAATGCAGAAAAAAGTACCTCTTTCTTTTCCATTTTAGCAAGTAACTTCTCTAATTTTGCACTGCCCTTAGTAACATAATTAAGCAGAAGGCTGCAAATTATTTGTGTTTCTAACACAGGGCACAAAGAACATTTTTAAGAACTAGACTTTCAATGAGTGTAGTTTCTGGATGGAACTTTCCTTCTGAAAGTTTTAATAAAATATAGCACCTCAGTGACTTGGACATAGAGTACATATCAAACAGAGAAAGCGTTTTCTTTTCCATGGTATGTATGCAGTCTTACATGTATTCTGAATTCCCTGATGCCTATAAAATGATTTGTAACTGTAATAATAAAATCTGTAGACCACAAAAGTAGATCATCTCTTCTTTCATCTGTGGTGTTTATAACTGCACACAAGACACACGGATGTAGCCTTTACTTCAAATTCTGTAACTCCGTGCCTGTGTGTAAGGAAGTTTATATTGTTAAATTATACTTCCTTCTAAACAGGAGTAAAATAGACTTTAGTGTTCTTTGCACAACTAGCAGTTTAATAACCTTTATCCTGAGGAGTTCACTCATAACTTTTTGTTTTTCTCCTAACCTTCATTACGATAATTTCTGCATATGGACAGGTAATATATAACTCCTGTAAACAAATTTCCACATGAATGCTAAAGCATTCACATTCAAATACATATACACCCACAGATTCAGTTAGATGCGAGCTGTACCTCACACAGAAAGACTCCATCTTCTTTTTTTAAAAAAAAGTTTTCATTAGCATTGATCAGGTAAGATAGTGTTGATCTAGCAGGGAGAGATCGGGTTTTAATCTAATTCTGTCCTTGCCATTGGTTTCCAGGCAGCCTAAAGGCAAATAGTTTAAAAACTTAAGTTTGAAAATGAGTATCCATCTCATAGCCAGGAAAATGATGTACCATCGGTGTAAAGCACGTTTTGGTGTTCGCTTTTCAGTTTTTTACACATGTACATTAATAATACGCTTGAACTGTGTTTTTTTTTTTTTTTTTTTTTTTAGTAAAAGTGAAAAAAAACAATGTCATCTTAATGATGACATCTTCAATGTCATCTTAAATATCTCCCTTGCTCCCAGGTACTTCATATGCATCATACCCTTTTAGAACTCCTTGAACTGTTTTAGATGAGGTTTCATGGTGTTACTTAACAAACTGATTGAAAGGATTAGTTTTTTTATGGTAGCTTTCATAGCGCTAGTTATTGAAATTTGGTACTGTTTCTTCTCTTTATAAAAGCATAATCCATTCAGAGAAAAAGATAAGCCACAACAAAGAGCTGACCAGAAAAGACAGTGTTTGACAGAAAAGAGTGTTTAACAGTCACAGTGATTCCTATGTGCTGAAAAACTCTTAAATGTAACTTCAAATTCTGGCCTACATGAAGCAAGATTTCAGACATTACTTTTAACTCCCTTTTTTTGGTCACAGAAAATAACACTGTAATGATAGATTTGTTCTGACTGTCTAGACTTTCATCTTCACAGTCCTTGCCCTGTCCTCTCCTTCATCTCTCCCCCCACCCCCCACCTCCAACAACAACAAAACTAAAAAAGAATTAAGACATAGAGGAAATAAATTCATGATAAATTCAGCTGAAGTAGATCTTGTGCTTGCCTCTTACACTTTAGCTGGGATTTAATTGAAGCTATTTGAGGATATATGTTATTAGTTGGGCCCAGCTTTCCATCAGTAAAATCCTGTCCTTCCTGAAGACCAAAGAATTTCAATCACTCACTTGATGAAGGCCAAAATTCATCTTGTGAATGTTCTAGTCAGAACATCTTTTCAGGATCGAAGGGAAAAAAGATCTTAAAGGATCAGCCTTAAATACCTGTGCTTTACTGTGCTAAAGGTGCTGACCAGGCTTTTTGATCCTGACGGACTTGTTGCTGTGCTCTTCACTTCTTCTTCTCCAAAGCAAATTGTGAAAAATGGAATCAGCAAATCTGTCTACATGCATGTATATCTTTCTTACCATGCAAAATTATGTACAGTAAGGTTTGAGGATCCCACCCCTGAGGGTGTGCTTTTCTTGAGCATCTGATCTCTAAACTGGAAGAAAAAAAAAAGTTTTATACTCTAAAGAGCCAGGAATTTTATAAATTAAAAAAAAAAAAAAAGGAGTTAACATGAAGGCAAAATGTGAGAAGAACATGTATGGCATAAGTATGGTCTTTCTTTTTATGTTAGTAAGTCATGGTCATACACCAACACCAGAGAAGGCTGAGATGTTGAAGATAGCTGCTGTCCTTCTCCTGATGGACAATCTCCCTTGCCTCCTCTTTCCTTCCTCCCTGCCTCTGAAGAGCTAGCATGTAAAATCCAGAGTACATACCTCAGAGGTGCTGAGCATCTTACAAGGTAGAAAAGACTACATTTGCACATTTCTAAATAACAGGCAAAAAGGAATATGAATTTATATCTACCCTTCTCTACTGCATAATGTGTAAATGCACTGACCTAAGTGTACATTTAGGGTATTCTGTGATTTTGAACCAAAGAAACTTATGGTTGTCCAGCCACTTGATGTCATCCTATGGCCTGCATGTTATAGAAAACATCTTAATGATTTCATCTGGTCTTGAAAACAGACCCAAGGAATCTTCAGCTAAAATGGGTGCAGGTTGAAGCCCTGAATAAAACTTAACCTTTTTATAAGCCAATTAACCTACATAATGAAAGCTTTGAAAATCAGTTACAAAGTAAGAATTTTCTAATGTTAACACTGTGAAAGTGGAATTACTATTCACTGTTTAGTTCAAGAAGCATATATATTCTGATGTTTTTAATTCTCTTACTCATTAGAAACTGGATTTATGGGCAGTGCTTTGTATTGAGCTGGAATTCAGTTGCTAACTGGAAAAGAGAGTAATTATGGGCTGCAAGAATTAGTATCAGGTAGTGTTTTCTGCTTCCATTTTCACAGAAATATCTCTAAGTATTTCTCCAGATTCCAACCAATCCCTGGGTTTGCACAGACAGAAATATTCTATTTAGATAATAATTCTGTCATGTTAAAAACAAAACAAAGCATGCACAAACAAAACATTTAGAAAGCAAGGAACAGTTAATTTGCCATTATAACATTTTTCAGAAGAACTGTCAGCTGAAATTAAACTGTGGTCTTGCATTACCAAAGCCCAGACGTTATTACAGATTAACACCAACGGGTTTTCTTTGCTGTCCCAGTCTCCCTGAGTAACCTTGTATGCTGGCCCTGAGCATAGCTTCTGCAAATGGTAGTGTCATACTTCTGCAGCTCTTGAGTTTGTCTCCAAATATTAGTTCCCTTGTTTAATTGCATAGCCTCCTTTAGAGAAAGGCCCAGTATGCTCTGACACAGTAACATAACCTTTATGGTAAATGTAGACTAGTTGTAATAATTACATTTAGGCAGGCTGATCCTTCTAGAATAAAATCAGCTTTCATTAATCATCTTGGAAAACAGTAAAAAGCCAAGCTGGTAAGGAACATGTTGGGCTTTGAGAGTTGGATAGCAGCCCAGGATCCTTACCAGCGGAATTTGTCGGCTTCACTGCATGACAAATTCCCGTCCACCTTGTTTCTGTCTTTGGTATAATGGCAGCTTCCATGATCTGCTCTGGGAAACAGGTTTTTATTCATAGAATTTCTCTGAAGGTTACCTTAGAGGGTTCATTTTCTAATGTTATTCTTCAATACCGGTTGCTGCTATTTTCCCTGAAAAAACAATACCTACAGGCAATTCCTGTATTGACTCTTGAAAGTTCACTCTAGATACCTATGTAGCAAGACTTAGCTCATTCTTTTCTAAAACAGTATATGAAAAGTGGAGGAAGAGCAGGCACACATCGCTACCACAAAATAAAACATTACAAAATTAGTCCCCGATTTTCAACATTTTTAGCTTCTACATGTGTAAGCCAGTGAAAGGAATACCATGCACTCTTTCCTGTATATATTACACAGCTGGACAGACTCCTGTCATACCAGCTTCATATGCAGTAAAGGATGCCAGATGTACAAGCATTTGCCACAACCTTGCTTACATTCACATACACAGCTCGCAGGCTGAGCCTGTTTTTCCTCACATACAGACTGCTATTTGCAACACTGACTATTCGACTGAATTTCAGTAAGTACAATTTCTACCCTTACCTCTGCTGTATACAGTCAAAATAGGAGTCAATCTCTCTATGCCTCAATAAATTAGAATAGTAAGGCTTTTTTCATCTAATAAGGGCACTGAGAGGCTTGATTTATTAGGGAGAGCACCTGGCTGGACTGATATAAATACACAAAGCTGGGTAAAGGTTACAAAAGCTCTCCCCAGGTCTTGAATGTTCACCTAGAAACAATGATCTTAGTCTGTATTTTCTAGAAAAACTGTCAGTGACACAGAGCAGTAATTCTGCAGGGAATGGCAGTGATAACTAACATGGTAACGAAGCACAGTATTGTCTAACATTCCTTTATAGCTTAGAGGAAGCTATAAAGTGTAAAGATCAACCTATTGCTGCTTTGTTCCAGGGTGTGTGCCGTGTAACAGGATATGGCAATACATAATAAAGTGCCTGTGCAAATTACCTGCCGGCCATAGTTCTTTGCTCTGATGAAGCATCTTGGTACAGGTGACAGATTTTTAGAAAGTATAGGCTGATTTACACCTCTTTTTATAAACTCCGCTTTACTTTGTGCATTGTGTATTGTGCAGTATGTGTATTGTGTATGCAGGTGTACGGAGGAGACAGAAGCAATGATAGAGGGAATTGCTAGAACCGGAAGTGGGCAATTGAGGTTATCCAGTAAGGCAGTCTATCTACGTATGCTGGAATACTAGCAAGGCAGAAGAAAAAATATTTTCTGTTGGCTTTACAGAAGTTCAAAACACGAGTTTCATACTGCGGTAATCGTTTAAGTAAAGACAATTCTGTTTTAGCTGGGACTGGCACCCAGGAGGCATGAGTGACTGATTGTGAACCTGATTTGCTATCTCAGGGGCCACAACAGGGGGCTAATAGAGAATGACAGCCTTACAAGTGATTTAGCACCAAGACAAAACACAGCATTTCTATCGCGGCTGCTAGCACGTTTACTGCACTTGTCCTGCAACTGCTGCCAAAATTAACTCTCTGGCTATACAAGTCAAATCTCTTTTTGCCACCAGCAGTTCAAAGATGGCATTTACAGGATGCCACTGAAACTGAGAGAAGGGTGATTCTGCACTGCCAACATGGCAGCAGGAATACAATAGCTTTGGAATGTGTGATGACGACAGTATTTCCAGCTTTTGCACTGTAACAATACGGGTACTATGATAAATCTGAAGGTTCAGATTAGGCATAGCATTTGTGGCATTCTACCTCTTCTGCAGACTTACAAGAATTGCTACCCCACAACCAGATTTTCATAAAATCCACTGATTCTGCATCACTCTTATTTGAAGGATCATAAGCAATAAGGAAATAAAAATGCAGTGCATAAAGAGAGCCACCAGAAGGTAGCAACCACTGAGTATGAGTATCTGTTGAATTTCTCCAATTATATGGGATTTCTTGAAACCATGAACACTTACATATTTGTTTATACGAGAACTCAACAGGATGATCTCTAAAAATGCTACATAAATGAGAAAACTGCTCTAACTCTGCTGCACCAAAAACATTAATGACAAGTATCTTTCATGGTCACTCTGCTCCTTTTAGCAGAATACACTCCTGTGTCCATTCTGACAAAGAGGTGATGTCTACACATCAGAGAAACAAAATTAGGATGTTTGCAACTCAGAAATATGGTTGATTGTTGTATTCCATCAACTGATGGTTGTATTGTGAGATTTAATATAGAGTCAAAAAGCCTCTAGTATTTACTAAACTCTTTTGCCTGGAAGACTACATAAAGGTTGGAAGAGTGAACAGTAAGCAGTGGAAGAACTTTTTTGAGGATGTTCATCCACTACTTTACAGCAATATCATCTGCTCACCACAGTAATAGTAAGACCATGGCCTCTAAACTGTTCTGGGCAACATGCCTAGAACAAAATACGCCCTGTCCCATAGAAAAATAAATATATAAGTTATCATGAAATATTGTAGCTTGCTCTCACAGATTCACAAAGGTTGGAAGGGATCTCTGGATATCATCTAGTCCAACCTCCCAAAGATTTCCTGGTGCTGATTCTACTGGAGCTTGAATCCAGGACCTTCAGCATGTAAAGCAGATGTGATAACCATTACACTATTTGTTACATTCTAGACCCTACCTTATAAACTGTAACAGATGGCTATTTCCCTATAGTAACAATCTACCCAAACACTAGATCAAAATAATCTTTAGGAAACGCAGGCTTCTAAAATTGAGTGCTTGAATAAGTGAGAGAGTGGCAGGCCTTTTAGGGGGTTCCTTGGGCCTGTGTTCCCAGGTGAAGCTCAAAAGCTTACGTGGATCATCACCAGTCTAGGTCAGGTGGCAAAACCCAAAATGGTGGACAAGCATCCTCGCCAGCACTCCAACACTTTGCCATCACTGTCATGCAAATTACTGTTGTTTCGTTTCTAGAGTTTTCTTGCTTAGGAACTGAGATACTAATAGGAAAGAAAATGCTAGATTTTGAAGAATTAACGATGTCTCTGCCAGCTCTGCACAAGGATGGCCATGCTACTTTGCCTAAGTGACGCATGCTTCTGGAACACTGATGTTTCGCATCAGAACTATGAGATGTCATTTGGGATCACTATGGTTGGTATGCAAAGTATGTAAAACCAGCAGTTTTGGTTTCTGTACCTGGAGGTAAATTGCTGTAAGCTGGGTAACTCCAAGTTCTTCTTCTTCCTGATGTTGACCATTTCTTGGGCTTGATTTCCACCTCTTCCCTTGACAGGGTAGTAGCAGCTGGCAATTCTGTGGAAGAAGTATATATCCTTTGACAAGATCCCATCAGTGCCTCCAGGTTAATATGCTCTGACTGGATTGCTTTGTTGGTTTCTGAATAGTGATGATAGAAGGCACATCTGCACCAGTCTTCTCATTTTCACAAGATTCTTCTGCCACAGGGGCTCTAGTTCTCAGTGATAAGAGCCATCAAGTTTAACAATGTTTTGTCTTTCCTTTAGAAGATTAAGTGACTTCATTAGGACAAGTGATGCAGATAAAAGCAGTGGTGGAAAGAATAATGTTAGCAATGATAGGATGGAATTTGCATGGGAAACAAAGGACTAGTCGGAACTACAATAATGAAGATATGCGTAGTGCTAAGGTGTGGTCCTGCTGATGTGTCTTGGAAGAGCAAGCAGCACTACAGTAGAAACACAACTATGCTTAGGGGCTCTGCTATCTTTTGCCTGCCTGCAGTGTGCTAAAGCTAACTCCTAAAATGACTTCGTACAACTTTGCACAGCCATGGACTCCTTTAGGTCTATTGGTAAACTGCACATCAGCACCATTCATGAGCTGGCTTCCATAGAGCAGAGGGAACCTATGGCCCAGAACAGTCTTGGAGATTATTTAGATCTATATGCCAACCACTGTACCATCTCGAGTAGCTCTTGAGGACAGCCACTGCAGAAATGTAGCCAGAGCTGGCCCCAATCCAACATCCATAGCCCTTTACAGACTTGAAAGCTCTAAAAATAATACAGTATCAGAATGCAACAGCCAGCTGGAACAAAGCTCAGCACACTGTCTCATCTAGACCCTGAGGAGCAGTTAAGTGGTGACTAATTGCATTGATCATTGCACTGATCTCTTCCCTGATTGTATGAATATAATTTTTAAGAGTCTGGGATCAGCTCCAAGCATAAGTGATTATAGACCTGAGAACCATTTCCCAGGCTATCACTGACAACAGACTTGCACTTCCCCCAGAATACATAAGGAAGTAAGGAGAATGCAAATGTGTTACTTTTTTTGCAACAGATTCACAGCAGTGCTCTGAGTCTGTAAATCCAGTATTGGGCATGATCTTTGTGCCACCCTCCCCATTAATATTATTCTCCCACCATACAAAGGAATATTCCAAAGCCTTCCAACAAAATAACCTAGAAAAAAAAAAACAAAAAGTAATACAGAAAATAAAAAATTGCCTAGCTAAGCCTGTAACTCTGCCATTCCTACATCTACTTTCCACATGCTTACCTTTTCAGGTGGGAATGATGATCCAGGCCATTTATATTCAATTTTAATAATCCTGCTCTCTCTATACAAAGCAGTCCCCAAAGCAATTAGAAGAACAGCCTGGCAGCTGTTCTTTTGTGAATCTCAGCATCTCTGCTGTGATTTGTACACCATTATCTACTTCTGCCATTCTTCAGGCTCTAGCACTTTTTCAAAAACATGTAGGCTCTTACTTTAAACTATACAGTCTCTTAAAAAAACCCGCACAGAAACAGACTTGCAGTTGCATACCAAAGAATTTATAACTCTCCATTGTGACAGTCATTTACATGTAGCTCCACGCATGCTACTCTGGGAATGCACAAGACCTTACCAGTCAAGGAAACTGTAATTTATATCTGCCTCAGGGCAATATGTGCTTTACAAAGCATAATAAAAGACAGTAAAGGTAAGAGCTCTTGAATACTGTTTCCAGCTGTGATACTCTGTCTGTCTGACCTTGTAGATCAGACTCTATACTTACATTTTCATACAAACATACACACATACATATATATACATATATGTATGTGTATATATATAGAGTGTCCAATGCTTTTCAGCTAGTGAGGTCAGTAACTGACCAGTGTGTATATGTGCACCATGCATATAACACAACTGCAGTTTTAGAGAAAAATATGACACAAAACAAGTATCTTATCAAGGTAACACTAACAAGATACGTACATTTACTTGTTATTCACTGGAAAACAAAAAGAAAAAAATGTCCATTATTCTGTAGAAGTTCTTGCAACTTTTTCTTACACTGCCCTCTTTGGAGTCACACCCTGAGTTGCCATGTGCTTGTTTCTGAGAGCTTGGAGATAGCCAGTAAAATCCTCACAGAGGCTTTTAAGCAGGTGAACAAAAGGCAGAACAATCACTGTCATGATGATGATCACTGTCAAGCATTACTTAAAAAAAAACTTATTGGTACATAATACAAGAAAGAGCTGCTTCTCATTTGCTTTCCCTCCACTAACTCCTCATAAGACTCTTAAAATAATTTAACATATTTTAACAAGTCAGCCTAAGCTGATCTCCTTGATACTGACCAAGGGTTGTTGTGTCCTAGGAAATCTTCAAAGACCTCAAGAAAGCTTTTTCTTCCTGTATATTACAGTGAATCATTATGATATGGCTACCACTGAAACACATATACTACCAACAGTGTTTCCTTTTGTTTTACAGGCACTTGTTCTAAGACCTACATATGCTTTAATCTGTGTTACAAATACTACTCCAGCAGTATGAAGTGGTCTAAATAGAAATGAGATGCATGTTGTGAATGCATTACTAGGTGCAGGATGAAATAGAGGTACAGAATCTGCATTATCAACCAGTATATCACTTTGTGGGGAATGACATGCTTCCATTAGACTTGCGATGCAAAGTCTCCTGGAGCTGTTAGAATCTAAAGCACAGTCTTGCCTTTGGAGCACATTAAAGCATCTCCTTCTTTTTAAAGGATTCATGTCTATAGTAAATTTCTATTACCTTTCTTCAGCTAATACCCCTTTGCATGCTATTTTTCAGAAACAGTGCTTTCTCCCAGCAGTGTATGTCTGGGGAATAAAGCTAACATGTCCTTTCAAACCAAAATTCTATAGTAGGAACAGCTTTTATCAGAAAATAGCCAGGAAACTCAGTGAATAGTTATCTTTCCCAAGTCAGAAGAAATCCATTTCATGCTTTATAGTTCCAATCCAAAGTTCACCGAAGCCTGTGGGCTTTCATTGCTTTTGATGGTTTTCACATCACTAAAAAAGTAACATGAAGTAGTACACCACCACCTAGCTGCAAGCCTCTGGGTAGTGATACTATAAAGCTGTGCAAAGCACAATCCAGCTGAGGTTTTCACTCAGCTCTTCCCACGCTGTCTTGTACTTCTGAGAAGTACCCTTTACAGATTTAGAGTAAATCTTAAATCCTTACATAGCTCTCACCAAGAGCGGTTTATGCGAGAGGTGGGCAGCTAAGGGAGCTTTAGCCCTCTTTCCTCACACATCTTCATAAACACCATCTGGTGCAGTGGGGCTTCATTCAGGCTTGATACTTCATCCATGCAGAAATGGCCACCCCCATTTGCTGATCTGCTCTCTTTAACAGTCACATGCATCTCCAGGGAACCACCTTGCATGATGAAGACAGAGAAAGAGCACAATTAGGCAACTACCAGCAGTAGAGACCTCTGAGCAGCTTAGAGAGAATGGTCAGAGGTATTACAGGTACCCATAAAGAGGGGAGTCTTTCTAGACAGCAACACCTCCAAGGCTAATCAAAACTGACAATCAGACAAGCCAGAGATGTTGCTAACACTTAGGGATGGGGCTGCAAATCTGGCAGAGATCTTCTCTCTAATCCAGACTGACGATTCCTGTTGTAAAACAGGAGAGACTGTTGGGTCAAAGAAGGGAGAACAACAGAACAGAGAAATACACCTGGGAAATTCACCTCTGAGCCAAGAAACACTGAAAGAGGGGCTGTCCCCTCTGCATTTGCAAGTAAAGGCTGACAAGAACAGATAGTAAGAGAAAAGGCGACTAAAAACCCCCACAATGTATTGCTTGGAAAGAAGGTAGAAGACAATGGAGAAACAGAGAAGCAAAGAACAAGAAAACACAGGGAGCATGAGAAATTAGACTTCTTAGACTGTGCAGGAGTCCACAGTGGGAAAATAAGCAGCCTGACCTAGAATGTACCTGCACTCAGGATCACATCTGACCTAGGGACATCTCAGACAGCAGTTAACTGAACCAAGCTCCCTAAACTGGGAATTATGCATCAACAGAAAGACACAATACTTGCCATATAAAGAGTAACTGTTATTTTCTCAGACAGACAAAGATGTGCAGTTTGTTTGTCTGAAGGTTTATAGTTCCCTTGAGCTACTCCATTTCTGAGGAAAAGGGAAATCTTTGGGAGAGAAATTCTTTTTCTTTTTTTTTTCTTTTCTGTTTCTACAGCATGAGGAGATTATGCTGGTTATGTTCCAGGCTTGATTTCAAGCTACCACCACAGTCCACCGAATAATTAAAATGGTAACTTTTAATTGCATAAGGCACTTAAGAGCTTTATTTGCTTTGTTTGCTGTAGTCACTCCCATTTAAATTCATGACGTAGAACAGGATATGCAGGATAAACAGAGACAATTATTGAATCCTTAAAAATCAATGGGAAGATGTAGTCTGTCTTCTTAGGTGTTTTCATTAATATCTTCAAAGGTCTGTAATTTGATTCTCTCCAACCAATTTGGAAAGGCTTCTTCCTCTTCACCATGCTTTTATATAATTTCCATTGCAGTCCCCTCAGATTGTGGAAAAACACATATGGTGTTTCTGACACTGGCAAAAAGGTACGTATTATGTTAGCATATATGTAATACTACTGTTTCTCAGAAAAAGCAGCAGTACCCTATAACAAGGCAGAACACTGATTTCTGCATGCTAGAACTTGAACTGAAGTTCTAGTCTGAAGTGAGGTATCCACACTAGTACATGCCAGTTTGGGATTTATTTATTTATTTTTTAAGCACCGTATGTTTAGCCCTGCTCCCACTGAAATAGGTAAGAGAAATTCTTACTGATTATAAGGTCAGGAAGAAAAATAATTCACACACCATCACCACCACTGTTTGGCACCTATGATGTCAGTCGTAGTCAGTAGGTCAAGAAGTAACTAGACACCAAAACTTACTGACTGCACACACACTCCCTCCAGGGATGTGGAATCCTGGCAGATCCATGAAGACACATTTGTGCTGATGCTGCATATGTTACACCTATTACTGGAAGTTAAAAATAGATCTTAGCTCAGCTCAGCCCTGTTTCATCCTGTTCCAAAGTTAAATCCCCCTTGGTCATCTAGGCATGGATTCTGCTGCTGTTGGCCTCCAGGGAACATCTTGATGGAGAAAGCACGATAACCAACTGAAACTTGCTGCCTAAATGTTCATCTGCTTCTTGAGGGCCATAAGAGTGTGGATGCTATGGCAGTCTTCAGATGCAAAGTACTTTCCCTCAGAATTACTGTAACTCATTGTAGAATCCATTGTGTCTCCTAAATTGTTCCTTGGAGATTTGAGGTTATATCTGACAATTCAGAAACTACAGAGCTTTAACTTTTCCTGAGTTAAGTAGGAAGGCTACTCAGTGCCATTAAACTGACATTTTTCTTAGAAACACACACAAAGGGGAAGCATAAGACATGGAACAGTTACAAAGCCCCACAGTACTTTGAAATCATTGGCCTGGGACAGGGAGTAACATGGTTAGTGTTGCTTTCGCAGAGATTCTCCACTCTGCTCTTCAAGTGCCAGTAAAGATCGTCTGTTATGGGAGAGTCTCCAAGCAGAGTGGTCACAATGTATGGAAACCATTAGCTGTAGCAAATCCTTCCTTTGTGCAGAAGTTAAGAGTTAACAACAAGGGGACATTTAATCACTATTGATCTGAGAATCCACTGCTTTGTTCAAACCAGGGCAACATTGTCCATATGGATCTAACTCCTACCATATCCAAGCCAAGATTCTCATCGAATTCAATGTCAGGAGCAACTAACGAGCTTAGAAGAATTACTTGACTTTGTGCACAAGGACTAAACATAACACACCATAGATGTGAGCAAATTCCCAAAGGCCTACCATGATTTTATCTTCTAGGTATTTGTTATAAAGATTTTTTTTTTAACAGAAAAGTAAGTATTTGATTTAAATAAATGTAGCAGACTAATTGTTTACAAGAATATTTTTCCATTTCCCAAATATGCAGACTTCTATTATTTGGGAATGATCTCAGAGTATGTTATCTTAGTTCTCATATTCAAGAACTGTCTCTTGAAATTCAGCCTCAGTTATTTTCCTTCTTTTAATTTTTATTGTGTTGCTCTTGGCTAATCCTGTATGTGCTATTCAGAGACATTCATAAATAAGTATCAGTACCGACTGCTCACCTTCAGAAGTGTATACTTTAGAAATGGAAGAAGTCTCAAGTGATGACTGCCTTTTCTTCTCCTTCCTGAAATGTTGCTTCTTGCATAATATCTCCCCATTGAAACATTTGTGTTGGATCAAAGAAATTGGCATTGGAAGGCAATTTTTGATCAAAAACACATATGCGAGCATAAGTTTTTGCTGCGGGTCACAAACATAATATTTTTTGTGCCCTCCAGCAACAGTTATTTTTGACTTTGATTTTGCTAGTTGTTTGAAGTCCTCAGATAAACAACTGTCTGGGATTCTCATTTGTGTTCTTGGTGATTCAGCATTTTCCTTTGTAACATCTATTTGTGAACAACTGTTACTAATAGACTCATCAGAGAACAAGTTTTGTTTTTCACACACTGCAATATCCCAGTGGTTAGATTTTACTGCTGACTGTATAGTATGGAAGAGAGAGGTATGTGTCTGTTCCAAAATTAACTGGTACTTTTGCTGTTCATTTTTAGTATTTGTGAGAGATGACAACAATTCTGACACCTGAAAAAACACAGGACATTTTCTACATTAATGGCCTGTACTTTAAAAATTAACTCTGCAGATGACTTTCAAGTTTTCTTTTTCAATTATTACTACTTTTTTTTTTTTTTTTTTTTTTAAAAAAAATAAATTCTGGTAAGAGTCACAGTTTGGTTACCATTGATCTGTATACAATACCAAAGAATCATCCTTGCCACAAAGATCTTGCAATCTAAACACAAGCTAGAAAATAATGAAGGGCTAGAGATGAAAATAAGAGCAAGATGATCATGCAAGATACAATATACAGTGCCCCCTGCACTCCACAGTAATGACAACAATGACCAAGGCAAATTCTTTTGACTGCCTTTGTAGCATCATGTAAAGATATTTCTTTCCTGATGTTTGTAATAGACTGCAATGTCAACTGCTCCATGAAAAATCTCTGATATTTCTAATATATGATTCAATTTTTAAAGTTGTCCAAAACTAGTTTTAAAACATAATTTATCTGAAATAATGTGTAAGACTACATGTATAAAACAGATCATTAAGGGAGAGAAAGGGAACCTAAGGAAGCTGTACCACTTTGTATCCCACATAGCTTGTGTCAGTCATTAAGCACTAGCCAAAACCTTACTGAAAGTTGTAAAGAGGATGACCTAAATAACAAGTAGGATGTGTTATCTGCTTGCTGTCATACTATTATCCAGTACTGTTAGGTACTGGATCCAAATATTATTCATTACAAGTCATGTTATATTACAGAAAACTCAGGGAAACTGAGCTTTTCTACAAAGACATAAACAGCATTTTGAGATCAGAAACTAGTCAAAGCAGAATGTCTGTTTTCTGGATTGCAACTGAAAAAAAAAGTAATTTTAGTTTACTCAGATAGGTCTCAAAGTTTATGAAATGAAAAAACAAGTAAGCTGCTTCCATTAAGATAAACCACATTGAAGTGCAAAGAACGTAATGTAAAAAGAAGAATCAGATCCTAGCTCTTACTGAGCTTGTGACCAAATGTACTGACACATATAGCACTACTGATAAAGAAACAAAACGATTGTTAAATATTTGCCATGCACACACACACCAAGTAATTATTTTCTCAGAACAGAGGCAAATGATAGGAGTTGAAATACAATGCTCATAAATACAGCAGTTTACTCTTAAAAGCTCAGTAAGTTCTGACAAATTCTTTTTGGATATAAAAATCAGCACAAATGTACTTGTGATTTAAAAATTCATTTGTATTTTCTTGTTAAACTTTGTTATGTCAAAGCCCATAGTTTTATCACTCTGATAATGCCACGATACGTACTAAAGAGGGTTTTGAATGAATAATCATTCAGCACTGTATGAGCACCTTGCCAATCATTTGGCATCTAGCTATCACTAAAAAAAAAAAAAAAGTAGATTACTAAAAAACTACAAACTAATTTTATACTGTTAAAGTACTCACTTTCCAACCAGGAAAAAACAATTGTTTCTTTTGTTCTATATCTTCTGGTAGTACATCATTCCTAGTTTGACCCATTGGACCTTTACTGTGCTGAGAAAAAAAAGCAACTTTAATTAGTACACAAAAATGCAAAAACGGTGGAGAAACAGGTTTAAGAGGAAAAGATGAACAGCAGAAATACAAATGTCCTGAATTAGGTGGAGAGTGAGTCAATCCCCTATCTCTCAGACATCCTCACAGGAATCCTTTTCTATCACACACCATAGGTTTTCACCCACCAGAGTTTAAAACCTTCTCAAGAAGGACAAGATTTCTCACTTTCCTTGTGAGACGATTCCCAGGCCAAGGGATTTCAACACTAAGCTCACCATAACGCACTACTCTCTTCTTCCTTGGCCTCACTCTTTTTTCCATCTTCCCTTTTCCTGCCATGAACAAACCCCCTGTTCCCCTAGTGCCTCCCTGCTCTTTCCCCCCTTCTTCAGTTACATTTTGCCAAGATGCACCCGTGCGTGTTAACGTGGCTGCAGGGTGCCGCACACCCCGAGAGACCGGCGAGACCGAGCCTGTCAGGAGACAGGCGGGAAGCCACCTCACAAGCAGCGCCCCGCGAGGGGCCTGCCGCCCCCGGCCGGCGAGCCCGGCTCCCGCGGAGCCGCCCCCTCAGCCGCCACCGCCCCCTCAGCCGCCGCCCCCTCAGCCGCCACCGCCTCCCTCCTGCCCTCTCTCACAGAGCCTGCGCCGCGGGGCGGGGCAGAGCCCGAGGGAGCGCTCTGATTGGTTCCCCACGGCGTGGGGCGGGGCGGGGGCGTCAGGGAGCCAATAGCCGCTCGGGGCGCTCCGGCAGGGAGCAGCAGGGGAGCCCTTGGGCAGCGACACGCCAGTGGGGCGGGGAGCGGGGGCGCAATGGCGGCCGGGAGGAGGCGCCATGTTAGTGTCGCACCTGCTTGTCCCCGTTTGGCTTCAGGCCTTCTCCTCCGTCCCCTGCTGCAGTGGGGAAGGGCGAGGCCTGGTCCCTCCTACGCATCCAGCGGCGGAGGGAACTCCTACCTTAGGGGAATGTGGTTCTTAGCTGCCGTTTAATGACTAAACCAGACGCGAACACTGGCTTCATTGAGGGGAAGCAACGCTCCAGGCTAGGAAACATGAGCTGCAGTACACGGCAGGGCAGGCTGGCATGAGCGCAGACACAGTACTCAGTGCTGTCAACTGGTGCTTGGTATTTATTTGGCCAAGTGTTCTAGCTGGCATCCACCCTCAGGCTAAAAATTCCTAATTTTCTGAATATTTTAACTCTCCTCCTGTCTCCGGCCCAAGAGGCTGTTTTCTTGGGTGCAGAGCACGGTCGTCTTGATTCAACTTCCTTTGAACTGCAAGCGACACTGCAGAAACTTCTAGAGCCAACATGGCCAGAGGTATCAGCAAACCAGGAATGAAGCCACAGTGCACCAGACTCTCTGAAATCTAAACCTGGCTCAAGCAGGTTCCCACCAGAGCAGTGTTTTCCAGGAAATACTTTTCTAATTTATAGCATCTTAAGAGTTGCATTTTTAGAAGTGCATGTGGGCAATTCCTCTTCATATATGCCTAATTATACACAGCGCTGTTGTAATTAGCTTAACTAATGCCCTGGTAGCACAAATTGCAGTAACATGCAGGATGACATGCTCGGATCAACTATGAATAATTTTCTTCTAAACATTCAAAACCTGCAATATGCAGACTTTGAATCTTTTTATATTACTTTTTTGTATTACTTTTTCCTGCTGTGGAGCACATCCATCCAATGAGAAAGGCAAATCTTTGTTAAATGTTTAACAGACTTGGATATAAGGGTTATAAGATCATTTTAACACTCTATCTGTAGAAACCAGAGGTTGATCATGAAAAGAGTATTTTAAGAGGCAGCTCACAAAGTCCTTGCAGCAGATATTTCATACTCCTTAGGACACAGGGAGGTGCTCTCTAGCTCATCTTGATATGGTGATGTAAGAAACCCACACTCACTATATAGCTATTAATCACACTGCTGCAGTTATCTGACTTTCAGCAAAAGATGACCTGTGCCTCTCCTGGAGCAACTAAGAGCATCACATCTTAACATAAACTCACCTTCACTACTTGAGATGCGGGCACTCACTTTCCAAATCTGCTGTAGGTACAGCAGTTTCTGATAGCAGGAAAAGCAAACAGGAACTTCTCAAAATCATTTCAGCAGGATTTACCAGAGTCTGGTAAAGTCTCAGTTCATAGCTTGAACAGTAAGGGCATAATTTTGGGAAACATCTATATTCAAGGAAAACAAAGTGATTTCTTTTTTCAACAGTAAGAAACTACTATTTGGAAGCTATTATTTACACCCAAGTATTGATTTTTATAATGTTTTGATATTCCATTCATTGAATATTCACTAGAAAAGCAGCTTTGACATTACTCTTCACACAGCTCTGATTTGCCAAACAGGACCGCAGGCTACAAATACCTCACGGAGGATGACAGCTTCCAGGAGAGACTGGTTCCCATTCTACCACCTATGGGTTTCAGAGGATCTGGCAACATTAAATTCATTAGCACCCTGCCTTTTCACTTGATTCAAAACCTGTTTTCATTTAAGCCTCTTATTTGAAACAGGTACAAGGCAGGAAAGAATATGATTAACACCAAAGCAAGCCAATTTAAACACAGTTTTGCCACACTATATACAATTATTTAGTGTTGAATTAGAGAGAATACTGTGATTAGGTATGACAGGTTTATTTGTCACCATGAACAAATGAAAGATTAACAGAGATGTCTGAAAAAGCAAGTGGCTGGCTGGAAATTCTGTGTGTGAAATGAATTCCACTACTCAGGTTATTTTGAATTTTTTGAGTCTGGGTCCTTGTTTCATTAGCTAATAGCTATCTAGACTTAAGTTTCAGTAAGCTATAGAATGAAATTAGCATTAAATCACACGCAATGAATCACTTTGGTGATCAGCAGAAAAACAGCTAAATAAGGTATAGCAGATGAAGGTACTTCTGCTATGAGCGGACACTACACAGTCATTAGATTTGTCACCTATTGGATCATTCCAACAAGGAACTGCTGCTATCCTTCAAGTTAAAGCTAACAATCAGATTAAAGCTAACAATCATGAACAAATCTGCAATAATTTGAAGTAATACACAGAGATTTGGGGTCATATGTAATGAACTACATCAGCACACAATCAGCACATAAAGGAACCTTGTCCTTAACCACAGTTGGTCAGCAAGCTATGCTCTACTTGTCTGGTACTTTTTTGCTTCAGGAAGTCTAAAGTGATTTGGTTTTCTGCATTTCTATAGCCATCTCTCTTCAAGACCAGAGAAAAAGCATAGAAAGAAATACATAAATGGACAAACAGCACAACTTGACAACAGTTGTCATCACTATATGCAAAAATACTCAAATATCTATGAAATACAATAGGAAACTTGGACCATGGGTGTCAGGAGAGAAGTGATTCTTGTTTTGAAACGGATGGACTGGAAACTTGCTGCCACCCTGTGGCAATAGGTATTTTTCTCCCATTAGTATTTACTATGGGAGCCTATGAAGAGAAGTATGGGTAGGGTTAGGACACTGCATCTGGATATGGTCTAGGAATCCTGGGTTCCACAGTTTGGCTTGGGGAAAATTGGTTAAAATACATATGTGCTCTTAAATAGCCCATAGAAGGGGCTGTGAAAGATAAGGGTGAAGACCTTGATCAAATTCAGCAGGTATCTTCTAGCACTGCATTCCCACTTAAGAAAAATATTTAAGATATTTGCATATAAGAATAAATGCCTGTGGAATCATGCTAACTACTTGCATTTTAGCTCATCAAGTTGAAGAAACATTATCTCACTTACCTTAAAGGTGAAAGTTATGAATAAAGCAGGCCAAACTGCTTATTTGAGAACTTACAGTACGCAGCTGATCACTTCATATACAAAGAGCTGAACAGGCTATGATTAAAATTAGTTTTTCAAGTAGTTTTATGAGTGCTTTTTTGGGACACACACACAAGTATGCACTTTGCCTCATTAGACACCTGCCAAATTCTTCTACTAGAAGGGACTGCAAATTTCTAGTTATTTCAAATAAATAGGGAGAATACTATGATCATAGTAAGAAACAAATAAATTGAAGCAATCATCAGGATTTAACTGAAAAGCTTATGTTTATTCAACATTAAATTTTACAGTCCCACTACCTGCCTATTATTTCTTATTGCTGAGTTCAAATTCACTCTATTCCATCAACCATTATCAGAATGACTTCCACACAGAACTCTTCAACATTTTCCTCAACAAGCCTTTCTTCCTGAGTCATATAGAGAGTGCTATATAGAGGTGGATGAGGTATATATAGACTTGCTGCAATTAACCCTTCACAAGCAGCAATTATTACAAATTCTCTAAGAATTCCAACATAGAGATAGCTATTTTATTTCCAGGTTCCTGACTATATGAAATGTTTTGCTTACTCTCCCCAGCACCATGAATATTACAACTTCATTGATGAATCCTAGGATATTTACAAAGTGTTCTGCTTTCTGTCCATCATTCAGAACTTCACATAACAGGAAAAGGGAATTTAGCTTCAGAGGTGAAAAGACCATATCTACAGAAAAGACCCAAAAGGTAGCATGAACATGATACACTAAGGAATATTAGTACCATTATACAGAACTATCTGGATATTTCATTAATTCTCCCACTCAAATTGCCTAGCTGTGAAGAAAAACAAATAAAGGAGAACCTTTTATGTCAAAAAAATTTTTTTTTATCAGAATCATTTTGCCTCAATGAAATGTACCAAAATAATTTTTTGGCATATCAGAGTTTTTGAAATAAGCCTCTGCCTATTAGAACTTTACCCTAAGAACAGCGTATGGAAAAGTTTAATAACTTTAGGTATTTACCATCTATCTTTCCAAGTAAGAAATGAAAATACTTTCCCATGTTAACTTTAGCAAACATTGTCATAATACATTCCTAAACTAATCCAACATTGTTAATATTTGAAAATATTTAATATTTCACAAAAGTATTAGTTTAGGTAATAATAACGTTGTACCTCTTTGTGTTTCCCTGAACAGAAGCCCAATCTCCTCCATGCTTCTCCCCAATAGAACTTCTTTATTGTAAACAGAATCATTTCAAAAGGAGTATTTCATGTTTACCAACAGGTGATATTTATTGTTATAACAAAGAACTCTACATACAGTATTGCACAAAATTATAATGGACCAATCAACAAAAGAATGCTCCTATGTAACTGTTACCAGCACTTCCACAGAAGTTTACTTTAACACAGTGTGCGTTAAGTGTTTTAGTAAACTGACAACTCCTAGAAGATTAATTCATGAAGTATGAGAGTACAAACTTTCATTCAAGGCATACATACAGCACACATGAAAAGGAATGCTAAATGTGCCAAAACCCTAAAAAAAACCAAACCAAATTAAACTAATAAAGTAACAGCACCCTTGGCAAACACCACTGCTACATTCAAAGTCTTTATCTTCTAACAAGAAGCAGAGAAATGCAATTTGAAGAAGTGCCTTAACTTGGAGTTTTAGGCAAACAAGCTCAACTCTATCATATCCACTAGCTTTTTTTTTTTTTTTTTTTTTTGGCCACACTGAAGAATTTATGGCATTAAAAATTCACCTAGCCCCTGCATTACCAGTTCTTCTTGGTATAGTTCTTTCCTAAAATAAAGCCGTTGTGTACAACAGTTGATTAATAAAAGAAATTCAGTGTTTTTACATCAAAAGGTGTACAATTCATGTATTTAATAAAGTATTGAACTATGCTTGTGGAAATTCTATCCTGTGCGCTACGTAAGACACAATGATTTATTTATTGATTTATTTATAAATCATCTCTACACTTTTACCCCAAACCAGGTCTCCCTAGCTGCATCCCTACATCTTCAGCATGCTACTCTAGTTCCAAAGCCGTCAAGCACACATGCCTATAAACAACACTAGAACAACATGACCTCTGGATTTTGAACCTCCTGCCTTTATAGTCTGTTCACTCCCATGCCAATGTCCTCCTGTCTTTGATTATAATATCTTGTCCCTGTTGCCCATTACTTTTTATTTCTACTTTTTGAGCAACTGTTGAGATCATTTGCCCATACAGATAAGTTATCTTCTCCTCTGCACAACTGTGTTGCCTAGCTGCATGTCATCTTTGGAAATCACAGAGACAGGAAGAAAAAAGTTATTTCTATCATACCAACTAGTGAAAAACCAGGGCTAGAGGTTTACACTTCTGCTTGAGCACCAGTGGAATTAAGGCTCAAGACTTACCAGCTTAGAAACTGCTTTGGGAAAGGAAAATCTTTAGGAGTAAGTTTAATTTCTAAAGAAAAATGGCCTCCTATAAATATTTTAATTGCTGATAGGATTAATTTTAACAAGTTTTAAATAGAAACCTTTTTAAATTATAAATTGTTTTCTTGTTATCAAGTTAATCTCAAAGACAGAAGTCAAATAGAAATTACTACAAGTGCTATACATGAAAAGCCCCGCTTCCTACACAGTTACTAAATAAAATTCAAGTTGTAACAAAGTTAAGAACAAATATGACTATGAAAGCTAATGAAAATTACTTCCTTTCCCCCCAAAAATACCTTTATAGCTTCTGGTGTAGACAGCATAGGAAAACACATACATTCTGTGAAAACTGGGAATCAGTCTGTAAGCAGTTTTACCAATTTTTCAATTTAAGTCAAGCGAGATAAAGAAAAAAAAAAAAAGAACAGAAGCATGAGATACAAGGCCTGCATATATTCTGCTTTAATACTTCTATGCCTGAATATATTTTCTAACCACTTTTCCACTACATCAGACACCCTGCCTTCAACACGGCAAGGTACACAATTGGGTTAGCACATTTTGAACCACTGCTGAAACAGCACATAAACTTCTTTTCTGGACTTCCCTTGTCTTATGGGAAAATAAACCACCAGAAAACCTATGCATAGAAACAAGAAAGACTCTGAAACATAGTAAAATCAAATATGCATCTACATAATGATAGTGAATTCTGAGGCTGAGGAGTGTGTGTCTGTATATAAGTATCCATACACACAAAGATACAAACAGTATTTCTTTTCAAATCAAAGCAGAATACATAGGTGATACATTCTTGCACATGGGTTTTGGACTGGGAAGTAGGAGAGAAGCAGACAAAGAAAATGACAAAGGAAAAGAGGAGCAAGATTTTATTTCTTTCATATGAAAATACAGAAATGCTACAGCACTTACTGTTCTTATCTTCTGGATCCCAATTCATCATAAATTACAGTATAAATACATCAGTGCTTGAATGTAACACACAATTTACTTTTTCAAAATGAATTAGCTTTATTTTCCTTAAAGGCATTCACGCTTTACACAGCCTAAGAACCTGAAGAAAACACATTTGCTTTTGAAAGCCACATACTCAGTAAGTGTTTTGTGGTGTTCAAAGTCAAAGTAAAAGTCCTGAGATTTTATATGTTAAAGCTTTCTCCACAGCCACACGTTCCTTTGATGTTTGGATTATTGAAGACAAATTCGCTGGACAGTTTGTCTTCTACATAGTCCATTTCTGTTCCTAGAAGCGTCAGCTGCGCTTTCTTCTCAATAAACACTCTAACCCCTTGAAATCAACAACAACAAAATTACATACAACCAAACTGTTCATTATTCACTTTGAACTTGCACTTCAACCAATGATTAAAATTAAAGCTATATATAAAATCAATCAATATAACCCGAACTCACCAGCCAAGGATGGAACTTTTTTTTTTCTTCTTCCTATAAAACTATGAACAGTGCAGTACTGCTATTTGCGTGTATACATATATACACATACACACAAAAATATCATGATACCTATGGCTAACAGGCATAGAACTTGGGAATTAAATTCATCTTTGATACTTGCTTTCCCATGCATTAATAAGTAACTTACTTCCCAGTGTTCTTAAAGTTGGTGCATCCAACAAAATGCCAAAAAACCTTCTAAAAACAAAGAACCCCTCCCTCAAATACAGTTCTTTGCTCTGCCAAAATTATTAGGCCTTTGTAATTACTAGCGACATGCAATCCTACACCAAGGCAAATGTGTGAACTTGCAAAGATATTATTACCTTTAAGGACTGAGAACCAGTAATTTATTTTAGGAGCTAAAAAGAGCTCCCCTCCTTAAAGCATGCAAAGTATCTACCAGCCTGGAAAGTTACTGAACTTTAAGACTGTGAGTCTGATATGAAGTAGTTAGCATGAATGGACTGGTTTAGCTGACCACAGACTAGGAAATAATAAAAATAAAAATTAATATCTGTAGCAGCAAAAAAAAAAAAAAAAAAAAAGAAAAAGAAAAAAGAAAAAAATTCCATGGAATATCTTCAGAAAGTTATTTCATCATAGAAATTGAGATTCAGCCAAGTTGAAGCTCCACAATTTTTGGTCAACATAGACAGTAATACACAGAGAAGGATAAATCTAATCTCAAGGACCTGGCTGGTCCTCAAAAGAGAATCACAATTCCGTATTAAACATCTGCACTTGCTATTTAAAGTCAGGACAGCTGGGCTGAGATCCAAAGCTACCAGCTCACTGAGCAAAGAGTTTAAAAGTCACTCTTCAGCCCAAAGCTGTCTTGAAGCAACCAAAATAAAACAGAAGGCACACAGGCATATCTGAGATATTGTCTGCCTCTGGAGCTAAAGGCCGTTGTTATAACAATGGCAAAATGCTTTTCTCTCTCTTAAGATCCAGCCCAGGTACTGCCTTCCAAAAAAGTGTTTTCAACTCCCTAAAGTCAGAGCAGCTCTACAGTCCAGCAGAAGAAACTTTAGAAGCCAGCTAAACCTGAAGCTAAGACTAGAGTGAAACTATGTACCTGCAAAATTAAATGGCATTTGTAATCTCATCTATCCCTGGCTCAATTTAATTATTTACTCAAGTTCAAACTAATTATCACTATAAGAATAAAATTTATGAGTAGATATCATAAATATCATTGTATTATCTCATATATATATAAATATATATATATATATATATATCATAGATATGATCTATATATGATAATACAATGATACCTGAGTCACAGATACTTTCAAAGATACTAAGAGATGGGCTCTGCCAAGGATCACAGCTTCTGTAGGAAAGAAGCTGTGATACCCTACTCTTACTCTAATCTCCAACTTTGCCACTGTATTAGAAATATTCTCCTGGACCTAAACATAGAAAAAATCAACAAGGTCTAAAAAAGGTTATAAAAATTACTAAAATTCTTTATAGAGAAATAGAGATCAAATGGAGACCAAGACAAACATTATTATGCATCTAAACATCCAAGCTTGACAAACAGATTACCAATAGAAGTTTCTGTAAAAATTAGGAAGATCTATGGTACAATTATTCAGTACTTCAAACAACAGACCTATGATAGGACACTCAATAAAATTACCACATGGCAAGCTTAAATGCCATCAATAAAAAAAAAAGTTTTCAATGTTGTTTAATTAAAATTATAGAATTGTCACAATGTCAAGATCAAAAGCATAGATTAACAAAGAATAAGGCTAGTTATTAGAGAAGACAGACTAAAAAGCTCCTCGCAGAAAATCTTTATCCTGCCAAGATTATCCTAGGTAAGATGACAAAGTATTTTTCTAGATATGCTTTATTTTATACTCTAAGTACCTGCTTTTGGCCACCTCCAAATGTAGGAATAATAGTCTAGACCATCTATTCTATTCTGACTCAATATGCAGACTTTTTTTGTTATTATCCTAGAGAATTCCAACTTAATCCAATAGGGCCATGAAATGAGGTTTATCCTTGACTCAACTTTCATTTCCACTGCAAATATAAAGATTTTAACTAACTGGTTACTTCCACATCTTCTCCACAAAATCTAAGGCAACAATTCCTTCAACAGAATGCTAGGACTTCTATCTCTATAACTTGCTACTTCAAATAGTTTCTAACCTGTTGCTTGGCAGACTTGAAATTAAGTTATTCTATTCACCACCATCATAGTTTTGCTTTACTTTGTCAGAAACTCACCATCCTGAACTACTTCTTCATCAGAGTCTCCTTTTGATTTCGTATATTCTAAGGTGTAAGAAAGTCCGTTGCATCCTCTTGTACGAACACCTACTTTCACGCCTACCTGAAATAAAATATTAACAGTTTCAAACATCTTCTGGAACACTAAGATAAAAAGTATGCATAACAACAAAAGCTGATATTCACCCTTCCCTGCCTCAAATTCAGTGCTAGAACAGAAGCTTGATGGCCTAGAAGGTAATGTTTTCCTCTTTTACAAAGTAACTACCAAGGTAAAAGTTAGATCACAAACCATAAATATTTATTACTAATTTTATAACTCTCATCAGGGTAGCTATTGGCAAAAATCTGGCTCTTCATTCCATGCTATGTTTGTTCTATGTTATCGCACATCTTACGCGAAAGTGACATTATTGCAAGAATACATCAGTAGAGTCTCTAGTTATACTCATCATGATCACTTCTGCTGTTATGAACAACTATTTTATTAATACTAGCAATGAGTCACACATCAGATGTCTGCTATTGTGGATAAAAGCCTAAAGCATGTTAAAAAAAAGTTTTAAAGTAATAAACTCTCAGCACTTTTATCAGTGCCCTGTATCATAACAGTCAGAGTTAAATTTCAGACTGATGTTTTTGTGACTTAAATTAGAGTTTATTTAAATGCTAGGTCAGAAACTACTTTAAGATCACTGACAGTAACTTAATTATGAAGTTGTGACACCGAGCCAACGGCAGTTACTAAATTTTCACTGAACTTCTATAATGGCTACCAGAAAGCTTTTATTTAACCCAAAGTTCTGAAAAAAAATTGCTTTGTGATCTGCATTACTTCATCAATCCTCTCTCTCCTTTTTGGCAAGTATGTTTATTCATTTATTGCAGTAATCAATGCTGAAGGCCAACCTATCCAATATATTTTAATTATTTGCAATTATCCAACATCATGTTGTATATCAGACAAAAAAAAAAATCTATGTAAGCAAAGAGCTGAGCAATGGTTGTAGGGACACATGAACCAGAAAACTGCATCTTCCAAAAGTATCTGTGCCTCTATCCAAACATGTAAATTAGCCAGAAATGCTTCATGATTATCAACAATACTAATATCTTAATATGATCTACAAGATAGCCCTGTTTGCACTTACATGCTCAGGTTTATCTTTAAGAAGCTGTTTTATCTTCTGAACTGCTGATGGGGTCTGAAAAACAGAAATGTATTCGTGAGTTTGAAACTTCTCTTGCTTTGCTGTAATACATGCAAGTAAAACACTGCAAGTAAAGCAAGAATTTTTAATTCCAATGTCATGCAATCAAATTTCATCTTAGCTTAGAGTTTTGTCTCCTGCCTGCAAAGTCCAGCTACAGAACCAGCCACCCGCCAGCGCAGACTAGCCTTTGTTCTACTTGAAACTGATGACTGATCTCAAGTTAATGTACTGCTATGAAAGAAATAATAGCTAAATCTAACCCATACAAAATACAGTAGCTGTTTACTTCCCTCCCTACCCCTGCTGGCAACAGACGGCTCAAGAACTTCAGTCCTTATTATTATTCTTTTTTTAAAACTGCTACCACAGTTTAACGAGGTAGTGCTGTTCTAGCCAAACTTGTGTCGCATAAACACGTCCGCGCCGTGCTGCTTCTGCCTGCAGCGTATGACCCCTCCTCCCCTCTTTCCACCGACCCGGCGGCGAGCTGCGACTTCACAGCGGGCAGCGCGGAGCTCCTCCAGGCCCGGCTGCCGCAGAAACGCGCGGCCACCCGCGCTAACGAGCACGCCCGGCGGCAGGCGCCCTCGCGCAGCCGGCCTCGGCGGCCACCGGCCCGCCCGCCCCCCGCCGCGCAGGCCCCGGCCGCGCACACACACGCGCTCCCCCTCCCCAGCCCGTGGCGCAGCTCCGCGGCCGCTCCCGGAGGGGCGAAGGCAGAGGTCGGAGGGGCACTGACCAGGGTGAGGGCGGCGCGGGTGGCCTGCAGCTTCCTCTTGCTCACGGCGCGCACCGTGGCGCGCACCACCGACGAGGCCATGACCCGCGCAGCTCCGCGCGCCCGCGCTGCGCTGCGCTGCGCTGCGCCCCGCCGCGCAGGCCCCCCCCGCCGTGGGCCCCGGGCGCGGCCCACGTGACGCCGTGACGCCACAGCGCTGCGCGGCGCCCCCCCGCGCCCGCCCCTATTGGGCAGCGGCGCGTGACTGGCAGCCGCCGCCGCCGGCCCCGCCTCCCGCTGGAGCCGCCCGCTGCGCGTGGCGGGGGCCGCGCCGGCCGTTAGGGCCCGCGCCAGGCGGCGGGGGAGGGGCGCGGCACCGGCCTCCGCCCCTGCGGCAGCGGCGGTGCCGGCAGCGCCGGCCGAACCGCGGAGCCGCGCTCCGGAAGAGAGGGCGGGACAGCGCGGAGTTGACGCGCAGGGCAGCTAAGCCGCGGGCAAACTGTTCGGTAAAACGCCCGATCAGAGGCAGCCGGCCTGCGTGCGAAGCTGGCGCACCGCCGGCGGACGACGGCCGCCCGTACTGCGCAGGCGCACCGCGCCGTTTACCTCCGCCTCGTGTAGCGCTCCCCCGCGGAAGGCGCGCGGCAGGCGCAGGCCGGCGCGCCGATCGGCCTCCGGGCCCGACCCACCCGAAACGCGGGCAAGCCTGGAGCCAGGAGGACGGTTAGCTGTGCTGCGCAGCTGAAACACAACCTCCTCCTCCTGCTCCCCGCCTTTTCCTGCACCGTTCGCTACTGACAGCACAGGACACCTGTGGAAAGCGTAGGGATGAACCAGACAAGCACCTTCTTCTTCCCTCGTTTTTTTTTTTTTTTTTTTTTTTTTTTTTTTTTTTTAAAGCACCCATGGATACTACCATCAGCTCACTTACTGTCCTACCATATTATTTGAGGGACAGTATGGGCTAGTGTGGCTCTTTCTACAGCCTCCCCAAGCTCCCAAGAAGTAGCACAATTGTTCCAGAAAAAAAAAACTTCCAAAGATTAATAAATGGCAGTAAATTGAATGAACACACAGGGGCTTCTATGGCTAAGCCATCTGACCTCCCTAAATGTAACATTTTCCAGAAAATAACAAAAGGGAAGTAGTAAGTTAGAAACTTCTAATTCATTAAGAGACATAGTGATGCTACAGAATTATGAGCATCTCCCACTTTTAACACAAATACTAAGGACAGGCTAGCTATTGAGCAGGCACTAAATGCCTGTTCTGTCCTCGGGGGTGGTTATTACCGAAATTTGGCAGAGGGCAATGTTAGGAGCAATATGACTGGAATATATATTCCATTCATCAGCAAGTATTTGCTTTTTGATTTTCTGACCTATTACTGTTCATTACTATTAGCCATAGCTTAATTGTAAACTATTAGAATTAGTTTATTACTATTAGTTTTGATACTGTTCTTTTTCTAGAAACTTTGTTTTGGAAAAAAAAAAATCTGAAGTGCTGTATTAAATGTGGAGCATTGCTCCCTTGAAAATACCCTCAAATGAGGCAAGCAGAATCTTGGATATCAAGAATGTTAGGAAGAATTAACTCTTCTTCTATTTAAGTTTTCAATCGATGCCTTTCCTAAGATTTTACAATAAACTAAGCTTTAATAATCAATCCAGCAGATTAAGTATGTCTCATCAACTGTGTTTATTCTGTTACAGATCATTCTATTGTAAGTTATCGCTACATTATTTAAATATTGTCTAGGCAAACATGCATCTAGTAACTTACTGGTTTAAGACTTTAATATATTGACAGATGTGTGTGGGGGTTATTTTAGGACTATGAGATACTAACAATATAAAACTTGCGGTTTCATAAGGAAGCAGCAGCTTCAGAGTGAAAGGACTGGGAAATGGCAGAATTTGTTTTCATCCAAATGTCAGTTCAGAGTTTCATAGCTGAAAGCTTCACAGTTAAACAACAAAATAACAGAAATGGAAGAGGGTATGTGCATATCTGATTTTTGTTAAGACATGTGTTCCATCTTTACATGCTCTGACGCTGTTGTCCCTTACATGTTTATATATTTCCCATCAGCAAAAACAAGCTGGCTCTGAACAGAGGGCTAAATAAGCCATTGCATACACAAGGTCAGCATCTGCATCATTTGGTTATGAATAAAAGCACAAGAAGAAACTTAAATATGAAGAGGGAAAATTAAGTTATTTTTATATGGAAAAATATAGAAGAAAGCTGAAATTTTCTGTTTGTTGCTGGCTAAGATTTTGCTTGAAAATATGGTGAGGAAGAAATACAAAAGAATTTCTGGGGGAATGTTGCATATTTAGAAATTTATAGGTGGATGGTTACAGGTGAAACCCAAAAGCAGTTTGGATTCCAGTTGCCTAAGGCCTCTTTTCCAGTTTTTACCATATTAAAGTTTTACCTTTATTAATAAAAAGAAAAATAATTTAAAACATCATGTTTCAAAGAGCAGAGATAATATTCTAATAAGTTATAAATAATTTGCATTTAAATCAAGAATACTGAAAACTAAGTTTAGTGTAAGAAGAAATTTAGAAACTGGTCTGAATTTTGATTTTTTTTTATTTCAAAATCATAAATAACAGTGTTTTCCGTTTTACCATGTAAATAATTCTTTCCTGAACAGGATAAGATGGTAACAGGATAAGATGGTACATTACCAGCTATGGCAGGACTTCAAGTAAGGTTCAAGTTGATAACATTAATTAAATTATTGGCTGGTAGAAGGATCCTCTTCACATTTTTTGAAAATGGAAATGCATTTTTCCCAATTGCCAAATCTTTTTTTTTAATCCTTGAAGCAGTTTCATCTGTATCTTCAAGGCCATGATAAAAGATTCTTAGCAGCAAACAGGACTGACCTTTGTCTCTGTCTTTTTTTTTTTTTTTTTCCTGTACAAGCACAGCAGCAAATGAACTCTCATAAAAATCACATAAGGGATAAAAAAAAAAAAAAAAAAAAAAAAAAAAGAAAAAACTCAATGGCACTGCTTGTCCACAGAGATTTTTTTTAAATAAATTTACTTATCATGTTTTCAGTTGTCTACAGAAAAAAAGTTTGCAACACAGCTGTAGCAGTCTACAAACATTTTAAACACTTATACAAGGATTCAATAAGCAACCAACATAAATAAATACTATTTCCTCTTCAAAAAAAACCACAATTTTTGAAGAAAATAGATCATTTATTTGGCTTGCACACAATTTTAGTGCATTTTGAAAGGATTAAGTTGAACAATAAAATCTTGAAAATGGTCCAGTTTTAGTACCTGCTCTTATCTACATGTTTTACCTAGTAAACAAATACAAAACATCATTGCTTTCCATTAAAATGCTCAAATAATCTATTTCAGAGCAGGGGTCCATGGTAGGTGATGGTATTAAAATCTGCAGTTTTTTTGGACTAGCAATCTAAAATAAAATACCATGTCTCTTTAAAGTTAAGTTGAAGATCATTTATGCTGCTGTCCTGTGAATCCAGATGCTTTAGCCAAAGAAGGGAAAAGTTTAAGATGAATGAATGGCCTGTATTGCAATTTAACAGTGCTTCCTATCCCTCATGATTCTTGCTGGGTCCTCTTCTGTGAGGCTTTTCCCTGAGTCATGTATTTATTGGAAAGGCTGCCTAAGATTGGGAAGGGAAAAAAAAGAAAGGAATTATTCTTTGAAAGTTTTTTAAAAGACAAAAAACAACAAACATTCAAGCATTAGTCAGGAGAAAAACTTTCAAATTATGATGAAAGCAAGCACAAGTCTACTTTATGCTATTACTAATGCTGCTAATGAACAGTAGAGTTGCATTCAAGACTCAGTTAAAAAGCAGTTGTTTTAAAAACCTTCATCAAACAAGAGTGTAAAATTGCTGTAAGCCTAGCTGCAGCTGCAACCATGCCTCTAACAATACATACAACATATCTCTGATCCAGAGACAGTACATAAAGGCCTTTATGCCATGATCTGACTTCTGCTTGTCAGTGTAAGCAACTTTCATGCACGCTGGAAGCGCAGACAAAGGACATGCTTTCATATACTCTAATACGTTAACTGATCACGTGGAATTCTAGATGATTACTCTGAGGAAATCTCAGAAGAAAGTGTTCCACATGTGATCCCTGAAGAGAGACATAGAACACCATACACAAAAATACGAAGGAAAGCAGAGATGGATAAAAACCAATGCATCCATTTGCAAAATAAATCTGTCAAAGTTCTCTGAAAAACAAATTGCAAAGAGAACTGGCATGCCTTACAAGTTTTACTTCCAAAACAAAACCAAAAACCTACACATTTTTTCAGTAAAACAAGAATTGGATTCACTTCAGAATTATCTGGCAACCTATTTGGACTGTGGCTGTGTTCAATATATTGTGCAGAGTTCCAGTAAGGACCGATAGGAAAAGCAGGTTAGAGAGTCATGCTTTTATATCGAATTTCTGAATTAAGAGATACAAACCTGATTGGGGACTCAAAAACACTTTTCCTTTTTGTTTCTTTTTTTCTTCATGTATAAGCATTCCCTATAGACAACATATATTTAGTGATGAATAAAAATTGAATTATGGCATTCCACAAACAAAAATAAAAAGGTCTCCTTAAAAGCTTATGTCAATCTATTGCTAGGTACTTTACAGGGGCTTTAGTACATTTAAGGAGAAAGAGGTTTAAGAAAAGATATTTGGTATTTACCTGATTTAATCTACCAGCATGTTTTGCAGCACTGGATAAAGAAGGGGATCCACATAACACTTCAGATTTTGAACTACCTGAAAAGGTTATAACAAAGATTTACTAATTTGAATCTCATTTTCTCTCTCAGATACTATAAGATATAAAAATCCCAGAATATTGAAAATCTACCTTCATAAGACAAGAAAATAGGACATTATCTTCATTTATTTTATAATATGGATCTTGCCTTATTGTGCCCATTTTCCATCTTACTTACAGATAAGCACCCAAGTTTGCAACTGACAGTAAGTTAAGCTATCTTCCTCTAGAATCAACAGAAGTAAATAGGGACCTTCAGAGAAAAACTGAAAATGATACTGGGATAGTGTGAATCATCCACACCATACCTAGCCCCATGAAATTTTTATAGTACAAGAAAAAAAAAAAAAAAAAAAAAAAAAAAAAAAAAAAAAAAAAAAAAGACCCTTAGGTAGTCTACTCCCCTAGAAAGAACACTTTGTGCACAAAGGAAGAATGGGGAGGGAAAAAAGGGAAAAAAGACTCAACCCACAGTAATACTTCTCTCCCTCAAATTCAGTCTTTCCCAAAATACAAATAATAGTCAAAAATTTTGCTCCAAAATTAGTAATTTTTGGACACATGTACAGTCTGAGCACCATTCCAATATACAGAATAGTATATGACAGCAGTGTCAGTGACTCTAGAACAGTCAGATATACTCCTTTTCATCTTAATGTAATGGTAAGAAGAAATGTTCAAACAGATTGGGTCAAAAATACAAAAATTCAAAAGAATAAATTTAGACTTGACTTGAACCTTCAAAAGGTCAGCAAATAAATACGATGTAGCTTGATTTTTTTAAAACACTTCTGTCCACCCAATACTTTTAGTGGTTTGACAAAACTATGAATACATTTCAGTATCTTGAACATTCTCAGTATACTTGGTACTTCCAATATCTAGTTACAGCACGCTCTAATGCCCTCTTACACTGCAAACATCTGATATATAAGGAGAGCCTGTTTATCTAAACAGGACAGAATATTTTTGCTGGTAGAGAAGGGCTGATCTAAAACTATGTTTATGCAAAGGACTCCTATTACAACTCAGTCTCTTAAAGTAACAGAGTAATCTGCACAGCAGATCTTCTTAGCATAAATTTAAATGTCTCTAGATATATATAAAGAAAAACTAATACTATGTTTATCTGGAATATAACTAAAGACACCATCTTAGGGAGTCTCATTTTTCTCTTACAGTGACCTTCATTTGCGAGACAGATGATAATAGACATTTCTGATCTGAAGGGATGACTTTGCTACTGTTTAGTAGTTCACTGTTGCTTACAAGTCTGTCAGTCAGAAAATTTGCTAGTTGGGTTAGAGAGAAAAATAAGACATTGCTGTGAAGAGTATCCCTCTGACAACCAAGTTGGGAGGAATGTTTTTTACTCTATTTTATTCACAATATTCTATTAGAGCAATTGTACACTGTCTTAATGACTTGAATATGGGAGAAGTCTGTTTCAGGTAATGGGAAGAACTACAAACTAGCTACTATTGCTATTACAATGTCATGAAATGAAATTTGAACTTTGAAATGTTAGCAAACTATAGTGAAAGCAATGGAAACAGTTTTGACATACTAGAAAGTAACAGCCTTTCTATACAATATCCTTTCTATTCTAATCCTTTCTACAAGAAACTAAGTCATATATCTCAGGCTACAACAATGTTTCAAAAGGTAGGTGAGGGTGAAGGGAAAACTGACCAAGTGTGACTGCATTTTTTAAAGAAGTAACTTTGAATGATGTCATAAATGCAGAAACCTTATCCTTTAGTCAACTCTGTTAAATAAACAAAACAAAAAAAAAAAAAAAACCATAAATTGTTTAAACTACTCAACTGTATTTGTTTCATACCTGTAGGTCCTTTATACTGTGGGCATTCTTTTTTAATGTGACCTTCTCTTCCACAGATAAAACAACGTTTTTCTCTCAAATCTCTGTCTTCCAGACGCTTCCACTTTTCTGCTGATTGCCTGGAAGCCTTGTCTCTTCCAGTTTCTGCTGTTCCTCTTGCTATTTTGCTCTTCTGAGGTGTACATAGCTGCAGCTTTCCCTCATTAGTTGAGCTCTCTTTTTCTGTTGTTTTACTCTGAATTTCTTTGTCCTCTTTGTTTCTTTTCTCTTTGTTTTCTGTGTACTTTTGGTTTTTGATATCTTCATAATCATGTCGTCGCCTCAGTCTGCAGGAGAAGAAAAAGCCTGCAGGGTTCATAGGCCTTACATTCATACGCAGAGGAAAAAAAAGTTGCATATAGATGACAATCTCCATGTATTTCTTCAGTGGGTTAAATAAATTGAATTAATGCATCCATCTCCTTACTATAGCACTGCTTGGTAGGAGAGTGAATGTAATATATCCTTAATAATGTAACTTTACAATTATATTACAACATAGCACTAAAATTTAATAACTACACTGAAGAAATATAAACAACAATCTATCTCCTGGAATTGCAACAGACAAGCAGAAGAGAAGGAACACCAAGCAAAACGCTAAGAAACTATGAAAATGGGAGTATACTTTTTCTTTTCCCTTTTTGTACACTTCCATCAGAAATCTTGCTTCCTTCCACTAGTCTGAAACACAGTATTTCTAAAAATCTTTCCTATAGGAGAAACTTCTAACATTCTAAGATTTAAAGATATAGTAATGGAAACTGAGGTATTACCGCTGGACAGGTTTTACTTCATCTATTAATTCATTACCTGGAGGAGACATCAGTGAAACCTCCAAGTCTAAGCTCTTTCAGTCAGTTACATACAGCACTAATGGCTAGCAACTTGAAAATAACCTTCAAACAAATGAGTGAATGAGCAAAAAGGTAGCAGATGAACTTCAGTGTAGATAAATGTAAAGGAATACATCTAGGGAAAATTATATAGACATAGTTTAGATGATGTTGAACCGGGAGCTGGCAGTTAGAACTAAGGAAAGAGTTTTTAAATAATATTAGAGAATTTCCCCAAATTAACAGATTGACAAACAGTAGCAGCCAAAAAGGCTAACAAGATATTGGTATCATCACATGAAATACCGAGAACAAGACAGAAAGCATTCTGTTGCTATATAAAAACCATGGCATCCGTACATGTGAATACTGCATATTGGTCTGCTCTCCACACCTTAAGAACAAAGTAGTGGAGTTAGAGAAGGTACCAGAGAAAGTAGCTAAAATGATCAAGGGAACAACTGCCTTAGGAAGAGATACCAAAAAAATTCTTCACTTCACAGAAGGTAGCAGAAAAGAGGTCACAGCCATAGCTTACAAACTCACTAGTGCAGAATTACTACTAACTAAATCCCACGGTACTATGGAATGCTTGATGAAACTAAAGTGAGTTTGGGTTAAAACAGATAAAGTACTAATTTAATAATAGTTTTTTTAAAAAAAAAAAAAAAAAAAAAAAAAAAAGAGAGAGAGAGAGAGAGAGATTAGACAAAATCAGGCACAACTCTGGTCCACAAATGACTACTATAAGACCAGGGCAGGTATGTGCTCTCATACAGCAACTGTGGATGCTGGGGGAATACAAGAGAAGAGATTGCAAAAACCAGCTAACTAGCACATCTTCCATAAACAGCAGCTCCTATTACAAGTGCTGGACAGAGGACTCATCTAGACAGATCAGAGGTCTGACCTCAGAAGGCATTTATGTTCTTAGAAGCAAAATCTCATTGCCTTCTGCTCTACTGTTGCACAGAATATATCTGCATATGTGAAATGGAGTTTCACTCCAGAATGCAGTATTAAGTCAAGTGTATCTAAAACAGCAATTTAGACAAAGTGGATTTTCTGAATACCTTCAGCATTCTCTAATTTCAAACCATCACCAGCTACTATACTTAAATTTGATAAAGTTTAATAGATTACTAAGATAATGATCTCAGCAATATTAATTCAGTTCTCTACAATGCATCAAAAAGGCAACTTTATCTACATCATCTTTTTAGCTACCTATTTAAAACTGTAGATGATTTTTAATTACAATTTAAGATAATTCAGACTCTAAACAAAGGTTAGATCTTCCATTAAAATAAGCATAAAGGCTTTCATGATTTCCTGCTATTGAAGTTTTATTCACTGGTTTTCACTGTCTTATAAATATGATGTCTTTAAAGTGCTTCAGCGTCTTTACTAGAAAAAAATCAGTAGATCAGTTTTAAGTTCAGACTGTCATGTAAAGAGCAGGAAAATCAATATAGCATTAATTTGCTACAGGAAGGTATTTACTGAATTTCAAATATTTGGTGACTGAGGATCAGAAAGCCTTGCTCTTGGATATGGATAGGACACTGTTCTGGTCTATATGTGCTTAAAAAGTCATGTTGTCATGCCATTTTTTTTTAAACTTTTGGACATGAATGGCATGATTCTGTGAACATGACAAAAAATGCATCTATTGCTAGGAGCACCAGAATTCTAGAAACAGAAGCTACTAAATAAAAATAAGTAAAAAGCTCTCATGAGTGCTCTTCACAGCACATAGCTATTCAGCTTTGCCTTGACTGGTGAGAATTGAAAATTCTCTTCAATCATTACTTCCCTGTATAAAGCCCAGAATCAGCATCTACCAACTTTATGCTAAGTAAAAAGAAGCAAAGCATGTACTGTAGTCTTCTATGAAAAAGATCTGTTAAACACTCAAGAAGTGGCTGATAAAAGTTAAGTTACGATTCTATACTGACTAAAAATTTTGAAACAGACTCTTCTGCCCCCACTGCCAAGCTGATATTGATACACACTCAGCAGTAAGAAATTATTTGCAGTACGTACGATCTTTGCTTTGTCATTACTGTCATTGCTGTCAGAGTATGTAGCGAGATGCAGTGAGAAAGGCTAAGGCCCAGTTGGAATTGAGTCTGTCCCTGAGCCAGCGATGTTAAGGACAACAAGAAGGGCTGCTTCAAATACATCAGTAGCAAGAGGAGGACTGGGGAAACGTGGGCCCACTACTAAATGGAGTGGGTGCCATAGTGATAGAGGATACAGAGAAGGCAGAATTACTGAATGCCTTCTTTGCTTCAGTCTTCACCGCTAAGGGCAGCCCTCAAGAATCCCAGAGCCTGGAGGCAAGGGAGAAAGTCTGGAGAAAGGAAGACTTTGCTTTGGTTGAGGAGGAAAGGATTAGAGACCTTCTGGGCAGGCTAGACATCCACAAATCCATGGGCCCAGGTGGGATGCACCCACAGGTCCTGAGGGAGCTGGTGGATGTTATTGCCAAGCTGCTCTCCATCATCTTTGAAAGGTCCTGGGGAACTGGAGAGGTGCCTGAGGACTGGAAGAAAGCCAATGTCACTCCAGTCTTCAAGAAGGGCAAGAAGGAGGACCCATGCAACTACAGGCCAGTCAGCCTCACCTCCATCCTTGGAAAGGTGATGGAACAGCTCATTCTGGATGTCATCTCCAGGCATATGGAGGAAAAGAAGGTGATCAGGAGTAGCCAGCATGGATTCACCAAGGCGAAATCCTGCTTAACCAATATGATAGCCTTCTGTGATGGAGGACTGGCTGGGTTGATGAAGAAAGAGCAGCAGACGTTGTGTACCTTGACATCAGCAAGGCTTTTGACACTGTCTCCCATAACATCCTCCTGTATAAGCTCAGGAAGTGTGGCTTAGATGAGTGGACAATGAGATGGATTGAGAACTGGCTGAAAGGCAGAGCTCAGAGCATTGTCATCAGTGGCATGGAGTCTAGTTGGAGGCCCACAGCTGGTGGAGTTCCCCAGGGCTCAGTACTTGGTCACTGACATGGATGAAGGGACGGAGTGCCTCCTCAGCAAGTTTGCTGATGATCCCATGCTGGCAGGAGTGGCTGATACAGCTGAGGGCTGTGCTGCCATTCAGAGACACCTGGACATGCTGGACAGCTGGGCAGAGAGGAATCTCCCGAAGTTCATCAAGGGCAAGTGCAGAGTCCTGCACCTAGAGAGGAATAACCCTGGGCACCAGTACAGACTGGGAGCTGACCTTCTGGAGAGCAGCTCTGCAGAGAAGGACCTGGGAGTGCTTGTTGATGACAGGTTGACCATGAGCCTGCAATGTGCCCTTGTGGCCAGGAAGGGCAATGGTCTCCTGGGGTGCATTAGGAAGACTGTTGCCAGCAGGTCAAGGGAGGTGATCCTGCCCCTCTGCTCAGCCCTGGGGAGGCCTCATCTTGAGTACTGTGTCCAGTTCTGGGCTGCCTGGTACAAGAGGGACATGCAGCTACTACAGAGGGTCCAGCGTAGGGCTACGAGCATGATCAGAGGGCTGGAGCATCTGCCCTGTGAGGAACGGCTGTGAGAGCTGGGCCTCTTCAGCCTGGGGAAGAGAAGCCTGAGGGGGGATCTGATCAATGTGTACAAGTACCTGAAGGGAGGGTGTCAAGGGGATGGGGACAAACTCTTTTCAGTTACCGCATGTGACAGGACAATGGGTGAAATTGAACCACATGAAGTTCTGCCTGCACATGAGGGGGAAATTTCTTCACTGAGAGAGTGATAGAGCATTGGAACAGGTTGCCCAGAGAGGTTGTGGAGTCTCCTTCTCTGGAGATCTTCAAGGCCCGCCTGGATGCAACCCTGTCTAACATGCTCCAGGTGACGCTGCCTGAGCAGGCAGGTTGGACTAGATCATCTCCAGAGGTTTCTTCCAACCTTACTGATTCTATGATTACTATCCAAATATTTCTTCCAAACAAAGTTAAGGAAATGTTCCACACAAATCCCAAGTACTCACTTTCTTCTCATGGGACAGTCTTTCATGAAATGGCCAATTTTACCACAAATTCTGCAGCATCTATCGTTCGGTGCCAGTTCCCCTTCTGTCAGTACCTCTGGATCAAAGAAATACTCCTGAAAAAGAAACCATGCTTTCAAAAAACAAATCTGAATTGGGAATTCAAGACATAGAAACAAGAATAAAACTACAGTGAGGTATGGAAAAGAATAAATGTAACTGAACTCCTGAAAGACCAGATGAGATAACTGGCCACTCCTGCTGCATCTTCGCAGGTAGTCTTCTGACTACCACATCTGCAAGCTGTTTAACTGCAGTTTTAAAAAAATGATAGGCTGTTTTGACAGAAACAAACATTTCTGTACCATGAAACCCTGATTTGACTAGTATGCTGCATGTTACCACTTTCCCTATGCAAATAACAGAAAAACAATACTTATTACTAACTCTCACAATACAGATTTGTTAGAATACCATTAAAATTTAAATGAAAAGTATGTAAAGAGAGTGCATCCGTACTCCCACATGAGATACTTTATACACTGTAGAAGCACTCCTGTGTACATACTGTCCTTTTAGAATTGCCATATCCTTTAAAGCAACTCACCATTTTTGATGGATATTCTTTAGGAAATATTTTTATAGGGGTACCAAATACCCTCCTCCCATTGATAAAGGCCTTCATTATAAAGTTTGTCACTGAAGGAAAAAAAAGAGGAAAAAAATCATCCAAATACAAAACAAACCATCAAAATAAGATCTGAGATAAGATTATCACTTTATGCTCAAATTTGTGAATAGAAAACTTACTTTTTCTTGATAATCCAGCTCCAAGATTGTGGTTCAGATCAAAAGGATCTGTATAAAAAGCATTACAGGCATTACTCATGTCCAGGGCAAAATCAGGATTGTATACATAGATTAGCAACTTAAGGCACAATTCCTAATGCAGAATATACAAATTAAATTCTTTGCAAGTTTATTTAATGCAAATTCATTCCAAGAGCAAAGAATCAGAGTAGATCAGCTCCGAACAGACTGAAATATTATAAAAGAGTAAGTTTTGTGAGGCAGCAGGAGAGCAGAAATGCTTCCTGTGAAAATCAGATGGGCCAATGAATCATGGCTTGAGAAACTTTTTAAAAATTGTGTCTGTGTATTTTCTTCATACCATGATAATACTTAACAGTGTAACACATACATATGGCATGATCAGTCTTAAATATGGAGTTACCTAAATGTAAGTTAGAGTAAAACCTCAAGCTAAGAGCTTCTCCAAAGCATTCGGTTAAATTCATTTAAGTCAGTTATTGCCATGAAGTTTAGTTTACAGCTTCTTTTCAGAGGGAAAAAATTTTTCAGAATTTCTAGCAATACCAAAATTAAATGAGAGTTCTGCCAAGATTTCAGAACACGCACAAATAGCAGTTTATAATCTACTAACATAAAAATGAAACAAGCCATGTGGAAAGACCAAGTGTTTCATATGGGCATTTAAAGAATTCCACATATTCATGCACTCATGTGCTTTTACCTTCAATTACTATGTATTTGGAAGTCCATTGCTTTTTGAAAGTTGTAAGCAGACTTTTTCTCCTAATGCATATGACATGCTCTTTAAAATCAAATTCCTCTGTGTAGAAACGAAGAAGTCCAAGCCACAGCTGCCCAACAGATTCAGTGTTTTTTCCAAATTCTGGCCAGATGACAGCCTAAAAATGATAGAAATGTTCAAATTTCAAACAATCAAAATAATTATACTTAACATAAATTTTATTCTATAAAGAAACTTGATTGAGTTATTCTAGAATACCTCCCTTTTCTTCATAATTAGTACTAGTAAATCAATTTAGACTTTAAAATAGTCAATATTTTTTGATCACTGAGATTAGCAACAAACATATTTCTAACATTTAGTTTTGCCTGTTATCAAAAGTTTAATTCACTTGCAATGTATTTGATCATATAATACAAAATTATTGAAGTGGATTAAACAAATTGTGACTAGATGTGGAACCAGTATTTGCAGCAGATATTTCCACCCAGTAATGTGACATATATAGCAGTTAATCATCATTAAAACCTTAAAATAATTTCTATCAAATCTATTTTTCATGCTTAATTAAATACAATCAGTTATGTTCTCAAAAATTCACAGCACGGGATTGGGATGTTTAAAGTAAGAGCCACTCCACTTCCATTTCTTTGTTTAGTATTTGTGTGTATTACTAATATAATTTTCTTCTTTGTCACCATACAGAACTTATGATCAAAGACCGTATTTCTGAAACTAGTTTCTATATCACTATCATGTTTGAAGACTATGTTCCTTCAAATGCATTCTTTTTCATTCACTAAGCTACAGGCAATTCATTTCAAATTCACTTTCTGATACACTCACCAACTCTTCTAGCTTATCAAAGAAATAAACATTCCATCCATCAACTAAAATTTCAGGCTTCTTTGGTTCTTTGTAGATCTAAAAATACAAAATTAACTCATTAGAAGAGCTGATCAGATCCAGCACTTTGGCATTATTCTGTTCAATACTAATTGATGATACTCATTTCTTCCTTAAGATACTGTACCTCTTGAAGAACAGGGATAACAGGTGGATTTCTTTGTTGAAGAAAATAAAGCACCATAAGAGTATATGCATAAGAAGAAAGGCTACCTCGAGATGCATCTCCAATGTCACACATCTAGAAAGAAAAATATTACTTGTAATTTTCATATTTACCATCTCTTGCTGTAGTTGCTACTATTTCTAGTATGCCTCAAGTACACATACCTTTGTAAAGACTTTCATTGTGTAGCATAGATACTTTACTCTAGAATCAATGGCTGCATATGATGACAGGAGTCTTGTGTTATGCAAGGCCTACAAAAATAAGAGAGTCATACACAAAAAAAGATGTCCTGCAGAAAAGAGATAATAAGCTAAAGCCTCTGAAAACATGAAAAACATTTTTAGTTAAGATAAGCAGCTTGAGTCAAGGAATGACTCAGAGTACTATAGTTGCAGAGTTCACATGTATACATGAACACTTTTTCCATTCCAAGTTATTTAAAAGTCATACTGAATTTGTGGACAAAAACACTAGAGCTAAGATCTGTGCTTTACAAAAGCAAATGTGAAGCCCTGAGTAGTAGAATGTATATAACTGAGAAAGGAAGCATTCAATAATGAGATTATCACCTGCTAAAGAGCTGATAAACATCTTTAATGTGCTCACAAGTGGTACAAAGCAGCATTCACAGAATGGTACCTCAGAAAGGGAAGCATTAATCTTTTTCTGTGTTTTCAAAATAATTGGTAAAAGGTAAGTTCTTGAACTAAAAGATTTTCAGCCCAGAGATGTGAGAGCTATCAAGTGACACATATGGATGCACAGGTTCAAGAACAGACTTTCAGACTTACTGAGTGGCTGAAGTATCCTCAAGACTACCCTTGGGCTGATACAGAAACTTCAGAAATTTTAATGCTTGTCCCTAAAACTTACTTTCTTTTGATGTTTCAAGGAACTAGCTTTTGAATTTCATAGATATTGAGGAAAAAAAAAAAAGTTTGTTTCTAAAATATTTGGCCAAAGACTTGTGCTCTTTTGTAGATTTTAACATGTGTCCCAGATCAGGCAAGCTGGTTTCAAAATCATTATCCCAGGTCTCCGATTCTAAGGAAAAGTCATAACTGGGGGTGAGGGAGAAAGACTGAAATTATGTTTTCTTTCTGAGTTACAGAACAACTCAAAGACCTAAAAGATTAGTGTTTACTCTTACTTAAGAAAAAAATATATAATCTTAGAGAAGCAATAAATCTAAAGTCTCAGCTGTATAACTGACTCTACTTGTAGTCAAATAAAAAACTGGTACTCAAAAATCTAAAATTGAAATAGGTAATTGATCAGTTGTTACTGAACTTCAGTAAAACTAGCATTTCATCCTCACTCAGAAGCCCCATTTTTGCCTATTAATAGAAAAGGAGGTAACCTTACCAGAGTATTATATAAACTGATGTCTACTTCAAGACCACTTCTGACATGGAAGAATTTGACAATTGGGACTTTGGCAGTTGTTATAGGCAAGACATTTCTTAAACCTAGAATGAAAAATATAACTGTTGAATGATGACGTACAGTCATAACAGTATCAAATGCCCTACACACAACCCAAAACTACAGAAATGTTACAAAATAAAATCTTAGCTGATACCAATTATTTCAATTATTTTATTTATTTTAGATCACCATCAAACACTGTATCCACAAAAAATTATACATACAAATATGCATGTGCTTATACACAAATGAACCGAAGATTTCTCTAAATTTTATAGCAAAATAAGCTTGAGATCATTGATAGTTCACTGCAAATATCTTAAATTTATGTGAGATACATCAGAACCCTGTAAAAATCATTTTCTTGTAAATAAAACAGAACACCTAGGGCAAGCTTCTATGCACCTGTCTTTTACTTGAGACAGAACATTCAAATGCAATGTAGCTACGAAGCTAAAGCCCCAAACTATCTTAAAGCTTCCTTCTCACATATATAGGTTATGAATCTGTCCAATTTAGATCTGGTCCTAGAACGTTATAACATCAAAAACCTCCATATGTAAACAAAAATAAATCTAAAATGTTCACAACATATACCCTCATTCTTACTATTATCAAGCTCTTTAATGCAGTTTTATCTTAACAATAATGTACAATGTCCCAGAAGTTTCTCATTGCATCAATTAAAGTCACATAAATGAAGCCACTTATTTCTATTTTCAAGAAAGTACCTGAATGTTTCTTGAGAACTTTTGCTAAGTCTTCAATGATTCTGATGCAGTCAAGGCTCTATGACATTAACAAAACAAAACAAACAAAAAAACCCACTAAAGTTGTATCTCAAAGAACAGGTCTAGACAAAATATTTCAGACAAATCTTTTATTTCTTATTATTAAGCGTACCGCTCTCTAACTCAGGGTTTCAAATTGTATGGAACGATGTCAACATCAGAAAATGTTTCAAAATGACAATTCTTGCAAAAGCAATACTAAACAGGGTCTTAAAATAGTCTTTTTAAAAATTTAATTGATATTAGGCATAGTCCTTTCCCACTATCCTCCATTTCTAGTTCTTTACATCATAAAACTGCAACACTGAAACAAATATATCCTATTTATTTGCAAAGTTAATATCAGAAAAAAATCAACGCAGAAAACAGAAGAAAACGGAGTACTGTGAATCAAAAGGTTTAAAAGCCTATCTAGAACAACAGTAAAAAAAATTCCCAAGATACTACCCACATTTTGAGGCACCCATTTGCATTTTCCTCTAATCTGCAGCACTACTACAAAAAGTAAAATTGTTTCAATATATGCACAATTAATTTACGTAGTCATAAAAATTTTGCATTTGTTTTTTTTAAAAAAAGTCTTCTACCTCAGCAGTTTCCAGTCCATCAATTGTCATACAGATATCAAGATCACTTTGTTTGAAGCCAAAACCATTTTTGGAGGAGCCAAACAAATTCAGCTTGGTTCCTGTAAGAGATGTGACAGATAATAACATATCAATGCAGAATCTCAAGTTTTATACAGCTTCAAATCACAGCATGCTTTTTAACACAGGTGTGAACGCATTTTGTTTTTATGTGGTACTTCAAATATAAAACTTCCTCACCAACCTTTTTGATTAGGAAAGACTCACTACTTTATTAGTTCAAATGCATCTTTTACTTGAGTCTTTACAAATTAGGTAGCCAAATAATTAAATCAGCATGCGAGCTAAAATCTGGATAAAATATAGAAGATTGCTCTCTGCAGAGATCTTCATGATAAGGAAGAGATCTGTCCACATACCAGGGTCCAGCCAAAAACTCATTTGCAAATTTTAAAAGCCTGAAGTCTGGGTGCTGCAGATAAGAATTCCAGAAATAAAAGAACTGTGTCGAACAACTAGGCTTCACAAATAGGTTAGATTTTGTGCCTATAGTTTAAAATATTCAAAAAGCAATAAGCTTTAGTAGGCGCACAAACTCTCCCAGTCTTGTCCCAGATTTTTTTTTTTTTTTTTTTTTTGTAATACTTCTAGACACTATCAATTTTTCTTTGTCACAATAAACATAAGAACAAAGTGGAGCACTGAAATTAAGGAAAACGTGTATATGAACTAAAACATTGTTCCTTAACCTTGAAATCAGGAATCCTGAAGGTGTTCTTAAGGATTACCGAAAACTTGTTTTTAAGAACTGACACAACACTAAGAAGTCAGCCTAATGAACAGGTTAAAACGATAGTTACAGAACCATTCCACTACTACTTTAATTGTTGTTTTCTTAACTTGCCATTTTTCCTTCCTACTTATGTGCTATACTTCTGAGCAAATAGATTTTTTCCTTTTAAACAACTGACATGATTTTGGAGCCTTTGTATTTAAAAAAGCAGAATACATGTCAACAGGGAGGAGCCTAGGATAGGATATATATGCATGAGAGACTAAGTTGTATTCATTAGATGTCTGTTGGAAGATAATCTAAGCCAATGTAATATTATACACTAATTTTGAGCAACAATGTTGTTCAAATGATCAAACACTAAAATGTTTATTCTGCTGACATGCTAACATACTTGGAAGACACTGAAGTATACATATAAAGCTAGAACTACACGATTACCTGGGAAGTCCTGTCTAATGAAGTTTTCTAAATTTTGTCGTATATGTTCCCGAGCCTGATCCTCTACAATATTTGGAGCAAAATCCTCTTAAAAAAAACAGAAAAACAGACAGACAACAATTTAGGTGAAGTGATTTGTAAAAACAGTCAAAAGCAAGGAGAAAAGCGGGAGGGTGAAGAGCAAGGAGAAAAGCAAAAGAAGATTCACATGTGAAAGAAGAAGCAAGGATGAAGTAGAAGAAAAATACTTGTTCAAAGAAAAACATTAGACATATTATGCATTTTGGGTGGTCAGAAATGGTGAGAGAGAAGGGAGGAAAGTTGGGTCACTGTGAAAAGAACAGAAGTGGAGAAGTGTTATAAAACAGTATTCTTACTCTGATTTTTCTATAACATTTATGTCTTTGTTTACTAGAAACCGCAACTACAGGAAGAGTTATGAAATTCAAAGTAGAGACAAATTTAAAAGCAGTAGTCAAAAAATCAAAAATTAAATTCTTAGATTTATATTAAGTAGTCCTATAAGAGCCCTTAAAAATCTAAAATTGTATCTAATGGAGTTGGATGCTACATGGCAGATAAATTGGTCACTTTTATAGCACCATTAGTTGGTGATTATTTCATTATTTTTTGCAATACTTTTCTTCTCCACAACAATATCCAAAGGAAAAAAAAACTTACGGTAACACTGGATACAAACTTGATCTAAAATAAATGAAAATTTTGGTGTCAGCATTGGCAGAGGGTCGAGCTCAATCTTCTTGAAGTCTTCTGGACAATCTCTCTTCAAGTGACCTTCCCGTTTGCACAAGCTACATACTACTGTAGGAGACTGCATAAATAGAAAGCAATATTGTTTTTTTTTTTTTTAAAAAAATACAGTCTTTTAATGAAATTGAACTATGTTTTCATAAAACTGATAATAAAACATAAGCAATATGTTAATGTTCTGATAAAGCTTGCTTACCTTGCCCTTTGTAAAAGCTGGCTTACTGAATTCATAAACAAGTTCAGAATCCAAACACTGTTCTACAGCTGTGTTCTCTTCAGAAGAGCTTCTTCTCTCAGTAAGATTCTCTTGACTCAAATTGATCCTCATAGATCTATCCACTTTTTCCTTGAGATGTTTTTCTTCATATTCAATAGGGATGGACAAATCTTCCTCCTCCTCCTCCGACAGCGCATCCTCATCTCCAGATCCAGTGTATGTGTTATCTAGTTCAGCTTCAGCTCTTCTGGTATCACTGCACTTTGTCTTGTTTAGAAGACTTGGTTCTTCCTCCTCTTCATCCTCATCATCTGAGTTAATCATTTCAGATATCTGATTCTGTGTTAAAGATATGAATTTGTTTGGGGATTCATCCAATTCATCAGTACCTTCCGTGCTCTCATCATCTTTATCATCCATTATACCACTGCACTCTAAGCCATACTCATCACACTCTATAAATGCAGTGTTTTGAAAACCTTCCAGGTCTGAAGTACTGCATGTTTCTATATCATGCTCACTCACTGTCACAGGGAGATCTCCGCTCTCACTGTCTTCATCTATTCCCTGATCAGTTGTCATCAAGTTATTATTCCATCTTCTTTCTTGTTCATGTTCTTCCTCATAATATTCTTCTTCATTCCCACTTTCTGTCTCTTCACAACTTGGTTTAAAGTCTTCATTATCTCCAGAAATAATTTCTTCAATTATACAGTCTGAATCTTCATGAGTAATTCCCAAATGACTTATATCATCAGCCAGTTCTTCTTCAGTCAAGCTTTCTGAGCCATCACATAGTTTTGAAGGATCAATTCTATGTGTTTGAGGGACACCTGTACTCTCAATTATGCAATCTTCTACCATTGCTCTGTTTGTTCTGTCATCCAAATTTTGCAATTCAGAATTTTCGTGCTTTATAGCATCTTTCTCAAGGTCCAGCATTTGGGATTTCTCCTCATTGGCATTTGGAGGGCTTTTTTTGCGGAACTTTGTAGGTTTTTTGTGAGGCAAGGCAAAATACTTGTACGTTGTTCTGAGGCAGTGAAGAATATACTCATACACTAGCTGGCTGTTCAGAGTTCTTGCCACATTCCTTTTGACTGAATATGGGTCTGTAGAAAGAAGAAGTGAGCCAGCAATGTAGGAGTTAAATTTACATATTTTTAAAAGAATGTATTTACATTGATACTAAATTTAAATTTAGTACCATCAATGACATTAAGACATTACATTAAGGACATCAAATCCAAGAACTGTGCTAAAATTTTTTTAAATGAACTTAATTAAATTTGGTAATGTTGATAAAAATATCCAAAAGATATTACTTAAATTGACTTTTTAAAAATATATTCTACTCTATTAGGAATTACAGACTAAGATTAAAAAAAAAATCTAACTTCTTAAACACGATAGCAATAACCAAGGCAATACCCTAGGAAATTAAAGGTAATAGTTCTTTAAAGTTTGATGATAATTATGATATACCTTCCACAGCAATGCGCTTTTTAGGCCAGTCCTTTAATTCGCGAGACACTGTTTCTTTGAGCCGTATGCTAATAACCAAATCAGCCAAATTAAACTCCAAGGCATAGAAACGAAGCAGCTCTACCCAGAGCTGCCCAACTGGTGCTGAACACTGGTGTCCTGAATCAAATACTAAGGGAACCTGTAAATTACAGAAGAAAAGCTTAAGTAATATTTAATGCATACATAGGGACTTAGTTGTTAAAAAAAACAAAAAAAAACCTGCCAGTCTAGAATATGCAGTTGTTAATAATGTCATGTAACTTGCTTTTACCGTATTGATCTGTAACATAACAAAATTTAGAGTTGTCTCCATATTCCATGCTTATATACCAACATGAAAGATTAATAGTGCAATAAAAGCAAAATTTGAAGAGATAGTATAAGCTGGAATTATAAATCTTCAAAATCTAATATTGTAGTAATGGTTGAAGAATGACATCAATGACTAATAGTAATTCCGTACGTGTTTTTCTCATTTTCCAAGAAAATATCACATCAAATTTAAATTAAAATAATAGACGTAGCCTCTTTATTGGCAAAGTATAAATGAGACAAATTGAATATACAAAACCTACTGAATCTTCAGTCTACAGAAGAAAAAACACACTCAAGGAAGGTATGAAACAACAAGTTTTATCACTTAGACTTTCTGGATGTTAATTCTGCCAAGTTTGCAAATGTTTAACCTCCATGAAAAAATCTTTTGTGTCTTTTATCTGCTTAATACACAGCAACAGGCAATAGATGCCACCAATACTATGTCAGTATTAAAAGATACAGTGTATTTTTTTTAATATTTTTTTTGTTTGAACAGTCTTATGCATTGTATCTTAATATTTGTAAATTTACTAAACTAAATAGTATCAATGCATTTATATAGCACAAGTCATGTAAAAATATTTTGATAGTTAAGAATAATTCTGGATGTTTTAACAAAAAGATATCATTAATTACTAATTAAAACTATAAATAGTTTTATTCTTTAAAAAAGATAAAATCAGCTGTTGTTAAATTGCATTGTTAAATGTCATAATATGCAATTATATAGTGATACTGTTTATTGAAAAGTTGCTACAATTTTCAAGAACAGCTCTAAACTAATGGGAAATATTGTTCATATACTTAAATCTAATTTTGAAATAAAATTGCTTCAACTCTGTAAACTCTACTTTCTCCTGTGGTTTATAGATTAAAATTGTTGTCTCAGAGTTCAAATTAGCACAGTTTTCTGCTAGCTTTTCAGCACCGAAAGATAAGCATAGTAAGTCTCATATCAAACAGCTATCCAATTTCTTAGTTCATCTTACGGCTTTGCAATACAATCACAAAACATAAGAATATAGGTCTTTCTGCAAGAACAGCAATGACTGCTAGACTACAACAAGTAAGTAAATGCTCTGACCTTTCCCTTTTTAGGAGAAGTTTCTTTCAGCAAATCAGAATCATCAATGGGGTTATGCTCCCAAACCACAGTATCATTCTCAACTTCTTTAAGATTAAAATTTATTAATTTGTTTAATGAAAATCCTCCAATCTGAAGAAAGTAGAGAAAGCATCATAAAGTTTAATATTATGTGAACTTTAAATAATTTCCCCCCAAGATGAAGAATACAAAGAAAAGCAGAGCAGGGTTTAAAGATGGCCTAGGATATTCTCTACCCTGATTTCTTTTCCTTATACTTCTCCTACAAAAAGCACTCAGGAGTTCAGTGCTTTTGAAAACATATCCATATGTCATAAAACCTCATCTTAGCAGAATACATTAATATACATTTTTTTAATTATATGGTCATATACCATAGGACTTCTGCCTCATTCAGTGAAGAGAGTAGACAGGCCTTAGGAATGTGTCAACTGTGCACCTAAGTAGTTATCTGCAAGGTCTGTTTAATTGGTTGCAGAAACTGGAATGTGCACACTAAATTTAACAGGCAACCATAAGATAAACAGATGCTATGAAGGTAACAGCTGAGTAGTGTCCAGGAAAATTTAGAGTCTAGATCTGTGTTCATAATACAACTCCTGATACATAAAGACGACATAACTCAAGCTTCTAAATCCAGAAGATACATCCTCTAAATGCTTAGTCTGATTCCTCAGGCATATATTGCATCAGTATGTGTAATGCAATCTACATGTAGTCACAACTAACCTCAGTGTTGCCAGGTTAAGTCAATTGCTCACAACAGTCCTCTGGCTAAGTGTTCCTTCACTTAAGATCTCATCTAGCTGAATTTGAGAGGTGTACTTTTGGTAAAGCTTAAAAAACTTAAAAGGTCAAGCTCTACACAAAACACATGATCACTACTACTATCATTAAGACTGACAGAGGAATGAGATAGCAGCCATGCTTTATTTAAAAGAGTTTTACTTTTCATCTAGAAGCTCCTTTTCCTGGAAGAGGAGATTTCTGAGTTCTGGTCTCTCTTCTAGGGCCTGCTAAATCATTTCACATCACCAAGTCTTTGAATAAAATTAATAAGCAGTGCTGGGACCAGAAGCTAGAACTAAGGATTCCTCCTAGCAAATCACACTTCTGCTTTCTCTAGTCTGAACAGCATCACATTCTTGCCTAGACAGTCACATAATTTCTACTAGAAGAGTTTATAGTGTCCTGTATCCCAGCCCATCTTAGAGCTGGGTGCTTATGCTACTCATTTGAAAAGCATTAAGAGGTATGTCTAAATACCTACGGACTGAGGATGGCGTCAAGCAGATAGCAGGCTCATTCAGCTTATACATGAAAGGTCAAACATCATCACTGCTATTTCTAAAGAATGAGTGAATCATCTTCATTGGAAATGAAGATTAGATGTCAAGGTCCAAGATGTTATTTTGGCTTGTATCTATGTGAGTTCAGCCTTTTCAAGAATTTGGGAGAAGGGATGAACAGGTGAGGAAGTAAGTGGTGTTATAAATCACTTTCTTCATTCCCCTTTAGTGAGCAGGGAGAGTTGGGCAAACAAAAGCACCTAGTTCAGTGATTTTGATTGTGAATTTCATCCAGAGAGCCAAGCACAGGTATAGCCTGGCTGAATTCTAATTTTTTCCCAATCTCAGCAGAAACAACTGGCTTATAGCTTGCTCAGGAAGAAGAAGCAGTAGCACAAGGGAAGGACTTTTCTTTGACTCATAGTGTTCAGTATATTAATACACATACCCATGATCCCAAATAAGCAGGTAGAAATGGCTCCTTCCTCTGTTGCAGAAAGAAGATAACCATTAAACCAAATATATAAGGTGACAAGCCTCCTTCTTCAGGACGATCAACACAGCACAGCTGTAAAGATAAGTTGTGCAGTCAAAATGTCTTTTCAAGTCACTCTAAAAAATATTCTTACAATTCCTCTTCTGAAGTCCGTCATATTAAATAATAATGGAGACTCATATCTTTGACCTCCTCTTATGAGATGAGCTCGGCTCTCAAGGCCTTCATGGTACTACTATAATCTTTTCAGTGACAGTCCCACTCTTCAGATACACTGAAGAGTCATTATATGCAGATTGCAAAACAGTATACTGCACATATGCAGAAAAGGATGACTAATTTTACATAGTTATAACAGAAGTTCAAAACTCAAAACTTTTCTTTAATCATATTTTAATAGCATTTACACAATGTTTTGGAACAAGTCACTTTGGAACTTTGGAATAAGTCCACAGGAATTTTTAAAAGCTTCCGTATTGAGATATAAATATCTTTTTGTTTCAAAATTTTCACAGTAGATTAAGTTTATGGGAAATCAGTGATTCTATTTCACATAGATTCCTCTGACTTGTCTGGTAATGTAGAAGAACAAGACATTTAAATCTGTATGCCACTGTCTGAAGCTGAAAATTCTCCTTTTGCAATTTTGCACAACTCTATATGTGCAAATAATAATTATACAATTCATAAAATTTACTATTTATAAAAATTCAATATCCCTTTCCCAACTCTTTCCCTAAGAAGAATTTCAGCAATGGCTTTATACATATCTACAGTCTCATTTGTATAATATTAATATTCATTCACAGAGTGAAGACTACCAAAACGCCTACCTTTGCCCAGTACCTGAAGGCAATCACTAAAGGTACAACAGTAGGTTCTAGTTTCCCAAGAGTAGCCAAATGGTTTGTTGTCAGGCAAGCATTCTCATTCCCTGCACTTACTTTACAAGTAAGACCGCTAAAAAACAAAAAGAAAAGTAAAGTCTTGGAGCTGTTATGAGAAAAGTGATAGGTCAGATTACATCTCACAAAACATCACAGCTTGATGAATAGATTTGACAACTTCTCAAACACATCACATTTACATGAAAAGAAACAAAACTAATCTGTGATTAGAATGAGAACATATGCATTACAATTTTCTATAAGAACGTTTTCAAATTCAAATTTAAGTAATTTGGTTTCTAAAAACTAAATGTTAATACAGAAAGCTAAATTTACAGTACTAATTTTTTTCATGAAATAAAAAAACCTTCCCATTTCTGTGCCCATAATAGAACAGTTTCTATAGTATTTCTAGAGCACAAGAAAAGTTTCTAAAGAGTAAAAGGTCAAGATAGCAAACAATAACCAGTAATATTTCTATATCAATAGCCGTTTATAGAATGTTTCATGAATCTTAAGTGATATCCATTAAATGGGCAAAATATAATATCTTTCTCCTGTTCTCAACACACTACTGAGGCTAAGCAGTAGTGTTAGTGAGAGCAGTAAGTGCTCTTAAAGAAATCCTTAATTTAATGTGGTATCTACATTATCTAGAAGGGAAGAAAGAAAGTTTTTGCCTAAACAACTATCCCAAGTGGAGGAGTAAGGGTACATGCTGGAAACCATAACTCTTTAGGGGATTGGGAAATAGGCAGTTGAGGACAGAACAACCCTTACCCTCTTATTCTAGGCTAGGAATGAGTTGCCCATGAGTGTTAGTGTTTCAAGATCCATGGAACTGTAATAATTTAGTACAAAAACTTCATTTTTCAGATGTTGGTATATATAATTTACATTGCTAAATGCTATTAGAACACACAAAGTGACAACTGAGACCTTTGTTTTTCTCTGCACACCACCACTGGTATTCTAGCATGGAAATCTGCATCAACTTCAATAAAAGATTCTAGAGGGGAAAAAACAAAAAGCTGTATTAGGCATAATAGTGATACAAATGCATTCAACTGGAAATCCATGCATCTAGAGAAGTATGCCCAGATTCTGAATCTCAGTTTCCTAACTATCTCATTATTAGTCTTTTAATTAACTCAATCACAGATGTACTGATCTGATAGACTGCATGGATCTGACAGACCAATCCTGTTATTTTTTTAGAGTAGGTTTTTAAATGAGACAGGAAAAACAGTCTAAATTGTATTAAGCAGTGTTGTTTAATACTTAAGAAAAAAAAACTTTTCAAAAATCAATATATACAGTAGATATAAAACAATTAAGCAGATGTATCAGTTAAGCATTGGCTTTCCTGCAGACAGATTAAAGTCTAGATGATCTTCAGTACTTTAGGCAGACAGGCAGACCAACAACATTTGTAAAATAAAATTCTGTGTGAGTGAAAGATGAAATAAGGAGAGTTATCTCAGTACTAAACAGAAAGAAAGTATCGAAGTTTATTTTTCCTGGCAATTTAGAAACACTTAACGGTTAAATGTTAGAGCTGGCTTTTCAGCACAATGTCTTTTTTCTATACTTCCCTCCCCCTTTTTGTGTTTTATATAGGTTTCTAAATTCAGTCCAGCTTTGTTATCTTTACATTTAAAAAGTTTAAATAGCACTCCATTCCTTTTTCCAAATAGAGTGAATTGATCCAAACTAGAACCTGCTATTTGACACCTGCTTGTTTCACTGGGCCAGATTCAGAAGAAACTATGAAGCAATTTTAAATAGTTAATTCAAAAATTTTGAAAGAAGTATTTTTGGCGCCACCTAGCCATTGCGGCAACTGACCTTTTTGATAACATCTTGGCTTTGGCACCAGGTTCCTCAGACACCTAATGTTTTTCCCCCTGTATCTCCTAACTCACAGGAAAAGGCTTTGCACAAGGTATTAGAGCAACTGGTGCTTGCTTTTAAAACACTTCAGGGATCCTGAGTTCTGAGCTTTCACTCCTTCTCTCTGGTTTAGTAATAAACAATCCAATTCTCAGGGACTGTACAGGTCACTTGACCAGAAAAGATACACAGATGTTAAGGGAGGGAGGGGTGAAAAAAGGCAGAAAATCTAGTTCAATAAATACATTCATACTTAATAATTATGTTTGGAACTACACCTCTACTTCTCCTGCTATAGACACAAAGCAAAGCAAAAGTCAGTCAAAAAATTACTTTGAAATTCACATTTAAAAAGGGCCTCTTCCCCATCGTTTTTTTTTTTTTTTTTTTTTTTTTTTTTTTTTTTTTTTTTGGCCTGTATATGCTCTGTCTGGTTGGAGTGCAGTTTTTAAAATCTTAACTTTTACTCACCTTTATCAGTACCTAGTGTTGTACTTGTAACACAAAAACACATGTCTGCATTTATTAATTTGTACATGGCATCACTGCACTAACACATATGTGCACTTAATATATAAGAAAATTAGTCTCTTAAGTTTATGAACACAAGTTAGAACAACCTAAGCTACTTTCTCTACTATTAGGGTAAGGGATAGAGAAGTATGGGGAAGGAGAAGTAATACAGTCTACTTTAACAGCATCTTTGCTTATGATGTAAAAGAACACTCACTCAATTTCTCATACCAATAAAAACAATGGGACTTCAGTAGCCTTTAAACTGAACACAAAAACAAAAGTAAGTTCTGTCAATGTATTTTCTACAATATTTTTCACTCTTACATGATTCAGCAAAACAGTATATGGCTTATCTGCTCTGTAGAAATGGGATCAAAATTATTAAACTGTTAGAATAATGTGAAAACTAAAAACAGGGAAGTTTGTTCTTACCACTATTCTTTAGACTTTCTTGCACAAGTAAAAGAACATCTGGTTGAGCCATCTGTGAATAAAGCAATAAAGTTATTTTCATTGCTGTCAAAAACGTAGTTTTCCACAACTCAAAAGTTTTAGCCACACACCCTTTGCCACTTCTGTCTGTGCCCTTCGCCCCCCAAAATGGACAGCAAAAAGGAAACAAAATAACAGCAACTAAAAAGAAAGAAAGAAAATACAACATTTCATCCTTGGTTATTGCTATATTATATCAAAAGGAACCAGCAATCTTCTAGATAATTGTAAATAAAGCTGTTTTCACTTCTACACCAAAGACTTCGTTATGTAAAAACCTAAAGAAATACTGCTTCAGTATTTAACTATGATAGCTTTCTGGCATAGGGGATATACCTCATATTAAAGTTTGGAATCACAGTATTATTTTTAGTTTTATATATTTATGAAATTGGCTATTTTTTTTGCTCCCATTATATTTCTATCTTTATGTCCCTGAGAAAATGCTGAATTTTAGCTATGAAGCTGTTACTTCTACTACAGCAGGAATACATTCAAGCACAGAATCAAAAGCTTTTTCACAATCCTTAACTTCCTTTCAGTGTTCAGAGAAACTTACAGAAATAACTCAAATATCAAATGAAGGCTTTAAATTGCTTCACAAATAAATGACAAAGATGGTTGCACAGAGAAGATAAATAACTTTGTCTTTAAAGGACAACCAGAAGTCTAGGTGTTTTAAGTGTTTTGAGTTTTTTTTCTTAGAAGGAAGGTTCAATAAAGCACAAAGCTATGGTTTAATACATGACCATTAGTGTTATAAGAAGCAAAAAAAAAAATGTTATTTTAAGACTATGTTAATGTGGTAGCTCTGTTTTACCTAATGCATTTTCATTTAAAAATGCTATTACCACACTGTTGCAAGTTATAGTTAAGGTATAATCTACATGAGGGTGCAAGCATCCAAAATCACTTGGATGTATGTAATAAAAACGGTCTTACTTACATTGGCAGGAAACTGGATATCTATGTTTATGTCTGAAGTTTTGAAACCAAATCTGCTACAGGAGGAGCCATACAATCTTAATGAGCTCTCTGCAACAGAAGAAATTGTACTGCATTTACTCTGTCTCTAGTTCTAAGTCTGTACCTACTTCACTGCTTTGCTAGTAAATCTTGAACCTACATCTAGTTTAAACAGCTACAGGAAGTGAAGAAGGATCTTCCAATAGCACAGAACTGAGCTAAGAAGTCCTACTTCCCATGCTGTAGGTAGTAAAAACTTATTGTAAAAGTCAAACATGCCCCATATCCTGTTCATCTTTTCTTAAAATATAGTCTGTTTAGGTCATTAGCACTCATTGTCATTTAATTCTGAGATAAAGCTACTTTGTCATATCATACCATTCAGCAGAATATAGTGTTTTATTATTTAACTAACCAAGGTTTTTATAAAGTTTTCACCTTTGTGAAATTTTTCAAGGAAACATACTTAGCACTAAAGGAAAATTGCAAACAATACCTGGCAATTTTTGATGCAGTAACTTTTCCATTGCCGTTTTAATTTTGAGTCTTTCTTCTAAATCTTTATTACTTAAGCCAAACTCTTGCACTACATTTTCAATGGCGATACCAATAGCTCGTATTTGGGAAAGTGTTGGAGAAGGCAACGTAGTCAACAGTTGTTCTTCTTGCTTTTCCTTTGAACATAATAAGACTAATGTTTTAATGATTTTCTTCAATTGCTTAGTATGCTAGAACGAATGCATGCAATTTAACCCAATCAACACCATGTTTTTTCAAAATACTGGAGGTAACTGAAAACAAGAATATCAAACAGAAACTGTAAGAGATACAAAGAATTAAATATTCCAGTAGGCTTCAGTAACCTGCAGAGGTACCTTACATATATTTGCAAAAAATGTCACCAAACTCATCTTCTATGAAGTAGGAATGGCTAGGAGTTAAAGAGAAAAAAAAGGGGGGGGGGAAATCTGCACAAAACACTGGTTTTCATCTGCTTTAAGCTGAGAAAGTAAGAGGGATCAGGAGAAATTTAAAATAAAAATTAAAATTGAGGTTATGCTGGAAGTTGTTTTGATGTTTGATTCTGCTCAAAACAAATCTACTATTTCTTTGTAAACATAAACATGCCTGTAATGCTCAACAATCTCTGAATTCTGTTTATAGTATTTCTGAACAGCAAGCTTTACCTAGACATACATGTACGCAGTTATTTCTAATTCTGCCATACCATGTATACTTGCTGTTACTTCTCATTGCTCTAGACTTGATCAAAACAGTTCACTGTTGAAATATGCCAATAAAATATGCACTAAGAAGACTATTATACTATTAGAAGAATCAAAGAACAGCAAGATAGAATGGTTGCTACTGATTTTAATTATATTATACTTAAATCAGCAGTAACAAGATACTATTGAATTATACTTTAAATGCAAACTTCCTTCAATAATGGACATGAGAAGGTACAAATTAAATTCCCACACGTGGTCCAGGTTCCAAGTTTATTCTTTTCAACAGCATCACTGAGAGTTTTTGAGAAGCACTCAGAATTTTAAACATCTATATGGCAAAAAACATAAGGAATATATTTTTTAAAGTAATGCAGTTTCATTCTCATTAGTAGGGTGAGCACAGTTTCATGAATCTGCACTTTATACTCCTACTGTCCTTAACTTACCTTTATGCTTTTCTTGTGTCTTTTCTCTTTCATGTGCTTATAAGCAAAAGCCACTGACTCAATCAAAACGTCACACAATTTGCAGGTATATTTTGCTGATGGGTAGCTTCGAGGTCGCTAAAATAGAAATGACAAAAAAAAAAAACCTAAAGATATAGAAAAATACTACCTTCATTTAATTCAGCGCTCCTTCCAAGTACAGCACTGTTATCTCCGAAATGCAGGAGTATGCACACTAGATTTCCTAATGTCATTTTTACAGACAAAAAGTTTTAATGTCATATATAATGCCAGAAGATTGGTGATGTCAGACCAATCAAATCCAACATCTAGTCTTTTATGGAAGATTACATTAACTGGGCAAGCATATAGTAACACTTTTCCAGTACACTGCCCCAGCCTGCAGTTAATTCACAAACTAAAAGAACAGTGCATTTGTGCTTAACTTGCTTCCATAAATTTGTGTATTTGACTTTTTTTATGCTTAAAACTCCTGTGAAATATGGATATAAGACTAAGATTTAATATAGAAACAAAAACCCTTGCTTTCTCCTGACAATTCATTAACTGCACCAATTTTGTCAGTTACATGAGTTATATAACTAGATTTCTTAGCTACAGCTAGAAAAATTGCTCAGAGTGTACCCTCTACATTGTATTTACTGACAAAAGAAATAGGAGAGAACTATATAGGTAAAGACAATGGCACCTTCTTCAGTCTATAAATGCAATCTCGCTTCAATCTTTCTTCAGCTTGCTGCAACCCGAGAAGTTCCTTTGCCGACAGCACAGATTCATCTATGACAGGACCATCCACCTCTTCATCTTGATCATACTCATCTTTTCTAGTTCTTCTTGATCTCCTTGGTTTCCTATGCTTCTTCATTTCTTATAAAGAGTTATGAGAGCAAACATGTCAAATAACTTCTGATTACTACACAGGATTTTTTTTTTTTCTTTCCTCTTTAGTTTCCATTCTGGTTATATGCTAACCAAAGAAGACAGAAATCTACTCTGCATGGTTTCACAGTCCATTCTGTGCAAATCTGATATTAGCAAGAGTGCATATGTATGTCATAACCTACAGTACTGTTGTTTTGACTCTCTACCTAAAAAAACCACAAATAGTTTGTCCCATTAAAGAGAGAAAGTCAACTTTATTAAAGTATAACTTTTTATTAAGTAAACTTATTTAGTTTTGTTAAAATTGGCAAAAAATAAAACTAAATGCAGCAGATTTCACTGCCTACTTGAGATATACCTGTACATCATTCAAATGAAAAGACAAACTATATCCAAACACTTCAGGATGCCCAGTAAGGCTTAGATATACAAATCATTTAGAAAATCAGCAGTCTCACGGATCATCTAGAATATATAGAATTACTAAGTATAGGCCAATTTGAATGATTTTTATTTACAATAACTAAGAGCACTAAGGTATAGAATTGCAGTGAGTTACCCAATGTACAGCAATTTATTGTCAGCAGTGATAATTGCAACAACTGTAAACAGCTGTGCACTTGCCTTTCAATTAAATCAGCATATGAATCAGGACTGCTTTCATATTATTAAACTGACAACTGAAAAACAAGATAATAGCCCCTTTTGGCTACTCATGTTAATAAATAATTAACTTAATAGTATTTGCATTCCTTGCTTAATAAAGCTACTCATCTTGCAAAATGAACATACTTGGAAAGCTTGTTATGTTTATATCAAAAGTTCTGGAAGACATTAATGGACATATGATTTCTAGTTTTAAGTAAGCTTTGCCATTTTTGAAGCAGGAATTGACAGCAGTCCAAATAATACATGTAAAAGTGATCTTAGAAATCTACACAGACCAAACGCATGAGTTTAGATCACCTCTTACCTTTCATTTAAGTATCTATACAAGATGCCCAGGTGCTTGGAATTTTTAAGTTATGAATGTTTCTGAGAATGTTTTATGTAATCTTAAACACTGAAACCCTTTATGATAACCTGAGGTTTTCATTTGTAATAATAAAAATATAAACAATACACCTGTACCAACTTTTTGTCTCTAATAACTGGTAAAGAGAGATGACCTGACTGTGAGTTTTCAACCAGCTGTTGAACTTAGTTCACTGCACAGCATGAGTATGCTAGTGTTGTCAGCAAGAATGGGGCAAAAATGGTAAAATACTTCCTTTCAGCAGAAGTTTACGCTGGAATGAGTAGAACAGAACTAAGACATAATATTTTGCAAGGACAGTACTCCAATGGAAGTTCCAGGAAGCAGAAAAACAAGTCTAACTTGTCATTTAACTTCACACATCCCATCAATTTCCATACTGTCTCTCCTGCTAAAATTCCTAGGACTATAGCAACTGCTTGGTTATGTTTGGTTACTGACTAGTGTAGACGGAACTTGGAGAAAATGTCCACTGTATGACTTCACAAGAAAGTCTGTGACAGGTATCTCTTATCACTTATTTCCATGAGCATAAAGTAACTTAAAAAAAAAACTAAGTAAATATTTCCAATATTATTCAGCAGTTACAGTACTAGCAATCTAATTACAGGTTAATGACTAAGAGTACTAAAGGTAAGTTAAAGTTACAGATCACGCAGATGAATCAGTGCCTCAGAGATTTACTAAACTCCCCCATTATGAGTTACAATCGTAATTGCAAGTACGTAAGTAAAAAGGTAAGGGAAAGAGACAAGTATATGAAAAATCTCAAGTACAAGGAAATGTCAAGACAATAGAATTAGAGATGTCAAAGGGACCTCCAGAGGTGAGCTATTTCATGTTTGTGCTTTGCAGCAAGGACAAAATGGACTTGGTCAGTCCTAAGTGATGCCTGCCTAACCTGTAAAAGGCCTTTGGATACAGATCCCCTGAGCTCCTCAGATAGCTATCCCAGTAGTTCACTAACTTTACCATTAGAAAGTTTTTTTATTCCTTATCTGATTATTTCTTCTGAACTTCAGTTCAACTGCTCTGTGCCCCATCTATTAGAAGAAGCATGCAAAGTAGATTACTTTAATACTCCTTTAGATAGCTGTAGGCCTCCATCACCCCTTTCCTTCTGTAAAAAGATTAGGGATTGCTCAAACTTAATGTACTTTCTGCTTTCTTACATGTTTTAACATTCTTTTTGGTCTTCTCTGGATTGTTTCTATTTTGTCTGTTGAAACGGGGTGCTCAAAGCTGAACAGAGCAACACAACAGAGTTTGCCAAACTTACAAAATAAGGAATACTTCAGGCTGAAACTCTGTTTTCACGCCCTACAACAGGGTGACACTGACTACTGGTGATCATCCTCTGACTCATTATAATTCTAGATTCTTCTCTGAAAAATTGCTACCTCCTAGTTTTTCTCCTGCATTTGTGCAGTTGACATTCTTACCTAAGTAAGATTTGCACACATTTCTATAGTATTTCATCTTATTTTTAGGACTCCAATTTTGCAAAATTATTTTAATATCTCTTCCTGCTTTTCTGCGTTCAGTTCCTACAAGCTCCATGGCATATGCAGACTAATAAGCAAGCTCTCTTCATCCACCAGCTGAATAGTATTATAAACAAACAGAATAAGATCTTTGCAGATGCTTGCTCAATGCTTCCTTTCATTTTGACAAAAACTATACTCAGAGAGCTTATCAATGATATCAAATTCACTTTGTAACTCTTATTAATTTCACCTAGAAAAACATCCTCTGGTTGACTTCTATGTCTGTCATGTAAGTGTCTCAAGTATTATTAGCAGTATCTATTCACTGCTTCTCCCATGGCCACAAGACCTGATCACCCTTTTGAATAAATAAATTAGAATGACTTAATGTAATTTATTCTTGACAAATGCATGCTGACTGCTACTCAGCTCTGTGTTACCTTCCAAATACTTCTAGTAAGTTATATTATTTGTTCTAGAATAGATTTCAAAGTTGTGTTTACTTGTTTTTAAATTCCATGGATTTTGCTGTTGTTTTGATGTTTGCCTTTTCCCATTTGCTGGTATCTTCTCCAGGAGAAATAAGTTCTCAAATGTAATTTCCAATGATCCCCAAAACCTACCTCAGCAAGTTCAAGTTTCACAGGATGAAATTCAGTTAAGCTGAGGTTGAGCTCAAGTGTGCAATACAATTTACTTCCAACAATGAGACATGAGGCACCTGCTCACAGCTCATTTTCTTAGTGACAGCTGATAAGGACATGGAACTCTTGGCCTTCTTAGCATCAGCCATCAACATCTTTCCTTCTCAGCAGAGCTGCACCACTATTGCCCCTGGCCCCTTTCTTAATTAAACCAAGAGTGATTTCTTGTTAACTTCAGAGACCCCTGTTAGCAGTAGCTCCTCAGCACCACAGTCTTGCTCATTTTATCCAATACATACTCTATTCTTCAAAGCTTCCAACTACTTTTGTCCACTTACACTTCTTTCTGGGGTCAAGTTCAACGAAGAGCAGATAATATCAAGCCCCTTGACCCCTCTTGCCTCTGTTCTCCTCTGTAATTCAATATTCAGGAATTGTACTCTCATTATTAGTATCATTTGTCCCATTTCATCCAGAGAAGTTCAATATCATGGAAACTTATTTTTGTTATTGTTGTATTATTGTCTCTTGTGCGGAGAAACTCGTCACAATATCTATAATGCTTTGTTTTTATCTTAATGAAGAGATATAGTTAGGGACCACCCATTAATAGCTTCAAAAGTCTTATTATGTAGCAGTTTAACTGAAATACCCCTTATCAGTCTTGAAAGAGTCAATCAAATTGCACCTGGAAAACTGCACAGATACTACAAAGATGCTGCAATCTACTTATACTTACCACTTATAAACGAAGCCAACACAATTTATGAGACAAGTGCTGTATCATGTGCTGTAACAATTTGTTTAAAATAGTGTAATATAGTACAGTCAACAGTTTGTAAGGTGTTACAGAACAAAACCAATGTTTTGCTTTAACAATTAAATTGCGCTTTTCAATAATATATAAAGAGAGCTACTTTATAGAATAGCTATGCAAAAATAAACAAACATGTTGATTACCAGAGCTTCCTTTCTGCATGTCTGAAATGTCTTCACTTGTTAAGTCTTTCTGAAGTTGTCTTCTTGCATTTCTGTTTCCGGCACCATCAACCTCCTGAAAAGAGTCCTTTCTTGTCCGATTAAGTATGGGAGTCCAGACTGCAGACCTGTACTCTCTCCAGCTGTCAGAACTACCACGATGGTCATCAGATATCCACTTCCTCACTTGGTCTTTTTGGATATCAAGTAACTTTGACCCTTGATTGTGAGTCATGTTTTTAATCAAATTTGGGCTGTTCAAAACACTACGTGGCCCTCGTCTGGGACTATTTCCATAATGAGCTGGTGTTCCCTTTTTCTTCTGAAGGCTGATATCTATTTTATTGCTATGCCCATTTCCATAATCATCCATGACTTGGTAGTCTTTTTGTAAGGGATTCCCTTTTAATTCTTCTTCATGCAAAATTTCCTGTTCCTTATTTTGTTTGGCAAAGTAAGGTTTTGCAGCATCTCCCATTGTTATTGCCATTCAATTTAATGATTCATACCTAGAAATAAGAAAGTTAAAGTAGCATTTTAAAATTATCAAGTGATAAACACAGGTGCACTATTTGAGAAGCAAACTGTCAGCAATTAAAGCCCTGGCCCTGTAGTATCACTAAGCCATGCACGTCTTAGCAGAAAAGAAAATTTGCTCCTAATAAACAAATGCATTCTGAAATTCAGCTGTCCTTCTCCTCTTACCATGCCTAAACCCACAAGCGGTTCACAAAATCCAGTGACAGCCTGTGCACTTTTGGATACGAAGGTCCAGATAGCTTTAGGACAGTTAACAAAGTTCCATAAATTGACTCTTTCAAGAGTCCATATCAGAATCTCAGCTCACTGCACAGGAATGCTTTGAAAGAAAGATTCTAGGAATTTAGTTGAAGACAGAATTCATAGGAGGCAATAAAGAAGATGTTCAAAAAGCCATTCTGCTTCACCTGAAAAATCACCTTCTCCCAACACTGAACAGTGTTCACCTGCTGAAAATGAAAATTGTGGTCAAATAAGATAGAGATTCAGAAGATAAAAACCAATCTGTTTGTAAAGCAAGTATCATATAATAACTATGAAATAACTCTGCTTTGCCCACTGCACTTGCATGTTTTATGTAGATCAGCAGTCTGAGACCTCATATCACTAGATATTAAATATTTGTATTTTATTTATCTTATTTTAGTATTTTCTAAGAAGTTTGGGCTACTGAGTTGCCCCCCAGACCTGTTCATGTCCACATTCTTACTGTAAAACACTTCCAGAGAGCTATAACTGAAGTACTAGCATAAACTTGAGAGCACTCTGAAAGGAGTCTCTGAAAGAGACTGGCCCAATATAAATAAATAGCAGCAGTCACAAATAAACTGAATATTGTTGAAGTAAAGCTACACACAAATGAGAACAAAATGCAGAGAAGGCTGTAGGATATTTACTAGAAGTTATGTAAAAGATGTGTTTCTGCTTTCTTTAATACGGGACCATAGGGACTCGCTTAGATGTCTTTTAATTCTGCAAGCCTTAAATGCACTTTTAGGAACCTCAATGTCTGATTTCCACAGTCTTGATTCTTTATTATTTACTCCTCTATTAAGCAGAAGTGTTTTGTTTTTATATGAATGACAAAAAATAAACTGGATACCTGTCCCAAAAACCAGAATTCAGTTACTTAGGCATTACTATGGAGGACTAGTTTTCTAGTGAGTAACTGAAAGACTTTAAAAGGCACAAAGTGAACTTGCTACCTATGTTAAGAAGATAACAGTTGTGAAATTTGTATTTTGGAGTGACCTAGGAGCAGCCTGTTTTAGAGTCATCCCAAGAAGCAAAACCCACACCCAATCACCAGGTTGGATGACAAAACACACCCTGCTCTGGAAGAGACCACAAAGTCAAAGTTCACTTCAGTGTTTGGTTCAGAAACAAGGAGCCTGGCTAGACAGCTGGGCAAGGCAAGTGGCTTGCCACTGGGAGCTGCCGTGCCCCTCTGCACACTCAGGAGCGGCAGGAAAAGCAGCAGCCCAGCTACCAACCGGACCTAGACACGGAGCTGATGACTCCGGACTGCCACCACTCCAGCTGCGTCCCCGGGGCCAGCGTCCCATCCCCCCCCGACTACGACAGCCCCCTGCACGGCCAGCCCTTCCCGCCCTAGCGACAGCGCGCAGAAACGTGAAACCGGGCCCGGGGCAGAGCCCCGCCGGGCGGGCGGCGGAGAGGGGCCGCAGGGCCGGGGCCGCAAGGCCTGCGCCGCCCCGGCCCCAGCCCCGCAGCCCAGGCCCGAGCACGGGGGAAAGTTTGGCCCCCGGCCGGGAGGGAGGAAGGGAGACCCCCGAAGGGGCCGGCGCCAGGGGGGCTCCACCCAGCCCCGCGAGGGGAGAGGAGCGCAGGGGAGAGGAGGGCACTCACCCGGCCGCGGTGGCAGTCGTCGCCGCCACCCCTGCCCTCACCGCCGCCCCGCCATTGTGCCGCGCCGGAAGCGGCCCGGTCCCTCGCGAACGCCGTCCGCCCCGGCGCTTCCGGCAACGTTCGCCTCGGCCCTTTGCCCCGCCCTTCGCCCCGCCCCCCTTCGCCCCGCCCTTTCCCCGCCCCCTGCAGCCCTCGCCCCGCCCCCTGCCGCCCGCCCCGCCCTTTGCCCCGCCCCGGCAGCCCTCGCCCCTCCCCGCCCTTCGCCCCGCCCCCTGCCGCCCCGCCCTTTCCCCGCCCCCTGCAGCCCTCGCCCCGCCCCCTCCCTCCCGCCCCGCCCTTCGCCCCGCCCCCGCCGCTCGCGCCGCCGCCATGGCGCGGAGGAGGCGGCGCTGCCGGTGGTGCCTTGCTCGTCGTCGCTGCCGTTAGCGGCGGCCGTGACGGAGCCGCGCGCTGTGGGGGCTGCGGCTGCTTCTGCTGCGTCCGTTACCGGGTCGGGCCGCGCTGCTCGTCGGGCGGCCGCGGCCTCCCCGCTCTCCGGGCGCCTGCGCCGAGCGGCGCCTTCCCGCCTCAGGGCTCCTAACCCTGGGTACGTGTCCCTCAGCTGGGCAGGAGGGAAACTGAGGCCTCTGGCTGTGGGGGAGTGTAAGTTTTACCCCCCAAATACGGGATTTTGTGACTGCTGTCGCACTGCGGCACAACACAAAGTCTATTCTAGACGTGTTTACATCTTAAAAGACTAACCAAAGGGAGACAAGACAGCCCAGGAAAAGCAGTTTTTTTCACCCCTTTAAATAATGAGAAGGATGCCAAATAACAAGTGTTGATAATCTAAACTGGCTTCTAGCAGTGTCTGTGAACGCTTAGTTTCATTAGTCAGTCACTGGTGGAGGGAAAGTAACTTGCAAGCGCATTTGCAGTTGACTAGCGTCTCAAATTAACTTTTATGATAAGGTTTTTATCTGACACACAGTATGGCCAGGTTTTATAAACAAAATTATGCATGCATAGTCATGCAAAGGGAAGAGTTGGTGTGACATACATGGAATAAACAAAAGAAATCTGCCTCGTTCTGCCAATCTGTGGTGGGGAAACTACTTAAGCATTGGGTTTGGTCTGCATACAGGTGTTATTCCACTTCTACGTAAGCTAAATCAGACTTCGTGCTAATAGAATACAAGCATTTTTACTCATTGAAATGAATCTGTTTTAAATACCAGGTTTGTTAAATGTATGAGGGTTACATTCCTAGATTGATTTAACCAGAACAACCCTTCAAAATAGCTAGATGTGCAAATATTTCAGGACGTCTCTTTATCTCAGTGATTTGGGCAACTTGCTACTTGCTGTAGACCTGGGATCACACCAGTTGTTTCAAATGTAGGTCACCAAACAGACTGCTGATTGCCAGGGTGTTATGTCACAACCAGCCTTGCCAACACAACACGTATTCGTGCCTATAGTTATTTCTTACAGCTGGAAGAATCTTGGTCATTTTATTGGAAATACAGCAGCAAATAAATGTACTGACAAGAAAAATTGCAAAACCAGTACAATATAAGTGACCATTCTGAATGTAATGTTATTAGGGAGCTGAAGACATTCACATGTCACTGGGAATCTAACCCATTCATGTAATCCATATGTCTCATCAAAACTAACCAGTATAGGTAGGTAAATTCAGAGCAAATTACTCATTACGAATAGGGACATAAATACAGGAAGTGGGAAAAATCTGGTATGGTATTGTTTCCATAGTGGTAATTGAATGGATTACCCTAAAAAGAAGAGCAGAAATGCCCAAACCCTCTGCTTGCAGTCAAGGGAGCTGAAAAAATGGACACATATCTGGTTTCTTGTAGAACTTCTACTTCGGTTATCTAATTTCTTCTTATTGAATTAAATACCACCTGTATTTTGTGCATATTACTTGCACTTACTCAGCTTCTTCCTCTTACTGTTTCCTTCTATTTTTACAGGCTAACTAATAACTGCCTGGTTTGAGAAAGTTTCCTCCCCCAGCTCTTTTGCATCCATATTCATGGAAAAGAAGTGCTCTTAACTGACCCTAGAAGTAGTCCTCGTGTAAATACCTTCCCATTCCAACCTAGTCTTTCTTAGCAAATTATATGCAAGATTTTGAAGGGAGGTAAAAGGTAGAGACATATCAAAATTACTAACAATGCCTTTTGAAGATAGAACATCATAGCCTTTAAGTCCAATTGGCAATCCATTTCTAGTGCCAGAATTACCATTCAGAAATTACTTTTGCTTCTGTTAGAGACCCCCCTGAGAGTAAGAAAATTTCCCTGGTAGGATATTCTCTGGACTGGGCCTGGAATGCTGTGACAAATTAACTTATCAAAACAATTGCTATGAGCAAATGTAGCAGCTGTGCCAAATCCAGAAAAATTTCTAAGCCTGGTCTTGATTCCTGCCATAAAATTGTTTGAATGGCTGCAGGCTCAACTCGTTTCATGTGATATTGCCTGTTCTGGGTCAACCAATGCTTAGTTCTGTGGAAGCATCTTGCCAGTGCATCCATACAAGGTGGTCTTACACTCCTGTTGTTTTTGTGCTTCACAGAGTCTCACAGGTTGTCTTTTAGATTTCTGTTAGAGAGATAGTTGAATATTAAATGCTATCATCTTCTAAGATTGCCAGAAAAATATAAGAGCAAGTATGCTGAAAGAGTGATATGTCTGAAATGCATGTGAAATGTAGATAACCCAACTTTGATTAGCTGGGGCTTTGTTGTGAATAAAGAGCATGGAAGGAGAGTTTATGAGCTTTTGTGAGAAATTTTAAACTTACTGACCTAGGTATACTTACACTGAAACATGAAAGAGAATTGGTAGAATTTGGTAGGTCTACTTGGAATAAAAGAAAACAAGAGATAGAAATTTAAAAGTATTAAAAGATTACATAGCACTAAATCAAATAAGAAAGACAGATTCATAGATAAGATCGAACTTAGCAAGACAATGTGTTGGGTATTACAGAATCTTATTTTATTTTTGAAGACATCTAATCTTTTGAATTTCTTGCACACTAATCTTGAAAGCCACTGAATTTCTGCTGCAGCTTAAACAAATCATTACATTTCCAATTTCTCCATAACCAAATGGTAAAGACAACATTTGCTTAGCTCAGACAAGTATTAGGTATGCTTTTTTTAGCAGTGTCTTTGTGTTGTGAAACAGATACTATTAGCTTTTACAAAAGCTTATTCATAGAAAAGAAGATTGAAGTTTTCTGTGAAGATTTTGTGAGCTAAACTGGGCCAGTGAGAGATCAAAGACCTGCCATACTGGTGTTAGTGGGTGTGGGACCGCCCAGGAACATGAGTGGTAGTAGGTGAAGGTGGAGTGTCTGTTTTGACAGTGACTCAGCCACCTCTTGGCACCTCACCCCTGATCTTCTGTCTTTGTCATCTCCTTATTTTGCTGTTGCAACACTCTCTAACTTGAAAAGCTACTAATAAGCTCCCAGTGTTGAAAATGTTGCTGCTTGTCTCTGTACTGAACACTAGTGGACAATTACATCTCTATTCTGACCTGTGTAGGTAGGTCAGACTACCTGGCTGCTACGTGTCTTACAGCCGGATTTTCCTGAAGGCAACGAAGCTATCTCATCTATACCAGCAGAGAACTTGCCCAGTTAAAACCCAGCTTTTCAGAATTGAGTTGTTCTGACTTATGTGTATTTATCTCACTTATGATGTGGCAATGTAACTTCTTCCAATACAGTAAACATTTCAGGGCCTTTTCCCTGATAATCTAGGTCTGTGGAGAATGATTTAATGAAAATCCCTAGATGTTAAAACCAAAGTGACTTAGAATTGTCCAAAGACGCTATAAGGCAGTGGCAGCCTTATATTGATTTTACCTTTACATTTGAGACCTTGCTGGAAAAAAGGTTTTCTCACCCTACCATACCATAAGGTACACTTCAGGTGGAGAGAAAGTGGGAGAAGATCCTTCGTGCCTTACTTAGAAGCTCACAAAACACACCACTTGCCCTGAAAATTATAAATTACAGCTTGATTCATGTTCACTAGATGGCAGCAGATTCAAAAGAATAGCCAAAAAAAACCATATTTTAAATAAACAATTTATGGAAACAGGGCTTAAAGACATGCCTATGTAGTAAAATAAAGGTGCAATTATAAAATATGATTAAAAATGTGGCTAGTCTGAGTAACAGGTACAGGAGAAGATGGCAGCACAGACCTCAGCATGGTCTGGCAAGCAGAGCCTTTTGCCAGGATTTCCTTACAACTTGTGTTTTGTTTGCCACCCCAGGCTGCAGTTCATGCCAGCGTATCTCCAGTTCTCCAGGCTCTTTAGATTAAAGCCAGCTTGGCTGTGCCTCCCTGTGCCACATACATTCCTTCTCTGTTTCAGTAGTGTCTGAGGAGACTGTTTAGACATGTGACATGCTTCTTTGAATACAATAGCTATTATAAATGAGGTAAATTGGGAAATGAAGGGCCTGAGATTACAGAAAAAATTCAGAAATGGGAAGGGTGGGCCCTTCCATAGGCAGAGATGGGTTGAGAAGGGGATGTCTGTCCAGGCACTCAGGTCTGTAATCTGGAGAGTTGCCAATATCACCGTCTCAGCTGCACTACTGAAGCTGACATAAAGCTGTACAGGCAAATCCCCTAGCAGAAACTCACATTGCAAGCTTGTGGTACAAGGTAAATGGTAAAATGGTTCATCTGTGGGTACAGCCTGCAGTGATTCCCCACATGAACTAAGTGATACAGGCAAGAGGATTTTTTTAGTCTGCAGCACTGCATAGACAATGGGGCTTTTGCTAAAGTATGTCAGCCAAAGATGTGATTTTTTCTGGGGCACTGTTCAGAGTAAACCAGACTAAATGTGTGAAGGGATGATGAAGCCTGGTTGTGACGCTGTTTCATGGCAGGTATCTCAGGATATGTGCTCACCCCATAAAACTGACCTCTCCTACTCTCAGAGCAACCAAGGGATTTTGATGAGATTGCTGATGTTATGGAAAATATAAAGTAATAGTCCCTTCCATCAAACCAATTCCCATTTCTTCAGTTAGCTAAAAGTGCTGTAAGTGCTTTATTATAGTGGATAGTTTTTCAACCCCACATGTTTTTTACCTCCCAGGTTAACTATATTTTTGATCATTATTATATGTTAGAAGTACAGAACGTGATAGGTCATTCAAACAATGGTATTGTGAGAAGTACATAAATAGTATTGACTACAAGTTTACTGTTGATAAGAACCTTTGCATTGTAAAAAGATATGAAATACCCTCATTAAATACAACCTACATGCACATGTATAGACGTATATATCTGTGAGATTGTGTGAATATGGGAGGTCAGATACTCAGTTTGTAGGAACTAATACGTTTCTATTGACTTTAGAAATAGACAATAACCTCAAAATACAAGTCAGAAAACAGTATTGGCCACAGATCCTCTTAAGTCAAAATTTTCTCGAGGTGATTGGCTATAGCAACTAGACTGTTAAATTCAAAGTTGTGCACAGTGATGTATTCAGAAGTACTGATTGTCAGATTCAGTTTCTCACTTGCTGCAGATGTGGTGGATGCCAGATGCCTGATGGTCTCTTTGGGCTTAGTGGGCATGTGTAGGATTTTCAGGTGTCCAGAGATGCACTGTGAACACATAGTACTTTTTAAACAAGGCTGTTGCTTGAAAATCTAAGGTAAATATCCGAAGTTCTCAAAATCTTACCAGAATAGATTTCAGATTAGAAAAGAGACGTAGCTGAGAAAATTAAAGAACAGCTCTGTTTGGAAGTAGTGAGAAGGAATAGAGAGATTACTGAATAAAGTCACTTTTGGATTAATTTTACCTTGCTAGTCTGTGTGTTCTTCAGAGAGTAGTCAACATAAGGAAATTTGAGTTTAGCTCAGGCCTCTTTAAATGCACAGTGCTAGCATTTAAGGAATTTTTGGAGTTGGCTTTCCAAATACTGGATACACATTATTACTTCATGGAAAAGATCTGCCTTCCTACTAAAGGAAGAGGACTTGGTGGGAAAACATTTATGCATAATAGATAAACAAATTAGTTGTGCTTTTGCATTGCTATCAAAACATATCTCATGGAAGATCCAGTATTAGCAATGTGTTAGTTTATCTAGTCACATGCATCAGGTTATTTATATTAAAGCAAGTTTATAAAGCCTCCAAATATATGAGCAATGTAGAATGATGCAAGTTATTTCAGAAATGAGGAAACTAGGAAAGCGGACAGTGTTGAGACAAAAGCTTTAAAATTGCCTGTCTGATGTTTGATCATTAAATGTGCGGATTATAGGAATATTTGGAATGAAACAATGAAGTTTAACCTGGATATATTGATATATATAATTATTTATAGTTTCTAAGAATGTGTGTAGGCAATTTGCTGCTAGTTTGCTTGACACATGTACTAGTATATTTGCCCTTCCTCTGCAGCAAATCGCTTCTGCTTTTAATAATTCCTTTGTGACAAATAACATTAAGCCAACATTATACATAAACTGAGAATGGTTTAAGGCTTTTCAGCAGCATAGGCAGAATTGAATTGCTATCCCATGGGTGAGGACAAAATAGCTTTCTGGGAGCAGGAAAGGGTGATTTTGTGGTAATGGTAGAGTTGGTGCAGGGGAGGAGGATGCAGGTAGGGGAAGAACTCTGGGATGAAGCAAATGTGAGAGAAAGGAGCTCAGAGTTTTGGAGTGCTGCTGGAGGGAAAAAGTGGTGACTGACATTTCAGGAAAATCTCCAGAGAAGCAGGGCCAAATCTACTCAGAGTAACATCTGGGAGAGGCCAGAGACTAGAGGGCAGATGTGCTGGCAGGCAGGCAGGCGGTGGGTGGACGTGGAGTTGTCCCATTCTCTTTCCCGCTAGTCACTGAAGCAGAGTGCAGATGCAGCCTGCTCTGGCAGCTGGGTGAGGGCAAAGGCAGAGCTGGAGCAAGCAGGCTTTTGTCCGGGATGAACCTCTCCACATCAATATACACTCCCCCTATCCCAGCATGTTGCTGTTTTTTACAGCTTTGCATGCTCCATTCATCTTTTTGCTTCATATCTCTTCTACCTGTTCGTGCCCAGTGAGAATGTGCAGCAGCTGGGGCAGTTGGATGGAGGGACAGCCCTACTTGGGAGCACAGCGTCCCTTTGAAACACCATCCTCACCAGGCCTCCTGGCACATGGCTCTCCTGCATCACCCTGTTCTTAGATGGGGACAGGTACAAAAGCAGCTTGGTATGTCACAAAAGAGCCGCTTATTATTAAGAATATTCTATCATTCCTTCATCTTCCTCCCATCTTCCCCAAATTTGCACTGTTAAGCTACTGCTTACTTCCCTGAAGCTGTTCGTGAAGTCTTTAGCTTATAATGAGTTGGAGCTCAGAAAGCATGGATAAGATTAGTTATCATACTTCAATAGTTAATCAAGAGTTCCCATGGAAAACAAAAGAGAAATATGTTTCTACAAACATACAAACAAACTTCATTGTAATCTCACTAACTGTGCTTAAGAAGAGCACTTTCAAAATCCTCACTGTCCGAAAGATGTCTAGAAGGTATCTGAAACACAGTTGTGTTCTCATACCCTAATGGATAGTAATTTGTAGTAGTTTCACTGCCTTTCTGGGGCACTGTTTCAAATCTGGATTCATCATGATTCGGCTCTACATTGTATTTCCTTGGAATTTAAATAGTTGTGAAAATAATGAGAAATGGGCTTGGACCAGCTCACACAGATTACTGTCATGTTTGTTCTTCCTCTGTGTGTGTTGGATTTCTGCATGTCTCTGCAAACATGTGTCTCCACTTGTGTTGATGTGTCTGGGAGCACGCTATGTTAGTGATGACAGCTTGTAGCTGCCAGGCCACAAGAGGGACCCAAAGACACGCATTACTTTTTAGGATACACTATGTACTTCTGGGACCTTTACTTCCAGTTTGGGGTTTTTTTAAAAATCATTTATTTTCTTTTTTTTTTTGAGGAAATCTGCTGCTACTCACCTATAAGCTTTCTGAGGGATAATCTGAAAAAGGCTAGTGCATTGAGAAAGGCTCTATAGCTTCTGGACTGATAGTCATAAATCATGCAAAAGCATTAGGAGGAAAGCATCTGCACTGATGTATACTGTGAGTGCCTACAAGAAAAATATTAAATAAATACACCATTTGGAATTTTCCTTTTATTAGTGTTTTTGAACATCTAGCCAAGCTGGCAACTGCAGATGTGATGAGCCAGTTCCATAAATTAGAGGAAAACATTTTCAAATTAACATTGCTCTATAAATAAAATAATTTGGAGGCACTCTGTAATATGCAGCTTTGCCACTGTGGTAACTGACTGTTCCTCCCACAGCTGTGTCCCCTCTAAAATGTATAGTACATATGTAGCCAGGGCATTTCTGCCGCAGTGATGAAAACCAGCTTTGATACCTGCCATTTTGGATGGGGCAGCACTGCCTGGAGATACACTGGTTCAGGGGCTTCACTAAGCTGTCTTGAATACTTCCCTGGTGAAGATACGTCAAATGCCATCACCCTTTGGTGATGTCAGTAGACCTGAGTCAGGATTACATCTGTGGGACTCGCTCTCCTCTTGCTGCCTCTTAATACTATTTTGATCAATGTAAATGGTAGCAATGTTTTGGTGTTTACAAGAGCTATCCCCACTGACAGTGACTGGGATTTGTTTTGCTGCACTGACAGCTCCTAGCTTTTCAGCTGAAAAACTAATTCTGGTGAGGGGTTACATGACGATTTGGCAACATTAAAGTAACACCATGTTGCATTTGTGTGGCATCCTCAGTCTAGATGAACTATAACTATTAATGAAACCACCCAATTCTATTTTTAGAGGAAGCAATAAAGTTTTGTCCATAATTTGTTGAGAGGAAAGATGAGGAAAGATGTGTAACTGATTTCCTTGGTGGCAGAGGGTGAGTCCAAAGCAGGGGTGAGAGGCCAGTTCCTTCTATAAACTTGCACTTTTCCTCCCGCTATTTCCCCTTAAAGTTATTCACCAAGTCACCTCTACAAGTCTGACATGTTACAAGGCCACCTGCACTGTCAATTACACATCCACCTCTGAGATCTACAGGACTTCTCTATTCCCAAACTCAGAACTGGCCATGCTGACTAGTGCCCAAGGTGAAAAGTGAATTTGTTTCTTCGCATCCATGTTGTATATAAGGAGCACACAGTATAAAGTGCAGTGACAGCTTGACACAAAAGATGGTTCCCTTCCCTTTCTGCTTTTCCTGGCAATGGCTGAACATGCACTAACAACACACCTTCCATTACTAATATTTTGAAACGCAGAGCAGGAGAGTGCCTCAAACCGCAGCCGTATAACGTAATGAAGAATACACACAGCTGCAGGAACAACCACATAATTATTTAATTAGTTTTTGACAGCTTCAAATTGCACAGGCAAAGGAATGCGTGAACCACACATGGAAACCTGCCAGCAAAGGTTTTACACGTGTGCAGATGGCTTTAGCTATTGTAAATGCAAAGTCAGGTTGCTGTACTTTTACTGCAAAGCCTAACAGCACATCACACGCTGCAGAAATTACATCGGGGGAATAAAAATGGTGTTTGTAATTATTTCTTCCCTTTTATGTCATCGTGTTGCTTTCATTGTATTTAAGTTCTCCTAAACTTAGCACACTGAGGCCAAAGATGGGAATATTTTCATACTACCTTAAGTAATCTGTAAAGTAATAGCTTCTTTGGGGCTCTGGAATAAGCAATGGTAATGCCACTAATTAACATTATATGTCACTTCCTATTTTAAAGTCCTCTATGAATGGATGTGAATTAATGAACAACTCTGTTGGGAGGCTAAATACCATTATCTTTATTTTGAAAAAAAGAAGACTGAAGCTTGGAGAAATGAAATAATTCGCTAGAGGCTACAGTGTGATTCAAGGAAAAAGTGATGTCAAATTAAAGATTTCCTCAGTTTTCATTTGACTCTGAAGAGCTAGAACAAAAAATTTCAATATAGAAATCAAGGAAAAAGAGTTGCTTACAACAAAACTGATGAGGAGAGGACTAACTTTAGTAGCAGCCTTTCACTGAAAAACAGATTATTCCAAAGGGGAAGATAAAAGTTTAGAAATGAAGTGAAGCCTAATGTACTGTAAATATTTGCTCTTCTTCTGCTGCAAAGCCCACACCCATTTATTAAGTCACTTCAAAGTGTTTACAATTTGCATATGTTGCAAGCTGCATGATTTTATATTAGAGAGGAAGTGATTTCTCCTGAGTGAACCTAATTAAGGCTAGCTGTTAAAATAAAATGCGAATTAATTCAAAACTTCACTCTGAACTCTAAATGAACACAAACTTACTTTGAGGTTCAAAAAGTTAAGTCTTCCTCTTTTTCCACATAACTTCAGTTTTCATATTTTCCAGCCTTTGCTTTTTGTGGTTCTGGCTGGGATAGGAAATGCTAGAAGCCCACAAGAAAAGGTTATTCCCATAGAGCTGTGTAAGATATTCACAACAAAAACCTAAACCATGTGGAACACATGTGGTTTCAAGTTGTGTAAGAAAGTCAAAACTCAGACTATGTTTGTTGAAGTTTTTAAAATGATTTGAATGAAACTGGGCCAGTTTTCAAGCAAATCTGATCACATTCCTGGTTGCAAGTTGAAACGATCCAAAAATTCTCAGTTTGGCAAGATCTGAGAAGGCAGCTCTTGGATTCAAACAGGTCCCACGCACATACGCTCATTAGAAATGGGCCAGTGAATTTGGGGTTGTATCCCCCCAGATCATTTCTCTGAACAATCTCCAAATCTTCTACTTGGCCAAAGCACTGGGAGAGGATCAAATGCAATGTAGGAAATGTTCAGGAGTGGGAAAAGCTGTTCCGAGGAGGGCAGTGCTTCGTAACTTCCCCAGAGCAATCATCACTTATCAGCTAAGGAGGAACATCCTGCCCCACACAACAAGGGCTAGCAGCCATGTTTTCAAGGCTATGAAAAGTAGCATGGTGTTGGTGGGTCCCTTGTTATAGAGGACTTCAGTCAAAGAGTCATACAAAAAGTCAAATTGGGGAACCAAACCTTTCAAGTGAGGCTAGCACAGTGTGGGAGATCCTGGGGAGCTCGTAGCCCACCTCATGGATGACACTCTGCTACACCATTTTATACAGTCCTAGTACACAACTGAGAATAGTGGTAAGGAGACCAAATCCCTTAGTATTGTATCCACTCTGCATTGCATTTTATAGGGATTTATGTTGATGATGTTGCAGTCACAGGGAAAACACAACTTTATTTTACTGAAGCAGATTTGTCTGACTAAGGAGATGAAAAGTTGTGAAGAAATACTTAGCTAGCCAGACAGCTTCTGTTTGAAAACATACACAGAAATCTTGGAAAAAGCTAATTCCAATAGAGAAGATTTGCATCATTGTCCTGCAACAACACACTGGAAAGTAGCATTTGTACGTACAGACTCTTTTAAGAGCAGAATGTAGCAGAGAGGCACTTCTTGTTGCTGGAATTTAACCTCAACCACAACCTCAGCCTTAAGGGATGTTACCAAATTAAAAATTATGAACTTATTTTTGGCATTGCAAGGATGGATATCAGAGCAGAATTTATCCTCATGTATTTCTAAAAATATCCTTAACTGAGCTATTCATTCTACCGTAGATTGCTGAAACTGAAGGGTTTTTAAATCAACCTTATTTTCAGCTATCTTTGCTGCTAATCATTTTTAAAATTTCTGTTGCCACAAGCAGTGAAAACAGGGCAAAAAATTATAATCAAGGCTTTAATATAGCTAGAATAAAATATGATCTTTACAGACGAGTTTATTTTTTCATCTCCTACACCTATATAGCAATATTTTCTTCCACATGTATGACTATGTTTGAGAGCATTTAACTAAGAAAATAAAAGCTATTTCCCTTTCAAGCCAAAATTTAGGCAAAGAACAGAGCAGATGGTTTGTGAGTACATGGAAAAACAACATATGTCTGTGTATAAGGTAGTAGCTTCATATCAAACTACTGAATAGAGTGTATGGTTTCCCTGTTTTCTCTATGATTTTGTATGTGTAGTTTTGCGAGTTTGGCAGTAAGGACAACAGTTATGCTCGTAAATTAAATGTAGCTTTTTACAGCTCCAGCTCTTCAATCCTCACTTCCTTTGATTAAGCATAGGCAAGAGTCCTGCATGTGACAATTATTTACAATCCTGTCACTACTATATTTTTTTCAGGTGGCTATGTTTTGGCCACAGAAGACATGATAGTGTCCTTGTCAATGAATCTTTCAGTGCAGCATAATGTTTCTTTGAATCTTAACAGATGCCGACAGTGTATAATACTCATTATTTAGGCCTGCTGTTGTTCATCTTAAAAGGATACTAAAGGATGCAGTTACCATCATCCACAACCCACAAAGTTACCACACATTAATGTCCAGACTAGCTGAAAGTGTCCCAAACGTTCAGGCTTTCACCATTTCCCTGAGTGACAAATAAGTATCTTGGTGGTTTCCCATATGATGCCTCTCTCTTGTTCAAGAATGTGGAAGAAACATCCCCAAAGTAGCCTTACTGTTTTCTTTCAGATCCATCCTTTTCCATGGTGCCTCCCAGGAGCAGATGGTGGTTGAGCTGCTGGTGTGTTGAGACCTCTTGTTCCTTGCAGTCTCTTGCAGACTGTCCACATCTCTGTTTAACCCCTTTTGGGGGATCTTTGCACACAGCATCCCGGCCTGCGATGGGCTCCGAAGGCGCTTTTGCATCCTCATGGGTGTCTGCGCAGACATATTGCTTGTCCTTGTGCCACCTCCATTTCACCACCAACATTTATTTTATGCTTATCTATTTATTTTATGCAAATACTGCAGGATTTGTCAACAGAATTGTAACACAGAGAGAAGACTACTTCAACAACTAATTACAAAGACTCAGGAGGGGCATATTTAAAAAAATCATTTATTTGTAATGATTGTATTGTGAAGTGGCAATATATTTGTTTTAAATGTTCCCTGCTTGCATCTGAGGCTGAGATAATGCTAAACCACTAGTGTTTAACAAGAAGATTAGTAGTAGACTTTAAAAAAAAAAGTGAGAAAAAGAGAGTAAGTAGAAGGTGCTATGGATACTGTCAAATCGCTTCTCCAATTTGTAAAATCAAGCATATGAGCAAGTTCCACACCGCAAAATCAACATAAATACCTTTCTGCATTGCTTAAATTTTTTGGGGGCAGTTTTACCTTAATATGGTAATGGCAATTTAATAATCTGTCAAAAAAAATAAATTTTATTTCAAAGGGAGATTTGAAAGTGTTTTGTTGTTTATTTGCATAATATATATTTATATTGTTCAGTGCTTTACCAGAGTTCCTGATCTAGTGCTGTTTTTCTGCTACTTCTTAGAAGTCTGATGCTTGCTCCTTTCCTCAATACTAGTATCTTACTCTAAAAGCAACTCCATTCATTTCAGGAATTAAACATAGCATAATCTTTCTTGAACAATTAGCATTTATTAAATTGTCTGCTTTTGCCCAACAAAAATGAGATCCCATACACTACAACTACCACTCAAGCAAGTGAAATTGTGGTGAGTTCCGCATGTAATATCATTCCATGCTTGAAAACTATTTGCTGCACTAGCTTTGGATTACAGATGAATGGCACGTTTTGATTGAAAGAATGGCTGTGACCCAATGGTCACCAGACATGTCAATTTGAGATGATGGAAATAATTGTAATTGACAGTATTACTCCTTAGAAGCCAATTTTCCTTGCCTCAGGAAATATTTTATCTTGGTATACTGGGAAAAAAAACGAACAAATACAAGAAAATGCTTCCAAAATCATCAGCTTCTAAAGAACACCAATAACCATTTTGCATAACACGCATCTGGGCTCAGTCCAGTCTTCCTTAAATAGCTACAAATGCAATGCCTGCTACTATGCCTCAAATTTTCACTGCATGTACCTATTAAAATGGAAAATGAATTGGATTCTCAAGTTAAAGAATATTACTTAGATTGTTAAGAAGATTTAGAAATTGTGGCATTTGGCATTCTTTGCACCGTAAATAGCACAAAGGTCATTACTTTCAGCTTTTAGAACCAACACGCTCTTGTTTTGCGACAGTCCCAATGGCTGCCTTTCCTGGCAAACAAATGTTTAACAGTTCAATAATGAGTAATCATACACAGACATTCAGGCCTTGTGTTCATCCTGTAAATACAAACAATACTTTAAAACCTGCAACTTACTATACCTTGCAGATGTCTGAAATGCCTCCATACAATTGCCTTTCATGTTTTCCTAGTTTAGTGTGGATGTGGTATTTACACCCAGGCTGCATTTTTCTCAAAGCACTCCAGGTAGCTGGCCTGCACTGCTCCCAGGGCAGGGCTGTTATCACAGAGGATGTAAAAATCCAGTGGGGAATTCCTGCTGCTCTATCCTGTCATTCTGAGAGCTAGGATGAAGGACCCACAAAGCTGTTTGCTTTCCATTTTGATGGAAAAAGAAAACAGCTGCCCCTCAAACTTCTACTCAGCTGGCTGTCAAAGGAAAAGTACCCTGCTAAATGTGCCAGTGGCATTATGGCAGGTAGATGAATAGCCCCTCCCGTCCCTCAGCTGCTATGAATTTTTATTTTACTGCATTGTTCACACACATACATATCAACATCCAGTTGCAACACCTATTTTTCATCAAAGGTTGTCCAAACAAGGAGGGAAGGTGTCCCTTGGCATACTGCTGGCTTGAGGAAGTCTTCAAAGCAGCACCATGTGAGTGAGATTCCCAGCACCAGTGTTGCCATCCCTTCCCAGGGCGAACATGCTAGTTTTCAAGCAGAAAGAAGGTCTGGTCTGGAAGTTAAATTTATTTATTTATTTATTTATTTTAATTCAAAGCTGCAAGGAAAAGCCCTAAAACATTATTTCCTGCCTCTGCTTTCTTTTTCCCCTCAATTTTTATTCAGTGATGCATTGCTGAAAGCAGGCTCCAATGCTCAGTGCAGCCAAAGGAAGCTTTCCCAAGAGCTTGCAAATATGATAGATCAATATCTAAATAGAAATATAAAAATGACTTAAAGATGATTTTGCTAAAGGAAAACAATGAAAAAGCATTTAGCACTTAGACCAAGAAACACAATTGCTAGATTTCACTTGGGAAGAAACACTAGGCCACTGGGATGTTCTTCACTTTCTCAGGTTCAAGGCTGGAGCAGGCAAGTGGGAAGCCCTGTCACTAGGTTCAGGTCTATGTGCATGTATTTGCGCATTGGCCCTACTTTTCTTTCCCCTCTCAACCTGAACATGTTACATACCTATTTTCAAAGAAAAGATTCAATAACCTTTGTAGATAATTTGCCCTGGCGCAATCTTTCCATGCAGAAATGGCTTAATTTAAATAAAATAAATGATTCTTTGAATCATTGCCTCCCTACCTCCTAAAAGTCTGTATAAACCTAGTGTAGCTCTTTGAAAGTCAATAGAGTTATGTTGCTTTAACTACGGGATAGTGCTACAGGAAACAGCCAGCCCCTCCTTTCTTATAATCCATCATGTGGTGACATCAAAGCAGCCCCAAAAGGTTTCTAAGGAAGTAGCATAGAAAGAAACTATTCCCACTGAATGGGACAGAAGAAAAAAATGTAGAATTCCTACTAGAAGGACAGACTCTTGAATCTGACCATACTGAAGACCTTTCTATTTTATTTTACAATAACTTTTTTCCTAAATGTTCCTCCCTGTCCTTTAGATCACAGAGCACAAGACAAACTCAGATTTGCGATATACATTTTTGGTGTACCAGATCTTCAGCTGGATGTCATGGCACAGCTCGGGTGATTCAAGTGGAACCTGGCTGATTTATGAACAGAGGCTCTGGGTAATGGGCAGAGTTTGGCCCAAGGCTGGCCAAAAAGCGCGCAGAAAAATCTGTCGCAAAATACACTGTCACACTGTTTTGTATCTCATTTATTAGTGACAGCAGTTGGGACTGGTTTTTCTCTGTCTAAAATGTAGTGCTAAGGAATTGAGTGGAAATAATTTCTTTTGTCCACATTTTTGGTTGGTCATCTTAGATAAGATATTCCTTGGAAACATTGTTTAGTACTACCCACAACTATTTCCAAAGTAACTAAGTTTGTTTTCTAATGATGGATTTACCAAAAAAAAAAAAAAAAAAAAAAAAGAGAGTGACAAATTAGAACCTTATGGACTATTAAAACACTCTGCTATAAAGAGATGCCAGGATGATTGATATGTAGAAATTCTCTTTTTAAATCATTAAAAAGCTGTGATCCAGTCTTCAGGCTCTTGGGAGAAACGTCACTGAATTGCTTCCTGTTTAGTTTCTTAAAATACCCTCACCAGAAGGAAAACAACAACAGATTCCTGACAGCAATACAAAGACCAGGTGAGCCACATGCATCAAGATCCATGGGGAGAATAGCTTAGTTTGTTTTGTTATTGAAGCACTTTGTTAGGTAAGAAGAAGAGGAAACAGTAGCTGGAAGCTCTAGGTGCATTAATGTAAATCATTCACTTCATACCATTACTGCAGCAAGAACACTAAGCCCTTTGCAACCTTGACAACTCAAAATATACCTGACAGAACTAGACTAGTAGGAAAGAAAAATTATTTAAAAATTAATTGAAAAAGTCATCATGCTGGAGTCATTTGGTGATATTATTTCGATTATGCACAATTTTCATCCTGAAATAACCACTAGGGCTTTGATGATTCTTACTGATTTAATAATGAATGGATACTCTTTCTTTTAGAGAGGAGTACTTACCTAATCCAGCAAATAAACCAAGAACTACAAGGAAATTTTGCTGAAGGCCTCCAAACTGTTTGGCTCAATTTGTTCTTGAGGTGTAGACATGAATTATGCGTGCTTGTTGCTACCTGTGAGCTGTTCAGCATTGCTGGAAGCCTGTTGGGGCTGTGGTGCCAGCCTGGCAAAGTTACAGCAGCAGGAGGCAGTTGCATCGTTTTCTGGCTCCCAGTCATAGGTGGGTGAAGAAAAATAATATTAGTGTTTTGCTGACATCATATGATGGCTTCCAAAATATCAGCTCAGCAGTGTTGTCTCATCCAACAAAAATGGGCTTTCACTGAGTATTAGCAATAACACACACACACAAACACACACACACACACACACAGACACACACACACCCACACACACACCCCCATAGTCAGTGGGTGTCAAAGGGAAATTTGCGAGCAGATTTCCATATCCAGAGCTGTGAACGGGAACTGCATGCTTGGACCAAAGGCATGTGAGCGCTCTTGCTCTTTGTATCTTTTTGTTCCTCTGACATTTGGGGATTTTATGTGGGTGTGAAGACAGATCCTCTTAAAACACACTGAATGACACCATGACTTTCTGTACAAGCTACCAGCAGAGGATTGCACCCCCCAAAACATGTCTGTACATGCACAGAGAGCAAACCCCATGAGTTCACCATCCTGAGAAGCAGCAGAAACATGAAATCATGTCTGGGGCCTTGCAGTGCTAGCACTGCTGGGAGTCACTCCGTGTAAAGGCACTGTAGGAAGCTCTTCAGACTAGCTGACTGCAAGTCTCCCACAGGGTATTTGAGACCCACATGCATTAGCAAAGCCCATGAGCAGAGGACTACATGTACATTTGCCTTATGGCTTGTTGCTTCTGGCTCACACAGAGCTATAGCATGGATGGGAAGCAGCTCCAGAGCACTCAGAAATGTTGCACCAGTTGGTTTTGCTGTGACTGAGCTCTAACAACAGCAGGATTAGGCTGTGCATGCAACTTCACAGGCAACTCATGATATGGAGGGAGTGGAGAGATTGCTAGGCTGGATGAACATGTTTAGCTCTTACATACCAAGCCATAAATAAGGGCAATATTTGTGGATCACAAGTCTAAGCCTCCAACGTGGCATGTCATTCTGGGGAAAGGTGTATAGAAGAGGCTGGAGAAAAGTGAGTGGAGCATACTGACCTGTGAATGATATGCATGCTGAAGTACTTAATGAATCCAAGGCAGGACAGTGAGAGCAGGACGTTTTATCAATTAGCTATTCATTATTAAATCAGACTCAGCAAGGAGAGGAAAAAATAAAACTGTCTCAGCTATGAAAACATTTCCTGCTCTAACTATATTTTAGTGTAATGTTATCAAAAAGTGAGCCTAGAGATTTGGGTGAAACTTGGTCAGCAAGAGAAGAATTTTACCTCTGAGTGTGTCATCTGTCAATATTTTATAGATCGTAGATCTGCAGAAGAAAAAAAAATGCTATCATTGATTGCAGATGGAAGAAGTTAGAGTAAAATTCAGTTACAGTAGGTCAAACTTGCTATGTTTTAGATTTGAAATCTATTTCTTTTAAACACTTCCTTAGTCCTACAGAAACAGATATCCACATCATTTTGGTTCAAAAAAAAAAAAAAAAAAAAAAAAAAAAGATTTTGAGTCCAAAACCTTGATTAAAGCATGTGAAAGAAACAAATATTTAGAGAAATGTTGTTGTATATGCAAAAATAAAACTAAATCTGTTATGATACAGCTTCATTCCTGAAAGTCTTCTTAATATTGGAACTGCTCTGTAGCATATAATTCAAAAATATATATTATTGCAGCAATAGCCAGGGCATTAAATTCCTAGCACATGAAAATAAGCATGGATAGCATACACTTTGGGTCATATTTCATTTTGTGCAGACTGGTAGGGGAGAAAGAGAAAGAAAGGTAGGAAGAAGAAAATGGAGACCAAGAAAAGGGAAAAGGGGAGGGGAAAGGAAGGGAGGAAAGGGGAAAGAGGAAAAGGAGAAAGGATAAGTAAATAATAAATAAAACCACTAAGGCTTAGAGAAAAATTGTGAGTGATGGGTAGGAAGAAAAAGCTTAATAAAAAGTTAACAGAATCCTGAGCTGTAGTAGTCACTCTTTTACAGATTTTTCTGTTTCTAGCAGTTTTAAGGTAGGCCATTGTTTTTTTACTGTAGGAGGCAGAAGAGATTCAAAGATGGAGTCCCTGGAAGTGTCCCAAACAGGGTGAAAGGCTCCAGGAGCCTTCAGCTTGAAAGGGTTCCTCTTCTCCCCTGAGAGGGCCTGCCTCCATGATGTCGTCATAGCACGTTTAGAAATCAAAATCGTGGTTATATTTAGAAGAAATCCAAACTCAGGCTTTTAAATGCACAGAGGAGGAACCTAACCACCCCAGGACTACTACTTTGCAATGATACAATGCAAATGTTCATGAATCTATTAAGATATTTTATTATTTATGACCTAAATACAGATATATTATCTATTCTCCAAAGTGTTGGACAGTGGCTGTTATCTTTGTTACCTGTTTGGCTACTGTATTCCTCATCTGCTTCATAAATCTTGGATGTATATCATCTGGGACTGTTCAGATGATAAATTTACTTCCACATGTCTTCTGACAGAATCACAGAATGGATAAGGTTGGAAGAAACCTCTGGAGATGATCTAGTCCAACCTCCTTGCTCAAGCAGGGTCACCTAGAACATGTTAGACAGGGTTGCATCCAGGCAGGCCTTGAATATCTCCAAAGAAGGAGACTCCACAACCTCTCTGGACAACCTGGTCCAGTTCAGGCAGAACTTCCTGTGGTTCAGTTTGTGCCCATTGCCTCTTGTCCTGTCACACAGGACAACTGAAAAGAGTTTGTCCCCATCCCCTTGACATCCTCCCTTCAGGTACTTGTACACACTGATAAGATCCCCCCTCAGTCTTCTCTTCCCCAGGCTGAAGAGGCCCAGCTCTCACAGCCATTCCTCACAGGGCAGATGCTCCAGCCCTCGGATCATGCTCGTAGCCCTACGCTGGACCCTCTGTAGTAGCTCCATGTCTCTGTTGTCCTGGGGAGCCCAGAACTGGACACAGTACTCGAGATGAGGCCTCGCCAGGTCTGAGTAGAGGGGCAGGATCACCTCCCTCCACCTGCTGGCAACACTCTTCCTAATGCACCCCAGGAGACCATTGGCCTTCCTGGCCACAAGGGCACATTGCTGGCTCATAGTCAAACATATAGACACTTCCATCTTTGCAGACATTTCATTTTTATTACTAGCAAAGAGCTTGACCAGTATCTTGAGCAGTAAAGACTAACACAAGGAAATTGCACAGCTTCTCATCAGTATCTCTATCTTGTTTAATAGCTTCTTAGCCTGTCTAGTCATCAGAGCCCTCTCATTTCCTTCACAGATTTCCTGCTTCAGGTACACCTAATTGAGCTGATGATGTTTGTTTTTAAACCTTATGCTATTCGCTTTGCAAAATCCAGCTTAATCTTTTTCTTTTCTCTCTTAGATCCTACTGTAATTAAGTTCTTGTTTATTGACTTCATCTAGGTAAGATTTCTAATTTTTGAAGACTTTCTCTTTGCCTCAAAGAACCCCCTACACCATTTAGTTATATTGGGATATCTCTCATTCTGTTTTTTTTCTACTCAGCAGTGAATACATTTTCTGTGACTCAGTAGTTATATGTATCTAAACTACTTTTTAGTTTTTTAGTTCTTTGCTTCATTTAAGCTACTAGTCTTTTACAACTAACCTCTTCCTTTTAATGTTATTTCCCCTTTACGAAATATTGTATTCCTTTTCTGAGTCCTAGTCCACTTCCTGAGTGCCAAACCTGACTGTATCAGTTTCTGCTAGTTAGTGGCATCCACCCTGCCCTTGGGTAAATTAACTTATGTTACTTAAGATGAAATCAAGAAAAGCTTCACCTTCTACTTGCTTCTTAACTCCTCCAAACAGCCTATACAGAAAGCGCTAGGGCATCAGTTTTACATTTTTGTGCCGTATGTGAAGACTTCAATAGCAGATCATAGAGCTCTGTTATGAAGTTGAGAAGTTCCTTTGGTTTAAAAGGTCTGCTCTTCTAAGGGCTTAAGAAATGTCACCAGTTTTGCTAGTAAGGTAATTAATAGCAGCATCAGGCTGTCTTCCTCCTCAAGGAGCCAGCTCTGGGGGAGACAAAAATCAGCAGACAGAGTGGGACAAAAAAATCCAGGGTCATTTTCCAGGCTCTGAAGCAAATGTGCGCACCCTGCTGCCTCCACAGCTGCGAGTGTCCCTGAGGCTTCAGACTGCCTCATTCCTCCTACACGCTTTTCCCTGGAGGCTTGCTGGAGGAGGAGGAGGAGGAGGCTAAAGCTCACCCATCTGTGGGGCTGGCAGGGCATCTGCTGCTGCAGGAAAGAGGCTCCCCAAGAGAAGCTCTGTCCCTTGTCCTTCACCTGGTGCTATTTTTCTGCTGTTCTCCTTACTTGTGTTTACTGCCCCTGTGCTCCAAAGGCTCCCCCTAGGCCTTTGCCCAACCAACCCCTGTCCTGATCCTGTGTCCCAGCACAGCTAGTCTCCCATCTGCCCCCAAATCTGGACACCAAGTCTCCGCATACCTTAGCTCTAGCTGCCCATTCCCATCACTTTCCTGATCCCCTTCTGCTCACTTACGGCTGTATCCCAGCACACCCAATATGGCCCAGCAGCACCAGTATCTCCCTTCACCCTTGACTGTGCTGCACCCACCACCTGCCTACAGGACCACCCAACAGTTCCAGCTCTCTCGTACACTCCAACTTCTTACCTAGTTGTCTTAATTTAAATGCCCATGTGCTAGACATGCCAGGGCTCAGCTGGCATTTTAATTACATTCAACTATGAATTACAGCTGGTCATTATAATTGCAGATGAATACATCTTTTCTGCAGAGATTCTGCTTTCTGCCAGCAGTGATCGATTGATTTAAATACTCCTTTTCACCACCTTCCCAGCTGCAAGTAAGAGCCTGACACATCTTCCGCCATGGTGGATTTACATGTGGATCTGGAAATGTTTCACAGCAAAACATTGCCAAGGCCCTGGAGCTCCCAGGTTCTCTCTCCAGCTTCTTCTTATGTCACTGCTGTTGAACACAAGTTGCAGGCTTAGTTCCCTCCCCTGAAAGCCACTGAGGTGCTTTGTGAACCCAGCCACTTTTATTTTTTAACTTGCTATGAAAAGCCAATTTATCCTGGCAGTGCTTAGGAAAAGAACAGGTGCATTCAACCTAGTGTCCAGGTTTGGAATTTATAGTTTGTTTTGAATTGTGGACCTTGCAAGGCTTGGGCTGTTGGGGAGGATGAAAGAAACCTGGAAGGCTCCGTGTAAGTTTTCCCCAGTGGGCTGCATATTTCTTCTAAACTTAACTGAGTGAGATTAGGGTCTGATTCCTGGCATCACTGAGGTTAGAAGTTATTGGATGCCTAGAAAGTTCCTGTGCTTGGTACATGGGACATACAGTTCGATTGTTTGACTTACGAACCTTTTCTGTATGGAGGCTGGTGCTGTTCCTGCCGCTGGTGGTGGCAGAAGCCTCTGTTCACACAAAGACTAATGTGCCTTTAAGGAGGAAGAAATAATATTGGAGAATTCAGAGTTGGAACAGGGCAAGCAATTCTGCAGTAAATGGCAAAGTTTGGGGATTCCACCAGGTGGCAGAAAATACTGTAATATCACATCGCCTTGGTGGCTGCTAGGGACTGCTCCACTCTCTCCAAGCCTACTCCTGCCTTAGCCACAGGATTTTATGAACTCCTAAGAGTATAAGTGAGGGTTATTTCGAGAGGGAGATTACATTTTCAGGCTTGATTGTCCACCAGGAATTTGACTGACAGGCTCCAACCACTGAGTGTGTTTGCTTGGTACCGCAGGCTTTCAGCTTTGTGCTAAGGTTGGCCACAAAGCCCTTCCCTTCCCTTCACCCTGGGTTTGCTTACCTACATAGCAAGAAGAGGTTTACATGTTTTCAGAGCAATAAAATTAGACTGTAGCAGGCAGGTATAATGAACACCACATAAAACAGTGGGAATCTGGATACCCAGACCACTGGCAGGCTGAAAAAGGTGTTGATACTCGCTTTAGTAGTGTTGACTTTAAGGCACAAGTGTAAAGATAGGATTATTTTTTCCCCCCTTGGCTGTGGACTCTTCATTTCTTTTTATCGAAATGCATGTTATTGATGAGAATGTGTAACTAAACAAGTCTGAGCATTATTCTGGAGAGCGTAGAAACGTGGAGAGATGATTCTGTGTTGGCCTGAGTGCCACTGCTTTATCAGAAATGTGGATGAGCTTCCTTCAGAGAGCAGCTGTCAGGTGCCGTCCTCTCTGGAGCAGGACAAAGACAGCTCAGAGGGGCCCTAACTCTGGCGTTTCAAGTGGACCAAGTACCACAATATACTTCTGATATGTCTGGAGACTCATTTTTGGCCTGTTTCTTAGGATGGTAGTTTACATCCACATGGGGAAATCTGGTCTTTAAGAATTTTCTTCTTTTCTAGAGAACAGAAAGTAATGTTCTAATTTTTAATTTTTTCACCATCTTATCCAGTATCTATCTGAATGACAGCCAGTGTACCTCTGGCCACATCATTTTTGAAGAAAACATTTTTTTAATGGTGGCACAAATTGTTTCGTGTAATGCACAAAATCTTCCTGATGTTATCTTATGATGTGATATCTTCCTGATATCAGCCCAAGAATATCAGAACAATAAATACTGCTTGCTTGTTTTGATTAAAATGGCTCTGTTTTCATTGCACATATCATTTAAATCCTATGATTGTTCTTCAGAGTGGTATTATAGAGACTTGTAGTTTGTTAAAATCATTTCAGATGGGATCAATAGTACTATTACGCACCTGCAGAGTGGTTGTCATCCAAAAAGCTCAAAGAACTTTGCCAGCATTAATTTGGCCTGCCAGCACTACTGTCACAAACAGCATCTAGATGAGCTAATCCTGGTTTTTAAATTGTTCTCAAGTCTGCAAAGAACTGAATACTAATGATCCTGCTCAGTTTACCTCTGATCTTTACCCATGAGGCAATCATCTATTCATTCCAAAAAAGCTTGAAATAAAAGGTGCTCTCTTTGAATTGGAGGGGAAAGTAATGCTTGTGTTTTCCTCTGCACATCTGTGTGTAACTAATGAATTCAAATCTAATTCAATACTATGTCTGATATGTAATTCAGTAGTGATCAGGTGTTCCTGCTGCTAGAAACCAAACCCAAAGCCACCTGTGGCTTGCTCTCTCCTGTCACCTGTATTCATTCCCCACCACTGAAATTAGGCAAGTCGTGCGTCTCTGACAGATCACGAACTTTTAAATAACCCTAAAGTGTTGCAGGTTGTGTCATTTTTCACTGACTTTGCTGGTACTGAGGGATATGTCCCTAAAACTTGAAGGAAAATTCAGTAAGTGCTAAATAACAATATAAAAGCACAAGTAATGTAGGCTGTAATTCAGTCTTCATTGGCAGGCACAACGTGCAATACTGGTAGGTCAGCTGCAGTAGAAGGAAGCGAGTTCCACACTCTCTCTTCTATCTCATTTCATAGGAGCATTTCATTTATAGTAGATTAATGTCCTAACCTCTTAGCTTATTAGTGTGAAGCACAATCAACCTTACGTAATAAGATTAGACAGCAGGAGCTTAAGCCAGCGCTGATTTTTAATCAATTTTCCACCAATTAGAACATTCAATGAGTGCTGGTGGACTTGAAACTTAGTATCTGTTCATGCCTAGTATGGAAGTCATCATTATTTTTCACAAAACTGACCAGTCACAGAGAAATATTTGGTACATTTTACATTTTTGTGCTGCTCCGTGCAGATATTTGAATGTATAGTTAAACTGGACAGTTGGACAGCATTGCTGAGCAAGGCTCAGTGAGATTCTGGAGTAGGAAAGAGTTGATCTGACTATGTAGCAAACAAGATTAAGAAATGATGAACAGGTACCTTCAGTTTCTGCTGGAGACAGTATTTCACGAAGTGAACTGTTCTGATCTACAGCCCTTTGTGAGACATGAAAAGATGTCCTGTGACTTCATCTGACTATTGCTGAAACGCTGAGGTGGTAATGGGAAATTTTTACTATCACTTAGTGCTTTGCATGATCTGATTTTCACTGCTCACCATAGTCACTGTAGATGTGCTGCTGCAAAATCTGGATTTCAGCTCCTTGCAATATGCGTCAGCTCTGTCTTCAGAGGGACATATTCCCCCTGTGAAACCACAGGGTAACCCCACCAGGAGGATCAAGGAAGCTATTGTCTAAAGGTGTGTGAGAAACATAAGGCTAAATTCTATGCACATAATTAAAATTTCCCCTCTATGTCTGACAGAAGACTTTACTTGCCATTAAGCTTTATAGTTCCAGGAAGATGGGTGTCAACACTGTATAGTGGGAAGACACTATGGATACATAATTGTCCCTTCAAAGAAGATTGTATGTTTCCTTGAATTTTTATATAAAAGTTGTCTCAATAGCAGATTTATCAGATTTCCCTGTGGCCAGGTTTTGTCAAAAGCCTTCAGTATAACAAGGTACTTTTCAACAATAGGAAAGTCATTTTGTCAGTTGAACGTACTATATAATTAAAGGATTAACATTTTCCCTGAAATGGAATTAAGAAATGGAGACAGGCCTGGAGTTAACTCATTCATGGTTAAATAAATGGCTAGGGTTTTCAGGAGTAAAATCACATTGGAAAATATATATTTTGGTTAGAGCTGTGCAAAATATTGCTACAAAGGCATTTTAGATTGAAATATTTGGAAAACTGCAGTCAGAATTTTGATGGAGAGAGTCTGTTAAAGGAAAAATAATGTGAAAAGCTAGAAATAGGACAAAGAAATGTGTATTTTCCAGTCCAGCACACATTCAACTTCTTGTTCCAGGCGGTGATCTCAACCCCATACACATACTCACTGGCACACACATTTACCTAAGTTTGAAAGTACGCAAATACAAACTTTGAGCAAACACAACTTTTATGTTTTTACATATTCCATGTGGCAAGCCTCCAGCATTTTATAATAATTCTGTGTGACTTATTAGCGGGGCAACATGCATGTCTGAGCATCATCCTCTTGAATGTGAATTTCATGCCTGTCCAGAACAACTGGATACTTGTAAGTCCTAATGAGTCCACGTATCTGCTTTTTTATTCTTTTATTTATATGCTTTAAATACTAAGGCTAATTTTATCTTTCATTTCAGAGGAAGTTAAATCTCTTGAAATTATGTCATTGTTTTTCTAGTGAAAAGTGTGGTATAGAAATACATATATTTTTAAGGCAAGGCATTCCTTATTAAGATTTTGGGAGTTTATTCACACCTAGATAGGTAGCATCTCCTCACAGTTTTCTGGGCACTGTAATAAAATGTGGAAGTAACCAACATGTCACTGTTAATAAAAGACCATGTGCACATTCCTGCCAAAAACTGGTGTTTGCTCTGATGTTGGATTATGGGGAGTGGCAGCATGGTACAGTTTCCCTATCCCTGGGCTAAGCACATGAATAGGTGCTGTCATCCACTTGTAGACTGCATGCTGTTGCTTTTCCTCTCACCTCTTCATTTGCCACCCTTTCTTTGTCACAGAGACTCATAACTTGCATATTATCTTGATGATATTTTCTGCCTTTGAATCACCTGGCATCACTTCTGCTATTGAATTTCTTCACTGGCCTCTTCCTCTCCCACGGTGGGTATTTTTATATAGCACACATTTTGAAACTGAAAATCATTTAAAAAAGAAAAATCAGAACATTTCATTTTAGAAATAACAAAATCTTTTAACTACTTAATGTCTTTGCGTTAAAAATGCTCCAGACAAAACATTTCCATTGACTGTACCTAGCAGAAGAGCTTGTGTGTTCATTTGTGTGTCAGCTTGTCACGGAGATGTCTCTGCGCTATACTCAGTCCTACCTGCTGGGCATGAAACACCCACAACACTGGTTCAAAGGATCTGGTTGTTCCTTCAGGTGTTTTTTTCTCGGATCAGCTTCTGCCTCAATGTCCAGAAGTCATAAATAGTATCTTAATGTTTCAGGAATGTTTTAGCACATTTTACCTTGACAGAAGGCACACTGTATTCTCCTCCGGTCCATCTTGTCCCAAACAAACATTTTGAAGCAAGCAAAGGGTCTCTGGAGAGTACCCATTGGTACTATGCCATCATTTAAGTGTCAATATTAGAGTAATTTACTAATCTTTCAATCCCTTACCACAAAGGCAGATGTAGCCTTAGCATTAATGGAAATCTCTGGCCCACAGCTTCACGCTGTGTTGCGTACTGCACACATGGACGTATGGACGTCAGGTAGTGACACACACGCTCCTCTACAGGAGCACATTCAGCTGCCACCCAGCCCTGCAGAGTCTCACCAGCTTTTTAGAGAGAAGAAGAAAGTGCACTAAATAGGAGGCAGGACTGCAGGAACTGCCCGTGCTCCTGCAGAAGGCATTTCATCACTTTGTAGAATTGCATTAGAAAAACTAATGCTTTTGGGGAGGAGATTAAAACCTGCATTTGTCTCCTCTTTGGTACCCCCTTGCCTGCCCACTGCAATAAATAAACATAAAGCAGTCTGACTGTGTGTTCTTTCTGCTTTTACATGACTAAAAGCAAACTAAAAGTTTCTACTGCCTACTTTCATTTTAATAAGTATATGTAGTTGTTTTAAAAGCCTTGAAGGAGCTATTGCAGTGAAACAGACCTCAAGATTTCCCATTTATTTGTTTATAGGACCTAATCTAGCATAAGAAATATTGGTATAGCAGGAACACAAACCCAACCAAGAAAATTGAATGAACAGATAGCTAATGATGCTGCACTGGTCCATAATTTCAGTTCAGACCTGTGTGGTGATAAGCTGCTTATGTCTAGATCAAGAGAGCCTGAGGGTCTGAAGCACAGACGGCAGTCCTGCTTGGCTATGTCTGGATAGCCACAGACATGAAGGATTACCTGTGCAGAGCTAATGCCCTCTGAATAGGTGATTTTTTCAGGGCAGGAAAATCACGTCTGACATCTATCATTCCCATTTCAAGAAAACCAGATTTACAGTGTGATGCGGTTGTGTATAGATCATGATGAAGTGTCTCCCGACACTGCTGAAATGTTCCCTTTGCTCATGCTGAAGGTAACAGGAAATTTTTTGCTCACTGCAGAGGATCTTCTGCAGGCTGATCTTAGAATGGAGATGTGAGATTCAAGGAACAAACCAGTTCTAGCACCTTGATTTTAATGTTCACTGATTGTTTTAGCACAAAATCTACCCACACGCTTTCTGCATGCAATTGATAGACCCAATTTTCCAGTATATTGGTCTGCTATTGTGAATGGCCTCCAAGAAGGCAGAATCCTCTTTTTTGCTACAGCAACTTCAGGATCTGTTTGTGGCAAGCTGACAGTGTGTGTAGTCACCCTGATTATGTCTCTAGCCAGGAAAGAAACTGCATCACGTTGGTCTTAGCAAATGGAAAACCACTCGTGTTGACTGAGCATATCTACTATAAGCTCCCCTGCAGGAGTTCATAGGTTTGCTATATTCAAGGCTCTGGGCTTGCAAGAGCTGTCATGAAGGAGGCTAGAAGTGGGGCTACTCCTCCGAACCCAGGGAGCTGCTTTGATGCTGTGCCTCGTGGAGTAGCCAGCTCTTGCTGCTCCCTGATGCCCAGGGATCTGAAAACCTTCCTACATGTTTTGAAATAAAAGTCTTCACATAGCATTTCTAGTAATAACTGTTTCACTGACTGTCATGTCTTCGTGGTGATGCAGAAAATAACACAATTTCATTTTTTAGCAATTTTTGACATTGCAGAGCTGGACCATGTGTTTTTAATATCAGTTTTGCACTGATATGTGTACAGTACAACTCTGGGCTTGTAACTCACCATGAAACTCTTAATCTATTTTCATACTAGGCCAAAACCTATATTACTGAAAATATTCAAGTACAATGTAAGTTGAAACTACTGCAGGATAAAATAGTTTAAAGTGGCTGAACTGCTGGGTCTAACGAAGCCAAACCACTAGTCCATGCTGACTGGTAAATTATATTGACCCTTTTTAGACTACATCAATTCCTTAAAGAGTTTTAAACTCTTTTGGATAAAACAATTTTAATGTAAATGTAGGCTGAATCTTAGAGGTCAATTCTAATTTAGAACTGGATTTTTTGACCATTAAATCATTAAAAAAAAAAAAAAAAAGTCCATGTTTGGTGAAATTAATGAAAGCATATAAAGAGTTTGTGAACGTTTTTTCCTAAAATTCAAAACTTGAGCTTGAGAGAGTGGAGGTGAGCTGGCCAAACTCCTTCAATTTGGAAGCATCAAAACATGATTAATCAAAAAGAAATTTTTCTACATCCCCAAAGGGAAACATTACCTTTTTGCTCCATGCAACATTAAAGATTTCTGTAGTGCTCTGACGCTTCATGGAAATTGCAGCTCAGGTGCCATAGGCCTCCTCCCATCTGCTAGGACATTTCAGCAGGGTGCATAGCAGGTATGATCTCCCTGTGATACACCATGATGGATCAGTAAGATCAGTGCATAATAGCTAATATAGCCACGTAGTTCCATGTGGGAGCAAATGGGTCAGACATCTGAAATATAACTGTCTGAAAGCCACGGAGTTTGGCCACAGTTTGTTGTCAAGCTGCTCCCAAATGAAACATTTCTGTCTGGTTCAAAATACTGAAATCTTTTCTGTAAGTTTCTCCAGAGAAACTTTTGGTTTTCAACCCTCATCAGCATTCGCAAAATTGTGTAACTAGCTTGGTATTTGGAAAAGAGCAGAATTATTGCCTGAAAGTAGTTCTTAAAAAACAGCAGCTCAGTCTAGTTAGTAGAATGACAGCCATTTTGCTTACTTTACCTTCATTCTTGCAAGAAATTCTTCTTTAATCTAGCAAATTAAACTCATGATTTATAGCATATTATCCTTCCAGGAAAGCTTCACCCATTTGGATACAATATTATCCTAGGACCCAGGGCAGCATGCAGAGATAGAGCAAAGTCTCACTCTGTACACTGAATTATAATAAAATATTAGCTTGAGAATGGAGGGATGTGTTCACTAACCTCAGGAAATCAGATCCTTTGTAAAACATAAAATCTAATGGATAATTATGAACAACTATCATTTTCTTTCTATAGAAAAAGTACAGCTAAACCACAGATAGATGATTTTAACCAACTGTGCAGTGCAGTTGAAATAGTGTAACGTCTCTGTGATATCTTTTGTGTAAAATTTAGCATGATTCATATAGTTCCTAGAACTGAACATATATATATATAAAACCTATAGCTGAAAAGAATATTTTAAAATATTACTCCTAATTATTAATACAATATATGTACCACAAAACTATATGTAACTTGCTAAATATCTACATTAATTTATCTTTGTATTTTTTATTTGAATTGATACATGATATTCTCCTCTAGAATATTGAAACAAAGCAACTGATGTAGTAATTAACGTATTATAGAAGCACAGTGTAGCAAAGGTAACCTTGACTGTGCTAAACCCTCTACCACGTTTGATCTGCCATGCATCTTTGAAGGGATTTGACAGTCTCTGTGGATGAAGGAATAGCACACTGACCCATAAAATTGTGCAATTTTCTGAGATGGTTCACTAGAACTATGCATTAGGCATGTTATTTGGCCCCTGTGGTTCAGTTTCAAGGTTACCAGAGACATTGACTCTTAGAGATGGAGTTGAAGCTGTGGTCTAAATGCCACATCCTTATTGTCGAAGGATTAAGTAAAAAGACTAAGAATATGTAAAGAGGAGGAAATACACACAGCAGCTTTGGTGTGTTTTTGCCTCCCCACTGTGCTTTTTGTGATTCTCCTGTTGGTGCTGCAGCTTCTGCCTGGACAGAGAAGTCCTGGTTTGATGCTATTTATTGAGGCAGTGGCAGTGTGGATCCTGGCATACCATTCGCTCCCTGCAGCACTGGTGAGGAGGGTTTCGTGTCAGTGGGTTGGAGAAGCACCATCTCACTGTGCATTTACCCAGAGCAAAGGAAAGCCTGAAGCTGGGATGAGTAAAAGTTCATGAGTGCCAGCAGAGCCTGTGGGAAGGGAGGCACCTGAGCGGCGCCAGCGCCTGTGGCACCGTGCCAGGGCCCTGCTGTCTGTAACACTCACTTGCTGTGAAGCGCAAGAAGAGTGATCCCCACGCATGGCTGCTTGGGCAGATGTGGTATGAGGGTGCATGTGCTGATATCCTCAGCGAAAAAGTTGCTTTTTTGGTGATCCAGGAGCCTATTCACTTGGACCTTCCAGAATTTAAAGTATATAAACCATTAGATAATAACAATAAATAAATGACTTGATCCAAACAAAAAATGTTATGGAAATCACCTATGACACTCACTGATAATGAGAACAAGGAAATGGAAGTACTTGATAGGAAAAGCTGAAAGTACTAGTTAAAAAAAATTCTGTAACAATAGGGTTAGGACAAGGAAGAAATTGTATAAAGAGTCCTCACAGTTTATGTAAAGTGATCGGTTAGAATGCGAAGAATGGAAGCAGTTAAATATCTGTCTGTAGCTGGAAAGAACTGAAAAAAGGAATCAATATCTGGTAAAGCAATATTTTCTATTCTACTAGTAACTAGGGAGGATATTAAACAGCAATTTTTGTAAAATCAGCAGGATCAGAAGAATATTGAAAGAATATTTTTAATCATTCATGTTGATTTTTTTTCAACATAAATCCCGAGGGAGTTTCAGAGGACTGAAAATTTTGATTTTATGCCCATATTTAAAAACCGAAAATGATGATCCCCCAACCAGCAGGTATATAGCTAGGTAAATAGGCATAGATGTTGAGTGAAGTTGCAGAAAAGTTGATGCAGTAATTCATTCAAGATAGTTTTCAGACAATAGGCCTTACTGTCTGTAAACTTGTCACTTCTGAGGAAATCTGATATTTGAGGAGGATAACAGTGCTGCTATATTATCTTCATCATCATGATTGCGTTTCACCCTCACTACCCAGAAGAGCCTTAGGGATCACTCAGTGCAACTATGAAATCTGTAAATGAAAAGCGTGGGAACAGGCAATTACTCTTTAAATACTTTGGTAGCAGTTCAGCCAGTCTAAGGTCTAATGTAGAAGTCAGTGAATTACAACAGAGTGACCCTAGTCCTAGGCAGCCAGACCTTGTATGTTTTTGCCACTTCTGTACTTAATAAGCACAGTTCAAACTTTACAGAATTAATGTCAGCTTTTAGTTATTAGTGTTGCACAGGTAGTAAAGATGAAACCAGAACATATTTGATGGAACAATGCAGGTAGTCCTATGGCAACATAAGAGCAAATTTGCTGGTGCCATCCCTGATTGCAGGACCAAAAGGAAGTTGAAATAGAAACGTGATGTTATCTCTGTATACAACATGGATTAGAGCATTACCAGAGTATAGTTCTGGTGTCTTTCCTTCAGAAAGGACACGAGGAAGACAGAGTGTGTTCATAAAAGTTTTTGAGCACAACCGAGGATCTAGAAAAAGTACCTGACAGATTAAGATTTAAGAAATACAGTCCGTTTTGTTTATCCAAGAGAAAATTTAGACATGAATTAATTTCAACTTACATGGGAAAATACTGTGATTATGGCAGACTGATTTACTAGAAAAGGTCATACTGAGATCCAGTGCTTGAAAGCTGGAGCATGACAAGCAAATGAAAAACGAAACACAAATCTTTGCAGCGGGAACTACCTAAGATTTGGAACAATTTGGGTATGGGTGTGGTGCATTTTCACTCACTTGATGCTTTTAAGTCAAAAAGTGGATATTGTTTCTAAGACGTGTGCATAAAGCTCAAGCAGAAATTATCCTGATGCAGAAAGTTTAGACAAGGTTTTCCTGGCTTGCAAAAGGCAAGACTGCATGATCCTAATGGTCTTTTTGGGTTTCTGGCTCTCCTTGCTGGCCAAACAAACGTGGCAGAAATGTAGCTAAAGAGGATCTATGGTTAATTGTGAAGCTTAAAGGATCTTCTAGGTAAAGTTATTCTGGAATTCCATCTATGATGTGTATACAGCATTTTATGAAACTGAAAAAAACAGCTGCTCCATATTTCCGGAGCAGACCAGCTGAAACTCATCAGAAACAAGATATGACCCTAACATCAATTATGACGGCTACTCTAACCTCATGTGATTGTGTTTCCAACGACTCAGCATGTGTGACAAGCCCTTTGTCCTACTGCTCCCCTCAGCCTAAACTGGGATTCACATGCTTCGTGCATGAACTGTGAACTTTAACACTCTGAACTCACAGGAGTCCCCCAAACATCTCCAACATCCTTGAATTTGAGACATCTCAGTATAACCCATTGCTAATCCTAAAAGCCTAAATGCACATTTAACATTCTCTGAGCACTTTCAGGGAACAGATGAGAAAGTATTCTGCAAGGCTATATATTTATGTGTGTGTATATTAGATAAAAACACATTGAGTGATAGAATAAAAGTTACATTCATGTAGATTCAGAGCTATGATTTTATGGCCAAAATACTGTAAATCTGTAGATGACTGCAAATTCCTGAATTTTCCTGCAGTTTTGCTCTTCCAGTATCACATAGACTACTGGCCTACAGCAATGATTTATCTCTTGAAAAAAACAAAGCAACCTTTGAATGATTTGGATCCAAGTAATTCTTCAGGTAGTTAGTGTAACCAAAAGTTCCTAGGACCGTTACTCTGTCCTCCTTGCACCAGATGCCATGGATGTCTCCAGCAGTCCCTTGCAGACTTATCTTCTGCCTGTTAGGACTGGATTGACTTTATTTAAGTCCAAACCACTTTGCTGCAGAGAGGTAGGTAGGATAGTAACAGCAGATCTTGGGGAGCAGATGATCTTCCAGAAGCTGCCAGGAGCAGTTGCTGGAGGAGTAATCACTTGGGGCTAGGGGATAGCTTGAAGGACAGGGTTGGTGGGGGCCAAGACTGGTCAGCACAGCTTTGCCAATCACCCTTCTGCTGTGTTATCCGGAAAGACCGATTTTTTTGCCATGTACGTGCAGTGCCTGCACTGCAGTGCAAACCCCTTCCAAGAAAAGCTTTCCCAAGGAAGGCAGAAATCCTCAAACATGACCCTCAATCATGACACAGACAGAGGATTTCTAAACAGAACTCTTTTCACCCTTTCTTTTATCACATGGACCTGCTCGTTTGAAAGAAGAAGGATCTAGAGTGTTTTCCTTTATTTTTTTGTTCCAAGCAATTCTGTCAGGATTTGTGAGCAATGACTTGTTCACTCTTGCTGTCCTCTGCTGTGTTAGGTCAGAATAACATTTCTTCCAGAGGAAGAGTAACTATTCCTGTGAGATATAAATCTTTGAGGAGTGCTGTTTTTCTGCTGATCTAGTAACTGGAGGTTACTGTGTGTATGTTGTGGCATACATTAACTGGTTTTTCATCTTGATTGTCTACAGTGGACACTCACCGTTGTTCTCACAGCAGTCTTACTCATGAAGCAATTTTGATTTCCCCACTCCCTAATTACTTATTGCTACACAGAGACTCTTGGCTACACAGAATAAGACCTCTTAAAATCCAGCCCAAACTTCTTCCCCTTATACCTTTGGATATTTTCTGTGAGTCTTTTCCTCTCTTTCTGTTTAATTATGTGGTTTTAGAGCACCATGGGGGAATAATCTGACCTCAAAAAAATAACAGTGAAGTAGAGAGGGGGCTGACCTGGTCTAGGGTTGGTGATAATCCTGCCTTGAGCAGGAGGCTGGACTCAATGATCTCCAGATATTCCTTTCAATCAGTTTTTCTGGATGTCTGTGAACAGCAGCTAAAATATATTAGTGGAAAAACTCAGGCAGATTTAGTAAAGGATAACTATTCTGAGGCAATCAGAATTAAAAGGAATCTATGTTCTAAGTTACCTTGCAGAATGAAAAAGAGATAATGGAAATTCTATTTGCTCGGGTGAAAAAGCAAAGTTATATGATGGAGCTGTGTGAGCCATTCACATTTTTATCTGAAACAGTCTTGCAAGCTTTGTGTCAGAAACAGTTTACATGGATTTGTGCATCTTGAAGTGTGGAATGTACAGATTTGAACTAATCCAGATTCCCCTCACTCAAATCCTGTTGTGAATCCAAGACAAAATTTGGAATCAGTAGTCTTATGGATGTTTGCACAGGTTCACCTTACTCAGGATGTGGCCCATAATGAACAGTGTAGTTTGAAGAAGGAGGATTATGGAGATTATAGTGGGAAGGAGTTTCAAGAACCACTAATTTCAGCCATGAATTCCATTTAATTGGTCTCAGAAAGCTAAGTCACCTATACTATGGGTGGATGATCGGTGTGGTAAAAGCTGTTGGTAACTCACCAGTTGTACATCCTTAACCCCTTCTCAAGAGGCTTATATTACACTGCTTGGCACTTTTACATTTATTGACAGCAGTTAGGCAAACAAAACTCAAGTATGTTCCTTTTTTATCCACTTACATTTTTGAACAGGACTGAAGCCAATTGAAGCCAACAACACATCAAGTTAAGGAACAATGAAATACAGGAATAAGCCTTACTTTTGTTCTGCTTTTTCTGAAAAGTTGTTTTGAAAGTGTTGGTGTTGAGATTTATAAGAGCATAATTCGGTGAGTAAGGTGAGAATTGGACCCATACAATCTCCTTTTTGGATAATTCTGGATGAGATTTCAAATGCCTACACAGTTAGGCATGATAATCCTTAATTTGCTGTTTTGTGCAATTCAATTTGGCCAGTTCCATATTTAACAGAAATTGGAGTAACTCCAGTGAAGTTCTATGGAGAGAGCCAGACGATCAGAGCTCCAAAACACAAAGGAAAGCTCAACGCTTGTTGGAATGTATCAGGAGAAATCTACCATACCTCCCATAACTCCCATAAAAATCTAGAAACATTGCTAAGGATTTAATTTAGCAAGTTTCTTTCACAATAGTCCACTTCACATGAAGACAAAGGTGTCTTTTACTATAATTTAATTCAAAACCCACTTTTTTTGTTGCATAAAGCAATAACTATGGATTTTTTTTTCCACTGGCCCAGAGAAAAATCCCTGCTTTACTGAATTGCTTTGCTGAATACTGAAAATACTGAGAATTTTGCCACCGACGTCAAAGAATTGTGCATGCACTCTTGCATATGGATGGGAGGGCTTCATTCATAGCCCACATCTTCCAGCTCTTTCTTTCACTCTGACAGGACCCAATTACCTTTCGTAGTAGAATGGCTTATCAGTTTATACATTCAAAATTCCCATAAAAAAGCTTGCAAAACAAGATTTGTAAAGAAATATAAATGATATCCCCAGCTTCCTACATACACATGCTATATGGCATACCATATATCATTTTCCCTGGGCCTGCCTTAAAAGGCTGGAACACAAGCATAGAAATCAAGGGACTGATGAATGTGTGTAATTTACTGAAATCCTTGGGCTTTTCCCCTCCCCACACCCTCTTGGCAGAGCTGGCTCAGCCAGAGGCCAGCTGGATGAGCTCTCCAAAAGGAGGAACAGATACCAGCGCCTTGATAAGAAGCAGAGCAGTCACTTGTCCTAATCACAGTCAGGCAATGATCAGCACCAGATCTGCTTTCTCAAAAGGAGGATGGCTTCCTTGCATGGAAGATATGACCAGCTTAGTATTTAGCAGGAGGGCCAGCTCCTCTGAAAAATACAGAAAAATACCTTTAGCGGAATGCATTGCTTCGTATTGCAGAGACAAGGCCTTGCACGTTGTGGTAGTTTTAAAAAAGTAGTTTTAAAAAAGACATCCTGCATTATACATGTAATTCCTAGGATATCTTAGGTATCATATGTGAAGAACAAAAGGCTTGTGGTAAATGAAATGCAAAAGCACAGAATATATTAACAGCCTATTCAAATTCTTATATACATTGAAGTACTTCTCTCTGTTGGTGGCAGGGACAGACAACATGGTATCTCAAATCATGCCGAAACGGATTTTAGTGCCCAGGAGAGAAAACATATGAGAAACAAACAACATGGAAGCTGGAATAAATGTGTGATCATTTACAGAGGTCGAACTAAACTTAACAAAATATTGACTTGACTTGCCACATAATAAAATGTTGAAGCGCAAGAAGTGCTTGAATTCTCTGAGCAGTTCAGCAGAGGTCCTTAGCTTCTTCTTTTCACATAGTTTTAGATCTCTGATTGGACTTGTCAATTTGACAAGTTTGTGCTTAGCTTTTTATTAGTAGTAGTCAGATAACTGATTACTAATTCCATTTCCAATACATCTTAACATATCTTTTGGTCTTTTATCTCCTTCCACGTTCCACAGAATATCAAGACTAGTCATCAGACCTCAACAGCAACTCGTGAGCATTTGATTGTCCCCGCCTTTGCCACCTAGATGTAAAACAAGGGTCCATACCCACCAAATTTAAAGTTGATTTCCTTCTTCTGCAGCTTTGAGCCTCCTTTCTGGGTAGGTGTGACAGCCCAGCTGGCACTGATAGGAACTTCACACTGTCCCAGTATGCAGCTCGAGACATGGCTGAGAAGGCAAACTCATATTTTAGAATTGTTGTCAAGCTTTACTAGATTTTGCTGCCACTTCCTTCTTTTACAGTGAATCACTCTAAAAATTTAGTAGCAGGTTTAATATCTAAAGCCTTCAGCAATGAAAGTGCTTAAAAATAAAATTCAAATGAGGTTAACTGCCAATAATAAAAGCAACCTTCATTCAATCAGTAGCAGAAAATTCAACTATTTTTCCTTCGTATCACCTAAGAAAAAAACATAAGTTATTGTTTAATGAGTATTCTTTCCTATCCAGACTGTTTCAACCCTCTTTGTCATTTCTCAGAGCTGAGGAAAACTGAAAAGTTCGAAATTGAGAACAACTTATTCCTCAAATCATGATAAAGGACTGCCTGTAGCCATGTGAATCAATCCCTGCAGCTGTTCAGGCTAATCTTGAAACTTCTGCTTAGAAAGGGAGAGGATACACTCTGACAAAAAGCACATCCATGTGCAGGAAAATGTGTTTATACTGCAATACCACCTAGCAGCCTTGAGTTTGGTCTCAGTGTATTTTGGAAAAAGTAACCACCGCAGCTATTTCAACACTGGCAGAAGAGCTAAAATAATCTCCCTGAATGGAAGGAAACCCGTGCTTCATTGAGTCAGTCACCCTGAGCTGCTTTGGATTTAAAGACAAAAACCATCTGAGCCCTGTGAGAGGCCTTCTCTGGCACAGCCATACATCCCCCATCCATCAGGGCAAAGGGCCTGGTAGATTCGTCAGCAGAGACTGGTGCCACTCAATTGTACACAGCACCTATTTTCTCCCAGCATAAAACCAGTGGCTTTTCGAAGTCCTCCTGGCAGCCCTACCTCCCTTCCACAGCCCTGTTGCAGTGGACCCTCATCATGCCACATTGCACATGAGAGCTTCATCAACAGCCCCCATGTAACTTTCTTGGGTGAGTAGAAAACTATTTAATGCTAGTAGACAATTCCTTTCACTGCTTAAGCCGGGTCCTCACAAGAGCAATTAATGCTGATTAAAAGACTTTTTCTATTCGTATATTTGGGCTATTTCTTTCCATCAGCATAGCAGCATCTTTTTAACCATTGTGATATCTGCTGGTAGTAGGGAAGCACTTACACTCCTGAGAATGTAAAGCAGCTGTGAAGCAGTTCCTACTGCAAAGTTGACTGTTTAGGGTAAACCATAGTGATATACTAGAAAATACTGTGTTTGTTGATGTGGCCTCTCAAGTATGGCATGAAGTGTGTCTGCAGCAGTAGGGCTACATAAGAGAGCCTGAGTGCATCATGGAGACCAGAAGGCTGCTGTGTCCCTGTGTGGGGACAAGAGGGGAAGAAGTGTCCCAATATTATCAGGGAGGAAATGAAACAAAGATAAAACCCTATAAGCATCAGACTCTCAAGCTTTCTGTTAACTAATGCATAGAACCGTTGGCAAGGGATGATGGAATTGAGAGCATGTCCAGCACACCAAGCAACAGCATAGGAAGTAGTGCAGGCTGCAACCCAAAAGGCTGCTTGCCATTAGGGGCTTCTTGGAGGACTGAACACCTGTTAGGTAGCAAGTCTGAGGTCAAGGGCAGTGTTGAAATCTCTTAGAAAATGCCTGAAATAGGCTACAAGGAAGACTGATACAGGAGCTACTTGTATCTTCCTTGTATTTAGTGTGGCTGGTATGACCTCAAAGCCCAAGTTTAAGTCCTTTTGAGAAGGGGTCATAAATTGCCTGAGATAATGCTGTGACTGTGTGAAGTTGTGACTATATTCAGTTGGAGCTGAATCCATCTCGTTTCTTGGGTACAATATGACAGCATCTCTAGTGAGCAGTGCTCCTTGAAGAAAAATACATATAAATATTTAGTTATGTGGATGAGAAGCTACTATAGTAAACCAGACAAAATGTTACTCCAATAAGAAAAAAATGTTACTCCAATAAGAAAAAAATGTTTTAAATTAAGGATTGTTTGTCTATTTCATGAGAGTTTAGTGTGATGCAAATAATAAACATATTGAAGATTTGAAGTGCTTTCTAACTATGTCTTTGGAGCCCTGACTATTTTTGGTATTCTCATCCTGCTGCTGCTTTGGAATCCACTCATATAACAGTTTCATGGGAGCCTCTTTTCATTTTATATGCCTTTTGAGGTGCAATTAATTTTTATAAGAGATTATGTTCAGTATTCAGATATGAAATCACAAGTCCAAGCATGTTCTTGTCCTTTTAACAGATTAAATTGTCTGTATGCATGTTCACTTCTAGTGGGTCAGTATGAACCAATTTTAAGTCATGCAAAATACACTTTTATGGACCTCATTAGCTGGAGACCTGCCAAAGCCTCTTGTCTCATTTAAGCATGGTGTTGTGGGAAACAAATATGAGCAAGAAAAGCTGGTGAAGACAAGCTATCGATAGAGCTGCTAGAAGAGCATCGGTAAAGTTGGACTGTTTTATAGAACATTTGAGATAGGTTTTTAGTCCTGGATATAATGTGCCTTTACTAATGGGAAGTTACACAGCACACAATGAAAAATGTTTTCCTGACTAGAAGGTTTCATTTATATCTGTACCAGAAATAAAATTCTCTCTGATTTACATTTCTCCTGGCTGAACAAATTGTTTGATGTAGAAACTGACAACTTTTCTGGCTTATTTTTCTCATTAGTCCTCTTTCTCTGTCCCCTGAAAATATACTTCATACCCTGTGAATCCAGTCCTCTTTCTTTCACTACTGTTCCGTTTGATCTCTTCAGCCTGCTGAGTGAGACTTTTAGCCATGATATTTGCTTTTGCCACCTAAGCTTTCTTTCTGAGAGTAAGACTTTTCCATTTCTTTACTTATTTTTTAATAATTTATCACACTGTTTGGAAGTCCTGTTATTTCAGGCATTGCCCTCTGCTTAAGGCCCTTCCAATGTATCTCTCTGTTCAAGGTCACTTCTTACTTTTTGTGAGTACTTTAGCACTTGTCATTTTTGCCTCTGAACTTTTGGTACTACTTAATTCTGCCTGGCTGAAATTTCATGAGGTCTCACAGCTTAACCCTGTCTCTACTGATCACCCTTCTTCTGGGACCTGCTGTGGCACAGACATGCTTGGTTGGGATGGATGAATTCATACACATATGAACGCCAGCTAAATGACCCAAGCCATCACAAGCCTTAACACAGGGTCATGATGACGTTCATGATTGTCTTCCAAATCAACTTGGAAGGTTGTACTATCTGGCATGCCATTTTGCTACATTAGCACAGTCTGATGGCCAGGTTAAGTAGTCTTATCTCATGTCAGTGATAGTGAGCACAGGCACAGCTCAGTGCTAGCACAATTATGCTCTTCTAAGCGGGACATAGATCTACACATGATGCTTCAGGGACCTCCATGCTGGCCTCTACTGTGTGGTGTGAACACACTCTTGAACTTCCGGTCCCTCCTCCATACACACGTGCATATGCACTTGCAGACATTTTACTCATTTTCTTTGGTCACCAGGAGGTTTGGCTTGTCATTTGAATTTGAATGTTTCTCAGGATTCTGACTTGGCAAGGTGTTTAGGAACATGCTTAAAACTAGCAGAATTTCAGTTTCTAACACTTGCAACATGCATGTAAGATAAATATTTCTTTCATGGTGAAGAATGAACACCTGAGTAAATAAGATCATGAAGAGTAACATAGCCCTTCAAGAAACATAAAATGAAGCTAAAATGTAGCCTTATCTTCCTAGTGTGGGTCATATTGCATACTTTTGAATATATCCTTGACTCTCTGCCATTAGTTATGAACAATGAATCCTACATTTTGTCATCCCAGCTTCTCTTGCCCAGCCATGTAAATAGACATAATACATACACATAAGGACCATATAAACCATGCTTTTTCACCTCCTCCAGCAAAAGTTTTTCTGGATATCCCAGAAGAAAGCAGCAAAACTGACTGGCTTTTCATGAGCCCCTTCTTAGTTATTAAAAATGGCTGAAGTCACTGGCACTGAGGAGGTCCTGCCCAGAACATGTCCCCTCAAGCACAACAGGGCTCTGCAGTCACCTCTGGCACTTCCATGGTGACTTTTGCAATATTTTAGTCATGAGATAGAGTACCCACAGTAAAATTCTTCTTCTTGAGGCTTGATTTACTAAGTCTTTATAAATAGAGTAGTAGTTGGAGAATGGGAAAACGATGCAGTAAAAAGCCATTTGAGCCCTGTACAATTGCTGCTGTGCATCAAGAATGAAGTTAGCAGGCTACTGCCAAAGGGAAAGAAAGTTTTATTGTTTTGATTTGTCCTTCATACAACAGTGTTATTAATATGTTTTAGATACTGCCTATTAAAAACACTCAGAGAGGGGCTCAGTTTTCCTGGGCTTCTGGCTGGGAACTTGAGGCATCAGCCTTAAGGAAAGACCTATCACCATTAGACACAGTCTATGCTACTGCCAGTACCACTTAGTGCGAGGCTTATGTGTGTTTCATTCCAGTCTGGAGGGAGAGAGCTTCACATCCTGCATGACTGAGCTTGCAGATATCCTCCTTTTTGTTTTGATGTAGCAGCCACCCACGTCTGGCCAACCCAGAGAGCCTGTTCACCGTGACAGGATGACGAAGCCTGTCTTCAGTTCATGAGTTGGAATAAGTGCATCTGAAAATAAATAAAGCAAAACCAACCCCAAACAAAGAGTCTGTCCATCAGAATTCTTCCTAGTGGAAGAAATTGTTTGATGTTTAAATTCAATAGCAAAAAAAAAAAAAAAAAAAAAAAAAAAAAAGCTCTTTGCCATTGCTCAGCTTTGCCCATAGTCTCAACAATGAGAGTAAGGCGATAGTAGGCTGCGCTCTGGGTTACTTTGGCAGTTGGCACTTGCATATCCATCACCCCTTCTCCCTCCTATCAGCACACTAAATACACCAAGAAGGGACGCTTCAGTGCTTCCGCCTGCTTCAAAACAGCAGAAAGCGTTTCCTCCAATTTCTTGTTGCTCCCTGTGTTGGGTCACTGGGGAACTGTCCAGCAAAAGTGCTCCTCCAAAAATTAGGATGGCTTAGAGATTTCTTTTGTGCAGTTACTGAGGCCCATCAGAGAGAGGAGAGAGGAGAAACGCAATTTTCAGCCGAGGACAAAGCTCAGTAATTCAAGACTAAGCAATGATGAAAAAAAGAGGAGAATCACAAAAGCTAACTGGCCACAGTGACTATTATTTTTGCTGCAGCCCCTGCAGCTGTTCACACCATGTTCAGTGCCAGAGGTAAAGAAAATGTTTCAGAGAGCAGGGTATTAGCACAGAGTATACACTTTTAAGGACATTTACACTTGGCAGCAGAAGTTCTTAGAATCTGAATATGATCCTCACAAAATACTTAAAATCATAACACGAGTATTAAGGAATTTGTAATTCTGCCTACTTCCTGCATTTGGCAGCATAAGATTGCAAGGGGAATTCAGTGCTGGTGCAATGAGTGTGAGGACAACTGTCTCCATCTGTTTAGCACTGTATTTTGGCTCAAGCACTGTTTTCCCCTTTCCCATGTCATGTGCTGGTCTTTGCCATGCTGACTGCCTCAGTAAAGACACTGCAGATCGTACAAATATATTGCACCTCCTCTTCCCTTCAGAGAATAAGGTTAAAAAAATTCAGAACAAGGCCAAATCAGGCCTGTTTGATTGCTAGGTAAGTGACATCCTCTTAAGATGCCACAGTTTTGGGAGGTTTTACTATCTGCTAAAGTCCAGTTGGACTCACTGCAGATCTTTACACTTATTTTAGCAGGAAATGGATTTGTCTTCAGCTCTTAGATTGTTTTGTGCAGAATGGGGCTGTTATGGACATTTTGCTTATGGACAGCTGTCTTCCAGTCTCCTTGGGTGAATATTTCATTCTGTCTTCTTAACAAATGCAATATTAAAAAAGTTGCCAATAAAGCTGAACCATGTGCAGATCATAGATTCACAAGCTCGCTACATTTTGTAAGCTCAAGAAAACATACCACTCTTGAAAGTTCATGCATAGTTATGAAGAGAAATGGTAATTCTCTTGCAGAAAATACAATTTTATATTATTTGAAAATTGGTGAAGATTAATTGTGTCTCAGAGTGCTTGAGGTATTGGCCTTAACTGGACTGATTTTTCCAAATTTGGAAGCAAACGTAAGCATCTTTCTCAAAAAGTGTGAGAGTACACCTGTGCATACACCTGCTTTCTAATCCATTTGTTCACTAATAGTGTTTTCAGTGAGAAGCATTCCTCACTCCATTTTCACATAAGCTAGTGAAAAACAACTGCGAGGACTGGCATTTTGCCCATCCATGACTCAAGGGTACTCTTCTACCCCCACTGTTTGCAAAGCACCAGCATGTTTGTGCACGAGAATGGCAAAACTGAGGTTATTGATTGGATCAGCCGCAGGCCAGGATGAGCATTTGCAACTGCACCAAGATACACTTAAGCACTGGTCCCTGTTGAAAACAAAGATGCAGGTGCACTCTACAAGGATGTATTATATCATCATCACATGGTTCATATTATTCCCTGACAAAATAATTCATCAGTATTTATTATGAAAACTAACTGATTTGGTCCCATGTCAATTTTTATTTGCCATCAATTCTACTTTAGTTTTTGGTGGAACTCTGCCAACCTTTCCTGTTCTCCTTGCTCCAACCAAGCCCTTGAAAGCTGACTTTCACAGGCTGTCTGTGATTAGACAGTGGGGTCTCTGTAACTGAGGTCTCATATGAGCAGCTGTATGTTTTTTTTGTAGAGGGAAGTTGTCATTAAAGAACTGAGAAGATAAGTGGGTGGTACCTTGGGCTGTTTTTCTTTTAATTTGGCCCTCGTTTACTTTAGACACTATGAAGGAGTCCACATTAGTTGATGGTGCCCACAATTCACTTGCACTGATGAAGGCAGCTTGACAGCTGCATAAATCACTGCTAGATACTAATAGATTGCTGCATACGAATTTGTAGAGGACCACCCAAGTACAGCTTGGGGGCAGCCTGCAGTCACACTAAGCATGCACATATGTACAGTAATGCAAATTTGCTTAACTCTTTGTTGGCACTTTGTATAAACTTCCTTTTAAGGAAAGTATCTGTGTTTCTCCTCTTGATCTTGGACCTATTTGCTGAACAGAAGTCGTCAGTGTCCAGTGTTTCCCAGCATCAACAGCTGCTGGCTTGAATGTAAGTTTTATTTGTCTGTTCATGTAGGGATACCAGCTTGCTTCCTTGCCTTGAATTGTACAATCTGGTGGGAGGGAAAAGAAGGGTAAAAAGAGTGGGAAGAGAGAAAGGAGCTTCTGGCTCGGTGTAAGTACCTCTTGTATGCTGAAGTGAAAAGCCTGGGCAGGGCAGAGTGATCATTAAATAGCTACAGTATGCTGCCTGTCTAACACCGAGGAATTGTATCCTGCCGTCTGTAATTAAAGACACAATGGAGGTCAGGGCTTGGTAACATACCCATCAAAAGAAGTAATACGAAGAGCACAGGAACTTGTTTCTGGTGGCTGCATGTGCAAAGCCTGATGAGGATTTTAGCTGCTGCATTAAAAGCTAGAAGGCTATTGATCCATTGCCACCTGACATGAGCCAAGCCCTGGAAACCATTAATCAATAGCAAGGTTGTGTTATCCATCACAGTGCGTAGGATTAGAAGCTACAAAGCCTGATTTTTATCAGATGCTCTGTGTCATTTGCAGGGCTTTCCAGGGCTGCTGTACCCCGTAGCTACTGGCCCCACGGCTTTTGGCAGTGGCAACTGCTAATGGATTCTTGACCTTTTGGCTAATGACTTTGGTATCAGCAGCTTTACTACTTTATTAGGGAGAGCTCTTACCATTTTAAAGAATTTATAGACTTGTGCTAAAAGGTATCACTCCTCTGGCATTCCCAGCTCTATTTGCCGTGGTACTGTCATGATGAAAAATTCCCCATCTTTCCTCCCTGTATAACATTAATCAGAATGAAAGTATAACACCATCTGAGACATTTCTTCCTTATCTATTGTTACTAGAAACAGGAGTGTCTCAAAGAGCAGTTACCATATTCCACTCTAACAGGCTGATCTCAAACCTGAATGTAAGCAGAGAGGGCCAAACTTTCAAAAATGTGCATTCCTTTAGTTTGCATGCATGTAATTACTACCGGGATGTGCAAAATTACAATTCACAGATGGCTTTTTAAGCTCTGAATAGTGATTTGTATCGGTGATTGCTAAGATTTGGTGTGCAGCTGTGGCAACTAGTAACGATGTGCGTGTGTGCGCACATGTATGCTTTGAGACTGTATGACCTGTCCTGTGGGGAGGAAATCAAGACCACAAACAAGTATTGTGCATCTCTTGAGGGAGGGAAGGGGAGTTACAGTGAATGCACTTTGAGGCGAGGGAAAGTGGGAATTACCATGCAACTTTTTAACTCCCTGTGGCCTTTCAGTTCTTGCTATACCTGTTTCTGTGCTAGCATATGGAAATTCCCTCAATTGTCCTGTGGCCCGGCTAGACCAGTCTTTGGCTGTCTAAAAGTCAAATAAGATGCCCTCTGGGAAGATGACCATCAGCAGCACAGTGCCCCACCCCCAAAGTTTCAGTCTGAATCAGGTGAGTAGTGAGGAAAGAAGACAAGCTGCAAGAACTGACATGCTTGATAGCCCCTGTGAAGAAAAAGAAATTTGTGCAGACATTCACACTTATCTTGAGCCTTTTCCTGTTGAAAAGAAGTCTTTGTTTTCCAATTAGAGACAAGCAACAATACTCTCATGCTTAAAGTCATTCATATTCCTATACTGGATATGAAAGAGTAGTATGTATAATGGCACTGACCATTTAAAAAAATGAGATCTGTCAATTGGGAATTTTAATTCCAGGTAAAAACATGGCAGAAGTGTCTAGTAGCAGTGAACTGAGCAGAGAGATGGCCTTCAATATACAGAGCATTTAGTTTGTGTTTCTTGGCAATAGTCTAATGAGTTATATGTACCCTCAGCTATTTTTCATAATATGCCAAAGTACAAAATCACACCTTGCACAATCATGAAAGCACAAGTGGGTTTGATAAGTCTAAACTTCATCAGTTTGAAGTATTTGCTATGTTCTCATGCTCAGTTACATATTCTGAGAAACTGGCAAATGGGTGCAACTACAAATGATAGCAGAGTTGCTAAATGGGGCGGTAATGAATGCCATGCCAGCTCTCAAATTACATTTATTAACTGAGTACCTCTAAAGTAAAGAGAAAACTTTACTTTAAAAAATAAAAGACTAAAAACATACACTTGTACACATCTTTTTTTTTTTTTTTTTTTTTTTTTTTTTTTTTTTAATTAGATTTGTTTTCCTTCTCCACTCACAGGAAATATATTTAGGAACAATGTTCTTCTTGGAATGGCATGCAGCGGTATGGCATGCTGACACTTTTTGAAATCTGTTTACTCTCCAGCAGTCAACAGTTGCTAAAATGTTCCTGGAATGAATAATGATTTTTATCCCTTGAGCGTTTAGACCTTTGCATCCAATTACAGTACTTTTACACTCATGATTAACCTCCAAAATGCCTTGATGGTTGGGGCACCCATTAGCAGAAGAAAATGGTTCCAATTCTGTGTGCTGGAGTAAGTTTGTTTAGTGAAATGCCTCATTCTTCAAGACAGCCTCGGTGTTTTCCTGCTTGCAGGAGATGAGATGTGCCCTCTCATGTCTGGGCAACTCTGGCTGCTCCCCATGGGGTCACAATGTCCCAGCGTTGTGTTGGGCAGTGAGGACTGGGGCCTCCTCCCTTCACTTCTGGGGCAGCCTCTAGATGTGAACACTTTCACACCACTGCAGGAAAGCATCTCTGTTTTGAACCACGAAGCTCATTGTTAGCAAGTAGTGAGTTAGATTTTTCACTGAGATGGTCAAGAAGGTAATTTTACTTAGTTTTGCTCCTAGTGTTTCTGGCCTAATACAAGAGATCTGAAGAAGTGCATTGAGCTTTGGATCCCCTCTGCTGCAGTGCGTGTATGGAAACTTACTGCCTCCAGCTCCAGAATAACCTTCCCAGAGTTCAGAGATTTGGTGTCTTTCCATGTCAGGTTTGGTGGCTTCAGCTAGGAGCCAGGCCCTCAGATCACCCTTGGGCCAGAGCTGCATCCTCATCAGCACTTGACAGGGCCACGTTGCTGGTGAGGGACCACACGCTGCCTGGCAGGTGGCAGGCTGGAGAGCCCACTGGACTTGTGGTACTCCTCAGGGTGGCTGCTAGAACCAGCCAACCTGATGGCCTCGGGGTTCACTGGTGTGGTGTCCCTCTGCAGGCGTTTTACTCCTGGTAGGCACTCTGCCTGATGGGTGAGATGGCTTTGTTAACCAGGAAAGCCTGAGAAGAATGCAGAGACAGAAGCGTAGACTGACAAGAAATGGGTTAGGACACTCACCCTTTTCATGCCATGTTGCTCTGACTGCCCATCCCTTAAATATGAGCAGATCTGGGTCTTGCCCAGATTAAAATTACATTAATAATGTAACTGGCTTAATAATGTAACTGGTGGAGCTGTTACACTGCCTTGTAACCTTATAAAGGCTCCAATGATTCTGGGTATCAGGTCTGCGCCTTGGAAAGGCTTCCTCCGCTGGGAGATCACGAAGGCTATTATTCAACCTAGGAAGGCTGCTTTATGGCTATACTAGCAAATTTGTTATCAATAGGGTATATGTCTGCACAGAGTTGGATGTTGATCAGGAAGCAGTTTTCTATCATGAAGCAGAGCAGCAGTTAGCAAATGATGTGCCAGACTAATCAATACTTAAACAGTTTATATGTGTTCTTAGTCAATAAAATTATTTATCATTTAATCCTACTTACCCAGTAAGTCCTGTGGATAATTTTTGGCCTGCTTATGATTTACAGACTGCTGCTACAGATTCTTCAACGTTCAAAAGCTAACCTGTGGTAAAGTTCGCTTTTTTGGAAAGAGGTCATATGGTCACATACAGTCATACCATATAGTATGTGTCTGTGCCCTGGTTGGATGATGGTATTAAAACTGACTGAGTCATTTGTTTTTACCGGTTCAAATGTCAGAGTCCCTGGGCATTCCCTGATTTTCACACCCAGTTTGATGACATTACCAGCATTCCCCCCGAAACAATTCAGTAGCGTATCTGAGACCGTCAAGTGGAAATGGACTTGTTACTGATCTAACAGATCTACAGATTTGCCATCTGCTTCTTAATTTAATGTTTCTGGCAGTTTTTCGAGCGCACGGCCTGTGTCTGCAGACCCAGCGGTGCCTGCCGGGGCGCGTGTTCGGATCGGGCTGGCTGCTCTCCGTCCGGCGGTGTTCAGCGAGGCAGTGCGGCAGCCGGTGCGGGCTGCTGCGTTTCCAGGTGCATTGTTTTGAAGTGAAAATTACTGTTCTTGGGTAATTTAGATTATGTGGTGGTCAGAAACACATCCCGTGAGTACAAAAACAACAGCCTGATTAACTGAGCAATAATCTGGGAGTTGATCTCAAGCAATCTTTGCTGACTGCTAAGGGCTGGCTACAGTCCTGCCTTGTCACTGCATGTTCATCCTTGGAAAGGTGGAGGGAGAGAACAGCAACGGCTCGTCTCTGGCATTTAATTTTAGCTATCAAGAACAGGTGTTTTTTAATCATTTTTGAGAAGCAAATTGTTAGGTAGCAAATGTTGCAATGCGACTAACTCTACAACAGCTTAGATCCATTTAACAGCCTCTTTAATTCATGGTTTTAAATAGTTTATTTATAATAAAGATGAAGAAACGAGAAATTTAGCATAATCAACATGATCTGGGTAAAGGCTTTTGTTTTCTTTTAATTCCTCTTGGTTTGTGTTTCTTTGTTACTAAAGCTCAGCTAATCTCTCGTATCTTGGAGCCAATTCCTACTGACAGGGTGGAAGGAATAAAAAACTCCCACTGTCTTGGTGATAAGTTATCTAAAGAAAGATCACCAATTACACAAACTTTCTCTGCTCATCCTTCTCGGATGTCTTGAGCTTTTGGGAAGGATTAAAAGGAAAAAAAAGATGAAGAATACCCTCTAAAACTTTAAAGTGTCATTTGGGAAGGTATGTAGCTAAATAAATTAGCCCTGTTCTCCTCTCACTTACACTAACGAAACCTCACAAGAACAACACTGAATTCAAGAGAACAGCATCAGTATAAAATCAGCATGAGGGAGAGAAAAATCAGTCTAAAGCTGCTTTTAAATACACTAGATTTGCACTTAGATGGCTCAGGCTTCTCACAGATCATGTTAGGTGACTTTTTCTGCATACTGTGCAACACAAACCTCAAAACATTGGAATTGAAAGATGGAGCCAAATTTGGGAGCTGAAACTTGTGAATGCTGCATAAGTAGAGATCTGAGGTTTGTGCTGGCCCACAGTTCTACCACAGCATCAGCGAAATTTCTAATTCCAAACATATTTTTATATTTTAAGGAGGCTGCAACAATAAGATGGATCAGGCTTTGTGGCTTGGACTTGTTTCTGATTAATACATAATTTTATCAGTAACCTTTCCAGAGCCTATGTTGATTTTTCAGCTGGAGCAACTCAGTAAAATGCTACTGAAATCACTGGGAGTTCATCAGTTAACCCAGCCTCACATACACAAATTGTAGCTGATGCCCATATAGGGATTTTACTTGTGGAAATTGATCATTTTGAAATATTTTATGAATAAATATCTAGAAACATCCAAAAGCTGAGAGTTTCCCTTTGTCAAATCTTTTTAAATCTTATTTACAGCTTTTGTGTCTTGTAAATTCATATCAATTTCACTGAAATTCCATTGAAAACATATTTCAGCTGGTTATGATCTTAAGCATCCCAGCATCATCCAAAGTTCACTCACAACAGAGGTCCAAAAGCTTGTGTAAATCTTAGGAAGGCTTCCAGCAATCTTGCAACAAGTCCTGAGCTTTCTAACAGAACATAGGACGTCTTATTTGTGTTTTGTTAGCAATATTTCACTCTGCTAGAGAAAAAGTCTAGCATTCAAAATAGTTCTAAACTGAGTGCTGGTGAACACGCAGCAACAGGGTGAAATTTAATGTACTTCATTGCCTGTAGATAGGCATTTCTGACAAAAGATGAGTGAGTTATTGGAGAGATACTACAGAAAAGCATTTTGAAATTCATACACAAGACCTGGAAACCACTCAGACCTCCCTCTATGGAGTCCTTGTTACTGAGAATGATGTGGAAAAGTTTTCTTGGACTCTATTTTTCTCTAGTACTGTGGTGTCTAATGTCTTCCAAATTAAATAACAAGTTTGGTGTCCAAATGTTAAGTCTAAAACCCACGTCCGATGCACTCCAGAGGAAGCTGGATCATCTTCAGAAGTGGTAAAAGGGACAAAGCCAAAGCTGACAACATCAAAGCCATGCTCGGATGCGCTTGCTTATCTGGGAAAAAGGACGATACTATATCTTGAGAACTCTCTTCTCCCTGAGGATACATTCTCATGCACTTCCACAAAAAATTGATATTTGTCCCTTAGCTGAGGAGTCCAGCCACTGCAAGAGGTCAGACAGCCACCAAGGAGTTTTACAGAGCTGGCCTCTTCTGCCTTGTAAAGAGAAAAGAACATATTGTTGTCATTAGATTATTTTAACAAAGAGAATATCTGACTCACTGTCAAACTGATGTTACTTGTATTTATAGCTCCCTTGTCCTTACTGACCTCTGAATTTCAGGAAGCAGCATGAAAAATAAGAGGAGTAATTACAAAATAAGTACTATAGCTTAATTTCTCAAGTGAATTACATACAGGAGTCAAGAACTTGGAAGAAGGGTGATGGTGGGAGTGAAGGAGCCCATGGTAAACCTTAAAAATTGGTTGTCAAAAAGGATACTCAGTAAGTTAAGCTAAACATAATAATAATAATAAACCTGAGTGATACCTAACACTGCTGGGAAAAGGCTTTTCCTGCCTGCAGTTTATGAATGAGAATGATGACACCAGACAAAAAAGAGACCTTTATAGTAGAAGTTGTGCCACAAGCCCTTTGGCAACAGAGAGGCAGTCAGTCGCAGGCAGTACTTCAAGAAGATATTCCTAGTGCAAAACCTTTTGGAAATCTGGGCCACAAATTTCATGGGGGCCTGGAGCATCTGCACTTTCCTAGTGACAAAATGCGCTACTGCTGGAAGCTTTGTTCCTTCTGCGCAACGTGAAGCATCAGAACCGTGTGGTTATTAGTACTGCTCATGTGGAAAAGCAGTAGTAGAGGGTTTCTTTTTCTCTTTAGCAAAAGAAATTACATCTACCTGCTTTTCAGTGAATATTAGAAACAATGAGATACTGGGGCATCTTATACTGCCTCGTGCTTGTGGGTGCCTATCATGATGTACCCATCATGACGTGCAGGAGCACCTGAGATCTGAGCACCGTCTTGCCCCATTTGGCTCACAGACGACACTACTGGAGTAGCCACAGCGTTGAGTTTCTTCCCTGCGAGTTAGAGTGCCTTGGTGTGTTAAAGAGCAACCAGACCAAGCCCATCCTTGTCCTCGATTTTCTCCAGCACAGGCAAGACCTTACAAACTCCCTATCAATGTGACTAACCATGGAAACCAGAGGAGACTGTGTGCAGCTGCTCTGTGCGAATTGGTGAGTAAGTATTGAGTCTAGGTTACCTAAATTATCATTATCACCATTACTAGTCAGTCACCTTGGCCAGCTGAATGCCCTTGCTCAGTCAACTCAGTTCAATCAAGTGCAGCAGAAATTTAGTGGCGCTGGTGGGTCTTGTACTAAAAACAAAGTGGTCAAAAAAGCCATTAAGATTGCTGATGTTTTCTTTCCTTTCATTCATAAAAAATAATAAAAGGGCCATTTAGTATTTAATATACATAATTATTTGTGGTTTTTATCAAACATTAAATTCATCGGGAGCAATTTGGATATATTTTAGTAGCATTTTAAGAGCACTGAATTTTTAGAATGGTTTTAAATGGTTTTAAAATACTCTCTGCTCTAGCATACTACTTTTTGGAAACAGTACCGTACTGAGTCATTGGTTCAATTCTAACATAAAGTGGAGTGCTGAGTCATCCCCTTCAATCTTACTCTGTTTCTGATCTGTAAGATATCACATTGCAGTTTGTAAAAGAATAATATTTCATATGCTTAAATGTTAAATTCTTTATTAATCCCCTCTTCTGTGTGTCCCAATTGCCAGAAAAAAAGGAAGAAATAAGATAGTGTATGGATCCTTTCCTCAGAAAGGGCAAGCCATTCTTAGGTTGAAAAAAAGATCTAAGAGCACAGATGTACACTATCTCTGTTCTCCTTACATGGAATTTAATTGTTCTGCAGTGGATTTCTACCAGAATTATATACCTAGTACACATGCCAAGCTGCAAATGTATTTCTGACACTTGTTTGCCTAAGGAAAAGAAAGATTTGGGGAATTTTAGGTTTTGTACCACGTCTGGTTCACTATGACAGAAGAGGTTAATCTTCCTCAGGCCAGAAAGCAGTTAAATCCCTACCATGGGTAAAACAAAGTTACATTTGGAATTTGCTGATTTAGGTGTGCAAAATAAAAGCAAAGTAATGCCATTATAGAATCATCTCATCTAGTGACAGAAACAAAGAATACTGAACTGTGCAAAGCTGGAGAAAGCCTAAGGCACTCTTGGTTTCAAATGACCATGGGGTAGCTCTGATGGCATCACTATCATTTCATGCCCTTTGGCTTAGGCTGAGACTTGGCATTAAGGACTAGTCTGCTTCCTCTGGGAGTGCTGCTTGGAGGGCAGGTTTAAAAACTGACAGCCAGGTGCCTACATAGTTCAGTAATATCATTTTATACTGACCTTCCTTAGAGATGCAAAGTTTTGCCTCTGCTTTTTTTTAGCCCTGTAAGAACATCATTTCATACTGTGTGAGGGGAAAAAAAGAATCGAAGAAGCTTCTAGGTAAACAGGTAGTGGGCAAGGCTTTCTGAGACTGCTGTAATTAGAAAAGCCTAAATGATCCTAATCAGATTCGAGAAAATTACAGACAAGATTAGTTAAGTAAACCAACTCTCTTGTTTTCCACAGACATGAACGATGAGTGGCAGCACCAGACTTCATTTCCTTTCCTCTTTTTCCTAATCCTTTGTTTAGGAAGCTTTCATTGTTGTGAGAAAGGTTTATTTAGCCCCATCAAAGTAAAACTGCTCTGCAGCATGATCCCACCTGCTCGATAGCGGGTGTGGGAATGAGAGCTGTCAAATAAGAGACTGCAGGGTGCCAGGTATTTTCTACAGGGCTTCTTTCCATCGTGGTGTCGGTGTGAGATGTATCCTCCACTGCAGTTTCAGCAAATGAAAAAAATTTCCGCAATTCTCTAACAAAGGAGCCAGAGAATCCAGTGGTCTATCTGGTAGAAAGTTTTAAAAAAAAGTAGTTAAATATTCTATGCTTGTTGTTGGTAATAAATTAGAGAAAAGAAAACTAGCCTGCAAAATAAAGAATCCTTCGAGCTGTGAAACTACGCTGTGAGGGTATTGCTCATTCTCTTTATGCCCGCCATAATGAAATACATATTAAGGCTGCATTTTTCCGTCACATTCCTCTTTTGCACACAAGGTGTAGTACTTCCTTGACAGTTATTTATTTTGAAACCACTCCTTTGAAGAACTAATCACTTTTAAGCCATGCCTGTAGTCTGGTAATGGCTATTTAACCCCACCTGTGCAATCATTCAAGGAATCTGCTTTTGTCACTCTTGACACTAGAAAGTGCAAAACAATAAGATCATAAAAGTTCCTCAGGCAGAGGTCCCATGCTGCTCCTGGTCTCCCCCTTGTAACTCTGCAGTAAGATCATAGATATTGTTGGGAATGTTATGAATTGACCTAATTGAGAGTAGGGTCTATAAAGGATAATGAAGTCCCTTATGTTTCACACTTGCACAGAAGTACGGTGAGGCTGATCCACTTGCAAGAGCAGCATTGTTCTGAATTCTCTAGTGTGAGGACTCTGCAGGTGAGGTTATGTTGGCTCCACTTTGTGTACTTACAGCTAAATTAACTCACATTCCTTTGATAAGTTGGTATGGATACTTCTGTAGTTTTACATCAGCTTCAGATCCTACTGAAGGCAGGGGAAACTTTCCGTTTGAGCTTTGATGGAGCACGACTGAATTTCTGTTGCTCCTGTGAGATACTGAATACTTCTTTTGAATTGTGCAAATGTTATTGAATATATGTCAGGAAGTGTTTGGCACTTTGGGGAGCCTGAGCTGACACTCACCTCCTACCCTTGTTAATGGGCTATGAGTTCAGGTATAACTAGACATTGCACTTCTGGGTGAACAAAGATTCCAGTGTTTGGGGCACCTCATATAGGTGACCAGCTCTTTAAAAATGTCTCACTTCTAGTAATATATTTTTGTCGTTGAAAGACAAGCTCAGTAATCATAAGGAGTTTGTTACTCACAGAGCATATCTCTGATGTCTTCCTGTAGAAAGGCACAATGGCCTAATATCTGCCTGTAGGTAACAAATACCTCACTACTCCTGTACTTGTTCTATAGGATCCATTTTGAAAAGGCCTGAAAGATACACACAGGTGACATATCCAAGTTTACCTGAGCACTTGCTATTTGATCTTTCATGCCAATGTAAATCACAAGCATCACTGGAGTCAGTATAGAAGACAGAAATTGGTGTAAGTAAGGAAGGGAGAGTGTTAAGCTTGCTAACTCAGGTTCCATTTTCAGGTTAGATTCAAATCACTGTTTCAACTGGGAAAGTTCAAATTGCAATGCCAGATCCAAACAGATGCCATTATTTAAACTAAGAATACAAATTGAATACTTAGTTAGCTTTTTCGTATTAATACAGTTACAGGTTTAATCATATTCAGATGCCTTTTTGATGATATTTTTAAGCTACACTCTTTTCCCAAACAATTTGTTTCATGAAACATGTTGGGTTTGGCTTTACTTGGTGCTGTTTCAAGAGGATCTCCTAGGCTGGAATGATTTAGGCTTATCCACAAGGTGGGAATTTTGTCTCCTGGGCCAAGTGAGCCCATATACTGAGGTAGAGTGGAATACAGCAGCACTGTGGTGGAAGAGTGTGGATTATGCTGGATCTTGGTTGAATGAGGAGGCATCTTTGCGAGGATCAACAGGTAGGAATGGAGTCTTAAGCCATTCTATCCTCTGCACTGAGGGCTTGCTCTGTGATTTTTCTCTTGCTCTATCTAATCCCTAAAATAATGATATCTTTCAGGTGAGTTTCCCCTCTGTCTTCCAAAGTGACTAACAAGATGATACTTGTCTATCAATGCAAACTTTAAAACCTTCCATCTTCCTAATTGCTGTCATCACTGGCTTTCCCATTACACTTTGTCTAACGCGCTGTATAAATCTTTTTGCCTCCTTTGCCTTGATCCAGCTGTCCCCATGTTGCACTGGCTGCCTGTTTAACAAGTAGCTTGCTTTCTGCTCTGTGGCCCTCATGCATGATGTAACCTTCCCAGACTTAATCCCCACTTACACGAAGTCTCAAACCATTCATTTTTGGATAGCTCTTGAAAGTCCACTGATGCTTATCATAAACCTTGTACAGAACATCTCTTCGTTCCTCACATGTGACCTCTGTCTGTCATCAAATTGTGAGTTCCTTGTGCAGGCTAAGGATTTAGTGAAAAAGCTGGTACCGCAGCTTGAATGAGTGTTCCAAAGAAAGCAGCAGTATTTCACCTTTAAATGCTTCTTTAGGATAACAAAGATGGTCAAAGCAGATGTTTCCTTGGATGAAATTCACTTTCTGGAAAGTCAGATTTCCCACTTCTCCATTTTAACCATGTTTAATCAGATTTTTGTTATCATTTCTTACCTTCCTTACTTACACAAAAAAGTGGAAATTTTCTGCTGAAAATGACTTCCCCAAGTGTCCTTTAGGGCATCAGGCCCGGCAGAAGTGAAGCAAAAGAGGTGGAAGGCATGCCAGCTGACAGTCTCAATTTCAGAAACAAACTTGAAAGGTGTAATGATACTGCAAGTTAATGAAACAGGGAATAGGTGAGAAAGACAGTAATGGAAATTTAAGAGGACATGAGCCCAGAAAACATTATTGAGTATTTCAGTTTTGGTAGATGATACTGATAGCTTGCAAAAGCACCTACACTGTTGTTGAATTAATGAATGAGATTGATTTGTGACACAAACTGTCTTTGTTCAGTGAATTTCTACCTTGCTGTGCTGATCTATGCCAAAGAAGGGACTAGTGCTTGTAAAACACTCACCAGCAAGAGAAGAGAGAAGGAACATCAAGCATGTGTTCTTTAAATTAGATACCATAGCTAATTTTGAAAGTGTCTTTCTAAATTGGGATATAGCTTGTTCTCTGTGTACAATCCATTTTTTTCTCTCTGGGAATTCATAGTAATCTTTGTGTTTTGTATTTTACATGGTGAGCCCAAATTCTACCTTAACATCAAATAAACCTCATGTAGGATACAAGCTTTTTGCAAGTGCAATGTATTTAACTGCTCCATGTTCTTTTACTTGCTGTATTTGGTGTCTTTCTGTTGCAAAGTCCTCCTGGAGTGAACAAGACACATACAGCTTTGGTTTCACTGGACCAGTGAATAAATGCTACTCAAAAAGCGTAGGAGGATTAACACAGAGGTCTATACTTCTTATGTGATAACTGGATTGTTTTATGAGAAGCAGTAAAATCAAACAAACATGCAAACCACACACCCAATTAGTAAATTAAACTTAAACTGTGTTAAAATAGTAAGTGTGTAATCAACTTAAAAAGGGCAGGAAATTCCCATTCCATCTTCTGTTAGTCCTGTTATGAATGGGGGCATTTCACACGGGAAGTGACTGTTGTGAAAGGGGCTTCAAGACAGAGTTTCACCTTTAACTCTTGCTTTCCTGGTTCCTGTCATTTTAAAGCTAGTGTATGTGACATTTTTGGAATCTCGCTTTTTCTTCCTAGTTTTCAAATGTGAGTCTAGAATTATTTATGCAGCTTTTCCTTACACATCCTGACAGATGCAAACAGTGTCACACACTGAGCATCTAAATCAAGCTCAGTACGCGCTACCTCAACAGTGTTTATGCTGCCAATTAAAGGCATCACTTTTTTGAATTATATAGGGAGCGAAATGATCTCTGACAGCTGTGAATTGCAGAAAAAAGGGTTCTATTGTTCAAAGAACTGCCTTTAATATGAAGAAACCCATGCTAAACTTTTGATTCCCAAGTATTGCAAACATTAATTGGCCATAAATTTAACAAGAGTTGGTTCACTTATGCCACAATTTTTGCTCCACTCCCCCACTTTCCTTCTCATTACTTCCCATTAGCCGCTCCTAGCAAGCACTTAACTCAGAAACACCCCACCCCCTACATTCCCATGCTTCCACCTTTATGCCTTCAGCGTTCTCATACTATTTTATTTAGCTCTTTCAGCAATGCTTACTCCACCAGCTGACTTCTACAAAAAACAGGCTGGCTGAGTACAGGCAATCTGGCAAACTCTCATGGTTTCGTTGTAAGTCTAAATCCCAGATATGTTTTAAGAGGCGAGAAGCTCAGATTTCACTTTGAGAATAGCTTTCTAGCCTTTACAGTTTCAGAGAAAAGATTAAAAATGTTACCTGAGCACTTCCCAGAAAAAACAAAATGTGAAAGAACATCAAAATGTATTGCTTTCTTTAAACCTCATATTTTTTAAGCTGATGTCATGACTTTTTGATTAATATTTTTTAAAGCAGTAGAATCTTGGACTAAGCTGAAACTATACATGTAAATCTTTACTACCAAGCTTACAGTGCTTGTCTAGTGTGTTAGAGAAGAAAAGATAATCCTAGGACATCACGGACAGCTCCATTTCATCCTTCTCCTTATTCAAATAAGCTTTAAAATTTATAGGAAAGGAGACATTTAAAGTACAGGAGGTTTTTTTAATACATATATTGCTGCAAGAACCTAACAACAGACCATATTTAGATTTTTCAGTAAGGACTTTTTCCTTGCTTTCTTAGGCTTGTATTGGTCTAGGAGGCTATAAACAAAAACTAGGGTAAGAAAATAGAACAAATATTAGAAAATCCCACGTATTGTTAATGTGAGTAGAGATGTGAACATTATGCTAATTCTATGAATGACAAAACATATCCTAAATTTATATTGGGCATATGTGTAGGAAAGAGCTGCAACATGCTATGACCACCTTCTCCATATGGATGTACAAGGCAGATATATCTTAAGACCATCAGATGAAATCAAGGCCCTCTGTGATAGCTGTTGTGCAGACCCATGCCAGTTGTGGGCCCCTCCTGGATGTGCTAACCAACAGAGGAATAGAAGCAGGGATTAAATTTCGCGCCCGAGGCCACAGAAATGGGGACAGATCTCCATCTCTGATTTCCTTGTTTCTCATGTAACAGATGAATGAAGCCTTTTCCCTCTTTTTTCCTCCCATTCTTGTCACATTTTCTTTCCCTATATTTCTTTTCCAACCTTTCTTGTAGACAGGTTGTATTGCCACATTTTTAAGCATTCAGTAATTCCTGTGGCTGGGACTGAACTTCCACTGTACTGTGGTTTTCTGTTGGGGATCCTTCCAGTAATACCTGCCTTGTGAAAATATGAAGTGCTGTTCTTGTCATCTTCCCATTGATGAGCAGAGCATGTATATCCTGCCTGATGCTTACTTCGCTTATTGCTTCAGGGCTGGAGGTGTCTAACAGCACATAATTTTGACAAGAGAAAGAGGTAAAATGGTCAGGGTAAATTGCAGATCACCTAGGGGCAGGAATGCACAGAAGACAGATGATACTAACCAATATCGCATCTCTATTTTGTTGGATTAGAACTGAGATATTATTTTAACTATTGCTCAGTTTGTGTGATTCATTACCGGGTTGTCTGTGAAGAGTTCATGAGATATTATGCCTGCCCAGAACAAAAATAGAGCACAGATCTCAGATTACTTATAATAAATAATTAGGTGCCAGATTCTATTGCTCTGATCCGTAGCTATTCAGTATATCAACATGAACAATACAAGTGGCTAATTAAAACATTGCTCCAGGTTAGAATTTGACAGACCTTTAACAGTTTATATTAGTAATTTACTTGTACAAAGATTGACTTAAGTTTGACGTGAAAGCCATTATTCATATCTGTTATTTTCACACTGATAAATACTTGGATCTGTATTGAATTTATGCAAATATTACACTTTATGTTAATTTGTCAAATAAATTATTGTTGTGCCATACCCAAATATTAAATAATGGTATAATTGCTTATCTAGCATGCTGAGTAGTATATGAATTTGTAGATTGTAGACATAAATGTAGGAAATTGTAACTATTCCCTATTCCAAGTATAGGAAATCCAAATATACAGGAATGACTGTAGGACAGATATAATTTTAGGGTAATTATTAATAAAAATTGCAACTTTGTGAAATGAGTGATGTGATCAGGAAGGAATAGTTACAGAAAAATTATCATATTCAGAAATACAGTGTTATTATATATGTTCCTCATCTATAGACTATGTCAGGCTAATACTATTTTGTTTTCCACACAAAAAACTCTCTTTCACAATATTAAATTAAAAATGGTATTAATAAGAAAGATAGGAAACTTCTCCCTTTCCCTCCCCCATACCATCATGTATCATGTGTGACATGAAGCACTACCTCTTTGGGCTAGAAAATAATAAAAGAAATATAAGACTAATGAAATACAGACAGTTTCCTACCAGGAGCCACCTGAGTTGTCAGTCTAACTATGGCAGGTAATGGTGTGTCTGCGCTGCTGTTTGTTGTCTGGCTACGCAATGGATTATGCAGCAGTGAATAAGTCATTGTATTATTAAATGTGGTCCTTCTCACACCAACTTAATTCACATCTGTGGAGAGTGAATGCTTTTCCTTGTTAACAGGGGAAGTCCAGCTTGGATAGCAGTATAAATTCTTCCTCTAATGCCAATGAGCTATGTAAAAAAAAAAAAAAAAAAAAAAAAAAAAAAGCCTTTCCCAGACTAGGGCAGATGTGGACATTATCTGCCTGAATATCTGTGCAAAGTGCTCCTCAGCTGAGAGAAGAGGATCCCCTGCATCTTGTGGGCAGCTGAGCTAATATCGCTCCCTGCTTCCCTTCGGGGCCCCTCCACCTCCAGAGTTACACCATTCACTGGTATTAGATGTCGCCCGTTTGAAACCTTTCATCAGCATTTCAATTACTAAAATCAAAGAAACACTCTTCCAAAACAGCTTTGCTGCCTCTGCTAAAAATTTTTTACTCTTCTTACTCCTACTACTTTAATACACACAGTTTTGTAGGCCTGGAAGAACAAGACAAGATGACCAATATTTTAAGGTATCAACTTAGAGAAAGATTTCAAGAATTGATCCTCAAATATTTTTTTAACTGCATGATCTAATTTAAATCTAATCTACAGCTAAGTATTGCCTAGTGTCCCATAGTTCATCTGAGATGCCTCATTGCAATGGTAAGCAGAGATTCATTTACATGATTTCATCATTAACATCTTTATTAGGATTGCAGTGGTCCTAAAAATACCTAAGCATATTCTTTAGAGTAAGAAAAACATGACCTCCCCTGCGTCTTTTCTAACCATCTTCAGCCTTATCCCAGAATGGTTGAGGTTGGGAGGGACATCTGCAGATCATCTAGTCCAATCTCCCTGCTCAGGCAGGGCCACCTACAGCATGTTAGATAGGGTTGCATCCAGGTGGGCCTTGAAGATCTCCACAGAAGGAGACTCCACAACCTCTCTGGGCAACCTGGTCCAGGGCTCCATCACTCTCACAGTGAAGAAATTCCTCCTCATGTTCAGGCGGAACTGCCTGTGGTTCAGGTTGTGCCCATTGCCTCTTGTCCTGTTGCTGAGCTTCACTGAGAAGAGTCTGGCCCCATCCCCTTGACATCCTCCCTTCAGGTACCTGTACACACTGATAAGATCCCCCCTCAGTCTTCTCTTCCCCAGGCTGAAGAGGCCCAGCTCTCGCAGCCGTTCCTCAGAGGGCAGATGCTCCAGCCCTCTGATCATCTTCATAGCCCTACGCTGGACTCTGTCCAGTCTCTCTCGTCCTGGGGAGCCCAGAACTGAACACTGTACTTGATATGAGGCCTCCCCAGGGCTAAGTAGTGAGGCAGGATCACCTCCCTTGACCTGCTGGCAACACTATTCCTAATGTAACCCAGGAGACCATTGGGTTTCTTGGCCACTTTGCTGGCTCATAGTTAACTTGTCATCCACCAGCATTCCCAGGTCCTTCTCCTCAGAACTGCTTTCCAGCAGGTCAGCCCCCAGCTTGTATTGGTGCAGAGTTATTCCTCCCTAGGTGCAGGACCCTGCACTTGCCCTTATTGAACCTCACGAGGTTCCTCTCTGCCCAGCTCTTCATCCTGTCCAGATCTCTCTGAATGGCAGCAGAGCCCTTTGATGTTTCTGCCACTCCTCACAGTTCAGTATCATCAGACAACATCCAGTGTTCTCCCCTCATCTACCCAGCCAGTCCTTCCATCACAGAAAGCTATAAGGTTGGTTAAGCATGATTTCCCCTTGATGCATTCATGCTGACTACTCCTGATCACCTTTTCCTCCATATGCTTGGAGATGACATCCAGAATGAGCTGTTCCATCACCTTTCCAGGGATGGAGGTGAGCCTCAATGGCCTGGAGTTTCCAGCGTCCTCCTCCTTGCCCTTCTTGAATACTAGAGTGACATTGGCTTTCTTCCAGTCCTCAGGCACCTCTCCAGTTCCCCAGGACCTTTCAAAGATGATGGACAGCAGCTTGGCAATAACATCCGCCAGCTCCCTCAGGACCCGTGGGTGCCTCCCATCTGGGCCCATGGATCTGTGGATGTCAGGTTTACCCAGATCTCTAACCTAATCCTTCTTGACCAAAGCAAAGTCTTCCCTTCTCCAGACTTTCTCCCTTGCCTCCAGACTCTGGGATTCTTGAGGGCTGCCGTTATCAGTGGAGACTGAAGCAAAGAAGGCATTCAGTAATTCTGCCTTCTCGGTATCCTTTGTCACCAAGGTCCCCACCTCATTCAGTAGTGGGCCCACATTTTCCCTAGTCCTCCTCTTGCTACTGATGTATCTGAAGAAGCCCTTCCTGTTGTCCTTAACATCCCTTGCTAGATTCAATTCCAACTGGGCCTTAGCCTTCCTTGTTGCATCCCTGCATACTCTGACAACATTCTTATAATCCTCCCAAATCCTCCCCATTATGTTTGAGTACATGTCATGCTAACAAATTAAGATCTCCTAGGACTCTATTGCCTTCTGCCTAAATAATAAAAATCTCAGATACTTCCTTTTATGTCAAATGAATGTTATACAGTGCATCCTTTTCCTCCCTTTCTATTCCAGCAGTTAGACAAAATCCCTATAATTAGGTCTACTTCTCAGAGCCCCACGTCCTTTTTGTTTTGTAGATAGTGTGACAAATACAAATAAACCTAGAGTGTTCAACAAAATTCAGGTCTAGGCTTTCTTTGGCTTCTCTGGTGAATCTATCAATATCAATAAATCTAAAATGACAAACTGGAAATAAATTTGTAATATAATTTCTCATTACATTTGCTCATGTAGACCACTGAGCAGCAATAGCATGATAATAATTTTGAATGATACTGACCTGCCTTATTTTAAAATGGGCATAGAGAAAGCAGGCTTGGTACTCAGTCCCTTGCAATATTTAGACTTCCAAACGATTTGTGCAGGCTAGTTTCATGAATGTGCAGCTTCAGCATTAAGTTCTGCTCAACTACTTGCCTACTCTTCTCTTGCTTCAAGGGTACCTCTCTCTTCTTTAACTGTAAGAGGAATCAAAGGAGACTAGCTGGTAAGCCAGCCAAATAAGTCATGCATTTACTATCTTTTTAACAGCAGGCAGACAAGTACATGCCTTGAACAGACAGTGTCCGTGATTTTCTAGGCTTAAAAATTCCAAAGTGTCATAGGAAAACACTATTTCTGGGATATTTCCAGATGAGATAGAGCCAACCATTCTCAAGAAGCCACAGTGTATTAAACAGCAATGTTGCAAAATTTTCAATATAGGGAAAGTTTATTTTAACACTTCTCCTAGTAAAACCTGCAAGAAATCTGAGCATTGCTCATACGTGGTTTCAGCTAGGACAGTATGAAATGGCCAAGAGCAGAAAGACCTTGTAAACCATCATCAGTTCCCTAAGAAATCCAGTTCCTGGTGCATACCCTGCTGAGAATGGTATCTTGTGCTACTAACAGTGATTCCTGTATACATTTAGTGATAAAAGTAGCTCTCCTAGTCACAGGTTCCCTTTTCCCCTTTCCAGCTCTAGATGTGAGAACTAAGCAGTATATCTCATTTTCTCTTCCTGACTCCTCTCTCCAGACTCTTTGGATGTTTTCCACAATTACCTGGGTGCCTGTCTTGATCAGAGTGAGCTGAGATTGTTTTTTCCATCCATGATGCCCTAAAAGCAACATCTATAAGAGCTTTTTGCACTTACCTGGCTTGTTTAGACAACAGTGGAGAGAGGGAAGAATGAGTGTTTTAGGCCTGGTCTTTCCATCACCTTTGTGAAAACACAGTACATTAAGAAAGGGATACCCAGGGCTGTCCCCACCGGATAAATGTTACTTGGTTAGCACTAGCTGGGTTAGCAGTTGCCAGGACTGAGGAAAACGCTTCTGCTTATGCAGCTGGCATTGCTCAGTCTTGCTTTCCTTGCAGAGGATCTGAGCGCTTCTGGCTTGGGGGCTTCATGAACTTGCACACTCGACCTGGAGCCGCTGCTGTCTGTGAGTTGCACTAAAGATGATCGGTAAAGCAGAAAGAACCAGGGACTCTGTGACAGAAGGACTTGCAACAAAGCTAAGGCTAGTGCTAAGAAGAAGAGAAGAGGAGAAGGTGGTGGTGGGGGAACCTAATAGCAATCTTCCAATGCAGCTGAGGAGATCATCACACAATCGGAGCCATATTGTTCACAGTTGTGCATGGGGGGGGGGGGGGAGAAAGACTGTAGGCGTAAGACAAAACAAAAGAGATTCAGAATGGACATGATGAGAGGTCCCTGTGAGGACTGTCAAAGAGTGGAAGAGATTGCCCAGAGAAGTTGTAAAGACCCCATCCCTAAAGATTTTCAAGACTCACTTGGGTAAAGTCTGGAACAATCTCATGGGTTCAGGGGCCTGGACATTGGAGGTCCCATGTGCCCTGAATTACCCTAAGATTCTATAAAGTGCTATACTTATATTAAATGCATAGGGTGGCCTGAAAGTCCAGGAGAACATGGATGGTCCTGCATCCCACAGGTCGCTCTCCTTTGTCATCCAGTTTTTCCTCTGCAGTTATGGAGAGAAAGCTAAGACGAGCACATACAGCTCAGGTCTTCACTTGCATGAATGAGAGTCCTTGTTTTCATAGATTATACTTAGTGTCTGATAACGCTTCTCTATTATTTTGCCCTGGAGAAAAGGAGCATGCCCTGAGAAGCCATAGATTTACCTCCCAGTGAAAGACAACGCCTAGTAATTAACTTTATTGCATCCTTGTGTAGATTTCACTCAGAGCTGTAAAGGAGAATAATAACTTGGCACTTCCTGCCTTACATCCTCGCAGAGACTTGCAGGATAAAGCCTGTGTCTGAGATGGGTGCTGACCTGGATTAGTGGAAGAACCTGAGCTACCAGCCTTTCCCAGATCTGTCCACACAGTGTCCTGGAGCTGCATATTTGGGCAGTGAGACTTGACTTCTGTCCAAAGAACACGTAAGCTAGAAAGGAGAGAACTAAAACAACACACTAGCTTAATGCCACATAGAAACACCTTCGTCTTCAGCATAGCTGAGGTCATTAATGAAAATAAAATCCCTGGACTAGGTAACTGTGAATATTACAAGTCTTTTTACTTTTCTATTCTTAGTTATAAAATTCTGGTAATTTCCCAATACCTGAATGTATTGAGTTCAATGTAATACTTCTGAAAGATACTGTCCGAGAGGCTGACTTTGTAAATTAAGAAAACCCAGGAAAAGTAGCAGGGAAGGCATCTCTAATTCAAGAGTTTCCAGACTAACAATTCCTTTGACCAAATTTCCCATATGATTTCTGTGCACTAACAGTGAGAGGTTATCTCCACACATTTCACAGAGGGAGCTGATCACAAAGGCAAATGTTCAGCATTTGATACTGATTAATGTAAGAAAGTCAAAGAAAAAAATTACTGCTTCTTCTTTTTAGTGGTAGTTATGTGTCTGATCCATCTTTAATGAATTTTTAGCTAACTGCTTACTAAGAGATAATACATGTCAGATCTGCAATTACAATTTATGCCTGCAGTTCCATTGCCTTTACTGGAGCTTCCCCTGTTCTCCCCAGCTGAGTATTTGACCTCTTGAAGTTCTGAGAGGAAGTGCATTATATTTTTCAGCTGGAAAAGTGGACCCAAATCTTTCAGTCCTGGGCTTTGCGCCAAACAGCATAGTTTTAGCCTTTCCCACATTCAGCAACTACTTGCATTTCAATAGCAAAGCCTGGAAACTGTCAAAAACTGCTCTGGAGGTGGATCTGGTCCTTGTCTACAGCTACATTACTGACACATATATCAGTGCTTTCAATATACTTACAGTCAAATGGCTTTAAAGACTGTGGAAACTTGCATATACATCTTTTAACAAGAGGAAAACAGATGTCCTTACAGTTGGTAATATGGGAATCAGTGTACTCTATCTGTGTCACCCTTAGCTGCAGGTCATTAAAACTGGTCTGGAGAAAAGGGCATGTTTTTTCCTGACGCATGTAAATGTTTCATAAACAAAGATCATTAGCAAAATTAACGTGAACTATGTCTTCACAAGCTGAAAATACAGTGCTTTTACATGGACCTCAGAGGCTGCTCAGGCCCATTTGTGACCCTGTAGTTAGCTAAATTTTCCTGGTGTTGATCATGTGGATGGTACAGAGTAACTGTGATTTCTGCAGTGAGAAAAAGTAGTTTTTTTATTACTTCTGCTTTGACTTTAGGAATTTGATTTCTAGCTGAACATTCTACAATTAGGAATATAATTTCATAGGAGTGTAAATCCAGAGCTAAACTCCAACAGAAAAAAGGTCCAGCACACCTTATCAATTATCTTGTTGTCAACTGCCAGGTATACATCATGGGAGAGGTGTGTGTCAGGTAGGAATGCAGAAAAAGGCCCCCAAAGCAGCTTTTTGAATGTTCACAGAGAACAGCATAATGGGTGTCTTTATTACTTTCAATTAAAACACTCTCAATTAAAAGTTTGATTGAGACTTTTAGAGTGAAATTCCAAACTTTTTAAAGTCAGTAGGAATTTTGCCTTTGACATCACCAGAGCCTCTGTCGTCATTGGCTGTCCTATTCCATTTTTCATGCCTGCTAAAATTGCAGTAAGTGAGGCGAGGCAAGATTGCAATCCACGTTACAGGCCTCGGGGAGATCTCTGCTCCCGGAGTCAGCTCAACTGTGAAGATCAAAATTACTGTCTAAAGAATGAGTGTTTGTCATTATTTCCATTCTGTGTAAAAGTATGTTCTGGGATTGAAGTATTGTTGCCTCAGCACCTACTGCTCTTGCCACTGTATCTCTTATATTTATAGATCTCATTTTTTTGTCTGTCTCTTTAAATATATATTTATATTATATATGTAGATATATTTGTTTATACATATATTTATATTTTTATATATATATATGTCGTATTTATCTCTCTCATATGCATCTGTCTCCTATTTATACAGATTGCCCCACCTGAATGCTAGTTCTTCTGAAATTTGAAGTTCGTCTCAGCAGGTTGCCAGCAGCAGGTCTGAGTACTGCTTACATTTCTGAGGGCTGTGATTTGGATCTGAATGGGCTGGGCCTCTGCTCAGCTCCTCTCCAGTGATAGGGCTGAAGGGTTGCTTTGGCTCCGGCAGGTGACTCTTCCTTTCGGTGTGGATTTCCCTGCGTTTTGTGCCCCTTGTTTCCTAGGGATGGGGTTCCTTAACGCTTTTGTGTTCTTGCTGCTGGGTCATCATCTAGACAGCAGCCTCCGACTGACCCCTGCCTTTTAGAGATGTTTAATGGAAAGTAAAAGCAAATAGTTCATGTCATGGCAAAAGAGAGTTTTATCTTCTCCAGAGTCAAAGATGTCTCTGCTCCTTTTAAACCATAACCGCCTTGTACATTTTAATAGCTCAGACTTAGAGTCCTTCCACTGTTTTGCCTCATCTTTACCAGACTAGATTCCCAGAGAAATTAAAGCTCTTATTAGCAAATGTTTTGATCAGATAAGATTTGATACTAAAAAAATGACGGCATGTATCTGGCCAAAGTGATATTTACTGCCATTTGAGTTCAGTGGGATCTGCCTAAGGAAATGCCTTTATTCATGCTCTGCAGATGGGGAATTGAGGCGTAGGCTGCAAGTGCTGTCCACAACCACGCAACATGTTTGCTCCTGAACAAGGGTAATTGCTCCTAAAGAAATTATCAGGCAGAAATAAAATGCACAAACAAAAGGCAGTACTTCTTTCACACAATGCACAGTTAAACAGTGGGGATTCACAGTCAGAGTGTGTTGTGAAGGCCAAAAGTGTGCATGGATTCAGTGAGGGATCAGACAACTCCTTCGGGAGAAAAAAAAGCATCAGTTGTAAAATACAAAAATGGACATACAACCTCCAGTTTAGTAACTTCCTAAACTGCAGGAAGCTGGGAGCTCAGTTTTGGCAGGGAAGTTACTATACTTCATCACTGATTTTTGCCCAGTTCTCAACTTCTAACAGCTACTGTAAGCTAGAATTCTGGGCTACATGGACTTTTGCCCTTTTATGTATATATGCATATATATATATGTATGTGTATGTATAATTATGTGTGTATTTATGTACACACATATTTATATATCTTTATATATCCATATATATATTTAGATATGCATATAAATTTACATGCACCTATAGATACACATACCTTATAGATGTATATGTATATTCTTCTCTCTCTCTCTGTCTTTCTATTATAAAATATCACTAACAGTCTGGGTCTCTTGAGCCCCTGCCCAAGGTTATTAGAGTTCTTAGAGACAAGCATCCAATACTTTCTACATAAGCAGCCACAGGAGGACTGAAGCAAAGAAAAGTGCCACTGCACAGAGTAGCTCATCTTTGGGGTGTGTTTTCTAGGGCAGGAGATGAACATGGCTCTGGGTGCTCAGCCTGGCACTGTGCCGTCTGTCCGTGCCTGGCACTGACCGTCTGAGCCCCGTGGTTTTGGATGGAGCCAGCCATTCTCCAGCCTGCCTGCAGGGCAGTTGGAGATGATACCACCGGATCCTGCTAGCACTGATCAGACAAACCTCACGATACAATGCAGCAGTTCGGGGTGCAGTTTTGGTACTGACAATTTAAAACTCTCTATTTAGAAGTCTCCTGGTAAATACCTGTGGAGTTAGTGGAGCCATCCTGGTTGAGACTGAAGCTCTGCAACCGTGGCTCATCATGCCATAGGCACACAATATACCCTAGTACAAGAAATTCTGTCCTTTCCAGCCTCTCTGATCTCTAATACTGTTGCTTTTCCTGCATTGTACAGTGACAAAAGCATCCAGCTTGCATTTGCCTCCTGCTTGGGAACACCATGAAGAAAGCTGTTCCTGCTGAGCAGCTCTGAAACCCATGGATGTTACATCACCCATAATCTGGTCCAGAATAGTTAGAAGAGAGGCCCTGTCCTTTCTGCTCTTGACCTGGGAAATTGATTTTAAATTGAAGCTATGCCATAGGGTTCAAATAGAGAGTGCTTGTGTAGTTAGTTGAATTCAAGACAGTAGACGTTTTCTAGTTGTAATTATTTTTGTTTATGTGCTGAGCTCCATTTTAGAGGAGTATCCATGTTTGCCTAGTGCTCTCTGACATTGTGCTATTCTCACTGACCTCCAGTGGTTAAGTCCTCTTGGTGTATTGGCTGCGTTGTTCCTGCTTTCAGGATCCAAAGCCTTTACTCAAAGGGAAACTGCAATGCTCACCCCATCATTTATTGGAGAGTACTCTATGCAATGCCAGGCTAATGGAGCATAACTCTTTCTATGAACAGAGCCCAAAGAATTCTCTGTATAAACTCAACTTGTTTTAAACTGTTTTTCTACCGTTGTCAAAACTCTCCTTCATGTTTTTCTTGTGATTGTAGTTTTTTCAGCTGTCCTTTTTTTGCAGTGTGAAGCTAATGGATGACTACATGAGGAAAGAAACAGGCATCCTATGAGAGGTGGCAGAAAGGAACTCAAGTTTTTTTTCGTTTGTTCAGGTTTACCTCAGGCTGCCCTTTGGAGTGTGATGTTTGGCTGGTTGCTCTCACTCACTGCCTCCCTTTCCCTACAACATCTTTTTGATGTGCATGGCAAGTCCTAGGACATAAAAGGAATCGGTAGACTGGATAGATAGGAGAAGGATGCTCTGGCACAATTTTCATGCACTGGGATTTCAAAGGAAAGGGAAATCTCTTCCCAAATTAATGTTTGGGGAAAAAACTTAAAATAGGGTAAGAGCAATTGAATTTTCTTCTCTCCTCCCAAATGCAATGAAAACAGATGTTTGGGAAAAAAAAATGGGGTCCAGATTTTCCTGTGTTATGTACATTGTTCCTGATCACATCATTGCAGAACTTAAAAGAGAAATTGTCTAATAAAATTGCTAAGTTCCAGCTGAAAGGCAAACTCTGAACAAACATAACAAAGCAAGTTAAAAGGAAATTAGATTCTAAATAATTGGCTCTAAATAATTAGTTAATTTAAATAATTTAAAAAATTGTGTTACTTTGAGGAGGAAATGAATTTTTCATGCTGTTTTTAGAAGTATGGGAAACTATAATTGAATAGAAATATAATTGAAGTGATATATCCCTTTAAGTGCTTGCAAAACATAAGACTGGATTTCATAGGTACAAAATGTTTATTTTCTTCTTCTGCCTTAACTGAAGCTGCCAAAACTGAGTGCCTCAAAAAATCAGACCAAGTATCAAACTATTCTTGGGCATCATGGGGAACATCCCCTCTTGCCACTTTTGTATTTGAGGAGTAAAGGATGATGGTTAAAGTTTGAACGTTTAAATCAGAATAAGACCACTATTATCAACGTAACTTGGATACAAATATGGAATAGGTGAATTCTCTCATTCACTTTTTTTAAAATCACTTCTCATTCTTAATTGATTTTTCATTCAAGGTCTTTTAACTCTTGAGAAAATACCACATTTGCAAAGATTTCAGTTAGCCAGAATCTTTACAAAAACAAGTGTTTTCAAGATGTTTCCACTAACCTGGCCAAAATCTTTTGAAAAAATTAGTTGTGATTTGGTATTTTCAAAAGAAAAGGTGAAGCCTTTTCTCCACGCATTTTTGATGTAACCTGACCTAGAAAATAACCAGCCTTTCCACATTCTGTAACCTATCTCTTATTTCACTGGGTACATTTAATCTTTGATATTATAGGCAGAAGTGAGCAATCTGTTTAGCATTCACGTCCTTTTAGACTTCATATTTTCCATAATATATCCCTGGTCTCCCCAGTTTGACATACCAGTTAATGAATTAAATTGCAGTTGCTCACATTTCAAAAATACAGCCTATATCAAATGTGAGTGAAACTCTGGGTGTGATCAGATCAGCCTCATGCATTTGGGAGACACGCTGATATTCTGTGAGGCCTGTAAAGATGAGCTGCAGTGCCATCATAACCTCATAAAGACTTTAAACTTAATTCACTTTTGTGCTTTTGTATTTTCATCTTTGGCAAAGATGAACAAAGATTTCCCCTAAGACTCTTTTCTGGTATTGTATTGCCTGTACCATCCAAAGGGAGTTCACTAAGACAGATATATTTATCTTCAGTACTTTTTAATTCAAGGATAGTATTGCTTAAAAATAATTTGCTTTTTCTTTAATAGGTCATTTGCTTTTCCCAATGTTAATGGAAAATAAGACCTAATCTGGATAAACAGTTTAACCATACCTCTAAGCACTGAGATATTGGTGGAGACATGGTCCAGCGATTCCCAGGAGGGACTGCTGTGGCTGGAGCTGGGAACTGAAGATGATAAGCAAGTGAGGGTAGCTTAGAGGAAGAAAGGTGGCAGTGGACAGCAAGACTGGATGAAAAGACAGTGAGGCTTGGCAAAACCAGGATGAAGATAGCTACATCTGGAGGTAAATCACTCCCCTTCTGACAGCTTCCTGACCAGAAGTTCATAGTTAATCATGTCTAATGTGGTGTAAAGGGAGGGAATAGAGCAGACATGGTAACACCGCATATACATACCTTTGCCTTCCTCTGTCAGGTCTACAGAAGCCAGAATTTCATGTCAAAGAGGACTGTCAAATTGTAAAAGTGAATGTTGCCAGAAGATACTCTTTTATGTGTTGCTTCAGGGTATTTTAGAGGGAGGAAGAAGGTAAAAAAGATGAGAGTAGAAATAATTAGAAAATAATAACTGATATTCTATTTAACTGAGCTATATCCAGGCACTTTTATTTATATCCTTATGTGTTTTAAAACAAGCTTGTGGTTAGGTGTGTGGAAAGATCACTTGGTTCAGAAAACCTGATCCTGGAAGTTAGGAGAAGACCATCAGTTCTCACCAGTGAACCTACCCTACCTGAGCTCTGGGCTGAGCTCTAATACCCTGTATTCTCTGCATGGGCAGGAACAAGATGACAATGTTGCTGTAAGTACATACAAAAATCAGAAACTAGGACACCTATCTCAAAGCAGTGAGAGATGAACTGGCTTGTCCAAAGTACATACCGAATCCTTCTGCGAGCCAGGAACTATGAGCAGGCTCAGCTCCAGTCACTAGATGCACCGTCCCCCTTGCCAAATCCATGGCTGATGCTCATGAGTTCTTTTTAGCAGGAGAAGACATAAGAAACAGCTCTCATCTGGTAATTCTTAGTTTGTCACATTACACTTGATTAAAATCTGAACTTGGCATATCTTTGAAGATATTATTCTTGAAGGAATACTTCATACAGTGCAAAGCAGTTACTTTTTTTCTTTCTTTTTTTAACATGGCGAAAAGGCTGTAAAGTTTACTTTGGGTTCACAAAGAAAACCTGGACAATCAATGGACTGCAAAGCAGTATCACATGGGTGGTCTCTAATGCCTGTTGGGAAAAGAGAGCATGCCAAATACATGCGGCCCCCGTGCTTTCTCTCTGTGTTTTCCAGGTTACACTAAGGGTGGCACTCTAAGCAAGAGCTCGTAAGAGCATTGTGCAGTTCTCTATCGAAGTAACCTCAGAAAGGAGGCAGGTCCTTCTGCGACGGGTACCCCACAGGACTGCTCAGCATTTTGGAGCAGCTGTTCTTTAGCCTACAGGAGTTTCACATTCACGTGGCTGCAACACTGAATTAACCAGCTCTCTTGAATTGTCTGTAGCAGCTCCATGGAAATTTTCCGACCACTTGACTGCTTCTGTGAGCACCTTGAATTTTATTCAGATTGAGAGTCTTACTCTCCTGGAAACCAGCCTGAGGCTCAGGAAGGGACGCCTGTGTCTCTACTCTTGTTTATAGTTTTTGCTAACAGACAAGCTTGCAGCTCAGGAAGAACTTTATCTCTTGCTGTTAGAAACAGAGAAAACACATTACACAATGAGCTGCTGCTATTCCCAGAGACAGCCTAAAGGTAACGAGGAGAGGAAACTTGCCACAGCGTCGCTGTTCTCATGCCAGTGTTACTCCATAGGCAAGAGAAACAAAAAATGGCACCATGCACCGGTGGTTAGAGCCCCTACTCAGAAAGAAGGACTTTCAGGACAGATATAGAGGGAATCCTGCACCAGAATGCCCTGCAGCTGGTGAAAGCTGAGTAGCAAATCAGAGAGAGAAGTCCTAAAGCAAATCCTGGGGACTCAGTGTAACTTTGCTCCTTTCTGCAGCACTGGGCCTAGTACCTAGGCATGTCTCTCCATGAGATTTCCCAGACTGAAATGTTTTGGGGATTTGAAGTCATCATTCCCAAATCATTTTCCAAATTCTTCTTCTTCTTTTTTTCTTTTTTCTTTTTTCTTTCTTTTTTTTTTTTTTTTAAGGGTCATTCAGCCCAAGCTGTTGTGCTGCAGAGCTGATAGAAGCGCTGCTTTCTTTTGGATCACCACTTGCTCTGTGCTTGATCTGCTGGCGCCGTATGTTTTACGCCCCTGGAGTCTGAACAGACTCCAGAACTGGCTCCTGAGGGCGGGGAGTGTCTCTAGAAATATGCCTGGGGACACAAATCCCCTATGTAGCATCATTTTCAGGGGACTGTGATTTGCAGTCCAGCTCTCCGTCTTCCCATGACTAATGCTGACTCCATGAATGCTGACACAGCTTAAACACACCCTTTCCAAAATCCCCTGCCACGTTTTAAATACTCTTTAACCCTTGACAAACACTTGACGAAAGAAAATAGACTTATATACATATGCATATATATGTGCAAATGCACAGGTTTTGCACAGCATTTCTGAAGCCTTTATTCTTCACAGTGTAAAATATAAGTGGATACATATGTGTACTGTATAAACTCTCCCTGCTTTTCCTTTTCTCAGTTCCCTGGCTGCTCTAAAACATTATTTTTGATGGAGTCAGACTGTAGTCCTCAGCATAGCTCATGTCATGTATTCTGAACCATGAACTGTCTTGTCCTGGTTGTTTTTTCTGACCCCAGCTGATCCCATTGCAAAGCCTTTCCATAAGCTTATCCAATCGTTTCCTCTTCTGGAAACATCTTGTATGACTGTGTCAGACTGTGTGTATTTCCACTGATTTTAGCTGTACCGGTTTGCACTTGGTGACTTCCATTTCTCAAAATCCTCCTACACGGAAGGACGGGAGATCACTTCTTCTTATCTCCTTAGCATATCTTTCTGTTAGTCTAGTGGATCTTTACTATATTTATTCTGGGAAAGATGTAATGCAGTGCCATAAACTCCTTGATAGAGGCATTAAAAAAGACAGCAGTTCTATAACTCTATGAAAATCAACAGCATCTGTAAAAGTGTACATGTGCAAATCCCACAAATCATCATAAGGACTAAGTCATGAATAGCTGCTATGCTCCTAAACTGTATTTTCAACAAATAAATGATTTGCTGCAGTTTTTTCTAATTCATTTCTACATATGTCAGGCTTATGTGTTTGAATTATAAGCAACTGCCCATATCATATTACTTATGTATATAATATATCATCTCATATAGCTTTAATAAATAAAGCATACTATGATGTACAAAAAGCATATGTACAGTGTGCATATATAATATGTAAATCGCATTATGTTATTAATATAAATTTACATGTAAACTCCCCATATATACTCATATCCATAAAAGCTGTAGCATTCAACAGAAAAACAAGGAGTGCGAGTAAATATTTTGTTTCCTTCAAGCTAGGCCTACATGTAATACATCCCATGTCTCCTCTTACATGTTGTAGCCATGCTTTCTTCTCTGCTCATGTTCATCCAAGATTGCATGGTGAAGAAGCCTAGAGGTGAAACAGGAGCAGTTTCCCTTGCAGCCTACTGAACATTGGCTTTTGGGAGACACGTCTTCAGAGACTTTGGAGCAGGACACACGTTAGTGCCGTGAGTGTCATACTGTCAGATGAAAATGAAGACAACACAAATGGGGTGTTTTCTGTTGTTCCGTTAGTGTTGTTTCCTTCCTATTCTCAGAGCATCTCTCTGTCTCATTTTCTGGCTTCCTTCTTTCTGTCCCCATCTCACTCATTTTCTCAGGTGGAAAATAGGATGAGGCCCCCTCAATGTGTCTGTCAAACATTTTCGCTCCTTAGCTAATCTTTGACCGGGACCTGACTGTGTCCCATTCAGTGAACAAGACGATTGGTTTCCAGTTAAACCTTTGGGATCCTAGGGCTTAGGAAGAATAACTACAAGCTTTGAATTTGGGAAAGCTTTATTAACCAGTTGAAAGTGAAAGAAAGGTAATAATTGCATTTAAACAATCAAGCAAAGCAAAGCTCACCTCTGGGTTTATAAATTTGTGGGGATGCCATAATTACAAGGGACCTGTGTTGCTACATTGCATTTGCTTTGAAAACCAGACCGCCACCCTGCTCCCACTGGATGCATAATTGGGTCCTCATAGGCCTCTTGAATCAAAGCAGTGTTGCTGTAAAAGTTTATTTATCCAATGCTCATTAAAAGAGAAGCTGAATGGAATGAGAAAACTCCCACTTTGGGGACAGGATTAGATAGCCCTAGAGTATTCCTCCTCCCATGCCCTTTCAAGGTTTTTTGTTTCTAAATCTGCTCAGTAAGAAAAAGTAAATTGCCAGAAGTGAGATTAGTGAAGAATATTGTCCTTAGGACAATAAGGCTTTATTGCAAGGCTGTTATGAGATCCCTGCTTCAAAAAAACTACAAGATCTGGAGGTGTGTGAGCTCTTAATTGCCTACCTCTGATAAACTGCCAGTGGGAAAAAAAAAAGGGGGAGGGGGGGGAAAGAAAAATCCCATTCAGCTGTGAATTAGTCTGGATCAAGTCCACTTGCTAATCAGAGTTTAATGAGGATGCTGCTGGCCTTAACATATTCAAAATGTTAAAAACTGCCCTGGCTTCATGTTTGTGCAGCTACTATTTCCTCTTTGCTGTCACTTCTACACATAGGCCCTCACGAATCTTTAGAGGAGATAATTACATCTGGGACAGCCACGGTGGGGAGAGCAGGAGAATATGTACCTCAGAACGAGTGAAAAACGTAAGGCTGAGAGTTATTCAACTAATTCATTCCCATATCATCCAAATCGTCTACGCCTCAGCTGCTGGAATAAATACCCTGATTTGCTCATTGTTAGTCAGACCCAGAGAGCTTGGATATATAGCAGGGTTTCTAATACTGTATCACAGTCAGGCTTTATCTGCCCTCCCTCTCAGGGCAATCCACAGGGGAGCTGTATGCACCAGCCCTGGGGTTCAAGAATCACGGGTCAAACCGCTGGCAACTGCGGCAGCCGTTTGCTGCTTAAACAACCCCAGAAAAGGACCAGGATCCATACAAATAAAGTTGCTCTGCAAAACGGCTTAGTGGGCAAAATCAACTTTTGTTGCCTGCAGTGAAGTTGGTGGGATACCCCGTCGTAACAATTCTGGGCTTTGTGCATCCTGGACGTTCAAGGGCGCTGGCAGAAGCTGGCGCTGACAGAAGCTGGGAACGTTTGATCACCGTTCCCCATTGCCCTTCCCACTGCTCTAAGCTAGACACCATGACAGCATGGAGTAGAAAGTATCTGAACAAAGAACCAGAGTGCAGGGTTTGAGTACTTTATGGACTTGATTTGGGATGTGAGACTACACAAGGCTATGAAAGCTTATATGCATACCTTTATGGCCATCCAAAGCATTATGTGACAACCACATCGTGAGAGACAGACTGTAAAAAAACCCCACAAAGTATCTTTCACCGTTGGCCAACCCAATCAGAGCTGTGTTGTTCAGTCAGAGACTGCTGATCGGTAAAGATGCTATTCAGTGCAGTTTAAGTGAGTCAGCTACATGCTATGTTCTATTCAAAGCTTAATTTATCCACAGTCTGTCCTGCAAAGTCTAATGTCTCTAGCACACGGGTTATGAAGTTGTGAATTCTCTACACTGCAAAGCATGAGTTACCTGCAGCCTGATTCACCTTGCTCTAGTTTCATACCACTGTTGAGTTCTGTGAGGCAGCTCTTCATTTATGGCAATGGAAATGAGAGGAAAATTAATTGCAGGAGACCAGAAGCAGCTTTTTAGTACACAGCTTTCCTGAGTACTGCAAAAAAATTGCATTTACCAAGCTTCCTGTCTTTGTAGCACAGCTCTTCAAGATCACTGGGAAAATATGAATTTGCTATAATCTGCCATGAATAATTCTTGCTGGGATTTTTGTTTAGACAGAATATTTTCATGGCTTTTGCTGATGTGTGGCCTCACAAATCCAACTCTGCTATTGGTTTTAGTGCAAGTAATATGTTGAGGCAGGATATTATTAATTTAATGTTGGAACTATGTGGAAAACCCAAACTAAAGACAGCTGATTCCAGGCTTACTCACACGTAACACTCATGCCATCCATTATGTAGTTAGAAAATTTCAATGGCATTTTTGCAATGACATCACATACAGAAATCAATCTAATCAAATCTCTTTATGTTTTTTCCTTAAAACTAGAGGAATAATATCAGTCTGGAAGAAAATTAGGAATTTATTGACTTAAAGCACTAATATCTGATGCTAAAGAAGGCGCTGTTCAATATGAACAGTAGAAAGAATATTTGAACAAATAAATCTTGCTCAATAATTAACAATTGCCTTGGTTAAACAATTTTCATAGACATGAACATTTTCCATGAAAAGACATTTTTAATCAAAAGGCCATTCTGTAAAAAAGATCTTCAAATCAGTATCTGAATAGACTGTTCCATGGCGTTAACACCTCTCAGATGTTCTTGTTAGACATTATTGGCCCCAAGAAAAAGACTTTGTCTTCAAAGAATATGAAGTGAGCATGGGCCAATATGACAGAAATACAACACAAATTGAATATAATGTAATCTGACCCTATCATAAATAACATTTTAGGGCAGGGAGGGAAAGGAAAGGCAGGGAAAATTTATACTCTATTTGTTCACATCTGCATATGTTTTATGCTGTGAAAAATAATAGCCTCAGAAATTTTGTGTAAAACCTGTATGGGTCACTGAAAAGCTTTTTTTTTTCCTTGCTTTAAACTTTCGTCAGCTTTAGTCACTGACATGCTGGAATCCCAGTACATCTTAAATAGTGTGCATTAGTAAAGAAAAAGCAACTACTGCTTCATTTTTGAAGCTTTCACATAGTTTATGGTTCAGTTTTGCTTCTCTTGTTTACCAACATGCAATCCTTATCTGAGAATGAACATATAGAAACACTTAGTGACTGGATCCTGAAAGAAATTATTTTAATATAATCTGAATCTAGATGAGACCTTTTAAAAATGGTCCATACACCATTTAGAAGCAAGAGCTTCAAGAACTTTCTTCCTAGCCAAAAAAAACCAAACAAACAAACAAACAAAAAAAAAACAATTTGATAATGCAGCTTTGATTCAAAAAGGTCTAGGTAAAACCAGCCAGATTTAGGTTTAAGAGTGCTGAAATGTTCCATCTGGACAGAAAATTCTTAAATGAAGCATTTAGACAATTCCAAAACATTTTTTGACATTTGCAAAATGAAATGTTTTGATATTTCTGAATATATCTTTTCTCTGGTTTTCATTTTGTACATTGTTTTGCTATTTTGACATTTTTGCCTCAGTTCAGGACAAAATCAAATGCTAAAATATCCCTGCAGGAATAAATTCCAGTTTTGGACCAGGTCTGCTTCTGATAATGAACCATATGTAAAGTTGTTCAAGATGTTATGCATCTCAAAGAAACTTTGGTTCAGGTTTGAACCAGAGTTGAAGGTTCAAAACTGTTCTTATTTTATCCAAATTACAAGGGAAAACTTGCCAAAGACTTTAAAGATATAGAATCCTTTTGTTCCAGAGTGATCTGCCAGAATCGAAAATATATAATAAATTGCTAGAAGCCTTAAGGAACAGCCAGAAAGTAAGATTTATAAGACAAACTATTCATGCAGTGCAAGGCCATAATGAAACCCAGTGCTTGCATTATAGCTAAGAAAGATTAATAATATTGGTAGAAGGTCACATTGTAGTTCAAGATCTAAATTACTCTCACGTAAATCCAGTTACAGGATGTTCAGACACAAACTTCTCTTTGAGTGCTGAAAAGCCTGTGCATTACCCCGTCCAGGCTGGATTCATGTTTACCTCTTTCTGCAAATACTCCGTTCGCCCGGAGAGCGACACGCGAGGAGGCTGGAGAGGACGCCCAGGATGCCGAGCCGTCTCTGGAGCTGTTGGACCTTACTGCTGTCTCACTTAGCCCCGCACCCAGAAGTAGCTCCCCCTGGAGCCGGGGACCCAGATTTTAGCTCCTGGTGCAGTTTTTTGGGTCTGCGCCGCACGGCCCCCCTCGGATGAGCGCTCTCCTGTTTCTATCCCGTCACGATAGAAGTGGAGCGGCTGGGACACACGGCGCTTAAACAGCTTTGGGCTACAGCGTGCAACGTGTTCAGCTGTGCAAAAAACCTGTATATCAGAGCAGCTACTGGGCTGCTGTAACCGTCCGCGGGATAGCAGAGCAGCCTGGAATTTGTGACATGAAAAAAGTAGTGTAAAAAAAACCTTGGGCTCCTGGGAGGAATGGGAGGTAATTTAATATCATCCTATTGGCATAAAATAAATGCAAGTGAGTGGGGAAAAAGGGCCTATGATCTACAATAGGCTTAGTAAGGCTGCGTGCGCGAAAGAAGGGCAAAACAATGTTTCTAGAAGTTTCCTAAGAAGCAGCCTTTCTGCTTAGATATTTTTTCAAGGGCTTGGTATGCAGGAATGAAACAATATTTTAAAAAGAAATTTTCCAAGTCACGAACTTCTTCTTTGAAAGAGTTTCCAGCTTCTTCAAAACTTATAAAGGGTTTGTGTTCATTTCAAGTTTTGGGTGAAAATTTGGGTCAAGTTTCAAGATGGTTTCTCGACCTCTAATTACTATTATTAACACTCCTAAATGGACTCTTTAGAAAATCCCTTGACTGAGGAGGGCTGGAGTGAGCTAATGAGTATGAGAGGGAGAAGAAGGTCCTTGTCTGAATTTTAAATACCTCGGCCTCGCTAATTGGGGACCAGCAGAGGAGTCTTCTTTTGGAAGGGAGAGAGTTCAGGGGCAGGTGGGAGCAAGAACAACAATTTTTAGACCTGTCACTTTAAAATATACCCACTGCTGCTTTGACATGGCAGCGAATGAATTTTTCAGCAACAATACGTAACTCTATCCTCCCTTTAGGCGCTTGCAGGGCTTACTTGTTTTTGTTTTTAAAAAATGAGCTGGGCAGGTTTTCCAAGGTCTCACGGCTTTAATGAAGAATAACAATCTCTGATGATCCTGGCAACAGGCATCTTTCTTTTTCCAAATAAAAAACGAAGCGGTGGAGAGCGTTGTACCTACAGCTCTGTTACGCGTTAGCCCAGCAGCGTCCCTGCTGACAGTGCTATTCCAACTGGACACTCTCCCTGTCTCCCTATATTTTTGTTTTCCCCGTTTCTGGTAAATATACTTTTGGATGCTGTTCCCTCTGTTGCACGCAACATTCCCACCCTCAGACCCACCCTGATTTTTCTCCTCAGAGGATCTACAGCTGCAGAAGTTTTATCCAGCATGGAGAGGACTTTCAGTACTTTGCTGCAGTAGAAACCTATTTCTGTGATCAACACCTGATCACAGCTAACAAACTCCACATTTTTCCTTCTGAATGAAGGGTGGGGAATGTATTTACAGCAACTAATATTTCTTCTCTCTGTTCCACAGGACTTTGAAAGCTAATGTACAACATGATGAGTCCCTCTTGAACTTAGAAATGCAGGCTCATATATTAGACACATGAAAGCTCTGCAGATTGGGCTGTACCCAGTATTTTCAGAAGGCTCTTCCAAGTCACGAACAACGGAGAATCAAAGTGACTCTCTGTTTCCAGGAACATTTTCTTCTTTCCATAAGCCGAGGAATCCAGTGACCTGAAATGTTTCATTTTGACTGATATTTTGGCCAATTACTCTTTGTTTTGCAGTTGCACATATATAGTCAATTCCACCCATGTGAAGCTGCACAAAGTTTAAGGATCACACAGGTCAGCCCAAAACGTCATTGCTTTTGCTGTCTGGCTGTACAGAGAACTGAATCCCACCATTTTTGTATGTGGCTACAAACTAGTTGGGGGTAGATGTCTGAGCTGAAATAAATTGCACACTGATTTCCTTACACTTGTGGCTCCATAGCTCTATTTTTATACTTTGTTCTTCTGTTGCTTAAATAAAGAAATGCTCATTTATATGTGAAAAATTTGCTTACATCTAGGAGAATACACTAAGGCCAATGCAAAGCAACCTCGCCCACCCTCTGTGTTTGTAAACTCCATTACTGTTAATGTGGGGAAGAAACTGATGAAAATCATTAATGTTGCAGCCTGCTCTTCCAAAATAGTACTGACAAGGAGAATGGGAGCTTAGTTCAGCTCAGGAGTCCTAAAATCTGCTTATCTTGCCACTGATTACACAAGGTGCTGTGGCCCTGCAGTTGCTGTTACACAGTTAGTAATATGCAGTTAGTCTTGCCGATCGCTGTGCTGGTATTTTGACTCCTATGAGGAAGGATGGTGATGAAGATGCTAAGGCTGAGAGGACTGACAAACTGATTTGCTTATTGCTGTTAGGGAGCGCTTTGTAAGCTAAAGCAGCAAGCACCTCCTGCTTTTTGTTTGCATGTGTTTACATTGCAAAGGAAGAAGCATCTGACTAGAGAAAAAAATGGGACCCAATATGTGCTTGTTACTACATTATAAGTGTAACCTTTCACTCCCACTAACAGCTCCATAGTGATTTTGTTGCTTACTTTTCCCCTTTACTGGACAGACTTTGCTCTCTTCCCTAGGCAGAAGCAGGCAGCTGTTTTCAATATCAGTTCCAAAAGACAAACTTGAAAGAAGTGCAAGGTGCCATCCTTGCACTCTGCCCAGGGATTATGAAAAGATTTGATCAGGAAAAAAAGGAAAAACAAAGTAAGAAAAGCCAGCAGCTGCCTTCTACACATGAGCTACGCAGTCGGACACTTGGAATGAATTTAAACAGTTTCAGAATAGGTCATATAAATGTATTCTCTCTTTTAAGTGGGTTTAAACAAAAGCAGATTTCTGTTTCTCTTTCCCAATATGGTGCTGTGTGTTTGAAGCCAGGCAAAGAATGAGGGAACATATGGAACTGGTTTTCCTTGGTGATAAACACGTGACTCTCTCCTTAGACCTGCCATTATTTTAATAGCTCAGACATAAGCTGGGCGGGAGAAATGGGCCATGAAGTAATCAAAGGATGGTTCCCCAAATACATTTGGGTTCCTAAAAATTACTTACACATAGAGCATACTTCTATTTAGGTGGCCCTGTGCAGGTGCTTATGAGCCTGTCAGGATGGGGCCAAAACTGGCCAACCTCAGATGTTCCATGACACCTACAAGGCAGAAAGATGTGGGTGGCTTTTTCCAAACCTTTACCCTGGTTATAGTCTTTGAGGTCAGAGACGGCTGTTCTGCTTGCCCAGTCAGATTTCCTGCCCCCCTCGCAAGGTCTGGGGTAGACCTCTCGGCCAAGAGGCAGCTTGTGCCCTGGCTAGCTCTGCAGCTCTAGAGAGTCCAGGTGCTTTTGTGGTTGTGGAGACCTTCATCTGTCAAAGAGTTCAGCACTGAGAACATGCTAACTGGTTGTGGGATGAAAATGGGCCACTGATTAGTGTGTGGGAGCATAAACCATCTACTGCTGCTGCACCACAGTTGCATATCTGCATATCCTACAACGAAAGCTGCTGCCTGGCCTATCTGACCCTTTATGTGCATTTGCAAGGGCAGCTGCCCAGCTCTGAGCCTGGACCATGCTGAATATTGAAGTGGATTTCAGCAAAAGTACAGCCGTTCAGCTTGTGCCACCTGTTTCTTGAGCAGCAGCAGGCCCTGATGCTTGCCAGCTGCTTGCTGGAACAGCCCAGTCCCAGCTCCTGGCCATAAGGAATATGTCCATGCACCTGTTGCTGGGCATCTATACCCACATATGCCATAACTGCAGATGGAGATGATTATATAGGAACTCTGGCATTACATTGCTGCATGAAAGTCCAGCTTTTGGGGGTTCCTGTGTGTGTATTGGTAGGTATGATGCGGTAGAAAAGATGTTACAAATCTCAATTCACAAAGTTGTTTTTCAGAGTAGAGTTGTAAAACACCCACAGAAAATTATGTGAGAGAGAGAGACTGAAAAAGGAGAGAAAGAGGAAGAAAGAGAAAGACAGGAAAAGAAGAAGAAAGAAAGAGAGAGAAGCAAAGAGAAAAAGAGTGAGAAAGGATAAGAGAGAAAGAAATAGAGAAAAAGAAAGAAACAGTCAGTATGTGAAAGTTGCTTTTAAAAATGAGAGACATCTGTTTGGGAAATGAAATCCGTCCAAAAAAATGAGGAGGGGGCAGAGGGAAAGGTGAAACATTGCCAGTGAAATAAAAGAAAATCACAAACTTTCCCACAGAAATCGTAGTTGAACCAACACAGAAACAGAGGAGTTAAGAAGAGAGGATTTATTTGCAAAAGGGAGCCAAGGAAAAAATTGCCAGACAGAAAAAAGAGTTCGTGGAGTCATTAACACCGCAGGAGTCAGGGATGATGGTAACCAATCTCATCCAGCAGGTCTGGATGCATTTCTGTTTGCTTTTCAGTTTTTTTTGCGTGGAAAGCGAGCGCTCTGGCAGACCCTGGGCATGGAAGTCGTCCATTCCCGGCGCATCCCTGGGGCAGTGCAGGCTCCCGGGGTCTCTCTTCTCGTGAAGCTGAGTGTGCCTCTTCTTCCCCTGCTTTATGCAGCTCTCGAGCATGAAAACCTGCTGAAAACCAGCACATTCGACCTCCAGTCCCCCACCGCAGCACCCCTATCGAGTGACCCCTGGCAGGAACACGTCTCGGTGAAAGGGGCTTTTCCAGGCTCTCTTTCTCCTTAGCAATCCCAGGCTGACAGAGAGCCCCTTTGAAAGCTGGCAGCCAGCATCACATCATCCAGCCCCTGCTATTTTGTGTGACGTGAGCCAGACCGGAGGCTGCACTGGCATGAGAGTAGGGGGCTGCCCCAGCACTTTAGTCCCTCAGCTCCCCAAATTATGCCAGATGAAATTCAACTTTTATCTGAATCAAAGCCCAAAGGTATTACCATGATATAAACAGCGAATAAGAAGTGTGGTATCTAACAAACATCCTCTGGATTTCTGTTTCTCCTGTGAGGCTGATTCCCTCTTGTATTGACAGAAAGCTGACTGCCATAACAAATCTGGCAATTTGGGTATCCTGTTGTTACTTTCAGTAGTGAGGATTTTATAGGCATTCCTGTGAAAAACCCACCTGCTGTGGGGTTGCTTTCTTCTTCGTAGATCCACAATCTGGCTCCTTCTTTTGGTTGAATTACTAGGCTTCAAAGAAAAAATGCACAGTATAGTATAGAGAGCCAGAAATCTTAGCGACAAAGAAAACAATTGGTATTACGGATGCATTGTAATACCTTTCTTTATTAGTAGTAATGCTTGGAAGAACATAATTGTTTTTAAGAACAGGTTGGTTTTTAATATCCTTCCTGAAACGTCCTCAGAAATATGCAAAGGCTCCGTAACTTTGGCATTATATGCTGTATAATTAAGGTGGCTAATAATTCAAAATAGACATTGTCGTCATCACAAATCATATAAAACATGGATGGTGCAGACTGCAGGAAATTCTCGATCCTGATTCAGACTCTGCTGTTGATCAGCAAATAATCTGGCAGGAATAAAAACTTTCAAAACTTCTTGGAAAATGAAAGTTTAAGTCATAATTAACACAGGAAAAAACAAACAAAAAACAATGGCAAATGAGAAAAATATGGAGGAAATTCCAATGTCTGTCCCTGCTCATTGCATTCCCACTTGCAAAGCAGTTTTTCGTTCGTTTCAGCGTGGAAGCATTTATAGTTCATAAAGATGACATTAGTAATGAAAACCACCTTAAGGCAAAAACAAAAAAATATAGAGGAAAAAGAAGTGAAAATAACCAAACATCAGAAAACACAAGTGGAAAAGTTTTTCTTGAAAGGTACCCGAGTAAAAAACAAGCTAAAATTTCAAAATTGGGCCTTGCAAATGTAGACCGTTATTATTATTATTATTATTGTCATTATTACTTTATTAATATTAATTGCAACAAGTAGTATAGTGTTCTGTTTTAATTCACATCAAGGCAGTACCAGATTGATCTTCAAGATCAAGGACCCAAAACTAATTCCTGACATTTTCCAACCCTTGTCAAGCACGGCCTGACTGCAGGAGGGAACCTGATCTGTCATCTACTTTTAACATGAGCCATACTGGGATTATCTCTGCTCTGCAGCGCTGATAATCATAACATTACCTAGATCTCATGTAGCACTTTCTTCCTTACCAATGCTTTAGAAAGAGCCACACATGTCTGAGCATAAAACATACTGAGTAAAATGGTAAAGCAGCCATGTGCATTAAATTAGTGATGGGAAGCTCGTATATTTTTAGTTTTGCAGCAAAATAGTAGCCAAACTGCTGTTTGTTTCTCGTTCTGCAGTTTTTATCCTACACATGTTGTCTTTTTTCCATTCCAGATGTAGGACGATGATGATTCACTTAGGCTGTACTGTTAAAGGCGGGCTGAACTCTATTTAGTGTCTTCAGTAGGGATGGGAACACCAAAGTCTCCACCATGCTGGCTGCCTTCTATCGTTCTGCTGACGTCATTTCCAAAATACTGACCTGGATGAGCTAAATCAGCTGTCTCAGGTGGGGTCCTCGGGTGAGCTTTTCCCTACAAGGAACTATATTTATATGTGATATTAACCCTGCACTACCAAAGGCAAACTTGGTAATGAATATCAAAGAGCACTGGGCAGTGAATATGGATAAGGAGCTCTAATTTCAGACCCTGTTTAGAGAAACAGGCTGAGTACCAGTCAATGATTGTGACCAAATTCTTTCATAATAAACATCTCGAAGCCAGAGTCTATGGGTGATTCAAAAGCAAGATCTTGAGACAGAGTCAAGGCTACACTTTGAGAGCAAAAGAAAGAGCTTTTGACTTCAAAACTGCAGCAAATTTGAAAAAAAAAAAGATTAAAATAGGTCACGTGGTGGTGTGAGCATGAAGTCACAAGGAGCTCTGCAGAAATGAAATAGGAAGGGGACTGACTGTGTTGCATTACCAAAATGAGAGAAGAACATCTTTGAATCTATTTGGTGAATTTGAAGTTAGACATTAGGGGAAAAGTGTATCCTTCATTTTCTGATTTTCTGTTCAAATGAACCAATTATTTTGCTGACCTCAGGGTCTGAATTTCAAAGGGGGCTGAAGACAGGCTTAGGCTTGCTGCTACGGCAAATTCCAAAATACCCAATTACTGACCTCAGGAGGAGTCAGCATTCCAGAGATTAGAGTCACTGGGAGTTTGCTTCACAAACTCACTTCTAATAATATACCGTAGTGCAGACACCATTAACCTGCCTTTTTCAGTTAGCAAATAAGATATGTCTCAGGGCAAAATAGTTATTAACAGCCAGGGGTAGGAATTACATCTCTAATTGGAAACAGCAACATCTGCAGGGGAGTGCAATAAAAGTATATAACAAGTAAATGCATTAGTGAATTATGGGGATCCTAGCTAACCATTCTATAGGGCAGCTTTAGGAGAAACAATCAATATTTCAGGGCTTTGAAAGTCCAAACTAATTTTGGGTGCTGAACAGTGTCCCAAGGATTAACTCTGTTCTTACTAGCCAATTCGACCAGTGCAATATTGGCAGACTTCCCAGATTTCCCTATTATTTGCACTGCATTTATTTCGATGTTTGCACCGTTTTGGGGCACACTAATTCTCTTCTTTTCCCCTATTTCATGTCAGGATGCTGTTCAGTAACAAAGCCCTTTCACGTCAGCTGCCCGAGGTAGAGCTATTGTGTCTCAGCTGTCAGTTATACTAAGGCATCTTTGGCTTTAAGTTATTCTAATATGAGTGACCTGCTGTTTCTATATACAAAACTCTTCCACTGCTCTTATAATTAAACATGTAAGGCAAAAGCCTGAAAGCTGAGCACCTGCTGAGCACCCTCAAACTCTCCCTGAAGCAGATACAGTATTGCAGATATAGAAGTAGCAATGCATAAACATACAGGAAAAAAGTTCTTTATTATTCCTGACATTCAGGGACGTATTTTGCCCCCTGTATCAAGCTCTACGTGACATGGAGCTGGATGAAGTTTTTAGACCTGCTTCAGACGGGCTCCCTTTAAAGTTTTTCCTAACTTCTTATTTTAGATTTTACCAGTCCTTGCTTAGTCAACCCTCCAAAGCTGATTTCAGATGAATAAAAACAGTCTATAATTTACAGCTCTCCTGTATACGCTTCTAAATTTCATTACCATTTTAAAGCTGAATTTCATTTTGTGGATAGCAGTGTTAGCCCTTATATTACAACTTCCCAACTGTTCACTGTTCTGTGGCCTTGGGTCTTTCAAGATAGACAACAAATGCAGTTTCATCACTTCTTGAAAATGTGCTGAGAATAAGTTGTATTCACCCTTTCTCGAATGTCCTCTTGTAAAGAGACAGGAGGAGTTCACATTTTACTTGCTACATACGTTTAGGCTTCTCAGAATAAAGAATTTAGCTGATTGTAAGCACTTCTACAATTTCTTAGTGTGGTATTTTGGAGGTCATCATCACAGCAAAGATCAAGATGGAGAAATCTGGTCTTAAAACACATCTCCCTGTTCGACACCTAAAACAGGCAGTCGATTTTGCTCACAGAGACCTTCCCCAGAATTTTTCCCAGCAAATGCAAGAAGGCCTGCACAGAGCTCTACAGGCAGACAAGTTTCCAAACAATATTTAGTTGTTTTCAGGAACAGCAGTGTAATAGATAAGCAGGCATCCTTACTTTTTTTCAAACATTTTACCTATTATTGTCCAGCACCAGATTGTATTTCCAGCATCTTTTTTTACTGTTCCAGGCAGGTGTCCACAACCATTCAGCAAAAGCAGGCAAAAATGTTCCCTTGCTCAGACAAGGGAAGAAAACAAACATCAATTTCCTTGTCCCTGTAGTTTTGGATGGTGATGATGTTCTCATTCTCAAGTTTTGTAGAAGAATGTGTTCCCCTTATAATGTCCTAAAACAGGCAGCCAGATGGGCCATATGTTGCAGCTGATGCATCTCAGGGCCTTTTCACTTTTCATTACTGTTTTCTCATTTGCTGTTAAGCAAAGTTTGTCTCTGTAAGATTACCACAACCATCACAGAAGAGCAATATTACAGTCATCTGCAGTAATGGATGGGCAGTGGTAGAAGGTGGGCAGTGAGGCAGCTCAGCGCTATGACAGCTGGCAGGCAACAAGAGGAAGCTATAAGCTTTTTTCTGTTTCTTGATATATTCACACCTGAGTTTTTTGATAGATAACATGTACTCTTGTTATATTTGTCACTTACAATTTATAAGCTTTAAAATTGGTGGAGGGAGGCTGAGAAGCTAATGAAATGTTTATTAATCCTTCAGATGTTCCAGGTGCACTTTCAAGAAGCTTTGGCCTATAGAGGAGGTGCTGATTGTGTTATGCAGAGGCTCCTGTTGCATCTTTTGAATGCCACTGTCACAGTCCTGGGCTCTGGTGAGACTTCTTGATGCTTCCTGCATGGTAGCAAATACTGGGATAGAAGCTGGGCCTGTGCCCTGTAATCTGAGCATGTGTCTCAGTTCTTGAGGATGTGAGCTCTCCTGAAACTCCATGACATGGAGGCTTGTAGCTCTCCCATGGTTGTACTCAGGTTCCTGTCCCCAGGGTAGGGCAGAGGAGGTGGAAGCAGAAGGTCAGTACACTGGTGAACTTCCTGCTCTGTTTCCGGTGAACTGAGGTAGAAACCAGAGCTCAGCTACTCTCTTAATCTGTGAACATTAAAAAAATCAACAACAAAAACTCTTCAAGTCTACTGCCTGCCCTAAGCATGTACTGTAGTCAAATTAAATCCCTAATAAAGTGTCTATGAAATGAAAAACAAACATGTTCATCTTCTGTAGTTTCAGCCTCCCCTAATGGAAAATGGCTGTATTTCAAGCAGCCACATGTCCAAGCTGTGGTTGTTCTCACAAGTCTGAATTCTTCCCTTAAATGAGATCCATCCGAGAATAGGACACTGTTGTTTCTCTTTCAGAGACCTACATGGCAGTTACAAACAGCTCACAAATGAACTCAGTCTTGCAACACTGAGGTCCTCTTCAGAAAGTCTGAGTCCCTGCAACTCCAGATGAAGACATTCAGATATCTGGAGAAGCTGGTGATGCCAGGCTGCTTGGGATGCCCTGGCAGCTGTGAGGGAACGGCCCTCCAGCGCCACAAGCAATTTAGACATGCCAGCAGCCTTGGAGGCAGCTTTGAAGGGCAAGGTCCGTCTACACCACCAGAGTGGTGTAGAGAGCTGCAAGCAGAAGTGGCAACTGAGCTGAGAGCGCAAGCAGAGTCCATAATGGGAGAAGCTGGACTGACTCCTTGGCATCTCCCACCTCGTTGTTCTGCTATTACATGCACCCAGCATGACACAGCAAAAAGAGAATGGGGGAATAGTTACAAGACTCTGGTGAGACTCCTTTCTACTAAACACTCTTTGTAATAGTTAGGCTGTTTAAATAGGCCCTGATGTAAATATGAATTGGGTCTCTCTGGAGTTGTTTGTTTGCTTCCCTGGGAAGCTTTCACACAGCAGAGATGGAGCTGTCTTTTATTAAAGTTTCTCTTATTAAAGTTTCACCAAACCATGAAAGATCCAAATGCTGGAATAGCTGATGGTCTGGAATAGATTGACTCTCTCAGTTGCTGCACCTTACCTTTCTTTAGGAAGTATAAATATTCTTAATATGGCAGATTGCTGGGAAACGTTACCAGAGCTTTTCTCAGTGACTCGTTTGCTTTTTATGGGCTCATGCTGTTTACACATGGTAGTTCAAGGTGTCAGGATTTTACAGCTTTGGGAACTTTCTTCAGGCAGCAGTATAATGTCACTAACTTTGCAAACTTTGATATATGCACTGATGTCACCTGGGGAATTCTCTTTTTCCTTTGTTCATCATATCAGAGTTAATAATTAGTCACTGCTAGGCCTTGTTGTTTGTATTCTTCCCCATGGTATGTAAAGCAAAGCCACTGTCTTTTCACAGCATATGAAGATGGAGAGGTTAATTTAAAATGAATATTAACTGTTCATGCTACCATGACACCGATATAGTTCACAGAGATGTCTTCTATTCTGCAGAGTGTAATCAGTTTTCCACACTGAATAATGAGCCCATTCCGCTTCCTGTACTTTTGCTACATTCAATTTTGCGAAACCTAGTATTTGCTAAAAACTAGCCGTATGTAACTCTGTACTTTGAACCTTCCTCAAAACATTTGAATTCGTCATCTAGAGTGAGTTAGGTGGATTTTAGGTTGTCTCAGTGTGGCCTTTTCTGTGCGAGTTTCTTTCTGTCTAGTCTGAGTCTCATGTCCCATCTACTGATTTGCTATATGCACACATCTTGAATACACAGGATTGCTCTTAGTGACATTAGTGGAAATACTATGTGGGCATTTAGCCTGTCTTTGCAGCTTGCTGTTCTGTGCAGTGACCTGGAGCTTAGCTGTCATCAAGTCTCCTGATGCTGTCTGATTAAAGTTGTAATTTCCTCCCTTTTAGATATTCTTTGTATTTCATTTCACTACATCTTACACTAAGGAATCCCCTTTTGGGAACTATAGCATGGGTACTGCATCACACTGTATTCAATTCATACAGCAACTCTGTAAAGGGAAACAGCAACATTTCGCATATAATCATTTTTAAATGATTGACATCAGAGAGAGAGGAAGAAAACTGCTGGGCTGCAAACAGCCGTCTTAAAATTTAACAGAGCGGTTGTTTGTTACAAAAGATAAATGGCAGAAATCACAATATGCTACATTTTGCACAGATAGATTAATAGATACAGCATTCTTAATATCTTGTTTGCAAAACCATACTTACAGGACAATGCTGTTATTAAACAAAATCCATACAGTGTCAGTTAAGATGGTCCTAGGAACCATCTCACCTCTTCTCCCAAAGTTTAGAGGAACGGAACTAAGAAGATAAGGAACAAGATGGGGGTCCTCTCTTCCACCCCCGTCTTAGAGGCTCTCAGTAATGCATTTTGCTCACCCATTTCCCTCTCTCTTTGATTTTCTGTCACCTCAAAATGTAAAGCGCTCTCTAGTTTCAGCAAGCCCATATGGGGACACAATAGCCGTCAGCTCAGGGAAGACGAGTACAGGCGACTGTCACCCCGGGCACAGGAGACCTTGCTCTGGGCATGGGCCCAGCCCAGCTGTGCTCCTGCTGGCAGCGATGCCCCATTTGACTCCAACGGGTTGCCTACTGTACAAGTGCCACAGGTGTTTCTCGAAATGCATCCATGAGCCCTCTAGTGGCATCTTCACGGTCTGTGTTTTTGCATTCTGATAAGTGCCAAAATCCCCTCAGGAAACCGTGTGCCTCCACCTAAGGGCTGCACCTCTGTGGGTGCTTACTGATTTGAGCTGATGCTGTGCATGTCCATGGCTCTAGTGAAGAGCAAAAAGTGGAAGGATGCAGGAGACTGCAGTCTAAGTGAAGGATCCCAAGGGTCAACTGCTAGAGTAACAACAGAATATTTTTCCAGTACAATTGCTCCCACTGACCTGATCCATCAGCATTATAATTTAAAGAACACTCTAATGGTTATGCTTTGCTCTAGCATTCTCCTGTCAGCAGCTTTTCAGGGGCCAGAAGTGTTTGGATAATAAGATTTCAAGTCTTTTTTTTTTTTTTTTTTTTTTTTAATTTTGAATACAGGAAAAATACAGACATTTTTGTTACAGCTTAAACCACCCTAAGTTCTTAATTTCCTCCAAGTCAAAAAATGTTTAATCAGCTCCCTTTAAACCTGGCAAGAAAATTCTCCTCTATAGGCCAGAGAGAGGTTCTAGCCAAGCTTTAAAGGTCTGAAAATTAGAGCGGTGATTGGGGTGCCTGTTGCTGTGATCTTGGCACTGTGAGCCAGAGTCCCTTTCCTCCTAGGGACTGAGTGAGTGGTTTTCCCCATATGGTTTTGGCTCATGCCCAGTTTCCTAACTCATCTTGAGGCTTGCCAATATACGAATGCTTAAGCAGTCACCTTCACCATTCATTTTTAAGGCCATTCTATGTAACCTATCTGATTTTCGAATGCTGACTGCTGAGGACTCCCAGATTGCTTGAAAGCAATCAGTCCTCAGCACTGCGATGATCCAAGCCTTTAATTTTGCATCCTGAGCAAAAATGCCTATCACTGCCCCATTTAGACAGGAGAAGGTGAGAATGAGACCTATAACATAAGCGGTCAATCTAAGGGTGAAAATATGATCCTTAAAAGAGCAAAGACACTGGCTAATGAAACTCAATGTTGTGAAGTGCAGAAGTTACACTTGACTTAAATGGTACTAATTTACCACTGTATGGGATAGCCTAGGTCTATGTAGTTCACAGACTTTATGAATCCCACAGGTAAAACCCTGGCTTAACTGGAGTCACTGGGAATGATGGCTCACCAAAGCAATGAACTCAGCCTTAGGTCTCACTCATTATTGTCTGCAAAGAGCTCTGCAAGCCTTGAGCAGAAAGTGCTGCAGTACTTCAGTGTGTGATTCTGTTCAGATCATTTTTTTAGCTTGTTGAAAAGCCACAGAGGTTTATGGACAATTGATCCAGATCATTTTAAAAACTGAAAACCATGCTCACTTCTTTAAGGACTTTTTGGGGTGGGAAGAAGAAAGGGAGGGATTATGTCAGGGTAGATTTTCAAAGTTAGATCACAGATGCACTATCAAGTAACAAGTGGATTAGCTAGCTATTGCTCATCAGCTGAGCTGTAGTAACAGATTGTACACGTGTTTTTAGTCCAGCGCAAACACAAGCTAAACACATTAGCTTACTCCTCTTTCAATAAGGCCACTAATTTGACCTTAAATTTGCCATGCTAAAACTACTCAAGTCCAGTCTCTTGCAATCAGTATATCTGCTTGTCAGGTAAAATGCAGACACTCGGGCTCGGACCAGGGCTGAGAGCATGGGACAGGTATCAGAAGCAGGGTAAATAGGGAGCAGGAGAAGGCAAGGACTGTGCCAAGCCCTTGGAGCATGGATGAGCATGGTTAGAAGTATGGCAGTGTGGAAAGCACAACGGGGAAGAGACAGGACCAGAGTAAGGAGCCTAAATCAGAGCTGCAGCTAAAGAGACAAGAGACCATCTCTAAAGAAATAGGAGCAAGACAAAAGAGTAAACATACAAGAAATGCCTGGTTAAGCAGCTGACTGTCTGTGGGCTGATGCACATGGTACTTCCAATCTTTAACCCCTTTAGGGGTTGCTGCTTGATTTATCTTTCATTATTGAGTTTCATGTGTTTAAGTTGCTTGGATGACTTGGAAAGGGAAGACCGGGTAGAATATCAAATGCTTGATATTACTAAAAATATGCATGTGCCTGTCATTTACAGTACCTTAAAAAATATTTTTCCCAGTTTCTGGAATGTTTCTGATGGCTCCAAATGCCAGCTAACAAAGCTGCTCTTGGTCCTTCTGATTAACTAAAGCAGCACAACACAAATGCTCAAGTCTTTATAGGATCTTCCTCTCTCAATTTCCTTCTAGATTTTCAGGCTTATCTGGACTGTCCTGAGATTCATGTTCTTTCTTGTTAAGCCTTGACGTGCCTAGCTGATTGCCACAAACAAGTGGTGATTTCCAGTCTGAATAACTTTTTTTTTTTTTTTTTTTTTTTTCAGTGCATTAAAGGAAAAACAGAAGAGAAGAGAACTAAGTCACAGGTCCCTAAGAAAACTCATCATCTGAGTCCCCATTCTGATCATCTGCACAGGATTTATGGTGCAAAAATGAAATGTGACCTTGGCTCACCGTAAGACGGCCTAGAAATGTAGCTCATTCATAGTGATACACAACCAACCCACCCTGATTGTTTTATTTGCTTTCATTTCAAGAGGAAGGCAGAAATATGGAGGATGGGGAGTTGAGAAATCTCTTTAAAATAGATACAATCAGCTGAGTAGCAGGTCCTCAGGTGGTGTAAATCTGCATTGCTGTATCAATGTATCAACATTGGAATGAACCACCTGAGGTCCTAATAGAAAACAAGTAGGAAAAGAAATGAAAAGTCTATTCTAAGACTTAAAATGTAAATTAAAAAAAGGGAAGAAAAACACACCATAGTTATTGCACAGTACTGTTAGTCAGTTGGTGTTTTATTCAGTCCACTGTGGACTCTCAGTTAGTTCACATAAAACTGCTGGTCAGATTCAAGATGGTAGATTCAGAGAGTAGGATGTGATACCATCTTTTGAACTCTCTGCTTGTGCCTCAGTGGGAATCCAAGAGCAGAATTCAGCCCTAAGGGGCTAAAATATTTATTTTTCAAATCTAAGTGCTGCTTTGTTTTTTTAAAGTGTGACAAAAATAAGTTTCTAATAAAATATGACATGTGCTCTCTTTATTTTCTTTACCTCTCTGGTTATAAAACAAAGACAGAGTGAAAATGTAAGTAACATTTTTGTATTAAAAGAAATTATTCCTGGCAATTTTAATGTCAAGTTTCAGCTTGATGTGATTTAAAATGGGCAAGTTACAAAGCCCTAAAAAAATGGGGTTTTATAATGGAAATGCTGACAGACCCTTAACTACAGCAGCGTTGCTGGGCGCCACTCTAATAAAAGGTGGCAAGGATCCAGGAGTCTTCACAGCTGCATGTCTAAACTTTATTAAGTATCTGACTATAGTTTGCAGGTCCTCGCCAGATCATAACTCATTTAATTCTGACACATTCCAGTTTATGATTAGTGTTATACTAATATGTTCCTAACTGGTACTAGGGTATTTTAAAGCTTTTTTTTTTCTCTTCTGTAAAACAAGGCTGTTTCCCAAACCCAAAGATGCACTGACATTTGGCAACCAAGCAAGCTCATATTTTTTGATCCTTGAACTAAAATAATTCAAGTGGTAAAGGCCAATGTCTGCAAAGCAAGCACAAAGAACACTGAAACATCTGTAATTCCCAAGGCAGGAGGAAAAAAGCAATTTCTGATTTTCTCTGAGCAAAGTATTTTATTTGCCTTCAGCATCCAGTGGCAAAGCAAACTGTTCTTAAAATACATTAATGATGGCTTGTAATTAGGAAATAATTGTAAAACAAAAAAGCAAATACAATTGTTTCAATACTTTGTCAAGTAATAAAATAGGTGTGGTAATACATGGAAGGTACAAGCATATTTGTTTAAATCTACTATTGGATGCTTGTCAGCTGAAAAACAAGTGAGGCTTTTTGAGAAAAACAATAACCTTCTAGAGCTTATTGATGGTCCATACTATCACGGGGTTTGGATTTACTGCAATTTCCTTGTGGATCCTTTACAATACTAATATTGAAGTCCAAGCTTGCTACAGTAGCTGTTGTTTGAGGTTTGTTTCCAGCTGTTTGTACTCATTTCCACGGCCGTCTGGGCTTGGTCAATGCCCTCTGCCGATGACAGGCTTGGAGCAAGTCCTGAGCAGGCACTGGGCAGAAGCATGACCCACTCCAGCTGCCACTGTTCCCCTGTTCCTCAGGCCCTGGGAACTCTTTTCTGCAGTGCAAGGGCAGGGTGAGAGAAGCCAGACCAGAAGAACACGTTCTATGACTTCCCAGTTGCCGTATATCTAAGCAACTCTGTGCAGAAAGCTTTCTGAGGCGCCAGATGGAAGCACTCTGGGCAGTTTAACCTCACTTTGAAGAGTGCCCCAATGCTTGGGCTGAGAGCAGACAAGGCTACAGGGAAGAGCCCTTATGGGAGCAGCTCTCCACCTAGGTGTCTCCAACCTTAGAGCTGACCATTGGAAGACACTGAATTTTGGATCTGAGTCATTCTGTTCTTCCTTGGAGGGACAATCCCCCTGTCCTCACTCTAAAAGAATCATCTTATTGTTTGTTGAAGGATCCTAAAACCAAATCAAACCTAAAATCCAGCAAGGTGTTGCATGAGGCTGCCTTAATTGATGGAGATCCCACTGAACTGCTAGAATGTAATATGTTGGCTGGCCATAGAAGCATGAACAGATGCATTCAGTTTCTGATCCAATAAATCATTTCAGTGTTTACGCCAAAACACACAAAACTGTATTTAAATGATATCAAATATAACTATGAAGAATGCGAACAGAATTGGGATTTATAGTAAGCATAAATCATCATTATGCTCCTTCTCTTTGATGATGTTAAAGGATAAGAATCATAGTATACTTGCATGGTGATCAGTATTCCATTCCTGGTTCCTTTAATGCATGTTTTTGGCTCTGTGTAAAACTGTAACTGTAGAAGTTCCTTTAGCACACTGGTTTCCTAACTTTTTGTAATTTTTGCAGTGTGCAACAGATCCTCAGTGACTGAATCTTCAATTTTTTTTGTAGCATTTTCCTGAGAGAACCCAAGATGGACTAACTCTTCCCACCTATAACAAAGGAATTTGTGAAGAGGAAGGAAGGAGAAAGAACTTTCCCTTGATCATCAGCTCCATTAAAAAAAAAAAAGAAAAAGAAAAAAAAAGAAAAAAGAAAAACCTTAGCATGCTTAATGCTGCCACTTTTTTTCTGATTCAGAGCCACAGGCATAACACAGCTGCTCAGCACCCAACCCAATGTAAACTTCAGATCCTTCAGTTTAACTACAGACTGGTGTTTGATCCACATTCAGACAAGTATGAACATAGGTGCAGGTGACAGTAGATGATCATTCTGCAATTTTCAGAAGGAAGTAAAGGAAAGCAAAGAAAGGAAAGGGAATAGAAAATAAGAGAACAGGAAAGAAGAGAAAGATTCAACTGAGTGTTTAAAGTCTTTTGGCACATAATATGGGAGAGTTGACTTCTACTTATTTATTTTTCCATTTCCCAACTTACTGTTTCAAAAAGTAGCACCTGACAAGTACAGAAATATATTGTTACCTATTCTTGCTAAACCGGTATAGTTCCGCACACAGAGCCTTAACTGTTTACTATTGGCAAAGTTGTGTTAACTCCATTTCTACTCACATTATAATGGAAAAAAAATTTGTTCTTTTTAATATTTTATTGTATATTTAAGGGTCCAGTTGCAACTCTGTAACCACTGGACTAAAGGGAATAAATTATGGACCTACCATATCTATAGATGATCCAAGCTTTGTATTTAAAAGAAGGATTTCAACCACTTTATTATCCAAGAAAAAAATCACTGGATCAGGCTTGGAAATACTATACATGCTCTTTGGGTAAAAATGAATTTTCTTAGAATTTACAAATAGGTTCATGAATTTCTTTGAGCAAAAGCAGCTTCAAATTTGTCTTTGAAGAAATTTGACATCAAGTTCAGACTAGAAAGGTGTTGCAAATGATCCAAATGGCATCATGAAAATGCTCTAAAAGTCACATGTATTAAAGCTTACTGAAGTCCCACAGCCCGAATTGTTGAAGTTTAATCATTGATGTTGCCACTGATTACATACCAGGATCTTTCCCTCTACTATTTTTCAAAATGTTTGCTATATATCCTGCCAAGATCTTTCCAGTATTTCTCAAAAACAACATCCCTCTGACAGGTCTAGTGTCTGAAACAAGACCCACCTGTCTTCCCCAGCTGTGCCTGACTGGATATATACCTTTATGATAATAAAGGCACCATGGGTGAGACATAGGCAACTGGTGCCACTCAAGATATCTTATGGTCTCCAAGCCATCCTCACAGAACTGGCAAAAATGGCATAGGGCCACTAGGAGCTCCTGATTTCATACCAGCACAGGGTAACTCAGGGCATCTGGTGTGGTAAGAGGCTGCTACACCTGGGCAAGTGAATAAATTCTCATCCTGTGGTCCAGGCTGTGAATAGGGGTCTCACGGCTCAGACAAGCTAACCTTAAAGCATACAGCCTCCACTTCTCTGCAGGGGAGCAATTGAATAACAGGGAATCCACGATTTACCCAACAGCTACTGTTGCTTTTGCTGCAGAGCAAAGTTTTCTGAAAATTCTAGGTCACTGGACTACTACCTGAACTGTAAGAGTGAACAAATAAGACATAGGAAGGCATATGCGAGTACAGAGCTCATAATTTGGAGCTGCTGGTTGTTCCCTTTCTCCTGGCATTGTTGTTTGAGTCAAAGTCTTACTTCATTGTACAAACTGTTATAATTTGATGGATCGTTAAAGAATGAGCAGCAGCAGCAGAAGAGGCACTTACTCACAGCCTGCTGCCCCTCTCAGTAGTTTTTGCCATTTTGCTCTTTCACGTTCTTGGAGTTAGGTTTCTAGGCCAGCAAGTATGATTTCATTTCCAGAAGCCCCAACCTAAATATATGTCCCTATGGAAATCATGGCTTTGAAACTTTTGTATGCACAATTCAAAGTTCCTCTCTGTAAAAGAGGTTCAGATTTGTTTTCTTAGTGGCAATTAAGATGATGCAATGCATTTGAATCTTCAGGAAACGTGTGTCTTGGAGTTACTCACTATCTCCTTCAGCTCTGAAATAGGAAATTTACCACATTTAAGTAGGACATACTTTGCATTGCTGGCCTTGTGTAAAAGGCAGGAAGGCATGCTGATAGACTAAAATATTCATTGGCAATCATTTAGTCTTCAGCCATGGATTAAATTGTTTTGTTTGTATCATCTTTCAATCTATCATTAATAGTATTTCTTTCTTTCATCTTCCTTTCTCTTTCCTGTTTGGATTTCAATTTATTTTGCTGGGGACTTTGAAGGGAGAGCCAAAATGACTATCATTTAGGATTATCATTGTAAAAGCAGAAGTCCTCTCCCTGAACCTCTTGGTGATTTTAATTTCCTTTTCTGGCATTCTGTTCTCCACGCACAAAAGTGGTGTCCTCTGCAATGATGAACTCCATCTCTCTGGGTGTAAAAGCATGACCCTCTTCTTCTCCAAATGATATTTGTTACATGTTTAACTTTTGCCAGGATGATACAACAAGCAAATGTGTTCAGGGAGAGCCTGCTAAAGAGTTCAAGACCTGCCTCGAGGATGAGGAAAGCTCCTTTCTTTTTATATTTCATGTTACCCTATTTTCCTTACTTGGAATGAGATTGCAAGATTTCCTAATGCTCAGAGCATGGCATCTGGTCTGTGCTTGTCTGAACTTTTGCTAAATTTCTTCAGTTCAAACCAACAAGATAGATCCCAGAGCTGTTGCCACGCTTGCCAGTACTTGGTGTTGGATCTGCTGAATCACAAAGGAGAAAAACCAAGCAGCAAAGAAACCTGAGCACATGAGTGTGTGCATGCATGTGTATGCCCAGAGACATTTATGAGTTGATGTTATCAGGTCTTTAACTATGCTGCGCACAACCCTTTCTAAAGTAGCGCTTTCCAGGAAGAGGAAGAGCAAAACCATGGCTGGCCCTGCCTTCCCGGAGGGGTAGAGGTGCTGCTCTGCTTTGCAGGCAGGGATTGATACTTGCACAATATCAGTGAGCAATGCAAGCAGTTAGGAAGCTTCACTGTATTAATATAGCAAGACGTCAAGGGTGAGACACTGACAAGACAAGCGCACACATTTCACCTGCTTGGCTGGACCTTCCGTCATTTCTTTCCAAGGTAGTGCAGCTCTCCCTACCTCACTGTGCACCCCACTGACCAAGTGTGACAGGTCGAGATGATGTCAGGGCTTCTTGGGAGCTGCAGGATCCATCACACCCACTAACTGGACAGTCTTCCAGCACCCAGAGGGAGGTGCCACTGTGCACAGCAACCCCTGCTCTGCCCGCAAACACAGCCCTTTCACGCACCATGCTCATAAACACCTTCCAATACTTCTCATTTATTACTGTTTTAATGTAAGGGAGCTCAAACTAAGAAAATATATTGTATTTCTTTAATTGTAAAATTTTATAGTGGGTCATGATTAAATCATTTTCAAGCACTGTTGAGTTATGCAGAGCTTTGTTTTTTATGCTATTGGTAACCAAAGCCAGCTTTATATCCAGACCACATAGTCAAAAAAAAACCTTTTACAACCTAAAATTACACTTATAAAGCATTATTATCATATATCTTATTTAGAGTAGAGTGAAATGGTTTTTCTGAAGACTAAAGTAACTTCAAAATCTTTTATTCACATTCAATTCTCATAGAGTGGAGTCCAGGGAACTGTGAAAGAGCAGATGCTGTCCAAATGGGATTAATTTGCCCAGATTGTTATTTTAAAACATAGTGAATGCAAATACAGAATTTAAAAGTGGTCATGCCTAGGGCAGTATCTTTTTTTGAACTTACATTAGCAAATTTAAAGGTATATCAGTCTACAAAAATGTAGAAAGAACTTTTCCAGGCCTTCTGAGAGCTGGTGTTCATCCTTTAGCTGGGCAGTTTTTGCTTTTGTAATTATTGCTTTTAAAACTACAGCGTTTGTGTGTTTTCAGGTACTCTCAGATTCAGCCGCAAACATGAGGGCTATAGAGCCCTGTACTGGTCATTTGTTGTTTTTAACTACGATATTTCAGAGTCTATTTCTTCAGGCTATACAACAAAAAAAAAAATCACAGTTGGTCTGTGGAGATGTTACCTGTGGAGATATCAAAACTGTTTTCTTGCTGTTTTTATCAACATTTGCCATGGAGGAGCAAACATCCTTGAGTAGTTCCTCCCACTGGGCTGTTTGAAACGCCCAGTGGTGATGTGTCCACAGCACATGTCAATGCCATGCAAAGATACCAGGTTTAGCTCACAAGCTGGACACAGCGCACTGTAACAGTATTGGTTACTCAGGGGAGTACTCTGCCTTTTCCTGCAAATTGTATCATCCTTAAGAAAACATCCTGCAGCTATACTAAAGCAGGTAAAAAGAGAAAACCAAGGCAGCTGAAGCTCCAGAGCTGAAGGCTGAGCAACTGCAGCTTGGATGATGGCAACTCAAACCAGTGCATCACTGTCTGCATCCTTCACGTGCCCACTCCTTTCACAGCCCATTAGTATAGCTTAAGACATTTAACATAATTATTTAGAATTGCCCCATCCCCTGGAAGTATTTGCGTGTGTCTCTGTTAACTGTGTAAAGAACTTAATTTTAATCCTCTGAATCATACCTAAATGAGATGTCCAAATTTGCTGGAGTGAATAACCCTCTAGGAGTAATAGATAAAGCCCTGCGTAGCTCAGTATTGCTGGGAGGTGTGTTTTAGTAGTGTCATGTTTACTGTTTCTAACTGAATAAACATTACTTTTAGCATACTTTAGCATGAACTTTGTTGTGGGAACACTCATAGTCAATGATTTCAGTATTGCTTTCTACAAATGCTGTTAACCATACTTAGCATTTTAGCTGACTCACTGACTGTCATGACCAGTAAAATTTGCATAGCCAAAGTTTAGAAAAAGGCATCTTTTTATTCTGCTACGCTGCCTAGCAAAAGTTATATTTTAAAAAGTGATGGCTAAGGTCTCTATTTTTGATTTCTACTTTGAGATGCTGAGAGGTCATCCGACTTATCGGAAAAAGGGTTGGAGTTCTCCAGCAGTCAGTCTCCATTGTGAGGGCTGAAGTTGAATACCCCAAATCGCTACTCACTTCTGAGATTTTTCTTCATCTCCACCCTTATACAAAATGAAATGTACTTTTAGCCTAGTGGACTACCAGAGGATTCAGAAGTTCCAGTAGTCTTCCCATCACTTTTCTGCTCTATAAAGTGTGATTGTCTATCCTAGCCTGATCAACAAAATCATCTATGAAACATATCTCTGAGATGGCACACAGTGCCAGATAAAGTGGTCTGAAAACTGCAAAAATAATGGCATATCTGCAGAATATTTAGTAAATGAAAATGTAAAAGCCAGCAAAAATTTAGGAAAGAAAGGAAAACTCTAAGAGTGGAAATAAGAAGTCACTACTGAGTGACTGGATTCACAAAGAAGTGAGAAGTTTCTTGATTGCTGGAAAATCATTGCTCTTGGCTCTTCCCTGGTCTGGATTGACTAATTGCCTTGGCATCCATTTCCTTAGCTAGCAATAATTTTTTGTTACATTCTTTGCTCCCTTGCTGGTTAAATCATAAAAACACAACGCCAAAAGCAGCTTTATCTACCTCATATATGTTGCAGCTGGCTTTCTGCTGTGCTCTGCCTTCCATATCCCTGTGCACTATACATTTATCTCCAGTGCGAAAGGGTGGTAAAAAGATCAGCTGCTGCAGTGCCCACTTAACACAGAGGCTGGCCATCTTCCTATCTGTTCTTGGCCTAAAAGAGAGCATTTCCAAGATGCTGTTTGGGCACCAGGGCTGCACCAAGAGAAGTAGCAATGGACACACTGCTTTTCTCCTGGATACGCATTCTGTCTGGAGCCAAGGGAGAACAGCTGGTCTGAAGTTGCTCGTGCCCCTTTGAAACAGTCACCATGGGGGAAGACTGCTTTGAAAGTGAACTTGAAAGCAGAGAGACCTTATTATTACTACAACTATCTTAAAATACTTAACAAAAAATATTTAAATATTTAAAATATATTATTACTATTTTAAAATTAAAACCTTTCAGATGTCATGTGCATTGCTTCATGTCACCATATAGCAATTGAGTTAAGCCTGCAGAGTGCAGGTAGGCTCCCTGTGCAAATCACCCATCTTTGCAGAAATCTTAAATGGCACAATTGGGTTCATATTCCTTCAAAAAAAGAAGTGACTAAACATGGAACTAAACCTATCGTATGAGCTTCAGAAACCAACATGAATAGACACTTTAGAAAAGTAGATAGGTAGACGGAGAGAGAGAGAGAGAGGTAGACATGCAGGCAGACATTAGAAAATCTGTCCTTGACCTTCATACGCCAAAAAAATTCTCTTTGTCTGAGGTGGGGGAAAGTCAATCCCTTAAGGGAAAACAGAGTTGGGGAGAGAGGTAATAAGGAAATGAGTCAGACACAAAGAATTGTTGGCAAATACAGATATTTCCTAGTGAAGGAGGACATTTTTCAGCTGATCTAATGTAAAAAACCACAGATAATATGTGCCTGGTTTTTATTTAGTCCCCCTTGTAGCTAGAAATATTAGAGTTTAATAAATGGGGAAAAGGTGAGACATAAGACCCTTTTCTCTCTCTTCACTGCTTCCCCACATCACCCCGGGGAACAAGTTGAAAGCCTGGATCAGTGTTTTTCTTTGGTTTTAGCATTTTTTTTTCTCAAGTAGAAACTTTGAGAAGTGGTTCCACTGTAGCCATTTACAAAGAGGTAAAACATGTGGTTTCTTCACAGAGCTGTTTCTAATCAGGTTAGATTAGCTTCCATAACTGTATAATTACAATAATGATAACTGATATTTTATTTTAGATTTTATTAACCAAAGAACCCTGAAGTTCTCTAGATTCACTGTTAAATCCCTTGAGTCTCCAGGCTTTGGTTTGCACTGTGGAGGCTGATGTGCCTGAAGCAGCAACAGAATGAGCCTTTCACAGGCCTTCCCAGCACTCAAATCTATCGCAGTCTCATGGGCTGGCTGGAGATGTACCCAAATCCTATATGCTAATCACATATAAGGTCTACCAAGGCATAAAGTCTGTGGCTTATCACTATTGCTTGATCACAGCTGTAGTTATGAACAGCGGAAACATTCAGAGCAGCAGCAACCAAGTAGAAACAGCAAAATGAAGAGTGTGGCTTTTTTACTTGCTTGGAAAGTATGAGTGAAGGACGTAAAGTTATACACTCATGAGAGCACACAACTTCAGACAAGGGTGGCTAGTGTTAAGCAAATGAGGTGTACAGGTGCAAGATCTGCAATTTATGAGAGAAGCTGAGCTGTACTAATGTATTAGTATTATATTGGCATTATCTTTTCTCACAAAGTCAGGATCTTCAGCTACTGAGTATTTGTTGACGTCCTGATTTCTCCTGTGAGGTACTGACTGAATTTACTGGTTTGATTTAATTCTTGTTAGTCTGAGGGAATAGAAAATGGAATGGCTTGCCTCCCAAGCATGGGGGTCCCATGCTTCTTAACTCCCTTGCCTCCCAGGAGGCAGAGCTCCTTATCTGTCACTGGAATTTGAACAACTATGCAAGAAGGTGCTTGTTGTCAGGCTCCCTGGAGTGATCATTGCAGTCCCCATCCTTTGTGGTGTGGCAGGCCATCTTTCCTTATTAAGAAAAAAAAAATCCCCTATACAATATAGTCTATCGTAGCTCTTCCAGAGCTGTCTTTGGGAGCACAGATCTGTGCCATCAGAGGCAAGTGTGACTTTTCCATTCTCAGAGAAGGAGTTAGCTGCACAAAGATGTATTTATACCAGCAAGAGCTCACTGTGTTGGCTTTTCTAGTGGGGAGCGGAAAGGGAGAAAGAGAGAGACTGTAGCCATCACATCCTGACTGTCTTCCCCTGGCATGTGTTACATAGGAGATTAGACCAAAGTCAGCTGGTATGGCCAGGGTAGACCATACTCGTCCCATCTGGCCTTATCACCTACAAGTCTGTGAGTTTAAGCTTGTTGGCAAATTTCTGCTATCCTTTTCCTTTGCCACAGCTATAAAGAATGGTTCATAGCTTTGCCACAGATGTGGAAGAATGAGAAGAACAAAGTGTGAAGAACCAGATCCCTTAACCTCTTCCCTTGAAGGCACACACATCTCCTCATGTAGGGTTTATCTTGGGCTAAGCAGAGGCGTTTTTATTATATCCCTTGGTTAAAACACTGTCATTATGACAAAGGCACACAGTGACAGCTTTTTGTTCTTTACAATATTATCATAGCTGTCCCAATGTGTTTTATTTTTCAGGAAAATAAAAAAAATATGCCTGTGATCAATCCCAATTTTGCTCAGGCTGCCAAACAGAGTGAGAACAAAACCAGCTGAGCAGTACCCTCTCCTGCTGTCTCTGCTGCTAAGATGAACCTAAGCTGTAATAGCCTTCAAGGGTTTTCTTTGTTGGTCTTGGTTGATCACTCTCAACTAATAGCACAGAGACACTCCCACTGGAGAAAATACTCAGCAACCGCCCTGTTTCTACAGCCGGATTGCAAAGTTCTCAGTCTGGCTTCTCATACTGGCTGCCACTTCATATTCATCCCAGAAAGCCTCAGTATCAGAAACTAAATTCAACTAGAAAGCAGCATTGACATTGTTTAAAATACATTTTTTTGTATTACAGAGATATTTCAAAAGGGAAAACAGCACCAAATCCATTTATGATGTATATGTATATTTGAAAATATATATGTAACAAGTCAAATTTGTGTTTTCTGTGAGTTACAACATAATAATTCTCCTTGGTTTTGACTCTTGCATTCTGTGATTGCTATAAAACTTTGGCAGCAAAGCCTTTTAGAGAAATTACCCCAGGCACAACCAGTTAATTGACTCATCTATTGGTTGCCTAAAATTATGCAGAGTTAGCAATTCCACCCCTTTTCTCTGGCAGAATCTACAATGAATTGTCACTGGGTAAACTACCAGAGGTTAATTCCTCTCCATTGTCTTTGTAAGCTCCTTTGTTTGTGGTGAAAGTCCTGAAGCAAATGGCTGCCAGCAACATAAATACTAATTTAGCCCATGCTATAACAAGTAACCTTACACTAGCTAGGCTCCATCAGCCTTATGATACAGGTAGCAGACTCTCTCCAGAAGAAACAATGAACCCCACACATGCCAAAAGCCTTTTAGGAAACAAAATGTGCTCTGTCTTAATTAATTATTTCAGGTGCACTCCAAAGCTTTTCAGAGAGCAGATACAAAACAGATGGGTGCCCTATGCCCCTTCCAATTTTCTATTATCTGTCATTACCTAGTATTCCTTGAGCCATAATCTTCCACCTTATTGTACACAGAGCTGCCATTGACGTTAGCAGGAGTTCTGTGCAGAGGAGGAATATACAATATACAATGGTATATGCTTGTACAGATTCAGTTTTACCTGTTGATTTACCAGTATTATCCAGGGCTTTCCAAAACAATCACATAGATATTTGACCAGTAAAACAATCAATATTTAAGTATTTCTTCAGCCACATAGGCTTGAGAAAATATTCTAGACAACATAAGCATTATCAGCCAGATGCATCAATCAGAGTTTTACTACAGGTCAGTGTTAGGAAGGCAGTTTTGTTTTCAGTAGTACTTGTACAAACCTATTGAGGACAGCAACATTGCAAAGGTCTGGCTGAAAAGTACTTTTTGTGCCATATATTCACTAAGCATCACAGGTTTGTGCTTTGCTTTGTTTGGCGTTACTGAATTTAAGGATGTACTTTCAATCTTTCAAAAAGCAATTATGCTGTCACATTAAATTGGAAGCTGTTGAAAAATATGTTCTACCGTTCCATTTTAGCTGAGGGTTCATATCTCTGCAATGACACACTGCTAACCTGATGTAGCAGTCACACATATAGTGATCTTAACTCTTGCAGCTGAAATCCTAATGAATCAGCCCTGTTGTATGGAGGTACTGGTACATGGACTATAGGCACAGTGTTGTAAATTGTCTCATTGTATTTGGAGAGTGCATTGGACTCAGTTCTGAAGTCCTCCATGGCTTCTAATGATTATCTGAGCTGAAGCACAAAGATTGATAGCTTAGGAAGCCCCTGAGCTGCATATTCCTGTCCTGTCCTTACATTTTCCTCTGAAGCAATGGCAGTTTGTGGTTGTCAGTGACAGTGGAGTGGTCTGGATGGGCCTTTGGGTTAGTTTGGTATGACATTCTTTTATGTCCAACCTTGCCATACTGAGTGCTCTTGTTGGGAGTTAGGCTTAAAAAAGTGCCACCCTCATGGTCACCAAGAAGTCTTAAGCAGACCAGTAGCTCCCCTATGTTTGGTAGTGTACAGATGATCCAAATCTGTCTGATATTGCTACATTTTTCAGAGTAAGCAGTGATAGACTTGGAACCAAATCCATTCTGTTAAAAATCTGCTTATACAAGCACTCAGGGCAGCCAATCAGATATGTGGCCTTTCCATGGGATTCTGGCTTCAGGACTATCAATGAAACAGATCATTAATGAGTTAGGTCCTGGCAAAAGTGCAAGAAGGCCTTGGGAGACAGATGGAAAGATGAGCTGACATTCCTGGTGGTAGTGTCCTACAGCGTTTTTTGCTATATGCTTCACAACATAGAAAAGGGCAAATAGCCAACCAAAGATAGGAACTCTGCTTGAGTCATTTCCTCAGAAACTCTGTCAATATAGGATTGTCTTCCAAACAGATTGTGGTGGCACAGTGCATTTGTACTTCACCTGCTCCACAATCCTTTTCTGCCTAGTATTTGTTTCTCAAGGGGCCAAAGGAAGCTACATTCCCAGAACAGCAACACCCCGTAACAATTGTCTCCTCCTACCCATGCTGATAGTGTCCTGCTCTGACTGTCTTTCCATGCCAAGGAGGATGAATCTCAAGCCAAAAGCATACTCATCTGCCCAAGCAGCTGGCACCGTTTTGAAAGTGGGGTCTTTGTGTCTTTTGGTAGATACCAAATCAAATGAGGACAAAACCAGAAAGACTAGAAGCATGATATGAAAGAGAAAGGCACATTCTTTCAAAAAGGAAAGAAATAGGAGTAGATGTTTGTGATTAGAGGAATGTGAGGTGTAGCCTAAGGAGGAATAAGAGAAGCGGGATATCACTTTAGAGGGAGCCGGTGGGATATGTATAACCAATAGAGAAGACAAGCACAGGAAGAAGAGGCACCACTGCAATACCTTACTGGCAAGGAGATAGGTAAACCATTACCTCAGTTCTGCTTTTATTAGCATACTTGCATTTTTGATGTAACAGAGGTTGTACAAAAGTGTCTTCTAAACTGCAAGGAAGAAAATGTCAAATTTATTCCTCTTAGATGAGGTCTTAAAATCCTAACTCACAATCTTACAGCCCTTTCCTTCTCTTGCAGCTATGTACGGAACTGACATGTTAATTTGAACATAAATATCAAGAAATTTGATTAAAGTAGTTCTACAATCCTAGCACTATGTTTCAGAGTGAGAGGAGGGTAGAAACATTTAAAATACTGGTTCTTTTAATGATATCAGGTCGAACTGGAGATCCTCACCCTATTAATTGAGTAAAGCTCTCATTAATCTGTAATTACTTCAGATGATGCCATTACCACCGAGTAGAGGGCACGATGTCTGAGTTGGAGACATTGGCCTTTAATACATCTTTATTCATGACAACGGATTCTATGATTTGTAATTTTTTTCTGCAGACAATCCTGACATAATACCACTTTGACAAATTATAGGATATACTGAAGAAATCTTCTCTTTGGCTAAGCTTCTTGGAGAGGAGAAATGACCTGAAACTCCATTTAATCTGTTCTTCTCTTTTTCTAGGATGAGAATTCAAGTAGATTAGAGCTTCTGTTGTCAAAGGCAACTTAAAAATGGAAACCTAAACCCTATAATCTCTGTAGTAGTTGTGGAACTGGCCGTCGATAGGCTGTGACAGCTGCTAAACTTTGCATTGTTATCTTTTGCTGTTTCTCATACCCACCTGTTACCTTTTTGTCTTCTCTCTTGATCATCATTACATCGTTTTTATAGAGTGCAAAGGAACAGGAGCTGCTCTGTTTTTGCAGGAGTTTCTAAAGTAGTTCACACAATCCTATGTCAGCCAGGAACAAATAAATGACAAGAAGGCCCCTAAAGAGAGGATTCAGAGGCTAAGTCTTTGGTTTTGCCTTTTTGTTTGTTTGTTTGTTTTCATCATGTGATAGGAAAACAATTTAGAAAGCAACCCGGGTAGAATATTTCAGCTGTGTTTGCTTTCGCTTCAAGTAGTTGCATCATGTGGCTTAACTGATGTTACTAGCATTTAATTTGAATTTTAATTTGAATTAGAATTGCTAGCATTTAATTTGAATTTTCGTTTTATCAAAAGAAGAAAATAATTACCTCCAGTAGAGGTAAACTGACCAAATAAATCTTTCTTCTGGCTTTGTCATCTGAGGCTGTGCTCCTCTGAAGAAGATCTGAAAGACTCTTCACCTTGGACATTAATAAAGTCCACCTTCTCGGCCCAGTCACGTACTCTCCTAAGGAACATTTATGCACATTTACTTGCTAAATGGGATTGTCTGAATGTCATGCTCACAGAAAACCAGACTAAAAGAATATCTTCAGGTTTTCCATTACTCCCAAGACAGTATTCTAAAGCACCAAATAACTATTTTCCAGTGTTTTACAGTTAGGCTAATGAAAGATATTACTTAAAATTTTAAAGTTGTTTTAAGCTTTGTCTCAAGAAAAATTTGAGCTTAAATTTTGCTGGTCTTATCTTTCTTTTCTTGAGCCATCCTACTGTACCCCATTTCCTTTGGACTTTGGACTTTTCCAGTTTTTATTTTACTTTTCGTAACAGTAAAATCTGAAATACTAACCAAACACAAGCCTGTTAGGAAGATTTTTCTGTGACTGGGACATCAACCAGCCAAACAAAGACTTTCAAATTAGACTCCACAGGAAAGAGGCTGCCTTATTGACATGTTGTTGCAAGATCTTTCTTGAAAACTTCATCACAGTAAAGAAAGCAAGTTGGCAACAGCCAGTTGAGTAATGGGCTCTTGCCATTAAGCTGAACAATTGGAGACTTTGTCTCTATTACTTCACGCTGCGGGATATTTTGATGTTTGGAAATACTGTACAGATTCACACGAGTAACAGAAGAGCAGGGAGATGCAAAGGAAGAGAAAAAATTGCATTTACAGCACGGGTTACAGGAGAGACTTATGGCTTTCTGAGCTGCCTCAGAGTCCTTTCTTCACAGTAACATCTTCAAGGTGTGGCTGGCTGAGATGAGGCACACAGCAAGGTAATTCATCATTTCCAGGTTTATGGGCTAACAGCAGCACCAAACTGAGGAGAGCTGATTTTCTAAAGAGGGATAGCCAAACTCTCCACTGATGTGAAATGTCACAACTCAGCTTTCAACACAGCTTGGATGATACATGTCCAGAAAACCTTGCATGATGAACTCATATTCTCATTATGGCAGAGAAGAACAAACTGTGTGAGGAAGTATATGCCATCTGTCCTCACAGTCACAGTATTAAGGCCTTATCCATAAGAAGGTGCTGTTCCAGAAACAGAATATGATTTCTGAACAATTTCTGAACAGGAAATTGGTTCAAGACACAAGTTATCACTGGCAGACCTCATCTATAGGCAGAGAAAAATATCACCTACAGCTTTCCTGAGATTGGCCCATGATCAACATGTCTTCAGTGATTACATACATTGCCTGCAGCTGCATTTTGATTGCACACGCTGTACCCCCAAGCGGTCTTGCATGAGAGGTTTACACAGAACATGCTGTTCCATATGAGACTCCTTTTAACAAGAAGTCTGTCTTCTCTGCAGTATCTGTCATAGCAGACATAAATCACTGTTAATATGCAATTCCAAAAATAGTCTGGGCCTGCTGTACCTTCAGGCAGCCTTAGACAGTCAGCTTACACTGCCACTGTCACAAGACCTTGAGAGAGGCAGGTGCTCCAACACTGCTGAATTTATGATCATTTGTCAACTGAAAAAGAAAGATGGGTTTCGTGAAGAGGCAAGACTTTTTATGTTTTTATGTTGTTTTTTTTTTTTTTTTTTTTTTTTTTTTTTTTTTTTGCTTTTTGGCTCTGTATCTTATCAGTGGCCCTTTATGCACTTGCAGTCCGGCTAATTGACTCCTTTCTCTTGTGGTGCTTTTGTAGTTGGATTGTTATAAATTATAGCCTGGTGTTTAAGAATGTGTCAAATATTGTTTTAACTTGTCTAATGTACAGAATTAAGAACCAGAGCCTGAATCATAAAATGACATAACACTTTCCTGGTATTAAATAGACACAGTTAATAATTCTGCTCTCACTTCCATTTGCATAAATTCAGTATGACTCCACTGGGCTTAAGTACTTTCTCAGCATTTACACCAGTGTGAGTGATGGCAGATTTTAACTCTTCATTCCTGTGGTGAGATAGGAGTACTACAGGCCAAGATATACAGACTGGATTGAGAAAGAAATGAGTAATGCTACACAGTAATTTGAAGAGACTGAATTAAAAACACTGAATGGCATGGTTTCCTAAAGATGCTACATGCATGAAAAGAGATGGCTTAGAGGTACCCCTTTATCTAGCACTGGCATGGATATCTTCCATGGATAAAACCAGAAGTTCATAACAGATATTTCCCTGAACTCCTCTACTGACAGCACTCAGAAAGTACAAACATGTTGTTAAGCAAAGACCAGACTCTTTTCTCAAGAAGGCAACCATCCTCCCTACCACTGTGAGTCAATTTGCTCTCCAAACTGCTCCAAACTCCTCTTCCTGCAACAGACAGGAAGACACAAATTATGTGTCAAAGTTTTGGCAGTGTGACCTATTTCCCATGGAAGATGAAATAAAGAATTGCACTTTTCATTTAAGTCACAGACTAGGTTGCAACCACTGGACTGTTTTATACACTATAGAGGAGCTCACGTTTCAGCTGATAGCTTACAGTGGGACTTATTTTTCTACTGTTGTGGCCACACTCCATTGCCAGTTGTACAGGCTAAAAAACAATGCAATAAACTTACATAGGCACTTGACAGTACTGCCCACACATTCTCTGAATAAAAGTTTTGTATTTGTTTCATAGCTTTTTTAATTCCTAAAAGGTAGACAGGATGTTTTGTAGTGCCTTACCCACAACATGAAGGTGCATTCACTCTCTTTGTCCATCTATTTAAAATCCTGAACATTAATCATTACCATCTAATCATATAGAAACAAAGGTGGTCAATGCCTGTATTCTTTTCTCCTCCAAAATACCAGCAAAGATCTTAAGTTAACAGTGACTCATTAAAGAGCACAGTTTCTTAGCTGATGTGGACTTCAAGATTCAGTTACTAAAGCTGAAGAAAAGTTTCATTTAATACCTCCATTGGAGATTGTTTATAAAGATTCCCTTTGAAAAAGGAGAATACAGTCTGCTGTTGTGGCTATATCCAAACCATGCAGCAGATGGTGGCATGTGTTAGACATCAAATCTCAGCTAGGGAAATCTGAGCACAAAGTGAATGGCTGGTGAAGCCAGGCAGCTTTTAGGCATAGACCTAGTTGTGTAGAGAATCGCAGCTCTGGTGGTTTTGAAGTGGCATCAAAAGGCCCTAAGAGCAAGCAGAACTTTGCCCATGAGAAGTGCATTTGCTTATAGCTTGTGTTCCTTCACTTTTAGAATCATAGAATCAGTAAGGTTGGAAGGGACCTCTGGAGATCATCTAGTCCAACCTCCCTGCTCAGCAGGGTCACTAGAGCATGTTAGACAGGGTTGCATCCAGGTGGGCCTTGAAGATCTCCAGAGAAGGAGACTCCACAGCCTCTTTGGGCAACCTGGTCCAGTGCTCCATCACTCTCACAGTGAAGAAATTCCCCCTCACGTTCAGCTGGAACTGCCTGTGCTTCAATTTCTGCCCATTGCCTCTTGTCCTGTCACACGGGGCAACTGAGAAGAGTCTGTCCCCGTCCCCTTGACACCCTCCCTTCAGGTACTTGTATACATTGATCAGATCCTCTCCTCAGTCTTCTCTTCCCCAGGCTGAAGAGGTCCAGCTCTTGCAGCCGTTCCTCACAGGGCAGATGCTCCAGCCCTCTGATCATCTTCCTGTGCTGGACTCTCTCCAGTAGCTCCATGTCTCTCTTGTACTGGGGAGCCCAGAACTGGACACACTACTTGAGATGAGGCCTCCCCAGGGTTGAGTAGAGGGGCAGGATCACCTCCCTCCACCTGCTGGCAACACTCTTCCTAATGCACCCCAGGAGACCATTGGCCTTCTTGGCCACAAGGGCACATTGCTGGCTCATGGTCAGCTTGTCATCCACCAGCACTCCCAGGTCTTTCTATGCAGAGCTGCTCTCCAGAAGGTGAGCCCCCACCTTGTACTGGTGCCTAGGGTTATTCCTCTCTAGGTGCAGGACTCTGCACTTGCCCTTGTTGAACCTCAGGAGGTTCCTCTCCGCCCAACTCTCCAGCCTGTCCAGGTCTCTCTGAATGGCAGCAGGCCCTCAGGTGTGTCAGCCACTCCTCCCAGCTTGGTATCATCAGGAAACTTGCTGAGGATGCACTCAGTCCCCTCATCCAGGTCATTGATGAAAAAGTTGGACAGGATGGGAGCCAGTATTGAGCCCTGGGGAACTCCACTAGCCACAGGCCTCCAACTAGACTCCACGCCACTGATGACGACCCTCGGAGCTCTGCCTTTCAGCCATTTCTCAATCCACCTCACTGTCCACTCATCTAAACCACATTTCCTGAGCTTCTCTTGGAGGATGATATGGGAGACACTGTCAAAAGCCTTGCTGAAATCAAGGTACACAACGTCCACTGCTCTCCCCTCATCCACCCAGCCAGTCATTCCATCGTAGAAGGCTATCAGGTTGGTTAAGTAGGATTTCCCCTTGGTGAATCCATGCTGACTCCTCCTGATCACCTTCTTTTCCTCCATATGCCTGGAGATGACATCCAGAATGAGCTATTCCATCACCTTTCCAGGGATGGAGGTGAGCCTCAATGGCCTATAGTTGCCTGGTCCTCCATCTTGCCCTTCTTGAAGACTGAAGTGACATTGGCTTTCTTCCAGTCCTCAGGCACCTCTCCAGTTCCCCAGGACCTTTCAAAGATGATGGAGAGAGGCTTGGCAACAACATCCACCAGCTCCCTCAGTACCTGTGGGTGCATCCCATCAGGGCCCATGGATTTGTGGATGCCTAGCCTGCACAGAAGGTCTCTAATCCAATCCTCCTCGACCAAAGCAAAGTCTTCCTTTCTCCAGACTTTCTCCCTCATGTCCAGGCTGCAAGATTCATGAGGGCTGCTCTTAGCAGTGAAGACTGAAGCAAAGAAGACATTCAGTAATTCTGCCCTTCTCTGTATCCCTTGTCACCAAGGCTCCCGCCCCATTCAGTAGTGGGCCCACATTTTCCCTAGTCCTCCTCTTGCTGCTGATGTATTTGAAGAAGCCCTTCCTGTTGTCCTTAACATCCCTTGCCAGACTCAATTCCAGCTGGGCCTCAGCCTTCCTTGCAGCATCTCTACATGTTCTGACTGCATTCCTATAATTCTCCCAAGTAGCCTGTCCCCTTTTCCACATTCTGTGTACTTTCTTCTTCTATGTGAATTTGACCAGGAGCTCCTTGCTCACCCATGCAGGTCTCCTGCCCCCTTTGCTGCATTTCTTACTCATAGGGATGCACTGCTCTTGAGCTTGGAGGAAGTGATGTTTGACTACTAGCCAGCTCTCCTGGACCCCCCTTCCTTCTAGGGCCTTAACCCATGAGACTCCACCAATTAGGTCTCTGAAGAGTCCAAAGTCTGCTCTCCTGAAGCCCAGGGTTGCAATCCTGCTTATTGCCTTAGTTCTTTCCTGCCAGATCCTGAACTCCACCATCTCATGATCACTGCAGCAAAGGCTGCCCCCAACCTTCTCATCTCTAACCAGTCCTCTCTGTTGGTAAGGATAAGGTCCAGCAGGACACCCTTCCTTGTAGGCTCCTCCACCATTTGCAATAAGAAGTAGGATTATGTAAGATATGTGGAAAAAGTGCTTTTGACAAATCTGATATGCCTTACAATTAAGTGTCAACGTTTGCTCTGGAGTAAGAAAGAACAATTCTATTAGTTTCTGTGACTTTTCAGGCTAAATTTGGTCCACAAAGATTTGCAGTAGTAACTGCATTATATGGACTGTTTAGCTGAAGTCTTTAATTTTGTCTTGCGTCATATTCAGGTTTGCATTTCTATTTACAGATCCTCTATTTCTTTGTCCACTTCACATACATCTTAGAAAATAAATGAAAATAAGCATGACTCAAGCAATAAAAGGCTCTAAATAAGAAAAAGACTTATAGGCGCTTTTGGAATTTTTAAATGAAAACCCGATATAGGAGGAAGAAATGAGTCTAATAAATAAACTTCCTATGTGTTGAAAGATCAAATGGAATCAAAAGTTGTGCAGTTAATAAAACACATTTGCTGCCTATGCTGCAGAACAATAGCACTCTCCTTGCAAGCAAGAACAATCAGAAGAATTTTGTAAAATTTATCACTTGATACTTCATAGTTTATTTTCCATTGTTCATGTTTATAACTGGCAAATCTTCAAGTCTTGACCTACATTATAATTAGTACTTGACAAGACAAAATTCACATTAAGTCCATACTGTTGCTAGCGCTAGCCTGCATGAAACACTGAGGGTAGCATTTTCACAGTGACTTTTTCTCAACAGTATGCTTGGGATTTCAAAGGTCTTTTGCAGGAACTCAACACCTTGTTGGAAGCAAAGTTCAAAAGAAACCTGTGCCCCTAGATTGCTTAAGCTAGAAGAACAAAACTTACATAATGAGACTTTGGCCAGAGACAAGCAGGGTTTCAGGTAGGGGTCCTATGAAAGGTATTTACTTTACAGGCCACAGTGAGATTCCTGTAACTGCCAGCCTGTCACAAGCCCCAGCTTGTATCTGACAGCTGCACCACGCTCTGTCTTGTGTATCATCTAGAGAGATCTCAGAGCAGGAACTTTGCTGACAGTCCTACCGGCAATGCTCGGGGCAGGCTGGATTTCATTGCTCTCTCACAGCAGGGCTGGCTGTGCAGCACGGTCAGTAGTTGAAACTTGCTTTGGTTGGTAAAAGAAGCAGGAGAGACTTGCAAGATTAACAGAGAGAAACATTTTAGCCCGTTCCTCCTCCTCTTGGAAGCCCTGTTTTAATAAATATCTCTGAATACACCAGATGTTATTTCAGCAGCTCCTGAACCTCTTTCTTCTGTATGTAACTACATGCTCTTCTTCTAGTTTTTCTCATGCTCTTCATTTTGTCTTTGCAAATTTAGTCAAGTGAGTGCAATAATTGCTTTTTTATATTTGTAAATAAGTTAGCATGATATTTTCTATGAAGAAGTTTACTAAGTCCCTAATTATAATGACTGAAAGTTATTTTCTCGTGGCTGTATTAGGATATTGAAATACTGTACTTAACCTCCATTAAGGCCTATATATGTCTATGTGAACAGCCTTTCTTTAAAAAACAAAATCCAAGCATCAAAACCACACATGGGCTTATGTGTTGGGAAAAAGACATGAGCAAGCTTACGTATAATATGTTCTACCATGAAGGTATTTTCTGTGAATTGGGCCGTAAGATTGCAATTCTAAGCAGCCACATAATTAATTCTTCAGTTATGCAGTCCAATTAGGACAAATACTTCCTTTCTAGTTTAATTAGAGATGGGTAAGCTCGTTTGAGCTTATTTGTATAAAATATGTGCTCATTAAACAAGGCCTGGATTTTTTTCAGCTTGTTAGAAATGTCATGAAAAAAAGCTTTCTCACAGTGCCTCTGGCCTTTTTAACCCTTTAAAGACCTCAAGTCTGACAATCTATCAGTTATCCATAAAGTACAGTACACTTGCTTCAGCCAGTAAGAGAAAAAAACTGATTGTGCTACAGTTGGTATATTTGTAAACTTTGTACTGCCATGGAGATAAATATCTTCCACCCCCAGATATCACCACTTGCCCGCTGTAACCCTGTGGGCTAATGCAACTGATGATGGGTTCATAGAGTTTGCTAATCTTCTTTTCAGAGCTCCCTGGCAGTAGAGTGAAAAAGAGCTCTAGGGCTGACACACACTCTGTATTTGCTGAGAAAAGAGCAGAGGACCTATGAACCTGTACATGAATGTCTCTGTGGGAAATGAGGTAGAAAGGTTTACATTAAAGCCATACAGTAGGAAGCCACAAAGGGCATAAAGTCAGTTGAATTGTCCAAAGCAAGGAAAATGCCAATGATTTGGTCATTCTGCAGCCTCTTTCCCACCTCTTATGTTAATTATTTCTTTTGTTAGCTTCTTTATGCAGTAGGGGGTTGTTCAGCTTTGTGGCGAAAGCATGTGAATGAATTTCATGGTGAAAAGAGCCTTGAAGTATGAAATCATTTATTCAGACTAGAGCTATACCAAATATGAGCTCTCTACACTTATGACAAGGGTGCATTTTTTGCCATGCTCCTTTGTCCTAAGTTCCTTCAAGTGGAAGTGAGAAAGGACTGAATCAAGTTGCAGGCTATATGTGGGCACAGAGAAATGATGCATTACTGGTATATTCAGCACAGCCAAAAGCATGCAAACCCTAGAAAAAGCCACAGAGCAGAGGTAATGCCAAAGCAGCAAGAGCCCAGATGGTTAGAGAAGGCATGAGAGCAGGTTGTCAAAGATTAGAGCCTAATTTATTCCTTCTTGGACCGCGCACTCGTCCATTCTGTCAGCAAAATGGACAAATGCAAACCACAGGCTCACACAAAGTGAGGAATGGCAGCCAGAGCCGAATGAGTTCTTAGGCACACAAGGACTATTTTACAAATGCAAATCTGCCCATTTTCTCCTGCACGTGAGCGGGATTAAGCATGCAATGAGTGTGCATTCAAATATTGTGTGCACAAACACAGCCCTCACCCTTTGAAATCTTGGCCCTCAACGCCTCCAGTTTCTGCTGAAATGCTTGGAGCTCTTGGTTGAGCAGGCAGGCTTCAGGAGAGTGAATGGGGAGAAAGCTTGTGTGCAGCTCCCAAGTCTCAAAGTGATTTTCACAGGGTGGGAAAGAGCACTTAGATTAAGCAAAGCTCAGATTTTGGTTTGGGAGTCAGTTGTTCAGAAACTGAATGAAAACAGCAGTAGCTCTGGAGTTTTGACTCTGTCTTGGCCTAAGAGCTGCCTGCAGCCATTCTCAGGCCTGTTGAAGAACCCTTCGAATTGGACAGAAAATGTAGCATGTGTATACAAGATGTCGCTCCAGATTGTGCATTTGAGACCATATCCATACCGCACAAAACACTGAGGGTAGCATTTTCACAATGACTCCTTCTCAATAGTATGCCTGGGATTTTCAAATCTACTGAACGTAATGGGAACCTAGACTTCAGAGACCTCGTGGTGGTATAACAATGACATACAACTTCGCAGGGTTTTGGTTTTCTACAGCACACATCCTGAGTTTCTTACTTTCTCAACACTAGCTCTGTCAGGATTGCCTTTTGGTAAATACGCAGTGTGAAACAAGGACACTGTAATTTTCTTAATTTTATTTAACTCCTGAAGATTTAAGATGACATCATGTTATTTATGGCCTTATATTTTCACAGGTGTCATGTCATCATCTCAGTCTGAACGATTGCTTTATTACAGCTAAATGGGATGGAGTGGAGAGGAAAGACTGAAGCCTGGTTTTTAGCAGGAAACTCCTGGGACCTGTATTGTTGTTTGAAAAAAAATAATCAAATGCAGACCTTTTTGCAGCCGTGTGTTAGAGGCAAATAACAGCAGAATCTTCTTTTTATGATATGCTGGTCCTAAGATACTTTTTGCTTTCAGAAAGAGAAGATTTCTTTAACAATTAAGCAAAATGCAAAGGGGAGACCTTCTTAATCGATAACCCAAAGAACAAACACAGAGGTATTTCCTCTTCTCTTTCTCTCACTGTACCGAAAGACAGCTTGTAGCAAATGGAAGTACTAAAACTTCTCTCTGCTAAGTGGAGGGTATCTGCATCAGTTCCACAAATGGAAGCTCTCCTGGAATAAAGCACCATGACAAAATTTCCTTCTTTTACAGATGAACGCTGCTCCCCCTAACAATTTTTCTAATCCTATATTGTGCTATGGGAGCATCTGTAGTCATAGGGTGCTTTACAGGCACTGCAGTTGCCCCTGAAACCAATACGGTCTTCAAATAATTTGCAACAAGGGAACAAATATGTAGGCAAAGAAGAAGTAGAAGCATACCAGTGGAGACAGGCCTGCTGTTATTGAAAAGGATACAGAAGCTTTTCTTTTAAGTCATTCATTATGACACTCCAGATAATATTAGTCTGCCATAATGGCCAAATATACATTTAGTTCACTTCAGCTTGGGCTCTCCCAAATTCACGTTCTGACCAAAGTCTCAACTGGATCATGGCAATTTGATTTCAGGACTGGAATTGGACTTCAGAGAAGTCACTGCCAGCTCCCATGCTGCTTTGTGCTCATTTTAATTCAACATTGACTTTAGCTCCAGAATGGCTAGGTTTATAATGTACAAATCAGTCATTACTTGTTTTCATATAGTGTAAATTATTTGTCTGTAACAATTGTAGCTTCCTATGTGAGAGAAGAAATGTTGCACAGACAGCAAGGAAAACAAAAGGGCTACCTAAGGGCATAACTTTAAGCCCTATTATTGCGTGCACTGCTATAGCTAAAACCCTGGTTTTAAAGTGTGTTTGGTGAAAATAAAACGTCAGTGTTTTCTAGAATTACATGTGCCCTTATTTTTCATCCCTAAACACGCTCCCTCGAGCTCACAAGAGGGATGAAACAGTCATTCCAGTTAACACTTGTCCAAATACGCTAAATTTGCCACAAGCAATTGCCCTGTGGGGTGAAAAATTCTTCAAGTGCTCACACAGCCCTCAGAGGGGGAATAACTGCCCTTTCAATATAATGAGTATTTGGAACAGAAGCTATATTGTATGTCAAGTTAATGAACATTTACAATTGCAAGAGGTTAAAGGTGGAATGGGAGTGTGAGTGATAGAGATACCTCAGGAGTTTGGCTGACAGATAACGGGGAGTGAAGAGGGGCTGAGAGGTCTGTAATAAGCTAAGAAAAGCTTTCTGCAAAATCCTTGTGGAGTGGGGAATGTGCCTGGCTACACCTGCCAAATCTGCTGCTTGTCCCACACCAAAGAGATTTTCAGGCACCATCAAGGCTTGCTTCCTCAGGCAGCAAGTCACAGAGGACAGGCAGCTCTTGACTTGTTTTCAGACAGCACTATAGTCCCTCAGCAGAGGTTCTTCGTGAAGCTAAGCAGCCCCAGGGTAAGATGGATAATCCTTGCACAGATTTAAGAAAACAACAATAAACTGGATAAGAATAAATGGAAGGAACTATTTGTCAGTTTTTACAGAGGAAGGAGGTCAACAAGGGAGCCCGCAAGGATCTGAAGCAGGGTTTCTGATCTGGAAAAGGGGATTAATAGAAAGATGACAGAATTTGCTGATCATATCTAGGCTGTTTAGGACAGTAAAGATAAAGCCTGATTAAAAGGAGCTACAGAAAGACCTCCTAGCGCTGAGGCAAAGAAATGGCAGATGAAACTTAGTAGAGATAAATGTAAACTGAAGCATGTGGGAGAAAAACAGTTCCAGCTTTACATATACAGTGATGAGCTCTGGTTTGGCTGTTGCCACACAGAAAAAGGATCTCAGATTTTTCAGTTGGGGTCAAAATAACAAATTGAATGTTAGGAATTACTGGGAAGGAATAAACAAGAAAGCAGAAAATGTCCATTTGCCATTGTGTAATTTCATTATTCTGTCACACCTTGAGCACAGCACAGTCCCCTAAGAATATAATTGAAATACAAAAGGCAAAGAGAAAAACAACAAAAAATATCAAAGACATGGAATGGCTTTTGTGAAAAGAACAATTAAATAGACTCTGTAGGAAAGATGACTGAGGGGATAGGTAGTTGTTAATAAGATAGTGAGTGCAACAAAACCCCCCAAATTAATAGAGAATGACTATTCACTATTTCTTCTGTAACAGGAACCGAGAAACATCAAATGAGACTGATGCAAAAGAAACAAAAAGAATATCCCTTCCTTCAATGAGTGGTTAAGCTGGAGAGTTCCTCAGGGGGTATCATGACACCATGCATGCTACGCTTGCATGATTTCAGGAAATGATTACACAAGTTCAAAGAAAGCCTACCAGGCACTATTGTGCACAAAGGCCCAGGATACGCCTGAACCACATACTGCATGCTAAGAAGTATCAAGAGAATTATGTCTCTTTCATAGACATGTGCCACCGGACAGTGTTGGAGACAGGATGCTAGGTAGGTCAGTGCTTGGTCTGAAGCAGATCTTATGCTTTTTCATAACTTTTGGTCACCTTTCTGTTCACATTATACCACCAACTGCTGGTGCTGCTAAAGAAGCTTTTATATCCTCATCACCACTACAATGATCCAGATCAGCTCTAGGATATGAAATCAGCTCTTGTCCTTGAGCATCCAGTATGGCAATCCAGTGCCCAAACGCAACAGATATGTGATTAACTTTGGGTAGAAAGGTCACTGAAATCAATAACACTCAATTTAAAATAAAAAATTTGCTTAAGAATTTTACTGAAAAGGAGAGAGTTCAGCAAATGTTTCACTGCTTTGCTGAATGTGGCCTATCATGTTTGTCTTTCAACTCCATGAAATGTTATCCTCGAACAATATGAAATTGATATGGAAGCTTATGGGAACTCTTTCCCAAGAGTTTTAGTTCATCCTTTCTATTTCCCAGGTTTCAGAATGGGGTTATTTTTGCTTGTAATTAGCAAGTGTGGCAAACTGACCTCTTTATAATATTTATAATATTATATGTATAACATTATAAAATTACCTTTTTTTTTTGTCCAGAAAGATTGATACAGGTCAAAAATATGGCTGAATTCATGTGGCCAGATGGTTCTAGCAAGACATGGGTTACTAAATTAGAGGAAATATTTCATTACCAGAATAACCTTTATCCAGAGTAAAACTAGGAAAAGACAATAGCAAATCTGGGTAAATGAAATAATACAGACTTGCAAACAGACATAATCACATGTCTAGACTTGGTCTGCTATTTCTTCATCTTATGGTACATTTCATCATCTTCTTTTCAATACTAGTTTTATGCCTTCCAAAAAATGAACAGTGTGTGCAAAGGGTCCAAAGGTCCAAAATATTGAAAAATGACTGTGAAGGAGAAAAATGTGGAGAATTCCTGAGAAATTTACTGATGCTAGATCTCATAATGTATTGAAGGCATAGTTACTACTCTCCAGAAACAGAGCTACTCTGATAAGGTAGGACAGCAAAGCTGCTAGCTGGACGCAAATTACCCAAGCCATGACATCTCATTTCCATAGGTAACAAATATGTCACACAAATCCACAACCTCAGATTTTGCCCCGTCGTCTCTTGGTTTAACAGCCCTTCTCCATGGCTACACATGGCTTCTATGTAGGCTCTCAGGACAAACAATCAAGCCCCCCCCCCCCCCCCCAAAAAAAAAAAAAAAAAAAGTTTTCTTCCCAAGAAAGTCAAATTTCCTGGAGTCAGGGGACATGGTTCAGCTTCTGAACCATAGCATAATGCTAATTGCATCTTCCTTCCGCAATAACAAAACAAAAGCAGGCTTATCTTTATGTTTGTGACTATGGAGCAAAAACATGCAGAACCTTTTCTGTATCTGCACAATGCGGCTTCCCCTCATGCCACTCCTGAGAGGTAGTAGAGTGAAGTGGTTCCAGTTTTTGAGAGTTTATCTGAAATCCTAAACAGTCAGCTTGAGCTCACAGGACAGCATACTGCTAGAAGGAAGTCTCTTGATTTCTAGTTCTGTGCTTTCATCGCAAAATCATCTGCCAGTAGTAGAGTTTGGACAGACTGCAGGAATTTCTCTGGAGATGCTGTCAAACCTTCCAATAAATGCAAAGTGGCTGCAAGCAGCCCATATGAGTGTGAGGCAGAGGAAGAAAGCAGGGATAAGAAATTTAATTTCACATTGTCAGTAATTAAGCACTTAAATCTTCTGAGGCTTCTGTTCTGAGGATTACACCATGGTATGGTTCACCATTCATCTCTTTTCTCTACCATTTTGGCTGATACTCATGCAAACCATGGCATGGTTTTAGGACTGGGTTCTTCTGGTCTCTGAATACATAACAGGAGTCTAAGAGTCATCATTTCTCAACCTGGAACTTTTCTACCCTGTCCTTGTATGTCCCAGACATTTATCGCTTTGCAGGTCAAGGTGTGTTATGGGCACCTGTATTCTGCCTTCGTGAACTTGTGAAAAATCCCAGTAAGCAATTACCTTCAAAAAATTGCTTTCTATTTAACAGTTACTATGAGGCAGTAGAAGACAAAAGGTCTTAAAACAACATATGCATATATCATCTCATCTAATCTTCTGCTTCATTACAAGCTATGTTAGACAGGCTTTCTTCTTTGTGTACGAAAATAGAAGAGAATTGACTTACATTCTTTAACAGCTCTGGGACCTAATCTGGTTTCAGTTTAACTCCCTTTCTCTCTCCATTTCCTCTCTTAAGGAGCTGAGTTTGGATTTTTTTTAGAAAACCCACCCGCCTTGTCTGAGTCTGGACCCAATTACCATAGAGCTCAATGGGATCTTTGTGATGAGGCCCATGTGGTTTTCCCCAGCCAGAAAGTCAAGCTGTCTAGAGGGCTACTCCAGAAGGGTTGCTCCATTGTTTGGGTGAACAAGTCTATTCAGTCTTGTTGGCTTTGAATCTCTAGTCTTGGGACTCAGTCTACCTGTGCTACAGGATCGACACTCAGTGATTGGCCCTTACTGAGCACAGCACACCAGCACATTTGTTGCACTCAGGGCTACAAATCAGTGGTGGTCACTGCAGGTGCCCACAATGACGTGGCTTTGTCATAAAGCAGAGCTCTCAGTCGGGTCTTCACTAAGCACACTCTTGAAAGCTGCAGCCGCAACTTTTAGTACTTGTACTAGCCTTGTCGACTCAGATATCTTATAGCTGCTAAGCTTATTTTGATGAGCATATATGTATAGCATTCTCCTTTAAATAGCTTGTATCTCCTTTTTGCTCTTTGGTTGTTTCTTTAACTCTGGCTTTTCCACTGTCTCAGAGTTGACCATCTTGACCAGCTTCCTACCCCAATTCCCCTCTTTCACACTTCCAGTTTGACAATTACTATCCCTCTCTTTGAATTCATTTCTGACAGGAAATCTATCAGACTATCACAGTAAGGGCTCAATAGACAGGTATGATTAGTTAGCAATTTAGGAGAGAGAGAGTTTAAAAAGGTGTACAGGTATGAGAAACATCCTTCCTCATTTACATGACCTTATTAGCCTGCCTGAAGTATGCACTGAGTCTTTGCATGTCATGTTCTGACTGGGGATGCTGACAGCTACAGCAATATCCATATTAATAACAATCCTAAAAAAAAAGAAATTACAGCTCTTTAATGAAATTAAACTTCACTATCATGTATCCAGAACTGTCTTGTTGGTACGAGCAGACTCATTTCCAGATCAGAAATTCTCTGAGGACAGGATAGGAAGAGTACCCAAGTAAATAATTCTGGTAGACTTAGGCCCATGTCCAAAAGAGCTACTGCATTTAAATCTGTGGCACAGTGTATTTCTGCTGGAGGGGAGCTTATGATCTTGGGTATGCAACATGGCTATGAAAAATAATTTCAGCCCTCTCAATCAGTTTTAGCCCGGAAGCAGTGAGGGCAAACATGTTGTGACTGGATCTCCTCATCTGCCTGTTTCTGAAGCTTAGGAAGAGCCAAAGATATGAGCTCAACATTTGCTGCACTTTGCTATTTTTGTTTTTCATTGGCTAGTACAATGAGAGAGTGTCGAAGTGCCTGGCTGGTTTTACCAAACTTCTCTAACAGATGTTTTCCAATTGTGAAAAAATGTTTATTAGAATTTATTAAAACCTAAAACTTTTATTAAAATCAACAACTTTTTAAATGTTTTTTGCAAACACTGGAAACAATAGCATAGTTTAGTGGTGACTTTCATATTTTAAAAGGTAAATTTCTAGCTCAGATAAGTAGTATTTGTATGGTTCTTGTTTCGTTTAAATGCTAAAATCCAGTTCTCTTGGCTGTTCTCAGTCCATTTGCCTTCTAGCATTGATTTGAGCATCTCTGAAGTCATATAATGAAACATGTCTATTAAGGGCGGAAAAGTGGTTAGTTGATGCAGAGTACAAGAAACCCACTAACTGATTAATCAGTTATTAAAATTACCTTAATTGCAGTTATCACATTCCCCTATAAACAAGTAGACTTCCCTACTCTGACACTGAAGGCTGACATCTGGGAGATGTTTGAAACATCACAAAATGGATTATACATATCATTTCTTACAGAGCATTCAGACAGATAAGCAAGATTAGATGAAGTAAGGGATGAAATCAAGTGTTTTTTTTTGGTCCTTTATTCCCTTTATTTCCCTCAGCTTTCTGTTTCTTTTGGGAGACTGTGCATACTGTCAGGTTCCTGTGTGTATGTGTTCCAGTAGCATCCAAGTGTATAAGGCAAATTTTATTTTCTTCTTCAAGGAAAAAGAAAGACATCTTGAATTTCAGGCTGTGATGGACACTGTTTACTCTGTTTACCACCATTAGGAAGTGAAGTGAATGCCTGGATATTCACTTTTTGTAGGTGAAACTCTCTTCCAAGCATCATCCTTTCTGCTTTCCCTTCTCTTGAGTTTTCCACTTAGATGCACAAGATTTGCTGCCCCCTTTGTTGAGATCACCTGCCTACAGCCAAATATGGACCCAAATCGCCTCTAGCAATCATGGAACAACAGTGGAGCACTAGAAAAAATAGCTTTTTAATGGTAAAATCAAATGAAAACTCTAATTACAGTTATATGTACCTGGGTAGCCTTTAGATGCGTGGGTCCAGATTTTTCAAACACTTGGGCACAACTACCTTTGTAGCTTGACTCCAAAATCTTAAGTCTATTTTGTATAAATGAGAATTTGGGCTTTCACTTTTGGGACATCTAATTATAAAAATAATTTATTGTCCTCTCTCCCCATATTGAAATATTTTTTCTTTTCCTTCCTCAGAAGTTGATCTCCCAGAGAAAGACTCCAGCACCTCACTGGATAGCACAATGGTGAATAAAGCCCAAAAATATGGTTGAGTTTCCAGAAGATTGAATTTTACAGAAGACTTCTGTTAGTAAAAGAATTTCAATCAAATTAGAAATGTGAACAAACTTTGTGTTTTAAATTCTGGTTCCAGTGTTGAGGCTTGAGTTTCAAAGGATTAAGCTCACTCTTATAATACTGAAGTAAAAAAGAAAAGAATAATCTTGTATGTATTTGGCTTTGGAAAGATAGTCTGTTCATATGATCATTTTCTCCTCCTTCTATCCATATGGAATCTGTAATTCTGAATTTTGCTTTGCATTGAGTAAGTCGAAAATCAAAGTGCAGTTCAGAACCATAAAACAGTTCACAAAGCTGGCAAAATACAAATTTTGCTAGGTTTTCAACACAATACCATAAGTAGGTTCCACATTAGGAGACCCTGGACACTGTTTTGCTTTGTAGATTTGAAAACCTGTGACTAATCAAAATTCATTTTTGAGTACATTGCAAAATCTGAAGCCAGATGTGTTTTGCGTCATTTAGGGTTTATTGAGTATATTTAGCTGCTCTACTTTTAGATCCCATTTTTTCCTGTCTTCATTGGGCAATATTTGCACACAAACATTCCTGAGCCAGCCCACAACCCTTCTTTTAAATCTTTTTTTCTCTCTATAACTAAACATTTGCAAGTTATAAACATGCATTTATCAAGACAGTGCAACATAGTTTTTGTTAATGTGTATATAGATATTCACACTGAAGAAATATACATATATATTCGAAAACATAGCCCCAAATATCCGGATGCTGTTGTGATCTGTATCATCTTAAATATTTTTTTATTGAATTTATCATTAAAGCAGCACCTCAAAACAGAAATTGTAATAACAATATTTTATTCATTTGAAAATCCACAAAGCAGAACCTCCTCGAGCTTTGCCACACAGCAGATAAATTCATCATGTTGAAAACTTGATTAGCTCACACCACGGATGATTTCATTGCAGAACTATGGCTTTATTACATTTCAGAAACTCCTGTAGCCAGTGTGAACCAGAGAATGTTTAATATCATATTTGACAGATACAAGAACATAAAAAACACTTATCAGTTGTTAAATAGTTCTGTAAGAAGCCTTTGAATGGCCTATTTCATCCTTTTCCTCTTTGGAGTTCTCACTAAAGAACTGCACTTCCCAGTTAAGAAACAGCACGATAATTAAAGTAAGAGACAGATCCCATGCTAAAATTATTTAGTTATTTTTAAAATTATTGAAGTAATTGCAGCTCACTCTCCCTGGACACTAGAATTGCATATATACATAGAGGAGAATTTTCCTGGGTTTAATTCTCCAGTAAGATCTGGGTTTAACACTAAGCTTATAATAATCTCAGCTGTTTTTAGCCCTTTGAAGGAGGAAGGAAATCATAATTGAAGCATGGTTTACATTGGTTTCATCCAGAAAGGAACACCTCAGCTTTGTTTTTATCCTTGTACATTGATCAATACCTCATGCAAATACACTGATAAATTAAACAGCACAGAAGGAGCCAGCATTTTATAGGGGAAAAAAAACCTGGTAAGACTCTTAATTCCATGAAGAGAAATCTCTGATTTCAGAAGATAAACGAAACAGTTAGACCACATAAGGCAACCTCTATGAGAAGAGCAAATCTCTATACAGCATCTGTGTCCAGTTTATAAAGAATCTTGCTGAGCCCAGATGGGATGAAGTAAACTGGTAAATTAAAAATCTGTTTCACCTGTGTGATCTGCTTGTAATTAAAAAAAGCCTTAATCCAGAAGTTAAAACTGTTTCACAGGATTTGTTAGGGAATGTAGGTTTTGAGAAGTCTTTGCTTAGTTGCGGTTTTATTAGGAAAATATTTGTTAGTAATGTTATTCTTTAGAAGTCAGCTGTTTAAAAAAGCCCTCCTCCTTGTGAGGAGTAGGGGGGGTTGGTTCATTATATCTATTATAAACTTCAGTCTCTTTATGAAGTATTTTCTAATGAAAGAAATAGTCCACTACAGTCTTTCCTGATTTACACCAACCTTTTTTTTTCCTGCAGCAAATCTCTAGCTGACAAATTTACTTCAGTGCAAAAAGTGAGAAGAATTATAGAACTAACATTGATCTCTATACGCTATCTGTATGGACATACAAACGTAGGTTTGTATGTCCATAAGCCCTGGCTGTTCTATCCGTATAAAACTCATTTAGGAAAAAGAGGAGCTGAATTTTCTCCTGTGTTTCCAGTAGAATACAGTACTATGGCTAAAATTGCACAAATCTATCACTTTGTCACTATATTGCATTTTTCAGAGTAAAAGAACAAAGAAAGTTAAGAATAGTAGAAATATCCTTAGGAATTGCAGCTCTCTAGAGTTGTATGCAATGTTTAGGATTGGACTTGATGGTCAGAAAGGACATGATGATTTTTCTACACGGGCACACTCTGTTCCTGGGATCTTACAGCTTTTTTTTGAAGCTGCTGGGCTCAGAAATGACCGTTTGTCATGTGACGGGGAAGACAGATGTGTTGGTCTAGATTTAATCTGTTTCAGTTAGTTAGGCTGGAGCCTGAGTTTCTTTATTCCCTGCATGCATCTGGAAAGCAAGATACGCTCCCCCTGAAAAAAAAAAAACAAAAAAAAAAAACAAAAAAAAAAAAAAGCCCAACAAAACAGTGAATGTTTTGCCGAACTTTTATTGGAGTAGAAAACAGCAGACTTAAAAATGTGTTTCTGAGAGAGTGCAGGTTGTTATAAGCTGCCAAACAGATTGTTTTTCTGTATTTCTGCTTGCATGTAGCGAGGCTGAGGCTCCCTGAACAAGGTTGTAAGGTAGGCTCACCGGGGACTGAGCGTGCGTTATCCAGATTAAGCTTGGTTTTCCTTTTCCTATCGCAGTGACCTTCTCTCTCTCTCTGCAGAAAAGGCATCATAGCTATCTTTACTGGCTGTCTTTTAGGAAGAGAACAGCAAGTTTCTTGGGCTGGATACTGTGTATTGACCATGGTGAGGGAGAGCTCCTCAAAAATTGGGGATGAATTGCAATGTTTGTGACAACTCTACTCAAGGGCACAAAGACATGAAATTGCTGGAGAAGACAGAATTTTCTGTCAATCTTTCAGCAAAAAGGATTATGCACAAAACAGCCTATACACAAGTCGAACTTGATAGTTTTCTTCTGGAAAAATGAACTCACAATTTCTCTGCAACTTCTTCTGTTTTTCCAGACAACCTATGAAGGCTGTCTTGGGGGAGGCTTGTAGAAGAATTAAACTCTCACAAGGTTTTTTTCCAGGCTCTGCTCTCAGCACTGCCCCTGCTCCCCTCATGGCCATCCATCCTCCTCATGGCTGCTGGCCCATCAGCAAGCTGCATAGCTCTAGCCTACATCTCCATGCACGGAGTGAAAAAGTACACGGCAGTAATGGCATTCCTCACAGGAATGCCATTAAACTGCCCAAAAGTACAGCCGACTGGTACTGAGATTTTCCTGAAAACTAACTGAGGTAGATAAGGAATGGATTTCAGCCATGTATAGATTTAACATCGCTTCAAAGATGTTATGACTGACTTTTGAAAAGGTTTGATACTGGAATGCAGCTTTATGAAAGGGTACCTGTTTGACAATGTATCCCTGCAACCTCTCCGTATGCTTTATCGCTTCATTTATGAAGAACTGACGTTTACAATGTAATTATTTTAAATTATTTGGGTTCTTTTATGTCTAAATATGCACCTTTTTAAAGGATTTTTTTACATTAAAATATGGAAAGCAAAGCAATGCAATATATTTTGGGCATTAGATCAGAAGACTTTAGTTAGGTCTTTTTTCCATGTTACCCCCTAAGGGGAGTACACATTAAATTGCATAGTTTGTGTGGCAAAATAAGTACAGATTTTCATCTTCAGTGATTCTCAAAGAGAGCTTAGCATTCTAATAGGACACACACTCACCTGCTGGACAGTGCTCTGAAAGCAGTCTAGATATTTCTCCATTAAATAATTGTGAACACAAGGAATATTCCTCATACCGCCATTGAAAAAGTCCCATGAATAAGCTCCTGAGGAATCTGGGCTGAAGAATACTTTCAAATTTGTAACAGACTTTTTTAAAAAGTGTGTGTGTGTGTATGCAAATATATATATATATATATATATATATATATATATACACATACATATACATATATTTTTATACATATGTATATATGTATAAAAATTCCTCACGGCCAAACGTCAGTCTAAGGGAATGCAGTCTGTTTGTGTTTTGGCTTAGATTGGCAAAAAGGAAATTAAATCCTTCAAAGGACTATTAAACCATCCTAAAAAAGGGAACATTTAAATGAGACTAGGAAAAACATGAAAAAGAAGAGGAAGACAAAAGAAAAGGGCATGCATACAAAACTAAGCCCAGTAGATAAGTTTCCTCCTGCTTTCTGACTTTCAGTGTACCCTGAATGATGATCTTAGCCTTGCCTTGACTATAAGATATGATAATTTTAAGAGATATTGCAAGGCCTTATAACCCAAGCAACTTCTCATATTAGTTGTTTACCACTGTTCTCAAGCCTTCCCTTTCTCATTGCAGTGCTATCCATAAAATATTTCCTATATCTTGGCACTTTTTCAGCTACCCACTCCTTTCTTCCTAACTTTCATCATACTGAATTTTGCTTCAAAATCCACCATGTGTTAAGAGAGAGAGAGGAGTTTTATCTCATGGGAAAGGTATGTAGGATTACTCAGCACCCTAGAAGGAAGGAGGATCAGATGAGCTTCTCTGGCTGCAATGCAGCTATTTTCATTGGTAGTGAGGAGAGGATACATCTTTTCTTTTTCCTCTCTTTCCTTTTAGATGTTGGTGAGGGTAATCGGGATTTGTTTTTTAGACCTTTAAAAGATCTGATTTTAGTATCTTTAACAGTCACTCCAAACATTCCTCCAGAACATTTGGAGTAACACATTTTAACAAGCGTAGGCAAGGCTGAGCATACTTTTAGTATGTAGTAGGTAATTGATTTGAAAGTTAAAGCTTTGGTTTGTCCTCAAGTTTAGTGGTTTACCATCTGCCCAAATACAACCTTGGCATGACTAAAAATGCTTCAAAGTGAAGACTATTGTGTCCTAGACACTCTCCATGATGAAGCTCCAAGTTTAAGGGAGGGTCCCCCTTCTTCAGCCCTGCGGTGTCTTTTCCTCCTATGTGCTAGCATTTTCTTTGAGGCTAAGGTGTGACTTCAGCTTATGTTTCTGCTAAATAACCCTCAGTGGCCCTATTTATAAAGTAGGTTTGCAGAAGCATTGAAGTCAAATCCCATTATAATTAGTAAGAGTGATTCTTGCCTTTTGAGAAGCCAGTATCTTTTGGTCTGAATTCCACCCTATTTCCCAAAGCAATTTAGTCTAGTGATTAAGACTGTTTAGCAGATTATTATACTTATATTTGTGTTATCATTCTTAGTTTAGCAAGTTTCTCAAACTTTTCTACAGCTGGTAGAACTTTTTTTGTTGCAAACAAGTTATCCAGAAAACATTTATATTCTGTGGACATGTTCTCAAAGTCAACCTGGTTTTGTAAAAATAATCATTTACATATTTGGGTGATTTAATCCAAAGTGAACCTCAAGTCTGAAATAGACTGTTCATATCAATGGTTATATTTGTTTTCTGTTCATGGTTCCTTAAATACCTCAGTTTTATGTTCTTCGCATTTTTGTTTTCTAAAGTGTGAAAGTAACTATAACAAATGTTGATTTGTAGTTAATATTGTGGTGTATGCATGAATAGCCTTACATGTGCACACACACACGCGCGCGCACGCGTGCGCACACACACACACACTAGTCCTTCTCCTTGAATAGGAATCCCTTCACTAGTAAGTAGCAGGTTATGTGAGTGACTTAAATGTTCCAAACAATTGTCCAGAATGTTTTTCCTTACTTTACACAAGCATTGTATTGAAAGATAATGAGATTGGCAGCAGACAGCAAAGTTCAGATCCAGTATCCAGTAATTCTGGAAATGTTAGAGGTATCAACAGAGAGGATTGTTTTGGATCTTTTTTTTTTTAATGAAGAAATGTGGATTTTATGAGGAGTTATTCTTTTCAGCTGGTCTGTACTGACAAAATGTTGCAAATGAAGGCTCAAGCAGTTCACCTTCAGATAGTCGTTGTACTACAACTTTTCCTTGGTCCCGTTGGCATAATAGGTGTTGTGCTACCACCGTATTTTCCCTATCATAGAATCTATGATGCCACAGTAGTTGCATCAGATGACAAGGACAAAGGGGTACACTTCTACTACATGAAGCAGATGCTCTTCTTTATATAGCATTGATTAAAAAGCAATCTGCCTTCTTTCCCATCTGCAAAACACATAGGCTTACGAAGTGCAGCTGGGATTTTGATTAAGTAGATGTTTTCCTTTCCTCTTCTTTTAAAGTTATGAATGAAACATGAGGAAAATGACACCTGAACTTTTTTGGTGTTTGAAGGTTTTAAACGCCCAGCCAACTTTTTTTTTTTTTTTTTTTTTTTTTTTTTTTTTTCCCTCAGCCATTAGGTGACTTCTCAAATCTGGATTTCAAGAGAAACAGGAAGCTGATGAGTCAAATGACCATAGGGATTGCATATATGGATGTTTTAAAGATGTCGGCAGGAGTCAAGTAAATCACCTCATGAGGGTTTGGTAAGGAAACTATTGCACAAGAGGTTTGAAAGAATATTGGAGGAGCACCCTCTCCAGGGAGATGGTGGTTGCCATAATTATGTAATCTATACATACAACTGTCTTAAATCCACTGTGAGGAGAACTTCCACCTATCCTTAACAAAATCTGCATTTTAATAATGTCCTTTTGTTCTTGTCCATTCTTCTTCCCATATTTGTATCACAGCATGAAATCTCCACTAACCTCAGTGATTTGGGTCAAATCCATTCACAGAAGTAGCCAAACAGGATATATCAGTTCCCTTCGGGGAGTCTTCATTAAGAAAGGAAGCATTACTATTTTGAGATAATTATTCTAGTCTTTCTGGATGGGAAGAGATGGTATGAAGTGGGTAGCATGACTTTCATCATGCTATATTTGCTTATCTGCCCAGTGACAGTATTTGAAGGTGGTTTGCTGCACATTTCTGAGCAGGCACTTGTCTAGCTAGAGGATGTAAAATTGCATGAACCATACTGGGATTTAGTTATTGCCTTGGGAAGGTCAAACCTGAAAAACTCTATAGCAAACATTTCCAATAGACACTGCACTTACTCTTCTGCAGCCAATACTATACATGTATCACACTGTAGCCCATATCAGGGAAACCATGAATACGTATGTAACAGGTATTACATAGTAAATAAAAGTCAGCTAAAAATATTTCTTCCAGTACTGGGGCTGTATAAACTGCAAACTTTAATTTGCTTAGTGAAGAATGCTAAATACAAAAGCTCATGCACCCTAACTAGGAAATGCTGTCTTGAGCAACAATTTCATATTCATAGTAAACATCTTGGTTTTTCTCCTCTTAAATAATTTCAGAGCCTAAATAATAGGACAGTAATAAAACTAGTAATGGTATACTTAGTTAGAGTAGTTCCATCTTTGGAGAACCAAGTGAAGGATTCTTTACATGAGGTATTCTAGCAATATCAGCTTTCAAGAAGAGAAAGAAGAGTTGCAGAATATTTGTCCTATTAGTGATAATCAAAGTTCAGAGATTCATGGCTTCATTCATAGGACAAGGAAAATCATGCAACACAGAATCATAGAATCGCTAAGGTAGGAAGGGACCTCTGGAGATCATCTAGTCCAACCACCCTGCTCAGCAGAGTCACCTAGAGCATGTTAGACAGGGTGGCATCCAGGTGGGCCTTGAAGATCTCCGGAGAAGGAGACTCCACAACCTCTCTGGGCAACCTGGTCCAGGGCTCTGTCACTCTCACAGTGAAGAAATTCCCCCTCACAGTCAGGCGGAACTGCCTGTGCTTCAATTTCTGCCCATTGCCTCTTGTTCTGTCACACGGGACAACTGAAAAGAGTTTGTCCCCGTCCCCTTGACACCCTCCCTTCAGGTACTTGTACACACTGATAAGATCCCCCCTCAGTCTTCTCTCCCCCAGGCTGAACAGGCCCAGCTCTCGCAGCCGTTCCTCATAGGGCAGGTGCTCCAGCCCTCTGATCATCTTCATAGCCCTACGCTGGACTCTCTCCAGTAGCTCCATGTCTCTCTTGTACTGGGGAGCCCAGAACTGGACACACTACTTGAGATGAGGCCTCCCCAGGGCTGCGTAGAGGGGCAGTATCACCTCCCTCCACCTGCTGGCAACACTCTTCCTAATGCACCCCAGGAGACCATTGGCCTTCTTGGCCACAGGGGCACGTTGCTGGCTCATGATACGCCTTTAACAATTCAAATCCCAGTTCAGATGCATGTTAATCCGTGATCATACATAGAAAATAACAAAAAGTATGGCTTCATTGTTCTCTTCTAGAAAAAAGAGTGGAAATTTCAGAAATGTGGGTAAATAGGAGTCAGACATAGCAATTAATTCAAGAGAATGCATTTGAGTAAAAAATATTAAGAAACTCAGGTGATGTATGGTTTTGGATTCAGTTAAAAACAAAACAAAGTTGGAAACACTGACTTGATTTGCCTTTTATTATTTAAAAATAAAAATTGTCCAACCTTTTTTTTTAAGATATTTGATTCATATCTTATTTTCTACATTTTTTTTTTTTGCTTTTATACAATGGCTTTTTAAAAGATGGGAAAGATAAAACTGCAATATACAAATGCAATAAATTTTTATAAAAATGCAATAGGATATAAGATTTTGAAAATATACTTCATAGTTGAAAACAAAAGAACTAAGCATAAAATCAATGGAGAACCTGTCTACAGCCTTGTTTTCCCATATGAATGCAGCAGATAAAAAATGTAATAAATTCATTCATCTACACCCACTTTAAATATCTGAGCTGATCAGCAGTTTCACTGATGTGCGGCCAGACTTTGAAGTCTATCTTAGCTCACTGGAATTTGACCAGCCACTTTCCAGACCATGTAATGCATTGCAGATCTTTCCACATTATGCATTCCAGATGGCCATATTCTTTGTACATTTTGCCTTTCTTATTTAGGTTACTTGGGTAATTTGGGAATAAAGCTTGCATGCTACAAAGTGACAACTGACATACTGTTATGCTAGCATGCTGCTTTGATACCAATGATGGACTTTAACGAATGTTTAAGAAGTTTGAGGTTGCTGTTTTTTCCTCCTCTTTAAATCATTTTTAAGCTCCTGTTTAATGAGACACTGAAACTCTTTGCGAGTCACATGTAGAGCTTTAGGGGTGCTAAGCACCCTCCACGTTATTTGAAGTCAATGGGAATGGAGAGAGTTCAGCAACTTTTGTAGATCAAGCCTTTAGAGAATGCAAGTTTCTCCTAGAATTTCCATAAGAAGGACAGCAGCCCAAAAATTGAATTAGCTGAGGTCACCAGGTTTACTTTAGAGACCAAATTATCTGTATCACTGAGTTCAAAGAAGATTGATTCTTCAGGCAGAAGATTACAATCATTCTCACAGGCCTCAGCAAGATCTTCTCTGTCACCACCCAGAAAATAACACGGATGCAGCCAAGTAGTATGAGGTTCTCATTCTCCTGAACTCTGATAGCATCCTGCAGCCTGAGAATTATGTCTCAAATTTATCTCTCAGAATTCAAGAAGGGTCCTCCTCTCCGCTTCACAGCATGTCTTCTCAGCTATACACCTGGAACAAAGCCTTGCATTTCCTAAAGTTGTATTATTCTCATCTTCTTGACCTCTTATTTGCATCACTCTCTCATTCCTTCCCTAAATCTGATAAAAATCAAGAGAAGTTGGAAAAATGTAGCACCAGAAACCACTACTTTTTGCATATATTACTACAGTAAATGAAAAAAGGCATGACTACCCGCCAAAAGCTTTTAATCATATGAACGTTTAGGCAAAAGCATAAGCAAAAATGCCAAATGTTGGCAATATTGCGGGCTATTAAAGTTATTAGCAAAAAAATTGTGAAATTCTATCAAAAATATATTCCCATAAGGTTTCTTCAGTAAACAGATTAAATTCTCATTACTTTCGAAAATAATTTGGTCTTTTCCAGTGCACCGCTTCAAACAGCATCTGTCTTTAAGAAAAGATATTGCTGCTTGAAGAGCTAGCTAATTGAAATAGCTTGTTTCATACCAGTATTCAGCTAATCCCATCTGGAAACATGTTTCCATGAAAACATGTTTTTCTTCCAATAGGCATCCCTTGTTGCAACTTTACAGTGACCTACTGTGTCCACAAAAGATGGCATCATCACCAAAGCACAGCCTCTGAGCTTGTAGTGGGCCTTGAGGTAAGAGAGATTTGTAAATGATACCAGAACACATGCTAGTTTTGTTTTTTCAGATAAGCTCCAGGTTTTGGTCACCTTGACTGTCAACTTGCAATATAGACATATTTTTCCCCTGAACATATTCCCCATTACAGACCTCTTCCGTACAAACAACTGCAGTCTTTCAGCCTTCAAACTGATGCACATTGAGTCTCCAAATTACTAACTTTCTGGTAAAACAAGTATTACTTAGGTCAAATAGGTAAAATCATGGAACACTCGCTCTCCAGTATACTATCTGATTCCACAAAGAAAAAATGAAAAGCCTCATTCCTTCCCGTGATTTTGGTCCAGTTCATTTTATCTGCTGTAGATCATTCATAAGAATAACCTAACGCTCTTCACTGAGATTATGGGAGAAGCACAGCAGTGGACATGTCAATTCCATACATGATTTTCTCTGCCTCCTGATGGAGATATACACCAGTGCTATCTCAGATACCTCATGACTGCTTTCCTGACCTCCTGCTGTTGTGGTGTGAGAGCTGAGTGTTCGCTGTGGCTCCTATTTGGAGGAATACTCTGGGAAAGGGTACTGGCATGAGAAAGATAATTAGATGTCCCCCAAGAAGTTATAGAAGCTTGCCTATTTCTCCCATCACTTTCTTGAATTCCCAGAAACACTCTCATACCCTCTAAAAAGTTTTTTTTTTCTTCACAGAGCTCTGGCTGCCCTTTGGATAGGCAGAGAAACTGCAACAGTATTTGTAGAGTAGTAGCATGTCTGCAAAACGAAACTGCAATCAAACTTAATCCTAGACAGTGTGTCTCATGCACAGATATCACATAGTTGTTTCCTTAACTGTTGTATTTGCAGATATATTTTCTGTGTTTGTTCATGTTCGTTATGGAGTTCCTTTTATACTCCACTGTGTTCATAAGGAATACTTCAACTCAGGGCAAATTAGGAACTCTCTGAATGTAGTGTTAAAATAACATAGCATTCCCCAGGACAGTTCAGTAGGTTGATAGTTTTTTTGCCAGCACCTGTGACTGAGCAGCTGTTACTGGGGAAGAAAGCCATGAAGCTGAAGGGTGCTTATTCCAAGCTCTTTGACAGATTTTAACATACAGAATAACAGTTCAGCCACCCCAAGAGCAGTTCTTGTTTTTGTTTTCTGTCTTTGCTCACTGAACAGGAAATGAACCTATCTTCATATTTGCTGCAGGGTGTAACATCAAATGAAACACAATCTCCTGCTTTAAAAGAGGAAACTAGACTCTCCACTGCAATGGTTGCATGGGTCCTTCAAATCTTCTTGCTTCCTCATTTGGGTTAATATTGGTTATTCACTTTTGTTTCAGAGGAGCTGTGGCCCACAACAGTGCTCTCTGCTTTATGGTACTGTTCCTTGTTACAGTGTTTTAGGGATTAAATGATTTTGGGAGGGGAATCTGTTTTCTTGTAAGATGTCTTGTATGTCTTGAAAGGTAGCAATTTCATCTGACAGCTCCTATATATATAGTAATCATGTTTTTATTTTGAATATAACCATGCCACTGAGACTTTTAGGTACAGTCGCATTCTGTTTGGAGATGCTTACATTGGTCCCCAGTTTGTTCTTTTCATCACAATATACTGCAACTGTCCAAGCCACAGCTCCCAGATGATGCAGGGAAGAAAGCGGGAGTCAATGATTCACCTAGACAAAACAGACTAATTTTTCTGAAGCTAGAGCCAAGGGAGTTGCTGCCTCTGAGTGCAGGATATTGCCTGTCACAGATGGGACAGAAGTGAGGCAAGGTTTCTTTGCAGTATCTTTTGGGGCACTCTAAGTGCTGACTGAATCATTTTCGCTCTCACAACTGATTAAAGAGACAAGTTGAGTTACTAAATCAGATGCTGAGAATGATCAAAGGACATTATGTGAATACCCTCCTCTCTGGCACAACACTGGAGCTTGCATGTGAACAAAGGGAAACAAAAGTGGCACAAATGACACTTTAATTTGTTTAAACACATTTTTGCAGAGTTGCTGTCAGAATTGCTAAGCCATGGATATATTCAAAGCTCTGATTCATGAGGAGGAATGGTTAACAGGATTATATCTTTCTCATTGTACAGTTGACTGAGCCAAGGTGGGTCGGATGAACTAACCTGGAGCTGTTCTCTCTTTAGCTGGCCTTTGAGCACTGTATTTCCATCCTAGCAATCCAGCAGCTGATCCACAACCAGCATTGCTATGCACTCTAGGTAGGGTGTGGTGACTATGCTGGCTATCCCAAATGCTACCATTTCTGCTAGTGAACCAGACCATTAGATTTGCAGTGCTGTTGGAGAGGCAAAGAAGTGGTTATCTGTCAGAGGCAGAATGCCAAACACAATGAAAATAAGAACCACTCACCAAGTCACTTAAGAAGTTTTTTTTGCAAGGAAAAAAAAAACAATCATAGAATTCATAAGGTTGGAAGGGACCTCTGGAGATCATCTAGTCCAACCATCAAAGTAGCCTATACGGGACTGAACTTGCGACCTTACCATTAGCAGCACCACGCTCTAACCAACTCAGCTAAACCTGCCCCCCAAATGCAAGCTTCTCATCTCCATTTAGTAGCTGGAGCTACCTCCTGTGCTGAGATGCCCGCTGCCGCTGGAGAAGGCTTTTATGCTTAGTGTCTTAAGAAAGGATGGAAGTCATCTTTATCATAGAGACCACATCGGTACAGTTGCACTAATCCCTGGCAAGTATTTCTGTCAGTGTAGACTGTGATGGGGTCAGTTACTCTGTTTAAAATGTCTTGACTTTATCTTCAAAGATGTACCCTTTAGCTATACTAAGCTGCACTTCTACAGATATCCAATGCCGGGAAATCAAGGCTGGTATAGTACAAAAGGATGAGTCTTCAGTTGTTAGGGTGTGATTCTGATCCTATTCAAATATACTGCTAAGGTGTCTGTGTGTTTCAATGGTAACAGAATACATAAACTGTCAAATAATTGCTACTTGGATAAAATTAAGCTTTAATTTACTGCTTGATCTGAAAGATGTCAATGAGAAACCATCTCTGTGGAGCCAAGAGTTGTTTCAGTCATTTAAAAACTATTTCAGGATCTTTGATTTCCTGTTGATAAAATTGTTAGCATCTTGAAAAGTAAGCAAAAGTAGGAAGGGTGACAAATGTGCATCAGATCCAAAAATGAGGGAGATCACTTGTTCGGCTACATTGAAAATTACCAGAAGGTCTGCTCCTCTGATCTGTTTCATACAGATCCTCCCTTAGAAAAGTCTGTACCTTTGTTGGTGACCCCAGAAATGTGGATTTCATCAAATATCTCTGCCAGTAGGAGAACAGCACCAAAGCTTTGCCTTCTATTTTCTCAAACCATGAACACCTTTGGCAAATAGACGTTTAGGGGGAAGAAGGGCCACACATGCCGGTGCGCACACAAACACACACACACACACACACACACACACCCTCTCCTGCCCCCACGCACACATGCACCTCTCGCAGATCTTTGGCTCTCCAAACCCTTAAGCCTGTGTGCAACAGCGGTGGCTGCGTAACAGTTGACACCCATTGTTTCTCTCTCGAATAATTGTATAGCCCTGATTACCACTGAGACAATAGGTGGGCTGTGTGAGCAATATGGGGCTGCAGAGGCCAGGACTGAGGAACAGATGACCCATAGTAGATTTATGAAGCTATTGGTCTCCTTTGCCAGTGGCATACAGCTGCTGTGTCATAGAAAAGCATTTGATAAAACACTGTAACTGAAACTGTGTAGCAGGTATGTAAAAAGTAATTACAAGTATTCTTAATTCAAGGTTCCTTGCTTGAATGCTTTCATTACTACCAATATTCCTAGTACTGATTTTTGAAGTACAAGCCCATGTACATAGTTGCAGATAGCAAGACTTGCAGTAAGCACATGGCCCTGCTAATTGCAGTTTAAGTTGTAACCCAGGGCAGATCCAGGCATCAACAGGGAAGGCTTGTGGTTGAAAAGAGAGAAATGTTTTTAGAAATTGGATTTTAGGCTGAGAAAGGAATGGGTGGCTGGTCCCAGAACGGAGGGTAACATTTTGATTTGCTGTTTGAAAGTAGAGGCAATGCCATACGCATGAAGAAAAGAGGAAGGCATAGTACTATACATAAACTGCACCAGTTGTAGAATATGTTGCAGTAATCTGATATGGAGGAGAAAAAGGGTATGAAGGGAACTGACAAAATTTGAACTCCTGCCCATCATTTTTTCTTCCACATTACAGTCCCCTAAGGGTACTACTCAAATTTCAACAGAAGGTATGGGAAAACATGCACATATCTTATAAAAGGCAGAATTCATTTCTTATTTGCACATTCTTTTGTGAATCCTTGTTCCATGCTAAAATGACTGAAGATTGCCAGGTACATGGGAAACATTAGCAAGCATCTTTTTGCACTGACAAACTGAACAGTTATATGCCTTTTTCTAAAAACAGACAGAAATGTATTAAAGTTTAAATGGACAAGATTAAAAAATAGGTGGTTTATGGAGATTGAGGAGCTTCACTTTCAAAAGATATGTAGAGACCCAGTGAGAATAACGACACTATATTAGTATCATGTATCTCCTCTATGGTGAGACCAAAGCCATCTCCAAAGGAGCAGAACAAGAATCCTTCTCTGGAGACACAGCTTGAACAAGCCATTTTTTGGAGCCTGCTGTTACTGTGTGTCTCTGCAACCTCCTGTGGCAGCAGGTTCTAGAATTCCATCATGTGTTGTGTAAATAAATACTTGCTTTTATCTGTTTTAATATGTTCTGCTGGTTTTGAGTGCCCCCTGGATCTAGTGTCATGCGATTTAGTGAATAATAGGTCCACATATCCAGCACCCTTATGATTTTGTAAACTTGTCATATTCGTCTCTCTGCCTTCTCTCCAAAGAGTGCCAACCTTTTTAATCTCTTCTTGTAAAGCAGTTACTCAGCCAAACAAATTTACTTTCGCTCCTCTGTACGCTCCCTAACTGCATTACATTGCTCTTTAGCTACAGAAAGCAGATCTGCACACAGCTCTCCAAGGTTTTACTAAGTGGCAAAAAGATGTTCTCTGTCATCAGGATCCTTTCTGATATTGCTAAGCATCTTGCTAGCCTTTTTGGCCAGGTAGCTGCATTTATTGAACAGAAGTAGAAGAGAGAGCAAAGCTGTATCCAAATACTTCAGTGCTTTGGCTGGAAAAACCTGGTTAGTAGAGAGGGTGTTCGCAGGGCTGTTCAAAGTTCTGGCGAAAGTGTCCAAGTAAGCAAACAGAGGTTTATACTGAGTGTTTGTGTGAGATGAGGTAACAGCTTTGAAAAGGACATGAAACTGGTACCAGTTGTGGTTCTGTATGTGGCCAACCCAAAAGCAAACAAATGGGTGTTTTGTTATTCCCTTCTGAAGAGGAATGTTAGCCTGGACAAAGGGTCACTACTCAGGATGACTCACATTTCTGTGGACAGCATTTTTTGGCTCAGATTGAAATGTTTTAATATTAAATTAAGAAAGAAAAACCAATCTCTCTGTCCTTAAACCTTTTTTCCCCTTCAGCACTGAGGTAACACATGTTTTTCAGCAAAGTTCTCAGATACCTAACCAGCTGGCTCACCTGCTCATGGCAAGCTATCATGTCTGGCACTGTCCTGATGGATGACCTATTAGTGGTCAGAGAACAGAGACTTCATGTCCATCCTGTGGAATCATTCACAATCAGAGGTCTCAACCTTGAGGAGAAGCCACAGGCACCAGTTATCTGCTGCCTCCTAGCAAGCGCTTATATAAATGCCAAGTGTGCAAAACAACCTACGGTCAGAGAGGAGCTGCTCCTTATGGGAAGACAAGCGGGCAGATGATGAGGATGACACAGCTGGTCAGTCTGAGCAGGCACAAGTGGATTTAGGCAGGATGGGGTTTGGAAGGACCCATGGCCACGCAGGGCTGGATCCAACATTGCTGTGCTGTTGCAGGGCAGCCACTGATGGCCCCAGGCTGGGCTGAGATGGGGCCAGGGGCAAGGACTGGCAGGGCTGGGAGTGCCCCCAGCCCCAACACCTTCAGCCACCTGCAGTGCTTACATTATGAGAACAGATTGCCATAAAATGCCATGTATTCAATAGACTGGCAAACTACCTTGAGAGGAGCAACCGAAACTCCGAAGCATACGAAAAATATATCCTTCAGGAATGGCCATTTGACTTCAGTTTCTTTCTGATTCCCCAAATATCAGCAGGCTATATGGTGATATTATGGTGTATGGAGCTAATGGTGTATGTTAAATTTTGTGGTTATATGAAGTCCTGCTCATATTCTACTTTGCCATTCACATATTTTTTAAATCTATTTCTCATCAAAACCCTACCATTACAGGTGCACCTCAGGAAAGAGAGCTAATAATCTGACATGAATCATGTATTAAGGACCCAACACCTCCAGCCGTTCTTTTCAAGTACTGTTGGCATTAGTTAGTATTTTCCACCTTTACTTTAGGTAATTTCCTAGTTTTCTATAGACAAAAAAAACATTGCAATAATGACACCCACAGCTCCAAACCACCGCTTAGCACATAATGAACTAATTTAAACCAAGTCAATTTGATTCCAATTTTCCACCATATGAAACAGATGCTTTTGCCAAGGCCAAAAGCTGGACATAAAGAACAGTAGCATGTGAGCACATTCCTAACTCTAGGTGTAAATCTGAACTGCATAGCTCTATGTTTCAACAAAAATTAAATATAAAATAAGAAAATAAAGGATCTTACAAGCTTAACCACTCTGTGTTTGGAGATTCATTCCAGGTCATTTGGCAGTCCAAAATATTGCTTTTTGGAAAGCTTCCATTGTTTGTTTGTTTTGGTGATCAAAGGAAAGTTCAGTGGCCTGTCTGTTGCGAAAGTGTGGTTTTGTACTGAAATGTTTGTAATATTTTGATGAGAATATCAGTCTCCATAAGACTAAACTGCTGAAATTTAACATTTAAATTAAACTGCTGATTAAAAATAGTACTTTTTTGCTATGATGCAGTCTGTTCATGCTGAAGTTAAGTCAATTGCACTACATAGACAACCCATGTCTATAAAAGATGCAAGTCATTTGAACAACGTACACGTTCGTATATTTGCATTTCAAGTTTTTGTATACTTTTTATCACCATGCAGCATCAAAAAGGCAAGGGTTTAGATTTATTAACAAAGCCAAAATACACAACAGCATCTTTCTAATAGTGCCACGTGTGGCTAACAATAGAACTGTAATAACAAACTCTTCATTTAAAACTTCAGGCTCTGCTTTCTTAGATCACAGATGATACAGAATACTTTTTAATACAATTGGCACATATTAACAAAAAACCTAATGCCAACTAAGGAAAATATTTAACGTTTGCAAGTCCTTACTAAGGTACATGGCTGTTCTGGCTGCTACACTTTGGGGAAGGAACGCATATTCAACCAGCTCCCATTTGTTGCTAGTGAAGGTAGGACTGTATCCTAACAAAACTTTTGCTAAACGAGCATTTACATTCCCAGGAGGGAAAAGGCCATTGGCAGGCTGTGCCTAAGCAAACACAACAGAAGCCTGTCAGCCATTCTGGGAGATGGGAGAAGTGATTGCCTGGAGGAAAAAGGCAATGGAACTCACTTTATAATGTTTTCCTAGCTCATGTCAATACAAGGACAAGTTCAGCTGTTTATCCTTGATTTTATAGTTTGATTGTTAACTTTAAGCTATTACTGAATGTAGTCTATAAATGAAGTCTGAGGCAAAAGAGCAAGCAAAGCAATACAGAGCAAAGGTCTGAGATGGTAGGCACTGAGCACTCCCACAGCATAGCAAAGTCATTTGCACAAAGGAAACCATCTGAGAACCTTCCTAGTAAAAGTATGGGATATTTAAATATGGTCACATCTAGTACAATCCAGAATTATCCTGTGTGGATAGAGGGTGGACTCTGATACTGTAACAAGCATGAGAAGTGTGGAAAATCATACTTCTAGCAGCTGCGAACTTGACCTCTATGTGCCTAGTCAGTGATGGCACCATCACAGCACTGCCCTAATCCTTCAACATTCTGTTGCCTCCTGCTTTGAAATGCTGCTGATTAGAATACGCTATGGCTCTGTTTTGACATGTCTCAGCCCTGATGTTTGATTCTGCTATCACCCAACATTCGCAATGTCTGGGCACCAAAGGGTGGGAGTCCTGCCAGCCTTTGCTTACCACATTGCACATACTCCAGGCTACCTCATGTCAGCAATTGCTGGAGCACAACAGGGAGCAGTACTGTAGTGCCAATGTTCACAGCAGATCCGTTTCAGGAGTTTTATTTTGGACTAGTTCTGCTCTGGTTTTCTGCTAAATGTCCATTAAATGTGGAACACAGTCACCGCACTTCTAGGGTGCATCTTCTGGTTCAGTTTAATCATAAATGTGTGCAGTTTGTATGTCCAGAGACTGGTCAGTGATGGGAACCACTGTGTGCTATGCATGAGTAACCAGGAGATTCCCTTCAAAGAACTCTATTAACCTAAACTAAAATGCTAATAGATCGCCCCAAAATGTCCTAGTACAGCTAGGACAGCAGCTCTTTTTGTGGGCCAGCAGCTCTTGCCACTGCTTCTGTCCACAATGCTGCAAACAGGAACTTGTAGGAGTAATGAGAGATGATGGGCTCAGTTGTACATGCGTTTTGCAAGACTAATGGTCTCCTCACTATAGTAGTTTCATGATAGCATAACTCGAATAACCCTAATAGAAATTTTTCCTGTTTTCCCATGTCTACCTATATACCCATATAAAAGCTCAGGTGCTTTAAGGAGGGAAACTGGGCGCACTTAATACTTGTAGAGTCAGTGTCAAGGGTCTGTGTTACTCCCTGACATAATCCCTGTAGTTTCAGTGGAGTTGTTGACCCCTGTCCTAGACTTGAATCTGTTCCAAACACCAAAAACTGTACTGAATGTTATAACACTGTAGAAGTGAGGTGTAAGCTAAGGAAGGGTAAGCAACATAATCAGGTACATAAGTCACCAGGTATGTAATAATCCATATGCGCCAGAGCCTGACGTGGATGTGGAAGGAGATGCTTCTTTTTCCTCCTCTGTGATCAGCAGATGACTCACCTGTGGTTTAGGTGTAGTTCCAGCTGGGCTAGTTCAGTAGGTATTACATATTCCTCAGCAAACCTAGGGGGCTCAGGGGCAGAAAAAAGCTGGTTTGTGTTCGGTTTTTTCAGCATTCCAAAGGAAACAATTGAGATAATTTTTGCTTTGATTTGGCAACTGAAACTGAATTTGTCTCTAATTACAACAACTACCTGGAGTTTTCCTCATGGGGCATTTTCTTCCTTTAAGAAGGTCTCACAGTACAGTGCAGTTCTTACACTTCTTTCTCCTAAGGCATCGGCCTTCTACTCCTTGCTCTGGCAAGGGTCCACTGGCTTTAACAGGTGCTCAGTCACTGATACCCCATGGGTCTCCAAATCATATCATAACTAGAAAAGGGGACATATAGGGTCTAATGACTGATTTACTGAAAAAGCTGTTTCACTTTTATCAGAATTCTTACACCTGTGTTAAATTCAGCTACCAGTTTCACCTAAAAAGAGAGACTCTGCACTTCAAATATTTCACTTGACATTCTTAAATAACAAAAAAATGATCCACAAATACACTGCATGTTTTTCTTTCTTCATTTTTTAAAAAGTACTAAAATGTAAAAGAAAATGAAGTGCTTTATTTCATTTTAGTAAAAAAAAAATCTATTAAGCCTTTTTTCTCAAATTTCACTGAACTGATTTTTGTTTTTACTTAAATCAGTATAAAACTTTTAAAAAGTATATAACAAAAAAACCCACTCTGCTCTTTTATATTTGTATTTCTCCAACTGAGCAGCTTCACTGAGTCTCTTCAAAAACCTGGAAATGTGAATGAACTCACTCTGAAACCCAGTGTTTCCCAAATATCAGATCTCTCAGATCTGTCACCATCAACAGATGACAAGGGACAAGAGTTCAGGTCCTTCCCGACCTGGTGCAATAAAGGAATGTTGCATCAAACCAGGCCTGGTGACTCTCCTATTCTGCCAGTGATTTTTCTCCAGAATTTTCTTTTTTTTTTTTCAGTGTTTCATTACATTCAGAGGAGAAAACTGATTCTTGGATAATGCGCTACTTAAAAGATATCTTACACCAAATAACTGTTTTATATCAGTTACCTCAGTTCATTCAGATTCCTGTCCTCATCGACCAATTCATGATTCAGCTGAGCTGGGGTGTGGGAGTACAGTAAGGCATCAGTCAACCCATTCCTCTCATAGTCACGTTTGATGCCATTTACAGCACTTTCAGGCATTATAACAGGCTATCGAGCTCGCTATGCTTTCTCTTTCTTTGCCCAGTCCTAGCTGTCTGGCTGTGAAAGTTTTGACATATCCTGAAGTTTTGAAATTCAGGATATCTGGCCTATTACATTCAAAACTACAGTCAAAAATAGCATAGCATTGCTTTCATTTGACCATGCATTAAGCACGGTTTTGTTTCTCAAGTAAACACGTGGGCATGCATTAGGGCTGGAAATTTTGCATTTCCTACTATGCTAGAGGGGAGCAAAAATTGATTCAGCAATGTTTACCAGTAATTTCATATAGAGAATCAAACAGCCTCATTTTTTTTGTTCTGGAAACAAACAGAAAACTCTGATTACCGACGGAGGTCTCTTCCCAAGGGAATTAAACCATCTTGAAGGTCTTTATTATAGCTTATTAGGAGTCTATAACAACACCAAACAAGACCACAAAGACAGATGAAGTGGAGGATAAGAGGTTGGGGAGCTCAGTGGTCATGGATGAAGGTAAATAAAATACCAGCTAACCATTTTCGAAGGCCAATATGAAATTCTGAGAATATAACTCATAACTCCAATGTTGAAAGATTTCTTGCTTGAAAATAATAATGTAACTTCATTTCTAACTACATACATAAATGTAGGAATATATAATCTAGGAGAAAAGTCATATGTCAGGGCTATCATTACACGAATCACAACAGCCTCGCTTCAGTCAGTTCTAAACCAGAAAAAAACATCTAAAGCCATTTCGAAACATAATATCTACAGCTGAGCCAAACTTCTTATTAATGCATTTATTAATAATTCTGTGCCTTGCTTATTTGGGAACATGCAGGGCCTCAGAGCTCCAGCTGGGTTGCTTAATATTGACTAGAAATGCATCAGATTTTGTAGTCTGTGACTGGATGTAAATCTTTCACATGCGTATTTTCATTTGAATCCAGATAAGGATCACCCTTTTAAAAAAACAGAATGGATGTGATTAGGTTCTGTGTATTGCTAATTATTCACCTGATGAACTCTTGTATCTATGGTAAAAGTGTGATGCTCACAGAATGCTGCATGTTACTTTCAGGTTGCAGATGGGTAGACATGCATCTTCCAAAAGACCAGACTTCACTTAGGGGAGGTTTGCCTTGTGGATTTTGCTCCATGCCCTCAAATTTTGTTTCTATGCTAAGAAACTGTTCCAGTACTTCCTAACCACCATCTGTACACCCTAGCTTGTCAGGGCTCTAGCTGTACTAGGGAAAGCAGGAAGATTAGTAATTATTTTCCGTCTGCTGTTTGAGTCATTAGTGGAAGAAGCAGAAACAAGAAAAAGGAATGGACGGTGGAAATCTAAGGTCCTCTTCTTGCTTCATTTTCTGGGTTGTCTTTTGGACTAAATTATCAGAGATGGATGGGAATATCTTAATCCACTGAGATTGCCCATTCTCTTTCTCAGGGTAAGAGCAACAAGCTGGAAGGAAACCCTGGCTCAGGCTTCTCTCCAGAGACAGAGCAGCTGTGCATGCCAGCACTTTCAGCTATACCCACTGGGCTGACTGTCTTGTGCTAAGCAAGGAAACCGCTTGCAGTCAGGATTGCATACAATGGTCTGTTAGCTTTGCACGGTCTTGCAGCAGCCCCTGAAATCCCGGCCTTGCCAGCAGAGCAAGCTTTTGCACAGCCAAAGCCAGTAGCTCTCCAGGTGTAGCACTCCATAAATGTAGCGTGTTTGTAGGTTGGGAAGAACCAGCCGAGCTCACTCTCAGGCCTCTTCTTCCTAGGAGGAAGAAATCACTGTGCTTTGCACAAGCTAATTTAGACCTGTGCTGAAGTGCTGAAGGCATCTTCCTACATCTTACAACCAATTATGAAGCACCAGCAAGTATAAATAGATACGATGTACATTGCACAGGTCTTAAACACATACTAATCCAGGGAAAAGCTTCCTGCAATGCGTTAGGGTAGATAGAATCACATTAAGCTGTTTTTATGACCGCTGCATTTCTTTAATGTTATATGGCATTAAAACTTTTTGTTTGCATTTAGGTCCAACCCTGAATCTTTTAATTTTCCTTAGTCAGGTAAAACTCTCACTTCAGCTGAGGGCTATCCTGCTACAGAAAGCATATGATGATCCCTGTTTTCCTTACTTCAGTCCAGCACTGCTGAAGTTATAGTAGGTTCTCTCAGATCTTTGCCCACACAAGTCATTTGAATGAATGGGAATTTTACTTCTTTTTCTATCTCCACAGGGAATTTTTATTTTTTAAACTTTTCTGAAAAAAAAATCAGCTAATCTTCTAGGCTCTGATTCAGGAAAGGACGCTCTTAATGTTAAATATATGCTTTGGAAATGTCATTTGAACCAAGGACTCTTAAGTATGTCCTTCCATTAAAGCATGTGATTAAATGTTTTCACGGATAGGAATGCTTTTCTAGATTTGGCCCTTAAGGCCTTAATGAGGGTGTTTGGGGACAAACATTAGCTACCATCTAGTGCAGAAACAAAGAGTGCCTAAATGTTCAGGAAAATATTGTTAGTTACAAATTAGTCAAAGATACTACTGTATATTGCTATTTTCAGAGAAGGTATTAGATTTAGGGCCTTGATTATTTAAAGTTTTAAGTATTTCCTGGGAGGTCCTGAATCTTTTCAACATCCTCTGCATTCAAGACCACTCAGTGTTTTGCAGGATTTAGTCTAGTTTTATAGTCCTGAAAAATCTCTCTTTTATGCTTGGCAACTATATTTCAAGTTTGTAGCACCATTTTTGTTATTATTATGCATGTACAGATTACTGCCATAGCATACTCAGATTCAAGCATACTCATATGTTTAACACACAGATGAAAACAAATATTCCAAAGTTTAACAAAAGTTTCAATTATTTCTTTTCCATATGTGCAACTTTGAAGTTGTTTTAGAAGTTTTGGGCTGCATCCACAAACCAGATGACCAAGGGCAATATTTGCAGGGTGCTACCTGTAGCAGGGAGTGCCTCTGCTAGAAACAGCTGGCTGTGTCAAACCATCATTCAGTATTATCTTTCCACCAGACATAAGAGAAGTTCCCAGAGTCCTTTAATGGTAGGCATTTGTCATATGATACCTCAAAGAGTCTTCCAAATGTCAACCGTAATATAACACTTCTCAGCTAAGACAATAAATTGGTATAAATTTAGCAGGAAAAAGACACTTGGCTCTGTTCCAGGCCTAATTTTCAAGAAACAAAAGATTATCAAAAAAAAAAAAAAAAAAGGGGGGGGGGAAGAAAGAAAAAGAAAGAAAGAAAAAGTCAGGAATTTTTTTTTTCTTTCCTTTTGGCCTTAATTTTGCCTTTTTCTTCTCAGGTGTACTCATGGAGACTGGTCAGCCACAGCTCTCCTAATTGCACTGGATTCCTAAGGCGTCCTTCAGTGAGGCCAGTAATGAAGCCTGAGAAGAGGCCAGGAGCTTGCCTGCCCGCCTGGAATGTGACCAAGGCTGAAAGCCGACACCAGCTCGGTGGAAAAAGGCTCCCAAGCAAAGGCTGTCTCCAAGACAACAGAGTATTTTCCTAGTGATGCATTTACATAGTGGGGTTAAAGTTCTGTGAAAGCAACAGCTGTTGTAAAAACATTGTATTAAATATGCTTAGAATTGTAAAACGTGTACTCCTCATGTTGCACTTTGCTCAAGAGAAATGTAGAAACTTGTGGTATACCTGAAAGAGAGTTTCTGCTCTCTCAGATACTGTTTTAAAAATGTCATGCTCCATTTTCAACTGTTTCCTGCTGAGAAAGCTTCTCCTTTGGACCATTTTTCTTTACAGTTGACTTTCAAGTTAAAAGTTAATGACTGAAGCATGGTTGGGGCTATGTATTACTTTCACCTTTTAAATTACACTGCCAGAAATTTTGACTTTTGCTTGTTTTGCAGTTTTTGTTAGCTTTCAAATAATCATGCATCTATCAAGAGCTGGACACTGTGAGCACCTCATGCCATGTGACCATCCTTACATGGGAGCACAGGGATGCTGCTGAGGAGAGTTCACTGCTTATCTAATGGCACAGCTACAAAGACATACAGGAAATCTCTGCAGGCGCTGATATGATGGCTGTATTTTTGCTCCCTTCCATATAAACTTTTATGAAGTTGTGCAAACCTACACCAAAGGGTGCCTGCATCTCTTGTTAAACTTCCATACATCTTCTCTTCCTTCCTTGAGGGTTTTGGGGAGGATGGAGTGGAGGATCGTTCTTTTCCTGATATTTTTTTTTTTGTGTGTGTGTGCTGAGATTGATAAGTCTGTGTATCTTTTTAATAAAGTCTGCTTTATTTATTAAGATGTGGACTGCAGGAGGGCAATTCTTCTCAATCCTTACTCTACTCCCAGAAAGTTAAATTTAGGAAACTGATATCTTATGTCCTGGATTTATGTATGTTTTTCTTTTTCTGTTTCACTGCATTGGTTCCTCCACCCTGCTCCATTTTGAATTCTGTCTTTTCATTACAATTTCCTTTTCTTTCTCTGTCAGAAAAATTTCCTTGCTCTTTTTCCAGAGGTGCTCAAAATAACAAATACTATGTGAATGTTAATCGAATTTGCAAGTCCACTGGATCTGAGTCCACTGAGACAATGTGAACCTGCCCAACCTCAGCAATAATAGGAAATTACTCTTCCACTCAGATCAAGTTCCAGCGTCTGGGGATAGCTTCTCCTAATGGACCTGGTAATGGTGCCAGAAAAGTTTCTCCATCTTTCACCCAGCAGCTGCCATCGTCACAACAGTCCAGCTTCCATGGGAAGGCTAAATACTTCTGCAAAGCTGTTTGAGTGTTCCACCAGTCCCAGGAAAGAGAGTGTTGTTTGCACATGTGAAATAACAAATATGACAAAGAGGGGAGCAAGATAATGCGGCAAATCCCATTCTTCTCTACCCTTTAAAACATACTCAACATATTCAGTGTAAAGATTAATTTCAACCATATGAATCTATGTGTGGGAAAAACTTGATGATTTAAAATATGTTGTGTTTTGGAAAAGATCATTCAAACGTATGTCTGAACACATATGAGGGAGAGAAATCTTAATATCTGGGCTTGATTTACTTCCATACCCTTGAAGGTACAAATTTCATATATATTCTACATCTGTTGAAACCTGGCAGAACAGGCAATGTGAGCTTTTTACTGCTGCCAGAGTCCAAGTGTATTGGATTATGTTGTCGTCCGACTTCACATTAAAGATTGGATCTCCAATAGTAGTTAAATGACTGTTTGAAAACACAAGACCCATTTATCTTCAGGACATGCCCAAGCTACTTCAGCAGTTTTGAGAATCTCAACCTAAAGAGTCTTAGCACATCAAAAGTGAAAAAAATGTCTATCTTGAGCCAGATTCAAACCCATTGATTTAATTTGAAGCTTCAGATGTTCAGCAGTCCTCAGGTGTGGCCTCTGTAAGGCAAAACAAGAAAATATTCATTCAATTTTTGGAGTCAAATCTCTTCAGGAAGGTGTTACATGATGGATGCTTTTGACATGCTCTCTGGAGGGCTTGGGTGGAGGAACATGGTGAATGTCCATTTGATACTTGATGAGGTCAGCAGGTGTGTTTTTTGAAGTAGTGCAGATAACAGCACATTTCCCACTTTGATTTGCAGCCATTTCAGATTTTGAAAATACTTACTCCACCATTGTTCCTTGTTTCCTCTGTCCTCATAAAATAAATAATAATTAGAGAAATGTCTTCAAGTGCGATAAGAAGGCGGCATAGGAGTGTCTCTACTAGAAGACAGTAACAAGCAAAGACCACTTTGATCCAGCTGAAATCTTTCCAGAAGTCAGTACTGCAACCACTTTTTTCAGACTGTCTTTTAATTTTTTTCTCATAACCTCAGAGGTTAATGGCCCTATCTTAAAATACAGACTTAAAGTGGCAGTATGTCAATTTGCAAGAGGGTGGAAGAAGGGTTACTGTCTCAAGGGGGGAGGCAAAGAATGAAAGTACTTAATGAGCATCTTGAAACAACCCATAGGCCTGATTTTCTTACCTAGGGGCTGAACTGTTAGCAAGATCATCATAAACTGTTCTTCAGATGAACGGTGCTATTTCTGTTACTTTAATCTAACTCTGCTCCCCGCTGACATTGATGGAAGATTCATCACAGACTGCCAGTAGTCAGCAAAGTTAAAAAACATCACATTATGGGAGTCTATGATTCAGGAAAGTAAGAGGCTTGATTTTAAAATATGTTTTATAGCCACAAAGACAATATATATACTCAATTAAGCATTTTTAAACTAGTGTATCCATAAAACTTATATAGCTGATTCCCAACAAAACCAAAGCATTAATTCTGCAACGAACCCATTATGCTGCTCTCAGCTGGTACACAGTTCTCAGTTTTATATCCAAAATAGTCAAAAGAACGCTGGACTTTTCTTAAGCCCCAACTTATATGAAATCCCATTGTTACGGCATTCAGTATAACAACAGCTCTTTGGCAGACTCGAAATGCCTGGCTGTCAATTAGGTTACTATAAAGAAGGAACAGGACATTGTTTACGACACAATACAGCATCAATGAAGGTATATACATTAGCCAGATGAATGCGCTCTACTGCATTTCAGTAAGCCCACTGCAGTCAACGTTCGTACAATGAATATCAAGCAGATCTATAGTAACAGACCATGCAGGTATCAGCTGCACCATAACCGGGTATTCATTATAACTCAATATGTGGTGTGCTCTGTAGATTGGCAATGTTTTGGAGAGCACTGGTTATAGATGGGAAGGGTGATTCAAAGATATCTAACAGCCTGGCACTGACCCATTGAAAATAAGGAAGCAGTTTCATACAGCCTCACCATTTGCCTTTGTTATTAGGAAATAAATCAGCCTTTGTTTTTTCTGGACAAAGTGAAGGAATGTCATTATCACTTATAAATTGTGCAGTTACAAAACAATCAGGAAATCTTCCCATTTAAATCTGAATAACTTTAATTGTTTGGAATTTAAAGTTTAGTCTATTGAGTGAAACAAATGCTTAAATAGGGCTCTTCATTGAAATTCTGAGTTTGAGCTAAAATCAGCATAAAAAACTGCAAGGCTGGTTAAAGACTAAGCAAATCTTACAGCTGCATCATTTAATACCTTTTGACCAAAAATAAGACAAACCACGGAGATGGCAAAAAAAAAAAAAAAAAAAAATAGTGTGGTTGATAGTGCTTTATTTATGCATTTGCAAATACATTTGAAGTATTAATTTCATGTCACTATGCAATTCCCCTAACTGTTGAAAGTCTCAAATCCTGAAAATACTCATGTGTATTCATAGTTAGCATACTACAGGCAAAACATTCAAACATGTGTAGAGTTCCTTGCTTGCTCCTGGAATAGCATCTAACAATTTTATACAGTGCTTGCTCTAAGATGTTGAAGCGTGTCCAGAGATATATCTCACTGGGAAAAACCTCTTTGACCTAATGACATCAGGAAAGCCTGATAGAAGAAATGGTAGAGGTTTTGAGAAACTGATTGAACTATTGTTTTTACTCTATATAAAACTAAAACTAAACTCTCTGTTTAGAAGTGCTTTCTTGTTACCAGGGGGATGAGCTGGCATCACTGATTTGGGAAGTTTAGAGATGATCTGGGAATAACCTCAGCACTTGGATAACTATGATTTTTTTGGTGCTTTAGGGGTGTGACAGCCTAGCCACTTCTACAATCTCCTTTTTCCAGCCTTTATCTCTTGCAAAGCTCCACCTCTTGTGGATTTTCACACTGTCCCTTCTCGAAGATGACCTCTCATCCACCTCTGACCTCTTTCAGAGTTTTCACCCTTGCTTTAACAATTGATTTATGATGTGTCCAGGAAAGGGTCAAGCCTACTTTTACGGTTTGCTTAAAATATTTCTTTTTTGGGTACATACAGAAGTGGTGCTTAATAAGTGCTAAGTAAATAAACTAAGGATTGGAGACAGCCTCCCTCCTCTGCTAACTACTAGATGTCTTTAAAACTCTTTGTAACACGTGTTTACCAAGTCTTCAAACAAATTAACTGATATCTATAATCATTTTGTGCCTAACGAAAGGTGTCAGGGGTTTAGGATTTCCAAAAAGAGTAATTTCAAATTAAGTTGTCTCACAGTTCAGTGAAAAGGCAACCGCTAAAGATAATTCAAGGACTTGTATATGTAATGGACAGGAAGTCTATTTTTCCTTTAGTTTGACAGGTTGATCTTCCACAGTAAAAAAAAAAAAAAAAAAAAAAAAAAAAAAAAAAGGCAAGAAAAGCTACTAGGCATAAACTTTCATTGCCTCCAGCCTCACTCAGACAAAACTCTTTTTTAACCTCTCTTCTTGTGAAATAAGGACTGCAAGATTAAATCCATTATCTCAAAAGTAGATTTTGATTTTGTTTCACTTGTGCTTTATTGTTTACCATAATTTATCATGTAAACTTACTTGTGTTTTTTCTGCACTCTTTGCCGTTTGTTCTATCTACAAATCATTAGTGTGTGCATTTAGATCCAAACCAACCAGATATTTGAGTATTAGAATAGGTATAAATGAAGTTCTAAGTAAAAAAATTTGGACTAGATGACAATGATTATGCTTTTTGCCATAGATCACATCATAAATGAGACAATTTGGAAATAACAAAGAGTATGCATTGAGACTCTCCATTTCAAGCTGAACCGCACACTAACATTTTGTCTGTAAACTTTGTCACATACGTCTCTCCCCAAGTTAAATAGTACCAGATGATATTTTTGCAGATGCCACAAGAGACTTTTTCTTGGTTTCTTAAATGTACTGATTTTTTTTCTTGGTCATTAAAAACTTGATTTACTATCCTGACAATCTTAATAGGAAAAGAGACAGAGGTTTACTGCTAAATTTTTTTCATTTCCACATTTCCTTCAAATGCTAGCAAAGTGAAAAACCTGCCAGATAATACCTACTGCACTATTTGGCTTCTATAGAAAAGTTCAGAAAGGCCAAATTTAGATGACCCTTTTTTCTTTATCATCAAAAATCTTCTGTATGAAAATGTGGTAGTGTTTGGTTGGTTTCAAAGCATAGCCACATGCTGGGAACTGGCATGAGGACACACCAAGTGAAAGTGGATAGTCACAATGCTTTACTCGGCTTTATTGGCAGTTGCTAGCTACTGGTGCAGGATGGAAATGTGCATTTCTTTCTGTCATGCCAATCCATTGCAGGAGCCAGAAAGCAAGGAGACAGAGGTTTTTGTTTGCATCCACCCAATTTAGGAAGAGCATAGAAGGATCAGATGGAGCAGAACAGAGGGTTTGAAAGGATCATCTCTCAAATACATGGACTGCTGTTAGGGCTGGACACTGTCTGCCTTGTCACTATCTACCTGTGTAATCACCAGATACAACGAAGTCTATTCATTAAAGGCCTCACTCTGGGCTTCTTTGGCATGCTTAACACTTCCGCTGACTATAAGGGCCAAAGGATCAAAGGATAAAAGAGTGAACCCTATTTATAGCTTTGCTGCTATTGGGATAGTGACTGAAATTCTAAATTCCTTTCTCAGACCATGCTCATTACTCAGGCTGAATGAATAGTAAAAATAAATAAATAATAATCATGAAAAAGATGAGCAAATGAAAGCATTGCCTTTGTTTCAGTCTTCTGCATGGAGCTGTGTCACTTGTTATATGCTGGTGTTTGGAAAGAGGCTTTGACCTTGGAAGTTTTCTGAAGTTAGTCCTTTTGCATTAGCTCCTCTTTAAATTATATATAGGATATAAATATATTCTTCTTTTGCTCAGATCATTTCAACCAATAGATCAGCAGAAAAATGAGTTGGAAAAGGCAGTTTACTGGAAAAAAAAAAGGCAGCTGAAAATACTTACAAATCTTGACTACATTTGACAAAAAGCAGAAGTGGCCTGTGAACTATCCATTAGCTGAAAAAGCTGGTATAGATCAGTGTCACTGCCTTGAAGACAATGGAGGTTTGTCAGCTGAGAAGCTGGCCAAGTGGACAGAAGGAAAATGGTATTTTCCTGGCAGAGAGTTTAACCAGCTTACTTAGTCCTTTCTGAAAACTTCTTTCCATTACCTTCTGTTAGAGCATTGACTTGAGAATATTTTGAGCATTGGTAAAAAAACACTATAAATACATTTCTGTGTAACTGTGTCATTAATGTACTCAAAGCGTTAAGGCTGAGTGCACAGTTTTAATTTTGATATTTCCCCTCTTTCCATGCTCCAGCTACTTTTCAACAGCATTTTTAAATAGAGAAATTAAAACTCCATGTTCTGATACCCTGGGAGAAGGTCCTGTAGAAAGGTTCCCCCTCCGCACCTAATGAACAGTGATTGAACCTTGTCATCCTCCTGAACAGGGGTTTCAATTCTCTCTCCTTTGAACTCTACAACCAAGTTCTGCTTGACATTAATAGGGTGGGAGCAGGACCTTTACCACTGGAAACAGTCTGAGCCAGGTGCCTAATGTGAGGAGCAGTATGAGGGGGCATGTGGGGCACCAGTGGCAGCAACACAGTCTCGGCATTGCAGAAATCCAGGTTTCCTGAAAATAGGCCTGATCAATTCTATTAGATATGCTGAAAGTTAAGAAGGAATAAAGGAGAGGATTACAATGAAAACAAAATGGCAACTGTAGATATAAGCACTTTTATATACATGTATTAATTGCAGAAATAATAACATATACAGTAAGCTCCTGTTTCTGCTTGTTTGTAGCTTTCAGAAATATTCTTCAGAGTTTGAAATTTGCCACACTAAGGAGCAGTTTCTGCAACATACAGACCCTATGGAGTTAGAGGATGGGCCAAAGCCTAGGCGATGGACAGGCCTGTTATTAAAGATCTAGTAGGGTCAGAATAGAGACCTATGACCACCTCACCCCACCTGATGGATAGAGGTCACCAGTCCAGCAGTACTGCAGATAAGATGGTATGGCCACTTCCACAGCTGCCTCGGGCAGTCAGCCAGATCAGTTCAAACCACTGTCACCAGCAGATCCAGACAACCCATCCACGCAAAAAGGCAGAGCCAAATCCCAGGTCATATCAGTGAAGTCCAAAGATGCAATGAGAGCCATTTGGATACTGCCTGCTTCCACAGTGGTAAAGGAGGCAAACCTTATTCTGTTACTTCATACAAGTGTGGAGCTCTGTTTTTGGTATTTTAACTGGGAGTGATGACCAAATCCATTCATGAAAGGTTTATAGAAATGGGTCTAGGCTTTGAAGTTTTCAAAACTCACTGAGATGACTGGGATAGAGGAGAGTGAGCTCCTGTGTCTGCTGCTGTCTGTTGCATCAGTCTCAGGATAAGTAAGCAGTGTCCTGAGGGCACTGTGGAAAAGGGGAAGGAGACTTGGCACTTCAGAGCACTCTTCCATCATGCTACCAGTCTGCCATTAGCACAACTGCTGATTTGATTGCCTCTGCAAAAACTCTTTCAGGCAGAAAAAATCTGCATAGATATACTAATTTTCTTCAGAAATTCTAGAGAAAGAAAAAACTTCCCCTAACATTTTGATCTCTCTCTAAGTATAGTTTAAAAAAAAGGTTTGTTTTCTAATAGAGTTTCTCCCAAAATGAAACCCTGAAACCTCCCCATGAGTATCAGCCAGCATTTTTTAGCTACCTATAGATATGGAGGCAGTACTGGAGTACAGCTGCAGAAGCTTATAGTAGATATTGGGAAGAAAATTCCCCAGAACTTGGATTAAGCTTTATAAATAAGGGAAAGCCCATAGATTTTTCCCCCCTCTCCTGCCTCCTGCTGGTTTTCCCACAGGAGGGCAGGAGAAGACCCTGAGAGTAAAATTTCTCCCAGTGTTAGGACTGAATAAATACTACTGTTCTGAGCCCATAATCTTATTTTTATAGGACGAAATCCTGCCATCACTGACACCCAATGTATCCATGTTTATTTTAGTGGCGAGTATAAGTCAGGTCAGGAATGGACACACAATGTCAAGCTAAACAGTGATCTTGGCTTGAGTCCTAAATCTTTCTGCAGTTTTGCATAGCTTCTCTAGCATGATAAATGGCTGATCTTTGTGAGAAAAAAGAATTCAGTTTCCAGTAAGATGTTCAGAATGAATTATCAGCTCAGTTATCTCTGCAACCAGTTCTTACTTGAATACCTTTTCAGTAAAACATAAGGATGTGTTGTGTCATGACTGTCCTGCAGGAATGAATTTTTAAAAGGGAGGGAAAAAAATGAAAAAAAAATCTTGGGGAGGAGGGATAACGTGAATTTCCCCTTAAAACATTCCTATCATGCTGCTTCATATTCATTAATTAGTCTGAGGTTTCTTCGTGTTTAGTTTACAAAGCCACTTAAACCCACGTACCCATTTAACATATTTATGACCCCAGTTTTCTTTCTTTTCTCTGAGACTGTACCGTAATTGTTCTCTGGACTCAGGGACTGCAGAGTGCCTTCACTGATGAAAAGAGACAACATAAAGAAGGAAATGAATGTGTGAGGGATGAATACCTTCCACAAAACAACTGGGTGCAATTTGGCCCATGGCCCCGGGGGTCACTTTAATAGAGTGGAGCCTCAGTCTCTATTGAGTGTATGGGAGACTATTAACTCTTAACAACTCAGTCTCAGGTTATTTATTTATTGCTTAAATGATTTGTTATTGCTACTTGAATTTAATATACCCTCTGGGAACTGAGATGGCAGCATCATGTTACAGAAAAACTACAAGTTATTTTAAAACTGTAATTGAGGTTTTACGATCATCATAAAATCTTTCTGAACAAATAACTTACCGTTTGTCAGAAACTTCAGCAGGAAATCTGTAAAATTAAGTATTTATTAGAACAGTACTGTATTTGTGTGTTTCTATTGGAAGGAGAGGGTTAAATATTTGATGCTTCATGTATTTATTTTACTATCTGAATGTAATAATACTTAAGTAGCACCTGATACTTTCAAAAGGCCATATAGATACCATACTAGTAAAATAATTTGTTCTTTTCAGCTTGGGAGCACCTCCCGTCCTGTGACTCACACTGGTCCATGCCTGTTTAGTATGAACATTTTTTCCAAACACCTGTAGGGTACCTCTGCGAAGCAATGGCAAATCTCCCTGTCAGTTTTCTAGTGGGCTAATAGTCTTGGCATATTTGTATAGTTGTATTTTACCCATCCTTGCTGTGCCCTGTCTTCCACTCTGCAAGGCTATGTCTGAGCACTTCTTAAAAACATCCAATTTCCCTTTGCTCTTACGATCCTTAAATTAATTAGTACATCTTCCAAAACAAATAGCACATTGAGGGGAAGAAAGTGGAAGGATGAGAATGGAAGGAGAACTGAAAGCATCTCAAAAAGGGGAAGAAAAATGAAATTCTCAGAAAAGTAAGGAAAAATCAGAAGTGGCACATGGAAAAGGTTGAAAAGTAGGTGTAAGGACTGAGAAGATAAACACCTGCACCAGTATTGGTGCATGGGCAGTATCTGACCATCTACCAGTTGCTTCTGAACCAAAGGGTTGCCCTTAGAGACTTTTTGAGAACCACAGAACCAAAGAGATCTCCCACTTTAACCCCCCATTGCTTGAAATCTTGCCATCTCATTGAATACACTTTCTGTATTATTCTTTCTGATTTTGAGTGGGAATGACCAAATATGAATGTAATACAGATGTTCAGGGTATGTGATTGATGCAACCTCACAAAAAGTGTTTATAGTATTCATTTTTCCATCATTATTATCAACTAGTTTGTCAGCATTTTGATTGTTTCACCATACTGTTCAGATATCAATTATCTGCTGAAAATCTAAAAAAAATGTATATAATAATTCTTACTAGTCTCTTAATTTAATCTTCTTGTAGGATACTAAGAGTTTAGAGAAGTAAAAAATTACTCTCATCCTCTGGTGTTCAGTATGCTCAATTCCTTTTCATCTCAAAGGGCGAGGTAAAGACTAGAATTTGATCAGATACAAAAGATTTGCTTGCAAGACTTCTGGCTATGTCATCTTAATTCTACCTTCTTTCACCTCCAGTGAGTGAAGGATAGAGTCTTCTAAAATTAGTAGCTAAAGTTGCATCATACCCTCAGTGAAATTCAGCTATTAATGGATTTTTTTTTTTCTGATATTGAGAATTATTCTAATTATAACATTTGGGAACTTATTCACTGAAAATTAAGAGCTAAAGCATGGAGGTGTCCAGTCATTTTGAGTTCTTCTGCAAGTCTTGCCCAAACTGATTGGTCCTTGCTACAACTAACTGTTGCTAGCAGTGTGACTGCTCCTTACTTCTGTCAACACTTTTTGTGGTATGAGATTCTTCTCACTTGATTTTAAGAGTTTAAAAGCAAGTATCTGAACTGAACTAGTTGCCTAGTATCCACCACAGTCCATGGATGGACTCTGATGTTTTCTGAAGGCACTTCATATGATTTTTCTTAGGTATATACCCTAGTGGAATGAACCATCCTCTAGATATGATTGTCCCTTTCCGTTGACTAGAGAGAAAGGTTCATGTATCACTTAGACTACATTTTTTTTTTTTTTTGAGACATTTGTGTTTGGTGAGATTAATTTCATCTTAGATGTCTGAAGAGATTCACACAGAATGTGAAGAATATATTGTTAATGACATAGTTATCCTATGGCCATTCAATCACAGTCTAAGACAGTCAAAGATGTAACCTAGTTCTCCTGCATCCCCATCAGCTGGCTTATGAGTAGCTCTTCCTCTTCAGGCAGATCCCCATCTGATGCTTCCCAAACTTCTACTGTCAGTGTGGAGTCCTGTGAGTAATTGGTTTCATCTCTGCACATAACCCTATATACATCACAGTCCTGTACTCCCAAGGACACGAGCTTCCTGAGAAACAGTAGCATAGGGTTACTTAACTACTTTTTATCAGAATGCAGGACTCTTGCTACAGGGTATAGAACTTTGATAAGACAAGATAAAACAGGTAGAAAGTGAAATTTCATACAAAAGGGAAGCTTTTACTATAAGAAAGGGAATTCTAGCTGACACAGGTCTAAATGACCTGAAGGCTTGAACCTAATACAGCTTTACTCCCAGACGTGGGAATATTTTTCTTCTTAGAACTGTAGTCTGTCTTCGTTAACTCACCACAAAAGTCAGGGTTCAGAAATTGAAAGGATACAATGGGACACAATATCTCACAGGAAATTTTGTTTCCTTAAGCTTAACATACCCGCTAGAACCTAATGCTGAATTTCTATCCAGTAAGTCAAAGGTGAAAGGTTCATAGGTGGAAAAATCAACCTGTAATCACAAAAACTAATTTTTCTTCCTTTGAGAATCTTGACTTAGAGGCATGAGCCTTCACTAAAATTGCAGCCAGACTAAAGAACTAGAAATTCACTAAATTCGCTCTGGCTCCAAAAATATTTCCAAGATGCCACTTTTGATTATTGCTGAGAGAACATCAAGGGTTGTGGAAGGCCTATGTTCTTTTTATCTTTGGACTACCTGAGCTGCAGGAGAAGGCTTAATCTCTTAAAATCTCCTCCCAACCTTAAATCTTCTCTCTGCCACCATCATAACCTTGCAGCCTGCTCTAGCTCAGTCAAGTAACCTCTTGAAAACCCGTTTTTCTGCCTGTCAGAAACCTATGGAAAGAATGGTACCTTTTACCATTAAACACAAGGACAATTTCTCAGGCAACGTTCATAATTTCTTTCTGCAGCCCAAGAAGATATATAGACTGCTCCACATACTCTAAATATTGTTGCATTTCTATCTGACTGAAGCTGATTAATGCCAAAAGTCTTGCTTTTTTTTTTTTTTTTTTTTTTAGTATGTCTATCTTTAAAGCGATAGCAGCATCTTTGATTAGCCTCTGTTTGCAGAAAATCTGTTGGCATGAAATCTGAAACGGTTCATTATAATTTTAATAAAAAACTAGTATAATGCCTTAAATATATAGAGAGCCATTTCAAATGAGTAGAAGCATTATTTAATATTCAAAAAGTTGCATAAGATTATTCCTATTCCATATGCAATAATTACCTAAATTATCACATCAAATGTTAGCACAGATTTCCAAGTATTTCTCTGTGACATAATACCTCTTTATTCTATATGATAAAAAATATCTGATATACTAAGTGGGTGTTTTGCAATCAGAGTGTTTCCTTGGCATGCAGATCTGTAATCCCTGCAAGTTTTCAAATCTGAGTTTCTTTCTGTAGCAGAATTTATCAGTCATGTTGTGCATTTCAGAAATCTCTCAACACCACCTTAGAGTTAGTATTTTATTGGACTTCTTGCCTATATAAAGATTTCCATACTAGGCCATTTCCTTCAGAGACCTGTGTTCTGAACTGACAGTGCCAGTGCTGTACGGCTTGTGATGGTGACAGCTAAAGTACCAGAATGAATTTCCATTCCCCAGTTATATTGACTTCTGGTACCTTACTTGTATTGTCAGAATGTACATCAGTTTTGGATCCTTTAAATAATCAGGCAGGCCACATATATTCTTAATGCCATGGCTTTCACTTCTTGCAGCTTAAAAAAAAAGAGCTATCCCAAAATAAAAAAAAATCCAGTTGTTTTTACTACGATTCTGCTGAGGAAGAATTAATTTAAGTGTTGGACCTTAATTTTAGTCAGATTCTTACCCTACACACATTTCATTTTTAAAGCATTAAAGTAAAAAAACAACTGCCTATAATTTTCCTGCAGACACAAAGTAAAACCGCTGTTCTGCTACTTGAACGACTCTCTTTACAGTCATCTAGAAGTTGGTGGTACTCTCCACTCTCCTCTCTTCAGTGTGTGGATTCTACAGATGTCCCAAAAGTGGAGTAAACTCTCACCCAGTAAGTGAATCCTTGAGTTTGTAAAAAGCATCTGTCAACCTCTCTGCTTAGTTCCCATTTCACACCCTTTCTCATGAAACCACAAGCGGCACATGTTGCAGATACTGCTTGACAGAGAACTACAAAATGGACACAGAAAAGAGGCAGTATTTTCATAGACATAAACTGTTCTTTGCCAGGTCACCAAGAGATACAAACAAGCTTTCCCTTGATTTGACTATTTCGTTTCCTGACTGTGTTTTTCATAAGTAATTCGGGTGGGGGGGGGGGCTCTGCTTCATGCACTATCTAAGGTCCTATCAGGCCGACTTACACTACTTACGACTTTGTTCTTAATGAACACAGCTTTCTGGAACTGTACTTCCCTCCTGGAAAAGCGAATGCCAGAAGGCAAAACGATCAATGTAGTCTCCTCTTGCACTCTGAACTTGAAATGGGGCCCAAGACAGAATTTGCTAAATCTACCACATAGAGAGCCAGTCAGGGTCCCTTTGCCACCTCAGCAGCTGGTTGCCAGAAGTGCAACTGAAAATTGCTGGCTTGGGCTCAGGCTGATAAATAAATAAAGGCCATCAGAGGGCATAGAATAGAGTCTAGTACAAATGTCCAAAAACATATGTGTGACTAATCACATAAACTCATTCTCTTCCCACCTTAATAGACTTTAGATCTCCAAAGTCTTTAAAAACTCTGAAAAATTTTTAAACAGCTGTTTATGTATGAATAATTAGAGTACTGCCTTCACAGACACATGTTCTCCCAGCTTTGATCTACGGGGAAACAACATGGACTTAGCTGGATTTAATGGCTGTTAATGGGCAGTTATCTGCATTTAATGGGCCAGATCTTCACTTCAGAAGTACAGTGTCAAGTATACTAATAGGCCAGAAGGATATTATGTATACCTCAGATTGATTCAAAAATCTGTCTGCCCTGAGATGAAATGCATAATGTGAGTGCTAGAGTGATTGCGTAGGATGAGACCTTGTCAAAGGTATTGATAGCCAGACAGCAACTTCTTACCTCTGGTTTTATTAACTCCAATGTTTGGGAGACTCCTAATTAGCATTGTTTTATTTAAAGGCATCACCACAGTGATATCCAAGGTTTTGAAAAAAGTACAAATGTGAGTAATGATAAAGGAATCGAAAATGGAAGGACTCAACTAGTTTTCTACAGGCAGAAAAATGAAGAGTGTTGTTGATGTTATTAAGCTTTGTGCACACCATAAGTACAAACATCACACAGAAGAGTTTAGAGGAACAGAAAAAAAGAATACTCTGCAGCAGAGTAGGCACATTTTCTAATATTAATGGGAAGAACAGATTTTTCTCTGCAGTGTTAACCTTACTTACCCGAGATCGGCTTACAAAAGCATTTTGTGGTAAGCAGGTAAACATACATACCATTTTTTCTCCTAGACTTGATGTATCTGCCATTATACTATCTCGCAGTAGGCCAAAGAAATAAGTAAGTTTAGAAATGTGATTGTCAGTGCTGTTATTCTGAATTCAACAAGATGACAGAAAATCGTTTCAAAATAATACACCAACTACAAAGAAAAGATACGGTACCAGTGTCTAATCCATATGTGGCACAGCTACCTTAGAGAAACTATACCAGCAGCAGCTGACATTTCAAAAACTGAAAACAGAGCTACCTCAACTAGTAGAAATGCCTATCAGAGCTACTAGGGAGCATGTCAATGCACATATAAGGAGATGGATAAGACAAACAAACCTAATTCATATAATCTGGAGTTCTGGAAGCTGCCCCTTCTCAGAATAACCAGCATATATATATATATATATATATATATATATATATGAGTGTGCATATGTATATATACACCAGTACAAAGTTCTTTAGGACTGCATCTAAAGAACAGTCAAGTATACAAAAGACATTGCAAATCCTACCTCTGGTTGACATAGGCTCCAGAGAAACAGGTAAAACCTCTAAACCCTAAAAAAGGTGGATAAACAGAAGCCAGAGATTGGCAATTTTTCCTTTGAACACTCATTTCTGTTATTTATCATAAGCAACAATTCAAAAGATTGGCAGGAGTAAGACTTTAGGAAAAGCAGAGCGAATAGCATTTCAGTGGATTAGGGGATTAATGGGTGCAGTCTTTTAAGGCTGGAGAGTGCTTAATAAATTCAGGTGTTCAGGTTCCATATACAAGTTCCACTCTGATCTCAGAGCTTATTTCTGCCTGTTACTTTATTTCCATCACTGACTGTGAGCTCATGAAGCTTTGTTTTGTTTAAGTTATTTCATAATTAGTTCACTGTAGAAACGAAAAGAGTGCTGCTGCTACTAGATATAGAAAGTTTTAAGGATATGAAAATCACTGGTACATTGCTTTAAAACCTCATAGTGCAGGGTCATTTATTATCTTTGCATTAAAAACATGCCCATTTAGAAATGCTGCTCGCCAAGCAAAACAAGGACTTGTGAGAAGAGTCCAGACAAACAGCTGGGGTAAATCAGGTATTATACCAATGGCAGACAATGGAAGAATGCTGATTTACATCCTCTGAGAATCCAGTCTAGGCATTTTTCTTGTAAATCACACAAGTTCCCCTGAAACATAGTAAGGAAGTGTTTTATCTGTACTTCCTCGTAACACCCAGGCTTTTTTAATGATTTGAAAATTGCTTAGATTTTATTGGTATGAGTTTACAACTCCTTGTTCCCTGGACTGAATGAAGAAGGAAAGCAGGGGGGACTCACTGCTATTTTACTTTTAGCTGGTGAATCGTAGAGGATGTCTCACATTTCATTAGTGTTTGAGTTCTTAACTCCTCATATTTCTCAGGTTCTTTCCCCCTTTGCACAATGTATGCAGGGATGAGAATGTATAAGCTCCACAGCTACCCTATTCAGACTTTCACTGAGTTGGTGTAATTGGATTTTGCACCTCAATTTGCAAGATACAGTTCCCCTGAAAACCAATCCTTTTTGGTGGGCATAAAAATAAAATAAAATAAAAATAATAATAAAGACAGGGCACGCATTCATAAGGTACCAGGTCTCCACACTCTTCAGCTGAGAGACCCCAGATTTCAATATACCCTGAAAAGGGTGATTAATTTAAAGTGAGTGGAGTCTGTTTCTTTAAGACAAGCTCATAAATCGTGAAAGATCACCACTTCTTTTCAAAAGGCTCTCCACGGTCTGAGTTTCCCTTCTGGGTCAGTAAAGGCATTGAAGTTTTAATGGCATGCCATGGCAGATTACACGATACAGCTGTCCCGGCACCGTGAAAATTAAGTTATGCCCCGTGTCAGCAAGGTTTTTTTCCCTTTTCTTTCCCTACCCTCCCCCCTTCATTCTCCCTTTTTCTTTCTCTCTCCCCGTCCCCTTCTTCATTCTCCTTTCTGCTGGGAAGTGCGCATCCAAGGAGGAGGTGGAAGCCCGGTGGGAGCTGCCACTGCCACTGAGCCCCAGCTATTGAGACTCAGTAAATGGAGCTGATGGGTGAAGAAGAGCCATCAAAATGGAGGCTTTTGTTCCTCACTTCTCACCCAGGGCCGCTGGCAGTGGCAGAGGCAGCCCTCCCTGCTCACTCACACGCAGGCACCTACTCTGCTTTCCCTGCCAGACACCCGCCGCGCAGCATCCCTCTCCTCCAGAGCCCAGAGGGTCCACGCTGCCACCCCTCCCCTGCTTGGCTACCGTGCCAGCCAGCTCCCTCACACTACTAAAGGCTGTCGCAGGAGCCTTATTCTGTCGTTGCTGGAGATGCCTTTTTCTCGCAGGTCAGGGCGTCATGCATTTGCACGCACGCGCACGCACAAAAACACCAGGCACAAACACAGCTTTTTGCATTAAAAGCACTAGCAACACAAGCAGGCACTCCTTCCACCCCCCCCCCCCCCAAATATTCTTCCAGTTCCTTATCTGCATTTTGCATACAGGGAGGGAGATAATAACTTATTGCAACATGAAGTATGAATCACACTAGGATTTAGTCTGGCGGTGTGGGAATGTGTGAAAAGAAGCAAGAGATGAGGAAGGAGAAATGGAAGAACAATTTACAAAACTACCTATTGATATTCTCAGTCAATGATTCCTAATCTTTTTCGTTTTTCTGACCTTAAAAATTTGTTAAATAGGTATGGACCTCTGAATAGTAATTTAAACCTATTGATCAGGGGTTGCTGATCTGTTTTCTTTCAGAGACCTCCTGAGAGATGACCCCAGCCACCGACTACAGCTGGCTACCAGTTGAAAAATATGGTTCTGTATGATATTTTGAATAGCTCAAGAGAGTCAGTTATGGCAGGAGATTATACCCTCTTCATCCCTCTTCATCAAGTCAGAGATATTTGGCAAACCTCTGTTATGGAAAATTAGGAAGTCAGTTAAGACTTTGGGTAGAAACATCCTTTCTGATGAGAAGCCAGTATTTTGTACTTACTGTTGACCGCACATAGTCATTGCTTCATGTTCAACAGATATGAGGAGCAAATTAGTTCCTACTCTACATGTCCTCCACTACTGCAAGGTGACAGATTAATTCATCTCCCCTAGAATGAGCCTGTCTCTAACTGATATATAGTTACTTTTATATAAACAATATTGCCCACATAGAGCACTTGCATTACACCATGTATAGTAATTTGTGCAAAAGTGTCTCTGACGTTAGACTTGCACACTTCATAGTTAGCCTTCTATTCCAGCCCAGGGCAATGATTTCAGTGGGATTATTTGTGCCAGAGCTCACTAGTGCAAGGATATTTTGATTAGGCTATTTATTTGTTCCAGTGTTTCTGTGTGTATTGACACCACAGAATGATTTTTTACTACCTGCATATTCAAACACATCTAGTTTATAAATGTGTAACAGGTATTAAAGTGTTCTATACTGAATTAGTTTGCTAATAAGACTGCATTTTTTTCATTTTTTTTGTCCATTTCTTCTAAGCACAACTTGCTGTTCACAGTGAGCCAATGTGTCATCCAACATGTTAGAAGCAAGGATTTTTTTAAGTGATAACAGTATTAGTATAAACCCTGCATGATGAACTCATTTGTATGTTGCTGTATGTCCCCAAAACCTCAGGCTCAAGCACACAAAACTCTGAGGACATCCATCAACATAGTATGAGTCGAACTTCACCAGTCCACCAGAAAGTGTCCTAATACAGCACAAAATGAAAATTTTGTTCTTATTCCTGAGTTGTTGCTAGACATGTTTTTGACAGGCATGATGTATTTATGAGAAAAGGGAGCTTTCAGCTAGAGGACTGTGAGTCAGGAAATATTGACTGGGAAATTTTAGCAGCCATGTCCGTCCTCATGTTCTTTCTCCTTGTAGCTGGCATAAATGATTTGAAATTTGAATTTGTATAATACCATTCAGTGGGAGTGGGGACAGAATAAGGGTTTTGCAATGCTCTCTTACATAGGTGATATGTAGGTACTAAAAAAGAGTAACTTCCACAGCACTGCTTGGGCAATAGCAAAGACAAGCACATTTGGGGCCAGCTCCTTCCATAACGTTACCATTGTGCTTGTGCTCTTACATGCCTCAGTTTCTTTATACATGTTAAAGTGGGAGGAGAGATGGTTTCTATTGCTATTTGTGGCGTTGTCATTCACAAGTAAATCTTTCCCATGTTTCTCATGATAGGTTCAGGCCTTTATTGAGTGAGGAGAACCATGAGCTGCCTGAGAGCTATTTTGTAGGCAGGGGGTTAAGGAGAATTGTCTGTCACATCAATTATCTGCCCTTGGGCTGTTAGAAGAAAGGTGCCTAGAAACTGGCCACTTCTCTTGCTCATATGTACGCATACACAGACACCAAAACAGCTCACAGTTTGATTGGAAGTTTCTCTCCCTCTCTGCCAGTGGTGCTGCGAGCCATGTTAAATCAGCTCATTCCTCCTCCTCAGTAAATCTAGACAGGCCCTGACTGAATACCCAGGACCACACAAGGGAGAAGGCAGAAATATCTTTCCCCCAACCTTCTCTCTCCATCATTATTTGGAAGCCTATGTTCTAATAATAAATGATGATTAAAAAAAAAAAAAAAAAAAAAAAGTCAAGCTTTCATTTCTTTCTCGTTTGGAGTGACAGCTCTGAGCCTTGGTCAGGGAAGCCCATGAATTGGACTTGCAAAGGACCTGGGAGGGGTCCCTATAAATCTTCCATACACAGAGGAGGCTGTCTCTCTATTTCTGGGCTGCTGCTCATTGTGATGAAGGTTTAACTGCTTTACTTTCATTCACAAAAAAAAAAAAAAAATAAAATAAAATAAATAAATAAAAAAAATAAAGTCTCATAAACCTGAAGTTTATGGATATTGATTTATTTCTTCTTCATTTTCAAAGATATTTGTTTCTTTCCTTATTATTCACATAGGAAAGTTACTGATGCCATTTTTCTACTTTTTTCATTACCTAGTTTTCTTAATTTCTCTGTTCCTATGCTGCTTATAATGCTGCTTGGAACTTATAATTGGTCACCAGCATTTGGGTGGGCATATTATAAAACAGCCAGTTCCTTTTGCTACTTCTGCTGGGAAGACCAAGACAGCAAGAAACAAAATAATTCAAAAGTTATATAAAAATGAATATGCAGAAACCAAGTCCTTCCTTCATGCATAAATGCACACACAAACACACACACACACACACACACACACAAACACAGGCAAAAACACATGCAAGATACTTTGGAGGAATGCCAGCTGCAATTGCCACAGACTAAACACAGCTTTATGTTTTCTCACTGATGTTTTTATCTATCATATTCTGCCTTTCTGCTCATGACTAATTTCTTGATCCCATTTCATGGATCACAGAGCAACATACCAACCATTTAGCAGCAGTACACATATACTTTGTGGATATAGTTTGAATATGATGTCACTAAAATTACTAGAATATAGGGTATTATTAAACATTACCAAAGCATGTGAATTCTTGTCATCGTAAGAATGGATTATCCAGCTTTATCTTTGTAAGACATAATTTTTGTCTCCACAAATTACTCCACAATGTAATTCAAATGAGAAAGCATAAAAGATAATTCCTGATTCCTGAATATTATAAATAGTTGAATGGAATTGTTAATTTCAACTTTTCATGCAAACCAAATTAACCACATTCTTTCAACATTTGTCTTAAAAAGAAAATATTGGAGGTGTGAATAAAAACCTAAGTGTTCAATGGAAATGAAGCAAATGAAGTTTGAAATAGAGTTTCCTCCATCTAATTGCAAATAATATTGCAGACAGACAGTAAATTGCCTCGTTTACAGTTATTGAGACTGTGAATTTCCCCTCAATCTCAAAATCATTTGAATGAATAATAATAATAAAAAAAGACCTGCAAAATAAGGACAGAATTGACCATGCATGGGTGTGGATGTTCTTTGATATCAGAAAGAAGAAGATAGAGAGGCGTTTCCCAGTTCCTGCAGACTGGTTTATTTGGAATATTATTTCTGAGCAAAGCATGTAAAGTTGGGCAGTTTGCATCCGTATGTGTGTGTATGTGGAAGTGGGTGGGTGAGGGGAGTTTGAGAATTCCTAATTCTGAAGCTCTCAGGACCTGGAGAGTTGGACCCCATCTGAGGTAACTGGATTAAAAATCTTTTCTCATTTCAAAGGTTTGATCTCAACAAGGGTTTGATGTGATGAAATCAAAGTGGCAGCTTGGATTTGAAAACTATTTGGAGTTGAACTTCCTGAAGTCTAGATCTGAGAGAATGGCTGAGGTGGGTATGAATGTATGGTTACTCACTAATGCCCTTATAAAAGAGAGAGTTATGCTTGAGGAAATACAAAGATATTCCATTTCTAAAATAATACAAATTACAACGAGATTAATATAATAGTAAAATAAAATTGCCAACTAATGATGAGTGGCTTTTGTGCTATCTGATGTTAACAGAGCTCCTCAGTGGTATTAATAGAAGACTCCATTTTAACATAGATGAAGCTAAAATAATAATAATAATAATAATAATAATAATAATAATTGTGTATTTTATGGTTATTACTACTATTATTTGGTATCCTTGTCATTATCTAGTGTTTGAAGATCTTGAAAACTTGACAGCAATTCCTTGACTTATCCCAGGCTAGGGCAGATCCCATGTGACCTCGAACAAGTCACCTTCCCTCTTTCTCTGCCTCAGTTCCTGCTCTACAAAATGGGGATAATAACATCTCTATTTCACAAAGACTTTCTGAGGCAAGTATGCTACAATGCTGTGAGGCATTCATATCCTTACAATGAAGCCTTGCGAGAAGTTCATGTATTTTTTAAATCAAACATTCATCAAGTGCTCCATCAAAGAAATTAAAAATTTATACCTCCTAGTGTAATATCACAAACATTTAGGAGTACAACTTTAGAAGGATTTAATAAGTTATACATTTATAGGTAAGCATACACAAAAGGTATGTAAATAATCCCTTAAAATGTAGATACCCAGAAATAAATTATGCTATGTATATAAAAAGCCAAAATTATTTAATCTTGAAAGGTTAGATGGTAATATTCTGTTTCTACTGTAAAGGCAAACAAAAAGTAATCGATGCTGCTTCTTCTATAAGTGTCAGATAATGTTTATGTGGAATATATTAGACATAGACATTCTATACCAACTGAAGTTGACCACTGTCTTCAAATGGTACAGAATCGTAACTTTTACATGGAAGAAATAATGCCCACTCTCTGGAAAATGTGAAGGTGAAAATCCTCTGAGATAGCCCTTACAGCAGGTATTTTCTGTTTCACATAGGCTAAGTGATACAGCATAATGAATGGATTGTACACATCTGTCCTTGAAGTGTGAAAGAAATCTATAATGACAGACCATTAGTGCTTATCAGGAGAACCTGAAAAGCTCACTCTGTATCAGAATGGAAAATATCATTAACAGTGCTGCACTGGCCACACTTTAGAGATGCCTGCTGCAAGTGGACTTTCCAGGAGACAGAATTTTCTCAAAAATCAACATAAGACTATGGAACCACAAATCCCACAAATCCAAAGCAACTAGAAACTTCAGTACCTTCAAGCCTAACTGCAGATTCACTTTGACCTTTTTTCTTGCTAATATAAGCATATAGTGTAAGATTATGTGTACAAGTATCTGAACATGTAGAAATACATACAAAAATGGAAACACGGGGTGCCTTCTGCAAAATAAAGATGGAAAATTGCACACAAGATGTTACACAGAGCACACTCTTAAAAGGTCTTGAGAGACTGAGATGCTTGACTGAGATGACCAAAGATGACCAATGTTTGAAATATATTGACTAATGCATTTAATTTCAGAAGAAAGTAAAGAATAGTGCACAAATAATAGTAGTGTATTATATGCATCTGTAAAAAGAATTCACTGTTACAGAACCTATGCAAAGTAACATCCAAAATAAAGGACCAATATGCCGCGGTGCTAACAAACTGTTTACAGATTTGAAACAAATTAGGCAAAACAATCAAAGAAAGTGGCTTCACTATAGCCTACATGACTTAGATGTACCCAACAGTACAACACTGTCTGACTGTAACTGAATTAATAACACCTGTTTGTTACTTCAGCCCAAAGTTTTACAGTAGTATCTTTTAACTGCATTTCTTTATGCAAACACCTACTATGGAGAAGTTCAAAATTTTCCTGAGTACCTCTGAAGTCATCTAGTCCCTGTCTCTGTGCCTAATCAAAACCAGCTACATCTTGTAAGATGTTCTTAAAAATTGTCAGTGAGGGAAGCTCTCTTGTCCTTAGTATGTACGGGTATATATGTTCTCCTCTGACCATAAGAAACCCCTTTTCCCTTGCTTTCTTGCAGCAGACTTTTATACTGCTGCGAAATGTTATTGCCTCCTGTCAGTATTCTGAGCTTCATCTAAACAAATCTTTTTCAATTTTCCAGGTAAATCATGATTCGTAGGGCTTTAGTCATTCTGTCTTCCTTTCTCTGGACTATCCAACCATTCCTCTTCATGAAGACCCTGCAGAACCTTACCCCATCCATCCATCCCTCCAGCCATCCAATTTGACAGTGAAGTATTAATGACCACTCTTTGACTATTGCTTTCCACCATTTTGTACTCATCAAGATTTGTCTAAAATATCCTTCTCTAGGTTGCTTAAGTGAATCTCATGTGAGGTATGTAACAAACTACCAGAGTCCAGATATGATGTTACTGGTTCTCCTCTATCCACAAAGTTTCATATTGTCACTGGTTAAAGGATGGATGGATAGAAAGTGATTTGCTCTTGATAAATCCAAGTTGGTTGTTGCTCACCTTAGTCAATTCTTGGTACTTAGAATTCAGTTGATTCTTTTTGTACAATCCCAGAAAGAGCAGTTAGAATAACCTCTGACTCCCTGCCTTTTCCTTACCCTCTGCCCTCCTTTCAAAAGGAGTTTGTCTTGTTCTGGTTTCTGAAATGTCATGTGCTTTTTATGGGTTCTCAGAAACAACAGCTAGAAGTTCTGAAATTATTCCATTCAACTTTGTAAGTACGACAGGATTAATTTCCTATTGACTTAAAAATACCTCATTTAATCATGGTATCAAGCAGTATTTTCCTGTCCTGGTCTGAGATCTTGCCCTCTATTTATTGACATTATTTCAACTAATCCTGTTTCTAAGTGGCTTTTTAAAGGAAAATAGAAATCAAAAGGGGAACCCAAAATTCTGGCATTCTCACTATCACATCTCAAATTCAAGCAGTGGGTCGAGGGCTTTTTTTATTCTCCTTTTTAACCCTTATACACTCATAGAATGTTTTGCTTATATCCTTTTTTACTTATCTCTTAGTTTATACGTCAGACTTTCTGATTTTTGCTCCTAAATTTCTCTGCTGCTGTTCTATGCTGTAATCACTTGAGATGATTTGCACTTTTTTCACACTCCTCCTTGTGTCTGAGGTCATTGAGGAACTTGTATTTTGGCCGTATTGCTCCTCTTGGTCCTTCCACTCTGGCTCCTCATTGAGACAGTTTGGCAGTCTGTCTCATTAAAACTGCTCCTAAACATAAGATTTCCGAATGAGACAAATGCTGGATATTTCCCAGGCTGATACTCCATTATACTGCTAAAGGATCAAGAATAAAAAGCTATATATATATTCAAAAAAAAAAAAAAAAAGGGGGGGGGGGAAAAGAAATCCCTTCATGCTCCTCATAGCTCTAGGGGAAAGGCAAGGATCCTTTTTAAGTTAAGGATCTTGGGTATAACTGTAATTCATAAGCCACTGTGAGGTCTGTGCCTTAAGAAAAGACAACTGCTGTCAATAAAAACTGTGAATACCTGACTTTTCTGAAAAAATAAGTTCCAGTCAATGATTATCTAAGTACTGTTAATCACTGTTATCTGTGATGACAGTGCAATTGCACTACAAATATCCCAGTCATCATTTTGAAAAGCTTTTTGATGACACTGTGTGAAAAATAGTGTTGTTAATTTCATGAAGCTTTGTGTGCACATGAAGCAATGTATGCACGTTGTTCTGTACAGCAACAGGTTAGATCAAGAATTCTAGGACTGAGGAATTTAGTCCAGAAAGCATTTCTGGCTTGGTAAGAAATGTCTTTTGATCTCATAGAGCAGAATCCAGATCATCGATCTGGTGTCATAAGGCCTGACCTGAATAAGGCTAAAAATAATGTTGAATTCATGATTGACTGAGTTCTGGGAATATCCTGTGAAGCACAGTACTACTTTAAACTCTCCTTATGATGGGAAATCAGAGGAGAGGAAACAGTCTGTGCTATGACCTTTTGGCTTGATGCCAGAATGCTGTACAGCCCAGAGCAGAAAAGATAAAACACAAGTTTTTGTATTTAATTAGGTGTATAATGATAGAAGTCTAAGAGTAAAGAGTAGCAGGGCTGGAAGTCTTGTGGGTAAGTACGCTGTAAGAATCCTAATGATGAGACTGGCACAAAAGGGCTTTTAAAGAGGTGAGAGATCAAAGTGGTATTTGTCCTTAATAACTTGGAACGTTCAGCATTTGTTTCCCTCCTACTCCATATCATGCTCATTGAATGGAACTACAGTAAGACTTTCAGGCCTGCAGAAAGCCTGGGTGATACTGAAAAATAATAGCTGCTCTTAGATGAACTAAACAAAAAGAAAGAAGTCAAGGAACTCTAAAGGACTGAGTAGTACTATTCTACTCATTCTGTAATAAGTCAAAGCTAACAACTCAATCTGGTAAAATAATAGAACAAAATGATGATAGAGTGCTATTTTCTTTTTGTATAAAAGATATGTAACCAATGTCAGCTTTCTAGCAGGTGCCTTGAGAATGTCAAAACTTCATCATCTGGCAATAAGTATTCCTATCTTTGTTTCTTTCTCATTAAAGACTTCTTTCTCATTATGCTAACCTGGCTGCAATTACTTTAACTGTATTATTACCAATTAAATTTTGACTATAATCATGTTAAGAACCATAGTGGATTGATTTCTCTAACATAATATTCTGCTTCCAGCCAGCAAATAATATATGTTTAGGAAATCTGTACAAACCAGAGAATGTGCAGTGTGATCCTTTTCCTGGTAAAAATTCCCAGGTGTTGGCCATCAAAACATCACAAACATTGGTGAATTTAAATTTCCATCTCTGTATAGTTCAGAGCATCTTAACTATCTTTTAAAGGAATCAAATGGTAAAAGGGATAAGTAGTTATCATGCAGCAAACTTTCTGAGATGAAAAATTTAACCCTCTTGAGTGCACTTTATTCCTCTCTGTAACCACTGATTACATCATGTTCTCTGTCTATAAAAACAATACTATCTACTTGCAGTAACAACCAAGCAGTAATTCTCATAATATTACCCTGAAAAAGGCTGTATTCCTATGGAGAAAAGGGAACATATTATACTCTGTTACCATTCATGATCTCTCCGCTGAGACTGCCCAAGAAGTGTCAGTTAAAAGCTACTTATTTTGGTGATTATATGATGTAGAGAGATTCATCCACTGGACACTGAACTGAGATACCTAATTCATTGCAATTAGGGCTCTAGTAACCATTTGTGGTCATTACTAACTGAGATACCGTGAGCTATAAACACTCAAACATGACTAATTCCCTGAATTAACAAGTCCATTTCATCCATATTTTCTTGTATTTGGAATCCATCTAAAAGAAAGGAAAAGAGTGTTTCCATACCAAATGTTAAGTGCAGATCTACTCCTCTTATTGTAACCAAAAAATTGTTATAAGGCTAGAGGTAGTACAGAAAAAAAGAAAAACAAGAAGCACGATCAAAGGCATGGAATGGATGCCTTGAAAAAAAGGAAAGATTTACAAGCGATGTGAAAGACCTCTGTGAAATCACTGTGTGTAAGAGAGAGATGTCAAGGACCAATTTTTACTATTTCTGCTGTTATGAAAAACAAGATGCTAGGTGGTGAGGTCCTGAAAAAGAGAAGGAAAGCCTTCTTCTAACAAAGTATATCTGAGCCATGGAACTCCTTGACACAGGATACTGAGAAAGCAGAAGGTGTAAGTGTAACCTGACAAAAAGATGGTAGAAAATCCATTCAGGAGAACTAAGTACTTCCAGAAAAACAAAATCATTGTTACTGTAATTCTTACTGTGCCTCTTCAACTGTCATACATGTGAAAGAAAAAATGTAAGGTATATGTGTGAGTACTATTCTACTGAAATTTCAAAAAAAGTCTTGATTGGTGAAAACAACCAAGATACTAGTTGCAAAAATAGGTGTATATTTGTGTTTGTGAAGTCCTCCTGTTCATGTTGAATGAAAGATGATTGAAATTAGGAAAACTGAGGCAGTATGTTAACAGACACCAGTTCAAACTCAGAGAGGAGAGGCTGTATATTCAAGTGGGCAGTGAAGAGGCTTGGTGCTTCTTTCCAGTAGAGGGTTTGGGGGAAAATGATCCCCTATCAACAGCAAACTCACACTAGGTACCATCTTCTTCAGTTCCCTCATCAATGCCAAATTCCCAAAATGTAGTTCTCTTCGTAGTGCCAGCCTCAGGAGCTTGCTATCCTAACTCTTCGTAACAGTGGTACTGCCTGAGGACTTGTTGTGTGACTGGGAGTATCACAGATATTGCTGTAAGTTTTCAATATGTTTCAAAACAGAGAAGTAGACAGATACACATATTAAACCTTATTGTTTAACTGCATGGCTACCTGTGATTCTTGTGGGGATTAATAATAATAGTCAGTTATAATAATAATAATAAATAGTTATAATAAGGATTAATATGAATTACTAATAATTATATGTTTTGTAAAGCACAACAATTGAAGTCTCTTTATCCTTTCTATATCCTGATAGTAAAAATAATTTGGCAGGGGATAGGAGAGTGATGTTAAGATAAAATCATAGAGCAGTTTGGATCAAACAAGTGCTAAGCATTCAACAGTATTTAAAAACATCCTCTCCCTAAATTACACATATTTGTAAATTTTCTTTACATGTAGTAGAGCCAAATGTTTACATGTGTCTGGGTCAAAGAGGTATGCATTTTATTAAATCAATTCACAAATCAATTAAATATGTTAATATGAAATCAATAGATTTAATATTAAAATGCATATGTGTGTATTTGAATGTGCAACTAGATGCCAAGCATATTCACTCTCCACGTCAGCCATTCAGAAGTGCACGTTATAATGGTAATTCATTTTTTAAAAGATCTGTGAAAATAGCTGTAGAGTCAGTTCCTACCGAGATTACAGAAAAGAGTTGTCTGAAGGATAAAATCTTGCTTAAAGTCTCTTCAGTTCTGTCTCGTATTTAGTAGTCACAGTTATGCCAAATGTCTTACCATTTTTTCATCAGGGAACAGATAATAACTCAAAAGCCTCGGCCAGAACAAACTCTTTGAAAAGATCTTATGAAATCATTTCTCCTTGCAAATCCATAAAAATTGCCTCAGAGTCCTTATCAATAGAGGGGCTTAAAGAGGGTGCAGAAGTCATTGAATTATGATGTGCTTGTTTTAATGAAATTCCACTCCTGCTGGGATGTTCCCTGCAGATTTTCCATATTTCAGCATGGGAAAGGTTTGATGCTTTCCTGCCAGTGCCAAGAGTTAATTGAAAACATTTCAGGATAAATTCAGCTTGGGGGCCAATGCTCCCATTCCTTCATTATTCTTAACAATAATAGAGGAGTAATACAATTATTAATAGGCATGTTGTATCCTCTTAAAGTGGCAGTGTGTTTCTGAAACCGTGTCTTTCACAGTCTTTTTCTTAATTAAATCTGAAACAAATGAAAGAATAGAAATCTGAAGAGAAAGCATGCCTGGCTGGTAATATTATATGGTTCATCACTTTTTTTCTTTTTTCGCACTAAGCAGTTAGCTATAGTTAAATATAGATAACTACTTTAAAAACAAATAAATAAATCAGTCATCTAGAACAGGATTTCCTGAAGATTTTTGTGTTTAAAGCATCAGCCTTGGTGTGACATTAAATTATTTTCTTTTAAAATACGCATATCCTCAGAGTTACTGAAGGAATTTCAGAAAGGTGAAATGCATCATGGAATAAAACTGCTAGTGAATTAAAGATTAAATCAGTCTTGAATTCATATCTCCTTCTTAGGGATTATGATTTTAGTACACTAAATCTGAAATAACATTTTTCTCCTCAAAAGATGAAATTGTCTTGCTGGTTGAGGGCTACTTATATATTATCTGCAAAAGTAAACAGTTTACGTTGCAACATTTGTAAGAAATAGCAATTTCATTTTCATTACTTTTTTTCTGACCTACAGTCTTGACATATTCTTTGCAATTTTGTTGGTATTTATGCACTCCTGATAACTCAAATATTAAAATAATTATAAATAGTTAGGGAAACATTTCCAAAACAAAGTTGATTTTCATTTAGCTTTTTATCATCATTAAGAATGAAAGGAATATGATAAAAATGTTTGCCATAATGCTTTCCTAATTTTAAGCAACTGTATTCAATGCTCAGGCAAAAAAAAAATGTAATTTATTTTTATCTCTTCCTCACACCACTTCTCCCTGCAAAAAAAGAAAGTTCAAAATATAAAGTAGCTCTGTTTGCTTGCAGAACTGTTTTTGACATAAAGCTTTGCCATAAAGCATCACAAAATCAGTCCAGAGATAAAGAGAAGATTCCTACAGGCTATAATGAGTCAAGGTCATATTTGTATCGTTTCAGAAGCCAAAGGCTGCATCTGGTTTACAAGAGCTGTTCCCATTTTTTTCAATGGTAGCCCTGCCAATAGAAGACCGTGAACTAGGTCCCAGTCCATTTTGATAGCAGACATGAGAGTTAAAACTGTTCCAGTGTGGAAAGCTCTTTAGACAGAGTTGAGATGGTTTAACCAGCTTTCTGCACCCTGCCTTAATCTTCTCACACAGAAGGACAGCAGGGGTAAAAGGGATTAAGGCTGGAGCACATTTCCAACACCTACTCCCCTGCCAACTCAGCATCCCAGGAGACAATTGGAAGCAGGTGTAATTTAAAGCATTTTTTTACCTTACTCCAAGGGTAGAGCCTGGGTAGAATCAGGCCCTGGATTAGGGGCAAACAGAGCTTTTGTAGTTTCTGTCTCAGCTCTCCTGAAGGCCACAAAATCTGATGAGTCAGAGCTGCAGGTCCCACAATGTAAGTGTCTGCCTCAATTTGCACAGCAGAGCACTGAGGCCTCCTGGGCTTAAAATCTGGCCTGAGAGAGCATTGCCACACCATGCTTTCTTTTGTGCTGATAAATTCAGCAAATTTCCCCTTCAGAAGCACTTTGAGAAAATAAACTTTGCTCCAGTGAATTTCTGAAAAAGGCAACCTTCAGCTGGCTCGTAGAGCATATAGGATGGGACATCTCTTTATGCAGATGAGCCATTTGGTTGATACTACTCTTTTCCTTGCTTATTACACAAATGTCTACAAAAACCAGACTATATTCTGACCACAATATTCCCAATGAGCTCTGAAAACAGTCATTAATTATTTCTGAATATAATGAAAGGGAGTTACATTTAGACTCTACAGGCAGTCAGTATATTCTGAAATTTAGTCTAAAATTGCCAGAAGTTAAACCACACAAGGTTTATACAGCCCAAAAGGGAAAAGTTTTCACAGTTTTTCAGATTTTCCTATCTTTCCTATTGGCTTCTTTTCCAAAGATGTTATCTCCATTAAAGCAATAGCATTTGCATATTAACACTTCTTTAACACATTTAGGCACCTAGCTTTACATATCTCAGCTGATTCTTGGCCAACTATCTAAGCTACACTACGCTAATCCCAAGGGTTACTTTTTGACCTAAAGCCTGTTGATTCACATAACTGCTTCTCAACTGTCTCCTGAAACACTGTCTATTACTGTGAATGATCTTTCACTCTAAGAATGGGAATAAAGTCATAGGTCAAATAATGACATCACTTACCCTACTGTAAACTCATACTACCTCTAACAAGAGTCAATGATTTAGTCCTATGTAAACAGAATGCTATGTCATAAAAAGTGTAGATGCCTTGGACAAGATATTTGTCACGAATGTTCTTTCAGTCCTTTTTATGTAATACATACTCCTATAATTCATATTTGTCTATGACCCCAGTTCCTGAGAGGCATAGATCAAGACATAGTGGTCTGTATTTGATTTTCCTGTCTTTCTTATCTTAATACTGATACACAAACATACAATATACTCATTAATACACCAATATGCATAAGAAGGTAAGATCATACTAAAGTCTCTACGGATTCCTACTTTACCTTCTGAGGTACTCCACCTGCACATGCTGCCCAAAATGTTTTAACAAGTTTAGAATGATACCCTAATTCCCAAAAAGAAGTAACAGGGAGACTGTTACTAGCAAGTAGCTATTCTGATCATACATTCTTTTCCACAAATAGAGTAATAACCATTTTATAATTACACTATCCTGTGCTGGAATACAACAGGATTTCAGAAGATAGGTAGGAATATTGATATAGAAATTCATGTATCTAGGTGCCATCATGCTAAAAATACAAAGATCATGTCTACAATAGCATTTCACTGCTGTCACCTCAATTAGAAGAAGGCTTAGTGCCACTGCCAGTAGATTACAGAAAGCTGCAGTGCCTGTATTTGTTCTGTTTATATCATCTAACCTCTTACATGTTTAAACAATGAAAACTAGCCTAAGCCAGATATACACTCACACCATAAAAGTAATAGGTGAATGAATTTTAGTACAATACATTATAAGCAGATTTCGCTTGATTTTTGTGTGAAGCAAGAACATCTATCAAGCTATGTTTATTTCCATGATGATGTGCATTTTGTGACTCTATAGAATACCGTAATCTCTCAGATAGTGCTATGTAAAAACATAGACTCTGTCAGCAGGTACAGGCAAAGGCTCAGTTTTCTTGTATTTCTATTGTTTTAAGTCACCAAGATGATGAGTGCCAAAGACATGTTTATAACCAACTATTTCTCACAGAAAGTGAAGGGAGGTCTTTCAGTTTCCTCCAAATTCTCTTCCTAGTACTTACCTTCCCTCTTCCAGGCAAACTACCCATTTTTCAATTTGTGTTACCATCAGACAGACACTTTCTTTTTCCTCCTTACATTTCCATATTTCTCTTCTATTGCAGTTCCTTTATTCCTCTTGTCTCCAAATCGTGGAGTAAAGGGTATATGTTGTTCTCCAGCCTCTTCCTAAACTTTCATTGACCCTTTCTAACTCCACTCTCTCTGCCCCTGTGAAGAGTAGCAACCTTGTCCTTCCCCCCGCACTGCAGCCCCAGCATCCCCATTACAGTGCACTGTACCTGTTCTTCTGCCTGATCTCACTCTAGGGAGATCTAGTCAAAAGGCATCTTGGATTTCCCACTGCCCTTCCCATAATAGCATCACAGAACATCACAGAGAAGTTGTTTGGAAGGGATGTCTGGAGATCATCTAGTCCAACTTTCTACTAGAAGTTGGACTACAACCAACATAAGGTCAAGCCAGCTGTGGCCATGTCTTGCCACGTCTGAAAACCTCTGAAGATGGGCATTCCAGTTTTTCCTGGCAATCCATCTAGTGCTGCACGACCTGATCTAGTGAAGTTTTCCTAATGCCCAGTCTGAACCAGCCAGCTGCAACCTGTGCCTGCTTCCCCTTGTTGTAAAATCTACCTGTATCGAGAAATACCTGCAGTCTTTGCAATGCCCCTTTCAGTAGCTGTAGGTTGCTGTTAGATTAGTGGCAGTTTCTTTTCTGACAGCTCAGCTCCCATCCTTTCCTCGCAGGTCGCAAGCTCTAGGTTCCCATCCATCTTGACAGCCTTTCACCCTCTTCAGCTTTTTAATATCCTTCTTGAACTTGGGGGTGGGGAGATAGTCTGCAAACTGGACGCAGTATTCCAGGTGCACCCTCATGAACACCAAGTACAACGGGATGGTAACTTCTTACTTGAGCTTTTGGAGAGAAGGAAAGAAAAATCCTTCTTTCCAAAACTCGTCTTACTTCCAAATTTGTCTTCCTCTTTGGCCCTGTTGACATTATCAAGGTCTGCTACCTTGACTTTTTTTTCTTTCTGTTATTTTGCAACTGTGTCTCAGATAACTTCTTGATGACTTCTATAGCTTCTTTCTCCTTAGTAGCAAGTCCACTATTTCTCCTTTCTCCACACCTTCTCTACACAAGGGTCATCCTATTTCCTCACCTTTCCTTCCTCCAGCCTACTCATACCACCATCTTTGAAACTGTATCTATCTCTCTACATAGCAATATCATTTTCCTGTACTACTTTATTAAAATATTTCTGGATTACCTACACCCCAAACTTCAATTTCCATCCTGTTTTATCAAACCTCAATTCTTCTATTTCTTTACTGTAAGATGTCCCTTCTCCCTTCCTTGAAGTGTATCAAAGATATAATGTTAGTACTGTAACACTATTTGTTTTCAAAAATCTCTCTTCATACACATTCACCCTGTACAATAATATCCTCTGGGCTCATAATAAATCAATGAAAAGACTTTTAATAAACTGTTTCATCAATGAGTATCTTTATTTGATTTTGGGTGTCAAATGCTTATCAGGAGCACAAGCTACATAATTCATCCTTCTTTATTGTCTTATTTTTATGCCCTTCAGTTACATTTGCACTGCCTGAGTTTTGGAGGTAAATATCCAAAATATTAGCTGAAAGCTTCCTCAGAAAGCAAATCTTTCCCACATCCTTCCCTGCAGTTCCTCTTTAAGAGGTGTCAGCATGGCTGAGAGAATGAAGTGGCTCCACATTGTTTGCCTGAACTATTATGTGTTTAACATTTCCATAACAAAAGTGCCACTCGACTTCTCCCCGATTAATGCAGCTGGAGGGCTCTTGTCCTCCTTTAATAAAACATTGTTGAAATCATTTATTTAGAGCCCCTGGTTACTAGTGGGAGAATGACCATCTTTGTGCCAAAATATAGTGTATACAGTCCACTATTTTGTAGTAGATCATTCTGTTATTTAAGAAATTGATTAAATGGATGTCTTAGAAAGTATTTATGCTAATAGCGCATTACTTATGTCATTCAAATAGTCAATGTGAGCCTTTTCAACTGTCTACCACAGCCTCAAGTAAAATACAGTAACTTTCGACTTTACTGCTAACAAATCTGCATCACAGACCTGAAATCTCACACAGAAGCACTGCAATCCCATTTTAAACTGTGTTGTGCTGCAAGCCTACCTATTTTTCTTGAGAGTTTACAATGGTTGTGTTATCATGGGCATTGCTGCATTCTGTGATATTATTACTGGGGCCAGGAACAATATCCACTGAATGGTCTGAATTTGTTTTAGTGGCACTGAAGTTGCAATGTAGCTAAGTCAACCAAGTAGTGCTTTCCATGACCCAGCCGATGATGATTTTGTGTCCCACCACTTCTTATATGTGCACCTTGGCTATTTTGAAATTCCTCCCATCTCCCTCCAGTGTACTCAAAACAAAACAAACAAAAAGACAAGTAATCATATAAGACTTATTGGTTTTGCCTTACACTGAGATGGGATTTCTTGTTCTGTAGACACCTTTGCACCCGTACCATACATGTTCGTTACACACGCATGCTGGGAGTAAGAGTTTTTACAAGGAGACAGTAACTAAAATCCATCAGACTTTCCTGTATGTCCATAAAAGACTTGACCAAACCAGAGCTTTCCCTTCTCTCCTTGTGAGGCTTCATTTCATATTTATTTTGAAAGTTATGTATGGCTGCCTGTATACATTGATGTATATTGTTAAAAATAAACAGAGACCTTATGTTATGCCCATTGTGATTGCATACAAAAGCTTTGCTGTGCGCTTGGGAGATCAGTGAAGCTTGAATCTCCCTCTATTTACTGTATGGTCACTGTCAGTTCAATGAACTGCCTCCTTGTTCTCCACCATTGTCCCACACTCCCTTAAACATTTGTCACTGAAGTGCCTCCAAAGACAAATAAACTGTCACCAAGAATTCAAACCTGGTAACTGAGAATAAAAAGAGAACAGATCCTACTGGATTATTTTACATGAAATGGTAGAGTGTTCCTTCTGCCCCCTCGGAAGAGGTTGTCTGGACAGGACCTCGGCAAAGTGTACTTTCAAATATCCAGAAAAATGAGAACTTCCTTTCCTGTGGAAAATCTCCTCTGTCAGGGAACATGAAGTCTTTTCCTTGTTTAAAGCTGTCCTTACTACATCCCTTGACATTTTGAGAATTTCCATTCCTCTTCAAATCAAGCAAGAGAAATATAAATTTGATGGACACCAACATCTGTACAGCCTCTGATGGCTGGGACACACACCAGTAAGCGCAGCCATTCCTCCTGGAAATTGTGCTTCCTCTGACAACACGACTAATTCTACAAAGTTATCTCTCTACGAGGAGGGGCTCATAGGACAGAATTAGTTCGGCTGTATTAATTGTACAGTTATTTAAATTAAAATGATCCACTTTCTCTGGGGAAGAAAGCATGAAGATGATTTCTCACTTCCCAGTGGTGCTCAGTGTTGATTTATTCCAGGCAGATGCTTTTGATAGGAGCCTGTAAAATCAAGTCTTGAGTTTATTGTAGCAGCTAATTATCAGTTCTTTTCTAGTCTTTACTTCTTTCTGAGGAAAGGGATTTTTTTTTTAACTGGGACCTAATTTTTCATTAAAAAATGAATTAAAGTAGTCTTCATGGGCACAAAATGTTGACAAACTGAAAATACGTTTCAGAGCATCTCCCAAGGAAGTGGACAAAATATTTAAGATCATCCCTAAACAATTGCAAAATCAGCATTTTGTAAAGAAAGCTGATCCCATTTACAAGTCTCACCCTACTACTCTTTGTTCTCTTCCTAAAGAAACAACGTTTTCAGCTTTGTTTTAACAATAAGCTTACTCAACCGTTCAGATGACTTTAAAAACGAACTTAAGATCATAGCCACACACCATACTCATACACTTATTTGGTATCACAACTATTTGGGGGTTGGTTTATGTGTGTGCACGTGCATCCATGTGTGAGTATCTCTGGGCAATCTAATCACATACACACCCTAAAATAATAATAAAATATTCTGTCACTGAAATAACTAATCTCAGAAGCAGGGATTTCTATTTTTTTTTTCCAATAGACTGATGTGGATTTGCCCTCTGTCAAGATCTGGTAAAATGAAAAAAGCACTATCTTGCTAGTCCGTCACCCCCTCAGTTCAAGTTTATTTGTAGTACCTTTTAAACTTCTCAGTTGCCTTGCAATCAAGGCGTTTAAAATGAAAAGCTTTAAATAAACAGTACGAATAAAAGATAAATAAACCTTTTTCTTTTTTCTTTTTTTTTTTTGGTGAGTGACTAGCTTGACACAATCCAAACTCAAATCCCCAGAGGACTGAGCTCTCTCTTTTGTGTTAATGTTTAAAAGATTTTCCAATGCCGGAGTTTATTCCTACTGCAAACATTTCTATTTACAAGGTCAAGTGTATCAGCACTCGACACAGCTTAAGAGTGTAATTATTTATCTAAGGGCGTTTGAGTGTAGATCAGTAGCTCTGGCAGCAAACCAGGCTTCTGCACGATGCAAAGCAACTCCTAAGAACAATATTGCAAGATCTGGTAATTGCTGATCACCCCGGTTTGTTTACTTTTGCATTCTTCATTGTGGGAAAAAGGCAGGCTGAATAGCAAACTTCCATGCATTTTGTTGCAAACCACTTGAGGCATGCACCACAGCCTGCAAGAAGACTCATTTGAAACACTTGCCACCTCTTCACGTGTATTTCTCACCATTTTACTTGTTTTCATGCCCAGGAGCATTTCTCAGTGTCAATGAGAGTAAAATGCCTCCAGTTCATGAAGGAAGCCCAGCACACTGGTAAATTCTGCATACATATAGAAGCAGTGTCTTTGAATTGTTTTACACTCCTCTGGCACTGGCATGTTACCATGCCAACGCATTATAAAATCAACCACTCTTTTAAAGTAGTACTTTCAAAGCTGTATTTACTTCTTGCATGTAATTATTCATTAAAGTAAGAATAGCAGTAATTTACATCCACGTAAAGTATTACAGGCAGACAGAGATTTGTGTGTGTTTGTTTTTTTTTGTGGTTCACCTCCCCCCTTCCTCCAACCTTGGGTGCTGAGAGTTCAAGTGTCCCTGGAAAACAACTTCACCACATCCATTATTTAAAGCTCTTTCTTTACTAATTTACACGTTTAAAAAATACACAAAGCCATAGATATTTAAAACATAGGCCTTTTATGCCTTCTATAAAAAATACAAGGTTTAAGGCAGCTCGGAAATGCATTTATACAATTCTACAACGTTCATAAAGTCTCTCCAAATAAGAAAGTTAACTTCAAAACTATAAAATACACTGTACATTTGATGTTCTAGAGAATACTTCATTGTTGCTGGTATCCCTTTAAACATGAAACGAAATCTGTACCTTCCCAGAAAAAGAACAGCAAATGCAATTATCTGGCAAATAGCATGTGGATTTAAAACTTTTTATTTTTTAAAAATAAATTATTCCCAAAGCATACAATTTATAAAATTCTATATACAAAGAAGAGCAACTGGTAACAAATCCCAGTTTTAAATACATTTTTATATAAGATTTACCAGAGGTCAGCACCCTGATATGAGAAGAGGCAATATAACTTTTCAGGATATTTGTACATACATGTTCTTGAATTTAAAAGTGTCTTTCAAAGATGGCAGTGCAGAGCTCTTTTAAAACAAAAGTTGCATTGTTCAGTATAGCCAACAACTCTGAAAAAAATCAGCATTTTTGTCGTTAGGTTGAAGAGAAAGAGATTTTTGCTGGCAAGCTTTTGTTATAGGGAGTATTTGTGTGCAAGAGGGCGTGCTGTAAAACACCAAATTCATTCACACTGTTACAGTCTTAAATTTAATTAAAGGCAGATGCAGTATAACCAACCCTCTTCTGGGCATCACTGTACCATGAATAGTGATACTTGATGAACTGTAGTCAAGTCTTTAACAAACTAGTACGACAACAGTTTTGGCAGCAAGTTTGGGTAGCTTACCTTTTTCTAACCTTCATGTCAAACGCTAAAAAACAGCTTTTAGCATTTTTTTTTGACCTTGGTGGCAATAAGAAACCTACAGTAGCAGTCTCTCTTTTAAGCTCACCTGCTTGCTGCTAACAAGAAGCCAGGGTAGAAGAAATTGCATAGTGCACACTAAAGACAAACAAAAATAAAACCCACTGCCCGGCACCTCTCCCTCCATCTTTTTCGGTCCCGCGAACGCCACGGCTGCTGGCTCACCAGGCCAGAGCGAATTAAAAAAAAAAAAAAAAAAAAAGCGGGAGCGGGGGGGGGAGCATCACCAGCAAAACGCTCTTGGGGGAGGGTCAGACATGAGGCCGAAAAAAAGTGCCTGGACAGGCGCTGTTGGGATCATCAGCAAGAGGGGGGGAACGTCCAGCTCCAGGAGGTGTCTGGGTGAGGGGCGGGAGGCGCGCGGCAGCACGCTGCCCGGACCAACGGTCGCAGATTAACGGTCGAGATTTAAATCCCCCTTCGTTCTGAGGCCCCAACGCCCGCCGCCCGGGCACCGCCGACGCCTCCCGCGCTGCGGACCCCCGCGCGTCTCCGCGTGTGTGTGTGTGTGAGGGACAAGGCGAGCGGGAACCTCCCGAGCCGCCGGCCACGGCCAGCCCTGAAGCAAATGGGGGACGAGAACGAAGGCGGAGGAGGGGAAGGAGGCGGGATCGCTAGAGCCGCGGCAGCAGCAGTAAGATGGAGGCCAGCAGCGCCCAGGCGGCGCGGGCGGGTGTGCCGGCGGCTCGGCCGGCGCTATCCGTCTGCATGGGGAAGCCGGGCTCGGAGCCCGTATTGTCCTCCAGCTCGTCCCTCCCCTTCTGGCTCGGCTCCTCCTCGTAGTCCTCGTCGTAGTATTCCTCCAGGCCGCCGTCGGAGCCGCCGCTGCTGCCGGCGCCGTTGTTGCCCATGTCAGCGCCGAAGCAGAGGCGGGCCATGTTCTCCTTGACCGACTCGCAGATGGGCCGCTCCAGCCCGTCGCACACGCAGTCGTTGAGCAGCACGGCCTTGGGCACGGCCAGCATGTCCTCGATGACGGCGCGGCACTCCGGCGTGCAGCGCAGCCCGTTGAAGACCTTCCCGCAGTAGGTCATGTAGCGGTTCAGCGCCACGCTGCAGCGGCTGTCCCAGTCGCAGCGCCGCCGCGCCTCCGTGCAGCCCATGACGCCGCCGCCGGCGCCGCCGCCGGCGCCGCCCGCCGCGGGGCTGCTGGTGCGCGGCAGGCAGGGCTCGATGGCGCGCTTGGTGGCGCGGCAGTTCTCGTCCTGCGCGCAGTCGCAGTCCTCCAAGGCCGGGCCGCGCCGGGTGTGGTTGAGCTGGATGAGGGCCGCGATGCAGTGGCTGGGGCACCGCCGCCTGGAGGAGGCAGCGGAGGCTGCAGCGGCCGCCGGCCCTTCCCCGCCGCCTCCCGCGGGCGGCTGCTGCAGGAGCACGGAGGCGCACGCCTCGGCGTACTGGTTGTAAGCGTAGCTGCACTCGGGCTCCCCCTGACACTGCAGCACTGCCTGCCAGCAGATCAGCCGCCGGCCCTGCACCAGCGAGCCCCGCGGCGGCCACACGGCGCCCAGCGCCGCCGCCAGCCACAGCCAGGCGGCCGGCCGCGGCAACCGGCGGCCGCTACCGCCTCCGTGCCGAGCGGGCGAGCGGGCCACCATCGCGGGAGGCGGCGGCGGCTGGTGCCGCAGGGTCGCGGGAGAGAGGCGCTCGTAGACGAGGAGGAGGAGAAGGAGCAGTTGCCGCCGGTGGAAAAGTTTTCAGAACTCCTGCTAACCGTGTGCATGAGGTCTCCTCGCATCAATCCATCCGCGCGGGCTCTGCGCCCCTCCAGCCCCTGGGAGCTGAAACCGGCGGGGCCGCAGGACGAAGCAAGCGCGCCCCGGGGCCGTCCCGTGCCCCCCACCAGCTGCTCCCGGCTTGCGAGGCGGCGGCGAAGGCGCCCGGAGAGGTGGGGGGATCAGTACAAACGGGGGCTCGGAGGAGAGCGGCTCCGGAGTGCGCTCGGGAGCTTGCAGGCTGCGCCGGGAGAGCTCATGGTGCTGCTCTGCTCCTCGTGCAGATCCGTTTCTCTTTTTTTTTTCCTCTCTGTTTTTGCACAGAATAAATGCTCAGCTGCTGCTGCCTCTTCGGGAGCTTTTAACACTCCGCTCGCAGCATCTCTGCACATGCCAGCCGCTCCGATCCCATTCACAGTCCCGGCTCTGCTTACTCCCTCTCGGTACCGGTTGCACTTTCGGGAAGAAGGGAGAAGAAATCTCTCTCCCCGTTAGCAGGAAGATAGCACGGGGGAAGGAAAAAAGTCGGGCTTCAGGGTCTCTCTTTCTCTCTGGGCGACTGATGCTGCCTCTGTTGTCAACAAGCCCTGCAAGCTGCTCTGCGGATCCGTCTGTGGATCTTTTTTCTTTGCAAGGCTTTAAATACAAAAGTGCCCTCCGAGCAGCAGCAGCGTGCTCTGATTAGGCCTCATTATGCATGCATGGAAAAGCAAACAAACAAAAAAATTAGCAACGCTTCTTCTTTTACACATCCCCCAGCCTGCGCTCTCTCGCTCTCTTTCTCCTTTTCTCCACTTTTTTCTCCCTTCGCTCGGCCCCTTTTCCTTGCCTTGCGACTTTCCATTGGTCCAGCCTGTTGTTGAAACTTTTTTTTTTCCCTCCTCTCTTTACGAGCTGCTGGAGGGAGGGAAGGAGAGAGGGGGGCTGGAGGGCAGCTCACATTCAAAGCTTGAAAGGAAAGGCTTAAGGAGAGTGACAGCCCCCCGAGGAGCCCCTCCTCCCGTTAAGGGGGCGCTACGCGGGCGCAGCGCGGCGGCCGGCCGAGGGACGCGCAGCGGCGGCGGCCCGGCGCAGGGCTCGCCCGCCGCCCGGCCCGGGGAGCAGACGTGCCAGCGGCAGAGACCCGCGTGCGGCGGCTTCTGCGGCAAGCATGCTGCTGCACTGAGCCAGCTCCTTCCAAAAGGAGAAAGAAAAAGGGCTCTAGCTTGAGTTACTTGTGCACCCAAGCTTCCCACTTAGTCAAGTGAGCGCAAACCTGCTTTCTGAAAGGTATGGAGATCAGCCTCAAAATGAAATGGACTTTATTTTTACTGAAATAACAGGGCTTCTGCTTTCAGCGTGCTAGTACACGAAGAGCAAAACTCAAATCTAGTGCTGGTGTACTGCAACCATATAAGTACCGCTATGTCTCGAAGGACTGTTACTTTCCACTTAACACATCCCCACTGCTTCTAAGCATGTTTACATTAGCTTCTCGCTTGAGAATTCTGTGCATAGGTTTTAGCACACTGAGCCACGAGGATGTTTGCTTACAGACATACAGTAAATTTCAATATAGATCTTTGATACTTCATGAAGATTTGCCAGATAGTTAAGAGTTACTTGAAATCTGTTAGCTGGGAGGGTAAGATCTGTTTTAATTGAAAGAAAAATACATTGCTTATGTCCTGCCTTCCTGCTACACTCTCCAACAAAGCAAAAAAAATGCTTTGTTTATAAGGAAGTAGATACCAAAATACGATGTTCAGTCACAACATGAGGAGTAAAACAAAATAAGTAATAGTGCGTTTAGCTGTTGCCTTTCCTGTTAGTGCTACCTTAATTCCAGAGCAGCATAGTCTTTGACCACAAGGGGCATCAGTATCTGCTGCCTGTCAAAACTGGCGTTTTTTTCATCCTGAGACTGTATTAACTCCATCTGTCACAAAAATTAGGACTAAATCTGTTTTCCAGAACCTAAAGGAGCTTGGGTTCCTACGTGGTGTGGATTAGTATCTGTCTGAAAGTGCACGGAAGGTGGACTAGTACTGTGGTACGGTTGGGAGTCAGCATGATTGATGTGTTGAGAAGCATTCATAAGCATTTGCTCCATTGTGATGTTTTATGCTCAGCTCCTTCAGTAGCTCTGCCTGTTCTGGTGCAAAAAATGTGTTTAGGTTCTTTTAAACCCATGAAAACTGACTTAAAGCACTACCATCCACCTAGCTTATTGTTATTTCTTTTAATTCTGGTTTGATAACGTTGTTACAAATGCCAAACACTGTTCAGTCAGGGTGCAGTAAATACACATCACTGTCTAAGCTAGGCTCATTCATGCATTTATTTGCAGCCCTGTTCACTGACGATGCTCAGTTACTTGTGGAAGTCAGGTAGTTTGAGGTAGCCGAGATGGAGACCTTGCATGTACTGTACAGATTACTGCTGCACTGCCTGATTGCTGGGGAAGCTGGTTCATATCAGTGCTGGATAGGCAGCTGGAAAGAAGGGTATTATTTGGGGTCCAGGCATGCGGAAACAGGCTGAGAGGGGGAATCGCAGTGAGTCAAATCACCTCCTATGTGTGGGGTAGGGGCCATCTGAGTGTCCCAACTGCAAGAGTAAGAATGGCTTGATGTTCCCATGGGGCTGCCCTTTGCAGGCAGCTAGGGTCTGAGCTCTGACCTCTGAGCTCTGCCACCTCTGAGCTCCCACGTTCCTCTGCAAAATCCATCCAGCTCTGCTGTGTTTCATTTCTGGAGCAGCAAGAAGGCCGTGCTTTGCAAGGAGTGGCAGCAGCTGAACCTTGGACCTCCCAGGAGGGGGAGTAGAGGAGCCTTTGCTGCAGGCCTCACATCCTTGCCTGACTGGGAAGAGGCTGGTGTGATACTGCCTGAAGGAGAGTCAGTGCACAGTCCCACAAGTGCTGACAGGCTTCCTTGGACATTCACTGAGCAGGGGACAGCATTCCTGTGGCCTGTCAGTCTGAAAAGGATGGCACAGCATGAAACATTGCGTTATCTGTAGACCAAGATTTTCAAATACACCTTTCTGGTAAAGAAATGTATGTATTCTGGTAAAGAAATATATGGTAACAATAATAACATATCAACTTTAAAGTATGGAACTTACGGTCTTTGGTATCATACAGCTGACAAAAAATATTACCACAAAATAGCTGGGCGCTTCTTTTTTCCAGATCTGTTACTTATCAGCCAGATAGAATATAGTCGCATGCATCCAAGTTTATATATCCTTTGTCAATAAGTTAACTTCTTAAAATAGCTTAGAGACATATTAGTCTGTCTGTCTGATAAGCATTTAGAACCTGTGTCTATTTGTAATTGCCATTCTAGGTGAGGACTTTGGGGCTTACAGAGCTATGCTGGATGAAGGAAATCTTTTCCTCTGTGGAACGGGACCTGGGGAAAAAACTCTCCAGCCTCTTGGTTTGGATGCAGGTTTTCTGACAGCGGAAATATTTTTGTCAAATTCAGCTTTTCAGTTTTCAGAATAGCTCCAAACTGGGGAGGAATGCAACTGTTTTTTTGTTTTGTTTTATTTGTTTGTTTGGTTGGTTTTTTTTTAGTTTAGTTTAGTTTTTTCAGAGTGCTGTGTAGAAATACTTAATTTCCATGACTGGTTATATTGGTACTAAAATAAGTGCCAGTGCCTTCTGGATTCCCAGATTTGCGAGGTTTTTTGTTTGTCACCCTTTCTTATGTTCACAGTTAATATTGGTCCCCCAGATATAAAACAGTATCAGTCTTCCATCACTAACAGTTACTTTGTAAGCCAGAAAAGCCATATATCTCTGATCTGGATTTATTGGAAGCTCTCCCGGACACTTCTTTATTTAAGTCTGCTGTCTTTTTTACCTTTTTATTTCACTCTCTTTCCTTATGGATCTCCTTTCCAGCTTGTTATTTTTTTATTCTCACATTCTCTTTCATTCTTTCTCTGACTTATTTTTCATTGAAACTGTATTTAAAAAATAAATAAGAAAATCAGTCAGACACAAAAATACTTGACCTTCACATTTAGCAGTTCACATTCATGTGTAATTAAAAATGCATGGCTTATATATCTGGTTAATTCCTCTCAAATGATTTTAAGCACATTTATTGGATTATATTGCTTTTTTCTACATTTCAGGAGATTTACAGTTGCTATTAAAAATGTCTAGCAGGAGTCTTGTGAATAAATTAACTGAAAAAAATTTCAGTTTGTGAGTCCAGTAATATCTCAGTTGTGCCTGTGAAGATCTCCAGTGAGGGAAGACTTTCCTGCTCCTAAGGAACTGGTTAAACTATGTTCTAATAGTGGATTTCATCTGTCAGTGAGAAGTAGCCTCTTGCTGAGTGTTCTTGGTTCTGTGAGCCTTGGCATGATGGTGCTGGTGGATCACAGGTAGAAAAAGGTCCTACTCACAGATGAGCTTTTATCCAATAGAAATGGCCTGATGTGATGGCATGCACAGTAGCCTGTGCAGATGATAGTGAATATGGGCATGTGCATATGCTGAGTTCTTGGATCCGATATGCCCTTAGAGATCCATAATTAACTTTTGTGCTCCAAAGTTACAAAGTAAAACTCTTTTGTGACACACCAGATTCTCAAGTCAGACTGGGAGGAAACAGCCATTAATGCTTCTCTCGGCAGTATCTGCATCAATGGAAAAGGGCAAGCAAAGGTATCTAAGCACTACTTCAACACTGGAGTAGCTTATCTTTTTATTCACAGCAGAGGGATGTTGATCTTCAAAATCAGCCACCTAAATTAGGAGTAAATACTCCCCAAAATAGTCATTCATTCAGTAGAATCGGTACAGCTTTTCACTGTAATTGTCTCATTTCTCTTACTCACTGTAGCCGGAAAGAAAAATAATCAATAGAGATGATACTAAATAATTGTGCTGATGAACAAACACCCCATTGAGCTAAAGCTTATAACTGGTAGGACTACTGCAGCTGACATGATAGAATCAGTTATATATTGCTATACTGGCCATGTATTTCTAAGGTTATCTTTGCCAGTGTACAGCCTTGTCAACATTGCTAAGGACATCCATCACCTAGCCTTCAATTATTTTGAATTGACTCACATATATATCTAATTCTTGATTAATCACTTCTGGAGTAGCCTACCTGTATCTGGGGATCCTTTAGACTCTCTCTGTTGCACTGCAGCTTTTTTCCACTCAAAGTGTGTCACAGACTGCTAGAGTGTTTTGTTTAGAGTATGGTGTTGCATGCTGTGGACTGTGGTTTGGGAGCATGTAGGAGAGCAAAGCATGCTGATGTAGTGTTGGTGGACTATGTGAGGTGGCACAGTTGCATCTATGCATGGAGGTGCAACCTAGTTGGCTCTCAGAGGGACAGCCCAGGGATGAACTAACATATATGTAGAATGGAAGATCAGGAGACTGTTGCTCAGAGGCAAACCAAAGAACTGAGGTATAGGATGATTGTCATGCCGTAAGATGGGCTCTGCAGTCCTATCCATCCTGAGCACATTAACCCTTGCTGCTCATTGACAGCATTAGCGGTTTTCCTTTAACAGTTGTGGTTGCTTTCAGAAGTTACCCTCTAGCAGGGAACATCCGTCCTTTTTGGAATAGATGCTTCCAGGCATTATTGCTTGGCAGACTGCTACCTCAGGCTCCTTGGAGAGCTAAGTCTATTTTTACTCTGGCCTGTTATGTATAGCTGATAGTTGGATTTGAGGGGCTGGAATGAGTTAAGTTGGAATGATTCACACACGAGTTTAAGGATTGATTGTATGTCTGGGTTATATAATTGATTATAAATCTGATTAAGGGTGGATTATATAGCTGGAGCCCCAGCTTGTCTGGAAAACAACAGTGAGACTTTCTGTTAGCTTCTTGGTTTTAGAAGAAGTGCTAGAGAACCCACAGATAAAGGGAACTGGGAAGTGGCCTAGCAGGGTGGAAGCAGAGTGAATCAATCAGTAAGGAACCAACTACACTTCAGTCTCTGAGGGGCTGCAGGAACAGGATATAAAAAGGAGAAGTGAAGACAGTTTTGTCTTACTACAGGAAGCAGATGCATATATAAAGAGAATGTGAGGCGGCCCTATTTGGAGATGTTAGAGGCAAGATGCTGTTATCATTTGGAATATTCGTGATCTGAGTCTTACAAATATAGTGCTGTAGGGGTTAACGGCATACATAAACTTGCCTTAAATATACTTTTAATTCAGTATCTGTTTTTTTATTTATCTTTTCCATTTATAATATTTACTGAGTATCAGTAAATATCATCAAGTAGTATCCTTATAAAATTGGAGGTCGTTATTTATATATGAAATAGTAAGTATTATTGAGGGTATTTACCCAATGCATCCAGTACAGTAAACATGGAAATATTGCACAATGCTTTACAGGACTTCTGCTTTTTTGAACTCTGTTCCAATCTAAACTACAAACTAGACCACACATGTTGTTAAGACAAATCTAAGAACAGGGTTGGACTCAACCCCTTTTTTGGTCCTGACAAAGGCAGAAGTAATTGTGAAGGCAACACATTTCTGGTCACCTATTAAGCCAGTTTTAAATAGTCATGTGCTACAAAGATGATTTTAAATCAAACTAATTTCAAATATCACAGTATTATGGGAGTTCTTTGCTGGACATGCCAACATATATGCATGCAAAAGCAGTTGGCTTTTTTTTTTTTTTTTTTTTTTTTTTTTTTTTTTTTTGTAGATATTTCAGATATTCACAACAGCATATTCCCCAGAACAACTAATTGGTTTGTGTTTCATTTTCTGGATGTGCCTTTTTGAAATATGTGTGATGTAAGTTTCAAAGAAGTAGGAAAATTCTGAGCTTTTCTGTATGACAAGTATGAGAAAATAAGTAGCTCTATGAATAAGCACAGTTCCACTCCATATAGTCTGCAGAGCAAAAAATAAGGTTAGTAGTTTCATTTCTATGGTTTCAGATTATCCCAGCACAAATATAACAAGAGCTCCAACAAGTACTCTGGAAGGCTTGTAAATAATTTGTTCTCCTCTTTCTTCTACACCAAAATTCAACTAATAGAATTTGAAGGTGGTTATAGTGATAGGTACCACTCAAAAGCATATCCCTGATCCGTTTAACTTGGTAGGTATCTTTGATGTATCCTGTGATGATATTAGCCTAAGGCCTTGTTTACACACAAAAGTAATTGTGGCTGAAATAAAACTCTTTTAAAACCATTTGATTAACTAATGAGAATCTAATTCAACATAAATTTGAAGTTAGCTAACTGATTTTGGGTGTGTTTCAGTGTGTTTCTTTAAGCACAGCTGGCTTCATGTCATCAAGAAATAGTGATGGTTTTATTGAGTTGACCTGTTGTAAAAGAGTGTCAGACTTGTTTATTACACCTTCTTAGAAGAGTTTCGTTCTTTCACTGTACTAAAACAAAATATGGATAGACTAAATAGTACAGTAAACATGAAGTAAGCATGCAAATATTTCAGTGTCCTGACCCAGATAACCAAATTCAAATAAATCAATGTTACCCAATAAATAAGATAATTCAAGCACTGCCATACAAGGATTTGCTCTGCTTTAACTAGGCCTTACAAAAAGAAATTCTAGCATTTCAGTGTAACTTTTGGTATGGTTAACAGCCTGCTAGTGACAGAAAAAGCAACTTCCTTTAGCTCATTTGTTCATTTGCTTAAAATAACAGAGGAGAGACTGGATTAACTTTTTTTTTTTTTTTTTTTTTTTTTTTTTTTTTTTAATGGATCGTAAACTGGAGGTAGATAGCTTGGATGATTAGCAAATTTTTTGACAAGAACAGAAGCCACATTCATGCAGGTACATGCATCTTTCTTCCTACACTTCACCTAAAATTAAAAGATGTCAAAAGAGTTAGTGGAGTTCTGTTCACTTCTTATACTTTGCCATTAGCTGTTGTATCTGTATGCTGGGATGAAAGAAAAATGTCTTTGTGTTTTTAAAGCTTAATTTCCAAAAGTGATGAGTGATTTGGGTACTTCCACATTAGGGGCAGTGTCTGAGAGAGTTGCAGGCAGCCTGACTTTCAAAAATTTTGAGCAGCTAACCTTCAAAAATTGTATATTCTAGCTCAATATTCAAAAATGAATTATCCACAATTACTAACGGCTTTGAAAATGTAGCTCCTTTCTGTAGTGTACCGATTTAAAGGCTTCAGAAATGATGAAGAAACATAGTCAGCCTAGATTTGTCACAGTGCCAGTAAAAAGTATTAAAATGTTGAGCTGGGAGATCGCAGCAACAACACCACATAATAACTGCGGTTTTCTTCTTAAGTAAAGTACTGTGTTCGGAGCTTAGATATATCACAATATACTAAGCTACCAGCTATTACCAGACATGCTGCAAATGAATGTTTTGTTTTTCATAACAAACAGCAATCATTCTCTGAGTGCATTTTAGCAGTGAGTTAAGTTGTCATCTTTCTACTTGCCTAGGCAACTGCTCTTTTCACAGATCTTTAAAAAGGATGGATCAGATTAGGAAGATATCAGGATGCTAAAATAGGATGGAAGGGGGAATGCCACATCTTTCAAGAATTTTGTTAGCAAGAGCAATGCTCTGGAGATAGCCAGAACCCCAGAAGCCAAGTTGTATGCCAGCCTCTTGCTATTTTCTGGAGCCAGGCCTAGGATCCATGGTTAGATACCCCAAACAATTGCACAATTAGAAATTAGAGAAATAAGAGAAAATAGAGCTGGAAAAGAGTTTTGGGGACATTCTCCTCCTGTATTGCAAGATTATGCAGTCAGTGTGAGATTAGTCATTGTGTTAAAATTTCCAGTGGTTTATTTAGACCTATTTTTATCTAGGTTTATTCTATCTAAGTGGTAAGTTAAGGAGTTTCTACTATTTTTTTCAACACATTTCCTTATTTGAAACATCTATGACAATTGATGCAAACTTTTATTTCCTTTAAATTCCATTCTATTGCGCATAATTCTATTCCATTTTCCTGCCAAAGTCATTCTTTATCAACGTTAATTCCTGTGATATTTGTAAGATATATATCCAGCTCAGTTTGGTACACTGCAGGTGGAACTTTTGTTTGTGTTGTATTGTTTAGTCATTTTTATCTGATGTGTTACCATTCAGACCTCAAGCTGAGTCTAGTTCATTTAGGGTTAGGATTTATTACAACACCTGCACAAATACTCTTGTAAAGGCAAATCAGTATTATTTACATTTGTTGCATTCTCTTTTTCCACCAATTTTATATATCCACTCCACAAATCTATCTAGTGTGTATTTCTTCCTTTCATTCATGATCTTTATTCCAGATATCCAGCTTGAGCTTGTGGGTTATAAGATGTAACATAGTGGCTTAGAAATAATGGCAAAGGTATTCCTTAAATAAAGGTTCATATCTTAGCAGAAACATAATGTTACAAAGTTATGTCCTGTCCTTGCCTTCTACATTTGGCATTTGGTTCTCTAATTTAGTTCTAAAAGAGGAAACTTCCTAATTCTTGCCTATCTCCTTCTGATTTGTTTGTCCCAGCAATAGCCTGAATGAGTTCTCAGAGCACTTGCTTTTGTTTTATATGTTTCATACCAACAGAAAGATGCTGTAGAGATGAGTTTTTGCAATATACTCAGGGTACACCTTTGGAATTGCGAAGCTATTCTACTTAAGAACTTTGTATAACATTCTGTTTTCTAAGGATGCATCTTTTTTTAGATAAGTCGTTAACGTAAGCCTAACTTGAGATAAAGAACTATTCTGAATGTAGTTTGTGACAGAAAAGTTGAATCATTAAACTGATTGCTCACTTTGGATTAGCTGGACTTTATATCTTCTACCACATTATTTCTCCTCAACTGGAGTAAACTCTTGAACACTGAAAAGCTTAGCAGTGTGCTGTGATGTGAATAATCTGACTACTGCTGAAAGTACTTAGTGTCCTCAAGTGATGGGATCTGATATATATGTATAGGTAGTAGCTCTATCTTTTACATTTTTTGTAACCATTCTTCTGACCATTGCAGAATGGTTGTCCCTTTCTGATAACTTCTTTATTTTTCCTGTGCCTCCATTTTTTCCCTTGATTTTTTCTCTCATGCCCTTTCTTGATTGCATTTTTCTGTCCCTGTAAGTATTTAGGAAACAAAATAGAGAAGGAATATTTGCAGTATGATCATGTTTTAGGCCGTAATTATTGACACTCTTGTTGTCCCTTGTTTTGCCTTTTACTAGCTTTCTTAATTGAAATTCCTTTTACAAAGTTATTTGTGAAAAGGCAAAGGATTGTATAAACTCATACCCAAATGTATTTCCAGCAGAATTTGTGTCAGGAACATTTAAGGTGGCCATGTTGAAATCTTTCTGTTGGTTTGGGAACCTTCCAGAGAGCAGGAGTACCACCAGGTGGAAAATTGCAGCCTGAATGACAACTACAAATATTCAAGGTTCAGCTCATAGCACATATTTCAGAGAAAGCCATTATTAGAATGAATTCACGTAAACTGTTTAGTGAATTATTAAAAAAAAGTGTCAAAATTTAAGTTTGCTTGCACATCATTTGAGCATAAAAAATGGGACAAAACGCTGCCAAACAAGAAGCTTGATGTGACCCATTCAGGCAGTATTCATCTTCCTTTAGGTGGAATGTGACCCTGCTGACCCTGAAGTGTGAGTTAGACCTTTGATGTTCAAGGGGATTCAGAATTAGGCAGACAGAATTCATCTAGCCTAAGATGGTAGGGTATAAGTGACTAGTGCAAACTCTCTCTTTCAGTCAAACCAGACTTGCTTTTTAGTCAGTTTTAAACATGTGAGAACTAGCTTTATTATAATATTTTGAAGATATGGGCAGTAGGTGACAAAACACCTATTCAAAAACAAAATGACGACAATTGATAGGAAAGAAAATCCAATAAAAATATAGATAACAGGGAAGAGAAGTTGCTCTTTTCACCTGTCTCCTTCCTTGGTTTTGAGTGCATAGGTGAAATGTATTGAACTATCACTGCCATTCATTATCACATTATAATTTACTGTGCTAGACCATTTAGCAAGGAATAAAATACCTCTGTATCTTTTACACATTCTGATTTGACAACTCAGCAAAAGAGAAACAGATTTTTTTTTTTTTTTTCAGAGAACATAAATATTATAGGGAACATATCCTGATCACAGGTGGAAGGCATCATAATTTTCCTCCATTTTAGCTTTTTAGATTCAGTGCAATCCTAGCAATGTTCAAATCTGCAACATGTCCCTGGATGTGAGAACTTTCATTGGGAAAGTGCAGCCATAGCATAAGTTAATATGCTCAGACTGCACATCTGAACAGACACAAGAGGAAGGCAAGTTATATTTCTTCTGCAACAAGTAGGCATTTATGATCATTATGGATGAAAATTACATACTGACTGAAAATGAGCAAGAAGTCCCTGTTCATCTTGTTACCTGAACTGCAATTTAACTGCTTATACAGGGCAGAATTGAGGTTGAAGGTGTCTGTCTATGGGATCCTTCTGTACTAGGAGGAATTCTTATGCAGCAAATGGGTCTTTGTTCCAAAGCAAAGCTGGTGGAAATGGGCTCTTTTCATGGAATGGCCTTGGAAACAGTGAGAAGGGAAATGCTTTTCCACATTGGCATCGTGATGAAAATCCTTTTGCAACTATGTCACGGCTGCTAGAACTGTAAGCACCAATAGCATCAGCAAGCACAGTACCATTTCTGTTGCAATATGGGTCAAAATTTCCCCAGAAGCATAATGCCATGTGTCATGTCCTTGCCAGCTTTCTTGGTTATTCTCCTCTAGCACTGGATTATTATTGTCTGCTGCAGAAATCTTCACTGGAATTCAGTTAAAAGGCTAGGTTCAGTAAGTGAAAATCATTAAAACTGCTTTGTATTTGATAAAAATACAGATACATGAACTGTTCTTTTGCAAAAGTTGTAGTATTAAGCTGTAGTGCTGTTTAGGAGAAAACAGCTTCACTCTTGGTTCAACTAGGAAGTAGTGTACAAGGTCATTTGTTTAGAAATAGGATAATTTCCTGTACTTTGCTCAGTCTTGTTTTATAAAGGTAGAAGAACAGAAATATCAAAAAGACTATATAATATATAATGCATGCTCTGTTTTGTGAACCTTGAAAAGAACAGTTCTTTCCTTGCCCTCGCCTTGCTCTCAACCCTAAGTAATCTATTACCCACTCCTACTCTTATCAGATGACTTTTCTGTGGAATGAGCTAGTCCAATTTTAGGAACAAATTATTGTGTTGGATAGGATCAACTGGAATAATTTGTTGTCACCAAATTTTAATCTTGCTTATTTCTAAGATAGGGAAAAGTCTAATGATTTTTATCAGTGAGAGTTCTTAATTGGGCTCCAGGTCTACAATGATCATACTTTGCTTTATAATATCACAATTTATCCTTAATCTACTTCTGAGGTCATAGAGAAACATCCCTGTGTTTGATTCTATTAGGGAATGTCCAGGAGCTTACATCGTTTCTTTCTAACTTTATGCTTTATATAATTATAACAGAGTAATATGCTTGGGCACCTTTCATTTTTGTGCTGTAAGAGGCTAATAAACCTTTAGGGGTAGTTTTTTTTACAACATGGAGGGTGTTACTTTGCAATGTTTCATTAGCCACAAATCCACAAGTCACCTTCAAGAATTCCAGATGCCAGACTGAAGGTATTTTTGCAGCTGTTCGTGGGAGTTCATGAAAGTGTTGTTCTATATACAGAAAAAAAAAGTTTTTGTGCGTATCAGTCTTTTTGGCAGTTCTTTGTAACAGCAAGGCAGAAGAATCATCTCAGTTGCAGCTGGATACTGTGCATTTTATCCATATGCCTATGGATAGTTCAAATATCATATCTCTTGCAAAATGCTTTGGCTGCAGTGTTAAAGGAAGTGAGCTCCTTTGAATAGGATGTAATATGCTCCAAGGTAAAATGCTTTGAATGGCTGTTCCCTTAATAAAATATTGCCTAAAGCAGTGCTATCTTCTGACTATTATATTGTGTTTCATGAATTGACTTTTAAATTGAATTCTCTGCCATCTTTATGTACTAGAGAACATCTTGAAAAAATCAAGCTACAAATAATGACTGTTTTCTAAAGGTCAAAGAAATTGTAAGGGAAAAAAGTCTTTTCAGAAAAAAAAATATTCAGGAAGCCCTGAATATTTATATACTGATATCATCTTTAGACCTCCAGGGTGTTTCAGAGCACAGACAGCTACAGTTTTTAATAAAAATGTTTTCCAAACTGAATTTCATTTCACATTTCAGATACATAAAAAAAATTTCTTGTTTCTTGACTCATAGCCCTTTGTTAGAGTCTTAACAGTTAATGTTTGGTCCTCTTCCAAAACAATTTTCTGTCCTTTGTAAAAGTGCTAAGATTTGGGAGATAGAACTGCCAAGGACTATTTGGAAAAACATGTACTAAAGGCTTGTCTACAAGGTAGCGGGAGGGGATGGAGAGTTCATTTGAAATGCCCTCTGTTTACATGACACAATTTTAGCATATACTAGCTGGTAAGATAATGCATGTTCTACACTCCTTTTTCAGAAGCATGGTTGGTTTACTGAGCCACAGTACATGGACATCTGTGTTAGTATGTCTGCTCTGAGTGCTCTTTTGGCAGTCCTCCATTTTTCACCTCCACCAGGATCTACCAGTACCCACTATTCTTATCATGGCGATGCGATATTGTATACCTAGCTAAGTGCTAGTCCTGGTAAGGATCAGTCCATCTACATCTGTGCACTGTCTTGCTGTACCATGTTTTCTATCCCTGCCCCATACATAGAGGAACTGCCTCTGCTTGCTGTCTGGGACGAACCAACAAAGAATCAAGAAATTCTTGAAATGAACTATTGCTATGAATGTAATTAATGGGATCTGGCAGTCATCAACCAGGATGTGGAGGGCAATGGGAGAATGCCATTCATGGCAGAGAGACCTAGTGTAACCTGGTCCTAGCCTTCAGTAACCTTCCAAGCACTGACAAGCTCTTAGAGATAGGGTAGAAGATAGGATAGCAACTGAAATGGTGAACACTTTATGGCAGCAGACTCCACAGCCAAATCAAAGTGTTTATCTTCTGACTGGCAGTAAGTGTTTGATTTGCAAGCAGAAATAGGTACATGTTTCTGCGTAGCCACAGGAGATCTGCTGCTGCGCTTATGTGGGTAAACTACAAAGCTGCTTGGTAGCTGGCACACTAGCTGGCTTGTGCACCAAAGCTGTTTAGCAGCCGCTGAGTATTTGTAATTGCCATCATCAAAGGATGAACCATTTTATCCATGTTGGCTGGACGTGATGGCAGCTAAAAAGAAATGGCTTGTGAGATGTCAGAAACTCTTGGGGATTTGTGATTTTGACCTGTTACAGACTCTTAGTTGTTGTTTGTCTTCTGCATACTCTTTAATGCCTGGCCAGGAAAGACCCCAGAAAATGTGGGAGCCTGTGGCAGGACGTAGTGATGTTGAATATGCAATCTCATTTCTGAGGGCTAAGTATAAAGGCAGAAGAAGAGCTGGCCTCCCTTGCACCTGTAGAGAGAGTAAAATCTTACTATCTAGCATGGAGAAATTAAGTTGACCTAAACTACTGATTGTGACATAGAGAAGACCGATATGGACCACATGCGCACACATCAAGGGCCCAGCAAAACCAGTAATGTCTAGCTTGATAAAACAATGATATCTGTGACAGGGAAGGAAGAGCACCTCATCTGCAAATAATGGAAACATCCGATCCTTGGAAAGACATTCTAACCTGAGAGAAAATCACTAGCGGCTGAGGAAAGCTTTGCTAGTTCTATGTTTCAATCCTGGTTTAGACAAAATGAGAATATAGGGTAAGGAGAAAGCCAAGAAGGTGGGTTATGCAGCAGATAGTTTGCATTTTGGTCAAAAAGAAGAGCACTAGAGAGGTTTTCTACATGCCGTTTTATTTTCTCCTTGGCCTTTATGAAACTTGGGTTGGAAAAGAAGCAGCAAAAAAGAAATACTTGATATATCAGAGGGAGTCTATGCAATAAATTAACTTTGGAGGAAAAAGGTTCTTTCTGACTTGAAGCAGATGGAGTGTGGAGGAAATTATACAAAGAATTCCTTGGTGTGTTCTTCAGCCTGGCAGTGAGGAAAAAAAATGGTGAAGAAATGTAGATTCTTCCCCTCTCTGTCCTCCTAAACAAAGAAGTGATGTAAACTACGGAAAACTCATATTAGCTACAATACTTGGGTGTTGCCAATTTACATTCTCATAAAATGGGGCTCGACTATAGCATTCCAATTCCAAGTACAGACTTGGCAGATAAAATCACAGCATAATTTGTGACTCCTGAAAACAAATTAATGAACGCAATAAAGTCTTATGTTCCCTATCTCAGAGATGAGATGAGAGAGGGAGGAAGAAGGGAAGGAGTAGGAGGGGCAGAGTCAGTTATGGTCTTCTAGTTTGGTAGTCATATCCAGTCCAACTTGTCAATCTTCACTTCCTCTGCCCCTGGCTTCAGATCTTCTTACTCACTTCCTTTTTTCTCCCTCTCTAATCACTCTAACATCTACCAATGCCTTTGTACTAACTTTCAACTTACACAGCCTGTGCTCCTCTCACTTTTTCATCATATTTTGTTCTGTAGAATGCACTCAGCAAATAAATGAACTGGCTGTGCCACATTAGTGTCTTCACAGATAGCCCTTGCTCCTTCCCCTTTACAGGCTTCCCTGTTCCCACTTCCATTAGCAAACTACATTTAAGTGGATAAAAATTTCCTCAAGAAAATGTTGTGTTGTTCTGTTTTCTCTCCATACAGTCTGTAACAAAGTTTTAGAGAAGTATGTGAAATAAATGAAGACAAAAAATAGTAAATGCTGCTTAAAGAGATACAGATGACACTTTGGACAAATCTGAATCTGATGTTCTACTTACCATCTCCTGTTCCACATTACATAGGCAGATGTGCTAACTACACCTGTGGTTTCTGTGTGCTTCTCCTTAAAAGGCCCCTTCTTTCAGTTGCTGCTAAGTTTGCCAAATTATTTTAATTGTGCAGGCTGAAAGTTTTCCATTTTGGGTATCTGCTTCAGATTGAATTTGGAGGGGCTTTGGAAAAAATATAGTAAGCTCTTCATGTTAAAATTAATCTTATTTTCAGTTAATTCTTCAGCCCTATAATTTGTTGCAAGCCTTTAAGATTGGTGGAAAATAAAAAGAGGTCATGTTGTCCTGATGCCAAGATGTGCCCTTCGCTTACTTGTATGTGTGAGGAAAAACTGACGTATTTAGCCATGTTTTTCAAAAAAATAATTCAGCAGAAATTTCAGAGTTAAGCAAAGAAATCTATCTCTATTAAATGTGGCCCAGCCCCAAGGAGCAGGGGTGGGCACACTTTTTTGCTCAAATTGCTCCATTATGGCTTTGTTTTGGTCCTGTGTGAGAGCAGATACAGTTATGGAAGCAGGAAAATTCTCTTAAAAAAAAAAAAAAAAAAAAAAAAAAAAAAAAACACACTTAGATCCAGGCAATACAAGAGAAAGAAGAAACCCAATTAGCTCCAGAGGCAGGGCAGCTTGTGAGTTTCAAGAAAGTAGAGAAAAGCACAGGACAAAGAGAGTAAGATGGTAAGGTGAATAGAGAGGGAAGAGGGATCATGGAAGAGAAGCTGGGTGGAGTTTTTTTTACTGATAAGCCAGACAAGTACAAGAGCAAGGGGAGCTGAAAGGGAAAGAACAAGGGGAGCTGAAAAGGAGAAGAAGTTGGGCCCTGGGATGGATGACTAGATGAAAGCAAGGAAGTTAGAGGCAGGCACAGGCATAAAGGCAGAACTTGCAAAAACCATTAGATCAGATTCAGATTCTAGAGTTGAAACTCTAGAAAACATCTATCTGATGTCGTCTGTGAAATGCTTTGGAAAGAGTCTCCTAGATTTTCTGGACTTTATTTTTTTGCTGTCAGTTTAATTGGGAAATTAAATTAAAAATAGGTGAAAAGTAAATTAAGTTGAAAAGCCAAGCACTGAAAATAGAATAAAAATAAAAGAAAATTCTTAAGGTAGCCACATTCATCTTAATCTGGCACCTTTCAACACCTGCTTTCTATTGGCCTTTTGTTATGCAAACACACATACACATTTGCCACAAAATTCTGGCTTCGTTTTGTGCATAGGGGGAATATGCTGTAGGAAATCATCGAATCAGTATAACGAATGAGCTCACTGTTCTCCTAGTTGCAGGTCTTAGCAGGTTTAGGTAGGGAGTTGCAAAAAAAAAGAGCTACTTGCCTGGTTAAGGCACATAAGGTGTTCTTCAGCATCTGGATTATTTTTCTACTTCTCCTCCAGACTTTCTATCTCTTATTGGGCTGTAATTGGAGGAAATCTCTTCTCATGCAGCCACTAACTGCGTGGGTTTCTTGTCAATCAGTGAGATACATCTCTGGTCAGGTTTACAGAAGAGGTGAGTGCAGGTAACAGCAGGTGAGGCTGGCTGCAGATGCTCTCTGCACTTGCAATGTATGGTCAAATTCTAAGAATGCCAAAATATCAAATGCCAGCAAGTTGTTTTTAACAAGTTTGGCCTTTTTTTTTTTTTTTTTTTTTTTTTGTTTTAATGCTTCTGACTCCCAGGCTGTAGGATGGGAATAGAGAGCACCAGAGCACCAGACCTGGCAGCAATCAAGTAAAGGCACTCTGTGAGCACCCTTACAGCAGCCAGGAGGAGTATGTATGTGTGCATGCCATGCAGGGCATAAGTATGATGTGCCAAATGAATTGGTGGCCCATATGAGAAATCAGAAGACCAAAATGAAGGAAAGAATAGCTATCTGCTTTAATGAAGCTACCCAGCTTGGGTAAGTGGGGCGGGGGAGGGATTGTGTGACATGGTAACATATATAAAACTTGTTGGACAAATGTCATTAAGATTGGGAAATCCACCTTCCACCTTCTATTTCTATCCGAGAGCATACCTTTTCAGCCTGAAAAAACTTTTGACATTGGTGTTTGAGGATGTGTAGGGAGACATGTAGAGTGCACGGCTCAGTTTTATTAGCCTAAGTCTGGGATTTGCTATTCATGCCATGTATTCGAACAAAAACTCCTCTAAAAATGTTTTGAAGGTTTGAAAAACATTTTAAGAAGATTGTTCCTTGCGTCTCTTGGCTTATTAAACAAGGTGCCTTGACTACCAAGAAGATAAAAATTAAAACTAGTATATGTAAAGTGTATTTAAAAATAATTTAAAATAGCTGTTGTATGTTTTGTATTTTGTAACAGCACGTATAAAAATGTCACTATTTTAAAGTCTAGCATCTTAGGTTTTCCACATTTCAGTGAGCTGGCATCTGCTGGGAAGCTGCTAAGGTTCTCATTTTACAGACTAATACTTTAAGGCCTGCAAAATCATATTGCACTTTAAGGATGAGAAAAGTGTATATTTTTCAAATTGAATCTTGCCTGTCCTGTACCTCAGACAGGTATAATTTCTGAGGAAATTCCACTTTGTAGGTGGAGGGGATGAAGGAAATACTTCCATGGCAGGTTGAATTTAAAATATTAATGGTACTGTTTGAAGCAGCTCAAGAGCCTGGAATGCCAGACTTGATCTGGGGAGATGGATTAATGGGCAGGTGATGCAACTGTTGTTATGTGATAAATTGCTTGGATATTTTTTATCGCATGCCCTGCAGTATAATAAGTCACATGTATCATGCTTGCACTTAGCCCACATACACATAGGCAGATATCTTGGGGCAGATCTTTGACAAGCATAAATTGACTGAGCTCCTCTAAAGTCGCTTTCTGAGTCCTGGAGCAGTGCCATTTTATACCAGCTAAGGACTTGGCCCCTTTGTGTTCACCAAACTGCAGACCAAACTCATGATTATTCATCTTAAGTGTTGCAAGTTTCTGACTCTTATTTGCTAATGAAAAAAAAAAAAAGTTCTAACATGAAACTGGGCTTAGATCCCAGTTTTCAGTCATACTCTCCATTAAAAGATGAAGGATGTGGCATACATCACCTGAGAATCATAAATCAAATAGTAATAGTGCTGTTGTTTTCCTAAAGAATTCAGGGAAAGACTTAATTGCGCTCACATCTCCTACTGCATCTAACCTGGTGTCTTGAGTCAGTTGCATTAAGATTGAGAAATCCCTAGCAGGGATACAATGCACACAATGGTTACAGTCACTGATGTAATACTGGCGCCAGTAAGCTTTATTTTATTTAAAAAAATACTACTTTCCATGTACTTTAAAATAGTATAGACATAAAATATTTTTTAAAAAAACAGAAGCTCTGTCTGTGTAATTTGATGCTGAGCCTTAGCAAAACAGGCATAGTTCCAAATATTTTTCCCTGCTCAAATGGTTTAAAATATGCTTCCAAGGGTGATTTGGCTGGAGAGGCAACCACTGGGGAATTACAAGCTGAAAAGTTTTATTTTTTGTGAAGATCTGTATTTCTGTGAAGAAACCGCAATGGCTTTTAAGGCTGGCTGAGAGCCAGAAGTAAGGTATGCTTAAAAAGCATTCGTTCAAGTGAAATCTCATTAATGAAGCTGAAAAGGAAACACATTTTACATAAAACTTGAAAGAAAGACTGAGATAAATCCATTTCAAGCAGACTTCCTTGGCCTTTGATTAGTGTAAGGTCCTTATCCTGTTAAAACTTCTACATAGATGTGCACATATCCCCTGCCTCATTTCCCTCTCTCACCAACTTTCTGCACCACCAAAATGAAGGGATTTGTCCTTATATAAGTGTTTGCCAGATTGGGGCCAGTGTTTGTATTTAATTAGTGTTTGACATATTCAGTAGGAAGTCAGATCAACTGGAGGCTGTAATTAATGAATAATTTTGCATTTGCCAGGGCAAGTTTAATTTACGAGCTTGTTATTCTCATAGCTGAATGTTACTTTTGGCAAAAAGAATGTTTACAATGTTGTTGTTTGGACAAATTACAACTATTTTTCCTTCAGGATCTTACCCGCTCACCACTGGAAGAAAGAACAGATCCTCACTGCTTTCAGTGGCAGGGGCCCTCTTTCTCTCTGTATGTGGACAGGTAACTGCTGTCTGCTATTTCAGAGGACCGACCCTTGACAAACCTTTGACTAACCCATCTGGGAGGCACCCAGGCTGTCTTCTCCTCCTGCCAGCCAGGTAGCATCTATACTACCTATTTCTGCCTACCTATTGTGCTGAACTGTAGGCAGAATTGGGCACATCTGTGCCAAAAAGTTATCTTTTGAGTCCCGGTTGTGGTGCTTCCTCTCCGTAACTGTCTTCCTTCCTTCCACTCCTGCCTTTGGGACTGGAAGTGTTTTCTTAATATGTCTAAACCTAGCCAATATTATCTTGCTCTGCTCTAAACACCCTTACAAAGCAGAGTGGCACCTATATCTCATATGTCCCCAGAGGGACTTTAGCTTGAGGCAGCACATGACAGTGTGGGCATGACTTAGGGCAACTGACAGTCTAGCCCAGAGAAAAGCATCTCTGGTCATTCGCTGTGGTTAGGCCTTTTTTATAATAGCTTGGTAGTTAAAGGGTTTGTGTAGAAGCTGGGGAAGAGGAGCATGCCCCTTCTTGTTAGATGTCTCTCTGACCTCATTACTTGTGCATTTTTCTCTGCAGGATCATACAGCTTTGACAGGAAGGGTGGGAATGACCTCTCCAGAAACACCTGGTAATGAACATTTTCTTGGTAGGTCAGAGCTGTGGGCTTTTCATCAAATGTGGTTTCAGAGAGCTGAGAGCCCATCACTTCCCTTCTTGGCCAATTGTTTTTGATGATGTACCCTTATACAGAAAGAGGAAGACTCTATGGCTAGCCAAATTATTTTTGAAATCCCAGCTTGTCCTTCAACATGAGAAGTCTGAGCTGTTAGCCTAGATGAGTAAGCACAAGCTGAAGTTGGACACATAAGCTGCAGAAGTGAGTGTGCATTTTAGCACCTGTTTTCTCTGAGCACTTCCCATGAAGTGCTTACATCCATCTTCTTAGCCTTTAGGCCTTTTGAATCTCTCTTTGGAAAGCTCCAAATTTTTGTCTTGACCAGAGGGGAAGCTTAAATACTGAACTCTGACTTAAGCAGTACTCAGTTGGGAGCAGGTGCCTAGGATTAGAGGTCAGTAATCCCCAAATTAGAAGCACTCTGTCCTTTTCCTCTACCCAAAGAAGAGGCCCTTTCCTTTTGCCATCTCTCTGTTTGCTTTCTCCTTAATCATGTTTCAGGAAATAGCTACTCTGGGCAGCACGTTCCCCTTCTGGGTAGACTGAAGAGTGGGTGAGAGGAAATCTAGTTAATCCTCAACAGCATAGCATATAGGGGAATTTCACAACTGTCTTGGGGAGAACTCATGCCTGACTCCTCAGGGGCACTGCAAGCAGCAGTGTCGTGCAAGTGGCAGTGAATTAGTTTTGCTGGCTGTGTTGCGGGGGAATCACTACAGAAAGTTGATCCATGTCTTCAACAGTCCAACATTAACTTTAGTCCAGACTATTATCACTGAAGTTTTAGTGTTCAGTTAAGAAAAAATTATTGCCTGGTAAAAGTGGTAGGGATTATTATATATGAGACATATATATTATATATGCTTTCCAGAGGTCCCTTCCAACCTTACTGATTCTATGATTCTATGATACAGACACTGGGCTTTAGGGAAATGGCACATGCAACTATTGCTGTACTTTGATCACAATGTCCTAAGGGTCTTGGTACACACACCGACTTCTATTTTACAGCTTTCTCTGCTCTTTTCTGTGTCTAATTTCTTTCTGAAAGAAAGAAACAGAAGTATATTTTAGCAGGCTAGAGAATTATCAAGGTACTCCGTGAAGATCATGGTGTGTTTTACAAAGGTGGCTCATCCTTAGGACACTCCACCAGGGAAATCTGAGATTTATCATCTAATCAGCCACTGGCTATTTCTCATGTGAAATCTTTCTGTTTGGTTAAGCTCAATTTTTATATTATTACTGCTGTACAGTTCAGTGCTCTTTCATATTCTATTCTTTCATTAGCTTTCATGATTTGTCACAACTAATATCTGAATATTGCCACCCTGTGTTTGTGTGAAAAAAAATAGAAATAATTAGCAAAACATTTTAAAAAGCTAGATAAGCAAATGTTGCTAAGGCTTTTAACAGAGGTACTGCTCTGAAGACTGATTACTGAATAGTTGTGTTCTTCACAGTCCAACTTCTGTGAGAGCCTATTGCACAAAGTAGGCAGTGTCTTCCTTAGAATTACCTATCTGGTAAGTGAGTTCCCTTGTCTTTATACAACTTCCACAGTGAGTCCTTACACCTCTTCCAGACCTGCTAGCTATGTGTTGTGTATGTGTCTATGTGTGTCCAAGTTTTCAACTTGAAATTTAGCATGTGCTTGGGAAGCACAACTAGAACTGCCACACTTGCATTTTGTAACCAAAGACTCGTTCCCTGGAAGTCTCACTCAATTTAGATAATGTCAAAAAAGTTGCTCTAAATTGTGTCAGGAGTCAGACAGTGGGATGCAAAGATTTCTTCTCACCACTGCTAAAGACAATTCAGTAAACCAGGGTAAGTGTGTTTCCGACAATTCAGTAAAGCAGGGTGAGTGTGTTTCCAGGTTGTATCTGTTTACCACGATCTCTTCATCTTGAAACAAACTCCTGGGGATAATTCTCTGGATATCGCAGAACCTGATGTTGCCTATTCCATTAGCTATGTGGTGATCTCTTTAAGGGTTGGCAAGTGACTCAGACATCTTAATTATGCACTGCATAAAGAAGTACATAAAAGATTTGTTTTGTACAAATAGAGTAATGAGAAGAACTTCATGAAGTTCAACAAGGGCAAGTGCAGAGTCCTGCACCTAGGGAGGAATAACTCCATGCGCCAGTACAAGCTGGGGGCTGACCTGCTGGAGAGCAGCTCTGCAGAGAAGGACCTGGGAGTGCTGGTGGATGACAAGCTGACCATGAGCCAGCAATGTGCCCTTGTGACCAGGAAGGCCAATGGTCTCCTGGGGTGCATTAGGAAGAGTGTTGCCAGCAGCTGGAGGGAGGTGATCCTACCTCAGCGCTGGGGAGGCCTCATCTCAAGTACTGTGTCCAGTTCTGGGCTCCCCAGAACAAGAGAGACATGGAGCTACTGGAGAGAGTCCAGTGTAGGGCTGCGAGGATGATCAGAGGGTTGGAGCACCTGCCCAATGAGGAACGGCTGCGAGAGCTGGGCCTCTTCAGCCTGGGGAAGAAAAGACTGAGAGAGGATATTAGAGGTTATCAATGTATACACATATCTTAAGGGAGGGTGTCAAGAGGATGGGGCCGGACTCTTTTCAGTAGTGCCATGCGACATGACAAGAAGCAATGGGCAGAAATTGAAGCACAGGAAGTTCTGTCTGAACGTGAGGGGGAATTTCTTCACTGTGAGAGTGACGGAGCACTGGAAGAGGTTACTCAGAAAGGTTGTGGAGTCTCCTTCTCTGGAAACATTCAAAACCCAGCTGGATGCAACCCTGTCTAATATGCTCTAGGTGACCCTGCTTGATCTTCAGAGATCACCAGTCCAACCTCAACTGTTCTGTGATTCTGTGATACTTCCTACCTGGTATGTTCACATGTCTTGTACTGTGGGAAAGAATGAATTGTCATCCTTGTTTATCTTTTCCTCAGCACTTACAAATTGATATATTTTCATCAAATCTCCAGTCAGATATCTCTTTTCCAGACTGAAATGTACTATTTCAGCTAATTTTCATCAATGAATCTGCACCAAAAAGCTTATATAGATTAAATCACCTTTACCTTGTAATAATCATCTTTCAGGAATACCTAACATCCGCCCCTTGTTAATTTGCTACTCAGACATTTTAGTAAGAAAAGAGAGGGAGGATAGGTCAGCAAAAGATATACTAAAATTGTCTTTAAATGGGATATTCCCAGTAGAACCCCACTAAGCCGCTGTTTGTTTTGTAGCAAAGATCTGACAATTTTGGAAGCAGGATGAGCCAACAGGCCAGTTCCCTTTTTGAAGATGTGACTGATGATACCCTTAGATTGTGGAAGGAAGAAAATAAATCTGCATACAGTTTGATGTAACTTCTACTGAAATTAGTTGCTGTCTTAAAATGACCACTGTGAGCTGCGTAGGCTGCCTAAGTTCGCTCACTGCTCAGCCTTTCCCTAAAGTTGGCAGGAGCTTCATATTGATAAAGTCCCATACACACATGCATTACAACTGTTCAGCAAATAGTGTATTTTCATGGAAACATTAGCTGTCTTTCTCTCTGAAGTGGCTGGAACTGCTCATAGAAAATATACACTTCCATATGGACAGTACCTAGAGCAATGCCTTTAATGGGGGGGGTGGGTGTTCGCAGGGAGGTGATACCGGCCATTAGAAGCTGACCACATACATTTATTAATCTATTCAGTTATTAGGTTTAATTTTTAATTAAAAAAAATATATTAACTGTAAATCTAGGCTGGGCTTTTTTCCAGCTACCAAGTGATCACATTCACAGTGAATCTTTAGGAAACAGTGGAGCTATTCTGTTTGGATTGTGGTACATAGTGCTGCGGATGAAATATTTCAACAAATAAAGTGCAATCATCATCAGAATTTGTTTTCCTTTTCATCATGGCAAGTACCTTAGCCCACAGCTGGTTCTTTAGGGGTAAATCTATTTCATGGTGTATTATCCCAGAATGTACAATAAAAATAAATGATTTCGTTTGCATGAGCTCTAAGAAAAACTACAGCTGTTTGACTGCATTAGTAAGGAAAAAACACTTGAAAACTTCAAAGTGCTGTGACACGTTCCTTTTACCTTCCTACTCATGGAACCTGACAATTGTGTCTGGTTAATTCATTAAGAAACTGTTGGCTCAGTAAGAAGCTAATCATGACATGGATGCTTCCAAAAAGTGGGGCATTAGGGAAACTCCAAATTACATCTGCACTGAAAGAAGGTATCCTGAGCCTCCAGAGGGAAAAGAAACATTTGAATGAAAAAGTAGATCTTAAGAGGAGGAAAAAAAAATGGAAAGCTTAATCTTTTTGCTAAATTAAAAGTAAGTACAAAGCAAGAAATCTTTCCTTACCTTGGAAAAAAATATAGACTGTTACATATAGGATCAAGTCCAATGTGTCTAGGAATGCTTATAATTCACTTTAAAATATTTTTGAAACATTACGAAGTTGTTTTATGTGTTTGTTTTCTTGAAGAGACTGCCCACCTTATAGCTACAGAAAAACACTTGAGACCCCTTATGAGGATAAAAATTTGAAGAGAACCTGAATGAAGGAGCCAACTAAAATGAGCAGGGTAATAAAAGTTATAATTTCACAAGTAATTTCTCTGCTTCCACGTAGGTATGTCCTTAGCGCAGTTACAAGGAGTGCCTTTGAATCTCATTTTTTTTTAAAATTGCTTGTGTGACTTCTGAGGCTGCACCCCATTTCCCGACCTGACGTAGTCCATTGGGATCCTCAGCTTAGCTGCAAATGAGTGTGGCTTAAGACTCGAAGAGTGTTAGGACATTTGTGAAATTTTCAAAATAAGTGGATATCAAAATCCTCTTGAAATCATGTATTTTTAATCAGTTGCAGTTTAACCTATAATTTAAAAGAGGACAGTGTAATGCACATAAGGAGAACTAAACCTTGTACATTATAGAAAAAAGACAGGAATATTTTGTAGCTTTGCTTGGAAAATGAAGATTCTTCTTTTAGAAGAGCATAGTGGGTACGATTCTGGAAGCTGTCTTTTATCTTTCAAAATAGTTAAGCAAACTCTTATTCCCTTCTGGTTTTGAGCACCCAGAGAGACATACTCTGAATTATCAACATTCCTATGAAATCCTATGGATGTTTTCCAGAGATAACAAACAAGTAGTATCACTGTAATCATTTTTACTTGCATCCACTGAAAAAAATATATTTTTTTCAGTGAATAACATGAGAACACAAAAAGTCCAAATGGAAACTGAATGTTATAACTTTAGGAAATTAGAAAATTCCATGCACTCTTTTTATTTTAACAGACCCAAGAAAGCTAGAGTTAAGCCAGCAAGCTTGTTGATGATTTTTAACACTCCCAGATTCTTAGATTTTGCTTATCATTGGTGAATTTAGATTGCCTGCCAGATAAAATTCTTTTTTTTTTTGAAATTCAAAATGATAAAATATTCAGACAGATGAGGCAGACATGCACTGAAAAATTGCAGCACACTTTTATTAGATTAGCAATGTGTTAGCTTTGATAGCAGCTGTAATATGATACAGTATTGCAAAACATAGTTTTGGATCCTGACACATTTATTGTTGTATTTGGCATTTTTTCTGGAATATCTTTTATTTATTTATTTATTTATTTTACCAAGAACTGAATGCATGTAGGTTATGGAGTAGGATTTTTTTTTAAGTGACTTTATACAAGCTTGTACCTGAAAGCATTTTACATGCCAAATGAGGTTACAGAGTGTCTAAAAGTGAGAGCAAAAGTCAGTATACAAAAAGGCTTGTGTCTTAAGACGTTGGTCTGGAATTTACCTTCACATCAGCCTTTTGGTCTGCTCAAACAGCAATGTACTGAATGTCAGTCATGGATGGGCAAACCAAAGGTTGTCAGTCTCTTGACGCTGCACTGTTTGGGTATGATGAATGTAGAGAAATGTAATCCTTCCAGAGGGAGTCAGGTGGCACTGTCAGGACAAAGAGAGCAAACAATTTTGTACTGGAAAAAACTTTCCATTTTTGTCTTCCTGTGCCAAAAATGTTACAGTTTCCAGCTGTTCTGTGTTAAACACTAAATCTACTAGGGAAAAGAATCTCAAAGAAAAGGTTAAACACTGAATAGGAGTTTCTATTGGTTGGATTATGTTTAGATCATATTAAACTTGCTAAAAATCATTTCCCAGGCACTGTAAAAACATCTGCTTTCTGGATTAGAAAGGTAGACATTCAAATCTAAGTTGGGAAAAAAAAGGATAGCCAAGAGCTGTTTTCTTTAAAGGCCCTTTCCTGCAAACAAGTGAATTGAGTGTTTGTGATATCTTCCTATTACCCGAGAAATGACTCTCAGCAGACAGAAAAAGAAAGCAGATGTCCTACAGACTGAGACATTGTTATTTGAAGAACAATATAAGTAATCTTCCAAAAAACAATCATTTAATTTGGGTTTTCCTTTTCGTTGTCCCTGCACTAAAACTGAATGTTTTACTTTGTCCTCCTAAATCAAGAAAGAAGAATGGAAGTGTCTGGTCCTTTGACATTTCCACTGATTTTTTAGAACTGCATATCACTTTCCCATCAATCCAGGGAATGCCGGCATTCATCCTGGCAATCTCGTATTTTCTCTTTTGCACCATGTTTTCTCCACAGGTGATTTATTGGTTTCTTTTCACTATAGCCTCTTACTCTGGACAATGACATTAGGCTTCCTGAAGCCATACATGCTGATCTCAAGACAGAATGAGAGTACCACAGGTCAGCCAGGCAGAATTTGCTCTTGGTATGCTGTGAATTCTAGTGATATCTGGTGCTCCTTAAAATGCCCAAATATTAAGATGTGTTCTTCTGAGAATCTGACCTTATGTTCGAAAAATATATTTCTATTCTTGTGGTAGCATAGAAAAAAAAATGAAAATACAAATTAAAGTTCCCCAAATCTATGTTTTGAAATCTTGTAATTGAAAGCCAATCTCGTGATTTTGGGGAATGACTCATGACTTTTTTATTTTAGAAGTTCAAAGTACTGTATTGGAATGCAGAAGGCTGGTTACAGAGTGTTGACTCTTTTTGTCTTCAGTGACTGATTTGCATAATTGAAGACAGATGAAGACATATTCTGGTCAGTATTGTCAGAGTTATTTTAGGGTTAGACTTGTGAATAGAGATAGCTGGAAATGTCTTGTAGTTACTTTTTGATAATTGGATTTTAATTACTTGTTTGTAAAAAGAATTGTGTAGTTCCATCAAAACTATTTTTCATATAAATACTGAGAGTACGAACACTGAAATGGTTCTCGTGTCCAGATTTTTGTCTAAAGGATTTCTGAAAAAAAAAAAATAAAAGCTAGTGGGTAATTTCATAAAAGTGACCACTCTTTGTAGATTTTTCTGTAGCTGCTTCAGAGATGTAATGTATTATCAGCAAGAGGCTGAATAATCTAAGAAATCATTCTACTTCAGGAAAACTCCAAAGATTTCCCCAATTTTGTCTTGGTTTTCTTGTGTTCTGGAGAAAGTCCTGTTCTTTGAAAATTATACAGAATCTGAAAATGTTTGTTGAGTTATTAATATAGAATCAGCTGCTCATGGATTATTAATGCTGCAAGGGGTGGCATTCTGTGCATAGACTCCAAATTTCTAGCCAAGGGTCAGTCCTAAAGTGAAAATATGAAGTCTGTTGCAGATACACATGTTAATGGTTGTTTATATGGAGACCCAAAATGTATATTTGATAGAATTACCCAGACAGGCTTTGAATATCAATAAATATGGCAATTCCTGGAAACTCAAGCACAGAGGAATCAAGCCATGACACTGACATGCATATTACATTCATACATTTTTGCCCAATATTTGATCAGCTCTTTGGTGAACTTGCTTATTATCAAAATTAGAGGTATCAATCCAAAGTTAGATGCTTTACCACATCATCTTATCGTTAACACTCATGGGGAAATCAGTGGAAAAAGACTGATTGCTTTTCCTTCAACACAGAAATCTATCAAGTAGCTATACAAAAAAGTGTAAGGAAGGGGCACGTTGCTCACCTGACTTTGCAAAGTGAAAGTCAGTATATTACTGTAGCCCTCTGAGACTGAAGGGAACTTGGATAAATAAAATAAGGAGAGCTCACAGCCTTAGGCCCAAGATATGTTATGTTGCCTAATCCATGGTGTCCATTTGCTGGTAAAATGTGTGCCTACAGTTAATCTGATTTTGTATTTTAACTAATCCAAATAGATTAGGACAAGAAAACATTACATACGCCCAGAGGGCAAAGTAGATGTATGCAGAGACTGTATGCTTTGTAAGATTTTAGCGGTTATAATGAAAGCTCCAGATTACGGCAGTGAGATACAGAAAATTTGGCACCATTTTGGTTTGCTTAAATTATAGTTCACTGTTGTATCCTGGGAGTACAAATCAGGCACAGTTTGCACAACTGTGCTTGGCCTGGGTTATATAAAGATTACAGTGTTATAAGATTCTGAATTAAGGCATGGCAACATCTCATATTTGGGGTTAGATGGAAACACAGGAGTAATTCAGCCACCTCTCCAATGCAGGACAAAGGAAGCCACGCACTGTCTCATGCAGCTTGTAGTATTTATATTATAATTGAAACCAGAACAGCCAGAAGAGGTTTTTTTAGCATCTGCAAAGCATCTTAGTAGATGCTTAATGAATTAAGGTATCTTATGATTTTCAGAAAACTGAGTATTATCACTGTAGTTGGCAGCCTATTGCAAGACAGATAATTATATTGCTGTTGACCTTCTTTTACTTTTTTCTTCCCTTTATCCTGCTCATTGCTACTTTTTATTCTTTCCCCCTTTTTACCTCTTCTTCCTTTTCCTTTGCTACCCCGAGGCAGGTAGAAGGTGAATCCCTGTGGAAATGAGTCACATATTGTTGTCTGTGTTTCATTTTTCTCTGGTCTGTTTTAGTATCTTCATCTTTCTGCCTGAATTCTCCTGATTAAATCTTTTTCTTTTGGATAAAGCCCCAATCTCCACTGAAACTTTATTTGCTGAAGAGCTTCTCTGTGATGACCATTACTGTAGTAGTTCAGTTCCTTGTAAACAAAAGTTAAGTCCCTAAAAAAAAGTATCCTTTTTTAGACAATGAAACAGAAGATTGTTATAAATTTAGAAAGTTACTTAACTTGCAACAAAAATTTGTGGCCAATAAAATCTCAGTTTCCTGACTTACAGTTCTGTGTCCTAACAGATTGCTCTCTTCAATTCAATCCTTTTTTTTTTTTTTTTTTTTTTTTTGCAAAAACAGAAAATTGATTTTACATCTATGTACATAAGAAGATGTAGACTACACAAAGTAATATTAGCACCAAAATAATACTGATTTTGGTGGGGGCTAGTATCAGTTGCAAGACAGAAAAGAGTCTTTGAGATCTTTTCTTGGAACATTCTTTTTATTCACAGATATTACTGGATTAATTTCATTAATCAGTTGTCTTTCTAGTAGGTATTATTTAGCTGTTTTGTTTGGTTATCCACTTGGTGATTTGTAGAGTGTAAGCTGGAACATCAGACTGAAAATACTCCAACATTTAAGGAGGGTAGAGATACAGATCTCATTGTATTGTGCATTAGACATCTTTCTGATGATAGTAAATTGACCATCTGAAGTATGTCCATTGTCAAGAACTGATATGTCATTTGATGAATGTATTTCTGGAGCTGTCTTTGAGGCAAAGGCTAAAGAAAAAACTTCTGAGTATTAGTATGGATGTACTAGTATTCATATACATAGGTCTAGATTGAAAAGGCCTTTTGAATCTGAGGTTGTTTCACACTGAATATAAATACCAGTCATTGAAAATGATTCATATGGTTTGAGTTAAGGAAATATTTTAAAGACACATGCATATGTCCCAGTCTTTTTATATTGCAACCTATTCTAGTTAACTAGACTTAAATGTAACATATGAAGCATCTTTAATCTATAAATTATTTTCTCATTTATTCTTGCTTCATAGATGCATCTGATGGATATTAGTGTTAACAGCAGTTCTGTGTAAGTGCCAAGGGGCATTGCTGAGAGCTATTAAAATCTGAGTAGAAAAGTAAAAAAGTTACATTCTGAATCACTCCTGGATGTTTAATATATTAAATATTGCTACAATTCATGCTACACTTACAATGCCCCCACTCTAATGTCTTCACTCTCCCTTTCTGTATTGGGGCCAGATAGCAAAGTTTTAGCCATGGATTACAAAACATGAGTGAGAGCCTCCTTGTGGAAGCCAGCCGAGATCAAGCCAGCTAGATAGAGGTGGGCACCTGGGCGTTGGTGCTGGCAACGCAGAGGAAGCTGGATGTGTCTCAGCCTTCCCTGCTGGGCTTTTAGCTACAGAAATTAGTACAGTTCACCTTTACTCTCCCCTACCTGGTCTGTGTCCCTGACCTGGGTAGGTCTCTGACTTTTGATGTAATATGTCTATTATGATGTTGTCTGGAAGCTAGGGTTTTCAAGTCCCAATGTTTTATAGTTACTTAATCCTTAGCAGTTATCAAAGATGTATAAGACAAGAAAAGGCAAAAATGAAAAATGATAAGATGATGCTTTTGGCATCAGTATTCCCCTTCTGTCTTCTAGTCTTCTTCTAGTGAAGCTGAAGGAAAGATTAGCACTGACATAACCAGGAATCAGTCTAGGCCCAAAATAAAACATGATATGACAAAGTAAAAGCAACCTGAGATGGAAGAAAGATAAGAACAACCCCAGACGGATATCCAGAAAGAACAGAAAAGTGATAAGAAAGTGGTAAGAAAGCTACCACAGAGCTGTCTGTGGCCTACAATAGAATTGCTAAATTGATTAAAAGTCCTAATTTTTATTTAGTGTGCTTTCAGAGGAGTAAAACAGAGCGTAGCTCAGTAATCAAAACAACCAGATACCTGTAACATACATCTGTGTTATGCTGAATCATAATATTTCTTTTGAAGTTTATCTCCTCAAATTAACAAATACAGTCTCTGTAAGTGATTTCATGATTTACACAGGAACAGGACAAGAGGTGCATTTTTCTTTGCATGAGAATGAAGTTTGTCTCAGGGTCCTCAGGTTGCTCCTTGTGCTCTGTTCCAGCATCCACTTTCTGCAGGGCACTGCTTGTGCCTTCCACCACACTTGGCACTTGCTGCCCAAATGGCCTCCTGATTGTCTTTCTTTCTGCTTGCAAGAGTCTCTTGTCAGGCAAAACACCCTGCCTGAGCAGAGAGGAACTATTTTGTGGACAGCCCCTTCCTGTGCCTTGCCTGTGTGCAAGTTGGGACTGCAAACCTCAACATCACCATGCCTGCTTACAAGGCAGATCCAGCTCTGGACTGAGGTTAGGAGCCTTCTGCAGGGGCTGGGATGTCCTATTACAATCCCAGTATGTCACCTAACTTCATAAATTTTCATATATTCTGTTAATATTCTGATGTGGCTTATATCATTCAGCATTCACTGAACATAGAGTGAATACTGTCTTACATTTAAAGGATAATTCTCTGAGCAAGTACTGAATGTTTGAAATTGATTGACCTCACTGATATACAAGGGTGCAAGGGATACTGCTTTTTCAAGATGATGAGAATAAATAGATGTTTGAGGTTTTAGATATGCTTTGCCTTTCTGAAGGTTGAGGATAATGACCAAATATTTAACCCAGGGGCTTTCTAGCGTATGTAAGCTGGAACCTTTCCAATCCACTTTAACCCCTGGACATAATGTTTACTCACTAGATGGTCAAATGCCAGCTGTTATAACAAGCACAGCTCTGCTCCAGCACACATCACCAGTAGGCTTGAGAGGTTACTCACAGATGAATAAAACTCATAAGATGATGCTAATTGACAGTTAAAACTATGGAACAGAGAGCAACAAAAAACATCCACATTTAAAAGAAGTCTGGAGGTGGCAAAATGAAATCTGTAAGCAGATTTCCAGTGTGATCATGGAGAAAGTCACCAAGAGTACAATGGCAAGGTTTCTCTTCAAAAGTGCAGCATCCTTGACCCTGCAGTACTGTTTGAGGTGATCATAAGCCACACCAGTGCAGAGCTGAAATTTGGTCAACTTTATTTTCATTAGGGACCCAGGTCATACTTCTCTGTTAACCTCATATGGTTCAAGGAGCAAAAACAAGACATAAAACAGCATTTTCAGCTGGATTGCTGTGCTTGGGTCACTCTCAGTCACAGTCTAGCTTTGGGCCTTTTCCTTCTCTCTACCTGGACCCGAAAGACTGCCCATCGCTCATATGCAGCCTCACCTCCTTGCTCGTAGACAGGCATACACAGACTTCAGGCCCCAAACCTCCTTTGCTGCTAACCCAGTACCCTCCTTTCCAATCTGATATACCTGGTCATCTACTTGGCTAATGCTACTTGAGCGCTGGTATCCTTAGCAGATTGCTCTGATTTATGGATGTGTGTAGTGAATTTAGATCAATAGGCTCCTCTTAACCTTTCAAGGAGCCACATTCATCAAGCCCTTCAGAAGTTTTGGCTCTGTGACTAATCTCAGAACTATGTATTCTTTATTCCTGTGCCTGATTTACTTATTAAACTCACAATTTAAGGCATTTTCCTATTAAATACGTAGTTTCCCAAAGGCTAGTTGAAATATCTAAGCTCTTGGTATGAAAGAAATGTAAAACTTTTGGCAAACGTGGTAATCAGTTTACAGTGGTAGAAATTACTCTGGATCATTGTTATTGTTGGGCTGCATGAAAGACTTCAGGCTGAAAAACAGGATTTTCACTGAAGGAAGATAACTAGAATACTACATATTGTCTTCATTCATACCTTGACCTAATTTTCAGAATATTCTGGTGATATTCACTAACTGTAAGCCCATTTATGGCAAGGGGAGTCATAGCATGATGCTCTGATCGTATATGACCAGGAGGTTTTAAGACACTGGATTTATTCTGTTCTGACTATCACATTTGCAGTGACTCTGTGAAATTTAAGGCATATTGTCCTTGATAAGTTTCTTCACTGACAAAATGAGGTCATGAACAGACCTGTACTTTGCAAATAAGCTGAAAGGATCTGCGTTTATAAAGTGTTCTGAAAGTGAAATGTAAGGAGAGATACAGTCTCAGTACATTTATTAAGTCCACAAATGTTTCCATGGTCATCTTCTGTGATTTTACACCCATTTTTATGGGTGAGCTGCTATGTGGGGGAGTAGTTTGCTGTCTAATCAAACAGCAATGTTTTCGTTAATGGCAACAGGAAAACATGGAAGAGTATAAAAACCATGAAATGCCTGTAGAAAGAATGCATTTAGCCAAAATTGTCCATCTAGAAAGTGTATGTCAGATGCTGCCTCGTCATATAGTCATGTCGATTTTGCCTGAATCACACTGTGTATAAATTAAGGTTGATTTTGGCCCTTCTGGATGGGATCCCTATAAACATTTTGACAATCAGCTCACAGGCCACAGGCTGCAGATTTCCATTAGGTGACCAGGCAATGCGAAGTGCCCATCACAACCACAATCATACTGGTAATGTTTCCAAAGGAGACAGTAAGGAAAAGGTAGAGTTCATGAGAAATTTTGCATGTTAACAGTGACCCCTTGTTCCCTTGATTTGGGACCCATCATCCTGGAGAGACAGAAATGTGTATTTCTAGTAAAAAAAAAAAAAAAAAAAAAAAAAGAGAGAAGCTGTGCCATCTATCCCCAACACCAGCAGGCAGCTGCAGCCTTCTCTCAACTTTAGCAAATTTTGCTGCAGCCAATTCTGAATTTCCAAGGGGAGATTTAAGGCCTCCAGCGATCTCATCTTCTCCAAAGCCTCACTGAACCCTTTGTAGCTGAAGGTGGGGAACAGGAGTAGCAGCTTTTGTTGGAAAAGGCTGGTGTTTGGGTCCAGCTCAGTGTGAAGGAGGAGGAGAAGGTGGTGGAATGGGAGAGAGGGAGCAGGTCCAGTCTGTTATTCACCCATTTGTTAAGAGTTTGCCCAAACCTCACTTCTACAGAGACACCAGCTTGGAGGTATGCACTGGAGACGAGTTCATTTTGTACCAAGAAGGAAGATTCAATTTCTTTTTTTAGAGCTACCAGATTTGCCACCTTCCTCTTTAATGTAGAATGGTTTATCTGAGAATTTTCAGCCATTAGAGCCAATTAATACTGGATCATTTAAAGAAATAGTATTTGTTTGCCTATCCTCCTGCAGAGGCTTAGTCTCCTTTTAGCATGTCAAGATTAGCTTTACTTTCAGTTTATTGACAAGCTGTTTTTTTTCAAAGCACATGCTAAATTTGTGGTGCTTGTGTTATTATTCACAATACCTTGGCAAGTGATATGAAATATTTAGAGGCATTGGCCAATCGCATAGCTCAGGAGAGGGGCTTGAAGGACACTGCCTTGGACTAGAGACATAGACGATGCACAACGCTTGGTGCATTCGGACTCAAGCATCTTTTTCTCCATCTTTTTTTTCTCCAGTGTCATGTCTTTATTTTAGCAGAGTAGTGAGAGAAATTTTGAAGGTCAGAAATCTTTGAAAATATTGGCAATGGAAACATTTCCCATCGTCTACCTTCTGCACCGACAGGATCCAGACTTCTTTGTCAGACCTGGGGAAGGTAAGATTTTTGTTCTCGAATGGCAACTTCCACTTTGACAGAAACATCTTCCACAGGGGCTGAGAATAGATGATTTACCTTAGAGCTTAAAACTAGTTTTAAAATAGATCATTTAAGAAATCCAGTATTTTGTGTCACAAGGAAAGAGTTTTAGAGATTCTCCAAACTTGCTAGACTGTTAAAATTCATTGTAATCTTTCATACAGGCTGATGTGACTTTTACAGTCAAGATGGTCAAACACCCCACACTTTTCATGCTGCACTCTTAGCTTTTCAACATGCTAATAAAACAAAATGTCACTGCTGATTTCTCTGGTCTTAAGTATAGATGCTAACAGCTCTGTTGAAGTCAGGTGCTGAACTTGGCTTTATTTAATAAATCATTAAAAGATGTTATCAGCACATTCACATGCTGAAAAATGAAATCTATTAAGAGGTAAATGGTAAATACTTGCTTTTGGGGGTATTTTGTTGAACTGATGGTAGCTTAATATGCAAGTCAAACTCTATATGTGTGAAAACAAAATCCTTCTGCAGCAGATAGGTAATCAATCTGCTACCCACATGCTCTGTTAATATTGGCAGCCAGCCAGGGAACAGATCTCAATTAAACAGATTAGGCCAAAGAAAGTATAAATGCAAAATTCAACTAAATTAGCAAAAATTGCCCTCATTCAAAGATACCTCTCATTTGAAGTCTGAGTATAAGCTGCACTGCAATGTTAAAAGTACTTTTGAAAGAGCCTGGCAAGCTCACACAGGATTTTATATATGTTAAGAGCCAGCACAATATGAAGCCACTTCACTTGAACACAGGCTGGATGTGTTTGAAATTCATCATATCCAAGCCAGTACTTGCTTTGCTGCCCTCGTTAGAATAACCAGAAGATACAATGGCTTCTTTCTAAATAAACAAATAGGGGCTCATGGGATACTAAGGGTTTTTTTCAAACACTCAGACTGGGATCTGATCAGCTGCCTCCAAGCCCAGACAGACTGCCCTCCATGCTGGCTGGTGGGAGGGAGATTTTATCTGGCTGCAAGCTAACTGACACAACAATCCTAACCAGATGATGGAAAAAATGTTTGTCAACATTTTTGTCAATGTTTGAGAGTTTTTTTTTCTTTTTTCTCAAGAGTACTGTATATAATTTACTAAATAGCCTCCCCTGGAATTGATTGGTCCTATCTTAAGAAAGGTATTACTTGTTATTCCAGTACCATTTTGCCAAGTGCTCTGCTTTAACTTAAGCAAGAAGATTCCAGGGAATAATATTCCCCCTTTATTGGCAATCATATAAAGTACCTTTGAAAAAAAGAGGGGAAAACCCCCGCCAAAGCAATAAAGGACACTTGGGGGGTGGGGAAGGAGAAGAAAAACTCATAAAACAGCATTATGTTCCCAGCTTCATTAAATAGAAAAGGTGATTAAAATGCTTGTTTTGCTGAGCTCTTCCTTGGAATGATGATTTTTTTTTTCCTAGCTCTCCTTGCAGCCCTGGAGGATTTAGAAGTAGTCTGCGTTGGTCTGTACTGGAACAAGTTATTTTTAGGCCAGATTTTCAGGTGAAGTGTCAGTGAGCCATTAAGAACTAGAAACAGTTCATGGTGTTGGTGTTTCCCATCTCCAGAGGCTTTCATGTCTTTTTAACACAGAACAGCAGAAATAATGCTTGTTTTCCAACAGAAATTCATCAAATGCCTCTGACAAGACCAAATAAAATGATTATCTCAGGTGCTGAGATAAAATTTTTAAGCTGGACTTCAGAGCATGTAAATAAATCTGCCTCTTTTTAAAGTTAGGGACTTGCACTAACTTTCACCAGTTGAGTCATGGCCCACATCTCGAGTTCAAGGAGGATTTTCCAAGTGAAGGTATATGTGAATAGGGTCTGCTGTAACATAACATGAAGTCTGTGCTCAGGCTGTTGCCAAACATGCTCAAGATGCTTTGGCAGCAGTCTGTTGCTGCTCTTTGACAAATGTCATTTCCCCCTGCGCCTTGCCCTGCCTGTGTCCTTGGTACCCTCACTGTAACAGTTTTTTAAAAGATATTTTGTGCACTTTATTTGGAGAAAGGAGAAAGTAAGGTGGGAAAAACTTTGCTCTCCTTAAAAATAATCTGAGAAGGGTTTTCTGTAGAGGGATCCTGAGAGGCCAGCCAGTCTGTGCCATTGCCTTAAGCCAGGCGCTGCAACACTTGCTGTCATGGCAGCCAGATGCTTGGTAAACTTATCTTTAGAAAGCTGCAATGATGGTGTTTCCACACCTTTATTGCAGTACTTTCTGTCCTCACTTTAGAAAGCATCTGCTGTGATCCAACCTTGGTGTAAGTTAGGCTTCATGAATGTGGAAGAGATGTATGTAAGGGATGTTCTTTCCTGCTCTGTTGTACTTGGCTAGTCCTTTCCCATCCTGTCTTTGCACTGCTGCTTCTTCATATCTCAAAAGACACTGGAGCTGCATTTATCCTTATTAAAATATGTCTTCCTATTTCCTGATCATCATTCTAGTGATCAATGCAAGCTGTAAGCTTTCTGATCTGTGGTCTGATGAGACAACAAAGAGCACCGTGTGGGAGTTTTCCCTGTACTTTGCATCACTTGTGTACCTTGTGGTGTCTCCATCATGAATCCATCCACCCTCACAGGGACAGTAACCAGTTTTACAGCTTAGCTTTATTTTGAGCATCAAGATGTGATTTTACCCTAACATAAAGCATCCTTATGTCCTATTTTATCCCAGTGCAAAGTTTCACTAAGCTCAATAGCAGCTCTCTCTCATATTAAAATGCTATTTTTTTTTTAATGAAAATGGCCCAGGTCCAATTCTCAAAACTGACATCTTGTTCTCTTCTTTTAATCTCATGGAGCATTCTGTTCTGAACGCCAAAGGTGTCTCAAAAGCTGGAGCTTATGCCCACAGGGACAAAGAAAAAAGGGATAAAACTGCCCCCAGATCTGGTTGTATTCTGATGAAGTAGAAATTTCCTTGTGCATATAAACTTGACTGTAAAACACTACAGGGTAAAGACAATGGTATGAGAAAAGTGCTTGTTTCAATGTGTAGAGGATTTCAGATAATTTACTTTGAGATAGTTTGAATTACAAGATTCAAAAAAGCCTAGTAGAAGAAGCTAGAGCTCAACATCTTGTCTTCCACAGCATGGACTGAAGAAGAAGCAAGAGTATCTGTGCAAGAATTATTAGATGTAATATACTGTCACAGTAGCTGACCACTTTGAATTTTATTACTAGAAAGTCTGTTTCACCAAACTTGTTTTTCTTTGATTTTTGAATATGAAAGCATTTTCTACTCTTCTCTTCTGTAGTGTTTCTTTGTGCTTGGTGAGTCACTGTTAAAGCCTCGTTTTTCAATAGTACTAAGTTAACTAGCCAACTGCTCTTAGGAAAGAACAGATAATTTGTTGTGAAAACTTGGGGACATTAGGTATGTTTTAACTTTCAGCATACAGCCAAATAGTTATTTGGCTGCTTTGCCTCATGAACCAATTTTGCTTTATTCTTCTGCCAGTTTTCATTTTATATGTACCAGGCAGTGTGAGAGTCACAGCCCAGTTTGCATAGGTGCAAAAGTTGGACCGAAGAACCTTCCACTACAAATACCAGAATACGTACAGTACAGCTCTTGTCATAGTAAACACCTACTCCTCTGAGGGCAGGGACCTTATGCCAACTTTGTCTGTGAAGACCTGAGATCCAGGACAACCGAATGAATAGCCCAGCGTTACACAGGAATTCGCAGAAGGAGCGAGCCGTGGCCTGTCTCTGTGGTGTCCCCCCAAGTTATGTTGTATAATTTCCTTCGGAGATGGGGACTGCCTTGAATCTGCTTTAAAGATCCAAGTCAGTGTGTCTGACAGTGCTCCTTACGTTACCCATATACCCATATACCCATATACCCTGTAGCTCTTATGGAAATCCCTAGCTCCCAGCCTGGCAGGGGCTGCAGTCTCTTGTCTGAACCACTCATACCTCCATCAGCTCTCTAAAGCCATGCCCAAATTTGCACAACAAGATTTCCTCCCCTGCCCCCCCGTTTATCGATTATTTTCCTTTTTTTGACAGGGCCCTTCCTCCTTCTGTGGTATTGTTCCTGTGAGTTTGATGTAGAAAGTTTGGGTTTTTTTATTTCTTCATCACAGTATTCAATATTTCTATTTTTCATTTTTTTTCCACTGCTAGCCTTTGATTATTTTTAGTACGATGCTTTTTTTAGCAGATATGACTCTCAAAGTACCTGGTTGCCTCAATATCACTGCAAAAAATATTTTCAAATACTTGAAATATTTTCCCCAAATGTTTGTATTTTGTTTATGGTCTTTCCTTCCTTCCTATTTCTCTTCTATCAATATTGTGTTCAAATATCATTGGATGTTTCATCCATGTATATCCATCAGTAGAATATAGTAAGCATTATTTTTAAAATAAAACCTTTTCACTGTAGTAAATCTTTTATATATGTATTGTAAATATTTCTTGCACTTACTTACAGCATTCTTTCCAACCACTCTTTTATCATCTGAATTTTTGAAATTCTCACTATAAACTGTTAACCCCTGGTTATCCTTAACTGCAATTATGTTAATTAAATTAGTCATCTTTTATAATGCTGAGTCATGTTTGTGCTTGGATGAGATGTCTTAAAATAAAACGCATGTGTTCATGTCTGGTCCAAAATAAAAAGGAGAATATTAGGAATTACTAGAAAAAGAATAGGAAATATAATGGAAAACATCACTGTGTTTCTAAACACAGGCCTGGTACATCCACCTCTTGAATCCTGCCTTCAGTTCTGGTTCTCGTCTCTTTAAAAAAAAATCTCCCCATTGACAAAAGCAAAGATAAGAGCAACATGGTTGAAGGAAATGTGAAACAAATTCAATGAGAAAAGAGCAAAAATTGAATTTGATGAAGGGGCAATATGACCAAGATTTAAAAAGAATTAAAAATATTATGAGTGAAACACAGGAAGAAAATAATAAAATGCTGTTCTTCTAGCTCTCACTGTGGAAGAACTGAATGACATTTTCAGAGAGGAGTTTCAAAACAGCCTAAAGGAAGTCCTTCTGCAGAGGAGATGTAAGCAAGCTGTAGAACTCATTGCTGAGGTGTGATGGGGACACCAAGATGTTTCAACAGGTTCAGAAAGTAACGTTCATGGACAAAAATTCATTGTGAGCTGTTAAACTCCCAACGGGGGAAGTCTCTGAGCCCCAGATAGCTGGGAGCTAGGTGCTTCCACCATGGAAATGTTGCTGTCCACCCACCTTGCCCCCACACTATGGCCAAAGCATGGCCTGCGGGGCCCCGGGAAGGGCGAGTGGAAGATGGACCTGGCCTCTGCAGCCCAAATGCTCTTCAGCCACTGTCAGTTCACTGGGGTGCGCGGGAGCATCTCGTACTTAACGCGGCAATGCTCACGCTCAGAGTTACAATATCGAGGCTTTCAGGTTCTTGGGCTTCAGGCTCGTGCTACCACCGCGGTCCTTTTCCTTATGGTTAGAGGCATAACCTTTACTAGTAAAATGCCAATCACTGTTATCAAGCTTGTTGTTTCCCGATTCACTGAGAGGTGCCAGCAACACAGAACTAGACCATGGGACTTTTCTGGGTTGCTCTGCAGGGGAGGCATGATTGCATTCAAGAGCCCCTACACCCATCTTTCAGGATATCCTGCTGTGCTGGACCTTTACGTCACACATAGGTGTTTTTTCCCTTTTTACTCTCAATATTTATTAGAGATATTAGAGAAATATTTATTTGTTGTAGAGTCTGTCTCCAGCTGTTCCCTCCCCTGCTCATGGCTCAGGCAGATTTGTCCATTAGCACCGTGTGCAAGCACAATACCTCCTGCTGCCTAGTGTAATAAACCCCTCACTTTGGGATCATAGTATCCTTTCACACATTTTTCTGTCAGTGCAAAATTTTTTTCTCATCTCTGATGGGCAAACCAGCTTTAATGGACTCAAGTAACTGTTTTTTGACCACAGCTGAATATGTATTCTTCCACACTATAAAAAAAAATCCCTCGGGGTTTTTTAAATTACACTTTGCTGTCACATTTTCACTATTACTTTCCTTCTTTTTAAAAAAAGTGTCCTGAGATCTTCATTTACAGCAGTTATGAAACTTGTGTGGTTCCTAACTTTGAAGATCTTCATGAAGGTCAAATTTTGCTATAAATTCCACCAGTAGAAATCCAGACAGACTCCATAGCCTTCAATGCTGTTGTTCTACACTGCACTGGGGCAACTGGTTCAGCTCTCAATAGGTGAAGATTTCTGGGCCTACATCCCTGCTGAAATAATTGAAGGGCCCAGAAAGAGACTGACAGTTTTTCAGCAGCAGCAAAAACCCTACAGAAGGCTAAAGCACATTTCAGACATTGTTTTCCATAAGCATTGTAAGCAAGCCCCCAGAAGAAAAATGAAAAATCTTTTTCTGTATCTTGCTTTGGGTTTGTAATGGAAAACTAATATTTGCTTCGGATTTGCTTTCTGTTTTGTCCAAGAGAACAAATTCCTCTTAGCTATTTCTGAGACTTTTGATTTTTCACGTGATGCTTACTCAGGAAAACAGCCACAGAAGTTAATTTTAAATCATCATTCGTGCTATAGTAGTATCTAAAGTATGAATGACTCAGACTGGGTACCCAATAGAAATACCACGATTTAGGTACTATACAAAGATCAGTAAGAAATATTTGCTGTCCCAAAAGGAATTAGCTTATATTTACTTGAGTATTACTGCAGAAAACCTGAGTGTTATATTTCATTCCTCTGGCTTTTGGTCACATTTATAACAGCATTTACAACGCGTTCTAACTTGGTCTGTGTGACTTTATCTAAGCTGGGCAACCAAAGTGGGAAAATGGCAAACATTTTCCTTTTTTTCTATTTATTTTATCAACAAGAGGATGAATATGAGAAGTATGATAATAAAATAATTTAGAAGAACCATATAGGAGACATTCACCATACTGTTTTATTAGTGGTATTTTAGTTGACAAATCCAGTATTGCAGTGATATCTTTTTAGTTTCCTGAGGAGTTATTATTCAGAAACAATGAAACAAGGTAAGACAGAAACTACAGTAAACTTAAAAAATATCCTTGTTTATTTTCTCTTTTCCTCACTCCAGTATGAATGATCACTCCAATAATATATTCTACGGGTCTGGAGTTCCTAAATCAGGTTCTTTGACCTAGCATAAGTCAATACGCTACTTTCTGATGAGTAATGTAATATCTCCCTCCCTTACAAATTCGGAGATGAAAGTTTTCATTGTCAAAACCAGTTAAATTATGATACTGTACCACATCCAGCCAGTCAGTACAACTGAACCTATTTGGGAGTTTAGCAAGAGTATTGTACATTCCCAGTATATGATGTCACTTGCCTTACTGATGTTGTCCTATCCTGTCCCCATTCACCCAGTGAGTTAATAACATAGGATTCAGGAGTTTTGGATATATTCTGCAGCCATTACTAGGACGATATTTGTGGAAGAGCACTATATATGAAGCACACATTCAGTGGAGGAAATCTGGCCATGTTCTAGTGCGACCTGCTGATGCTTCATGTTTCCACAAACACTACCAAGTGTCTCCTAAAATTATACAAATCATTAACACTGATAACATTTGCCTCTTAGATTTCCCAGTTCTTCTCAAAAACACTCATGAGCTGCTATACTACTCTGCCATGCAGAGCCCAAGCCCAGACAAGCACATTGCCATCACTCAGCAAGACATAAGTATAACTGGATGGGAGATGACTTAGAGGATCAGCAGTGCTGCCAGGTGCCACCCTGCCTTGCCAACCAGTCCTGCCCCTTCTCAGTGGGGTCTCACAGCCCATCTATTCCCTGCCCCAGCCTTTCCTGCACCGGCCCCAAAACATTCAGCTTCATCATGATCTGCTGACACCAACCAAGGTTTTGGCCACTGTTGCTCCCTCACCCCACGCGGGGACCTTGAGCACTCTCCTAGCCATCTGACACATCTCACCCTGCCTTTTGTGCTGTGCCCGTTGTTTTTGTGTTGCCTGGCATTTTTGTGCCCTTCCTGCCATTTCTTCCCAGGTTTGCTGCTTGCTTCTACTGTCTCTTTGTACCTTTGTACCTCTTCCATCTGATTCTCAGCCGCAGTTCTAGCAGTTTTATTACAGTTGTTACATTTTATACGCTTTTGCTAAAAAATTCAGCTGCTGGACTCTAGTGATTACATATAGTCTGCTTTCACTTGTTGGGAAAAGAACACTTGTGTCCCTCATGGTTGCAGAAATGCAACACAATGCAAATGAACCTGAAAAACTCAGAAACCACAAGACAAGTAAAATGAGACTTATTAAAAAAAATCCAAAAATCTTATGACTTTTAAGACAATATCATAGCATTTTTTTCCAGCTCTCCCTCATGGCTTTGGTATGCAGTATCCTTAGAGCTTTGAGCTGATGTTGAGTTCAACCCTCTATAATTATATTATTCAAAAAAATCAGATCAGAATAAAAATCCCTCCCTATTTTACTGAACTGTACGTTTTCTTCATCTGATACAATCTAACCCAGTAAGTGAGTAACATGATGGAAAATACTGCCTAAACATAAACCATCAAATTTCTAGCTTCTTCCTTTCTAGAAGAGTAGAGGAAAAAGGCTGTGTTGATTGTTATTATTCAGGAATTTCTGGATAGCTAATAGAATTATAATAAGTTTTAAAGAGCTGGACAAGAACATCTGAGGATTTTAAAAGTCAGAAAGTACATGCCAAGGGCAATAGGGTCTGGCCACCCTTGCATCCAGTTTTAAACAATTTTTGATTAAATGTTCATCTGTTGCTTTCACTTGCTTAAATAGTAACGCTACTGACATTAAAAGCCCTGACATAGTGTAATTTTTCAAAACAGGCTAACTTCAAAAGACTTGCTGGGAGATGATGAAAGGATGTGGCAAACTTACGAGGAGTCAGGCTCTGAGTTCATCATTCAAATAAAATAATAATTGGCTCTACAGATCTCTTCTGAGCATGAACCATTGTGCCTGAGCACTGCACATTTATCCCAGCTAGAGGGGTAGTGCTGCATGGGGCCCCTCCACGGCTCGGCAGGTCCCACGCAAGGTAATGAAAGGCTCCTAGCAGCATCTGGTATCAGTTTCTCCTTTGCCATGGCAAACTGCTGGTGTTATAATCAACTTGCCATGCCATTTGTTTTTTTCTTCCTTTGTAGTCTTTGCAAGAAGCTTCTCTCTCAGATTTTTGATTTACAGTTGGGTTATTTCTTTGTAGTTTTGTGGTAATTTCTGACAAATGGCCAAACGGTTTGAAGTGCAGTCTTCACAAATGATTTCTTGGGTTGGGGGACACAAAGAGATCAAAATTCTGTTGATTCTGGATCCACTCAAAAGAAGTATGATAAAGCATTAAATTCAAGAGGATGCAAGATTTCTCTTGATCCTGAGGCCTTATATGTCTGCTGTCTGGTCAGTGAAGAAGGAGTCTGTGTCCGTTCCAAGTATCTTTCTTTTGTCTGTCAGAACAATGGTTTTGGTTCTTATTTTCTGGCTCCTTCAAGGAAAAAAAAAAAAAAAAAAAGAAAAGAAAAAATCTTTGAAAATTTGATAACCATTCGTTTTACAACAGCACAACTTCTAGTCACTTCAGAGGTCTCAGGATCTCACATTTCCCTCCACTTATATATATGAATCTGCAAGTTCATCTGCAAATGAGATCTGTTCCAATTTTTTTAACAGAAAAAATTTATCCTAACTGTGCTGGACCCCTGTTGAATACAATGCTCTATAATTCTTTCCTTCCTCTGATCATGTGTTTAGAGTGGAGGTGCTGACAGGCCCAACCACAACACTGTGCTCATATAAACACTACCAAGAAAAGTTTGTTCTCAGATCAAGACGACCATGTCAGAATGGTGTATTATATTCATTACATTATCCTCCATTTGACCTGGAAAGGACCATTTTGTATACCTAATTTTAACCATTCCAGATGGCATCAGTGCAGACTTTAGTGCTCTCTGATGTCCTTCTATAGTACTCCCTGTTTAGAAGATGGAATTGCTCTTGGTTGCCATATCTGTATATGCCTGGCAAGTTCAAAATATCCCATCTTCTGCATAAGAAAATGCTTTAAGAGCTTTACTTTTTGCTTCTCTTCTCGCTTCCTCCAATATGAAAAAAAGAAGAAAATGTCTATGCACTATTTATTATAATAATATAACTGAGGGGCACCTCAAGGACTTACCGCACAACAGGTTTCAAACAGAAGGTAGTTTTTCAGGCAGTGCATCTCCAGGAATTCATTGTCACAGAATATTGCAGAGGGCAGAAGCATTAAAATATTTTATGGAAAACAAAAGTTTAAATGAATAAACATGCAGGATAAATGAACTGGTGTCTACTAAACAATCTCCAGGTCAGAAAGCTACTTTAATCACTGGATCATGGAAGTTTTGCCACTATGACAAAGGAAGGATCACCTCGTATAGATCCTTACAGTGTTTCTGTATGATTTGTTTCTCAGAGTACTGGGAAATAAGCTACTGGGTCTGAGAGAGACTCTGTGTGGTTCAGCATAGCTGTTCTTATGTTCTTGAATTTTTTGGTTTTGCCAAGGCTGTAGGGAGAGATTGAATGTTTACATAATGCTTTGTATTGTTTCTGCACTAGGCTTCTGCTTTCTGTACTTTCAAACTCTAAGTCTTGGATACAGAGTCGGATTTTTCAAAGTTGCATAGGACATTTTAGAGAAAGAAATGCATGGAAATCCTTACAGCACTTTGAAAACCTCCATCAAAAAGCTTCGGAGTTAAAAACATTTACAAATAACTTCTTGCAGCCTGAAAGCTTTCTCTGGTTCACAAATGGCTGCCTTGCTACAGTCCAGAGTTCAGGTTTGTGTATGTCTAGGCCTAAAATTTAGACATCCTCCCTGAAATAAAATTTGCATCAACCATTGTATTGAACTGTTTCTGCCACACGAAGCCAAAGGATGCTGCTGCTTCTTGAGCAGAGCATTACACTCCATCACCACCAGTATAGTTTTTAAGCAAGCCCCTGCTTTCAGACCACCTGCTCTGCTCCTCAGAGGGTTTCCCACCTTGTCAGTTGTCATTGCTCATGTTATCATCCCCCCGGGGCTGGGAATTGTCTCTTCTTGCCCACCCACCACCAGCTCCCTGCATGCCACCCACTTCCAGGCCTGCTGCCGCTGGCGCCCAGGAATGGGGCTTCCCAGCAGAGCAGCTCTCTGCACAGCGAGGTCCCTCCCCACTTGGTGCAGGGGTAGCAAGCAAGGAAGAGGTTGCTCAGCTGGGTTTCAGCTGTTGGGATACAAGCTACATGCTAGACCATTCCCCCGGGAAGGGGCCAGTTGACCAGGCATCTTCTCATGGGCTGGGAATGCAACAGCAGGACAGAAAACACCTTCTTAAAGGGTGGGCAGAAAGGGGTTTCTTTGCATGGTAGGCCGTGGCAATAACTAATAGAAAAGCCTGCTATCCTCCCAGAGTATCCTTTTAATAGAAAAAAAAAATATATATTCATTCAGCACTTGTATGGTGGAATTGCTCAGGACATTTGCTCTATTCCATTTCATCCTTCTTACACTTCCTACAGTTTGTCTGTAGGAAGGCTGATGATTTTGGTAGCATTTTGAGTAATAAGGAGGGGATGGTATTGCTTTTCTTGTTCTTTTACAGTAGGTGACAATATGCAAACCATACATCCTGCATTCAGAGAAGCATTCACTTTCTTTGCATTTATTTTGAAATTATATCATCTTCTGTTTCAGTAGATGACCAAAATTGTTTTGTTTTCCTTTGTTGTATCATCAATTGAGCAATGTAAAATCGTGAAATTCTTTTTCAGAGGACAAAAGGTAGCCTGTTTCCCACTGATAAAATAGCTGTTTTAGCACCTGTAAATCTGTTTTGCATTTAATGGAAAACGTTATTCCATGCTGATAACAGGATCAGAAAATGGGCTCTGACAGCATGTTGTGATTTTACAGTATCCAGGGGTAAAACATGAGCTAATTATGAACACATGGCTTTCAAGAGTCATACTTTTGTATTTAACTCCATAAATCTTGCTAAGTGAATGCAAACCTATGTCTAAAGCATTTGCCAATCATTAAGTTATTAATTGGTTTTACTTCTTTATTCATACAAGACGGGAGTGTTTGGAGTTTTGTGTTTAAGGAAATGGCTGCAAAAAATAGGAAGTACTTTCTTTCCCCCTAGTAACTTCACAGGAGGTGTTTCTGCTGAACTGCTGAAGCTAAAAAAACCTGTTGGCCTCCCAAACAAAGGCCTCCGTACAAGAGTTTTTCAGCACTGCAATTTAAATGGTGTCTAGTTTCAGCCCAGAATACCAAGGTCATAATTTTAGGCCATAGATGGCTCTCCCAGATGTCTTTGGTCAAGTTAATCACAGTTTGCCTGAAGGTTGCGCTTTCAGGTAATCCATCAAGGCATAATTGTAAATCAAAACCTTCTTCTAGCTCAATAAGTAGCATATTTTTAGCTTGTGTGAAGGCTTACATTGGACAGGAACTTAAACTTGGTTAGAATATTAATCAATATTAATGATTATTCTCATTTGTCACAAATACTTCTAGAAAAATGTATTTTGATAATTACTATTAAAAATTTCTTGTAGAATTTTTTAAAAATCCTCTTTCAATCTCTGGCTCGAATTACCGTATGTTCTTTTTCAAGAATAAGCTTTATTTAAGCTACTCACTGCTTTGCACCACTCTAGACAGAAATGTCACATCTTGGCCTGATCTCTCCATCAAAATGCACCTCAGAGACACAGTGTTTGATTAACTGAGCACGCAAGAACCCTGGTCGTATACAGAAGGCCAGATCCTGAACTAGGATGGAAATGTGTGGGCTCAGGAGTTGTTCAACTGGCCAAGGACTGCAGGAGGCCAAAGTGGGGTGGAAAAGCACAAGACTTGATGCAAAGCATAGAAATGAGATGCTGAAAGAGAAATCTTCCTCTACCTCTTGAGGTGGATTTTTTGTATGCAAAGGTGCAGTCTCACCCTCAGTTATTCTTACATTTGGGATATGTCCTGACTTTGTTCTTCTGAGGAGAGCACAGAGCACTTTGGGTTTGAAAAGTGTAAGAAATCATTTTGTCTGCGACTGAAGTTAGCCAGCACAAGAACAGAAAGCACCAGACAGTCAATACAGCGTGGTAATGCCTTTCAGTAGTTTAAGTCGGGAGTAAGGGGTCCTATGTCTACCTGAAACTGTGGGACACATTATAAGCTGATGGGTGGCAATTACACAAACTGAAATTTGGCCAGGATGCTGAGGTCTGCAGGGTTGTGACCTGTACCATGGATTCATTAATGTCCAGAGGTGATGGGACTGTGACTTTATGCTTTGTCCCCAAAAGCAGCAGCTAACGGTAAACCCCATTGCCTCTTTTAGGACAGTATGGAGCGATGCAAGAGTCAGTTTAAGTTTAATTGATGGTATGCCTCTGTAGATACATATGTACCTACACTGAGCACCTTTAATAAATTAATGTAACAAGCATAGGGAGATCTGCGGCTCCACAGCTTCAAATTCACTTTGAACTATATTCACAGTACGCACTGTCAACAGTTTCTCTGCCAAAGCCATAAACTATCTCAGCAGGATAGACTAAATACACCTCTTTACAAAGGACATGAATCTCCTTACTGGATGTTTGGCTCTGAGACGGAGGGACAGAGGCTTAGGTGGTGCAACCCCACATAACTCCCAGGCCGCCAGGGAAGGCGCCTCATTCCCACTAGCTGATGATGGGGCCCTCAGGAGAACGCCCAGGGTAGGAGGCGAAAGGTAAGCACTGTGAAAACATTTTCTGAGACCTCTTGTGAATTAAACTTAATAACACGGCAACATGGGACAGATCCAAGATTCCATCCAGTGCCAAAATCTTACTGCTGGAGATTAAACTGACAGTTTCTAAAATCCAGTGAGATGCAGAAATGCAAACTTTGGCTACATGAAGTAACTCCTTTTTAGACTAATTAATGCCGATGTTTGTTTAAACTACAAATTCCATCATGTGCTGTAGGAGTGCTGTGCTTTTATAGATGGGGGCAGCGCAAAACACTTTCTGGATCCAAGAAAATCGTGCCAAAATCTCTGGCAATGTATCTTTTTCTTCTTCGTCGTCTTCTTCTAATCCTTGTTTTGCTCTTGGTGCTCATGGAAACAGTAATAGCTGTCGAACATGGCTTCAGGCTGTCTGACTCCCTTGGGAGAATTTATGTGTTTTTCTACTTCCTTTCCTTATTAGGAGGCAGGAATCTGCGACACCTATTAGAACAAGTATGCATAAAGGGTAATGACTGTGCAATTTATTAGTGGTCTGTTCTTCTTCAAGCAAGCCATCAGCCGAAAGCACTCAGTCTGTGCCAGGGACCACGGCTGAGCACAATCTTGCTGTGCAGCAGGTGGGCAGCGGCAGAGCTCAGCTACAAGGAGAAGTTTGGCAGGGGAGGTCAAATGCTGATCTACTTAAATAAACTCCTTAATTGAATATCAATGGAGAGAAGACAGGAGAGATGGGGAATTTGTCTTGTTAAATGTTTAACTTGAAGCCTCAAGTGATGGAGGCGAATATCAGAGAGCCTGATCCTGTAACTTGTATGCCAAATCACTTAATTCCACCAGCAGACCCAATGCCACTACTATTACTGAGCCTCATAAGCATTCCTCAGAAGGAGATATGCCTGTAGAAAGTTGTCTAGCAAAAATAAGTGAAATAATGGGAGCTCAGTATGTTCCAACACATAATACAGTCATTCTCAGGTAGACTGATATTTCAATCATAATTACTTTAAAATTAAAATGTTCCAAAAAAACAAAAGGTAGTAGTTCTGGTCTAACAACTAAGCACAGAGAAAAGTGACCAGCCTTTTAAAAGAGTGCAGAAGGCAGCAGACACCCACCTCAAATATGGAACCTTGACTTATATTCCATATGTTGAAGGATTTGAGATGCAAAGAGGTGGATCTGCCCAGGTTTGGGAATATTCACATCCAGCCTTTATCCAGGGCCCATCTCTAATCTTGCAAGACACATCTGGCCATGGCTTAGAAGCACTGTTCTTCCTGATCTTGTGGCCTGTCAATGTAGTTCAGTCTGAAAAAGGTGAGAATTCTGATTTTATTTACGTGTGGTGTAGCTTGGATGTCAGTCCCTCACACAAATGGATGCTTTTATTGGATTATAGTCCAGGTGTTAATCTAGTGGACGTATGAGAGAAGGAGGAAATGAAAGACTCAGAGCACTGGACCAATCATCTGAAAATTTTGTATCAACCTTCAATCTATTATTCCAGACAATTTTCACACTCATTTTACATTGTTGTAGAGCAGGCAGCAAAATAATTACCCTGGATTACTGATGCATAAACAAGTGCAGGATCAAACATATTGACTTCACAAGGTAATGCATAACTGTAAGAGCAGAAGAACAGAGCTTGTATTTTACTTTGCTTAGAATATTCTAACAAATCTGTACTAATTAATATAATAATATTTTAATGTACTTTGCTAGTTTAATTGCCTGGCTTGTTAGTAGACAACTGGAAGAACTGGCATGTAGGTGACAAAATCTCAAGCTAATCAAGAGACCTTCTTACACATTATGTCACCTATCTAGCTAGCTGACATGCAATCCCTCTACAGGCAAAATGGGATCACTGATGAAAACAACACCTGCAAACTCAGATTCTTTAAATATTTCTTTTCTTTTTTTAAAGTACCCCCTTGGAAAATGCTGTACTAAAAATAAGCAGCAAATCTAGATTAAAAAAACTACCAAAAACTATTGAATTAGGACAAACATGAAAAATCTGGAAGGAAAGAGGTTCACGGGAAAGCCTGTGCTGACGAAGAGCTACTATGCATATCACAGACTTTTGTCAATTTTTGTAGTTTGCTTCTACAACTATAACACTCAACAGGAGCTACACGATAGATCTTTGTTCAGGCATTCCCGTTGATTAAATCTTGGTCTTTCAGCTAACTGCTAAACCTGCAGGCAGGAGGGATAATGTGGTTGTTTGATCTATCTAATTAAGAGCTTGGATTTCTCAACATATGTAAAGCAGTCAGATGCCATAGAGATGAATAAAAATACATGCAACACAGCAACAAGAATAACAGTTCTTTTGTAGTATCTCTTTAGGGAAAGAAATAATGCAGCACCATCACTGCTTCATCCATGTGAAGTCCTTACTGTGCAGGTCTTCATAGCAGGTCTTTACGAATCACTGTAAATCTGTTTTTTTTTTAGGAGCAGTAAGGCTTAGGGCACGCCACCTGTGTTTTCTCCAAACTAGGCCCTCACGTGTCTTGCCCCTGCACTGCTTCTGGACAGAGAAGCTATTGCCTTCTGCGGGACAGGGGTCTGGGCACCACACCAGAGCCATATGTCAGGAAAGACCTACCTGGCCCTCATCCTTCTCTCTGATACTTTCTATATGGGATTTCCTGCAATGGGATAAGCCTAGCACCATGGATGTGGGGTTTGCTTGATAAGCATTGCTAGATGAAAATATCCCATTCCCTTAGGTATGCGCCAGAAGGCACACTGTGTATGCCTTCTTTGCACTATCACTATTCAGTATGGTTCAGATTGGTGACTACCATAATGTCTGCGTATGTGGGGAGTGAGTGAAGCAGGAAAGAAAGGAAGGTCAGTGAGTGACCTTTGGTTTGCACCAGCATAAGTAAGGGCAAGGTGCAGCCCCCTTCCCTTCTGTTAGAAGGTATTTTTCTTCCCTGGGTGACTTTCCTGCGTGGAGGTGTATATTGCCACAGCTGTTTGAGTTTATTCTGAAAACAGTGCTGTGTACTGCAATCTCTTCACAAATACCCAGCACTGATCCTCCCAGTATTTTAAATCAGGTTTTTTGAGCAAGCATTTCTCACCAAATTCATCCAGGCACATCAGCAACAGCTCTGACAGATCACATATGGGTGGCTGGTAAAGAATGACCATAAACACTTCTATGTATATTTAAAAGATCTTTCTGTAACATGGGAATGCATATTGTCTTTTCCTCTCCTTCAGGCAAAAGCAAAAACATAATTCATGATAGTGCCTGCCCTAATGATCATAGGAAACATGTATTTTTTTATTTCTTGCTTACCTTGGTTTATAGGTTCCTGAGAAGACGATCCTAAAGAGCTCCCTGTGTTCAGTCTTAAAAGTGCTATATTGCTGCATTTCATCTGTTTTGCCGCATGATCCAAATAGTGAGAATGACGGCTTAATCCCCAGGAATAACAGAGGAAGAGTTTCAAAGATGATGCTGGTAGCTAAGAGCTCATTTCCGGAGTCGAGTTAATTTAATGTTCATAAAAGACACCGTAATGACAGCCCTCAAGACAGAGTTTCTGTTTATTCACCAAATAGGTTCAGCTCTTGTAGTGCTTTGGCGCCACTATATGTTTTATTTGCTTATCGAAGTATATCTTGTAGGTGGCAGCTGTGCGTGAAGATGTTTTGCGTGAATCCCTCTTGTCAAGAACCTGACTTTATAGGTATTTGTGCAGGAGCTGAAATGAGACCTCAGGCAGCTGGCACTGAGCTTTACCACCAGGACAGTGGCTTCTGCCCGGCCAGGTAGAAGAATTAAGCAACCTCCCTTGGGACTGGTGGACTTGGGGGCTCTCCACTGTACTGGGAGGGATGGAAAAGAGGTCCAGTGGGTGCCATTCGCCTGATCTGCGAGGGGTAGCAGGGAGAAACTAATTTAGGTTTTATGTCCCTCTGGCTGCCAAGTGCCAGCAGGACAGACAGCCCTGACAGACACATATCAGTAGGGCCTGAGACTAGAAAACTGTAGCTTCTGGGCCCCCAAACTCTCAAGATGGGGATAACTTTGGATTGCTTCTGGTTTAGGTCAGATCTGAACTGATGATACAGAGGTGAAAAGCTTCGTATCCCATTACTAGCTCTCTAAGCCATTCAGTGTCTCAAGCAAGAGGTCTCATCTTACCAAGTAATATAATCTTTAAAAATACATTTGGTATCTGTCTCCTAACAAATTTTGTATACACATAATATATACAACAGTAAAATATGTGTTTACATAAAATATTACATTTTGCATTGATATTTATATTCAAGCAAGCACAATTTTAAATATAAAGACTACACGTGTAATGTATGTGTATAGTACATTGACAAGATTTACGTAAACATTATACTACTAGGATAAATGTACAGATGTTCGCAGTGTATGTAAGACAGTCTAAGATTAGCAGTTAACAGCATCAGTGCTATTGGACTTAGCAGGTAAAAGTTACAAACATGTGACTTAATAACCCTCCACAAACTCAGTCTGTGACAGTGGAAAATCAAAAAAAAAAAAAAAAATCATCAGATAATAATTTAGCTTATTTCTCTGCCTGTGAAAAATCCAACCATTAATGTGGGACCATGACACATATCAAGTTCAAATACCTTTATGACTCAGTTTTGCTCTCAGATAAACAGGCGTTTCTTCCATTTAACTCCTCCCTGGGAGTTCAACATTTTCAAAAGAAGTTCAATATGATCTGAGTTGCTCTCCCTGTGCAACCTCCTCTGTATATATTTGTGAGGTGAGTGGTCATGGGAGATGAAACAGAATATGTGAGACCTAGCTGGAAAGCTGGCAGTGAGTATAGAGTAAAATGCAGAAGATCACGACTGAATTCATTTGCCACTGTGTAAAAGTTGGCTGTTAGCTTTGTAAGTACTCGAATACTAGCCAACCTGCTCAGCTAATCTCAGCTATGTTGGACTGCTCTCCAAATTTCAATCCTGTTCCTGTCTAGTTGTGTTCAAATAGTCACATCAATGAATTTTCTGGAATGTATGTCCTAGTTTGAATACCCCTCATAGGGGAGTGTGCTCCTAACAGACACCACAGACCTCTCGTAAGCCCAGGTACCGAAGGAGGTTGATGTCCATAAACCCTCCCACCTATCTGCAATTTGCACTTTGGTGCTCTGCATTGCTAGGAGAGCTTGCTAGGTGTCCTTTTCCCGTGTTATTTTCACAGGTCCCCTGGAAAGGGAGCCATGGGAAGCATAGAAAAGGGGCCAGTACTTGTGTCTAAATATAGACACAAATTACATCTTTACACATGTAAAAATGCACTTTTTAATGGGCAAAGATGGCCCAAAACTCAGAGAAAAGGCAAACTTCTGTGAACTCTGAGAAGCTATTCATTTCTGACAGATGATCCCACTGATACACGCTCCAGAAGACATCCCTGTTTTCCTCTTGTAACTAAATACAATTATAATATTTACATCCTCTTACTTTTTTTTTCCTGTCAGAACAATTACTTCTTCCTATAATTAAAATCCCTGTGGTCATTTGGCAGCTCTTACATTAGCTGGAGAGATGTTTATGCATTGACTCAAGTATTAACAAGCCAGAGCTGCAAGCCAAAGCACACCATGACTTAAGAGAGTACCTAATTTTTGTATTTACTAGTTTCTTCTTACATACAGTGGAAATGCAAGCATTAGAAGAAGACTGATATTCCTGTTATTAGCCACTCACACATCACATTTACTATTTACTTTGATGATTGGCAAGTGATGATTAAGGAAGACAGCTTCATGAGTGCTCCCAGCTCCGCCTTCTGTCTTTCAATGACAGCATATGTGGGATGGGGAGGATCAAAAAGCAGAGAAAGCAACTGTATAAACAGTTCAGGTGGTAACTGGCTTCATTAGGCAGCAGAATATTTAAGGCTATTGATGATATTTAATGAAGTAGACACGGTCTTATTTCATCAAGCAGATGTGACTAATACTAGAGTCTTTTTATAGCCTACATTCAATTTAGACACCCTCCCCTAGTGACTGAAGTAATGTAGGGTCTGGTTCTCATTTATGCTCAGTCTCTATATGAAAACTAACTTTCTAGCCATAAACAGCCAGTGGGCTTATTGCAGGCATTGTAGAGCATGTGATCCTTTTGGACAGATTTGAATTCTATAAATAAAACAGCATTAGAAAGTCTGTACATCTATTTCCCAACAAAGGAGAGGAAACAGAAAAATGTTGGCTTTTTCTCTTCATTGCCTTTTAAGAAGTAACATCAAAATGTGCAAATGAGTACACCACACAAGACATCTCTAGCAAAACACATTTGATATTGAGAGCTGTTGAAGGGATAATATTTTCTCCTCAAAACTGCAATGACAGCAAAGTATTTCTTCAGAGTTCTTCCGGCTGTTGTTTTAAAATTAAAAAAGTGTGGTTTATTTCTTCAAAACCAAATAGTTTGTCTTTTTAAAATAGAATGGAAGCTCTTTTAATTAATATTTCAATTTAACACCATTTTCTGGCAGAAAGGCATTGCAGTGGACATTGTTGTGTGAGATCACATACTAAAAAGCTAAAAACATGTTTACCACACAAAAATGCTTTCCCAGAATTATATGCTTCGAAACAGCCTTGGCTTTAAAAATTTATATGTTATTAATGCAATAATTTCTAGAAAATATTTGGCAGCTGCTCATGAAAAGTCACTTTTTCCAAAGGTTTTCTCCTAAATACTTTAATACACACAGGATGCAGTCTAATTACTTGCAGCATTTACACATTAGAATGGAATGACTCTGAAGAAGCTGTCTATTGCCTTGGGTAAAGAATATAATTTAAAAACTCTTAAGGAGCTCCTACAGCATTGAACCCTTTCATAAATTTTCCTAAATGCTATTTTTAAGGATTCAAATGTATGTGAGGCAGAAGCTGAAGAAACCCAAAGCACTAACTGAATCTAGATCTAGAAAATTAGTAACTTTATCCGGGTGAAATGAGATCAGGCTTCTGATTCAGCCCCTTTTGGTCATTTTACAGATGGAGACTGCTACCCAGTTTGCACTGTGGGGCCCTGAACCGGCCTCATATCCCTGTATTTATCATCTCTATTGCCCAGCCCCTGTGCTGGGGTGTAGGAGAAGAGCTAGGGACTCACGGGGCAAGGAGATATCACAAGCACCCCGAGAAAAAGCAAATTAAATTGCCCCTGGTCCCATGCTGGCACTTACAAACATCAACAAGCTTTTGCATCTGTTTTCACTGAAGATTAGCAGTAAGATTTAAAGGCTGCAAGGACTCCAGTGAGGGCTGATAAGCCTCAGGAATATCTTCCTGCTTCTTCTCTGAGAGACTGAGGAGACATTTCTGGAGCGTTATTCCTGTGGAGCTAAGATAAGCCAGAACGCCAGAGCTAGTCTGGGCATTTATCAGTCAGTGGAAACCTTGGCTCAGATGAGAAACTAGTTCAGAAGCTCATCAATCACTTTTTTAGTTTCCAAGAGATAAACCAGGGAATGTTTATTAAGAACATTTATTGCACCACTGAAATGTTTTTAAAGAGACATGCTATCCATAGCCATGTAATGCACTATACATCTTGTTAAGCATGGACTGCTATTATACAGTTGCTCTGGGGATGTGCTCTACCTACAGATTGTTTCTAAAACTGAGGACAGCTCTGAATTAAGGAAAAGGCTTGCATTCGTCACTGCATCAGCTTAATGACCAGCACAGGCTGTCAGTAAGGCAGCTCTGTTACAGGTTTAAAAGAGCCTTTCCACCAGCCTTGATCATCTGACACACAAAGGTCCTTCACCAAGGACCTTCATGGCAGTCTCCTGTGTCACCAAGATGCTTCCCCCAACTGCAGGCTGTGGGAACATGTAAACTGCAGGAGATAAAAAGAAAGTAAACCCTCAAACTTAACCTGTTCGCCGCTTCAGACCACAGCTGCTTTCCATGTCTCAGCCACAGGCTTGTGCCTGTATTACACTGCTGTTTCCAGTCCCAAATTCAGACTTTCCCTTGCAAGTCAGTCTTGCCCTGATCATGACCTGGCTACAGCAGAGCCCGCTCTTGTGGGATTTGGAACTTGCTTCTCTGCTTTTGCTCTGAGCTCCTTGCTGGGTGGCAAAATCAAAGTGAAAAAAAGGCTCTTCACTGAGTATAAGCATTTGCTACAGGGGCACTGCAGTAGTTTATATGTATCTTGAAACCTATGGGCAGGGGCTGTAGGATACATTTATTATATACAGCCACATTTAGGGGATTGAGGTTTAAATTGGAGAGATATTTTGACAAAAATGTTAAATAGCATCCCGAAGTGTTCATCACACCTACCCTTATCTCTTGACTTTCCCTTATTCCTTGCCTATTCTACCTGCAGGAAGACAGGAGAGATTGAGATTTATCGTGATTCTGTCTGGCAAGTTCACTGCTGTTCTGTACAATGATTTGCACTCATTTGAGCAGGGCTGGACCATGAGATTTATTTCCTTTGAGGAGCTGGCATCTTCAGGTTTTCTGAGGTTTCACAGAAATTCAATTCCACTCTGCCAAAATGGCTCCAAAACTTGTGGGGGGAGGAGGGGTAGGACGGGGGAGGGAGGGGTAGCTTTTCCCAGAGTTTTTGAGTCACTCTGTAGAATCCCTCATTAGGGTTAAAATTCTCAATTATATCATGCAAAGCAGTCCAAATGACCAGCAAAAATGTTTTCATTTCCTTTGACAATTGACAGGGCTATTTTGGAGGGGCTGCCAGTGGTGTCACATAGTAAGCTGTTTCCCTCCAGTGGCTTAGAGATGGCCACATGATACTCTCAAGCAAGTTCACTCCTGGTAGATAGGGTCCTCTCGAAGGTCCAAACTGCTGGAAAAAGCATTATTTCTTTTGGTCTGTTTGCCTCTGTGCATATCTTTTTCCTGTTGATCCATTAACCCATTTCTACATCTGAGTAGTTTACTAACACTTCAAGTGCCCAAGTGCTCAGTGAAACAATGAATCCTATATCCCACAGGATTTTTTTGCCAGTGGATTGTAAACACTTTTTCCAACCTCACTCACTCTCTTCATTGGCTGGCAGGACACAAGTTCCACACAGAGCAGGGTTTCGTACATAAATACAAAAGGCAACAAAGGGCTTGGGCAGCTTGATAATCATTTTTTCGAGTAATAAAAGAATGAAAAAGACAAATGTCCCTCTTGTCTGTCTAAGGACTGAAGAGGCTTCACGTCCCATAATAAACTGTGCAGGGGAGAGCCAAGGGCTCACCGACTGTGCACGCAGGGACTCTTCTTAGCAGGGTCCTCCCGGCAGCTATTACCTAGTGCAATGAAAGGCCTGAAAGGCCACGAATAAAACCCATTCCTGTTAGGAAACCAGCCTCATCAGGCTCTAGTCAGTGAGGAACTGGCTAGGCTGCCGCGGCCTGAGCTATTTAAATCCCAATGACAGACAAGATATAAGCTGTGTGAGTTTGCATTTCAGGCTCCTGCCAAGGAAGAACTGTTTGGTTTGAAGAGATGAATGAGCTGGGAGAGTGGAAGAAGAGGGGAGGCATCAATGTAGTTATTAACTGTTGTATGTGGTACAGCCTTCAGCTCCTCTCTTAGAAAGTCGTAATTTAGGCATTGGCGAGAGGGCCCTGCTGCCTGCATTTGGTCCACAGGAGCAACCCTCAGTAGCAAGGAAAATCCAGTGCTTTGCAGAGCCAGGGGTTCTGGTGTGCTCAATGCAGCAAGGTTTCTGAAAAATATAAAGACAGGGCCAATTTCCAACCCCCTTTAATGCTTGAACAAATCTGGATGTGCTTCACTTTACTGGAGCTCAGTGCACACTGAAGCCACTGCGACTTCTTCGCTTTTCTTTCTCAGATTCAGTCCCCAGTTTCTTAAGCCTCTTCTGCTTGGTGTTGTCTTTAGACTTCAGCAAGAAGTGTCAGTAGTGGTTTTCATAACGCAGAGGTGTTTTAGCAACAGAAAATGGGCTTTCACTTAAAAGAGTGAAAAACATGGAAAAGGTAGCGAAGAAAGGAGGCAAAAGTTGTCATCACTTTCTTCACAGTATCAAGTAATTATTTCAAATATTTAGTAACTAAAATATTTCTTCTGTGAGTCACAGAATCTGGTAGAAATGAATCATTTTCATTATCACTTTTCAAAAGCCTGAGATTGAGATTGCACGTAGAGTGGTAGGTCAGACACAAATCCGAATTTGTACAGGCAAACATTAGATAACTTAGCAAACAAGACAGATCATGGCATACTCCAGGGCCTGCTAGGAAGTATTTTTTAAAATGTACTCATTTTTTGCTCATGATTATTGTGCAATTTGAATATGCCTGTGTTGTCACCAACACACACTTTTGCACTGTGATAATAATAATAAACTACACAATACTAGCAAATAGATGCAGGAGAAAGGAATTTCTGACTTTCTGAGATGTGCTGCATCTTGCAAAATCTATTTTCAACTCCATACTTAACCATAAAGAGTCCCAAAGGAAAGCAAAACATAAGTCAGGAATATATATTTCAAAATTAAAAAAATATTTTTGGGGGTTCTAAGCAGGATGCTACCCTCTCAAATGCAACATGAAGCCACGCTGCGAACTTTTCTGTGGCTTTTGGGAAAGGAAAAGTGTACTTGTGCTACAAATTATTATTATGGTAGAGCATGCTATGGTCCATGTCCAGGGTTTCCAGATATTGAGCTACCCATACTGAAATTCCTTGCAGCCATAAATCTAGCATGCCTTTCTGACTGAGTCAAATTTACTGCGTGCTTATAGCAGCCGGAGATGCTTAGGTCCATGGAAAACCGTTTGTCCTTGTGCAAGGCATCTTGCAAAGATGGAACAAGAGGAAGTGTCTGCCTTTAGGAGACTGAAACGTAAATAAGAAAGAGCAGTAAGGAATGAAGGAAGAATATATATGGAGTAAGTAATGAGGGAAGGACTGAAAGGGATTACAGGAAAAAACAGGTTGAATGAGGAAGAAAATTTCCCTAAGGATAGAAGAAATGATTAGTCTTGCATGAGCTTCTTGCTGCAGAAGCTCTGGTTCATAGTTTTTTCCAAGCTACAGAGCACAGAGGCTCGGTGCAAGGCAGAACCCCTGGAAGGTGAGCAATGCCTTGCCTTTCGGGGGACTGGGGTGGTTGAGAAAGGCCACGGCAACATTTGCTTGTTTTTTCCCTAGCATTTTGTCTCTATATTTTCATTTTGTTATGAAATGACTATGAAGATAGGACACTTAACAACAGTTGGTGTCCAATCCAAGTATGATTGGACTTTGGGAGAGAGATGACCTTTTCTCTCATTTGTGCTCGCTCTGACGTAGCTGCCTTGTTTTCAGCAATCTTCTTCACCAACAACTGGTCCTGCAGAAGAATCTCAATGACACGGTAGTTCCCCATTATAGAGTAACTTCCTTAGTCAGCACATTGCTAAGAACTGGCAGGCCAGAGGGACCTAAATGCTGCTGTGTGTTCAGCATTTAAAGCATTAGTTATGGAGCAACTCAAAGCCCAAGATCAATGAAGTTGAGCAGGGGTGAGCCACCACATAGGACAATTAACTATATCCAAAATAATAGAGGAATTAGCACTCAGAAGACATGCACAGTTTTCATATAGAAAATTAAAATATGTGCCAAACATGCAGCTTCTTCTTTTTCATCCAGTATTTTCCTTGTATTCCATATCTGAGTTTAGGAGCTTATTTTCTCCCTGTCCTGCTGAACACCTAGACCGTGCTGTGACTATTGGACCTTTTCCAACATTCGAACCCTGTTTGCATGAACAGAGAGTTCTGGAGGAACACAAGCTGCGTGCTCACACTGTATCCCCTGGCCTTTGACTGCAAATTCGTCAGTCAGGAATTAGTCTTCTTGACTAGATCTATTGTTTTCTCAGGCTTTAGATTCCTCCTACAGACAGACCTGATCTGGGGAGGAGAGGCTGAACTTGAGAGAATGCTTTGAGCCCAGAGACTCACTCCTCATTGGTGACTGACACTGATGACATTGCCTCCTTTGAGGAAATACCTGACATGGAAATGCAGAAAGAAGAGAGACCTGAAGACAAAACAACTATTGTTGGTGAGAGCAGCCTGTTGAGATACTGCAACAAAAAATGCTTACAAAGCAGATATTGATCCATCTCTTAGGTGAAAGGCATAATCAGACATGCAGTCAGGGCCTGCAGTATCCAAGACAAGATCTGATGAAGGAGGGTTTCTGATATGTCAAAGGGCACAGGAAGCAAGTATGTAAAACCAAGAGAGTGCAGAGCAGCTGATAATAATAACTGAAGATTGATTATATTGTAGGTGATGGAATGATTCCTTAGGAAGGTGAGAGTCCTGGTAATATATTTAAACTTTTGATGAAAATCCACAAAGAACGTAAGAGAGCATCCCAAAAGGTGCAAGTATTGGAAACCAAATGCTGTTTTGAGCTTTACAGGGTTAGGCAAGGCAGAAGCTGGGACAGAACCAGACATTTTGAAAATTTGTGGTTAAAGTAGAATTTAAGTTGCCTACAACAAACAGCAGGAACAACAGATCCCTGAGAAACAGAGAGCTCTCATAAGTGTCCTGTACACTCCAGAGATGAGTTGTTCCTTTTGTAATATAAAAAAGTGCAACTATTATTGCTGCATGCAAAGTTTGCTTTCTCAGGCAAAACAGGGTTGAATGTACTGCTTTTAAGTTTCAGTCTGTTCATAGGTTTAAATAGATAAGCAAACTGGATTATTCTCATGAGTAAACATTACATGCTTGATTTTCAAGATTCCAACTTACCAGTCTACCCTTCTTCATCGCAGCATGTGTTTGGTGCTGTGAAGGAACTTAAATGTATTCTTTGAGGCTTCACTTAGCTGAAGCCTAACTGAATCAGAATAGCAGAAAAACATCTCTTGCCTAGATAACAAAGTCTGTGCTATTTAAGAAAATGCCAACGACAGAAACTTTTTATTAAATACATATGGCAATATTCCCCATGATCCTTCCATGAGTTACAGATGCAGAAGGTCATTCTGTTCTGCCTTTCAGGCAGGTTTAAAAATGAACAGATGCTGCTCAGCTATATGCTGGATGAGTGTTTCTCATTTTATTTCCTGCCATGCGTAAGACTTAGTTAAACCCTATCTGTTTGTTGCATATTGAGGAAGGGAATGTGTGTGTGAGTATATATTAATATAAGAATTTTATCAGCATATTTTACATTAAAAAAAGAAACTTGATGTTTCTCTTTCTTTTCTCATCTGAAACAGCGTATCATTTTCTTTTGTTTTCCCTTGTCCCTTCAACCTTCTTTCCTTTACATTTTCCTTCTCTGTCCTCTCTCTGACTCTTGCTGTACATCTCCATTACCTGTGCTCTCTTCCTATAATTCTCCCTCTCTTCCTTTTCCCATCCCTTTTTGCTGCATTATACAAGAAGTCTCTTTAGGTTTCTCTGTGCCAGCAGAAGTTTCTGACCAGGAAATGTGTAAATATATGAAATCTTTGACTTCTTGTCTTGGCATAAACACTATGTGCATTTTGCAAATACTTGGTCCAGCTTGTCATGTTCAGCAGTGTGGGATCCGGTCCTTGCATCCACTGTGGCTAGTCATTCAGCTCAAATAAAGGTGTGGAAACCACATGCTGAGCAGCTGCAATGCATGATCACTGTTCAAAGATTGGCCCTGATAGTTGTATAGGCCTATTTTCGAGGTGTGCAGCTGTCAGTCAGCAGAGGCATAAGAAGTTCCCAAACTAGATTCAGCATCTTAAGATGCATGCGAAGAGTTATTTCCCACTTTCTTAAGTCAGAAAGGATCACAATACATTGCAGAAAGAAGAAGAGGAGTCACATGAAGAGACATCCATACCAGTGGGAAATGAATGTGGCTCTCGCTGACTATTACAAAATTTTAGAGTCTCTTATTTAGAAACTGCATCAATAACAGCTAAGTCAGGGCATGTCAGGTACACAAGTTGCATACACTTGTTAAATTTGATATTAAACAAACTGTGGTCTCTTTCTGTGCTGCTCCCATCTTGGGTGAAGGAGCTGTTCAATCCAACTGTTGTGTCCAAGAGATATCCTCAGGGAAATAAATATGTTGTGAATCCACAGTTCCAGCAATAAAGTGTCTGTCTTCTGGAGATGACCTTCTGAATTTCTCAAATGAAAAAAGATTTCTGACAAGAAAACTTTTGCCCTCTAATGAAAGCTACTTCAGGGCATGGGAGGTTGTCATGTACTTTCTTGCTAGTTCTTTAAGGATCAAGTAATATTTCTTGAGAATTTTCAGCAGTTTAGCAATTAGCTTCAAGATAAGCCTCACCTTAGTTCAAAAGAAAGAGATTTCTTTGTGTCTTTAGAAAGGAAAGTACAATTGTACATATTATTGTACATAAACTTTCACAGATTCAGGTTGATTTGGAAATCATTTCCTACTTCAGCTTTTACAGGGAAGTCTCCCTTCCTTTAGGATCTTTAGGATCTCTGTGTTTCACTGTGGTGTTCTGAGACCCTCTCACTCAGTTTTGCATTTGTCTCAGAGGAGGTTTTCTGCCAGAAAAATTTATTTCTTCAAGAATGAAAACCTCTTCTAGTCTTTTAAGCATTGGTACGAAGCGTCTGGTTCATGGTACATGTTTTCAGATATTCCAAGACTTCTACTTATAATCTTCTAAATGTTTTACAAGTGGCCAAAAAAAAAAAAAAAAAAAAAAAAGAAAGAAAAGAAAAAAGAAAAGAAAGAAAAGAAAAAAAAGAAAAGAAAGACAGGGAGAAGAAAAGAATAACCACTGTTTAAGATGTTTGTTTTAGTAAAGTTTCCTTAGGTAATGTTTGCCACTGGAACACTAGCATCAGCTTTTAAACAAAAAATTTTACTTTTCTCCCTCTTTCATCAAAGACTTGAGATTCATTTATCACTCTCAGCTGTTATTAAATGCTAGTAAGACTCTTATTGCAGGAGAAAAATGACAACTTTCATCATGAAATTGAAACCCCAAGAAAGCACTAGGCTAGAGGAGAAAGCTAAATAACCTTCAGGCTGAGGCAAATGTATTCTAGAGAGATGGCAGAGATTTCAATTTTTAGCTGACAGCAATGAGAAAGTTAGTTTTCAGCATTTTTTGAATGAAGACTTAATAAAAACAAAAAATAAAATAAAAATGACTGTGCCTTCACCTTATAAGAAAACAGCCAGCCCCATTTCTTCAATTTGTACTGTGGAAACACAAGGACAGTGGCCTGGGATTTTAACAAAAAACAAAAAAAAAAAAGTCAACTCGAAACCCCAAAACAGACCTTGCTAACAGATATCCCTGTTTCCTGCCTCCGGAAGCTTGCAAAAACAAAGATACTCATTCCCACCGGCAGTTCCCTTGGCATGTCCGGGCTACGCATCCCTGGCCATCAGGCACCACACCTGGGCTCCCACCACAGCTGCGCCCGCCAGCAGCGCCTGGGAAAGGCTGTGCAATCCCTGTCCGAGGCTGGTGCAGAAAGGCCACCACGTGTGCCAGGCAGTGACCCTGCTGGGGCCAGGGCTCTGGTGGGACCCCAAGGAAGGAGCCACCCCACAGGCTGCAGCCACCACTGGACCAGGCACAGCAGAGGCTGCCACTCGTTATGAGGCCTGAATATTACTGTAGCAATAGTCCTAACCCAGTTCACCCCAAATTTTCAGTGCCTGCTCAAGCAGGAGTTCATGGGAAACTTTTCTGGGAAAGAGCTCAATCATGTGTTTAAAGGAAAAAAAGGAAGTGAAAGAAAAAACACTTGCTGTGTGAGTTCACCAGTTTGTGAAGGACGAGAAACAGCCAACAGTGAACGCCCTGCACTGCTCAGTATGCTGGGCCGTGGCAGATCAGAGGTGGTGTCTCCAACTGCCCAGTTTCTGAGCTAGCAAGCAGTCCTCCTCCAGCCATCTGTGGCTTTCACTGGAGAGTTTTGGCTATGCGGTGCATGATGAATGTCAAGACCATCAGGTCAAATTCCTCTACTCTGCATCACTTGAGCAATACCTTTTCCTCTCAAGGTGTTGTACTGACAGATGGATCCATCACTAACAGCACAGTACTGTTCCAGATCTTTAAGCGTGAGCTCCATGTAAGCCTGAGCTTTCGCTTGCAATTGGAGTAAACATATTACCATTTAATTTTTATTTGGTAATAATGTTTTCTTAAACTAACTTATCCCATTTTGACTGAACAGAGACCTGAAAGGCATTGTTCAAATTTGGGTTTTGGGGGAATAGTTTTGGCCTGGTTAACATATGAGAACCAGTTGTAACTTAAATTCAGGCTTTATGGAAGTAACTGCTGCCACAGATTTAATCTCAAAGTAGTATTAAAATCCCTCAAAACCAGATATATCCAAATCCTTCTGGAGTAATAAGGATTTGACTAAGACAGCAGACAGGGATGGCTATGACAGAGAAATTGCCCTTCTAGTTTTGAATTTGAGCTAAAGGCATAATCTTGGAGTTCAGCTCTAAATGCTGTTAGTACCAAATAATGCTATTTTGTCCTGGTTATAAATCTGTTTCCAGAGCGCAACAACAATTCAGTGTAATGTCTCAAGTAACTTCTTTTAATGTGGACAAGCAGCTGATTCTCTCTCCCTCTGCCTCTCCCATCTTGCATTTTCATTCTCATAAATGTTTCCATTCTAGTAGATTTTTTTCCCAGGAAAAACAACCTCATAGCAGACACTCAACATTTCATATTGAATTGCTTGGCAAAGTGATAAGCAACTGAAATTAGGGATTTTTAATGGGAAGAAGTATTGCACAGCAGTCTCTGTACCACTCATCATTTTAAACTGTTTGTCTAGCTGTGGTATTGCTAAGGTATTTATTACTGTAACACTTAGGGCACAAGCTAAATGTCCATTTACTTTTCCAGTGCTGCTGCAAGGATTTAGCAAAATAAAAAGGGAAGGTTTCCTTGTCCCTCATGTTTGGTGGATATCGGTTTGGGATCACACATAAAGCATTTTATCAAAAAAAGGGTTCTTTGGGGAACTCTGTAGCAGCCCCTGAAACCTTACTGGTCAATTTGAAGTATGTGATTTGTTCTAAATATAGAATTTTTTTCAGTTTTCTTAAATTTGTACATGACTCTTTTGAAGCACTGGACAGCTCTATTCCTGATGGTGTTAGAGTTACACATGCTAAGACTAGAATAATTGAGACTCCTCCTTGTAACTGTAATCTAGATTTCTTTCAGCTCAGGCACTCATGATGAAATATGTTACTCACAAACCAATTAGCATCTGAATTTGTACATCATTGTTAACATTGTTTCATACCAAAATAGATTTGGTGTTTTACAAAGCATAAAAGCGAGCAGCTCCTGCCCTCAGGAACGGTTGACATTCACAATAGATACGTTGGCTTGAACAGAGCTACTTTAATGATCAATGGAAAAAAATATTTGGAGAGAAAAAAAAAAAAAAAAGCTTCATTGCCTGCCAGATATAATGAGATGAGAAACACAAGAAAGCAATTGTGGATCTAGATTGTAGCAGACAAGGAACTTTTGGTAGTGCTAGGTAGCTACAGCTATGTCCACACCTGATCAGGAAAGGTGAATTCAGACCATACTGGGACAGAGAAAGGCTAACCAAAGTATAAGGTCATGGCGAACCAGTCCCAGGTAAGAATACCTAGGGATCATGGCCTCACAAATGAATTCTGAAGTGTGACAGGAGCCAGAAGGGTAAATGGCAGCATGGGACATGCAAAACCACCGGGAATTGCTGTACATGATTCTCAAGGAGCTATTTAAGCTGTAGAATAATGCTGATAGAAGGATTAATGGGGAGATAGTAGACTTAGAGATATTTAAGCTAGAGGTTAGAAGCCTCTTTCTCACCCTTGTGGAATGAGGGATCTGCCACAGCTTTCCCATGGAGTGAGAGCAGAAGGGTGCAGGGTTGTGTGATGGAGCCTGGCCAGGCACAAGGGCTGTGGTACCACGCAGACCCCAGGGAAGCGGGGTCAGTGTTAGCATGTGCCTTTCTAATGCTAATGTTTTCACAGAAAGGCGGGAATTGCTAAGCTATCAGGTTGTATTCCCTTGAAAGACAGAGGATATTCTACACAAGATACGCTACTTGTATTTTATATGTTGCATATGTTGCAGGATACATTACACCCAAGCTTTTCCTAATGCTGGTTTTCCAACCTATATGTAAAGGATAAAACTCAGTGATGTATCTCCCAAGTTCAGTGAACTTCTAGTCTTTTTTTCCCCAGCATTTTTTCTGAACTCTGATTGCTACCTTCTCTACTTACATGAACTAAAAATCTAATGCCAGTCAATGCTGAACCCGAGGAATGGAGGCTGATGCAACTTTTTTGATTTGAAAATGAGAGTAAGGCCTCTCATTTTGCAAAGGCCTGTTCTGCCCACCAGTAGGTAGTGAGAGTCAAGAATGAGATTAAACTTTTCTTTCCCTCTTACTTCTTCTCACTTTGGTGGAATCATCTAACCTTTCAGAGAATACTTGAACTTTGATTTCAGTCATTTATTCCTTGTAAGACATAAGAAAAACATTGTACACTTCCCCCTCATATTAGCCATGGATGTTTAGTCACAATCTCTCCTTCTGCTAGCAGAAAGGAGAAAATCTCTTCCCAGATATTCTCCTTCAGAATTCATTTGCTGTAATTAAACTATTCTTTCAATGTCCTTGGAAATCAAATAAATAAATTACAGTAACAGCATATACTTACTTTGTCCCCTTATTACTGGTAAAATGATATTCACCACATTAGCAGAACATGCTGTGCTGGAAGCTTTCCAGTCCCTCGAGAAACCTTCTCGCAGTTATCATAATACGCAGTCAGCATATATGAACAAAGAATGAGCAAAGTTAAATTTAAAATAATTCCAGTATTGTGGTTAGACAATGTGTATAAATATCTCTTCCATCATACAGCGCCCTTGCATTTGCAAGAACACTATCATTTAAAATCACCAGCTGAATAAAAACATTCAGTTATTACTTTTATTACTGTTTTTGCCAGTGAAGCTGGGTCTAGTTCTCAGTCACTGAGTAGTTGCAAGTGGTTCAATCACTCCATTTTCACTAGCAAATGGAGTGGTAAGGTATTATTCTTATCTTTCTCTCCATATATATAAATATGTATATATGGCTGATATGTTTTCAGACTTTTAGGTGACTTTTAATAGTACGCTAAATGAAGTTAATACTTCACATGTTGATCACATAAAATCTCAGTCGAAATTGTTCAACGTATTTTTGCCACGAGTTAAGTGATGTCAGGAGTTTTAAATGACCTGTGTCCTGTAAAGATCCCAGTCCAAGTGAATCAATACCGGTCCACTGAAGTGAAACTAGAGTAACAGCAGGAAAAATTCTGGAAATTTCCACCTTGGAATGCATGTTGAGTGCAGCCTCGTAGCCCCAAATGTTCTTTTTTAAAAAATTTAAAAAGGCTTATTTGTGATTATTTCAGATTAATTTATAGGCATTACCAATTTTCTCAGGCCCTTCAATGAAACGTGGCATGGATTTAGAAAGTGATGGAGATAAATGGAATAAATGTTATTTGGGGTCTGGATCTTGAGAGTTCATCAAAGCGGTCTGTTTGGCATCGTTGCTTTTAATGTGAAAAGATCACACTGTCTCACTTAAAATAGACACAGTCGGAAAGCAATTCAAATAAATAAACAGCAGATCCCACTGGGATAAACTGAGAGACTCTTTACTTTGGTTTAAGAAGAAATATTCATCTTTCATTCCCATAAATCACCTCATTCACATATGTCCACTTGTGTATGCTAATTCTCATTTGCTGTTCCAATGCTGTTCCTTCATGATGGAATAACCTCACATGTCCCCAGGACCATGAGATACGGTTACTGAATGTGACCATCGTTACAAGGCTGTGGAGTGTCTCTCTGCTGAATCACTCCTGTTTTTTAAGAAGTATTGGGGAAGGTAAAGTCTGTTAAACTAATCTGCTACTGTGCGTGGGAGGGAAGAAGGGGCAAGAAGGAACAAGTTTTACAAATGACAATTCCATTAAAAAAAACAACACAGCAAAGCAAAACCCCAGCCCACCATCCTCCCACAAAATATGCCAGAGGATTTCAGACTTTGGATGACTGAAGGCCCTCAAATTCTGCTTCAGCCGTAAATATGCGAACAAGTTAAGCTCCTCGTGGTTTTGGCCGATCTCAGCCATGTTTAGTCTTAATCTATCTCAATCACTAGCTACCTTTTAAAAATAACATTTTGTGGTTCCAAGACATCTTTGGTTAATCCTTGCTTAGTTTGGAAAGGAATTGTATTTGGAAGGATGCACATGTCCATGTGGCTTTGATGGATACTCCCTTTACTGTTCTCATCCATCATACATTTTCTTGAACTACAATATATAATTCACCATCATCAGGCTACTGAACACTGGATCCTTAAACAGTATGTTTTTTTTTTTTCCATAGGAATCAAGATCCTGTAGCAGATAAATAAAATTCTTGATACTATGCCAAGTTGATACATGGATGTTCTTGGATCTTGTCCATAATGGAAGTCAGATGCATTGGTGCTGCTTACCACACAAGAAGCTAAGCAAAGAGAAGTATTTTATAGTATTTCAAAGATCTTCTCTGTACACCCACAAATATCTCTGGAAAAGCCCTGACATTTCACTTGGAGATGTAGCTCGTAGCTCTCTCTGAAGTACAACAGCTTGGTTTTAATTACTGGACATAAGGAAAACAGTTTCCGAGATGGGTTTTCAGTCCATGGGTAATTGACAGAAAGCCTTTTAAAGAGTTCACTTCAGGACATCTTCTGCACTCTTTTCTCAAGTGAACTATTAATTTTCATTTCTCATTCTCTTCTCAAATTATAGCAATGTGAGAGACTGCAAGTCCTTAGAAATCTGGCCTCAAATTCACTTTCTAAATTTCTTAAGCAAAGGCTTCTTTCTTTCCACATCACCTTTTAGATATCCTATTGCTATTTTCCACCAATTTTATTATTCCAGAACAGTCCTAAGCATGTTATTCCTAAGCACAGTCTCTTTTTGCTAAAAGAGATGTTTTCTCTCGTGCAGAGAACATATGCACTGCTTAAGCCTCTCTTAGGACTTAAAATAGACATGCACAGTGCATATACCTTTCACTAGCTGTCTGTAAAAGGATAGATTTTGTATATAGGGGAAAACTCTAGAAACTGAATGCATCTGTGTCATCATATTTCACTGTGGACAGAACTCACATATATCATAACAGGCAATGTGTGTGTCCCTCTCAGCACTTTTCATGCCCTCTGTACTTTTCAGTACACTGAAAGTGTACACTGACAAGTTTACAATAAACATAAAGGCTCTTAACCAGCAGTGTCATTTTTAAAACTATAGTATTTTCTGGAAAGGCTTTATCACATGGTTTTTGCATCTAGATCTCTAATTTGTACCTGCACATTGAATTCCTGTGAGAATCAGGTGAGGAAACAAGTCCTCTGCTTAATCATGTGAGTATGTGCTTACATAGCTGGCGTGCACACATCTGAGATCAGAGATGGAAAAAAGGTTTGCACATAAACTTGTGGACATGCAAAACAAAGAGTGCAGTTTTAGAAGTCAGATCAAAACGACTTACAAAAGAACTTGCAGAAACTTGGCTCTAAATATCGTGAGATTTTATTTCTATGCTTTTTTTTTCTTTTTGAGCAGTAAATTACAGTGGCCTACAGAGGCAAATGCACAGACCTAATATGCAAAGAGCACAAAACCAGCTCTATTGCTGTGCTGTCTGTGCAACTCAAAACAACTCAATATTAAGCTCCAGAATGCATGCAATTACACAAAACATTAAAACCTCAAAAAAAAAAAAAAAAAAAAAAAAAAAAAAAAAAAAAAAAAGAATCCTGAGATTAGTTCTGGTTTATGAATCAATTTCCATTTCTCTTATTTCCATTGAACAACTGGAACTGAAAAGCAATAAAATCCGGGAACTGCCACAGTAAGGGTTTTTTGCAGTCTCTCAGCTAGCACAGAACAACTTGATGGTGTGGTAGGAGAATGATATCAATCATTTCCAAAGCAGTTTGCAGTGTCTTATATTATTCAAACCACATTAGTGGAAACATCCCTAAGAATTATGTTAAACATGGTCATTTGGGTATGGTAGTCACTCAGGTTCAGTTCAGTAGAAAATTGTGATTTATGCCACCATCCATAATGTATGAGGCCATGAAATGTTGCTATCCCTACCCACAGCACACCATGCAGATGGCCCCATAAACAGCACTGCAACTAGCTATGGCAGAAGGGTACAGTCCAAAAAATGGAGTTAAGAGTAGCTAGAGGAAGTTTCAGTAAACAGGATCTACGGCTTCATGTTTTCATGAGATATTCATAAGTATCCACAGCGCAAGGGACTTCTGTAAAGAATTTATAAACTGATTTTGTGTAATGAATTAGGATGATTCTCTGGGACCTACCATGGAAACAAAAATGGCAGTCTGAGGAGCTGTCAGAGTGCCTGTCCCAGGAAAATGCTCCTTGGAACAACTCTGCTTCAAAAGACCAAAAACAGGGGAGCTGTTTTGGCATCTTTTTTATCCTAGTGAATGGGATTTCTCTGGTGTTAGGCCAGTCTCCAGAAACAGGAGGGCAGTGGAGTTTAGTCCAAAGCTGATGCATATGTTTCCTTACTTTTGTTTTTTACAGTGTACAGGAAGTTATTGTGCAACCATTGGATAAGCAGGATTTAGGAGAGGATTTTCATCGCCCAAACACACGCGCAGCTTGGTGGCAGAGGCCGCTTTCACAGTGAATTGGAAGGATGCCATTTACCAAGGACTGGCAAGTCGCTTCATCTCACCCAACAGCCCTCTTGGTGAGAGCATCCCCCCGCTTCTAACTACCAAAGGGATATTCACCGCAGGGCTCAGGCATAGACCTCTGAGAGATCTCCCATTATTTTGCCTTAACTGAGGCTATTCATCTTTACATTTATGTTTCTAAACCTAGGAGGGGACGTCCAGCCCAGGGGCCATTTTGTCCACAGGCTCATTGTTGCCCCTTGGCTCTGCTGCTGCCCCCAAACCCATGGCAAAGCACCCCCACACTCTGACTGCATTGTGTGCCGTGGCCTTCAGGACTTGCACGCCTTTTGTCCCACCTCCAAAAATGGAGACAAGTCCTCAGAAAAGGATGAGATTTCACTCTGAGGAACCCACAACCTTATCAGGGCTGCTCTTGGCCTTCCTGAAGCTGGCTTGGACACCCATTTCACCTCTCCAATGTGCTGTTGTATGTCAAATGGGGTGACTGTCTAGATTTCTATGGTTGTCATACTTGTACCGGTCAAATCTCAGGGGAAGAAAAAGGGAGCAATTTGCAAAACCTTAAGCGGTAAAAGTTACTGAAGGTTTTATAGAAGTTTTTAAGAAGTGGTGACTTCAAAGCACAAAAGGCAAGGAGTGCTGGGGTGCAAGGCATTATTTGTCCGTATATGTATGCAGCACTGCAGCTTATGATTTTATTTAAGTTGGGAAAGGCTGGAGAACATGTGCCCTGGTCTACTTGTCATGATCTTTCTTGACCTAGAAGGCGGCTACTGGACTGGAAGAAGCTGGCTGGAAGGGAGAGTCACACCCACTTTAGGTATCCTTTGACTTCCAAATGAATTTGGCTCATTTTATTTAGGTCACTAACAGTAAACAAAATCTAAGAGCTCCAAATATCCATTACATGTTTGTGCTCAGGTAGCCTAGACCTAGTCACCCACTTAACTGCACTGAAGTCTGCAGCTTCTATACATCCACCATGCAAAATGACCTACATGATATCTTCTGTACATATATGAATTCAATATATAAATATGTTCAACCAGGTGTATATATGTAGCTGAACAGTACTAAACAGTACTGGTAAGTGCAAACAGCCTGTGGGATTACACCTGCTTATACAGGGATATAACTGTTTCTTTCCCAACTTACAGTCTATCCACAGATTCCCATTGAGAATTGGTTCATGATTTTACGAAACCACAAAATTGTCGTTCATTTAACATGCTCTTGGAAAAAAAATCAAAATGATATTGTGGAAAAGAATCTAGACATGGAAAATAACCTTGATATAGCAAAACTGTTCCAACTTTCCCACTGAGCCACTTCTTTCCTACTTCATGTAACCTTTCTTCTACTTAATGCAGTTTTAAATGAAAACAAAAAAAGTTACATTAAGAAGTTATGTACTCTATAATTTTGAATAATAATTTCTTTTTTTTTCAGATGTCTAATCACAAAATAGCTCCATTAAAGAAGGTGTCTACTGAAGCATATATCATAAAATACAGTCTGAATTCTTAAAGTAGCATGTGTTAAAATTATTAGGTGATTACAACCATGGTGAGATGAGCTTTTAAGAGAAATGTTCGAGGGCCTGTTATATCCCTGATTTACCACACTAGCATTCCCGATCAAACCTTTTAGAGCAACCCAAGATGACACCAGCCCTGGAGAGAAAGTAGTTGCTTCATATCCTTTGGTACAATATCATATAGCTCTTATATTATGAATCACAGCATAAGAAATATACTTTTTTACTAACATGGGAATTATTTCAATAGGTAGAGTATGCCAATAGTAGTCATTAATCCTGTGAGGCCAGTTTCTGATAAATCCACACATTCCGGGATGAAGTGATGAGCAGGTTCTCACACAAAGCCTGGTTGTACTCATCTGGCTCCAGGAGGACTCTTCGGGCTGCAGGCAGCGCAGCCCTTTCTGAGTGGCGGTGCCCCCAGGGCCCAGGAGTGCTGGTGCCACCATAGGACTGAGTCCCCTTTACCTCCCTACAGATCCCCCAGTCTCACAGATAGCAATAGCAGACCAGGCCTGCAATGTAGGCATCTGAAGGCTCTGCAGTTATTGACTTCACTGCTGAAACTTCATTTCATCCAATTCCCTGTATCCTAGGGCAAGAAAGACTGAAGATACATACAGCACATCTGAATTCTGGTACTTTTTTGTTTCTAATGCTGTCCTTTCCCTCCTGTCCTTTTCCAGCTTCTGTCCGCACAGCCTAGCCTAAATAATTACACAGCTCTACATAGAGAGAGTTGCAGGTTCTTCCTCTAGGTCATGTAGTATCTAGCAAGTAATTTTTTGGGTAGCATTGGTACAAAATAGATACCCATGCTCAACTTTTAATCAGTAACATTTTCTGCCTCACTAAGAAAAAGTTTATAGATTAAAGAGATGGTGAATGCACACAGTACCTCCTCCCATCTTTCAATATTCAAGACTACAGAGGCTCTGCAGGGCTAAATGCAGAGAATTCTTGAGGCCTGGAGTTTAGCTTTTTGCATCTTTCCAGGCCCTTACATCAAAACTTGCCAGAAGTCATTTGAATTGCATTGAAAGAATTGCAAATCTGAAAACAATGTAATTAGGATCCTTTCAAAACCACCACATTTTGCCTAAATTTTTTTTTTTGTTCTAGCCTGTCCTAGGAATCCAGCGTATTTTACATTGAACAGTCATGGGGTGCTTGCTTTCCCTGCAAAGATGCTGTGCTTTGATTTGTTTTTCTTCTGTCCGAGGCAGGTGTGATATAAGAAATTAATTCCAGACAAGCACACTTGGGATATGTACAGAGGAGCTTTCCCATATGGCTGGGCTCCTCTGAGCAAGGACTCCAGCCACGTGCATAACCCTGTGTGAGTGTTGTTAAAATGATAGTCCAGTAATACCTACCAAACCCCTCACAAACTGAAAATACTGGGTTTTGGACTTGTTTGCCATCTCTTGCAGCATACTCAATGCTCTTGATCAGCGCCAAAGGCAGCTGTGTTCAGGAGAACACAGTATTTCACTGGGAACATTACATGGGTAATGTATAGGTCTAAGTCCCTTGAAAGCCGGCAGGAGAGAGTGGAAAAGTCATATGATGTAATGAATGAGAATTTTGAGAGAAAACAAAGAGAAATGCAAAAGACTAATACTTTTGTTGACAGCTTTAATGCTGCTGGGCAGTTGTCCTCTTCTATTACAGCACCAAGCTATATATTACAAACTCCAGAAAATACTAGTTGGCAGGACATACAGTTCTGTTTATTCATGGATATTTTTTTCACATTATTCTTGGTGATACTGTATCAAATTAAAAGGCTCAGAAGTTGATCCTTTGCCTAACTTTGGAATAATTCCTTTTTCCGGGGTATTCCCAATTTGCCATGGTGTAAAGAAGATAAAATCAGGCCTTTTGGGTATGTAGTGCATGTTATTTCATGGAATAATACCTATCTTTTACCTAGAAGTACCTAAAAACATGGAGTGTATTATTACAATCAAAATGGAACCCACTGGTCATCCAGAGATCCCTATTGATATTCTGATATATTTCGTTTTTTCTACCGATACCTATTCATTTTTGTATTGAGTATCATAAAAAAGAGTTGCTTTTCAAGTTATCCATATTCTCATCATATATAGAGGCCGTGGAGTCTAAAGGGATCAAAATTCCATTGTGTGAGATGTTACACATAACAACTTATAGTCCTGGTCCCAAAGGGTTTACAGTCTAAGTTACCAAGAGAGACAAAGTGGGGAGAGAGCCAATGGGGAACACTTTCAAATACCCTCTATTCACAATAACTTAGGAGCTAAAGCTCGTTGAAAGGCAACAGACTTGAGCCTCTTCGTCACTTTTATGTTTACAACTCATTGTGTATATGCCCTACCCAATTCGCGTTGAATGTCAGAGTATCAACTATCGCAGACCCAAGCCATAAAATCCATAAAAGACTTTAAACGATTTTAAAACTACTTTAAATGTTACCATAGTAGACAGTGTGACTATTCCATTGCCGTATTGTCACTTGAGTATTTTGTTAGTCCTCCGACATCTCATTTATCATAATCACAGTTCTAAACACTTAAGTCAGAAAAGCATTTACTTTTACTGTGTTTTTTGCAATCTCAAATACATTTCTTCGGAGCTGTTGCATTTCCCACTTAATTCTGCCAGTGTTCTACTTCAGCAATCAGCTTCATGAGTGTTTTAAGATCCTTTAACACTATACATTATCAAAGGTACATTCCAGTTTGCTTCCTTTCATCAGTTTCCCCACACTTTTTTCAGAATGAGTTCTTTAAAATGAATGTAATACCTTCCTCTTAGAAAGCATTCGGCAGGGATGGAAATGTTCATTGTCACTTAGACCTATTGGGGAGGAATCTAGTTTCTTTAATTGGGTTATAGGAGTGCAGATGTAATTTTGTCTACTTAAAGACTATGACCTGGTCTAGCTCTATACTTCAATTTATGAACATGATACTTGGCTGACTTATGCTGAAGAGAAGACAAGTATGCTTGAGGATCACCTACCGCAGTGGCAGGGTTTTTTTTTAATTTTCTTTAAGGAAGTTCCTTCCAAACTTTCATCCATTTCAAATGTCTAGAGCTACCAAATGCTTAGCTTGGCCTGTTGAATCTTTGTAGTTACTGCTGCAATATGAATATGTAATATGAATGTAATTCTGGCCAAACCAGAATGCTCATTCTTCTGATTTAAAATCTGCATTAAAATGCCTTGTCGATAATAGAGGCTTGAATTATTTTCCATTCATTCATAGCCATCTTTAATATAGTCTGACATTTCATTTTCTTTTAATTAAGTCTCTGCGTTACAAACTGAACTATTTCACTGGGGCTGCAAATTCTAATTTGGCTTTTCAAGGGGAAACTACATGTGGAATTAATTATTTTTGTCTTCCTCTTTGGAACAAGCAAAACTGGATCTCTGTGCATTTCTGTGAGCTGAGAGAAGCACAGAAGGATTTTCTGTGAGACATCAAATGTGCCATTCCCCTGTTGTGAGAGACAGAGGGTCTGTCAGGCAGCCGACTGATCTGGAGATAAACGAACATCAGCTCACCTCCTCAGGGACTGGCTGCTAACCAGGGTGCAAGCACACTCCGAGCAGTTACACTGGCTCAGGGAACAACGTGGCAATGCTGGCAGTGAGTTATTCAGAATAAAGCATAACTTTCTGAGTAAATTACTCACAAGGTAGACTATATATGCCACATTGCTTTCAAATACAACTTAATGAAACTAAAAACATATAAAATCATATTAAAACACAATTCTTTCATACTTTTAAAGGCTCATGTTTTTAAATGTAAAGTAATATTAAACAAATAGATAAGCAGCACTTTTAGGTAGGCTACTGAATGGCTCCCTGGGTTCAGCGCTGCTCTGCTCCCGAGCTGGCCGAGTAGCTCAGTAAAAGGCAGTACAGGCAGCCCAGCGCCTGTCCCACAAGGGTATATCTCTTTTCTCAGACTGAAGATCCAGAGAAGTACACTGTGCTATCAGTACAATGCAATTACTAATTTATGATTTATCTTCTGTGAAATGACTACAAAAATTGGAAAAAAAAAAGACAAACAAACAAACAAAAAACACGTGCACATGTAAAAGAGGAGTAATGGAAGCCTTTAACTACCAGCAATTGCCTGGTATATTAGGGGAAGGAAATAAACTGGAGGCTGGTGATGTCTGTTTTTTTAACTTAATACAGAATACGTATGGAGGGTAAAAGGCTGGAATAAGACCTGGATTACGGGCAAGGTAGAACAAGGTTAGGAATAGTCAGCTGATTGGGAAGAAGTGAAAGAAATTTTTCCACATGTAATTTCTATGACTCTATGCACATGAATGGCACATGAAAAATATACATTTAACATGAAAAATATATATTTAAAAAAATCCCAAACCAGGAAAATTTTCTCCAGACAAAGCTAGAAGAGAGCAAAATCATTGCTCTTTACTAAAAAAAAAGAACTCCTTTTCTTCCTCTGTGAATGCTATGTGTCTTTTGGATTTTCTTTTCAGAAAATCAGTGTCTCTTTCTTCTGCAGTCTTTGCTGATTTTCAGGTCACAATATTGTATGTTACAGAGCAAGCAGAAATGTCATAGAAATGCAGTTCTATAGAAAACCATCCAGGGGAGATACATTTTAGAGTGGAATGAAAAGAAAGTCAACCGCATATTAACACATTTTATCTACAGCTACATAAATGAGAACAAATCTACAGAGTATTGTCTAGTAGTTAGGGCTGGAAACTAACTCTTTAGGACCTCTGGACTATGTTTGTGATTCTGCCTTGACTCTACTTCATAACATAAGTTATGTATTAGTTTATCCCTCTGTTTACTTTCTCAGACAGCATGACTATAATTGCTTTCTAAACTGTTGCATATTATTTAAATAATTTTACTATTACTTGAGCTAATGCTTGCAAAGCTAATGCCTGACAAAAACAGGCCATACAATAAATCACTGCCTACACACAGACATGTGCTACTTCCCAAAAGAAAAATGAGTAACACAGCACACATTTACATGCTAAAACCAAGACTTTAAGCGAGCCAAGAAGTCTCTTCCAAGCCTATTTTTGTTTCCTGTATTTCCCATGTTTTCTTTAAATAATGAAATGAAAGGGTTCCCTCAGAACACAGCTAGCTATATAAAACAATGAGAATTTCAGCCCCAAGTAGTATTGCCCGTAAGAAATGACACCAAGAGCCCAAGCATGAAATAGTTAGGCACAGGGCTAACCTCACCTTTGTAGTTTATTCATCATCTTCTCTGGAGCAAGACTGAGTGCAATTCATTGATACAACATGAAGCTCTTTAACCAGGGACTTCCAAACTTCGTCTGCTTGGGTGCAGCATTAGAGGAAGCAGCAATAGGTGTGTTCACATCTGTGCTGCCCAGGCTAGGTGCAGGTGAAGGTATCTGCCTTCTCAGGCTGCACTCCAGCCCATCACCAAGAGCTGCAAACACCAAAAATATTAGTATAATGGCCAGATAATATTTCTTAAAACACATTGCAGTCTATGGGAAGGAAGTAGGTTAGTTTGTGGTTGAGGACAGAGTTGTTGAGCCCAGAAGCTTGAAAAACCCTTGCTAGCTTGGAATGATACATGTGCAGCAGCTAAGCAGAGGCTTCCCCTTTGCAAGACTGTCAACTGTGTTATTCTTTTTTTCAGGGATGTTTAACTGATATTGGAAAACTCTCTCTCAATAAATAATGCTCCAAACTTGCTAGAAAAGTCACTCATCAACTTTCCCATGCATTAGATTTGTGGGGAAAATTAACATTACCCCAAATGCAAAGCATAGTATACAATATCCCAATTTCAACTGAGAGAAGGATCTGTATAAAATGTTTTTTCATATACTGAACCACAGGACATACTAATACTCTGTCTATAGTCTGTCAGTAAGATCTGAGTACCTCATACTGTACTTGCCTTGCACCTCCCCCAAGACTGTGAGGCAGATATGGTCTGTGATTTGGCTAAAGAGCTTGTTTGCAGGACTCAGCTGAACAACTTTAACCTGAAGGCAAAGTGAATCACTGGCTCTATTCATGCATTCATTTGCTCTTCCTTTTTGTACTAGTGGCTGCATTTCCAAGTTATGACCTTGAATCAAAGCGTCTTAGGCAGCCTCTCTGAGGCCTGAAATCTCCCACTGCTTTTTGCACTTCATCTCTGTTTCTCTTATCTAGTAAGGGATTTTCCATGGCACTCTGTGCTTTTTTAAAAATAAACAATTAAAAAAAAATCCCTGGGATTACTTGATTTCAATATTGGTAAACCTTCCTAGGTCTGACTGCTCAAACATTTCCCTTTTGGGCTGAATCACTCTACACTCATCACTAAGGAATTTACTGTATTTTCTTATATTAGTTACATCAGCAGTCACACTGTTAGCAGATATTAAACATCAATGTTAATCACTTGAAGTTTAATCCATGAACTCAGTGCGGCCCCCATGGGTGACATCTTGTACATGGCAATATTTTATGGCTTCTCCCTGGAGAGCTCTCAGGTTAGGCCAAAAAAACACTGGTGCTTGATGTTTAATAGCTTGGTCATTATTGTGGAGCCTGTAAAACCTCACCCCTGCTGTTATGTGGGTTCTTCAGCAACTGTACAATCGGCATGTTATAGCTGCAAAACGTTTTCCTCAGTCAAGGGAGCTGTAATATAAAATTAGTATTTTGTATTAAGTTAAAAAGAAATATTATGAAGGGTGTTTGTCTACAGATGATCACTTGTGTCATTACAGCAATAAAATTACTTTTACTGGAGCTTTTCAGGCTGCTTACCTACAGCAGCACAAACAAGAAAGCAAAAATATAGGCTTTTGACAGATATAGTCACTTTAATTCATTGAAAACTGCTGGTATTTGTATAGGCCAGTGCTGTAGCAGGTCATCAAAGGAGAAGCATTTCAGTTTATCTTTGTCCTTGTGCTGCTACAGTTAACTACTGCCTGTGGAGTTCTGCTGACCCACTTGCAGTTAGGGGTTGGCATGACTTTGGCCATAGATTATGGCCATGAATTTGTAAGTAGATTTTAAAGAACTGATTTTAGCCTCAGTCCAGGTCCCCTCCTATTCTGCACTGAAAATAGAACTAACTACAGAAGTGCACTACACTATGCTTTGCACAGAAAACAGCAGCTTTGGTCTGGCAAACTTCCCCTCTGGAGAAACAGAGATTATGCTTTTAGTTGCAACTGCATGGTTTTCATATCAATTACAAACTTGCAAAATCTAGAACACTCTCATAATTATAGAAATGCACTCGACAGAACTGTAATGAAGCAAAATATAGCATTAGACATTTTACCTGTTAACTTGATGCAAAATCTTCTCACATCCAACCACATGTGCCAAATGTTAACCAAAGCAACAGAAAATAGTTAAGGCAGATGGCATAAAATATGAAACAACACTTTTAAATAATATTTTTCTATCTATATAAGATTGTATATTCTGTATGGATACAATCTTTGCACAAAGAAGTGAGGCAGAAAGGATGGAAAGTCACTTCTACCCCATATAGGTGTATAAAACTTTTGTGTACAAGTATACCCACATACCAAACATATGTCCAAATCTCTCAAATTTCCATAAAAATTCATAATGCTGCAGCATGGCAAGCAGGATATAACAGAAAATTTGGTGAGAACCACAGAAAAATACTGCCCTGATATATATACTAAGTACTGTCACTTACCTCTTCTTATAGACCTAGACTCAGTCTATTATATGTAATTGTAGGTACATTCATCCACTCTAAGTAGAGGATTAGTAGTGGATGGGTAAAATCAAATAGAAATGATTGCTAAGGCAAAGCTGGCACATTAAAAGAAACAGACAAAATAAGAAATGCGAGCTTATGTGGGAAAACATAAGCTTTCTGTGCCATAGAAGTTGCTATCCCTGAATGACTGAGCAGGTATTTCTTCTAAACAAAGACCCTGTGGAAACCAATACTTTGACATCTATTAAAGTCTCCAAAGAGACTGAAATCCTAAAAACGGGACAAATTGCCTGAAAAATCTCAGAATAGTGCTAGCTCTGGTGCTCAGCCATTAACTGTCACAACCATTCACTATTTTGCCATTGAAGAAAGCATGCAAAGAAAGCATGAAGGAAAGCCCACTATTGCTGCACAGCACAACACAACCCTTGTAACCACATCTCAAAAAGATACAGGTTTGGAGGATTCCAATCTTCCCTCAAATATAAGGGGAAATTGAAGTTGATGTTTTGCTGCAACCAAAATCACTGTAAAGAGTGTGGAGCTGCTCCCTAACAGAACTGTATCTGAGAATGGGGACACACAGCAACAAATTTGATAGTGAGTTTAACAGTCACTTCGTATTACTTTTTCATAGTTCCCATAGAAAAGTCAAAAATATAAGATTACTATATAAGTAGACCTACATGTGTACTTCATAAGGGTATAGTTCCAGCATCTCATGTAATAAAGAGAAAAGAAAGTTTAAGAGTAAACTTTTGGCCCAAATAAAATCAGTACGAGCTTTGCTATGGCCTATAGAGGACCAGGGTTTTATGACAGGTATTCAACCTGGGTCAGTATACAACCTATACTTATTTACGGACTTTGTGAACACAATTCTTCTTTAGTGGTTAGTGTGTGATGAAAATACTGACCATCTGAGCAAAAGAAAAGCAAAAGGGAAAAGAAAGTCATGATTTGTGTTCATGATAAAAGTGTTTTTCTACAATAACACAGCATGAGGTCAAGCATTACACAGTTTGCAATTGGCACTTTATATGTCCTGCCAGACGAGTACAATCCTAGGCCTGTTACCCCTGCCTGCAGTACTGTTTCATAGTTATGAAGTCATGACAGCTGTTATAGCCAGTGTGGAGAATAAAGTCAGTGGAAAAAGTTTGGATAGCTTCCCACTGCATGCTGGCCAAAAATAAGTTAGCTGGAATTAAAACAGAAAACCTTGCGGGGGGAGAAGAGTGAGGGAACCTGTCAAGGTTTTACATAGAGACACCGGCTGAGGCGCAGTGGCTCCACGCCAGATCCTGGCCCCATTCCCGTCTCTGCAGGACCCTGGAACAACTGAAAAGGCGGAGGTATAACCAAGAGCCCAATCTGGCTAAGTGTGTCCTACCTCATGGAAACTGGTACCTCCCATTTCCTTCCCTGGAGATTCACAAGTCATTTGAATTAATTTCACTCCCAGCTTAACAATAACTGCACAAACACACCACCTCAGTCCTTGCACCTGAGGAAACATTTTATATCATCCATAAACTAACAATGTCCCATTTGAATATGGGAAGCAGGTGCTAATCAATAATGTGTTGCCAACACTTAAACCAGGGATCTGCAGAGCAACAGTCTCCCCGAGCTGTGACAAACCCCACTGCTCTATTCCACAGTGCCATACGTGTTTGCAAAGCAAGATCCAATTTCTCCTTTTCTTAGCTCTCATCTGTGGAAAAAGCTTTTCTCCTGTCACCCAAGAAAAGCAGCAGTGCTTTGCAAATAAATGTTAATGGGAAATGTTTCTGTTTTGTTCATGAAAAATAATGTGAGGCTACCAATACTTTGTAACAGTGCAATATTCAAAATGTGTAATTTGTTTCTGCATTTTGGTCTATAAGCACCAGAGAGATTTCCTAGATTTTTCTTTTTCGCTTAATAACTGATTCTTGATACAATAAGAGATCAGTCATGAGGGTGAGATATGGGCCCTGCAGAAGACCTTGGAGGAGCCTCACAAGCAGTTCACTTCTGCTGGAGGTGACAACGAAATGTCTACAAAAGAGTTGATGTTTCACATACAGAGTGATGGACCATGGGCCATGAAGAACCGTGATTCATCCAAATGGACATAATAATTTGAATTCAATGAGATTAATTGTGTATTTACTATTGAGCCTGCACTCAATTTAACTGTTTTCTGGAAATAAATTATTTAGCTTACAGTTATCTGTGGATTGACAGACAAATTATATGAAGCTATTATTTTAATATACAGCAACTGCCGTTCTCTATCCTTAGAAAATACTGACTCTTCGGCTTGAAATCAACATGTCCCATTAAATTAGCTGATTAAAAATTGATCACATGATTAGACCATTGGTGACTTTATCTGTCTGAGGAATAAACAGATAAGACTGTTTAAAGATAAAATCACTGTGAAATCCTCTTTCAGATGCTTGTCATGACCTAGTCTGACCTGCTCCGACATGGAAACAGGGTCTTCCCACTCCCCCCGGGAAGTGATAGGTGAGGTGACATGAGACACATAGCAAAAGCTTCTGAGGATCAGGCAAAAAGTAAGCAAAAGGCTCTAAACAATCACAAGATCTGTGTCTACTCCATGAAAGTAGTAATATTTAATAACTATATGTGGATTTGGCCCTATATTTATATCCTGTATTTTAGGATCACTTCTAGCGCTTTATATCTTACTAATGCCAACTGCCACTAATCCTCCCAGGTCAGTACCTGTACAGGTAGATGACAGATACCAAATGTGAAATCCTTACAAGGACAGGTTTCCCCATTGATCATGAGGACCAGGAAGTCACCTAAGTTGTTGCTGGCTTGTTGTGAAGATTGCTGGCAGCTATTTGCAGCAGCACTTCTGGGAGGAATTCATTTTGCAGTTCAACCAAGACATCTATGACCATGTTTAAGGGAAAGACTTCTTCTTGGTTAAGAAAACATGAGGAAAAAAGCTTCAGTTCATTCTCACAATGCAAAGTGACCTGGGCCTAATGATGATAAGGCAATGACCTGTTTTTCCTGTGTGACTGAGAAACAGTCTCTTACCTCAAAGTCCTGCCAAACTGTGATTAAGTTCACTAGTACATACCAGTGACAACAACAGTGATGGCTTTTTCTTTCTGTTGCTCCAACGCAAGTGGGAAGAACTCATCTTTGCCTTATTTAGAAGTAAACTTTTTTATTATGAAACTATCCACTATGTTAACACAGAGGGAGACTCGGACTGTTTGACTTTCCTAATCTTTATTTGTTTATGATTTTAAAATATTTAAAGCCAGAAAAAAATAAGATTAGAAAATCAAACATTGTGAAAGCCATTTACAAGGAGAAGATTAGAAAATCAAACATGCTCTTTCTGTCTCTCTCCACTCAGCGACTGCATCACCACCATAGTACCTCCTTCACGCAATTGCATCAACTCTTGGGAAACAGCTGGGCGGCCGTCAAAAGGCAACAAAACAAACAGATTAAGGGGAAATTTGAAATACTTGTCAAAGGCTTCTTTTTCAAAGTCACTTAACAGCCAGGGGCGTGTGGGCTCATGCAGGGATAAAGGAGGATTTGTACTATTGCTTGCATTTTGAGACTGACTGCAGAGAACAGGATGATGAGAGTCTCTAACAAGTCTGAAGGAGCATCACAGAGGGCTCAGTTTGACCCATTCTATAACTATACTATCACTACAGAAAAAGCAGATACACAAAAGATTAAGGAAAGTTGCCCTGTATTAAGAAGCTGACAGACTCAGTTGTCACCCCTACCCACCTCCTAAACAGTGCATTAAGTACACATACCATTACCTCCTCGTCCCCCCACTGCCCTCCTTTGCCGTTTTCCCCTTTGCCTTTGGTCTCTCTCACTGTCCCAGATGTGGGCTTGTGGTTTGAGAAGGGAAGTCAGGTTCCAAAAGTAAAACACTTCCATGTTCTAGCTAGAGACCAGAATGGAGGTCACATTTACTTGGCATACGACACTAAAATTGAAAACCTTGGAGCTGGAGCAAGATCATTTCCAGGTCTGCACAGAGTCACCATCTGCCAGAGGTGCACAAAGTCCCCAAGCTGGCCCCTGCTACAGCCACAGTCACATAGGAAGAAGATTAAGAAACACATGAATTGAAGTGCTTGGTTTCAAGGTTTCAGGATAACCAACACAGACAGTATTATCTGAAAAATGAGCACCATCACACTTGCAAGCAATTTGGGAAAAGAAAGGAGGGAAAATAAGTTATGGGAAGTATTCAGCTGGCAGGAGTAGAAGTGCATTGCCCTGGCAATGCAGCTACAGGCTGAGATGTTTTGTTTATTTTTAATTATGTTGGTTCTTGGTCTGCTAGATCAGGCTAAGAAAAAAACTGGAACATCACCTCCCCTATGAACTTTCTGTTAATCACAGAGATTTGTCATTGGAGCATTTTTCACTTTAAAAACTGTGAGTAAACTGAATACCTTTGATTTATATTAGACTGTCACTTCTTGGTTCTTAGTGGTACAGCGAAAGGAAATTGTGTCAGAGGCCAAGGTATTTTTCCCTGAGGCAGAGGAGAAGGGGCCAAGGTTGAGCGAAGATGGGGAAGGGTAGCCCTTATTGTCTGTCAAGCTTAAAGAACAGTATCTTGTTTTTTCCTGTCTTACAGGTTTTGTTCTGTATCATGATTGCTCTGCCACTTCTTGGGCCAGTGTTTGCAGAGGCAGTTTCCTTACACAGACATATGCAGTTACTGCAAATAGTGGTGGACGTGATTGCATGCTGTATGTGACGGGAACCAGTTGCATTTGCTTAAATTAGAAATCATAGGCATGCTTCCCTCCCTTCCTGTTTTGCCATTGATCTTGCTTTTGTGCATTGTACTTGCCATGCATTGTACAGCTGCCAGAGCTCTTAACTGGAGGCTGGCATCTATAGTGCAGCTGGTCAGCGCATCCTTCCCATTGTTGGATCCTGATTAGGATTTGGTTGAACTGGCTGATTCTAACAGCCTGGGCAGTTGATGTCAACAGATGGATCCAAAAAGTAAAATAAACTCATCTTTTCCTTCTCTGCTATTTTCTCCTTCTACACAAAAGCATTAGTTCTCCAGGTCTGCTGTTACATATTTTGCTTAGTGTGACTAGAGTCTGGGGTAAGTGTGAACATGACACTGCACAAAGGAATAACCCAAAGCAGCTTTGGGCAAGATGCTGGCCTCTTCTCATAAACACAGGTTCTCAAATTCTCATGCTTTCATCCTTTGTGCCATCCATAATCTATTGAAATAACAATCCAGGAAAAGTCAATTAAATCAAAAACAAGAAATCTGGAATTTATTTTATTTGCTGAGTGGAGAAGAATGATATGAACAAGTTTTGTTTTCACTGCCCCCCACAGTGGACCTCCAAACCACCTGGGATTCTATTTTGAATAAGAAATGCCCACACTTACCTATCAATTGCTGGTGACGTTTCTGGAAAGGGTGGGCAAATTCTTTCCTCTTTGGTTACCTTAGCCCATAAAGGATGAGAGGATCATAGGAACTGACACCATCTGTTGTGATTGACAATTATTTTTCCGTTATACCAACATAAAAGAACAGAAGTACAAATACACTGAAAAATGATATGATAATGACAAGCAGCACTGGATACTGTTTTGCTCAGTTTCAAATATTGACTATAGTTTTTAACCTATGTTTGCCTATGGAGACAGAATAAGTTAATATACTGCCATATCTGAACTGTGCACATGTGACTCTTAATTCAACAGTCATGACACAAACTCCATCTGAGAATCACATTTTCCTTCTGAGCAAAACACTAGTGCACTGAAAGAAGACTGCAATCTTTTCCTTTAAAATTGCTAGACAGGAGAGAGGAAAAAGATCCCTGCAGTGTGCTGTGAACTGTATACTCATTAGGGACTTAGTCCCGCAAGCTGAGTTCTCTGGCCTAGATCCAGGAAAGCACAAATTATACATTTAATTTTCAGCATGTGAATAGTGTCATTAACTCCAAGCACATGCTTGCATGCATTTCTCATTCCTCATTCCTGCTTTTGGTTCTGTTTTTTAACATAAAAGGCAGCAGTGGATTTTCATGGTAAGAACATTTTGGAGGGGACCCAAAAGGAAGCACTGTCCTTCCCACTGCATATGAATGTAGCTGGCCAGTGACATTGATTGATACGATATTCCTGTCTGAATACTGTATTTCGAATGAGCTTTGTCAGGCAGACCTATAGCTTTTGCATGCATATTGATTCATGCTATTAAACTGGGCAGCCTGAGGAGAAGAGAAGAACAAACCGGCATGATTTCAGCAAATGATATATGCTATTCTCATTCCAGCCAGACTATAGTACTAAGTATGCTACATACTGACTCTAAGGAAAAAGGAGGCTATGTAGTTCTCTTGCAGCTGTAAAGAAATTACTTTTCCATAAAGTTATAGTGATGTTATGGCAACAAATTGTCTATTCCAGCTTCCATCCCCACACGCACATGGTTGCCTCCAGGCATACAACTTCTTTGTCCCCATTTGTTATGGGTCTGTCAGGAAGGAAAAGCCTTTTGGAGGCTGCAATACTTATGCTGAAAATTTACTCTGCAACAGAACATGTGTCTTCAGTGAGGAGCTTTGCAGAAATTTCCCCCCCTGTGACTCCATCTGCAAATTATTCCATGGTGACTTACATGGGGAGTCACACAAAGTGAACTCTTGGCTTCAATGAAGAAGTAAAACGCATGATGAATTTAACATCTCAATTTCACCATCATACTTTCTTCAGTGTCACTGGGAAACTAAGTTTCTCCTTAGTATACTTCCTTCTTAAAATGATACATGATGTTATGCCTACTTTGTGTGTGAAGGAACCAACCAGCAGAGACAGGGTTTAATGCTATAGAGTGATAAAGTGGCAGTGGCCAAATTAAAAATAAGTAAAAGCAGAACAGTAGGCTTGTGCCCAAGCCATTAGACAGTGTGGCTGTTTACAGGATCTGAGAGGCACTCTGTGGTGGTGGGAAACTCTAACACTTTAGAGGCCCATCTCCACTTATTCCAGCTGCTTCTCTTCTGCATGTGCTGCAGGTGGGAGCTGCAGGAGTCCCAGTGGCTTTTGGGGCTGGGAGCCCACAGGGCTATTAGGTGGTGGTCCTCATGCCAGGGGTTTCTGTGGCATGGGCAAGGTGTCAATGGCAATGCCCACAGGAACTGACCTCACCAAAAAAGCTCTCTCCTCCACCATGCTCAGTCAGTCCTGTCTGACTGACACTGTCAAGCCAGGTACGTGCAAAATGAATTGTCTGGCTTCTTTTCTCCTGGATAAATCTAGAATTGCCTTGGAGATTTGGAAAAATTTTCAATGGTGAGCTGATTTTGTTAAAAAATGAGTTTATCCATTACAGAAAATTTCCCAATATTGTAGAGAGACTACATGATATTATGCTATTGGGTTAGCATAAGATTTAAGCCTTATGCATTCCAGTAAGAGCTGAAGTTCAACAAGCAATTAAACTTTTTTTACCAACATTATTTGTCTCATATAATGATATATCTACCTTCCAAAGTCATTTCATTGGTAGTGTTCGGTAATAAGAAATCATTGTGCATTATTCAAAACAGAAGATGGTTAGACAATATATGTGTCTGGTATCTTATGAAAATTCTCTGAAAAAAAGATAGGCACAGTCACTGAGATATATTAAAATGTGAGTCCTTTTTGAAGGGGCCAACATTAAAAAATACTAATAAGATGGCCTGAAAACCGGAGAATGTCCCATCTGGTATACATGTATCATATGAAAACCAGTAATTTTTGATTATCTCAGTATTCCCAGAAATGATATTAAGCTAAAACACAGCTCAAGTTAACATAAGGATCAAGTACATACTGGGACTTTTTAATGCTTAACAATAAGCTAGCTTTATTACAGTGATTATTGATAATATGAGGGTTGTACTGGTATTTAGTCATAACTACATACAATTATTGTTTTTCTGCTGTAATCATTGGCTATGCAGTTACATGGGACCAATAATAAGTTTGTAAGTAATTAGTGACAAAGATTTCTTTTGTTGTATATAAATGGAGTAAAAGCCTCAGGCTAATTTTACCAGCATGTTCATATGATATCACTTCCTGAAAATACATGAAAGTTAAAAAAAAAAAAAAAAAAAAAAAAGAAAAGAAAAGAAAGTATATACACAAAGCAGAGGCTGTACAAGTCTTACAGAAAAAATGACCTCAAGAAATGTGCTGGGTTTCTACCTCAGAAACCTGATTTAACATCGAGCTCATTACCAGAATTCAAACAAAAATGCTGGTTCTGTCTTGTTGCAAAGCTAGAAAGCATGTTTTTTTTCACTTGGTCACTTGCTCAGAGAACCACTAAATCAATGGCAATATTCTCTGAGTCGCTTCCTTGATTTGGTGAGGCTTTGGCTTCCCAACTTTTCACACTGTCACTTTACATAGAGTGGAGCCAATTGTGCTCAGACTCTACTATAAATCACCAGCACACAAACCTGAATCATTTCTACTGATTTTGTAGGTTAGTCTACTGATTTTATAGGCTTTGCTCTGAATTTACCCCAGAACAAGCAGATGGAGAATTTGGCCAATTTTATGTTTGCAATGAAAAGTAATTAAATGTGACAGATGTGTTTACCCTATAAAATATTATTGTACTGTAAGAGAGATAGCAAAAATAGTTGTGCCATTCCTTAAAACCAACCAAGTCTTTTTAGTCCAAAAAGTCCTAAAATCTGTTCTGATTCTTTTCCTGGCTTGCCCAAATACACCACAGTTTCTCTAAAGAATTTGTCAATCTCATACGAATTTAGACTTGTTATTAAACTGACGGGTTTTTTTTCCTGACAGAAGTTTCTCGTGCCTCTTGTCACTGGCCAACAATTTTATATTTTTCTTAGGAATTTGGATGGAAATGCCACTAAATTCCTCTTCTCCTGGAAAACTATTCTTTTCCTTGCCTCTGTGTGAGGAATAGTGTCATATTTACCGGTAGCCATTGGTAGGAACAAGTGAGCTGATCCAAAAGAATGTAGGAGCCAGCCCTTATCCAACCCTCAAATCAAACTGACGCCACTGAGGTTGGTTGCAGTGAACTTCTTTTGCATTTCCATTTCTTCTGTATTATTTGGATTTGGCCAGCAGCTAAGATACTGAAATGTTGTGAGGAAGGCCAAGAGGTTTAATTACATTCAGATGTGATTTTGCATCAGTTCCTGAATAAGCCTATGATCTTTGCATGATTACTGCTGGTTAAAATAAATTAGACCAAATGAGTGAAAATTCACAACCTTTAAGTGTGATTCATCATTAGCCGTAAGACCCTATGTTTTCTTGACATGTGTGCCAAAATATGATTTTGAAATTTTTACCAGTAATGCAAAATGCCTGTATGGTTGCTGTCACATCAGCAGAGGCAAGATAAGACGAAATGCCAGAATGGCATTTTCGGGTTACCCAGCCATTCTTCTGAGTGGTGGTACTAACTGAAACCATTTTTTTGATGATACCAGAAGAGCCTGATACTTACTTTGAGGAGGACATTATTTGATGTTGAACTGAAAAACTACAGAGACAATATTGCACCCTGGAGCGTGCACTTTAGCTTTGTCGACTAATCAGTATAAGGGAACTATTGCTCTAGAGATTTGGCTCTTCTGGAGTATCTTTCATCAGAGTACTTTCTGGAGACATGGCATGCAAATCTTCAGTTTTAGATCTCAATATAGAGAGCCATGGAATAACACCACCAATCCATTTTTCTGAATCCAGGTGGTTTTATGCCCTCATTGTCTGAGCTAAATTCCTCTTTCTTGGCCAGAAAAGAAAACATAAGTAATAAAATAAACACAGACAATATTCTAGATAAGAATGCCCAACTCTCATCCATCACTCTGGGCATTTAATATTGTAACTGCACAGACCTACAGCAAATACTGGAGGAAGTTTTATGAACAGTGACATTAGCCATACAACACCAGCATGGACAGAAATATAATGAAACATGCTCAACATAGAGGCAACAATTACGCTGGTAAACAGAAAGCAAAACTTCCTTTGAGTAAAAGAACAGTCTGGCAGAAGCATGAATTTACTGGTAGAAATGCCTCTGCCCCTCAGGGTTTTGACCAGCAAAGCTCTGTCAGTTAAAGCTCACGCTTAGACATCACACCTCCCCATACCTGAATGACACAGTTATTCTGGTAGATGTCTACAACGATCAGTTTTAAATGCGTATTTCAAAAAGAAAGTTTTCACACTCCTACAGATCCTGGCAATAGCTAAGTAGTGCAGGATTTTCAGATGTTCTGGAAACACAGAGCAGATGATGTGCAAGATGCATTCAGATGCAGTGACTGCACAAACAGTGAACACGCAGTGGTGCTCATGATCGTATCTGCTTTGTTTATCTCTTAAAGCCCAGCAGATCTGAATTTTGAAACGATGATAAGTGAAATATTCATGCAAGTGAGCCACTGCATTCCTGGATACACAGGAGGGAACTGGGCAATGTTAAAACCAGGGATCTTGTGGGCTCACAAATAAATGATTGCCTTTGCCATTATCATTCCTGAACACTGATAGCTGAGGTAGGTGAGCACATTCAGCCTTGCCAGCTTGCTGTGATTCACTGGGATCATGCTGGAGAAAGAAATCTGAAAGGACGTTAGAAGCAAGATCTCACTGCAGATTGCTACCACCTGGAAAACTGCTGTGCTGAGCCGCATCTCGGTTTTCTCAAGAGCATAGCATGACTTCAGGCGTAAAAGCCCCGCATAAGCAGTCGAGGATGTAAAGCAGCCATGCAAGCGCAGCCCCTGGGAAGGGTCGGCGCTGCCGCCTTCGCAGCCACCGAGGAGTTCGCCCCGGCCACAAACTGGTGCGCGGAGCCAGTGTTTCTCATTAAGGCTGCGGCAGCAGTACTGGGCTCCAGCATTACAGCAGCAATGCAGACCTATATTAAATTAAGCACACACACACAAAGAAATTTAAATAACTTTAAGGGTCAGAGCAAAACCAACAAAAGCCAGGACCCATACGTTACAGCCAGTACTCTCCATTCCTCCTTGCACTGCTGGGGGAAAAGTGGCTCTAAAGTTAACACCAGTGAGCTTAATTAGTGACGTGGTGCCCAGCTGGCTCAGGGACCTCAGGGGTGGTTGTTCCCTGGGCTCTACCTGCCCCTGCCAGCCTCCCAGACCGGCTACCTGATTTCTCAGAAAGAGAGAAGAATATTTAAGAAGCTATTATGTTTCCACAAATTAATGGGAAGAGTATTAATTCAGAAGGTTATTTTTACAGTATCAAATAGCACAGTGGCTCTTGCAGATTTTTCAGCCCTATCAGTTAAATATCATACTGGAGCAACAGTGGTTGTGTCACATTCAGAGCTTACCCCTACCTCTTGTTCTACTAAGTTTCTATTCTCAATTTACTTCTGCTTTCACCATTCTAAAGGCTACCAAGAATATCCCAATATACATGCGTCTTGGTGGGAAGATTTACAATTAAGGCAAGTTTTTTTCCTGACAGTTTGGAAAGGCTTAGATGACAGATTTCTGGAGTATGCAACACAAATTTTTCTTTAATCTTCCAATTTTTCATTTTTTAATTTTTCATTCTGGGGGAAAAATTGAAAGAAAATTAAAAATAATCAGCCCCTCCAGCTGAAATGCAGACCTGAATGCCAGTGTTCATTTTTGTAATCTGAAATACTAAACATTACTAATGTTTTATCTAAATATATTAATAACCATGAGATTAGAGAGATTTGTACCCATAATGAGTAATAAAACCAGAGATGTACACTTTTCTGTCCAAAAAAACCCAAAATCCCAACTCTTTTTCCTGTGAAGACGAAGCATACAATATAATAGCTAAAAAAATGTCATTATGGAAAAAGGACAACTGTGACAGATTCAGCTATCTGCCCAGCTGAATGGAGTGTAGAGGTCACTTGAGGGGAGCATCTAACTGAGAACAAGAGCAGGTGGCAAGCATGAAACACAACCTAACACTTGCTAGGAGGCAATTTATAGGTAGATCCCTAGCAGCTGGATAGGTGCTTGTCAGGGCTATTTGCTGCTGTGTAGAGGCTTGGTGGAGGGCAGAAGGAAGCTAGAGTAGTTGAGCTGTGATAGTGGAGTCTGGTAAGATGCTTCAAGAGAGTAGAAATTGGTGACTGAGGACAAGCCAGGGTGTACTTGGGGAGGCTGTTATTTTGATCTTGCCGTTGCTTTACCCTTCTACTCCTCTGTAAGTTGAAGTTTCTTTCTTTCCCTCCCTAAATGAGGCAATGGTATGGACAGACTGCATATCCTGCTTCATCTTACTAGCCCTTTCTCTCTGTAAGGTCAGGTCTTTTCTCTTATGCTCTCTCACATGCTTCTTGAGGTACTGTGCCAGTATCTTCCAACCTGCACAGGCTCAGGTTCCCACTGACTAATGGTAGTTTGAGACAAAAACTGAGTGACAGGAGAGATTCACAGCAGTAACAAGTAGAGGGACTGGATCTTGGGACCCTCTGCAGAATGGGGAATGTAACATCTTGTCTGAGGTTTTTCACCAAGATGAGTCATCATAGCTTGGCATCTCCTCAGAGAGACGGCTCTGAAAGTGTGTTTTCCCCTTCATCATCCAGCAGTTTGGCTGTGTATATCACAGTAGGGATATCCTTTAGAAATGCAGATAAGTAAAATGGTGCTTCTTAGCATATAGGAAGTATAGAAGAATAGTTGCATTGAGGAAAACAAACAAAAAAACCCTCCAAAGCTAGAGGCATGCTAAAAGTGTTCAGCCTTGCCTCTGGCTTCAGGAGCTGTCAGCTTGTTGAATGGAAGTGAAGGCTGTGAATTTAATCTTAATCTATCTCATCTTGATACTCATGGCTTCTGGAAAGATGATTCCCCTGCCAACATATAGAAAAGTGTATTAGTATTGGTCACATCATCCTTCCTTAACTAGCAAATAGGTAAGCTAAGCTAGGATGCCTTCTAAGGGGAGGGAAGGGAAGAAAAACTCCTAATGTGGATGGGCTGTTATCATCAACGCCACTGAAGGGTGTGTGTATTTATCTCTAGAGTATAGAAAAACACGCTTTTTGTCTTGCCACAACAGTATCGAGTGTTGCTGACTCATCCAGTCAAAATTAACACTTGAAAAAACACTTATGCAAGAGAAGTGGCCTGCACAAGAATTAGAAGGGATTTTCAGCATAATAGGAATTGAGAGAAAATAGTGACTTAATAGGCTGTGTTCCAACATGAATTCAAAGCTCTTTGAGCTACTGGTGGCATTAAAAGGCCTGCTTATTGCAGCCACTAGTGAATGCCACAGATTCCTGAGGAGAGATGTGGAAAACTTACCAGCTCATTTTTTTTAAATTATATTTGAGGGGAAAAAACGGAAATCATCAAGGGAGCAATGCGAAAGAATATACTCTGAGCCAATGTAACTTTTTTTTTTTCACCCTTTGGTGTAACATCTGTGCTCCAGATATCCATTGACACACGTGAGTCACTGCAGATGCAACTAAAGAACGGAGCAAGCGTGCATTGCTTGATTTGGGGAAGTTGGCAAGGGAATCCTGCAGAGCCTAAAGCTGTCATGATTTAGCAAAAATTCATTTTCAGTCACACAGCTGGTTGAAATCAGCAGGATTTTGTCTTTAAGGTTTACCAAGTTTGGCCATTGATCTAGAAATTTGCACTTCTGTAGGTATCTGTGCACTCAGCTTAAAACAATACATCTTCCTTTCTTCCTTTCTGTGAGAAAATGTGACCCATGTGTGCCTTTCTAAAAAAGGCAAGAAGATGAACTGTTACGAAGTTTACCCCAAGTAATGTTTTCTCACTGATACCCTTGTCATTCTGTGACAGTTAACAAAATATGAGCAAAAGATTAACAGCATGAACTGAAACTCTGATGCTTAAATGAGATCATATTTTTTTGTCATGTTAGGGAGGGGAAAAAGCGTTTTGTATTAAAAGATGGAGGAGTGGATGAAGCTCAACAAGGAAAGACTTAATACTTGGATAGTTTGAAACTGGCTTCTAGGAACATCTTGTTTATGGTGGTTTCCTGTTTGTAGGCATTTATTTCCTTCTTATTGAAGTTAATAGAAAGTTATAATTATTTTTAAAAAGATTGCAATTCCTTAGAAACAGATGCAAGTGAGTATCTGATAAGTACAGTTCCTAAATGCCAGTAGCACCAAGGATTAGTAAGATTTTTCACTTCTGTCTGTTATCTTTACAGGATGTCTCCCTGTATTTCAAGATATGCATACCTGTATTTGCTCCATGAATCTGGACTCAGTATCTAGTGGTCTCCTATTAAGTTCTGAAGGTGTTTCATCAGGATGCTTTATGTTGAATTGTTTCCATTTGTGACATGATTCACTCAAGCAATGGGGAAGAACCCATGCTGCTCACTTAAAACATCAGTCTGCCGTTATGTTTTACTGTATCATGCATCTGCCCAAGCATCTGGAGAAATAGGCCTTGAGCTCATAGTCCCTAAACCATGTGTTTCTTTGCCTGATTATTCAAACTTGTGTTAGTCTATTGCCATCTGGCCTGCAGTGTATAACAGGAAATAACATAATAAAGCAAAAACAACTGTGGATATGATATTAGCAAGCACAGATCCTCTCATTTCACAAAGATTTGAAACTTCCAATAGTTTTCTGAGACAAGTATCCATTGTCAGAGTTTTCCACAGAAGCGGAGTTTGTAACACACCAATTAACAATTACCATTAATGAACACAATCCCTGGAGAAAACTAGCATCTTCTTATTGATTAATAGAGTGTTTTAAAGCACTATATTTTAATGTCTAGTAGGTAACTAATGACAAATAAGTGTCATATGGACAACTAGGCCACCCTGTGCCATGACAATGGTTTTTACAGATAGTTTTAGGTATATCTGAGAGCCACAAACCTATTGCAATGATACTTACTCGGGAATTGCCAAGAATGGGCTGCTGAAGAGATCACTGCTCCACTGGCCTTTCTTGTTCTTAGTATTTCCTGCTATTGCTATATGCTTGCAAATGGACTGAAAGGCCCGAGAACATGAATCAGGATGTCCTGAATAATTTTCAAGAAAACCATTCTGTTGGCACAAAAGGATTGTGGTCACAGAAAATTTTAGTTCATTTGTCCCATTTAGGGGTTTTTGAGGTCTAACTGGGGGGGGGGGAGTCCATTGCAACTCTATGCTCAAATTCAACCACTTAGAAAAATCCATCTCTGTTCCATATTGCTACTATTAATTTTTACATGAAATCCAGTTATGCATAAACCACAGTTCAACTGTTGACAGAAGCATAGGATTTGATGCTCTTGAGGAATATGCATCTATAAAAGCAGTGTGGGCACATTCAGATAGAAAATTACAAGGCCTCACATTAAAAGGTTGAGTGCAACCCACCCTACACAGGGACCTATGTACATGCTTCTTCTAGGATTAGAATCAGAGAGGGCTCAGTAGTGAACAAGACTTAATCTGGGCTTTCTACTTCCCCATTTATAGATTGAAAAAATGGGGTCATTTGATCATTTCAAATATATCAATCTATTTCATAATTGATCTACAGTTAGTATCTAATCAGCAGTTAGGACCTGTTGCTGCAACGTATTCTGCAATTTACTACATCTTTTGAGTTGATGTTAGAAAATTGCATGCATAATGCTGGACAAAGATCCTCTCAATTATCTCACACACTGACTGAAGAAATTACATCCTACAAGCTTGATAAATCTTGCAACATTGGCCGCCCTTTTAATCAGAAAGATTAGATGCATGCACAAAGAGCAAAGCCAATGTAAAGGGAGGACAGGACCATCTGTCAAGGATGATACAGGCTGCATATTTCTCATATCATCTCTTTGTTTTTGATCATCTGGAGCTGGCTCTCCCTGTTACAGCTTTGTAGATTTTTGGCAGATATATAGATTTGAAGCCCCCTCTCCCTGCGGTGTGGAAAAGGGATGCATCTTATCAGCTGGAAGTGTCTTCAGGAGAAGCTGAAGGAGGGAAATGCGAACAGCCCGTCTTCCCACAGCCTCTCAGGCAGCTTCCACAGCCTCCATCCTCTCATTGCTCTTTCAAGTCTATTGGGCCACTGTCCGGTGCGTATCTGTCTGCTGCTTAACAAGTTCAAGCTGTGGTTTTCAGGCTGATAAATAATTATGCTAATTAACAGGTTGGAGGAAAATGTGATGTTATTTCTGTGGAATGTTCTGAGAGGCTGGAAACACTTAACTGCAAAAACGACATGTGGTGAAATAACCAATAATTTGCTTAAGAAACCCACATCTGGTATGCCTGCTAGAAACAGGGGTTAATAGTCTGTCAGGGGCAGGCAGTGGCAGTGAGTAGCCCTAGGATAAACAAAAAAGCCTTAACGGCAGGAAATGGGCTTGTTCTCCTAGCATAAGCATTTACATTGGCTGCTAACCAGCAAGAGATGTAAAAGGAGTTGTTTAGTTTACATTTGGAAAAGAAATAGAGAGATGGAAACAAACAGGCTTTTGCATTTTGTGTATCTGTGAAAGAAATAAAACCCATCCAAATAGTAACAATACCTAGGATCCATGTTCCTGGAAGGAGCTGTGGCCTCAGCACAAGAGTCAAGCAATTAAAAAGGGAGAAGCATTACTTAATTTACTCATGTATTATTGAAATAACTGTCAGACAATTACATGCTTGACTTTTTAAGTCATTGCCCATGCAGAAAAGGGGAGGGAGTGGAAGAGGGGAAGATAAATGAGGAAATTTGATCAACTGATGCAGGTTGATTTAATATACAAAGATCAACCCTGATTTGCTTGCGTAGGAATGAGGTCCCAAAGACCCTTGTGACGAGGAGGAAGGTGCTCCCATTTGACAATATGGAATTCAGAGAAGGATCTGGCCCAGTACACTGGGAACCCACCCTCGTGTTGGTGTGGCATTGCTGCAGCACTTGTATGAGCAAAAGAGAAAGCCACATTTTAAGATGAGATGAAATGTAAATAATGTACTCATTTGACGAGATTCAGATGAAGTGCTCTGTGTGTGGCAAGTTGAATCTGTATTTATAGCAGTTAAAGAAACACAAGATGCTCTGGATACACTAAAGACCATGAATAATACGTTGTTGGTTCCTAATTTCATTTTAAATAAACAGAAAATGTTCTACCTTAGCTGGTGTTCTTTTGCTGAAATGATACAACCTTTACAGAGATTGCTGCTACATCTGAGCTGTATTTTTCACACCAGAAAATGTGACACCTCAGCAGATGTTGGCAGCTTTCTGTTCCATGCTGGACTACTTGACAACTCAAACTAAATTTTTTTCATAGTCACTCTCAAAGATGTATATTATCACCTGTCAAAATAAAGAGTTGTGGTCTCTTTCCAGCTCAAAGAAATACAGTAAGCGCACATTATCACCATAACATCTAAGTTACTCTCACTTTCAATACATTAGTGCATATTATAGCCTTGCAAATGACAGCCTTTCACAGCCTCGTATTTTAGTGTCATGTCCATAATAACATCATGTTTTTTCTAGTGAGCCCAGCACATGGCACTGATGTGACCTTGCAGCTTCGCAACCTTTCTCACGGCAGTGAGATTGCCAGGCCACATGTTGATATCCGAGGTGGGAAGCAGCAGCAACAAAATGAATAAAAAGCCTCATTTATCAACAAAAACAACCGGCACTGTTCGCTCTCCTGAAGCCGGAGGGCACCGCCCATTCCTTCACAGTGGCCTCACATACGAGAAACACATCAATTCCGGTGCTTTTTTGGATGTGTTTTGCGAGCTTACTAGGCGATTGCCTGTGGGAAGGCTCCACCCTCTAGCACTGCTTCCCTGTAAAATAACCAAACAGCTGGCAATTGCGCCCAAAAAACAAAAAAGGCCAGGGACAGGCCACCTCACCAACCAGCTCTTCTGGTCTCCTACATGCTGTGCTTACAGCACGCTGTGATTGCACAGTCCTGTGTGGGCACTACCTACACGCACTTCACATGCCTGGGTTTGCATATACTTGGGTTTGCATGTAGCTTGGCTGTGTCTGTGAGCAGACGTCGTCATATGAGTAGTATGAGACCAGAACAACTGCAGCCTTCCAGGAACAGAACCAGGGATGGAAATCATAAAATATTGTGGGATATCTGTGTTTGATTATTGTTCTTCGGATTGCTAGTTTGGTCGTATAGATAGAAGTGAAACAGTACATTTTTAATCCATAAACAGGGCTCATCAGCACTATGAATATGTAATTCCTCCAGTGAAGACAGTAGTGCTAACACTGAAAACTTTCATTCAGCAAAGACTGGCCTCCTCCATTTAAATGGCCAGCTGTAGCAGAAATGTGGAAAAGCAAATGACAAAAAATAGAACAAGTTCCAAAAATGACAATTAGAGCTTAACTGATCTCTTGTAACTTCAGTAAAGCTTTATTTATTTTGAATCCTGCTTGAGCTGTGGATACCGATTTGACCATTTACATGTTCCCAGTCAAAATACATCCATTCTTTTTTCACTTGTAAGAGAAATTCCATATGATGAAGAAAGCAGGAAAAATATGTAAAGTAAACATTAATATGACAGCAGAAAACAATTGTCAAAAATCATTAATCCAGTTGCCAAAAATCATTAATCTGGTTGCATATTTTTTTACCAAAAGCATTTCTCAAGGAATACAACTATTGACCACAGGAAAAATATACATTAAATAGCTGTATCTGTCTCTCTTATTCACAGTATTTCCATCAACATGGCAAGATAGTGGTATAGTGTGGTCTGCTGAGAGATTTGCGAAATTCCATGAGGCTTTTATATAACTTGGGGGAATTTGGGGCAGACTGATCTACAAAACTGTTGAGAATCTTCCATAAAGAGCTCTGACCCTAGCAAATGGAAAGCAAGAATGAGTCTCATGCTCCTTCACATGTATTTGAGCTTATGCCCAAAAGAAGACCCTGGGAGCAGGGGTCCCAGAGAGGCAAGGGCGCATTTTTTTTTTCCTTCAGTGAATGAAACATGGGGATTTTCTGTTTCAGCTGGCATGCAAAGGTGGTGAGAGTGATGTACATTAATAGACTGTGACTTGTTCAGTGAAGACAGAGAGCAGCAGATGGGAATCACCAGAGCTCTGGTACTCCCCAAAACTTTACTGAGTGTTCAGCCAGCCCTCCAAAACTTAACCGCTCTCAAGGCCTATTTCTCTCCATCAGACCTAGAAAGTTCAAAAAAATTTACCTGGATTGCAACAAATATTTGGATCTGGCTCTTTGCATGTTTATGCTTTTTCTGGTTCATTCAAAATTCTGGAGATTAAAGATATTCTATGGACAGTGAAAAGAAAGTACCTCTTTACTCAGCTGTAAACATTCAGCTTCCTAATTGCTTTATGTGATTTTTGTATAAATAAAAACATAAGCCTCCAATAAGTTAATTAAACATATTTTCTCTTCACCATACACCAGTGGAGCATTTGATGAAACTGATAAAAATACCCTTTCCTCCTCCTCTTTGGAAAGCTCCTTCCTTCAGAAAAGGAACTCGTGTGTTTGAAAGAAAAAAAACAGGATAAGCAACATTATCAGGGCAGTTGGAGGAAGTGGTTCAAAGAAGAACAGATACATTGTCTGACAAGATCATGAGCAAAGAAACCAAATGTGCCTGGTTTTCGCCTGTGCCCCCTTGCTCGGCAACACTGGGAAGGGCTGTGTGAAAGCTGCCCCTTCTCCCCGTACTCCCCTCCACCTCCGGCAAGAGAGACAAGCCAGGCCCCACGGGATTGACTCCAGCTCTTTGAAGCCTTGCAGAGGCTGATTTCAGAGCCTGCACTGAGGAGTAAGAAAAGACACGCATGGCACGCATAAGACATTTAGTCTTAATCTCTTTTTTTCAAAATGTGAGGATTTCTTTGGACAGTGATAGGGTCTATAACAATGTCTAAGTGTAACAGAAAGATGTTTTTCTGCTGCTATTTGTTTTGTTTAGCAAGACTGGTTCAGGTTTTTTGAAGGAATGCATTTAATTCCTGTAAAGCAAAAGCTTCCTTCCATAGATAGGTCTCTACAATAATAAAGGACATATTGCTTCTTACTCTGCAAGCAAGCAAGTTATGTAGGCACCCACCTTCTTGTTATTTTGCAGATATACCTGAAATAAAAGACTGCCTTAAATGTCACAAAAGAAAGGACTATCAGGCATAGCAAATTTCAAAGTGTAGTTTAGGAACAAAGAACTATCAGTTCATCTAGTCTCAAACATTCTGTCTCTACAGTGGTCAAGCCTGACACCTCAAAGGAAAAGGCAAAAAAATACGATACCATTTGTTCTGACATCGGCCTTACCTTCTACTCTTACAAAAGAGATTGTTTTAAGCTATGAAACTTTAAGTCAAACTCCATTCCAGTATTTTGATAATTATCAACTATGAACACTTGGGCTTTTGGCCTCAAGAACTTCCTGTGATAATCAGGACCAGATTGTACCAGAACTGAATTATGCCTTGGTGTCAAAAGGTATTTTTTTAACCATTGTCATTTTGCCAGTTTGTTTTAAGATCGTTAAATATTCTTTCATTCTTACCTATATGGCCTTTACTTACAGCTATGAAGTTCTCATAATTGTGAAAGTATGAATGAGAAAGCCGTTGTGAAAGGATAAAGACCGAGCAGTGATTTTTGTATATCTAATTGCACCAGTAGTTAGTCTGGGACAAAAATGCCACTGTATATCTAGGAGGTCATGTAGATATGCACAGAAACATTTGCACAGGAATATGACTGGGAGAGTTCTTGACTACACTTTTTGTGTAGAGTCATTTAACTGCATATGGATGCATGTGTGGGTGTGAAGTAGGGAAGTGCACTTATTTGGTGTCTATGACTACAAGACATACTTAAATCAGAGAGTTTATGGTTTGAAAGAGCAGAGGCTTGTGTCTGTGCCTTTATACAATAGACACTCCTAGCTGTTATCAGAGACTTTGTATATCTCAGAATAATCCACTTTTGTAAACACATAACTCCACTCAAAATTTAAATAATGTTATCTAAATAACTTAACTAATATCATGATGATTTAATGCTTTTGATATGCCAGATTTGTGAGTTTCCACTGAGAATCAGGGTCTGAAGCATGCTACAGCTACTAGAAGCATTAAGGTTAGCATGCTGATTTCCCTGTTACTCTAAGCATTGGGCCTTTTCTGCATCGCTGCAGGAAACCAATTTGAGCTACTTTTTTCCTTTAGCTCATTTTGAAGCTTAAATTTAGAAGATATATTCTCCACACATAATTCCTGTTAACATCAGTGACGCTTGCACACAATGAATGAAAACAGATACCATTCCTTGCATGTGCTTTTTTTGTGTTGAATAATTGGGGTCACTTTATGAAGCTGGATATTTACATGTCTAATGTTTTCAATAACCTATTTTCAAAAAGGTTACTTTCATTAAAATTGGGTCATGTCATACACGCCTCCTAACTGGGACATCTAAAATGAATGTCTTCATATGTGCAATTAAAGGATATAGTTATAAGAATAGACTATCTTCTTTTTCTCCATAAGACTGGCTTTAAATCTTAATCAATTTTAAATGCTAGTTTTCTGTTATGTTCCATGTATATTGAAGGTCACTCATTCTGGAAAAATAGGACCAAGACAAGTAACTATTTAATTTATTGTTTAATTAAGAAAGGAACATCATAGTTAGCAGCATCAAACAAATTCTGGCGATATTTACATCCAAAATTTTATTGTATATTTCTAAATCTGTCAGGCACATTCCAAAATGGATACATTTGTGGAAATTATCAGAAATATAAAGAAACTCAAGTTGAAACCAAAAATCACTCTTCAACATGTTTAGATTGGCAAGGAAGTCCCTTTACTTAATCCATTCAAAACATCCCACCTGAGCTTTGGCACATCTGGGCAGATCACCCCACTTTGATGCTGGGATCTGACCCTGTTCAGAAAGAGCCTCCTTTATGGTCTTGGGGGGATTTAATCCATTAATCATTCCTGGCTGCTGTGTGCAATGGTGGCTAAAAACTCTACCAGCTATGAGTGATGACAATACTAGGGTCAGTTGTCTCCCTGAAAATGGGCTGAAACGCTTTGGCACAGACTTAAAAAAAATGTTGCCATTCAGACCCTGATCTAGGAGATAAAACTAGTACGATTACTCCCCCATGGCCAGCCAGCTGAGAGTGGCACTGGCATTGGATCCCAGAGCCAGTGGTCAGTGCTCCCACCTGCAAGGCTTGCTTGCTGGGCTTTTTCTCCACCATCTGCTTCCTTCTATGCTGCTATGAGGTTACCGAAAACCACAGTAAAGTTTCAAGTGCAGTAAAGAACGAGTTTGGTTTTGTTTTCCCTCTGGAACGCTGAAAGTCATGAAAAATGCAGGTTTTGTGGGGGAGGGAGAGAGAGAGGGAGTAAAGTCTTGCCCAGACCTAATCTTTCGTTAGCTCCTTGGAGCTCAGAATAAGAGCAGCTGTTGAAAAGCGCAACTGTCTTTTCCATACATGATTAAACATAGTCAAATATCAAGTCCTATCATCAAGGGGTCAGTTAAATGTATTATCTTTCCGCTCTGCGTATATGCACAAGGGGAGCTTAAGTCCTCTCTCATCTGATTTCTTCATCCTTAAAAGAAACAAAAGCACACTATACAGTATTTTCTAATTTGATAGTATCTTTATGGGATTTTAATATCCTCCTCCTTGCCAGCTATAAGCCAGACCAGCAACAACTGGAGCTACAGTTACGCACTGCAGCTGTTCAAGGCCTGTGAAGATCTATCTACAGCCTGGAAATTTCCAAATCAGAGCAAGCCTGGGACTGGTTCCAGTGCAGCTAGCAAAAGTTCGAACCTCTGCAGCCAAAACGTTGGCTGCCACCAGCAAAATGATAGCAAAATTGAACCTGCATAAGCAAGCAGGCAAGGACTGAAAGCTGTAAGGTGGCCAGTTGCTGGGGGTGGACATGGTTCCTAGCAGTATTAATCACAGAAAACTGTCTTATCAGCAGGGGAAAATCCAAAAAACTGCTCCAGATGGCAGTTATAAGGTTTAGTGAGAGGCAAAACAAGCACAAGGACATGGAAGATTTGAGGAGTTCTTTTACTGACCGGATTTATACCCTCTTCCTCCTCCTCTTCTTCATGAAGTCAGGAGTTGTTTGCCACTAGTACCAGTGACAACAGACTCAGGTCTTCATAGCTGGTCTTGAAAGATTCAGCCATATCTGTGCTGTTCATATCTGAGCATATTCAGCCAATATGTTCTTTAGATACTGACTGCATAGAAATTGTATTTCTATACATATACACTCCCATGTGAGATGTTTCAGTTACTTTTAAAAATTGCTCGGGTTAAATGAACTGTGTGTTACAATACAGCTTTGCTTAGTTATCCCTCTTCTGCAGCTTGGAAATTTATCATCGTCCCTATTAATGACCACTATAACATCTTCCATTGTTCAAACATCCCAAATCTGCAGCAGTAGCAAAGCAGTCCCTTTTTCCTTATTCTCAAAAAATAGAAGTTAAAAATATTTAATTGTCGTTAGGCTCACTACTACACTTTTTTTTTTTTTTTTTTTAATCTTGAGTGGATTATTAATTTGATGGAGATTTTGAGCCCTGTACAGGCCATCCTGAACCTACCACTTGCCTGAAATGATTTAGCTGCTGAGGCTGGCACATGAAGACTTCGGAAGGTACCAAAGGTTTAGCTCCTTGTTCAGATGGCTAAAAACTCACCTTTCCAGGGCTAGGCAACTCTTTAAAAGTATGGTTGTGCAATCACTTATTCTGCTTAGCCTAAAACTGGTATCTCAATATATTATTAACAGCCCAAGACAAAATGAGGGAAGAGTACAACACTAGTTACAGTACCGCAGAGACAGATCCATCCTTCCTCACCTCATTTGACATAATCTTTAGAAACTATTCCTCAAATCCTTGTCTGCTGATAGTGGCTTTCGCTTCATAATGGAATAGGTTTTAAAAGGATTCAGGAAAACAAAGGGAAGTTTTCAGCATAAGGATGAAGAAGTATCAGAATTCATAACACTTCCTTAAGCATGAAACACTTTCTGCAGAATATAATCTGTATCTGTCTGCCCAAAGGGATACCAGAGAAATTTGCTGGCTTTATACTGAAACTAAAAAATACAAATTAGTTTTAATTCCATAATCGTGTTCTGTGGTTACTCTTAAACTTGAAATAAGGATTATGAGAACAAAAATATGTCATTCTGTAAACTGAAGATCTCAGTAAGTATTTTGACATTAAATCTCTGTTTATTCAATACATTAGAGGTAAAGTCTTTGTCGAAACAGCTCCTTTTGCCTAAAGACTCTGTGTTTTTGCCTAACCCACTGTTAAAAATCTTATAAACATAGGTGGCTCAGCACCCTCATTCACAATAGGTTTAATAATTGCGTGACTTCACACTACAAACCATGCATTTGTTTCTGCTTTTAACTGCTCTTTCATCAGCCCTGCTGTGTGCATTAGATAGGGCACATGAGGATAGCAAAACAGACTGGAAAAGTGTTTTGTGAAAACATGTTGAGACAGCTGCTGAATTTTCTGTACCAGGCAAAAAGCTGCAAAGAGCCCAACGGTTTCAAACCCGAAGCAAGTCTTGCGGTGCTTGTATGTTACATGGATGGGTGTCAGAGTTGTTTGCAGAGATCAGCTATACTAAAACGCTATGAGGGACTTTGCCATTGCTGTATCCTTAGTGCCTTTGTCCCCAGTCCATCTCACTAGTTGAACTGCAGCTGCAACCCGGAGTAATAGATCTCCCTCTTCTTTCTATCTATAAGGTTTCCCTCCTTCCATAATTTCAAGTCTTTTTTGTCTCTTTATGAAAAACCTCTTCAGGGAGTGAAACCAGCTGTTCCAGGTGTTCCCCATGCTCAGCATCCTTTCCTCACCTTCCTAAATCTCCCTTGATGGGTAAACTAGAGACTTTGTGGCCTAGAGTTGAAAGAAGGTGATCAACACTTATTACACTTTTGAATGGAAGCTTCCTCTGCCCCTTCAGGAGCTGACACGCAACAATATGTGCCACCAGGAGCCACTGCTTGCTCCAAGCACACCAGAAAAATGAGATTTTCTACCCTCCACCTACAAAGGAAGGAGGGAGCTGCCTTAGGGTCTGTCCCTGCAATGCCTGCAGTGAAGCTTGAAGCTTAAGGTGAGGCAGAGCTTCATCCTTCTTGACCTTACTACACTGTGATAATCTCTTTAGTTATATCATGTATTCTTTCAGGAGGATATGTTGCTACACAGGTCAAATGAACACAAGTAATGCTCTTCCACTCCTAATCAGAGCACCACTGGTGGCCTGTAAGACACTGAAGGACGTGAGTCCAGGAAAGTTCTTGAAAAAAATACATATGTGGTATATACATTCCTGCGATGCAAGCAAACAAGATGGTTCATTGTTTTTTTTTTCTGATGCCACTTTCTTTATGTCTGATCTTCTTTGAAAATGATTTTCTTGCAAATTCCAAATGCTATGAAGTATCCCCCAAATCATTTGTCTTTCTCACTTATTCCCCCATAACCATGCTTATTCTAAAGTTGGAGAGTTGGAATATTTGCCCTTAAAAAGGGCAAAGAATAGTTTCAAAGTATCAAGCCATACTTGCCATGCAGTGTCCAGGAAGTAACAGCTGAATTCAATGAGCTATAGTAGCACATTTTTATTAACTTTATTTCCAGTGGGTTCTAAAAAAAAATGTTCCAGGTTAAGAATATATTCCAATATCCCAAAGGTTTGAAATACTGAAATTAAACTTCTTGTCTGTGGGCATCTTAAACAAAAATCTGGAAAACCAATTCAATAGCTGATTTAACAATTTGGAGCTGAGAATCCCATAACTGCTTAGCAATATTAAACCATATAGTATCAGATTCTTTGTCTTTTTGCATTACTAAAACCATTCAAATAAAGCAGGTTTAGAATACAATTTTAGCTAGAAATATTTATACCCCAATGCTTTTTTTGATCCACCTCTGCTCATCCTAAAAACAGGAGTGCAGGCAATCCCATAGATCAGACATGTAGGTTGGTATCCATCTGACATTCTTGTAAGAGGACACATCAGAAGTAACACATACAAACCTATGTTTTGACACACAAGAAAAAATCTTGACCTTTAAAGCATAACTACAGGTTTATCAAGGTTCTTAGCATTAGTAAACTAAGGATTACGGGAGTTTAGTTCAAAAATTATCATAAAAGCTTTATCCTAATGAGCAAAGTAGCTGAAGTAGATATCAAAAAAACCAGCATATGTCAACACACTATAGTTAGATACACTGTTTTGATTTATGCCTTTGATTTCTACATCGCAAGATAAATCAGACCATTAAAAAGCATTTTCTCATTTCTATTGCCAATGAAATTAACAGAATTTATATGATGTTGAAAATGTTTCTTTTAGTAACTGCTATCTGTTATTGCTCCTGCACACGCTAGGAAGTTTGTACAAGTTTCATGCCAGAGTGTTTTTTGGAGAGAGAAAGTTATTTTTCTGTTATTTATGTATAATGTAAATTGAGACGGAATAGAAAATAATGAATGTAGAATAATGATCTGTTGAATGGCTGGCAAAACAGATTTTACAGTAGTTTCAGTCTAAGATTACCTTTTTCTTTTTTCCCTGAGTAGGAAGGAAAATGACCTAAGTTAATGCTCAAAGATAGATATTTGATCAGAAACATAAAATATTCCATTTTATTCTCCTAAACCTACGTGCAGGTATACTCATGTACACTCTTACTTCTGCATTTCAAAAAATTAACATATGTTTGTCTGATGTATCATAATCCAGCAATAGCTCTTGAAAATATCAATAAATATTTAACTATTAAAAAAAAAAAAAAGAAGAAGAAGAAATCAGCAGATTACTGCATGTATGAAAATCTTTAATGATTTTAGAAGTTAACAGAGTATATGTAAGTTCATTTTCAGGGAAATTAGAATATCACTTTCTTAAGTATCTGAATGTATAAAGGTGTACATATAAAATAAGCTGGGCCAATTTCTAAGCTCCCTCCAATGACTCCAGGCAGCCCCTCTCACTCCTGTCTTCTGCACATAGGCAAATCATGCTGCTGCATATGGTGGTGGAAGGTGCTCCTGAACCTACACTAGGCAGCAGGAGGTTCCATTCCCATTGCTCTGTCTGGGTTCTCTGCAATGACCCCAGAGGTACCCCCAAAGCTGTTGCTGTGAGCCAGGGATGTGATGGGCCCTGAATTTGGCTCCTGGGCTGCACTGACACATCACCATAGGCAAGAGCATGGTGTCATTTCACAAGACAGAAGGAAGAGTGGCAGGATATCTGAGAGGAGAAGGATGTTAAAGCTGGTGATGTGTTCAACAGCTGTGGTCACAAGGATACTGAACATATCCAAGATACGATAACTTCTTGGTACACCACTTAATTGCAGCCTGCAAAAGCTGCTGGGTAATATTTTTTCACTGCTGCTCTCAAGACCATTCCTGTTCAGTGGTGACATTCAGAAGACATATCCTAAGCCCTCCTTCTCCCAGAAGAACTGCACTAGAAACCTTTCGGTGTTGTTGATTTTGAGGGCCATCATTTCTGTGTGAGGCGGTTCCACTGCATACACAGCAGGTCCTCAGCTGCCGTGGTAAAGGCTCATGCAGTGTTCACTCTGGTCCAGGGGAACCGCAATGCCAGGGAAACACACACGTTTATATGAACCTTGGCAAGCACTTCGGATGATGTGTGGATTTTAAATTGGTGTAATGATTTCAGACTGTTTGGCGATTTAACTCAAGGGATGCTGCTCTTGTTCAAAAAGTAATTGAAAAAGAAAAAAATTTAAAAATAACTCCACTTGGCCATGCTGAGGTAGCTGACACTCTTCTTCTTGTAAACATGCTGTAGGTCAAAGTTGCTTCCCAAGCAGAAAGTCCTGAAGAAAACAGGCAACACATTGCTGCGGCAGATGAGGGGAAAGGAGATCACCACAGTGCTGGAGGTGCTGGCTACGACAACCTGTGACTACCCCCGAGCTCTGCTTCATTGCTGGCCTATCCCCTCTCATTATCCAAGGGGCACAAGAGAAGTCAGCACCGAAAAAGTGCATACCTGTGGTCACATAAACACATAAACACTTTCGCTTGCTGTAGTGCTCTCATTATCTGGCCATCTGAGGCAGCGAGGTCTGAGACAGGGGAGACGTTGTAAGACCTCATCTGCCTGGTGCATTCACAGTCCACGCTGGCCAGGAATGAATTCCAGATGTTGGTGTGCTGCGCCACCAGCCTGTAGCCCAACCCTGGATCCATCACACCGAACAACACTGGCATCGAGTTGGGGAAGAAATGAGCTTGTTCGACCCAGGGATTTTCATAAACTTCATCAGGACAAGAACATGGCTCTCCAGGGAAGCTGGCTGTGGAAATGGTTTACTTCTGCCTCAGGAAAAAGGTTTCTTGTATTAAAAAATAAGCCACAAAAAAAAAAAAAAAAAAAAAAAAAAAAAAAAAGGAAGAAGAAAAAGAAAGAAAGAAAGAAAAGCACAAAGAGGCTGGAAAAGCATCTATGATTTACCTTAGAGCCCTCACATGAAATCTATCTTCTGTGCCTTCCTGAAAGAAACTATAGTTAAAGGGTTAACCATTAAAAGGAGAAAATATTTGGATCTTTTTGTGTTTCCTTGCTTCTTCATGTTGCTTCATTAGGCAGAATAACTGAGAGAAACAAATGGCTGCATAGAAACTCATTTCTATTTAAACTAAGCGTGGTTCAAGTCAGCATAACCGCATTAGAAACTTTCAAAGCCTAACTGATATAATGCATTTTATTTCAAATCTTCATCCAAGCTATGAAACCACTTTTATTAAACTATCTCTCTGTACAGACAACTATCGTTTAAAATCATATGGGATCTTTGCATAAAGTATGTTCTTGAGGTCTTCTTTTTTGTGTGTGAATACCTTTTTAACACTAAAATCCAAAATGAAGACTAGAATGTATTTTCAGTGAGAAAGACCACTTTCTTTCAACTGCATGCCCAGGCTTTGCCTACTAAAGAAAATTGTTCATGCTTCCTGCAGGAATCACCTTGTGCTCCTTCAGTTTATGAGCCCCTCTGTACAATTGAATCTCTTTCTGTCCTAATTATTTGTCTGTAAAAGAAGGATTTTCTTCCATTTTTTTAATACAAACAATATGCAAACCCTTTTTCTCTCTCTCATCCTCCCCCCATCCTTTTTAAGGCATAGCACTGCCATAGTTTCAGATTTTTTCCATGCAATATTACAAGGCAAAAAAGGATACAAATTCCCCCTTCCATTCATATCCCCAGTGTTGTTCTGGGGGATTTGAGGCAGGGGGATTGGCAAACTGCTTTTAATTCTTTACTGTGGTGTTTCTAGAATTTCAGGGATGTGAACCTAACTGGCGCAAAATATACGTGTCATTGTTGCCCACACCTGTATGGACTGGTAAGAAGTATGCAGCTATGCACTCACCCAGGTCAAGCTCTTTGTTGGAAATGTGTAGTTATTTTGAAACTAAGACAATAAAGGTATTTAGGAACCTGCGGTTGTAAATTGGATATCCGCTAGGATTTTTCAAAAGTACATAGGCATAAATCTTCCACTAGATGCTTATCTGCTTCATTAAGCCCCTAAATTGCATTATAAACTTGTTGCTTAGCCTTTTTTTCCCCTTAGCAAATTGCTTACAAACCAGTCTTGCCTTTCCCTGAATGTATTACTTGCAATTATGCACCAAATACTTTGGCAGAATTATGTTCATGCTTCAAGCTATTTGGAAAATGTTAATTTAAGCTGTTCCCTGCTTGTTATTCATTTGGGCAGCCAGTCAGCTGAATCACATGCTATCAATTTCTGCCTTCTCCCTGGATGCCTAAATATATTTTACCAGGAGAGTTATGAATATCAAAAGCAATCAGTACAAAGCATAGGTAATATGCTGCTAGTAATAATTTGAAGACAATATTTATTCCCATAAAAATTCATTAAACTTGTGAAATCTGCAAATAGCCCGTGTACCTGAATTGTACCTTCATATATAACGTACCCTATTACTGCAAATCACACCTATCACATTCTAATCCACGAGAGTATTTGTCAGACAATTTTTCTTTTGCAAACATTCTCCATTGGTTGCAAACATCCAGAAAAGTCAATATTGGCAAATCTGGCCACTTAAAATTAGTGCTTTATTCTGCGTTTTGAAATTGAAAGAAATATTTAGATAGCAATGTATCCATTTAGGGGCCTAACAACAGACTTATGAGCTAGTATTCAAGGCTAAAGACTTAGCTGTGTGTGTGCTGGGTGGGCATATATGTTGATTAATTTATCTTCATTCAACTTTCATATAATTTTTTTTCATATTTTTAAAATATTACCTAGATAATAAAAAGGAACTAACAGCCAGGTAGCAATCAGACCCCCAAAATGCTGATCCTTTATGGTAAGAAAGGTAAATATTTAGCTGTTGAAAAAGCTGCCAAACTGATAATTTCTATGAAAACATGAGATTTTAGTACAGCAAGCAGTAAGATTTCTTCCACAAAAATGGTGTTCTAGTATGCTCCAAAGAAGTAATGTTTGGGCTTTATGTGAGCTTTTCACCAGAACTGTAGCATTTTATTTTACAGAAGAAGAAAAAAAAGAATTCTTTTAAGGAGTGCTTGTAATAAGTTGTCTCTTTTTGATCAGATTGGAAGACGAGCATATATATTTTTGTCTGTTTTTTTTTTTCCAAAGATGACATCTATTTTGTAAATGTTCCAGGCTTGCTGCAGCATTAGGCTAATCAGTGGTCAGCTTCCCCAGCACTGCTCACTGCCTCCTCTGCCGCAGTGTCTTCCTGCAAAAGCATCCAAAGCCTTGTTCCTCTGGATAAGGGGGCTTGCACAAGAAGCACTGGGCTGCTCTTGTTTCGCTTGTCCTCTACAATCACACAGGGGATTTGGCATCCTTCTGTTCTGTTTATTCTTTCTAGATAATTTTGCTTAGAAGATTTCTTTGGGGGTTATCTCTTACCCCCACCTGCCAGCTGCAGAATGACCGGGCTCCCTTTCATGAAGGAATTGCTATAGTAGACTGGATGCACGTCACAGGGTAAAGTATATAGGGATTTCTCTTTTCTCATGCATTTGCGATGCCCAGGTGAATCTGTCACCTGGTTTCTGACAGAATAAGATCACTTACAAAGAAAATCAAGGGCATCAGTACAGAGCTATTACAGAACGCAAGCAATTTCATTTGAGCGTGTTCCTCATTTCCTGCTCTGAATGTTTTTTAGTCCTTTAAAATTACCAGGCAGACCGGCCCAGTAGATTGTAGTAGTGGTCAGTGCAGAGAGTCTCTGTAAATCATGTCCTTTGTGGCCACAACAGAGAAACATCCCTGCAGCCTGACTGCCCAGCAGAAGGTTTGGCAAGTGCAGCTGCAGCCCGTTGGCCAAGGATCTGTGGTCCTTGGTAAATCCATCGCTGCCACTGCTGGCAACATAAGACACTGATGCTTAAAACAGGGTTGTGTCTGAGGAGTGCAAAGGCCAGGTGTATTTTTAACCCAACAGAGACTGGTCAGGCTGGGAGCGGAGAGGTTCAGTTGTCTGCCAGGGTAGCAACTTCTGCTGCAGTTTGGGGATGAAAAGAGGGCTTCCACCCTTTCCTGTCCCCATCCCTTGGAGCCTGTCCTAGGCTCTGCTGTTATTGCTAGGTGAGGCTGGGAAATGTCTTGGTGGTGATATAGGGAATCTGTGGCTAGAGCAAAAAAGGGAAAAGAAAGCCTGCAGTCCTCCTTAAATGCAGTGCTGCAAAACACAATATCTCCTTGAATAGATACAGACTTGTGCTATACCCACTACTTCTCACGAGCCATGAGCAAGGACACCTTTCCTTGCTCAGTTTGAGCCTGTTTTCTATCACGTGGCCTTGGGTGCCTGTGCAGAGTGCCTTAAAACCTTGGCCCTTCTCCTCTGCTGATGTTTGATCCCCTCAGTTCAACTCAGCCTTGCACTGAAAGGCCCAAAGCAGCAGCAAAACAGGCCTGTGTGTACAGCCCTTTTGTAGGTGTATGGTTTCCCTGGCTTTTCTTTACCTGCCTCAGTTCAAGTTAGATCTCTTACAGCTTTTGGCTCCCCTCCATACTTCACTACCGAGTTGCTCTCCAGAGATATTTCTTTCCAAACCTCAAGTTATTTCCTCTAAATTTAATCTAAATTAAGGAGGCAGAAGAAGGTGGTCTCTCGGTAAAAAAGCTGTCCATTTTCAAATTTCCCCAGTGGTCATTTTTAATTAAAAAAGCAGCAGTTGTGGGGAGGTGAGGAGAGGTGCACTAAGAAAGCCTTTCCCCTGGCCAGGACCTCATTTCTTTGCCTCTTTGTGTCTTTGCAAGTCTAGAAAAATCTCTGCTGGATGCTAACCATCCTGGTTGTAACATCTGCACTGGGGGTTCAGTTCTTTCCTCCCTAAAACCAGCTTTTGGAGAGCAGCAGAGACAGCTAGGGGAAACAAAGCATCAGGATCAGGATTTCACAGCAATCTTGGCACCAGGTGAGTGTGGCCCTGCCAGATTACGCACAAGCTGGCCGGCCAGTAGCAGATGCCGAGGGAGCCCGGAAAGCAGCCCAGCTACCTCCTTTCAGCCCTGCACAAAGGCACGGCTGGGCTCCTCATGGGCTTTCCGCCCCTGGCCCAAGCCCTGCACGGCGTCCCGCGACTGAAAGCTACCCCACCACCCGGCCAAAGCAGCACCGCGCCGCTTCGCAGAGGCAGGTAGAAGCTAAATCTACCATCACCCACCTGCTGTGGCCACATCAGAGTGGTCTCCAACATCCCATCTCCTCAGGGAGGGGAGGGAGGAAAGAAGAGCAGGGCTCCCCTTACTGTTAATGTGCTGCTAAGGAGACAGCTTTATTTAACGTCTTTGTTCAGCTGCCAGTGGAAGACTTTCTCACTGCTCACCAAGTGTTTGTTGCCATCTGTGTGATGAATACAGGCCTTCTTTTTGCTACCTCAGGAGAGAGACAAATTGCAATGTATATCTAATTAAGCTGCTGATGTCATCCAGAGAGTTTCTTCTCTGGTTTCATGTATATATCCATATTTAACCATGTAGTGGGTACTATATTTTCACCTTACTTTGATCCCACCCTCTAGTACAAACATTTAATATGTAAATGTATGCAAACCACACTTTCCACTGCCCAATGCACACAGTGAAAATTTCCCTCTCCCTAGTGTGTTCTGAGGCCACTTCCATCAGTTCAAACACTGATTATTCATTATATCAAGTATCAGAGTTGCTAGCTGATGACAGCCAGGAAACCATAAGCTGCCTTGAGGCTTGTCTTCCTATCAGCTCCTGCATCTGGGTGATGTGGGATATTTTTCAGCCATTGAAACTATTAGGTTGCCACAGTTTGTTTGGTTTCAGCTTACCATAATTGCTGCCATTTCCACGGCTGATTTGGGCTATGTTTGAAGTTGATGCACAATACAAAGCGTGCTGCATGTGTTGCTGCTCTCCACGTGTCAAGAAATTAGAGAGGGAGAGTGTGTGTATATGTGCTTGTGTGCATATATATAAACATCTGCCATGTAGTTGTCTTCTACTTATTCATGTGTCTGAGGGGTTTATTCTACCAAAGGCAACCGAGTGTCTTAACTGCTCTCTCAGTAGTAATCATTCAGGTTCCAGCTACTGCAGAGATTAATTTGGTGAGGTAGGAGCAGACACCACAGGCAAGGAGAAAAGCATGATATCCAGCAGAGGGTATTTAATACATACATGCATACATACAAAAATACGTACAAAATATATTTTATTTATTTATATATGTGTGTGTGTGGGTGTGTGTGTGTGTGTGCAATGTTGCAGGCCAAGGGACTATGCAGGTGTATGTGGATGTGAAATCATCAGGTGTCAATTGTTCATGGTCTGGGGGCTCCTGTCCTCCCTGGAGGCACCATGATTTGGTGCAGTTCCCAAGTTGCCTCTTCTATGGGCAATGAGGCCAGGACACATTTTCAGCCTGGGGACCTGGAGGGTGCCCTGGCCCCAGGAAGGAATGGCAACTTACATGGGGCAGAACAAACTAATGTTGAAGGTGATGGCATGGGCCCTCAGGACAAAGGGTAAAATCCTTCCTTGGGTGAATCTCTCTGTCTCTCAGGTTCCCATTTGAAGGATAACAAAATTGCCTTCAGCCACCTTCTGCCACATTTGTGCTATAAGCTTCTTCAAGGGAGAACCACCTTGTAGTATATATTGTTTCATTGCACAGTGTATATTGCAAAATAGGTGCTTATTATAACTGTTACACAGGCACTTGAAGGGTATCTGATGAAAAGTAGAATAATGAAACATACTGCAGAATTCTTTTTTGTTGATAAAAACAAGATAAATAAAAGGAAGGTGGAGATTTTCTCATATTTTGCTTTAATAAGATTTGCAGTCTTTCTGAGACTTACCTTCCATATGCTGCCTTCCTGAAGAAAAGCATCAGAATTTGTCCCTTTAAATCTCCAAGATTCAAAGATTCAAATCTCCAAGAGATTACTCATGGAAAGGAAAGAGGAGATAGGAAGTCAATGTCTCTTTTCTGCAACTGTATGAGGGCCCAGAGAAGGAGCGGCCCCTTCCTAGGCCAGGGCTCCTGGGTCAGAGGGTGGGAAGACACTTCTTTCTGCTGCACCCCATTCTGCTTTATTTCTTTTAGTTGTCCTCAGATCGTAGCATAGCTAGTGTCAAAGTAACATCCAGCAGCGATACAGGTAAAAAGGCAGAGACAGGAGAGAGAAGAATAGAAATGTGGTATGTTGGGTTAACTGTGGTGGGAAGACTGGAGACAGTTTCCCAAGGGTGCCTAAAGCCCTGCCCATGACGGTGAAGCAATGTAGGCTGCTGTGAAAGGACTGTTCTGCTTCAAGTTCTCTTTTTCCCTGATGGGAAGAAATAGTATTTTGTGGCAAGTAACTTAGCAAGAGAAAGATACTTCATTGAAAACAGCTTTCTTGCTGTCCCACGTACTGGAGGGTGTGAAATGGCACCTAGCACTCTCAACACCTTACTGCAGCTGTATGTGTGCTCAGATGGGCCACTGGATGAACCAGGACAAGTTTTGAAGATAAACACAATGGACACTCAACACGCTTACACCAAGAGCAGCCACATGTACATCTCCACTGTTACTGTAAATTCAGTCAGAGGATGAGGACTCAAGGACAGAACTCCCAGGAATGTGCTGCACTAGCCAACAGATGAGTGGAAGAACAGGACAAGCATATGTGATACTCCAGGATGCTCCAATAATTTGCAGCTGAGGGACTTCCTGTTGGCAGGGGCTGTTTTTTTTTCATTTCAGGAAGGATCTGGACTTCCTCACCCCAAGCAAACTTTAATTTTTGCTTTTTTGTCAGACCTCCTTCACATCTCCCCTAAGAAAAGTTTATTTTTGCAGGAAGAGTGACACAACATTTTCCAGAGTCTATTAGTAGGGACATGAGAGGCTGCTTAAGAGATACGAATTAGAATTCCTGCCCTTGACATATGTATTAGTCCTTCCTGAGCAATACCCACCTGGTGAATAAGAAACTGGCTTCGTTCTCAAAACATCAGCAGTATACGCTCTTCTAGGACTAGCCTCTGACCTTTGAGCAGCCATGGCCACAAAGCTTTCCTTGCAGTGACTCAGGCAGCACAAGACCAGAGGGCTGAGGCCTAACTCTGTCACCAGTGAGGAGCTGTATTGCCTCCCTTTATCAGTTCTGAAAAAAATCTGAAAAAAATCTGAAATTCTGAAAAATCAGTTTATTTCCTGTAAAATAGGGAGAATTAAGCCTTAGTTCCTTGGTCAAGTGCATTGAGATCAGTGGATTAAAAGCTAAATATCACCGTATGTCATCGAATATCGCAGAATATTGCAGCATGAGGATGCAACAACTCATGGCCATTGTGTCTACTCCCTCAAGGGCTGCTCATGAGTTTAGTTTTGTTCCTCTCTGTCCTCCTTTTCACTGTTTGTCAAGATCTTCCAGGTTGGAGAAGCTCTTCCAGCCTGGGATGGAGCCAGGATTCAAGCCCAGGTGCCTGGGGCTGGGGATGGGACCTGTCCTCCCCTGCCCATCATCCCTGCTCCCAGGTGCTTGTGGCCAGAGCAGTGACACAGGCAACAAAATGCCATGGCAGTCAAACACAAGTGACGGCCACAGCTCTACAGTTAAGTAGTGACCATCTAGCATGAGCTTGCCAGCACAGCCATTGATGGAGCCTCCTTTCTCCCCCTGCACAAACAGCTCCTTTCAGTAGCTCAACATGTGTCATCTGAAGCCTTTCCTATCATTACGGCTGCAGGAGTGTGATCTGTTCCTAAATACCTATTTTTTAAGAAAAGTAATAATATACCCTGTAAAGTTTCTCCTTGATTCAGTTTCTCCTTGAAAGCAGCTTTGGATGCACTGAATGAAATAGCAAGTTGCAACAGCCTTTTATTTTTCACACTGACATTCAGACCATGCATTTTTGACCTATTATTCCTCCATCCAGGCACACACAGTTTTGGAAGCAATACACAGGGACTGTAGACAGTAGATTTGCTGATGCCAACTGTAATCGGGAGCATTTTACAGGAATGGTTACTGGCAGCTGCAGTGCTGACTGTGAAAAAGAAGAGTGAATAAAAAGAAGTTACAGTAACACAAGCCAAATTAAAACAACAACAAAAAAAATCTGTTATATTTGCAATTGTTTTAGAGTTTCTGTGAGGTGCTCTCCTTCCTGTGGGCCTCCTTCTCCTAGTCTTCTAGCAGGGGTCCTCAAGCTCCTGAGCTCAGGGCCAAAGTGCACAGCAACGCTCAGGCGAGCAGAACCTCAACTGCAATTGAGAAAAGGCAGGGACAGGTTGTCAACTTACCACACAGATGTCACATAGCAATTCAGAAAACAATTCCCAAAGCAATGGAGGAAAAGAACTTGCCTCTATCGATGATCTATAGATGTGTGTTATCTGAGGTTTTGTGATTCTACTGTTGCTGCTGTCAGCCATGCGCTCATCCCTTCACAGATGGGAGCGAGCAGATCGTGCTCTGCCAGCAGCACAGCAGATGGTCCATGATAGCCACAGGCAGATTAATTTGAGCGCAACAGCTAGAGCTATGGAAGCACAGCTCTTCTGATTTCCTGTAAAAAAGATTTTTTTGAAAGCTTTGCTTTGTTAGAGGGAGGACAGATCTTTTCTCCACCTTAGCAGGAAGTGGTTGCAAAAGTAAATGAGGATTAAGTAAATTAAATTGGAGGGGACTTTTTCAAGCCATGAAAAGGCAAAACACTTGAGAATACCCCTGCACCATTTTGTTCCAGAGAGAACAGAGGATGAGGCAGTCAGTTCCTCAGACAAATTCATTTCCTCTTTTGCAATTCAAAAGCCTCTCTGTTCAGTGGATGGAAAAGAAGGAATGAAGATAAAGAAATCTCTGTGACTGAGGGAAATGAACTTTGTAAAATCCACAAGTTTGAAGAAGCCAAAAACCACATGTCAAAGGGAGGTGAGGCATATATCATTTTTACATTGATATAGTTGTCCGAGGAAAATCCTACACCTCTTCCTACATACACCCATATGTTCACATAGTGTGTTTGTCAAGTAGCAGAACTCAGGTAAAATCTACCCAAGCTTTTCTTTCACTAGGACTTTACAGCAAGAGGGCTGTTCAAAACCACTGTCCCAATGACATGGCTCAGTGAGACCATCACATCTTTCGTTGATAAAGTAACAGGTTTTTTACATTTACCTTTGCTGAGAAATGAACATACACAGGCCCAATGGAGTGTAAATAAATATAAAGCAGTCCGGAGTTTCAGGTTAGTAGCTAAAGGGAAATCTAGGGCTTACCTCAACCTGACAACATATGTTAAAATTACAGTTCCCCTATTAAAATTACATTTCTTGTTACCTACAGGTGACATAACGCAGGTTGGCCACGCTGCTGCAGAGATGGTGAAATGCGAGTGATGTGGAGGGAGAAGGCGTCCTCCTCAGAGGACTGTAACTACTCCAGCAACATGGCAGGGCACAAGCAGTCCAGGAGGTTTCTGAGTGCCTTGGTGATTACCTCATGACACGAGCACAAGGAGCCGACATGGGGACAGGCCCTGCTGGGTCTCCCACTTACGAGCTGGTCAGGGATGTGAAGGTCAGGGCAGCTTGGAGGACCATGGCTCACCCTCTGGTGGAGTTCAGGATCCTGAGAGAAGAGTGCAGGGCAAATAGCCTTGAGAGAAGGCAGCTCGGGGGATGTCTTACCAATGTCTTACCACAGGATGAAATAAAGAAGACAGAGACAGATTCTTCTCAGTGCTACCCAGTGAGAGGATGAGAGGCAAAAGCTGAAATAAAGGAAATTCCATTTAAACATATGAAAAAGTTTTTTTTACTGCAAGAATGGTCGAACTCCAGCACAATTTTGCCTGGAGAGGTGGTGGAGTTTCCATCCTTGGAGATATTCAGAACTTGTCCACAGCGAAACCTAGGCTACCTTCTCCAGTTGATCCTTCTTAACTGGGGTTAAGACAATCTCAAGAGGTGCCTTCCAAGCCCAAATATTTCATGATTTTGTGATTCTGCACTACACTAAAAAAAAATCCTTTTTATGGTAAGACAAGGTCTGACTGCCTGGAAATTTAAAGTTGTTTTAAAGGAATCTGACTTAAATCACTTTAAATGTCATTTGTGAAAAGAGCACAGTTGCACAGTTAGAGATCACAGAAGTTTTATAGGATAATAGGAAAGCAATCCCTAATCGCTAATAATCCCTAATGAGTTCCCATAAAGCAGCATAAAAATTGCTTCTTACCAATTACAAAACTTTAAATACTTGAAATGATAAGGCTATATATTCATGGCAGAGCAGCTAGAAATTACTACATTAGCTTAATGTTGATGGAAGGATCCACTAACAACTCCACTCTCAGTCTCTCCCAATTATCAGGCTACACATTCTCCCTTGAGTAAAATCTGCTGGCATAGCCTGGGCTGTGGAAAAAAAATATTTTTAGTACGAACAACTTAACATGAATAGAGTTAAAAGTTTCTGTATTCAGCATGAAAACACATTAGATCAGGAACTAGTGACAAATCCTACTTCTCCGATGTCAAGTGGATTGAGTAATGTCTGGAAAGACTATGATTCTAACATGAGCGTCTGGACATGTCAAAACAGTTTAAATATCCTTTTCATAATGTGCAAAAATGAAGCTAACTAAATGCTTCACTTAAAATATTCTTCATACGCCCAAAAAAGCTATTACTTATCATATTGTAAACTTTTCCTTTTTAATATGAATTTTCCCAATAGCAAAAGCTTGTTTAATATAATTTGAGGGAGGAGGTATAGAGTAAGCACCCTTTTTTTCACCTTGTTTCGTAGTGGAATAGATTGATTTTTAAACACTTAAGTCAGTTCTACAGTTGTGAAACACTTACAAGAGCATTACTGAATATTATATGGGTCAGTAGAGGCTAGACAGCTAACATGATTTTATTTCCTGAAAGTACACATCCTTAGTTGAAATCTAAGCTACCTTTGATCAAACTGCAGCCTAAGCTGGAAGAGAGGCAATAAAAACATGCTGAATTTTAGTTCACACTAGCACAAATGACTTGGAGAAAACCGATTAGAGCCTTCTAGGAGCATAATTCATTACCCAGATTTCAAATATCTCTGTTTGGTCATAGCAAAAACTCAGCACCTTTAGTGATCTAACTTATCTCTTTCCACCACAATATCAAAATATCAGTATTGGCATCTGCCTGGATGGCTTTAGCATGATTCCATGACTCCAGGAGATCTGCGGTGCAGCCAGTGCCACTGGAGCATTCACCATGCACCAAATGAATGTTAATATTCACCAGACTGAACAGAATTTCTTGAAATTTTGACTTTTAGTATATCTGCAAAACCAGTCTAAAAAATTTGAGTTTAGTGGATCTTTTTGCATAACTGGTCAAACAGCAGTTTACAAGAGCTCAATTAACAACTTCAAGAAACATGCCAGATAAAAAATAGAAGCATAAAGGTTTTATTGTTCATTTATCTCTTGTAGGTTCTTTCTGTTTTAACTTCTCTAAAGTTTTGTTCTTCTATAACTGCAAAGGTATCTTGCCAAAAATGAAAATCTCCAACACTCCCCCAAAACCAAAAAATCTTTTAAAAGCCACGGGAGCAGTAACTATTATAATTTAACTATATGTGGCAGTAACAACTCCTCAAACATCTGTATTTCAAACATCTCTAGACTCTAGAAATAATCTACAAGTCAATAGCACTTCTGCTGTACGAAATTTTTCCCACATATCTCATTGTCTTTTCACTCTTCCCCATTTTTTCACATGTATACTTGTGTAAAGCAAGTTAAGCAACTTTAAATTACATCAAAAATATACGTACTGTTTTTGGCTACCCCAACTTAGATTTTTTTCATTATAAAATATGTGAAAACTCCAATTTTAGCTTTCTTTTTAATGAATATTAAATATTCTGGTCCTCAGTAATTCTTTCCCATTCTAAAATATATTTCTGAATTTTTAACATATGAAGCAAAGCGGAAACAAAATATTGTTGTTGTTATCATGTTTCAGCCAATAAGTTTATTGTTTTGTTCATTTTCCAAATGAAAAACAAATTCTGAGCCAGATTTATATATTTTTAAGACTGCTGCTGAGCCAGGACCCAATTTTTTTGTAATTCACTTTTCCTGATTTAAGCTCTATTCCAGAAGAATGTCTAAGTATTTGTCTATGTGCTTTAAACAGGCCAGCTCAATAAAAATATGAGCAATTTTTCCTCCTGAATCTATTACATTCTCTTCAAGATTTAAGATTCAGAGTTTTCAACTCAGAATGGTGACAAAAAGCAGGTCATTTTAAAAACTATGTTAAACACTGGGTTGTAGGAAGACATTATGTAGAGCACTTCTGTTTTTTATCTTCCCTTACAGGAAGGTTTATAGGAAATTGAATGCTCAGAACACTACTGGAAAAAAATATTCACATTACATGGGATTAAACCATGGAATCTGTTCCCATAGCCAGCCCAACAACTTTCAAAAAGGGGTTAGATATTTATATAAACTTTGAGAACATCAAGGACAAGAGTTTTGGAAGAGATTTAAAAGCATACTCTCAAGAGCTTAAACCAAACTACCACAGAATGATTGAGGTTGGAAGGGACCTCTCTATTCCAATCCTGCTCAAGCAGGGTCACCTTGAACATGTTAGATAGGATCACATTCAGGTGGGTTCTGAATGTCTCCAGAGAAGGAGACTCCACAACCTCTGTAGGCAACCTCTTCCAGTGCTCTGTCTCTCTCACAGGGAAGAAATTCCCCGTCACGTTCAGGCAGAACTTCCTGTACTTCAGTTTCTGCCCATTGCTTCTTGTCCTATCACACAGGACAACTGAAAAGAGTCTTGCCCCATCCTCTTGACACCCTCCTTAAGGTACTTGTAGACATTGATAAGATCCCCCCTCAGTCTTCTCTTCTCCAGACTAAACAGGCCCAGCTCTCGCAGCCGTTCCTCATAGGGCAGATGCTCCAGCCCTCTGATCATCCTCGTAGCCCTACACTGGACTCTCTCCAGTAGCTCCATGTCTCTCTTGTACTGGGGAACCCAGAACTGGACACAGGACTCGAGTTGAGGCCTCCCCAGGGTTGAGTAGAGGAGCAGGATCACCTCCCTTGACCCGCTGGCAACAGTCTTCCTAATGCACCCCAGGAGACCATTGGCCTTTGTGGCCACAAGGGCACATTGTTGGCTCATGGTCAATGTGTCATCCGCCAGCACTCCCAGGTCCTTCTCTGCAGAGCTGCTCTCCAGAAGGTCAGCCCTCCCCACCCAACTCTCCAGCCTGTCCAGGTCTCTCTGATGGCAGCACAGCCCTCAGCTGTATCAGCCACTCCTCCCAGCTTAGGATCATCAGTAAACTCACCGAGGAGGCACTCTGTCCCCTCACCCAGGTCATATGTGAAAAAGTTGAACAGGATGGGACCCAGTACTGAACCTTGGGGAACTTCACTAGCCACAGGCCTCCAACTAGACTCTGCGCCACTGATGACAACCCTCTGAGCTCTGCCTCTCAGCCAGTTCTCAGTCCACCTCACTGTCCACTCGTATAACCCACAGTTCCTGAGCTTGCCTAGGAGAACGTTATGGGAGACAGTGTCAAAAGCCTTGCTGAAGTCAAGGTACACAGCATCCACTGCTCTCCCCTGATCTACTTCATCATGCCGTCATAGAAGGCTATCACATTGGTTAAGCATGATCTTCCCTTGGTAAATCCATGCTGACTACCCCTCATCACCTTCTTTTCCTCCATATGCCTGGAGATGGCATCCAGAATGAGCTGTTCCATCACCTTCATCAGCACCATCACAGGGATAGAGGTGAGGCTGACCGATCTACAGTTACCTGCGTCCTCCTTGCCCTTTTTGAAGACTGGAGTGACACTGGCTTTCTTCCAGCCCTCAGGCACCTCTCCAGTTCTCCATAACCTTTTGAAGATGATGGAGAGAGGCCTAGCAGCAACATCTGCCAGCTCCCTCAGTACTCGTGGGTGCCTCCCATCAGGGCCCATGGATTTGTGGATGTCAGGTTTGTCTAGATCTCCAACCTGATCCTCCTCAATCAAAGGAAAGCCTTCCTTTCTCCAGACTTTGTCTCCAGACTTTGTCTCCAGGCTCTGGGATTCCTGAGGGCTGCCCTTAGCAGTGAAGACTGAAGCAAAGAAGGCATTCAGTAATTCTGCCTTCTCTTTTTCCTTCATCACCAGGGCCCCCGTCCCATTCAGTAGTGGGCCCGCATTTTCCCCAGTCTTTCTCTTGCTACCGATGTATTTGAAGAATCCCTCCTTGTTGTCCTTAACGTCCCTTGGCAGATTTAACTCCAGCTGGGCCTTAACCTTCCTCGCCGCATCTCTACATACTCTGACCGGATTCCTATAATCCTCCTAAGCAGCCTGTCCCCTCTTCCACATTCTGTGTACTTTCCTCTTCTGTTGGAGTTTTGCCAGGAGCTCCTTGTTCATCCCTGCAGGTTTCCTGTCCCCTTTGCTGAACTTCTTTCTTCTTGGGATGCACTGCTCTTAAGCTTGGAGGAAGTGATGTTTGAATACTAGCCAGCTCTCATGGAGAGCTTCCTTCTAGGGTCTTAACCCATGGGATTTCTACAAGTAGGTCTCTGAAGAGGCCACAGTCTGCTCTCCTGAAGTCCTGAAGTCCAGGGTTGCAATCCTGTTTATTGGCTTGCTTCCTCCACACAGGATCCTGAACTCCACCATTTTATGGTCACTGCAGCAAAGGCTGCCCCCAACCTTCATATCTCCAACCAGTCCTTCTTTGTTAGGACAAGATCCAGCAGGACACCCTTCCTCGCTGGCTGTGCCTAGAACTGTAACTATCAGTAATCAAGACGATTCCTTGTCTTCAAGTTTCTTACACTCCCATCTGAAGCATCTGGCACAGACAGGTCCAAGGTGTGGGATGCTAAACTAGATGGATGATGGACATAATCCAGTATCATAATCTCCACATTCTAGCTTCACTCTGTAAAAGATACAAGAGTTTTTTCCCTCCATGCAGAACCTAAAATTTTCCCTGACAACCTTCTGCCCAGCCCCCTCTTACATCAGATACAAAAGTAAACAGATTTTACAAGCAAAACATTATAAAGCACAAGAATGTAATACTATCAGCGAAGTCAATTATATTTTTTCCTTCTTTTTAAGAAACCTTTTTGTTATAAAGAACAGTTGTTAAAACTGAAGTGTAATTAATCAAGTTTTATCCAGCAATAGTGTGTTAAAATGAATAGAAAAATCACTTTATTTTATAGACTTCTTACTCCTAAAATCTCTTCTTGTAACAAAAGTCCTTTCATAAGTAGTCCTTTTTACAGCAAACATTAGAGAATGAATATATAGCACATTTTAATCCAATATCAGTTTTTAAAAGCAGGCCACAATTTTCAGCTGATGTGACCTGACATATTTGTGTTGACCTCACCAGAACCATCATAAAATCAAAGGCCTGGAAGGAAACTCCAAAGGTGCCTAGTCCCTGTCCCTCCCGTAAGATAAGAGTGACTGAATGAGATCATTCCCAACATATGATTGTCTAATTTCTTTTTAAAGTAACTTCTATTTTCAGTCTAGAGTGAAATTAGCTCTCTCAGTAACTATTCCATTGCTTCATAGCCTTTACCATTGCCCTGGATTACAGCAATGCAGGATCTGGGGCAGAGCAGCATTGGATTTATCGGGCACTGTAATGTTCTTGACAGTCTAATAAATGTTTCCTTGCCTATTTTAATGATGCCAATATTTCCTAATCCCTTAATAAATGTGTGTAAAAGAGCCTAAATATTCAATTTTCTGAAGAACATCTGGTATGATCCTAAAATTTAAATACACATTCGGCAAACTTAATTGAAAACCCTCCCTTCTCCAGTGACACGTACTTTCTGTCAGCCGCAAAAGAAAAGGTGGAAGTGCCTCACAATACGGTATTATTCAAAGACCTCCAGATCAGGCTTATCCTGTCCTCAGCAATATTACACATCAGAACACAGATCAACTATAAAGCATTCCTTAGGACAATTGCTGAAACCAACAGCTGCTTTTTAAATAGAAAATTAAGGTTGTTCCAGACTTTTCCTCAGACATACAGTGAAGAGTTGCTTAACATTGCATGGCAGGGAGGCACACGGTTATGTGAGATGCCTGGGAGAGCAAGAGAGCAGGCTACAATTCTGGGAATTTAAAAAATGCCTCAGAGATAAGGTGGAGGCTGCATATGTATAAAAACAAGCAGCCATGAAGTGAATGTCATTATTTTTTACCCAGGGCAAGATCGCTCCCTGCAGCACTGTGGGGATGAGCTAGCAATGTGTGAATGTGGAGGGCTGGTGGGGGACTGGGTGATGTGGGGATCACCGTGACACAAAGGCCTTAAGGGCCACTTGCTCAGTTCCTGTTGAGTATTTTGTTTTCTTTTACATTAGCATTTTAGGCAAGGCCAAGAGAGCATTGCCACTTCCCAATCCTGGATTCACATGGCAAAAGCAGTGCAGCTAAACTAGCAGATGCATTCCAGCAGCTCACCTAATGCCTTCCAGCTGTTCTGCTGCAGCTCATCCAGAGTGAAAATCCCTGAACCATGTGTAGCATGGTTTCTGGGCCCTCAGCACCAACCATTTCACCTGGCAGGTCTGCACTCCCACATTGCACTGTTTGCTGATGTTCAGGGAGCCACTAGAAGGTTGTTACCTTGCAACAGACCAGGCATGTGACATGAACTTAAAGCAGATTTTGGTTGACAATGGGCTAGTTCTTCTTCACTGTTATTAGCATTGATTGGTACAGCACATTTTTTTTTTCGGTAACATCAGCAAAGGACTTGCTAAACAGATGGGCTATGATATGTTTTTGCTTTTTGCAAGTGTTCATTCCATATCTGCCCACTGACAGATCTCCAAGGGAGGCTTGTACAGCTTCACGGTCTGCATCAGGTCCAGCCTTTGAGAAGGAGACCAGTGAGTCCCACAGTTTGGTATTCTTTAAAACAACTTTTTGCTGTTGTCTCAAAAAAGTACTCTTTGGCTCTTTCAGACAGACAGTCTAATTGAATCAGAGGTGGGGGAGCCGACCTGGAGCAGCAGGCTGGACTGTGTGATGTCCCATGGTTCTTTCCCAACAGCATACTTCTGTGAAGTTTCACCATTTATTTTGAACCCAGATGGTCTTCTTCTCACTTACGTGGGGCAAGGTGGAAAAAAAAGTTGTATTTCTGTTTCTCCTGGGTGACATTTTAGTAGGTCTTGTGCAACAGCACAATGTTGTTGCTGTGGTTTTCCAAAATTTCAGGGGGAAGTTTAAATTTTAAAACCATGTGGTCAGTTAAAAGAAATTATGAAAACAAAAGTTCTTTTTATATTTTGCCATGGTATCTTTCATATTTTATTTCACATCTATGTTCCTTCAGAAACTATTCTGTAACAAGCATAAATCAGCTGTCAGTATCCATTTAAAGATATCCTGCTTGAGAATATCAGGATGTGCATGATGCAATACATTTAGACACAAAACATTCATATCCTTTACACAAGAATCATTTTTTGTCTCCCTTTTCCCCCTTCTTCCTCTCCCCTCCCAAAATACGGATTGCAGGGTGCATATCTTGTTACTCAGTGTTACATGAAGGTAAACTCTGCATTTCCTCTCCAAGCACCTGGGAACAGGCCAGGACAAAACAGGGTTCAGCTGAAACCAACTGGGGACAGGCTGAATGAACCAATTAGAACAGGAAATAATAAAGAGGAAGCCCATGTCTATCTATATTAATTGTAAAGGCCTTATTTTTAGGAAGGGAAACTCATGAGCTGGAGAAAGGAGGCAGCACAAACAGCTGCTGGGGCCATGCCTGGCAATCAGCAAAGCCAAACCTCTGCAGACTCCGCCACCATGGAAGTGGAGAGCAGCGGCCTATTAATTCCTAATTATTAATACAGTACCCCACCACCATCACCACTGCATTCCAGTGGCTTGGATGTACCTAGCCCTGGCTTTTCTTGGTAAGGTGCAGACACCTGCCCTCCCTCCAGGCTGTCCCCACCAAGGAGAGCAGAGCAGGACACTGCAGTAGGGCAGGAGCACAGATAATGAACTAGAAATACCTTTAATGGACCTAAATTGTTTTACAGCTATCCTCCTCAAATTTTCAATGAAATGTAGGCATAGAAAGGGGCTCCTGAAATTTTCCTTTACGCTGCCTCTGCAGGGAGAAACGCCGTTCTCCCCCGTGCTGGCTCCCTGAGTCACAGCACGGGCTGCCTGGAGAGCAGCTCTTCTCAGAGGGCCTGTGAGTGAGCAGGGGGCCTAGGAAGCGGGCAGAGAAAGGCTACCCCAAATCCAGCTGACAAGGTAGAGGGAAAAAATAATGAAAACCAGGTGAAGACCAGGTAGAGACCTGGCACGAATCACTGTCGGCGGGAAACGGGGACCAGATGGTGAGGCTCGTTAGCTTATTCTGTATCAGCCTCCGAAGACGAATGACCCTCTCCTCTGCATCTGTGAAACCGTTCAGCCCCAAATGAGAAAAATCTTTCCTCTACTTTAATATATCTGTGTTTCCATGGTTGCATTTTTTTAACTGCAAACATTTCATGCTTTAAAGATTCAAGGAATGATTGCATTACACTGACACCTTTTTTTAAGGAAACTCCTTAGAATACCAGTATGTTAAGTTTTGTCTAGTTGTCCTGTTGCTACCTTGAAATAGTCAGTAATGTCTATTGAAAAGACTTGTTTTGTTTCCCACAAGGCCTGACCTAAAAATGTACTCATCACAAAAATAAATTACAGATTATTTTTGCAGAAAAAGCATTTGTTATGTACCCTTGCAATCAGTTCCATTAGGTTTTCAAAATCCCTCTGCCCTCATTCCCTCATGCCTCCCTCCCTCTTTTCAAGAGAAAATTTTAAAGCAGTAAATGGCAGGATGCCAGGGGTTATGTTACTGCCAAAAATTAATCTAAAAAACAAAAGAGAGAGACTGTGAGCAGAAAAAAAAGGAGAAGGGGGAGATGCATTCCGTCTGCATCTGGGATCTTAGATCCTAGCAGTATAATTGACTGCATTTTACCTTGAAAATGCTTCTCCTCCTCTGTCTCTCCTGCCCACTGGACAGGGATTATTGCACTGAACTTTTCCTTTTCTCATCTACAAGAGGAGACATAAACTTCACCTTTTCAGCTGCAGATTGCTGGTTTGTAAGAAAGGGATGCACTCTACTGTAAAGACTGGTTCACACGCTCATCGTAGGCTTTGTGTGTTATTTGTTTACTGCAGCGGGATTGCAGCTGAGAAGCGAGGTGGAAAACTGAGCTCTTAAAAGGAAGATCTTAAAAAGAAACTGGATCTGTTTACAGGAGCGTTGATTCTGCCACTATGTAGTGGAGTGGATACTTTCAACAAATTTACTTGTGTTTATTTATACAGCCTTGTCCTCACATCCACTAAAAACCAGCACCCTCTGCAGCGGCTCCCTGTAACAAGTCTTAAACAAACAGCCAGGAGCCAGGCCCTGGCCACAGCCTGGGCTGAGCCTGGGTAAGGCATGTTGCCCTTCTCTGGCCCTTTTCCAGTCCCATTACACACTTAAGCTGAAAGGACCAAATTCATGTACACCATTGTGGGACACATAGATCTAAACAATGGCATAATGATCCTCTCTGTTTTATTTTCTTCCTCAATAACTGCTTTTCATTTGCTTCCTCATCCTCTGTTGAGTATTGAGCTAAGCAGGACCCCACTGGAAAATCCTTCTGTCCTATCAAGAAGTTTTACGAATCCAGAGCTCAGAACAAGGTGCAAGGCTGGCAACCGTAAAGGAAGGTGCTCCTGGCTAACCTCTTATGCACTCACAGATGTTCTACCTCTGCCATGGCACACTAGCATAGAAAGGAGGTGTACCTTGCCAGGATATAGGTCCCAGGCTGCTTGTAGGACAAATTCTACCCAGTAATTTGTAGAATGAACATCAAAGCATCTACTCCTTGTAGATGTGCTTCTTGAGTAAAGCGTCTTGGAAACAAAACGAAATCCAAACTGCCAAATTCTGCTTTGGTACTTTCCAAATAAAGATTTGGAATATGTATTTAAGATATAGACTCATATTGTATGTATTGAAATATCCACCAGTAACACTTGCAAAAATTGTGTCACAAAAGTCTCCTTACAACTTCTTAGTAGCAATTAAATGTAAAACAGTGGACATGGCTTTCTACTTGATCTTCTTGCAGAGAAGCCTAGACTGCTTATCCACAGGCAGCCAGCAAACCTTCTCAGAAATCAGCAATACTTCTCCTACGATCAGGGCAGCTGAGTCAGGTTCAGGAGTTACTAATATTATTCATTATTTATAATTCAGCAGTCTTTGAGAACCTACCTGGAAATCAGAAATCACCTTCTCATTATTTTGGGCACTGATCAAAAACAAAATAAGAGACAGTCCCTGCCTTCAAGAGCTGAAATGCTCACTTACCATAGAAACACACTTACTTGATGTCTCCAAGGTATATTTTATGTACTGAGTTACCATATTTGTTCATTACTTGCTACAAGTGTCCCTCCCCATGACAATATCTCACTTCACTGTTTTCCCTTAGGTCCTTAACCACATAAAACTTTTTAGGTGCTTTGGGGTTTCCTTTATTAAATTTTTTCCAACTCTTAGATCCATAATTAAATCCATACTATTTATAAAAGTCACTCAGTCCTTTTTTCAACTGAAGCACACAAAACAAGGGTTTAACTCTTGAGTAGCACACTTGGTTTCTTGATGCTGTATCTGCAATGCATCAGCTTTCCAACTCTAGTACAACAAAGCTCAAATTTCTGCGCAATAGCTCTTCCCCTAGCAACAGGCAAATATTTTCTGTTCTTAGAAGAACAGTGGGTACAAGGAAAATGAATGAGAGCTTAACTCAAACTCCACCAACCTGACGATTTATTCCCTGAATCTACGAACTGTTAAAAAAATCATCAGAGTAGCTAAGTGCCTCCAAAGAGACTGTGACACTAGCTGAACTATAGAATTAGTATAGGATTGAGTTTTGCAGAGGTATGTGTCTGATGTTAAGCTTTCAATTTGAGGTCTTTTTACAAATCCTGGGTTCTTAGCATTTTTGCTAACTACAAAATTTTTAAAGTACCAAAATACATAGTAGTATTCTAAAATGTAGATATCCATCTTCTAAACTAGCTGGATGGCATACTTATCTTCTACAAATATTTAAATTTCCTTTTTTTGGAATTCTCAGCCCTACTCTTCTTTTTTACATTTTTTTTCTCCTTATCCCATTAAGAAGCCAGGAAATCTTGACAACCAAAAAAGCTCCCTCTTCCACTTACTTCAGCCATCAGCCTCAAAAGTGACATCTTCATAATTTCTGAGGAAAGCAGCTGTTTCAGAACATCACTGCTGTGAAGGAGGCACTGTCTCGGCTGGTCGTGCCAGTTCCTTTGAGGATCTTGGAGATTAACACCGAGACATTGAATATGACTTAGCATTCCATGGGGAGCCAACATAGTAAGTAACAAACCATGATGACATTTACTTGGCAGCCAGTGTAGCTGAAATGGAGAACTGTTCCATTCAAAAGCTTTCTTCATGCAGTGATGCCTGTATCTAGGTGTAATTCACACAGCTATTCCTGTGCAAGGACCTGGTGTGCAGAACAGATCTGTGCTGGCTACGACGGGGCATTGTCCTCTGTCAATCACAGCTGGAGGAAAGCCGTGAGGAATTTCCTGTTGTTGCTATCCTGAGTCCCTCGGCGGCAGATTGCAGGAGGTGGCTGTGGCCCAAGGAAAAAAATGGAAAAAATAGAATAAGATCATCATTTCTCGCATGTCTTAACCATGTTCTCCTTTTTCCATCTGTGTTACCTTCCTTTCCCCACTATTACCCACAGCCAGGTGCTGATTTCAACCATGTGAGGGGAAATGGTAGAAAATAGTGCATTCCCTATTTTAGATCATTGTCAGCCAAACATGGCAAGGCATTTTCCTAAATGTGGTTGTAATGGAGCACATTGTTTTTTAGCTATTTCTCCACTTGTATTTGAAAAACATTTGTGTTGCATTTTCTCCTCCAGCTACTGATTACTGAGTGTTTTATGATATTCTGACAACGTTACACAATGTTTTCCATACACAGACCCAAGTTAACAGTGTGAAGACCCTTGAAAATTATTTTCCCTTTCATCTCCCCTTGATCTCTGTGGCATTGCTCTTCAAAAGAGGCAACAAGCCTGTTTAGCATAGTCACAGTGATGCCAGCTAGAGGAAAATTAACACAGCATAGATGTCTTTCTTTGAAATTTATTTCAGTGGTATTCACACTACCTACATAGAAAACTGAAAGGTGTAAAATAGGAGATTCTCAAGATCCATAACAAATCTGTATGAGTATATCAAATCAGAATTATGGGACTCTTATATCATCTTTTGTGCCACAAACTACATAAAAGAGTTTATTTTTATGAATTCACAAAGGGAAGATGGATAATTGACTATGAGCCAGCAATGTGCCCTTGTGGCCACAAAGGCCAGTGGTATCCTGAGGTGCATTAGGAAGACTGTTGCCAGCGGGTCAAGGGAGGTGATCCTGCCCCTCTTCTCAGCCCTGGGGAAGCCTCATCTCGAGTACTGCATCCAGTTCTGGGCTCCCCAGTACAAGAGAGACATGGAGCTCCTGGAGAGAGTCCAGTGTAGGGCTACGAGGATGATCAGAGGGCTGGAGCATCTGCCCTATGAGGAACAGCTGTGAGAGCTGGGCCTCTTCAGCCTGGGGAAGAGAAGACTGAGGGGGGATCTGATCAATGTGTACAAGTACCTGAAGGGAGGGTGTCAAGGGGACAGGGACAAACTCTTTTCAGTTGTCCTGTGTGACAGGACAAGAGGCAACGGGCAGAAACTGAAGCACAGGAAGTTCCACCTGAACGTGACGGGGAATTTCTTCACCGTGAGAGTGATGGACCAGGTTGCCCAGAGAGGTTGCGGAGTCTCCTTCTCTGGAGATATTCAAGGCTCGCCCGGATGCAACACTGTCTAACATGCTCTAGTGACCCTGCTGAGCAGGGATGTTGGACTAGATGATCTCCAGAGGTCACTTGCAACCTTACTGATTCTATGATTCTATGTGCCACTCTGTTATGGGGTAAAAGGGGGCCTGAGCAGCGGTGAAAACTTCTTTCCTAGAGTCAGGGCTCAGATGGTGTCCACAGAAGAGGTGTAGTTGTAACAGTTGTAGCATAACAACCACTGTCGTCTTCTGTACAGAGTCCATGTCAAGGCATAGCCTAATGTACAGTCACGGCCTTCTGAATCCCCTGGGAGTTTTGCTGGGAGGGTCAAGAATTAGTGTGTCATTTGAAAATGTTCAGCTTGCCTTTTACTGTCAGGGAACGATTGATGCAGAATAACCATTTGCCATCAGTGATGTGCAAATACCACACACGTCTGTTTTCAGCAGCAAGCACTAGCCACAACAGCTAAGATGATCTCCAGAGGTCCCTTCCCACCTTACTGATTCTATGATTCTATGATTCTAATTAAGTGTACAAAAAAGTGATGAAGAACATGAGCAAATAATAATGCCACCCACATCCACAAAGCAGCAAACTGGATGTCCTTAACCCTGAAGAGCAGATACCACAAACTTCTGTTTTCAGCAGCAAGCACTAGCCACAACAGCAGACATTAACACCCTGAAGAAAAAGAGAGCAATTACCTACATAGTCCAAAAAGCTGCTGCAAGACTACTTGGCTGTCCTAGCACAAGGTCTGAAAGGGAGAGGCACTCCTAAAGAGAAGACGACCCGGGAAGATGTGTTTCATACAGCTGATTCCCCCAGGCATTTCAAAACAACTCATATGCTACTATCAGTGTGTCCTTAATCCTGTCAGCAATGGTTTTGCCTGTGTACCATTTGCTTTCACAGAAAATGAACCACGTTAAAAATGTTTCCCTCTGCATTTGCTTCTATGAGTTCTTCTGATTGATGTCATAAATGTCTCCTGCAGATCTGTAGTGCAAGCAGATAGATGTAGCACTAAGGTGCAGTACAACTGCCTTAAAACCACTGTTTATATAGTTTTTTATTTTCCTGTATTATTGCCAATCAAGCGTCAAAAAGCAGATATAAAAACCTACGCTCCCTGAATTCCCAGCAAGCTTCTCCCTGCCTCATTACAGACACTGTTGAAGGACATGATAAAGCCCTGTCGACCTGCTTTGCTGTCTTCCATCAGCAATGGCACAACCGGAAACAAGCCCTCCTGGAGTAATGTCAGCACCTTCATCGACAGCAAGTGTAACCCAAACAAAGGCAGAAGGCAAAACACAAGAAAGCCCTATTTGGTGTCTGAGCAATTTTGTTTGCCTCCCTCTTTTGCCCCTCCCCCCCAAAAGTGATGCAGTCCTCTTGCATTGCTTTTGGTGTACACTGAAAACCAGACTGCCCTGGCGCTCAGGATGCCATATGCTTATGTCGCTACCTTCATGCAGAAGTTACTTTACGCACAGTCAGTAGAGTTGTGCAACAAGTTTGAGAGATGGGCTAGATCCTCAGTTGGCAAAAATAGTTGAGGTCTTTTGGAAGGCATTGATTTGCAACAGCTGAACCTCAGGACCACAGTAATATTTTAAATGTGAATGCCAACACAGATGCTTTCCCTCTCTCATACATGAAAACATACAAAAACATTCATGTCTACTTCACACTCATTTAATACTCTTTTATAAAAAACATAGTGTCCATCCTACATAGTCCTTTATAGCAAGCCAAGCTTCCACAGAAGAAGTCTTTTTATTAGTCCTTTCCTGCCTGCACAGGCTTTTCTGAGCCCCAGCAACCCATGCAGAGGCCAAGAAAGTGGGATTGCAGAGGCACCCACACACTGCACACGGTGAAGTATAAGGCAGGGACAAAGCAAAGCTAATGCTTGTACATAGGGCTTGGAAGATTCAGTGTGCTCCTTGGGCCAAGCATGATCCATTAATAAGAGGGTACTAACATAAGACCCAGGTAGTTACTAACACCTCCACTATGCCTGTCCTGAGACAAGCTGTAAGTGGTACAAGGAGGTATACGGGCACTTTGCTCCTACGCAGCCTTACTCCCAGTGTTAGCTTTGATCCCTACAGGGGCTGGAGCCAGCTCTGTACCAAGGGCCGCAAGGGAGAACCATCACCCCATGGCAAATTCCTATGGATTAGGTAGAAATCACCATGAGAAAAACTCCCTTTGATATAAAATAATTTCTCTCTGCTGACCTTAATGGACACCATTTTATTCCAGGTGACACCTTTCCCTTCACGTTTAAAGCAAAATGGTACTTTTATGATCAACACAAAGCAGTTGTACAAATCTGCTTAAATCTCACCACCAGCACATATAAAAAATGAATTAGGGCAAAGCTGGGTTGTTTTAGTCTCATACAAAATGATAACTCAGAGTGTTTTCAGGGTCAGTCTCAAGTTTTCCCTGGCCATGTGCAGAGCCCTGGGCAGATTTCCAAACACCGTCATTTGGAGGCAAAGGGCAGATTTTTCAGCGGGGTGAGGCTGAGGCAACTGCAAATGTAAACAGAAATGATGAAGATGTTCGGTGGTGACTGTGGCTGTGCTGCTGAATGGTATCTATACCGTGTGACCATGAAAGTACATATAAAACCAGCAGGCAAACACACAGAAACCAAATGAAAATGTCAGGGGTACATTTCAAAGGCCTTCTACTTTGGGTAGTCAACCAGTGTAACCAAAAACTGACTACTGTATTTGTTAAACAAAATGAACTACAACTGATTAATGGGGAGAAATCTGTAATTTTATTGAATCACATTCAGCAGTACTCACAGTGTGTTACTGTAACTTTATCCCTTTATCCCATGTTTTAGTCATTAGATGCACCAACTGCAGATCCAAATGGAGGACTCTGTTATGACAAATTATTTCTGACTTTGGGAGATATAATGAGCTGCAACTGTTGCACTAAAATCATAGCCGCTTGCATGGCAATTCTGCTACTTTATCTTTTAATTTCAGGGAGGGGGGAGCGCTCAAACCGGTGTGTGCATTCTTGTAAACTGCTAACCCACTGCTAATTACACAGTGTAGTCTGCAGAGGGGCATAATTTGTTTCACAAATAAATAAACAAACAACATTTGGTTCTCTCTGTGGCTACTGCAGCTATTATGAAAGTCTAAAAACAACAGTAATGCTTTTGACCATATAATTATAAGGCAAGGAAATGGATTTAGATAACAGTAAGAGTCTTAATTGCATGTTTGTAAACTTACAGACAAGCTTTTACCCAGCTACAGCTTTAGCTCAAATACCGTAGCTCATGCAAAGCTCACATTGTCTTCTTTCCCTTGTCTCTTTCCATTCCTCTCTAAGTGACATACCATCAGATAATGTTATGCTTGCCAGGAAGGCTGAAACAAATGGCAAAGTTTTGCACAAGTCATCGCTCCACACTGGGTTTCAACACCTGGATCATTTATTAGGACGATAATGTGTCAAAGCACCATGGCAATACTCCAGCACTATCCTCAGATAGTCACCACATTTCCAATAACATAGCTTCTTCAGACTTCTCATCCAAGAATGAGCTCTATTAGAGAGCGCAAGGTAATTTGGGCCAACAAAAAGATTGTTATTTCCATCTCATATCCTGAAGGAATTTGTTTTCCATTAAAGATGCTTCTGCCACAGCTTATCTATGGGAAACATAATGGATCTTGTCCACCTTTTCCAGACCATTCCATCTCTTCAAAAGCAGACATAATCTTCTTTCTCATAAAAAATAAGATAAAAAATTCTATCAACTTGACAGTTTGTATAAATAGCTATATAACTATTAATAGTCTCACTAGCCTTCCTGTGCTCTATTCCAGCTTGAAAGCACCTTAATTTCCTTTCAAAACTAAAAATGTCATTTGTGTCAAACTGTTTTTAGTGCATGTAGCAGAAACTTCAACGGAACTGGAAGTTGGCCACCACGTTTGCTGAGTGTTTGACTCACACATATTTCACATTTTAGTAACTGCTTAATTTCCAGGTGCTCAATGCTTTTTGCCTAGCTACTGACATGATGAGAATTTTTCTTCATAACAAATTTGAGTTATATGGGTTTTCATAAATCAAATACCCAACCACCAGAGAAAGCAGCATAGTTTAAGACAAAGGAAAGCATCTCTTGATATGAGCAGGCTACATGAGGTAGAAAGTTCACATTTCACTGTTTGATTTAGGGTAATTGCCAACATTGAGACCAGAATAGATAATGTTAATTATAGATAAGTACCTATGCTGGAGACCAGCAGCTTAGCAGTGATCGAGCACTTCTTCCAGCTGCATGATAAGAAAATGGAGACTGAAAAGTAATTAGTACACATCATGGAAAAAAGAAGAGATGGGGAAGGCAGAAATGGGAACAGAGAACCATGCTCATAGTCAGATTAGATAGTAACAGATCATGATAGGACTTCTCTCATCCCATCAGGCAGCAAAAGTGTCCATTCCCAGTAAGATAGTGGATTGTTAATCTGAATTTTTACCAAAGACTCAAGAAGGGCACCAGAAGTCCCTGATATTTCCAGAAGGGTCGTGTATATGTTCTCAAATAATAAATACCAGGACAGTCACCAAGGTCATCATTGCCAAGACCAGTCAAAGAGAAGAGACAGTTGCTTGCCTTAGGAGCAATAGTTACTTAGAGTTGTTGCTGGCCAGTATCCAGCAGAATCTATTCTGTGTTTTGCTCCTGAGCTTCATCTCCTGGAATGACTGGGAGATTCTCCTTAAGGTAAATTTCTAGAAATACAGGGCAAAAGTAAGCGTGAGCTTCAAATTTCATAGTCTAATGAGAATGATACTTAAGGTTTAAAAGTAAGTAAAGTATTTTGAAGTTTTACATTATTTATGCTAACAAAAGAACTTAGGGAATTTCCTACACCTGGTAAAATAAATGAGCTGGGAAAAATTAGAGAACATGGGCTAAATTCATACTATACCTATCCATGCAGCTACTGCAGCAAGCCCAGTGAAGGGCCACTAAGATGATGAAGGGACTGCAGCACCACTCATATGAGGACAGGCTGCGAGAGCTGGGCCTGTTCTACCTGGAGAAGGCTGAAGGGGGGTCTTATTAATGTGTATAAATATCTGAAGAGAGAGTATCAACATGATGGGGCCAGACTCTTTTCAGTGGTGACCAGCAATAGGATGAGAGGCATTGGGCACAAACTGAAACAAGGAAGGTCTGTCTGAGTGTGAGGAAAAACTTCTTTACTATGAGGGTAACAGAGCACTGCAGCAAACTGCCCAGAGAGGTTGTGGAGCCTCCATCCTTGGAGATATTCAAAACTGGTCTGGATGTGATCCTGGGCAATCTGTTTTGGGTGGTTCTTCTTGACTAGTGGGTTAGATTAGATGATTTCCAGAGGTCCTTTCCAACCCTAACCATTCTGTGATTCTGTGATCTGTATCTACAAGATGTAAAGAAGACTGGATGAAAACTAAAACACTGTGATCTGCATTTATGATAACATTTTCTGAGAATGATCAATAAATGAAATGCCTAAATATGACATCTTTTCATGTGGCTGATGATAAACCCAAACCTAGCCTCACCACACAAGCTAAATACTTCACCTTTAGTGAGAACTGATTGAAATGCTTGGGTCTGAAATGTGGAAATTTCAAATATCATGAGCTCAAGTTCTTTCAAGGCATCCAAAATATTGTCTGCTGCAATTTCTAACTTCATTTGACTCTCCAAAAAGGGTCTGCCTGAGCCTGCTTCAGGTTATGGGAAGAGTTTGTATTGATTCCTGATGGATTCATCCTGGGTTTGGATACAAGCTTGTAGTTCAGCTCTGGAGAGGAAATCCCAAGTGGGTGAGAGGTACAGATTTGGGCCCAGGCTTCTCCTCTCACTTTCACAGATATTTATAACTACACACACACACTACCATGAAGAAGTAAGGACAAATACCATGACACAGCTGCCCAGAGCATCTCCTAATCATCATCAATTTGGTATCACATGCTCTGGTATCAGCATGCCAAAGCATCGATCTCACCATGGGGAAGCTCTGAGTCCCTGTTCCTACAGGAGAAAAGACCAGTTGAGCCAAGGAGACCTGAATAGCTCACCTCAGGACAAAGCTTTTAAGCAAAACAGTTTGATTCCTCAAAAGCATGATTTTTTCCCATTTTGTGACAACCTCTGACCTCATGTCTAGGGGTGATGGATGGGGTAAGACAGAGCTATGGGAGAAGAGCTGAGGATAGTTGCCGGCATGTTACAGCTCACAGTCATTAACAGGCAAGGTTTCCTCAAGGGGAAACACAAATTATTTCAAATCAAGAAAAATAAACACCAGAAGAATCAGCTGCGCAGAGCAGCTCATGTAAAATATGAATGTGGGCAAGGTTTGCAAGCCCAAGGGGAATCCAACTTTGTGAGCTTACCGCAGAAAAATGCAGGCCCCAACCCTGAGCTCTTATAAAAGTGCAGGAATGAAAGAGCAAAGCTCTTTCTGAACACAGAGCGAAAACTGCATAAATGATTGCAGCCCACAGCCTGTCAGGCAGTCCTCCTGTACCAAGACACTGATTGATAGCTACCTAGACTGCAGTGCCTTTATTTGTCTGGCACTTTTTATCCCAGTAGGGTTTTGTTTTGTTTTGTTTTGTTTTGTTTTGTTTTCAGGAATAGTTTCAGCAGAAACTATTACAATCCTGTTCCCTTGCAAAGCAAAACTACAGTTCTACATATTAAAACTCCATAGCCGATCACTTTCCACAATGCAATGTGACTAGAGCTAGCAGAGTACAGGCAAACCTGTTTGGTCAGCACAGATTTTTTTCCTTAAAAACTAAAATGGTGTTTTCTCTGAATATACCAAACTGGCTGGCTTCAAGCAAGGAAAAGAGCAGGACTGAATGAGAGCATTGGGCATTCAGGGAGAGATCCCAGATCCTTCCTCCCCAGACACCGGAGCAATTCTGCTGCCATTGGCCATGTCTCCGTGCTGCCATGTTACACACAAGCAAGCAGGGAGAGTCTGTTGATGCTTGGCCTAGCACTAGACCTCCCCTTCATGATAATGCTGTTTGAAAAGGCTGCTGGGCTCCAGGCAATTAATTCTCTGTATATCAAAGGAGCTAAAGGAGCTAGAGCAGCTTCTCTAGACACACCAAATCCAGTTTTATACTTTTTAGAGTAATGATAGCAACATAGGCAAGCACTTCCACACTTTCTTGGTGGCTTCCGGCAAGCTCTGGGAGCTCTGGTTATGTTTTCAGGCTGCCTTTCTTTTGCCTCGTTTAAAATACGCCTCTTTGGCTGATATCCTGCAGTATCATGTGTTATGCACTGTTAGAGAAACAGTGGCATAAAAGAATAATATTGGTCGCATGCGAATGAAAAAATCAGTCTCTTCTGGTCAAAGTTACCACAATGTTTATTTACTGATGTCAAATACTGAAGTTCTGCTTTTTTCCCGAAACATTTTCTTTACTCTGTGTATATAGTTTTGGGCACATGTTTTATTTTATGCGCCTTGAAGCAGAAGTGTGCTGTGTTATTTTAGTTTTTGATGGCCTGTAGAGTTAAAACAAGAGCAAATAATTGGTCTCCATGTGTAGGATGTCCTCAGTGAGTTTAGTCATTCTCTTATGAATGGAGAGGTCAAAATTTGAACCAGTGACCCAACTTTCCCCCCCCCCCTCTCTCTTTAAACCTGTAGTTGATAGGAAGGACTCAAAACACCCATTCCTTTGTTATGCAAATAAAAGCCTCTTTTGGAAAACATAGTTGCTCATGTTTGTTTTAAAGAGTGGTGGGCCAGATTATCTCCTCAGCATGTTTTAAAATTGACATCATGAGCCAGTGAAATCTGTGATCTTTCTACTCACTGCAAAGGAATAGCTTTGATCTCCAGGGGCTGAGGAGCTGCCTTATGAACTCAAATGCAATACAAAATCCCAGGTGTGGTATTTCTGCAAAATTGATATCACTCAGAACTTTGTTTATGCTTGATATAAATCACTGTATTTTCTATTTTCTACTTAAAATCTGCTTGCTAATTCTCCCTCTCAAGTGCTCTCTACATGTGGAGACCACCATGTACTGATTCATACTTAAAAGATGAATTCCTCTGACTGACTTAGGGCCCAGTGACTAATGACTGCTTAAAATGAGTTGATTTGCACAGTGAAATTGTCCAGGTCCATTTTCTTCCCTGGTCTGGCTATATACTGTCTTTCACATCAGTGTCAAATAAGCACAAACACAACCATCCAGATGTGGGAGCACTTAACTCAGACTTCACACTTGTGTATCTGGATGTGTTACACTTGCTTTACGATGGACATCCTGCTCACTCTGCAGCCACTTCGGACTTGCACTCAACCACATTTGAGCTGTGCTGTCCCCAACGGTGAGGGCATCACCACTGGCTTTACAAGCACACAGTTGCACACCCATTGCTGTATGCATGCATTAGACCTCTCTTACAAAAAACATAACCCTGGATTTTGTTCTTTAGCAGTATCATGCGGTCAGTGAGGACCATGCTGAATAATATATTACCATCAGCTTGTTCTGGAGGGGGCAGAATCAAGTTTTAAAATCAGTTTTGCTACATGATTATCTGCTCCCAATTTGAAATTCCTGCTTTCCAGGTGTACTCCTAGCTATCTGTTTAGGAAATCTCTCGCAGATATCACTATGAGAAAAGCTCCTCTTCACACAGGAAAGTCTGGGAGCAGCTGTACAAAGCAGATAATTGAACTCTTCTTTGCATGCAGCTGATGCTGTAACTTACTGTCATTTTCTTACCTCAGAGAATTGTATGAGACAAGGATAAAAAATAACTGACTCTCTTCTACATTCATCACTTAACTAAACCAAACCTTTTTTAAAATATTCCCCCCAAAACCAAGAAACTTTCTGTTAAACAAACTGAAGAATTCCTTGAAGAGCTACCCAATACACGTTCCAGTCCTCAGTTTAAGAAGAAACAAAAACAAAAACAAACAGAAACCAGAAAGTCCAGCATCCCCTTTAGGAACAGAGATCCAAAAAGCTTTACACATGTCAGAAATAATCACGTGAGCACTACTTCTGTCTGCCCACTATTTCATTTTTTTCCAGTGCAACTATAGAGTTTCCAAATTAATTCAGCAGTGAAAATATTTCCATGTATTAGGATTCATACAAGTAGTAAAAGTTTCCCCATACTGCCCATAAGTATTAAAAATAAAACCAGACAATTTCTCTGCAGGTGGCAAAGGAACTGATTTGTATTTGTAGAGTTCGACTAAAATGTATGTTGTAAATATTTATTAAAAAACTATTGATCTTTTGTATTTTCTCATTGGCCCTTTGTACTGTTGTTTGTATATAATTAAGGACTTTTCCTCTAGAAAGAAAAGAGTATCTCTTCTTTTCCATCAGTGTCCTTACTGCAATGTTTTATAATAAAAGATGTAGTGTCCACATGGCCTCATTTCAAGCTGCCTAAAAGCATTTGGAAGGGTTTGTATGTCTTTAAGTGTGCTGTGGTGCCTGGTTTGGCAGAAAGGGTCCCACATGGGAGAAAGAATATTTTTTACAATTTTAAAATAAAAATGGTTTTGTACTTTAGAGAGCTAAAGAAAACAGAGCTGTTCATTCCCATATTTCCTCCTTTAAAAAAATCTTAAATGGATGATATATTTTACAGTAAAGTTGGTCTGGTCATAATGTGGTTGAACCTGTAGGGATGTTTCCATAATACAATTAAAATAGCCAGGTTGGAGGAATACAGTTTTCTCTGACCTAAAATTAAAGTGGGCCACAGCCAGGAAGTTTTTTTTTGGTTGGTTTTTTTGTTTTGTTTTGTTTTTTTTTTTGCTTGAGTGTAGGCCAAAACAAATAATCAGAGGATATTACTAATCCATTTTGTTGAGCTATTGCTGCCCCTTGGAAGTGCCTCCATTTCGGTGCTTCAAATCAAGCAGCAATTAACCTGTGTTAATTAATAACAGTCCCTTTCAATTAATAACAGGCCATTTTTGGCCTTAATATCACTTAAAAATATTTCCCCTGTGTCTTTACATTGCCAAAATCTTTGCCTTTGGGGGAGGGGAGAAAGTCTCGCCTTCCAACTCAATTGTAACGTGAGCAGACCTCCCTTCAAAATGGATTTCTTCAGAAGACAAAGGTCTGTGCATTGCACCTGATTAATCATATCGGAAATCAGCATGCGGCATCCCCTGGAGTATAATCCCTGTGGCACAATTCCTGCCTCCTGCTGCGCCTGTCTCCTCAATGATGCTCACACTGACAAGGAGTTAGAGGAAATAATGACCCTCAAATGAGTGAAAAAAAAAACAACAAAATCAAAAAAACAATTAAAAAAACAGGGGTGATCCCAGTTAGTGGTCTTGTTATTCAAGGTTCCAAGTGTACCAGGAATAGCAGAGAATTGGAAAGAAAGAAAAAAATTAAAGAATGAAGATGTGTTGCCAGAGACTAATGAACTTATTCCTCCTAAATACATGTTGTCAGAATCATTCCTAGTGGACAGGGAAGCTGACAGGGAAGGGAACCTTCAATTAAGAAGGTTAAGAAAATAGTACTAAATGGTTGTTCCAAAAAAAAAAAAAAAAAAAAAAAAAAAAAAAAGTGGGGGAGGGAAAGAAATTCTTCATTTTTGTTCAAAGAACAGTGCAAAAATTCAACCATAAATAAGGGGGGAAACTCACAAATAGAAAACTACAAATTAGAAGGTAGGTTTACAGAAATTTCCCCAGGACACAAAAGGATATGAAGAAAACTCAGTGGCATCAGGAGTTCAAGACAGCATCAAGTCTTCTAAGAGGGCTAGGAGGAATCCCAGTAACAGAAGCATTCCAGCCCCAGACAAAAATCAGTTTTTCTTAATAATGCACAAACCCCAGAAATGTTCAATATAACTTCATCTTGTAGTCTACCTACTTGTAGTCTACCAAGTGACAACTTGGTGGAAATAGCTACTAAAATGAGGTATTTTTGAAAAAGAAAGAAAACTAGGTATGGAAAGCTTGCATCAAAAATTATAAGCAAGATCTGGATGAAGTGTTCATACTCATTTATTGATATGTTTTTAGAACAAGATGTAAAGAAGACTGGATGAAAACTAAAATGCTGTGAGATGGGACAGACAACCAGGTGTCCTGGGGAGTCAGAGAAGAGACAGCCTGGTGCTGGACTGAGACGAAGGAGTAGAGCAGCCAACAGCAGTAGTGCCTGTGCGAGCCCAGGCTGGTGATTTGAAGTAGCAGACGATGAAGAGAAGGGAGGCGCTGGTGCTTTGCAGCATCAAGGGATCCATTACACTGCTGGCACCAAAGCTGATGCCAAATATACATTACACTTAGTGAGGAACAGCCCAGTACAGCCTCAGTTTCATTGGAAGTGGGGAACTATCCTCCTGGTCTGGAAACAGCAGCTGGAAAGGACTTGAGCTCATGATGGCTAATCAAGAAAATGTGGCTTTCCACTTCAACACTGTGGTCAATGAGCATGATCCTAGGATATATTAAATAAGGGGACTGGAAGAAGGATCAGAGCAGTTCCTTCTGGCCCTGCAGTCTATACAATATCCAACACTAAAGGCAAATTTAGCTTTCTTTACTGACATAAAAATCCAAATGAACTCAAGGCAGTTTTGGCACCTAATGAATGTAGGCTCAGGCCTCTAATTTTTAGATATTGAAAACATACATGATTATCTGCAGAGCCTTTAATCTGGCCTTAGTCTTTCAGTCTAATGATATCATTTTCACACAGGGTAAGGTACTGCTTCACATTTCCAGTACAGCAAAAATAATTCACAGGTTGCAGGGAGGTCATAAAAGACCACAGCAAAGATTTGAAATAAAAGGATCTACATATAAGGAAAGAGTGAAAGAACAATGTATGAATATTGTCACTAAAAGATGACAAGAACAGCAGGATATAACAGCCATCAACATAAACATTTAAAGAGTTTAAGTGCAATAGTAGAAGCCTTATTTTGGAGACTGCAAAATAGGTGAAGACTTAAAGGGAGAAACAAAAAGTCGACCTTTTATCAGAGACAAAAATTTTCCAAATAGTGAAAGTCATTAGACTGGGGTATTTACTGACCACATGAAAGAGACATTTAAAACCAGACAGTATTTTGTAAACTCAGTGTTTACAAAACACTGTAAAAACAGTTAGAAGTTTCTAGAAAAATACACAGGGGAATACAAGTCCCCCATTTCTCTATCATATGATCCTATGAATACTTAGTTCAGATGCAAATGCAAGTTATATGCATAGTGGCAATGGAAATATAGGGCAAGACACATTTCACATAGGGACAATTCAGATTCTGTGAAAAACTTCCCTGCAAAGAGGAACCTGTACAGTCTATAATAGGACTGAAAAAGAAAAAAATAAGAGGAGATTCTTATGGAGAGGAAATGTAGAAATTATTAGCCATAGCTTCCACAAAAAGAGCGCATGAGGATGCAAAAGAGAGGTCAGATAGTTTCAGGTACCAAGTACATCAAAGATAAGAAAGTGAAATAACATGCAAGGTGATAAGAATATATATACTCTGAATATGTATATTCTGGATAATCAAACCTGCCAACTTCAGCCCTCTGGAGTGTAATAGTACAACCTGCAAATCAAATACTGAAAAAGCAGGAGAGAAGGGGATGTCAGGTGCTCCAGGAAAAGGCTGGCTGATGAAATGTTGCATCTGCTGGGGCAGAGCCTCCTGCCTCCCCGGCACGCTGTTCAGCGTGGCTGCCCCTGCCCAGAGCTCCCCAGCGGGCTTGCCAGCAAAACACAAGGCTGCTGCCATTACAGGAGCAACAGGGCTTTCTAACCACCAATAAAAGACTGTACAACCTGCAACAAATGAACTGAGCACTATTTCCCTTCCCGGGCCACAGGTTCAGGGCCAGGTGCTTCTTGAGCCTCTCATGCAGGATTTTTCTGCTCATCTGGAGATCTCCTCATGCTCCGGAAGGCAGCATTTGATTGTCATCAGACCAGCTTTTGTGGGGGATGGGAAGAAGAATGAGAAACCTTCTCTACCAGCCCTCTCCAGGGGAAGCAGTCAGACCTACTTGCTTCCACTGCTGCTGGCAGGCAAAGCTTTTCTCAGCCTCAGCTTGCAGCAGAGGAACATTGGACAAAGACACCTTTAAGCTGCCTTACTTCTCTGAACCGACAGGCTATGGTAGATTCAGAAGGGGAGCAAGCATAATTTAGTCTATCCTGGTGATCACGTTAAATTATAGCAGCTTCCCCTTGGACTACAGCACTACCCAGAACCCCCGTAGCTCTCCATCCTGGGACATTACCAAAAAAAATCATCCAATATCAAGAGCTCCAGTGATGTTGAACCACAGGCAGTTCTGCCTGAACGTGACGGGGAATTTCTTCACCGTGAGAGTGATGGAGCACTGGAACAGGTTGCCCAGAGAGGTTGCGGAGTCTCCTTCTCTGGAGATATTCAAGGCTCGCCCGGATGCAACCCTAACATGCTCTAGTGACCCTGCTGAGCAGGGATGTTGGACTAGATGATCTCCAGAGGTCCCTTCCAACCTTACTGATTCTATGATTCTATGTGCCACTCTGTTATGGGGTAAAAGGGGGCCTGAGCAGCGGTGAAAACTTCTTTCCTAGAGTCAGGGCTCAGATGGTGTCCACAGAAGAGGTGTAGTTGTAACAGTTGTAGCATAACAACCACTGTTGTCTTCTGTACAGAGTCCATGTCAAGGCATAGCCTAATGTACAGTCACGGCCTTCTGAATCCCCTGGGAGTTTTGCTGGGAGGGTCAAGAATTAGTGTGTCATTTGAAAATGTTCAGCTTGCCTTTTACTGTCAGGGAACGATTGATGCAGAATAACCATTTGCCATCAGTGATGCGCAAAGGTTAAAAATTAAGCAACACATAAGCCAAGCAGAGTCATCAGCCACTAAACAGTATAAAAGTTTGCACAAAACCTACTCACTGGAGCTGTGGTGTCTCAAATAGTTCTGAGTTAAGCCACAACAAATAGAAATCTCTGAATCGTCACCGCTTCCCATGTAGCTTTTTAAAACATCTTCTGGAAAATGTCAAAAGTTTTACAAACTTTTCCAAATCTTGGTATCTTTAGTTCAGAGGACAGAACAAGCTTCTCCACTGATAAACCAAATTGAAATCCTTGAGCTTCCCCTTACAAAAGCAAAGACTTTGGGCCAATCAGTACTATCAGAGATTCGTAGTATATTGACCATTGTCCAGCTATGCAAGTATTTGCAAAAACAATATCCAGGTAAAACTTTTAAAAGCAATCAGTTCTCTTTGAAGCCAGTAACACGTCTCCTTCTAATCCTACAGATCTCAAAGATTTGCTTTCCTGTAATTTATTTAATCTGTTTCTGCATAGATGAGTAAGTACTGTGGCAAGAAGACAACTCTTCAGAGATCATACTGTATGTATCTTTGCAACCAACAGGCCCTCATCATCATTCCATGGCCTGAACAGGTCAAATTCGGTCCATAATACTTGTGTAAGAAATACAGTGCTCCCTAGTCTGCTCTTCAGACAGTAGAACCGGTATCATCTTTGCAGAGAGGAAACTGAGTATTAGCCATGATGGATTATCAGTCCAGAAGGAACACAAAAGAAGACTTTGTCTAATGAACTTCATATCATTTGCCTGTCATTTAGCCTACTCCCTACTGCAACATACAAAAAAAGTAAGAACGTTTATTTTCAATTAAAAATACGTAATAATTACAAATGGCTTTTGTGACAGGAGATTAGATTAAACGCTTCTAGCAAACCTTGCAGGATGAACGACTGAATATCAAAAACAAAATTAGTGACTTGTTAACACAAACATAAAGTAAACTGAAGAATACATATAGCCAGCGTATTGTGTAACAGTGAAAGATGCTCCATTTAAAGGGGAAATGCTCATGACTAAAATGGCTGTTTGCACCGGGCAAATATTACTCCAAAATAACTTTTGGAGACATTACAGATTATCTGAAAAAAAATGGACAAAAGATGGCTAACAGTTTAAAGGTTTTCTAAAGCTTTCCCATGCAAATGAAGCAAAGAAACAGAAAGTAGCATACAGAGGAAATAAAACAGAGAAATATTAAAGCATACCAAATGAGAAGCTGGAATTTTGAAAACAGGCAGAGAGAGCTAAAAGAGAGAGAAAAACATTTTTCCAATGCTATCAGTGCCAAAAAATTATTGAAGGAGGATATTAGAATACCATGGTGGAATGAGAAGTGAAACTTCAGAGACAAAACATCCAAAGTATTGCATGAAGAAATGCTTCAAAAAAGTGTCAGTTCCACCATAAAATAAATAATGAGCATAGCATCCTGCATACCCCAGACAAAGCTCCAGGAACAGACATCATAATAAGAAAACCCTTTCCACTATAGAGAATATCACATAGCAAATCTAACACTGGTATAGATTATCTTACATCAAAAATAGTATAGTCAGTTCCTATATATTTCATGAAAGAATGTCCTCTTTTTGTAGAAATAACTAAGCACAGGTTAAATGTCTTGAAGTAAAGTAGAAGCACAACTCATGCAAGTCAAACAGCTGTTTAACATTGAGCTTTAATAGAAAAGAAGGCAGAACAAAGACTAAAACCATAGTAAAATTATTCAGTTCAGTTGTGCAAAACTGAAGGGTAATTCATATCATAGTTTCCATATCTCTTAGATTACTTTTCAAGGGAAGGAGAAAAACAACATGCCAGCTGAAAAATGTTTTTTACAAAATAACAGAAAAGTTATCCACTAGGACTGTTAAGAGCACATTAGAGATATATGCCCACCAACATTCCACCAAAGCAAATTAGACTTTACTACCTTGATTTTTACGCACAAAAAATTCCTTTAGCTGATTGGCCTTTTTCCCTGAGGCATATATTCATTTTAAAGGTTTAACTTGTTTTTTGGGACATAGATGATGACTCTGTAAAAGAGTTCTGTTTCTCTTTTATTTGAAATCATGATGAAGTTTTGGCAGGGCAAGACTTGAACTCAATTTGAGAAGACACTAGTCCTTTCATAATTAAGGTGGTGATTTCCTTTACTGGGTTTTTTTTTGACATATGTTTTTTTCCAAGCTCAGTTATCTCTGAAATAGCTCAGATCCTATGCCATTGCCAGTGGAGAATTCTGTGTAGATAAGAAGATCTGGAAGTGAAAACTTTGGAAGGAGCGCAGTTTAGTGCATTGCGATATTACAGTGAGTTAAAATGGACAGGCAGGCAGCAGGTTGGTGCCAGTCTCCTTGACCAAACCCATAACCAATAAAGCTTAGGAAGATCTTACTCCCAAGTGCAGGAAGAAGCTGAAATTTATCACTACCAAGAAGTGAATGACAGCAACACTTGAAGTTTCCAGGAAGAGAAACATAAAGAATGCAGTTGTGTCTACCTTAAAGACTCTCAGTTTACCATTTGGGGACAAATCACAACCTTAATGTGAAGCTAAAACAGTCACCTCCTCTGCTATGGTTTCATCTTGAGGCTTTTACAGTATGTAATTACATTTGTTATCAGCTTATGGCACTGACAACCCCCATCTCAGGGTTTTTCCTTCTATCTCAGTCATGCCTATGAAGATCCTCATTCTCCTGCATGAAATAGGTCTTCATACAGAAGACCACTTTGAAGTTTGCTCCACTGCAAACTTTCTTCAGGCTGTAATTCCAGATAAATTCCAGCCAGAGAGCACAAAAAAAAATTAATTAATTTTTAAAAAGATGGCTGCTCCAGAGGTCTGGGAAGCATCTTAGGAAGAACAAGTTTTTATTTTAAACAAACCATACTTAATGAAGTTCAGATTTTGAAAACCTGACGTTTAAAGCTTAGACGTAAAGCGTCTAAGCACCTGCCTACATAGCCTGATTTTTAATAGGGCTGGAAGTCCACTGGTAGACATTTGCACAAAGAGGATATACTAGGTGCTCAGTCCTTTGGTAATCTGGTTATCTACCTAGCTATGGATATTGATATAGGAGGCTCGTCAGTGCTGTATATTCAGATGATCCCACAGGCTGGCAAGAGTTTATACTCTGTGTAACAATGTTGGTGACCTTTCTTGCTCCTATATCACAGGGTGAGGCCAGGTGGGTTGGGTTAAATCCAAAAGCACAAGCCCAGGCAATATCAACTCCTGTCTTCTTTGGAAGCCTTCCCCTCGTTTGCACAGATGACAGAGAAAAAGGAGGACTATAAGTGACTTTTTTATCCTGAGTAGATAAAGTATCTACCATGACTGCAGCAACAGCTGTCATGAAGCTATTCTTTCTTTGCATAGGGATGCGAAGCGAAGCAGAGGAATGGTTGTCCTCTTTCAAACACAGCAGCTAGCACTTCTAGCATGATGCACTAGAGCCTGTATTCAGCCTAATTTGGGCTATATCACTCTTAGTAAATGATACATGCCCAGGGACATTCCCAGCACTGAAAAGGAATGAACAATACACATCCATGACAATTAAACTGGAAAAAAAGGGGGAAAAAAAAGAAAAGGTCCACTAGAAAGAAGTGTTTGCACCTTTCCACTTGCCAACCTGTGCCTAGGAACAGCTTGGGGAGATCACTAGTTAGAATGGACCAAATCTGTGGCAAGGCTCCAGCAGTTTACTGGCACAGGCAACCTTCCAGCACCTGGGAATGTTCCCAGGCACATCTGATTTCCTTAACATAGACTCAGTCCCTGTAGGTTGCTTTTGGCACAGTGCAATTTGATAACAGCAGGTGTACACAGGCATCTGTGTGCACACAGACTGTAAGGACAGGATCAGCAGCACTACTTCTTCTAGTGGAAGGCAGAACTGCAAACCTTCTCCACCTTCACCAGGTGCACAAGGAAATCTATGATGACAAGAAAAGAAGAGCAACCTGCTCCAAAAGCTTTCCAAATTGCCATGCTCAGAAAATTAAGAAGCTTCTCTCTCCTTTCTAGCCTTGTCCTGAATGACTTTTGAGAAAAAATGTCTGGTGTTATAGCCAAGCCAAAGACTCTCTAAAAGGAAATCTGTTTTGATGATAATCTGTGGCACAGGATCATACTGAACCTATTATCCACATCAATCAAACAACAAAGCCATCATTAAAACTAGAAATAACAGCATCCTCAGAGTGATCTTGTTTGCTGCTGATGAAAAATATGTGTTTTATATGGAGAGGGAAAGCAGAGAGTAGAAAGCAGTAAACTTGTGGAAATGGGGTTTGACATCTGGAAAATTCAAGTTCCATACTGGCAAATATTCTTTACACTGAACCCAAGAACAGATCTAAGAACTGCCTGGACTGCAAGTAAAGCATCTCTTAGGATGCTCCATCTGTCCAATACTATAGACAGTGTTCTCAGCTTTCTTCATAATACTAATGATTGTCATGCAGACCATCCTGGTCAGTCACTGGCAATGGCATATCTGAGAGAGAGCTCTGCGCTAACAGCACAAGGATGTCTCCTTTATTATTTGTTAGTCAACTTTTAAGAAAAGATTTGGAATGCCACAGAGTTCCCAAAGCTCCCTATGGATATTCCTCAAGTGCATTAATAGCAGACACTGTCCTACCTCCTGCTACCCAGGTTCTGTCTGTATGAGGTTCTACTTTTTTTCCACATAGGTAAGAGATTTGTTTGAGTTTGAATAGTTGGACCAAGTGGACTTGTAAAGTTGTTTTATGCAAGCACTTTTAAACATTAATCAGGATGAAAAAAGGAAAAGTAACTCCACAAATACACTTACTTCCGCCTGAACTTTAGAAGTGGCATGGCTGTGGCAGTGGTCTGGTTGTTTTGTGAATGCACATACATACATACACACACTAACATCCACACACAGCCATCTCATAACAGTTGAGAGGAGCCAGGCAGAGTCCATTCTGTCTCACTATTTATCAGCACTAAATTATGATCTAATTTCCAACTACTTAGTTCTTATGACTGACAGTGATGTAGCAGAAAAAACACATCAGGATTTCCAGCTCTGCAGGGCAGTCAGCATAGGAAAAAATATTCTTGAGTTGTTGAGCAAATCTGTGGCCCAGCTATTGCTGGAGAATTACAGTTTTGAAGTCCCATGCTGAGCAAGGCTCTCAGAGGTTTAAAGATGTTCTAATAATTGTTGTCAAACATTTGTCCTGAAGGGGTTTTGCTCTGAACTATACAGCTTCCCCAGACAGTGCTGCAAAATTTAGCTTCTTCATACAAAGGTAACTTCTCTGACCCCTTTGAGTCTGAGCCTGAGCACCAAAACCTAGAGTCTCGCTCTTTGCCTTGAGAAATATAAACCTTTTCTGATATTGGACATTAAACCTCAGGAATCAGCAGGGAGTTAGTTAGGCAAGGTGCCATTTCCAAAATAAAAGTCCTTATTGGCTGTCTGGATTCAGAAAGTCAACTCTTGAAACAGCTGCTTGGCATTTTCAAAATCCAAGCCATGCTCAGATGTGTGTTTTTATCTTCTCATTTTTCTTTGCTGCCCATTCAACTGGACCATGATATTTAGTGGTGATTGTGGAAGCACAGTGTAAAACAGATCACAGAATCTACTCACATTAAAAAATATTCTTTTTATCACACCAACATCAGTGAGGGTGCTTCAAACTGTAGGGGACCAAACAAGTCTCAGATCATACTCATTACCACTGAAGCCACAGATTCTCGGAACTACATGTTGAATTTTTCCATCTCCCTGCATCTTCCTCTCTCTTTTCTTCTTCTTAAGCAGTTCTTTAATAGCCTGGTTTCTTTGAGGCCAGTTTGTATATGGCCACATGGATGCCGCAATGAGTGAATCTGGCCTCACATGTAAGCAAAAAATGAATGAAAGGGATTGCTTTCTGAAAAAAAAAAAAAAAAAGGTAGAAGTTTTGGTAAGACCCAAGGAAAAATTTTTTATCAGAAGTACATCTGTAGCATAGTGTAGCAGTCTCCCACATTCACAAAAGCCTAAAAATTGCTTCAAAGAAATGACACTCCAAAATGATGAGGAGAATGAAGGCAGTGGTTTTTCATCTATTTGTGATATGGATCTCTTATACTAAAAATCTCTCTGATAGACTGGGGAAAGATGACCTCCCATTGATCTCCCAGTTCCCCACTATTCAGTGGCCTTTTTCCAGACACAGTTATTTTTTTGTTCTTTATCTCCTCTCTCAGAACCTTTTTCTTACAACAAATCCCAGTGTCCAGGATTGATGGGATAATTGCCAAAACACCATTCATCATGGGAGGAGCTGATGGGTGAGTAAGATCATATTCACTCAAATGTATAACGCTTATGAGTGCATAAACAGTATTCTAAATACATATCTTAAATTGTCCTGGTTATTTAGCTAAAAACTGTCTGACATCCTCAATGGGCGTCACTTTTTACACACACACATATGCAACCACATTAAGTACCTCAGTTGCAATAGATGGTGTTCACAGCTCTACAAGGCTTTTGCTTTTTAGTAAAATAATCAGCTTTGGATATTTGCCTGCATGGAATCAAGAGATAAATTCTTTACCATCATTGCTCTCAGCAGAGCACAGCTGTTACAGATTCAACCTCTAACTAACATCACCTGACCTGAAAAAATGTGTCTACAGGCCTACAGCTGGCATAGGTATCCTGTTTAACCCTTCCTATGCAGAATATAGCAATTTATATATTAATGCCATAGTGAACAACCGGTCTATGGGTTAACAGAGGTATTCTTCTACTTACCTTTTAGATTTTTGCCTGTTTGGCTAGAATGTGTACATCAGTTACTTTCCTATTTCCAACAAAGCCAAGATACTCGGTATCAATAGAGTGCATTTCTTCTTATTATTGTCAATATAAAACATTTCCACAGAACTTGGAATGGACATACCACATTATAGTCCTAAAAAAAATCATGTTCCCTGCCTTGAGAGAGCTGAAATTGAAGTTATGCATGACACACACAAACACAAAATAACATTTTGGCCAGTACTGGCTGACTTCTCAGAGCACTCCACTGACATTGCTTATCAACCTTCTCAGTACTTCTTTAAGTATCTTCCCAAGACAACAGCAGGAATCAACTTCAAGACCTATGGACTTAATTCTTTTCTATAGCCAAGGCTTCCAATAGCTGTGCCTTTCAATTATTAGAGCAAAGACATGCAGCTTCTTCTGGTCGTGAAATAACACACTCAGGATCACGGAAGTACCCCCTATCTGACTGCACTGGAGCCATCCATCTCAGCATTAGATGCTCATTCAGATTTTAAGCTGCTTCTTCTCTTCAATTCTACCTCTTCCGTAGAAGAAAATAAACTATCAGATGGAAGAGAGAGTTGGGCTGTTTCTTTCGTATTTATTTTGAGAATCTAAAATTTGTCTGCAGCTTCTGCTTTTGACTTGCAGGCCACATTCTTCAGGCTATGAAATGGCTGCCAAATTGAACATGAATGACAGTTTGCTGGCAACGAGCGCACTGCTGACAAATGCCTAACACACTGGGCATATTGTATTTGTACCATCTGGGAGAGTAAACAGTGACAGGAAATAAGCACAAACAGGTGTTAATGTCAGCCCCTTAAGGGTCATTAATGAAGTATGGCAACTGACAGCACTGAAAGAGCCCACACACAAGTCCTGGCAGTCGCAGAGGAGAAGGTGTGATCCGAGTGAGTGTAAGAGCACATTGACTTCTCACACAAAAAGCTCTGCTCTCGATTGCATCCCCACTATGTGCCCTCCTTTCTTCTCTCACCATATCACGTCCTTCAGCTGAGCTCCTCTTAAACATGCCTTCGTTTTCCCCTTCTAGGCATCAGACTCCCTCCTTCCCACCAGGCAGCCAAAACAAACAGAGCTCTGAAACACTGCTCTTTCTCAAAAAGTCTATCACGTTCTGAAGACAACTGCACCTTCATATATCCTTTGGAAAAGAAACCCTGCCTCAGTTCCTCTGTGCATTTTCAGAACCATTTCTCCCTGTGCTAAAGTAAAAGGGCTCTCCCTTCAGAAAAGGGTGATCGGCATCTCAAGAAATCAGTTATTACCCCATGAGTTTCCAAGGTTTCTTCCTCTGTCCCAAATGAGACCTGAGAAAGGGTGAGTGACAGTGCCACTGCTACCCTGGCAATAATATCATGCCAGTCCAGACTGGAAGGTCCAGGCTAACACCGGTAAGTGCAATTTGTATCCCCAGAGAAACTTACAGGTGAATCCAACCTGATACATAATTAGGCACATTCTCTTTAAAATCTCAAAGCAGGACATACTGGGCATTGCTCTTACTCCTCCAGAAGCTCATGGAATCTATAAAACAACTAGTAATATTTAACTAACCTCATCCACAGAGGAAATAGTTTATCATAAAAGCTAAGGAAAATTAATGATCTTCAGCTACTTCTCTATGTCCCATCCTATGCAAGAAAGGAATGCTTCCAAAAGGACTGATTCCAAACAAATGTTACCTGACTCTTTTGCAGCTGCCTCTGAGGAAACAAGAGAGAAAGAAACAGAGGTTGTAGGGCCCTTTTCCCATGTCCCAAAGAGGGACATGAGTTTCACGCTGCAGCATTTCAGATTCTAAGACAGGCTATTAATATTAAAAAGAACACTGGTGGCATGTAAATTTATCCATTCACTAGTAACAAAGCTTAATTGCTGAGTAGATCCAGTATTTCCAAAGATACTCTCATTGATTCTGGCTAGCATTTAAGAATGGGAAAGCAAGAATGTTTTCAAAGCCAGAAAGTACTTCCCTTCCTTTATGTCTTTGTTAAAAGGCTACATGGAACATATAGACACATTTACCCAACTCAAGAGATGACCATAATAATTGCTTATACAGAATTGCTGTCACTGTTTATGTACAACACTCCACACCTGCACTCCTTGGGCTCTGCACTAGTGTGTGTCAGAGTCTCACAGGACCAGAGGCACAGCCATGCCAAATTCCATTCTGAAAGGAAATAAAGTAAAAATAGTTGTAGTTGGAGCCTATTTGGCTTATTCAGGGGAGTCAATGGAGTGGTGTCTGCAAGGAACACAGCCTCCAGGACTTGTCCAGTGCCAAATGCCTCATTGTCACTTGCACCGAAACAGTCACATGCTCTTTTGCATCGGCCATTTTTTAACTTAAGTACTTAGAAATAATTGATTTCTTACTTTTATACAAAATCTTTGCAAATCACCTTTCAATTCTTCATGAATTATAACCAGGAGAAGAGAGGGGGAAAAGGAACTTACAGGAAATTGAACAAACATTTACAGAGAGCAATCTGTTCTAACACAACTACCCCCAGCTAAAAATAAACTATGATCCCTGGTTTATTTCCTCGTCAGTATGAGATTTATCCTCCAGTTGTGTTTTCGGTTTTTTTCAATTGATTTCACAGCCTCTGCCCCTTCTCTAAATCTATATTTAACATAAGAGTTCAAAATATTAAGATGGTTATAATTTGGCTCCTTTGGGCATATGTGCTATCCTGACACTTCTAAATACATGAATATATTCTATTTTTCCAAGCAGTCTCTGCATTATTCTGTGTGGAAGACAGACAGTGTGGGAGTGTAGTAAATAAAACTGCTGTCTTCAGGACCCCCGAATTTTTTGTGGTAGCTGTTGGAAGACTCATACATAAGGCAGGGGAGGAATAACTGCAGATCACAAATTTGCAATGCTAAATTTCAGTGCTGACTTCTTTTAATGTAATTAACCTTTCTCTTTTACTGCAAAAATAAAAATCACACACCACACTGATTCCCAGTTTGGGCTAAAAGAGGACTTGCTTATTCATACGAGTTGTTAATCCTAAATTGAATATGCCAGTGCCAGAGAATAAGAAACCTATTTTGCCAGTAGATTTCACTGTTTTCTGGCAGTGGAAAAAGATACCAACTGGGAAACCCTAGATACAACCCCAAGGTCTAACAGGGAGTGTTTTCTCTCTTTAAAAACGGTCCTTCAAAAGTTTTTTCATGCTGCATTGCCCTCATGTTTTCTCTTTCTCCAATATCTGCTAGGGCTTCCCTGTCCCATTCTGCTTCTTCTTTTAGCATCTAGGCTTTCCACACACAGAGGAAAACTGCTGAAAAATACTTGGTCTGAGAAAAAGGATGCTCTGCTGTTGTGAGGGCCTAGTATTGGTGTAAAGGGTAGGTGTAAAGGGTAGGCTGCAGTACATTCACTGCAAGTCAGATCTCTAGTCTAAATTTAGCTCTATGCTTAAAAAACCCTTTTATTAACCACATACAAATCAAGCTTTGTCAAAAGCTCTTAACCTGGCCAGATGGAGATACATTTTCATAGACTAGAGAAAGGACCATCTCTGACAAAAAAGCAATCTCCCTGCCAAATCAAATCTTTCCATAACAGCACACAGGTTTTCTCAACTACAAAAATCTGTTTTTCCTCCCGTGGCTAGTCCCAGAAATAGCAGAACTCTTTAGAGATACACATATATATGAGCCCAATGTAGCTACACAGCATAGAAAATTTCAAATCCGAGAGCCAAACAAAATAATGTCTAACATAAAACAGAGGCAGGCATCTTACAAGTATAATGTAACTAAAGAAACAACTGTTCAAAATCAAGCACTGTTATAATTTACCAATTGTAATTTTAATATACAAATATTTTAATATACAAATGAGAGCAATTGATATTTTAATGAAATTTATGATATATGCTCTTCAAATCTATAGGTAAAAAGCTAGGATTTAGGAGTATACACGAAAACAAGTAAAAACACTGAAAGAATGACAAAGCCAGCCTTTAGAAAGCTGAAGTGAACATAGAGATAAGGTATTACCATGTTCATCACACACATTAACCAACTGTTGCACTGGTAATGTGCCCTATTTTCATCAGATTTTTTTGATATAATATACAATTCCATAATATACAATATCTTTCACATAGATATAACACAAAGTATTTCAGCTACTATCTGAAAAGCAAGAAACTCTGTATGCAGAATTTGCTCATGATTTCTCAAACAGGGATTAACTATCTCCTTTCTTAACAGACACAGTCTTCTTGTTTCACTTCATATAAATTTGAAAGGCATTAGAAATCTTTTATTCATTGCAGAATTGCAATTTATTTTCCTGATAAAGCACATTATGCATCCTTCAGAATATATTTACACAAATATTCAGTAATTATTTAAAACTAGTTAGGAGAGCACTGGTTAGCTACTAGGTCAGAATGATTCCCATAGGATTAGCCATATCAATTCAGATTTCAAAGTTAAACTCTCTGAAATCCTACCTTATAACTGAGACAAGAACACAAAAACACTGCATTTCCTCTGATCTTTTCTAGTCAGGTGAGATTCAAGTTAGATTCACCAGTAAGACCCAAGAAAATCAAGAGAACTATGGTCTGTGAAACAGAGTTTTTTTCCTTCCTTTCAGAATGACATTCAAGGAGTCAAGGCCAACAGAACACAGAATTCAGGAAAAGGTGGAAAGGCCTGCAGTGGCTGATCTATATGAGAAGTTTAAAAGAACTTACTCTTATAACCCGTAACTGGTGAAGCAACACTTCAGATAAAGGTGGGCTAATTTTTCACTAAAACAAGCCAGTTGCAAAACCCAAGGGAGTAAAAGAAAAAAATTTCTGGTTGGTATGGTAGTCATTGGCAGTTGGCTCAGAAAGACTAAGCGAGTTTATGGGGATAGGAAATGAACTACTCTCTTCTTCTCAGCATGTTAAACCACAGTGGCCTAATGTAGAGAAGAACATGTGGTGCTATAATGCACAGAAATAGCAACTCTAGTGTTTCTGTGCAGTCATAAAGCAGAGGACAACAGTGACTGTGACATCTCTGCTGAACAAAAGATGCTACCTTGGCTCCCGTGCTCAGCTCCATCGCATGTAGAGCATGCACATGCAGAACAGGTTGGAGGTCTCCATCTCACTCCAGGCCTCCACATGATGCTCAGCTGGGCATGAGGCCGAGAAGAGTGCCATAATGGAGCTTCACACTGAAAGAAGCCGTTCAGGAATGCAAAGTCCGTAGCTGTGATTTAAAACCCCAAGGTGGCACCACCTCATACACGGAAGGAGAAGGGACTTGAAAAGTTAAGGACAGCTCTCTCCAGTCCCAGTCTAGGAGCACTAACATTCACTTATAAACAACGTAACACAAAAAACAGCACAGTTGAAAAACAATCTTTCCTACACCTGAAAACTAATCCAGATACTCAAAATTACAACCAGAACAGAACCCTTACTGTTCAGACAGAGCAAGTGCCTGAAAATGAAATCTGAAGTATTTTGTTTAAATTCTGTCCTTAGTTACAATGCCACCTGGACAAAAGCTTAGCTAAATTGAATAGACTAAAGAAACATCTGCATTCTGCTGCAGTATATCCATGATATGCCAACAGCACCACTCTGTGGTTTAAGAGTGATTGCTTTGTTAGCTAGAAAGGTGGCTTCCTGTGCCTCAGATCAATCACACTAGAGAAAGAAATGCAAACACATTATTATTATACATTATTAAATTAGATGAGTGTATCAGTGTGCAAAACCAGTGCCACTAGAAGCTAATGAACTGCCCTACCTTTACATTGTAGTTGTGTAACTGACACTGTAATTTGGCTTACTCAGTTCACATATGTGGCAAGGTCTCTACTCATTCACATATGTAATTTCCATTAGCGTCTGTGAGAGGCTGTGTGTGCTGAACTCAGAACAGATGCTTTAAACTCTACCAAAATGTGAATTTAATTCTCTGAATCAAGTCTTAGATTTACACCTGCAACTTCCATTAGTGGTAGCTGTTGCAAAAACCATGAGAGGTGGCTCAAAGTTCTGGAAGAAATGAAAAACCTTAAATACTTGTGCGAACCCCTAGCTGCATTCCTTGGGTCTTCCTTTTTATGCAAGAAATCAGGAACGAGGACTGAGGATGAAATTGCAGGAAATGACCAACTACAAAATCTTCCCTGTAGATTGACTATCCCCCAGGTAGGACACCTCAGCCTGACAGCCAGCTGGCAGGACTCACTTTCATCTTGGGCTGCAGCATGTCAGCCAGCAATCCCACCTGATGGAGGTCGGTGGGAAATGAGAAATATTTCATAGTTCACCTCCTGCTACAGCAGCTGCAAGTAATGAGCCTGTAGGAAATGAGTGCAGGGCTGTATGCTGGCACTCTTCAGTTTCTGTCAATCCCACAGGACTTTTCCCTGAACAAATTGGGGATAGTAATAGAGGTTGGAAAGCTGTGTCTTTGCAGAAAATCCTATTATTTTTGTTGTGCACAACTGTATTGCATAAGGCCTTGACCATCCAAGTTCAAATTAAGGGTTCATCTGTGCTTCATATACCTGGCTGCACATCATGGGTAGGGTATAGTCATGTATCATCTGAGGAACACCAAAAGTCTGAGGTCCCAAGATCACAGACCAAATGTAATCCATATAGCAAGGAAAAAACATTATAACATTTGACCATATTTGGCATATTAGTTTCTACCTGTAAGATCCATCAGGTGAAACAAGCAAAAAACTCAGCTCAAAACCATGTTTGATTCTGGTCTGAGATTGGAGGAAAGAATCTTTTATTTCAGTTTGTCTCTCCTTCTTGATACAATGGTAAAACTACACATGCCTTCACACCCAATAAGCATCTTTTGACTTATCAGCAGGATGACACTAAATCAAACACACAAAAAGCTTTGCTGTGATCAATAATACATAGGGAAATATTGGACAGCTCTCACCAAGGTTGCTTTCTGATCCAATTTTTGTGCAAGGAAATATGGCTGTTTCTCTTACTCAGCATTTTTAGACAAGTACCAAAAAGTTTTTTTTTGTTGTTGTTGTTTTTTCTAGTCCAGAACTATTACGGGAGAAGAAGGATCCTGGGGATAAACACCTAGGGGAGAATGAAAAACAGTACAATTCTTTGCCATCTTTATTGGCAAAGTATCCTTCCCTGGCCTGCCTATTTACTATTTCCCTGAATGTAAATATTTATCTTTCAGCACTGTGTGAAAGAAAACCTGAAGGCAGCATTTTCGGCAACAGAAGGGAAGTGACTTCTCTTGGCTCTGTGAAGGTGCATCACTGTGCAGAGGGACCCAGCGTCCTTGCCAGAGAGGCACTCCATGACCAGAAGGTGCGAGTGCTGGTGCAGAGGTTCCCTTTAGATCAGGAGAGAGCGAAAACAGCATCGCAGCAGCAGCAAGGCTTTTGCGGTTTGGGAGCGAGCAGTCTCCAATTCCCAGCCAGGCCAAGCCGCTGCCTCACAGCATTGCCTTCTTCAACTTCCCAACTCCTTACACCTCAGTGGGGCTGGTCTGGTAAGCTAAGTGATGGCAGTTGTAGAGATGAATATGAAGCATTATCCATCCCCAGAGAAACAACTGCACGTGTGAGCTGGGCAAACATCAGCGTGCCGCTGTTGGGCCTCCTGCCATTCACAGGGATCGCAGCACTTCGAAATGGTACAGCTTGAGCCTGAGGCCTCCATCTTCCTCAGCGCAAAGCTGTTCTCCTCAGCAAGATCTACTGACAGTGTCACCCTCTGCCAGGGCTTCCCCCAGGACACAGGCAGACCTGGGGCAGGAGAGGCCTAAAAATACAGGCGTCACCCTGCCACGCACAGGAAATGCTGGCAACAGGTACTAGGAAAATTGCTATGAAGCGGACTCATGCGTGTCCGCAGAGAACGTGCTGCCCTGCGGCTCCCCAGACAGGGCCCCTGCACTAATCTACGGACCTAAACGCCTGTTTTCAGCGGCGCAGGGAGGATCCCGTCTGGCCACCATAGAGCAAAGCGGCCAGAGCGGCCGAGAGCGCCGCCCGCCCGCGGCCAGCTCCGCGCGGCGGGGGCGGCGCTCTGGGCGGCGCTCTCCGTGGTCGGCGTGGCGGCAGCGCCGCCTGGCGGCGCGTGGGGGGGTCAGTGCGGTGTGGGCCGATGCGCGCGCGTGCGGCCCCCGTCCCTGCGGGGCTCTGTTTGTATTTCCAGCGCGAATAGCCGCGCCGCACTGCTCTGACAGGCGCGTACGTGACCGCAGGATACGATTTCGTCCCACCCAAGTCGGCGGGGGCTCCGCAGCAGTTTCGATGGTGGCGGGCCGAGCGGCAGAGCGGTGCCGGCGCCGCGGGCGCTGGCGCGGCCGGTGCCGAGCGCCCGCCCGGTGCCGAGCGCCCGCCCTGCGCGGCCTGCGGGCCCGCCGCGGGGGAAGAGGGAGGGCAGTGACGGCGGGGGTGGTGACAGATCGTACTCATCGTTCACTATAGACTATTCACGGTGCTGTGCCTGCAGACCGTCTCCTCTGTGCCTGCGTCTGCCTCCAGTTCTAGCTGATACAGTGTGACTGACTCCACTGAAATGTTTTCCAGCCACCTCTGCTTATTCCACTCAGCTTAAAATTGAATTTACTCATAGTTCAGCAGCTTTTGTGCTTATCTGGCACCTGCAAAGGGGAGATGCTGAGAGATGTGCAGAATAAAAGAGTGCGTCCTGAGAGGGGGAGAGGGACAGGGTCACACATTGGTACACAAACCCTGTAGCGAGATGCAGCTGGCAAGGATCATTTCTTTAGACATGGAGCCTGCTCAGCGGTCCATTTAAACCCATCTCAATGTCCAGAAAACTTCAGGGGAATAATTTACTTGCCTATGGTTTTACGCACAATTAAGAGTGTATTGGGTTCTTAAACTTCTGTATAATTCAGTAAAGAAAAAGGATCAAAAGCCTTAGTAAACCTCCTGCATTAGAAATCCTACAACCTAACTGGTTCACTCGGGAAGCTCACTCTAGTGACTGATACTTACGTGTCATAAGTATTCCCTAATGGCTATTATTCAGCAGCGGAGTTCAACATAGGCAGACTAGAAACCCAGATTGTGGGGCTGTGTTTCTGAAAAATCTTGCATTGTCATTTGTGTCCTTGACCAGTTGATATAATTGACCTGATTTGTTCTTGTGTGTCCTTACCTCAGCCGTGCTCATGGGCATGAGATGGTATGTGAGCTGTCAGAAAATCTGTGTGGAGGTCAGCTTCACAGCATCACTTACTTGAGCCGTTCTGGCCAAGAGAATTCTGTTTGTCAGGGACAGACATAGTAAGTGTCGGTCCCACACTTCTTGCTGCAATTTCATGTCCTGTGGCGAACGATCCTTTTTTCCTTTTTCTCTATTAAGCCAGTCGGCCCTCAACCCTAAGCTGTCCAGAGAAACTCAAACTAGAATGTGAATGTTACTGGTAGTCGGAGAGACACTGCTGTACACTATCGTTACAGAAGTGACAGATTGCTGTGCTAAAGAAGGGCCTATCTCTACCTTTCAAGTTGTACCAAGTATATTTAACTGTACAGGTTGTTTTTTTTTTGTCTCAGAGGTTCTAAATCTGTGAATAGAAATAGCAGTTATAAAATGCCCATATTGATCTCCCAAGAGAGGCTGCATTTTAACAAAGGGATTTCTCAAACTATTTCCCTGTTTCCAGGCAACCTAGCTGGTGAGAAAAATAAATTAAACATAGTGCTCACAGATTGACATATAACTTTGACAGCTATTTTTAACAAATGGAAATCTAAATTACTATCCCCAATAGTTTAATTCAAATTCTGTGATTTCAGCTACTTTAATACCCCTGATTAATTTCTTTTCACTTTTCCTTGAAACACACAATCCATAGAAAGCAATCTAGAACTATTATTATTTACTTGGTGATATGGGTAGGCATAATGCATGATAAAAAAAAATATATAAATGACGGCTCTTTCCCCAAGATGCTGACAATCTGATGTGTAAACATAATTTGATTGTCTAAGTGTACAAGAGAGAAGGAGTGAGTGAATTCAGTCAGGAGAGCCCAGAAAAGCTGAAATTTAGTTCTCTTACTCTTTTATGGAGGCACTTCATAGATCAGTTTCTGTACAATGGTATAGATCAGGCATAGGTGAAGCCTGGGCAACAGCTATAAATCCAGTATAGAAATCAAACCAAAGTGAGTATTGCTACTCCTTATTTAGCATTTGGAGCTATGCAGAGTTGTTCCTATTACTGGGTAAACAATTCAGTTATTTCATCAGTGCACCTTTACTTATTTATAAAGAATTTACAGAAAGAGTCCTGTTTTCCTCAGACACAGGATGAACAAAGATCACAAGGTGGTTTCCTGCTCACCATACCCACACAACTTTGATCCATGGGGAGCTTGCTCACTTTTCCCCCCCATCATAAACCGAATTATTTGCCCTCATCCTACTGACTTTTCACCTCATCTTTTTTGTTGTGTATTCACAGCTTGCCAAATAATCCTTTAATGCCTGTTTGCAACAAGAAAGCTCTTCAGCCTGTTGCCTTAGATGATGGTTCTATTGTTTTGGCTCTGTACCTGTTACTGTATAATTATTGTATAATCCATTAATTGTTCTTTATGTTGAACTGGAAATACGAATGCTTAACATATGGTGTAAACATGTCTGTTATATTATTATAGGTGATTGTTAACACTGGCTAGAAAGATACTTAATGCTTGAAGAATTTTTGTGGGTGACTGTGTGCAGACCCAGTTGGCCCTCAGAGGCCAGACAGAGCAAAACAGAGGTCAAGAACCCTAGCTAAGGCTAGGCTTCTCCCAGTGTTGGTACAAATAGAGCATTGTCTCATACAAAGGTATTACAGGGGTTTACGCTGATGAACATTCGATCAAGAAATATAACATGCATTTTAGCTAAGTGATCGTATTCAGTGCAAGCAGTTAAACACATGTGATCAGCACCAAAAACAGTGAGTATGGTTCTGTTGCTTCTGAATAGGTGGCAAAATTGCCATGAAGTAGACCTAGCTGACTTAATTACAGTTTGATAAAATTTAATATCTGTGCCATCCTGATCTGCATAACTTTGAACTCTAGCTAAGGAAGGGTAAAATAATTATTGAATGCAAATAAGCTAATGAGAATGCTGCTTGGAACAGATGCTAATGAAGATAAGCTTCGTAATTCTCTGCTGGTCTATTTCCAATAAGGTCACCGTATGATACTTTTTCCATGTTTTCAGTTTGTTTTGGTAAAATCCCTTGGTTCTTCAGTATCTCAGTACCTTACTGTTACCTCAGATGTTTTAGCAGAACTCTGCCTTTGAGGTGTCACCTACCAATTATGCGTTATTTTATGTATCACAATTTGATAGGCATTAGCTGCAGGGGTCTCCATGCTGAACACGAAATATATTTGGTGTTCAAATATATTTGGTGTCCAAATATATTTGGTGTTCAAATATATTTGGTGTCCAAATATATTGGTATTTTTGCATGCTGAAAATACTGAGAAAATTTCATCTCTTCAAGGCCTGAATTGTTGCCTGCTCTTACCCCGATACACTGGGTCATAAGAGGGAACAGAATTGTTCTCATCCCTCTCTGGTAACCCAGCAGTTCACAACTGCAGATCCTGATAGTCGAATGGTGCCTCAGTTGCCAACATGAACAGATACACCTTTCACTAAGGCCCCTCATCTGGTGGTGATTGAAGCTGCGCCTGGGATGCTGTCACTGCCAATACGTGTTAGCTGAGAATCTGCCTTGCACTTTCTTTACTCCCTCCTTTTTATATCATCATAAATAGCCGGTCAGTAGTGTCAGACTGTGGTGACATCTTGATCTTTCCCCTTTCTTTCCCCCTACCTCATAGGAACTGATTTAATGTAATTGCTTCCAAGTAACATAATGAATGAGAGAAAGTCTAATGTGATCATCATCAAAAGAAACATGCTCTTCATTATTCAGCAGGGGAACCACAGAGATATGTGTTAGCCCTGGAGAATTTAAACTATTAAAATAAGGGTCAATTTGGTGGCTATGGAAACTAATTATTTTACCCTCTAATAAAAGGGAAATACCAAGCTGTCGAGTGGCTAACTGCAAACTAAGAGTTGCCGCAGTTCATAAATGAAAGCAGAACAGGAGTATATGCCATCTGTATAGGGGTTTACCTTGAAAGAGCCTTTTCAAAGGATAGGCTATCTAATAATATAGTATCTTTGGTGTTATTTAATAGTATTGTTCCTATAAGAATCAGAATATGATTTCAAGAATAAGCACTTTTGCTTAAGTTGGAAGGGAGGAGGAACTGTATATCTGATGTCTATGAGTTGTTTGGATCTGTGGTGTGGAAGGAACTTTGGTAAATCGTGGCGTAAGTTTGAATGGCCTTCCTAGAAAGCTAAACTCTTATACAAACATGGAAATGTGGGGTAAAATAACTACGCTTTATCAAAATCAGTAATGGTCATATTCTTTCTTAGGTTGAAATAAAACCTGTGTATCCATTCATTTATTTTAATACTGGGGAAAAGGATCCCGCTAGAAAAAAAATACATTTCTAAGTAAAATTACATAAGTTTTCCAAACTATTGTAATTGCAGAGCAGTTCTACTTCTGTAGTATCACTTCAATTTTCAAAACATAAAATTACTTGGAAGTGCAAAAATGGGCTTAATGCTAATATTCACATGGAAAGCAGAACATTAGCTACAATGTGCAAAATGCTGGTTTCAGCTGTAAGACGTAAACACAGAGATTACAAAGCCAAGAGAGAACTTCCCAGGCTGTGGAAATTCCTTTTCTCATGTTTCGTATTAACATCTACAAGCAGGTCAGTAGAAACCAAGGCCTGTGTCTCTTTAAGTTTTGATTTTAACGCATATAGCGATAGTTTAGGTATTTCAAGTCAGCCCACAGTTAAGCACCTAAACAATGGTCCTAACTTTTGTAGGCATAGACCATTCATAGCTTCCTTTTAGTGACAGTGGAAGATACTCATCACTCATAAATGTGAGTCCAAACATGTGGCATCTACCGAGTGGCACCTGAGACAGATTAAGGTTGGGTACACAGCGGTGTCCATCCCACCCCTTGAGCAAGACTTTGCTAAGAGAGGCTTCTTCATTTTGGGAAAGTACAGATACCATATTAAAATGATACTTCATTTGCTGTAAAGGTACTTCAAGTAGGCCAATTTCAAGTAACCACTTTTACGTATGTGGGAAAATTATTTTACTCTCCCACTATTCTATCAGGAATAAGCCGGCCAATGGGTGGCAGTGTAGCACATGGCAGGACAGGAATCAAGCAGCACAAATGAAGAATGAGCAAATCAGACTGAGGCAGAAAATCCCATGTGAAACACGAATCTAATCACATCTGTGTACTTCGGGTTCAGAGAAAGTAGTACTTTGCACTGAGTTTTCAGCTCATTTCATTATTACTGTAAAGCAACTACCTTCAAATTCAAATTCAATATTTTCAAATAAATTCAAAATTCAATATTTTGTTAAACACTAAAAATAGTGGTTTTCCAATATTTTTGTCTGTACACCTGTAAAGAGGAATCGTTTTTAGTAAAAATCCACATTTTCCATTGATACAAAAATAACCACTCTGGCTTGCAACTTTAAAATAGGTGTTTTTTTTCAAACCTCTACCACAGACAACTGACTTCTGCACCTCCCAGTTCCTATGGAAGATATTATCTTGAGTCACAGTCTCCTTCTCTCTCCTCTCACCTGAAGGCATTTTGGTTTTTCTTCCTACCTCTTCTTTATCCTGAAATACATCATCTCATCATGAAAAATGAATGTCTGGTTATTTGTTTAGGGGGCAATACAGAGCAGTATTTGGCTCATGAATCTATATAATCAAATGTAGATAAAAATTGCTATTGGTTTGATTTGGCTTTTCACTGTCTTTCTCTGAAACTCAGTAGATGCACCAAATAATAGAGTCACATTTTACAACTTTGGGTGTTTTTTGACCTCAGAACATAAACATTTAGTTTTTTATGTCAGGGCTATAATACTGCCATTGCATGCAATGGGATTGTGGCTTTTTGTTGGGGATGTCTGGGACCAACACAACATAAATAACCCATATTTCACTTTCAACTCTGGCTGTCTTGGGAGTACCTCATTTGGCACAAAGTGTGATAGATGCAGAAAAATCAACATCCAGTAATTATGTGACAGCCAGCAGTTGGAGTACAATATGTGTATGCAGACCAGAGCTAAAGGCAAGATACAGAAGTCATTGTTGATGTACACAAAAATTCAAGCTGGCTTTTCCCATCAGAGGAAGTAATCCCATTTTCATATCTGGTGTTTAAATTCCATCTAGTTGGAAACCTACAGAATTCCTGCAGCTTCCATACCCAGCACAACAAGCCTCAATGTACCAGCATTTGCCTACTCTTCCTTGAAATGAAATGTGAACTGTTGGGTGGAACCCAGGAAACTGAAGCCAACATTTCCTTCCCAAAAGCTGACACCAACCACTTCCATCCTTTACACAGTACATGGTTCCTACTGTTTTCAGGAATGCTGATTGAATCTAGCAAACAGAATTGGTCCCATTAGTGGTATAAGACCACGTAAGATGTTTACTGTAGTAGGTATGTCCAATAATATTGCTAAAACTCAGGTTGCCTAGAATTCTGTATTTTGGAAAAGCCTTTTACTTCTTATATGTAGGGCCTGCACAAGAGAGTAAGAAATCCAGTAAAACTGCATTGAGGAAGTTAAACTGAACGCATGTAATAGCCTAAAGCACTTTTCAAGGCAATGTGGAAGAATACCATTTATTTCCACAAATAAACAGATTATTTTACTGAGAAGCCTATATCTATTTCAACGGGAAAGGAGTATCTAAGGCAGGAACAGAGCTATGTTTCTTAGGGCTGCAACTCTGTCATTGTCCTGTACCCTTCAAAAATGCCTTCGCAAGACATTTTTGTGCAATAATTCCTGTAAAGAACAATATCTTTACCTTGCACTAACACTGTAGACCATTGTAGTACACAGGCTGCAGTACTCCAAAACAGGACTGTCCAGGTGCAAGTGGAAAATGCTACAGAAATTCCATTTGTCAACATAAATCATCAGCTAAAACATGTCTTACTAAAGCAATTTCACTAACTGTAAGTGACTTTTACCCAAGGTTCATTTTTCAAGGTTGTTTCAGAAGGCTTTAAACAAAGATACTATTTTTTTTCTTCCAGTGATGGAACATGTTGAATTTCCAGTAATCCATGCATTGAGAAATCCACTTATGGAGATATCATTACCAGCATAATACTCACATGTTCTTGGAAAGCAGCTGTGCTATGAAAACATCTGTGCTGTATATTTAGATCTGACTGTAATGGGGGGAGTGGGGGGGAATTTCTAGTTTCCTTGAAGTTATTCTAAAGAATCATCATGAGATTTATAAATAAATTTTCCTGAAATGATATAAACAAAAATTATTTATCACAAAGGAACCAGCAAAATAATGTGAAAAAATTTATAAAACATTTTATCCTAGCAATATAAAACCTTAATAAGAAAAAACTAGGTGCATATACTATATGTGGTACATTATATGCTGTATATTATTATATATTATGCATTATATTTTATTATATTAGTGATATGAAAGTAGTCTCTGGATCATATGACCTTACCAGCTGCCAGCAGCTAGAGAGGCAGTGACTCAATTCAGTAATCATTCTGAGGGCAGTGTCTCTATGGGAGATCCTGTACAGAGTAGTATGAATTAATCATCACTTATTTTTTAAGGGGACAGTTTAAAAGACATACTTTGATGTTCTTGCCTTGGCAGAAGTCTCATTGTCAGGCTGACTAACAGATCAAATGCAGTAAGGCATGGCTGACTTGCTTCCAACCAGTTTGTATAGCTACGGTTGGAGACAGCTAACTAATCAAGTGATATGAATCCCACTTGCCAGAATTGTCATGCTTTTCACTGAAAAGAAGTTTGCTATTAATTAAGCAAGGCTTTGACCTTTCATGTTCCAGTAACATTAGAGATCCCTTAAAGTCCCATGAGAAGTCATGCTAAAGCATTTTATGCCAACTATGCTATATGAATATGAACTATTAGCATACCTGACAATGAAACACATAAAAAAAAGACTATAATGTGAATCCAGAGGAAACAACCGTGCTCTCTAAAATTATGTGCTTATTGAGGAGAGCAGGCCCACTGAAAAAGACTGAAATAATAGAAATGTACCCCTCCAGCAGTCTAGTAGTTTTAAAATTATTTGCATAGTATCAGCCACCACTGCCAATGGCAATAATATGTTGTCATGACATTTCAGTTGTCTTTTCTGATTCTAATATTGCCTTTTGGCCATCTAAGAAGCATTCAGTATAAAATGAAACAAAAATTATAAGCCTTGGCCCTTATAATATCATGCTGCACTTTCTAAATGCTCTGCACATATTCTTTGATTAACCCATTGAGCAGACTTCGGAGACAAGCAATTATTTATATTAGTTTGTACATCCAAGCATGGGTAGGATCTGAGCAGAACATTTTAATTCCTAGCAGAGAACTTTGGTCTCTAGTTTGCAGGTTCGCAGTTGTGTATCTAATTTGTCATGTCTGGAGGCACTCTTGCAACAATTCTACACACTAAATGTCAAAAACTTCAGAAATTTCGCTTATAAAGCACCAAATGAATTTGCAAGCCTGTCTATTACTTTCTTTAAGTCTAGATTATAAAGAACAAGGTACAAATCCCAACATTCCTATAACATTCCTGTATGTATTTCATTGTCTTTCTGAGCTGACAAACCTTTTCACCCTACTTTGCAAACTGAAAAAGAGCTGCATCCTCTCCAGTTAATGACTATCTAACAGCTATCAAAAATGGCTCTGTAAGGGGAAAAATTTCAGCTATAAATAGTCAAAAATGCCCTTCCCTTTTAGTTAAAACCCTTATCATCAGCACATAAAACTCTTCTTTTAACCTTCTTTATGCTCTGTCATGTGAACCCAGCAGAACAAACAAAAGTTCCTTTATATTATGTTTCAGGAAATCTGCAGTAAGGTTCCCCAAGGCTGTTGCCTAGCCAGCCTGGAATATTAAAAACAAACCAGTGTGTGACACACATAATTGATTCAATGGCTTTTGTCAGCTGCAGAACAGGTTTTGACTAAAGCCTACTGCAGAGGTCCCGTTGGAGGACTGGCCAAAAGTTATATCTAGGTGCTGCACAGAAGGATTAAAGGAGGCAAAACCCTGGGAGGCAGTTTACAAAACGGTAGCTGTTTCAAAGCTGAGTTGGGTTTTGAGCTTGTTAGGACAAGCCTTGTTTGCATCTCTACTAGTCGGGCCAGGAGGGACCTTTGAGGCCAACTGGCTCACCTCAGCTGAAATCCTTACAGCTAAGCCTTCTCTCCTCCAAAATAGTTTATCTTCACCTGTATTGCCCATTGGAAACAGTTTATGTCCCGTGGTTATTCTAAGATACTGCTTAGGAAAGTGCTAGGTGGTGCTGGCCAGAATCACACTCTGGATCTAACGCCAATATCCAGACACGTGTCCTGGCTTTGTCCTGTGCATTCATTCAGGGATGTGCAGGGATCTTTTTAACCAAGATCCCACTGTTTAAAGCTTGGATTCCAATGTTCAGTGAATTCAAGTATGTACTTCATTTTTTATCCTTATCTTTTTAAAAAATTTTAAAACATACAAGCCAAGAAACTATACCTGAGAAGGCACAACACCTACTAATCCTTCCATTTGTAACCTTTATAGTCAACTGAATGTCATAAAACTAGCAACAAGAGGTTCTTAAAATGTTTCCCTGGGGAAGGATCTATTTGGTTTTAAAGACAAAAGTGGATAACTTTTGCTGGTAAAAACCTCAAGGGAATGTTACACAGTTTTCATGTATTAAACTACTATCTTGCGGTCATTTACAAATTTTCAGATGGGCATGTGGCTTCCTACGTAATGAATTCCAACACTGACACTAGAGTATTTTCCTCACATTTTGCAGGACCTTAGAAATAGTCCATAGACTTTCTGAGCTAAAAAGCACTTATAACCAAACCATCTATTGGGTTAAGACTATGTGATCTCACTGGACTGGCTCCTTAAACACATCTTTCTGAATTAGCAGAACTTGTAATAACAAAGAAACAGTCATGAATTCATCATGCATCTTTTTCATCCCCCTTCTACCCCCCACCCCACCCCCCAAGTTGTCTGGGAGTACGGTCTGACAATATTTGTCCTAAGGTGCGAAACTTTGATGTGTTTTTCTCTCAAGGAGCTATTTAATCTCTGGCTGTCTTTCCTGATTTTTCTTCTATATTACAGACCAAACAGAGCCTTTTAGCCAATCCAAACATTCACAGCAAGATTTTTTGTTGGCACTGATGCTGAGAGAATAGATAATGTATGTCCCTACAACTGAAGGACTGACAGTATTTGATTTGATCTGAGGCATAAACTAGGTACCTGTGAGAACTGATGAAACACAGGACTCTGGAATATCTATTCTGAGGAAAGAAAAGAGTTTTCACCCATTAGACAGTCAAGCAGCTTTTCAGCATTAACGGTGGACTTTCGTCATCAGCTCTGTTCTCCATGCCTCTTTTATGTTTACTGTGCACTCAGAAAACAGCAGCTTGCTTTCACATTTTGTCTTCAGTATAAAATTTCTGTTCTCTTGTGTACTCCTCATCTGCAAAACAAATTCTCTGGGTGAAGGTAGGAGATGATTAAGATATTGATGAAAGAAGGGCTTAAAAGTATAAATAGCAGCTTTTGTTCCATCATTCTGACCCAACACAGTAGAAGCATCTGGCAATATAGATTTCAGTAAAATTCCCTAGCACCTGGTGTATTCCATTATATTTAAGAGACACATCATCCTCCACAGTGAAACAGGCAGATGAAAATTTGTTTCAGAAAAAAAGGTTAAGGCATTTTTCATTGCTCTTCATTGCCATGGGATTCTGTTCCAGGGTTTCATTTGAGGGATTATTCTAAGTGGCCTCTGGCACAGTGGGACCCTGAGAAAGATACAGCAAGATCAAACTTTTTGTTGGTAAAGAAAGTAATAGCAAGCCTACATCAGTGATCAAGAAAAGTATGCATGTAGTTAAAACAAGACATTCCATAATTTTGGGTTGTTGTTTATTCATTTTCCCTCTTTGCTGGAACTGGTCTAACCAAAGCTCTTGAACCTTCAGAGTACTTTTCCTCTGCTAGTGTCTCTTCAGCTTCTCTTTTTAGCCAAAGATCTCACAAGAAGGGACCCAGATAATCAGGGAAACTGTCATGTGCCTGGAGAGAAAAGGCTACACGGCAGCCATGGCCTCACACCATCTCATGGGGCTGGTGTGAGCACAGGTGTAGTGAGACATGCCCAGTAGGCATGTCCGTGCCGTACAGTGTGCGGCTGTCCTCTGCTGGAGGGTGCCTGGTAGCCAGGCTGTTTTGTCTGTGGCCTGTTGCATTTGGCAGCAGTAACAAAGCAGGGCAGAGGGTTTCCACTGATCACTCTGGATGAGGCAGCTTCTGTCTGTCTACAGCTGTTTAGCAAGTAGCCAGTACTAGAATGGAGTACAGGGAACCATGCAAATTAAAAACTACCAAGTCCTGGAAATGGAGGTGGAACATATGATGGGCCCAGAAATACTAAATATGGAAAAGGAAATGCAGGAAATGGGGAAACAGGAGCCTGCATGGTGTTGGAGTCATGAAAGAAAGAAAGATAGAAAGCAAGGCTCCTGCTTGAAAACGTGGCTCAAGGTGTGGGGAGACTACATTCCTGCTTTTAGCTGGGGCTGACAGATAATGTGGGTTTTGTTCAAAAGTATTTGGGAAAGTTATATGGCTTAGTGCAGAGCAGGGTTTTCTTGTTGGCAGGGAAGTAGCCCTTGAAAGGATTTCTCTCCCACGAGGTTTTGTCTAACCTTTTTCCCATTGTCATGGCCAGTGACCCAAATCAGGAGGAGAGATGGTGAGCACTGCAGCATGAAGCGCTGTAAAAACGCAGCTACATTATGAGACAGTAGTCTACAAAAAGCAAAAATAGAATGCTGACAGTACAAGTAGAAAGTAAAGTCGTGTCCTTTTATCTGGCTGGATATGACTTCATGCTCAAACTACATGTTCAGCAGAAAAAGCAATTTGTACCACGTAGAACAGAAGTACTTGTGATGAAAGCGAATTAATTCCATGGCTTTCATCTGTCTCTGCGACATCAGACTATTGCATTTAAATCATCTTACTCTTGTGAATTACTTTCTGTCCAGCAGAGTTTTTCCAGAGTAGATCTGCCATGATAACATTTTGTATTGACGTGTACAAAAAGAATTTTGTTGAGATAAATATCTCTTAAAGGCAAAGCACACAGGGCACTATTTTTTTCCATTTGCCTATATTTTTTAGCAATTTGTGTAATGCTGGAGGGAAGTGTAAGAATGGCAGATCTTTAAGGGAGAAATCCTAGCCCAGCAAATATTTTAGTCTTGCATCTGTGGTAGTAAGCAGCGAATTACAACATTAGTAGTGGCTTGTGGTTGCAATTTTACGCAGAAGAAAAGCTCTTGTAGACTATTGCCCAGAAACATGCAGGTAAATGAGTTTGTAACTCCATAAATAATTTTTAAAAGTAATCAGGACAAAAGCCTTAGTTGAGAAACTGGTACACAGGTAAATGTGTGCCTGAGCCAAGTGGTCACTGTAAAAGCAAAAAAGTTAAAACTGGGCCAGAATCCTGAGTTAAATGGTGATAAGGCACAGCCTTAGTTACTGTTGCCATGGTTTCTGTTCAGCTTTCATGGCAAGTGCTGCACAAGGCTTTCACACTTCCAGGCATAGCATGTCAAGATGGTCTGGGAACTGCTACAGCTCTTGGGTCACTGCCAGCCGGGAGCCTCTGCCACCTCAGCTGCAGCTCCGTGCCTTCCAGCTTGTGAAACGACACACTTCCGTAAGGCTTACTGCTGGTGTTGATATCATTAGGGCAGGAGTACTACAATCCTCGGAAATGCAAAATGATGGTTGACAGTGTGCTTCGCCTTCTGTCACTGTTTTGCAGGCAACTTCTGTGCTTTCTGAAGTAGAGCAACAGGGTTTCTCCAACAGTTTGTAGTGACACGTGCTAGTGTACAACAACCTCTAAAGGCAGGACTAGAAAGAAGGAGCAGACCTCAGCGTCCCCAATAAAAAGATACAGTCCAGGATTTGATTACTAATGTGAAACGTGGCTACACTCTGTGAGATGGGTCAGCGGGGGCAGAGCCTCGGGAAGCTTCCCCATGCTACAGAGACCTCAGTAGAGACATCCACACAGTGGAGCACTTCTTAAATAAGCTTGAGCAATATTTTGCAAAAACTGGCTTGCATGTGCGGTGGTTGCAGTATGGCATGTGGGAATCTGGCCATCAGCTGCAAGCAGCCCACTCGGACTTCCCTGCACTTCTTTTCCCGGGTTTTGAGGAGCTGGGGCCAGGTCAGGGCTCCTCTGTGGTGCTCCCTGAGCACAGATAGACTTTTCTGAGGCCCAAGTTCTAGGCTTCAACCGGTCTGTTTGTAACTGTGGACTTTCTGGTCTTCTAGAGAAAAGATAGGAAGGTCTGAAGTGTTGCAAAGTTGTTTGGGCACTCAAATTTTTAAAAGAAGCCATTTGGTTATTATTCCTTTTTTTTTCAGGAGTAAACAGGAAATATTAATAAGGTCAACATACTCTTCTCTTCCCACATCTTACGGACATCTAACTTTGAAATAAGGTCTTATTACAGACCAATGCTTCCCATATGCAACCTACTAGACAGTAAAAGTTATAGCAATGGGAATCAAAGGATTGTTTAGAGCCAGAGTTTATTCATGTGGGACCATTTCCTGGATAATATATAAAGCTGGCACCACACAACAGAATTAATTTGTGATGCAGTGCCTTACATTTAATGGCATATTTGAATGTTCATTAGCAAGTCACAGGTAAATGCTTTTTTTGGATGTGAATGAAAGGCTGGGAAAGTTAAGAGGAGAATTCAGATAAATAGGCAGAGTGAGTTCGGAGTTTACAGTCAGGGTGACATTAGGGTCTCCCCAATGTTGTTGAGCCTCTAGAAATAGATGGGAGGGAATTACAAACTCTCTTGCATGGCTGTTTCTAGAGCAGAGCAGGAAAAAAGGGAGCCATTTCACTTACGGTTTCAGCGTGTTGAACAGCTTCATTGCAAAGCTGCGTCACTTTCTTGGAGATGCTCAATCGCAATGTTTCAGTCTGGTTTTGTTTGATTTAAGTAATTAGCACTTTGGAGACAAAGTAAGTTCCCCAGGCATCTTGCGTGGAAAAACAGATACTCCATTATGAATTGAGATCCCCAGGCATGTTGGGTGGAAGAAACAGATATTCCATTATGAAATGAGATATGGTAGTTACAACAGTGAGCATCTCCTCCCCTAAAGACAAGGAGAAGGAATAAAAGAATATATTATTCAACATCTTCAGATAGTTGTGCATGCTGTAGGACAGTGGCTGAGGAAACAACATGGAACAGTGGTAAATAACATAAGAAATCTCTGAAGAGAAAGAAGACAAGTGACAAGAGCATTGGTTCTGTCATATGGAATAACACGTAATATTTGTCAAAATGCAGTGCTGGGCCTGTGGCGTCTGCCACAGCTGTTGACATGTTTCTCTTCTTCAGCTTCCATGGAAAACAAACTTGGCACTTGAACTTATGCGAGAGGAAGAAAAACATCTCTGTTCATATTAATTATGTATCTTAAAATAAGCTGATCCCTTTGATTGTTGTACTGGATATTATTTTCAGGAGGAAGAAATTAAAATTTCTTGCATATTTTAAAATCTAAAGATGTATGATAATAAGGAAATATAAACAATTCTGAATGAGCTCTAATGTGCTATGACGTATTTAATGAACCAATTAAACACACAATTCACCCTCATTCGAGTTGAGGGAGACTATTTTTCCTGACAGCAGCTGCTCTATATATAAGCACAGATCAAAAAATATCCATGTTTTAGTACTAAAAGCTATCAGCTTTAATTTTCAAGCTGAAGTTATTTTATTTATATAAGTAAAAAAAAAAACTCAAACATTTCACTTTCTGCTGTCAAACTGTGCTGACAAATCTCAGTGGACAATACTTGAATCTATGTAAAATGTCTCTGCTAACAATTTTTGAAAAACTGTAACTTACGCTTCCCTGTAGAGAATTTAGTGATCAGTAATCTTCTGGAAGGATTACAAATAAATAAGTTACCTAAACACTAGGTCAGATAGAGTACTATAATTCTGTTGCTAGTATGACAATTCAAATACCAGAATCAAAGCATTTAATTCATTTTATTGACTATAGATGTTGAGTACACAACATACAAAACAAAAGAAGCATTTGAATGTAAAATTCATTCTTACTCAAATATTCTTCCTAAAAAAGGATTAATCAATAGCTCAGAAGGGAAGAACAATTGTTTAAATGTAAATTAACTCAGTCTTGATCTCTTTTCATTTTAGAAACAAGTTTGACACAATTAATTCAATATTCATGCTCCAAAGCAAGGACTTGTGAAAAGAGCTGAAGGAATGAATATCAATGAACGCTAATGGAATTCAAAGCATTTTCTCAGATAGTAACTGATAATCCCACCATCCTAAATGGCAGGGTTATATGCAGAGACAGAATTGCGCATCTGGTACATTATAGTAACAGCCAAACTGAATCAGATAACCCCCATCTGCAGGAGAAGGGCCCAAAGTGAATAAAAATAAAAGGCCACCTGGTTTCTTTCTAGTAAGGGTGCTTTCAAAAGGAAATCTTAAGATTGACAGTTGCTCAGACTCTTTAGACTGCCAAAAAGACATGCAGAGGGTTGATGCTCCCATCTTTCCCTTCCCTTTCGTCAATGGCAGCAACTGCAACACAGGGAGGGATCTTGCCCTTGCCCAAGGGCTGGTTCTCTCCATTGCCCATGTTGGAAGGAAGCAGCGAGAGCTATTTACTGAGAGCAGACAGAAGGAGGCAAAGTGAGTAGAAAATACAGTAAGTCTACACAGAAATAGATCTTCATTGATTGAATTGGAAAGAGAGAGCCCTTTAGAGCATGAGAGGAGTAGTCCAGACCCCTAGACCTGAGCATCCTTCTCACTCTTTATCTATAAAGCTACGATCATGGTTTTCATAAAAGCCAATCCTCCATCTCCAGTAAGCTTTGTTTAAGGCAAAATCTCAGAATCTTACTGCAGAAAAGATTCTCTGAATTCAAAACGGTATCAGATAAATATGTATTTCATAAGAGTTTTCAAATTTATTTGAGGTTGATTAACAAAATGGTATTTTTGCCAAAAGACAGCAGTAATAGAGCAAGAAAACAGCGCTTAGTAACAATCAGATTGCCTTTTTCCTATTTCTTTGCTTTGACTTCAACAAAAAATGTAAACACTTTTTTACTTTAGGTAGACATTGCCTTCAAATTAAGTATTTATGCAATGCAATGCAGTGTAGGGTAGCAATGCTGGGAAATGTAATACATTACCTGTAAATAACACTCAGCATCTTTAGGAAGATCCGAGCTAAGCACATAATAACCTATAATATAATAGCTGTCTAGATTACATTCATCTACTAAATAGTCTTTCTGTCCTGACAGCAGGCAGACTATTGTATCCATTTATTTTCAACATCTGTGAGTTTAAGTTGTATCTGAAGAGGATCCTTTTTCATTCTGGACTCTGTTCTTGTCATATTCCCCAAGCTTTGCATTAGATTTTGCAAATAAATATTCAGCCTGAAGTTATAACATGAAATAATCACACAAAAATTACTACTTTCATGATAATGCAGCTGCTTGCTGTCTTCTAGCCTCTGCATCAATGGTAACCATAGGGAACTTTCTGGACTTCTCTTTACCTTTGGTGGATTTCTTGTGCTTTGAGAAAACTATACCATCATTAAAGTGCATCCCTTCATACTCCCACATAGTGAGCCAGAGGAGAAGATAACAGCTCTGAATTTCCAAAGTATATCCTCATTTGAGACCATGTCCTGGACAATTTCGCATGTCTTTTGCTATCCAGCTAGCTTTTTTCTACCCATTAAGTCTACGGCAACATCCATAGTAACTTCATCATGCAGTGACCATTTGCTAGGAAAGGAAATGCCTTCTGAGATCTACTCAAGTAGTCAAGTTGAAACTGTCAGATTTGGAGTCATGAAAGACTTCCTCACTCTTCATCAGCAGGACTGTTGAAGGAGAGTATTACATTACTGTGCCTCACTTCTTGGGCACTTTTGGGGTAATAAATTCTTCCTGCCAAGCGACCATCTGCACCTGCAGGGCAATGAGTTTGCTGTTCAAGGCAGTCACTCCCCTTCTTTCCTCCATGGGAGACATGAGTATTTGTCCACAAACACTGAGGAAATGCACAGAAAAAAATTTCACAGAAGGCCTCAATTTCACCCAGCTGTGCAGCTCTGCTGTATGAGTTTAGATGATCAAAGATATAAGGATTTGCAAAAAGCAAATTTTTTTCCACCTTCACCTGCACCCTGAGCTACCAAATAAAAAACCACAGAATTTTTCAGAAACACATAATTATTTTTTATAAAAAGCTTGCCACTATTTATCAGAAGATCTTACAAAATAGAAAGTGAGCAGTTTACTTCTGCCTGCCTATATAAAAGAACTGCGTTCAGTGTCATGCTTTACATTCTTTCAGGCTCGTGCAGGCACAGTAGGGGTTTTTCTTATCAAAGGAAATGCAGATTCAACACCAGGTTTTAAACTGTGAGCTTCAGGGCACCACATTCTTGAAACATATTATGAATTGTACCAGCAAAAAAAGATGATACCTTTTCCTTCTACAAACCCAAGTTTAAATCTTCCCCTTGGCTACAAGCGAAGATGTAAATGGGGCTCTGAACTTCTTTTTTGTTTTGCATGTGTCACGGAGCTGTTGCAAACCAGTATGTCTTGCCACTTCTGCTAAGAGAGACTAAACATCAGAAAAGGGGAGGCTGTAACAGGCAGCAGGCAGCTGCAGCAGAGGGTACTGGCGAAGGGAGAATGAGCTGGCAAGGAGTGTGGCAGTACGGTGGAGAGATGCAGAAAGTAACTGCTTGTTCTGTGCCTTCCTCTTGTAGATGTTTAGTCCTTTTCACTAGTAAATAACCAGCCTCACAGAGGTCTTCTTTTTTGATCCTCCAGTCAACAAACCTGAACAATCCATGCTAGCAGCAAATACTGCGAACTGTTTTCGGTTACAGACTGTATAGAAAATTTCCTTTCTAATTCTGCCTGGCAACATTTAACTGCAAACATGATGTCATGTGATCTTTCTGCATCTGGTCACTAATACAATCCTGTTTGGGATTTGTCTGAAAGCATCAGTGTTTTACTTTCTTATGTTCTGGGAAAATTACAGAATTAGGATTCACGTCTGGTGATCTAGAAGCTATCTGTGTATCAAGCTGCGTGTGCACTCCTGCATAAGTGACTGTAGCCTGTTAGATTCTGGTTTTTATCATTTCTTTGACTATTTTTTTCTTTTCTGGAAATATCTATACTTGAGAATACACACGTAATTATTAAACCCAATATTCCAATTTTTTAGGTCCTTGTCTCCCACTGAAATCTCCTGGAATATGAAGGTGGAACCTACAAGAGCACACTACTGGTGAGGTGTAAAAGATGTTTGATGAGAAGTTTAGAGAGGAGAAAAGAGCCACATGGGCAATTTTTGTTCATCTGCCTGCCACTAAACTTTCCTTCACAGAATCCTATATTGGTCAGTGAAGAACAAGCAGGTTTCATGGAGCTAACTCTTCTCCTTATTTCTTACCAACCAAACTGGCTTATAGTCTGTTAAAAATACATTTCATTCTTTCCTAATATTATATTTCCATACAAGTTGTCAAGTGCTGTTGCCATGGAGATGGTATGCAATGATGAAGACAAGTAAAAGAGATCCTTAAGTTTAGAAAACTAATCTCTTAGTAACATAGTATGAAGAAGTTTGAAAACCCTGCTCTGCCTTTCCCCAGAGCAATACCATTATATATGCCATATATCTCTTTCATATACAAAGGTGACCTGTAAAGCAAATGCAGGGTACATCTTGTGTCAGTAGCTAATAGTGAAGAGGGAATATGCTTAATACATCTTTAAAAGACTATTACCATAAACTGAGTAAACAATCCGATGGTATACCACCAGGATTGACTCAAAAAATACAGACATGAGTAGGATGACACTGTTTTTAGAGAAACTGCCACCATCTTCATTTTCCTTAACCTCATGAGGAGTTAATATCTAGAGTACAGTTCCTTGGAATTCAAACCAAATACTGCTCATGATAGTCCAATGGGCAAGACTGGAGTCATTTGCCCCAAACTAGCACTGAAGAACCTTTGTTTGCCTAGAGGCTGACGCCATGCAAGAACGCTTCCACTGGGGATCTCTCCTTCCTTTGCTGTAAGTTCTTCAGACTATATTGTTGTCTTGCTGCATTTAACCTGGAAATATATATAAATAACTCAGATATGAAACAAAGTAGCATCTAATAATGCCTATACCTAAACACAGATTAGAAGAAAATTCTAAATGAAGCTTATACATCCCACTGTCACTTTGAACTGCAAGAGCTGTGTTCTGTGTCCTCATCTTATTTTCCATTGCTCACATGTAAATAGGTCTTATGCTTTCCTGATGCAAAGCTGTAAGCATTCATTCCTCAATCATTACTAATTCCACCAACAGGAAGTAAGAGCTTTGTGACGTGCACAGTTACCTGTGTTTACACAGTTACATTTAATTATTGACCATGGCAACATTTCTTTCAAGTGATTGCTATTTGAAAGTAGATTCTCTGATGGTGTTATTATGCTGCATTTTAAGAGGTCTTCTGCCTACCTTGGGCATTGGACTTCTTGAGCTTGGATAGCAAGTGGCCAATAAATGTCCCACAGTTTCTTAGAGCTTCATCTTCCTTCCCACCTCCTCAGCAACAAATACGTAAGTCTCTATAGGTTTCGTAAAAGACTATTCCATTTCCCTTTCTCACTTCTCTGCTGCTAAAACAGCTTTAAAAAGACAGTAATGCATAACATATGCAGGTATTGTATCACATCTTTTTCTTACCATGCACTTTTCAGTACAAAATGATAGCATCATCTCCTGTGATTCTGTGAAGTTCAGATCTTTCTCAAGTCAGCAGAACGTGAGAAGTTTAATAGAAATGCATTGAACTCATTGCTAGTGAATAACTGCAGTTGCAAAGCATTTGTCCCAAAAAACTAACTAAGATTAGCTTTCACAGAACAGAGTGACTCACCAATGAAAGGCAAAAGTACTAATCAAAGGCAACTTGAGCAGCCCTGAAAGGCAGCTTCCTCAAGCAGTGTTCTCTCCTGCTGGGAGAAAAGAATGTATAACCTAACATAATTTACTTCATCTAGAAGTAATCTTGGTCTCCCAAACTGACTGGTACATAGACTGGAAGAATATGTAATACAGAAAATTTGGTCAAGCTGGAAAGAGAAGGACACAGGAGGTGTGTTGTACTAAAGGAGCAAGACTGCAATTGAGCTCTTCGCAGTTATAGGTCCTCCTGACTTCTAAGCACAATGAATCTAAAAATGAAAAAAACTTTACTTTCACTGCCTATCTACAAAGAGGAGTACTCTGTGCCAGCAGCCATTTGAATAGATGTCAGGGATCTGCTCACAGTCAGTTGTCTTCTTCAGGCTCAAAAGATGTCATGGAGTTCCAGGTCTGGAATTAGGCAAAAAACACAGTCTCATCCTGGAAAAGAAAGACCAGTTCAGCTTCAACTGTTCCCCATTTTCAGAAGTGAGCCTCTTCTAACAGAAGGTTCACTTTGACCTTTGAGACATGTCCCCACAATCGGAGGCTCTACTGAATAGCAGAATGCCAGAAGGAGCCAGCAAAGTACTATGTCTCCATCAGTACCCTGGCAACCACGAGTGCCACTTCCCTTTTTCATTCTTTTAAGCAGAATCTATATGGGAAGCAACTGTCTTTTACGGGCTACCCTGTGCTCCAGAGAGAGCAGATATGCTTTCTCTCCTGCTATAACACCTGCATGAATACACTCAGAACAGCATACTGCAGGCTGAGGCCATGTTGTAGAAACTCTAAAATATCTGTTATACAAAGACTATCATATTGCCCGTTGATCTTTTCTTATATTAAAGACTACATCTGCATTCTTACATGAATGAAGGTTTACATGAAAACATGAGGCTGCATGTTTTGACTGAAGGCTGAACTGAGATTGCTGTTTGTATGTTTTGCTACTACAACTGAGGCAAGAGATTCCTCAAAAACTCCCCTGCTGTCAAAACATATATATTCATTAAGAAAATTGCCTCATTTGATGGATTTGTTTTTATTACCAGCTTCCTGGATACCATCTACTTTTTTCATGAGATAGCATCAATGTGGTCCCATCTTATTGAACATCACCATCAGTGAGTATCTTTTTGTCTGATTTCCATTTATCTGTCATCAGTGTTGCTCTTGTGTTTCCCTTCAGATTCGTAAAGGACTGGCTGCTACAGTGTGCCCTCAATTTGTGCTGAAGGACACTAACTTCACATGAGGCAAATAGGTTTTCAGGAGCTATAAACAGATTATACCTTGAGAGTGACTGTTAAATGTCAGGAAAAAGAAAGGTCAGGTGTCTGGTATTGCCAAGCACTGTAAGGTCACTCTAATGAGCCCTGCTAACAGAAGAAAACAGAGATCAGAAATTCATCATTGTCTTTTGGAAAGAAGAAACAGCAGAAGAAAAATAAGAGAGGGCACAACACACTTGTTTCAGGACTTTCACAGAAAATCCAGAGAGACTACCTCAATGTTTTTTTCTAATTTCTAGGATCATTGAAAAGAAAAAGATCACAGACTAAGACTTGGAGATCCTCAGTCCCAGATTTGGTAGACCAAGGCAGTTTGTAACTGTGGATCTGACCTGAAGGGAAGCCAGCACAGCATTGGACAGAACTGCATATGTGCCTTTATCCTTTGGGACCAGGCAGCTCACCAGGCTGTTGGGAAGGAACTTATGTGCTTTAGACTAGCCAAGGCAGAAAGAGGACAAGCTAAAAAGATAGGAGGAGGAACAACCAAAAGAGGGATAAAAAGCAGATTAAAAAAAAATACTATTGAAATAAAAGAACATAGGATAAAATGAAGGAGAATTACACAACATTAGGTCCCTCTAGAAACTACACTTGTAATTCCAGAGTGAAGAAATCACGACAGACTCATTCTTCAGGATGTCCCTACCTTGTTGAGAAACAAGAAAGATAGTTTGGACTGTGAAGAGCTACAGCTTACCAGCCATAGTTAAAGCAATCTGTAATATTTAATAGATATAACTGATGTAGCAGATAGAATAGAAACCCCTGTGCAGATAAAATTACATGAGCAAAATGGTTCTTCTATCAGTTTCACATTGGAGTGAGGAGGAAAGAAAGGGAAGTAAAAGCATTTACACTGGTAAAAAGGCAGAACTGTGACCAAACCAGAGTTCTGTGACAGCAAAGTGTATTAGTATTTCCGTGGAAGCAAAATACTTTTGATATAAACACAGTCATTGTATTAGTCACATCTTTGATCTCTCTGTTAACACCACAAATAAAAGTTTGAACTGTGAAGGTGGCTTTCATTCTGTATAAGGGCCAAGGCTAATGTTTACCTTCCCATAGGCGAACCAACTTGAAATCCTGGAACTAAGGTTAACGCATGAATACACAGAGCCACCACCTATCTCTGCACAAGAATAAATAGGGGAATCTTCCTTATAGCACTGACAAGAAACATTTCATTTCTTTCAGGTTCTGTAGTTTGGATCTGAAATATTTGTTTTTACCTAGAGTGAGATTTTATGTCTGAACTTAATCCTTGCAGTTCATGTTTGAACTCCTGCGTTTTAGTTCTGTATTTTATATGCTATATCAAATTTAGGTTATTTTCAAAAAGCTACATTTTGATTCAAGATTGCAAACATTCAAGTTACCAGCTAACTCAAAATACTCTTCACCTGGAGGAGGATGTAAAGATATCTGTAAGGCTTTCTGGTGTCTACCATGCATCATGCCTGGCAAGGTTATGAGCTTCTAAGTTAGCACTAGCTTTGTCTTTGAACTAGTATCTGTCTTGTATATCAGAAACAGAAACTGCAGTCTAAAAAGCATCCGCAAGCTTGTGGAATTTTATAAGCTGTTAAATGTAGTATTCAAGATTGACACTTGAAATGCCACTCCATTTTATTTTATGAAAGTTGGTGTGTTTTGATTGCCATATATAGAATGTCAAGAGTTCAATGAATGATCTTCCTTCTCAGTCCAATACAATCTAACTGCAATGGCTTTAAGAACTAGTTATTTTCCATTTTCAACAAATGCAGGAAACAATACTGATGACAGCAGAAAAAAAAATGAAACAATCAGAAATTTATGACTAGCCTGTCTTGTTCCACTTGATCACAATGATGATTCCCTCTTTCCGTGTTCACCTTTCTGTGCAATACCTCACACTGTGGTAGGTTATCTTTTTTTTTTTTTTTTTTTTTTTTTTTTTTTTTTTGAGGGAAATTGTAAATGAAAATACTTTCTATTGCACAGAAATCTTAGAATCCAATCCTATTGCAAATGGGATAGAGGAAGAAAGTGGAGCCCAGTGGGAAACATATAGATCCAAGATTCCCTTCACCAGCGAGAGAAAATGGCAGTGAGCATAGGCAAAGCAAATCGCTTATGGTCAGACATCAAAGGCATTTACTTTCCCCTGAGCCACCCCCTTCTCATCTCTGAGCCCACGGTGACCTGCTAAGCACAGAGAGGAAGGCCAACCACACAGGATTACTCAGTGTGAGCAGAATAACTCCTAAAGTTTTCTCTCTTTTTTATTTTTGGAAGAACACACTTGGGAAGGACTGCTTGAAGTGATATTTCCTTATTTTATTTGCTAATGCAAAATTAAATCTTTCCATCATTAAAACAGCATAATTATCAGAAGATGCAGTGGGTGCTAATCCTTGCACAGGCACCTAGGGTGAACAGTGCCAGCTTCAGAGAACTTAGTGTAAAAGGAGCCGATTCTTCCCGCTGCGGCTCATTCTGAAGCTGGTGGGATCACTTCTGGAGTCATGCTATTCATTTCAGTGTAGAGCGGAAGACCAGGCCCCAAGCTAACCGTGTTTTTTATACAAGCATGTCACAGAGAAACAAAGATAGTGATTCAGGGAGGTTGCTATGCTACCTGAATTGTGTAGACTTGGTGTCGTTCACAGGAGTGCAATGCCTGAATGTACAATAGGATTTCCTCCTGCAGCAGTCAGACAGAAACAATCCCAGCACTGAGGCTACAGTAATTACATATCCATTTGCTGGCCTCTAAACTATATCTAACACTGCAGTAGTGTAGCTAGTATGGATTATGTTGCCATAAACCCTGACTTGAAAGAAAAAATAAGAATGATGATCCCACCTCCCTTCACCTTTTTAACACGGTAAAGCTGCAATGAATCCCCCACTTTATAATGGAGATGCTGGGTAACTGCAACATCAAAAATAACTACAGATTTTGGATTGCATTGTGGTCCCAGAGGAATGCTAGCTATGTAAGGCAGATTAAATGATAACTTTTAATAGTCCAACAAATGGATGTACTTCATCAGCCATAGGGTCTACTTCTTCCAGTGCTAATAGCTTAAAAAACAGCATTTACAGGAAATTCCTACAGAGTTTAATAGGGAATGGTAAGCTTTCTGTGGAATGTGGAGAACAACCCACAGAGTGTTACAGCAAGGATATAATTCTCCTTTCAAACCTATTGGCTGCTAAAGTAATTTCTATGGAATCTTACTGATTTCATCCCTATTCAATTCAATAAGGCTTTTCCACAAAAAAATGCCCTTTTACTGCAGCCCACACAGATAGAAGACACAGTAAATCTGTATTGTTTAACAGGAGGTAGAATTACTACTTTTCTGTTACATACAACAAGGTGGGAAGTCTCTGCTTTATAACTTCCAAGCATTTGATACGCAACAAAAGTCAGTTCATACTAAACACAGCTTGTTTCAAGAAGTATCTTTATAATTATGCTGAACTAACGGCAAACTAAAAATACTCCACAATATTCTCATAGATCTCTACAGTGGATATCAGCCTTAGAAGAACACAGAGGGTAGATTTGTGCCCTCTGTAAAATTACTGCTTATGGTAGATAAATAACATAGATGACAGAATCACAAAATGGTTGCGGTTGGAAGAGACCTCCGGGGATCATCAAGTACAATTGCTCTACTCTAGCAGGGTCATGTAAAATGATGAATCTAGCTACTAGTGATTGCTATTAAAAAAATAGTGTGAAAAGATGATCAACATGAACTTACTGTCCAAATATGGCAGAAAAGTTGTGTTCATTTTAAGCCCTGGGGAGCAGAACAAGGTAGTGGCCTGGAGCCCTTGAAGGCAATGCCAAGGCTCCAGCTCACTTCTGTGGGGCCACTGCTTCTACCAGAGGTCCTGCCAACAGGAAGACTGGGCATGTGGTTCAGAGTTATACTGACCCAGTGGCCTAATGGATAAGGCATCAGCCTCCGGAGCTGGGGATTGTGGGTTCAAGTCCCATCTGGGTCATATGGCAACACGTTTATCTGGGTGTTAATGGCTCGGTTGGTTAGAGCCTGGTGCTAATAATGCCAAGGTCATGGGTTTGATCCCTGTATGGGCTGCCTGTTTGTGGATTGGACTAGATGATCTCCAGAGGTCCCTTCTCACCTTACTGATTCTATGAGAATAATAACAAACAAATATTGAAAGCACTAGCCAGACCTAAAAGGCATCTGAGTTTGTCCTTGTTTGTTATGCAGCAACAGTTGAGACCAATTTTTTCTCTTCTTCTGTGTCATGAAAATATAATTCAGTCTCTGTCCAAGTACCAGCAGAGCAGTTTCAGTGAGCCAGTAATTACACGGTAGAAGCTTTGTCTGCTCCACAGAGTCCTTTGATTGCAAATACATAATTTATAGGCAACACATTCAAGGAGACAAGCAAAAAATGGTCTCAGAAAGTTGCTCAGTGCACAGCTCCTTGCAGATTTTTCTGCCTGCCCAAGACTGCCATGGCTCAATATACCCTAAGAAGCCTTCCCTTTTTCATATATCTTCTCATTTCAGGATACCCAACACATACTAAGTTTTGCTTGCAGCCTTTTTTCACAGCAAAAATGAGGAAGTGGTTGCTGTAGATTTGTCTGTGTAAGGTTCATGTAAATCACAGATCACAGATCTCCATGTACAGTAGAAGCTCCCAGCTAGTTTCCCAAAGTCTAAAGTCACAGAGTACATGGCAATACAATTTTCTATATATTATATATATATGCTAAATATAGTGAAAGTATGCAACATCAGCTTTTCAGCATCTAATAGCCCATTTTACTTGGCTTCTAAACTGACCTTTTCACAGGTTCTTGTCTTCTGCTATCTGCATGTCTGAGTGCAAGGCCTCTGCAATCTCTCTGACTATGACGACTGTGTTTATCCTTGATTTTATTACAAATGAGTCTATAGTGTCCTTTAGTTCCTTAACTGTGTCTCATTTTAATTCTGAGTTTGGTTTGTTTGTGTTTTTATTGTCATGCAAATTGTAGTCATATAGAGAGGAACCGCGTTGTTGAATTTGCTGCCTCTTGCTCTAGGCATGCTGCCTTTCTTTAATGAATTTGTAATTTGGTTATTAGTGTTATTGATGTTTCCAGAAGTTTTTGTGCATGGAGCTCAGGAATTTTCACAGCATCAGAGATCTCTTTGGCAAGTTCTATGTCAGAAACAAGCTGTGCAAAAAATGTACTTAAAAATTATAAGAAGAGCCTGCAAATATCATCAAATATAGGAAAGATATAAAGAAAAAATATTCAAATGTTTATACCAGTTTTGGAACTAAAATAGCATTAGTGTAATCATGAGTGTGTAATTGAAATGGACATCATGCTTTGAGCAGGGAAACAGCGAATATGATCATAGTACAAGCTTTAGGAAAACAGAGTGGGATGAGTCTAAAAGAATGAAATGAAGAAGATGTCTTGAGGGAAAAGAGAGGAGTACAACTAAGGACTAATACATGGCACATCTAGCAAGTAGTTCATAATTCTCAGTTAAACCCAGGAGAGGGAAAGAAATCCAGAACTGAGCGCTAATTTTTGTGTTAATAATTTGCCTCCAGCAGACTCGAACTTGTGGTCCCAGGGGTTTGGCATGCTGTTCTGGCATGAAACCACAAAATATTTATCTGGCTCCTGGATTTCTTTATTGGCCTTCTGAAAGAAAAGGCCTTACTGCTTTGTGTAGAGAGGCAATTAGAACTGCTTCTTCATTTAGTATTACTGCAGAGATTAAAACCCTTCTCATGCAGCAGAAGTAGGAGTGCCTCTCCGATCGCTTCTCCCCCAACTAAACCAACTGCAGTTCTGGATGTGAAACATTGCTGGCAGTGTGTCCTCTCATGACCATCAAAACCTACTTCAGTGGCTTTAAGGAAAAGTAATTATTTTCCTGAATTCCTTATAGGCATGAAATTGAAATCCATGCTGTCTGAATCATGACCTCAGTTACATCTCCTTAAATCTGGAAGAAATATTTAATAATTTTAAATGGAATGTATTGTGTCTATAAACCAAAAATTAAGAATGCCACAAAGACTTTTGTACTTCATGCCAAGTACATAAATTAAAACAGACATATGTTTATGTATGGGAAATGTTCGTGGGCCTCAAACACTTATTTTTTGTGCTGATAAACATTTCAGTAAGAACACGAATATAGGAATGAATAAAATACAAGCCAAGAAGAGAGAAGGTTTGTTAAAAATCATCTCCCTGCTGCTGTGATACTTTTGTATCGAACCTTATTTTTCAAAAATCTATTCTTTGTTGCCATAGCAATAGATTCCCAGGGTGAAATTATATCATACTGCCTTTCTTCTAGGTTTCTGCAATGTGCAATCACCACCCACTCTCTTTCATTAACATCAATAATCAGCAAGTTCTCCCCACTCCTAGTCTCTATTCATCCACACGTTTTGGGGTGGAGAGCATAATAGATATAGTTGTGACAGGTAGTGAGAAGCCAGGAGAATTCCCAGGGTGTTTTGAGGCAGCGTAGGGCCCGCTTTCCGAAATGTCAGCAGTCCAGTCACCCACAGATATTGCCTGTAAATGCACTTCCATCTAGAGGCCCCATATCTCTTCTGCAAATATATTAACTGTCAGGGTTGGTTGCACAAAACTACACTGAGATCTGGTGGGAAGGGTGGGAGCAAGCTCCTAGATTAGACCAACACTGCCAAAGCAATTTCAGACTTGAAGTAGGACCTTGATTTCCTGAGGTAAAATGATATTGCATTAACTCAGTGGGCCACCTTGCCCCTATACCACAGAAACTTCAAAATTAACAAATTTTTGTAGAAAGCAAATCTACAGGCTGAGCAGAGTTAGCAGAGGATTTACCACTGTCTGAAGATTAGAACAGAATATCATATGACTTAACAGAATTGTACTGGCCCAAAACAAAAAAAATCTTGAAAAAAATCCTGACCTCTATGTAATTTTATATTTTTAAATGATGTATAGCTACCAGTCCATCACCAAGTGCATAGCTCTGCATTTAGCTGGATGGATATTTCTTCAAGGTTGAACTCCTCCAAGCTTTTCTAACACTAAATCCCCCAAATCAAAGCAACTATGCAATTTAGACAATAAATTTATGTTAAACACTGACCTTGCTTAAATGATCCTAGCCCCATTCGTTTAGGGAAGCGTGTCCATTTGTTACATTGATTCACATTAGCTCAAGAACTAGCCCAGGATATTTTTCTGCCATTTAGTCTTACGAAAAATCTTCCAAGTAGAATAGTCTAGTGGATTCTGGTGGTTCTTCACATTCTTGCTACTTACAAAAAGCAGTGTAACTGCAGATTACAAAGAGTGCTGAAGGGACAGTAGTCCTCCTCCTTCCTCCTCCTCCAGCCCCAGTCCTTTTCTGCTAGCACTGCTTTCACTCCAGAGTCACGGCTCATAGTCATACAAACAAGCAGCCAACCCTCCCACTCCCTCATTCAGATTTACAGCTTATTTCCCCTTGAGCAGCAATATATACTGGTTTATCAATAGCCATTTTTAGTTTTTATCTAAATTTCTTGGTATGTCTCTATTGTTCTTTTATATATGCCAACTAGATTTTTCTCTTGTTGGCCTTCTTGTAAAATATTTCTATACATTGATATTACTTAGAAGAATAAAAATTGCTCTTCAAATGGAAAACAAAAGTTTCTACGTGGCTGAATAGAATATATTATAGAAAATACACTCATTGCAGAGCATTATGTATCAGGTCTTTGCAATGGCATGGTGGCTGAAAGCCAAAAGAAAAAAAGAGCTGCTTGACAGAACTCTTTCTCTTTGCTTGTCAGTTAAATTAGTTACTAAATATAGTTTCAGGTACAAGACGGATCAATGTTAATGAATGTCTTTGTTAATTCAGCAACAAGATATTGTGATAGCTCACTGCTCGTTTAGTAATTTTGCATGGAAACAATAGCATCTAGTTAAGCAATATTCATGTAAATAGTGTATCATTACTATAACAAAATTATACATAAATCCATGGTGATCCTTTTATGCTGAGAATATAAAAACACAAGCTCTCTGTTTTAATGGACAAAAACATGCTATTCCCTATTCTCGAAGAGCATCTCTTCAGCATAAGATTCTGGGTTTGAAAAGCAACTACTTTATTTAGCACACAAATAAGAATTTCAAGGCTTCATTCTGCAAAAGACTATGTGCTATGACCACTGCCAGCAGAATGATTATAAACACTCCGTGCAGTATCAGTAGTTTACTTCACCAGATGCAGTGTTCTCAATATCTAGCATCAAGACATCCAGATCTACTTTTTAAATCTTGGCTACAGTTTTCTGCAGGAATTTTCCATACTAATGGGCAACTGTGACAGCTGCTGAGAAAAACTGTATTGTTACTGGCAATGTGACAGCAGGAACACCACTTGTCACACCTGTTTTATCTGCAGCTGATGAGCCTCCAGGGTTATTGGGAGAAGGAAGGTCCTTGTAAGACTCAGGATTTAAAAATTGTACTGGGGCAGTTGAATATGAAGGTGTAGAGCAGCTGCTTTTCCTTTAAACATTACACAAAAAGAAAATAATCATCAGAACTTCAGAACAAATGGCCTGTGCAGCCTAGTAGCTGAATTCACAAAGTAACTTGTTCCGCTTTATCTGATACAATAATAAATCAATTAAAGGCATGCTAGGAGGGATTAATTCATCTGGGAGTATCAGATTCTAGCTGCCTTTTAATACATTGTGCACCAGGACATGGTAGGTGCTTGCTGCTATATAGCTTGTTCCTCCACATCACAGCTGCATCCAGCCCTGCTTTGGAAATGACTGTTTTGGCCCAGATCCCTTGTGCCAAGTTTGCTCCCGGCTCAACAAATAGATGTTATCATGGAAACTATCATGACTCCCTGATATTCCACAGACTACCTGAGCCATCTGTAGCAAGGTGGAGCAGTATTTAGGTGCTGTTATCTTGAACCAGCAATGAAATCAGTGGGATTAAGGAGAATCAGGGCCAAGGAACCAAAGTCCAGCACACAATGGCTGGGCATCACAACCTTCCACTACTCTTTACCTGAGGTTGGGTTAGAGATTAGTCTCAGAAACTGGCTTGAGACAGATTTTTCCAAAGCACGAGGGACTTACTGACTGGATTACAGTACTTGAACAATAAACACTATCTCTTAATCAGTCAGCCAAGATAAAGTGTCACTTAAAAAACAGAAGTCTCTTGTATTTTTGTCCATACATTTTTGCTTGATGAATCCATCAATTCACAAACGCTTTTTTTGTTACGCTCCTAACTAGCTTTCTCTGTGCCATGCAGAGAAAAAGACACTGTAGGATTTAAACATGTCATGAGCAGTACTTGGGCAGAAGAATTACGTGCAAAGAAAATGACAAGTAAGCTTCAAATTCCTCTTTGCAGAAACTACGGCACAAATGCTTTCTCTGCTGTAGATGTAGGCAAGATAGGCAAATGGAAAATATGTGCATGAAACATGCCAAACATGATTATTGTATCTCTCAAACATCTAGATGACAACTTCATGCAGACATATTTGTGGCAGATTCATGTTTAAGGATGTTTTGCTTTAGGAAATGCCCAAATGCACTGAGCAAATGCTGCAAAGTAGTCAGAGGCATTTATTGGTCTGCTAATGATTTCCACATAGGTGTATCACCAACAGCTGCAGGGTTCCAGGTAGCCGGTGAGTTCATCCCATCCCATCCCACCCCATCCCATCCCATCCCATCCCATGATTTTCAAACTGATTTCCTTGGTTCCTCAGTGTTTTGAAAAAAAGAGCAGTGCTTTACACGCTTGCCTGTATCATGTACTAAACCAGCAAAAGAAATCTCCCATAATTTTACTTTTAAATATCGCTTGTTGTATCTCAATTTGCTTTAACACTAGTCAAATTGTTCTATGAGTTATTCTATCACAAAAATCATGATAGGCACAAACACACACTACTGTAAAGACAACTTCTGATCAACACAGTGTACAGATTTGGGTATTTCCTTTCTGAAAACAAGATGCATTAATGCTAGTTTTAGTGCCTTCCTTTAGTACGTTAATGTGGACTCCAAGGCAGCAAAAGACATCTGTTGTGCCAGAGCTGCAGAGATGTGAAAGATCTGGGGCAGCAGTTAGAAGCATTAATGACTTTACACCCAGACGTTCCCCATGCATTCTCGAAAGGCACACCACCACATAGGTGTTCTAGCTTACGGGAGCTCACAGAGACAGTCTCAGTGAGAAAGTAGAATAAGGACTTAAGAGTCAGGATAGTGTCTTTTTTCAGTCATTATCACTCACTTTAACTGTGATACTGTGCAAGTCAGAGTGACCCTGCAAACACTCTGCATATATATTTAGTCATATTTAGCTCAACAGCATTACTTCCAGCAGTTAAATGCATACCAATGCTTTGGGGAATAAGTCCTTATCCAGCCTGTACTTCCAATGCCTCATTTATAAAATGATTCCATTAAACAATGCTCAACACTGATTTCCAAGGATAAGGCTATGACTGTCACACTGTTATCGTATAATGTCAATGGAATTTGAACCTGCAAGTGGCTTCGTCAGCCAGTGAGCCAAGGCCAAGTGCCAGCATGCACATTTCCCATCTAAAGGCTGAGGTAGGCAGGGAAGTGGTGTGAGAGTCTTCACTGACTACAGCACTAAGGTGCACCTCTGCACACACTCCTCCCCTTGACTTCAGCCAGCCTCGGACCAGCTTGCTTCGAAGCAGGTTGTGCTGAATGCCAGACAAGTACAGTGAGTGAGTGCTGTTGCCACACAGCAACTAAAAAAGTAATTCTACCTTGTACCAACCCTCATGGCTACAGAGGTGTGGCAAAGTGTAATTAAAGCAACGATGCTTGCAAAGCATTTTGGGATTGATGAATGAAAGTCATGATATAAATTTAATTACCATTAGTAACTTTTCTCCTTTAGCATACTCTGGATTTTTTGTTTGCCTCGTGAATCAGGTTATAAAGCCTCTCTTAGAAGAGAAAGAAGAAGCAGACATAAGAACAGCAAGTGCTGCCTCAGCCATTACCCTGGGAAGCTTACTGACCCGAGGAAATTTATTTTCATGGTATCGTCTATTACTGATAATATTAAGCTTCCTGGTCTGCTGAACTTTACATTTCACAAGCGGAGCAGCAGGTATCCTAGTGCACACTGTGCAAGAAGCTGACATAAAACCCATTATTATATGATAGTAAATGCTATTAATATTAAACAAACATACCACAATACTAAGGTTGCCAATCAAGTTCCAGGTTTATAGCAGAATAAGCTGTACAAACAGTGGCAATATGTAGGACCTACAATTTCCCTGAAGAATTCTTGAGGTCTGAGAATTACCAAGGACTTAAAGCAAATGCTTCCTTGATTTCTTTCAGATGTAGGTTTGGAATATTATTTGATCAGACTGAGGAATATTTACCAGCATGTTTTTCCATATTTGTTTGTTTCTGCAGAAAATCAACCAGTTTGAGCCCGGAATTAAAAATCCAAAAATCCAAAGGACTTTCTCTTGCTTCTTTAGAATAAATGTTTTGTCTCACAGAATACGTAACCCTATATGCAATGTAAAAATATGAGATACTAACAAAAGCAATATTTTAGCTAAATATAACTACAAATTACACATTTTACCATACTGAAATTACGTGTTCACAGAATCTTTGTCAAAATGTTTTGATTTAGAGTAAAGCCACTTTTCAGAAAGAAACAGTTCTGCCAAAAAATGTTAATGCTCTGCAATTTGTTTTCTTTTAAATAAATATGCTGTAATGCAAAGGCCTAATTTACATGGGAGAACAGTTGCAGGAAAGCTAAGTCAAAGGGATGGATTTTGTATTTAATTCTGATTGTGGTTAGTGGTTATTGTTAGGTCACGTGCCAGAGTTTCATAATCTTAGTTCAGCTTCAGAGAAAGATCCATCTACCGTAGATGTGACTCTTCCTCTCTTCATGAACAGCTTGATTTTTTTCAGCAGAGTAGAGCAAAGCTGTGGGGTCATGTCACCAAAGGACTGATGTACGGCTCTCAGGCTGCTGGAACCACACTCCAAAGTGCTTTGCAGTGGACTCTGCATTCAGACTTTGATTTGATGAGATGCTGAAACATGTATTTAATCACTCAGGTAATTCAGGTTATCTGCATAGACTTTGCACTGCTCCAGGTTGGGCACTCAATTAAATGCCTTGCCAAACGGAGGCTTCATAGTGGGATGCACATAATACAGACCCCTTATGAATTAACACATGAATTAGCAGATCGTAGATTAGCTGTAGCTCCCCTGGGAGACAGAACACATTTCTTTGTATGCAGAATCGACATTAATATCTAGAAGATAAAAGAAGCACTAACCTTTCCACAGTGCTTTTAGAAAACCAATTCCAATCATTTTCCATATATTTTTCTTCTTTGGGGCTTTCAAAATATGGCAATTAAGTGTATTTTAACCTATATTTTATTGTGGTTACTGACCGAAACACTACGGAATGGATTTTCCAGCCTGCCAAATTTACTCTGCAGCACTTAGCTGAGTCTAGTTACAGTGTTAAAACTATTGCCTTGCTATAGTGACTGATCTGCCTCATGAAGCTATATATCTTGCCTTTTTTGTCAGCAGCTTCATTTTTTCCATTCCATGCCTATATGAAATGAATTGATGGATTCAGTCTACTTTCTCAGGGACAGGAGTCCTAATCACAAAAGCCACTAGCGCATCTGGAGCTCCCTTTGTAGCAGAAATGCTTTGAGTTGATCAAAACTGAGCAGCACTGGGATGCTAATGGTCACTGTGTCATCTCATTGTCATCACTACTGTTTTTGAAGGAGATGGAAGAACAACTTTCAAGAGTAGTAACTGGTTCGCCTTGTAGGAAATTAAAGTAAGTATGAAAAAATCTATCAATTGACACTGTGAACCTCAGGCAGAACCCAGGAAATTGCTTCCACAGTCATGCCAAAAATAAATGCTGATTTCTTAAAATGAATACACAAAAGAATACACTTGAGTAATTCATATTCTTTACCATAATTAATGTCTTACACATTTAGCAAAGAAATCTTACCTCAATGACAGTAATAGATGGGACATTAATCTTGAAAAGATTTATCCTGCAACAATATATTTGATATGCCTACTTTTCTGTTATTTTTGTTATTTTTTATAAATTCTTTAAAAGCGTAGCTGAAGAGAGCTTTAAGTCTCTTGATTTGCAGAAATAATGTACTTTTTATTTCATGAAATACTGCTTAGAGATACAGAGGCTCTCTGCAAATTTGAATTCTTTGTAATACTTACTAAGAAATAAATCAGCTATTTTTCTTCAAAGCAAAATATTCCTGAATCACTGACAGACACAAATCAGTAATGGAATTCAATCCTTTGAAAATACATTTGTTGTTACTAATCTTGCACTTGATCGTCTTCTCTTTCACACTGAAGTAATCTTACTGACATCAGTATACATAAAGGGTTAATCTCACTCTATTATTTCTGTTATGTTACAATAAACAAAAAACATACATTGGTTTGAAATCTTGGAACCATGAAATCATGGAGATTTTGCTTCTCATTTCACAGGGGCAGGATTTCATCCAAAGTACTATTAAACTTGGTAAGGATTAACTGCAATCACATTCGCTGAATTACACTTTGATAGCAATTTAAAATTATTTTTTTGATATAATATATATGCAATCCAATACTGTGTCATGGAAGTCAATTAGCATTTTGAAAGCCTAGCAGCGAGGTTGGCTTTTTACCCAGATTAAGGGTTCCCAAGCTGCAGGAGAAGTACCACTAGGAGCATACAAGCTCTTTCAAACTGGACTACAACAAACACAAGCTGTTCAGCATTTCTCTAAAGAAAGAGGAACGGTGCTTTAGCTGAGAAATATCTCTTTTTGAGTCCATGTATACCACAACATGGACCTGCTGCTGCAATGGCTGTTTTCACTTGGATGGAATATGACACCTCCTCATGCACACAACATGGTGATGTGCTCTTGCTGCCATCACAGCATTTGAACGCAACTCTTTCCACAAGTGATGCAGTTGAACAGAGAAACAAAATTCAGGGATCCTAGACCTAAATGGCTGGATATACAGTAATGGGAGCAAGATTTCCACCTCCAGATTCAGTTACTAAATGAAAGGAAAAAGAGAAACATTTAAAGTAATTCACTTCTCTGTTTACCCTGTGCATCTAGGTAATTACCTCAGGCATGGTGTATTGATTCCAGTGTACCCCTGCTATTGAATCACTAGTGAAATTTCAGTTGCATCAGTTGAAGTAGGGCTCGGTCATAAGGAATAATACTGAACTCTGTATCTGAGTAGCATTTGCAATATAAAATATATATAAGCCACAACAAGTATTACTCTTTCAGGAACTCAGGACTATCATAAAAAATACTGGAGCAAAAAAAAATGAAAAAACATACGAAGATCAAGTAAGGTTTAAGCCAGGTAAAGCATGAGTGCTTCAAAAGTTCATTGGCTGGCTCCAGTGATACTGCCCATTTAGGCCACAGGAAGGGTCTCTGAAACTCACGGTCACCCAGCGCGAGGAGCAGGCCGCGCGCGGCGCTCTCTGGACACGCAGCTGCACGCCCAGCGAGCCACTCGAGTCTGTCACCCGCACCTTGCCGACGACATCAGGGGACGCGCGGCAATTTTTAGCACTTGCCCAAGGTCACGCTCGGAGTCAGAAAATTTCAGGGCTGCTGTACTTGTTGCCCTGCATCTGAAGAAGGCCAGATGCTCTCACGCGCTAAGTTAAGTGAGCGTAAAATCGCACGGACGCACTGAACTTTTTTTCACCTTCGATGAGCAATTCCCTTCCAATCTTCTGCGAGATCTGACAGCTCGGGTGGCAGTTAAGAGCCGTTCAGCTGCCCCGCTCCATGCCCCCCGCGGCGCTGAGGGACGACGACGGCGGCGGCGGCGGCGGCGGCGGCGGCGGCGGCGGCGAAGGCGGAGGCGCGGGCCCGGCGCTCGCCCCCGCGGCGCTCGCCCCCGCGGCGCTCGCCCCCGCGGCGCCCGCCCCCGCGGCGCCCGCCCGGGCCGCGCGCGGCACCGACGCGCCCGCCGCTGGAAATACCCAGCCGGGCGGCGGCGCGCGCGGGGCGGGGCGGGGCCGGGCGGGGCGGCGCGGGGCGGCCGCCGGCCGCCTCCCATTGGCTGCGCGGGGCGCGGCTGCCGGCGGCGGGGCGCGGCGCGGCTGCGGGAGCGGGAGCGGGAGCGGCCGCGCCGCCGCCTTCCAGCTCGGTGCGGCCAGGCAGCAGCGGCGGCAGCAGCGAGCGAGCAAGGGGACGAGTGAGTGGCGCCGCGGCGGCGGCGGGAAGGGGCCGCCGCGCCCGCTCCCCCCCCCCCTTCCCTTCACTCCCCGCCGCCTGGCCCCGCGCTGCGGGAAGGGCCGCGGCGAGCCGCTTGCCGGCCGCCGGCGGGGGGTTCCCGGCCGCCCCTCCCTGCGCCGCCGTCTCCCCGCACCGAGCGTCGGGTGCGGGGATGCCCGCGGAGGCCGGGGCGGGGCCTCGCCCGGCGCCACGGCCCCGTTGACCAGGCAACGGGGCCGGGGCGGAAGGTGGCGGCCGGGCGCGGGCGCGGTTGGGCGGCGGGGCCGGGGCCGAGCGGGGGAGGCCGGGCGGAGGCGGCGGGAGCCGCTTTCTTCTGGGGGCGCCGCGCGGCCGTTGGCCGTTGGCCGGCGGGCGCTCACCCCGGCGCTCTCCGCAGGGCGCGCAGCCGCGCGCGGGGCGGCCGCGGCGCTCCGGGGAGGCGGCGATGAGGGCGGCGAGCAGAGGCTGAAGCCGGCGGCCGAGGAGAGGCGGCGGCAGCGGCGACCATGACCGTGTTCAGGCAGGAGAACCTGGAGGACCACTACGAGACGGGCGACGAGCTCGGCAGGTAGGCGGCGGCGCCGGGCTGGGCTGGGCTGGGACCCCCGGCGCCTGGTGGCTGGTGGCTGAAGCGGGGCCGAGTGGCCCGGGATTGCGCACCGAGTACAGCCGGGCTTCCTGCGTGCCCTGGGTCCTCGCCTTGCGCCGCTGCGTTTCAAGATAGCACTGCGTGGTAGGAGACAGAGGAAGCGCTTGGGTTTTGAGCTACCCGCATGTTGCTCTCTAAGATCAAGCTAATAGGATTTTGCAGTTTGGCAGTTCTTAATTAACACCTTTTAACTTGATGTGTATATGGCTATAATACAGTTTGTGCGTATGTGCGTGGTGCCTTCAGACATTAAGGTTTTAAAGAATTGTAATGCTTCCTGTTGCTAGTCAGGTGAGTAACTTAAAATACAGTGAATTTTTATCAAGGAAGCCTTTACTGTGTTTTTAGGCTATAGCAATGAAAGACTCTATATGTGTTACATATCACTTTTTTTTTTCAATAACGTAATGAAAGAAGTGAGAGAAACCATGTAATTATTTTTTATTAATGGCAGCATAATGGAGATCAATCTTCTAGGCATCACTGTTCAAACTGAAAGTCAGATCAAGAGATTTGTAGTGGAGTGCTGCGGACGAAGCACCATCATCTTGAACCTTGTTTAATAAATGTTGTATAATCGTCTCCTTCTGCCACAGTATTTGTGGTAGAAACCTCAAACAATCACTCATGTCTTCTTTCCAGTGTCTGTGGATTTTGATTGCTAACTTATCATTGAAGTACATGTGTTTTGTGAGGATTCTCTTAACATCTTTCTCAGTTTTTTACTTTATTTAAGTACAGTGGCATTTTAGTGCATCAGTATAGCATAAACTTTTTCAATGTACGTGTCAGTGACTTCCAAGTTTACATTCAGTGTTTAATTACTGCAGAGCAGGGTACATGAAGCAGATGATCCCATGTCCACTTGTGTATGCCTTTCCGGTGAAGCATCCAATACTAGTAGATGTTGCAAACAAGATACTGGTATAGACAGAACTCACAAAAAGACTAATTAAAAAAAATGTACTTTATCAGGAAGTTAATTGGGCTGTTTTTAACATAAACTTCATCACATTTATGTAACTTAAAAGTTTGTTGTTTTACCTATACAGATATGTGATGGGTATGTAATTTTACTTTTTATGAAGTGTTCTGGGACAGCCTATTCAGATTAACTTCTCAGATACTTCATTAGAAAGATACATTGTTATGCTGACCCATAAGTTAAGGTTGTGTGTTTTAAATATTTTGTTAGAACACATGAAATTGTTTGATTTGTTCCCTGTGATTTTTGACCAGAACTTGCAGAATGTTTTGGAATTTAGCTTTAGATTTCAGGACCGATAAAAATGAAACTACATCTGTCTAACCAATCCTGATATCTGATTTATTTTATAGATTTATTTTTGGATCGGTGCCTTTATTTTTTTTTAAGTTGTTTGGTTTCTTAAGGCTTTTTATGGAGAAAACAATGTCCGTCTATTTGTTAAGAGTGCTAATGTTTATGCAAGTGCTCCTGTGTTTACTTAAAAGAAAAATCGTCAAAAATTTTTGCTCCTCTATACATATTTAAGAAGAATAATTACCCATGACTAATTACATAGGAAATGCTTAAAAATGTGGAGATTTTGTGAAACAAACAAGCTTTGGAAATTACATGTTAGCTCCAGAAGAAAACAGTGATGACCAAGAGTTTCATTTTTAAGCTATAGTGAATGTTATCTAGTAAATAATATAATAGATAACATTAGTAAAAAAGCAAATGGATTTTTTCGGAATGACTGAATAATAATGAATTTGATAAAACTTTGGTATGTTACTATGGTCAACTACAAAGAAGGAATTACAGTACTGAGGTTATTTTTATTACATAATCTTACTATGATAAGGTTATATATACTTAGCTTTCTGTCTGAACACACAATATTTTAAGAATTTACAAGAATTAATAAAGCTCAATTCTTATTTTTCATTTAAAAAATAAAACTAAGAAATCTACTTTTATAAAAATAAATAAATGATAAGACATTCGTCAAATGTTTGACAGGGCTTTTGTTTTAAAAACTGTGCTTTTAAAAAATGTGCTTTTGTAAAAGAGCCGGAGCTTTCACTTCAGCATCACTTTGAGAAGCCCAGATTATTCCCTTGATAAGTGTTACCATAAAAATAAAAGCAGGTAAATCTCGGAATGGTTGTTGTGTGGTTTGATTTAGTGATATTTTCTTTTTAAACGTAAATTTCTGGAGTTAGTTAAAATTCTCTTTTGTAAATCTCACCTCTTACCATTCTTTCTCCTCCATTCCATGCCCTGTTTTAGGTTTTTCACCTTTATGTTTGCGAAATGTAGTTGCAAATGTCAGCCCTGAGGCTGAAAACTCAGGAAGCAAAAGAATATTAAAAACGCTTTTGACTTTAAAATTTCTTCTGATTATTTAGAAACCTGAATTGTGATTTTACTACATGGGCTAAGCAATGATGAAAGGTTTGGTTTTGCTAAATCGACCTATTTTTTCCAGTTTTGGGGGAAAATTCCTTTATTTCCTCTTACTAGCAGCAATCGTGTGACAATCAAGGTGAATAAATGAAAAATTTTCATTTACTGAGGGAAGTTTGCATAAATGGATCCTAAAGCTTCCCAACTGCTTTTGAGCAGTTCAGTAAAGTTGCAAATACTTTGAAATTTTAACCTTCTTTGTTTTCTTTTGTAATAGATTTGGTTATCTGTATCTTATGGTGCTTCTGATAGTAACTAGAATAAAAAGTAGCTTTTCTAGTCTAGCAAAGGTCACTCAAATCAGATCAAATGGATTGTGTAAATGAAATTTTATATAGGAAGTTCAAATGTAGCTTACATAAAATCCAGAGTTGCTTGAAACAACTAGAAGAACAGTGATATCTTCAGGCTAGAAAAATACACTTCTTAGTTTTAAGGCAGTTCACAGTGCCTTTGCAGAGGAGTATTTCTTTTACCAGTATGTTTGAACTTTAGTCTCTTCTTTGTTCTGTTTTGATTTTTCCCTAGGACAAGTAATAAAGGAACTTGGAATTGTGAATACTTACAGGATCACACCTAATTGTCCTGTCTATATGTGATTTGTTCTGGCACCTTTGTGTCTGGTTTACGTTTTTGGTTGTCTTAACCTTGTGTACCACAACTGTTTCTTGAGACTTGTGGAGCAAATAATGTGTTTAGTAAAGAACATAGATGAAGATACTGCTTTTTAATCATCGTTTATGCTGCATTATATACATTTTTTTCCATCTAACAAATCTAGAATGATGTATATTACTGCATTGTTCAGATCTCCTGCAGATGTGGTCAGTAGTCATCTAACCATGAAACTTCAAAGGCTGATAGAGATTCAGTCCCTGTTAGGTTAGAGATTAGCATGCAACAAATTTACTAAAGCTATTTTGCTCATGCTAATTCTGTCTGCAGTTGCAGGCTGTGTGACCATGCATTTCAAATACCCTGTTGCAGTGCCTTTACTTCAGCTTGCCCAAAAGACAGGAATTCAAGTTCAGTGGTATTCAAATTCACACCATGGTGAGCGTGCAAGACCATGAAACCAGATCTAACTAATTGAAGTGCTGGTGTTTTTGTTGCTGTTCCTAGCTTTTTTGTTTTTAACAGAGGTTGGTCTTCTCTAGGAGTTAGAGCTTGATGGCAAATGTTCCATTGCTTGTTTAATTACAGGGAATGTCACTGAAACAAAGCTACAGTAGAGACACACCCTGTATGTTTTTTATGAGTTATTATGATTGTGTGAGTTTGTGGTCTTATAAACACCTCTGTGCTTCACTTTTTATATATATAATCTTTAAACTGCTTCCTAAAAGGACTGCAAGTTGTTAAAATACTGTTTTCAAATATATTGAAGAAGGGTATTTGTGTTACACTGTTTTTAAAACATATATGTATTTACACACAATTTCTTAAAAATTTCCAAGTGGAGAACTTTAAAAATGTAGGTTTTAACAGTAAAATGCTTGTACTTCTGAATGAGATGAGATGTCTGCACATGCATAGAATATGGTCATCAGACCATATGTTTTTGAAAGGTGACAGGAATAAAAGGAAAAGTGGCAGATACTCAGAAGTATCTGTTAGGAAATGGATTAGCTGATAAAATTTTATTTTCCTTGCATATGATTTTTTTTCTTTTTTTTAAATATAGTGAGGAGTATACTGTGGAGAATGGAGGAATAGAATAATAGTGTATATTAATATAGCTGTTCTTATAGTAGATTGCTGTTGATTCAGAAAATTGATTCAAAAAAGTTCCCAATTTATTTAAATTTCAAGTTTATTTGCACCTGTGGCTCTCACTAGAGTAACACTTGCGACTTGTTCAGCATCCAAAATTATGATGGATCTCAGCAGTTTTGGACATCAGTCTCCATCTGCTTGATGAAGCAGAGAAGTTAGCAGGGTTAGCATACTGCTTTTGACGGTTATCTGAGGTATCTAATTGCCTCATCAATTGTGACAGAAAAATAAATAGGACAACATGCTGAAGCTTTTGCTAAGAGAAAACAAGCAGTTATGCAAACATGGGGATGTGTCTTTACAATCTGAAAAACGCTCTTACCTTTGAGTGTTCAGTTAGAAGAGAAAATGTTTCTGGAGAGTGTGAAAATTGATTTCTGTAGTAAGCAGCAGGTATTCAGGCAGATGACATTTGTGTGTGTGATTATGCATGTATCAGTCTTCAGAAATGCTGCTTTTAAGAGCTACAAGGGCTATTCCCTTGTCTTTCTATACACCATAACAGTAACTATATTGCGCGCTTGTATTGGAAGGAAAGTAAAAACACTTAACAAAAAATGCTTGGATGACGAGTAGAATTTGACCTTCGTGGTACCTTTCAGACATGAAAATCTGAACTACTCTTAATAAAAAGCTGACATGGTGGAACTGCGTGAATGTTGTCAAGTTCCATTATTAGATGTATAGCATGTTAAAGTCTACTGAGGTGATATGTCCTCTTTCAAAACTGTAAACCTTAATCTTAATTGCCGTAGCTATAAAGCCATGCCAGATATCTTTTTTAATAATGTTATAATGTAATATATTTTCCTTTTAATTGTCAGATTAGAAAGTCACATAGAAAAAAAGTGGAGCAATGTGAACAATGGTCTATAAGGCTAAAAGAGTATTATGTCTAAAATCCTAACAATGCTAAATTGAAATTTTTGACTTATATTTTGTCCTGTAGTCTTACTGTAGCCTCATCTCAAGTTGCTCCATTAAAAAGCATATGTTAACCCTTGTTCTTCTACAGAATTAAAATAGTTAGATACTGAAGATGCAGAGTGAATAAACCTTTACAATATTGTTTTTCCTGTAAGATTTGTATGGGCAGACCAATAAACAGTGCAAATGTGGAACACTCTGCTTCCGTAACTACATGTATACAAACTCTGGTAATACGTGATAATGAATTACAAAAAACTGAGTGGACTTCAGGAGTTTTTCAGGAACAAGGATTTGGGAAAGAACCATAAAAATTCTGGCAGCAAAGTCACTGTACAAGCAAGAAAAATGGTTGGTTGATTGGTTAGTATGGTTTGAGCATTGTTTCTTCTTTAGAGAATCCAAAATTGCAAATTTCAGGTTATACCAAAGAACTGTTCCAGTGCTGCATGTGAATGATTTTAGTGTTGTATCAGTCTTGTCTGCTCTCAGAAGAAAAGCTTGGTTATTCCATGCTGTGATTGTCGTGGTGAAATTGAATGGAGCAAGCGCTGGCTCTGGTAGTTGCATGAGGACAAGAAAATAATTTCTTTGAAAAGCTTGGTGGGAACTGTTATTCATTTAGGTCTCATTTTACTTTACTTCCAAACTGTTCCTTAAAATGGCTCTTTTTCATAAATACACAATAAATGATGAGCTGTTGATTATGCAGACTGTGTTAGAATGTCACCACTCAGGACTACTGGTGACAATCATTGCCTTATAAAGTTGTGTTTTTGCTGCACAAGAGATGCAGATTTTTTTTTGGAAATAACTGCTTGATTTTTGCTTTAATTTATTTCTCTCTGGAGAAAAAATGTCTGCTTAATAGGTCTTAGAACAAAGTAAAATTATAGCTCACTGCTTATTTTGTGTCTTCACTTTAAATGCATATAACTTCACAAATTTAAACTCATCAAGAAGTAGATAAAAATATCTTTGATTTTCTTTCCTGGTTAGTTAGCAAGGTACAATCAGTACTGGAATTGGTGTGTTAGGAGTATACTTGAACTTTCATTAGCTTTTTTTTTCTGTTCCTCTGCTTTTTTTTTAATTTATTATCTCCTTTTACAGATGTTCAGATATGTCACATCCTCTACTAGAACTGTGTGTACGGAACAATTTGGCTTTTAGGTTAGGAAAAGGGAGGCTGAGGCTGCATTTTCATGATAACTGCGTGCCAAGCTAAGTTCATGCTGACAGTGACTGAAAAGAACAGTATCGTTTTCCTCTGCTGTGTGTTTCTGTTCCCTTGTTCGTGCCATTACTTGCATGCACGCAATGGTGCTGTCAAAAGAGAAAAACCCACCTTATCTAACTTACGGCAACAGTCCGTGTTTAAATCAGCTGAAAGCAATGGTAAAATCTCAGCTTGGGTAGAGATGTGATTGCTGCTGTAAATCTACTTAAAGTTAAAGACATAGGAGGGACAGAGATAAAGAATAATGCTGATACAAGGCCAGAAGGATATAAACTGACAAGGAAGTAGAGCTGGAAATTAGAATGCCAGAGTACTGAGGTTCTGGAGAAACCTTGCAGAGTAGTTGCTAAAACTTGTAACATTTATTCAAAGGCTTTTTTTTTGGGGGGGGGGGAGAAAATGACATATTTCCGATGAGATTTCCTGTGCGTTTAATGGCCAAGTCTCCTTACATCTTTTAAGTGGCTTGGTTAGGCCTCTAGCAAAACAACGCAACTTACAGCACAATTTATGTTAAGTAGGAAAAGTGTCAGTTAAAGCAGTGGTTTTGTAGTTTGTTTCCTGTGTGATACTGACTTGCACAGCACTTCTGGCTCAGATTAGATGACTGTTTCTCAAACTGGACTGTGATTCTCTTACAGGAAGATAGGTGAGCCAAAGGAGGATTTTTCCATCAATCCTGAAATCATTCATCAGCTTACAATGCAGTATAGGTTTACTTAACTGGTGGTTAAGTAAAATCTACTAAACTAAATAGTTTATGACTGAGCTAGGGAGAAGCAAAGAAATATGGACAAGGAAAGTTGCCTCTAAAGATCCTGAAGCCAAAGCTACTTCCATGTCTTCATTATGTAGTAAATATTGGTGTAAATGGTGTTTAAAAAAATAGTAAAGGGACTGAGCCACATGATTAATATAGATTTTTTTATATATTCTAAAATTTCATCACTTGTAGGCGATACAGCAGGATTGGAGCCCTCATGTTTAGGTCTGTTGTTGGATGACATTCCTGCCATTTTTAGTGTAGTTATAGAAAAGGCTAATATCAGAGATGAATTGCAGCAGAGGGTGTCTGACCATATTGTTATGCAGTATGTTGTAAAGCCCTCCTTCACACAGTATTCTGCATTTCTGGTCACTGTATTTCGTCTAAATGTACGCAGTCAGCACAACCACCAAGGACCTTGCAGAGCAATACTGTACTGCTCTTTGAAAGGACAAGCCTACCATTTTTATGAAAGCCACTATCGTCCACCTCCAGTGCAAGTCTGTTTGTTTGCTAGGAACCTTAGAACATCTTGCTTATGCTTGATGGAAAGAAAAATAGCTCTTACTGGATAATCACAAACACAGGAGCAATTAGTCAATGCTTGGAAGAGTTTATAATCAGTTCGAAGTATAACCATTCACAACCTGATTGACAAGCATAGTGTCACTGAATTTATTGTTGAACTGTTCACAGAATTGAGCCTTTGGAAAGGAAAAAATAATTGCTTTGAGCAGTACCACTTGATCTATGTGGTTCTTGCTTAGACAGAATGCTAAATTATCCATTAACTTAAACGGTGTGATGCAAATATTTGATTTCCACTGTGTCTTTATTTGTAAGCAATTAATGCTGTGTTTCTAAATTTTCACTGGTTATTGAAGGGCCCTCCTATTTATACTGTAAATTGGCTTCTGGGCTTCTGTCTTCTTCCTCAATTTTCTCTTAAATATCAATAACTAATGATAGTAAGATTTGAGGTGCTGGATGGGTTGTGCCTGTAGAAGTGTTCAATGTGAGTACCTTACTCATGTACCCATGAGAGCTGGGATCAGAATTACATTCTCCCTAGGTTGCATTGTCTGCTGCATTTGCAGCATTTTGAAATTGTTACTGTTGGGGGAGAGAGGAAAGGTGTTGAGTTACTGGAATCATTAGAGACTCTTAACTGATTTATGATTATAGAGAACTAGAAAGGTGCTTTTTGTCTCTCCTAATCTTTCTATATTTTCTGAAATTTCTAGTCTTGTTGACCCTTATTGCAGGTCTGCAGCTTAAAAGGATTGGACTTCATTGCTGAGATGCTCCCTTGTAATACTGTGTTCCTATGTGAGAAGAGGAAAGACAGTACTTAAAACTCAGATCGTGGAATTATAATTCTACCTGGTCTATGCTGTTTTGTACTGCTCTTACTTTGTATAGGTATATAGGCATAGCTAGCTATAGCTAAAGCTAATTTTTACATTACTTGATATCATCTTCTATGTTGACATTATAGCTAAATTATTTTGCCAAGTTTAACGAAGATTTAGAGGTTGTTTCCCCCTTTTTCCTCCTTATCTACACAGACAAATAATACTAGTAGTTGTTTCTTCTGTGTTTAACAGGTTCTTAGCCAAGAACTCAGTGCTTTCAAGAGCTTTAAAAACAAAACTGGCAGCTTATTACTTCCTAAGGAAAAAAAATAGTATGGGACTTGCGGATGGTAACACATATTAGGGTTTTTTAACACTTTACTTTCTTCATGCTGCCTCTTAATTCTTCCTTTATTGTAACACTTGATTCCCATTTCCTTTTATGAAGACTAAGGAATATAGATCTTGCAGACCATATGTGTATCTTGTCTCTTGTCTACTTGCACTCTCTTCTATTCTACAAACATAGACTGTAAACATGTTGGTGTGGCAGTTAGACCTTCTTTTTGGTACATTAATTTCCTGGTGGTATTTTCTTATCTCCATGAGCTAGACAATTTGTGCAGAATTACTGTTGACTCCCTAGGAAGGGAAAACACATCAGGGAACCAGAGCTTAGTTTCTTAGGTCTGGTCTTTTCTCATTGCTTTTCATTTGAAAGGGCTGAAGGGTATTGTTTAGTTTACCTTTCTACCTAAAAGAAGGATCCCTTTTTCTGTTTTTTATGCTAGTTATTAACTGGAGAATAGAACATTCCAAACTGTATCTTACAAAGCTGATACATTTTGTCAGTCCCTTTTGTTCCTCTAGAAAGAAGTCTTGACATAACTATCTCTGCTAATGATGAATAAATTGACATTGATCCCTGATAAGTGCTGCCATATCTACCCATTGGTCTGCCCAAGTATTTTTAGAGTATAGCTAAATCAGTCTAATAGGAGGGCCACTGAATAGGTTATTCCTGTTCCTCACTTGCTGAACTAGTCTTCTGCTGCTTCTTTTGTGCCCATGTTAGTGCCTTCCTGAGTTCAGTCTGGAGGCAAGAGGGAATAACTGATTGAGCTCCCTGAACTGGGTCACCCTGGGAATGTCAGACAAATACAAGTGCTAGCTGCTAGCATGAAAAGGGGCACAGGACTGTACAACCATAAAGATGAAGACATCTGCTGTGACACGTAGTAGTTGAATCAATTAACTTGCACCATAAAGCCTGCACCCTGATTGAATGGTGTAGATGCCTTGCAGTTGAGGCCAGCTAAAACCAAATGGAAGAATTTGAGAATTCTTCTCTTATTCTGAGAAACAAAACTTGACTGTTTATTAACCCTCAATGACAAGATCTATGACTGCACAGTCTGAGTATGTTTTCCAGTCACAATGGCCCTAGGGTAGCCAGACAATTCTTCCTTTACATGGATGACAGAAGGGGCAATTTGTAATATGTTTTTAAAATGGTCTGAATTGCTAAGTGGTCAAGCTCATCTGTCAGTGAGCAGATGTAAAAGAGGACTTAGAGTGGAGGAAGCAAACAACTACTTGGCTGTAAATAGCAGCTCGTTAAAGCGTAATGTATAGGAACAGTTGCTAAAGCACTTGGTTTGAGATTTGTGTATGTGACACAAACCATGCTTTGTTTGGAAATTTTCTAGTACCATGTTGTAGTGACTTGTTAGAAAGCTCATTTCAGCAAAGAAGAGAGGGTTTTTATTATTAGAAAGTTTTTCAACTTACGTTTATAGATTCTGTTCAGTGATGAGTATGTTTAGCTCAACTCAATAACCAGAGAGGAAATAATAGAAATTTTCATAAGCAAAAGGTCAGTGTGCTGATGACTGTGCCGTGTTCTGTGGACTGAAAGCTCCTGGGGGTATGTTTCTTCTTGGTGCTCTGGTAATTAAAGGTTAGTAAGGCACCTCTGGATTTTAGTGATTCTTCACGCTCCATAGGAAGTAATGAAAGTTGGAGAAATCTATTCCATACTTCTAACTCTGTCATAATTTGGGAAAATTGAGTCAAAAGGAGTTTTAGGCTTTGCAGTCCTATCTTTACCTCTGCTTCCAGTGGTTAATTGTATCCTTCAGCTAGCAAGCATTTGGTGAACAATTCAAATCTGCAGCTCTATTAATTATTTTTTTTCAGAGATACTGAAAAAGTAAAACTTTCTTTAGATGAGCATCTCTAAATTTGTCTAACAGGCGCTACGATGCTACAAGTGCCATAGATCTGTGTTTTTGTGTTTGTGCCCATTCAACATAGATTCCTTTTATAGTAAAAATTTGCATAAACATTCTGTCTGAAGGTACATTATTATTTTTCATTAAAACAGTTGGTCGTATGCTATAAGACAGGGAGATCTTGAGAAGAGGAAATAAAGGGAAGCTGCTCATTGCTGTGAAAGAGTGGGTGAGGGTTCAAAACCCTTTGCTATAAAAGGGAAGCTTAGCAGGAAGCTTAAGCATTTTCTTATTTATGAAATAGCAGCAACAACAGTCTTTGCTTAGTGTTACCAAAACCAAGTGTTCTGCGCATGTGTTTTAATGTTCACCACAGGTTCCTGATTTAAGAACACCCAAACAACTTTTGACTGAGCTCTCTGTTCGTTTCTCAGTCAGATGTGCTTCGTGTACATCCTTCAACATTTAGAAAGACATTTTTTGTAAACTTATAAATTAATTAATTAATGTTAATCTCTGAGCTAATTTAAAAATTTCAAAAAAAGTCCAAAAAGGAAAATGAGTATGAAGTACTAAAGAACAGTAGAAGTATTAAAACTCAAATTATAGCAGTAAATACTGACATGGTGTATTATATATTTATTTACATGAATATGTTCATAGTCATTGGTCCTGTAAGTACGTGTGTATGTACAAGCTTCTTTTTATTACTGTAAGGGACAGTGAGGGAAGTGCTTTGCTTGAAAAACAGTATTTTTAACCCCCTTTCTTCTGGCTTTTGCCCTTCCCCAGTGGGTATAGCTATTACTTGAACCAATTACAAGCATGAGTACAATGTTTTACTACGTAAGATGGTGTCTTTAAAAAGTCTTCAGGTGAACATACCTTCATACCAACTGGATTCCAGAAAGCTCTGGTCCAAGCATCATTAATAAGAAATGACTGGCATCCAGGTGTCTTAGAACTTAACACAACCAAACATAGTCCACCAACTTACACATTAGATACCAGTACATCTAGGCGTAGACTTCACTTAGGTGTTTAAAACCGCTGTATCTATGACTAGACTTGTATTTGAAGCAGCTTTTTGAGTTCTTATTGAACAAATATAATATCTGTTCCCAATCTACAATTAGTCTAGAGAATCACAAAGTAAAGTGCATGTGATTTCAGCAGGGGACATTTTCACTTTTTGTTTGGTTGTGTTTTGTTTTACCATCTTCAAGCTTTAAGAATGATAATATATGTTTATACTGAGTTCACTTTCATAGTGGTTATATAATTCTTCAGGTATGTGGTGTGTCATATTAGATACTCCATATCGCATTTAGTGAAATTATTTTTTTCTGGTGCATATTCACAAGGAACTAGCTCCAAAGTCTTTTAGAAGAGGTCGGTATGTTTTAATACAATTCCATATTCAGGCTGTGTGATAGTAGGTGTGCTTGTGAGCAGAGCTTGTCAGTACATTTCAACTTCCACTTTGAAAGTCTGAAACTGCTCTTTAATACAAACTTTTTTTTTTTTTAATAGAAGGTAGATCTTCAGAATATACATCTTGCTCCTAGTAGGACAAGATTAATGGAGAAGAAAAGGGTGATGCTGGAAGGAAAAAACTTCAGACTTAATATCTTTTTCTGAGTCACTACTTTGTGCACCTTGTTTACAAGCCAGGCTTCTCTGAAGACACTGATTGTTCAGAGAAGAACATGTGCATAAATATTTGCTAGAACATTGCCTCTGTAGCAGCCTGTCTTGTGCAGTTTAAGGCTAGGTAAGATAGGAGAGCCCACAATATTTTTGATGATAGCCTACAACAGAACTATTATTTCCAACTGTTTTTTCCCCAGGAGCCAGTCATCCCGATCTCCGGAGTCACATGGGCATGGCTGTAGTTCATATATTTTAGGGGCTTTTGTGAATATAGGTGACTAAAAGACTGGAATGGAGTCATCCAGTGGGGACATTGCATGAAACATTATGGACACTATTGGATGTGGAATTTGTTCTGCTCTGTAATGCTCACAGAGGTATTCAGAGCAATCTCTTGAGACTTTAACATCAGACTGAGCTTGAGGGATGGCAGCCTGCATGCTGCTAGGACACAATCTGCTTTTAGCAAGCATTGTCACTGCTGCTAGTACAAAAACAAAGGTTTCTGCTGGAGTTGCATGTTAGTGTTTCTAAATATTTACTATTTTGATAGCAAGTTGGAAAACCAGCTGTTTTAAAATCATCCTCTTTTAAATGAGATAAGGAGAGAAATGTCACACTTGAAATTGTGTTTCAGAGGCTAGCGTAAAAAGATAATATTAAAAAGTCACAGGTTTGTTGTGTTCTAAGTGAGGTATCTAAGCATGCCTTTTGTCTCAGAGGGCTTGTTCACCAGCTATATGATGGTAGTTGTGAGAAACAGACTAGAGAGTACAAAAAGATTATGAGATGTAGTTGTTTAGCAATGCTATCATCAGTATATCAGGGAGCTCAAAGCCCTTGAGCTTTGCAGTATGGTTCAATCTCACTTTTTTTTAAGGCAAGCATGTCATGGAGGAAATTATTTTTAAAATGATTCTAAAACTTTCAAGCTGTGCATATACCTGTGAATTTAGGGCAGCTCATATTAACTATGATAGATAAAAGTTCAAAAAAAATAATTGTGTGGAAAAATAAATTCTCCATAAAAGTATGTTATCTGTTGAGCAGGTGTATTTTATGCAGTTCCTAAAGAGAGAAAAATGACAGAATTTAAATACTATACTTGTGCTTATGAAGAGCAAGAAAATTACTTTTTCCTGATAAGGTCACGATCGCTTTTACTGCAAGTAAGGCTAGACTATAATTAACAGAAAAAATAGGGTCTGGACATTGTTCAGCCCTTTATAAAAGTTTCAGTGATACTGATAATAATTTGCATTTCTTGTGTGTCTGTTGGCTTAGTGACGAGTATGTGTGCCTGCTGTGCTACAGTCTGTGTGAGTGCTAGATACAAGATATGAAACTAAAAACAGAGCTGAGTTGTTTACACATATACAGGAGGTTGGGAAGGTTTCGTCTGTGCCTGTCTGGTGTATGCCTCTCACCTACCTATCCTAACCACTTAAAGCATTGCAAAAAGCAGAGAGCTTAGTCTCTAATTGGATACCTTCAGACTTAAATAGTTCGATGAAATTTTTATAGCAATGAGGAAAGTTGTTAGTACTTCTTTGTAATAATTTGTGGGGGAATGGAATTGTCAAACCTTGAGTGATGTTTCTAGCTTTTTCAGTGTACCTTTATGTAATAACATCTGCTACCAAAGCTGACCAAGAGTACTTTACTCATTCAAATTTGCATTCCAGAATCCAGATGTGAATAGAGGCGGGGGTGGGAGGGGAGGGAAGCTCATATTAGAATTTCTGCTCGTGCAGGAGGATCTGGTTTAAAAAACAAAATCGCAATACTCTGTAAAAACATGCAGTATGTCGTTGTTCTGGTTAACAACAAAAAAATGTACTGACTTACCTGAATGTTAAGGCATGTAAATTCATTGACATAAGTATGATTTAGAATGAAAAAGACATCAGTATATTGTTGAATACACTGATGTGCAAGTCTTTTCATTTCTATGTATAGCTTGGAACTTGGAAAACACTTTATGCTATTTGTATATGGATGCCAGTTTTACTGTGCCAAGAATGTTCCTTTTTTACACTATGAATTTCTAGCAACAGAGCAACTCCCCTTTTTGGCAAGAGTTTAAGTGCATGAGAGTTAAATCCTTCTACACCTTTTCTAACTCAACTCCTCCCTGACATGCTTTCATTCCTTGACCTTCAGCTGTGTTAAACTAGTTTTAAACAGCATGGTTTGACCTAATTGCTTAGTAGCGTATGATCATGGAGAAATACCATATATTGTCCTCTATCCCTGTGGTCATAATTTCTTCAGTCATGTGGTCTTTTGAAAGAATAAGATAACATTGATGGAAGAGCTGCATGCTGGCACAGTCTATGGAGGATTTAGCGGCTGCAAGATCTCTCCTTTCTTCTTCTTTCATTTGTCCATAATACCATTGTCAGTGCCAACCTTTCTGCTTGAAGACTCTTATCTTTCGTGCTGCAAGGCAATTCAGAAGGAACGAAGTCTTGAATCAGTGCCTGATTGAGTCATGAATCTGTACTTTCCTTTTCTGTCTGAAGGAAAAATACCTGGGTCTATGCTCCTCCATGAGGTTCCATAGAAGACTTAGGTGAGACTGTAGTATAAAATAGAAATGCTCTGGTAATTTGAAAACAGGCAAACAGTTAAAGATGAAATACAAAATAAAGAGGAAGAGGCAGTGATGTTGTTGAACAAATTTCTGATCATGGAAGCAAGCAAAGTTAGTGGGATGAGAGCAAATATAACCGGCTGTTGTCTCTGTGTTTATGCACAGAAGACCTGTGCTGCATTCTTTATTTGTACCTTATTGCAAACATAAAACCTTCTTGTCAATACTGGTAATACTTAGTTCATTAATGCCATCTCCCTAAAACCTGAAGTTGTAGGCTCACAGAGCAGGTTCTTCATCTGCTGAATTTTAGATTTCTATTGTATTTGGTATGCTTTGAGAGGTCCTGGGTTTAGTCAGCTGCGTAAAATGAACTATAGCAGTTTAAAGTTTTCTTCCCTCTCCTAGTTCTCCAGTTGGTATTTTGGAGGGTTATCAAATTTTAAGAGCATTTTCAACTATCTCAGTTTATCACTTGATAGTAGGTGTAAGAAAGCTGTGTTTAAGTATCTTTAACAATGTTTACATGAGAGTGGGTTTTCTGGTTTGATTTTTAAATATATTCTCAAAGATGACAAGCTCTACTGGCTTAGAGTAAAAGTATCTTACTGAAAGTGTCTCAACTACAATCAGAATTGAAACACAGTTGCAGAAAAAACAGAATACCTAACTTCAGGCTTCTTAAAGTGAGAATGGAATCGTTCTTCCTCCTGAGTTGTTGATAGTGCCACAGTTGTAGTCAAAAAGTGTGAGTGTGTGTGTGTGTGTGTGTGTGTGTGTGTGTGTGTGTGTTGGTACCTGCATGCAGGTGGTAGATAACGGACATTATTATTAGATGCATCATGTGATTGTATGCTGCAGTGGGAGCAGGTTTGCTCTAGTTTTACTGTATATGTATATACTGGCTCTGTCCTTTTCCTTGTGAGATGGCACATGACACTTACCAAGCAACAGGGAAGTGATGCTACAAGCAGCTGGTGCTGCCTGAAGTTCTAGTGCTCTCTTTATCTTTTACCTGCCCCGTTGGCTAGTCGAGCGAGTGATGGCTGGGGGAGACCTATCCAGTGGTTCCCGCCCTGAGCCGGTGTCTGTGCTCTCCCGGGCGTTGTAGTAGGGCTTGGGGCCCTGTGAGGTCCCCTGGCCTCGTGTGAGACAGCAGGGACGAAGTGGTAGTGCAGCCTGTCGCCTGACCTAGCTCAGTAGTTCAGGCATGCCGCTTACCCTTTAGCTTTAAAGGCAGAGCAAAATTCTTCACATGGACGGTGAGTCTGCTCATTTTCTGGAACCGCTGATACCCCGTCTATGCCTGCTTGACTGTGTGCTGGAGGGACCCTGTTGGGATGAGGCACATCTGTGGGGCTTAAGATCGGGCAGCCCAAATACCATCGGCTGCACCACGCCCCAGTTCCAAATCCCATCTGAGCACAGACGTTACTCTCGTTACCAAATGACACTTCACTGGATTTGACTTGGACGGACGGGCCGTCCATAAAATTCAACCCGGAAAAGGTTCCCTGTATCGCACAGGGTTTGTAAATAGCTTCCCCATGCTCCAGGTTTGCACAGAGAGCCAGGATAATTTTTGTAAAACTGAGGCCAGGCTGTTAAGTACATCTGACAGTTTATAAATGTAGGTATGTTTGGATAGTGGGATCTACTTTCTCCCTTCTTCCTTTTCTGCTTCCTTGTATCAGAGTTCAGTAGGTTTTGTATACCATCAAAAAAGAACAGATCTCTGTTCTGGTCTGTATTTTGGATGTCACCTTTTTTCATTTGTTTTTTGTCATTTGTACTTTGCCAGTTATTCAGTCTCAGTACAATGCTCAGTTCCTGCTGCCTATTGAAATTTTTCCTTGAGTTTACCTTTGTCCTTATAATAACCTTAATTACATAACAATCCTTAATAATTTCCTACCTAGAAGCTGAAATTTTTCAGAATGTTCACAATTATGGAAGGATAGAAAAATCTTGTCTTTTGAGTCTCAACTCAAAAAATTGAGACAAAGCGACAGTGAAGCTGGGATCATTAGTATCAAAAGAGATATTCTAGTGAATTATTACATCAGTCTTAATTATCATTGCTAATGATCAGTATTTTTCTATAAGCAAAAGCAACTGTGAAGTACAATTTCGCTTCTTTTTAGGTAATGATAGTCATTTTGAATTTTTGTTGTAAAGTTTGTAAAAGAATAATTTCTTTTTACACAGGTTAGGAAGACGTTGAGAAAAGAGTTGTTTCAAAGGTCATATGCTTTTCACCTTCTAGTGCTTTTGGGAGGCCTTTAAGGTGAATTTATGGTCTTGTCTTCTGCTGTCTGAAGTAATTGCATCGCTTTTAAGTGCATTTTTAGTTCTGTGTTTAGGATATCTGGCAATCTTGCGTCGTAGGTAAGAGGAGAGGCTTAAGAAACTGAAAAAAGAATGGTGTCAGTGGTAAGACACAAGCCTCACTGCTGGTGAGACCAAAACATGGCTTGTTTTCTGCTTATAATGAGGCAACAATTTTACTGAACACTTCTTTCTGTTGGAAACCTGTATTCAAATTGTTCCTGAATAGAGCCTCACTGTTGTCAAGATAAACCTTAATTCTTGAGTGGCCAGATTGCACACTGATAATTGCACTTCTGTGGGTATGGGGACAATAAATAGTAAAAGAATATGTAGCCATTTATTAAATTATTCTTTTTGCTATTTTTTGAATTACCGTAAGACTGTTAGTTTTTGATCATTCTTTTAAGTTGCCTCTGCAAACACTGCAATGTAGGCTTTTGGTTTTTCTGAGCAATTTAGGTGTCGCTTGCCAGCAGTGGGAGCTGCTGACAATATTTGGTGCTAACTTTGCTCTTTATAACATGTAAATTGGTGTTACTCATAGAAAGTTAGTATAATAAAGTGTTAATATTTTCAGTTATGAATGCTCCAGAACTGAAGAACTTCAGTCCTCAATACTTAAATTCAAGGAGGAAATCACCTACAGGGAAAACTTGGAAAACTTTCTGACTTGTTTTGTCTTTTTTTATCTCTAATTCAAGCAGTGAGCTATATTTCAGTTTAGATTATCTCTCCCTATACCCATCTCATGTAAATCAATTTTGATGTTTCCCAGTAGTTTTCCAGTTGTAGTGAACTAGCTAGATCTTATTTCAGTTTTGCCTCTTTATTTGACTAATTTTCTCTTTTTGCAAAAAAAAAAAAAAAAAAAAAAAAGGGGGGGGGCATTGTGGAAATGTGCTGGAGCTTTTGAATGAGATATCCCACATAAATGGTAGTAAATCTCTCATTGTTTGTATAGTGTTGCATGACAGATAACTTCGTCTTCCTCTTTACTGGAGCGACTAAAAGGAGCTAAAATTTCAAGAAATTCTGCTGAAAAACTGCAGTTGTTGCTGAAAAAACAGAAAAATCCAGGTTCTTGAATGCTATCCCACCCAAATGTATTTCCTATTTGATTTCTTTGGATAATGTTAATGACTGCAATATGGCTGATCAAGCAAAAGACTTGTGTGAGAGATTCCTAATGTGAATGAGAACTGAGGGGGCAGAAAATGAATACTCCCTCAATTTTGTCAAAACAATCAAGGAAAAGCGATAAAAAGAAAGTTGAAAACAACCTCCAATATATTCATGTTCTACAGGTCTGCCCACTTTTTTAAAGGTCTCTCCTGCCTCTCAGAATGTGATTGTCTTAAGTGTATTTCAGTGATACAGGGCAGAATTGACTTGAACTTGAACCCATTGACATTTGGTCCTCGGCTGCAGTGTAATGCTGTGTTGTGTGACTTGTACCAGTGCTGTTGTTTATAGCAAAATGGAGCATTGAACATTAATGATTAGAAGTAAGCTTTTATTTTTTTGAGATAGTTGAGGAAGAGATGTGACTACAGGAACAGGTACTTGAGAGCACAGGATAGGAGAAGTACAGTCTACAGACACTTTTAACACAGTTTCACTTGCAGGCAGAGAAAGTTTTAAAAACGCATCCTACAATACTGTACTCCGCAGAGCTGCTATTGTGCTAGCGATCTAGCCCAAAAAACATGAGTGTAAAGTATTTAATGTTAATGTGAAGGTCAAGTAAATTAAGTTACAGAAAAATACTATTTGGGAAAGATTACGAGGCAATATATTATTACATAGACAAATCTTCTATTACTCTTCCTTATTGTACAGCTTTTTAAACTGTTTTTATGTGCCCTCTTGATTTGCATCATATCTGTTTAGTCTACACAGGCTCTAGCTTTGGAACAGCACTTAGGAAGGATTCAACTTAAGAATTTTTCCTTTCATTTGTGAGTTTGAATGTTATCCTTTTCTGTGTTGCCGTGGAGTTTATTAAAATGTATTGCTTTTGCTGATCAGGTGGCATATGGGGAAAAGAATTTTAGTATTACGTTTCTGAAAAATCATATGAGCTGTGCCATAAAAAAAAACTACAGCAAATGAAAAAGACTGCTGTTAATTTCTAGGTAGTTGCTTGGTTTCTACATGCTGTGAGGCTCGCTTAGTATTCCTGCAGTGTTAGGTGTTTCAAAAGGATGTCAATTTTTGAGGAGCCTTAGTTGGAAAAAGTTTATGTGAAATTTCATTTATTTTTGCATCCCTGACAGGGCTGCACCTGGCTGCTTATAACAATGCCTGTACTTAGCATGTTTGCAGTAGTGGAAGCCCAAAGACACAAACACACATGAGAATTTCAGCTTGTTCATTCAAATGTTCTTCAAAGCAAGGTTAAGGAGGGGGGAAGGAGAGGAAAAAGAAAACCCTTCAGCAACAGAAAAAGTTTGTCTCAATTGGTTAAGAAACCTTTTAAAAAAACATGATAAATATCTTAACTGCTACCTCATAAATGCATTGAGAATGAGTGCATTTAAGCCTAATGGATGTTCTGAAATGACTGAGCTTCACTGAGGTGGGGTTTTGTTGTTGTTGCCAAGTTAATGATTTGAGTAAATTCAAAAGCCTTTCTGTCTTTCAAGGTGTGTATGTATGCTTTTAACAAGGATATTTAGAGATTCCATATTCTGTTTCAGACATCTCTTCCAAATTTGCAAGTTTTTTGACTGCCAATCCTGCAAAAGTCATTCTGCATCATGACAGCTGAGCTATGTTCTTCTCTGTCATCACCAACACATCAGCTATGTTTTTGCCAGCTAGTCTTAGGGTTACATGTTGAGTAATGCCTGTGCAAATCATTAAATACTAGAGAAATTTTGCAGATGCCACTGTAGGAATTATGAAGAGCACTGTCTTTATTTGGCAGTATAGTTTTTGTTTTGAGGTGGTGATTTTTTTTTTTGTTTTGTTTTTTAAGCTGTTCTAAAACTTCTGTACCTTCCAGCAAATAGTTAGCATTCAGCGGTGGTGGAGCTGTGAGGCCATGACAATTCTCACTGGGAGTGAGAAGTACTTGACTTGTAAGGGAAAGGAAACTTTGAGACACAACTGTGACTCTCCAAATGTGAACTTGTGTGCCACTAGATCTTCTGGACAAGCTTTTAAGGACATCTCTTCCCCCAGTGAGGGAGATGATTCAGGAGGGAAGTATTCCTTCTCTGAAGGATTATCAGTTGAAGATGATACTGACCCCATCTGTACAACATCTCTGTTGTTTGACCAGTGGAAGGGATTGTCTTGAGACTCCTTAGTCTGTTAGAGGCAAAAGTAACTGGACTAGCATGTGATCAGCAAAACTATAGGCAGCATTAACATGCATTGGTGAAAGGGACTAAAGCTGCACAGCATCCTACGTTCAAATAGTTCGTATGCTTAAAAGTGTAATCAAAATGATGTTCATGTAGAAGAGTGAAAATTCAGAAACATTACTGGGTAGAAGGATAGGAGAACTCTGCTTTATAAAGGAGGACTCGATATAGATAATTGAGATGCCGTGAATATGGAGTCATGCTGCGAAGGCATTAAACTGGCACCCTGTTTCACAGAACCACATTTTGAGGGTTAATGTGGTAAGGCACAGTTTCCTACCTTTAACTGGACATGAGATCATTCAGTGAAGTAATACATGAAAATATGTCTTGCCAGACTGTACCTTTGGCAAGCTTTCTCAAAAAGTAACAAGTTCCTCCTGAGATGCCTGTGTCCCCAAAACACAAAAGGATGATTGCAGTTTGTTCTTTTTCCTGTCGAACTATTCTGTAAAGTCAGTTGTGGTAAACACACTAGCATACTGATCTCGTGCTCTCTTATCCTGTGGTAGTTCTGAACTGACATGTTTTTTCCCCCTTGAGAGAGAGAGAGAGGAGAGATCTCCACTCAATGATCTTTCTTCATCTGACACTTAAACATGAAAAGGAACAAAGTGAAGCATGACACTGAGGGACTGTAATGTGTGCCTCCCTGAGACGCTTTACATTGAACTGAAAAGATTGGTTGTAGGAAGAATAGGCTGCTTGATGTTTTAGTAAACAGGAGGGACATGAAGAAACCCATTATGAAGAAGCACACTGTAATTTTTACATAACAATTCTTATGAAAGATTCTTGCTTCTGTGGATGAAATTTTAGCTGTGCTTACTGAAAGAAACCTTGCTTCGGGTAGCATTTCAAGTAGTTACAACTGATGCAGACACTTGCTTTCTTATGCTAGGAGAAGGAAGGATATGCATAAACGGAAATATTCTTGAAACTGAAATAAAATGACTTAATGAAAAGGATTTGTAGGAAGAATGTAGGGAAAATTTTAGTTAGGACTCTCCGTACATTATTCAAGTCATCTCAGTCTGTTTTCTCAGAGAATACCACCTTTGTCAAGAAAGCAATAAATGCAAGGAAATTTCAGGAATTAGCGCTGTTTAATATTAGAAGTGTTTATTTGAAAAACATGTATGTAGAAAATCAAAGTAGGATGTGGTTTGTGACATGAAATACTTAAGAATTGTTTGTCAGTTATTTCTGTGTGCAAAAATAAGTAGTAACGGAAAAAAACGTATTTTCCTTAAGACAGACTTTCTCTTGTATGCAGCTCATTTATTAGAATGACACATAAGATAGACACTTCTGACCAAAACCTTCCATAGAGGGCTTCAGTGCATAATCAGATTGAACTAAAAGCACCAAGTACGCTTCCAGAATGTCAAGAATGCTCCTTCCTAAATCTGTGAAATCCATTACATAAAGAGTTAACACTTTTAGGAAGTGAATTTCTCAAGTTTTTCTCAGGAAGTGGTGACAGCACAGGCAGCTCAGGAGGATATCTCTTGAAGGGTAGAGAAGGAAGTGATGAACAGAGAAAGTTTGCTGAAAATAGTGAAAGACCACTTTGGGGGACTGGTTCTGCTTTTTTTTTTTTTTTTTTTTTTTTTTTTTTTCCGTCCCCGCCCCCCTTTTTTTTTTTTCTTTTTCAGTGTCCTCCCAGGATTCTGGGAGATAGCAGAAGGTAGATAAAGGAAGAGTACAGCTGCCAGTTGATGGTAGTAATGTGGAAGAAGAATTACTTGAATCCCCTACTTCATTTGTAACGGTCTGCAGTAGAGCATGGCAGATACAGCTTTCAGATACAGTAGGGGTGTTTTCCTCTTGTTTGCTCTAACTGGAGAACACTAGCTTTCAGCAAAACATCCTTGTTAAAGCTCAGACTACCGACTCATTTGGAAACTCAAAATCATTGCCTCTTTTTGGAGCTGTGTTGAGTCACCCTTCACCTCTTAACCGAGTGGCCCCAGATTGTCCTACTTGTTTTACCTCTGACCTAATACAGCGTATATCAGTAATGCATATCAGTACTTAGAGGAGGAGGGGCACATAAAGACTGGTTATACCTGACCATTTCCAGTTTCACAGTAGAAAAATCTGCAAACATGCTCCCTGGTTAGGATATCACTTCTAAATTTTATTTACTTATTTATTTATTTTGCAGTTTGTGCACTCCTTTGCTTAGCCTTTTAATGAGAAGGGAAGGCTTATGTTTGTAGCTTACAGTGACCATTATGCTAATGTCCATGCAGCTACCTTTTTATTCTGATGTCTAACTTAATCTCAGGCCTTCTTTAGAAAAAGCTGCAGCACTGAATGCTGCTGGGAAGAATATTTGTGAGTCTTTTGTAGACTGACTGATTAATTGTAGAAAGTGAAACTCTTTTGGCACAATGTTAGAGATTGTACAGAGTTGTTTTGAATGGCTAATCTCCTGGCATCCTGTTTGTCAAAACCAAACCGATTTTGCCACAGAAGCTGAATTTCAGCTGAATTACTAAATTACTAAATTACTGAATTACTAAATTCAGCTGAATTACTAAAAACAACAGTTTTTAGTAATGCTAGTGGGGACTTTCAACTTTTTTTTTGTTGTATTTATTTTCACTATTGATATTAGTTAAGCATAAAACATTCTTGTATTAGTCAAACAGTATTGCTTACAACAGTCTCTAATCTCTCCGTTAATCTATAGTTTTCATAGCTTTGAAAAATGTTGTCATTTTAGATCGGATGCAGATTTTAGATCACTCCAAAGTGATGGCGCTTCAAGCAAGAAATCAAGGTGTTGTTAGGTCAGAGAAGATAGCCTGTGTGCACAACATCCATTTCCAGAAATCCAGCTAGAGTAGAGCTCAGATTTGGAGGATGTGTTTACTGTCCACAGAAAACCACAATGAGCCAGCTGTTGCTTTAGACTTCCGGCCGCCTCTGTGCATATGGCCTTGCGGCATAGCCCCAGTCCTGCTGCGCACAGGCAAATGACTTTCTTTGGCTATTTCAGCTTAGTAGGAGCTATGCAGTAGATTGATCTTCCCAAATACAGTTAATAGGATTATTTCTGGAGAATAAGTAACTGCTTCCCACTTATGGGACTTAGCCTTCAACATTTTCAATAAAAATACAAGCCAAAACCTACATCAAACTTTGGGATTCAGGTAAATTTTGGAAGTTCTAGAGTACTGCTATCTCTAGAGACCTTTTTGCTCAAAAGTTCTCAAATCTGAATTCACCACATCTTCCTTAATGTTTTTTGAGGCTTTTTAATCTTTCTACATAAACTGAGTGAAAATAGAGGTTTAGAAAATAGAGGGTTTGAGAAAAATACACCTCTTTAAGAATGAAATGTTTTATATAAAATATGAAATTTTAGCATGATGACATCTCAAGAAATCTTTTAAACCTTTTCCCTGCCTCAGGACAAGATCAGCTCAACTACCACTAAGTATAGAAAGGAGAGAGAAAAAATATTTTGTTATCCTCTGAATTACAGCACTAACTGTTGAAAATTGAAGCTTTTAATGTTCTTTTCTTAACTAAATGAATATTACTGGCTTTTTCAAGAATGGTCGAAGTTAAGTCCAGAATGCAAATGAATTGAGCCCTGAAGGGTAGCTGGGGTGGGAGGCATGGTCAGTGGTTCCTTAATATCAGACAATTAAAGAAAGCCGAGAGATGAGTATGGTTGTGATGCACCTATCTCTCTCTGTTTAATCTGATACAGACTTAATTTTTAGAGATTTGCTAATATTTCTCATTGTTTGGCTCCAAAGTTAGCCAATCGTCCCTCTAAACACTTGAAGTTTTTCCCTCTTCTGAGGTTCCAGCTGGAATTCTCTTTGAAAATCTCCTTCTTGTACCAAGAGGAGTGCTCATACAAATAAAATGCGTGCTTAACCTGAACCCGTGTAACCACTTAGCAATCACACTCCCAATCTGCCATTTCTGAAGTGCTGTAGGACAGCACTGTTCTCTTTATTAAAGATCAGTATTATCTACCTTTGGCAAGATTTGGCAAAGTGGCTTGTTTTGGCACCAATAGTTTTGATCCATTAAATTTGCAAATACTTTGATTATTTTAGCATTAAGTCCTAAAATGAAATAATTTTAGTGTTTAAACAAAATCTATATTAAAGTAACAAGCAGCAGTCCTTAGTTCAGTAAGAATTTGATACAAGTATTTGCAATTGGTAAGTAACAAGTAACTGTGATGGCAGAGAAGTTTCAGGGCCTTATTGGAAATATGATGGCATTTTGTTTCAGCATAAAATATGTAGATTGAGTTGATGAATCACATGCTCTCTCTTTTCTTTGGAAAGAAGAGGGTGAGAATTATATGAGAAGAAGGGGAAGGAAAGTTGTTTTTTGTTTGGGGCTTCCCTCCCGCCTTTGGTAAAACATGCATATCACTGTCCCTTCCCCACCTGTAGACTGTTGAATCTGTTTCCTGCACTCAGACTGGAGAGGATGCAAACATCTGAATCTTCTCTCTCTCTGGAGAAACTGCCACAAAATGATTCAAGTGCTGTGAGTTAGAAGTGCAGTAAACCAAGGGAAATTTGAATTATCTTTTAGGATAGATTGTTCCTTTTAGTTCTGTTATGGGAATACTGTTGATACCAAAGTTTTTAATAATTTGGAAGTGAGATAGAAAGGGAGGAGAACAAGATGAAAAAAGTGAACAAGTAGAAATTATGTTTACATTTTTGGAAGAATGATGGATTGAAATTAGAAAAAAAAACATGTCAGGCTTCACACCAATAGAATTGACTTCTGGAAGTGAAACATTTTGGCAAATAGAAGAGCTTCAGATGGTTACTTTTTTTTTTTTTTTTTTTTTTTTTTTTTTTTTTTTTTTTTAAATGGGATTGCACTTAGAGATTGACTGGTCTGTGCCCAAAAAGCAGATGGATAGAGTAAATACTCAAAAATTTTTTTGCTGAAATACAATTGCTCAAAGAACAGAGATATGTACATGGACTTGAGGAGGGACTGGGAAACAGGGAGGAATGGGGAAGAAGACAGATACTTTATACATTGATGCTGGCTTTTCAGCAGTATTTGTAGATTAATCCCTTTACCAGTGCTGCAGATTGATGGGCAATCACATGATGTGCCATCTGCCACTTATGTGTTAAGTTAAATTTAGACTTTGCATGTATGTATCTTCATTTTTATTTATTCCTTAAAGCATTTTTTGTTAGTATTACTCAGCTGTCAGAATAAAGGAAAAGAAATAGCAATGAAAGTAGGTGATTTTGTTTATATGAAGCATATAGAATCTTTCCAACTCTTAGCTAAATTTATTATTTACTATTTCATCTTAGTTACAGCAAATAATTTTTTTAAAACTGTGTTTTGACTTGTATAAGCTATGAATACAATTGTTTTCCTACATCCATAGTTGGGAAGGTGATAAGTTCTGATGAATTGTTTCTCTCTAGGTAGTAAGTACATAAGTGTACATAAAGTGAAGAAAACAGGAAGCACTAGGGGAAAAGCGCTCTGTTTAATATAGAAATAAAGCACAACTCAGTTTTTTGGGGTCATTTTTTCCAAATGTGTTGCTTTTGTAATGTACTTTGACCTTTTATTGAGAAGATAAGGTAGGCAAGTTAGAAGGAAACAAAGTTGTAGTGCTTAAGTGCTGCAGTTATGCAGCAAGAGAATGGTTTGGAGAAGGTGTCTGTTCTAGGAGTCTTTGTAGAGAATGCCGATTCGTGACGTTTCTGACTTAGGAAGATGCTTAATTACCTTGCCATCCCACTGAGGTCAGATACACATTTAAGTACATGGAAGAGTAATAAAGAAGAGAGGGGAACTGGAAGAAGTGAGGAGGAATATGTATTTCCAGGTGCTGGATACCGTGACTTAGATGTCCAGTCCAAGAGAGGCACATGTGGGACGTACTGAGGTTGTGGGTGAAGGTGAAGATAACAAAAACCTAGAATTAGGAGTGGTTAGTGTGGAAAATAAATATAGTCGACAAAGTTGTAAAAATTAATGAGAAATAAAACTTTTCTTATTATAAGAATACTGAGAATAGGACAAAGAGAGCAAGAGCTGAAGGTAATGAAGACTAAAGATAAAGAAAAAGCGTATTAAAATGTGCGGCTTATTTGAAATTTAGTGCTTCAAAAAAAAGGTGAAAGGGAAATATGATGTTTGTGTTGCAGATACTTGACTGAGAAAGACAGCAAAGTGATGCAGCAAGATGCAGCAAATAGAGTTGCATTTTGCACAGTGTATCATCATATTATAACAATGGGGCGCCTAATGACAGTAAGACTTTGTTTACTGAATGCGTATCTAGGAGATCAATTGAAGAATGGATAAAGAAAGTAAAGGAGAGTAAGTAGTAGGAATACATAATGCTCCAAACTCTCTTAAATATTTAACTTGTCAGTTATGTTGCTTCTGCCATTAATTCTAATTGAGGAATAAGGTAAACTTGTGAGATAGTTGCAGTATCTGTTTGAAACAATAAAATATTTAATCAAATCTCTGTAATAAAATGGTCATGTAAATGGCAGTATTGCAGTATTGCAGTGAATAGATTGGAGCTATTCCCAGGGATCTTCAAATGCTTTCCAGAATGATCTTAAATCAGTACTGAAGAAGTAATACTACCCAGAGGAAGAGTTTTGTGTGGATGTTTTAATCATCTTAAATAATTAGATTAGTATTAAATCCTATAATTTTGCACAGCATTTTATAAGGCTCTTTTATGTGATTTTTATATGTGTATTTTCCACTTAATTTGTATCGGAAATAGATAAATTCCCTCTTTTATTGATTTTAAAAGAGGAAATTGTGACGGTTATTTTTATTACTTTAAGATTTGAGGACAGACTGGAAAACAGAACTTAAAGTCATTTTCAGTTACTTCAATTGAGAGAAATTGAATCATTTGAAAAATTAATTTCACTTAAAAAGAAGAAAAAATAATAAAAGTGGTAACTTGAATGTAAGACCTAGTAAGTCCTGTATTATTATATACTATATTAATTATTGGTCCCTAAAAAAAAATTTAATCACAAAAGATTAAATGTTTCCCCATCCTATGTGGAGAGCAGGTCACCAAAGCTTCAACACATACTGTCACTGTGTCCTGTTTATTGATATAACTTATGATTGCTTTGACTGTGCCCATGAAATGGGACCTGAATGTTATAGGAACTGACTACCCTTGCACAGTATGTGAGATAAACCTACTTTGGCTGGGAAAGGAAATCTTGACTTGAATAGACAGATATATTAAAAAAAAAAATCTCCAAAGAAGATACTTTCTTTAGCATTTCTTTTGTCTCTCAGGATTCACTGCTGGTGAAAACTAGATTATTTCCTACTTTAGCTTTTATGGCAGCATGATTAATTTTTGTTGGTGGTCTCACTCCCTTTTATTGAGGGAGTCTGTTCTCCGAAACTGGCCAGGGACTGTGCAGAGTTTTCCAGAAGCATCTTTCTTGCAAAGCCCTTTGAGCAAGTGGCTTTTCAGGAACTTAAAGAAGTTCTTTACAGCATATCCTCTTCAGTTGTCATCTGCTAATCTGAGTTCTCTTATTTGAACTCCTAGGTAAATTTCATTAATATATGTATTTTTTTTTAAATGATAAAATGCGCTTGTAAGCCTTGTCTATGGTTCATAATGATATACTTGGTGCAGTTTAGTTTAGATAATGAAATCTTTGCTTAAGTAAAAATCATTTGGGTATGCAGTATTTGGTTTTTGCAGAGCTTTCCATTCTTTGCTATAACTTGCATATTGTTGTTCCTTGTCATAGAATCATAGACACGGTGAACTAAGACCAGTGAGGTCTTAAAAGCAGCCAAGTTTGTATTCAGTAGATAAAGACTTTTTATGTAATGTTCTTGTAATTTTTTATGTTAAACTTGCTATTCATATTTCTATTTTAGTGCTTGTTTGTAATTTAATACCTCTGCCTTTGTTCTGGATAGCTAAAATGTTCTTGAGCAGCGTTTGTATTTTCCTGTTGTATAATGTGTGGAATGTCATGAGCAGTTACACAGCAGTTACCTAAACATCCCTTTAAAACAGTGAAGTAAATAACAATCCAGTCATTCCTGATTTAATATGAAAGAGGTAGGCTATACAGAGAAAATACAAATAGTTTGTGTTTCAAACACAATCTGCAGTGCTCTTTTTTTCATATGTTTTTGTAACTATTTTCATATTGAATTGAACAGTAAAACTTCTCTAAGTATTTCATATTTTGTAGTTTCTTCCACTCTCCTCACTTCTGTATTGTAAGCCAATGCTCATGAATAACTCAGAGCAGGCATATTTGTAACTTTACAGGGAAATCTTGTGTTGTCCAACCTGAACATATTTTGCATGCTGAAATCCTTTTTAGTTTAGAGCTACGATTTGAAACAAAGCTCTCCTTAAAGGAGAAAATGTGAACTCTTTCCGTCGGATAAAACAGAGAATTGCACTCTCATTTGGTTACATAGCCCTTGCCAAGCATGGCTCCTATGCTTCAGCCTTCAGGCATTGTACATCAGCAGGATGCAAATGTAACAGGCTTTTCAACCATTTGGATTTCTTTTTCAAGATATTGTGTTTCTAATTAAAACCCTTTCTCAAGGACAGTAAGGCAATTACTGCAAACAAAGATAGATATACTAAACATCTGAGACTTCTCTTCACAGTGAAGTGCAGAAAACTATAAACAAAATGTTGAGCATTTTTTTAAAGCCATTATAAAGGTAACTTTGAAAGCTTTTTTTCTTAAAACATGAAACAAAAATTCTTTTTTATTTTGGATATTAGGTGTTCAGATAAATTTTTAATGTATTCCGGAAGATAATTAAACTATTTTATTGTCAAGTATGTTGAGCCAGTATATTGGATCAAGGTACTTCTGAAATTTGATAGTATGGTACCAAAAGATCTTCCAAATCATAAATTTGAGAAAGGGGATAAGAGACTTTCATGAGTTAATGATAAGTGCATAAATACTCACACACAGTAAGGGAACTGCAAGTTGGGAAGTACTAATTCTATTATTAAATTTGTTTGCTTTATAAATTTGTCTAATTTCCCTCCCTCCCACCCCCATTTATTGTTTTTACTCCTTTTGGCTTTGCCACTTTCCCAAAATATTTCTAAGGAAATTGTATCAGCTTGCACTTTTCACGTGGATATAAATTACAATTTGATTTAAACCATGTACATATTGGAAGTGTTATGCTGCACAATCACATGATGTGTGTTATTATTCTGCCTCCGTTACTGCTTGCAGCACTCTTCTGTTTTTAATATCGCGGTCAAATTTAATTAAAACCTTGCTCCCCCCCGTACCTCACGAAAGTCCTAACAGTGATCTCCATAGGGCATTGTAACATTTCACTTGGCTTGCTCTGTTGCTCCTATCGTACTTGAGTGTTACTCTTTTTGAAAACAATCTTTTTAGTTTAAATGCTGTATCATGTTTAACTTCTCTTCCATCTTTTCTTTAGTACTGCTTCTTCCTGTCTCTCCTGAATTTACTTCTGTCGTTAGCCATTGTGCTATGAACAGTGTGCCCTCTGCTAGCATAGATGTCTGTGTGCAACCCAGAAATATTTATGGTGATTAAAAGGCTTCGGTTGTTTGCAGGTTTTTTTTTCTACCATTATTCTACCTAGTAATTAGGTGGTGTTCCTTCATGCTACAGAGTATTCAAGTACCACCAGCTCCACTGTGTCACAGTGTACTCTATATCACAGTGTAGCACAAATGTGACCATTTGTCATCTCTTTTCAAAACTCCAGTGTTTAGAGGTCTTAGAACTGAAAAGACTGCTGGCATTCTCTCAGTGTCTGTGCCAGTGAATTAAGTGTTGCCGAGCAAGAGGAGCACAAAAATTTGAGTACTTTGCAGGTATCTTCAGCTTTCAGGCCCTGAAAAAATACAGGTGAGTATATCCATCAGTCCTGCATTTGTTTCCTGTCTGCTTGTACTCTTTAGTTGACTACAAAATTAATGTGATGGAGTGGGAGAGAAATTATGCCCTTATTTTCCCTAGGGTGCCCTTCAGGAAAAAGATGTGCATGCATACTCAAAGAAACTCCACTTTACAGTAGAATTTTACGGTATCTGTTTCTTTATCTATAAAGATCAAGGATTTTTCTTACAAGCAAAATGCTGGTAGTATTAAATCTATTATTCTGTTAATTGATTTTGGGGGGGATATGGTACATATGAAATGCTGTCATTTTCATATCATGTTTAACTGGAATACTGTATGGCTTACCTACCCTAACAATGTTAACAATAGTTTATCTCCAGAATTGGGTAAATGTAAAACTTGGTATGAGTGACTGGGGTAGAGAGATTGTGCAGTGGTTATCACATCTGCTTTATATGCTGAAGGTCCTGGGTTCAAGCACCAGTGGAACCAGCACCAGGAAATCTTTGGGAGGTTGGGCTAGATGACCTCCAGAGGTCCCTTCCAACCTTACTGATTCTGTGACTCTCAACCCCAGTCCTATAAGCGTAGGACTGACACGAGAGGCTCTTAAGTGCTTTGTATAGTTTACTGTGTTTTGCGATATCTCAAAAGCAGCAGCGGGAAGAGGAACAGTTTGCCTCCAGTTTGGCATTGTAGCAGGACTGAAAATGTAAAAGCTATTTTGTATAATTTGAAAGATGGAGAAAGACTTCATGCAGTCATGACTGTTTACATTTTTGTGTAGAAATCTTCTCTTCCTTTGGAAATACTCAGTTTTGTATGTACACCTCACCTGAGAATTTAATATTACTTGCAGAAGTAGCTCACATGTCCTTCATGATAGGAAGCTATATGTGGGTGGTGATAGTGATTGTGATTGATAGAGCTAACAGACAATTAGACTCTGGAGGTGGCTGTAATTGCTGAGAACAAATGAAGGATGAGTTTCCTAGTTCAATTCTACATCATCTTTGACTTCTTGTCATTTTCCAAATATCTCCCTTCTTGTAGAAGTTTTGGAAAACTTCAAGCTAATGGGCAGTGAGTTGCAGACATTGGACATTGGGTGGGGGGGGGAAATGTTCTTTAGAGTTTGTACCAAAAAAAGGGGATAAAGTTTTAAAGTAATTATTATTTGTGTGTCTTGATTAAAAACATGAGAACCTAGGTGGATAATTGGAACATGGGAAGTGAGGAATGAAGTGTCCAATTCTGGCAGCAGATATGCTAGATTGTTCTGCTGGATGAGTGACAGAGAACTGTTTTTGTTTAGCTATGTAATGAAGCAGTAAACTCTCTTTTGCACACGTCTACAATCTGTTGTTTTTAAACATGTACATCTTCTCAGTATGGACACTCTCTACAGAGAGCAGCATATTGCAAAAGTGTTCATGACAGCATGGTACTGAATGCAAAACACATCTCAAAATTTAAGGTCATGCATGCTTCCACATCATAAAAGGTCTCAAATTTTATAATTTGAGAGATCCAGGTAATTACTTCAATGATAGCAGTGAAAGTTCAGGTAAATGTCTGTGCAATTACTGTGGATTTACAGCAATGCACACAGTCCAGCTCTTACTTGGAAAAGTAACTTATAATATGAGAGCATCATGTTAAGCATCTCTGGAAGTCAACTGGGAAGGAATGATTTTGTACATTTTAATTAAATACTGCATCAGTTTTCCTTAAATAGTTGCAAAAGGAGAAAGCGGTTCCTTAAAAAATATGTATTACCCAGATATTTTTCTTCATGATAAGGCACCCATTTAATGCTGCTTTAACCTCCTTGCGTTGAAGGAACAAAAGCAGATCCATTCATCCTGGCAGAAGGAGATTTCCTATCTTTTCGATTAATTTCAGTTGGATTTTTTTTTTTGATGCAGAGACAGGAAGGAAGAAAACAGTTGCCTGCTCAGCCAGCTTTCCTTGCTGCAGATCTCTTCTGACAGAAATTGCTAACTTCACTTAAAATTTATAGACTAATATTTCAGCACAACACTATGTCTAATTTCTAGGAGTAGGATGTTAAATTTTGGAAGAGGTTGTTTGCTCTGCCACGTTGGAAGTGGCTTGAAATCAGCAAAATGAGAAAGTCTTAGGAAAGACATGGGCGCTCACCATCTGCTAGTAAGTGTTTCTGGGGAAGAACACTGAAAGCTCTCTGGCTGAACTGCAGTTTCTTTCACAGGCTAATAGTGTTATTTAAGTCTCTTTCCACTGGGTGGATTGATTTATAAAAAGGAAAACAGGCAGTAAGTTATAGTAAAAGCAATATAAATTTAGAAAACTGATATTCAGTACTTTGAAGATATGATATATTAAGATTCAATTATTTCCCCCCTAAAAAGAAAAAAAGTGTCGTCGTGTTGGAGACATACAGAGACTTCTTGATACTTTGATGTCAATGTAATGCCCTTTCCTTATTCGCATCCTTTGTTTTCATTAAACTTGTCTTTTGAATGCAGTCCTTGTGAGAAGATTGTGTGAACTCTCCCACATTTGCACTTCTGTGGCTATAAATGTTAGAAATTGATTCTTGATTAACTCAGCATCTCTGTGCCCAATTTGTACCTCTTGTAGAAGGTTCCTGGGGCAAGAGTTTCTGCTGGTACAGAAAGAGCTAACCCAGAAAACACAAGGTAAAGGAGTTATAATAAGTCCTGTATGTCTCTTCTCCCATAAGTAATGATTTTTGCCATTCCTAATCACTATGACCAGACTTTTGAAAAGCAAGCAACCTCTCTCTGAGTAAAATAGATTTTTTTTTTTTGCCTGTGATTCTAAAATATATTTGTCTTCAGTTAAAACTATTCATAATTCATGCTAACGAACAGTTGTTTTGTGATCCCACTAAACAGAAAAATGAAACAAAAACCAATAAAGAGTGGGATATAGATGCTCTCCTGGAGCTTCAGTTTCCTCCCTGCATTATTTTTGCACATTTTGTTAGTAGGACATGACTATGGCATAAAAATGATGGCAAATGTAATGAATAGCTAATATGGTAAGTGCTTGATCTGAAGCAAGCCTGAAAAAGCCATGGATATATCAATGTGATGCCAAATGTCCTGAAAAGAGCAGGATTTGGGGTAGTAATTAACTACCACTTCAGTAAGAATTATAAAATCACAAACAAATTACTGTTATTAGTGGAAGTGTTTGTTCTCTCATCAGACTGTCATCTTCCTTTGCTGTCTAATTGATGCTGCCCTGTGGAGGAAAAAAAAAAGAAAAAAAAAGAAAAGAAAAAAAGGTCAGCTGCTTTAAGTGTGGTTTTGTGTGAATTCTTTCTGTTTTTCTTTTAATACAGCTGTCTGCTAAAAAGTGGTTTTCTTTCTATGAAGAAGTCCATGAATCAATGCAGGATCCCGAACTAAAAGAGAGTAGGAGAATATTACTGGATGTGAATGAGCTAGCCCTTACAGAACTAACTTACACAGCGTCTTGCTGTAGTCCTATTGGTTAAAGTCCAGTAGATGATTTACACTTCTCCTGCTTTTAAAATAGGAGTCTGGAGTGAGGGAGTTCTAAAATGGTGTGGCTTAGAGGTTGCAGACATGAAATAGCCCCTATGATTGCAGCTGCATGTACAGTATTTAATAACAAACAGCTAATTGTGGGGTTATGTTATGAATACCACAGTGGCAGTAATAAGAAGGTCATTTGGTGTATGACTAGTTCTTATTCTGGATACCTGTTATTTGGTAACTATCTTCCAGTCTGGAACAGTGTCAAAGATTTCTGAAGCCTGACACCCCGTTCAAGTGTAGACGGAAGCAACTAATCTTCTGAAAACATTTTTATATTGAATTGTGATAGATTAGCTTATCCTTCCAACAGATGTTTCTAGTTGGGAAAAAGACTGCAAAAATAAAGCCACATAGCTCAGAAGAGGAGGAGAAAGAACAACTACTTACCTTACCCGGTCTCTTTTGTTTCAGTAGATCAGTCTCCTGCTGTAACATGATAGTTGATCTGTTGCTAAAATAAGACTAAAGAATCCTTAGTCTTTAAGATGTCAGAAGTATGAAGTGGCTTTAGGAGAATGGTGTAATTTAAATACAGCTAATACTGTGGGGAGGTCGTCTTTCTATAGGTTACAAGTCTACCACTACTGCATGTTTAAAAATACTTGCAGAATGTTTTTAATTCAGAAGGAAGCCTGAAATGCATTACTCTTCTTAGTGAATAAGTACTAAAGGAAAAATTCTGTCATAAAATAAAGGTCAGAAATTCAAACATCAGAGTTCTTCAAGAAGTCAATGATACGTGCTTTGTCAGTGAAACAGAGAACTGTGAATCCCAGTCAGTTCTTCCCAGTCAGTTCTTTTTTATTTTAAATTAAATTTGATGTTTCTTGGGTGTCAACATACTGTATGTCTATGTATTTCAAAGTTACTTTTCAGTCTCAGCCTCTACAATGGGCATTAGCAATGATTCTGGGTTTTGTGGGTTTTTTGGGGGTTGTTTGTCTCTATGAAACACAGCTGTTAAAGCTTCTGAGGTGATTTGTTATAGAGTCTTAGCATTAACTGTTTTATGGCTAAAATGGTTTAACATGCTTTCTTATTCTAGCTAGCAGCTGCTTCATTGCTCTCTGAAGTGAATGGGGTTTCTTCTCTTTCAGTGGATGCATGCTCTGTGATGCACACACAGATGAAGGCGATTCTGCTCATGTAAAAATTGCGGCATTTTTCAGCTGGGGGAAGAAGCCTATATAGCTTTTGTTGTGCAGAGAACAGGTTTTCTCTGGCTTCAGTATTTTTTCTTAGGATGATATGGAGAGATTAGGGTGTTTGTTACAAGCTTTTGTTCAAAGGAGTGAAAGAGACACAGAGATCTATTTCTAGAATTTTTCTCTAGTTTCATTCTGAATGCTGTTTTTCTGCTTTCTGCATATAAATATCTTGTATTGTGCTAGAACCCAAGAAACAAAGTGTAGAGAAGAAAGCATAGTAAGATTGAGCCTGTTGTGATAAAAACAAAAAATACTTACCCATACTGGAGGCCATATTTCTTGACCATACTCTTTAATGTTGTATATGCATGTATTGTGGTGTGCAGTCTTTTTATCCCGTAAGCTGTATCCAAGCATGTTACAAACCATTCAAGCCTATGGATGAAGTCACAAGCAAAAGTATTTTGCTTCTCCTGTCAGCTATTTTAGCCTTCTTTATTGACTTCCTGTCACATAATAACAACATACTGGAGTATCAGACTCAAGTCTGGGCTGATAGAGAAAAAGATCCTAGAAAATAAGGAAATGAGGAATGCCAAGTTTGCATTTTCAGTGAAGTTATAGAAAGACAGTTGCCCAAAAGACAAGCAACTGATTTCTAGTTTCTTCTTACCCCAAACTTGAGTAACTGTTGTGAGTCATAGTGATCACCCACCCATATCTACTCTCTTGACTTGGCGGTTTTTCTGGAAGTTTGAACTCCCTGAAGAGCTGATTGCTTTTTAAATAAAGTTGAATATCTTGATCTCTGTGAAGGTGTATATGTTGTGGGGAGAGAGGGAGTTGTTACTTCTCCTGCCCATAGGCAAGGTCCCAGAACACTATTATCATCAATTCTCTGCAGTAGTGCAAATATCCAAATGCATGCTCAAGCTATATTTCTGTTAGTGCAGGAATGTTCAGACCTCATGGACAAAACCCAGAGTCTCTATTTTATGGAGAGCTGTTGTGGAGTTAAACTGAACCAATGAGATGCCATAGAGCATCTTGCCTAGCCTTCTGCTACCAATTTAGGATGACATAGATCTTCCAGAGGTCCTGTGTCTCATTTTGTCTTCCAGTCCCGAGTGAATGTCTTACGTTAAAGAGTGTCTCAGATAGCACTGGGTACCAAAGATTAGGCAAATGAAGTAAGTCTTCCAGCCTACATATAGTGGGATAGAGGATGTTTTGGCACAATATAAAGAACTTCTCTCTCTGTTTCAGTTTGTAGTAATGTGTACTGCACCTCATCTGCTGAACTTGACCCTTGGCAGTTTTGTGTTCTCAGCAGTACAGTGCTACCCCTAAAACAAGGATGTGCAGTGGAAGGACTGTGTACTCAGCAGAACTGAGAAACTTTTAACAATGAGGATTCTTTTTAAGCAGTGTAAAGTCATCTCATAAATGAGGTGACTTCAAAAATTCATTTCAGGACATAATGAAGAATCACAGAATGGATAAGTTTGGAAGAGACCTCTGGAGATCATCTAGTCCAACCCCCCTGCTCAGGCAGAGTCACTAGAGCATGTGAGACAGGGTTGCATCCAGGTGGGCCTTGAATATCTCCAGAGAAAGAGACTCCACAACCTCTCTGGGCAACCTCTTCCAGAGCTCTGTCACTCTCACAGGGAAGAAATTCCCCCTCACATTCAGGCGGAACTGCCTGTGCTTCAGTTTGTGCCCATTACCTCTTGTCCTGTCGCAGGGAACAACTGAAATGAGTTTATCCCCATCCCCTTGACACCCTCCCTTCAGATACTTATGGACTTTAATAAGATCCTCTCCTCAGTCTTCTCTTCCCCAGGCTGAAGAGGCCCAGCTCTCACAGCTGTTCCTCGTAGGGCAGGTGCTCCAGCCTCTGATCATCTTCGCAGCCCTACACTGGACTCTCTCCAGTAGCTCCATGTCTCTCTTGTAGTGGGGAGCCCAGAACTGGATGCAGTACTCGAGATGAGGCCTCCCCAGGGCTGAGTAGAGGGGCAGGATCACCTCCCTCGACCTGCTGGCAACACTCTTCCCAATGCACCTCAGGAGACCATTGGCCTGTGTGGCCACAAGGACACATTGCTGGCTCATGGTTGGTTTGTCATCCACCAGCACTCCCAGGGGCTTCTCTGCAGAGCTGCTCTCCAGCAGGTCAGCCCCCAGCTTGTGCTGGTGCCTCGGGTTATTCCTCCCTAGGTGCAGGACTCTGCACTTGCCCTTGTTGAACCTCACGAGGTTCCTTTCCGCCCAACTCAGCAGCCTGTCCAGGTCTCTCTGAATGGCAGCACAGCCCTCAGGTGTGTCAGCCACTCCTCCCAGCTTGGCGTCATTCAGAATGAAACTTGATGGGTGATCATAAAATTGAAAGAAAACCAAACCTCAAAACTTATACTGTTGGTTGTTTCTCTCACTGGCCATGACTGCATTTGAATACTTCTCAGCTGGTCTTGGCTCCTCTAGAGTCTGTTTTTAACAGTATGTCTGAGAAGAACTTCTCACCCCTGCCTTCTGTGGATAAGGGTCATGTAGTCATGACTGTGTGTCTCAGTTCAAGACTGAGTTTGTTACTCAGATTTCTGCATGGTGTTGGTATTGTAATACTGGTACTGATGACCCAACAGCATAAAAGATTCTCCAGGTGACCCAGCACTTTACATCAAAAAATCTTGAGTCTGATTTTTTCCTTAACAGTATTTTGTTATCTTTATTTAGCCCATAACACAATTGCATATTGGCTATCATCTTCTATTTTCAGTCTGTCATTCATTTCTTATTTGGTTAATTACTTCATCAGGCTACTCGGCACATATTCGTTCTCCAATCATAAAGTAGCAGTATGCATTGAGTTTATGCATGGTGTGTAACTTTGAATACTTCTTGTCTGGCACTTCATCATTATGTGATGTACTTTTTGCAGATGGTGGACACACCGGCCCGCAGATGTCTGTTGCAGTTGTAAGCAGTAAACAACAAAAAGATTAGCTCCTCTTCCAGCTACTGGGTAGTGTTACACATACCTACATGTTAAAAATCTGTATAGATAGCTTTGATCTAACCATTATTAGAAAGCATTTATAGGGGATACCCTTTTTTGGCAACAGGATGGGCTAACTTTAGAAGATTTTCTCAATAATGTCATTGTGTGTTTCTGCAAGTTTTTCTTACAGTGACATATACTAAGTACAGAATTGCTAGGGAATTCTCAGCTTGGGGTTGGTTTAGAAAATTTATGAATAAATCTCAGCAGTTTTAGCAATCCTTTATTTAACACAGCAGTTAGGTTCTTGGAGGTTTCTGATCTGAATATGTATGTTCATAAAAGCAGCAGCAACGGCTGAATAGATCAATAGTAACATGCTGGAGTCAACAGCTTCCTTGTTATTTCTGATTTGTAATACAGCCACCATTTCTTGTTTCTGAATACCTACCTATTATTTTCACCTTTAGAATCTACTTGCTTGACAAGACGATACAGTAACTATAATTCTTGATGTGCTGTCTAATCTGCGCTTTTAAAAGTCAAGTATCCCTCCTCTAAAAAGTAAGAAAAAAATGAAGATAGAATAAAGTGAATATTGAGAGATTATAATGATTGGAAGAAATTATGAACCGTTTCTCTTGGATTACAAGTTAACATGTATATGGAAGTAGAAGACCAGATACCATTAGTGTTCCCAGTAATGCAATGCGTGTATTTGTCAAAAATCTAATGGTCTATACAGGTGATACCTTTCATTTACAGATATACTGAGAAGTGTGGGCATATGTACACGTGTATAGTTGGGTAATGTAAAACTGATGCTTCAATCTTTTTTGTTACCTGTAGTTATTCCAGGAGCAATGTGCTTTATTATATGTTTTGGAGGTACATCTTTTGCACTGAAACAGTAGCAGCTGTAAACAGCTCCTAATTCTAAACATCACTGAACCAAGTATTCTCCCTCATTCTTTCCCTCCTTTTTTTAGTGGGCAGTTTGCTGTAGTGAAAAAATGCCGTGAGAAGAGCACTGGTGAGCAGTTTGCAGCGAAGTTCATCAAGAAACGGAGAACAAAATCCAGCCGACGAGGAGTGAGCCGGGAAGATATTGAGCGAGAAGTTAACATACTGAAAGAAATTCAACATCCTAATGTGATCACACTGCACGATGTTTATGAGAACAAAACAGATGTCATTCTTATCCTGGAACTGTAAGTACCTCAAGAGCCCTTGGGAGGAGAAACAAATTTTCCGTGTTAGAGAAACTCGACTTTCTCTTAAGAGTCATTATGATTTAGTGAGTGTTCCTTACCAACCAGGAAGAAGATTTGTAATAAAGAATTCTTTATTTTAGGTCAGAATTGTAGCTTCTTGATTTCTGTGTAGCGTCCTTCATTGCAAATGCACTGCAGAAGCAAAACCACATTTAGGCATTTCTTTTTATGTTATTTTAATCATTTATATCCAGAATCTGGAATAATAGCCAGTAAACTGATCTGAAGATAAATGCAGTGGAAAATGCAGTTTCTGAGAATTAAATCAGATGTAGCAATTTTGCTCCATCAAATTTTACTCTAGCAAATTTGCTAAATGCTAGATGCTCTGGTAAATTTTTCTCTGTTTTATGCTGATGTGATGTCAGAATAACATTACTTTTTCCTTAATTTCTTAGAATCATAGAATCAGTAAGGTTGGAAGGGACCTCTGGAGATCATCTAGTCCAACCCCCCTGCTCAGGCAGAGTCACTAGAGCATGTGAGACAGGGTTGCATCCAGGTGGGCCTTGAATATCTCCAGAGAAAGAGACTCCACAACCTCTCTGGGCAACCTCTTCCAGAGCTCTGTCACTCTCACAGGGAAGAAATTCCCCCTCACATTCAGGCGGAACTTCCTGTGCTTCAGTTTGTGCCCGTTGCCTCTTGTCCTGTCGCAGGGAACAACTGAAATGAGTTTATCCCCATCCCCTTGACACCCTCCCTTCAGATACTTATGGACTTTAATAAGATCCTCTCCTCAGTCTTCTCTTCCCCAGGCTGAAGAGGCCCAGCTCTCACAGCTGTTCCTCGTAGGGCAGGTGCTCCAGCCTCTGATCATCTTCGCAGCCCTACACTGGACTCTCTCCAGTAGCTCCATGTCTCTCTTGTAGTGGGGAGCCCAGAACTGGATGCAGTACTCGAGATGAGGCCTCCCCAGGGCTGAGTAGAGGGGCAGGATCACCTCCCTCGACCTGCTGGCAACACTCTTCCCAATGCACCTCAGGAGACCATTGGCCTGTGTGGCCACAAGGACACATTGCTGGCTCATGGTTGGTTTGTCATCCACCAGCACTCCCAGGGGCTTCTCTGCAGAGCTGCTCTCCAGCAGGTCAGCCCCCAGCTTGTGCTGGTGCCTCGGGTTATTCCTCCCTAGGTGCAGGACTCTGCACTTGCCCTTGTTGAACCTCACGAGGTTCCTTTCCGCCCAACTCAGCAGCCTGTCCAGGTCTCTCTGAATGGCAGCACAGCCTTCTGGTGTATTTGTTGTTTGGGATTTTTTTATCCATGCAACAGAAAACAGAATTTGCACAGTTCTGCCTTGTTGAAATGTGAACTGGACTTACATATCCTTGTTGTAGTTCCTGCTTCTTTAACCAAGGTTATGACTAATAGATTGAGGTAAATATGTCAACAGAGAACACTCCTGCATTGTTTCAGTTCTGGCTTCAGGATCTTCAAAGCTTAGAAGTTCAGAAATTGAGCATTACTTGCTTTTTTAAAGGCTAATGATGTTGGCTAGTGGAAACGTGTGCCTTTGCTGTGTTTGGATGCTGGCACAGTCTGTTTTATTTGCTCTGTTTGTTTGGAATATGTTTCGTACAAACAAGAAGCAAGTTACTTCATATCAGTGAAGATATAGCTCAGTCTTAGTCTTCACAGTAGTGAGCTGATAAGTGTGTTACCTTGTTCCTTTTGGTTCCTTTTGCACATTTCCCACTTCCCTGAAATGTTAGTGCAGGTCATTATGTTCAAATTGCTATTTCATGATAATTATTTTTTTTTAAAGCAGTTAAACTGGATTTTTAATATAAAGTGCTTTTATTTGATATTTTGCAGTTAACATTTCAGAGACTTAAAGGCTTAAACATTTATGTTCCTAGAATGATAGAATTAGAAGCAAATATGTCTGATTTGGAGCCTGGCACCAGAATGCTGAATAACAGTCTATCTTTTCTTTGGCTACTCATTTGGTCTATGTAGATGATGTCTTGTTCACTACCTTTCGTAACTACTTTTTCTACTTAGCTTTAAAGGATACTTCAGTGCAGCATGTTTTCATTAACATATGCATAGCTTTAGAAAAGAAAATGGGAAATAACTTTTGGAATTTTATTTTTTCTGTGATATACGTATAGTACTCCCTCATTATGTTGAAAGATATTTTCACACTTTTAGTCCAGTTTATGACTGCTCACTATACTTGTTGTAATCTGGGCTTTTTGTAGTTTCAGAAATAAACATATTTGTTAGTTTGTCAATGTTGTGTGAATAATTTAAACAAGCAGATTTATTTTTAAGAAAAAGAGCTAAGTCATGTTCTATAAAGTAAAATTTCCTACAGTTGTTATCAGAAGATCTCCTTTTGGATTTTATTCAGGACTCTTGAAATGTATTCTGAATATACATCAAAATTAGCATGGCATGTCTTCTGCTCCCTCTTTTCTGTGTACTTTCACATGAAGTGACTTCTTATTTTTATTTCTTCAGTTGTTTTAGGACCATTTCTGTGGAAATATTTTCAAGTGCCAAGATAAAGTCTGGAGTGTAAATATATCCAGTATGACAGTGAAACTGATGTATGATATTGATGCTGAAGTTCTCTTTCTTGGCTGAACAAAATTTTTTAGCAACAAGATTACTTCATATCAAGAAACCTCATATAGTATGGAATTAGGGAACTTTTGATTTGCCTTAGTTCTCTTCCTGTCTTTTATAATTACCAAACTGTTCACAGGATAGGTGTGTTTATAGATTGACTTGCCAGTACAGTGTCAATGTTTCCTAAGGAAGTGTACAAATTCTGTATGGTTTTGTTTCACCCAGTTCCCAGGATATTTTTCAGTATGGAATCATTTATCCTTTGTACTAGCAGCTATCGTTTGCAAACCTTACCATTATATAAGTAAGATTATATCTGTCTAGGTAGACAAAAATCCCTAAGATTTTAAGTTCTTAAATTCTTGCCTTCGCATACTACTTAAGTAATATTTCAGAAAACTCTTGCGGACACATAAAATTATTTTGGGCTTTAAAAAGGAACATTTTTCTGCCTGTAACCTCACTGTGTTTGTTATCAGTCTGCTGCAGTGCTCTGCCTCTGTTCTGTATCTGTCCAGGTGAATTTGGGCCAGTATGTGGACTTGAGAACTCTGAAGACAGCTCAGTAGCCCCAGACAGTAATAGGAAGAATGAGGATAGTCTTCTCTCTGTCATTTTTGAAATGGAATAGAACCTCTTTTAGCAGCAAGGTTGCTCTGTGCATCTGTGTCTGCCTGCTGTCTTCATCTAATGGAAGGAAATACTGCTTCTGACAAAGTGTGAAGCTCAACAAACTGTTTGCACGGTAGTTAGCTAATTGTTTTGCCTGGTTGACAGTCCCTCTGTTGTTTCAGTTGAGGATCCTCTTTTCTTTTTTTCTGTACTACTATCTTCTTGTAAGTTGAAGAAATGCTGTTACGGTGTCACAAAGGTAACAGTTAGTTAGACCAAATGGAGAAGGTGACATGCTGGGAATCACTTTATAAACTGAATATACTAGCTGCTGTAAGGGCAACTTTTAAAATTCTCAAAATCTATAGTATGTAGGATATGTCTAGTAGTATGTAAAGCAATTGGAAAGGAAAAAAGATTGTCATTTTAATCTCATTTTAATCAGACATGTGTGATCCATTTTTTATTTCACTATTTTAATATTTGTATTTTGCCTACTACTCTGACATTCTTTGTTCTTACAGGTCAATTTTAAACAGAAGAAACAGTTAAGTAATAAAGCTGAAATCTCATTAAAGAGCCTTTTTTGTTGTCCTTAGAATCCATCCTAAGTGATGCTTTCCCTTGTTAATTAGAACATAGCTTGAGTAAGCTTTCTTTCCATGACTAAATTCACTTTAGAAACTGCATCTTTTCTAGACACACTTTTAATTAAAACCATATGATGAGAGAGTGTATCACATACTGATATGATATTGTGTAGCTGATTCTTTTTCTTGAAGTTAGAAAGAAATTAAAACTCATCATTCTTGCTATGAAAAGATCATAACACAATGCAAAATCCCAGAAGAATCACCGCTTTCGTATTAGTAAGCAAGTGTAATAATTAGAACTGTGATGATGAAAAGAATTTGTGATTTGTATTGTTTGAAGAACCCTGCTATCCATAAAAGGCATGCCTCTACAACTATCCTTTTAGTTGCTATCAATAGCTATTAACATACATAGTCTCAGGATGGTGTCTCTGTTGCCTATTAACTTTTACCTCTTGGTTCAGCAAATGGTTTATAGGATTGTGTGCCAACTTCTTGCAAAAAATGTGCTCTTTTTATTTTTATGCATTATTACTGATGTTTCTTAGACATGAGCAAATGACTGTAGAAGTTCTCACTTCATTCGGTTACTGCAAATGAATGGCAGCTTACAACTACAATATTCAAGGTAGGAATATGTTTCGTACAGGTAAATATGTGAGCAGTTCATTAGTTATTGCAGTGGCATTGTCCTCTCAACACAGAATGCAAAGCAGATGTGCATGTCAAACTTTATCCATACTGGAGGGAGTTTCTCTTTTCTTCTTTATGCCAGGAGACTGATTTACATAAAATTTGTAAAACATTTAATTTCTGAAACTTTTTAAACCAAATGTTTAATGGAAAGATTCAAGTCGTGTGCAAACATGAGACACCCTTTAAAACATTTTCTTTGAAAGTCTGTTGGTATTTTGGGGAAAATGGACATATTTTCATGTTTTTAAGTCCACTTAGTGGCATAAGTTGTCCTGATTTGAAAATACTTTCAAAATTTGTATTCTCTGGTTCTTCTCATCATCTTGAAAGGAATGCTGTGTGTATTAAACGTAAGCTGGAAAACTCCCATCTCTTCCTCATCTAACTTGAAACAATAAGATCTTATTTCTGCTTTTTCTCCTCTCATTAAAATAATTGGATCAATCTTATCGTCAGAATTTTAGGGTTATTTTTCTGTTCAGCCGCAGCACTCAACTAACTAGTCTGTTACATGTTAGTAATACTGAACTCTTTCCAGTAAGCTTTACTGAGGCTATTATCTTACCAGATTTCACAGACTGTAGGAAACACAGATGCCTCTGTTGCACAGTAATATTTATTTTCTCTACTCAAGGCTGTTCTGCATCTACTTGGTTCCCTTTTCACTGGCCCGATGGTGGCCTTCAATACATGGGATCTCATTCTCTTTTTCTTTGTTTTTCCTTCCACTTTATGATGTCTTCATTTAAACTGTAGATCCACAAAATATGCTTACTGTGTGCTGTTCAGTAGAATCTTAGTTATGGTTTCTAGTGCAGCTCCAAAGAATTAGTACCTTCATCCTAAGTTAGATAGTAGTTGTTTAGAATGTTGAAGCATAATTCAGATGTTCTCACCTTTTCAAACAGTGTGATTTTGATAGCTGATTCTTTTCACTAGAAAGTTATAGATAGTATGGTGTATTTGTGCTTTTCTCCTCAAAAAACTTACCTTCATTTGTGAATTAGAAATCTTAAATTAAGTCCATTAGTTTTTGTAGTGTATTTCTGAATGATAAATACCTGTTTTTAAAAACAAAAAAGAAAGGAAAAATGCTTTGAAAGTCACAGGTGAGAGAGGAGAATTGCTTTAAATTTTAAAGAAAGCGTACGGGAGCTAACTTTTAAAAATACAGCCACTTGTAAGTTAGTCTTCTGCATTCGTATGTCTCAGGAACAGAATTGCCACCTATTATACCTCCATAATGTCAACTAAAACAGAACAGAAGCAGGAGAAAATAATAGCTCTCTATATAAAAACTCTGATATTATGAGTTGCTCATTTAAGCATAATCACAAATAACACTGGAATCATTAAATTTCTCTTCTGTTCTATCAGGGTGTTAACTTACAGTAATCTAAGTAAAAATTAAGACAAGCTGATGACACTTACACTAGCCTGACTTCCAATGAAGGTTTAAATCAGCCCTGAAGGTTGCCTGTGGGTGATGAGGTGGTTCTTGAACAGTTTTGTGCTGGATTTTGAGAATTCTTGGGAACTTACTATGAGCTAACAGAAAGCAAGTTCTGCAACGCCAACTTCTAGATGTTGTGCTAACTTTTGACTTCAGAATCCTGAATTATAGGCACACAGATCCAAAAACCTAAGACAGCTAAGAATAAAGACTTCATGGAGCTAAAAAGAGAGAACCTAGAGCAAGTGTGACTCTGTATCCCACTGAGCTCATCTTGAAGGGTGTGTGGCTTCTGGGCTGTGCAGTCACTAAGCAATGTGCATGATACTGTTGTACAGAGAAGCCTGTATATTAAATCCAAATGTCTTGGGCAGGATCTAAATACTAAGGCACTTTTCTGGATCAAAGTGTTGGTAATCTTCTATGCCCAGTAACCTAAATTCTGGGCACTTAGAACTTCAATAAGTTCTATAAGTTACAAACCTAAATGTCATCCCTTTTTGGATGCAGAAAGATTCACATTAGTTTTCAGACCTTCTTCTTAGGTGAAACATAATTGTTTAAATCGAAGACCTATTTTTCATGCCTATATTCCTCTGAGCATTCTAATGCCAGAGCTTCCTGTCCAACATATGGGAAGAATTCAGGTATCCTAAAGAAAGGAATGTACAACAGCTGGTCTGTGGAGGAGAGAAGCTAGACAAATGAAAATGCCAAGGAGTAGAGATGCTGTAACATGCCTTAATTCTTCTGGGAGTTAGATATAGAAAAATTAAGCACATTGTGGGGTGGGTAGGTTACTTGAAAAGCAAGCAACTCCTCTGCTGCTCTTTCAAAATGCTTGGTAAATTTCAGAGGGGAAGATTGGATACTGAGCAATTCATAAAGGCTGTTAAATGAGGTGGATGTAGACATCCATAACTAAATAAAATGGAAGTAGCAATATTTGATTTTAGGTTGACAGCTTCAACTTTGAAATAATGTGAGTTGTCGTATGAGAACCATTCAACTGAAAAAAAAATCCTGAAGGAGACCATTTCTTCTGCAAGCTCATAGGACAAATTTTTGGATTAAACAAGAACATTGGTAATCCCATAATAGAAAACTGTCCAGATATTTTATCAAATTGAATCTTCTTGGAAGCAATTTATTCAATTTTTTCTAGAATTTTCTTCTTTCCAGTCTTTGCTATTTTGAAATCTAAGCAAGGTTAATCAAACCTATGTTAAACTGAGGTTAAGTTTGTTCAGACAAATTTAAAAGGTTGGCTTAGTGGTGTGGTTGTTTTTTGGTTTTAGGGTTTTTTAAACTTTGTCAGAAGATCTTTGATAACCATTAATTATCATTTAAGTGATATTACAGCATGAGCAGTGTCGTCAACATAGCATGTGACTGAGTCATTAAGAGTTGACACTGCTGGTTGTGAAGGTTAATTGAATCCAAGTTCCTGGTGTAGGTTCCCATAATGACGTCCTCTGGGAGCTGGGAATTAGTTGCGTATCACAGGTAAAAAGGCCTGACAACTGCAAAAGCATGATCCAGAAATCCTTTCTCCAAAAGTGTGATATATTCCATTTCAGAGAGGGAAATATGTGGGTTGCAGACACATCTGTCAGCTTTCCTTTGGGAAGACCAGGAAATGCTTTTATTGCTGCTGCATTTTATAATAATGCAGCTGATCTTTTGTTTGTTTGCACCAGCTCAGGAAAGCTAGCGCCTCTACGTAGAAATACCAGGAAAGCCACATATGCCTGCTTTGCTTTTAGTGAAATGACTATACACAATATTTTCAAAAGCAAAGTTGTTGTATGTAAAAAATACATGCTCTACTGCTTGGCAGCAGTATGAAATGAAGTTAAATTTCAGCATTGCAGATAATTATTCAACTCCTATTGCTTTCTGTTTTGTAATATACTTGATACTGAAACCTTCTCCTTAAGATATAACCTTGATCAATCACAAATTCTTATTTTTCTGAGCCTAATATATGAACAACTTACTGTAATGCAAAATGTTTCTAGTTTAAAAATAAAATTTTATACAAGAATCTTAAAGACAGCATTTCAAAGGAAGGCATTGCATGACAGTGAACATAAAGGTTTTGCAGCGATAATGGAATTCAAATGTAACTTGGCTTTAATGAAGTTCCTTGGTTAATCGGAGTAGTTATAGTTTGTTGCTCATGGATTAATTTTTAGCAATCTGTATATTAGAGCTGTGTTAACTCACAAATGAATTGCTCAGAAAGATATCTGGTAATTCCTGCCAGCAAAACAAGAAATTGAAGGCTGTGTACTTGAAGGGACAGATGCTCTAAAATGATCCAGAGGAAGACAAAATAGTGCTTGGTAAACCTATTGCCCATACTGTCTTTGGGAAGCGATTTTTTAATCCAGGCTTTAATTGGCAGCAGTCTATTAAGTACCATCAGTCTCTGTGGTGAGGGTTCCTTCTTAAAGACAAGCTGAAAGTAAGGTTGCACAATTGAGGCTGTTTCAAGGAAACCTACTGAATGATCTAATTTCAGCCAGATTTAAACAGGGTTTTCATGCACCAGCAACCTCCAAGCAAGCTTTATTTATTAATTTATAAACTATACTGGGGCATTGTAACAAAGCTAAAATCTGTGTACTTTTGGAAGAAGGTAGAATTAAAAAAAAATTTTTTTAGAGGTTGGTGTGTGGAGTTGTTTGCCCTTCTACTTTGAATTAAGACTACTGCTCTGCTTGAGATAAACATACTCATAGGTATGTTGCTGCAACAGAGTTTTCTGTTGGGAGTTTTGCCTTCCAGTTTCACCTCTGAAGTTGAACACAGGATAAAAAAAAAAAAGTACTGTGTTTATTTTGTACAAGACTTCATTGTCCTGCCTGAAACACAAAAGTAAACTTGAAAATCTGACAGCATTTTAGGAGATTGTTAAGGGCTAAAGTATCTTGCATAGTCAATATCTTTAATTGCCTACTATACCTTAGTCTTGATGTGACTGGTGTCACAGCTGCTCACTGTCTTGAAAAGTAGATAGTCTGCATTGTATGACATAGATTAACTCTGATTTAACATCTTTATGACAGCTACAGCAAACTTCCACATGTATTAGTAAATATTTGTAAATAAATTCTATATAATTTAGAAGCCCCTTAGCCCAGAAATTGGAAATTTGGAGAAATGCCAGCACTGTGTCACTGCCTAGTCTTCTGTTTGTCATCAGAGAGTGCTGCAGGGGTGCAAGCCTTAGCCTGAGAACCTTCTTCTCTTCTCAGTATAAAGCAAAGCATGAGATAATGCACATGTGCATCCATTTGTAAGATCTTACTGGCCAGCATCTGTGGTGAGGATTAAATACAGTTCATTGTTTTAAGAATTCCATTTTAATGTTTCTAAAACAAACAGAAATGATGAAAATGACCTTTCTCCCTTCCAGGCTGTAATTCTTATATTTAATGGCACTTTGTTTCAATAACTGCTTTCATGAAGAAAATACTACAACAGCAATATAAAACTAAAAACAATACCCTTATTATTTAGGCAGCTGAATGAAAGCACCAATGACTCATTAAAATGTAATTTGCATGTAATAATGCAAATTAAGTCTCTTGAACAATAGACATGATAAAGCAAGACAAATGTATTACCCAGAAACTTGCCCAGACTGTTTAGTTATTGTTTTATGTTAATCTTACCATTTTTTGTAATCAGAATTTTAAATCATGAACAGATTCTTCTCCTACAGAAAGTCAACATATATTAGGGAGTACTTTATGGATTTTTAAAATATCAGTGCAATGCAAAATGTGGGAAATAATGTGACTATCTTCGTAGTCTCCAACACATCTGTCAGTAATAATGCTGTTTTCATAGTCAGGAAAAACAGGTTGCCAGACTGGCCAGTGATCTCAACATATGTCTTTAAATTGAGGGAAGACTGCATGAGCTTTTGACGTATTTTTTAAGAAAAGTTAGAAGTTACGTTTCCCATTTACTAAAATTCTGTTTGTCTTGGCCTTGTTGACAGTAATCATCTTTCTTGCCAGTCAGCTGACTTTGCTGAGAAAAGCTTCATTTTCAGTTTATTCCTCTCCCTGAAATGCAGACTTCCTCAGAATCTGGGTAATGCTTATGTACCCTCTTCAGTTCTTACACTCTTATTTCTAATTATGCACCTAAAAAGCTCGCTGTAAGTGATCATGAAAGCAGTAGTTGCTCTTCACTATAGGAAAGGTCTGATAATTTGGGGTCCAAGTGTGAGATACATAACGAATGTAGCAGGCTACTTAAGATTATTGTTTATTTTCAAAGAGTTGAACACTCTGGGGAGTTTAGAAACTGCATAGTAGGACAGGTATTAGTGTTTATTTCAAAGTAAACTTTAACTTTTCTGTTTCAAAATGCATAAAAAAATTCTCTTGTTTTACTGGTAGTAAATATTGGTAGCCAATTCATGGTTTATTTTCTAGATGTTTGGGTACATTGCTGTGTTTTGCATATACTTCTCATTTAATTTTATTCTTTATTTAAACTTAGATATACCTGACCATGTTTGGTTCTTTTTTTTTTTTTTTGTTTTTTTTGTTTTGTTTTGTGTTTTTTTTGTTTTGTTTTGTTTTTTTTGGTAGTGTTGTGGTTTTTTTAAGTTTCTTGTTTGAAAATAAGATTTCTGTATTATGATCTTTTGCCTTTTCAGAGAAAGAGGAGTAGAGTTACTGACTGTTTAGGTGTTGAATTATGCAAGTTTCATCTAGTTTTATATTGATGATGTTAAAAGCATCAATATCAAGCCAGAAGATAAGGTTACTCTGAAAGTAGTTACACTAAAAAGAACATATAGGTTAAAGCAAGCTTGTCAGTAACTCTGCATCTGTTTTCTAAGTGTTGCAGGTGGAGAGCTCTTTGACTTCTTAGCTGAAAAAGAATCTCTCACAGAAGAAGAAGCCACAGAATTTCTCAAACAAATACTTAACGGTGTTCAGTATCTCCATTCTCTGCAAATTGCCCACTTTGATCTTAAGGTATGTTGAACAGATTAAAAATGTAGACAACTGCGAGCAATATCCCATTAAGTCCATAAAACACCAGCCAGAAATCTGCCATCATGCAGATCTTGGCTGTAGTTTTGTTTTGCTAGCTTATGTAGACAGGGGAAAATTCAGCCATTGAAAAGAGGTTATTGAACCGTGAATAGTTCCCATCTTTTCCACATGGAAAATGGCAACTTTGAACAAAATGAGACCGTTCTGAGGAAAAAATCTTGAAATAATAACTATGTTTAGGACTGTATGGAATGTGGCTGGGATCTGGATACGACAATCTGAATGGGCTGCTTTTTCTCAGTGTGTTGCTTTTCTTTTTTTTTGCTGTTGTATATATCCTATCTTCACTTGAAAGTTATCTAAAATGAAACAAAACAAAACTGCCTGTAAAGATCTCTGTAGAACACATTTTTGGATTGGTTGATTGGCTGGTTTTTTTAAGAAGAAAAGCTTTATTTTGAGTGACCTCTGCATCATTTGGCAGTGAAAGGAGATTTTTTGTATGTAAACTCAGTTAATGCTTTTTATTTAGTTTCAAATATTGAATGTTTTCATATGTAAGATTTTTGTCATCTTAATGTGAGAAGGCAACTGAACATTTGCTGAAGTCTGCTGAAGTCAGCAGCTACATCTAGAAGGCAGAGGTATTATATGGCAGTGGAGCTCTAAAAGAGAATGCCATATTTCGAGGGTAAGGTAGTGAAAAGAATGTTTTTCAATCTAAACATACTTTTTCCAGTCTCACCACTTTGAATAATATTTTTGATCTTTATAGGATGATCATCCAGATAAATGAAGTATGAAAATAGAGGAACATATTTGTAATATTTCCTCACAGTATGAGATGTAAATTTTTAGCAGTGTCTAATAAAATAAAGCATCCTTACACCTGATAATAAGAATATGCAAATTTAAATATGCGGCAAAAATAGAAATGTAGGGAGGGAAGGAAAAAACTACTTTTGCCATTTATGTGCGCATCAGTCATTATGTCTGAGGTAAAGAGAAGTGAAAGAATGGTGATACTGAAATTCTTAGTGGCGCCAAAAGTCCTTTTTAACAGTGTGAGCAGGGCAGCTGTAGCTCTAAGAGCTCTTCAGGGCATGCCAGCTTATGGATGGGATGGGATGGGATGTGTTTCTGCTCACTTAGTACACATGAAAACTGTAATAGTTATAGTTATAAAAGGTAAGATTTCAGCCCCAGATAAGTCACAGGAGTCTATCATCAACATGAAATCCTGATTTATTGTGCTTAATTTTTAGCCTGTTAGGTCATAATAGCAAATGCCAAGATTTTCTTGCTGAGGAAACAGATCAAGAGACTGAAGTAGATACTGAGCAAGAGCTCAGTGCTTAAGAATACTTGTACGCATCTGACATTTTGTACCTACTTATCTCTTCCCTCTTCTTCCTCTTCCTCCATCTCAAAGCCTGAAAATATAATGTTGCTGGACAGGCATGTACCAAAGCCTCGAATCAAGATTATTGACTTTGGTTTAGCACACAAAATTGACTTTGGAAATGAATTTAAAAATATTTTCGGAACACCAGAATTTGTCGGTAAGAGCACTGTTGTTTCTTCAAATTAATATTTTTCAGTATGTGAAAAGGTATGTGTGGCTTTGCTTAGTTTGGCTGAATTACTGTCTACATAATTTACGTGCAATTAGTGACATTTTGAAATTTAATAGAACCATTTATAGTGTTCATGTATGACTTAGACTTACATTAAAGTTACTTTTATTTATCAGCATCTTGGCTAGTTATGTCTGACATTTACATAATCAGAGTGACATAGATCTGTTCTATGATTATGTACTGAATTTCTTTTCTCCTTCAGCTCCTGAAATAGTAAATTATGAACCTCTTGGTCTTGAAGCAGATATGTGGTAAGTGTAAGCTATTGGATATTTTTTGAGAAAAATCTCTCATAATTATTTTGAAGATCTAATTTTTTTTTTTCTCTCTCTCTTCCTCTATCTCCTTCCCACTCCCCCCCCCCTTTTTTTTTTCACTCCAGGAGTATTGGTGTAATAACTTACATTCTGTAAGTACCAAAATGTACAGGTGATTCTTTGGAAATACTGGATTTTGTTCCGGTTCTATCCTCTGGATTTTTGGTTATATAACTTTATTTTTGTCAAAATTAACATAAAAATTCAGTGCAAATCAAACCAGTCTGATTGCACGTAAGTTGAGTGATCATAAAAGCAATAGTGTAATTACTGAAAGAACAGCCATTAGGCAGCATTGAGATAGCATGGGAAGCTGGCTTTATATCTTTAGGCAATATTCCTTAAAGTCTTTATTTTAATCAAAATTCTCTAAAATTACAGTTCTCTGAAAGCTTTTTGTCCTATTAGATCAAATCTTTCTTAAAATGTTTGCCGTTCTAAAGCAGAAAAAAAAGACATTCACCTTATCCATTGATTTGATCATAGAGTTGGAACAGCAGTTTTGCAACATGTAATGAGAGGAATGTTCTGTCTTTCTGCAGTCTAAGTGGTGCATCACCGTTTCTTGGAGAAACCAAACAGGAAACATTAGCGAATGTGTCTGCTGTGAGCTATGAGTTTGAGGAAGAATTTTTCAGTAATACCAGTGCCCTAGCTAAAGATTTTATACGAAGACTTCTAGTGAAGGATCCAAAGTGAGTTATTTCTCTTTGTGTATATGTGCTCTTGCACCTTGAATTATTTGTAGTGTTCCAAATTACATGATATTTTGCAATGTTAGTTTATTAAATATATAGTATTATGAACTCTATGTAATTTTTATTACCTGATGTAGTTGTATCTTTTCTGTCATTAAAGGAAGAGAATGACTATTCAAGATAGTTTGCTTCATCCTTGGATCAAGGTTAGTATGTAATATGTTCTCTCTTATCAGTCTTTCATATTATACTTCATCATTTTTTAAACAATTTTCAAAAAGAAATTTGCGTATCTGTTCAACAGATCTTACTGTTTCAGAGAGCTGTCTGTATGTAAACTCCTAAGTGCAGTGTGGACTTCATTAAGGTATCCTCCGTGTTGGTTAGTGATAGACAAATACTATAGTCTGTTGTTAAGATTAAAATCATGCTCAGTCAGAAAAGTTAATGTTCAGAAAGCATTGTACTGACAAAGACACGTTCTCTGAATCCAATCCAATTTCCTCTGTGCTCACTTACATTTGTCATCTTCTAATCTCCATATTTAGATTGGATAAAGGGTCATCTTTCTTCTTTCCTCCCTTCCTCTTTAGTCTAAAAAGAAAGGAGTTGATGCAGAGCAATGATCCATTTCTTTTTGAGGGTGCCACCATGGTTGGTGTGGATCAAACTGTTGTGATGCAACTAAGTTGAGCAGGAAAGAAAGGAAAGAGACCATTCTTTTTAGTATGTGTATAGTACACCTATCACTTAATGTAGTCAATTGCATATCACATGCTGGTTGTGAGCAGTAAATCTTTTCAGTGCCAATAATTTCCCTAGTCTTGGGAATGCACTTTCTCTTGGAGGCTTGATTTAAGTTACCACTGCTGAGCTGCTAAATAGTGGCTTGTTAAGCTCTGGTATTTTGATTACTGCAGTCCTATGTGTCTGTATCTATTATAAATCAATTTCATTCTAATAGTTCATTTTCTTAGAAAATAAACCTTAGGGATCTTGACTCTTGCTCAGTAAAAGAACAACAGTGAATGTTTGAAACCTCTCCATTTCTCAGAGAACCAGTAAGCAGGATATGTGTTCATGCTCCAGTTCATAGCCCAGCATCTTGGGGCAAACACTTAAACACAGATATGCCGAACTACAGATTTGACTGAAAAAAGTGTTGGTACCTGTTGTGCTGTGACTTTTCCATAGTGCAATCTTGAATAGCTGGAATGTGAAGTAGGCAGCTGGAGTAATGATGTTTTAAACCGCTAGAGCAAGCATTGTCTGAGTTTGTCATTCAGAGATGAGGGCTTCCACTACTGGAACAAGAGACATTGATTTATACCCTGTTTTGTTCCTTTATATTTTAACTTTCTAGACATCCTTCCTTTGTACCACTGTTTATATTCTCCTTCCCATCTTCCCATCACTGCCTTCACATGAATGTTTCTGTCAAACTGAGTTTGTAGGGCCTTCCAATCTCCAAGTCTAAGATCACATAATGCAAAACTTTGTGTACTCTGCTGGAAACTCGTATGTAGTATTAGTCTGAGAAAGATAAAAAGGCACAGTCTTGGAGATTTCTGCAAAAGTATATTGGATGGTCTTCTAGAGGCAGGAGTGGAGTGCATGTTAAAATGGTGTGTTTCATGTTAAAATGGTGTGTTTAAAATTACTTTATTGTGACAGTATGACATTGTTATAATGTAAGCAGGAGTCATCACTGAAGGGCAGAGAGACTTAGAAACAGGAAGGTGCTTTATGAAAGTTGTGCTTGTAACTGTGAGATATGTGATAATTACCTCCTTTTGTTTTGCCCGTAGCCTAAAGACACCCAACAAGCACTTAGTAGAAAAGAATCTGCAGTGAATATGGAGAAATTCAAAAAGTTTGCAGCACGACGAAAATGGAAAGTAAGTCGTTCTGTAAGTCTTCAAAATGATGGCAACAAACAGTTATAGTAGTGCTACTTGCTCTGGGTAGACAAAAGCAAACATTTGTAGTTGTCCTTTTTTATTTAAAGGAGATACAAAATCTCAGACTCTTTACTGAGTAGAGGAAACATTGTGACATTCATCAGTACCTTTCAGAGTAAAGGAGAAGGAAGAAGGAATCTGTTTTTGTGTTCATTTGGAATAAATTAGGAAGTGCTTGAGTATGGTAATAAGAGAGAAAACTTCTTCATTGTGACCTGCATACAAATGTTTGTTCATGGATTGTTTTAAGCATCTAGTTGTATTCTCTCATCATCTGTCTTGGTAATGTTTGCAGACTAAAAGCATTTGTAAATGTAGGCACGTGTTTTTTTAACAGTAATCTGAGTAAATCGAACAACCCTGAAGCAGGCTTCACAGAATTAACTGTTCCAATAAACTGTTCAATAGAACAAGAAAAAAATATCTTCTGCAAAGAATTTTTGGTCTGAGACTGCAAAACTGTTTAGAAGAAGGCACTATTTAATCTCCCCAAAAAATGAGGCATAGCATTAGCTGAAAACATGGGCCTTGGCAAGGAGCTGTTCAAGACAGACATCTCCACTTCTTGAGTGTGCATAGTGAGGAATTCTCACTGAAAATAAGCAAGGACAGGACTATTGTATGAGAAATCTGTTTATCATGAGGAGAGTGAAACATGAGCAGAAGCACAAAATATCTAGCAAAGTACACCAACATTTAATGTTAGGTGAAGATGAAATACATTTATAAAGTTTAAAATTAGTTGTCTACTCTAAAATAAGATGGTAGTGCTAGGAATATCTTAAGCTGTTGTAATATGCACTGAATGCTGTCAGCTAATTTATGCTCAATTTAGGTTTTTCGATGTGTACATACTTAAAAATCTCCCACTTTAAATATTTTTAACAAATTTCAGACTTGTACAAGATGCTGTAATGCAAATTTATTTTGCTATAGATCTGAACATCCTTATGAAATAGTAGTCCAAAAAATATCACATAGCTGTGCTGGTGCATGCTAACAGCCTATTTGCAATCAAAATTCCAGATGAAGTTGAAGGTGAATAAAAGGGAGAATAGTGGGAAGATTTAAATCAAATTCCTGTTTGTGTGTGCTAGTAATATGACAATATTCCTTTAAAATCTCTGCAGTAGCATCCTATCACAAGTATTCTGTTGTGATTTGCTTTTTTACATATAGCTTTTCTCTTCTTATTTTTAAAAAGCAATCAGTGCGCTTAATATCCTTGTGCCAAAGATTATCAAGATCTTTCTTGTCCAGAAGTAACATAAGTGTTGCTAGGAGTGACGATACTCTGGTAAGTATATATTTCTATGGTTAGAGTGCTTTAGAACATCTGAAACTTAACACCTCATAAAATGATTCTAAGACAAATATTGGATTATTGTGAATGGGTATAACTACCATTTTTATATATAAGGAGAAATAGCTTTTTAAGCTAGAGAAGTCTGTTATCCATAATCTGATTGCATAAAAAAAACTAGAATTTCATTAATTAATTACTGTATTGAGTCTGGTAACTAATACCTGAGTTTAATTTATCTTGATTTTCAAATTCGATCCAGGCAGAGCTTAATACTGCAGTAATTATAATGCGAAAAAGTTGAAACTGAATTTTTCATTGTACTGTGTAGCATAACATAACTTTCTTTTTCTTTAATTTAAAATATTAAGAATTATTCAGAGTCCTTGACATCCTGCTAGGTACAGAGAATGTGGCAGAGTAATAACAGAGTAAGCAGTTTTTAAAAGAGGGGGAAATTTTAAGAATTTACCGGTCTCAGTTTGTGTTACACTATCTACAGATTTAAGTAGTGAGGGGCAGTAGTTTTATCCTTTGTAATTAGAAAGGCTTAAAAATCAAAAAGCATTCTTATTTAGCTTATTTTCCAGGTTTTACTACATGCTTCACAAATTCTCTGTGATCATACAAGCATATAAGTTAATATATTTAGAGCTGGATCATAGAATCAGTAAGGTTGGAAGGGACCTCTGGAGATCATCTAGTCCAATCCCGCTGCCCCGCAGGGTCACCTAGAGCAGATTGGACAGGGTTGCTTCCAGCCGGGCTTTGAGTACCTCCAGAGAAGGAGACTACACAACCTTTCTGGGCAACCTGTTTCAGTGCCCTGTCACTCTCAGGGAAAAAATCCCCCCCCTCACGTTCAGACAGAACTTCCTGTGCTTCAGTTTCTACACTTTTCTTCTTGTCCCATCACATGTGACAACTGAAAAGAGCTTGTAGACATTGATAAGATCCCCCCTCAGTCTTCTCTTCCCCAGGCTGAAGAGGCCCAGCTCTCACAGCCGTTCCTCAGAGGGCAGATGCTCCAGCCCTCTGATCATCTTCATAGCCCTACACTGGACTCTCTCCAGTAGCTCCATGTCTCTCTTGTAGTGGGGAGCCCAGAACTGGACACAGTACTTGAGAAGAGGCCTCCCCAGGGCTGAGTAGAGGGGCAGGATCACCTCCTTCCACCTGCTGGCAACACTCTTCCCAAGGCATCCCAGGAGACCATTGGCCTTTGTGGCCACAAGGACACATTGCTGTCTCATGGTCAATGTGTCATTCACCGGCACTCCCTAGTTCTTCTCTGAAGAGCTGCTCTCCAGCAGGTCAGCCCCCAGCTTGTGCTGGTGCCTCGGGTTATTCCTCCCTAGGTGCAGGACTCTGCACTTGCCCATGTTGAACCTCATGAGGTTCCTCTCTGCCCAACTCAGCAGCCTGTCCAGGTCTCTCTGAATGGCAGCACAGCCCTCAGGTGTGTCAGCCACTCCTCCCGGCTTTGTACATCGGCAAACTTGCTGAGGAGGCACTCTGTCCCTCATCCAGGTCATTGATGAAAAAGTTGAACAGGATGGGACCCAGTACTGATCCCTGGGGAACTCCACTAGCCACGGGCCTCCAACTGGACTCCACGCCACTGATGACAACGCTCTGAGCTCTGCCTTTCAGCCACTTCTCAGTCCACCTCAGTGCCCACTCGTCTAACCCACACTTCCTGAGCTTGCTTAGGAGGAAGTTATGGGAGACACTGTCAAAAGCCTTGCTGAAGTCAAGGTACACAACATCACTGCTCTCCCCTCATCTATCCAGCCAGTCACTTCATCACAGAAGGCTATCAGGTTGGTTAAGTAGGATTTTGCCTTGGTGAATCCATGCTGGCTACTCTTGATCACCTTCTTTTCCTCCATATGCCTGGGGATGACATCCAGAATGAGCTGTTCCATCACCTTTGCAGGGATGGAGGTGAGGCTGACTGGCCTGGAGTTGCCTAGGTCCTCCTTCTTGCCCTTTTTGAAGACTGGAGTGACACTGGCTTTCTTCCAGTCCTTGGGCACCTCTCCAGTTCTCCAGGACCGTTCAAAGATGATGGAGAGTGGCCTGACAACAACATCCGCCAGCTCCCTCAGTACCCGTGGGTGCATCCCATCTGGGCCCATGGATTTGTGAACATCTAGCTTGCCTAGAAGATCTCTAATCCTATCCTCCTCAACCAAAGGAAAGTCTTCCCTTCTCTGGACTTTCCCCCTTGTCTCCAGGCTCTGGGATTCCCGAGGGCTGCCCTTAGCAGTGAAGACTGAAGCAAAGAAGGCATTCAGTAATTCTGCCTTCTCTTTTTCCTTCATCACCAGGGCCCCTGTCCCATTCAGTAGTGGGCCTGCATTTTCCCTAGTCCTCCTCTTGCTGCTGATGTATTTGAAGAAGCCCTTCCTGTTGTCCTTGACATCCCTTGCCAGACTAGATTCCAGCTGGGCCTTAGCCTTCCTCGCTGCATCTCTGCATACTCTGACTGCATTCCTGTAATTCTCCCAAGTAGCCTGTCCCCTCTTCCACATTCTGTGTATTTTCTTGTTCTGTCTGAGTTTTGCCAGGAGCTCCTTGCTCATCCATGCAGGTCTCCCGCCCCCTTTGCTGGACTTCTTTCTCCTTGGGATGCACCGCTGTTGAGCTTGGAGGAAGTGATGCTTGAATACTAGCCAGCTCTCCTGGACCCCCCCTTCCTTCTAGGGCCTTAACCCATGAGATTCCTCCAAGTAGGCCTCTGAAGAGGCCACAGTCTGCTCTCCTGAAGTCCAAGGTTGAAATCTGGCTTATCATCTTGCTTCCTCCACAAAGGATCCTGAACTCCACCATCTCATGGTCACTGCAGCCAAGGCTGCCCGCAACCTTCACATCTCCAACCAGTCCCTCTCTGTTGGTAAGGACAAGGTCCAGCCGGACACTCTTCCTCGTAGGCTTCTCCACCACCTGTGTCAAGAAGTTGTCATCAATGCATTGCAGGAGCCTCCTGGGCTGTTTGTGCTTAGCTGCGTTGTCGTTCCAGCAGATGTCAGGGTGGCTGAAGTCTCCCATGAGAACCAGGGCCTGTGATCATGAGGCTACTTCCAGCTGTCTGTAGAAGGCCTTATCGACTTCCTCTTCCTGGTCAGGTGGCCTGTAGCAGACACCCACAACAGTGACCCCATGCTAGCCTGCCCTTTGATCTTCACCCATAAGCTCTCAGCTGCCTCCTCCTCCATCCCCAGGCAGAGCTCGAAGCATTCCAATTGCTCTCTCACATAAAGAGCAACTCCACCACCACGCCTTCCTGGCCGGTCTTTCCTAAAAAGCACACAGCCATCCATGACAGTGTTCCAGTCAGGCGAGCTATTCCACCATGTCTTTGTGATTGCAGTTTGATCGTGGCCCTTTGACTGCACACAGATCTCTAATTCCTCCTGTTTGTTCCCCGTGCTGTGTGCGTTGGTTTTCAGGCATTTCAGATTGGTATACAGGCATTTCAGGATAAGCTCGTCTTTTTGGGCAATAGTGAGATCAAACTTAAGATTTTTTTTCCAAAATCTGTAATATCCTCCCTTTGTCCTTCCTGTGCAACTCCAGCCACTTATTTCTGCTTTTTCTCCTCTTACCTTTCTGCTTTCACACTGTTTGTTCCCCCTGTCCTCCCCTAACTATGCATCCTGGGTTGTCAGTTGCCACTGTGCCTTTTAACACTGAACTAGTATTTCACATCCATGTTGTATCCTCATGTTAGTGTTACTCAAATATCAGTAACTTCTAAAGAAGGAAGAGAAATGACCCAAATACTGGCTTCTGTGACTTTCAACTCTTTGACATTTTAGTGCATGGAAGGAGAATAAGGTATGTCTGCAAATGTATATAGGCTCATTACTTAAGTTATAGGTTCATAATTGGTCCTTCTGAATAGACAACAGCTAAGTCCAAAGTACTTCTGCTGTGGCATATCCCTGAATAATGCAAAATTTGATTCTATATTTTATATTTGTGTACCTTTTTTAATATCCCTATCATATAAAAAAACATAGTCTGTTTTGTTTTATGCAAATGGTTGAAAGAAAATGGTTTCTTCCTAGGAGGAAGAAACATATATGCCTAATAAAGGAAATCACTATCTGGAATCTCATGCAATAAATGATGGGTTCATATGAATATGAAACATTGTATTTGAAAAGGGCTAGATTTTCAAATAGCAGATATACCTTTTAGCCATATGCTTTCAGGAAGGATTATATCCTTGCAGCTGAAAGGTTCTATAAAACTCTGAAAATTTTATTTTTCTTATTTTTTTTTCCATGTCTTGGCAGATGTTGAGATAGAAAGGGTTGTTTTTTTTTGTTTTTTTTTTCCCCTAAGCTAACATTTTTTCTTCTTTCTCATTTAATTACAAGGATGAGGAAGATTCATTTGTGATGAAAGCTATTATTCATGCCATCAATGATGACAATGTACCTGGATTACAGCACCTTCTGGGATCTCTGACAAATTACGATGTTAATCAACCCAACAAGGTAAAGTGCAGGTCTGTGCTGAGGTGGGTGGGGGACTAGCTCTCACACTGTTGAATAGAGCAATGGAGTTATAAGAAGAAATGTAACCCTTGAAATGAAGGAAGGGAAAAAATCGAGTGGATGGGAAATAACTCTGTCTTCCTTTAGGGTAAATCTTACTAAAGTATTCTGCAGTCAGTCTTCGCAAAATACCTGAAAATGGAGCCCAAAACATTTTTTGCCTAGACCTTGGCAAAATACAATTCCAAAACAAAAGTAACAATCAAATCTATTTAAGAGCTGTACTATATGAGATATCAAGAGTTCGGTCTGGGGTGTTTTTTTTTTGGGGGGGGGGGGGGAGGGGGGGAGAGTTTGCAGTTGTTGTTCTTAAGGGAATTGAAGATGCCTGAATATTCCTATCTTTTTGGTATTACTTCCTTCTTTTTCAGAGGCCTTTTAAAAACATAGTGTGCAGGGATAATCCTTCTGCCAAAGTTGACTTTGTAAAGCACTGTCAAAAAAGGTTTCCCATAATGCATAAACTGGTTATCTCAACATTATATTAGATAGTGCTGTTCATCTGTTTTGGAAATGCAATGGTTTTGCTTACTAAAGGATTTCAATTTACTGCTGCTGTACTAAATTAAATTATCAGAATGCAGATGAGGAAACAAGTTCTGTTGCTGGCTCTGCTGGTTGACCTTGGATATATCATTTCCACTCCCATTTTTTCACTTTCCTGTAAAAAGGCAATGATTATACTGATCTTCATTATAAAGTACTTTGAAAAATATTGATGAAGAATGCTATAAAATTAAAACCTTTTTTTTCTGTGTAGAGGTCTAGAACCTTTCAAGTTACCAGTGTATTTTTTGTTTTACTGCTACAGTCACATTAACGTTCTAGTAGGTTGCTAGTGGTTTGTATCTGAGTTATTGTGACCAATTTTCCAAGTACTCTGCCTTAAAGTGTGCATATAAAGGAACTGCAGAGGGGAACATCTTTGTCAAACTGATCTAATAGGAGTTTAATGTTAGTATTCCTGTCTTGAAATTCTTGGCTTTAATGTGTAGCATATTGTTCAGTAAGTGTAAATATGACGTCATCCCAGAAATACAGAAAATTGGAGTGAAATAAAATTCTTTGCACCAAGGGATAAATAGTTTTCTCTACAACATGCCCTCTTCTTCAATGTCTAAAAAATAAGTGTATTGTTTATATTTCGTTATTAGCATGGAACCCCACCTCTATTAATCGCTGCTGGCTGTGGAAATACTCAGATGCTTCAGTTGCTTTTAAAGCGTGGATCCCGTATTGATGTTCAAGATAAGGTCAGGATTCTGCTTTGTCACTGTTCTGTGTGTTCTTAGCTTCAGTACAGTTAGCAGAGAACAAACACATCATACCAGGTTGTACTGGACATCAAAACATCTGAGTAGTAGAGTCTGTTATATAAGTTATCCAGTGTCCTCTGTAGCAAAAAGAAAAAAGCAAATCTGTAATAATTTCAGCTTTCAGTTGCTACTGTATAACCTCCAATTTTGATCACTTTGTTAGCTGAATTTGAGCAATACTGATCTTAAAATGTGGTTCTGGTTTATGAAATTGCTTTGATTAACTCAAATTAGTATTTGCTTAAAACAGCAAACACTTTTACACTGGTAAAATTTTAGTACGGAATGGTATGATAAATGCATGTTTTCTTGCTACAGACTATTACTACTAAAATTCATAAATGTCAAGAGGGTATGCTTTGCAAAAAATGCTTTTCAAAAAACTGTTACAATCATCTGGACCTCATTTATACCAAATCACTTGAACCACTGTCTGTGTCCCTTAGTTAGTAGATGGTAAAATATGTAACAAATTTCTTTATCCTGAGACTGTTCTTTCCACAAAAAATGCCCGTGCAAGGAGGAAATGAATGTAAAGATGTAAAGATCTGTCAGTTATCCTTTCACAGAGTTTTTTCTTTTTTTGATTGACACATAGGGCTGTTGAACCACGATTAAGTTATTTTTTTTAAAAAAAAAGAAAAGAGATTCTGATATAAGCTGTAGCTTGACTGGTTCACATCTACTGTGATGAATCTGAGGTTCAGTATACCTGTGTATATGTGTGTGCATGCATATCTCAACAAAAATCTAAAACTGAGATTCTAAATTCTGTGTAAACAAACATTTTTGACAGTCTGGATCTAATGCAATCTACTGGGCTTCTCGACATGGTCATGTAGAAACACTGAAATTTCTCAGTGAGAATAAATGTCCTTTGGATGTCAAGGATAAGGTAAGAACAGAACTTTCCATCTTTCTGGTAGAGTAGGTTTTTTTGTTTTTTTTTTAATGAATATAGCTTCATCTTAGCAAAGAGAGATCTTGCCACTGGAATGTCTTTCAACTATGCTATAATCTAAAGAAGGTGACTTTTTTTTTAGTGTATTTTTATAAGCTGACATAGAGAGCTCTGATAACACAGCTTTTAAGCAGCTGCATGTACTGATTGTTTTTCTGACAGATGTTAGCCAGGCATGAATATAAATGTGGTGAGTACATGCTGGGTAGATGGAGAAGTACAAACTTAATTTAATTTTCTCATGACAACTAGTTTCACATTGGAACGCGTGGTAAAATTGTGGTTCTGTTTTTCATTTCTCTTGACTGCAAATCGCTTTTGTCTGACAAGTAAATTTGACTGTTACTAAGTTGACTGTAATAAAGCCTAATGCTTTATAGCTGATGAGCATTTACCTTGTCTTCAACAGTGTTACTTGAGTAATGTTTGCACTAGAAGTTGGTTGCTGTTAAAATCTTTTACATTAGCAATATTTTTATACTGCCATAGCTCCAGTGTAGAGACAGTTATACTTGTAAAATGTAGTTGACAGGAATGCTATGCAAAGCATATTAGGAAAATTAATGTTCAATTTATCCTGTTTGAGCTTTAAAGAAGTTACTCTTTTAATAAAAATATCATTTCTTTTTCATATCACTGTAACAAAATCATTAATCAGGTTGTAAATAATTACATTTAGAGACCAAAATATACCAGGATTTACCAAAGTCTTGAATCAACTGTGTATGTATGGAAAGAGGGAAAATAATATGAATAGAAATAAAACTTCTGTTTCAATGCCTCATTGAACACACTGTGTGCTCCCTTGGCCAGCTGCTCCTCATATTGCTGAGAGATTGCATTGTGGCTGTAATTTTGAACAAATAAGTTCAGAACAAAAAGTTCTGAAAAAGGAAGGCCTTTGAAGAAATTGTGTCAGCTGGTGTTACACGTGTAATGTACAACAGTGTGCTAGCTGGAGATGTCTACTGACTGTAGTTGGGATGCCAGGGTACAGGTACAGAGAAGGGGCATGGACTTCCATGCCACATATAAGCATTCAAACTGTGCATAGTGGTGTATATCTATGAGTGATGTATGAAATTACACTGGAATGTTCTTCTGTAATTTCAGTCTGGAGAGACAGCTCTCCATGTCGCAGCTCGGTATGGGCATGTGGATGTGGTTCAGTTTCTCTGTAGTATTGGATCCTATCCAGACTTTCAAGACAAGGTGAGTCATAGCTTCTTTCTGTTTTTCGCAGACAAATACAGCTTTAGTATAAGTGGACAAAACTCCTAGTTTTGCCTTGCTGCCTCCCATGTGTTTGAATTGGAAAAAAAAATAATAGAATTATGGAGGTTTTTGTATCTTTTAATATATGAAGGCTGTTCAGAAACAGCATGCGTGAACTGCTGTAGCTGTACTCCTAAAACACAAGGACTCTTGAAAATGAAGGTTTAAAAATTGAGAGAACTGTGCTTCATGAGGGTATGGATGGTGTATCCTGAATTCAGCTAATGCTTTATTTTTAGCTACGTAACTACTTTAGTTATAAGCCTTGAGTTCAGCTTGTTTTTATGAGTCATGGAGGTTCCTTAAATGTGAAGCTTTCTTTTGGAAAATGAATTTGCAAGAGGGTTCCTGTAAAGAAGAAAAATAAATCCTACCTGTCAGCTCTGAACTAGAAACTTTTATGGGAAAACAGGAAGGAAAAGCATTAATTTAAAAAGGAAAAAAAAATGCAACCCAACCCAAATTTCACTGAAATTCCATGGCCTATTTGAGTTCTACCAGCGTTTCAAAATGCTGTGTGCTGTAGGACTATCTTTATGTTGTTTTGTAGGACTATCTTTATGTTGTTTTGTAGGACTATCTTTATGTTGTTTAAGCAGCAGAAGGTCAGAGGGCCCCAAAAGTGCTCTTTAGCTATTACTTTTTCCTGAGATTTTTGCAGAATCATTTGATGACACGAGTATCATCATCGATATTTGCCAAGCACAAAAAGGTATCCCATTGTTTAGAATTTAACAGAATGGCTCTGTTTTTTAATCCTCTCTGCTTTTCATTGAGCTACCAAAGCATTGCTTTCCATAGCTTATTTTTATAAAACTTTTGAGTGCCTGAATGATGTTCTGCAGAATTGTTATGAAGCACAGGAATATTAAAGGTGAATGTTTTGAAGCTTCCTCGGTTCAAACAAAGACCACATTAGAATTTCAGTTGCAACTGGACTTGAACGAATTCAGAATACCCACAGCTTCAAAGCCCTGTCTTAATGTGACATTAGATGACTCAGTTTCCTAAGTACTTAAGTCACTCTACATTAAAAAAATCATTTAAATGTGTTTGAACATTGTAAACAGTGACATGTCTCGATCTGCGGGTCTAGTGGGATTTAGATCTCCTTGGTGAGTGATCCATTTTAAACACTATATTAATCTCTCAGTGCACGGGATATAGAAGTTGTTTGTCAACAAGGATGCGTTTTCAAGTAAGAACTAAAATAAATAGCTTTAGCAGCATAGAAATATCAAAATTAGTATTGCTTACATGCTAGGTATTGTGTATAAGTAGGTCTATGGTTAGAAATATGGACTCCCAGAATCAAGATAGTGATGAAAATCTAATGAACTGTCACAATCACTGAGTATATCAGCAGGAATTACTCTCACTTTGAGAATGTCAGCATTAGAAATTACCATGTCTTCTTATAGGGCTTACTTTAATAGACTGTATTTTTTCTTTCCTGAGATCTTCCTGCATTTTTAAATTAAGCTGGGGAATAGTTACTACTAGCATTTGCTTCAGCTATTTTGTATTTTCCTAATCTATGTTGACAGGAGGAAGAAACACCATTGCATTGCGCTGCTTGGCATGGCTACTACTCTGTTGCCAAAGCACTTTGTGAAGCAGGTTGTAATGTGAACATTAAAAACAAAGAAGGGGAGACTCCTCTCCTAACAGCATCTGCTAGGGGTTACCATGATATCGTGGAATGCTTGGCAGAGCATGGAGCTGACCTTGATGCAACAGACAAGGTTAGTAATGGATGAGTGAGTTACTGTTAGTCAGGAATTATGTCCAGAGATCACAGATGTCACAGAGCTGTACCTCTGAGTTGTTTTATTCAAGTGCTGCAAGCCATCATTACTTCTATGATACGGGTTTTCTAGATGGATCTAAGGAGAATATTGATGACTCCAATAGTGTTTGAAGTTGCTGAGTAATCATTTTTCCATGATTAGGTTTCTGCGTTTGCATTATCACCTTATTAATTAACACTTTGAGCAACACACTCTATATAGAGAATAGCAGGAACAGTAGGAGCTGAAGCTGGCAACAAGCTATTAACTTAAGAGAAAAAAAAATGAATTGTTTGCCTTTGATACCTATGTGTGAGATAAAATCACACCTAATACCAGTAGTCTACATTCTAACTATTTAGAAATAACTCCAGTTGATTCAGAACTATTTATTTTGTCATTTAGAATGTGGTCGCAAGGAATAATCTTTGCATTTTATTGCTTATATTTATGCCATGCTTGTTCTTATAACTAGTATTATTCCTGATGGAATTGCCATTACATCTAAATAGTTGCTAAAATAAGAAAAATGCTTTCTCTTCTAAAAAAAAAAATTTTTTTTTTTTTTTTTTTTTTTTTTACAGACACTGTCACTTTAGCTGTTCCACAGAGGGGAAAATTCTGCCCCTAAAATTGATCCTTAAGCGGATGACTTTTTTTTATCACTAATTTCTGTCAGTAAATGCTACAGTGGTTTGACACTCAACTGACTGTTACTGGGAAGTCATCAGCATAAAATGTTTATCTGCACTACATTCTTTCCTGTGAAAAAGCACAGTAGCTTAATATAAATCTGTTCTCATCCCATAGTTTATTTGTTCTGACAGATATTGTGCATCTCCTTGCCTTCACTCTCAAAGGAAAAAACATTGTGATTCTTGAGGCAGGGAGATGCACACAATTGCCCTGAAATGATCATGACTATGAAAAGTACTTTTTTTTTATTATTAAAATCTTGCTTACAAGATGTCTTATGATTTTAGGACGGGCACATAGCCCTACACCTTGCTGTGAGAAGATGTCAGATGGAAGTGGTTAAAACTCTGATCAGTCAAGGATGTCTTGTAGATTTCCAAGACAGACATGGCAACACTCCTCTGCATGTAGCATGCAAAGATGGGAATGTTCCTATTGTGATGGCACTCTGTGAAGCAAGTTGTAATTTGGATGTCACTAATAAGGTAAATGGAATATGAATACTGAATTACTGTGTTTAATAATAGCTCGCTTGTTGTATAGATGACGTTTTCCACTTCTCTAATATGAAAAGTGTTTTTTCCTTTTTCTTTAATTTTTTGTATCTACTTTATTTTTTGTCTCAAATGCTAAACATTAATTCACCTTGTAAATTTACCTAAGTTCTTTTCAGTTGAGTAAATGATTAAAAATCTATGAAGAAAGAACCCAACTGAATTAATTGTCACAGCATACTTTGTTGTTCAGTTCTAATGTTAAAGTATATGCCTGCCTGCTTCCCTAGTTGTGTGGTTTTGCTTTATGCTGACTACAGCTAGGCACTCGAACAGATTAAATGCATTTCTTCTGACCTAAATTAGCATTGACTTGAATTGATTTAATACTAGTAATTTACTTTTACAGAGTTGAAGCTTGGCACTTTTATTAAAAAAAAAAAAAAAAAAAAAAAAAAAAAAGGAATTCTTCCAAATGATGTGAAAAGGCCTGTACCTTTTAAATCAACTGCAGAATCTACTCGCAGTTACAAAAACATGTCATCTTTCCTAGTTCATTTTTTCATGCCTTAAGTTGGTTTATTAAAACAAATCCTAATCAAACATTATTATTAAAATAGCTTGAATTTATTTATAAAACCAGTTTGTTTCCAGCAGGGTATATTAAATCTCAGAACTTAAGTGTGAAAGTGTTTTCGGAAGTTCAAGAAAGCAGACTGAATGAGATGCTTTTGGGGTACTTTTTTGTGGTTTTCTTTTTCACAGAAGCGTGATAATCACAGAAACACACAATTATGCAGAAATTTTGGTTTCAGTGCATATATAACTGGATAACTGCCAGCCAAAAATGCAAAATGTCCATGATTGTAGTAATCGCTTTCCAAAGAGAGAAACTAATAGCCTCTCTCTAAAACAAATGCTTTGTTGCTCTCCTTTGTTGTGCTAGTGCTGTAGGATATGTGAAAACTAAATGTAACATTCTGAATTTCCTCCTAAGGATTTTTAAATAAATCATACACTGCTTCCAGAAATTTTCTTATTGATGGTTTGAATAGCTTTAACATCAGCCGTTAAACTCTGCCAACCTACTATGTAGGGTTAGGGCATGATATTTAGCTTTGAATGACTTTCACTGATCTGGAAGGATGCTATAATGTTACTTTTATGTGCCAAAAAGTTTAAAAGTTATTTGTAGGGGTTTTTCTGTGATTTGTTTGTTTCAAGTGTTGCAGCTTCTTGGTTTTTCTGAAAACGTGCATATTCTGACAATAACATACTACTAAATAACTTTTTCATTTACGACAAAACCTCTAAATTTCTGTGTATCAGACAGCTAAGAGAGGTTGTGGGGATTTTGGCTTAAAGGTTGTCCAGTACAATCAATTTTGTTTTTAATAATTAAGACCATCAACTGCCAACTGAAAAATTTTATGATAATGAACTGCCCAGTCCTGCCTCTGAGCTTAAACCTCTTTGGGCAATTAAATCCAGATCCATAGTTGAGAACACATTTGGGGGAAGGTGAGTTAATACAGCCAAAACTGGATTAGCATTTTATATAATTGAGAATGCTGAGCAGAGATCAGTGGTTTGACCTTAAGTGTACTGTGGAAAAAGATCATCAGTCTTCAAGTGTTCAGAGGATATGGTACCACAGCTATAGAAGCTGTGGTTGAAGTTTGTGTCCTGTTATTCCTTTTAGACTCTAGTATACTATGAGGTACTTCACAGCACACTTTGTTTGGAAGAGTGACCCTGGGTCATTATTTGCACTTGTCATTTTCAGCAGCAAGCCATGAAATGTGAGTGAATTGCCATAATGACTGTATATCCTTGCTTCTCAAATCTGACTTTGCCCAGCATAAGTAGTACTAGTTGAAGTTACTGTTTGTTTCTTCCACAGATATATGCAGTAGAATATTATATGCATTTATCTGACTTGAGATGTAGGTTCTTGAGGAGCAAACATTTTTTCAGTTCAAGTTTTCCAGTTGATACAAAGTTAGCTTTCCCTTCAAATACTTTTTTGTGAAGTAAGCATGTGAGTTGTTTTCTGCATGTAGGATTAGAACAGGAGGAAGAGTGTTGAAAGCAGAAAAAAGTATAAGCAGATAGAGGAAGAGTTACAAGCAAATAGTATATGGCAGTGGTATTTATAATGATGGAAGAGAATGTGAAAGACCAAAAGTGGATGTTTTGAGAACCTGATCTCAATGGACAGTCTCAGGGGAAAAGTGAGAGCTGGTAAAGGAATACATCCAGCAACTTCCTCTTTTGATGATGGTTTTCCTGATCGTTTCTCTGGCACTGAAAGAGAAAATCCCTTCGGATTGACAAAGCAATTTGTCCTTAATATATCTTTCTTTTATGCCCTTTTTATGGGGAAAGAGAGAGTGCAGATACTTAGTTTTAGGTAATACTTGGCTTAAATAGAACTCAGGGCTTTAAAGGTTAAGAATTTAGTGTTGTTGAACTAGATTGGATTTACTTAAGCAAAATGGAGTTCAGTTTACTAGGAATTAGAAAGACATTCTCACATACAGCCACATACCATAAGAATTCTTCCATAGTTGTAGGGAACTTAGCCATATAATTGTTTTCCATTTCTAAGTAGTCAATCTAGCCTTCATTTCTAATTGAGCTTTAAGGCATTCTGTTCAAGCTGTAATCAAATTACTTAAGTTTTTGCAAGGTCTTCATCGGTGTATAATTTCTATGAGTAATCAAATATATTATGTAATCAGAGCACTGTTCTCTGGCTACCATAGTAACACATTCTTTTCCCTGCCTTAGTATGGAAGAACACCTCTACATCTGGCAGCAAATAATGGCATTCTCGATGTTGTCCGGTTCCTGTGTCTTACTGGCGCCAGTGTAGAAACTTTAACCTCTGTAAGTATGACAGATGTGTTAAGTTTCTTTCTTGTTTTATGTATGACATTAGGAGACAAGTCAAAATTCCTATTTTGGAAAAGAAGTAAGGACAGCAGTCTAACGTAATGAAATTTCAATTTTTTAAAAAAAGATGTTAGACTGAAATACATCCCTAGCTTGAAAAGCATTCTGTTGTGCACCTGTCTCCATCTTAAAGCTACTTTTGAAACTAGTTAAATACAGTGCAATTACCACTTCATCCACAGAATTCATTCAGCTACGAATTGTGGCATTGTGTTTTCTGTGTGCCAAATAGGCCACTCGCCACTGTCTTAATACATCGTATACCATTTGTATATGTATTAAACTTTTTTTTAACTTTAAGATGGTTAAAAAGATATATTTTCGTGGTGGTGATGTGTGGGATGAGTGGATGAGTAAACTAGCATGCAAGTGTCCTTGTAAACGAAATTGTTTCTGTTAGATCAGTCAGCACCACTGCTTCCAGTCAGCATCCTCAAGGTATTTTTCATTCTCAGAGAGAGAAACATCCCCTAGCTGGCACATGCAAAGGAGAATGAAGGAGAATGAGGCATCATACACACCATTACCTGTGTTTTAAGCAAACTAGCTACCTTCTATTTGCAGAAGAATTGGATCAGTTTACATTGCTGCTTGCCATAACTAATTCATCCTACTCAGAAATAACTATTGCTCTCTGTATTGAAATATTAAAATCATACTGTCATTTAGTTTTAGCTGAGCTCTTGTTTTCCAGAGTTGTTCTCCAAACAAAGTACCCCTGAGATTGCTGAAATGGAAGGAAAAGGAGAAAAATGCTGTGTCTGATTTGTTTTATGCATTTGATATAACTTAAACCAGTTTTGTTGTCTTCTGTTTTATCCTCTTAACGTGTACTGTTTTATCATCTTAATATGCATCTCATATGTCAGGCAAAACCTTTAAAAAGCAGTCATTAAAATCACTGAAGTTAGAATTACGACTTCAACAAGTTCAGCATTTACAAATGACATTCTGAAGACTGCTGGATTTGCCATATCCCCTATTAATAAGTAACAAAATGTGTATAAACTGGGCTTACTGGAGTGTTTTATAGCTTTTTGCTCTTCACCTTTTTTTTTCTAGTAGGTTCCATTCTATATTTGTGCTTTCACTACTAAATACTGTACAGATAAGATGTAACAAAAAGGTTGTGGGGGAATTCATGAGCAGATCTGTGTCAGTTTGTTTGTCATGATGGCTATATTGACATGATTGTGTGGATCCTCTCCTTTCAAGATAAAAATACTTTTTATTTCTTTGTTTAATATCGGTTGGAAGAAGGTGACAAATTAAATTGTAGTGATACTAAATCTAGCAGGAGAAAGAGATTGGTTATACATTACTATCCATTACTGAAGCAGTGTTACAGTGGAAAGAAGAAAAGAAGAGGAGAGGGAGTGAGCAAGCATACTTGGTGATTTTAATGACACTTAAGTTTTGTATGAGCTTGCCAGGTGAATGTTAAACTGTTTTGAAAACTGTTATTAACAGCTGTCTCTGAGCCACTGCAGTAGAATTAATTGCCGCCTTCTTCTCTCAGAATTTCTCAAGAGTTAACTTTTTTCAGCATTGTTAAATAACTTTGGACTGGAGTGTGATTTCTCTGTCCCTGCTCTAGATTAGAGATCATTTTAGAACTAGTTTAAATTTGATTGTGCACATTTTCTTAAGTGAATCCTCTTTAGAAAGCCTTCTGTTTCTGAAGTATATTCTCTTCATTTTTTAAATATCCTTCAGAATGTCCTGTGTGCTCATGTACTAGTTGGCGCCATATTGTCACCTCATCATGAAAGTTTCTAACATTTTAATGAGCTTAAAATTGTCAGATTGCTCGGAACCTTTGATGCTTGCAAATGGCTGGTTAAATTCAGGACCAACTCTTATATGCATGACTGTACAAAAAAAGGAGCTAGTCACTGATTGAGATAAAATGTTTCATCATGTGATTAATGTTTTCATGGGTCCTATAATCAGAGGGTAGGGGCTGAGGGCTGTATATATGCACACATGCACAGATATAGACATATATATGTCTCTGTATGTATAATATATATTTCTGTAACTTGCATGCCAGATTTGCTTAGCCATTGCTATTCTAGTGTCTAGGTCCTTGTTCTGTAGTTCTCAAGAAAGCCTGAGCAGGAAAATAACTCATCAAAACCCATCTTCTATTCTGTTTGATTATGTTGGTTTTTTTATTCTCACTGTGCCATACAGTTCATCCTGCAATTGACATCCAGAAAATTAAACAGCTTCATCTTGTTCACAGAACTGGACAAAAAGGAAAGCCTTATCGTATTATTTTTTTTTTTCATGGAAGGTGCTTTCTTTGCCTGTTACATTGAGCTTTCAGATTTGAGTCAAAATACTCATGAAAATACAAAAAAAATGCTGCCATCTGTCAAGTTAAACATCTCAGAATGCTTTTGCTTAGGTAGATTTGGCCTACAGTTGTCTGCTGGATTTGATGCTTTTTGTCAGTGCTGCTGTGTTGGTAACTCTGGAGTATCTTTCAGCTAATCTGGCCTTTTTGCTTGTCTTTTTTCTTCTGTGCTCTAGCAATCATGGATTTCAAAAATAATGTGCGTCAGGGAACAATGCCTTAGCAAGCATAGGCTGCACCGTTAGGTAATACGAGCTGGGCACTGAGAGTAACCACAAGGCAAGCAGGCAGTGTGACTTCACCAATTAGGGCACAGTCCTACAGCACCCAAGTGAGGCAAGTAGAGCAGGTCTAACAGTAATTAGCTTCAGCCAAGAGTCCAGATCATCACAGAATCATAGAATCAGTAAGGTTGGAAGGGACCTCTGGAGATCATCTAGTCCAGCTCCCGTGCTCAGCAGGGTCACCTAGAGCACATTAGACAAGGTTGCTTCCAGCCGGGCTTTGAGTATCTCCAGAGAAGGAGACTACACAACCTTTCTGGGCAACCTGTTTCAGCGCTCCATCACTCTCACAGGGAAGAAATTCCCCCTCACGTTCAGACAGAACTTCCTGTGCTTCAGTTTCTACCCTTTTCTTCTTCTATCCAGCCAGTCACTTCATCACAGAAGGCTATCAGGTTGGTTAAGTAGGATTTTGCCTTGGTGAATCCATGCTGGCTACTCTTGATCACCTTCTTTTCCTCCATATGCCTGGGGATGACATCCAGAATGAGCTGTTCCATCACCTTTGCAGGGATGGAGGTGAGGCTGACTGGCCTGGAGTTGCCTAGGTCCTCCTTCTTGCCCTTTTTGAAGACTGGAGTGACACTGGCTTTCTTCCAGTCCTTGGGCACCTCTCCAGTTCTCCAGGACCGTTCAAAGATGATGGAGAGTGGCCTGACAACAACATCCGCCAGCTCCCTCAGTACCCGTGGGTGCATCCCATCTGGGCCCATGGATTTGTGAACATCTAGCTTGCCTAGAAGCTCTCTAATCCTATCCTCCTCAACCAAAGGAAAGTCTTCCCTTCTCTGGACTTTCCCCCTTGTCTCCAGGCTCTGGGATTCCCGAGGGCTGCCCTTAGCAGTGAAGACTGAAGCAAAGAAGGCATTCAGTAATTCTGCCTTCTCTTTTTCCTTCATCACCAGGGCCCCTGTCCCATTCAGTAGTGGGCCTGCATTTTCCCTAGTCCTCCTCTTGCTGCTGATGTATTTGAAGAAGCCCTTCCCGTTGTCCTTGACATCCCTTGCCAGACTAGATTCCAGCTGGGCCTTAGCCTTCCTCGCTGCATCTCTGCATACTCTGACTGCATTCCTGTAATTCTCCCAAGTAGCCTGTCCCCTCTTCCACATTCTGTGTATTTTCTTGTTCTGTCTGAGTTTTGCCAGGAGCTCCTTGCTCATCCATGCAGGTCTCCCGCCCCCTTTGCTGGACTTCTTTCTCCTTGGGATGCACCACTGTTGAGCTTGGAGGAAGTGATGCTTGAATGCTAGCCAGCTCTCCTGGACTCTGCTTCCTTCTAGGGCCTTAACCCATGAGATTCCTCCAAGTAGGCCTCTGAAGAGGCCACAGTCTGCTCTCCTGAAGTCCAAGGTTGAAATCTGGCTTATCATCTTGCTTCCTCCACAAAGGATCCTGAACTCCACCATCTCATGGTCACTGCAGCCAAGGCTGCCCGCAACCTTCACATCTCCAACCAGTCCCTCTCTGTTGGTAAGGACAAGGTCCAGCAGGACACCCTTCCTCATAGCAATAAGGCAAGTCCAAAGTCAGGAAGTCAGGTCAGCATTGGGTCAGGTAAGAATAAGATGGTCAGTCAAGGGTCTAGTTACCATCAGAGTGATTCATAGTGATAAGGCAGGTTTGAGGTCAAGCCCAGAAAGTCAGGGTATAGGTCAATGGTACACATGGCCACACAAAGGCATAACTGCAGTGTCATTCGGGCAGGGACTAAGGGCAAATGCCTCATCTTAAGTGCAGCTTTTGAGTGAAAGGTGTGGAGAGGAAGCTCTTGATGAGGGTTTTTTTCAAGTCTTCCTTCACAACTGTTTGAACCAAGACTAAGCAGATAGGGTGCATCAGAGAGCTGATCTTGAGCTCAAGAAACCCTTAAAGTGGGGAGTGAGCTCTGGGATTCAAGAGTGCCATCTCTGTTATGAAGTAGACTTCCCCTGTGCTCTCATGCTCCCATTTGCTTAGATTTATACCAAACCAAACCATCCTTGTTGACATTTTTCCAGTTTTGGGAACATCCATAAGCCTCCATATCTCTCCATAACCATGCTCACTAGTCAGGCTCTGGATTAATAACTCTCATCTGCATTCTTGGCCGAATGCTCACCAGATCATGATTTCCTTGCTGTTGGGTGTAAACAACTATACTTGTGCTAAACATCTGATATCACAGTACAGCTGTTTGCCTTCAAGCCTGGCTTTGGTTAAAAACAGCCCTCATGGAGCAGCTGGGCACAGCAAGAAAGGATGTCAAGTTATGCAGTCCATGTCACTGCAATTCCAGTGTGCCCAATGAAAGGTGTGGGATTTGCTCTGATCCTAAGGGATTTGAGGTGTAAGAATTTATTATTGGATATGTACTTCATGCTATAGTTTGCTAGGCTTTCTCAAAGTATTTATTGCAATATTGAAATGCTAGGCTCTGGAAATGTGCAGGGCCAAACGATAGTCTTGCTTTAGACTTATAATGAGACCAAGGATTTGAGGATTTTGATAAAATCCACACCTGAGGTTAGTGCAGGTCATCATAAGGATTCTCATGAATGGAATCAATATTTCCCCTTTATTTGAAGATTTAGATTCCCTTAGATGTGTCCAAGATTGGAAACCCAGGAAACACCAGGAGCATGAAGTTTTTCTGATGACAGCCTAGTCCCCCAAACACTGAACTGTTTTTTTCCCTTTGTACAACAGGCACTCAGGATTGAGTAGAATTTGGAGGGATAGAGTCGGTTGAAAAGACAAGATGCTTCTCTTTTTTACGTCTTTTTCTAAGGAAAACTATTTTTTAAAATACATTCGAAGATTTCTTTACTAAAGTTGCAGTTACTCAAATATGGAAGAAATTAAGGGCAAGCTGTTGATTTAAATTTTATCAGTTCACATCATAAACTATATTTTTTGCTGTTTCTTGCTAATGCTCTATTCCTGAGCTGTTTGAATTATCTGGAATTGTGGAGTACATAATGACTTTTATAGAAAACAGAAAAGGGCTTCTGTAGGTGGACACTCTATTGTAAAAGACATTTATTTCATTATTCTCAAACTGCTTAAGACAGTATAGATTTCACATGAAAAACTATAGTAAAATCATAGATATAAGCTTAAAAAGAGGTCTTAATTTGTCAGTAATTGTTCTTAACACAGGAAAGCTCTTGCCTAGGAGAGGGTAAAAGAAGCAAAGTATTCTCAAATTAGTTATGTTTCATACTTTGGTAATAGATAATAACATTAATGTAGTCATAAAAGTAGCATGCAGTTCTTCTTTCAACTTTCATATTAAACTGCTGACATATGAAACACGGGTAATTAAATGTCAGGAGCAGAATGCTGAAGACAGCTTTGCTTCTCCTTTTAAGTTTGCTAAAGGCAATTTAAACCAGAAGTCTTACACTGTTCATGTTTTTGAAAACATTGATCCAGTGACTAATTTGCCATTGTCATTCTTTATCCATTTGTAAAGAGAAATCACCTCTTCATGTGAATGAATATGCTAGTGTATGAACCCTTTGTGAAATGTTTAAACTTTTAGATCTGATTGTTATATAGTATCTAGAAAGGGCTGTCATCCACTAATTGATTGTGAGAAAAAAAGAAGAATTCAAAGGGGAAATACTGCCATCACTCTAAGCCTCTGAATTCAAAGTATCTGGTTTGGCAACAAAATGCCAATTCACAAACTAATACTGATGTTCTACATTTTGTCTTAACTTTTTTGGACAGTTTAACAAAACAGGAATTCCAGTGAGGGCAATTTTTGCTTGTTGGTTTGTTTTACCTTCTCTCCATCCATTTGCATCTGACAGCAATTATTCTGCTATTGTCTGTATTGTCTGCAATTATTCTACTATTGCTCGGCAGAACTGAGCAATACTATATGTGGTTTTTTTATTATGGACAAAAGGAAGGAACTGCCACTAATGATTTGTTTTTTAACAGGATGGGAAAACAGCAGAAGATCTTGCTAGAGCAGAGCAGCATGAACATGTGGCTAGTCTGCTTGCAAGACTGAAAAAGGTTGGAGATGCATGAATTTAATTGCATTCTACATTTTTTTAAGATAGTAAGAAAGGTTTGACTGTAGGGAAATAATAAGAACATTAGATATTTATCAAAGCTATTCTAAAAAGCTCTGTTGCAAAAATCCTTACTGAAATGGTATCATTTTTCTCATTTTTAATTAAAAGTGTACCTTTCTGTTAAAGCTTCTATGTACATATTAGTAAAAATGGCTACTTTACACTGTTCTACTGTTTTTTCTGTTTCATCTTATCCTGTCTCTAACAATATCTAGCAATGCTATTTGCTTCTGAGGACTTATTTCTGCTATCTCCCTGTTTTATTGAAGCAAATCTTGAAGCACAACACAATAGTTTGCTCTCCTGCACTGCATCCCCTTGTTGAGTGGAATTTTAAGCTAAGATTGTGTGGGGAATAGCAGAGCATTTATGTCTTATTGCTTCCTGCTAGGCAAAGAGAAACAGACAGATCTAATTAGTTCTTTCCAGACTCTGTTCTTGGAAAGAAGAAGGAATATTCTTCAGATACTACAAGGCTGAGATAAAAAGGGATCATGGGTGATCTTGAAGCTGACAGCTCTCCTGAGGGAGATGCGAGTGGGCTTGAGTAAGGTCTGCCCTGTGAGAATGAGTTTGCCACTGTGGAGGAGTCAATGGATCCACACAGAGGGCAAACAATCAAGTCTGCAAAGAACCAAGTAGGCAAGCAGATAAATTGAGGCCTGGAACAAGGAGATGAACTGAAACACAGGAAACTCCATCTAAGCATAGGAAAACACTCCTTTACTGTGAGGCTGCCTAGAGAGGTTGTAGAATTTAGAGATATTCAAGATCCGACTGGACATTGTCTTGGGCAACCTGCTGTAGCCTGTCCTGCTTGAGCAGGGAGTTCAGATCAAATGATGGTCTCCAAAGATGCCTTCCAATCCTTCTGTGGTTCTGTGAAACAAGTGTAGAGGGTATATACTTGTGGTGGAGGGGGAGAAAAATGGAATGGTGTGTGGAAAGGTTTTTTAGGTAGAAAAGGTGAAAGGAATAAGTGTTTGGTAAAAGGAGAGATAATGAACTATGAAGAGCAATGTGTACATTGGAAAAAGAAAAAAGGTCAAAATAAAAAGTAATTTATGTGCTGGGGTGGGGGAAATTCTCTCAAGTATGGCAAATACAGACAAAGTTAATGGAAAGGAGATAGGAACACAGCAGTTTTAAGATTTCGATGGTAGCTATCATTCCAGAATTCTTCAGTACTGCGTGTATGTTATATAAACTGGCAGATAGTAAATGTAAGTTTACAGAATCTGGAGATCCTGGTGATGCTACTGGGCCTCATGGGCAAGGAGAAAGGACACTGGAAAAGGTTAATTTTTCCTCCTTGGCTCTCTCCAGTAGGAGTCAAGATGATCTCAGTCGCTGATGTATAGCCTGATACCAAGGGTCCAGTCATAAAGTGTAGTTTTCATCAGTGTTTTTTTGAGAGAAGCTGTCTGGCTGTGTATTGGCACATATCCCTGCCTTTCTGTTTGTAATTGTGCACTTGCATGATGAAGCAGATGGAGGAACCAGTCTATCTGAACACTAAATGGCAAGAAAACGTTAATCTAAACCCTACATTTTTGGTTTATTGGGAGATAGAAGTTTCCTGCCACAAGTTACAGTTTCTTGTTTATGTTAAATTTTAGGATGCACACAGAGGGCTTTTTATTCAACAGCTCCGACACACACAGAATCCACAGCCCAGAATCAAACTGAAGCTCTTTGGACATTCTGGCTCTGGGAAGACAACCCTTGTGGAGTCTCTCAAGTGTGGCCTTCTGAGAAGCTTTTTTCGAAGGCGTAGGCCTAGACTTTCCTCCACAAATTCAACCAGATTCCCACCATCTCCTTTGTCTTCCAAACCCTCAGGTATGGCTTTGAAACATATTTCAACAGGAATACACTTTTCTTGTAGTCTCTATAGCTCTAAACAAAGAGCTGTTGCCTCTACTGTAAAAGGCAAGATCAAGCTACATGTGCAAAAAATCGTAGCAAAGGAGGAGTTATTCATTTCTCTGTATGGCTCGTGCCTAAATAGCTAGGAGAAGCTATGGGTGTGAAGAGGGTGAGAATCGTTAAACCTTTTATTTACTCATACAGTACGTAAGTGAACTTAGTAGAGGACAAGGGGTTTGAGCACTTGCATTTACTTTCACCAGAAAATCCTTGAGTGCAAGTGTCAGTGTCATGACCAGATTTCATCATCATGTTTTACAGTGGTTTTGTCTGCCTCTTTCACTGAGAAGCCTAAACAGGTTCTGTGCAAAACTGATACAATTACTATATGTTTATATATACAGTGATATTATTTAAGTAACATCTAAAGATTCAGAACTGCCATTGATACTTTGGAATGCTTTTTGCTGGAGGTACAGGAATGGATTTGCCAAGTTAGAGGTGTCTAGAATTGCCTCCAAGTTAAAGATGAAATAGAACCTTACTAAACATACATACATTTGTGAAAATAGTAGAGGAACCTTACTCATGAAACACCACAGCTGGCCTGTGTGAAGTGGGAAAAGCCTCAGGATGCTGAGGAAGTAGCTAGGTTTACAGATCAACATGTGATCGCTTTTGGAAAAACATGCAGTTGTAGTAAAAAGACACCAGAAAGAACAGTTAAGTTATTCATCGAGAGATGTTGTGCAGAGTGTACTTGCTATGCATGCATTTTAGGATCTCGGGTGAAAACTGCTGTATTGAATTAATATCACTTAGTAAGTTTTAGATAGGTTCACAGTTGCTTTTTCCTTTAAAACCCTTTTGCTAATAATTGCAGTTTTAGCTTTCATCATTATTTTTAGGTAATGGTAGAACAAGGTTAGTAAGTCTACTTCTTTTCCAGTCATGAGAGTCATAAGGAAGTTACAAAGTACTCACAAAGTGACATAACAAGACAGCACAGAACTTAAGTTATTGCTATTTGGATATCATAGGAAGCTCCCATCCATGGTTTTGGAATTATTAAATTAATCAATAAAAGTTGTATCATTTAGAGGGAGGTAAATTGCTCAAGGAATAGCAGTCCTGGAGGTAGTGCAGTAAGGTTTTGACTGGAGACAGGTTTTTCGTGTTGGTTGATACCAAAACCAAAGCACGTAGGTGAAATATTCTCATGCCATTGTAAAATCAAACAACATTGCCAGTTATATTTATTTGTCAGATCTGGAGATCTTAAGTAACTAGAAGTAACTGTGCATTTGAAGTGTGCATGTGGAAACAGCTTGCCTAGATGTAAAACTTGGAAGTTGTACAGCTCTGGCTTTGTTTTAACCTATGCTTGGATTTTTGATTTTTTGCTTATTTCAGTATCTGGACCTTTTGGATAAATATTGTAGGTGGAATGACTTCATTGGATGGACATTTAAAAATCATTACAACTCAGGGAATACCTGGTCATGAGTGTAACATGGTTGCTCAAAGTCTGTAAAGATCAGTGCTGGAATTCACCAATTGTGAATATAAATCAGGCTAAAGATTGAAATATTATATAAGAGGGTCAAATATAAAAGGATAGTTGTACTACAGACAGTAACTCTAATACTTATATGAAAACGAGTATCAGAATTCAACATCCAGAGGAGGGATGAAATCTTTCCTTTCTCCACTAGATGGTGTTAGTTAATTAAAAAAAAAAAAATACTTTCCTTTCTAATTTATTCTTCCAGAATCTTGATTAAATGTGATCTAAACAAGTTGTTTATTAGTTAAATAATTTCAGTTAAGGGTCTGCTTTTCCCTTACTCGCTACCCCGGAGATAGTTACTACAATACAATTATGAGTTTTAGTGATGTTTTTATCCTTATTTATAGGATTCAGCTGTACAAATACGTAACATTTTTGTGCCAATAAAAATAATTTATGCTATGAAATTGCAATCCTTAGCTAAAAAATCAGTTTATCTTTCTCATGTAGAAGAACTTGAACTCCTGAATTATTCTATTTTTTCTATGCTTTCCAACACAGCAGTAGATCTACCAAAGGTTATGAGTGCTATATTGGATCATTCTATTTTCTTTTTCAATACTTAGAATAAGGATGTAGTAGCATATGCTCACAGCGTAGTAATTCTTTACTTTCTTTGAAGAGCAGTTCATTTTTTAATGAGATTTTATGCCTAGCATACTTATTTTGAAGTGATAATGGTAGTAATTTTTCCATAGTTTGTAATCTCTTTTTCCTTTCTCTGACACAGTTTCAGTAAGCATTTCAAATCTTTATCCTGGCTGTGAGAACGTTAGTGTGAAAAGTCGTAGTATGATGTTTGAGCCAGGCCTGACCAAAGGGATGTTAGAAGCTTTTGTTTCTCCAGCTCATCACTCTCACTTCTCTGCTGATGACCAGTCCACCAAGGCCATTGACATTCAGAACGCCTACTTAAATGGTAAGCTGTGAACTGGGCTGGCATGCCTTAATTCTGCAGGACATAGTGTTATGTTGCTTGCTTTTAAAAAAATTGATTATGAACGATACTGACTGTGTCTGAGAATTCAACATGGCAGAAATTAAATCTACATGAAATTCTATACCTGTCGTGTACATGCTGATCACTTGTGTCAGATCTTTATAATACCACGTATAAACGCTCTGAAGATTACTAGGACAGTGGAGAGGAGGTGTCTGGCATAATAGAAGTAGGTCAGTAGCCCTACTTGTAGAGTAGCCTCTACATTGTGTGTAGCTTGAGGAGTTTGTCAGATTTAATCTAGTCCCAGAGATCGAGTGTTCTCACCATGCATGTGGTTCATAGCTGTCTGAACGACCTATCATTCTTGCCCCACAAGGGGCCTGGAGCACATCTGGCAAGCACCTGGACTGGAACTTCTGATTTAGTTTTCTTCCAAAAGAAGTTAAGCACTTTGCAAATGGAACTAATGAGTAGTAAGTGGGGTCTGTCAGCAAAATCATTTGAAAACCTCACTAGTATTCCAAAGCAAAACACGTAACGTAGTATTCTCTCTTGGCCCAGTAGTTATCCTTTCTCATAAGTAAACCTGGATGCTAGTAAAGCTTTAGGATATAAAGACCATACAATACCCTTATTAATCTTCTTATCAATGAAGTCTTAATAAGGACGGTGTTTTGCATACCTTAGCAGTTGCAATTTTAAGGTTAATTTTGAGTCTGATGTAATCAAGCTTTTACTTTGGAGAGCAGAGCATGTATACAAGCACAAACTGTGACAAAACATTCATCCTAGTGGCTAAGGAGTTTGGCATGTAGTAAAGTTTGTTCTTTGTCCAGGATAGCATCATCTTTCAGAATGATATGAAATCAAATCAAATTCTGCAGTGAAACTGAGTTGCATAACAGATTGTCAGAAAGATTTTGTTTTCTTTCTCTGTACAATTGTGATACAGAAGGAAACTGCACGTGGGTGAATGCTGAATAGCTGTACCCACAACAAGAGATTTGAGGTTTCTGGCTTTTTTTCTTTTCTCCTAGAATATTTGAGGTGTTATTTTAATCAGCATTTGTTTAGTAGAGATAGTACAAATTTGTCTGACTTCAGCCTAGTCGGATTCTTGGTCTGGGGAGTTCTCAATGAGCTGCAAATACTATTCTCGCCTGAAGCTAAAGGAGGTGATAGAAAGAAGCATGATACTGCTGGGATCCTTAGGATGATGATTCTTCATTCCTGACTTGTGATGTGAATAGTGTGGGCTTGTGGGTGTTCTTTGTTTTTGTTCTTTTAAAGCAAAATGAGTTCTTTGAGAATGTCCTTCAGCTACTTTTAATGCTAGTGGTTGCATATTAGAAAAATACATACATATATATATGTTGAACTGGTATTTTGTGGGAGTAGGAAAAGAATGGGAGTAGTCATTCTTGTTTATTTGAAAGGAATTTGAGATCTATTGCTTTTGTGCAAGGTGAAGGCCAATTTAATGTGTAAGGCAGCATGAGTTTAACACACAGGTGCTTCCTTGTGGCATCCAGCTGAATGTCCTAGAGAAGTGAATGTGAAAGAGGAACAGATTGCGAAGACATAACATTTCCATTTCTGAGACTGTCGAAAACCTGCTCTTTGTTCATGATTGCATTTGCAATATTACTTTCTCACCTGCATATAGTCTATTTTTGTGAAAATTTAAATCGAATTAACTCTTTTTTGTCTTTCCTTGGATGAAATGTGCTCCATGCTTGCTGAGAAAGCACGATCTTTTCATCTGTTTGTCTGTTTTATAGGAGTTGGTGATTTCAGCGTCTGGGAATTCTCTGGGAATCCTGTGTATTTCTGCTGTTACGATTATTTTGCTGCGAATGATCCCACCACAATTCACATAGTGCTTTTCAGTCTCGAGGAGCCTTATGAAATCCAGTTAAACCAAGTGACCTTTTGGCTTAGTTTCCTGAAATCATTAGTCCCAGTTGAGGAACCAATAGGTATGCTGTTCTGTCTGTTAACGAACTATTAGAGGACTGGGAAGATAAAGCTTCTGGTGTTTCTCTGCAACTTTCCAAATCCTCCATGTTGAGTCTTGTTATATGTCATCATTGCCTTTTATTTGAATCAACTATACACAAGGTTTTTTTCTGAGGGGGAAGTTTATCTCTGTGGTATAAGCCTGAAGAATTGTATGTACTAGTTAGTCCAACTAAAATGGATAATGAAATGCAAATACAGCTTCTTTTGGCATGGGATTTACAGCTGTAAATGACAGGTGACATTTTTATTTCAGATAATTTGTGTGAGAAACTCCCAAGTGTTTCAGAATGTTGGAACCATTTTAAATCAATTCTAGACACGTTGCTTAAATTCCACTTAAATCTAACCCTAATTCAAGGTGTTTCCAGCATCAGTTAGGTTTGTCAACATGGAAAGGACTGAACAATGCTTTAGAGCAGAACTGCCTCTCACTACATGCCATTCTTACCGATTTAGCTGGAGTTCTCTTTGGACTTCAAATATGTTATTTTAACCTTTGGCACATTAGAAACTAATATTTCTAGTAATGTTCCCATGATATCTGTGAGGACTTTGCACAGGTATTAGTGAGATCACTCAGGCTTCTAACAAACTGGAAGCTATTTATCAGATAAACAAATATTCTATATACTGTAGTGTATGTAACTTGTTGTTTGTAGTTGAATGCTGATAAGCAAACTGACAGATTGACAGAAAAAAGCAAGTTCTAACATTTGTTTTGACTGTCAAGTGGATCTAATTAGACATTCATGGAAAACTTAGAGCTGCTAAGGACTCACCAACAAGCATGTCAAAATACCTAGACAGTGCAGAGAGTGTTGTTCTTTTTGTTGGTGTAATTAATTCTGTATGTGTTATCTCAGACTGACGCGTGACATTCATGAGCCAAAGGGCAGGCCTTCAGTTTTCAATTTGGGTGTGTATATATCTGTCTTTTCCTGTTTTGGATAAAAACACAGAGTTAATAGTATGAGTGTTTAGAACTGACTGGTTTGCAAGCACTTGTGGAATTAAAAGGTCAGAAATTTGCAGAATAATTTTAAAGCTGAAAATGCACTTAATTTGCAATTGCTGAAAATTTTTCAGGTTTCCCTAATCCAGGAAGGAAGCTTAGTTCTTAATTTAGCTGAATCAGTATTTGGCTTAGTTATTTGTTCTTGATGATCTAATGATGAGCATAGTTCAGATACTTCACTTAAATCAATGTTTATATTGGTCAGATTAATTTGGATTTTCATGCATTCTTAATACAGATTTCTTGAGAAATAGGTAATAATTGATATTAGCAGAAAACTTAAGCTTTTGGTATTTCCCAGTTATTTCCTCTAAGTACTTCAGTTTAAAGAGAGCTTAAAAAAAAAAAAAAAAAAAAAAAAAAAAAAAAAAAAAAAAGATTAACAGTGGTAGAATACTTGCCTTGAAATGCTATGCAAAGGTTTGGGGAAATGGGGTTTATTTATGTATGAATCAAGTTCTGTAGCTTTTGATGAAAAGTCAACACTGATGTGAGCATATTTTTCCCATGAAATGTTCTGTCAGACAGAACAGCAGGATTGGATATGGTGTCTTTTTAAAAAATATATCTAATATTGTCTCTTCTGGAAGATAAGCTTGAAAGAAAGTTTTTATGTAACTGTCTGTTCCATACCATCCCTTCATTCACATACCGTTTGTGTCTTTCTTTTTCTCATTCTTTTTCATGGTATCTCCCAGGCTTTCCTACTTACTCTCACCTAAGTGAGAGTTCATTGTTTGTGTAAGTACTGTGAACAAGCATTCATACCAACATATGAATGTTGTTGATTTCTTGTGTTCTATTTAAAATCCCCTAAGTTACACCTGTAATACTAAAGATCAACCGAAAATTATGAGAAGCCCTTTCAAGAAGCTGTTATTAATACAATTTTTTCACACTGTTACAATGTGTAGTTAATAGATATATCATTAATGTTATTAGTTAATGCTTTATCGTGTTGAAATAAAGTCGTATAATAGCAGCAATTCTGATGTTATTCATAGAGGTCAGCTTTTCGAAGTGGACTTAATACGGACAGTAATAGATAATGTAACAGCCAAAAAAGAGTCTTTCACTGATGTAGAAATATATAGGGTTGTGCTTAAAGTTGATGAATCCACTGCAGAAGTGATTTGTATACCAAGAACATGAAATGCTTTGGTACTTTCCTGGCTCAATAAGAGCCATCTTCATAGGTATGTCTCATAATAAGGGAGTGCTCTTATTTTTCATCTAGCATTTGCTGGAAAGCTGAAAACTCCACTGCGTGTTGTTTTGGTTGCCACACACGCTGACATAGTGAATCTTCCTCGGCATGTTGGAGGAGAATTTGGATATGACAAAGACTTGTCATTCCTGAAAGAAATCAGGAACAGGTAAGAGAGGAACATACTTATGTAACTGGAAATGCCATACCTTGCCTCTGAGACTTTCCTTTACTGAAAATCAGGAAGCTTATTTTGTACAGAAAATAAAGTATTTACCAGTACTACAGGGAGTGACCTGCTTTGAACGAGCTGACATAAGGAAATTAAAAGTGAGCAAATGATGCCTAAAAACAGTGAGACTCAGGAAATCTTACCCTGTCAACACCCAGATGCATTGAAAGGCCAGTTATCAACCATCTGGCTAACATGTTAGTGCTTAGGTTTTCCCTCTGTCTCAGAAAAGCAGGTGATTTTGAGCCACAGCTGCCAGGCACAAAAGAACAAGCTTTACAGAAGAGTCACACTTTGCTCTAAATGGATTTAGGATGGATAGGAGGCAAACTATAGAAGGCTTGGAGGTATTTTATATGCAGTTTCTGAAAAGTTGAGTAAGTGTTGACATTATTGAGTCACACAGATGAGAGCCAGTGAACAGGTATCTAGAAGTTTGGAAGACTTCTAACCTTCCTGAGCAAATAGTTAGAGGGCACACTAATTGCAGATTGAAGGCAGGAATTTTCGTAAGCTAATCCTATTATTTCTAGTAACAATACTTCATATTCACAATGAGGACTTAAATCGGTACAACTTGGTACAAGGAACTATCCATACCTTTGAGGGTATACTCCCCACTGGAATATACAGGAAGTAGATGTAGGTCTATAGAAATTCCAGCAAAGCAGTGATGGGGCCATATCCCTCTCACTGAAATTAAACAACAGAAAATATCTGAGTATAATCCTTGGTGTTCAAATCTTGTTAAATGTAAATCACAACAGAACTAGGAAAACAAGTATGTGTGTTTGAAAAGTCAAAGGGGAGAGTCAAAGACAGAGCTGGTGTCAGTGTGGTCAAAACTGAGCTTTTTAAAGTAAGAAGAAACAAAAGAGCAAATACCAAGATCTTTTAGAAAAATAGATTCCTATAGTCCCTTCTCTAATGAAGTGTATGTTATGGGTCTTGTAGTTTAATTGTAATTTTCTTACGCATCTTCACCCATCTTCCTAGTGTCTAGAAAGACGATAATTACCTCTCAACATCTGTGTTTATTTTCAAGAAAATAATAGTGTCTGTATACTACTTTGCTTATAAAATATCTGTGCATAATTAATACTTAATAATTTCATGAAACTTTTTCAACATTCCTTGAAGAAAAATAACTTACATAATTGAAGGCTTATGTGACATGCAGCAGGATTAAGAAGTAAAACTGAATTTGGGAATAAAAATTAGTAAGTACTGTCTTATTCTCTTTTAGATTTGGAAATGATCTGCAAATATCAGAGAAGTTATTTGTCTTGGATGCTGGTGCATCTGGGTCTAAAGATATGAAGCTTCTCCGAAATCACTTGCAAGAAATAAGAAGCCAGATAATTTCTGTAAGTAGTGTCTTGATGCCAGCCAAAACGTGTAAATCTTGGGTAAGAAGTTACTGTAGATTTAGTATATACATTGCAAAACTTAAAGAAAGCGTTGTTTGAATTTTCTAGCAGCATATGTAGGAGACAGTATGATGGACAAATGGCTGACTCCAAAGATTCAGTCAGCATTTTTCAGAATTGTAGGTCTTTTGTATAGTTCACCGAAATGATAATCTCTTGAGAAATAATGGAGAGTTTCAGTTTAAAGATCTAGTTTCCTATTCTGAATTGACACTGGTTGGATTCTAGCATTAAGACTTGGAATTTTTTTCCCTTAATTGTCAGAATAGTATTAGAGAGAAACAAAATGCATTTAATGCAGATAAGCTTTTCATTAAAAAAAAAAAAAAAAGAAGAAGAAGAAGAAAAAATAGGGTGGAACAGTTTCCTCAATCATCAGAAAGGTAATTCTTGACAAAGAATTCTTGACATATATGTATGTTATCTTTTTACTTGACACCTTTACTCAAAAATACATGCTAGTAGTCTTTAGCTAACTGAAGCTAAACTACCCATGGTTTAATGTCATCACCATGAATCCCAAGAGACTTCCATACCGGGGGTGACTGACTCAAGTTAGTATGTAGCTTCTGGGAAATCAATTTGAATTTCTCTGCTTAGTTGTATGACACACCAACCAGAGGTTCTGCAGCTGCTTCTGAGAAGTTTTAAAAAAATAATGAATTAAAAGGAAATTACAAAGTTCATTTGTAAGGTTGAGGGAATTGTTTAGTTTTAAGTGAAATACAGCCTGTTTTTATGCTCACAGTGGTCTTTCAGTTTAGTACGTTTTAGTTTTTCTGCCTTAACAAAACTTACTTGTAGCAATTATCAGCAGGACGAAATTTTGGGAGGTTTCTTGCATGCAAAATGGGGGCAGTGGCTTGAAACTGTAGGATGAGGCGTCAGTGACTTCCAGAAGAATCGACTGGTAGAAGTATAGTACAATTACAAATGTTACAAATAGATTTTTTTTTGCTGTACTTTCGTAAGATGTGCCCACCTATGACTCATCTATGCGAAAAAATTATCTCCACTCTCCCTTCATGGAGAAAAATGAATGGACCCAATCAGTTAATGTCCTTGCAGCAGTTCGTATACGATGTACAGGAGCAGCTTAATCCCCTAGCAAGTGAAGATGATCTACGGCATATTGCACAGCAGTTGCATAGCATAGGAGAAGTAAGTGATTTTTATTCAAATTGCATATCTTCATCAGCAAACGAGGCACTGCTTTGGTAGAATAATGCTTAATTCTCATTAATTTCAGCAAATCTCATTAATTATTTTTGTTTCTGCTTCTTCTTTGAAGATACCATACAAAGAGGAGACTGGTTAATAATGCTTTTTTGTATCTCCTAGTTCATTCAATATTATTTCTTTCAGAGAGGAAGAGTTAACATTTATTACAGGTATTGTAGCAATAAATGTTATTTAATATAATAATTATAATAACAAAGTATCTAAAAGGGATTAAGTATATTTTGATCTTAAAATGAGCTAGTGTTTGCTGCAAATGAGGAACTTCTGTGCATCCATTAGAAATTCAGTCATAGGAGAACATTTTTGCATAAATAAGCTGCAGCTAGGCTTTACTGCTGTTATGTTCTAATGGTTTTGTTCTTAATGGAAATCAAGAACCGAATCTACTTTGTTCTGAATATCTACAAGAAATCAAAATACCCTGTTTGTTATTCTTGTCAGCGGTGTTGATTAAATGATTTAGTTAATAGGTTATGAAAGAGTAAATCCTCTTCTACTTCACAAGATACAGATAACTTCATTTTTTTTGGACAGATCAACATTATGCAGAGTGAAACTGTCCAAGATGTTGTGCTTCTGGATCCTCGCTGGCTCTGTTCAAATGTCCTTGGAAAAATCCTGTCAGTGGAGAACCCAAAAGCCCTACATCACTATAGAGGTCGATACACTATAGAGGACATCCAGCGTCTGGTGACAGATAGTGATGTGGAAGAACTGATACAGATCTTGGATGCCATGGATATTTGTGCAAGAGATCTCAGCAGCGGAGCAATGGTAGATATTCCTGCTCTCATCAAGACTGATAATCTGCACAGATCTTGGACAGATGAGGAGGATGAGGTGCTGATTTATGGTGGTGTTAGAATCGTTCCTGTGGAACACCTTACCCCATTTCCTTGTGGAATTTTTCATAAAGTTCAAGTGAATCTGTGCAGGTGGGTTCATCAGCAAAGCACAGAGGGAGATTCTGATATACGTCTGTGGGTAAATGGATCAAAGATTATGAATCGTGGAGCTGAGCTTTTAGTGTTGCTGGTCAACCATGGTCAGGGTATAGAAGTTCAAGTTAGAGGACTGGAAACAGAGAAGATCAAGTGCTGTTTACTTCTGGATTCTGTGTGCAGCACCATTGATAACTTAATGGCCACAACCTTACCAGGCCTTCTGACCGTGAAATACTACCTTAGTCCTCAGCAGCTGAGGGAACATCATGAACCAGTAATGGTCTACCAGCCTAGAGACTTCTTCCGTGCACAAAGTCAAAAGGAGACATCATTAACTAACACCATGGGGGGATATAAAGAAAGCTTTAGTAGTATACTGTGTTTTGGATGTCTTGACGTCTACTCCCAGGGAAGCCTAGGAATGGATATTCACATTTCAGATCTGAATCTACTTACCAGGAGAAAACTAAGTCGACTTTTGGATCCACCTGATCCCATGGGAAAAGATTGGTGCCTTCTGGCCATGAACCTAGGCCTCCCTGATCTTGTTGCAAAATACAATACAAATAATGGAACACAAAATGACTTTATCTCGAGCCCAGTTCATGCCCTTCTGCAGGAGTGGAGTAAGGCTCCTGAGAGCACTGTAGGTATCCTGATGTCTAAACTGAGGGAATTAGGTCGCAGAGATGCAGCAGACTTTTTACTGAAGGCATCTCCTGTATTCAAAATAAATTTAGATGCTAATGGTCAAGAGGCTTATGCTTCAAGTTGCAACAGTGGCACATCTTATAATTCAATTAGCTCCGTAGTTTCACGGTAAGAGCAGGTGTTTGCACAGACAATATCTTTTCAAACTGCAGAAAGGATAAAAGATAAGAGTATAAGAGGTTCTGTAAGTTTTCATTTATGATGTTTTACATCAAAAGGTCTTTATCTTTCTTCAGCACCACCTTTTTATGTGTAATCTTTCTACTTTTAACTATGAATTGTTGTTCTTTAGCTATTAAAAAGGCTGGTGTACTTCTGGTATTTCAAAATTGAACAATGTGCTGCTTACTACTGCCATTTTAACTGGAAAGTCTGACTTTTGGATGATGTGCTACAACTATTTTATAAACAAATTCAATTCTCCTCCAAAAAGGAAGAAGAGGGAGAGAAATAGTACATATTACCTGAAATGTATGTTTCTACTCTGTTTTTTTCTTTTCATCATGTTCTCTGCTTACTGTTTTTTAATATTTCTAAAGAGAAATCCAATTACCTTTGTGGTCAGGCTGCCTGAATTTAACATCATGCTGTTCATAGCTGAAAAAGTGAGTGCCTTTTGCAGAAGGGAGGATGAAGTTGAACTGAATGACCCTGTTGAAGTTATGAGAAGATGCTACCTCTGTTCCACTTAGATTGTCTGCATGCATATTGCAAGTGGTGCTTATCTTTGTTTTTTCTTGCAGTTCTAAGACATTGGTGGTGACTCATTATGCAGAGCATTCTTGTACCAATGCAGTGGGTACAGATGTGCAATACCTAATCAACTTCGATTTTAGTCAGTTTGTAATGTGAAAATCTTTTAAATGTGCCAATCCTCATACTGCATTGTTCCCATATGCCTCAGGTAAAAGTTCATATCATTGTAGAATTCAAAACTACGCACACAATGTGTTGGATACTGCAGAACAATATTGTATAGCTGTCAGTTGTCCTTTGTGTGTAACAAATGGTTTTCTACTATTAGCTTATTTCCTGTACTTGAAAACTTTGGAGACTTGGGGAAGGGGAAGAAAAAGGAAGCAAGATTTCTTGCACTGAACTTTAAAATTGATATGAGGGAAAATGACCAATTCTGTGTTCTGAAAAAGCATGTAATTTTAATGGTGCGATGTGTGTTTGTGTATATATATATATATCGTATGTGTGTATATATATATATATATATAATTAATACTATTTTTTCCTTAATCTTTACAATGTAGTAAAATTTTAAAGAATTTTTTTACAAATAAACTGTTGGATTGTTGCATCCTTTTCATTCATATTCTGTAGCTGAAAGGGACCAAAACTTCTGTCTTCCTTACAGCTGCAGTTTTGCAGAGGCAATGGTAGACTTGACGTTTTGGGAGCCTTCTGTCCCACTAAGGTGGGATTTCTCAGCACTGGAGGATCTTGTGATAAAATATTTATTTATATTTTTATTAGGTAACTCCTCTGCTGTAAAGTAGGTTTGCATTGCTGTTGACAGTTGGCAAGCCAAAGAGGTTTACGAGATACCTTTTCCTTTGTTCTTATACACTGAAATCCAAAACAGCAGGTGTTGGCCTGTCATCAGGAATCTTCTGAACTTTCTCTGTGTTGTAAATAGGATGACCACTGCATTACATCCTATGCTGTAGTAATGGTTCAAGAATCTTCTCATCATGTAAGAGTCTGTATTGCTGCTACTTTTTTAAACTCTCATCTTCATTCATTGACAGCTGTATGTATTTGCCTCTCTACTGCATTACATTCAGGCAGCTTTGCACCATGCATCCTCCCTCTGTGCATCACAAGACTACACTAGGAATTAAACTGACTCATCTATACAATGAGAGTTACTGTTTCCTCTTACCACTTTTTGTATATGTTATTCTTGCTTAATTAAATCCTTCCCATGGCGTCAACTGGCTGCCTTTGTCAAATACTTCTTAAAAGTCTAGTCTACAATAACAGCTATCAGCAATAAATAAGTCTTACCCTGAGGTCTTTCTGCTGTGATACTCTCTTTCCTCCAACCTACTGAGTTCAGAATCTCTCCATTTCAGAAAGCTGCCCATTGAAGATGCCAGTTTTGTGCAGTCCAGTTAAGGAATTTTTGCCTCTTTCTTCTTGCTAGCCACCACCATGCTTTGCCTTCTAAGTGTGTGCACGTTCAGGAATTCTGCTAACTAGGACATGTCTTTCCCATATCATACGACTTCTGAGTTTTCTGTTGATCGAGCTGGTTTCTTCAGACCTCAGCCTTGAAGGTAAGTCTAGTCTCAGAGTTACCTACACTGGAACTGTGAATACAGAGAATTCATACCTAGCATCACAAATCCTGGGGAACAGAGATTAATTTGAGAATTTTAGACACTTGCCTTGTGCAAGGGTACTTATAGTGTTTATTATCTTGGGATTTAATTCACTAAGGTACTGTTACTGACTGTGGTGGAGTTGGAAAGGCTGTCTAGATACCAGGTAGCCCTTTATCTGCCCTGCGCTCCAGATGCTTTATGCACATTGAAGATGCATGGCTAACTTACCAAATTTTGGCTTGTGTAGTCTGCCTTTTTTCCTCTCTCTCTCTCTCTCTCTCTCTCTCTCTCTCTCTCTCTCTCTTTTGCAACAACACATTAGTTCTTGACAATGTTCTACTTCCATTTACTGTAAAATGCAGCCCTTGGAGTATAACATTACTTTGTGGATGCTATGATATTACTTTGAATAGCAGCAACTGCTTATTGCATCATTCCAGTTTTCATGATATTAGGTTCAGGAAAGTGAATCACAGTCACAGGATAGCCCTGGATTGCTTTCCTATAAATCATGTGAAGCATTACTGACATTCAGAAAACATAACTGTCCTAAATGGCATCTTTGGCAGAAAATGGTTTGCAAAGTGATACAAGTGGACATCTCTCCAACTCTTCAGTTCTTCATTCTGATTTTTTGTTTCATTTTGTGAGTACATCAAAGAGTAGACCTTTACTCCAGAATTTTTAGACGTATGTTTAAAATGCATTGGTCCCGACTTACTTCAGAAATGGAGGAACTGGAAGTCTTGGAAGATTAAAAAAAAATGCAGCTGTAAACCTAAATTGTGTATTGTTTGTAATAGGAACATGTTAACCACATTAACTTCATCTGATGAAATAAGTATAGACATGCTGCATTATGAGACTCTTCCTCATACTTCTAGCTTAGGAGCAGTGCTTCTGAAACGCAATTTTAGGATAAAGCAGATTAGCTCCAATTTTAATTTTGTTCTCACAATTAATAATATAGAAAACTCCCAAACTTACAACACAGTTATTCAAGTCCCAGACACATTACAGATGCTTTTGCTGTTTAGAAATGTGTTTGCTGGGATATGGATTTCAACTCTGAAAACATTTTCTGAACAAGATATGCAGGAAGCAAGTATTTTGGTGCAAAGCATTTTTCCAGGCAGAGTCTCTGCTGCTACACACCCAGGAGAAGTCATAGGGTAGAAAAGTGCTTCATACTGCTATTTGTATTAGGGACTGGTTTTACTGCTGATCTGAATGATGAGTTTGAAAGGCACAAGAGAGAAGTGGCTTCATGCCAATGGTAAGGTCAGAAAGGAAGGGCAATCAGAGGTAAGCTTAAGTGAAGGTGGACATAACTTATTATTTTCTCCTAAAATTAATGTGGACGAGAGACAGCCACAAGTTTTAGGATTCTTGTGATTCAAATGATTGAGAAAGAGTTACGAAACTACATGGATTTAGCAATTTTTAAGTGCCAAGATTGACAATGAAGGGAATAAGAACACAATTCTCTAAATGGTCAAGTCCTTCTAGAGAAAGATAGAGAAGCTATTTTATCTGTGCCAGAGCTAGTTCCATGGTCTAATCCTGTGCTGGCTGTTTCCACTCTGGGGGAAGGTGTTTGTTAGTTTGTTGCAACCTTTTATTCCAAAGACATTGCACTGCAGCATCATTACATAAAAGATTCCTAGATTTGAACTGTGGCATATTTCAGCTTTGCCAGTGAAACAGAAAAGTAATACCTAAGTTGCAGCTGAGCTCCAAAAGAAGCAAATAAAATATGCTGGTGGGCTGAAACTTCTTATTAGGCCAGATTAGGTAGAGCAATGCAATGTCATCTTTTAAGGTACCCTGAAAGCACTATGTACATTTACAGAATTTATCTCCGTTAATTTCTGTTTAATAGTTCGTTAAACTCAGTCCAATGAGAGAAAGGACAGGAAGCAGGACTATGGGTTCACTATCCCACCTTTTCAGTTTCTCTCTGACTTGGAAGGCAAAGTAGTGAATAGAAAAGAGCAATAAAATCCTTTTTGTTGTTGTTGTTATTTTTTTAAGTCTTGAACTACTTATTTTCCAAAGGGTTTGAAACCAAGACATTTAGACTTTGCAGTTATAAGTGAGTCTACAAAAGACAGGTGAGCTGTAGAGAGGAGAGGAGACTGGTGGTTTTCCTCCATGTGTCAGGTTTGTATTAACCATATTGATTTAGCATTTTGTGCATCAAGCACCCTACCTCAATGTGGTCCTAATCTAAAACACACATATTTAAAGGCCATTTTTCAGAGTCTGACTATGTTACTGATTTGGTCGGATGTGCCTTAAAACTGCAGCCCTATATTGAGACTAGGTACATATGGACTCTGCTGCCTGAGTCCTTGGTCCTGCTATCACTAAGCCCAAAACCCCCTACACAGCAAATAGCTTTATATGTCCAAACTGGGATGGTAAGAGGTCCTAAATTTTCTTTCACTTGCTTCATTTCAGCAATTTTGGAAGCAGAAGAGTAAAGTTATGCTACAGATCTTAAGGAATTTGCATAAGAGAGTAATGGCCAGCATGAGACACTGGCGTGTGAGGTATGGAGGGGTTACAATTTTTGCTTGTCAAAACTTGTCAGAGAAACATGGGAAAGAAGGGAGGGCTCTTGCATTTGGCAGGGGTTGTACTGTGCTGATGCTGTTAGAGGATCATGTGTGTGACTCTCTGAATCACTGTGTTTCACTTTTTTGAGTTGCTCATTGCGTTGCAAAATACGCTTTTGTGGCCTGGCTACAGCAGAGACTTTAATCACTGTCTTCTCTGTTGTCTACTAGAGATGAAAGAGTCTCACTTGGACACCCCTTGTTGAGAAGGCTTGCAAGCCAAAAATACATGTAGCAGACTGAATTAGCCAGCAGAGAGAGAGCAGAAAGATGGGTGACCCACTAGGAACATAACAAATCCTACTATCACTGAACTTTGGCACCAGAGCGAAATGACCTTGTGGCATTGGCGTCTTTTTTAGTTCTGAGTTTTTGTTGGTTGCAGCTATGAAAAAAAATTATTCTACAAAGAGCCAAGTAGTGTCAACTGCTGCCAAAGCCAAAGCTTTAATCATTGTGGAAAAAGAGAAGCAAAAGAACAGATCTTGAATTTTATTCTGAAGGAAACTGTCAGTCTCCATGAGAGGCAGTGCCAAACCCAGCTCCTGAGTACCAGAGCAGAACTGGATCCTACTTTTTTAAGCCCATAAAGTGGATGATGTCATCATTCCTAAGGTACATATCTGCAGGAGGAGCAGGAAAGAGATTGTTTTGGAAACATTCCCATCCATTAAAGGCCTTGATAGCTAGGATTAGATTGTTTGATTTGGTTATACATAAGGAGTCAAACCATCATTATCTTTGACTGAAACATTTTGAATCAAAATTTTCTTCACACCCCTCGAGATCATATTGGGAGCTAGAGAATGTTGTGGCAATTAGCCTGGAAATCGTGGAAGAGGGTGAGTCACTGTAACCAAATTAGCATCAGACAGAATGGCCTATGCCTCCTTGCTTGCTCAGAGTCAGAAGGAAATACTGCTTGCAGCTGTTGGGGCTGGCAGGCAAGCAACAGTAAAGAATTCAGAGGAAGCTTGAAGCAGACAACTGCAGTAGCAGATCACTTTGCTTCATAAAAGAGCTTTGTGAATATTTATGTTGGTGAATTCCAAGTTTTAATGTGTGTTTCCATAACCTGAATCAAAGCACACAACTTAGAAATCCTCCTAAGAGGAGAGGGATTTCAAGACTTGGATTATGACCCTTTCATCCCACGTAATACTAATAGCTACAAACTGCTTTGCAAAGAGGTTATTGCTGCTTTCTAAGACAAGTGTGAAAAGGAGCCTAGTTCACTGCTTTCATTTTGGGAGTACAGCACAGGTATAAAGAATGAATACAAAGTGACCAAGCTACCTCCCTGTTTTCCATTCGTTCTCCAAGTACCACTGTTCCTTTGTACTTAACAAACTGAGGAGAGCATCTACCTCAGAGGGACTGAAAATCAAGCAGTGTTACAAGAAGAATCATTTACTAGCTGTGACTTAATGCTATGCAATTAAGATTATCCTCCTCTTTCTTATTTCCACGGCTAAGAAAGCTCTACAGAAAATTCATTGAGGCCACCAAGAGAAGACATAAGTGACAAGGAGTAGGAGAAATTCTAGCTCACTTTGTTCATTCCCACTCTGCTAAGGATACTTAAATCTTCTAATCTTTCATGCTACTGCAGCTGTTTCACAATTCCCTTACTGGACCTGCCTATCTTCTTCAAATTAGTCATCACAGGAAAGACTGCTACATCACACACCCAACATGCACTGGGTGAGTCAGGTGTTGCACAGAAGAAAAGCACAGGTCAAAGCAAAGGGAAGTGCCTGGGGCCATCGCTGGCCAATTAAATGCAGGACTTTTATTATGGTCATAGAGTCTCTCAGTTCTATTAGTCAAACAATGCTGCTGGCTCCAGCACAGTTCAGTTGTGCAGTATGAATATGAGCTCTTTGGTTTTCCTGTGACATCAGTAGCAGATAAAAAATAGTGTTATGATTTTGTCCTCATATCTGTAAAACAGAAAAGAGTGGTAACTGTTTTACTGCTTTCTTTGTGGTATCACTGATGTAAAGCATCTTCCACATTCCACCAATGAGCTCTGGAGTAAGTTTGTGATACATGAGTTTTTCTCTAAAACTCAGATTTGACTTTGATGTTTGCCCACATGAAGCTGAGCACTTTACTGAGCAATATGGGAACACGCCTGCATTGTTGAGTGTTTATCTGGCAGCTCTGTTTTTATTCCCAGAAGTGAAGTTGGTTTCCGTACAAGAAGTGCTGGAACTCACTTGTTTTCAGCAATGTTTATCATTTGCATTTCTAGTCATTGTCTCTAGGATGTGGCTTCAATGAAATCTCTGATGGAAAAGTTTTCCCCAAAGGAGAAACCTAACTTTGTAGCAGTTTACTATTCACAGAAGCTTCTAACAGAGACTGCTTCCAGCTTTTACTTTGACTGGTAAGTGAAACGATATGCAAATTGCTTCTGCCATTAAAAGAGCTGGTTTCAAAATTTGATATAAGAAACTCCTTCAATGTGCTATCAACCTGGAGTCACAACTCCTTGTTATGCAACTATATAGTAACTATGGCAGCAGGGTCATGACTTCTGTATGCCTCTGCATTACAGATGAACATGAATGAAGACTAGCTGCCCTAACCAGTTTTTAGAGACTTGTTGATCTATGCATACTCAATAGGAGTGAAGCATGGGGTTCGTTCTACAACCCATGACCAACAGAGACTGCTTTTATCATTTCAGCCCCACTGTTAATCTCCCACCAGAGCCAGTTTTTGCATAATCTGAAGAGCAGACTTCAGTTTATAGCAGTAGCTTAGGAAAGCTGAACTGCAGACCTGGTCTCAGGCTTTATTCAAGGGCTTAAGTTTCTCTACCTATCCTTTTACTCCTGTTATCTGTGTGCAACTCCACGTGCTTATTCAGCTAAGGTGACCTGCAAAAAGTGAAGTTTGCAAACAGTGCAGATGATCTTTTTGAGAAGTTGTAAGGTCAGACCTCTGCAACTGAAATCTAAATGGCTTGTAAGGCCATTCCAATTCCAGCTCAAAGGTATTTTTTTTTGTCCTTCTGCAACTTCCAGTTAAAAATTTGCCCAGTAAAATCATTTGTCTGCCTTGAACCTAAGAAATGCAAAAGAATCTAGAAAGTTATTGTGTAAGTGAAATTATATTCTGAAACATGACTATTAAAAAATCTGCCTCAAATTGCTCATTAGGAACAATGTCTAAGAGCACTGTCTTACCAGTTCAGTCTGACGAGAAATAGGGTAATGCTAGAAGTTTTGCAAGGAGGGATGACATATGCAGATCCTGACAAATACATATCCCTTTGATAACAAGGAGCTTTTATAAGAAAAATACTTCATTGAAACAGCTTCTTGTTTTGATTAAATCTGAACTGCGTAAATTATTAAAATTGATTGACAGCTGGAAAAGAATAATTTCTTCTACCTATTCTAGATCAAAACCTGTATCATGGTATTTCCCACTCCAGAAAGCTTTGTACTCTTCCATCATTATCTCTGTATTTTGTGATGGATATAATGATTTGTCTTGTTACATTTTATTAAACCTATTTCCAAAATGATGGCCAGTTTCTGAGAGCTCTTCCTGATTTGTAAAAGTTTTTGAAAAATTTTTATTTTATTCTCTTAGCAGTTCCACAGTAAATACACTACAAACCTGACTGCAGAGAAAACTGTACTCAATTTGGCAAGAGCTTGACATCTCTCTCCTCTGCTTGGTAGCTACATGTTTCCTGTCTTTGTCTGGCAGGAGAGTCTGTATTTTGGACTGCTGTAAGTACAGCAAAATAACCAGAAGATATATAGATCTCCTTTGCAAATCTGATTATCATTTGCAACTCTGGGATGCTCTCAGTGCATGCAGACATATTTACAAATCTCAATATTTACAAATCCCAGCTGAAGATTGTGCACCACTTTGGAGGTGCACATTTCTGAAATTCATCCAAGGCCTCTATTAGCATTACCAGCAGTGACTTCTTGATGTGCCCTGTTATCCATCAAGGAGGGTGTGATACTAGGTCATTAAACTGCTTTTACCACTAGGTTTTGTCTGACACACACTTAATTGTGAGGATTTCCTTCCTCTTGTTGGTGTCCGAACTGTTGATGAGGTGAGGGATATTGTCTTAACCATGTTACAGTAAAAATGGATTTATAGCCATGGTTGCAGTGTAATAGTAGAGTCAAATTCAGGTTCTCGTTCTGTCCTCTCCTGCTTTCCAGCAGTGGCTCTGCTTTATGGGCAGAGATGTGGTAGCTGACATGGCCAAAAGACTGTCCTGGGCTTGAGTCCTCGGAGATGAGGACTGCAGTGCAAGTAATGAGTGAGGGAGGGAGATTTTATTCATCATTCTGCACTATCTCAGACTATTTCTATCAACGATACGCAAGGGCTCTGGCCACTGCAAGTAGAATGGGAATGTGAAAAATAAGAAAATGGGTGATATTAGTGGCCTCTTTACCTTGCCAAATGGCTGGGGCTGGTAATCAGTAGTAGCTGTTAGTAAAAGGTGCAGTGTTCAGACATTGGGGATTGAAATTAGAGCTAAGGTCAAAAAAAGTTGGTGTTCTGGCAGGAGGAACTGATTTCACAAGCTGCCTGGCTTTGGCTGTGTCAGAAATAGCTGCAGCTGAAAATAGTCTTGCCAACTTTTAATCTATTGAGGCACTGAACTTTAAGGACAGTTTCAAATCTGGGAAGCCAGATGTGCTCTCCTAACCTCTGCTACCCACGACTCATATACATGAAGTTTGTTTAAATAAAGCATTGAGAGAGGGAAGACAATAATTAAGTGTTGGAATAGCCAGAATAGCAAACATACTGAGGGTATTTGCCCTCAAGAGGCTTCTACATCACATTCTGTAGAGAGCAGGGCCAGTTTTAAATGGCAGCGGAAGGCTGAGGCAAATGTTCTGTGTTACTCGCTGTGTGACTCTGATGCAGCCGGGGGCGCTGGAGAGGGAGGGCCTTGGTCAGCAACAGCTTGTCAGTAAACAAGAGTTGGATGTGCCTGAGAAATAAGACCAAACACCCTTTTTGTTTTGAGCCCAGGTCCTTGCAGAAACTACCAGAGAGCCCTGTACATCAGGGTCTGGAAGAGCTCAATTTGCATTGATTACAAGAGATGGTTCAGTTTTGCTAGCTGCACAAGAAATACCTTGACCAGAGAAACATTTTGCATTACTTTAGTAAGCATCAAGTTTATTTTACTCTAAGCTCACTCAGAAAATTAAGTGCTGTAGAAATCAGTGGAAAACAGTAAACAAAACTAGACATTCAGCAGCAGAAATAACTTTGTTTGGGGCAGAGAGAAAGGAGCAGGTGCTCTTCTGGCTGATAACTACAGTTCAAAGCCTTAGTCTGTGTCCATTGGTTTGGAGGCTGCTGGCAGCAAGTTTGTCCAGGACTGACATCTCTTATTTGGAGGATACTTTGTGAGTGTTTCTAACCATTTCCATGACAGCTGATGTGGACTTAGACACCCTTTTGCAACAGGTTCTGACATTCTGGGTTCTACTCTTTTTTTCACGTTTATTCTAATCCAAAATATTTTCACAGCAATGGAGAGAGGAAAAAAGAGAGCCTGTATGTGTCTGGGTGGATGAATTTGATGCTGCCTGGCCTGAATCCCTGTGTATCCTGATGCAGGAGGGGATTCCCCACGTCAGGCTCCCACCAGGACATACCATATTTCAAGTCAGCACTCGAGCCTCAGCACTGTAAGATTTGAGGGAGTAACTTCACAGGTATCCTAAACTGATCATAAGCTGTGTTGCCGCTGAAAGAGGAAGTCCTGGCCTACCCCGCCAAGTGTCGTCGTCATGTCTTTTGGGCTTATGCTGGGACCTGTGCAGCTGTGTGCTCTGCCAGGTCAGTGCACTGATGCAGGAGGAAAATACTGCTTGTTTGGCAGGTATGAGAAGTCACGGGTGAGGAAAAGGGCCAGGCTGCCTTTTTCAGTAGTGGTGCTTTTTTCCAATTAGCCTAAGCTGCTCATGAAAGCATACTCAGAAATAGTTTCTGCCTTAAATGAAAACTTGAACAACAAAGCCTTTGTAGAAGTTAGGCTTCAATATTTGTTTAGCTAGAAGTATTTCCACAAGCTCTGATGCAATTTTGGCCACGTGTCAGAGGCCCTTGGCAGAAAAGAAACTTATAAAAGACTGTTATAAGCCGAAACACTCCTCTGCCCCCTTCTAAGGAATCAGCAGCTATCCAGAAGCCAGAAACACTGGCAGATAAGACAGTAGAGGCTGTCCCAGCAAGTGTTAACTTGGGAAGGGCTGGCCCTGAGCACTAATCACAGCTGCTCTCCCATGAAGGTGGAGATGCAGCAAATGTCTCCCTGCAGGGTTGAACTCTCCTGAATCACAGCAGTCCTTGAAGTTTTAGGAGTTGCAATTTTGTTTCACCTCTGTTCACAGATGAAGGAATCTCTCTACTGCCCCTTTTCCCCCCCCTCTCCCCAAGCATTCTCTGCATACAACTGTCTCTGGTCCATCTGGACAAAATGGTCAAGCTAGCAGTCAAAGCACTGAAACTGCTTTTTGTGTTGTGCTGTCCCCTCCTCCTCGCACCCCTCCCCCCCCATATGTGTCACAAAATCCCTGTGGCCTTGCAGAAGTTGGAGGCTCTCCTTGACTCAGCCCCCTTGTGTGTAAGCATCCTTGCTTCCCTGCCTCCCAGGCAGGGGCTGAGAGTGAGTGTTTTTAAAACTGGTTGAACTCTCACTGCAGCAGGAGTCGTGTAACTTCAGATGGCCACTGCTTCTGCTAAACTGCTTAGGGAATATAGAGGCCTTATAGCTGCAGTCCTACAGCACCATCAGAGACAGGCATGGGTCACATCATCCTAGTTCAGGAGCAACTGGGCTTCAAGTGCTGTAGCAAAGCAAAACAAATGCTAGGAGGAGGGACACTAATTGGAGATGTAGATGGAAAGCTGCAAAATAGGAATGGCTGTGGTGCTGTTTGCTGTTATACACTTTTGGGTAAGACTTGCTTTTATGCCGTCTGACCTCTTTCGTTGTTTTCATAATGCCTAGCAGATATATTTAGTCTGATGACTTTTGGATGCATTGCTTTCTTTTCGGACAGAAACTGGAGAAAAACAACATTTCCAGATATACCACAGTTGTGCTGATGTGTCTTAAACCAACAAAAAGAGTAAATTGAATTGTAAAGAAAGTTACAAAGTGAAGTTCATTCTTCCATTTCTTGCAGACCAAATGCTTCTCTTGGATTCATGACCAGAATCTAGATCACCTGCCTGGTAAAGCATTAATTAAACATGCAGACACACACTCACTCTCTCTCTCTCTCTCTCTCTCTCTCTCTCTCTCTCTCTCTCTCTCTCTCTCTCTCTCTGTAAGTGAATTAGAAATAATTTTGTGTGATATGATAGCAAACCCTGCTGAGCCCTCTGATCCTGCTCCTTTGCAGGCTGTACACACAGAGTATGTTCATTTACTAGGACTTCTCTATCTTTCAAACAGCAGAGATCGCTGTGGCTGAGGCCACTCTGAGATTTGCTGTGGTGTGAGGGCTGCAAACAAGGAGTTTGCACAGAAGAAGACTTGGTCCCGGGCCGTGAGGAAGCTGTGACCCAGGAGCAGGATACTCCTTTCCAACAGCGCTTTTCCCAGGTATTTCATTTCAATACCTGACATCAGACAGTAATGGCTACACAGTAACCGCAAACCACAGTGAGCTTTTTCTCTGGGCAGGCCACGCTTGCTTACTAAAGAAATTACACGATCTCTGCTTTACCCCTCCACCTTGCAGAAAAGCATGAATGTTTCTTGTGTAACCATATCAGCTGCAGATATACTGATGATGCAATCTCCTCCTGACTCCTACTACCCCATGATATTTTCTGTCTTGGCTCTAACCATATTGTGCACTTTGGGGTGGTCATGCTGCACGTGAATAGGAGATGATATGCACTTTCAACGCGCCCTTTGTGCAGCTTCCACTTCTCCGAGTCTTTAAGTTGTCAATATAGGTAATAATGGGGAGTGAGAAAAACTATTTCTAATTCTGTTTACATTTAGATTTTCTCTTTTATTTACTCTACTTTATCTGGGGGAGGAAGTGAGAGGAACAGTAATATAGCAGGGCTTCTGTAGTCTGTATTTGTTTTCCTGAATTGTTTTCCTCCTCATTTACAAAGCAAGTGTAAGGATCCATCACGACAGATAAGCAGGAATTTTTGGGCTGTATCATGAGGAAAAGCTGGCATGGAGTACATCTTCCACCTCACCTAACTTTTCCTGTTTTCCAGTGATTACCCCAAACAAAGCATTACAAAAGGGCTGCAGGGCTGTGTGACCTGCAAGGGATTTCACATTGCTTCAGGTGTGAAGAGCGTGGCTTTTGCTTTCCCCTTTCGAAGTGCAGATGTGCAATCCTTACTTTTCCACTAGTAAACAAATGCACCAACCAGCATCTGGGACACATCTAGCAGGGGCAGAGTGGATACAAAGTCTTCTTCCTTATCTGAAATGCAAATGAAAAGAGTAAAAATTCTTTCAAGTGAAGAATTCAAGCCAGGTAGAACGGAGGTTTCCCTTAGCAGGTGTTTCACCTAGGCTTTTAGAAAGGCATTTCTCTATATGAGCAAACTGCTTTTTCTCTCCTTTTTTTTTTTTTTTTTTCCTAAGCGTCTAAATAAACATTTGTTTAAGCTGTTCAAAGCTAGCTCCAGTGTTTGAATACACTGAAAGAACATGTGTATTGCTAAGCAGAGGAGTTATCCGACCAGGCTGTGTAAAGATTTTTTTCACTGCACTTACTAAGTAGCCCAGCTATTTTAAGCACTTGTAGGAAAAAAAATCACTACATACCCTTGAAGACTGCCTTGAGAAGTCTGTATGCTAAAGATTTTGTTGAAAGGGAGGATCTTAGAGGAAGTAATCTGTAGACACTTCCCTTCCTGCTCCCATCTTCAACCTGGCTAAAAGAGACACTAAAAAGACAGTTTGATACCCTTGGGGAGCTGTTTTTCCAGTGTTGTCTCTTGTAGTTCCCACAGACATCTGATAGAATTTGATGAGTTTCTCAAAGCAGCTTCCCCAGTTGTCTCCTGACAGCACCAACCACAAAGCATATAAAGCAGCTCCTAACCTCATCCACTTGCTGTGGCAGTCTTCTTATCAGTAAAACTGAGAAAATAGCAGAGATGTCTGTGGGTAAGGATTCCTGTAAGGATGTTGACTAGAGGGTGCTTGGGGCCTATAGACATGGAGACAGACACTGTCCCAGGCAGTCTAGCAGAGACATAGATAAGAAAGTTCAGATTTGTCTTCAAGGATAAGCAGGTGGTACAAGGGACAGGTGCTGTGACAGATGACATGTAAGAGTTCCTTCTAATTGCAATTACCACATTAAAGAGAGGCTGTAAGTGGACACTGAGAGACAGGCAACTGTGTGAACTCCAGTTAGGAGTGAGTCGGTTTTAAGTGAGCTGTGCTTTTCAGTGGCGAGATGCTCCAGCTGCCTTTTACACAGGCTAGGCAGTCCCAGAGCATTGCTAATTCTTGCTTTCTTGCTTTCAAATGCTAGAACTATATGAACTGTATTTGCTGCTGCTGCTGCTGCATCCAGACTAAAACTGCAGGTGCTGCACTGTGGTATGAATGAGAACATAAATATCTCCACAGTCACTGCCAGTCACAAACAAGGTTATTTCAAAATGACCATTGCACCATTCCTCCTTTGTTTGGCCATTTTACAGCCCTTCCCAGACTCCTGTCAGCACACTTGCCTTTGGGAGGCAGCAGAGATGCCTCATTTTGCCCCCAATCACCCTCTGAAGCACAGTCCATTGTTCACAGGTGAACTGAATGTGAGGGGTCTTCCATCTGATCCTTTTATGTGATAAACAGATACTGTGATTTCACATGGTCACTTTTTTGCAATTGGTGAAAAATGCCTCAGCATTTAAACCTCTATTTGTGGCTGCTGCATTGCCCAGGCTGGAAAGCGGAGAGCACCATGTGCCCGATCTCATCAGCCCTCAGCAGCTGGGGCTTTCTGCATAGAAGCTCCATTGGAAGCACAGTGGCACCAGCTCTGCTCTGTGCCTCACCATGAAGGACATATTCCTCATTAGATGATTGACAGCCATCTGCTGTCCCTTTGCAACAGCATGCCTGAAGGCTACCTATCAACCAAGCTGAGAATCCAGTAAGCAAGAGCACAAATGAAAAAACAATATTGTGACCTATAATGGGGAAAAGGCTATGTTGACCCGTGCTACTAGCAAAACTTGTTTAATTGCTGCAGCTGGTAGCCAAATATGCCATATTCAAACAGAAGCTTTTGAAGTCACCATGCAAGCAGGCGCCCACTCAACACACTTAAACATCTCCATAAATGCTTGACTGGACAGGAATGTACTTAGGCACGTGCTATTTCTGCAGCAGCAAAAAGAGTTTGGAATTTATTTAATATTTTAAAGGGAAAGCCTGTGCCTTTCTTTGCCAGGCATTCTGGGTGCTGCTTTGATCCATATTAATAGGTGCGAATTTGTCTCACTCAGCTCAAGCGCCATATTGATAAATCTCCCACAAAGGAGACTGCCTTCCACCAATTTTTGTGTTTCATGCTGTCCCTTCAGATTCCCTCTCCCTGTAGAGAACGGGGCACTTTTTTAACATGGAAAACAACTTGAGAAGCAAGATAGCTAGAGTTGGCAGGGATGTTTACAACACTGAGCCTAGCTTATTTAGTGAAAAAGACATTCACTCCACTGTGAAAACAACCAAGAGAAATAAAGTTCTTCAAGTGAAAAAAGAAAACCCTACAACGGTCATAGGAGAAGGCAGCAGGTGAAGCATGGCTCAAAGACAAGGGAAAGAAAAGTGTTTAACATGATCTATGTTTAAAAAAGGAGACCTGATTTTCTGTCTGTACCCTCCCTGCTTCCACATATTAATCAGATGAGTGACCGCTAATTTCATCTGCAACTGGCATTACTTTGTCAACTCTGCCTAAAGAAAATCTTTGGTAAATGATATTCAGTGCCTTCCCTTCCCCACACAAGCATAAATTCCTATGGAGAAAAAAAAAAACACAAGTTTGGCAGAGAATGAAGAGCATCCTTCCAGCAAGAGAATATGTTGTGCATAATTGGCAATACCATGGACAACAAGTTACCTTAGTCAGAGCTCTTGTTTGGGCTCTTTGGGCACCAGAGGTATACAGCTATGAAATATTGCTGTAATGTCTACACTGGTCTAGTACACACTAGTGACCCTTACATTCTGCAATGCAAAGAGTAAAATAATTGCAAAAAGGCTGCATGGGCTTCAGAGAAGCTTTGGGACAAGGAGATTTCTTCTCACCAGTTCCACAGGACCTTCCTAACACAGAGATTGTTTACATAAGTCTTAGAAAGTTGCTAATTTCTCAAGTTAGTTACTTCCACAACAGAAACAGTAATTTATTTTCATTTGTCCTCTGACAAATAGTATCTTGCACACTGTCCAAAATATGTTCTCTTCAGTTAGACTGCACACATCTGTCCATAACCTGGCACTATCATTATCAGTCTTTGCTATTGATGAAAAATGGATTGCCACATCATACTTAGCTCTCACAGGTTGTGCAGTGTTTTAGTTAATTTACAGGCTTTTGCTTACCCTACAAGAGTTCATGGTAAATCAAAACAGTTGAATGGAAAAGAAAACTGCTGCTGCTTCTGCCTCCTCCCTCTGCCTTCTCCTTAGTTTATGGACTGCCAATTTGCAGCACAAAGGCCCATTCCTCCTAGCTGCTATTACTGCACTGACCTTTTGCTCCGAAGCACTCCAATTATCTTTCCAAAGAAGTTTAGGTAGGAACATGCTCCTTCTAGCTCTTCATCCTTTCAGGAACTCATTTGTCTGCAGCAGCATTACAGAGGTGATTATAGGATCTTCTGCAGATATATGAGAGAGCCAGGACAACATGGATAAAAGAAAAAAAAAGTGATTCTGTGTAATAAAAGTTGAGGGAATAGGACTGATTAACCCTTGTTATCTTGGGATTTCTCTTTTGTCTCCTATTCCTCCCTACAACCTCACAATCGCTTTCTCTCTGTATCCCTCCACATCCCTACTGGGCAAGAGACAGTATGTGCTATGGACAGCTTATTGTCCATGAACAACAAGGAGTTGTACATGTGCTGACTGCTGTAAGTGCCCTCTGTGGTGACATGTGTGGGACAGCTAGCTTTCCCTTAAGAGTGGCTGTGTTTTGGGTTTCTTCTACCCAAACACTGCGTTCCAGACAAGTTGAATACTTCCATTTGCTTTCTCATCTGATCTACAGTGGCTAATGTGCTCAAAAAGTACAGGAGGAGGGTACAGACATTGACACTACCATCCTGTAAGTCTTGTATTCTTAGGAAAACAAGATTTAAAAAAAAAACAACCAAACCAAGAAGGTAGTAAAGAAAGGGAACACAAGCAGGGCAAGTGTTGATCTTGTAGCTTACTCTGTGAGCCCACTTAAGCAAAGCTGACTGCAGGTCTTTGAGTTCAGCCTACGTAAGGATGCAGGATAAGGCTCTGTGCACTCTACTGTGATTCACCTCAAACTGATTATTTTCTCTTTATTTGTAAAACAGAAAAATGGAAAAAGCTGCCTCTGCTGAATTTCTGTTTGCAACCTCTGCTTACAAGAAGGCCCTTCTGTGTGGTGTACTTGGCAATTTAGCAAGAAAAACACTTAGATAAGTGACTTCAAAAAGCTGTTTGAAAAAGGTGAGGTATTCCTTGCTTCCAGAAACAGTGGGAGGAACAACCAAAACATGGAGGAAAGCAACAGGAAGGTGAATTATGCAGGCTCCGTCAAGTACACAAGTACAGGTGAGGAGAAGGTTGTCTGGGAACCTAAGGGCAAAATGGTGCTCTTACAATGCATCTCACCTATTTAGCATTCACCAAGAGCAACCTACAGACCCACTATCTACAGTCTTATCAGAAAAAGAGCAGATGAGTTTTTGTGAATGTATCTTTTGCTATAGTATGTGAGAACAAGTAACTAGCACGCTCCTCAGTTCCTCTGCTTAAGGAGAGCAGTAGCAACTCTGCCAAGGCATTCATGTCACTAGACCTTGATATTGCCATTCTGCTGCTTTCTCCTCCAAGTCTGTAGTGAACTTAGGGTGCAGAATTACAGTGGGCATCCCTTGGTGACCCAGCCATAAATGGAGAGGATGAAGTCCTGTAATATTTCTAGTGCTTTACTTGAAGTAAATTGTGCTGAGCATTTTTCAAATAACGTAATTTCATTCTCAATTTACTTAAAAACAAACAAACAAAAAAAACCACACACACACTGCAATTTGAGTATTGGCTTTCACCTTCTGCCGTAAACTTTGGGCAAACCTGAGGTATTTGCTGGCTTGCCAGGATGGGGCTGAATGCAGATTTTCTAGACATCAGTCACAAATTCTTTTCAGGATTGATCCCTCCCTCACTCACAGGACTTAATTAACAAACATGTTCCTGCTTTGTTAGTTCACGAGAGAATGCATTACATTTAATACTGATATCATTATAATGAGGTATGTTACTATCTCCTTTTTGTTTCATCTTGATTACCTTCAATCAAGATTTATCTGAAAACATACAACACATCACCACAGCATCTAGGGCGTCTGCTGCCCTCTGCTTCTTTCAAAGGATAGTGATAAGGCAAGGCTGACACTTAATGAGAGAACTTTACAGTCATTGGTGTTGTTGATAAAGATTGGGGAAAGGAGGGAAAGGAAAAATGATTTTTTTTTTGTTTTTTAAGAAGAGGTTGAGACATTGAAGAGCCCCAGGACATTATGAATTGGCCTAGTAGGAGGAAGAGAAAAAGACAGAGAAAATATTAAGAAATTCCACTTACTCTACTCAAACCAACTATCTGTTGCTTCAAGCAACTTTGTCTTTTGTTTGTGTTCATTTTCACTCTGCCTAAAGAGCCATCAGCCAACAACCTTTGTCACATGAGCAAAGATTAGAAGAAAGGTTAGGAGAAGGACTGCTGGTGGCAGAAGCTGAGGAAGTGGACTTCCACCTCACTCAGCCTAATGTAGGCAGAGTAAACAACCACCTCAAAGTTGCTGAGTTTGTTTGGGGTTGTCTGCAAGGCAGAAAATTCTCCCAGAAACCACATGAAAAAACGTGTTACAGCCAGCACTAAAACAAGCAGACTTTTTCATGCTAGGCATTCTGGTATCATTTTAAAAACACGTGTATGTTGATTCCTGTCTAAAAGCAAACGTAGAAAGCTAGCCAATTAGCTGAGTCTCAGTTAACTAAACTACTTTTTAAAGAAAATCTGTACCTGTTAGGCTTTGCTTGACAGCTTTTTAGAAGTTGTTCTAATGTTTTCCATCCTGTTTAGACATATCAGCCAGCTGAAGGCTTGGACACTGCTTCAGTACAGGGAAAGTTTTAAATATGTTTTTCGAGTGCAGTCAGATACAGGAAGAAGTATGGACTAGCCTCAGCTGGATTTTGCCACCTTTACTTGAGCAGTAAACCAGAAGAGAGGGAAAAAACATGCCTATATGGAATTAGAAATTCCTTTAGCCAACCAAGTCTAATCCTGGAATTTTATTAGAGAATTTCTATAGTTTTAGTTTCAACGACTACTTCATGGGGAGTTTTTTAATACTAATGTGAAAGACCATTTTAATTTTAACACAGAACATCATTAAAACATGTTCTTACATTTGTCTTTCTTTCTAGTAATTTTCATGTACTTGCCATGAATAGTTCATGACGTGAAAATTCAACTTACTGAACAATATGTGAAAAAACATATGTGACATTATGAGTTATGGCTACATTACTTCATGAAACAACTAGTGCTCATGCCAAAAAAAAGAAACCTAAATTCCAAACCCCAAAACACTCTTCTTGCTAGGAAAAAAATAATTTTAAAAGTATTTTGCTTATATACTAATAGTTGCCTCTGTACATATTGTCAAAAATAGTCAAAAGATAAGGTTTCACAGGTAAATTCTAGACTTGTAGCATGCTAATTTTCTTTTTGTCTGTCTATTGAAGCATTTGGGGATTAAACTTCTACAGACTGGGAATGTATCTAGTCCTGGACCTGAATGTCAGGACAGGGCCTGTGCACAGATGCATTGAAATCTGCAGCAGAGAAAGCCTGTAGGAGCAGAGGTGATAGCTGGAGAAGCTTCCCTTTATCCAGGCAGACTACTGCCCATGGCGTGGAAGAGGGGCACATCAGCCCATGACTCCTGTACCCCCAACAGTGGGGCTGCTGCAGTCTTAGCCTCCTAAAGAGAGCCAAAGAAACCCAAGTTGTTCTCTTTTAAACACAACATGCTTTTGAACAGTTAGTTTAGTCAAACACAAAATTCTCAGTAAAAGTTAATGAAGGGAAGAGGAACCACAGAGTGTTGTGTTCAGATTGCAGTGTGTGCTCAGCTGTCTGCCTTTCATGCTAATAGGAGGCGTTGGGACTGTTATCATGGGGCAGGAGAGCAGAAGGCAACCTAGGCACGGGGCATCAGCCCTCTTTCCGGTAATGGGCAAAGATCAGACATTTGCATTAAACTGTAGGTATTGTAAGTAATGGGCTTGTTGCAATCCAGTGTGTAAAATAGCTTACTTTTATCTGATACCTGAGTGTCTGACTAGTGATACTGATGAGGAGGGAGGAGTCTGTTAAAAAAGATACTGAAATGTGAATAGTGAAACTTGGGTTTGAACAGGCCCAAACACTAGACAGCCAGGCCCTGCTCCAGCACACCTATATGCTGGCATAGGCACCACAGCAATTGCCTGCTGCAGCCCCTGTGCTAGCACTGCACAACTGCAGGCCAAAAGATTGAGGTCTGGTGCAAGAGCAGGGGAAGACACCAGTGACTGGGATTAGGACTGGTGGTAAGGACACCACTATGATATGAAACAGCTACCTGAAGTATCTCTTGTTCAGCACTGGCTGCCAATTACACTTGTTTCACAGAATCACAGAATCATTGGAGTTGGAAGGGACACCTGGAGATCATCTGGTACAATCCCCCTGGTCAAGCAGGTCACCTTCAACACATTGCCAAGGACCTTGTCCAGACAGTTTTTTAATATCTCCAAGGACAGAGACTCCACAACCTCTCTGGGCCAGTGTTAAATTACCCTCATAGTGGAAGGTTTTCTTATGCTCAGTTGGAACTTTCTGTGTTTCAGTTTACGCCTGTTGCCTCTCATCCTGTCACTAGGCACCACTGAGAAGAATCCAGGTATGTTTTCTTCACATCCTTCCATCATATACACCTTTATAAGATTCCCTTCCCTTCTCCAGGCTGAACAATCCCTGCTGTCTCAGTCTCTCCTTGATGAGAAATGCTCCAGTCCCTTAATCATCTGTATGACCCTTCACTGCACTCACTCCAGTATGTCCATGTCTTTCTTATGCTGCAAAGCTCAGAACTGGACCCAACAGTCCAGGTGTGGCTTCACTAGTGCTGAGCAGAGGGGAAGCACCACCTACTCTGAGCTTCTGGCAATGCTCTGCCTAATGCAGCCCAAGATACAACTGGCCTTTTTTGTCAGAAGGGCAAATTGCTGGCTAATGTCCAACTTGTCCACCAGGAATTCCAGGTCCTTCTCTGCAAAGCTGTTCTCCAGCATGGGGCTATTTCTTCCCAGGAGCAAGACTTTGCACTTCTTGCTGTTGAACTTCATGACAGTCTTCTCCAACCATTTCTCTAGCCTGTTGAGATCCCTCTGAACAGCAGTGCAACCATCAGGTATATCAAACAATAACTAAACCATCGAAAAACACTTCCAGCTTCATTTCACATCCAGATAAACGTCCCATTGCACAAATGCATCTTCAGCACCCCATGAGGAACCAGTACAGAAGGTCATTCCTTCCCCCATGCTGCCCTGAATATATGGGGTATGTATTTGGGATGCTCCAAGGAGATCATTTGGGATGATCAAAGAGGGAAAAGTCAAAAGAAATTTTGCTCTACCAGTAGTGAGAAGAAGATTTCAATCAGACAAGTCAGTGACTTGCCTAAAAAGACCTGCTGTAGTGCCAGGCACAAGTGATAAAAATATTTGAAATGGTTGTGTAAATTTGACAGTGATTACCAGCTTCACAGTGCTCAGAGGGCTGAATATGCTCCAAGTGGATCTCAGAGACTGTCAAGGCAACGCATGTTGCTCTGATTTATATTATTTATATGTTACATTGTATCTCAGAAATTAACTCCCCTTGCATTTATTTGAATCAGTAGAAGTGGAGAAAAAGAGAATGTATAATTATTTACTATGGTAAACTTCTTAATTGAAGAGACTAGACTGAGCTAGTCAATGGTCATTCATTCGATCTCACTGACTATAACAGTTTATTTCACACATTGGTCTCTTTGCCTGTTTTCCTATTTGTAGAATAAGAATGAGTCACTACTGCTTTTACCCATTCAGCATATGCACTCATTTTTTCCCTACTACCTGATTTTTAGGAAAACAAATTTTAAAACAGTATTTGGCTGTTTCAGTTGCCCTCTCTTCTTTTGCAAGTAGCTTTTGTTTAACCTTCCCTCACATGATCTGTTAATGAAGCTCAGCTTGTAACTTTTAAGTTTAAAAATAATTCCTTACATCACTCACAGTCTTTAACCTGATCATGGGAAATGCTTTACAGCATGTCAGCTTGCCCTTTAGACACCACTGCTCCAAGAACAACAGAGGACAGACAAACAGATTTTTTTCACACTCCACAGCTGTTTACAAGAGCTTGCAGAAGTACAAACATTATGCTGAAGATTTCTGCTTTTCAGATCTTTATTACTGTTTCACTTTCAAAAGAGAAAGAGTAGATTGTTTAAATCCAAATGAGATTTCAAATACTAAATAGCATATGAAATACTCCTCAAAGCTTTCTTGAAACTCAGTTATAATGCTTTCACTATGATCTCTAGAGTGGAGATGGGAAGCTAGAAACTGGTTTAATTTAGATCATCCTTACAATGTAGACAGGATTTGCAGCTAACTTCCAACTTGTTTCAATAAAAATTGTAAATCAAGAGAATCAAGAGATAGAAACTAATTGTGTGTAAAATTTGCAAATAAATATTATTTTTATTATGAAGAAAAAAGCACTTAAGTCCTTTAAATTTTAGAGAAATATGTCAATACAATGTGGAAATTTTAGTCTGTATACATGAACTTTTACATCAGCTATTTAACGTGATACTTCCCACACGCTCCTACTATATCTTCAGTGTTAGCTTTCAATATCATAAGCCTCACAAAGCTCAGAAATGATGGTCAGGCAGAAATCAAGAGGAGACATTGAGTAAAGACTGAGGCCTCAGTCTAACTGGTGTTTGAAATATCAAGCATGTGAGTTACACCATGGTCAAAGCTTCAAGGCTGATTTCAAGTGTGAGTCAATATTTAGCATCTCTAAAAAAATACAGGTTGAGGTAAAAGAAATAAAGAAATCAAAACAACTCATTTTTTTCCACCAGGACAAAAATAACTTCAACAGAACAAAGGAGACCTTGTAGGAAAATAACACTACTTTGGGAAACCCTAAAGTAGCAGAAGCAGCAATACTAGGCTCCCTTTTCTTGCTTGCAAGGCGAGTAATCCCTTGCATCATCCCCAGTTCCTGTGATCAGGTGAGCTATTGAGATGTAAATTGAGTTGTCTTTGCCTCGTGACAGGCCAGCAGAGAGGCTGGAATGCAGTTTCTTATCTTGCATTTGGGTGAGGAAATGATGGTTCTGGGAAGATCACAAGACTGCTGAAAACAAAAAGGTGTTTAAGAAGGGTAGCGTCACTGCTCCCCAGCCATTTCTGAGGTCTTCAAAAACCTCAAAGAACCGTATCTATGTTCCCTTGAAGCAGATGCTGTTTCATTTTCTAACCTAATAAAGATGCAACTAATTTCATTCTGAGTGTTCCAGCTGAAACACAATTTGAATCAGACTTCCTACCAGAAGAATGCAAAGCAATGATTCTTAAGTTGGTATTTATAAATGCTGTTAATGCCAAAGGGATGTTATAAACTCCAAAGCGACTTCAGATATTTGGTGAAAAATATCCACGTCGTGTAGGAAGGGTGGTTACTTTTCATGCAGCCACAGGAAGAAGGGTATTGTGAGAACCTCTTTTTACCAAAGAGGTAAAAATTATCTGCAGTTTTTAAAAGCTTTTTTCTGAAATTGGCATTAGAAATATATACTAAAGTTAGTAGCATTTTTTCTTTTAAGATGACATACAGATATCTTTTCCATAACTGCTTTCTCAAAACCTCCTAATATTTTGGGAAAAAAAAAATCAGTGTTGGAAATTTTCTGTAAAAAGCATCCTTATTGTAAAATATAGGAAAAACACGATTACTTTGCTAAAAAGAAAGTTGTTGTCATTCTTCAAAGTTCCTTTTTCCTACACATAAATGTGATGAATAACCAGACTCTGGCTTTTAAATTCTGCTAAGTGCTTCTAAAATATGTCTGTGCTCTTTTAAACTGGATTAGCTTTTGGTTGACTATAAGTATAGCTGTGACTGGGAAATAATTTTGCTGTTTTTTTGGTAGCATCAAATAAAAGTTGATCAAATTTTTGAAGTTTTGAAATGAAGTCATATGTGCCTAAGGTAAGGTAACACTTTAAGATACACCTTCCTTACTACCTGCCTGCTGTACAAGTCCATTTTTAAGTCAGTTTAATAAGTTAAAATGATAGAAACCAGATTTAAGTCAGATGAATTTAACCTGGGCGGGGGGAGGATATGTTTACGGTCATCACTTTTTAAGCATGCCAGAACAGTTTATGTATTCCATAGATCCTGAATTTAGTCTTCATATTAATAAAAAATCAGTGTTTGCCTAACTAAAGTGGCCTTTCTTTGCTGTTATGTGGAGAAATCCAGACAAACCATTGATTTTCACTTCATGGCACACAAGTTACCTTGAGATAGCTGGTTTATGGGAACCGCTTGTGTGCATGCTCCTACCACAGTGTGACCTGGGTTACTCTTCTTGCATTGCAGAGAAGTTTCTGACATATTGCCAGATTTGCTGTGGCTTTGCAAGTCAACTACCATTACCAAGGAGTTTTGCTTTTTGGATTTCTGGATCTTTTTCTTGCAGATACAGGATGGCCCTTTCCTCTGTGCAGTTGTACCAAGAGAAAGATGAGGAACAAGGACTGAAACAAGTGAAACATGTTTCAAGAAATGAAACAATTTTCAGACATCCTGGATTCAAATAACCAGAGTGGTTGCAGAGGGAGAGGATTGTGCTACACACCTGGGAAGAACAGTGTCAACTGAATCTCATGTCAGTAAGATGCTTCTCTGGAGATTAATGTTCAGTTGACCCTGTCAACTGCACAGGCAACTCATCACTATGTAAGCTCTTGTGCCTATTGAGAAATACATGGCCTAAGCCATCTCAAAACTTGTAAGTCCAGATAGCTATAGGATGGTTGTTAGTCAGCTTAGGCAGGCCATCTTTGAGCTGTTGCAACAGAAGCATGACCAGTTATTTAAAAGTGGTATGTCTTTTTCATATGTAGAGTTCCCCAACAGCCACTTTTTGAAAGCAATATGGAAAGTTATCTTCCAAACAGGAAATATTTGAAATAAAAGACAGGGGTCTTCTTCCTTCAAGGGGATCTTCCTTCCTTCTTGGTCTTTTTGTCTACTACAGAAAGGACTGTGACTACTCGGATTAGTGTGGTTGTCCAAGCCTCTTCTGGACTGGAATGAGATTTGAAAAGGAGGGACTGAGAAACTCTTACTTTCAACCTATCTCTATGCTAACATGGAATGAGTGCTTTGCACATAGGATCCTCATGTTGTTACTTGTTCCACAGAGATGCTTTTAGTACAGCAAAGACTGCTGAGTGATGGTTTAATCAAGAAGGGTGTCATGAAGTAACATAGTTTTAACGGAAAATGATTTTTAGCAGTACCTCTCTGGTCAATACCTCTAACTGCTGCCATTGACACTCTATTCATTTCAGCAGAACACTAGGTTCTCGATCTGGCATGTCAGTGTACAGACAGGAATAGCATTGGGACAGATGCAGCCTCATAGAAGGATCAGGAATAAAACTGAGTATTAGCTGTTTAATATGGCATGTTTGCCTTGATTTTTGTTATCAGCAATCTCTGCAGTCTTGGTGTTGACGTCATACAAATCTCAGAGAGGACTTATTCGTACAGGAGTTGCAGGTGGTCCTCGGCCAGTTTCCTCTCATAAGCTTCTAAATGGGAGTCTTGTGATGACAAGTTCTGATCTTAGCCCCTGCCCTGGCAATTTCTCTTGCATATACTTGTGGTTTTCTGCACCTGGGCTCCAATGTTTCCTCTGTCTTTGCTTCCCATCAGGGAGCATAGAGATTTGGGACCTCAGGATTAGTCTAATTAGACATCGTGATGAGTAAATGTGCTGCTGGGTTGAAAGGCAAGATGACTCAGGGAGTACTGAAGGCAGAGAGACAGAATTTAGCTGTACAACAACAGTGAAATCAAAGGAACACAGGGGAGGGACAGAACTTATGCAGTTAAAGAGATTAGTTGTTGAGGAAAGCGGGAAAGCATTAGAGAAATGGAGCTGGAGGACATACAAAAATACCAGGGGAATGGATATGTCCACACAACAGTCATGATTCAAGTGCAAACTGGATGTTAATATGCTGAAGGTGAAAGCATTCCTACCTCCTCCAAGCATCACCACAAATTAAGATTTGCTTACGTTGGGCAGCTACATAAACTTGCAATGTGAGCTTATCATCTGGCATTTATGTTTGGTGGGGAAGGGGAGAGGGTGCTCTATGAGACTCCACAAGGAGAGGTAGCATGGTGCAGCTGGTACACTGTAGGATCACATGCCAGCTGATGACACAATAACTTCCCCATATAGACAGTACCATCTGGAAAAGTATCCATTTGTCTTGGTGCATCTCAGCATGCATTACGGAGCAGAAACATGTGATCTATGGTGCAACACCTCCTGTAGTTTTGAACTTACCTCCTGTCACATGAGCTAAACATCTTGCCTTTAAAAAGAAGACTCTTCATCCACGGTTCATTTGAGAAATTAGTTGTAGCCTTTGGATGCTGAGTTGTATTAGACACAGTTGTAGAAATATAGCTAAAATAAATGGGACTGAAATGTCCCATTGCACAGAAAATATCAGAGAAAAAGCAGTGAGGGAAAAGCTTTTCGAATGCCATGCAACTTAGAAAATATTCCAAACCCTAACTATGAGGTAGTTGCACTACACAAATTTCATCTGAATACCATGATTTATTTATTTCTGAATTGTTTAAGTAGTGAAAAGCTTCCTGGAAAGATACAAACACATATACTTATTCGATGCATGGATATGGAAAGTAAGAAATAGAACATTTTCCTTGAAAAAGGCTGGTCTGAAACTGTTGCTTGACAATTAGAAATACAGAAGAAAGCTGTTTTCTTAAATAGCAAGCACATAGATATCTAGGTTAATTTTTCAATCTGTCTACACTATAATTTATTACATCTTGTGCAAATGTGTAATGTCGATTGTTGCAGTATATGACATCTCATCCTTTTTTTTGCCTCCTTTAAAAAATTCCTATTTTTCTACTCAAGTGACATGTCTGCTTATGTATCAACCATCCTGATACATCAGTTCTGAGTGTTCATTTGCAAGCTTACACCACAGAAAGTAGCTTATCTTTAAAACATTTTGTTTTCTTGACAGTTTTAAAAGGTCCAGCTTATGTTTGCTACCTAATCAAGGAAGACCATTGTTAGGCGTGTTTACTGTTACATTTTTTGTGAAATCAGTATTAGTTCAGTGGCACCAGTGGCACGAGACTTAAATCAACACTTTCAGGAGAAAAGACAACCACTACGCCTCCTCCACACCTATATGGCTCTGTGGGGCTTCTCTGGGCCGAAGACCACTCCTGCGACAACCTGCGTGAGGAAATGTGTTTGTTTTAATGACATGCTTTGTGTCTTAAGACATCAAGAGAAAGAGAGAAGCACACATCATGTGATTTCTGCCTTATTGCTGTTGTGCAACAGTCTATAAACACGATTTTTTTACAGAAACACATATTCTCACGTTTGCAAGCTAAAGCAGTCAGAAGCATTAGTTTTACCAGAGTTTATGGGGGAGCCCTGCATACCTCTGGCTGCTCCTCCGTTGCCAGAGGCAAGTTTCCCGTTTGGCACGGACGCCTGCCCGCTCCCGGCTGGATGCGCTCTTGCCCATGACCGAATCTCCCGTCTCACCCGCGCAGCCACGCTCGGAGTCGCAGACATCCGCTTTGCAGCGGGCGCCGCCGGACGCGGCCCGCACCGAGCGCAGCCGCGGCCTTCCCGCGGCGCGCGCCGCGCCCGCATCCTCCTTTGGTTCTTATGTCTCCCTTCAGATTATCACCGTTTCCCCCCGTCGCGGTCTGCCCGTTACGCGCTTCACAAACCCCGCTTTAAATTCAGCGCCGCACCCCGCGACAACCAGCGCTCCTGAAGATTTACGCGAAATGCCGGCTTGGGACGGCGGGAGGGGAGAGGCGCGCAGCGCGGCCCGCACCGAGGCGCCGCCGCGGTCGGCAGCCAGCGCCGACCTCGGCGGCGCCGAGGCCCGCGGGGGCCGGGAGGGGAGACGGGGCAGGCCGGGGCGGCGGCGGCGGCGGCGGCGGCGGGGCCGGGCGCGGCGGGGCGAGGCCAGGCCCGGCCGGGCCGGGCGCCAATCGGCGCGGCGGGGCGGGCGCGGCCGCGGCCGGTATAAGAGGGGCCGCGGAGCTGTGGGGCTGCGCCGCGCCGCGCCGGGGGGAGCCAGGTGGGCCGGGGCCGGGGCCGGGGCCGGGGCCGGGGCCGGGGCCGGGGCCGGGGCCGGGGCCGGCGGCGATCCCAGCGCGGCCTGGCGGCGGTGGGGGCGGCGGGCGGCCTGTGCTGGCCACGTCGCGCCGCGGCAGCCCACGCGCGTTTTGCTCGTCTCGGCTGTAGGCGGCCGGCGGCGCGGGAGCGTGTGCGCGGCGCCCGGTGCGAGCCGTGTCTCTTCCCCCGCCGCAGAGCTGCCAGCATGCCCGCCGCTGTGGGCATCCTGTCCTTGTGCCTGGGGCTGTCCGCCGCTGCTCCCAGGATGGATCCCGACCTGGATGGCCACTGGCAGCTGTGGAAGTCGTGGCACGGGAAGGACTACCGCGAGGTGAGCGGCGGCCCCGCGCGGCTGGCTGGTGGCGCCCCGAGGCCTCCGCCGGGCACGGGCCGGCGCGTCCGCGGCCCGCGGCCCGCGGCGTGTCTCTGCGTGCGCGGCCCGCCCTGGGAAGGCCGCGGTAGCGTGGAGCTGCCTGAGCTTTCCCCCCTGAAGCGTGGTGTTTTCTGGCCCCTCAGAGAGAGGAAAGCTGGAGGAGAGTGGTGTGGGAGAAGAACCTGAAAATGATTGAGCTGCACAATCTGGATCACTCGTTAGGAAAACATAGTTACAAGTTGGGAATGAATCAGTTTGGTGACATGGTACGTATGAAGGGAGGTGTAAAACATAGCTGTAAAGAGCAGCATTTGCTGGGAGGCGATTACATGTCCTGAATTCTCTCTAGACGACTGAGGAGTTCAGACAGCTCATGAATGGCTACATACACAAGAAGTCGGGACGGAAGTACAGAGGATCCCAGTTCCTTGAGCCCAGCTTCCTGGAAGCGCCACGATCTGTAGACTGGAGAGAGAAAGGATATGTAACTCCAGTTAAAGACCAGGTATTCTATGAGGGTGGGCATCTAAACTCACCAGTTACAGGTGGTTATGGGTTCAGTTCCCTGAGTGCTGCCTCTGCTTCCGTAGAGCAAAAATGCTGAGATTTCTTTGATGAAGACTAGTGCAAGCTTACTAAATTGAGTGCATCTTCAGTAAAACTTCTGTGCTCCTTCAGAATTGTACAGGAGTTTTCTACCAGATATCTGAGAACTGGAAAGACATTAGTAGCTTGTATTTCATGTTCCAGTGTGTACAAACGAAGTTGGACTAGGCTTGTGCCTTTTTCACGTTTGGATTGTGGTGGGAACTGTTTACTTCATCTGCCTGGAATGGTAACTTGTGATTTCCCTTTCTGCTTTAGGGTCAATGTGGCTCTTGCTGGGCTTTCAGCACAACGGGTGCCCTTGAAGGGCAGCACTTCAAAAAAACTGGCAGACTTGTTTCACTGAGTGAGCAGAATCTGGTAGACTGTTCCCGCCCTGAAGGGAATCAAGGCTGCAATGGTGGTCTTATGGACCAGGCTTTCCAGTATGTGCAAGACAATGGAGGAATTGATTCAGAAGAATCCTATCCATACACTGCAAAGGTAAATGTAATAGCTGAACTTGTATTGCAAATATTGTTCTTTGTGTGGACAAACTTCTGTGTGCCAGGAAGCTCATACCCAGAAAGGAAAATGTCTATTTAATTAGTCATCGGTACATCTGCTCTTGCTGTTGCATCTCTTCCCCCAGAAAATTAGAATGACTGCTAGCCCCAGGCTTAGTAAGAACTACATACTGCTGCTGGTCTTTGAGGTCAAAATCTTACCAGACCAGTTGGAAAAACTAGAGCATATGTTTTTATTCGTCTTCACTGCTGCTGTCGTGTCAGACCTCAGGTCTTGTCTGGAGTGACACACTAAGCCAAGACCCAGCACTTACAATCTTAAGGATGTGTTTTTTTTTTTTTTTTTTTTTTTATGGCCCATAACTAAGCTTTTATGGGGTGCTACCCACAGACCAGCTAATTCCTGTAGCTGACGTGACTATGGTGGTTGTAGTCATTGTCTTTGTTCTTCCTGAACTAAGTGTGCAGAAATGTGGATAATGGTCAGACATCTGAAATGGTTCTAGCAATCTACCAAAAGTTAAATGGGCATTAGAGGAAGAAAGAGCAAGAGTAAATAGTGTCACTTGAGAGCATGGGCCTCCACCACTTTGGAGTTCTGCTCATTAAAGAAACTGAACTTGGGCCTTCCAGATAGCCAAGTTGGTTGAAGTGTTTACTTTGCTGATTGCAGACAGTAAGGAACTGAGTTACTTTCTCTGCCCTGTGTTTTCTCACTTGTTTCCAAGTATACAAGGGAAGAGGCAGCTCCAGCTGTTAGGCACATCCCTGCCTCACTTATGTGATATAATCATTTGTTTTGACTCTAAAATGCACTGATTTCCAAACTAAACCTCCCTTCTGAGGTAGTTGGCTGTGGCACTAATAGTTTAGATTTCTTTGTAAAAAAGATGATAACATGAAGAATCCCAAAATATAAGAATGCTGTATGTGAGTCCATGTAATAATCAAATGACTAATTTTCAGACTGCTCTGAACAGTTTTCCAAACTCTCTGACAAGCTGCGAAATTGTGGATTTTAAGTGCTTTCTTGCTGAGCTGTTTCTGGCCTGGTTTGTAACTAATGAATGCTTGGCTGTCCTCCATGGCCCATTACTGCGTTCTGGGCTTCTTTCCTCTCTGAAAAGAGATTTGTCCTGCCCACCAGAGTGCAGGGCTTCAGACTGAAGGCCTTTTGCATCCTAGGAAAGCTTTTCTTGGGGGCTGGGTGCTCTGTCCTTTGTTTTCTTCTTTTCTGTACCTTGGGGAAACTGGAAAGCAGCTTCTCGTTTTTGTTCTGCTCTTCTCCTTTAAAAACATTGTTGAAACTAGCTCCCTTTTCAAGGCAGTGAAGTTGCAGATGCAGTTCCTGTGCTCACCTGTATGTGTTTAAGTGGAGGACTCTGTAGTAACTAGGGCTTTTTTTCCTTAGGATGATGAAGATTGTCGCTACAAGGCAGAGTACAATGCTGCTAACGACACTGGCTTTGTGGACATCCCTCAAGGACATGAAAGGGCTCTCATGAAAGCAGTAGCCTCTGTGGGTCCAGTGTCTGTTGCTATTGATGCAGGCCATTCTTCGTTCCAGTTTTATCAGTCAGGTTAGTAACTTGCATACAAAGTCTTTGCTACTTGCTTAACAGTGTTAATTACCCTTGAATTTAGTTTGATAAAGGTGAGGATCTATGACTTAGCGCACAACCATAATTTCTTTTAATTTGGGTCTAGATTCTCCACACTCTGTACTTCTCACATATGTGGGTCCTTGTCCCTCAGTTTTTGCTGTAACACAGTTCACTTAAAAATTTTTGTCTGTGTGACCACTTCAAGAAGCTATCCAAGGCCTGATTTGTGAAATGCTCATATTCAAATGAGGGAGGAGGGTTTCTTGCAAGCAACTCTGCTCACATGTGGGAATTGTTTATTATCTTGAACTTTTTTCTGCTCAGGTATTTACTATGAACCAGACTGTAGCAGTGAAGACCTGGACCATGGTGTTCTCGTTGTAGGTTATGGCTTTGAGGGGGAAGATGTAGATGGCAAGAAATACTGGATTGTTAAGAACAGGTAAGAGCTTCTTCTGTCCAATACCCTTGTAGGGAGAAGGAGGGAAAGAAGGAAGTTGCTTGTAGTTTTGTGGGGATAGGAAGGACAGTGGTTGATATAGATGTGGAAGACCTGGAGACTGTTCTCAGAGTATTTTGTGGCAGAATTTTGTGGCCCAGTTTGTGTGCTGGCTGCCTAATAAGTGGGCCTCAAGCAAACTCGTTTTTCTGCATTTTGAGTTAATTCCAAGGAGCTTGGTACTAGAACAGCTGAAGAAGCTGTTAAAGTGGTATGGGTGAGGAGGAACAAGGTTCTGTGGGAGATGGATTTTCCTTTTGAAAGGAAAGGGGTTCTCACTTGATAGTGTAATATTTGAACTTTTAAAATGGAGTTGGACTCCTAAGTTGGAGGGAAAACAGTAAATTCATGCCAAAGTTGCACTCATGAGTTTGTCTTGTTCCCAGCATTACTGGGGTGCCACTCAAATGGTGCTTGCAGACTAGGTTCTCACTAAAGTTTGTGGGGAGGTTCAGGCACCTGTAATGCGGGAAGATCTAGAGTCTGCACCCTCTTTCTGTGAGCTTTTGGTGCCTTTTCTGTGGTGTACCTTGGTTTGTTCAAAAGCCTCTTGTAGTTTGTAGTTGTCTTGCTTTTCTCCATGAAGGCAGCAGTTCTCAGTTTAAACACTTTGTGATAAATGTAAGTCTTTCTGAAAATGAAAACAAATCCTTCACTTCTATTTTCAGCTGGGGTGAGAAGTGGGGTGACAAAGGATATATCTACATGGCAAAAGACAGGAAGAACCACTGTGGGATAGCAACAGCTGCTAGCTATCCACTTGTATAATTTGAAGACTGAACATTTCAGTGCAAGAAGGGTTTTAAAACTAAATGACCAAACCCACGTTCACACATGTGGTAGACTTGTATCCTTCAAAAGTCAACTTGATATTTTTTTTTTTTTTTTACTTTTGAGTTTTACATGTTGGTGACATGCCACTTGTTTTAAATTAATGTAAATGTTGGTATGTAAACAGCTTGTAATATTGCTGGCTTTTGACTGCTTAATCTAATAGATTCTTCTATGTATTTTTTCTTTTTTAAATTGAAATGTGCCCAAAGGTTTACTTTTTAATAAAACACTTGAATTTCAGTGTGTACAGATGACTTGCTTTTTGGTGTTTTTTGAGTCTTTTATCAAATAGCAATCCTAAATGATACTGTTAACTGAGTCTTGTATGGACACCTCCTTCATGAGTTATAAAAATGTAACTGCATCTGGGAATGGCTAACAGCTATTAGAAAATGGAAAACTGTGACAAAACATTATTTGAAAGGGGAAGGAGAAAAATGCCTTTATCCATTAACAAATTACAGTCAAAGTGACTGAAAGTGATACTCATTTTAGAAACTGCTTACTGCTCTTGAATACATCTGTAATGGAAAATATTGCCTTAGTCCTGTGATACCAGTGTGTCCTCTGGATCTCTGGGTCTTTGTATTTCACAACAAAAATTTTACTAATGAACTCTACACTGCAGGGCATTTAAACTACCTTATCTTCACTTGACTCATGTGCTGTGTGGTTCCTGGCCCAACGTTTCCCTTTCTTCTCATCACTTGAAGCACCAGGCAGCTTTAATTAGGGTAGTGGTCTCATTTTTGAGCATGCCATTTGGTAGGGCGGAGGAATAGGAGGCTGGTTCCACAGCTCAGTGCAAGGTTCTGGGTTTATGAAGCTATAGGGTTTTTATGCCCAGTATGTCTGAAGTCTATGGTAGGCCTACACACAAGGGAACACATGGATTACAAGTTAAGAAAGCTGAATTTCATTATAGTGGAGGAAAGAAGTTTTAAAATTGGGTTTCCTAAACCCTTCTTGAAAGGAAAAAAAACCCCAAAACTTTGAGGTATCTAGTGTAATTGAACCTCAACTATTGTTCAGCAGGAAGTCTGTCTGTGACAATTCATACATAAAATCTTCCACTCTGAATCTCCCTTTTTCTCCCTTGAAGAAAATGTTTGTTTGTTTGTTTTTCTTTCCTTTATGAAGAGCCTCAGGCCAGAGGCTGTTTAAGATACAGTAAGGAAATACTAGTTAGAATTTAGTTATTCAGCTGACTTGCTATTACCTGTTCGATAGAACAAGCACTCCTTGGTATGGATGGAGCAAATGAATAAGGCACTCAGCTGGTGATTTTCTAAAGCACCATTTCCAGAGGGAAATGGCAGTAGTCTCTTGTTACCAAAATGAGAAGCAAGGTCAAAACTCTGCTAGGGAAGTGAATATATAACCTCCTTGTGCAGTAACTGCTTTTCATTCTGGTTTTCCCAGAACTAGGAGTCGATGGAGAGCTGTTTCTCTAAGCACTTCTTTTTTTTTTTTTTTAATGTATCTGTGGCTTTATATACTAAGTCCAGCAAGAAGACAGTGGGAATATCTAGTGCAGTGTTAGCCTAGTACAAAGCTACTAAGATCTGAACTAGTGGAAAAAAATGGGCCTAAGAAGTGTTTTGTTAAAAGGCCAAAATCAATAAAAGTTGCTGAGAAAAGATTGTTTATAAACGGATGAGAAATGAAAAGGAAATCACTTTTTATAGAGCATACGTACATGAATGAGAAAGTAGCTCACAGCAGAGGCATCAACCTATAACTTTTTTTTTTCTTTTTTTTACAACAGCTGTTTGTATACATTAAACTTGCTGACTGTTATAGCTGAATATCTTCTGTGTAGAATAAACAAAGGAGACAGGGTAAATCGGGTCATGCAGATAACTAAATATTTACATGGTCTTCCTAAGTAACAATTTCACCAAAGATTTTCTTCTGTGACATAGTATAAATATGAAAAATTTGTGTAAGTTGTTAAACATACTGGTAGAAGCTTAAAACATGTTATAGTTCAAGAACTGCATTAAATGTGTGTGTATTTATAATTCCATTGCAGTTGTCCTGTCTTCTGAGGAGCTTCTATTTACTGTAGAAGTGCACGTGTAAAGTATCTGTTGATTTCATAGTGAAATGTGTCATGTTGGGGAAATTGTCCTTTCTCTTATCAGTTGCTCCTTTTTAAAGATAAATGAAAGTCTTACGCTTGCACACACAGAAATCTCCTGAGTTATTCCCAGAAGTTACAGATAATTAAAGCCTTTGATCTCTGTGTTTCTGTATTGAAATACTCGATTTTATTCAGGACTTTGGTTGTGTATTCCTGTTGAAAGCTGAAGTTGCCTTTATTACAAGATACGTTATTTTTAAGGATTCTAGCACACATGTATTATCAGTAAAATGCCCTACTTAGGTCCTGTATGAATTACAGCAACTGATGTTAATGAAGTCTTGTTTTCCTGCCTTTCTAAATACATGAATTAGCCACTGTGTGACAGGTTTAGTAGGTGACAGTTCTGTACATGCTGAAGAGCAGATTGAGGAGGGATCTTATCAATGTGTCTAAGTACCTGAAGGGAGGGTGTCAAGGGGACGGGGACAAACTCTTTTCAGTTGTCCTGTGTGACAGGACAAGACGCAATGGGCAGAAACTGAACCACAGGAAAGGAAGTTCTGCCTGAACGTGAGGGGGAATTTCTTCCCTGTGAGAGTGACGGAGCACTGGACCAGGTTGCCCAGAGAGGTTGTGGAGTCTCCTTCTCTGGAGATCTTCAAGGCCCGCCTGGATGCAACCCTGTCTAACATGCTGTAGGTGACCCCGATTAAGCAGGGAGGTTGGACTAGATGATCTCCAGACGTCCCTTCCAACCTTACCCATTCTGTGATTCTATGATTCTATGAAGCTGTATGATCATGGCTTGCTTTCATCTTCATTGTGAAAATGAACTATTTTAACTAAATTTGGAAAGAAAAGAGGTTTTGTGTTGGGCGCGTGCTCTTTGGCTAGATGTGGCATTTTGTAAAGGTCTCATAAGAGTAACAAGTTTCTCCCATCTGTCTGGTGAAGGACTGTGTTTATTTTTAGTTGCTCATAAGATCCTGATGTCCTCAAGGCAAGGAAATCTATGAAAAGAAATTATTAAACTTATGCATGAAGTTGTTATTTTTTGAACTCCAATGCAAAATGAATTAAAATCTTATGTAAGAATCTATTTCTTTTTACCTTAAAAAAATTGTCACTTTTGCATCCTATCTGTGAAAACTAAGTAAAACGTAACTTTGTTTTTCTTTAATGCATTTGTTCTCATCTTTGTAAATATTAAATTCCTTTCTGAACATTAACAGTTCAGTAAATAAGCTTACTACTCCCCTTCCCAATCCATGTGGGAAAGCAGGTTTCAAAATAGTAACTTTTCTGAAGGACTTCCATGACAAAATATTTGTCTCATTCTGTTTGAAACTTCACAGGGAAGCCAAACATGTGATGAGTTGTATCAGTGAAGTTTTATTGTAGTGAATGATTAACTTGTCGTTTGCGTTAGAACACTCAGCAAGTAAATCATGCTGAGACAACTGGAGACATAGGAAAATGGGAACCCCTATGCACTCTAAAAAACAAAGAGAAAAAAAAAACATAGCTTTTGGATATGGAGTTATGAAGTATCCACTCTTTAATTATCTCCTTGATAAAATCAAAAATCCTGCCAGGTGTCTGAAGTTTAATATTGATTAATCAGTTTTTACGTATTAGAAATTAATTGCAACTTCTGGCTATCGGCCAAGCAAATTGAGGGTACTCTGATTGCTGTGTTAATAAAAGCTGATGTGTTACTTTGTAGCTCTCTTTGCACTTTTTTAAGGTACAGGACAGACTAAGAGTCAATTTTTAATTGCTGTTTGTCCCAATATCCTTTACTCCTCTTTTGTATATTGGCAAGTCATAGCAGTAAATGCTAAGATTCATCTAGAATACTATTTTCAAGAAAGGCCTGGTTAAAGTTGAAATAATTAGTGGGGATGTCTTGTCTCATTCTCTAATCAGTGCTTTATGGGGTCATTAGTGAAATTTCAGATAGATGCAGGAGTACTTAAAGTATTTGGAAGAAATGATGTTACCATGCACTAATCTAAATAGCATTAGTAAGGCTCATCTGAACATAGAGAGGGAGCCAAACCTGCAGCTTCAGTCTGGGAAGGAGAAGGCTTCACCATATGGTAGAGACTTGATCTATGGATTGGTTATTCCCACTATTTTAGGGGCCTCAGAAGATGCTCTCTTCATTTATGTTCACAGGGAACATGACTGTAGTTTCTTTTCTTCATGCTAAGCTACAAAAAGATTGGTCTTAAACTTTTATTTCTGTGGTAGTTACTTATTTCCACCATGCTAATTTCCGTTGACGAGCTGTTTCCAACTTTTGTGAGCCAAGGCCTGAAGAAATGCTGTTGTCAGGCATTTATAAAATAAACACTGGGTTCTTTTTAAAGTATTTCTTCCCTGTTTTGTTCATTTACAGTTCTCACCTTCTTCAGGAGAGCCAAAACATACTTCTTATTAAAACATAACAGCCTTTCCCAATCAAGTAATGTTGGGAAATGAATGTGGTAGAAGCATGAAGATGTATCATCAGGTATAGGGCTGCAGCTGTGGTTCCTGTTCTGCAGCCCTGCTTGTTTGGGAAGAAGTGGTCAAAGACAGAGTAAAGTTAGGAGGACAGCTGCTTCCTTTTCCAGCCACCTGCAGAAGACATTTCCAGGTAAGGTTGGGTCTGTGAGGGCTTTGGGGGAAAGTCAGTGGCTGGGCTAAGATTTGAGCAAAGAAAGTTCCACAGCCTGCCGGGGGGAGGGGTTGTCCTTGTGCTTAATGTGGTGTGGGAAGCTTTTGGCATTTATCTGGAATTAACTTTGTGTTTTGAAGTTTTTCATCTGCATTAATGTGTGTTCTACCAAGGTGAAACAGGTTGAGGTGTGCCACAGGGGCCCTCTGAAGCTATTAGGGCTATGATTTTACAGGTCTGAAAATAGCAGTTTCAGAATCTGTAGTGGAAATACTCTGTTTAAGTTCTGGATGTAATGATTGTGCTGGTTTCTTTTAATTACTAGTAAAACCTTGCACAATTCATATGCAAGAACATAATTGTTTAAAACAAATGCTAGGCTGTTAGATACTCACTGAATCCAACTTAGTGCATGTGGGGAAGGGATGCTGAAGCAGGGTGCTGAGAACTCCTTGCTGCTGGTCATTAGGTGTTCACCTTTATGGGTATCACGTTTGTTGTTGCTTAAAAATGCCTAAATCTAATGATAGGGCCAGACTCTTTTCAGTAGTGCCATGTGACAGGACAAGAGGCAATGGTCACAAACTGAACCACAGGCAGTTCCGTCTGACCGTGAGGGGGAATTTCTTCCCTGTGAGAGTGACGGAGCACTGGACCAGGTTGCCCAGAGAGGTTGTGGAGTCTCCTTCTGTGGAGGTATTCAAAACCCACCTGGAGACAACTCTGTGCAACATGCTGTAGGTGACCCTGCTGAGTGGGGAGGTTGGACTAGAAGATCTCCAGAGGTCCCTTCCAACCTCAGCCATTCTGCGAATGCAATAAAACTTCAGAGCTGCTTAGTCAAGCATGGTTTCTCACTATTACAAAGGAAGTGTATTCCTTAAATACTGCTGCTTCTCTTTGTAGTACAAGAATTTATGCTGTTGGTAGCAAGTCTTAAAAGAATCTATGTCATGTCATACACAGGACTTCATACTAATTGTGTGTATAGGTGTCTTATTTTGTCAGCTACACTTACGTGCAAGCACATACCAAAAACTTTTACCGTATTATTACAGAAGTGCAAGTATTATGAATACAAATTCTTCTGGAAAGCCCTTTAAGCATTCCTCCTACTCAGTCATGTTTATTAGTATTGAAGTCTATTTCCTTTATTCAAGCATAAAGCACAGGCTAACAGCTGTTTGGGGCAAATAGGAAATATACACTGAAAACTTCAGCTATGATTAATGAAACCGTATTGTCTTCTGGAGATTTAACATAATACTTAGTCTTCTCTTGCAGTTGAAAGAAACTTGTATGTGTTTATAATGAAATTACAATGCCTTTATGCAAAGATTAAGCATAAGTAGTACTACTATTTTGCTGTTAGTAATTCACCAGTGACAGAAAGAACTGGAGAGGGCCTGTCTTCTGATTCAGTGCTGTTAGGAGGGTTAGATCACATTTTTCTCATGCAACAGGGCATTTCAGGGTCACAGGAACCTCACTGGTGATTATTAGGGAGTGTTATTTTTATTGCAGCATCTGTAGGTAATTCAATAAAGTTTAGAGTCTTGTTTTGTTAGCTTCTAAGTAAACTAAAGAGCAAGAAAATCTCCCTCCTCGCTAAGTTTTTTATCTACACTGGCACACAGCTGAAGGGTGGGAGAGGAAAAAGGCTGAAAGCAATGAAGCTGCTTATTGAGGGTCATGCAACAGATTAGCAGCTGTGCAGGTACATCAGAGAGGACACCACTGTTGTCATCTGTTTTGGGTGGTTCTTCCCCCCCCCCCCCCCCCCCCCCCCAAAAAAAAAAAAAAAGTAACTTCAGCAGGGCTCAAAGGTAAAAATACAAGTTGTTTTTTAGCGGAAGCTAAATTTACATTCCGGACCTGGTTTTGTCTACCTAGCCCATTCTCTTTCCTTTAAATTTTCTGTTCTCTTTTCTTTTGAACAGTCTCTTCTTTTGCTCTCTGCGCTAGATTAATAAATCATGCCAGGTTACTAAAAGCAGGAGCAAATTGTCCATGCAGGAACTAAACAGGAAACCAAACAATCAAAATGGCAAAACACAGATAGTGCGTCACCTAATAAGTGTTGGCACATATATATCTTACAGTTAGGCTTTTAAAGCACGTGCTAATGAGACCAGTGTTGCTGTTGCTGGGTGTGGGGAGAAGTTAACTTCCCCCTTTCCAGGACATGTGCTGACAGTGCAGTTGAGTTTAATAATGCTGAATCAATGAGACATCAGGAACGGTCCTGCCCCGGGCTGGGATTAGGCTGGCCTGGCACATTCAGCCCAGAGCACAGCACGCAGCTCAGTGAATAACTGAGTGGGTTCGTTATCTCCGCCGTGGGGGTGCCTCTTCAAAAGCGATAAAATATTTGCCCAGCAATGTGCACAGTAGCTGACAAGAAATGTTTAGGCCAAGCTCTGTTTTATCGTTATGTGAGTACTTGGTTATCCTGGCCAGCATCCTCTGCAAGCTGGCTCCCCAAACACCCTTCGTCAGTAATAGCGGCCAGAACTGTAAAAGCTGCTTCCAGAAACCCACTCAGCATCTCATGAACAGCATCCTGCAAAACCGTGATGCAAATCATTACATTGAACAAGGAAAACCCCACAGAGGTATCTCAACTCCCTTGGTATTGAAATGGACCCATACAGATTCAGATATAGACTTCGCTTAAGTGTCTTCTTTTATTATTATTATTTTTTTAATTTTTCTGAAATCAGTGTTGTATTTTCAGGAAGCTAGGAATAAAATCAAAAAATATTCTTAGCAGAAATAGATGGCACTGGTGAGGACTGTCTGTGGTGACACGAGGCATGAATTATGCAGACCTAGTCCTCAATGGCTGTGGGTTTCTCTACCTGTTGGTAGCTATTTGTGAGCAGATCTTCTGTCTCTATGTTAATTTTGTTTTCTGATTTACTTACTGGAGGGCTTTGGATATTTCTGGAAGTTAGATATATTTATGTTTGCAGCATTACTTTATCATCTTTCCTTTTAAATCTCTCTTTTCTGGCCCATATGTACCAACCACCTTTTTTTTTCCACAGTTAACCCAAGCAGTAGTAGAATTTAATTAAGGTAAGAAAATTTTCTTTTTCTCCATCTGTAATTAGCCTGAAGTGTACTACTTCCATTTCATATATGAAGCAAAGATTGTCTTTTTATTTTTTTTCCCAGGCGTATCAGTTGTTTTTACAAAAATGGAAAAAAAATCCTCTGTGCTTACGTGTTTTGCAGAAAACAGACTAAAGTGCAGACCTTTGATGTGAATGCTCAAAGACACATGTGAGCCAATATTTGAAACAGCCTCTCTGTTCCAGCTGCTTTGCATTTCAGAGAAGCATTTTGGTGCTAGCGCATTAGTAAGGATGGGCTCGGTGATGAGCCCAGCTCGGGGGAGCTGCTGTGCCTGCATCTCCATTCGCTGCGGTGCTGGGTTAGCAGCGCTCCCAGCACAGCCGGTGGGAACTGTGTCAGCCCCGACCTGTTTCTGATCCCCGATCTTGCAATTTAAGTCACAAGGCCCATCGTTCTTCTCTGGGGCTGACCCTTCATGCTAACTTAATTTCCAGTCAAGGCAGTCAGTAAACAACTGCTCACTTGTCGGTGACTGGAGGGGTTTCCGGGTTTTCATCTGTTGTTGAACAATAACAGGTCACTTACTTTTATTTTACTTCTGAAACGGATGCAAAGATGGGCTGAAATTGGAAGTATTAATTAGATTTGGCAACAGATGGGAAAGCAGTGCTTTTTAAAGAGAAAAAAAGTCATGTTTGCCACATAAGACGTTCAGTATAAGTATACATTTTTTTCCATATCCTTTTCTAAAAGTCAGCAGGAATCAAGCTGGAGTTGGTTTCTATATAAATTTAGACTGCAAAAAATACATACTAATATAAGTGCACCTATGCAAACCAAAAGTTTTATTTTTGTGTCATGGTAGTCCCTGCTAGAGGTGTAATATAGAGCATCAGTTTCCTCAGTAAATGGAAACTTCCTCCTGACAAGCAGTCAGCACTGGTGGGTGTTGGGCTTTCCTAACCTCCTGGCAGTTTTGGAGACTGTCCTTGGTGTGTCCTCATTCCCACCGCTCTCCAATCACTAAATGTGGACTCTAACTCTTTATTAAAAGTGCTGCATCTCCTTTTCTCAGCTGCCTAGCTGCCCTCAGACATCCTGCAGCTGGCAGTGACAGAAAGCTGTGGCCCAGCAGCGTGAGGGCTTCCTCTGTGGTGACCTTGGACCACAGGTGCCCTGAGGTTTGCTAGTGTCAGATATCTCTGAGGAAATGCTCTGAGCAGGCATCGTGGTGGGAAAGGAAACTTCCAGTTCCAGCCTTCTAGTTTAAGGAGGACTTTTTCATCAGATCGGGCCATTTGAAGTGATGTTTCTATCTGAGTGATGCTCTTCTGCCAGCTGAGGACACTCTGGAGCTGGAGCGGGACGTGCTTGAAAAAGGTTTCACAGTTCCTTTCCAATCTGTTAGTTCCCCTTTTATGTGCCTGAGACACATAAAACGAAACCTCCTGTTCGGGTGGGGGTTTTTTGTTTTTGTTTTTGAGAGAGAGAGATTTCCTCCGGCTGAAATCTTAGTGCCCCTCCTGTCAGTGGGGACTGTCCTCATGGCAGCCAGCTGAGCCCAGGAGCAGGAGGATGTGGGGCTGCACCTTAGCTGGGCTCCCCCAGCCTGCAGCCTACCACCTGTGCCTTTGCCTTTTCTATCAAACCATGATAGTAATTTCCTCTCTCTCTCTCCTCAGAATAAACCAGCTGCCAGGTGGCTCTGATACTCTCAAGGTAACAGAGAACATGTAACGGCCTGGAAAAATAGCCTCAGTGCAGTAGGTCGAAGTAGGAAGCTGGTGACAGAAAACCACAGTCAACAGCGAAGAAAGTCACTGCTTTCTCTATCTGTCTGGGGGTCTGCATGGGTGGTTTACCGAATGGAGAGTAACCTCAGCTCAGACAAAATCTTGATCTCTATTTTGATACCAGTTGCCCAGCAGCCCACAAACTGTGGACTTCATCATTTAATCATCAATGTCTACCAAAACTACATTTTTTTGTAAGGCTGGTTACCTAGCACTAGATTCTCCACTAAAAAGAGGTGCAAGCACAGAAAAAATAAATTGGAGAAAGGCTAGCAGCTAGGATTATAAGCAGTTTTTGCTATGAAAACATGCTTATATCAAGGCAATGCCAATGTTGTTACCCTGATACTAAAGTACTGCAGCAGTGCAGTATGCAGATACTGATTTAACTGCCAGCACGAAAGCTGGGAATTTGGTCACAGTGTGAGTTACACCCGTTGCAATACAGCCTTTATTCGGCACATCTCTAAACAAGTGGTTGTTAGAAGCCCTGCAGTTACACTGGGAAGTGCCACTTTGTGCTTGCTTCATTCTCTCTCTGTCCTTAAGCCTTGCTCTTGGACCACTGGAAACAAGACGTGCTCTTTCTCCTGGTGTGGTACAGGTGTTACTGCATTTCTAGACTACCCTTGAGTTCTGCTTGGTTTAAAGTTTTCTTTTTTAAATAATGCAGAAGAGATTTTCAATAAATTGCAAAAGTCAACACATATTTTTGTTTGAGCTTTTATATATTTATATATATATTTTTGTATGTGTATTTTTGCTGGAAAATAGAGCTAGTTTGCTAGCTTTCACAGATTGCACAATTACAGCATAAGGCTGCCTTGGCCATTAACTAAATGGTCTTAGTCTTTTCTGTCTCTTCTTTGGTCTCCAGGAGTTAAGTTTTGCTTGTGTTCTGCTGTTGATAGCCAAGACTCAGGAAGCACATGACGAAGAACAGAATAAACAAGCACACGGTGTCCTTGCTGATCCTAGTCTCTTGTCAGTATTACAGCCTTAGAGAGTGTCAGATAAAGACCAGTGGAAAGAGCAGTTTGATACCTGAAGTAGTACTGAAATCACATCCTGACCCATGGGATAACAGTAACTAAGAGTAAATACCTGCTCTGTATAGTTCTCTGTCTGCCTTTATTCAGCCTGTTACTCCTTTATGAATAATAGAACATGGTGGTAGTTTTAAAAAACAACTATTTGAGGATTTTTTTTCCATCTAGTGGTATTTAAACTCTTATCTATGTCCTAATCTAGTTCACAATGCTTTATTAAGAAAGTTGTGTACAAACACAGCTGGAGGCATGGAGCAGGGATGAAAATGAGCAGCTGGGGCAGGAGCTGCTTAAGGCAAAATTATTGCCAAAAGAAATGTCCATATAATGAAGCCTACAGGAGAGAGGAGGGCTGTAAAGGGATCAGCTGTAACTCTGGTTGAAGTGATGGTATGCTTTATTCTTGAAGTGACCTGAACTTCCATTTTCACACTCTTAATGTAGTCATACATTTCTCTTATTTTTTTTCGCAGTGTTTAATAAATGCAGGAGTGTTTCGGAGCTGATTCTACTATGATGAATGTGCTAGAGTTTGCTAGAGTTAGCTAGGAAGCTAACACCGGTATGTATAAAGGGGAGAGTTTAAATCTGATATGAGTGCTTTTCAAAATAAAGGAAATCGGAGAAGTAGCAACTGCTTTGTGGCAGTAGCTCATCTTCAGCTCCAGGAGACTATGGATAAATGGGGGTAGGGATGATCCGAGTGTCACATTCTGAGCAATGGTTTATTGCAGTTTATGCCATTAAAGGTTACCTGTCTGGGAATCAGGTATTTTCCCATTCACATGAGAACCAAAATTACCTAACAAGTTGCTGTATTTCCATCTTTATTAGTTACCCAAGACAAATATAATTTGGAACTTAAAAACATTTTTTCGGACAGAGCAGGATTTCTTATCTTGTCAGCCTTGAGAAGAGTGAAAGCACCTGCAATAAAACCTCTGGCAGCAAATCCAGATAATGACATTATGAACATTGGCATTGAAAATCTTCAGCCTCAGAGAACTCCAGCAACTGCAGTGTCAGACGTCTTAGATGAAATGAGGGAACTGACACAATCCATTCACTTTGTTAATGTTATAAAGTAGAGTAGCTATTGCTGCTGTTTCTACATTTACTTGAAGAAATCACCGTTAAAATATTCTGTGCTTGTTTGCAAGGAGAAATAAAACTGATTCTTTTTTCCTCACCAGCCATTCTCACTATTTCTCAAGTTCTCATTAAGAGGGATTTTAATGGAAAGGAGGGTATTGAAGTGCTACCACCTTGAGCTGCACTGCTTTTCAGGTAGACAAATGCGGAAGGTCTGATGTGGAAATGCCTTTAGCTGCTCTTTTGGTGTTTCTGTACACAAGCGAGGTACTCCTGCACGTCGTCTGGAGAACCAACAATAAAAGGGACCCTTTGGTGAAGAGCCTCAGGTTTCACATCCAGTACTGCCTCGGTCCCTGTAGTGGCCATACCACCTGCCTGCTCGATGATGAAGGCCATTGGGTTGCACTCGTAGAGGAGTCGGAGCTAGAAGGAAAGCAGAAATGACTGATTGCATTTGAGGAAATAACACCAAAAAACTTACCAGACCTTAACCTTATTTTTTTTGGCAGATTTCATGTTGAGCATCTGCCCTTTTTTCCTTCCTCTCCTCCCACTGCCTCCCTTCACACCTTCTGTTCTGAGGAACAGCAGACTGACCCCACATCCTCCCACCAGCACCCCAGTTTGCAAGCTGACACATTGGTGTGCAGCATCAGTGAAGCTGTATTTTGTCAAAAATGTCAGAGTAGCTGCTCAGCCTGCAGTCATCAGTGGCATGGTTAAGCCAGGAACAGTAACAATATCAGGGAACAAAAGCCGAAGTCTCTTCTTGTGTACAGGCTTGATTTGTTATCTCAAAGCTTGAGGTAATTATGTTGTGTTTAGTCAGGATATTTTAGAGTTTGAAATCTGATGCTCCCAGTCTTGAATTTCAGGTTGCTATTGCAGTCCTTCAGAAATGTGAATAGATATTAGTGGCCTGCACTCAGAAAGACAGCAACTCTGTTTTAAAAAGGTAACTTCAGTAATTACTGAAAGCACATTTTCACTTTGAGTATGAAGGCAGTGGATCCTATTATCTGTTCATATCATTCAAAGAGTTAGCTTCTGTTATGCCTGTGTTCTAGCTGAATGCAAACTTACTTAGGACATAGGCCCAAAGCTTCTAAGTTTGAAAGGGTGCAGAGGATAATTGGTTGGTTTTTAGCACACATTATTTCTCACACATTATGTCTGTAGATTTAGCTGAATGTTTCACTTGTGTTTTATGAGTTGATGATGTACAAAAACAGTAGTGCAAATCATGGAAAGGCTTTTCATTTGCGCAAAAGCAGGAAGTTTTCCAAGGGAAAAGGAAGGCTGGTAGAACACAACCATATACAGGGACAAGCGGATGGATTGGACAGAGGGTTTGACTACCTGCCATTCCTCTTACCCTGTTTGCAATAAAACTATGATCTATTATGAACTTAAGCAGCTCACATTGCCTTCGTTCTGGTCTTTGAAGCGTGCTGAAATGCACGCTCTGGTAGCAGAGTCTGCGTGACAGGCAGCGTGGAACGGACGGCCTTACTGGCTCTCCTTAGAGCATGGCCAGCTTCTGAACAGTCATGGGCCAGAAAGCCATGGTGGTATCACTGGGGAGCCACAAGCTGAGTTTCTTGTGATTTCACTGTGACTATGTGGCTTGAGGAAAGAGTGGTTTTCCTGCCAGTGGTAATGAAATCTTGCTTAGGACTGGAACCTCCTGTCTTTCAGTAGGCTTAGCATATCTAATACAGCAGAGAACTGCACATATAACATAGCATTTCCTGTTTGAAGAGAGCATCTATAGGTTGGCTGGTTCTGGCATTGCTTATTTCTGTATAGTGAAGCAAAAAGATTGACCCATCATTTTATACTCACTTTCTTTAACTTACGGGAAGCAATCTATAGGCTTATCGTTTACATTTACTCTAGAACTTTTGGACCAAATCCAGTCCCATTTGCTTCCTCTCAGTTCCTGTCTAAGTGCTAGACTGTCTTTTAGGGGAATGATCAGGGTGTCAGCCACAAAGCTTTTTCTTTCTGAAAAAAAGCTTGTGTGAACTGGGGTCCTGATTCTTTGCTTCAGAAATCCATTAACCACTCCATATGTTTTCCTGTAGAAAGTAGAAAGCCCCTATTTCTGCTTTTGAATCAGCCTCAAAACCTAGCATGGGCCACTTTGCTCCAGACAAATTTCTGTGGGCTCGTCAAAAAAGCAGTGTATCCACTCAGATCTTTTTAGAGGTTAAGGACATTATCTTCACTGGCACCTGGACTCTGAGAAGGAAGGAAAAATTTCATTTGTAATGATGATAGTGTTCTGTTTGTTTCATTTCTCCCTTCTATGGCAGTGCAATGCACATCTAGTAGCCAGTGCAGGCTAACTCATGTGGAAACTTCATTTCTATAAAAATATTTGTACTTTATGCATTTGTTCTTTTCTCATGTTTCTCGTCTGTTGTTTTTGACAATGGCTTAATGTAGATTTCCAAACAAAGAGTTTAACTTGAAGAGACCAGTCAGCAAGTCCATTTCTGTCATATGCAGTAAATTCTAGCCATCTCTTGTTCTGATACAGATGCCCAGCATTTAATATTTTTTTCTTTTTATTTTTTTCCCCCTGAGATGCTATATCAAAATTTTAAACCAAATTTGTCCATATAAACATATGACAACACTTTCTGGGTATTCTGAATACAGTTCTTCTCCTGTTCTCCTTATCTCCTGCATTTTCTGTATCTGATGTTCTTCAAATTATAAACAAATGCTCACCAAAATGAATCAATAGTGCTCCATCCCTAAAGAACTGCATAGATCAGTATGTTCTGATACAACCATAGGATATAGGACAAGTAGATTTATGAGGGCAAACTCCTGCATATACCAGCCAAAGATTAAAAAAAAAAAAAAAAAAAAAAAAAGAAAAAGAAAAAGAAAAAAAAAAGAGTTTAAGAGTTTTCAGGTATAATATTCACCAGAAAAAGCTGTTGGAGTCAGCACAGCGTAAAGTTGTGAATGCACTAAGCCAGTCACTTCCAAAGCATGATCTGCAGGTTACTGGTGGTCCACCAGTATAATCAGATCTTAGAAGTTTGGTAACAAGAGTGACTGATACCCCAGCAGAAAAGTTGAGGTTGACTGTGGTCCATGGCCCAACACATTCAGGGAGTTGCTGTTTGGCATTGCACTACATTAAGTTGTATTGTATTTTGCAGAGGTCTCCATGTAGGAAATCATAACCAACCTCCCAAAACATCAATCTTGGCCTGCGTAAAACTCCCCTTCCACTAACAGAGCTCTTTAGTCAGTTAGCAGAAGCTTGTGTTTTCAGGGCTGGTAACAATAAGCTTGGTGCTCATTAGAAATGGGAGATGGGCAGACTCAGTTGTCCAAACACTGGACAAAACCCTATCTGGGGTTTCAAGTATCAAGCGGGACTCCAGCTGCCAGTCCCAAGGACATAGATCTCTCTCTATTCAGTTTGTATCTGCTAGATGTATGTACATATCTGAAATGACTTCTGTGGCCTGAAAAGATTTCTATTTAGAAAAATGTATCAAGATCTTGGTTTCAGTGAACTATATTTGATTGATTTGTAAAATAAAAACACATAAAATTTCTTGCCTTCAGAATTATTGTAGATTGTACTGCTGATCATCATATCCATGAAAAATTTTCTCCAGGAATGGAAAATTATCCATCTAGATATTTAAACTTTCCCTTTATATTTCCTGGAAAAGCAGAAGTAGGTCAACTAATGATTTACCTTTCCTTTAGGACTCTTCTGATTTGCTGGGTACATGAAGATCCCACCATACATCAATGTACGGTGAACATCAGCTACCATGGAGCCCACGTACCTGGCACCATATGGGGAACTGCCATCCTGAAAAACATAAGGCAGGGTTTTATATCTACTAGACTAGGCAGCTGGTAACACAACAAAATGTAATTTTTTTTATAAACAAACATCAAAGTTGCTTAAATCTACTGCTGCTTATGGGACTCCAAATGACTAAACCAGCCAAAAATTTAGCTTTTTCTAAAATGTATTGACTGTGAGATTCTGAGAGCTGCACTTACTGACTGAAGTGCACACCAATACTGTGTCAACCTCCAGTCTGTGAACGAGCAAGTTCACAGTGAGTGAAAAAGCATCTTCCCATGATCTGAATAAGGTGTTCAGCTGACTACTGATCATTTGCTGGCTCCCAAGTCATGGGGTGAGGGGGAAAATGTCACTCTTCGCTACAAGTCTAGACTATTCCCAGAGGACTGTGGCTGTTTTCTTTCTAGCTTACCTGCCAAGTTGGGAAACTGGTCAGAGCATCCATTTTGGAACTCAGTTTGGGACATAGGAATCTCTTTATGAATGTAGTTTTTCTCACTTTCAGCTTAAATGTTAATGGTTTTGCAGGAGATGTCATTTTAGGGAGAGCAGTCAGGAAAACATTCACATCAATGTCAGAGTTACTGATGATAAAAATGGTAAGGTGGAAAATACAGAAGATGAGCAAGGTGACTTGAACAAATAGGAGGTAATATACACCAAATAAACTCCAACAGGGGAAAAACATCACATGAGAGACTTTTATGAAGAGGAAATACACAATAAAGATATAAACTGAAGGAAAGCTCTTTGAAAGCTAGTATACCAACAAGTCTTTTGGGTCTTTTGACATCTTTCAGTCCCTCTTCAATGAAGCAAAGGAGGAATCCTGGCCTTTCCCAGAAAATTACCAAAGCCTGGAGGTTCGTGTACATTTAATACTCTAAATATTTGCATAGTGCAATGCTAAAACTTTGAAGAGGGCTTCTGCATGCTTTTTCCCATCTGGATCAGTTGTCTAATAATAGGTCTTGCTGCTATCTACAAACCTTGCCTTGTGTTGATACTAGTTTTGGAGAAATAAATAAGGAGAGAACTTGTGCAGCAAAGTGAACTCAGAGAATGAGGGCATCACATTAGGCCCCCAACAAAACTGTGAGGTTAGCTGGGCAAAAAAACAAATAGGCAGGTCAGAGGAGGAAAAAATAGATAAAGAAAAGAATGTCCTTCTATTTTGAAATCACTTTTTCAAACTGTTCTGTGCAATTGTGAAGTTTTGATATTTACTCTATTTTGAAATGGAAACAGATTCTTGTGTAATTACATAATGTGACGCAGTACAATGCTATAGGAGCTTGAGTCATGAGAACACCACCAAATATGAGGCTTGTGATATTTGTTACAGCTGGTAGTAAAATTGGAATAGGGAACTGTTTCGGCTTATGTAATGCTTGTTCAGCTGCACTTGTGCTATTTCCCAAGCTGCTTTCTTCTTGTACAGATTAGAAGAACTGTTGCAAATTCAGAGGAAAACAGTAAAAAACCTTGATGGATAAAACCTGGAGCTGTTATTTTTCTTTGTCTTGTTTAAATTTGGCTATTGATCATATTTTTTTCAGATACAGCTGAACAACACTTTCAAGGATTTGATTCCTTAATTCCCATGGCTTACCCTCAAATAATCACATTATTAGACATCAAATGATAGCTCCTGCATCTCACAGCTGTGACCTTGCAGCTGTAAAATCTGAGGTTAGAAAAAAAAACACCTTAAAGAGGGGCCAGAGGGAAGTTTGCAGTATTAGAAAAGATAATTTTTAGGGAAAGATGTGATTATAATCTAAAATTAGTTTTAAAAGTACAGATAAAGGAAGAGTTCTCTTTTGCAGTTTCAGAAAATGATGTCTTCAGTAGGTCTTGGGAAAAGTTTGTTGAACTTGAATATTGATAACGAAAAGGCCATGGCACAGGCTGCTAAGAATCATACTTATGACCCTATCAAATAAGAAGACTGCACCCCACAAGTATAAAACTTGCCAAGCATGAGCTGTCCAGCTGAGCTACCTATGTAGAAATCAAATGCATTTGGGATGCGCCGGGATTCCTATTTGCATGCAGGTCATTTATGCAAGTTAGGTATACTCAGACAGTGTTACATCAACTTAGCGAAATGTTACGGAGAATTTTAGTTGTCTCTATCTTGATAGAAATTCACCTGCTCAGCGTAGTGCTGGGACTGTGCTGAGAAAAATACAGGCCAGAAACTGCTCCATTCTGGTACATTAATCACTTGAACTGCAAACTTAAGTCTTTTTTTTTTTTTTTTTTTTTTTTTTTCATTTGTTTTAGCATCCAGCTAGTTGTATAGGAGGAATAAACAATCCCTTTAGTTTGGTCCCTTTAAAAACTTCTTGTTTCTCCAGTATAGCCACTTGTTAATAGGTGTTGCTTGCTTGCTGGCACGTTGCCCAGGCTCAAGCCAAATAACAGGGCACGAATGCTAGGGAAGTTCATATCCAGTTCTCTCTAATGCCAGACTGTGTTTACCCAGTAAGCAGTTCACACTGGTTCAGCTGAAGCTAATGAAAAAGCTGGAGAGCCTTGATGTTCCCTTGGTCAATATCCATATTATTTGAGTAAAGTTGTGGTTGCTCTTAGTTTTACTCTTCGTGCTGCTTTTCTTTGCTTAACCTAAAGTAATGAAAGTGGCTCATAACATAAAGGTCCTCTGATTTTTTTTTAATTATTATTATTTTTTTCCCTTCATGATATGATGAAAGCCTCTTTCTCACCTCTTCTACTACTTTGTGTGACAGCCATGTTCCTCTTCAGGAGAACAAGACAAGGTTTTTCTTGCATTACTAGGATGACAAGGAGAGTAGCAGTTAAAATCCCTTTCCTACAGACTACAACAGCAACTCTCTGCATCCCACCTTCAGTATGTATAGTTACAGTGACAAAAGCACAGTGCCTTTCTTAGCTTTTTCATGTCACTCAGGCATAACTGGGCTGGCAGGAGAAGGCTTCCTGCTGTGCATCCAGGTGCTGTTCCTGTGCCATTGGTACGGCAGGTCCTTAACCAGTGGGTCTCCACTGCACAGCTCTCAGCCAGTGTGCTGCCATGAGACTCTTTCTCTTGCAGCCATAGAAAATTAAGCTAAAATAAAGTGGAATTGTAAAGTATGATGGTGTTCGTGGTATGTTTGTCTGTTCTACCACTGATGAACTAGCACCAGCTGGAGACTAGGGCCCTGCAAGCACGACTGGAAGAAGTCACTTTGAAAGGATTTAGAGGGAAGTTTGTGCAGACACAGTTTTTATGTCAGGAGTGCCTGTTACACAGACCATGCTGAAGAAAGCAGGTTCCATGACAGGGAGTCTTGCAAACAGCAGCTTGTTCTTCAAGGTGATGAAGCAGCAGGAAGTTCTGTGATGCTTAACAAAAAAAGTAGCTTTACTTTGGACTCTCTTTGCAGAAGAAATAGTTGAATCTAGACAAATAGTTCCCACTGTGATCCACATGGCAATGGTAAGAGGCTTTTAGCTGATCTGCAGAACAGTGTCCAGTTTCTAGTGCTTTTAATTCAACTTTGATGCCATAGGTGAGTAGCAGTCCATGAGAAGTTCTGATGGTCAGCATGTAGTCCAAAATGTCTCATCCAGGACACTCTCATTTAATAGCAAAGGAAACTCTACACAAAAGGGCCATCTGTTATGTTTGGTGGTCAAGGACAGTGATACAGAACAAGGAATATGTTATGGGCATCATCATACTTTGTTTTTCTGCTCTATTTTTACTTTTCATTTTCCTAAGGCAATGTTACAGAGTCATCTGAACAGCACGTTGACCAAGAACTAGGGGACAGAGGAAACGGAAAAAAGACCAAGGAGGGGAAAAAAAAGATATTAGAAACTAGCAAATAACTGAATTTAGTGCCTGGCCTGGCCTGGCCCTGGTCCTGGCTTACCAGTGCGTTAGTGTGCTGCTTGCTTTAAAGTGACAAAAACATCTGCTGACTAGAAGAGTCAGCGAAATGATGCTTTTCCCTCAAATGGAGCACGAGTTTGAGATTAAATAGGGTTTGTAAATGAGGTTCTTCCTGTATGTCCTGACCTAAGGATTTACTGACTCACATGATAGAGCTGTCCTTGCAGAGGCTGTGGAGATACACTGCTCTCTGTCCAGTCTTTCCCCTAAGTGTTTGAAATCTCTGTTTAACCTTTCCTGTTTGCCTGGTGTTGTTTACTTATTTAGTTTTTTTAAAAACATCACATGAGTGGTTTGTAAAAATATAAGTAAATCGAGTTTCAGTGCATAGTACTGAATATGAATACTGCATACTCATCAGACTATGGATTGCACGAGAAGCCCAGAAACTGTTTCCCATCTGGGTTAGTTTTGGGGAAGCGGGAAGGCTGTGCAGGGGGCTTCCATATATCCCTCACAGCTTGGCTGAAAGCTCTGTTTGGAGTTTCAAAGCAGCTCGCCAAACATATGTAAAATGCTGTGAGGTGACACGCTCTATAGAGAACATCTAGGGTAATATGCACAAGAGCCTGTGCCCAGACATCAGCATTTGAGCTGCATTTCTTGTGTTGCAGCTCTTGTAAGTGCAGTAAGGAACTGCTCAGAAGGAATTTTTCCCACAGATATAGTTTGAAGTCTTATTGCCTTTTCCTTGTATAGCACCCTGAAGTTTTCTCCTGGCTGCATCAGCTTTTATGTGTGCCCTGTATAAGATATCTTAACAATTAGTAGCTTAAAAAACAATCCTATGGCTTTTTTGATTTTAGCAGGAAGATGATTAAAACCAGGCTCCTGACTAAATTCAGTCTTGAGGGATTATATTTCACCATGTTTTGCTGTGGCTTAATGGTCACACATAGTCACACTTTCCTGAGGGCTTCCTGGTTTCCACATTGAAAGCTTGTGTTGCGTCCTTGTAGCATTGAGCAGAGGTAGTACAGAGCTACACGTTCCCACGGGGATGTTCATCAGACATAGAAAATTTTCAGCCTTGTCTTCTTGAAGAGTACGATATAATTTTCTTAACAATAGAAATGGCGAAGTTGTGCCTCCCACCCCTTTATATTAACCTGTGGGTTGTTTTGTGTTCTGTAAGAGTCAAGCAGTCAGTGCAAGCGTTATACTGTATCTCAGATGTAAAGGTGTACAGGAAGAAGAAGGTTATTCTTCCCAGATACCTGCAAACACCTTCCAAGCAGTAAATAGGATCTAGCCCCAAATGTGCAGCTGCACATGTGACTGAGTTGCCTATTCAAATACACATATTTTGCTGGCACAGCTTCAGAGGTTTGTTTAAAAGCCTCATTCTTCCTGTACAGCAGCTCTTCCTCTGCATGGCAATGGACTAGCTATGAATTTATTTACCAAAACATAAGCTGTTAAACATGTCAGGGCACTGTAAACTAACACATTAGCTACAAAATGAAACAGATGATATCAAAGGATTATGGGGTCTGAATTCAGCAAGAGAGTCGCACAAGCTCCCTTTGGTCAGGACTGTGTGGAATGTGCACGGTGAATTGGGTACAGAGCAACTATTTCCTTACCTCAGGGAATTTCTTCTTTTGTAAATATTCTGTCATTGCAGGGTCAAAATACTTAGCATAACCCTCATTGAGGCTGTAAGTCTTCCCTTTCTTCTTAATTTTGACATCTTTATCCACCAAAATAAATTCCCCAAGAGCCTACAGAAGAACAGCAGAGACCAGTTATAAGCAAGCAGCAGAGCATTGGTTGACTTTTCATAGCAGTTGCCACACTAGAGATCGCAGAAACACTAGCACAGCTTGATCCTTTCGGCACTAGTCTTGTATAAACTTCACAGTATTCCAAACAGATCAAAAATCAGAGAATTGGTGTTAAGGTCAAGAAAACTTGCCATATGGGTGGTGTAAACAAAAAGCAGTTCAGCTGTAATTGTTAGCCTGTTGTATGAAGATCAGCTAACCTCAAAAGTTGGTGGATTTTGGAACCCATTCTCTTGGTATCCACAAATCATGAGGTTACAAATTAAGACGTAATATTGCCTTGTGATCTTTGAACTCTTCTTGCTTACCTTCCTTAATCTTACTTATATCTTTAAGTGGCTGAAGTGGCCAGCTCCCCCAGAAGTTGCCATCCAGAGTTTGAATGAAGTGTCCACCTTTGAGAGAATGATCCCTTTACTGAGCTTATTGATAAAGAGAAGGTGGAGTTTTGAAAAGAATCCATCCTTTGATTAAACAGAATTTCTGTACTATTGCCTAAATCTAATGCTGGTTTCTCATAGGAGCTGTCTCCTTTCATTCACTTAATAACTCTTCTGGGGTCACTGGGCTGGGTGTTGAGGGACAACATATATCTGATTATATGGGCACAATTCTGCTTTTGCAAATTGAGTATGCAGGTTAGAGCACTTAGCCATAAAACTAAATTGCTCTCAGTAAATCAGACAAATCCATGCACGAACTGTATCAACCAATGGCCCTTGCCCCAATCTGCACACTGAACAAGTAGAGGTTCTTTTACAAACAGAAAAAGCAAAAACAAAATACAGGAGTGGAGGCAAAGACACTGACCAGACTAAATTTTTCTCATGTGTTTCTACATGCAATCCAGCAGTCTGGTTTGAATGAATGAGGTCTCATATGCTGTTTAACTTACTCTTGTTCACTGATTAGAAAGAAAAAACAGAAATAAAAACAGAAGTATTGCAACCAACATGCACCGATATTATCAGGTACTACTGGGTGGGCTGCTGCAAGAGGTGGTGAGAGGAGAATGGCATAGACAGACTCAGGTTCAGAGATTAGGAGCAACAAAAAGGAGTAGACCCAAGTAGGTAAACTCTAAAGGTTATTAGCAGTGTTATTGACACCATGATTGTACCGGATCGAGCATGAAGCAGTCCACTCCTTGCCCAGTGGAGAGGGCCACCAGGGTAGCGCTGCCATACAGGGCATATCCTGCAGCAACAATATTACGTCCGGGCTGCAAAGCATCCTTTTCAGAGGGCTCGTCGTTTGTTTCCTGAGGAAAGAGCGCATTTCAGTAACAGCTACTTGGCGCAGATTTCCATCGTATGTCAGCTAGGCCTTTGAAACCGTGAAAATAGAGGTGGTTCCCGCTAGTTCAGAACAAGTTTGGTAGAAGCATAAGCGCGTGCTGGGACAGGACGGTGGGAGTTTATTTTATACAAGCCCTGTGGTCAATATGATACATGCAACAAAGCTGATACCTTAGCTTTACCACTTAGCGTATTAATTCAAGAGCATCAGAAATCTGAGACAGAAAAAAAGTATTAACTTTTCTGTAATTGTAAACATGAGCTACCTTACTGATATTCTTTATAGTGATAACCGTGAGGGAGAACTCAGTAATCAACATTTCATGCTTTACAGACAGATTGCTTCCAGTAACAGAGTAAAAGGGTAGGTGATGCAACATGACAGGATGAAAACTGTGCATAGGTCTCTGCTGGTAACTGGAGTGTGCTAGATGTGCACACGTATACGATTTATGTGTCTGGGGATATAATGTGTGTGCAGGCGTAGCTATGCATGTATAAGTTCATATAAAACTTTCTCGTATCATTTTACTTAAGTTTTTAAATTTGGTATCAATTTCCAACACTCATTCCCTTTTGATATTCTGGTTATCATTGAACAAAAATAGCCTAGGCAGGTCTTACACAGTAATGTATAAATATTTCCAGACAGTTCTCAAATGTTCAGCCACAAGAGGGGTTGATTGGTGGGATGAGAAGAAGAGACTAGAGTACTTAGGAATACAGACTCCAGCCTGCACTTCCTGGGCAATTTGTTTAAACACTTTTTTTTTCTCTCTCTCCCCTAAGCCAACAACAAAATGGGTAGGGAATGCTTGATATTAATGTCTAATAATTAATCTGAAAAGAATTGTCTGTTCTGGTGGATTTTCTGCACATTTTCCGATGCTGGTTTATTAGGAATTAAATTAAGAAACCCTTCAGTCCCTGTGTCAATGCACTGGTTTAGTATTTAATTATTTCAAGCTCACATCATTTCTCAGTGATGCATGGACTTAATTAGATTGAGTAGCAGCTGGGTAGAAATCTCAGATCTGTCCCAAACTGTCTGTTTTAAAACAAAAGCAAAATCACTAGAGGTTGTTTTGTGTAGGAAATCAAACTTTTGATTAAGATTTAGTGAATTCTTTTAAAAAATCAAGAATACTTTCCATGGAATTTTTCCTCAGAAAGATAAAAACCTTGAAATAAATTCTCTGCCATACTCTGGGGGTAAGGAGGTCCAAGGGTGCCTGACAGGGCCCTGGCAGGGTGAAATGCCAGGGTTAAGGAGGGAGTGGGGCTGGAAACAGTTCATTGCTGTATGCCTGCTCCTAGAGAAAAGCAGACGCATGGGACACCAAAATTACATCTTTCATGGCATGTATGGGCCATGTATGGGTTCCACATCAAAATGTTTTCACCTTCAGCTGAAAGACTATGATTGAAAGCATTTGTTGCTTTAGGTTTCAGAGGTTCTTTTTTTTTTCTTCCCTGTGTTTTGCTCAAAGCTTCCTCCCACTCCCATTATATTGCCAAATCCTTCTGTAGAAGAGATCCCTTTTTTTCAGCTTGCAATATTGTTTATAGCAGACTTACTTGAAATATTAAATGCAGAATTAAGCATACATTTATACAAGTAATTGCAAACATATTTCAATTTTTATAGCTTTTTGTATGTTTTCCTAATTAAAAATTAAAAACAATGCTGCTTTAATTTTGTATAAATACAATAGATGTTTGTTTTATAGGACATTGTGTTTATATACAGTATATATAGCTAGAGGTTACATCTGATGTTGCTTTAAAACATGTTTTTTTGAGATGAGCTTTTCAGTTCTATCACTTGAGTGCCTTTTCTGTTTCTGTTTATATGGCTGAGAAACCATAAATTTATTGACTATTCTGAAAAAAACAAAGGAACTTCTCCCTTGGAAGAGGGACATTTGGCCAGAATTCACTTGGTTTTCAGTCTTTAGCTTCAACTGTGTTTCGAAGAGCCACCTTCCAAATGGAAGGTAAAAAGTTCAGCCTCAAACAAAATTTTGCAGAGCTTATTGAAGTGTAAAAAAGCTAAAGATCAGCTGACATGTAATTGTTAACATTGCAGTAGTTATGTCCTGCCAAGAGTTATGTAATACAAAACAAACCAGAGAATTAAGCTGGTGAGGAGATTCAGATATCTGCTGAATATTTTTGCTTCTTCCTTGTGTACAGATGGAATTTCCTCTCTGTTACATGTTGGCTGGGATACGGAGATAGTGAAGTAATTGTCTTTATGCAAATCTTTGAAATAGTCTTTGGAATATAAAGACTGCACAGATTGAACGTTCAAGCTCTGACAAAGTCACTTCAGTGCTTTGTGGCTGGGAAGCAGATGAAATAAGATCCATGGAATCCAGGACCCTCAGGTGATGCCCACGTTAGAAAATTTTTGCATGTATGAGTTGCCTTTATGTTTGCATGTATGATCACACTTTGGGACTTTACAGCTTTGGAAGTAGCTCTCGAAGGCCTTGGTTTCCAAGTCTGCATTCATACGATGTGTTTAATGTTCTGACTCCTTATACCTTCTCTGTGGGGATAACATGATATTCCTTATGGCAATGGTGGGAGAGGAAGAAGAAAATACATCTGAGGATCTGGACAAAATTAAAAGTAAAGAAATAAAGCAAAGCAGCATTCATAGCACATAGATGGAGTGTGAATTGTGTGTTGTAGATTCAGCTCAGCAAGGTAAAAAATGAGTAAGAATCCAGGCAAAAAAATACTTATTATCCCCACAAGCCTGACACTACCAGTTGAGATCATCCCACCAGGCAGTGACTGTCAAGGTGCTGAGGACCCCACTTGCAAAAGCATCAGGAGATCTCCTTCTTAGTCCCACTGTGTGGACTCACACACTTCGTAACAATCCTTTCCATCCTTCAAGAGGAAAAAGGCAGATGGAAAACAAAATAAACCTGAGATGACATTTATTTCCTGGTGGATCTACTAAGAAACTGATACATGGGTCTTCTGGCAGGAGGTAATTATACTTGAGGCTGTGGCAGTGGTCCTGGCTAGAGACCAGGAGCAGCAATAGAGAATCAAATTAAAATTTGAAATGTGTTGACGGAGTCTGGTTTTCATAGAAAAGCATTGACTTTCTTCTTCCTAAAACAAAGCCAGTATTTCAGTTCTGGAGTGTGTGCCTTTGGGAATGAAGTTAAGGTACTGGTATGGTGAGAAAGGCAGCCCGGTGGACATCTGAGATTTGGAAGTTTCCAAATATCAAACAGGTGCTGAGAATGATCCTTTGGAAGTAGACTTGTTCTAGCTTTTCCAAAATGATGTTCTTGCAGTTTAATGGCTTGAAATAGATTTATATTTTCTTTCTTAAAGCATTTTCATCCATTTGGATAGATATGTCCTTTCACACTATTCTACAGTAACTATTATTAAAGCTCCTATTATTATTTGTTTGTTTTGAAGGGTTTGAAGTTAGAAGCTAATAGTTTTTCTATGAAATATCTTATTTGAGATAGGACATATTAATATATATTTTGGAATTAGCATGTTAATGAAAAGAATTATCCAAGTGAAAATCTGTGAATGCAACATTGCTTCTGTGTTTACAGGGAAATTGATAAGTTATTCTTCTAATTAAAAAAAATGTGCTTCACCTTAGTGGCACTGTTTTCATTTGAGTATGAAGAATTTACACTAAGCAATGTCAATATCTCTTTACACAGAACAGAAGTATATTTACCCACATGAAAAACAGTAGCTTAAAAGCAGTGTTTACAATCAATATATTAATGTATATTAGAACAACAATTATGGAAAATTTAGAAAACTTCTGTGTTTGGAACCAATATGAATTATTTAGGAAATTCTGCTATTCTGAAGTAAAATCCTAGGGAAAACTAGGAAGTCCTTAGCTTTTGCATAAGTTAACAAGTAAGTTAAAGATTATGGACAAGTTTAATCTGTACTTCAATGTGTGAGTTACCTGAACCATACTGACCACCTGACTCTGGAGTTATATAGAGTAAACTAAACACAAAACTACTCCTTCCAGAAAAAAAAAAAAAAAACAAACAAACAAAAAAAAAAACTACTGTTTAACATTTGTAAAGCGACATGCTTACTATCTTTAGGCAAAAGCTGTGTTGTCTGCTATACTTACTTTAAATATAGGGAGGTGGGTAGTCTTTTAGGCTGTATTTTTAGGGATAAAGTTGTGAGGGCCCCATTTCTGACTACAAGGCAGAAGTGTGCATGTGGCATGTGGCATGGCCTGCTACGCCGCTTTCTTTGCAGAAACCAAAGCAGAATCTCTGCTCTTCCCACAAGCCATACCCAAACAGTGTCTTGGAGAGAGTTGGCCTGCCTACATGACCCTGTGACAGGAGCTCTTGCTAAAAATTAATGTTGCAGGCAGCCACTGGGTTTGTGCCATCACGCTGCTTGGCTTGAGCCATGACTGTGCATGGTTGACTAGTAGACGTGTTCTCATTGGTGATGATTGGAATATCACCTATCTGACATGTAAAAAATCATGACTGGCTTGGAAGTGATGGGTTAAAAGATGAGATAGGGCCTTGAAAAGATATCATTGTGCTTCGAAATGCAGCACTTCAGTTTGCAAGCATTTATTTGCAGTCACAAGGGCTGTAAAAGTTACCTTAAAAAAAAAGAAAGAAAGAAAGAAAGAAAAGGGTCTCCCACAGTCATGAGACTGTGAACACAGGCTTTAGGAAAAACACCAGCTACCAGGAGATTAGCAGTGAAATCACAAGACTTGGTGCAATTCTTAACTATTCACAGTTGTTAATTGGCCGCAGAGCAGTAGTAGAGCAGGGCTCTGGCAGCTGTGAGTGACCACTTCTCGCCATCCTGTGGGGGACTTCGTCATTGCCAGGTGTATAAATGCACACGAGAAGGCCACTGCTCTGGTAGCCATATTGTGGTCTGGGCAATGAGCTTCAGCCTCAGCCCTCTTCATATCGTGGAAGACAAATAATATAAACAGTAGCCATGATGGAAGACAGAGCTGCAGGTCACCCAGCAGGTTTGGCTCCATGCCACAACATCCCTCAGCTCTCCTGCAGCAAGCAAGACTTGACTAAAGTAGCTAACCAGCTGACCAAAGGTGAGAGGGAGTTACTGAAATGTATGTGTGTGTGTCTCAAAGGAGGAAGTGCCAGCAATTTCCCAGGGCTGAGTGTCCCTTTACTAGGAATTCAGGAAACTCTTTAGCACGGGTGAATCACAAGTGTTGTCTCATCTGCTCTTTCTGAAGCTCTGCTGAGCGCAAAGGTGCTTAACGTTAAAGGCCTAGGAGTGAAACTAGGTAAGCTAATATACCCAAGACATTTTGTTTTCACCAAGTGAATCGTGCTACATTGACTTTGTTCATCCTCTTACCTTTTTGTAGATAGCAAATATTGTTCCTATCGGTGCCAAGCAATCTATATTGGATGATCCATCGAGGGGATCAAAGCATACCACGTATTTCCCCTAAAACAGAAGTAGCAAGGGAAGCATTAAATGAAATGTTGACTTGCAGTACTATTTCCCTTTACTTGGTAAACTCCATGTTTTTATGACTGTGCTCAGCTTTTCAAGGGCGCCTGATGGATGTCCTCCAGGAAGGTTGCACTTTTGGCCCAGCTGGCCCAGCAGCATGTTGCCCTTTGCCCACTGGGCCAGCCAGCGAAGTAGGAAGGGACTGTTCCCACTCAGACAGTACGAAATTGCATGACAGAGAAGTTGCTTCCAAGCAGCACAATTACAGCTCAAAAGTAAAAGGAGTCATCCTGAAGGGAGCACATGAAGAGAGCAAATTTACTAAATTTGCTTTAGTAAATGGATTTTCTTACATTTCATTCTGAGACAAAGGATTTGCCTATAATGTGAGATATGAGGGTGAGAAGAAAGAAAGAAATGGTCTTGGAGAATGGTAAATCTGTGCGAGCACTGTCTCAATGCAGTAGGATCCCTTCTTGGGGAGCCCTGCTGAAGCAGTGACATGTTTCCTCTGGACATTCAATTTAAATCCTCGTCCTGCCAGACCATCATCTTGTTTTGTTCTGCATAAATAATAACATAATCCAAAACAGCTACAGTATTGGTCCGGAAATGTAATAGTACACTTAAATCGGGGATCCAAAGTGTGTTTACAAGCTCCAAAGTTGTTGTTCCCTTACCCCTTCAAGAGAGTTTAATAATATTTTCCCCCCAACACCTCCTTTAGCGGTTGGGCTTGTGTCTCCACCACAGCTAATCATCAAAGCAATGAAATAATCATGCCAATTTGCTGAATGCCCTTAAGAAGAGTGGGTTGTGGGACCAGGTTTCATATTTGAAGCGAGAGTGCCACCTGCTGCTGCCTGAGCTGAAAACCCCCTGAAGGCAGAAGCTGCACAGACCTGCTTTTCTTTGGGGGTGATGATGGCCTCCTTGTTCTCCTCTGTGACCAGGACGCAGGTGCTGTAGGAGGACTGGAGCATATTGATCACCAGGGAATTGGATAACACATCCAGCTTTTTCACTTCGTCACCAGTCACATTCATGGTGCCAGCAATGCCAAACCTAGAGAAAAGCAAAAATATTAAGAAACCTGAAGCACTGAGGAGAGTCATTACAGTTTTTAGGAGGAAAAGAAAAGAGTCAGGATGGCTCCTTCCTGCTCATCTTTCCACACCTAACCTTTGGCTTCAAACTGTTAAGGTTCATTGGGAGATGATAGTCACTGTTAGAAAATAAAAGGGGGTATGAAACAGAACAAAAATGCTGGCATCATTTCTGGGCTCTGCTATGGTCCTTTTTGTCCAGTTGTGATCTCCCACCAACCTCTTCCCAGGAGCAGGTTTGCCTTTCCCAGCAGCCCCATTTGCACCTGCTGTTGGCTCCTGGGTGAGGACGTCCAACCAGCAGGACCTTTGAGGAAGGAGAAAGGGTAGTTAGCAGAGGTAGTTAGTCTTCTGCCTCTGGAACAGCTTGTGTAGCTGTTCAGTGCTTTGTGATAGTCCTTTAATCCACATCCTGTAGGTCCCTGGCTGCCCAAAAATCAGGAGCTTGAAAGACTCCTCTGAGTAATTCCTCATTCTAAACTCTGTCTCAGAATCAAGATCTGTTTGTTTTATGCCATGGCATAGGATTGTGTTGGGCTGATGCTTCTATTCTGTACCCATGGTTCTAATAGTACAATAATTATATATATTTCTGATATTTGACAGTTCAGAAACTACACTTCTGACTTAATGTGTGTGGTTCAGGTCTCTTGGCAGTATAAGGAATCAAATAGGGAACAGCTACTTGGCATAATTCATTATGGTGGAAAAAAAAGAGAAGAGAGGAGAGCAACTAATTAACTTCTTTCATGTTGGTTGGGAGGAAGGGATAAGATTTTTTTTTTTTTTTTTTTTGATTCAAAGCTGCCTGAGCTTTTCAGAGCTACCTGGTGTTTTGAGTACTTCCATTTTGGCATGCCAAATTTGAGACTTGAGACAGGAACTGGATTTTCAAGGAGCACTGAGCACCCATTCTCCAGACCGTGAGTTTCCAAGCAAGTGTTCCCAAATTAAACTTATGGTTTTGAAAAAGCTCTTCTTATCTTTTGAATGGCAAATTTACTAAAAATGAATGTTAATATTGTAAATATTGCAAAGTCACCTCACAGTCTCTGATTTAGAGGGACTAGCAAGTTTAGAGCTCCCTAGCTTCATTTTTTTTTTCTCAAAAGATGAGATTCTAGCTCTTTTTTGTGGGGGAATAGAGGCATGCATGCAGACAGATGGAAGCCAACCACAAGCACTGGAAGTCTGCAACAGGGTTTTCCAAAAGATCGTGGCTGCCTACAGTAATTTGAATAGTATAAGTTACTCATTTGTGTATTTGAGCAGTTTGCATATTCCTTTGTCGTCACCTGAAACTTTTGTTTATAAAAAAGAGCCCTTTCTTCCACTGAACCAGTAGCCACCATTTTTGTAGGTCAGGTGGCCATCCTGCTTTTATCAAAACCAGTAGTATCCCCCAGTCATTAAATAATTCAGATGTTGCCTATTGGAAGATTGAAATGAGGGGAAAACAACTTTTCCTCTAAAAGACAAAACTGTGCAGCTTCACCTCATAGTACTATGGAGAGGAAATACCATTGAACAGGCAGGGCACAGGAGGTAGGGAACAGGTAGAGGTGGTGCCTCTGGCTCTACCATTGTTCTCTGTTTTGTTTCGGTTTTTTAGCATGAGCAAATTTCACATACTCACTGCACATCATGCTCCACACCTGCAAAATAAATGAGGGTGGATAGCACTGATTTAATTTGATCATTGAGGTCTTTGACCAAACATTCAACAGAAGTGCAAAAAAACCAACCCACAGGTGTCATATGCTTTGGTGTTTTCATAGCTAGAAAAGAAATAAATTGTCTTCCATACACAGATATAGTCCCCATCTCCTTGCGTGTGTGTGTGTGTGCGTGTGTGTGTGTGTGTGTAGATGTGTATTTTCATATATATTTTTATATATCATAGAATCATAGAATCAGTAAGGCTTGAAGGGACCTCTGGAGATCATCTAGGCCAACCTCCCTGCACAGCAGGGTCACCTACAGCATGTTAGACAGGGTTGCATCCAGGTGGGCCTTGAAGATCTCCAGAGAAGGAGACTCCACAACCTCTCTGGGCAACCTGGTCCAGTGCTCCGTCACTCTCACAGGGAAGAAATTCCCCCTCACGTTCAGGTGGAACTTCCTGTGGTTCAATTTCTGCCCATTGCCTCTTGTACTGTCACATGGGACAACTGAAAGGAGTTTGTCCCCATCCCCTTGACACCCTCCCTTCAGGTATTTGTACACATTGATCAGATCCCCCCTCAGTCTTCTCTTCCCCAGGCTGAACAGGCCCAGCTCTCGCAGCCGTTCCTCCTAGGGCAGATGCTCCAGCCCTCTGATCATCTCCGTAGCCCTACGCTGCACTCTCTCCAGTAGCTCCATGTCTTTCTTGTACTATATATATGTATATATATACAAATGCACATACACAAGCATATATTTAAATACATAAACCGAAAAATGTATATCTTAAATATACAGTTTTATTAGTGATTTCTAGTCCTCTAAGCTGCTCCTGATAGAGCACCATTAAAAATTTTGCATTGATGTCTTATCCAATAAGCTGCATGAAGCTGAGCTAACTGGTTCAACTCTTTGCAGATTTTACTAGGCCAATTCTTTGGTTGCATTTTCTAAAATGCTAGATGTCAAATTACTCTGTGCACTTTTCATATGAGGCGCTTTTCATATTAAGTCTTCCCATCTGCAGCACTGACAGTACTCGGGGGAAGAGGGGGAGATATACTCAGGAATGCACGTGACATTTCTCATAGGGCTACTGTTTTATACTATTACTCATACTGCCAACATTACAGTCCAGGGATCTGGACTTCCCAAGATAAGGCAAGCCCTGGTTTGCACAGCTCTGGCACTGTGCTTGCACATTAGGAGAAAATATAAAAATGATGCGATACTCTGTAAATTCACAAAAGATTTAGAAATACACCAATGTCAACATTTACAAGGGATAATGAGATGAACAGTAGTGCATTGAAGTTCTGACTCAAGTTTGAAGGCTAAAATGTTACACAACAGCAATTAGTCTAAATGGCCACCTTGGGCCCAACCTTAAAATGTTCCAGAAAAGGAGATCTCCCATTTCCCACTCTTGATAACCCATGCTCTGCCTTCATGCCTACAATCACTTGGCTTAAAAAAGACGCTTGCAATGTATTTAGGAATCCTGCCCTTTTCTCTGTGCAAGCAATGTTCCTCTACCTGCTCTTTCTCCTTCTCCTCCTCTTCCTCCTCTTCCCCGTATTTTTAAGTAGGACTCACATGTGCGCAAGACCTGCCTTCCTGACTGCAGAGGAAATGGCCTTTATGGCTGTCAGCATGGAGTTGAGCAGCTGCGTCAGCTCCCCTGTGGCTCCTTTCACTCGGCGCCCCTTTTCCATAACAAATCGTGTGAGCGTCAGCATGTCCGTTTCGAAGGGGGTTTTGTCAGACATTTTTGCTGGGTACCCAGGTTCTCCTCTTCTCACCCACACAGGTCGCTTCCTTGCCGTGCTGTGCTCCCAAATAGCTCTTTTATTTTAAGGAGAAGCTGTTGGCTCTGTTGCTGCTCTGAGTTTATTAAAATGTCCCTGAGACCACGTGGTTAAGTGCTCAGAATAGCTGCACCCGTCCCGGCTCTTCTGGGACACCGCAAAGCTGCCCGAGACGCCGAACGCCGCCTCTCGGCCACCCTCCCCAGGTAGCAAAGCTAGCGATGTGTGCACCAACCCCACACTGGGGCCGCGCTTTGAGGCAGTTTCTGCTGCCGGTGCTGCATCACTGGCCAGCGAAGCTCCGGTCCTCCGTCCCCTCCGTCTCTTGCGACCCCTTCTGCTTCTGGCCTCCTCTGTGGACACTGAGCATGGGGATCTCCAAGGCCTCCAGCATCTCTCAGGGGAATTGACAGAAGCAGCGGAGTGGCTGGTTGGGCAGGTTACAGGTGCTTTTAGCTGAGCATCAGGCTTGTATCACTGCCTGTCTCTGAACTGGGAGTATTCAACTACCCAACAGCGGGGTGGGGGTGGGGGTTATTAATGCATCATGTATGGAAAATGCTTTAGCCAGGGCTGGGTCTTGTCACTGGAGATATTTGACATGATAACTTTACAAAAAGAGTGCATTGAGCATCTAGACAGGCATTTATTAAAGATGTTTTGTGTTGCCGGTTAGTCTGCTACAATCATGTTTTAATGACTTTCATTCCCAGTCTGGGCTATTTGTAATATGGAAGTGGTTGTATAAATGAGAAGCACTAGTAAACTGTGGCTTGATTGGTTACTAAGTAATTATCTCTTCAATAACTTACAAATGAAGCTTATCTGATTTAAGCATGTTTGTGTCATAACTCACAAAATGAATTTTAAGACAGCTTTGTTACAGTGCTGCAAAATCTAAGTATAGGTATGTCTTATTTTGCAATTATTCTACATAAAATTCTCCCATCATTTCCCTTACAAGCAACATTTTTGGATCCCATGATACTAATGTGAAGGCAGGTATGCAAGTAAGTGAGCTAGGTACATGTGATCTGTAATGCTGAAATTACAGATTTTAATTACAGCATTATCTTCCCACTCAGGTGAGGCAATTGCACATTCTTCATTTTACTTGTTAGAAGCACTGTCTTCTTTTTAAGCTGAAGATCTGGAAAGCCCACAAATTAAACAAGAAAAGCTGAAGTTAAAGCAGAAAAGTTTTACTGATGTTATTTATTTAAGCCAAGTTATGGGCTAAAATCATGCAAGCTAAATTCAATAATGAAATTTATATCTAGCTCTGTTTTTGTTAGTACGTCTCTATTTTGTTACTATGTCTATCTAGCTCTATTTTTGTTAATAATCTTTGTAGCATCAGAAAAGATTTCTGATTTTCCTTTACATTCCTTTTCTAACCTTCAGCATTTATTTGGATTTTTCTAAAAAACTTCTTTCCACCCTAAAACTGTACATTACTTGGAGATTCATAAAGGTCTTTGAGTGTAGAGTTTCGGGACATTGAAATTAGCCTTAAAAAAAGGTCTCGGAGGCTAACAGTGCTGAACACTGCCAAGAAGTAGAAAGACATAGTTCTGTGCTGTTTATGCCATGTGTGTTTATGTTTGGGATGTTTCTCATGTTGTGTTTCTAAGGAGGTGGACAGGCTGGTAAACAGTTACTCAGATAGCACAGCAGGCAAATTTTTTTTTACTTTTTTTTTTTGTTTTCACTTTTTCCTGTAAGACAGTGGAAGAAGAAAATAACTGAATAATCCTTTGTTCTTTCCTGTGATAACCTAGTTAAAAGTACCTAATACCATTGCCATCATGCAAAGAATATCTGGAGTATATTTTGCCAGGTTAAACGTTCTTTCTTTAAAAAGACTTTTTATGAAAACTTACAGTAGCACACGGTGATGCTATTAGTAGAAGAATGGGACCGAATTTGCATTATATGGGCTTCACATACAGTACATTACATTCTGTAAGTTATTTCATCAGTGTAGCAATTCTCAGCCCAACCATTGCTAAAATGCTTTTAATGTGCAATCTGTGCTGTATTGCTAAAGTACCAATGGGATACACAATCAATTTAGCAAATAAGAGATGGAGCAGGGGAGGCCATGACTTAATGTTTGTTTAAAAAAATTCACATGGAGAACTTACTTATTTACCGTTGAATTCAAGTAATCTTTTACACTGGTCAAAAGACAAAGTTCGGATCCACTTGTAACAGAAAGTTTGTCTTGGAGACCCCTACTATTAAAACTATATGTATTATTACTTTTCAAATGCAGACAGGAAGGTGGGGAAATAAGATGATTGTTGAAAAATATGTGAAGACTCTTTATAAGTCTTCAGCACCAGTCAATAAAAAAGGGTTTAAAGACAATTAATTTGACAGATCTGTAGAAGGTTTGTCCTTTAACGTGAACCGTAATAACTGCATAAGAGTTCTCAGGGGCGATTCATATTTCTATTGGTGTATAGGCTTGCCTTGTGCCCTAAAGGTGACACCTCTTCTAACTGGATCTAAATGTTAGTGGTTTGAATGGTGCAGCTGAAATTGGAGCTGCTGACCTTTCACCAAATGCCATGGTTCAGCATCTGAGCAGAACAGTAGGTAATATTGCAGCTGAAGATGGACATGGAGACAACTGAAATTTTTCCATCTCATTTTAATAGACATAGCTGGCTTTGGAAATTGAACTACAGAACCAGCTGATTGAAGGATTTTCCCTGCAGGTGATTACACGAGGATTACTTTCCATGATATACGCATGACAGATAAAAAAACCTACTCCTAATGTGAGCATGCTAAGTATAAAATGTCAATTTACGGACAAAAATAAAAACACCAAAAACTGAATTACTGAACTGTAAACTAGCAAACACAGGCAGCACTGCCTTCCTTTCTACAACCTTTATCTGCTGCCAGTGTGTTGTCTTAAAAATAGACGTATGTGGCCCAAGGATTCCCAAGGTGGCTGAGGGCAGAATACAGCCAAGGAAATACTTTCAGTATATGAAGTGTCTGCTGTGGATACCTTCTGTTTGCTGTTGGGTTGTGTCAACAGCTTAGTGAGGTAATGTATTCAAAATTGAAATACGACAGTCACAGAAAAGCTGGGAGGACCTCTGGCTATGCTCTACTTTATGTAATAAATAAAAAAAAAATGTGTCCAACTAAGGCTCTGCAGACAGATTGAATTAAATACTTAAAATCTAATAAGTTACACATGGCTAAACTAACTTTCAGCCATGTACTTTGCTCTTGGAGTAGCATCCAGGACCTTGGAGAGATTTAGAGATCTTCTTAGCAAGAAATCTGCTATAGCTGCATTAGTGGGCTTGGACCTTTCTAAAGTATTATTGGACATGTGCTAGAGTGAGCAAACAGGGAAATGCCTGTGATCTTTTCAGGATGTCTTTCAGCGTGTGAGGAAGGTAACTGCTTACTGCTTTGTTTATTGTCAAGAACTGAGAGGGACTTGCTCTTTCTTTCAAAATCACAATGAAAAGACAAAGCAGATGTGAAGATTACATTCTTTCCTTTATGAAAGTTGAGGGCTTGGCTGTGTCCAGAGGTCGGGCGCTCATCGGGACAGAGAAAGCAGCTCTGGTCCTAACATAAATGAGAGCCGGTGAAGAAGAGCCCAGGCCACGGAGTCCCCACAGCAGCGGATCCGTCTCCTGCGCACAGACACCCTGAGGTCTCTCCCACGAAACGGCACAGCTCTGACAGGACGGGGTCAGCAAACACGCTCCTTTCACCTTGGCCCTCAGCCTGGCATAAGGGCACCCTCCTGGGAGAGGTGGGTGTGAACCTTCTCATGGAAGGGAATTAAGACAGAAATCAGAAAGTATACAGTATGGCAGCTATCACTGCACTTTGAGGGATGCCTGATTTTGCAGATGTGTATTGGTAAAGTATGTAGGCCAGGGACTGTGTTTTCCAAACTACAATCCAGCCTACAGAGGAGCTAGATATTGTACTGAGCCTGATGAGAGCTTGCATGGTCTTAAAAGCTAGAGCACAGGTAGAGCTGAGTGGAGATTTTCAGGACTGTCCAAATGGATCAGATCCCTGAGAGTCTTATCTTCATTAGCAGGGTCTCATTGGAAATAGCCTTCTCAGCAAGAAGTATGCCCTCTAGCCCTTCTCAAAAACTCCTCCTCCCCATCACTTTGGAGAACACACCTATATACATCCATTTAGGTTTGCCCACATCCTGAAAAACACCAAAATTTAGCTTATTTCAGAATACGGGAGTTCAGGATTTTTTTTGAGCGCAAGCCCTCACAGAGCATACCTTCAGGCCACTGCCTGTAGGTCCCTCCCATCCACACCCTCATTTCTTGTTTTCTGTGAATAACCATGCTCAGACATGCTATCTGCACTAGAATTCACAGAGAAGTAAATCCCCAGATAGGCAAGTTTATGGTTTGTCGTACCTGAAATCACCAACACACAAACTGTAGGGGGCAGCAGTTGGGTAAATGATCAGCTGAATTCTACTAAACAGCAAAATCTGCATGTCCCTTTGTTCAAGTTTGGCAAAGGTAAGGGTAGTGAGAAATGTTGCCAGATTTGAACTGATGCAAAAAAAGCCTGTAAACTATAGCCACAAACTGCACCCAGATAGCTGGATTGTCTGTGTAGCTCTCAGGCACTAATGTCATGTTCCCAGCAGTGTGCTCAGAATCAGCCTATTAAATGTCAGCATGCTCTGTGGGAATCTTCACCACTTCTTTCTGCTTGTGTAGCACAATCTCTCCTTTCTGTGGTAATCCACACTCTCAAGATAACACAAAGCACATCTGGTGAGGATGGCCTTGATAACAAAACAGAAACTCATCTCTTTCATCAGGCAAGCAAACTAATTTCTGGTAAAGAAGGCCTTATCATAGCAGAGTGTCTACATGTTCTTCCTATCCAGTTCAAAATTTCACAAATGTTAATTCTTAGTAAGAATAGGCCCAGACTGAAAGGCAGTTAGTAACTTCTATGGTCCAGAAACAATGTGTGAATCCACATTAGCACTCACATCTTTTACAGAAGAATGAGAGATTGGTCTAGAAGAGGTCATTGAGTGTAAAAGGCTACTGAGTCTTCCCACCAAAATTTTTTAGGAGAGATGGAATCAGGTATTTTGGTGATAGTCTGTAGCTCATTAGGGAAAACTGAGTCTGCAGCTAGTCCCTAACTACAACACACTATTTTCCTGTAGCACAGGGGCTTTTGTGTACAAACAATAAAGAAGAAAGCAAACATATTTTCCCCTTTTTTCACTTTTAATGCCTCCTTTAATGTAATCTTTTAGTGCCTCTCATTGCACAATGAAATTACACAAGATTTCCCTTTAAAAAAAAGTTATGAAAATATGGCTCACTTGGTCTCCAGCTATAGAGGTCTGACAGTTCACTTTTCCAGTACTGCACAGTGTATTCTTTGGTTCAGCTGTAAGGCATTTCTTCCTATCTGTACGGTCCCCGTAGCTTTACTTAGCTGAATGCTTTTTGACAATCTCAAGGTACTCCTTCACATCATCAGGAGATCCCAAGACAACAGGTACTCTTTGGTGGATATCCTCAGGCACAATATCCAGTACTGCTTGATGCCCTGTTGTTGCTATTCCCCCAGCCTTCTCAATAACAAAAGCCATAGGATTGCATTCGTAGAGCAGTCTCAGCTAAAAGACAAAAATCAAAGTGGCAATGGTCAGTTTAAATACTTCACATTTAATGTAAACTTCTGATTTAAGAATGAAATTGCATAGATTTTTCTTTTAAAAAAGAAAGTGAATGCTGGAGTTGCCCAATTTGAGTACTTTCTCCATAGTTCATGTTTGCATTGTGCTCTTCTTTGGAGGACAAAGCTTGTATGTAAGAAAGACACTTAAAAAGCAGCAGACCATACAGGCCTGTTTGGAAGGAAAGAAAAACAATGGCCTTGAGTGTGCCATTCCTTTTCTCTAATGAATAACTGCATCTTATCTACAACCTGAAGCAATAATTTATGGAAAATTGCAAAACAGATGAAAGGTCTTTGCTGAATAAACAGTCCCCTTGTCAGCCTACACAGCTGTGATTTTCTCTGTGTGACCACAGTCCTGCAGAGGTAGCCAGGCATAGTTGCACCAGATGTGGTAATGTTACCAAATAGAAGATGCAGATGTGTTTCTATTTGGCAGAGCTTTTTAAATCGAGACCTCTATCTCTAGGATTCTGCTATACTGACTTACAGTAGGAATCTCAGCCTAATCTTGATTGTTTACAATGCTTTGCAATGTGTCTTATGGTTGGGGACAGTACAGTTTGGGCTGGGATGGTACGGAGAAGTCTGTGCAAACAACACATCCCTTCCAGTGTTCCTGCTCATGTTTTGTAACCTGAAAAAGTTTGGGGATAAAGAGAAGGTTGCCAGCTGAAACATTTTAGCAGAAGCAGTAGAACAGTCACCTGACAACAGGCTGTTGTCATCTGTGGCAGTGTGCATGAGTAGCCAGCCCTGAGCACTGGAGACACAAGCCACCAAGGAGTAAAAATATGCTCTGGAATCAACGTTATACAAAATACTGCGATGCTATAGTGAAATATTTATATAACATAACATATTCTATAATCAGGCTCATTCAAATTTACCTTTCCTTTAGGACTTTTGGCATTAGCAGGGTACAGAAAGATTCCTCCATACACCAGTGTGCGATGCACATCAGCCACCATCGATCCTACATACCTCCCACCATATGGCGAACTGCCATCCTAGAAAAAATATTTAAATAAATGCAATCTTTGAGTAAGTCAAGTTATGATTTCCCCCTTCCCCCCTTCTCATAGTGGTCTCTTAGAGGTCTTAGTGGTTCTCAATTCCACTACATTGCAATTCATTCATAATACTCAAAATACTATGAGAAAGTTTTGGTTTCCCCTTAATTTTCTAAATCAAAAATCCAAAAAAGGATTGACAGAGGATTACAGGATATATTAATGCCAGAGCCAACAACAGTAAATGTTTCACAGCTTCTAGTCAACCCTTATAAGCCCAGGAAAATATTGCATTCTTAGTTCCAAAAAGATCAAGTTCTAGGAACAAATGTTGTAGTTTTTTCCCACTGTAACAGGAAAAAAAAAAAAAAAAAAAAAAAAAAAGAGAGAGAGAGAGAGAGAGAAATCAAAAGGAGCAATTTTTCCTGGTTCTTCTACTCATTTTTGTCACCTTCTATAACTCTTGGGGTGAGAAAAAGTTTAGAGTTTATTACTGTAATGAATTCCTCATTATATTCCAAATAGTAGTATATTTTAATATGTTTTAATAGTTTTATATAATATAGTGGAATATTTCAAATATATTTTAATGTCCAAATAAAAAACACATTAAGCATGGCAAGATGCTTTCCTTCAGACTGCTGCAATGAAAATAAATATGAGTCTGTCTTCAAAGTAAGACCAGAAGTCAAGACCGGACATCAAGAGCAAACAATAATATATGTTTGTACTTCATCGTCCATGTAATACATTCAGTAATGACAGAAGTAAGATAGAACAGATATGATTTTATGGGCACCTCTCCAAGCTTCAGGCCTCCTACTACCAGGAAAAAATACATGACTGTGAAGCAGACCTTGAAATTACATGCGCTTTTCAAGTGAGAGGCCCCTCAGCATCCACCCTGTGTTATCACTGACGATCCGATCTATTGCCACCCACCCACAGCTCTCCATCTGGGGATGGACTCTGGCTGCAGTGAGGAAGTAGTGATCTATCATCTCACATGTAGATGCAATTTCTTCACCATCAGACCAAAGTTCTCTTATCAGCTTGACCGCACAAACTGCCTTGTTTGGCTTTCAGCCCCCTTATTCATGCTCAGCCACGAAGGAAGAAGAAAAAAAAAAAGGAGGTGTAGTGCGATAATACTGAGGATGATGAAATATCTGGTCACACCAACTGCTATTCTAACTAGCAGCACAATCTTCTGAATCCCCTTTTCTGTCTTAAACTTAGTGTCTGAAATTATAGTCCTATGTACAGATACATTGTAAATAGATAAGAAAAAGGAAAACAAGCTCTGCAACAGTACCTCCTACATGAGACAGTGATTGACGGTAAAGTTGGAAGTTATGAGTGTTACCTGTCATCAGAAAGTTTCTCTGAAATAGGATCTTTTACCTCAGGGAATTTCTTCTTTTTGAGGTAGTCTGTGACTGCAGGATCAAAGTATTTAGCATAGCCCTCATTGAGACTGTAGATACTTCCCTTCTTCTTGATTTTTACATCTCTATCGACCAAAATGAATTCTCCAATTGCCTAGTAAGAAAGCAAATCAGTCTGTTAATTTTAATTGTGCATTTATTTACAAGACAAGGGGAAAACAATCCAAAGTACAATTTAGTAGAAATTTACAACAGTTGACACTTTCTTAAAATAAATACAACCTTGAGTAAGGCACCTATGAAAAAGTGGATATTTTCAGTCTAGATGAGAAGTGATGAACACATAGAGTGAATCTTGGGGTCATGGAACTTTCTTCATACTACTGTTCCCATTTTCATATAATTATTCTATGCCAAAAAATGCAGTTGACTGAATTTATTTAGCTCTCTATTCTTTTTCTAGACTAATACTAAAAGTTCAGCTCTGAGTAGTTCAAGAATTAAGACTGTCGGTTGAAGCATCAGCTTGAACATTTCCAAATAACTGTAGATATTAAAAAATTCTAAGCTAAGTTCCTCTTAGCTTAGTCTAACTGTAAGTCAGAAACATGCAGTCAAGAGGACTATTCCCTGTATCCAAGGGCTGGGCTATTCAGTACTCATTGAAGTAAATTTCCAGTTAGTGTTAAAACAAACAAACATGCACATACACTGAAATCCATGTTCTGAATATAGATAAAATGCATGTAGTTACTTAAGCTATTACTTAAAAGGGAACACCAAGTTCTATTTCCAGCTACATGATCATGACAAGTTCAAAAAACTCAGTGCAGGCAGGTGGCAGACCCTGATTAACTGACTACATTAAAGCGCATCACTAAAGCAAATCACTTTGTATTATGGTAAATACACCTTTTATTTTAAAACTGCTACAGACAAGGCAATCTAGAATGCCAAACACATTCACATGCTTTACTTACTCTTTTACATATCATGATGAGATCTGAAGACATAAAAGATGGTTAAATATTTCTGTTCCTCTAGTTTACTTCAATATTAAGGTCCTAGCATTAAGGAAATGAGACAGACAAGTCTGAAGGAGCATTCTACATTGCACAAAACACCTTATTTTTAAATATCACATTATTTGACACAGTGTATTTTGCAGTGCTTCACTGACTTGGCTGTCTTCACTTTGTTGAGTCACATCTAACACTCACTTTAGCATTCAGGAAGAATGCAAAAACTTCTTGATGCTACTCTTGATAAGCATTAAACATATTTAATTTCTCCACAATAGCCTTCATTTGAAAATTGCTCCTTTAGTTTACTCTTTTGGGACAAATTGTTCTCATAGACAGTGTCTTGATAGCTTCCCATCTCCACTTCCATGAAAAAGATACTCTTACCGGATCAAGCATAAAGCAGTTGACACCTCCAGCAGAAGTAGCCAGTACTAGCATCGTGGCACTCCCGTAGAGAGCATAACCAGCTGCTACAAGATTACGCCCAGGTTGTAAAGCATCTTTCCCAGAAGGTTCATCAGGGGACACCTGCAATGGAACGGATCATAGTCAATTTTACTTCTTTTTTACAGTTAGTATGCAACTGGACTCTCTTTGAGGTAGGGATGGTCTTCTACTCCACATCCATGCAACAGCTAGCACAAACACTTCCATGCTCCACAATCAGATTCCTACTGGATGTGCTAATACAAATTATATGGAGGAGACAAATACATTGATCCGGAACTGTTCTTATATAAGCCTAGTTGGAATGCAGGAAGCAGGAAAGGAATCAGGAGATAATGCAGAGCTGTGTACCTCCTTGTAGGTGATGATGAACACAACTCAAAGCAAAACACTGAGACAGGCAGTGAAATACGACTCATGAAGTTTACAGCTGATGAAAAGTACTTAGACTTTATTTTCTTTTGCTTCATGTAAAAATAAAGTCACTTTGAGGTGTGTCACAACATAGAAAAGATGATTAAAATGGACAGTTAGGTGTGCACTTTCCCGCTATCTTTTAACATGTAAATCCTGTATTTCACGCTCCTTCAGACAAGCTTTCTGCCCTTTAGAGTGAATTAGATACTTAAATGCACATACCATGTTTCAGCTCTGGTCTGTATTTGAAGCCTACCCTCAGGCTGAAAACACTATTAATACAGATGAACCAAATAAGGAAGAAAAAAAGACAGAAAACACATTCCTCAAGTGAATCACAATCATTTGGTATTTTGTCTCAACATAGTTATTAAAGGAATCTAAGACCTGTTTTGTTTGTAAGGGGAAATTCCTTTAGCTGGATAATTAAATATCAGCTAGGCTTGCACACAGACATTTGTTTCTCACCTTTTAAGAGTAATGTTTATTCCTCACAAACGTTTTATACAAGTATCTGTGTAACAGGAGATCAAATTTGAAGTCGATCATAAAAGGTTCTTTCAGAAATAAGTCTATTTGGATTTTATTCAATTTTCATAAGCAATTATATTTCATCAAGACCTGCATAAGTATGAAAAGTTATAGTTTTTTCCTATCCTACATGGAAGTGTTTTACCTTTCTGTAGATGCCAAAGATGGTCCCAATGGAAACAAGACAGTCAATGTTAGATGAGCCATCCAGAGGGTCTATGCAGACTACATATTTACCCTGGAAAATACAAAATAATATAAACTAAGAGACTGTTATAGATTGTGAGGAAATTGAACTCTTATGTTTGAAACTATTTTGGTCAACCATCTGAGTTTCAGTCACAGAAGAAGCTGGGAAATCTTTAGCTAAAGTTATAGATGATGACATAGGAAAGCTGAAGTCTTGCAATATCATTTTACAAAAAGAATCTTTAATGATTAGTTTACCTTTAAATATTTAATTAATGTTGAGCCATTTTGACAGATATCCTACAACATGTACTATTTGAGCTATGTTTCTCATCCCTAATAAAACTGCCTTTTGAATTATAAGGAAAAATAAAAAGATAAATTAAGAAGATCAGTCTTTTTTGTTTAGATCTAAAATTAAATATATTACAAAGTAGCTTTAACATCTGACATTAACACACTGTACATTTCACTTTACTGCACATTCCACTCTAAAACCTTAATGAAACCTTGTGTTCAGAAATGAACAGGCGTTCAGAGATTATCTCTGCAATTTTGTGGTCTTACAATAATATTTTATTAGCTTATGTTTACATGTTTGTTTTCAAAATGAATAGCTCCTGCCTATTCATATTAAGGATTCCTACTGATACAGGAAATTGCCAATGTAGGGAAAATGGCTGAACTAACCATACCTTTCAGATAATCTGTTCTTCCCTGTCACTACAGACAAATTGTTATTTTATCCACAATCATTTTGATAATTATCTATAACAACAGCGTTTATTTGCTTTTCATTTGATTTTATTCTATACACCAGAAAATTATTCAAGCCCAGTAACACTTTATACTGCTATTATATAGCTAAGTGTTCTCATAAAAACACCATATTAGCTCACAATTAATATTAAGAAAAAGAACAAAGCACTAAGCCTCAATGATCTCTCAGGCTCTAAAATCGTCTTTGTTCAGATCTAAAACAATCAAGAATTCAGCATCTGATACACAGAGAAAACACTATTTGATCTCCTGACAAAGCTACTAAAAACTTCACAGAAGAGCTTAAGTGACTTGGAGCACAGTTCCAGAGATCAGGAGGAATAGGCATGAAATAAGTTTCCCCAACAACAAAATGAAGGAGAGTGGAGAGAAAAAAAAGGTGGAGATGAATTCTGGAGAAGATTTTTTCTTTTTTAAGTCAGTAAAACAATCTGGGGAGCAGAAGTAATAGAAAGGACAACTGCTGAGAGAAAATAATAAAATACTTGTTTTTCCAGTACTCAGAAAAATACAGATTCTCTCTGAATTCTTTAGCTCAGTTTTCATTTCTTACATTTGAAGACATAAATCTGTAAAGGCTGATTTGAAATCAGGTCCTGAGAGGTTTTTAAAGCTACTAACCCTTTTTTCAGCTTCTACTATAATAGCATCTTTGTTTTCTTCTGACACGATAACACATGTGCTGAAGGATGACTTGAGCATATTAATCACCAAGTCATTGGAGAGGATATCCAGCTTCTTTACTTGGTCTCCTGTCACATTGGTAGAACCAGCAATTCCATACCTAAAGCAAGGGAAAGAGAGAGCATTTTGTAAAAAGAGAGTGCTATGCCCCACAGAGTTCCCCACTTCTGGCAAGCATATGCTTGTAAAACATCTCATAAAACAACTCATTTGGATTATATCTCAGTTCTTTAACTGATGGGTTCTTGCTGAGACCTGCTAGCACCAGCTGTGGTAGCAAGATGGGAATACACTGAACACAAGGAACGCAAAAAAGGGAATTACATTTAAATAGTCCCTAAGCTGCAGACAAACACAGGCAGAGCAGGCTACAAAGACTGAATTATAATCATGCTATTAAATTAGCTGTTAACTATAAGACACAAATATTGTCTGTACAATCTAGGCTGTCATATCATAACTGCTTTAAAAGTTAAAATCTCACTGGAAAGTTTACCCTTGAGAATGATTCTGATTACCTTAGTTATACTACAACTTCTCTATGCAATTTGCTCTTGGTTAGCAATACCCTGCACAAATATCTATACAAGCACTTTGTTCAGAGGTTAAATCAACATTTTTGTGCTGTCATATTTTTAGTTTTGGTTTTAAGTTGTAACTGTTTCTTTCGGAATAACACCGAGAAATACAAACACGAAACAAAAATGAAATTAGCTATCTGATTTCCTGCTGGCTAGTCAGAATCAAGCATTCAGCATGAGGAAGCAGCAGGAGAGCTTGTGATAGGCAACTTTGAAAACATACATAACAAAGATAAAGGAAGTTTGGGTTATGGATTATGTCATAAAATAGAAAAGTCATACTTAGCTCTACACAGACACACAGATGGCTCTTCTATAGTTAAGTTTATCTGCAATACATTGGTTAACTGAATACTCAGTTTTTTTGTTTTGTTTATTTGTAATACAGCTGACCATGCTGCTTTAGGAATGTCCTGCATTTGTTGAATTTAATGCCTGAGATAATATGAGAAATGAAATGCGTGAGAAATGAAAGACCCCACAAAATTATTTCCCTGTCTCTGCTCTGGTGGCTTGAACATTCTTCTGCAATGTTTTAGAAAACGTTGTATTTTAAATGCTACACTTTGGAGTCGGGGCACGAGTGCTCATCCTAATAGCAAAACCCCCACATGGCTAGATCTGGTGCCCACCTGTGGGGAGCTTTGGGGGTGGCTGGCACCTTGCACAGTGCCTTGCACATCACAAGGGGTGATGGTGGTGGCAGTGGTCCAGCTCCTTGGTGCCTTCATGGCTGGGCTGCAGGGCAACCCCCAAAAGGGGCCCAGCAATCACTGCTGGTCCACACTCTCTGACGGCCGGGGGTGCATTACTCAGCAGTGCCCGCGGCACGAAAATGCCACCATTAGTCAGAAAGCACAGTCCTGCTGCCGGAGCTGTGCTTGCCCTGCCCGAGGAGGCTCACAAGACCAAACCTGGCTGTCTCAGCACTAGGGGAGAGAAAAATCCACCTTCGAGGGTAGTGAGACCAGGAGGGCAACCCAGGTGTCTGACCTGTGGGCACCTCAGTGAAGCCACAGAAGCACAGGTAGGAGGCATGAGAAATGGGTTCAAGGAAGGCTACAAATTGGTGGCAGGAGACCCTACTCTTTGGTCTTGGGACTGTAGTATAAAAGGCACAACTTTACAGTCACTACGTGCTAGTCCCCTCTTGTGCCAAGCATATCAGATGAAATATGAAGTCAAGACAGTGAAAGATATCTTAAATACAGATATAGTGGGACATTTTCTTTCGCTTCTGCAATTGCTTTTGTTTTGCACACTTCAAATCTTTCCGCTCTCTCATTCTAAGGATACATTTTATAATAAGTGTTACTCTGTATTTCTAGAGACATTTTTGGTTAATGTATTTTCTACTACATGATCTGCAGAGGCAAATTAATTTTCTTTCTATCACATTTTTCATAAAGTAACGAAGTGACTCATGTCTAAAGCCCTGATCAGCATATTATGTGGCTTATCAACAGAATGCAAAATACCAGGGGAATCAGTCGCCCTAGACTGGTTTCGAGTATTTAACATTTCAAGAGCTCTCATTTCCTTCTTACATCTTCTGAAACACTTTCCTCCCATTTTCCTTCCCCCAGAGCAATCCTCCTCGGCATCAGCTCTGCCTGGCTGACTGCAGACACTGCTGCTCCTTGCAGAGACTGTTTCTAAAAGCCTGAGACTTCCAGGCCGTCACAGAAAAACCCGAGTTGCTCGGACAGGATGTGACAGAAGAAAACGATTGAACTCCTCGCAGCCTGGAAACGCTGCTTTGATATTAAGCTACTGCCTGCGAAGTTCAGCCCCGTTTTTTCCGGCTTTAGCCTTCGGTCTGCCTGGCGCTCCGGTCCGCAGCATCGAGCCCGCCGGCGGCTCGCACTGGGGTCCGCCAGCCGCAGGCACCCGCGCAGGACGGCGCGGCCCTGCGCGCCGCGGGAAGAAGCGACACGGCCCGCTTCTGCGGGGGGAAAGCCCCAGTGTGGGGGGCCAGAGGAGCCCGCGGCGGCGGCGGGCGAGGAGGGAAGGGAGAGGTCTGGGGCCGGCGCTGGCGGCGCGGGTGCCACTCACAGGTTGGCGATGCCAGCCTTGCGCACGGCGGTGGAGATGGCCTTGACGGCGGTGCACAGCGAGTTGAGGAGCTGCGTGAACTCGCCGGTGCCCCGGGCGCGCCGCCCTTCCTCCATCACGAAGCGGGTCATGGTGATCACGTCGGTGTCGAAGGCGGAGCGGTCCGTCATGGTGCCGGTGGTGCCGCCGCCGCCGCCGCCGCTGCCGCCGCCGCCGCCGCCGCCGCCGCCGCCCCGCGACGACCGTCCCCGCCGCGGCCAGCCCCGGGCGGGGGGCGGGGCCTGGCGGCGGGCGGGGGGCGGGGCCGCGGCCTGGCCCCGCCCCCGCCCCGCCCCCGCGGGCCGCGCCGCGAAAACCCAGCGGCCCCGGGCACGCGCGGCCGCCACACGGGAGCTCCTGAGGCGCGGCAGAGCGCGACTCCCTCCGCGTCCGGCCCCAACACACGATCGTTCGAAAAATACAGACACGGGTACGGGTTATTCTTTCGCTGCCACGTAGATTTACCATGTTACCCATCATTTTATGTCTGCGTTATTTAAGGGGAGGAACCCGAGGTATTTCGATTACTTTTTGGTAGAACACATCAATGAACTTGAGTAAACCCAGGCTTAAATCCCCAGATCCAAACAACAGATTGAAATTGTTCCAGGTAGTGCCAAATGCAGGCAGAAATCTTAAAAAAAAAATAATAATAAAAAGGCAGCTCTTTGCATAAACAAATACATTGTATGTCCACCGAACACACTGCGTGTCCACACACTGCTTACCTCAGAGGTATGTGTACATGCCTCCTTCTCCAGGGTGCACGTAACTTTGGCCTAATTTAGGCATGGCCAGAAGCACATGAAGTCCTGCAAATGTTAGTTGTGAGCAGCTGTAATGCACTTCACAATGGGTTATTTTAGTCTTTGGTAAGTGGCTACCAGCCCAGCATTTCAAAGGAGTTCCTGGAGAGAGAGGAAGATCTGGAGAAATTCACCAAGGATTAATTTTAGCTCTATCTTTAAGGTTAAGTAATGCTTTACAACAATCCATGGCAGCTACATCAATCAGAATAATAAGGAACTATAATAGCAGGCATCCCATAAAAGTTTGGATGAGTGCCCTGAAACTAGGTAGGACAGAAGAGCCTAGGAACATATGTCCCATGGTAACAAGAGAACCACTAATTTGGGTCAATTTACCTTTTTGTAAGGACCCTATATAATACATCAGTAACATGCAGAAAAGTCTGTGCTTCAGGATACAAAAGTTAGAAGCAATGCAAAACAGTTGCAACCTAATTTTTATGGTATCCATGCCTGAAGAGAAAGAACATATTTCACATCCAGTACTCCGCATATTCTCCTCAGTTTCTGGGCTGAAACTTTTGACCTTTTGGAGTGCACGAGATGAAGAGGGCAAGGCTTTTACCTCTTCTGCTCATACCATGGAAACCAGGCACAAACAACCAAGCTGCGGATTCAAACAGCAGTCATTTGCAATGATAGTGATTTCACATCCAACTTTTGGAGAAGGATATGTGTCCCACAGTGAGTCCCCTGCTGTGAGTACTGGGCTTATCTAGTTGAAACCCAAGTTATCTAACTTTGTCTGCACTAGCCAGAGACTGCAGCATAGGCGTATCCTTGGATTATTCAGATCTATTCTCAAACAGGCAGACGTTGAAAGAAAAAGGTCACCAGCTTTAGCAGCGCTAGCCAGCTAATGCTGGCTTCATTTTTGCCTCGAGGTCAGTATTTTAACATACCTTGGGAGAATATAGACAAGAAGACCGAAGTAAAATGAAAAAAGAGGCAGGTTCTCAGGAGATTTACTTGCCCCGCCCACAATATCTCCAGGCTCTGGAAATACAGAGCGAGTTTTTAACCTCCTGAAGTGCATATGCAACCTACAGCAGCCATGCTGTGTGGTAATGTTATAATCAGTGTAAGCTCTGAAGTAAGTTCTACATGTTGTGAACGTTTCCCCTTAGAAATCGGTAGTTAAACATTTATTGAAAACAAACGTGCAGCATTGGGGAAGAAAGGTCAGTGCTGGTTGATTAAACATTGCTGAAACATTTTGCTGCTGTAGAGGAGAAAACACAACCTTGTTTGCGAAACAGATGACATTCAACTGGGCACAGTTCATAGTTATTCAGAACTGTAAGCATCCAAAACACACAACTTTTTTGAAAACAGCTTTTCTCCCTGTATATAAAATCCTTATTGTATAATGATTATGAAAATAAAGGTACATACAGAAGATATAATCCCTGGGTATTTTCCTACAAAGGCTGCCTCTGGTAGCTTCAAACTGACAAGTAAAAAGACAGTCGGAATTAAAGCCTTCCCAAAAAGCCCTTTTATCCTGAAGGAGAGTGTCTGTGTAGGAAAGGCAGCTTCAGATCCCTGTGCAGGGGAGGACGGAGGCTGGCCATTGCATGCCACCACAGACAGACCCACCAATGTGATTTCTAGCTAGACAACCAGACTTTTGCCTTCTTTGCTTCATAAAGAGTTTCCCTTCTCCTACGTGAATTTCTCATTTCAGGCCAGCCTCCCAAAATACGTATGCTTTGTCATAGCAAAGCATATCACATATCTGGGCACAGGTGAAAAATACGGGCAGGCACAAACTTCAAAGAGACACAATTATGGGTGGAAATTTGTGAGAAAAATGTTTTATCATATGGTAGCTGTAAAACGTCGCTCATCTGATGTTCATGCTTTAAAATCCTCTGCCAGGTTGTATAAATTTTTCTATAATCAATAAGCAGGATCGAACTGTAAAGGGGAAGCTCAACGATTTTCTGTGGTGAGGGATTTTTCTCATAGTACGCCTGTATGCTGCCCTCTTGTGTCGGTAGCATATAAATATTTTTTAGTACTTGTGAGACTGGGATTATTAGAATTTGCATTTTTCTGTGTGTTGACAGAGCTCTTATTATGCAGAAAATTGATTCTGAAAAGGAACTCTATGCATCTCTGAAATACAAATATTGTCAGTTTTTAATCTCTGTTATTTGTTATCTACCCACAAGATTCTATCAGGCAAGAAGAGCAAAGAATATGCTACTTGAATATTAAATATGTTAACACCTCTCTTTTTAAACATCTTATAAAATATCTGAAAAGAATTGTTACAGTAATCACTCCAAGTTTACTTCAAGAAAATTCAGGAACTGCTAAAAGAATAACCTGAAGAAATTTCAGTGTATTCTATCCGAAGCTAAAAAACTATCAAACAGAAGATTTATCTTTTTTAACTGTTTACTTTGCAGAAAAAAATATAAGTTTTATAACCAACAACTGCCATAATGTCATGATTAAATGATACCATCTCTCAATGCAACATCTAAATGGAAAAAAGATTATGGTTTTACATTTAAGCAGCAAACATAAAAAACTTCAAGGCAGTCAGAGGAAGAGCATTTGATACAAGAGGTCAAATCCTGCTCTCGGCCCTTGATCTGGGGTTAGATTTTTAGGGCAGATATCCTATTAATGTTCTGGTAGATTTAGCTGTAGGACCAGAACCTAGTTACGTTGCTCTGCTGAAAGCAACTGTGTTCAAATTTTTAATATCCTTTTGCTTGGGATGATTTAAATGAATGATATTGCAGAGGCTCAGCTGTGAAGCTCTTGCTTGGACTTTTGTTCAGCTCTGGTAATTTTAGGTCTATTTGCTTCAGTTTAGGATTTCCAGATAATCCTGAATGTTTATCAGAACAAGAGAAAGTATTTTCTTCCAAGTCCCCATTCATTTCACAGAATCTCAGAATGGTTGAGGTTGGAAGGGACCTCTGGAGATCATCTAGTCCAACCCTCCTGCTCAAGCAGGGTCACCTAGAGCATGTTAGAAAGGGTCGCGTCCAGGTGGGTTTTGAATACCTCCAGAGAAGGAGACTTCACAACCTCTCTGGGTAACCTGGTCCAGTGCTCTGTCACTCACACAGTAAAGAAGTTTTTCATTATATTCATGTGGAACTTCATGTGTTTCAGTTTCAGTTGCCTCTTGTCCCGTCGCATGGCAACACTGAGAAGAATTTGGCCCCAATCCCCTTGACACCCTCCCTTCAGATACTTATGCACATTGACAAGATCCCCCCTCAGTCTTCTCTTCCCCAGGCTAAACAGGCCCAGCTCTCGCAGCCGCTCCTCAGAGGGCAGGTGCTCCAGCATCTTTGTAGCCCTATGCTGGACTCTCCCCGATAGCTCCATGTCTCTCTTGTACTGGGCAGCCCAGAACTGGACACAGTACTCGAGATGTGGCCTCCCCAGGGCTGAGTAGTGGGGCAGGATCACCTCTCTTGACCCACTGGCAACACTCTTCCTAATGCACCCCAGGAGACCACTGGCTTTCTTGGCCACAAGGGCACATTGCTGGCTCATACTCAATTTATCACCCACCAGGTTTCCCAGGTCCTTCTCTGCAGAGCCGCTTTCCAGAAGGTCAGCCCCCAGCCTGTACTGGTGCATGGAGTTACTCTTCCCTAGGTGCAGGACTCTGAACTTGCCCTTGTTGAACTTCAGGAGGTTCCTCTCTGCCCAGTTCTCCAGCCTGTCCAGGTCTCTCTGAATGGCTGCACAGCCCTCAGGTATGTCAGCCACTCTTCCCAGCTTAGGATCATCAGCAAACTTGCTGAGGAGGCACTCTGTCCCCTCATCCAGGTCATTGATGAAAAAGTTGAAGAGGATGGGACCCAGTACTGAGCCCTGGGGGACACCACTAGCCAAAGGCTTCCAGCTAGACTCCGCGCCTCTGATGACGACTCTCTGAGCTCTGCCTTTCAGCCAGTTCTCAATCCACCTCACTGTCCACTCGTCTAACCCACACTTCCTTAGCTTGCCTAGGAGGATGTTACGGGAGACTGTGTCAAAAGCCTTGCTGAAGTCAAGGTACACAATGTCCACTGCTCTCCCCTCATCTATCCAGCCAGTCACTCCATCAGAGAAGGCTATCAATTGGTGAAGCATAATTTCACCTCAGTGAATCCATGCTGAATACTACTCATCACCTTCTTCTCCTCCCTATGTCGGAAGATGACATCCAAGATGAGCTGTTCCATCACCTTTCCAGGGATGGAGGTGAGGCTGACCAGCCTAGAGTTGCCTAGGTCCTCCTTCTTGCCCTTTTTGAAGGCTGGAGTGACACTGGCTTTCTTCCAGTCCTCAGGCACCTCTCCAGTTCTCTAGGACTTTTCAAAGATGATGGAGAGCAGCCTGACAAGAACATCTGCCAGCTCCCTCAGTACCTGTGGGTGCATCCCATCTGGGCCCACAGATCTGTGGACATCAAGTTTGCCTAGAAGATCTCTAATCCTGTCCTCCTCAACCAAAGTAAAGTCTTCCTTTCTTTAGACTTTTTCCGTTGTCTCCAGGTTCTGGGATTCCTGAGGGCTGCCCTTAACAGTGAAGACTGAAGCAAAGAAGGCATTCAGTAATTCTGCCTTCTCTGTATCCATTGTCACCAGGGGCCTCACCCCATTCAATAGCGGGCCCACATTTTCCCCAATCTTCCTCTTGCTACTGATGTATTTGAAGAAGCCCTTCTTCTTGTCCTTAACATCCCTTGCCAGATTTAATTCCAGCTGGGCCTTCCTTGTCACATCTCTACATACTCTAACCACATTCCTATAATCCTCCCAAGTAGCCTGTCCCCTCTTCCACATTCTGTGTACTTTTCTCTTTTGTTTGAGTTTTGCCAGGAGCTCCTTGCTCATCCCTGCAGGTCTCCTGCCCCCTTTGCTGGACTTTTTTCTTCTTGGGATGCACCAATCTTGAGCTTGAAGGAAGTGATGCTTGAATATTAACCAGCTCTCCTGGACCCCCCCTTCCTTCTAGGGCCTTAACCCATGAGATTCCTCCAAGTAGGTCTCTGAAGAGGCCACAGTCTGCTCTCCTGAAGTCCAAGGTTGCAATCCGGCTTATCACCTTGCTTTCTCCACACAGGATCCTGAACTCCATCATTTTATGGTCACTGCAGCCAAGGCTGCCCCCAGCCTTCACATCTCCAATCAGTCCTTCTTTGTTGGTTAGGACAAGGCTGTAAAGGTGCAGAGAGACGAAACAGTGCTTGGCATTTTCAGCATAATCTGCAGTATGATGAAGGTCTGATTTGAATCTGTCACATTAGTGACGTCCAAACGATAGCATAAGCTAAAGGAATGGAGCACAATATCCACAAAAGTCCCCTTTTGTCTGTGTCTCTGAAAAGCACAGCCAATAAAAGAGGCTGAGTGACTCTTTACAAAGCTATTCCCTGTTATTATTTACTATCTATATTCTGTTTCATGCCAAAGGTAGTAGCAGTGAAACTATTTAAAGCAACTGCTAGCTTTTACATTTTTTAAATTAATTTTATTCAGTATTTATAGAGTTTGTCATGGTGCCTAAATTCTGAAAGAATATAAACTAATCATTACAGTATGCTTGTGGTATAGATAGGCAAATAAAGCTAATCAAGGAAAAAAACTTTATCCTGGACTGCAGAGGACAGCTGTGCTGGAGTGGAAAGCTGGTCATTTACTTTGGAATTTCACCATCTGAAAGGATGAGAGAAAGTAGGAGAAAGAACATTTAACTCAAAGATACAAGAAATTGCATTTGTGACCTTTTCTGCATATTTCCTTTTGCTCTACTAATCTGATATTTCTTTTATGATAGAATTGCAGCCAGTATAGAAGAAAGTAGAGAAGGGACATGCCTAGCACATATGAAGTCAGCTCTGGAGAAACAGCAAGAAAGTTAAACTCACACAGATAAACTGCAAGATTATATGACTTTAAAAACAGGAGTAAGAGGTAGGAAGAAAGGAATTTAGGCTTTAGATTGCTCTACAGAGTCTATTTGATAGTGATAGGAATACTAAATAGTGGCTCAAAATCCTTTTCAATTAACTAGTTACTAGATAGCTATAATATCCTAATACAAAATACGATTTTGTCTTACAATATCCCACCATTTCTGCATGAAGATCACTTTACAGTAGTAAAGTGGCAAAAGCATTTGCTTTGATAATACACTATAAGGCATGTGCGCTCATGTTGTGCTTTCTTTGTATAGTCTTTCATAGGAAAGTGACCTAAAGGACTCACAAGTGATGGTGCAATCCAAAAAAGGCACTGATATCAGACTTAAGATACATGCTGAATAACTTTGTCTTGATCTTATATGCTTTTCTTCTGATCAACGAATCTATTGTAAAAGTGAATGCATCCATGCATGTGCAAATATATAGGGTTAAAATTAAAAGGATTGTTTTTAAGACTTCTTGAGAACTGGGGCCAAGCTACTCAGAGAGAAAAAAAATGGTTTTCTAATCAGAAGCCAGGAGAGAGAGGATCTGCTCTGTTTGCTGTTGACTGATAATGCTAGTTAGAGTGTTACTTTGCAGAAAGGGATTATGGGCAGAGGCTTGTGTAGATAGCATTATTTTGCCTAAATCCTGTAACTGCACTGGCACTCCTAGAGAAGGAAACATTCTGGGTGATGACCAGGAAATTTTTTTCTCATGCAATTCTCATTGGAAAATGGGTTACCTAACTGGATCTGATCTACCATTAATGTAGAACAGCATCCTGTTTCTGACAAATTCTGGCACTGGATGTTAAGAGAGTCTCCCTTCTACCCTTCCCACACACATTAGATCTCACTTTGAAATCTAGGAGAGGCTGACTTGCCTATGAAGCATGGACCTTAACAGCATTTCCAAATTTTTTGCAACCAATCATGCCAAATGGATTTATAACTGCCCAGTTCCTTTTGAAAACTTGCTAAATTCTTAGCTTCAGTTACTCCTTTGAGAAGGAGAAGCAAAGTCTAATCATCCATTTAGGGGTCTACTGGTAGTCAGTCACTGAATACAGAAAATCCCTGATATGAGCTTTCAGGTGGTTAGTGGTGAGATATTTCTTAAGCCTTCTTTCTAGAACTTAAATTTTTGAAAGAAATCAGAATCTGGACAGTTGACTTTTATCTAGATCAGAATCACAAATGGAATTTCTGACAAAGAACAGGATCATTTGGATCTGACTAGAATATTCTGTTCTGGTGAACTCTAAAGATTTATTGCCTTCTGGTGCTTGAGAAAAACAAAATACTTACCAGTACTTAACACTAATTAAGTTGTTTTGATTTTTTATTCATTACTTGCTAATACAAGATCTATTAGAATCATCATGCTCTTGTTAAATTCTTATTTGATTGAAAACTGCATTTTCTAGAGAATTGTTCAGTCAGCTGCAGCATTCCTACTACAATTTTCCTATAACTCTTGAGATTGGCACTAAATGTCAATGTAAATGGAAGTTTCTGCAAATAGGCTAGGCAGATAATAAATCATATAAGACTGATGGTTTGGAGAATATATTACAACTACAGGAAGTTAAAGGTTTTAACCAGACAAAGGTTCACTGTTTAGGTTCAAGTCAACTGATTTGGGAGAAACCAGGGTATTCATATGCAAATAACTTTATTCTAATCACATTTTTTGCCAAAAAGTTGTTCACATATTTCACATCTAACTCATAGGACTTTTGGAAGTGATTTGTGTTAACAGAGGTTATGGTGGCACCACTAGGTATCCGCATGCTGCGGTCTGCAAGTAGAGTAACTCTCCCTCCCTGAACATGATGCTTTCCCAGCCACAGTCCAAGCCTGAATTACTCAGCTCCCTGCTATATCTATTTGCACTTAGCAACAACTAGTTTGGAAGGAGTTATCCCTGCAGCTTAAGCACAATACAAAGCTTAGAAATGACCTGGTGGATTCATCAGCAAAAAGCATGGCGATAATATATGTCCAATTCGTCTCAAGCATATTTTCTCCATCTTTGCCCTAAAACTCCTGCCTTACCTGACAAATGCAGAAATACCATGGTAGGAACTACCACAAATAGGAGCAAGAACTTTGCTTTTCCCAGGAGATTTATTTATGAAGCTATACAAGGTCATGCACGCTCCCATCTAAGGGGAGACTGGTGGTGGGGAGGAGAGATTATGGCCACCACAGGATGGCAGTGACCAGTGTCTGGTTTGAATCTGGAGCTGAAGCAGTAATACCATGCAAAGCAGTAGGACCATGCAGAAGTTGCAAGAAGCACAGAGACCCTCTTGGGTTTCTAATGGCTGGCAGACAACTGGGTAGAAGTCTTGAGTCTGAGGTGGGCAAGAAAGTTCAGAGGAGGAAGAGTCTGGACCATGGTAAACCCTAGTTTTTCAGAAAAAGCGGACTAGGGTAGAGCTGGAATAGCAAGGCTGAAGCTGAGAGGCAAAGTCATTTTAGGAAAAATAAGTATATGGAAGATTCTGGAGTTGGCTGGAGGAGTTCTGAAATAGGAGGAGTTTCAAAATAGGAAGAGGTTGGGGAAAGGGTATGCTGCAAAAGATGGGAATATTGAAACACATTGGGAAAAGGTGGAAAGTGCTGGAGCAGGCGTTCTAAAACTATGGGAGTAAGAAATGACTTCTCAAGGGTTAAACAGATTCCTGGGAAAGAGAGCCGGGGATTTATCACACCAACACTTTCTCTTTTTAAAATGAGCACATCACTGCCAACCACTGCCAACCACAGTGCATCTTGCTGAGTTCAAGTAATACTGTGAAGCATGCTGGCATGAGAAGCACTGCTGCCCAGATGAGGAGCAATGTCTTGCCTCAATAGGTTAAAAGTGCATGTGGCCATGCAGATACCTTGTGCAACAGCAGCCTGAAAACAGACTGAAAACACGGAAGGAACTGTCTTGTCAGGGAAGGAACTATGCATTATGTATTGCTGCATGTGCAATGGCAGTGGGTGTCATTTTCAAGGCTCACTCCACACACTCTAATGGACTGGAATAAAATCTGCTAATAGTTAAATTCCAAGACTTAATACAATGGAGCTAGGCTCTTCCCACTGTAGGGAAGACAGGAAATCTGGGTTGTGGTGGGAAGGCTGCTGGGCCAAACAGAGCAGCTAAGTTCCTTCACTAATCTACTACTCAGCGTCTAGGCTAAGTGTACATTGATATTCTTCCAGCTGTTTCCTTTTCTTACTGTACTCAATTGCTTAAAGACATTTTTCCACAGCTGTTCAAGGAAGCCTGATCTCTCATCTTGAATGAGAAGCAGAGGGTGACAGAGGGGAGAGTGTCTCATAAGGCCAAGAAGATGCTGCCAGATAACAGCAGCTGTCACCTGGGTCAGTGAGACATCTGGAGGGGAGCCCAGGTGGAATTTGCTAGTACAGATGATAAACTACCTTCACAAGAGAAGACTTTCTCAGAGGAAATTGCTTTTTCAGAGAAGAGAAGTCCCTCTCAGGCAAAGATACTTTGAAAAAGCAATGTTCAGTGTCATTACTGATCTGTGTTCAGTGCTCAGGCAGCTATTTCCTTCCTACGTAGCACCCATCAGGAGGAATATCCTTTTAATATGTAGCAAGAACTGAAACTCTGACAGAAAACATTGTTTTGTTTGTTCCCAAGGTGGTCAGGATATAAGGTAGCATAGGAGATTTGAAACTGCTTTCACTTACCATAGTAATTTGATATTTAGAAATAACCTCTTATGTTAAGCCCATATACACAGGTAAATAAAATGCAAAACATACAGCTGCAAAAAGCACTCTTGAAGACTGGAAATTAAATGTTTTCCTGCAGAAAATGGTATTTCATGTCTCAACTTCATCATGTTTAGCAACCATTCATCTCACTTGTGTCAAGTGCCTACAGCCTAAAATCTAGGGCACATCAATATGCCCCAATTGATACACTTTTGCTTATGCTTTTTTAGGATAGCAGTAGCTGAGAAAATCCACTGCAGACTGTGGCTACATGACCATTTCCTGAGCATGTTAGAGAATATACTGTTTTCTGTTATCAGGTAGGCTGAAACTATGATAAAAAATTAGGGTGAGAAAATTTCACACTCACAAATCCCAGACAAAGCCATAATGAAGCTGGTAGGGATGATAATGGTGAAAGCGGGATCCACACACACACCTGCATCATTCAAGATCACCCACACAGACTTTTTATTACAATAAGGTATGATGTATCAGAAAGAGTAACAGCAGGGAAATAATTCATTATTGTGGAAAGAAACTTTCTCTATTTTTTCCTTTCTTCTTTAATATTTTGAAGTTAATGAACACTGAAGTATCACAGCTGTACTAGATCATGGTTGTCCTCCTTAAGTGTTCTTAACGAACACTGAAGTGTTCATTAACTCTGTTGGATAGGTACAAAATAATAAATGAAAATTAGCTTTATTCTTGACAGGAAATCTTTTCCATAATTTTGTTAGCAGAATATAAGTATGTGCTAGGAGGGCTAAAATTTCTAAGCTTTAGCTCCTAGTGGTTATGAAGACAAAGAAGCAAGTTTGAATCAATAGATAGCTTTGAAAATTCATTGATTTTAATGGTAGTTTTTAATAGTTAACTAGTTAACTAATAAGTTAATTAAAACTAAGTTCTCTTTGCAGATGGCTGTAACACATATTGCAGACTAATGGTGGCAGAAGATGTTGGTACAGATATTTAAGTACAGACTATACTGCAGGTGCATTTTTTTGCACATAAACTTGGTAAATGATTGGAACACAGTATTCAAAGCTTTGTCTTGCCAGTAGATGTTCAGTCTGTTTTCCTATCTTTGCACTGTTTCAGTTATGCCACTCCTTGGTTAAAGTGATAATTGCATTTTGGTCTCCACAAAACAGAAGTACCTCAGAAAACTCAGAGCAGAAAGCAAGTAGTTCACTAATGAAATCTGAGCAGTAAGCAATGGGGAACAACTTACAAAATTAAGCAAGAGGACAACCATGATCTAGTAGAGCTGTGGTACTTTAGAAACTAGAAGTCTGGCACTTTCTTTATCTGGATAGGCAATTTTAATAAAGAAATTCTGCCAAGAAGGTAGAGCATGCTTAGTAAGACATGAGCAGACATCCAGCACTTATAGATAGTGCTGTTCCTGTCTGAGTATCAAATCTTTTCACAAAGGTGGGATGATACTTTCCAAGTGATAAATTAAAATGGTGAGAGTTTTTATAGCAGTAAGTCCTTGGATGACAAAGGATATTAAACCCAAGGTTAATTTTTCAAAACTCCAAGTGAGTTATCTATGTTCCAGTTTTCAAGGACTGAGGTTGTTGCACTCATGCATCTGTAATGTGATGCAGAAACATATCAGCTGATTTTAAACTTGCTAAGTTAGCTTTTGCAAGCAGCATGGATCTTTGCATGAGCTGATTTACAGCATTTACCAGGCTGTTGGAGACATAATCTCCAATGCTTCATTTGTTTCCAGAAGGAAAATGGTAAGACACAAAGTGTCGAGCATCATCTTCCAAATCAAGGAATTGAAAAATGACATGCTACAGAAGCTATGCGCTTGGTCTTTAGTGCTTTCACAGAAATGCAGTGTATCAGAGTTGCCTCTCTCATAGTATAGGCTGCGAAGATAGTAAAGCATTTTGAGATCTTAGCACAAAAAATGATGTAGAATTGAAAGTTGCTTAAGTTACTTATTTTTCTCTTCCTAAAACAGATCAGTAGTCATCCATCTTTTCCCTCTTCCAGGTTCAAAATCAATGTTTTTTCACTCTAGCTCCATTTAGCAGGAGTACCGTGATCATCAGTATGTCTTCCTTGATAATTATCAGCCTGGAAGTGGGAGGATGGAAGGACATCTAGATGGAAGGACAGGCTTCCTGTGCCAATCTGTGGCCTGGCAGGTTTGGTAACTACAGTTTACAGCAGTGAGGATGAGATAACAGTTACACAAAGTGCTGTCAGAAGTGCATGGTAAAGAGTGAAACCACCACTTACATGCATACCAGAGCTCTTTAGAAGTAGTGTCTGCCCAAGCACAAGACATGCTGCTATCTGAAACAGTACAGTGGCACTTGGTAAAAGCTGAGCATCCAAAATCACAGCCCATGTACTCGAGGAGGGCTTGCTGACTGCTGCCTACTGCTTGTCTAAGTGGCCATGAGCAACACTGCAGAAGGAAGAGGTAAAAACAAAAGTTTCCAAAATCCCGTCTCTAAGTAAAACCTAGAAACACAGTTATTAGGGATGAAAGGGACTTTTAATGATGCAAGTATAAAAATATATATGTTCCCTGCTGCTTAATCCATGCTTGATTCAGGAAAAACAGGATTTTTAGCACGATCATCATAAAAAAAGATGTAAAGGAAAAAATGAAGTCTGATGTTTAGTTATAGGCATTTCCTTGGAGACAAAGCCACTTGTCTTAGCGGTCAATTTTCCATCAGCAGGGAAAGTCGGCCATGCAGTACTGAGGCTCGGCCATAAGATGGCAATGCTTATTTATGCCAAACTAGAGTTTTCTGCAGACACAGGAGCCTGGTCTGTGCAGCCTTAGGTTTCTCCCTCTTCAAAAGAGGTTGTGAAGCTCTCTGCACTGTTGATGACCAAGTAAATGGAGATGAACAGAAAGGTTGGTTCTTTTCTATACCTTTATTGAAGAGCTTGATACAGTATTTTGAATTTACTAATGATATAAACTTAGAATAAAAATTCTGCTGGAAATATTCTGCACTGTATTCACTGTACTGAGGTTTCCACTCTCTTGACACTGAATACTTCTCATCCTCTCCCAGTTACATCAGTCCTCCCACTTCCAGACTATTTTCAGGGGCCAGGGAGCTGTGTTGGGAGCATGAGATTAGACCTTTTGCATTTAAATTCCTGCTGCTGCAACTGCTCTAATTATTATTCTAAGTACTGCTATTTATTATGAAAGACAGACTTATATAGAAATAGCAGTAATTACTGGCACTGCATGGAGAGAGAACAAAAACACAATCCTTGCTGCATACCATCTAAAATCTGAGAATAAGAGAAAATGATAAAAGCAAGCAGATGAGAATGCAGGCAGTTTTATAGATGAGCTGCTGCAGTGCTTACATATGGACAAAACTTCTACTGTCATTAAAAACTTCACTGTCAATTATTCAAACTTTTTCTCTTTGCAAGTTACCTTTCACTCTGTGAATGGCATTTTGCTAGTCTGTGCAGAAGGTATCATCTACAGAAGGAAAAATGAATAAAAAAACTCAACCTCAACTTAAAAAAAATCATCCTGTAGGAATAACAGCTCGAACTAGGTAAGGTTGCTAAGTAACATGTCCCCAAATCCTTGGGCTTATATAAATTAAAAGGCAGGTTGTCCTTGCACAGTGCTTCCTTCTGTTTGTGAGTCTACATGACAGACTCAGCCATTTATAGGCTGAACACCAAAGACAATTAAATAGGCCCCATGTGCATCTTGCAACATGAAATACTTATGAGACAGCAGGAGTTAAAACATCCTACCCTCAGCTTCCACTGTGTCTTAATTGCAAAGGATGAGCAAGCATTGCACAACTAGGCACAGCTGGAAGATGATTTAGCCTATTTTCATAGGAGAAGGAAGATACTTGTTTTTATAGTGGCTGGTAGGATTTTTATATCATGTCACAGACATAGGCCCAAGTACAATATGCATTTTAGTTATTTCAGTTATAATATCTATATACTACTGAAAGTGAGCTAGGTGTTTTGGAGATGAAAACTGTGAGATCTGATATCCAGTGTATCATACTTGTGCAAAGGGAGGTTGATCTTCTTATTTATGTAGGATATGAAGTATCTCATCTCTGATCCCCTTTCCCAAAGGACAAGAACCTGCAGCATCTATTTAACTTGCTTTATACATATGGATGACTGTAGGCACATGGTGATTGTAGCTAAAAAGGACTTAAAGAGCTCATTGTAGGAAAGGTACCTAAAGATTAATAACCTGAGAACTCAAAAGCAACAGGTACACATTGTGAGGGACAAGAAAATGAAGAGGGTATGATCATATGTTTACTAGGTATTTGTGCATTGTGCAAGTTTGTTTTATTTTAATGGTAGTTTGGAGAATGCTTCACTTTGAAATTAAATGGGGGTGGAATGCTTTTAGAAACAAAAGAATGTGATGAAACTAAAGAAATAGGGATTTAGAAAAGAAAAATGAGAAAAAGGAAAGAGTAGTGACAAGTACAGAGGAGAGCAAGGAAAGGGAGCAAAATGTTATCCCAGCACTTCAGAATAGAAACCAATACTACTTTAGAAAAGCAGATGTTCATGCTAACTATGAAAATCTCAAGGAAGAAATGTATATTTTTTTTCCATGCTAATTCTGTCTTCTAAAATATTTTTGTTAGTTCTATGTAGGAACCATACATTTTTTGCTTCTTAAATAGCACTCCATACAACATGACCTTCACCTCCTAAACTTGAAAGAGCATGTTCAACCATATTTTATAACTATATAGATGATAAGGTAATAACGTTGTACAATTAGAATGAAAAAACATGTGTTCTGATAAACTGCCTAAATACTCTTTTGTTTGACTTCCTGAAAATCAGAACTGATGGATACATCCATTTTGGAAATCCCTGCCCCTCTTCCACTTTTTTGTCATGCAGAAAGAATCTGTTATAGAAAGTGTCTCTCCCTGTTGGCCAAATTCTAATTAACCCAGAGAAATGGAGCTAGATTTTTTAATCAGGAGTTTGTCTAAGCATTTAAGGTAAGAAAGGTGCTATGAGTTTCCTGCCCTGCTTTAACTCCAAGCCCAATTCTCATTTGAACATTTACCTGCTGACTCCTACCATCCCCAGATACAAAACCAAACACGTGCTAGCATCTGCCTTAGGCAAAGCATGGGAAGTAATTAGGCAGTAAGCTTAGCTCAACAGCCCAAACTGGTGTGAGCCTTATCACCACAACAGGCCAACCCTTAGCAATCCGTTTCAAGTTTTAACAGTCTTAAGGCTCTTCAGCTGCAGACCTAAACATATTTAAACAGCCCTTCAGTTTCTAGCAGTAACTCAAGTTTATCAGCATTTGTCTGAATCTCTTCAGTTCTGAAAGCAGCTTGAAGGCTGCCATGAGCCTAAAACCCAGCCAAGTAGTCTCTGCATTGCCTAGATCATATCCTAGCTGTTTGGCTCTTAACCCAGATTTGACTTTTATGCAGTGTTAAAAGATCCTATTATCCACAAGCATAAAGAATTGCCATCTGGGTCCTATTATCACCAGTCCAAAATTAGCCTGGAGACCCCTTCCAGACCCAGCTGTAACCATGGTTAATCATCGCCCTTGGTCCTCAAATTTAGACTAAAATTTAAATTTAGCCAGCCCCTTAGCAGCTGCTTCTGGATCTTTCTCTATCTATAGTTTATTCCTTATGACAAACCTCAATCCCCATTCTAATCTTAATTTTAATCATAGCCCAGTATAACCTGGCAGCACTAGACCTATTAACCACATGGAAGCTCTTAATCTGAGGTAACGACTCCATCTGCACTCAGTCTTAAAACCTTCAAGGCCAAATCTTAATTCCAGATATCAATTACAGCCCCAGGGTTTGGTCAGTGCCACTGCCAGGCTGAGCTGCAAACATGCTCCTAAACTAGGCTCAAGTGGTCCTTTGTTTACTAAGCAGTAATGCAGACTTTTAGGGCATGTCTTAGCCCCAATCCAAATGTCAGGCTTTTGCATAATGATCCCTAACATCTCCCAGCCTATTCCAAGGCAAAACTCAGAGTTAATCTCAGCTAACTAGATCATTCCTGTCCAATCCTAAATTTAACCCATTTTAAACCACAGCTCTCCCTTTAGACTTGGTCCAGGGCTGCTTCCATGCCATACTGCAGTGTAGCCCAGAAGTCCCTGCTACTCTCCAAGAAGTTACAGCCCTTTGGCCAATGATGGTCTATACCCTAACTCTAACCCTAATCCTAACCACAATGCTAGTCTCAGAGGTTAAGCATACCCATCCTGCACCCTCTCCTTCACAGCAGAGACAGTTTCAATGCTCAGATATCAAGGTGTGGATCTGGACAGTCATTAAACTGTTGATCACATTTTGTTTATACTGCAAGATAACTTGCAGTGATGCCCTTCTTCAGCACTGTACACACATGGCAAAAGTCTGCAGTATATTCTTGGTGACTATGGTCTCCTCTAGTGAGACTAGAACAGTTCTTATTCTTGTGCACAGCCTATATGTGTTTTTAGAACACGTGGCCATCTTATTCCAAACACTTTCTGAATTTGTAGAAGTCATGCATGGCTGCAGAAATTCAGACTTTCAAAAGAATGAAATAAAAAAGAATGGTTGTTACAGTTGCAAAAAAGTTTGAAAAAAATCTGAACACAGGCAGATATTTCTCTGAAGCCTGCAAACAGCCTGAAATAACGGTAGTTTGAGGCCTGGACTAAAAGAAGTATTGCTAAACATTGTGCAAATCAACATGTGTTAGCTGAAGGAATGTAAACATTGTGAGGGGATATGATAGATGGGCTCCAGCAAATCTTGCTGTGGCAGTTTAAGAGGTCACTGGCTCTTGCTGTTTACCTTTCTTCAAGCAGGGTAAGCAGAACATGCCACGTGGCTGCACCTCAGTGTGGCTACTGCTCACTTTGATATCTTTCAGAGACCTTACTTCAAGCCCCTCCAAGGTCAGCTGGCCACATGAAAACCCAGGTAATTGAATAAAGCAAGGCTTAAACCTGAATAAAGGCTTCTGTACTCCAGAAACTTTATAGGCAAGCCATACAGGCATATAGTAGCTTAGTAGGAGTTTAGCCAAATTATTTAAAATTCATTGGGTAAACCCAGAGCAAGTTTTTGGTATATGACTGGATGAATCATACTTGAAGCTAGAAAGGAAAAGAACATAAAAGACAGATAAACCTCTTGACCTCCTGCATTCCTCTCAAGGACAAAGCTGCAAACAAGCTATAGGCTACAGTGGCAATGGAAAACTCCAGTGAGTGCTTTTTTGGCTCCTTGCCATCCCATGAATGCTTAATAATACATTCAAGCAAAACCAAAAACTGTTTTCTAATTTAGCCCCCCCTTTTTTTTTCACTAACATAGGCTTTTCTTGTCTACAATTCAAAGCAAGTAGTTCTGGAACTAGTAAAGGTGTGTGTTGTTCCATGTTGATATTCCACCGATAATGTCTTCATTTTCAAATAATAGCCTGAATTTAAATCTCTTTTAAATGTTAACATTGGTGCCAGAGAATACAAGCTCAGCACATAGAGGCCTGTTTGAGTAAGTATAAAATTTCTGAGTAAGTATGAGTTATGGTTGTTTTTATTCAAATAAATTAATTTTGCTGCAGGTATACCCTGCTACTACAGATTATATCCTCTACTGAAAGTTAAATCAGCTTGTCAGCAAATTTGGGTGTCCTGATTTTACATTAATTATACAAATATTTAGCATGTGTGTTCTTGCTTCCCACTGCTTTTGTTTGAATGCATTTTATAAAAGCTTTGCTATCTAAAATGGCTTGAAGAATGTATGGCACTGCAGAGCCAGTTTTAATGATAAGATAGATCGAGGTATCTGAAGACAAAACTCAGACTGGTGCTTTAAATTCTAATGTCTTCTTTGGTGTTGACCTTCCAGAGGTAAAACAGCAACAATAAAAGTCTGACAAAGTTAGTTAGTCTTCAGTGGACAAAATCATGGCAGGAAAATAGAGGGTTTCTGCCTAACATCCTAAATACATCTTCAGCTCATGTTCTCTGAGTTACTGATCTTCAGTGCTGGTCACAACTACCCCTTTCTTCTTGAGATCCAAAGACAGAAATGGTTCAGAGACAAACGCAGGATTTGAGTAACAAAGAACAGAAACGCTGGCATAGCATCCCCACAGAGGAAAGGCAAAGCATTTAATTGCCTGAGATTAAAAGACGTGAAATAAAAAGAAGGATCCCTAAACAGAAAAAAGATAACATGTTCCTCTGACGTAAGGACAATCTGAATCCAGAACACCATGCAGTAGATTGTAGAGAATCTCTTTATTGTTGAATGCTAGGCTGCTTTTGTCTTAGTATGAATTTTAAAAAGTCTAATTTTGGATGTTTGTTTGAAAATGTAAGTCTCTATTTGCTAGATCTGAGTTTTGACAGCTAGAAAAACTGTAATGTGACCACTGGGCTGATTCTTACCAATTTTATTGAGGTTCAGTGTGTTGCCAGCAAAACAGCATTTGCATGATATCTATTCTTTCCTCTTTCTCTAGTGAGAGAGTCTGGTAAGTGATTGCTTTTACTGTTGACACACAGTAATTTGGTCTACTTAGTGAGGATCTTGCCACTAAATTTGCCTCGACTCACAACTATCTCTTAGAAATTGTCACTGGCTTGCAGTTGTGACTTCAGACTGTGTTTCAGGTATTTTTTTGTTCTTCTGTTTCTAGTTCCAGCCCTGTTAAAAACTCAGTTTGGTATCTAAACTGGATTCTGACTTGCTCCACATCGTCACTATCCATGATTTCATAGCTTAGACTTTGTAACACTTCTGTAAATTGGGGGTACAAGATAAAATGCTTGGTTCACCCCTCAGGTCACAAACTGCTCAGTAGGTCTGAAAGTAAAAACCTGGAAATAGTCATTTTGCATAGAAAAGTAGGCAGTTAGGCTCCTACAGAAAAAAAAAAAGAAAAAAAAAGTAGAACTTTGGACAAACAAATGGTTAGTGCTTTCACATTTTTGTTTTTCTGGAGGTTGTAATTCTGCTTGTAAGTCTTGTTATTTTATGTTTAACAAAATAAAAGGTTGCTGACAACACTGTGAACACACTGAAGAACTAGAGTAGAGTTAGTCAGTATAAATATGCTTACTACACAAGAAGACTAAGTACTATCTAATTGTAAACAATACCTACTACAATTTAAAATGCACTTACTAAGCTAAATAGTGTCATAATTTAGACATTCTACATTCTGAATTTCAATTTTAATGCCACAGGCATTTCAGGTTTTTCTAATACACAAACATTAAAAGAAAGTCTTATGTGTATATGTAAAGCCATAGGCTTTGAAGTTAGAAATTGTAATGCTTCATAATTCACAGTTATACCATGAATAGCAACGCTGTAAGAACAAGGATATTGGAAGGAATTAATAATCAGGTATCCGTAAATGTTATCTGTTCTTCTTTATTCAGTGAAAGTCAAATCAATAAATTATCAGCAAAAAAGCTCTATACTCTCTAGTAACTGAAAAGCTGGAGCTTGTTGCATGATTGACTGCTAGGAATATCCCTGAGCAGTCAGTTTCACATTTAATCTTTCAGTGGAATTAAAAATGAAGACTGATGGAAGTAACTCTCAGGCAAAACATGCCAATCTGTTCCATTACTGCAATTTTTCTTTATTCTTACACAATTATGACACTCAAAAGGTCAGGCTATGAAATGCCAAGAACATCCCTATAGCTGATCCTTTAATCCTGAGAATGCATAACAAAGACTGCATAGGCAGTCATAAAATTTTAAAGAGCTACGGTAAATCTCTCTGCAAATTCTGCCTTTATTTTTACAGGAAAGCAATAGCGTGAAATACAGACAGGTCCATTCAGGAACCCATTTTAACCATAACAGTACACCTTGTTTTATTTTCTCTCTCACAATGCCTTTTGCCTTTCCAGGGTATTTCTGAAAGAACTCAGAGGTTAAGAACTGATACTGTAAACCATTACCTAAGTTCTGTTCACATCAGCTCTGCTCATCATAGGATGAGTAATTGAAATGTTTTCTTGTCAGAACATTTACCTGTAATTTTCTGGCACAGATGCTTAACATGCCAGTTTGACATTATTCACAGCCCTCTTGCTAAAACTCAGCTCCATCTTTTCTGTGGTTGATCAGACATAATAATTACATTCTAAGCAAGAAGGGTAGTTCCTATGTAGAATGAAACATGAGAAATGAAAACTAAGAGAAATCATTTCATCAGTGTCTCCCTGAATTGGAGCTGACAGTCTGACATCCCACACACAAAGTAAAAATTACATTTACAAGAATAGGCAATGGATTGATTTACATCTTTCCATTGCAAAAGATGTAAATTTCCTTTCAAACTCTACTCACTTTTTGGCTAGCCTTTCAAAAGTGAAGCTTTAAGAATGAAATTCCAGAACATTTCTGTGTATTTTCTTTTCTATGACAAAAATATGAATGCATAACGAAAACCTTTCTTCTCGATTTCTCATTGCCTTCCCAGGTTCTTTGGGAGCAACAAAGAAAAGAGTGAAAAACAGGAAGATCAGAGATCTAAAAATAGGGTCTCATGATTGAACAAGGGGAATTTTGAGCATAAAATTAAAAGTGATATAAGCTTTACTAATTCCCCCATACATGGATGAATATATCCAACAAAGTAAACTAAGCAGTGGAAAGACAGACGGAAGGGAAGCTTTGTGGGATGTTGAGCTTCTGATCCTTTCAATTTGCCTCGTAAATGGGTATGTATGAGTATGTATATGTATGAGTCAAACTCATTAACTTCAGTGTACATAACTACTCACTAGCGTCAATAATGGGCATTTAGAGGGTTACCAGCATGAGGATGGCCTGCTGGAGTTCAGAAAACAGGAAACATATGGGCTCCAATTACATCATGCCCTGGGTATGAGTCTACAGTCCGGTACAAGGGAGAGGTTAATTGGGGGCAGAGCATTAACTTCCCTTTCATGTTGCTTCTCCCTGGAGAGTGATGTGCAGACCTAGTGTGGGGATGTGATAGCAGTACAGTGAGAGTGTTTGGAAAGCAACTTGTTTAGTACCTGAGAAAACATGATGTTGTCATCTCAGTTTGAAGTCTGACTCCCTAAGCTTGGTAAGAAAATAGGCTTCAGCTCATGACTTGCACTAGGAATTTTATTGACTGAAGAATGTGAATATGAGTTCTGGATAGTTTCAAACAGTCATCCTGTTCAACTTTAGCTCTTCTGATTGGATGGCCAGTCAGTCCTCAGGAGATCAAGGTTTCTGGAGTGTCCTTCTTCTCAGTCCAAGTCTAAAATCCACAATTGCAATCCCCTCTTTTGGCCAATTATAACAGAAAATTTGGCTGTCCTTGCTAAAAACTTCTTTTCAGCCCTTAGAGTAACTTCCCACACAATAACTCTTCCCACACATTCTGTTCCTGTGTGGCTCACAAACCTCCAGCTTCATTATTTCTGCTTCCTTGAAGTTCCTATCCCACTAAAAGCTTAGAGAGCAAAAACAAGAGAAAAACTTTTTCTACATTTTTCAGCAACTTGTTCTTCTTTCCATAGGAAAGAAAAGATCAGGCCTGCAAATGCCCATTTTTAAAGTCAAAGTATTCTACTAATACTAATTAGTATACTAATTCTAGAGGAATTAGTGACTAATTCTAGAGGAAGTATTGACTAATTCTAGAGGAGACAAATACATTCTCTTTAAGATAAACATGATGGTGCTCATCAGAGAGATAGCAACACAAATATGGAAGGAAATCTGTGACAGGTTATAGGGGATTTGGTAAAATACAGTTAAGTTTGTTTGCTTGCAGCAACCTTTTAAAATTCTTTCTTGTTATGTCTCTTCTTCAATTCACATCCATTAATGAAAGAATTGTCCCACATGTATCTGCAGCTCTTATTGTAGAATAAATCCAATGTACACACAAGATAAAGAGAAGTGGAAAACAAAGTTTATCACAATGTCATTGTTTATAGAAAATGAAATAGATGAAAAAGTTTGTATGTACTATGGCAATAAAGCACCCGAAAAAAAGTGTTGATTTTGAATTATTACGGCAAGCATATATTCAGTGCATATCTCTGTGTGATGGGGCACTTTGGGTGATCCCAGGCTGTACTACGGTAAGTTCTAAGGATGCTGCTGTGATATTTGCCGAGACAACACTGCAGCATTGAACAAATTCACCATAGACGTAAGTAGGCATTCAGAGATGCAAATCCTACTTTTCCAGAGCTGTGCCTCACTATATTAGGATTTAATTTTGAAATGAACAAGTGATTATAACTCTTGTTGGGATAAATAAGTAGAAACTTTGCGTAAGCAAAATCTGATTTTGAAGTATTGTTTTTATCTCTGATCTTTCTACAGTAGGTGTAGTAAAATAATACAGTTCTGATGCAAAATATATTTTATTTTATCAGTTTGTTTTATATCTCTATAGGAATAAAAAAGGAGTTCAATACTGGTATTTTATTCACCGAGCCTTTGTGTGCCATTTGTCCCCCTAGGAGGTGAACACCCAGAGTCAAAAGCAGTGTCTTTGCATTGTTTGAGCCTGTATATGCCACTGCAGTATAAACCTGTAATAACAAATTAGAAACTACTGAATTGCAATGACAGCTACTGCTTATTATCAGCAGCTAGTATGGGATCTGTTATTATTAATACGTACCCAGAATACCGTTCTCCCTGTAGCTCTGGACAGATTAATATTTAAGTTAGCACTGAATTAAAGCATTACATATTAAGGCAATGAGCTAGTCTTTTAGAACATGTTAGTTAGCTTATGATTAGTTAGCCTGGCCTTCTATTACACCAGTTCTGATAGTTGAAGACAATGTTGTCAAACAGCCTGAACAATTTAAGATCTTTAAGTTTTTACTTTTACTTCATTATATATAATATATATATATACGCAGATATATTTGAACGAACTATGTATTGTGTGTGTGTGTGTAATATATACATTGTTTGTGTGTACTAAAGATAGAAAAGGGATTAACTTTAAAGTGGAGAAAAGCGGGAAATATGTTTACCAGAAATTATGATACAATGATGAAAGACAGAGGCAATGGCAGTAAATTTATAATTAGCAGGAGCAAATGAAACCATGAATGACCTCCACAATGGTCTTCAACAAACAAAATTGTCTGCATCACTTTGCTTAACTGTGTCTTTTATTTATATCAACCAAAATTTTTCTTTTCTCCCTTTTGCTTTTTTATTATTTTTTCCAGATCTGCAACAGCTCAGTTTAATAAAATCGGTACTGTTCTATTACTCTGCCAGCTTCAAATTGAAATGCTAGCTCTTACTTTTAAATGGGAGTAGATTTGATTCATATTAACATTTATTGTGGTTGACTACAGAGAGAAAACATGTTGTGAATGTTGAGATCATGAAATATATAAACCATTATGCAAGTGACAGTTTTTACTTGGAGGATTGTGTACTTTTGTCTTTAGTCCTATATTTTATCCAGTGACTGTTTAATAGAAAACACAGAAACAGTCCTGAATAGAGGAGAGGGAACCCAAAACTCTTTTTTACCAGGCAAGTATCCTGCTTGTAAGCTGGCATACAGCTTGGGAACTTTAAAATAAGGCTATATAGGGCCTTTAGGATTTAAGCAGCACCTGAACAAGAGTTTTCAGCTTCATGATTTTGGACCTGGTTACTGAAACTCAGCCTGATTTCCGTTATCACTATGTTGACTCCACACAATACTGTGCAAAGATTCTTAAGCTAGTGTCACAAGACATAATGTGTCTATGTTTCTATACAATCTTGAGTACACATACTGGCTCACTTCTGGTGAGTTCAGTATCTCTAACCCTGTGCAGTCTGCTGTGCAGTATATAGATGGTCTAAAATCTTTACTGAATTTTGGTTGCAGTTCCTAAATAATAAAAACTTCTCAAAATACATTTTCTCAAAAATTTAATATCCCCACAGATAATACATAAGCAAAAACAGTTCTCTTCCTACCCACTGAAGGTTTTTCACAAGTCGTTGATTGTGGCCTCAAGCCTCATTATATTCAACTGCATATTTGGCTGTAATTTAGTAATACTGTCTGTGATGTCATTTCCTCATGACAAATAATAAAATCAATCCATCATTGCCACATAATGAACTAAGTCATTTTTTCCCCAGAAACTCCTAATTCCAGAAGAATTTGACAGCACAGACTGGCAGCAACAAACCACTACTCAGTGAAGCTGGGTCTGTCTTCCCAACACCTCCTCACTCACATCATTCCTACAAGTAACAAGTTTTCTTACGAGCTCTGCCAAGGGAAACAAAATGTCTGGCGAGTGGAGAGCCCGTAAAATCTGTGAAATTCTCAAGAATCATTCTGACATATATTCAGATCATTAAAAAGCCCCCCCCCCAAAAGAAAACCTTTCATACTCCACTGCATCTCCCATCTCCCATTCAGCAACAACTGCATCAACTTGGTTAAGACAAGAAGAAGCTTTCCATGTATTTGTCAAAGCTGTCCAGATTTCCTACAAAATACCTGGACATAGTAGGACACTTTGTTCAGCCTACTTCATTTGGTTGAAATGTAAAATAGAATCTGTGGGAACAACAGAAAATTCTCCTCAAGCTGAAATAGTATCTCTGTGACTGCCCACTTATTCAAAAACTTAGAGGTACGGGACAATGCCTTAGCTACCACCTACAAAACTGATTCCTGCAAGAGTGGTGAAGTCCAGTGAGAAACACTTCCTATCCTTGAGAAGTGAGTTGACCATTCCTCTATTGAAAAGGCAAAATGTCAAAATTAAATATTGTTGAAAGAATATCACATACTAAAAAAGCCTGTACGTCAAGCAGACTTGCTGAATGCCACCTACTTTTCATTTCTTCTCCTTCTGGTAAGATTGCTGAAAGCTCCATCTCCCACAATGCCACCAAAATTATATATATTTCACAGTCGTATTTTTAACTTGTGCAGACACCAAAATGTGTAAAGAACACTACCAGGAGTCATAGGACTAAAGAGCTTCTTTCTGTTAACCCTCAGATATAAATCGGTTTCTTTGCTGATACTTCTATATCTCTCAACAACCATTAAATCTGTTGACTGTAAGATATTGGTGGCAAACATACATTTCACCTGTAGAGTGAGACAACATATAGAATTCCTTCATTGTTAACATAAAGGTTTCAGAGTCCTTATGGGCACCTTCTCTTTGCCAAAAAATCAACTGACAAGTTATCACCACCCTATACTTACAAATGACTGACAGTCTTTTCTCAAAGCAAGCTCAAGCTGGAACACCAGACATGTTAGGAATTTCAAATTAGGTTTGGGACAGAGTTCTAGGCCTTTTCTATGCATCATCCAACTTAGTCTCACAAACTTTATTAAAATAAACTTTATTTTTTAAAAAAAGGCTTCTAAGCTGTGTAAAATGTATGTAAGGACAGTGTTAATTCCAATCACATTTATTGTTCTTAACATAAGAAAGGCATACTACCTTTCTGTATAGTTACATTCACACCGTCTACAATTTAGGAGAAACTCTTAAAGCCAGTATAAAAAAGACTGTATGATAAAAAATTGTTTTTATTTATGATCAGAACTACTGGTACTGTTTTGCTAAGACTTCATAAATAATACGATAAAACATATAACAATAAATTTCATTTTATCAGCATGCACTGAATGACTTGGGTTAGACTTAGTACAATACTACTACCCCAGGTATATGTATTAAGAGTATTGTCATTTCCTTTCTTTCAGTGGATGTAGCTGAATAGTCAAACACTTCATATTGTCAATACATATGGAGAATCAGGAACAACCAATGTAAATGGATAATAGTTAACAATTCAAACAATTCCTCTTAGTTGATGTTCTTCATATAATTTTAATATAATTCTAGAAAATCTTCCTGAATTTGGAACATACACAAACTACATGTTATATGTTTTTATATATATAATGCATATATTTATGTTTTAACAAATACAAATAAATATATATGTTTGTATGTATATTACTTCTTTGTAATTACTAATATATCATGTAAGTCCTGAGAATAAAATAATTTATAATTTACAATACATTGATATATAATTTATTGATAATTCAAGGAAAATTATCTTTCAACATTTACAGCTCTTAGTAGAAAAAATTAATTAGTTCTTTCAAGGCATATAATGTGTGCATTATTGAATTATGTATGTATTGAGCAAAATCTCCTCTTTTGGAAGTTCCAGTCTACATTTTTTGGAAGAAAAAATTGATTGCTCTTATGAATACAATGATTAACATATAATCTGAATTGCTTTTTAAGAAATTGTCCTTTAGATCATATATTTCCATGATAATATTTTTGATTTTGAAATTTTTTGGCCCGCAGCATGCAGAAGATTCTGGTTAAATGTTCATTAACCCTTCTGGCATTCAAGTCTATACTTTACAAAAGACATATCAAATTAGGACAAAACTTATTCTCAAGTCCTGTGAGAGCAATGGTGAATTTTCCTCTTTAATCTAAGTGCTTTGGTTTTATTTCTCCCTCCACTCTTGTGCTAATGTGAGGGGCCGATAATGCAGACTATGCACAGAGTGTAACGGAGATCCAGTGCAGACCCTGTGAACATCATCAAGCACAATCCTTAAAGCTGTAAGAGGTAATGGCAGGATTTTAACAAACAGTTGGCCCAAAATGCCACTTTGAGTTCAAAAGGGGAATGGCTTTATTTTGGAAAACGACATACACATATTATCCTCATTAAGGCTGACACAGTGTTTTTTATATGTCACCCATCACCCTGATATCTGAGCACCTCTTACATGTTTTGAAACAGAAAATAATAACTTCACTCCATTTCCCCTCTTCCCTCCCAGGCATGTGAAAAGCAATAGCTTGACTGCTGTGTTGCTGTGCATGGGAATGCGGTGAAAACACTGAGGAAAGCTGAGACAAAGACTTAGACTTGGTTTTGTAATTCTGAATGCAGTCACCTTAATTTTGAAATTAAATTACCTTTTACGATATTCTCAGTCCAGCACCTATTCCAGTTCTGAGTTCTTAGTTCCCAGGTTTAATAACTGGAGGGCAGATACCCTTCATAATGGGAGGGGTGAATATCAGAGTTCCATGTTTTATATTTAACATTACAACAAGTAATGTAAATTACATTCAGTTTCAAACAGTACCTTCTCAGACAGTTGTGCTGGTGACATAAGTACTGTGATAGTGTTCGCTGGCTTAAAAAAAACCTAATGTTTTATGAAAATCTTTCTGGCAGGCTTCTCTGCATGTGTCCTCATCAGCCTCACAAAAATTTCCTTGAAGATCTTGAATAAATTGACATGGGGAACTGCACCTTATGTGACTCTGCAGATGTGTGATCTGGAGGTTAGAAATACCCTTTTTGGTTTTAGTGTAGTCTAGGAAAATTGCACAGGCTGCAGCAAAACATTTAACTGTATTCCTGCAGCATCTTGGCCAGCAGTTGGTGACATTCAGGAGGCAAGACAAGGGTGAAGGCTGTGTGCTCAGCTGTGGCCCCAGAGGCTGGCACCTGCCAGGTGTCTCCAGAAGACAGATTTTGCCTCAATGCCTGTACTTGCAAAAGGAAGGATGAATACGTCATGCTTGAGAGATCTCCCGATAACAGGGAAAAGTCATTTTGGTACTGGGCAACATCTATATTTCACGTCTGCAATTCTACTTCTTTTTGATATATACAGAGCTGGGGATGTTATAGCATTACAGGCCATTCCCCACAGCCATCCTCCTTCAATTATACATCCAAACCTTTTTGATCCGATCCATCAGGTTATAAAATGTTCTCTGTATCCTCATTTACTTATATTTAGTCTCACCCTGCAGCACCTCTTGTGTTTCTGCAACCGTAAGGTTTCAGCTTGCTAGTGGTAAGCCACTTGACATTATTAACATATGTAGGCCTGAAGGAAAATATTAAATTATGCATATGTTTACTTACATTCTTTTTTTGCATTGTATTTGGAGATGAGAGAGTGAATAGGAGTTTTTTGTGATGATTCACTCCATGCAACTTCCCTTTTGTGTACTGCCTGGAAAGGCTAACAATGAGCTGATCTTTCCATCTAGCATACTTAAAACCACATTCTCCAGGGGGAGCAAATAATTTTTTATGTCAGCTGAGAAGGGTTTCCTGAAAGTAAGATTTTCATTTTTCATTTTTATATTTGTATCTGTTTCCAAAAGATAACTCACCGCATGAGAGTTATTTTGGCAACTCAGAAGTAGGAATGATATAGCTATATAATTAAGGTAAAAATCAGCATCAGAAGTACACTTTTATCTTATTTGATGTCTTTTAATGTTCTTCTGTACTATTTCAAGATATGCAACCAAGGAAGAGCTTCCAGGCAAGTACTAATTTTTTTCCAGACTATCCTGGATCATCAGAGATGCTTCCCAGCCAGCTTTCTTTACAGACTTCAACATATGCACCATGCAGATTTTGAAGACTGTAGAAATCATTGAAGATCAGTATCCCTTTATGTTAAACAAAATAATGACAAAGTAGGTCAGAGGCTCCAGCCATCAGTTGTGGAAACACTTGAAGTAGAAATGACTTCCTTGAACTGAGGGTAAAACAAAAAGAATGGCCACTGTAAGTCTCAGGCCTGTGCTGCAAAGGCTTCCAGGTGAGGTGGCAAGCAGCACACCTAGGTGGTACTTCTGCTAACTCCTTTTCCTAAACAATGTGTGACCTTGGGAAAAAACTCTGCAAGCTAAGAAATAAAGGCTTAAAGGCATGCAAAGATTTTTCTGTAGCTTTTGACTAGCATTTTATGTCTTGGGTCACTTTCTCTTTCCCTGTGTCCCAAGCTTTTAACATTGGGTTATCTGCTTTTACATCCACTTTTTCCACCCTGCTTCCTTGTTCACCCTCACCTTTCTTTCTATTTATAATATTTTTCATTAACTTACATATTGTCACTACCATTGTGGGGGTATAAAGGAGATCCTTTCTGCCATCATATTGTTCTCTGTCTCTCTGTGTTAAACTCTTTTCCCCCTAACCTGGATGTATTTTGTTTCCTTAGATAATTTGTACAGCTTTTAACTTAACTGTTTTTAGGCACTAAGGCCACAAACAAAATAAATAGCAGTGTAAGGAAAGTGGGATTTTCAAAGGAGTCTCAACACACAGTTTCAAATTGTGCCTGCAATTTTGCATACCTACAAATACATCAAATACATCCTCAACCATTATTTAACAACATAATTTGCATCAAAAAGTGTCAAATTCAAGTGTAAGTGTTGCTTTTTATGGATATAAATAAGAGGACATTATTTTAACCTGGACTCAGAATGTTTTCAAATGTTGCAATCTTATACTGGCATTGGAAAAGAGAGTTTACACACAAGCTTTGTTCCTTTTAGAGTCCACAGGACAGAGCAAATAGTTACCAGAATGGTAACTGGGATAGTAATTAGTGTATTAACTGCATTAGAATAATTCTAATGGTAATACTAGTTACTCCAGAATGCAAACCTTGCTTCTTTTAGCAATTTGTAGTCATCATCAGCATCTTACAAACAATTGAAAGGTGATTTGTAATTAAAGTATGTGAATTTTAAGTACTCAAGATTTAACTTGTTAGACTGAGCTTTGCCCTCTTTTCCATATGTTTCAAGTGCTTCTTCATCATTGCAGTGATTTGTCATCATTGCTGTATGGTGATTGCTCCAAATCATTGCCACCGGTGATAGGCTTGGCACCAAAAGAAAGTTGAAGTGGCAACAGTGACAAAAGCAAAAGTACGTTAACAAGCATTCAACAGTTGCTTTCACTATTTTGGACTTGTAGCGTTTTAGTCTTAAGCCTGGTTGGAAAAGCTGCAAAATATCACTATTACTAAAATACTGCCCAAATAAGCTGTTAAAAAAAAAACTTTTAAGAAATGTATTGCTTTGGGGGGGAGGGGAATTACAATAAGATTTTTTCACTTAGCTTTTGTTTTGGATAATAAACTTCATTATTGGAATTACAAGCAACAGCCTACTTTGCTCATGTCTAAGGTCAAATAAAACAAACCTCCAGTGTTCATTTACAGCGGCCTACTTACTGTTCAGCTTACAATAGCAAACCAGACTTTCATCGCAAATGGGAGAGGTGGTGAAGTGCCACATGCTATGCATTTGCACAGCAATAGAAAATCCTATTTGTCATGAGAACATCCCTTTTTTCAAGAAGCAAGCACATTTGTATTGAATATGGAGAAAGATAGTGACTGATGTATGTTGATGATGAGGTTCTAGTTTAGCTTTTTCAGGCTAGAACAATGCATTTTCTGTCAGATCTTAACGACTGGAAAAGGCTGCCAAACATGCAAGTGAAAGCAAAAACAGTTAACTGTGTCGTTCATCCATTGATCTTTAACAAAGCTCAACTGATTTTACGAGCACTGTACATCAGTATTGAATTAGTAGAAAACTTCAGCTATCTTGTTTACAGAAAACTGAGACGAAAAATAGAAACCCCTAAGGCTGCTGTAATGCAGCTTTCACTTACACTAGGGCAGAATGACCAGAAAAATACATTGTTTGCCAGTACTGGCAAATTAATCTGTATTTTCATTTCTATTCACTATTATTTACATATATCAGATCCTCTCAAGGAGAACTCTCACAAATGTGGACTGAGAACCCATATTTAAGCTATCTGAAGTGGTATACTGATTTCAGTCTCAACGATTTCTTGACTATGCCAGATATAATTAGCCAGGGACTCTTTAGGTACTGGTAGGGTGGTTGTGATCATCACAGAGAAGACCCTAGAGATACCACATACTTTCCTACGAGTGCAAATACTATTCAAATTATTTGGGAAAGACTCAGATTTCTGACAGTTTTTTACTTTTTAAAAGCCACCTCAATCAGACCTGGCTTGCATGGAGAGATCCGCAACGGGAATTTGGCTCCCAAATTCCCATTGGGTGGGAATTCCCAGGAGCCATTAGGCTCCTGAGTCCAATGTCCTGGGTCTCTGAAACCTTACAATTTCTGTTCAACTCTGATTTGAGCTCCTAGCTTCCTAATTTTCTGCTAGTCAGTCTTGTAAACATCTTTGAATAGGTTTACACTGCAGTCAGTGGTGAAGCCTACCCTTTTCTTTTTTTTTTTTTTTTTTTACATTTTGCATAAATAATTAAACATTCATGTGGCTAAAGAATAGGAGAAATTGACAGAAATTGACTTTGCAGAGCTGTGGTTAAGGCAATCACATTTGAAAGTTAGGTTTGAATCCCTATTCTAATGAATTTTTAACTATCCTTCTGATATCAGACAAACTACAGAGACATTTCCCATTGTCTCCTCCCTCACTCCATATGCTAGCTTCATCAAGGAGCCTGGGCACCTGTAGCTTGAGAATTTAGTAAATAGCAAGATTCAAAAAATGAAACATTTAAAGCTAAACCAAACATTGCAAAGATCTTTCATGCTCTTGATTTTAGTATCAGTGGCCTTCCTACCATTCCTAGACACTTGAACAGTTGATCTAGTGCTAGCAATTGTCAGATATTTTTAGCAGCTGTGTGTTTCACTGACAGAGGTAGCAAAATCTATGATTTGTCAGTTAGAAGTGTCCTTAGCTTGTCTGGGAGTTAACTGAGAGCTCCAGAAGCCAGTGAGTTCTGAGATGTGGTGTCAGGACAGTTATGCCAACAGTCAATAGAAATGGATTGCTTTATTGCCACACTAAGTGACAAAGTGAAGTATCTAATTAACTCTGGGAAGACAAATACTTGTATCTTAATCTCAGGTCACTGGGTTTTTGGCTATCTTGCATAGTATATCTTAACATGCAAAAAAGTACATTTCTCCATCCTGTGCTTGTAACATGATTGCAAAGTCAGGGCCTAGTAACCAAGCAATTTTGATTCTCTAAGCCACCATCAGTTATCTGAAAAGGCAAGTTCCTCTTCTTTTCCTTATCCCTCATTCCTTGGGAATGAAAAATGCATCTTTTGATTTGCATAATGAAGTCAGATCTATTGATACTAGGTTTGTTATTCTTAGTTAGCCGTATAGTTTGCCTTAAGAAGATGCCTTGCAGTTGCAGTGGCGAAAGTTGGTAGCCTACACAGAAAAGAAGAAAAAAGCTTTGAATCATTATAATCATGTAAGTTGGCAAAACTCTGAGATCAATGAGCTGTATAAATCTACATTTGTAGAGAACTAGGTCATATGTGTTTTCAAGAAAGAAGCAGAATGGATTTCTAAAAGATTTGGACAAATTTGAAGTCTAACCTTAGTTTTGTAAGAGTTTGTCTTTAAAGTGAAGTGCAGAGAGAGGAAGGGATGCCATGCAGAAACCCATTGCCTATAACCACACCCAGCTCTGCAGCTGGCATTTAATAGCGATGTAGCTAGCTTTTAACAGCATTTAACAGTGTCAAAAAAGTGCAAGATACTGACATATTTGAGAATTCTTTTTAGAATTTAATTATAGCTAAGGATCATTGGCTAGAAGGACAGATTTTTTTTTTTTGTTGTCACTGTTTACTCTTTTCGAAGTACAAAACCTTCGGCATGTCCTTCCGTTTGACCATGGGGCCTAGGCGTAGGCCTGGCACATTTCACATTTGCTTGGAGGCTGACCCAGGGTGAATATATCCACTCTGTCCACTACGGAGGCGCTTGCACTTGGCCAGACTGCTCAAGGACAGCCCTGTGGTTTCTACTCTGCCCACAGGCTTTGGTGTCCTCCAGGGAAATTAGGACCTGGAGGACCTAATTAGTATCCTGCCACCAGGACGCAACGTGGTTAAACCGCCTGGGGAGTCAGGAATGGCGGACGCCCTCCCTTCGCAGGCTGTGTCACGGCGGTGCCTCCTTCCTGGACTAAGGCCAAGAGTGAAGTAAATCCGGGGTTGCCAAGTTAGGGCTTTGGTAGTTTTCTAGGTAGTAGCGTGCTGCGAGGGGCCTGCACGAGCGGCTAGGCTGTACTCGTCCTCTGTGTTAACACAGCCGGTTACCCGCCCCCGCGGCGCACCGCACCCCGCGGGCGCGACGCCGCCGCCGCCCGGCAACCACCCAACGGCCGCTCCGGCAGGGCGCCCGTTAGCGAGGGGGCGGGGCCCGCGGCGTGCGTCACGTGCGGGGGCGGGGCCCAGGGAGCCGCGGGGGCGAGGCGGCGCGGCGCGGGGCGAGGCGGCGCGGCGCGGAGGTCTCTAGCCGATGAGGTCATCAAAAGGCGCCGCGGCGGGTGGGAGCCGGAAGGGGCTCGGCGTGAGAGTGGCAGGTAAAGCCGTTGGGCGCCCGCGGCCACTGCGGCGCCCGACGCGGCGCGGCGCGGCGGGAAGGGGGTCGGCGGCGGCGCCGCTCATCCCGCTCCCCTTCTCCGCTGTGGCTGCCGTGATAAGCGTGACTGCCGCCTCGCTTCTCCGCCGTCCGCCGGCCTTGGCCTGGCCCGGCTTCGCCGCGCCAGTGCCGCGCCTCTGCGGCGCGCTGACTTCGGGCATGCTGACTTCGTGCCCCACCGGGTTTTTCCCCTCTCTGGCCTTGGGCTGGTCAGTCGAGCCCTTCGTGAGGCCCTTCTGGGAATTATAAGGGCAAATTTAGCGTCTGTTCCTTGTCTGTAGAGTAATCTACTGCAGCAGGAGAGGTGCAGTGACAAGGAAGAAAAGTAATAGGTGTATGCCACCTGCAATACTGGTTTTCTTTTTTACTTGGATGCAGCTTGAATCTGTGGCCTCCTAATAGGACTCTAGTCTTAAGCATAATTTCCTGGGAGAACTTGAAATATAATTGTGTTAAAGCTTCTCAAAGCTGTTTTGCAAGCTGTTCTGCTCATTGGCTACATCTAGTGTTTGGAAATGTATAGGTAAAACCCATGCTATCTTAACAAGTGACATTTTGTAATTCATCTGTATGTTTCATACTAGCAGTAAGTTAAGTCATTTATCTCAGGATAATTTTTAGTTCTGCAGAGGTCAGCTTGAGTGACCTTTGAGGCTAGTCAGTGTCAGTGTTGGAAAAATACATTTTTTTTCTGATTCCAGACCTGGGAAAATGGTTCTTTTTTATTGTGGGTAGCATTTACATATGATAGCTGCTCTGAGTTCCAAACAGTTTTACTAGTTCTGCATAGATTAGGTTTGGACATTTACTGTATAGAGATGCTCTCTCATTTGTGTGCTCTTGTGAAAATAAGACCTACTTTCTTGTGTATGTTGAGTGTAAATAAAATCCTATAATGCTGTTCACCATCTTGAAATGATGTTGTAAAATACAAAGTTAAAAGTTTCAGGTTTACACAAATTGGTCTTATATAACCATAATAATTGTAGATTTGGGAACAGGGATTTACAGAATGTTTAGTGGCAAATGTTTGGGCTCTGATTAATGGCTTAGATATTTGGACATTACTACAAAGAACTGTAAATGGACCCAGGATCAGGATGTTTGTAGGGATGAACTCAGGGATGCATTTGTGGTGCTTTTCCTAGCTCAATTAACATGTTTCTGACTCAGTCTTTTAAGAGTTATGTTTTTCTTTGGAACTGGGTATTTTCTGAGGGGAAGGGGACTGTTTCATGTCTTGGAGTTTCTGTTCATATTATTGCTGACAGAAGGAGTAGCTGGTAATTTTGAAGAGAGAAATATGCTTCTACTGCTGTTAACTTGTAGCTGGTGAAGAAGATTATTTTTGTAGGTCACAGACTGGAAATGAAGCTTCTGAAAAGCCAGCATTCCTTTTGACAAAGAATGTTCTTAATTGAATTTGTCATGTCAAAGCTTCATTGTGATGTGTGTTGGTTTTCTTGTGACTCGCAGAGAAGTTGCAAGCTGTTTCATATAGACTGGTTAGCAGTAGCTAAACAATAGCAAATGCTTTGTTAGATTCTGCCTTGCATTCACCTGTAGAAAAGTCCATACTTATCTTTTACTTAAAACAGCCTAGCTATTTGTGTTAAGTGTGTGGAACAAAAATAAGGTTGAAACTACTGAAAATTATGCATACGTATTGCTTAATATTTAAAGACTAAAATTACTGTAGCACTGGTGTTCAGAACTGAGTTGTGGAGAAGATCTTAGTTGACTACATTTTTGGGGGGGGAAATACATAAAACTGGATTTAGAAGAAGCTTCTTTGGTGTCAGTGCTTCAGAGATCTTGATTACAGCCCAAAATATTAGCCTAAATTAACAGTTAGACTCCGTGTGGTGAGCAACTGGGCATGGAGACACCTGTCTCTGCTGTTCAAAAGAAATGATTCTGGTGGAACAGACAGCTGGGAGAAATATCTTCAAACAAAAAAAAATGTGTTTATAAATTATGTTTATAAATTATTCTAAATTGTTTTTAAACCTACCAACATAAATTGGTAGTGTTTGTCTGATGGACCTTAGTTTTCTAGGCAACACAGTGTATTTAATTGCTTTAATTGGCTATTATTTCAGGGGATAAGTTTGTGTACTCTCTGAAAAACTGGAAAGATAGAACTAGCGTCCAGCTTGGGTATTGATACCTGTTATTTTTGCCAGCATTTGTGTGTGAATAAGTTAATGCAGCTTTGATTTTACACAAGAAGTATCTTGGTTGATTTTTTTCTAGGCACTAGACCTATTTTTTGTATTTATGATAATAGTCATGTATCAACCAGTTAACATACTGGATTTTTTGAAACCGCTTTTAGTGGAGAATATTCCAGTGCTTGGTAGATATGAAATACAGAATTGTAACTGCCCAGTTTGGTTGAAGACTAGTTCTCTTGATCTTTTCCTCTAATACAGCCTTCTCTTTTATTCATTTCTATTCTCTGAGATTTTGGAAGTGTATGAATGGAAATAACTAAAGTGCTCTGAAATTAGAGGTTTCTCATGTGCTCATTCACGGATGAGAGAACACATTTCCTTGGCATAACTCTTCATGGCAATATGTAAGACTATCTTAGACAACCACATTTTATACCCATCTTTTCCTGTAGCATATTAACCATGCAGGTGAGTCCCTCACCACTAATCTGATAGAAGTGTAATCAAATAAAGTATGTGCTTGGATAAGGATGAGATATATTCTTTACGGTATATTTCTGGCTTATGTCACTGTATTATGGAGTGATCTCTAATAACCACTTAACAGAAAACATATACATTTTGTTCTTGAAATTAAATTCATGTTCCTTACTCTTACAGTGCAGTTATGTCACGCAATTTGTAGCTTTCTTGGTGAAATATTTAAGAGCCTTTGTAAAATGTGCCAAGAAATGTATCTAGTGTTATTCAGTTGACCACACTAAGCATTTATTTTATTTTCGTGCATAAATAGCTTAATCATTCTTACTTTCTGGGAAGGTGGTATCTTAAACAGATTGTTTATTTAATAGCTTGATGAATAATTTGTTTTTAATATTCGTGGTAAAACCTCTTGCTATTATAAAATGAAGGTAATACTGGATTTAGACAGGACATATGATTTTGCCATGCAAACCTAAAAGGCACAAAACTTAGGAATTCCTGTTGCTTTAACCTCTGTAGAAGTCAAGTTCAGTCTCTCTGGGAGTTTGATTTCTGCAAACAGGCACATAGTTGTGGAATACCTTTTTTAGAAATGTTGTCTTATGTTTCTAGCTTTGGCTTCAAATCTCTTTAAGATCAGTGGAATAGAACTCCAGTTACTTTGGAGTCTGTGTTCAGGGACTGAAGAAGGAATGGATCGAATGCTTAGGGAAAACTCAGTGCTCCTGGAATTCAGGATGATTTGGAGCAGTCTTGACTGTCTTTGTTGACCATGTCAGGTTTAAGGGCACAGAGTTAGAGCAGGTGGAATAGTCTATGCTCTGCACAGCTGTTTAAAATTTGTAATTGTTACAAACATCAAAAATTCATTTTTGCTTTTCATTTGCTGCAGCATAGTAGCTAGTACCTATGCTGGATCTCTCAATAGGTTAAGATGGTAATCCATTTTTCTCATGCGGATTGTAAGTGTTAAAGTGGAATTCTGCATAGACAGGAATGGCTAGCTATTAGCAACTGAAAATATCAGCTTCCTGGAATAGTGTGATGTCAGTGTAAATTATCATAATTGATCATTCTGATTTTTTTGTTTGTCTTTATTTTTATAGGCCATTTATGTATTTCTTTTTTTACATTTTCTCCTGTAGGATGATGATATATTTCTGAGTTCTTCCTTCTGTAACTGTAGCACAACAACCAAAATTTTGCATTACTGATGCAGAGAAGCATTATCTTTTGCTGTGGATCCTTTTTAAGGAAAGAGTCAAGTGTTTAACTTAAGGAAAGACATTCTTGTCTACTTTGCAATCATGTTTTACTTTTGTCTGGAAACTCTTTTTCTTGGGTATGTTTTCAGAGGCATATGATTCTAATTCAGGCTGATGCTTGTATCAAGTGGAAAAGCAATGTTGTAGAAATAGCACTCCAGGAAGGATCACTTCTCCCCTATTTACTATTCTTTGCATCTTTTATTCAACTGTATTATGCACAGATGTTCAAGGCTGACTGTTTATGTGGGCCACCATCTGCTATTATTGTTCTTTCGCAAACATCTATCTTCTAAAATATTAAAATGTATAACCTAGCAGTTAGCTTGAATTATATTTTTGAGTTATGAAGTATATTTGAAAAAGAAGGTGCATTGAATGCATCATATATTAAAAAAGTTCTGTAATAATTTGGATTCATAATACCCCCAAATTAGTAATTTTTTATTTCTTTATGAGGTTCAAGAACTATGAAATGAAAAATTACTTAAAAAAAGAATTGTCAAGAGCTCAGGTTAGGACTGAAGTTTCTAATTTCTCATGGTATTTGGGATTCATCTAATGATTCTGCAGTTCTGGAGGTGAATTGCATTACATTTGGAAAAAAATGAAAATGGTATTCTTACTATATGCAGAGTACAGAGAAAAATATTGTGCAAGACAGTGCTATGTAGAAGAAGCGAAAAAGATACCAGAAATAGTGACTCCAATGTGTTCCGTATTTTGACAGATATGTGCATAAGTTAGTGAGAAACTTCTCCTATTAAAATCTATAAATAGTGACTCACCAGCATGTTCCAGAAACAGAGCTAAAAGATCTATTATTTCCATGTATAGACAAAGCTCAGATATTAACAGAGGACTTAAGAAACCTACAGCAAGGATATTACTTGAGATAGTGTGTTTCCTCTAGTGTGTGAATACCATGACTACAATTTTTTCTCTAGTCTCATTAAGGAAGAATAAAAATAAAACTAAATGCAGAATGAATAAAGTTCAGTTGTGAGTATACTACATAACTGGACCACAAAATAAACTCAGTGATTTTTTTTCGAGGCATTCTTTAATGTTCATTGAGCAGAATCCGTATAAATCACTTCTGATTGTCTGGAAAACATTTTAGAGCTATTTAAACTTTACTGGTAACAACACACAACACAGCATGCATTGTATCAGTATGTGAAAAGTGTGTGTGAATATGTAGGGAAGACTTTCCATTTGTGTGTAGTTAGTGTAGCCTTTTTTTTGTGTGTGTGTCTAAACAAAACAAAAGCCATGTTTCTCATTCCGTCTTGCAGACCCCTACTCCTCCCAGTGACAGAGGAGAATGTTGAATGACAAATGCTAGCCTGAGTGAGTTCCATGATCAAATACCTTGCTCGGTAATTAATTGTGTACTTTGTCAGAATCTACATTCAATTGATCAGAAAGAAGTAGGGAAGAACAGTGCCTTTATGTATACCTAGGCTTGCAAAATGTGCTTAGTATTGCAGCTCCTATTGAATTTTCTTAGAATTTTGATATTCTGAATTTCAGGATTTGCAGTTGAAAACACTTTGGCGGAATAGTTCTATTATGACTTACGTGAATATTTGGGAAGGCTTAATTGCAGAAGAGAGAGAACTTGCATTTGGTCTTTATTGGAATAAAATGATTGATTAAATCACTATTTACTGCCTATACTGTTTAACACCTCCCAAGTTATCTATAGTAGTTATCTATAAAAGATCTCACAGTTTAAATAAAGAGGAGAGCTTAGCATGTACTAGCATATTTGCATGTTCGGTGACTACATGTATTTATTTCTACATACTTCTCACCTGTCTTTTGTACGTGCCACTGTACCTTTTGTCTTCTGTGACCACACACATACTTGCTTTCTGTCTCTTGATGATTTTGCCGTGCTGGGCCAATGAGGGACAGTCTGTTTGTAGACTGTAAACTTCAAATAACGTCAGCACAATTCTTAATTATTGTTGAAACAGCCATACTGGTTCAAAGCAAAGCTATGAATGACTAGCACTTGAACAAATGCAGAACTGCATATATCTTTGATCTATTCAGTTAATGATATCCACAATGGTCTTGCTAAAGAATTAAAAGAAAGGCCTTTTTTAGCTTTGATGGTACATGCTGCAGTAATTCTTTACGCTCCTCCTTTGCTGAAACACATACTTGCTTCTTTATAAAGTTTTGCTTATCTTTTTTCACTTGGTTTGATTTCTGGATTGCTTGTATTTTGTTTCCTGTGTCATCTTGTGGTCCATTGCTACAAAAGTTGGGTATATAATTATTAACTGCCTTAATCTTTTAGTTTTTTCTTAATGTGAAAAAACTGTGTATTTGGCCAAATGAACAGTTCTTTTCTGACCTTTCTTCTTGAATAAAACTGAGCCATCGTTCCAAGTGGTTCAGATCCAACATTAGATAAATCACGCATAGGCCTAAGAAGAAGTGGATACCTGTCTTGTGTAGAATGCCGCTAAGTATTTTCATTTTATAAATTAGCAGTCCTATTGTCTGCTCACCTTGTGTCAAGTTAAATTGTTACATAAAATGGCTCTGGGCCCAAATTAAAAATTTAAATAATTTTTCTGGTTCTTAATCAAGTAACTATCATATTTATGCCTGAAAATATTTCTACTAAATTGTTCTAAATTCTGTGCAGCCTTATATTGGTTTTCTGTATTGCAAATGCTGTATGTTTTCCAAAGATGTATCATATTACTAATAAATTTATTGTTAATAAACCAGATGTAAATAAAATAGGATTAAAAAGCGCAACTGTTTCCTAGCTCTATTAATATTTGCTTCCTTTTTTATCTGGAAAATAGACAGATATTAACAGATGTTAACATTGATAGTATTTATCATTTCCCAACTGTTGCTTTGCTCTGATATGAGTCTGAAGTTGTAAGAAAAGTATTTTAATTTGAACAGATTGCTGTTTGTATTCTATAACCACTGGGAAGAAGCACTTGTCATTTAATTTTAAATAGATAATTTTATTCAGTATGTCCTTGAGTAGCTTACTGCATAGTAGTGTAGCATTACCTACACACAAGAGGGCACACTAAGTCCTCTGGGATATAATTAGTGAAAACCTTATCAGTTGGGATAAATCAATATCATAGAATCAGTAAGGTTGGAAGAGATCTGCAAATAAAACAATTAAAGCACACTTAAGAATTATACATAAAATCACATTCTAAAAAATAATGCTATGTATAAGTATTTTTATGTATGTACCAAAAGATTACCATTAGCTAATCTTCCATTAAAAGCCTTCTGATGTAGTTAGGAGAAAATTGAAAACTGTGACTGATAATTAGCAAAAAAATGGTTTCAAAAAGGACAAAAATTTTAATGTGTCACTAATTTTTTATGATGTGTAGTGAACAAATCATAAAAATAAAAGTTCACATAGTCAAGTAGAATTCCAGTTTTGAAATATAAACCTTCAAGGATCTAAACTTTTAAAGAGATTCATGTGGTAAAATTCTTTCCTACGTGTATGTAGTTTTTATTTTGTATTTCTTTCTCTGAAAGAAGCACAGTGCTTTTCTGCTTATATCCATAAATGTGTAGAATGAAGTAAACACTGATTCTTTTTTCCATATATATTTTTAAGGATTCTTTTCACCTTTTTTTTTTTTTTTTCTGTACTAATGTTGACTTTGCAATTCTGACTAATAATTAGACTTCACTAAGCATTTGGGCTTGTGTTCATCTATCCCTTTTCCCATTCCTCCATTACTAAGCAGACATTCAGTGGACCAGTTTTGATTAAATGCAATAGATGTATCTCTCTAGATCCCATACACATTTTGAAAATTTGTCAGTTTGCAGAAGATGTCTTAAGAGGTCTTTAGAAAGAATTTCTAAAAGTTCTCAAACTTTGAGAACTTTGTTAAACAAAGCCAATGAAGGTAATACTGTTTGGTCATCTATCTGGGTACAAACAATTAACATTTTTAAGTAGCCACTCTGAATAATGTGTGGAAGATTACCCTAACACTGCAGCAATGATACATATTAAAGCTAAATACTATGCAAAAGTAAACTAGCAACCTTAGACTGTGTTGTGGTCTGACTGCTTCTTCACATACCTCCTGCCTTGCAGTTCATTGCTAAGTTGACCCACAGCTGAAGATTAATCTTTTGTTCTTGTTGATTCAACTACATTCTGGATTTCTTAGGAAAATTTAAAGACTACTGTTTATTGGGAGTCACCCTGGTATACTCATCATTCTTAAAATGATGCATATCCATTCTTTATTTGCTTCTTATAACTTATTAAAACTTTTGACGTAGTATTTCAATTTAACCAAACAAAATGACAGAATATGAAAAGGGCTGTATGTTGTATTTTTTAAAAATTGTCTCTATATAATGCAATGCAATATTACTTACACTATGTAATGACATGCTCAAGGCAGGTTAATCTCTCTCTCTCTCTTTTTTTTTTTTTTTTTTTTTTTTTTTTTTTCTCTCCCTGCGTCCTTCTAAGAGGCTGCTGCTGGCATCATCTGCACACACCCTTTCAGGTAGTGGAAGATAGCTGTCAAATCCTCCCTTACCTTTGCTTAGCCAGAGATACAAAAGGTTATCTCCACCAGCCTCTTCTCAGTTCATGTGCTTCAGCCCCCTTAACTGTTTTAATGGCCCTCTGCTAACCTTACTGTATCAATGGACTTGTTTAGTTTCCTTCCAGGAGATTAAGTTAGGCTGACCAAATTCTTAGACAATCAATTTATAAATATCTAGAGGAGAATAAAGACTTTTCAAAACCAGTTGTTAAGACAATCTCATTATCTGACAATCTCTTACAAAACATCTGGACTATTGGGTAATGAAGAAGCAATACATATTTCACTTTGCTTTGAGAAAGACTGTTGTGTTGTATGCTAACTTTGTCTAACTTGACCATGAATGTAATTTTAATTTGTCAGTTATTAAAAAAACCACCAAACAAAACTCTTAAACACTTTCAAAAATTCATCAATGAATTGCTTTTCAACTGTTTGAGCATTTTAAGTATGTTTCAGCATACTTGGATGTGTCTATTGGTTCAGCTTTTGTTAACTGTAGGTATGGTTCCATTGTTGGTTTAAGTTTGTCCAAATCTGGACTGCCACTGAAAGGGCAGGTCATATTCTATCCCCAGTGACATGTTCCTGCCTCTTCCACCAAGTTTTCCATTGCACTTTTGTGGCTGCCTAGAAGGGGAGGCTGCGCAGAAATGTGAGGAAGAATAAGGTGGGGTTTTTTTGTTTGTTTTTTTGGTGGCATCTCAAATTTAATTTTGTTCTGAATCCACATTCTCACATGCTCTAGACTTGCATGAATAAAATGATTCGAGGAGGTCAGTCTGGAGAGGTTTCAAGCACTTTGGAGATCAGAATCAAAATGATTTGAGAAATGACTGAAATCATTTAAAATACAAATCAGTAATAATGAGTACAAACTATTACAGAAGGAAATTCTGTGTGCAAAGATCAGTTATCTTGCAATTATAGCAATATTCGATCAGGTCTAATCTGGAGAGAATACTGTGGTTTAGGTTACTGAGAAACACTACTTCTAGCTTTAGCAATACAAATATTTGTCTTTCCTGCTGGCGTTCTGCTGACCCTGCAGGTTTGGCAAATGAACAGTTTATGTAAATGATCTTAATTTATACAAAATGAGCTATTTTGACTCAGACTACAGTTTAAATCTTTTACAATAGGCTGTTCTATTTTGTTTTTTTTAAAAACAGTTGTACTGAGAGATTGGGGTGTGTGTGTTGAGGGAGGAAGAGTGACCTTTAAAGGAGGGAGGAATAGAAGGGATGAGGTGCATATGAGAGCTTTAACAGTACCTAGGTCCACTCTAACCTCAGCTTTTGGCAATGTTAGCTTAGTGAAACTTGTAGAACAAAAAACAAACAAAAATCAGCTTTGTTTGTAGGAAATAAGATTTAATTAACTATTATCAAGAACTGCTTCAAGCTAACTACAGAAACTGAACAAATTCTCTTCTGCAGAGGTATTTAAAAAACAGAATAGAAGAGTATTTGACATACTTCTGACTCATCTCAAGAGGGAAAACTAGATTCTTCCAATGAGGACTATTCTAGGCAATGTAATTAATCTGTCGGATGTGTGGGTATGTATGCAATAGCTGAGGCACAAACTCTACAGTGTAACTCTACTTTTAAAAAACTATAATCAGTAAAATTATTTTTAAAGTTAACATTTAAATTAAAAACATGCACCGTTATCTTGTCTTAAAACCTTAATGTATAAATTCAGTTTCTTTCCTGCTCAGAACTCTACAGAAGACCATCTTAAATTACCTAAACACCACCTCACTTCATAGAACGTGTCTCCCAATGGGATGCTTTACTGGAGAAGTAAAATTATCATAGAAGATGGAGCTTTTCGATAATCCAGTATCAATGTGGAACTATCAAAATAATTAGGATTAGTGAGCTCTCAGAACGGAATAGTATATCAGCTTCTTTGTTGTACAGTTCTGATGTAGCATAAACTACTTAGAAGTATTTATTGAAAAAATTATCCAGAGATTCTGAAGCCAAAGCACATGAAAATGGCACCTTAAATTGAGTTACTAGTGCTTGGAGATGGAGAGAGGGATCTTAATATGCTCACTACAATCTTTGAAAGCTGAGATATCAAAAGCTAAGGAGATGTTAGATAGAAAAGCTTAAACAGACACATAGTGTTACAGTTGAATTAAAATTCAGTATCAAATTGTACACAGTAATGATTGCTACTTGTCTATAGATATGTTCCCATATCTGTTGGTCTAATCCTAAAACTACGATCAGACGTGCTAATTCCAATAAAGAAGTGTTGATCTGAAACTTTCTACTACAGAAAATGAATATCTTACTCTGTGTTTTTAAGTCTCATTAGAACAGCTAACATTTATTGCCAACTGTTTCTTGAATGTCATGAAATTCATGTTTTTGTATTAATTGTTTTAAAGAGGATTTGTATTTATAGAATTTAAATTTTCGATCATGCTTCAATTATTATTTTTTAATTTACATAGAATTTACCTGAATGGTACCATTTGTCACCCTTCAATCTGTCCTGTTAGTTAATGTTAAATAATCTGTCAGACATCTGAACAGAAAGATAATGTTGTTTTGTATGTATTTTCACAAGTTTACTATTTATTTTAGGGTGTTCAGTAGTATTTCTTACCATGGTAGCTGAGAATTAAATGCAAGTTGATGTAATGGTTTTAATACTTTTGAGGCAAGAAACTACCTCACAAGGAACACCTTCTAATGGAAAACTGAAAAAAACAAGGATATAAGTATTTAGTATGGTACTCCTTCAAATGTTTTTTATTAATATAGTACTCACATTTCATAAAGTCAATATCAGTTTTATACCTGTTTTCAAATCAGAAATTGTAGGTATTTGTGCAAATCAGTGTTTCTTTATTGAAGTTCAGTATTTTTTTTCATCTTTGTTTCCTTTTTCTACCACGAATAGTAAGTTAACCTGTCAGAAGTCATAAGGTTTTGGTTACCAGAGTGAAAATCTAGATGACATCAATTTCAATCCATAGCGTTAAGCACAGATATCACAGACATAGTGCACCTGTCACAACACCAAGAACCTTTATTTATTCTACTATTCCCAGTTAGGTTTCAAGGTAAAAAAATTATTGTAATGACTATGTGATACTTACAGATGTTGTTCATCCACCAACCTGAGATTTGCAAAATCTTCACTTAAGTGTTGTTACAAGTCTTCCTAAATTTTTTAGTCCATGTTTTTACTATTTGCCAGATTTCTTTTAATTAAGTGGGAAACAATCACTGTTAAGGTATTAGTGCCCCATGTACATTTCAGAGTATGTAGTGTTTCACCTTCCTCCAGGTTTAAGTCAAACTGGCAAAACACATTGGTACGCTTACCTGCAGAGGTAAATCCTCTTTGGAAAGCTGCTTTGAATTCATTGGGATTGTGAAGGAATCTGTGAATCTCTATCTGGATCCTGATGTAAGATTGACTTCTGAAAGTACACACAGATATACATACTGGTTAAGGCAGTGCAAGTTGCAAAGTGTCTTGCAAATACATGAAATCTGAAAGCACTTGAAATAGCAAACAGTTATGAGTAATAAGATGATTAAATTCAGGAAAAGGATCTGAGAAAACTTCTCAAGTGGAGAATAGAGAAATATCTACAGAAATAGTCTGAAAAATTCAATGAGTATCTCTTTCTTCAGAGTATTTGGAATTTACTGGAGTACTTGAGTAATGGACTTCTGGTGTGAGCCTTGTGCCCTGGACAGCTTTGCTGAAGGAGTAGTGCAGGAAGATTGACATAAAAGTGAAATAAAGTGTTTTCCTCCACTTGTCTTCAACAGCATCCCTGTAACAGGTTTTTCCGAGTGGTAGAAATCCCTCAAAGAATAGAGATATTTGCTGCATCTAGTATGCTTTGTCCAAAGTTAATTGGAGCAGAATAGGTTATATTTTTGGGATAAGCCTGCCTTTCACTGATGCTAGCTTGACAGCACCCCATAGACTCTTAAAAAAGTAATGGCAAGCTGTGGGGGAGTCAGAACTCTTTTGTGCTGACATTGGGAACTCCGCGCAGGATGATTCTGGCTACTGAAGTCTGTGACAAAGCTGTGAAACAGTGCCATAGAAAGAACATCTAGTCACTAAAGACACTTAGAAACAGACTTGACTATATGACATGGATGCATCTCTGAACTGACAGAGTAAGAGCTGAAAGTCTTAATGGTCAATTGCATCTTTCAAATTTCTGATTCTAGTTCAGAAAGCAATCAGAAAGGACATTAGCAAGCTGAAGTGTGTAATTTTAGCATGATGGTCATAAAACAGAGAATGTGTGGAAGTTTAAAAACTTCTATAATGAACTTCTGGCTATTGTTGCAACAGATGTTGATGCATTTTATATTTTTTTGCTTTTATAGGTATTTGCATCTTTTCCTTTACAGTGAGAAGACCTTTAGTTTGCTGTAAGAAGCTATTATCCAGAGTGTTAATGGGTTTCCAGCTATTAAGATGTAATGATATACCTTAAGTATTCAACTATAAATTTGAAAAATCTCCATGAGCAATCTCGAAGGAATGCATAGAATGCACTTGTAGTAAATTGGTTTATTTTCTTGTAATTTACTGGTAGTGCTGATGCGAGAGCAGTTGTAATATAAAAAGTATATTAATCCCTGGAGTTGCATTGTATGTATAAAATTGCTACTTTCAAAGTTTAAGACATATGAGGCTATTTTGGTTCACGCTTGTTACTTAGAATCACAGTGGAAAAATATCACCATCTTTTGAGGTAAGGAATTTGAAATACAAATTTAGTATCTACAAGCAATGTATTAAATTTGATGTTGCATAAGTGTATCTTTTCTAAAAGATTATTTTGGCAGAAGAAAGTCAACGGGAGACATTATAGTTAAAGCTTGTTTCTTTCATTTTATACAAGCAGTCTAGAAATACATTCACGTGAGGTCTTATGTAAAAATAAATAAATAAAGCTAGTGGTTCTTGATAGGAAATCCTGAAGCAATGCACTTGATCCCATGCTATGGAAAAGGAGGAAAGAATCAGTCTTTGGCCATACAACTATTAATAAAAGCAACTCAACTCTCTTTAACTTCTTGATAAAGCCATTTTGGAAACAGTTGTTAAAGGATTATCTGATTTTTTTTTCCCCTTTACAGAATGAGAGAGGAACTCCAATTCATTTCAATAATGTATTAGCCAAAAATTATTTTTGGCACTGTGGGCTGAATATCCTTTTTCTTTCTGGAAACACTTTATGTAATAAAGGACTAAAGAATTGTAAAACTGTTGCCTAGCAAACTGGATCATGGAGAAGCAGCTGGACCCCATAAAGGATGACTTGCCCTTAATGGCCAACACTAGCCACATGCTTGTAAAACATTATACATTGGACTTGGATGTGGATTTTAAAAGTCAAATTATTGAAGGCATCATAGTTTTCTTCTTTGAGACTGGGAGCCAATACAGGAAAACCAGCAGCACCAATGAAGAAGGCTGTCAGTCACAGTTTGATGAAACCTGCAAAATTAGGGCATCTGAACCCTGCCAGGTTCCTGTGACAAGTGTAAGTGCCTGCTCATCTAAAACAGAATATAATGATTTTCCTGTCTGTGATAAAGGTGGAAAAGATACTTCTGATAAAAATGGTAACCATAGCAACGAGGAACAGGCTTCTGGGATTTCTAGTTCAAAGAACTGCTGTGACATAGAGAATCATGGGAGCATGGATTTTTTGCTAGTGTTGGACTGCTGTGATTTATCCGTGCTAAAGACTGAGGAGGTTGATGTTGCTGCTGTGGCAGGCATTGAAAAATTTACAAAGTCTGCCAACCCAACTGATGCTTCTAAGGATATGGGAAATCTCAGGAATCAGATTGTACATGAACTTGTGACTTTACCTGCGGATCGCTGGAAGGAACAGCTATACTATTACACTCGTTGCAGCCAGGCACCTGGCTGTGGAGAGCTTCTGTTTACAACTGGCAGTTGGAGCTTGGAGATAAGGAAATCGGGGGTTCGCACTCCAAGAGACTTTCCTCATGCGATAAGAATATGGTACAAAACCAAACCAGAGGGAAGATCTATTGCATGGACTACAGACCAGAGTGGCAGGTATGTACTTACTAGCTGAAAGGCTTTGTATGCATTAATCTTAAACATGAGTGCAAGAGTACAGTTAGTTACAGCTGAGCAGCTGTGTGAAGAGGATGAGCAGTCTCTTCTATTTTTATAATTTAATTCTTGCTTTGAATACTACTGCGCTCTTACAGGAAAGCAGGTAAACTCTGTGCTCAGAGAACCCCAATGTACTTGCAGACCTTAACTATGCCTCAGTAATAGCATTTGCTCATTCTGAGTGGGAGTAAATTATTGTTGTATATGAGCCGTAAGTAAGTGCAGGGAATAGAGAATTCTCACTTATGGGAGGAGAATGTATACATGGTTGGTTATTTTCACTTTAATACTCTAAGTTCATTTTCCTTCCTGTGTCGAGGAACTGATCATAGAGCATTAAGATCAGTACGCATAGTATTTAATAGAATTGCTCCCCAACTAGTCTTTTGTCAATATTGTAATAAGTTTAGAGATACAGTCTCTTCCTGCTTAGTCTCTCACAATCAACTTTTAAAATCTCCTTCATCTATTATGTAAAATAGATTGATGATAGCAAATGAATTGCAAACTGAGACTGTATGAAGAATTGTTTTTTATAGAGCTTTTGTAAAAGTACGCGGCACTGTACAGAAATCTTCAAGATAAGTTCTTGAAATCTTCAAGATAAGAAAATAGGTCCAAGTGAATACTTGCTTCTCATTCCTGAGCTAGAGATTTATGTTTGCCTTTCATTTCACTTACGATAATGTTAGTTAAGAGGCTGCTCACTAACATCTACATTAGCGAGGAGAATGAGGCCTTTTAAATTGTACATCTAGGATTTAGGCAATTTTACTGCTAAATCAAGATGAGCCTTAAGCCCAGAAATGTCTGACTTACATTCGTTACCTCGTACCCTTATGCCCTCCCCTCCCCTGAAGAGTTGTTATGGGTATGAGTGCAGGAAATTTAACTCAATATAATGTCTTTACTCACAAAAATTCTGAGTTTTGACTGAAAAATGCAAAGGTAATGTGCAATTACCTGTAATCACGTGTTGTGTCAGTATCTCCCTGCCGTTAAGTCATTTAGACTAACTTTAGCTACACTCTCCTGGTACAGGACTCCTCTTACGTGTTGCCTCGCATAAATATTGTGTGCTTTTGAAGGTCCTTTTAAACCATCCAAATCACTAGAAACTTCTGACTCTTTTCACTGTCACTCTAAACCTTTATGCTTATTTTAGGGGCATTTCATGGCAATTGAAAACAAACATAGAATTTTATGAAAAGTAATGAAATGATGAAAAGGAAAAGACAGTTTGATATTGGTCCAGAAGCCTGCTGGTAGTGTATAGTCTCAAGCTGCGTTTTCTGTGTCTTGTATGGTATTCCAGAAACTACCACCTGGCAGAAAGTAAGTTTTCATATTACAATTCTTAGAAGCCTTATTATTAAATTTTATGAAAAATTCTATATATGATGAACCCATAAATATAGTGGTCAAGCTCATTGAGCAAAATGTTATCATGTTTTCTTATTATTTCTATAAATAAAAGCCATTTAAAAGGTACAGGGAAAGTACTATTACAATTTACTCTCAGAGGAGAATTCTTTAAATTGTTCCAAGTTGTGTATGGTACTTTATAGGCAGATGTCAAATCCTTTCCCAAAGGAGACTATAATCTGTGGATAACAAAGAGCAAGCATTGCTTAGTCACTTCCAATACACTTCCTCTGATTTAATGTTTGTACAGTGTTCTGAAATTTACGCTGTGCACTAACTATTTTATGAAGACTTCCATTTAATTCTTTTTAAACAATGCTTGTATTGTAATTCACAAATCTGTTAAAACAAAGCTTTGTGGGCTGGGTTTAGTCAAGTTGAGATATGCATATTGAAACATGATATGGGCATAACAGGGCACATTTCAATTTTCAGTACAGGAAAGGAACACACAGAATTTCAGTACTTCCCTGTTTGGTCTTCTGATACTAAAAACTACATAACAATCAAAAAAGGAGGTTATCTTTAGCCTTATTTTTTTAATAAGTGCTTTTTGGGGCCTTTACACTGAAGAACAAGAGGATAAAAAACAGAAAGCAAGTGAGTGCTGTTGTCCATGTCTCCCTGATAGGCACGCACACACACTCATGCACATACACATGCATACACACACAAACATGCGCATGCATGCACATGCTTTTTTCTTTCCAAAAGAGTGGTGAAGACTGCATCCATTCATAAAACTGGCAAGTAAATTCTAACAGTGATCAATAACATTTTTATTAAAATAGAAAAATTTCCTTCAGTACAATATTTGTAATATATTCATCAAGAACAAAGAGAAAGCTGTTCTGTTTCAAAGCTTTTCAGTTTCTCTTTACTAACACAATGCAACAGCATTGGAATAACAAACTTAGAAGGTAGTGTTGGGATTTAGGCAGAATTTTACTAATATTAAATATTATAAAAGTTATTCTAAAATAAAAGCTAAATTTAGGAGATATCGTAACCTCTTTGTGCAGAGAAAAATGCATATGAAGTATATTTGAATACTGTGAAGGAGAAGTTTTGTGCCAACCAAATCAAAACATTTAAGCAGTTTGCCTAACTCTTAGGAGTATATAGCAGTGTTGAGTTAGCAAGATTACCCGTGTAATCTTTGATTTACATGGTCTTTATTAAAAATATTTATTGCATAAAATACTGTCTTGAGATTCTATCTCTTTATTGTTTAAGAAAGAATGACATACATTTGGGTTAAAATTAAAGAGGTAATTTTTTTAGCAGACAACTTAGCAAATGTGCCTGTAGTGAGAGATTCCTCTCACCTTTTTTCTGCCATACTTGATTGTTGATATTAGTAAGGGAATAGAATTGATCTAATTTCCTCATTGTGGAGTTAGAAATAAAGGAGTGTCTTTGATATGAAAGACATCAATGAAAGATACTCCATGACATTGAAAGCTTTCAGTACTAGGTCCTAATGCTGTTTCTACCTATGCATTATTTATCTTGGCATACATGAAAAGGTCAGGCTCTTTAAGAGTAAAGTTGAGCACATGCATTTATTTTTTTGCACTGTGGCCTAGGTATTAGATATACAGAAAAAGAGAAATAAAGTGAAATAAAGGGAGTGGACTGAATTACTCCAAGGGTAAATTTAAATCTGTAGTATAGAAGAATGCCATGGAAAAAGTATATTTTTAGAAGGTGTTAAAAGAAGATTGTGTGGTTTCAGGGAAGCTCTTTAGAAGGAATTAACCTTGTGCTGATTTGAGAGGTCCCAAAATGGGAAATACTGAAAAATGTGAAATGAACTAGCACAAAAACTTACTGTACAATCTCCATTTGGTTTAACCAATTTAAATGTCTTGTCTTTTAAAAATATTTTTGTATGTGTCTAATCTACTATCTTGTAATACCTTATTATTAGATTAAAATATCAATATATTTTTAGAGACTGCAAGATATACTTTTGCCTCTGTGCAAGTTTTCAAGGTGAATAGAGCAATCAAATTTGTCATGTAGCAAAAGTGCTAATGCTAGCATTTATTCTGCATTTTAATGCTTCTTTTCAACTGCAGTGTTCAAATGTATTACAGACATTGCTGAACTGCACAGTCCTTTTGTTATAAATAATCTTGCATTTACCTGATATGCAGCTGAAGGACTAGAGATGATATTGATGAAGTGCTGAAGTGAGATGATATCAAACATGGGAATAAAGGGAGACTGACACAGTTCCTAGTTATTTGTTAGCTGCAGAGCACAGCAACTGTACATAGATAGGAAGGCAAAATATATTTGACAGTTACAGGGAAGGAGGAGGGATTTATATCTTTGAAACCAATTGTTTCAGATTTGGCTATCTTTAAGACATAAATGTTTTGAAACACAGGTTGAGTGTTCTGGGAGAGTGGTTGCAATTGTTAAGATGCATTGGTGAAAAGAACTATTCATAAATTTGGGTGCTCCCAAAGATTAGCTCTGAAAAAGCCATCATCTTCCTTGTCTCAGCAGTCTGTTATACACAGTATGACTGATCGCCTTTATGGGTTCAGAGTCATTCATTGAATTTTGATAGTGTATCTTATATTTTTCAAAGCAAATTTTACCCATGGAAGGTGGAAATTGGAAAAATGGGACAGATTTGAATAGTTTCAAATAACAAAGTTTGTGTCATGAAAATAGGTGCTTATTTTTCAGTTGACACTAGTTAGCACTTCGATGCTCTTGGATGCCAGAAACACAGGAACAGAATGAACAGGTTGCTTCTCTTCATGGGTAAACTTTGAGAGAATATGATGATCTAGAATCCAAGCAGGTTGCAGACTGAATCCTAACATGGCTGCCATCAGCTGTGTCTCATGTTATTTTGTATAATTTTGCTCCCAGAGCTGAGCAGTTAGGAAGAAGTTTGGCAGATTGCTCATCTTTGAGTCAGTGATTACACATGGTAGCAGGTATAAAATGGAGGATTAAAATAAAAAGAAAAAAAAAATCAACCAAACAACCAGGCAGACCCTGAGAGAAAAAATGAATCAGTTTCACCAGATTTGAAATTTTCAGAAATATGTATGAAAATGATAGAAGTTAGGCCACATTTCTTTTCTTTTCTTTTTTTTTTTTTTTTGAGAAGTTTACAATAGCTTTTCTGAATTTACAGTCTTAGCTAAAAAAGAAAATCTTTGAGAAAGTAGGCTTATGTTAGCAAAGTTAATACTTTTACAGAGTTTCCATAGCAAGTTTCCAGGCATGGCATTAGTAATGCCATTCAAATACAGTTGGAGTAAGCCGATGCCTGTAGCATAGGGTGGAGGGAAGCAGCAATGGGCACTGCACACCGGGGAAGATGCTATAAAGCTGCAAGGCAGAGAAGAAGGCGAGTGGTACCTCATGGAGAAGTGAGATGGACGACAAGCGTGTTTCATTAAAATCTGAAAATGGCAAGATTAGTCAGTCAAAGGAGGCTGAGAATGAAATAGTATCATAGAAATACTAAACAGTAAAATTATTACTTCTTCAAACTTAAAATCTGAAAGGGAAGTAAAAACACTGAGGGTTGAAGAGCTGGCTTTGTGCTTGCTGAGTTGTGGATAGAGATCAAGCCCAGATGTGTGACAGTATAGAGAGTGAGGAGACTACTTCTAGATCTGGGGAAATTGCTCAGTGTGGAGTAAGATTTATGCTATTCGTGACAAAATGATACAAACAAAAAGACTTAAAGCAGAAGGTTATTCGGAGACCAAAGCTTGTTTAAAGAAACTCCTCACAGTTTCAGATGGTATCAATCTTGCCAGGACTTGTGAAGCTATAAGGAAAAAAAAGTTAAATATAGTTGATTATTGTGCTTTGCTAGAATTTTTGAGTATGAAGCAGTGTGCATACAAATCAACAAAATTTGGCAACAGCTCTAGCCCTTCAGATGGGATGCACAGGAATTTTAAACAAGGTCAAGCAGTGAGCTGCCAGAAACAATGATGTAAACACTAAAAACAGAGCAGGCAGTTGATAGTAGTAGGTAAAGCCTACTTTTTTGGAGTTAAATGGAAGTGAAGGTGAAGTTTTGAAGCTAGTTTTTCTTTCAAGCGTCTGCTGAAGGTGCACAGCAAGGGCAAAAAAGCACAATAAAGGGAATATGCAAAGTAAGCATATAGTAAATACAGTGGAAAACCCAACCCCTTGCAGTGATGTGGGGATGCAGAAAGAAACCATTGCTCAAGAGTGTGTTTGAACTTGAGGGACAGAAAACAAAGCAGCATTTGATTTCAGGCTAGAGCTGAGAAAGTCCAGCTGCCTCACAGTTCATATCCATACGCAAACTGCCTTATCTTAAAAAAAAAAAAAAAAAAAAAAAAAAAAAAAAAAAAAAGAGGCTAGATTTTTGTGGTCACTGCTGTGGAAATGATAAAACAATTGGTAAATCTCCTATTGTCTTGGCCAACAGTCAGTTATTTCTAACTTAAACAGGAGATACAGCTACTAGAATAAACTATGTTACCAGAACAGTATTAAAAGGCCTACGTGGAATGAGAAACCTAAAGGATTGGTTGGATGTGTGACTTCAAATATAGGCATTTTTTTTGTAACAATGCTGATGAAGCTATTAGGCTTATTACATTTGCCAAAAACATACCAAGCAAGTGGAAAAAAATCCTTATTAGAGGCAAACTGCTTCTTGAGAGCAGAATAAACAGAATTTACTTTGGGTGCAGAAAAGATCTACCCCATCCAAACTTTATCATCCTTGCTTCCTAGTGATGTCTGTACCAAAAAATATAATTTTTGGACAGAAGATTGTACATACCGTTTGCGGGGGAAGCAGATTTTATATACCTGTCATATCAGCCGCAAATTAGTTGACAAAAGCCCAAGAAATTTGCAGTGTAATGGGAGTTCAGAAAAGTATCAATCCAGTTGTTGGAAAAACAGCATCAGAATAATAGATATTACCAGAGAAGTCACTCATCTCATAATTGTATTTAGTACTTTTAAATTGGAGAAGAGTTTTAGAGGCATAGGGAGTCATCAACTGGTTTCTTATTCAGCAGAAAAATGCAGAAAAGAATGCCTACACTGTTGAATTCTGATGACTATCTTTGGCACTTTGCAGAACAAAAAATTGGTATGATTTTGGTTTCAGGAAATCCTGCTGCTTCATAGAAACTGTGCTTTGTGACACTGTGTAATTTTGAATAAGAAACAGATGCAAACAGCAGTGGTTTCCCAGGGAGTAGCTTTGCAGTTGCAAAAGACTGCCACCTTATGCGGAGACGACATCTGAAAAACTAAGAGTCCCTTTTTTTCAAATACAGAGGTAGAGTTGCTGAACAGGGCATTTTGCTGGAGAAAGCTTCAGCCAGACAGTAGCAAAAGCAGGTAAGCCACACTGGATGCGACTTAGGTGTTTGATTGCAAGTGTCTCAAAGACAGCCTGCTCAGAGAAGAGTTGAACATTTATTATTAACTTTTCGTAGCTTAGTTTGGTACTATAATTGCTATATGCTTCCTTGGGAAAGGTAGATGTTCCAAGAGCTGGTCTGAGCCAGTTTTGTTATGAAAGTATAAGATATGGATAAATTAGAGCTGAATGACTTAGATTTTCATTAGACTCTTTGGCTCTGGTAGATTAAGGAGCAACGTCCTGCCCCAAGTCTCTTCTTGAAGCACAACCAACAAGTAAGGAAACCACGCTTAATAGTCTAGTGGCCTAGACTGACTATAAATTCCCAGTTACAGACATAAAGTTGGCCAGAGGATTGACCAGAGACATATTTTGTGTTTTGTGAATGCTTGTCTTTCCACTGGGAGAGACGGAAAACAAGGCAAATAGTTCCAGTTCTCTGCTTATCTGCTCGTGCTATATTCTGTTTGCTTATCTCTTTTGAATTGTATTGGGAATGATTCTGATTGTCATAACAAAATTTTACCCAAGTAGATGATTTGAAAGTTAGGAGATCATGAAAAGTGAGTGGTAGCAGTGGTAGTGATGAAAACAACAGTTTTATCTATTGATAGAAGCAGTCTGGAACTGCTGATTAATTGTCACTGCTATTCTTTAGTGTATCCTGGTTAGCTTGTAAACTTTTTCTAGATCAGGTGAAAAAAACAGGATAAGAACTTTGTTTCTTTTCCTTTTGTGTGCTGGAATTGTGCTGCCTAGCCCAGATGAAAGACTGCTGTCAGCTGCAATGTGCTCCTTAATGTAACACTGCACTATTACCAGGGTTGTTTTTTTAAAATAAAAATTATTAATGTAAATGAAGTATCAAAAATAGCAAAGTAAAACAAGATTTGTCAGGAGAAGCAAAAAAAAAAAAAAAATATATATATATATGTTCAGAGGTATATTTTAGTGTGAAAATAGATTAAAAATCCCATAAAAAGAAGTATTTCTGTATAATAATCAGTTCTTCTTATAATTTCCTCTCTAAAACAGAAAAGGAGGCTGTTCATGTTAGCTGACGTCTGAGTTGATAGCATGTTGTCAATCAGTAAGTCTCACATGCCGTGAATATATGAATATCTAAGTAAAAGCTGATGTTATGGTTGTTCTGACAGTTCCCCCTCAAAATTTAGAACTTTGTTTCATTGCTATTTTCTCAACAGGCTTTGACATATTTGAATAAATTTTGGGTGGAAATGATGAAGTTAATAAGTACATCTGGACAAAAGTAGTATTGAAACAGGTGAGGAGTAGAAAGAAGACTTGGTTTTGAAAACAGACTACATATTTGACCAATCTGTTTCCATCCTTCTAACTCCCCTTCTACTTGGGTCTTAATTGTAGAGACTTGTGACCTATCATTACTTCTATTTTAACATTCAAATGTTTCAGGAAAAAAACTTAGTTATGCAATAAGTAATTTTTATTTCTCATAATGGGATTCCTAATGTAATGGAAAAGCTATGGGATTGAGAGGCAAGAAACTAAGGTTGCAGGCCCAGCTTGAACACTAGCACTGAGCAAATCCATTCACTCTGTCTCATTTTTCCCATCTGTAAAATGGTATTGACATTACTTGTAAATCACCTTATGATCTGTAGGTAGAAAGTGCTCTCTGAGAGTGAGATTGCATTAATAGTCTAGACAGCATCTGTTTCATGTTATGTTTTTATTGTATTTGACATTGTGTTTCCATCTCTGAACATTAAAATGATACTAACTTTAAAAAAATAAATTACAGAGCTTTACAGGCTGCTCTTCAGCTCTGTTATTAATTGATGTGCTATTATCTATTTGAAATGTTGGCATTTAGAATATGCATATGGGACATCTGGTCATTGGATTTTTCACAGTTGTCATAGATTATATGCACGTTTAGGTACAATACAAAACAATTAATCCGTTTCCCTACTTGGAGAAGTTAAACTCCTCTCTTCATTTTAATTGGGTGGTGCTAGCTCCTGTGTGCTATATATACTGAGTTCCTGCTTGGCCTTGTGAGGTGAAGTTGTTTAGCATGTAAGCGCAGCGTTGTTCTGACAGCCAATTTGCACATTCATTGTAGTGTTGCCCTCTAGAATTTCTTCAGGATAGGGAGATCCTCTGCATTTGATCTTAACACTAGGGTGTACCAATGGCAGCCAGCAAAACTGCCTTCCCAAATGTATGGATTGATAAAATGTGTAGATGTTAGTCATTAAACATAACATTTTATCTTTCTTATAAACTTATTTAGGTTCCCCTTTAATAATTCTATGTTTTTGATATAGTTTTCATGAATGAAAAAAACATTCTTGTGCCCTCTCAGCCCACATGTGCTTTAAGGTAAATAATAGGTCCAGTCTCTGCTAACTTTGTAAAGAGGAAGCAGAACCTCCTAGGAAATGAAAGAGCAAGTTCTTCTTACTTCTCTGAAACTAATTCTCCTAGACTCACTGACATGCATTGTTTCTTTTTCTGGGAGAAAACTAATTTAGATATTTCAGGTTTGGTTACGGGCTCAGCTTTAGATTAATTACAAAAAGATGCAAGCTAAAAAAAGATTTATACAGGTTGATGGCCTTTTATCTTTACCTTTGCATGGTGTTTTACTGGGTGAAGTAGGAGACGGAGAAGACCAGCTGACATTCTCTCTGCTGTGATTAGCTTTGTGAGCTCCACTAGATATTTATGTCCTATTCTATTTAGTCTGATATATGGCAGTGGGAGCCAGACTACTTTCTCTTCTTTTCGTGTTTGTATGTGCTAAGAACAGGCCTGCTTAGACTGCAGTTTCTTCCCTGTCTTCCTGAAGCAAGATAAAACTTCACAAATATTTAGGAATAAAAAGCTGTAAAAATTTCTTTAAATTGCTTAACTCTGAGGCTTACTTCCTGAGGTTAGATCACTGAGGACTCAAATACATACCCAAATTATCTTAGTTTAGCAAAGTGCTAAACATGAGCTGAATCATACTAATTGACCCACATTTGCTCTTAGTCTGTTAGAAATCTAAGGTAAAATAGATCAGCTTAACAGTATTTAAATGGGTCACACTTGCTCTGGGTTAAAAGCACACATGTGAGAGCTACTGCAGCTCAGCTAACATACAATAAAGTTACTGTGGCGCCATTAACTAACGTGCCATGGACAACTATTGATCCGGTAGGAGACACAACACTTGATAAAAAGGGTAAAATTAGCTTCATAGTATCTTTCATCCATGGCCATTAACATCTCCAAGTTCATTCCCTCTGTACAGTCTAGATTTGACTTTATGTAAGGAACTATTTGCATGAAGGAGCTACTTGGGAACAGTAAACAAGATATTCGTATCTTGGCTATTGCTAAAGAGATTTCACCCTAACAACTTGTCTCCTACTTTCCTAAGTGTTTTGATGATATTTCTGCTCAAATTATAATACAAACTGATGAGGATATTTTTAGCTTCAACCACTTGCCAATTAATGTGTTGTGCTCCCACAATATTGGCTTTAAATATCATGATTTTTTTTTTAAACACAGTTGAATTGAGTGATGCTTTCAAGATTTTCTTTCCTCAGCTGGAGAAACCTGCTGACTGTGTTTGTTTTATGCAATTTATATTTGAAAACTGTTTGTTGTATGACTGATTCTGAAGGGATGGTGTTATGCAAGTGTTAGAATTAATGGTGAAAGTGCAAAAATACAATAAAAATGGCAAAATGAGATTACCTCTGCACAGTAGCAATCTGGAAGGGGTTAATGAAAGGCCTTGTTACTTTCCTAGGTGCAGCTAGGCTGCTAATAAGAAATCAACCGGTATGAAAAATTGCAGCTGAGATAGGAAAGAGGCATAGCAGAAGAGGCTACCTAGAAGAGAAATTGTAGAGTATGCAATGCCACAGGGAAGATTGCTAGGTAGAAAAGTTGCAAAGGCCTAGGCAGAGAGAGAAGCAATACACTGTTCTCATTTATATGTCCTGTGGTTGAAATCCTGAAAGGCAGATGGGCTAGCCTGCACTTCCTTACTCCATGAAGAAGAAATGTAAGAAGGTCACAATTTAACTCAGTCTTTGACTGGAAAGAAGCTCAAGATTAGGCCTACTGCACTGACTTGGGTTGAGCTTCCAAGCTGTACAGATGGATTTAATGGCCATGGAAGTCCCTGGTGAAGACTTTGGTCAGATGCTGTAGATGTTGATGGCTTTAGAAGACATTCAGATGTTTGCTTGGCTCTACAGGCTCAGCTGAGAGCTCTTGTCTGAAGCTGAATGGCTCAAACATGGAAAAGCTGGAGTTATTTTTTGCTTTCTATGTAAAATAATCTTACTTTTGTTCATCCTATCTTAAATTACTGAGAAAATATTTTAATTGGTTCATCTCAGACTGGGTTGAAACATACGTAGCTGAGAAGCTTAAAAACAGTAGCACAATAGGTTTTTTGACGGGAAACTTGATTCAGTCTTTCCTATTATGACTCCTATAATAATTCCAACAGCAACTTCAGTCTCTCTTTTCCTTCCATCTAGACCATGTGTGTATACAATGGGATCACCAATAAACAACAGAGCCCTTTTCCCATGCCAAGAGCCACCTGTTGCCTTGTCAACATGGCAAGCTACAGTCCGAACAGCTGCACACTTTGTTGTATTGATGAGTGGTGAAAACTCAGCCGAACCTGTCCAGCTTCAAGAAGGTGAAATATATGTTCTATAACAAATTTATTTAATAATTTTATAATTAGAAATATAGCTTATTAATTATGATTAAAAAGATAAAAGCCTTCTAGCCTTAAAAGCACTTAAAACATGTCTGTCTTTTTAGTCTCCATATCTTTCTGTGGAAACATTACCTGCTAAAGCCTTCAGGGTAACTTAGTAAGAATGAAAAGTTTCTGCCTTTTAATTTTGCAACCTACTTTCCTCTGTGTATTTATTCCTTTCACTTTTCCAGACCTGGGCTTCACTCATCATAAATTGGCTTGGGATTAATCATGGTGCAATTAAAGATCTGACAGATAGAGTACCATATCAGGCTCTTCACAGCTCCAAGCCTTAGTAAATGATTGAACGCCCAATGTTAGTTCTCCAGTCCATTTGCAGGTCAGAATAGCAGTAATTGGAAGCTGTCATTGTATGATATTGTATCATATCCAATTTCTGAAAAACATGGAATGAATGAAACACAGCCCTGAAAATCTTTTTTTTTTTTTTTTTTTTTTTTGTCATTGTTAGATTATACCTTGGGCAACTGTAAACAAGCTGTCAAGCATTTTTCTTTTGTGTTGGTTACACTTCATTCTTTAAACCTTTGTTTGCAAAGAGAAGGCAGGTTTTAAGGCAGCACTACATATAATTATACAAAGTATGTCTTGCTTCCATTGGTTTTGAGATTGCCTAACACACAGACTCAATATTTTCTTAGTATGTAGTTCTGTTGTCAGGCCTCTAAGTACATATTCTGATTTTATGAAAGAAGCACTCATCTATGTTAAGATGTGGTCTTGATCATATTAAAGAGTTGGAACTACCTTTCCCTAATAAGGTCTAATTTAAGTACAAGTTGGTCCAACACTAGCCTCAGGAAAGAAGTCTTAGTTTCTTTGTTACTTCTACCCACTTTGTCCCAAATGCAAACAGCAGCTCTGCTCACCTTAATCTACTTTCATCAGTGGAGTTGCAGAAAGCCCAGCTGTGTATACAGGAGGAGGCAATTGACTGTATACAGTGATGATTGCTCAGGTCGCTTAAATTTTGCACCTGGAAAAGGAGGCAAGTTGAATGAGAACATTCTTTGGGGTTAATCCAACTTGCTTTACTGCACCAGCTTTTAGATGGCTGTGCTGGTGGGGGGGATAGCTTTTTCTGTAGAGTAGGAAATCAATTCTAAAAGTTTTCTAAGTTTTATTCAAAATTTTATTTAGGTAAGTTTAAATCCTTAAATAAATGCATACATTTCCCTTTGTAAAGGAGAAAGAGTGCATTGCTTATGTTTGTATAAGGCCTACGTCTCCACAGACATACCATCTAATTGTAAATAGATGAAATAAGGAATATAGGCCCTATATCTCATCTGATAACTCTGATATGAGATGACTCTGATAAAAGAAGCTCTTGTAACTCTCCAAGAAGATCTGCCTCTGAACATTTTTGAAAGTCTCAGTTTTACAGTTATTGAAGATTTTAAATACTTACAGTCATCCTCTGAGAAGGTAGGAAAGGCTTGCAACATCAGTTGCAGCTCCACAGCCCTTTTTGTTAGTGTCTTTAAAAGTATCTTGTTGCTAAATGGTTTAAAGAAAGCTGTTGTTTCTGGACCCTTGGAAAAATGTCTGGCAGCATGTGTCAACCAACTGTTCTTGCTTTTTTTCACAGTAACTACATTTAGTTACTTCCAGTCTTGCAAACCTTACAACACTTTTCTTACAGCAAGCTGATGTTTCACACCATCTACATAGCCTCAGAAATGATCAACTTTTTTTCTGACCTGACCAATTACTTTGCTTTTGTTTTACTTTTTACCCAAGTCCAGCTATTAGGTAAAGTTTAAGAGCTTTTTCGCTACCTCTATGATGAACAAGTCTCTTTTGTAAACCTTCAAAGCTGTTCATAGCTTATAGCGAGGAAAGGAAGTAATCTCTCAGCACTTACAGAGTGGGACTGATGCCTATGTTTAGAGATGGTCAAAATGTTCTTTAAATTGAGAAATATATTGAAGCATTTGATTCCTGAAAAGTAGTTCAGGCTTTTGCTGTATATAACTTTGCTTCCGTTTGGCTAAAAGAACTGTAGAATGCATTGATGTTTTCAGCAAAGGTTTTCATTATGTGAAAAGTGTTCAAGTTCTGGTTGAAGAAAAATAACTTACAGGAAAAGGTTAGTGTTAGGTGTGTCTGAAATAAAATTTTCTTTTCCCCTTAAGAGACAATTTTATAAAGCTTATTCTTGGAAAAAAAATGAATGAAAGTCTTCTTAATTTGAGAACCATCAATTAATCTATCTATATGGAACCATGTGGTTATTTTTGGCTGTATATACCTTTTCCAAGCCTTGTCTCCACTGCTGAAATGTAGAAAACTGTTATGATGAGTTGCTCAGCTCGCTTGGGCAGTAATACTTTCCCGTCTTGGCATCGAGAATACAAGAGTGCTTCTGACTTCAGACTGGGAGAACAGCTCTACCATCTTTGTGTAATTAATTTTATCCACACTCACACTTTGCTAACGAATTGTTGCTTGTCAGGTTTTCAGTGGTGGCTACCTGGTCTGAAATATTAACGTTGAGGAGGATGCTTATATGTATTTCTAGAAATAGAAACCTGGGAGTTCCTGTAGAGTAAATTGGTGTCGGTCCATTAAAATCGATACTCTTGTAGGCCAATTAGCTAGCTGAAAAGGCAGTATTGTGGAATTATTTCCTTATCAATACTATTTTGTCACTCTGAGATTTGAAGAACCCATTAAAAATCTATACCTTTCTTTTAATTAAAGAAAAGTAATTTGGAGGGAAAACCTTTTTAACCTTTTTTTTTTTTAATGCTGATGGAATGTTGAAAATTACTTCAGGGTACTGTATCACTAAAGAGAGAACTGGGGCTTAGTCACCCCAAGTCAGCCTTGTCACTCTGTGCAGAATAGAAGGGACTTTTCTTTAAATCTTTGTAGTAGTTGCAATGAGTCAGTTTATTTTGGTAATCCATGTATCAGTTTAATTCCCCCTCCCCCCCCCAAGTCTAACCTGGTATATTTCTATTCCTAAGAACTCCATGAAAGCAAGAAATACTGTAAGAGGTCTTTAATGGAAAGACCAGTAGAGGGGAAATGACTCATTTTAGCTTCACTGTGCTAATGATGTGCTGAGTGAAAAGCCTGAAGTGCACTGGAAAGAACGAGATGCAGCATTAAAGCTGGCTTCTCTGGGAGCCGTGTGACAGTGGTAATGTTTATTCTGCTAAAATTAACTGAAGTAAAGAGAAGCAGCCGCAGCACATGTTATGTTTCTGCCTTTACAATTTTCCCCCCTTTTCCCAAGATGGAATTCCTTGTAGGATGGAAGATTCCATGTACAGCTTTATGCAGCACATACAATTCATTAGTTATCCTAATTATGATATCATGATATGAGGATTGTGGAGTTACTTTAAAAACGCTAGGGACTGTATGTCAGTAGATTTTCAGTTAATGATCAGAGCCCTATTATTTGAGTGTTTGCATACAGATAGAAATGACAAGTCACTGTTAGAGAGCTGTTTTGGACCTGTAAAAAATGTGAAGCAGTTAAGGGGAAGGAGGGGAAAGGAGCAATATTATGAGGAATGAAAAAACAAACTCAAAGCTCAATTGCTAATATGAAGCCTTGAAAAAACTCTTAATTTAGAAATCTAGATTTAGTCAGTTAGTAGAGTTCTAGACTCAAAGACTTCCAAGAGTTAAAGTTCGAAATGGTCTGCACTGTTAAATAACCTGGGCCACATGGATCTTGTCATTCTGTCATTATGAAGCCTAAAACAGCTCTACAGATGTCATTCGGTCATTATAAAGCCTACAGCTCTAAAAGCCTTTTAGGGTGGCCTGAATGAATATAAGCGTTTTCCCAAAGCATTTACATACAGTATGCTATTGCTGTGATGCATGTTTATAAAATCAAATACAACTGTCAGAACCCCAAAATGTATTTTTTAAAAAATGCAGTTTCTTGGATAGAAAAAGCATTTTAATAAACAGTTGAGGGTTGATAGCATTACAATTTGGCTAGATGATTTCCTTTAATCATGCCTTCCTGCTTTTAAGCAGAGCTCTGCATGCTGCTTCTGTGGCCTGCATCTCTAGATGCACAAATGTGATTGCTATGCATGGGTGCATAGACTACATGCACTCATATGCACAGTTTCCTCATTTCTCACATGTATTTGCAGGTTTTGGTAATAGTGTACTACCTCTTGTAAGTGTATATGCTTACTCAAGTACAAAAAGTAACATTTGAATGTGATCTAAAAGTGCTTTAAGATATTATGCATTCCTTATGGGGTATTTAGAGCGGAAAATGTTTCTGTCAAAAAAATGCAACTGATGATGCCTTTGGGAAAAAAGTTACTGGAAACACTAAATGCATATATATAAATGTGTGTGTGTGTATGCGTGTGTGTGTGTGCACACGCAAATATGTACGTATGCATATGTAATATGATCCGTTTAACCACTAGACTTTTTTTCAACACCTGCCAGTGTTTCTTTCCATCAGCACATTAACACAACATGCACAAAATGCAAATATATTTAGTCATGAACCCTTTTACATTTGTTTTGATTCATGTTCAAGAAACAGATGTTCAACAATTTGGCGTGAAATCCAGTGGCTTTTTCATTGTGTGATTCCCACATCCTCATGTAGTCGTGGAGTTTCCATCTTGTTTCAATTTGATTCCAGCTATAAAAAGATGTATTCTGTTGGTGGGAAGAAATCTGGTGCTAGAGAAGCCATCATCATATTGTAGTTAACAGCAGAAAGCTTTTGTCACTGCTCTTGTCACATTTCACAAGCACTTTGTGTCCAGTGCTTGTGCTAATTGATGTTCAGCCTGGATCAGGTACTGCAGCGTGTGGAGTTGCCAGCTCCTCACGTGCTGCTGTGCCCTCTGCGCCGAGGAGGAACTGCTCCGCTGGCAGGAGTATGAGGGCTCTCAGTAGCAAAGAGCTCTACAGCTTACAAAACATTTTCAAAAAGCTAGAGAGTGCTTAATCCAGGTACCCTAGCCAAATAGTAGTTTAAGGATAACTATTTTTTATTTAGGTGTAGTTTTATGTACTAGTCCTAGCTCTCATTTTGTATATCAGTTGCTGAATGGTGGTGCTGTGCCTTCTAAGCAGCCTCTCTTTTCTACAAGAGGTAAGAGTTGTGCTTTTTAAGTAAATTTTATACATCATCCGTATTTTGTGATGGTCATGTTTGTGTTACTTCAAGCTATTTGAGAGGAAAGATACTATTAAGTAAAATTATTTTAATATTCTTGAATCAGGTGTTAAGAGATGCTGACTTTCAGGTGTTTCTTTAGTTATAATGGACTCAGCAGGACTCAAACAGTTTCTAATGGCTTCAAAGATAGTTAAATGCATTAAGTTCAAGGAAGCAATTACCTCATCATTATTATTTCAAGTACAGGAAATAAATTACCTTTAAATTGTTTTTCTGCACACTTATAAATAGTTAAAGAATTAACTATTTATAGTTAAAAATAGTTTTAAAAAAGTTAAAAAATAGTTATAAATAAATTTTCCAGTTATACCTCATAAAATAGGTGGTTGGTTTTGCATTGCTTCTGTGATTATGATATAGTAGATTTATCTTAAAGAAGTGGGGAAAAAATCAATTTTTGGAGAATGGTTTTCAGAATTACCTGTCAGAAAACATTTTGAGTTGCCTAAAATAATTATGTATAGAGAATAGGTTGCTGTTAAATCAAGACTGATTGTAGAGAATAAGCATTACAAATAAAGGATTTAAAGTGGGGTGCTCTCCTGCTGTTTTTCCCATAGGATAAACTCTCCCTAGTCTCTTAGTCATCCCAAAATGCCCTTGCTTAGCCTGAAAATGGTTTTGTTGATGCAAAATGCTGTCTTTGGTGAAGAAAAGGTAGCCATTTCCCCGTTTCAGCTGCATTGCTTTCCTTTTCCCTAGAGGTGGTGCTGTCTCCAAGGGAGCCACTGGAAAGCAGAGAGGAGGCGGGGAAAGGGAGAGAAGGGAAAACAAGTGGAGCATGGGAGAGCACAGCATGGTAGGGATACAGTTGAAAGAAAAAAAAGTAAAACCCACAGATTTGAAGAAAAATAAAGGAAAAAATGGAACTATGAAGAAAGAGAGCTGTTAGACAGCCTTACCACTGAGCAGAGAAGACAGAAGATATGTGAGAAGTGAACAGGACTTCATGGTGGTTCCTGTCAAGAAATGTTGCCTATATAGACCAATTCAGTCACTGGTCAGTGAACACACTATAGAGAGAGCTTGCTTACCACGCAAGTGCCTGAGATTTCTTTTCAGTTCTTCAAGGCACAGCAACTGTAGGATAAGTACATTAGTTATCCTACAAAGTGTAAGAGTATGAATGGAGAAGATACGTAAAAGCTCTGTAGGGTGGGTTGAACACCATTTGGATGTATAAAACTTAGGTCTTTACTGGCAGTATTGTAGTTTCTATAATACCAAGAAAAAGGCGAGCTTGGAGTAAAGGAAGAATCTGCATGTCAGCTTCTTTAGGATTAAGGAATCCTAATTTGAAGAAGTGTGAAATCCCATACCAAGAAAAACGGACTTCCTTTTGTGTTTGGTGTCCCCAGGCTTTTGCAAGGTTTGCCCCAGCTGCCAGTAGCATATGTTGTTTGGTAATTCATGTAAACTTCTGAATGCAGTACATGCTGTTCTGCTCTCTGGATGGCTAAAGTGACTCCCCGTTCCCTTTCACCTTCTGTTCGAATTACCCACCTTGGTTTTTGAAGCACTCTATAGGCTTGCCTGCTGCAGCCTGTCTTGCAAAACTAATTTCTCACTGTAACCTTCTCTGCTCCTGCTGTTTGCATAGCACGGGCCTCCTCCCTTTGCTTTTAGACAATCTCCTTGGTGGTGTTGTGAGAGCCTTCTCCTTTACACCTCCTGCTGCCTGGAACAGTTTGCTGTGTAGCTGCCTCTTGACTTCAAGGCTTGCTTCAGAACACAGCTGAAAGCATACTGCTGTTTTTCCATTACAATTCTTCATATTTTCGCTCTTTCTTCACAGCTATTTAAATCTGAGGTTTTACTAGTAACACAGCTGCGTGGAGCATTTTGTAATGCTTCTAGTTTAATGGCGACTATGCAAAGTAAAATACTGTAGACTGCCTCCAGGCCTGTTCTCATATCCATTTAAGTCAATGGCCATGCTATATTCAGTGAAACTCTCAGTATCAAGAGTTTGTATTTCAAAATAACAGTGCTCTCCTGGGTGACCTTTTTCTCTCAAGGTGAGATTTTCTTGCCTTGGCTTATTCCTAGCTTTTTAAAGTTAATCAAAAAAAAAAGGGGGGAAAAAAAGCAATTTGGCAAAACACTTATCCTCTTTTTCTCATGTGTTTCAAGCAAATAAGTTCTTTCTGCTCATACACTGATGAGAGGTCAGAAAAATTACAGGAGTAATATATGTTCTGCTGGCAATACAGACAAAAGATTTTTGATGGTAGTAGTGGATCAAAAGTGGAGTGGACTGAGGGAGTGCAAATGTTTGCCAGTCCTATAAAAAGGAGAGGCTTTATGTGCCTCCTACAGGACTCTACAAACAGTATTGTCTTGTCATACTAAGTAGCAGGGGGCTAAGTAGGTAGCCTTCTTTGAGGCTAAACAAAAAGACCTATTTTACTTGTGCTTCTTTTGGATAGCTTAGACTTAAGTTAGGAGACCCTTTGCAAAGCGGTTATTTCTTTTTTCGCCCCTTAAGCGTTGTGGCAGTTATTGTATTGATTTCACCCTCCCCCACTTTTCCTTTTTTTCCCGTCTTAATAATGTTACATAGTCCTGTTCAGAATACTATTGCAAATGTATTAATGTTGGAGTTATCACTTAAGAGAATTAAAGCTGTTATGTTTCCATAGTTGCCATGGCTATACTTACTTGCACATAATTCAGCAGGTTGTACCTCATGTTAGCCTCTTTCCCAATGTAATTAACCTATTAGTATCATGTAGTAACCGTATTTGTGGGCACAAATGAGTCTTCAAATATAACCCTTGAACCTTACCCTTTCTAAAGTGACAGAAGGAAAACGTAAGCAAGGCTTATATTAATGAAAAGTGTAGTGTCCTAAAACAACTTACAGTTTATCCAAATGGATTCACAGATATAGTCATTCTATACTGTGCTCGCTGTCTTCCTGCTCTGTGTTCCCATACTGATAAGAGTCATCATCATTTTAGCTTCAAATAGACTTCCTAATCCTATTATAACAATTCCTGAATTATCACAACCAAATCATTGACTTTGGCAGTATCTGATTCCGAGCTTTGATTTCTGACTGCCTGGTTGGCATATCAGCTATCTTAGATTGCCAGGTCTGATTCATTAGTGTTGTTTGTTAAACTTTACCTATCCATTTTGTACTGTCCTGAATGCAAAAAAACAAAAAGAGTTCTGTGCTAGATAGTATAGTTAAGACCAAACAAAAGGTGATCCAAGGTTATAAGAGTTAGGTTGTTTTTTTCCTTTTTTGTTTGTTTGTGTGCATAGATTTAAAGATCCTATTTGATTTCACATCTAATGTGGTTCTTGGGCAGTAACATTACAATCATACTAAGTTGCATTAATAACATTCCATTTATGGATTTTTTAATAGATGAAGACATCAGCAGATAGTGGCACTTAATTTAAAGATAGAGATATTGTAGAACTAGACAGTTGCAGATAGAAGGGAACAATAGTAAATCCATGATGAGTTTGTATGACCACTTTTATGTGTCTCAGGGAAATTTTACGTTCTTTAACAAAAATGTGAGGATCTATGGTGGGAAGCTTGGCCCAAAATCTCAAGTACATTAAAATTCCAAGTACTGGCTCTGTGCTGTGACTGATGATTCTGTTCAAATATTCTTTCTTCTCACAGGTGTCTTGAGCTGGTACTATTACGTGACTATGCCAATGCCAGCATCCACCTTCACTATTGCCATTGGGTGCTGGCAGGAAGTTAAACAGCAGCCCTTCACAGCTGATGTTCAGACAAGCAGTGACTTTTCCTTGCCATTTTCCCAAGCTGATCTCAGGTTGGTGTTTAGACTATTACTGAAAAATAAGATATTTGGGTAGCATTTTCATTTACTCCATGGAATGTGAAAATGAGTCATTTCAGTACAGGAATCAAAACAGAACTTGTTTAATTTGAGCAGCCAAATCTTGACAGGGAAGTAATTCCAGAGGTATTATTTCATGGGTAAGGGTGTGGATCTTTTTATGTAAAAACAGGCTGCTTAGTGAGTAAGAGGATTATTGAAGCCTAGTGTCCTCTAAATTGCATCCTCTATCCCTTGCTGCAATAATATCAGCTCCTCCAGTGTTTCTTACAGCACTTGCTGAAAGGTCTTTCTTTTTTGGAATCTCAGTCCCTCCAGATCAATAATGCCTGCTTCTTACAATATTGCCTACTCACTCTTAATCACTGCTTTTCCTTTCCTGTCCAGTCCCATCTCAAACTTAGAGCTGGCCCGTGCAGTGGTTTCTTTGGGGTGATGTGTACTAACTGGGTAGAGAAAAGACGTGTTGCAGCAGTCTCTTAAAAGAAAGAGAATTCATTCTGTCTAATAAAAAATAGTCCATTTTCCAGCACATAAAGTGGTTACTTAGCTGTCTTTCACCAAACCTGTAGAAATGTAATTATTTTGGAGACTTCTGTTTCTCTATCCAGTGTAGCTGAAACTAATCATCAAGTTTAAATTATTATTATATTTAAATTATATCTAGGCCTGCAAATGAGAATTCAGGCTAAAAATTAAGTCACTGGAACAATAGTTTGTTTCCAGATGTATTCACCCTAGTTAACAATCTCAGACATTACACTTCTCTTCACATATTAACTTTAGCTTTTCAAGTTCCTTAAGTCATTTTTTTTATTATTCAATGAGAAGCTTGGCCTAAAAGTACTTACCTATTAGATAGCTGTTTTAGGGCCAATATGGTGCTAACCATATGTGGCAGTCCTTACCACTTTGATAGAGATAGTGAGACTTTGGAAATTGGGAGTGTAATAAAGATTTCTCAAGAATTTTGAAATTAAAGGATTCTAATAGGTTGAAGCTTGGCTAATATTAGTTTAAAAAAATCCTAGTAAATCTTGAGAATAAGAGCTTTTATGTTTCATCTAAGATGAGCAAGACATATATATTGAAGCTTTAAAATGATTTATAGGTCTGATAAGCTTTTAGAGATTGTTTTGTAATTATTACTTTACTATTTATATTTTTATATTAGGATTGCCTCTATAGAAATATACCTGTAGTTGTTCATCACTATACATCCCTCTCTAATGCACATCATGTTTAGTATTTGGTACTTTATGGATTTAGTGCAAAAGATTACTCCAACAGTGTATTGATAGAATAACTGCAAGTTTCTCTTTTTTTAATAAAATTTTTGAAATAAATGTTTTTATAGCATTTTTGTAGCAAAAATTTGTCCAAGTCTTAATATGATGGTAATCATTAGAATCCTTTTCAATGGTTGAATGAATTGATACAGGAAGGTGAGGTAATGTATCTGCAGCAGTTGAGTTAGTGGCAATGAAAGAAATAGAACAAATATCTTCAGAATAAAATAAAAACTGAAAAAAAAAATCCCTGCAATAGGTATAGTGCATTCAGACAGCAAAGGAGAGCCTACATGTACAAGGCTATTTTAGAGTTAATTAATACATAAAATCTCTGTCCTCAGAAATCTGCACTTGGAGTAAAATCTAATTAACCTTTATTTCGGTAGTCAGCACAACAGACGGTTCTCAAGAACTTGTTTAGTCATTGAGACTGGTTAATCAAACCAGCATTGTACTTACTGGGACATCTTTGCTAGAAAGAGTGCAAAATAGGTAGACAAACAAATGTGAAGGTACTGTTTCAGACAAGGGTATTGGGGAGAAATTCTAGGTTCAGGAGGAAAAGGAAGGATTTCTAAAAGCAGATATTTTAACGTGTGATGTAATTTATGTGCAGATACCAGTGAATCTGAAACAAGGAGTTTGCAAGCAGATACTGTTTCAAGCAGTTATCACAGAAGGTATAAAACTGAGCTAGGATGTGAAATAAGATTTATATCTCCTTGTGCTTATTAAAGACTCACTGACAACTTTTACAGGAGATAGAGTGTTAGCTTTCATGTGCTTACCTAATATCAACTCTTCTGGTTAAATACGAAGTGACATTCCTTTAGATGAGAAGGATATTGGTTTAGACTACCCTTGGAAAAAAAATGTATAATGATGGGTGTAGTTCCTTTGCATGTATAATCTATGAAATAGTTCAGAGTCCTCTTCTTTCAGGGAAGGAGTTATATAAGGTGTTAAAATGTTGGCACTTCAGAAACATGCAGTGCTTTTCTGTGTGTGTTATCATTTGTTTTTGTGTGTCAGCACTCACTTGGAGCATGATCTTAAGAATGCAACAGCTTTGGGTGATGCCTCGTGCAATAATAGTAAGTACTTTGCCTGTCAAGGCATAGTAGAGTAGTCTCCTTTAAGTTGAAATCTGAAACCAAGGAGAGGCTCTGCACTGTGCAGAAGACAAGTTAGCAGGTGAAAACATGAAGCTGATTTCTCCTTAGATTAGAGTTTATTTGGGCAGATGAATTGTCGTAAAAGTATCTGACCCAGTGTTTAAGAAGGATCGTATTTCCCCCTTCTTCCAGCTACAACTTTGAACATCCTGTAAAAATAATGTAAAGCAAGCTTGATCTTAATGTGGTATCTTCAAATGTCTGTGCTGATAAGTTTGAATTGATCTGCTGCTTTTCTTTACTTAGGGAAAAAAATTTACTAGTTTTCATGGAGAATATGTTAGTTAAAAAAAAAAAATCTTTGAATTTCATTCTAATTGCACCTAATATATTTGTGGAGAAAATAGATCTTATTTTTGTTGTTCAGTTTAAATGTTCAAAATATTTTACAATATTTCTTTAAAAAAATTCTGAATAAGTATCTATCTATCTGGTATTGTTTCTTAATTTTCTGTATTTACATTTTAAACACATAGTCTTTTAATACATAACCACTATAAAAAGAAGTCTTGACTAGTCTCATTTACTTCTAGTTATGACTAACGATTATCAATTCTAGCCAGACATGTAGTAATAATTTTAACCTATATTTTTAAACTGCTGCATGTATGTGAACAGTATGAGAATAATGAGTTGGTTTTGTGATCTAACTTTTGTAGTTCTGTCTCCCTGTTGTCTATGAAATGTCCTTATCTTGATGTACTTAATTGTGCATATTTCTGATATCACATTAAACTACTGTCCTTTTTTTATTATTGTCAGATGGCATGAAGAATGCTGTGGTCATGTGGAGTATCCCTGCCGTTTCCAAAATCCTGCTGCCAGGTTGCAGGCAGTCATTCCTTACAGAGTCTTTGCACCCTGCTGCCTTATGGAAAGCTGCAAAGAACTTGTACTCCAGCTAATTCCCCAGTGCCTCTCCGCTGCTTACACCACACTGGGTACCCATCCTTTCTCCAGGCTTGATGTTTTGATAGTGCCTTCCAACTTTTCCAGTCTGGGAATGGCTAGGTAAAGAAACATCTTAGTATCTCCTTTTGTATTTTGTTGTACCTCTTCTTATCAGAGAACAGTACCAAAATTTCTGTCAATATAAGGTTGCTGTGCTATTTTTGCTAAGCCAATTTTAACTCTAATTCTTGCTTCATGTAGGTAGGGTTATTTGCATCCTTTCTGCTATGATCTTTAGTTTGAACAGGACTTAGGGAAGGAAAATACAAGCTCATTAGACATGTGTCTCTGAATTTTCTTCATTAGTGAAATTAAAGTTCTATCTCTTTGTTCTATTTAATTCCGTACTTAATATCTCTATCATTGTGTGCCATTTTCTTTTAGTGATGATGTTCCCATTATATGTTAACAGAATAAGAACATACTAAAATCCAGCTACAGAGTTTATTCATGATCCTGTTGTGATTTATGATTTTCTAGTCAAACACTGGGCTTTAGAAACTGATTAAGGCAAACTGTAAAGACTGTTTTATCAAATATTTATTGAGTTGTGGAGAGTAAAAAGGGTAGCAAAGTACTTTTGGTTTTCAAATTTAATTTCCAGTTGTGCATAACTGCAGTAGAATTTTAGCTCTATTAGTAGCAACGAAATGTCTAGCAAATAACATTCCTTTTAGTGTATTTTTTAAGTTTACTATTTAAGTTGATAATGAGGTAGTTTGTACTAAGAGCAGAGAATGAAACACTGTTTTGTTTTTCCACTGTTTGAGTAGTGGTAACAGTAGAGTGGATGCTCTTAGGCAGATGTGTTATTGAAAAACAGTCAAAGGAAAGAATTCAAGACAAAGCTCTGTTAGAAGGGTATAGATTGAAAGGAAAGGCATATTTCCAGACTTAGTTTGGTGTTATGGGACTCTTTGGGACTGCTGTCAGCTAAGTTTGATCTGTGATCTTCAAATAGCAAATGAATGAAGCTAGCCCAAGTGCTTAGATAAACCAGAAAGTTTGAACTGGAAAGCTACTTTTTTTATAAATTCTGTAATTAATCAAATAATAAAACTTTCTGTTTCATAGTACCTGGATTTTTTTTTTTTAATTCAGATTTCTTTTTCCAACTTTCCTCTTGCAAACCTCATCAGGTACAAAAGTAGTAAATCTCGCTGATGTGTAATATAATACTGTTTTTGGTGTAGGTTTGCTTTTACTTTTTTTGTGAAGATCTATAAAATGAAAGACTTAAGAATTCAGTGATTCTCTTCTGTGTCACATAAACTTTATTGCTTTAGTGATAACCCATACTGGTAAAGTATGGTGTTATGTGTCATGTTCTTTAAGCCATATGAAATCAGGAGAACTGTTCAATGATTTCCCCTGACTGGAAGATTGATGCAGATGCTTATGGATCATCACTGCAAATGAAGAAGGAACTAACCTTCTTGCTTAGCTGTATTACAAAAGCAATGGTTAGTGGAGCTGTGAGGGAGAAGATGCACACAGAGTATGAAATGAAAGAGAAAAGGGGAAGAGATGTGTAAAGTGACAGCATATGCAACAGAGGGAGTCTTCAAGATCCAGTTGTGGATATGCTACTGCTCTTTGGGAAGTTGTTGGAGCTTCCCCTGCATGTATCTTTCCCAGAATTTGTAGGGAAAATATGCCTGTAGTGTATTCTGATGTAAAACCATCTGTGGTAATTTGACTCCATATTACATATTCTAAATATTGTTGTAATAGTGCTTTGTTTGTGAGGGAGACGAGCACCTGTGCTCGTATTTCCTGTGCTTGTTCTAATGACTCTTCATTCCAAGTGGTCTGTATCACCAGATACAAGCAAAGGATGAAAGAAAGAGCATGCATATTTTCTGGTGCTTTTGATTCAACAGTTCTTCAAGCCAAAAACATTCAGATTTTTAAAAACTGAAATAAAGAATTAATTTAGCTGTTTAAATGTTAAGCTGTATTTGGGCAGTAAAGAAAATAAGAGTGACTCATAATAGTGCACTTATTCTTGCGCTGTGTGATTTTCAGGGGGTTCCGTGTAGAACAAGTTATACTTAAATGGTTAATTCCTACCCTTGCAATTATAATTACCTAAATGACTTCAGTTAGGAGTAGGTTATGTGTAAAACCATGCCCAAACCACATTAAAAAGTTTGCTGTTATCTTAGGTTAAAAAGGGTGCTGCACCTTTTTTTTCTTTCTTTTTTTTTTAATCTTCTAGTGTATCTGTAGCCATATAAACACAACACAGCATACCAGCGTAAAAGGGGCTGTTGTTTTGAGACTTCTAATTGTACTCCTGTCTGCCAGGGAAGGAAGCAGCCATAAATTTCAGTCATTATCTTAAGTATCAGGGCTTTACAGCATTTGGCACTTTTCTTTGTCTGTTCCTCATTAGCCAATACTTACTGGTTTTAATTAATTAATTTATTTATTTATATCCCCAGATACTTTCCTTGGCTTGAGGGGGTGTTCACCCAACATTTTAGAAGAATATGAAATGATGATAGTTCTTGTATGCAACAACCTGATTAGGAGCTTTAAGTTGGTCTATTCCAGCAGCCACTACTGTGGGTCAGTTGCATTTTCCTTAAAGTCTGGCAGATACCTTGTGGGAGAAACTCTAGCTGAAAGCATATTCATTTTACTTAGATTTTCTGTGCATCTCTTCCTGTGTTTTTAATTCGCTATGGACTTCTGTATGGAAATAGGATCTTGATTGCTTGTAATAATAATTGCAATAGTCCCCTCTTGCTTCCTGCCTCTCTTTGAAGTTGCAGGATTTAATTTTGCACTCTTTCTTGGTTTTACACAGTCTTTTTAATTTCATTTGAACTTCAATACAGTTTCTCCCAAATTTGTGCTAGTAAAAGAAGAATATTGCCTGCATGTTTATGTTGGTGACATTACGTTAAACTGGACATTAAAAAAAAAAAAAAAAAAAAAGAAGAAGAAGAAAAAGAAAAAAGCATTATGAAGCAGATTTGAATAGCTCAAAAGCTAAAGATTCAATGCTTTCTGTAGAAGTTGGAGAATTTCGTAAGTGCCTAATAACTTTTTATCCAATTTTAAGTTCTGTAACCAACAGATAGGAGTGAACTGGAGGAGGAGAAGGGATATATATCAGACTATAAATACTCTAGAGCTCTCTACTTAGATTTTTCAGGGAAGAGATTCCTGGCCTTACACCACTGGAAGAGGTAGGCATCATTAACATGCTCTTGGGAGCTAACAGTTTAGAAGCAGGACACATTATTGTCGCATTGTGCACTCAAGAATTGAGTGTAGACTCTATTAGCATTTAAATACTAGAGTTATGCCACTGCTGGAAATACTCTCATGTGAGCCAATAAAATTATTCATGTGAACTGTGCTGTCTGAAAGACTTTAAATGAGAGAGAGGAGTTTCTGCTTTCCAATAGTTCTCTTTTTAAAATCACTTCATTTCCAATCCAGTTTTGCTGATCCTGTTTGAAGTGCCAGTGTTTAAAAATTGCTTTCTGGCTACAAGTCCTTAATTTCCTTTCTTCCTGGCAAGACCTAAAGAGACTTTGGATTCCTTATTCTTCTTCATTCCCTCAGGGAAAAAAAAAAAAAAAAAAAAAAAAAAAAGGAGTCTTTTATCCATAGAGACTCCTCTTAACTTTTTGTGTCACCTGAATCTATGCTTGAGTTCCTGTCCTCTCTCGCAGCATTTAATTATGTAAGACGTTTTTCCACAAAAGTCATTACTGCTTTTTGACCAACTATCCAGGGCTTTTCACAGTCACACTAACCTATTGCACTTCTAGAGCCTTAAACTGCTAATCAGCTTTCTACTTTTTGACAGGCAAGTGTTTATGTTTATTTTACTACCCTGAGGCTTATAAGCCTTTGCTTTGAATTGAAGTACTTCTAGAAACAACAGTCTTTATTCTTTTTTTTCAGGAGGTGTGATTTAAATAATGTGAGATTGCTGCTTTTTCTGTTTGATTTAATGTACTTTAGATGTCCTGGCTTTGCAATGAGTGTTAGGACAAGAAAACATTCTTAAGTAGAGCACGATGTATCAATAACTTGACTAGGCACATCAGATGTTCCTGGGTGCTAGAAGGGTATGATGAGAAAAGTGTCCTTTATATTTAACCTGTTCTTATGTTCTTCCTTAAACATCTAGTCGTAGTCACTGCTGAAAATAGAGTAAAGGCAGAGACGGACCTTTGGACGTAGTTTGGTTATTTTTATAGCAGTTTTATTCAGTAGAGCTAGCAAATAAGTGGAACCAGGAAACTTCTATGCTAGATACTGATATTTTCAAAACAGAGGCCTGATATTAGGTTATTTGATTACTATTTGGTCTAAAATTAGTGGCCTCATTTTCAAGTATACTGGACACCCTTGAAACCCAAATGGTGTTTGATGACAGAAACGTAGAGGGTGCTTGGCATATTTGAAAATCAGGTCAACTTATATAGCAAGCTAAATATGGATTTAGCAACCCAGCTTTCAGCTCCTATTTATAAAGATCTTAGTCACTGTTCTTCTGCTCTCATGTAAATGGTCCTTGATGGTATTTTAAGAGGAAAGAATATCCTGTTCTTCAAAACATAGTATATCAGCAGAACTCTTGAGGCTTTCCAGGCCACGTCATTAAGATTGTTACCTTTTTAAACTGAAAAGAAAAAAAGAAAAAAAAGGAAAAGCAGCTACTTTGATCTGTGTGTCTGTAGCCCCCATTTATCCAGTCTGTATGTCTGCAGTATTCTGACAACAACTGATAAGTCTATAGTAAAACCAGCCAGGACGATTGGAAACTATCCAAGTGTCAAGCCTAAATGTCACTTTTTCATATTGTTCAGTCTTGCAGAACTACAGTTGGCCATTTACCTCAGCTATAGGGACCATTAATGAGTGTATAAATATATACATGCTTTTTTTGTACAAAGTTTTCAGTTAGTTTAATTTCAAAAAAACACTTCTGAGAGTAATCCTTAAGTGTGAATTCTCCCTAATCCACTTTTTGCATATACCTAGTTGACTTTCTAGACAGAAATAATGAGGTACAAAAATTGAAGCAAGAAGAAAAGTAATACTATGATGTCTGGAGAAAAAAAAAGTGGAGTGTATACCTATTTTTGATTCATTATGTAGTGAAGAGTGAATATGTATCTTGCACATTTGGTTGCTTGTGGATGTGATGAGTTTTATTTCTCTTTTCTCTTTATAAACACACACATATATAAAAATACATTTTTTATATGTTATATAATAATATATATACATCATAAAGTATATACTTTATACTGGAGATCACAGTTTGCCTGAGAATTTAATCCCTAATCTTACAAGTGGTTTTGCATGTCCTCAAGTTTATATACAAATGTTATTTCCATTTAATTCAGAAGGTATACTTGCATCTTCACTTGGCATACTTGTTAGGAGGCTGACTTGAAGTCAGTTGAAGTGAAGTAAAGTTTTTGGAGTGAAATTTTACTTAATGATGCAAGTAATTACTGTGATTTGAATTTGAGGGAAAAAATGCTATTTAGTTCAGACTTCCTGGAAAGAAAGTAAGTACTTGTAAGTACTGGTGGTTTTGTATAATTGAATGCGCCATTCCTTTTCAATAGAATCTGGAACTTGAAATTTTTAATGGAGTCCATTTTTTTTTTTTTTAACTCTATGTTCTGTTTTCAGTTCCTGTTTTGCATGGCCACCTTGGCTGAGTTCTCTAAGAAAGGATGCAAATTACCAAGTTTTCTTCCAGATGAAGAAGTTGGCAGTTCTTCCTTTGGAAAATTCTGGATTTTGCAAGTAATGTGAAAATGAGTGAAAAAAAAAAAACAAACTTTATTTTAGTTTTATGGAAGTAATCCATGAAATCTGTGTTGTCTGTGGTAGAAAGACCACCACAGAGAGTTACAAATACGAAGATTAGTTTTGATTGAGATGGGATTCCCTCTGAGTGGTAGCTTTTCTGGTAGATATTTGAGGTGTTTGCTTGCTTCACTTGCTCTGCAATATAACAAAGCTGTGTAGATGGTAATTTCAGTATGCCTATGTTTTGTGAAAGGGATATGGAGATTTGCTTTGTGGAATGGAAAGGGAAAAGTGATTACAAGCTGGAGAGATTTTTGGAAAGAAGAGTCGGATATCTATTTAAAACATTGTTTTAGTTTTTAATACCAGAAAGTCGGTCAGTCTTGGGCAGCATGATATTAAAAGCTGACTGTAGGCTACACAGAGAGCTCTGAGATCTGTCTTCAAGCTACCTAAACATCTCACTCATTATCTTTCCCTTCAGTCTTCCTTTCCCCAAGTTTGTCGCTATCCTACAAATTTGGATTCACTTGTTGGTGCTGTAGGATTTAATTATACTTTTTAGGAAACTAATATTAAACTACTGACAGGGTAGCAGCTTAGTAATTTTCAGTTTTTTTCTAGTGCTGCCTTATTGTTTCATTTTCAACTACACCATGACAATAAAGCTATCCAGAACTTGTCCCTGTTAAAGCCTTAGCTGTGCTGACAGTAATTCAGAGTATGTGGCTGTACAACACATGCATATGAGCTTAGTGGTGTTTAGACACTGAGAACATTTTCTGACTCTTAGCTGGAGCCTGAAGTGAAATTTGCTACCACTGCAATCACAGTCCTTCATCCAGTTGTCATTTTGGGATCAAAACAGTATTTGGAGTACCTCAGACACAAGATATTTCATTACTAATGTGCTGAGCTGCTTTGTTAGTCTATTAACTCTTTACAGATGTCCTTTTGAATGTAACCCAGTAAAGAGCATAAAGTAAGGCTCAGCTCTTGGTGGAACTTCAAAATTGTTTTTTTGTGATATTGTAAGTTTGCTACAGTCAGAGAAATATTACTATTTAAAAAAGTCAGAAATAAGCTTAATTATTCCTAAGAATATGTCCCTTTTCCCTTTAGAATCATATTTTAAAAGATTAATAAAGAAGAGAGATTTCTTGCCTTTAATAGATCTTTTTTCTCCTCAGGTTTGTGAAAATAAGCATTTACAAAATAGAGAAGTCTTTAATTTTAACTTAGCATGTGAGCTTTCCTATGTTTTGAATGGCACTAGAAAATAAAATGGGAAGTCTATGAAACCCAAGGTCCTGCATTTGGGGGGGGGGGACAAACCTGATCATCCAGCTTGTATGTGGAAATCACTTCTATGTTTCAAAACAAAAATGACTGACTCTCCATTTCTCCACCTCCTCCCACCCCAAACCCTCAATTCATCTGCCATTCTGAAACATGACCTCGTTATAATGAGTACTTAAAATGTTACATAGAACATCTAAAATATAGTATGTTAATAAATAAGCCAGATGTGTATTCTACAGTAACAGGGGATGGAGGGTTTTCCTTCATTTCTGGTAGTATTCCATTGATTTTTCTTAGTGCTTTTAGAAGACAAGGTGTAAGATTTGCATGTCCTAAGATAATTAATTTCCTGGATAGTTCCACAATATCTCTGTCATTGATATGGATCACTGACCGAAAATAACACAAACCGGTTTTAAAAGGGGTGTTTTGAAATACCTGAATTTACTTGTGCTCCTATGAACAAAAATATGCAACTTTAAGTAGTTACGTTATTTATACATATATGCATATATATGTATATATAAGCAGATAATATAATGGCTATATTTATTTTTAATTTTATGAGGTGAATAAGGATTTTTTTTATTAGCTTGAAAAATCTCTCACTACTTTTGCTGTAAGATATGAATTGTTGAAAAGGTTTTTGGCTTGGTGGAAATTGTATCTGAATCTACTGAAGAGGTAGGACCTGCACTGCAATTAGAAAGGTACTTGAAAATACACATTTTTATTTATTAAACAAACATTCTTAAATTGGCTCTTATACAGAAATTCACTTACTTCAAATGAGTGAAATGAGCATTACATTGTATGAACTTCATTCATGTCTCCTTACTTTAAACAGAAATCTTAGCTTGGAACAAGACACATCTTCCTCTCCTTTCACTCCCCCTCTTTCGTCTTTAGCTACTGAAAATATTGTTCATTCTTGTAGGAATAGAGAGTTAACGGGGCCCTTTGTGATGCTGCTGTAGAACAGTGACTGCATTTTATTAAATTCTGGGACTGTAGTTATTGCAGCGTCCTCTAGCACCGTTGTACGTAAGGATACCTAAGTATTTCCGATACAAATTTATATTTCAGTGGTTTGCAACTTGGCAATAAAAACTTATTCCCAACTTAAAGCTAGCATTAAATGCTTTTCCGCAGTTAAAATATTTATATATATGCATTGTCATAAATATGCATACATACCCTTCATACCTATATATACATGTATGTAATGCTAATGAGCAATGTTCTTTCTGTTGTAAGAGTTGCACAGAATAAAGAAAGTAAAAGTAGTCTTTTTTCCTAAATAGTTAACTGCATATAGGGAAGTATAATATGGAGAGCTAAAATGGTGATTAACTGTCAATATTGAACACTACTGTTGAGAGTTTTGAAACTAACTTATGGAGTAAATTCTTCTGTCTGTATCCTCCTTCATCTTTATTACTCAGCTTTTCTCTTCTTGTAGCAGAGCTGCATAAGATGCTGAAAATATACTTTGTTGCAGATTGGAAATAAAATAGTTCAATCTTCTGTTTAATATTGTATTCACAATCAGTAGTATTAAAATGTTTTATTTTAGCCTCTGAGTCACCTAAGTAGAAGAGTGCTTATTGAAGCAGAGATTTTTGCATTGTGTGCTGTAAGTACTAAGGAAAAATGTACTTAATATTGTGGTCAATTGTTTGGAAGTCCTAAGCTTCACTTGAAAAGTAGCAAAAGAAAAGCAGTCTTCAAAGGAGCCACAGATTCCTGTCACGCGATTATCTCTGATCTGACTTGCTATACCAGGTATGCAAGGCGTTCTTGGCCTCATCCTGTCTAATAGTCTGCAGTTTGCCAGCCTGACCTGGAGAGAACCTGAACTGGGTAATAGATTTTAGATTTTCAATAAAGACTGTGAGACAAATGTTGCTCAGAGCAAAAGGATATTGCATAGAAAGCTTTACTGTTGTGCATACTGCTCTACTTCCAGTGCCACTTGCCAGCTGCTAGTTTCAGGCTCTGTCATTGCAGCTAAGGTCTCAAATTTAAACAAAACACCACAACTATGCATGCAAACTGATGGCTCTGTTTTTCCTCTGTATGGAAGCCTATATAGGAGAACCGACTTAACGGAGTCCCAATTCGTTCTTCATATGATTAGGATTTTGCATGCTTCCAGAGGACCACCTCAGAGAAAGCTAAGAGATTTCATCTTCCCATAAAACAGTGGCATTACTGAGCAAAAACTCTCTCAAATCCAATCATTGTAAATAAAATGAACAATCCTGAACTCTATCTTTTGCTTCTATCCAGGCAACTTTTCTGGGTAGTCACTGACAGATGAGTAGACAGTTTTGGTTTGTTTCTCCTCCTCCCATTCACACTCAGCCTCAGGGCAATATTCCCCTCTATCCTTGGGACATTGCTTTTGAAGTACCGTGTCCAGTTTTGGGCCCACTGATAAACGAGAGATACTGATAGACCGGAGAGAGTCTAATGGGCTGCCACTAAGATTATTAACAGTTGTGTGAGAAGTGCTGATGTTTAGCCTGGGTAAAACAAGACTAAGGGAGGTTCTCATTGCTATCTCCCACTACCTAAAAGAATAGTTACAGGAAGACTAATCCAGAGTTTTCTCAGAGGTGCACAGGGAAAGCATAAGAGGCAACATTCACAAGCTGCAGTAAAGAAATTCAGACTAGATGTAAGGAAGAGAGTTTCAGCAGTGAGTGTGGTTAAGTACTGAAACAGATTGTCCAAAGAGCTTGTCCAGTCTCCATCCTCAGAAGTGTTCACCAAAACCTGGAACAACCTGCTGTAACTTAGAAGATAGCCTTGTTTTGAGCAGAAGGTTGGACTAGATGACCCCCAGAGGTTCTTATGAACCTATATTTTTTTCCTGTGATTTCAAGTCTTGATTGGTTTTACCTAAGCTACTGCTTTGTTTTTCATATTTAGTAACTGATTCCTCCCACTTGCTCCCCAGTATTGCCTCTATGACCCATGTTGCTGTAGTACTTTGAGACTTTAAAGGATTAATAGGTTCTCAGGAAATCCTAGGAAGTGGTAGGAATCTGTTGCCATTTTGCAGGTAATTGATGTATGCATCTTTGAAATAGTCTCCTGTAACATCTACAGACAATTTACTAATCTCTTTTTCCAGCTCTTTCTAATATTAAGGAAGGAACTGAATTCAGATCCTTTCGGCCTAAACTCATTGTCCTAACGTTGCACAACTTTTTCAAACCTCTTGTTTTTTAAAAGCAAGTACTAGCTCTTTGCCAACTTTCAAATATGTACTCCAAACCATTAATAATCTAATTAAATATATCTTTAACTGGAGTTATGCATTTTGCTTTCTTTTTGCTCTTTGTTTTTAAAAACAACAGCAGGGTTTTCGCTTCCTACTTCTAATCCTGGAAAATGCCTACCTTGCCTCATAGAAGCCTTAGTGCACTACTGAAATTGGGGTAAGCTGTGGAATCTTCAGTGACAGAGTGCCTGATATTCTGAGGATGTGTGTTCTGTAATATTAATTGCATTGCCTATAGTGTCACCTTGTGTGCATTTGTTTAGAAATTGTTTGAGTGTTTAGAAATAAGTTTGGGGTGATGCCTTGTTTGGTGCTGCTGATGTCCTGCTGCAACATGTGTGGTTCAAGAAGACATTGTTTATCAGGGGTTTTGCTATGTTTGTTTCTAGGTTATGTGGTACTAGGTTTTCTTCTCTAATGTTAATTTTACTGATTGGTTCAGCTGAATGAAAGCAACTGAGATGTATTTCTTAACTTCTTTCTTGGTTTTGTGTTCAACTGAGAAATCATTTTAGGTGCGGTAGGATTACAGTGAGGGATTTTCATTAGTGTCTATGTTTAAAGGTGTCTGTCATGACTATTTTTGCAGAGTTTTTTTTTTTTTTTTTAACTCTGATGTAATCTGAGCTGAGGCTAAACCAGCAGTACAGTATTAGACAAGAAGAATGTCTTGAGTCTGTTCCCTTCTGCCTCCCCCAATGCCTCGGAAATAAACCCAGCAAATCCTCCCCTTTCCTCCCCAGTCCTACAATGAGTATTCATGTGTAGCTTTGGGGAAAGAAAATGAAGCCATGAGCCAAAGACTGGTTATCTATTTTAGAATATTTTTTTTTTTTGGCAATATTGTAAAAGTAGTCCAAAACAGCAACATTTTACAAGTAGCCAAACAGGTATAAGTTTTGTTCTCTCCTTGTACCCATGACACTTGCTTTATAATTTAATCTACTTTGATTTTGCATTGGATTTTTTTTGTGCTCCTGAGAACATTGTATTTTTGTGCGTACAATTACAAATTAAGCAACCAGCTATGTATACTGAGGATAAATTTTATTTTGAGTATACTGAAATGAACATTATGGTTTCCATAATACTGATGTAAATTATAAGTAATTCTATGATTTGTCCCATGTGCATGAGATCAGAATATATCTATTACAATTTTACAGGAAATCTTCAAAAATATATAATAGTAAATATTTGGGAGGTGGGATGGGACTACTAATGATGATGCGTAAAATGCTGTTACTAATTCTTCTGCAGTGTATTGTGGTATTTTTGAAATTGAGATCCTGTGCAAATCATGAGTCCTTACTTGAGAGATTAGAGCTTGATACTGAAAAAGTGCATTCTGGTGATGCCGTTTCCATCTAATATATCTAAAATATTTGAGACTCTATAGGAGAGAGAAATACACCCTTTTATCTGAGATTTAGACTACTGTCTCTGGGCCAGTGGTTGGTTGGGCAGAAGGTCACTTTTCTTGAACAGTTAAATACCCTTTTGTGGAGCCCATGTTCTTTATCAAATAATAGCCACTATCTCCATTAGGAGGAGAGTAGGGAATAGAAACAGAATTTCCTCCTACTTCTGTCATCAGTAGGCATCCTTACATTGAGAAATGGCTGACCATGTTGTGACTGCCCATCCTTACAGGCCAATAATTTGTAGCATTACATCTAATACATAGGGGGAAAAAATGGTGGAGATAATCCTCACAATGTACTAATTTGCATTATCTTGATTTTAATATATGTTATGCTAAGTATGTCTTGCTACTTTCTGACTGAGAAGCAGAGTGAATTAGCATGTGATGTCCGTCCCAACAAGTACATATTGCCCCTATCTATACTGATGTGCCTTGTGTAGGTGTTTCTGTGCATAAAGTGAAAGCTTGCATAAACTTATCATCTTCAAGTGCCACTTTATTTATTGTTTTGACAGAAGCCAAATAACTGACTTTCTCTCATCTTCAACTGCAGGAAACCAGAAGGCAATGTGGAGAAAGGCAGAGGCCCAGTTGTGAAATAGATAAGTATGTTTTTGAGAAGAAAGGACAGAGAGGAGAGCTAGGTAGTGATGACATGATGTAAAATAGAAGATGAGCAATGACATATGCACCTGTGAAGGGACAGACAAGACGAAGACATAACTAGTGAGCATATTCTAAGTTCAGTTGGATCAGGAGGTAAAGAAAGTAATCTTGATTGCTGTGTTTTACATAGTTTAGGGAAAAATAGCAGATTTCCTTCTAGTCCCTCAAATTGTATATTTGACATTAGTTAAGTGTAAATGCAATGAATTTAGTAAGTTCCTGGATTACCAGTTCTTTGATATTGTTTCTGTCTGTTATTGTTTAGATTTCTGTGTAGTGATCAAAAACCCCGGGACAGAATTAGTCCTGTGGATTAGGTCTTTCAGAAGTATCTAATTAGGGTAGGGGCCACATAGCAGTGCTTTACAATTCATGTAGAGTATTTTTCTTTTTGGTCTTGCAAGGTGAAGATCACAGGATTGTCTTTTCCTCGCTAAACTTGCAAATCTTCTAGCTTATTTTCTGTCATTGTTTAAGGGTGTAATTTCTGTAGGCTTCAAGGTGGAGTTCTAACACTGATCTACTGAAGACTTCTCCTGCCTTTTTTGAGAAATGTTTGCTTATTAGGATTGCTCTCGTGGTATCTGAGAGCTCCATTTTTTTTCCCCACAAATTGACTTAAGAATTCTTTTAGTAAGAAAAGCAAACAAGCAAAAAACTCCGCCCCAACCTATGAAACAAGGCTGTCAGAGTCCTTATGAGATACGCATTCTCACTCTGATACGATGTTTTATCTCACTTTTTCATCAGATATTTGTTTCATGCTATTTTTTAATATTAATATTGTTCCCTTCTCTTCCCCCCCCAAAAAAATGCAGAATAAAAGCTTTGATGTGAGGAAATTCATGTCTAATTTGATTGTGAAACAAGTGGAAGGAGCAGAGAATATTTAGAACAGAAAAAGAGTTCCAGTTACAGGTTATGTTTCTCCTGGGCTGTGTTTAGTTGAGCACTTTCTGCTGCTTGTGCTTTTGGTGTTTTTCTAGGTGAAATGTGATTGTTAGGTAATTTAAAAAGTGAGCAGCATACACAGGCTTTAGACCTCATGAAGTATACAGGTAGTGAATCATTTAATAGGGAACAGAGATTTTAGAAGTTTTCTTCTTTTTTTCCTTCCAGAGGGCTGAGGAAGAAAGACAAATGAAAAGGAAGAAAAAGGGGAGATTAGCACAGGCTCAAAATGATGCAGAACACTGAGAACACAGACTAAAAAGTGATAAAGAATAGATCTTAATGTGCAATGATTTGTTTTTGTTGTTACCATGTGCTGAATTTCTCCATGAGCCTTCCCAAATATATACTTTGGCTCATCTGTAGTACAAGTATTCATATTGACACATTCTCTGACAGGAAGAAAAGACTTATTACCGCCCTCTTCTATAACGAGTGAAATCATTTATTGGTCATTAACTCCTCTTCCAAGGCCACCAAAACAACTTTTTAATTCCCCGTTATGGTCTGAAAATATGTTTCCTCTTTGAGTATTTAATGGCTGGATGTGGGTTAGAGGTGACTTGCACCATTATACTCCTTTACAGTGGAGGATTTGAACTTCAGTTTTACAGCATTTTAGAGGTAGTTTCCATTCCCAAGAATAGGCAATTTCTCAAGTAAATTCTTACATAAACAAAATCTGGTGCTAAAGCTCTGGCTTTATTTAATCAGTAGGCAGAAATGCCTCTCTCATCAGTGTTTTTGTTTATTCTTTAAGACTTTCTGCAAATACTTTATGGTAGGTTTATTGCCTCTGACCGAGGTAACTTCATCCTCATTGATCTCAGTGCACCTTTTGGTTTCAGTTATCATTGTCCTCTTTGGAAACTTCTCTCAAGGTATCTTTTTTTAATAGCATTGGGATCTGGGATTTTTTTTTTCCACTTTCAGCTGCTTCATATCTGTCTTTTCTTTCCCCTTTTATAGCGTTCACTCCTCTGCTTCTCTTTAGTATTGTTCAGTCTCTTTTCATCACACATTGTAATTCAGTACTAGCTTTGATCATGACCATTCAGTTAGTCTCTCTCTACTTAATGGCTTGGATCCTGTACTTCCTGCTATTTGCTGTTCTTGCGATTTCTTTGTTGTCATAACGTTCTGTCAGAGCTGGGTGATTTCATTCCTGAAGGACAGTTTTATCAAATTCATAGTGTTCAGCAGCTCACTTCACCCTACAGTTCTGCTTTTCACTTTGACATGTTTTTTAATCTGTCTTTTTCTCTGTTCAGTCCCCGCATCTGCAAACTAGGGGCTTTGCAAGGGACCAGGACAAATTTAAATTGCTGTTAATGAAAGAGCTCAGCCAAATCAGTCTTTTGTGTCTTGTGATCCATTTTTAGTTTTCTTAGCAATGCCCTGATGTTCATGTGCTGTATTTGTGCTGATTTGTCACGTGAGATCTGACTTTTCCTCCAACTTAAGCAGCAGTGGGCTGTGAGTTGGCCTAAACAGCCTTTACAATTCTGAGTCGGGACTCCAGTCTTTGGGAGTCTCCAGCATATGTCAAAAAGCATCGTTTTCATCTGTCACATGTTCTGTGCTTTTGGAATAGTTAATCCCGTCTCTTTGGCTAATGTTCGTTGTTCTGATGTTTATATGCTGATTAGTTAAATTTGCTGCTGAATCCACTGCTGAGCTGTGATTATGACCTTCAATAAGCTGTTGCTGCTGTTTGGCTGAGGATGCAAAACTCATTTTTCAATACTGTCACCATCAAACATTGGCAGCTTTGGATCCATTTTGCCAAGGAACATAACTTCCTCTTTCTTGCTGGCTTCCTTCCACTGTGTATAATTTCCAAATACTTCACACATCACTGTAATACTGTATAATGTTTCTTTCTTTAAAATTATATAGCCTTCCTCTTCTTTGGTTTCAGCAAGAATGTTCGGAGGTGAGTGTTCAGGTGGTTTACCACACTTTCCACAAGAAAGCTTTCTATTTTTAGATGGAAAAATTCTGGTTGTTTATAAGATCTGATGGGCAGCAGAACTGTGAAAAACAGCTTAAGCAGTGTTAATTTGCCAGCAGAATCCACATTTTTGGTAGATAGGATAGGAAATATGGGATCCAGCAACTGTATAAAGAACTGATGCTTGACTGTTATTTTTGGAGTGTGTGTGTGCAGGGGATTGGCTGGTCTTCCCTTTTGCTTTCCTGCCTGTGTTAAACCAGGGAGGGAAGGGCTGCTGAAGTAGTTAATACCTTTGGCTTTATGCTTAAAATGAACTCTAGAGATGCTAAATGTATCATGCATGTCTTGTCATGGAGGCCAGTAAACCTGAGAAATTTAGCTGAGCTAAGTGAGTTCACATAATCTGTTCCTTTAAGTCATTTCAGATAGAGCTAGTGAGGATGTTACAACCGTGTGCTGTGACATCAGACTCAAAAGCTAAATATGATAAACAAGTGAGTTTACAATGACACTGTGCTGAGCTAATCTGTAATTTAAAAATCAGCATGCTTAGTGATATGAGTAAACAACTTTACAAATGCTTCTAGATTTTCATGTATTTCTTTGTATGCTTACTTGAAAGAAAAGTCAAGCAAAATAAAAATAAGACAAAGTCTAAAAAAAAGAAAAAAAAGGAAAGAAAAAAACCCTGTTATTTGGCTACTACATTAGCAAGTAATACAGTGCAGTAACAGTGGATCGGTAGGTTGAAATAACCAATATGGAATCCCCTAAATCTAGAGTGCCCATGCTTGTACTTGATTTGGTCTGATCCTCTGAGATGAATAATAAATAAAAAAATCCTACCTATGGTTTGAAGATGATTAAAAAAAAAAAAAAGCCTTTATTGGTTCAGACACTTATGTTCCTGTTAGGTGTGAAGGGAATTTGGTGTGTTACTGGAACAGAGGTTCAGGTTTACTTCCTCTAAAAATAACTAGTCTACCTACACCAAAATCTCTCTGAGAGCTGAGCCAATTGGGAGGGAAAAGTGATTTCTATCTTAAAATAAATCCAATAAAACTTGAAATGAAACAGGTTTCACTCACTAATACTCTCATAGTGACAAGCATGAGAGTGTATGTAGTGTCCAGGCAATCTGTCAGGCAGGCAGATGGGCACCATGATGTTTGTGTCCAAGTGTTTGGTCCAGGATTGGTTGTGATGACACATAAGGCTTTCTCTTGAGTCTTCCTCATGATTTGTGTGTTCTTTGTAGGTTAGCAGCCATGTGAAAGTTTTAGATGGGCCTTTCTGTACCTTTTTGGACCTGACAGAGATCAGTGTTTCCATCCTGTACCATTTTGTGAGTCATCTGAATTTATTCACTCTTCTTTGTGTCTAGTTCTGGGTGTCTTGTGAAACTGCGCTTAGATATACTGGTGTCTGGATGGCATGCCAATTTGGATGCAGACCCTTTCCTTCCCATGTTTTCCCATGGTGTATCTTCACCCAGGCATTCACATCCATTCTCTCTTCACACACATAGTTATAGTTCTCTGCAATACTACTAAAACGTTTCAGATAATGCTCAAGTTTTATTTACTGTAGCTTAGTTTTTGCACTCTGAATGACATTTTTCACAAAAGTTCTGCTAAATAGAAATCTTTTAGGACAGCTTAGTGCTATGGTGTGATGTTCAGACCAGTACATGCTTAGAAACTGTAAGTGAAGTCAGTGAGATGTGTATGCCAATGTCACCCCAGTAAGCTACAATTGTGTAAGGCATCTCCTAGAAGAGGAGGCGGTACAGAGCCATTGCCACACCAAGTCCCATGTCCCGTGTCTAGCTCAGAAAGATAAAGATGCTGATTGACAGAGCCCACCAGAATTTCTATCTGAATAATATACTCGTAAGTCAGACAGAGCTGTTTGGGAACCTGTGTAGCCCAAGACGCTCCACACAATCCACAAAGAACCGTAATGTAACCTATGGGTGAAGACTAGCTCACTAACCTGGGAGTGTTGAGACAGTAATGTTTGCAAAGCCTTTTTAGCAATCAAGTCAGAGTGGGAAACCACAAGAGTTAACTACATTTATCTTCAGCTAATGAAAACTCTTGCAGAAATCAATATGTAAATGTAGCACCAGCAGCCAAGAGGTGTTGAATTAGAAACTTAACAAAAACCTGCATGTTGATACCGTTTCTGTGGCTAGGAAGACAATTATACTAAGACAGGATTTTGCAGTGGTAGCAGTGAGTAACAGGATTAGCAACATAGAACTCTGAGCAGTGTCTGTTCCTTGAGAGCAGCTTGATATGCTAAAGCTTCCCTTAACTTTGAGTTCAGTTTGACAGGCTGGAATAACTGAGCTAGGCATTTTTAAATGTATCTGGGCCATTGCTTAAGCCAAGCTACCTTGATTTGAGAAAATGTTAACTCTACATCTGTGCCCAAGTGTCAGCTAATAATTTGAGAAAATGTTAACTCTAGATTTGTGCCCAACTGTCAGAATATAAGTATTGAGAAAAATGAGCTCAGAGAAGCTGGTAGTCTGGAGCTACTGAGCAGAGTGAGTTTTTCTTGCTCAAGTGCAGCAAGAGCACTGCAACTCTCCCTTTCCTTGTATCTGTGTTCCTGCTAATAGTATCTATCAAATCAATCATAGTTACTATATCGTTAACCATCATATGTCAGTTTTTAGAAAAGGTGGTTCATGTACTGAGAACAGCTGATGGAAGGAAGCTTTAAGTAATGCATATGACAGAGGAAGGCATTTCATTATGTAGGAAACTAAGTGAAAAAAGGAAGCTTAGCACATTTCCTGAAGCAACAGAGGCTCTACTGGGAACATATCAAACCTCTCCTCTTCAGATCAGCTTTCTATAGAATTTAGAGTTAATTTGAAGGTTTTGAAGATCTTAACAACACTCTGTGATATGGGCACAAAAATCTAAAAGACCATGTCAAGTTTCACAGTGGTGAGCCCTGTGCTGTTCTGCAACACAGGGGGAGTTCTCCATAAGAAAATTGAAGGGGGAAATGTCAGTGGAGTTGATCCAAATTTGTTACGTGAAGTCTCCGAGGAACTAAAGAACAAGACGTACTGTCCAACCTTGCTGTGGGACCAAGGTGAATGTCATTGCCTATGCTTGGTTGTCATAAATATTTAATATCTGTGTCTACATATATGTTTTTAAAAAGAAATCCTATCAAACTAAGAAATATCTTTGCTTCTGCTTTTCCCCTGGAGGAAGGATCAAAGAAGAAACAACGTGCAACAGATGATAGTCACATGGTTTAAGGCAGTGTAATTTATAAAACTGTGTAGAATACAAATTTTCTTCCATTTACATTGCTGTTAGCAGGTTAGTTTAACTGAAATGTAGTCAAAGTACCCCAGATTATGCAAGTATAAGAGAATAGAATTAGTCCTGCCTACACGTGTGGTTTATTAAGACTATAGGGAGACTTTCCTAAACTTTACATTGCTGTATGTTTATATTAATAAAAACAGTTCTGTTCAGTCATGAGTTCTTGTTTATACACTATATATATTTTCAAGAATAATTTATTCAAACATTCAAAGAATATTAAAGGGTTCTGAGGTGATGAGACTATAGCAGTCTGTTTTTATTTTATAATTTATAATTCTTCATTAGTTTTGCTTTACAATTTAAGAAGGGGTTTTAATATTTTACAGTCTGGGTTTTTCTTCAGTTATCAAAACTGAACAAAGTTTATTTCACTGATGCAAGTATTTGAACTATCTCATCATAGTTTTTAACAGTAGTATGTTGAAAATATATATATAACTTTTCTGATGACATAATGTTTTAAGTCTGATAGCACTGCCTTTTAGTGCTCCATTAATCTTTATTTGGGAAGTGTTGCAAAAGCTAATCTAAGCTATTATTTGGGCACGTTGATGCAAGTTTTAGTACTTGTGTAGCTGAGCATAAAATAACCATCAGTGATTTTTGTATTTCATAGGTAACTCAGTAATATAACAAGAACAACCTTATAAAATGACTTGCATGATAAATTGTTATTTTAATTGTTTAATTGCATAGCATAAGTTAATAAAACTAAATCAGCAAGGAGCATACCCTGGTAACTCTATATTATACTCTGATACACATGCCTACAAGGAGAATTATATAAGCAGTAAATTAGTAACAGGTGTAAGTTATTGAATATATTGCTGATTTGGTGCAAAACTGCATTCTACAAGCTCTCATTATACATTTCTGTACACTGTAAAATGAATGAAAAGCTACTGAGTATTCAGTTAAAGTCTGTGAAGCTAGGTGGCAACATTTTGTAGAAAGCAGGATGGAAATATGTAAACAACTTTCCAGTATTAGTAGTGGTGGTAACATTTTACTTAAAATAGAAGATAAAATTCCCTTTTCTGAGATATTTTCCAATTGTTTGACATTAAGGACAGATTATGGGTGTTATTTTTAAACAGAATTCAGCTAATAAATACTTTAAGCTTAACTAGGACTAGCATCTCACAGCAAAAGAACTTTTAATTAAGGCTGTGAGCGTAACAGGACTGAAACATGCTATCTGATCTTGTTATATTTGCATTATAAATTGCTTGTTAATGCTTAAGGCATGTAAAAGCAGGAACTACTAATATTTTTCTCCACTTTGAAGCAATAAGTTTTGTTTACTTGCACTTTTCTCATTAGTCTCATTTGTCTTAAATGTGATCCTTTGTGAGAGCAGAGAAGGGAATTCTTTCTTATTTTATAACAGCTGCATTTGTTTATGGTTCTTATTTGTATGTTGTTGTAATAATTTGACCTAAAATGGGCAGATGTTTGAACTCATATATAAAACCATATTCTAAACAGTGTAGTGCTCTGGTCAAGAAGAATGCTTAACTTATTAAAACAGAAATATTGTTTCAGTAATAACCACCTTGAAAGCAAAAAAGAACAGGCCTGTCAGTTCTGTGAGGTGATCCAGATGAAGATATCAAACTTCAGTCATTACATTTTCTTTCCACTTACAATTAATGGTGCACATAAATCACATTATTGTGATATTAGACTATTAAAAGCTTTGCAAGCCACAAGATTTGGTGAGTTACCCCTCATTTTTTTCCTGTGATTTACTGCTGCTTAGAATTAATTTGAACGTAGGTTACTTTTGAGTGAAATGGACATTATAGACACTGAAGATGATACACACTAAAAACCTTATAGGTGCTTTACAGTAAAACAAACTACTGGCCTCTCTAGAGGTTGGGACATTTATGTGGTGCACTTTCTCTGCTTTGTCCATTAAAATTCTATCATCGCTGTCTTTACTTCCACAGGTTTTCTCAGAGTTGCCGTACTTATCAGTCTCATGAAAAAGTCAAAATTTGCCCTAGTTGTAATTCTTTACATAACTTGTAATATATTTGGTAGTATGTCTTTTGATAAAAGGAGCTGAAACATTTACAGGCAGTATTTGGGAAATAGTTTATGGAAGTACTGTGACCTGGCTGTATCAGCTCAGGTCTGACTGCCGTTTTGTTGAGTGTCCTCAGTTTTAGGAGCTGTGTTCACTATTTTTCAGAAAGTGCTCAGTCCTGCTCAGATCACTGCCCTTGCTTTGTAGCCAGCAAGGAAATTTGATAACTATAACCAGCCTAAAAAACTTTGATTTGACATAACATATTCTGCTCTTTTGAAACACATGTGTAAATCTTATTAATGCTAATAGGCATCACATGTTCACAAAGAGGGATAAAAAACAACCATTTGTCTGAGATTTGTACAGTCTCTGTGATGTTATTTTTAAAGACTTCTGGGCTGTATTCAGGCTTCACATTTTCTTCATAGGGTTCCTATTGACGTCAGTAGGAGGTATGCTTTCATATCTGGCAAGTGTAGTTGTTTATTGTTAACTACAGAACATATGGATCACTGCTTAGATACCAAGATTATAGGAGCCAGAGAAATACCTAAATAGAGAGACATGGGTGGAATGGCTAAAAATAAAAAGGGTTAGATCTACTATAGTATGTCTGAAAATGCAATGTCTGCTCATCTTTGCACTTAACAAAATGTTAATCTTTAGTCTGTGGTAACTCCCAGTAAGTTAATAAATTTAACTCTCCTTTTGATAAAAAATGAACTAAAAACAAACCTTGAAATGAACTAGTCTCAGTGGTAGAAAATTTGTCTTCTACCTTACATCTTTTGCATACCCAGACGTAGTCAAGCACAAATTATCCAGATCTGAATGTAATATTGTTGTGCTATAATCTTATTTTGAAGGTAATGATATAATATCACATTAAAAAATGGCTATATTGCATTAAGGTTTTTTTTTTAGTCTGCCAGTTTGTTTCCTTTCATTCTTATTAGATTTTAGTTTTACCATTCCAAATTGATAAGAGAATAAATCCTTCTTGTTTATAAACTATTATCACACTAATCATTTTCTTCTTCTGTTCTTGAATTGATTGAAAATGTCAGCTGTATTAAAAAAAATGTTTAGCCATCTTCTCACACTATTTTAGTGTTTTGTTTTTCACGTGTGTGTAGTACTTGATGATTTTTGAATAGTCAGTTCTGTACACTTTTTTGATTGAAGAAAAGTTTATGTTTTGGAACATGCAGCAATATTTATCTAGTCATGTGTATTGTTTTTTGCGTGGAATATCAGTTATCAATATAGTTACCACTAACAGTGCGTATACAGTGAAAAAAGATTACGTTGTATATGGATGCTATCTGGGTTGGGGAATAGAACAGTCAACTGCTTTATTCTTCCAGAGATGTCAGTACTTCTGATATTGGACATTTGGAATAAGTTAGATTTGTAAAAAAGATTGAGACCTTTGATTATTGTTTTGTATGGTATATTTTTTAAAGTATTTGTCTACATATTGACATTCAAGTCTAAATTATCTGCTTGTGTTAACAGGTAGGAGACTGTATTGCTCATATCTGATTAAAGAAATCAAGAGGCTAAGTTCAAATCTGACATCCGAGGTACTCATTTCTAAATGAGTCAAGGAAAGTGTGGATGAGAGAATTTAGCTCTGTATTTTGTATTTGGTATCAGGTATAGGACCAGGTTTGTTCATCTTGAATGCAAGTTCTGTGATGAGATTAAACTAGCAATTTTCGCTAGTTCAATTGCTTCTTAGTACCTCAGATTTTCCACCTGAATTGACTGAGTACAAGTCTGATACTACTGAAGTTAAATAGGGTGGTTGCTGTGGATGCTTATGGTATCTGTGCTGCTCTCATTTGTAAATAACCTTAGGCTGTCCTGGTCAATGTGAAAGCTGTAGGTCTTAATATTTTTGCCAGGACAACAGTTAGCTGTCTTTACACCCCTAACTCAAAGATTGGAAATGAGGTAGTAACATCTGTGCTTTTTATCATGGTCACATCTGCTGCCCTATGGTTGAGGTCAGAGGCCATCCATGCTCAAAACAGATTGCAGTGGGTGCCTCCTGTGAGGGACTGTCAATATGCATGCTCCCCTTTGGAGCACATATGCATGAGTGAATACAAGCTGATACAACTATGACTTCAGCTAGGCAAAAACATCTGCAGCTTGTACACACCTTGCTTTTCATCGTGTTCGGCACAAAATGTACAGAGGGCAATACATGTCTTTCGTTCCTTAGTGCTGCTCTGTTCTGGCTTCTAGCTCAAGTAGAGCATTTGGTAACTCGTAGTCTGTGTTTTTGTCTCTTCTAAACTTCTAAAAATCATAAATAACTAGCTCTCCTTGTTTTTTATGGTACTTTAGATCCTTTCAGTTTGCCAAAACTACAACTATGGATCATATACCAATTCATTTGTGTTACTTCTTGCAATTGTGATCCTGGAAAAATTATTCTTGTTTCTTTTTTGATTCCCATTCGCTCCTCCCTCGGTAAGCGGACAATCAGAATTTTCTTTTTGTCAACATGCAACATTTTAAAAGCCAGGTACCTTTTCCCAAGTGCATAATTCATATAATTTGACCAATGTTCAAATAAAAATTATTGTGCTAATATAGGCTGCTGATGTGGTTCATCAGTTGTACCATATGGAAACAAGGAATTTCTAGATAAATGTCCTGTCCTTGGTTATGGAGATGCTGAGAGATTTGCTACCTGTAAACTGTGAAATGACTCTATTAACATTTATAGCTAGAAAAAAAGTAGCATAGGAGATGTGGATCTAACACTGACAGACTCATAAGAACTTTCAAGAAGGTTGAAGAAAACAGTATATTCTTGCTTTTACAAATCTGTTTTGTTTTGCTTAAATTGTCAGTGCTCACAACGTAGTTTTTTAAAAAATCTAATCTCTACCCTTGTTATTTTGTGTGCAGAAATCTCAAAAACAAGATGAAGCAGCTCCAGCAAAGGCCAGCACCTGATTATTCCCTACCACATGGTGTTTAAATCAAATGTAACCTGTAACATTCATTGGACAATGAAGTTTTGCAAATACAGATGGTTTGGGGTTTTTTTTCCTAATTTTTCTTTCTTTCTTTCTTTCTTTTTTTTCTTTTTTTTTAATAATTGCAAAGAGCAGTGTGCTGCTCTGGCAGACTTTGAAGCTCCGTGCAGCAGTTCCTCGCGTTGCTTTACGAGATGCTGAGAAGGAAGTAGAGTATTCATTAAGCCTAGAGTCTCTTTTGTAATGTGTTTTGCAAAGCTCTTTTCTGGCATTGCCTTTGTGTAATGTTCATGCAGGGCAAGGGAGGGAGTCTCTGAGACAGCCTGTGCTTGCTGCCACACGGTCACTGTGCGAAGACAACCCCCTCCCTGTTGTCCTACCCAGATGGTGCAGTCTGTTATCCCAGTGCCTATTTGATTCATGGGCTTAGATAAGCGTAAGTTGGCCGAATTTCAGTGGGAGGTAATGCGTGTGGGAAGGCAGGCAAAAAAAAAGTGGTGTTTCATCTGATTCTACTGCTGAAATAGAGAGCTTGCCCTCTTGCAGGTGGTATCCTCTTGTACTGACTTACTAGATGCTTCTGATTCTGTGGGATCAGTGTTGGATACACCTTTGTGTAAAAGGCACATTGTGACTAAACAAGCAATTAGTGGCGAGAATTATTGGTCAATGAGCTGACCCTCTTTTCTTTAGGTCGATTCAGAGCCTCGTGTTTTTGTTCAGGATGATACCCTTCTCTGGGTATTGCAGGCCTGCTGCCAGTCATTGCCAGTCAACTGTTAAGAGACTGAGGCTTTTTTTTTTTTTTTTTTTTTTTTTTTTAACTTCGGTTATAAATTTGCCCAAAGTTTTGTGTTGGATTATGTTTTATACATGTGAATATTGGAATAAAATTCTAGTCTGAGATACACGCATGTCTCCCTTTGAAATAATAAAAGCCATATGCCTATATATGAGTATCTGAACTTGACTTCAAACATTTTCTAAAACAGATGTAAAGTATGAATATAACTTTCTTTTGTTTCTGAGTATGGTGTTCCCCAAAAGGACTCAGAGCACAGTCAGCACAGAAATACTGTGATTCTTATAACTGTTCAACTTCTCTGTTGCATTTCTTGCTCTGCTTTTTTTTCTCTTCTGCAGCACTCTTTGAAGTTGGCTCTTTCCGATCTTGTATGCACTGTGACTGTGAGGGACCTGCAGCTGATGAGCTGTTGTGGATCTGCTCAGCTCCTTAGACTTGCACAACACGATAGCCATTGCACCCAGGATGCTGCAGTCCCTGTACCTTGAGGGAGCAACGGTCTGTTAGCAGCTTTGCTTATGTCTCCTGCATTAGAGCACATTTGTTCTGCTGTTTCTGCTTTGGTAATATGACCAGCTTAAATTTCATTCTAACTATGTCAAATTATCGAATAAAGCTACAGCACTGCACTGGCCAGGAAAATGAGAGGCTGGACAGTAACATGTTTATAATCTAAATTCTTCCTGTTTCCAGTTATAAGACTGCTGACATTTTTCCATTTTAGCGGAAAATGTGTGTGCTCAAGACTTGTCTGCTGACAAGACTGAAGAATTGACTGAAGAATTATTTTTTATGTATTTACCGGCCTGTTTATTGAGAGAAATTCCTCCTAAGCAAATAAACAAAGCTGATAAATTTTGAGAGTTGCTAAACTGAATGATCTTAGCATTGTGAGTTGTGTGCTGCATTACTTGAGTGATGATTTGATTTAACTTTTCTACACAACAATCTGATCTTTACAAAAGAGGGAAGATATATGCCTTTGCTTGGAAATTTTCAGCTTAAAAATACTACAGTGTAGAATTCTCTGAGAAAAAGTGTATTCTGCATATTTTGAATTAATCAGCTCAGAATCATAGTTTGGGTCTTTGCCTTTAGCAAAGTATTTTATGTATAAATCCAGATTTCTGACATACAGATGACTCAGTGATGCCTGATAGGAGACGTATTTGAAGGAGGATTATAGCCAGTAAGGAACATAATATTACTGCTAGCTTTCGATCCAATTTAGTGTCTGTTTCTGTGGATATATACACTTCAATAGCATGTTTTGTTTGGAGTAGTATACCAGCTGATCTTCCTGAGAGTAGTCTGCACGATTAATATTGTAGCAAAGTTTAAGAGTTAGCTGGGATGGAAACGTGCAGTCTTGCAGTCTTTTTAAGGTGGGGTTTAGACAGAAGGAAATCCCAAGAAAGTTCTCCGACTTTGATCCATCTCAGAAGAGCTTTGTGTTTGCAGTTGCAATCACACAGATACCTCCAGTGCTTTCCAGTGTCTTGGGTTAGTTTATGCTTGTCAACATTGCAGAGTTAAACTGCAAAGACAAGGTTACTGAGAGCCTGAAGAAAACAGCTGGTAGTTACAGATCTTACTGAGAGTAGGGAACTGTTTTGTGGTCATGTGTTTTACTGCCAGCCCTATTTAATGCTTATAATATAGTTGAAAGAGGAACTACAGAAATAGTGATCTGTAATGTGCTTCCAGACCTGGCTCTTCTGGAGCAGAGAATGGAGTCACATAATTTATTATTATTTTCAGATTCTAAGATGTTTTTTCCCCAGTGCTATAAAGTTGAGATTAAAAACAAAACAAAAACAAAAACAGTAGCTCTATTTCCAGATGCTGAGTATTCCAGAAAATCCAGTTTGAGTATAAATCTGAAATGTGTTTCTAGAGCCTTCGGCTGCCCTTTGTTATTGCTGTTACATAATGGCAACTTTTGGTTTTTTTGCTTTTTGTATAGCAGTTTTTACTGCTTTTAAAAAAAGGCAGAAAAGTGATGGTGATACACCAAAATACGGTAGTACAAAAAGCCCCTATCCCCTTGCTCTCACACTTGGGGAAATAGATGGCTTTGCTCAGTATTTGCTCATTGAACTTGAAAGCACTTTGGGATCGTAGACAACCACGTAGACCAACAAAGTGTCAGTGGGTTGGTTCATTTCTGTTAATATGGTAGTTTTAAATGACCTTGTTTCATCTTGTTATCTTTAGCCTTGCTATCTTAAGCCATGGGAAAAGGTGTCATCACTATTATTGTGATAACTTGAGCACAGTCCTATGCTTGTTGATATCAATGAGGATGATATCAAGGGTCTGTTCCTTTATATGCAATGCCTAGGATGTTTTTCAACTTTTCTATGTTAAATTTGTCCTTTATTTATTGCCTGCCTGGAAACCACTCTCTCAATCACATAATTTTTAGACCTTTGACATCTGGATGTGATGCATGCATACAGTTCCTAATGGTGGGTAATTTTAATCTTCACAGTAACAGTAAATCTGGCAAATCCCTCAAGCAATAGCAGGGACTTCTTGATGTTTTGATCCCTTTTTACTTATTGCAGAGATTGCTTGATCTAAGAATGCAGGACTGGTGTCTGTTGTTATTACTAATGCTCAATGTCAAACCAGCATTCCAACAAACTTCCCTTTCAACTAATCATTATTATCTGCTCATTCGAAGCTTTAAGCAATGTTAGTTAGGCCTATTTGGCAATGGATTACTTCTCTTTCATGTTGTGTAGGAAATTGTTCATATTTTCATTGTTTTCCTTCTTGACATGTAAATACAAGCAGAGAAGATTATTTGGATATAACTGACTTGGTGTGCTGTTCTGTCATGATATGAATGTCCATGTGCTCATTTTGGAAATATTCAGCATTATAATTAAGAATATTCATTAAATAATAGTGAAAAAATGTATTAAAAGGAAAGGTAGCATCATATATCTCAATGAAGGGAATTGGGTAGTAGTAATAGTAATGCCTTGATTTAACCCTCAGCTCAGAAGTGAGCCTTTTGCACTGAAGGCGCTGATAAAGCAAATAAAATGAGGGATGGTCATTGGAGTTCTTTTATATCAAATGCCTGAGAAAAGTCTTTGCTAGTTCTTGTGCTTTTTCTACTGGATTTTGAGGGGTTTATGCTGCAATAGAGTATTCCTCTGATGTGTTGGTGCTCTCCAAATCATTCTCCATCATTGTAGTAATTCAGTGATGTGTGAGAGAAGGAATGAAACTGAATCCTGTATTCTGACAATGATCATATAACTCTTGTGTCTATTCCACTATATTTAAAGTAAAATTGGCAACATTTCTCTTCAAAATGGATTAATACGTGTATAGTTCAATTTAAAGATGGCTTTTTGAAACATTTCTTGTAGGCAACAATACTCTTTGAAAAGAATAAGCAGACTTTCATACCTTTATTCACATACAAAGTAACATTTAAAACTCTTTAAAAATATATATTAAAATGTACCAATTACCTTTTTTTTAAGAAAAAAAAGCACACCTGAACTTTTTACATCTTTTTACTGCCCTTTTTACAAATTTGTAATTTTTTCCCCTGAAATTGTAATATTGTTTAATTTTTAAGAAAAACCCTTCACACCTTCAAAAGTGTTTGAAACAAACATCCAAACCTTTAATCCATCAGCCAAAAAGATTTTGCTGCCTTATTTTGACTACAGTGAATGAACTTCTGACATAAATTTCTTCTGATCTTGCTTATTCAGGACTTTCTGGAGAAAAGCTGAATAGTGGAGCTACAGATATCTTCAGAGAATTATCAAAGTATTATAGCTTGTCCTATGGAAGTTAGCATCTTTTGTGCTGTGGATCATTGTATCTGATGGAAATTTAGAACATTATTTTTCATTTTTCCAAGAGCTGATACATTGTAGACTGAGTGCTCTCATATGAGTGTTTGCGTACACATGCTTCCCACCAGCTTGTTACTATAGGAGACTTTCTTGGCAGTTAATGGAGATCTCATGACGAAGATCAGGAGTTACCCCATTGAAATTGCTGGGGAGACAGCTGTGAGACCCTTCTATCCTTTGGAAGGTCTAGAGGAACTATAGAGCACTGACAGCACTTCCAAGGAGAAAAGAAAGGTGCTAGGTGTTTCCTCTTTCTCTGCAGGAATTGGAGAGATGATGTATTTGGGGAAATAACTTGATGAGATGTGTTTTTGAGAATATGAAAAAGTTGCTCAGAGATAATTGTTTGTAATTAAAACACCATCTCTGGTTTTGGGGTTTTTTTTGGATTTCCTTTGTCTGTAGTAGTATAAAGGAAACAGATAGTTTCATTCCTTTTGAACCCAAGGCCAATTCTTTCTTTTTTTTTTTTTTTTTTTTTTACCAAGTGGCAGGCATCTGGCTCTGAGAACTACCTTTTTGTACAATATTGCATAAATTGTGACTCTGCTTAACAAAAAGGGTTACTATGTGCTCTGGTAATACAAGCTAATTCTGACTTCTAAGTCTAGATTTAAAAGTTGAAAGTCAAGCTATATTCACTTGATCATCTATCTTATTCATAGTATGATGCTGCACTAATATTTGTAAAGGTTCATTTCTCTGTAGCATGATTTCCAGGCACCTCTAAGCTTATATGGACAAAACTGCCATTTTTCTACTTAAATAATCTGAAGCTGAAATTTAAGGTAGTGTTCTGAACTGTAAGGAGCAAATATTGTGAATTTGCTGGAATACTTTCTCACATGTACACATAGCCATTTTATTAAAAGAAAGGTCAGGGAATTCACTTTCAAGAGTACAGTGTGACCACTGGCTTGATAGAGATAGATACTGAAGTAAATCTGTGATGTAATTCTGAAGTGCTTCATTAACCTTCCTGGAGATACCTTCAACAGTGCAGTAAAGCAAAATCTTTCAGATTAGTGCTGCTGTTTCTGATTTTGATTGTGTGATGTGCTGAACATCACCTATATTAATATTATGTAATGTATATGTAAAAGCTGTCTGTATATACATTCTAGAACAAAAGGACCTACAGATAAATTCCTCTCTCTGGACCCCTTGACTTAAGCTTGGGTTATCAGGTTTACACTTAAAACAGTGCAGAAAGAGCTGCTTTCGTTCAGTAGCTTTTCCAGAGCAATACTGGAATACTATATTAGTTTATTGCCATGAGGCAGCCTACTTTATTAAAAAAATGGTTTGCTTTTACTATCTACCAAAAGGAAGGAAGGCACAAAAGGATAAAATGAAAACTGTACCATACAGTCTATCTAAAGTCTTAGTTTCACATAGTTTACTGAAAAGGGAGCTACTGACAAAGAAGGTAGGATTCACAAAACTGTGTTTTTACACTATGCATTTACTTTTTCTTAAAAAACATAATAGACACATATTTTTAAGTTTAAACCATTCTGCCATTATGGCCAATATAAACCAATGGACTTACTAAATACTTAGTAAGAGTATTAACTCTTTGCATATATTACTTGAGAAGCAGGCTTCAGATCTTGAAAAAAGTCTGATGGTATTGTGCTATTTAGTAGTGTCAGATTAGGTGTTGTTTATCTGTTGAAGCTTGATTTCTGCTTTTTGCTCAGCCAGTCAATGCCATTTAATACAGTAATGTATATTTGTTAAATGCAAGTTCTGTGTGATCTTAGAAAAGAAAAAAATCCACTGTAGTCGCAGAAGTATTTCTAGTGCTTTCTGAGAAAAGCCAGTTGCATCCAATTTGCATATGCCAGTATAACCATAACCATAACATTTGCAGTTAATTCTTATAACTAAACTTAAACCTGTTGGAGGCATAGTTAAATAGTGATAGCTACAGGCAGGGAGAGAGGCATACATTGAGCAGGGGGGTTGGACTAGATGATCTCCAGAGGTCCCTTCCAACCTTACTGATTCTGTGATTCTAATAATAAACAACTAAATAGTTCCTGCACATTGCTGTCACTGGAGAACTGATCTCTCCTAGTGTCAGGCCATATAGAGGGTATCAGCTCCTTTCTTCCACCTACGACTTCACTAGCGAGTGGTGAGAACAGTATGGTAGACTTAAAGGCATGAACCTGGAACATGACCTCAGTATGGAATTTATCTTTTAAAAGTGTTTCCTACATGAAAAAATCACATGAAACTGCTATACTAAAGTAAATTTAAGTTGTGGTCAAGTAACTCTGTAGCCATGTCAGAGAGGTACTGTTTGATAAATTGAGCCAAGTCTTCAATCAGTTAGGTTTAAATTCCACTCTAAATGAAAATTTAAAGTAATTACAGTGAAGTCTATGGAGAATATTTACATTTTCAGCAGAGTGACTAAATTTGGCTCTAAAACTGTTAACTATTTGGAAACATAAATCTGTACTTTCTGAAAAATCTTAAGTTACACGATTTTTGGTCTTCAGGTTAATAAATCTAAACTGATATAAATGCCAAGTATCATTGATTTTTTTTTAAAAAAAAATCTTCATCTGATTAATGCTAACAATGTGGGACTTAAAGAAACAAAATTTAACTGATTGACAAAGGGCAGACCCAATAGAGTTTGCAAGGAAATATGCAGTAGGAGCTATCTGTCACCAACTAGCATTAGCTGGATTTTAACTGGAAACCTGAATCATGTTTGGTCTTCACAGAAGTTTTGGAATATATCCTCTTCTTATGAGTGGTTAATAACTACGTGCAAATGTGATGGAGTAACCTGACAGAAACAGAGATTTTAGTACAGGGCAGAACTGTTCTTAAAAGAGAACAAGGGAAGCTATTAAAAAAAAAAAAATCAACTTCCTTTTCTTTCTTTTTTTTTCTTTGAAACATTGGTGATTTAATAAAAACCAAGCAAACCTCATAACAGATACTTTAACCTTTGGTAATTTATTTGTTGTGGTATAGTAGAAAGGCAGGAAATCACCTTACTCTTTCCTGTGGGACTTTAAAATATCTATATGCATATACAAATATAATCTGTATTCTCATCAGCATCTTGCCACATACAGAACTTGACATTCTCAATTTATCAATGTCAAAGTCCCTATTTTCAAGTTTTTTTAGATGTATATACAGAATGCCAGTTATCAGGCTGCTGTTGAAAGCCTACAAAGGAGTGTTGGAGGCAATAGATACTCATAAAATAAAAAGGTGTTTGTTTCTATTTTGAATTAAAAAGAGTAGGTAAATGTATTCTGTAGTAGTGCACATGGCAGCAAATAAAATACTTAGTCCATATCATGACTGATACCAATTTGGAGATTTATGAAAAGCTAAATTGATAAAAGATGCAATAGAATAAAATTCATTAGTAGATGGTATTTAACATTATTAGATGTTAACATAGTTTTTAGGTATGCTAGCTATTTCTAATATTGCTATATTATAATATAGCTGGGTGTCTTGTGTGATGAATAAAGTAACTCACATGCACACCGAAGCTCTTCTATCATTGGATATGATGTAATTTTATCTTATTTTTCCACCAGTACAATAAATATGTCTGTGTGAAACTGAATCTGCATTGTGTATAACATTTTAGTTTGAAATAATCTTCCAAACCCGAGAAAAATGAATACGCTGCAAAGAGTTTGATGTTCCCAAAAGACTTTGTTTACAATTTTGTTGAACTGTTAAGCATTTATTGTAAGGCGAGTAGATTGTTCTAGTTTTAATCATTATAATACAGTTCTGTTTTAATATTGCATGATCTGTGGGCTGCCATAAAGTTGTTACAAATTGGAGGGCTGATATAACATGAAATGAGGCACCTCATCTGAATGTCGCTTTTGTTCTGTATTTAACAAATTAGTATGTTGACATTTGTCACTGATGGATTTCATTATTTGCTGAAAGGGTTTTAGGGGGTTTGACAGCATGAATGGTTTGTCCTACAGACTTTAGAGAATTGATAAAGGCATCTTTGTTCTTTGTGCAAAAGCACAACAGATATCTTATTGACTGGCTGGTACAAAAAGGAAGGCTTGTATAGCTGCTGCACAAAATAAACTAAGAAAATAATTTTGGAGCCATTACTTATTCTTCTATGTTGTTCTCTCTCTTCTTGCTAACAACACATCTCATTAATCAATGTAAGAAGAAGCATTGCATCCTCATTCAATAAATTCAAACATGTATTTTACATCAGGTGCAGTTTACATACTGTTTATAGAAGACAAAAATAAGAAAAACAGGTAATGAAGAACAGCAGGGCTAGTTAGTTAAATTTCTATTGCCTAAAATTACCTTTTTTTAAGGTAGAGGACTTCAGAGTGTTGCATTTGTTGTAAGATATAAGATACGAAGGCATAGTAAAATTAATACGTTTTAACAGGAATGTTGAATATCAAAATAGATACTGACAGCATTGGATTTGTACCCCTGTTTTTAAGCAAGATGAAAGCCTCCAGAAGGGCTTATAGGTACGGATTCTTATAAGCAAGAATTACGAGTGATATTCTTTACAGACAAAAATTAGATCACATGTGAACTGGATAATTATCTTCATCATGCAAAATTGGATAGTTATCTTCATCTCGCTGTTTGTTGCCACATTTGCTAGTTGGCACAAGAAGCAAGTGTGTATTAGAGTGAAATCAAAACTTTTTAAAAAAATGGATCTGTGCCTCTTATATAATAAGAAAAAAGTTCTGATCAATTCTTTTTCTTTTAAACTCTCTTAGATTTGTGCATTATCCTTATAAATATCAGAGATTTGCAGCTTTCTCCCTTAATGTTAGGGATTTCCTGGGTGATTCAGAGCGCTCTGTAGTAGCCTGGGTTCTCAGGTGAAATGTTTGTTTTAAGAATCCTTAAAACCAAGAGCATTTCTCAGGTTTGTTTTGTTTTGTGAAGCTCCTCTAGAGGTAGTTTGTCCAGTTTTAGTAAGAATGACGTCTGCCTTCAAGCAGGTTTCACTTCTGTCCCGCTTTTAACACAGTAATCCCAGTAGTTTTACACTGAGAAGCAGAATCTTTATCTACACATACCAAAACAAGCAAATACACAAAAGAAAATATTGCTTGTTCCTTTCAAAGATTTCTTCTGTATATTAAATGAAGAAAAGATGGCACATTTCCTTGTTTTATTTTTTCTTGTGAGACCCTTTGAGATCCTTCAGTGTACAGACTTTAGTGAACTGACTTGAGTGAAATTTCCACTGAATATGGAGCAGCAGATGCATTGTCCCTCTTCTGTCTGGGTATTTGTCTTATTAGGTTATTTGCACTTTGACTCTTAGCTCTGTTAATATCAGAAACTTCATGATGTAGTAAAAGGAAATCCAGGGCTTCCAGTAAGAGCAATGATGGAAAGCTCCAAAAAATGAAGTCCATCCATGATCAAATAAAAACATCCATCAATGACAAATATTATCATTTAGACTGGAACTGAGAAACGTTGTGAGAGACTGTTCATCATATTAATCATTTTAGTGACGATACAAAGAGCAGTCTGAAAAGGCTCTGAAACAAATGCTATGCACATTTCTAATATACAAGAGATTCTTTTCTAATATTCTCTTCAGTACATTAGAAGAGGATCTTTTTTTTCATCACACAATCATTCTATATTTGTAAAATGGGAGGTTTGAGTACACTCTTCAGAGATTCTATATCTGTTTCCATTACCCTCTTTTTCTAAAAAAATAGTGATCAATTACACTAAAATGATTAATTACAATGATCGAATTCCATGACCATATTCTTTTAACTTTCTTTTAACTTTTTTTTTGTTTGAACAAATTTTTAAGGTTAATCTTGTGGTCCCAATTTTATGAATCAATTCTAAATGAAGGAGAATGAACATAAGAAAGGTACTAACAGAGACTTCCTGAACCTCATTATTTCTAATTAACCATTTAAATAGTGAATAACATAATATCTTTTTCCATTTTGCCATTTTTAAATCAATTTGGAAGCCCTCGGGAAAATGTAGTAAAAGTTTCTTACGAAATCTGGAATTTAGTTCCTTCCTCCAGAATGTAGATGAAATGTTGCCTTTATATTGTGTATATACAATTCTTATTGAAATCAGTGGGAGCATTGTATTTCCTCTAGCTCCTCAGACACAAGCAAAAATTTTACTTCTTCCTCTGAAACTCTTTTGTCATAGTACATATGTCAGCAAGAATAGAGATACTTCAAATTGTCGTGGTCTTTGCATCAGCTGTTTTGCTTCAAACGCAGAAAGATAGCTCCATGAAAACTAAAGTACTTAGGTACTCTTCTCAGGAAAATCTGGACTTAAAATGTTTTGAGTTTCTTGATCTTGATTTGTTGGCTCACTGAAATAATCCAGATAGAATTTCAGTTTATCCCGTATCTTTGTGTGTGTGTGTGTTTTCTCTTTTAAGAAAAAATAAGCTAATTGAATCATAAAGCTTGAAAGACATAATTTGGAAGTATTTGGCACAAAATAATGGATTTTTCTGGTAGGAATATTTAGTATGGGATTTAGAAATCAGAATTCACAAATTATTTTCTTTTAGCAATGTTGGTTTTTGTTGCTTACTTGTATGTCAAGTATGAAGGATAAAAATTGAGGTGGTTTTGAGTCAAATGACCAAGTAAACTGTAGTATTTTTAGGGTAAAACAAGAATGTGTATTTATGAAGCCACTTTACTTCTCTTTTCTCCTTCCAATACATCAGTTAAATATGAAAAATCCATCCTGAGATTTACAACACAAAAAGCTGCCATCCCCCAAATATCTCTTTTGAAAGTTGAGGGTTCTAATACAAAAATTTTGACGTATTGTAGGATTTGCTACCAGGCGGTATTGTGTAATTGATTTTGTAAGAGACTTCTGTTACTTAGTGTCTTTGTATTTTAGTTCAAATAAGTCTGGATTAAAAAAAAAAAAAAAAAAAGTTTAGCGGGAACTGAGAAGGTTTTGGATCTGTAATTCTTTCTTTGTTATCCCATGATTACCTATGGTAATTCTCCTTTCTGTACAACAGGGGGCAGCTTGTTTGTTGCCTGTGCAAATCCTAGGAGTACAGAAGTTTCTAAATGAGTTGATACTGCTGTGCTTGCATAAGACATTGGGACATTGTATCTAGAGAACTTCAAGAAGGTTCATGCCCTGCAAGTTCTTCTATGTGATAGAGACGTGTAGGATGATAAGAAGTAAGCAGAGATGTCATTAGGCATCTTGGGGCTATTAGCAGCCAACTAATGACTCATTGCTCAACCTGAAGGTTCTTACTTGGCAGACTGGAGATTGATCGTCACCTTTAGTTCCTGCTGAACTCACTGTAAAATTGGATTGCTCAATACACTTGAATTCCAGACCTCAGATTGAGCTTCACATGTAAAATATGTAAAATAAATTCTTTCTTTCCTTCTTGGTTTACATGTGCTTACTCCTTTCATAGTAGCAAAATAAGGTTTCCTGGCATATGAAAATTTGATTTGTCAACTTCTGACAATATTTTCAGTGTGGTTTTGTTAATCTTAAAGTTCCAGACCTATTCTTTTTTCTAAAGATGGCTTACAAAATGTCCAGTGTGAATAATGCCTGGACAAATGAAATCCATAGTTAATTTACAAGTCCAAAGACGTTTTAAATTCAAATAAAAAGCTATGGAAGGTGGTGGATGTGACAGTTGCTGTAAGGGATAAGTACTGTCTTTTCATTTTATGCAAATTCTTGCAATAAGTTTTGTTGTTTGGTACTGAGGAGAAAATGTGTAATTTGGGATTGCAGACAGGAAAAGTATTAAGAGTTCTTACAAACCCTGGTATTTCTGTAGCAACTATTTGGCTTTAGGCACATTATCTTTTTCCTTCCACACTATCATTTCTTCCGAGTCTTGCGCAAAGTGTCAATTTTGCTGCTGAACAGCAATAAGAGTCCATCCTGAGAGAGATTCACCCATCTAATCTGGTTTGGTACTTGGAAATAAATGAAAAAGAAGTGATGGCCTGCTAGTTCATGGGTAGGAGCAGGTGCTGCACAGGTGTTTGGATGGGCAATTAGATGGTTGACTCTCTGTGGTTCAAAGATTGGATGCTGAATCATTGCAGTCTCAGCTTGGTTAATAAAATCCTCCTTTGCAAGTATGCAAGGGATTGCTGTTCTTCCCTATTGCCTACCCAAAATCCCATGTTTTTGTGGGAGTTAGAGAGTAAAAAGCCATGAGTTAGTGATCTGCCCTAGAATGACCTTCATTTCTAACCACCAGTCAGTTGGTGGTTTCCAGTATGATTTTAAGGAGAGAAAACCCTCTTTAGGAAGGTATTTCTGTCACAATACTCAGAGTACTCTGACTACCAGATCCCTGTCTCTACAGCTGCATCAGCATGCAGACCTGAGTCTATGATACAGTGTGAACCTTGGTGATCAAAAAGGTTGTTCATCTCTGTAGTCTTCTCAGTATTGATTGCAACATACGTAGTGGAATGGTGGAGATTATAGATGTAAATAATTGGATGTTGCATGTTTTCATCTGTGGTCTGATGACACAAGGGTCCTTTGAGATAAATCATAAAGCAAGCTAACATTCAAAGTCTGATGGAGATATCACAGACAACATGTAAAAATTGTTCTCTGTATCACAGGAATAATGTGGGCTGAAGGGAGCAGTGCTCATGAGAGACTGCACAAAATATGTGTAAAGAGCTGTCATTTAATTGTCTAACTTCATCAGATTCCCTAACCAGTAATCTTTAAATGTTTATCTTAACTTAGTGTATGCCTATGAAAATGTAGGGATTTTTCATACTTGAAATACATACTTAAAATGGGATTTTCTAGAAGCAGAGTAATGATCTAAAGCAGTTATACCTGACTGCCATTTCCTAAGTAGGAAAAGATAGGCAATACGTGAGGTATTGTCAAAATAGAAATTTCTTTTTATTTATTATTTGACTTTTATCCATGATAGGGGTTTTAGGCACTACTACTGACTCTGGAAGCATAATTTTCCAGCTGATACAATCCCTGTTCTGTTATTTCAGTAATGTACAAGAAACTGTATCTGCAGATCCACATACGTTAAGGGGAAAAGATTTCCACTTCAAAAGGAATGGAACAAACATGTTAGAAATGCGCTTCATGTTCCTAGTTTGCTAACTTGAGTGCACTTAAGTTAATGCACGTACATTTGGCTAGAGTTTGTGCCATGTGGCTCTTGCCTGAGCTGCCAAGGATAACACACCACTGCAGCCAGTGTGCAGAGCAGCACCTGCATCTAACTTAGTCTAAAGAGAAAGTTTTGCAAAATTGCTTTCAGAGATTTGGCTTCAGATTACTGTTGAGATCTCTAGGACTCCTTGGAAAACTTGTTTTAATGAGAACTTTTATGAAGAACATCTATAGAGGTGGAATCAGGTGACTGGTATATCTAAACCCTTAGGCCTTTTACACCAAATGAAGGAATAATACTTCCCTTTCGGGAAGTATGTTCCCCTTTCCTTCATGTGCTTGTCTTCAGAACGAATTATGGAGCTGAGATTTCCTTTAGCTACAGTCTAACTGGGAGAAAGAACTAGTTCATTCTTTCTGTCAAATGATATGAAGATCTAAGTTATAAGGGTGTGATTCTGGTTAGAATATGAACCTTCTACTTTAAAAGTATAACCAAGTGTATACTTGTTGAAAACAAGTGATTAATTTCTTTTTCTACAAGGGCCATTGGGAACTAGTCCAGCTTCCTGGGAAGGACTGGTGGGGGTTTTTCTTCTTTTGTTAACTAGGAGAGGTTTCCCATCTTCCTTACCGCATCCAGGCAACCTGTTCTGGCCTGCTTTAGAAACCTGGGCCAGACTTGAAAAGATGTCAGCTAGAGGCATTTTATAAGGTGGGCATACCTGGTCAGGTCTGGATATAATTGCTGAGGTGAATCACCTTTGCCCGTGCTTAATGTAAGAAATAGATTTCTTTCCTTTTCACTTCTAGTGAAAGAAATGGATATCAAGCCTTATAATATGTAAATCAGATGGCTGGTAGGAGATTCAAATTCATATTTTAATTTTAAAATATATGTATTTTTAGCCAATTGCAATTTTGTCATCATCGTGATTATCTTAATTTTCATATGGAGACTTTCTTGCATTAGTGAGTCTTTGAGGAAGAACACTGATAATAGCTATGAATAAAATTGCACACCCTAGATGATTTTTTTTTTTTAAAAAGGTAGATTTTGCTGGGAACAGTAGAGGTAGAGTAGAGTAGGTAGGTAAAGCAAAGCTTCTGGCATTCAAACATACACTGGAAATAGAGAATCTGTATTTTAAAGTAGTGCATAGAGTCAAGTTTCTGTCCAGACTAACAAATGCTGGACATAGTCTGGAGATACGTTCAGTTTTTGAGAAAATTAAGCTTAAGATAAATGGGTACTTTGCACTGTGGTATGTCACTCCGTCACTATATGAGGCTCTGAACTGGAGACATAGCTACTTGTTAAGGGCAAGCAAAATGGTTGGAATTATTTAAGGTGTTCTTGGGAAAGGAAATTCCTGGCTGTATTCACTCTCTAAAATGAAATTCTGTCTCTGTATATAATCTTGTTCTTTTTTTTTTTTTCCTTGAGAAAGCTGTGTTTGGGTGGAGGTGGGGGGAGCAAATGTAGCTTGTACTTTTTTTCTTGCAGAAAAGTTTTGGTAATCCTTTTGTAAAGAAATGTGGCATTTCTGTTATGAAGTGATTGCAGAAACCAGGAAATGCAGTCTTTATTTTTATTTTGTATATACCTACAGTAAGACACTTAAAATGCAGACTATTCCGTGAGCCTGTTTATAAGGCCTGAAGTTACTTTTGTTTTGCTTAACCAAAAGGCCGAAACACTGCCAGCAGTATGTCTGGAATGTTATTTACTTGGTCCATTTCTAAGGTTTTTCTTTGTAGCACTGTACACATGCCACAGTTAGGGGTCATTTACTTGCAACTGGCCAAAGTAATACCCCCAAAGCTGCAGTTATTCTTCTCAACAGGGGCTTTATGATAAAAGGGAGCAGCTCATCACGTTCTGCTGCTTCTGTACTCGCACTTTTTTCCCCTCTCTTTCCCTTCCTCCTTCCCTCCCTTTTTGTAAGCAGAATTGCTTTTGGCGAAGATTTGGAGACCTGGTGTTTGCTCTTGCTTTGTTCTCAGTGACTCAATTCCTCTATTAGCGCTTTAATTCCTTACATTATCTCTTACAGCGCCAACCGCTTGAAATGTGTTAACTTGCTTCACAGGATTATTATTAATATTTTATGAGGAGATGGCGATGGAGTATGTTTTCCCTATCTAGGCCCATATATTTTACGGTCCCGGTTCCAGACATTCAACTAGTTGCAAGAGAGCTGTGGGTGTTTTAACATTTCCAACGGAAGGGCAGGGCGGGTGGGGAAGCGCTCTGGAATGCTGACAACTAATATTTGACTCTTGGAAATGTCTTAAGGCCATGTGCTCCCCTCCCACGCGAAGAAGGCTAGACTCGGTGCTAAAGACCTGTGGTCTTGAAGTTATTACCGTTGTGCTTTCTTTCCCTTCTAGCTGGCCGGAGTTGAAAACAGCTGAAATGCAGATTATGGAGGCCTAGGGTTAGTGCAGGAACACTCTGCAAATCATTTGTGCCCTTGAGAGTCCCATCTGTGGCATCTTTTAACCCCTTGTATGTTAGTCCTGGAGGGCCTAATTCTGTATGCTTCTTACTTAGAGGTACTTAATTTTAGAAATCATGTAGCTGCTGAGGAGTTAATGTCTAATCAGTGTAAACACAGCATAAATTGCCTTACAGCACAACGTGAGTTTGAAACTGCAGTAACTTGCAATTCAGTGGAAGTGTTTTTCATAACAGAGCAACTATTCATAGCAGATTTTTCCCCTCATTTTCTTTTCATATTGCACTTAAGTTGCAGAGATTTTAATACATTTTTGAGGAGTTGAGAGGAGAGCAGGGGGAAAGTAGAGTAGATACAGACTGGGTTGTTCTTGCTTGTTGTGAAATGTAGACATTTATTGGGCATCTAGCTTTTATTTAGCTTGTGGGCTTTTGGTAAAGGATGTCCGTCTTCCTCTGCGTCTGTTGAAATTATTACCTCTTATCTTCAGATAGTATCTTTTTAGCTTGTTTTAAGTTGTAGCAAGTGCATGCGCTTTACTATGCATGGTCTTTGTTGCTTTTGGAAAGTGATTTGTTTTCTTTATAAGATGTTTCATATTTATTTCCTGCTTTGATGATTTAGCTGATATATACCTGCTACCTATATTCGCACCTGCTCATCTTTTATTATCCTATCTTAAATATAAATGCTTCCATTGAAATAAAACAGCCTTGTAATTTGAAAAATATAGAACTTTTAGTTTAAGTAAGGTAATAACAGTTTGACGGTTGAATACAAAACAACTGCTTGGCAGAGTTTTAGTTTGAATCTCTGCCAACCAACACTGAAGTGCAACCTAATTCCTGAAAATGCCTGAGCTATAAACTGTCTGTCATGACCTAGCATGCATACAGTAATAACAGGCTGAGAAGGCTAATAAAGTCTATGTATTATTACAGGCATGCATTGCATCTGAGAAGGCTAATAAAGTCTATGTGTTATTACAGGCATGCATTGCATGTTGTAACAGATCTATAATGTATTTGGTCCTTCATTTGTGTTGTACAGCCCCCATGTCATCTTCCTGTCTCAGAGTGTATTACCTGGAGGGCGACATCTCTGTGGAGCACGTCTATGTCACGAAATTGCTCATGCTTGGTTTGGACTGGCCATTGGTGCTCGAGACTGGACTGAAGAGTGGATAAGTGAAGGGTTTGCCACGTATTTAGAAGATATATTTTGGGCTAAGGCTCAACAGGTAAGGTGAGAATACATTACTTCTCAATTGAGTCATCTGAGAATCAAAATTATATACCCTTCTGTCAATTAGTTTTAAATTAAACCTCTTGTGTTAAATTAAACCTCTTGTGTTATGAAGCTAAGTCTTTCAAAATGGCACTGGAATTTGCATAGTAACTTGTTTTTTTAAAAGATACTCCTTCCTCCACTATCCACAATGAATGCTACTCTTTACCAAGGTGAAGGTCAGTGCAAAAAAGAATGGAAACATCTGATTGTCAATGATTACCTTCCCAAAACTGTACTACTCAAACATTACCATTGAGCTACCAGATAGTTGTTTGTCATTCTTTCCATTTGTATTGTACTTCTGAACCTGAAATACTCAGCAATGTCTTACTGAATACTGTAATATTCCACACACACTCATGAAAGTAGTATCTGTTTGCCCTATGAATAGCCAAGAAACATGCTTTGAAATAAAATGATTGCTGATGAATGAAGCAACAAAGCTTGCACTTTTTTTTTTAATACTGCCCAGCAGAAGTTACTCCCTTCTCAGAGGCTTAGAAATCATAGTCCATCCTAAAGATCAGAGATTACATGTCAGCTAGTGAAATATTTTTCTGATCTGATTCTTTTTTGTCATACCTCTGCTACTTCGAACATTTTATGTATTCATTTCCTCCTATTCTGGTGTCAGGCCCTGATTCTCTTTTCCTCCGTGTCTTACAGGGCGCTATTTAAGTTAGTAGGGCTCCTTGTGTGGAAGAGCAGGTGGGACTGGGAACCAGCATCATAAATTCTTCTGAGTTTCCATTTTACAGATTATCAGGCATATTTATAGCACTGAATGTCACTTTCTGGAGCAAGGAAGAGAGAAAGGTTGTCCAAACCCTTTACTTTTTCCTTCTGGTCCTCAAATTTCTTTATGTCATTACCTTGAGCATTACTTCTTAGCTGTTGTGAGCTGTTCATATTCATCCTACGCTTCTGAGAGTTACTTGAAAGCATTTTCACTGCAGCAGATACCCTTCCATGTACCTGAGTGGAAAGGAGTAAGCAACAAAACAGGCTGAATATTACCCTTGTTAATTTATAAGGTCAGAAAATTTGTTACCTTTTTCTTTATTCTTTTTTTGGGGGGGGAATTACTGAGTAATTTTAGTGCTATGTAATTGTTGGATTAGGAATATATTCCATACTGCAATTTCAACTGTGACTGAAATATTGATTTAATGCAGGAGAATATTAACTGTTTTTCGCTTCTTCAGTCTCCCTTCTTTCCTCCCTCATAATACAAAAGTGTAAATTAGTTGCTGATTTGAAATCTGACAACCTAGAGTTTATCTCGTAAGCGTACTTCTCTGTTAATATTGTTCTTATGGGGGAAAATAAGACAGGGAACTTGTACCAGTGTGGCAGAAAGAGTAGGAAAGAGGGGTAAAATTAGGACACAAAGCAGCTCTTTGCTTTCAAGGCTGGGAAGAGTAAAGATGCAGCCAGAACCGATATGCCAGGTATCTGTACTGCATGTTCAGTTCACGTATTGCCAGTCAGCGAGGGGAAAACAACATGCCTATCTCTCTCCTCAGGCAGAAATATTTAACCGACTATTGATCTGATGTGCCCAGTGAGGCTCTGTTTCCCTCAGTGTTGCTATTAACTCTTAGAGCAGCAGCCATAATTTTTGTTGTTGCTATTGTTGAAGGGTGTGGATGCCTGTGCTGCTTCCTGCATTTCCTGCATGTTAAAGGGAAACAAAGCAAGTTTCTCGTTCTGCAAATTATTATTGACTGTTAGGAAACAACAATCAATGATCTGTGGGGTTTTTATATACTGGGCAGCTGTCACGTGATGAAGTAAAAGGGCAGCAGGAATTGAAAGCTTTACTTCGCTGGCGACGACTCAGAGATGAAGTGCAGAACTCTGAAGAAGAGCTACAAGTTTTACGGTAAAGATCTGACATTGTAATGTTTGCCTTTGCTTGTTCTCTCTCCCGCTCTCTCTCTCTCTCTCTCTCTCTTTCTCTGTCTCCTATTTCCTCCATCTATTTTCTCCCTCTAAAGAGCATACATCCAAATCATCTGATTAAATCCACTGCATTTCCTTCTGAAGGTAAAACAAAAGTCAAATTAAATTGACCAGGTTATTCATCTTCTGCATAATGTAATTGCCTTTCTGCTTGTTAAAAAAAGTTTTCCAAAAATGTGAGGGTTAGTTTGATATAAAATGTCTCTAAGCATTTTACAAGAGCTTCTATTTGGGAAAAGAGTAAGAGGCCATTTCCTGAATAAAGTTCAATGTTTGAAGCCTTAGCAATTTTTTCTGTTTGTTTTATTTGTTTTATTCGTCTGGCTGAAGACAAGCACATACAGGAGTATAAAATACATCTGCCAAGTTGAATGAAGCTTTAAAAACAAAGGAAAATGAACTACATAAGTATACTTTCTCTTTAGAAATGAGTAATGCTATTTAGACAAGGTTTTGTTCTTTGTGTATCAGATGCTGAGCTCAAGACTTCTCATATAGCTAAATACATTAGATCAAAAAAGGATTCTTGCTTTGCTAATGATTTAATAATCTGGACTGTTCTAATTGGTGTCTTGGGAATTTGCCAGTGTTTTATCTTGAGGTACCTAGAGTGGTTGCCCAACAGCTTTACTGCTTGTCACCCCCAACAATCTTTGACCAAGAAAATTGAGTTTGCTAATCTGAACTCCAATTAGCCCTATACTGACCAAATCACAGTACAGGAACAGAGAGATTATTCAGAACATTCTTCTATCCTCACTATATGCAATATGCACTGACCATTTTAAACAGATTTTTAATAACTTGTTCTTAGAAACCTCCAGTTAAAAGGCTTGTGCAGTATCTAAGCTGTTTTAGTGCTAGCAATTAAAAACTATTTCCTACTATTTGGCTAAAGTCTTGTTTGTTTCAAGTTATGTAGATTTCTTGTTTTCTTTCACCAAGCAACAGTGAAGAACTATTTGATCACCGTCTTCTTTGTAATCCTCTTTTATGTATTTTCAGAAAACTGTTGTCATTCCATTCATTTTGAGGTCCTCTTTATGTGCTTTCTCTCTAGGGTCTCAAAGCCTTTTATGTTTGGGTACTAGGTACTGTTCACCAATGGAGAAATTCTTTCCTGTGGATTCATGTCATCCAAAATTGTGTCGTCGACTTTGTGTAACGGTAGTGATCTGCCTTAATTCACGTTTATTGATGAATTGTGTGTCACACACAAGTGTATATGAGTCAGTCAATTTATACATTTGTAAGTGTGCAATTTGATGATAGGTACAAATACAAAAGCAAGCCTTATCGCTAGCTGCCATGCAGCTGCTACCAACACAACTACTGATTGACAGAGTCTGAGGTTTTTTTGTTTGTTTTTAAATAAATTACTTTTAGCCTGGAAACATTGCTTCTTGTGATAGGGGACTTATCTGGATGTTTGGTTTTGATTTTCAATATTATGGAATTGCATGTGCTGCCTTTCACATTAATTATGTATTTACTTTTAATATGTATGTGGTATAACATTTTAATTTTTTTTTCCCTAGTGCAAAAATATCCTTTACAGTTTGAGACTCAAGAAAGGGCTATTTATCTGGAAATTAAAACTTAAGTTTTCTGCAAATTTCCACATTTAGTAGACATCAATGTAGTTACCATGCCGTACTTGCATTTTTCATAGTGATATTATTGGTGCAAATACGAAAGAATGATAAATCAGTTTGCATCACTATGTCACTAAATACACACTTCATAAGAGGAACTTGATGCCAGCTTGGGGTTCTGTGAATCTCTGCCTCTCTGATTTCTCTGCTTGCCTGCAGTTGTATCCAAGAAGGACTTGTTCTTCTACCCCTATTCCATCTGTGGAATGGATTTAAATTGGTTCTCTCTTTGCATATTTAGTATTTTTCTTATCTTCTCAAAGTATGTCAGTGTGCTTTCCAGTGCCGGTAAGTCAGGGAGGAAATTTCAGTCTTACAGTTGTGCTGAATGTTGAGCTGGTGCTGGTTCAGGCTTGTGTTTTTATATAAGAATATCAAAAGTAAATCATAGCGTTTAGTTTCTTTTTTCATCCATGTTAGGAAGACAAAAATCAACCAGCCTGCTCTTCCTTAGCACAAACTCATGTTTTCAACTACTTTTTTTGTTCCCTCTGGACAGTCATGTGTTTTTTCTGTGCTTTCTTCTGACAGCAGGAAAACCCTGTCCATGATTTGACAGTTGATCCTATTAACTCTTGATCCATGAAATGAGTACCTATTATGACTAGGTGAAAGACACACACCATACTGATGATCAGTTGTCTTTTGATTATGGGTATTTGATGCTATCACCATCTTACGAGATACCCATGAAAAATGAGGCTGGATATGACGGAAAATGATGAGTGTCTTTCCAGCAGGCAGCAGCTCTGAAAAGCAGCACAAGCAATTCATCAGCACTGAAGAAAATTTAAAGCACTGAAATGTAGTGCTCATGTAAGATAAGACTTCAGAATCCCATGTATTTTCTCACAGAGTTTGAAGCAGACCTGAAGACATAAAATTACTTAGGAAAAAATCACTCATTTTGCTGGCCAGCATCAGTACAAGTCTTTCATGGTATCAAAACAAAGAAGACTTAAGAAGTCAATTTCATTCTCTGGAGTGAAGCTGGTTCTGAGATCATTTCTTGCACTGGCCCTTGTGATTCAACTTCTGCCTTTGAATTTTCACAAAGACAAACCAGTGGATACCTATTCTGCTTCCTTCAGAAATACGCCAGTGTCTAAAATCTGCCAGGTAGAAACTTGAATAATTTGAATCATCTTAGCTTTATCATTATGCCTAGCTTTATCTGCTAGAAGAGATGCCAGGTTTATAGGGCAGTGGAACAATCATTCAGTCTCTGGACCTACAATATATTGTAAGTATACTAAGTATTGTTTTAAATTGGCTTGATGAAGTACTGACAGCACTGCATAGGGTAATATTCTGAATATTTACACTATTGCACAGGCATTGTGGGGTCTATAGTATATATGTATCCTTTGCGAGAAGAAATTCTTCAGTACTATCATTCAGATGGGATACTGCTTTCCAGACACCTACTACACAAGATCTATACAGGCACTAGGCTGAAGATGGAAGGAAGGAAGGATGACTTCCTAATTTAAAATAATTGTGGCTCTGGGAGATGTTTCAGTTTAGTGTAGATCCTATAGTCTCAAAGTCTGCTTTTCAAAGTCTACAAAACTCTACTTATTATGAGAGAAACAAGGAGCAATTTAGCTGCTTTTTTTTTTTTTTTTTTTTTTTTTTTTTTTTTTAATACTTAAAGAACAACATGAAAAGTCACATATGAAATTCCAAAAGGCCTTATTTCCAGGAGACTGATTCAAATGGGAAATGAGCACACACTTACCTCCAACAGTGGGTCTGTAATGGTAGCAGTATCTTGAAGAACCAGAGCTACCATAGGATAAAAAAATCAGTTACTGATCTCCTTTCATTGTTGAAGGATCTTTATAGGAAGAAATCTGAGGGACAGCATGGGAAAGGACTCTTAAGAACAGTGTAAAATTAAATCTGAATTTTATTTTTCTATTTGATCTCAGATAGTCATCTTTCATCTAGATTTTTCTATGTCAAGTGAATTTGGTGTGCACGGGACCTAAACATAGTGCTTAAAGGGGAAAAAATCGCTTGGCGCTCTTGGCAAAACTAAGAAGCCATTATAAACATACAAAAGAAAAAAAAGGCAAACCAAGATAGAGAAGAAGAAATTTGTCACTGGAATTAGCTCATGAGTAGCATGTGAGTGATGTGGTTTGAAGAATCCTGCACTGCTGTGGTCTGTGTTGTCCCTGTTTTGTAGAATTGGGGGAAAAGAGCTTTGGTTTTTGAGACTGCCAGTTCAAAATCTACATTTAGAGAAGTTGTTTTAGTCACACAGACCTCTGTTCTCAGACAGATGGCTGGGATGTTTTCTGAATAAAAGGAAAAACTAGAAGACTCATCAGTACTATGTCTGTGAAAATACTTCTTAAATGACAAAAAAATATTTGCATAGCTTCTTTTTGATTTCACTGTGTGCTTACAAGAACCTAGGAGTCCTGTAGACTTTACTGATGTAGATTTCTGACACACCAGATGTTTCATTACTTTTTAAAATCAGACAGTCAACAATTAATTTTTTTTCTATACACTATTACCTGTTTGAAACCCTTAGATCTGTGTGCGTGTAAGAGGCTGTTTTAAAAATTCAATCCCTTTTCTTGCAACCCGAAATGGCAAAATGAAGAACAGAAAATAATTTCACCTGCAGTGAATTACATGCAAATGAAAGACATTATTCTTGCGAGTGTAGCTGTGTGAGCTGTTGTTAAGGCACTGACTGGATGTGAGAAAGGGAAGCTCTAGTTGAACAGAACGACTTCAGTCTCCTTCCTCTCCTTTCCCTTTTGTCTGAAATGGCTGTCTTTTTGGTTTGTTTTGTTTCTCTTTGTTCATGATGTGCCAGTGCACTGTGGAATGACATAATGTCATGCTGGCAATGAAGAGCATACAGCAACTTAGTGATGCCTCTCAGTTTTACCACAGCTGTCTGGGCAGCTATGTACAAAATTGCATTAAAGGTATGCAACTCCTTATTTCTTCTTGTTCAAGTCGAATTATTTAACTTAGGGTGGAGAAAAAGATTGAACTAGTGGCAGGGGTCTAGAGATACTATGCCATTATAGTGCTTTCAACTGTAGGGCATGTAATGTGTCAGTTATTTCTTTACTTTCTTACCCAAGCCTTAATTAGTCTGCTGTCGTTTTAGGCCCAACAAAGAGAACACAGGAGAAGTGAGCGACTCTGGAGCATCTGTTGTCAAACATGGTCTTAAAGCAGAAAAAATCTTCATGCAGGTTCACTATTTAAAGGTGAGTGTTATAAGCTGTTTTTTACTGGAATTGATTTGCTGATGTTATAAAGACTTCTTTCTTTTAGACATCAGCTAATTCATGGCTGCTTCCTTGTTCTTGGCGTAATTTCTTGCAGGGTTACTTCCTTTTGCGGTCTCTGGCAAGGACAATAGGAGAGGCTTCATACCTTGCATCATTAAGAAAATTTGTCCATAAGTTCCATGGGCAGCTTGTCCTTTCTCAGGTACTCTGCTTCGGTTTCTACCTACTTTCTGAAAAAAACCCAACTAAATCACTGATTTTGGTTATGGTGTGAAAAGAGAACAGCAGTTGTAACCTGACAATATTGGTGAAACCCCTGCATTCTAGGGGGTAGTACCACTTCTCAGGGTGATACTTAAATCTGACTCTCTGCTTGTGTCTGATTCATAAACAGTGAATGGACCCTTTTTTGGAAGTATCAGCTCAATACTCTGAAAAGCCAATATTCACAGATGATGGTACTTTCAAAGATATGGTCATTTACTGTACTAGAGTTATCTGCTCTACTCTCATAACTGCTCAGTTTAGGTTGTGGTCAGTCAGTCTTTTCCCAGATACCTCTTTCAGTAGGAATGTAACTGAAAGCTTGCATAAATCGGAAGAGTGTATTAACATTGCTTTCTGACTTATTTCCTTCCTCCCTACTTGCTGCTGTATTCAGTGCTTAAAAGTGCACGGTCTAACAGGACAGTCTCTCTCCCACCAGGTCAATGTCTCATCACTCTGTGGCCTTACACCCACCTTTATTACAGTCTTATCACAGCCTTTGTGTAGGTTTCCTTATCATGGTCTGTAATCCCACCCTTTCTTTCTAAAACATTCTTCTGTCTCTCTGTTGCTGAAGAATTAATCCACAAGGGATTAAAATGTTTCCTCTTTATTTCAATAGACTTTCCTGAGGTAGCTGCCCACTCTTGAGAGCAATATTTCTCTTAGAAAAGAATTTCTTCCTGGATTGGTGAAGGTTTGGCTTTAAAAGAAATAACATTGAATTAGAATTCAGAATCTGCTCTCCCCAAGCCCAACTAGATATATTAATCACTTGATCTATAGACTTAGCTTGTTCTCTTCCTGGCACAAGTGATTTATGATTATTTCACACAGAATAGAACAGCTTCAGAAGGAAAGATTGAGCAAACCATACCACAGAAGCAACCACTAGGTAGAGCATCCATCAGGGGTTATAGTTAGAAGTTTACCTTCCTCAAGGCCTTTCTGAAGGAGTCCTCTAACCACTGGTAGTATTTAGGATTAGAGGATGGACTGTCTTGTCCTTCACTGTTTTGTTTTGAAAAGCAATGACATAACTCTGAACCTAAAGTTACAGGAAACCTTGTCATTGGTGATGAAACCAGCTTATTCCCTGGCACTGCAGTCTGTTGCTTCTTTAGTGCTGCAAATGCAACCACTCGTGAGGCTGTCTATGAACTAGATTGCTGAGGAGATTACGGTTAAAAACAGGCCTGGAACAAAAGGCACAATGAGACAAGCAGGTGGCATAACTAGAAGATGGCAGTGCAGTCAGAGTGAGGAGCAGCAGAAGAAAGAAGAAACAAGATATTAGTGAATTCTTGAAATTGGTTTCTTCACTGAAGACTGTCGTTTTGGAATACCTTTTAAATTGTAGAGACATTTCAGAATGGTAAACATCAGAGAAGGGGCCTCAGATCTTGAGGAGACGGGATCTAACATGCTCCTGTCTTTCCAGCTACAGTAAGTCTTTGCTCAGTATGCTGGCTCTTCTGGATCTCGTCCTGAAAGACCTGTCTGCCTCTGTGTATTTACAAAGAGCCCACAGACCTGTGGATTCATTTGGATGTCAAATTATCCAAAAGGGAGGCATAGTAGCTGTACTACAGCAACTCTGGAGGAACAATTAGGGTGTAAAGGGAATTAATGTTTCCACTGCTGTAGCTGTTTCCTGTACCACATCACTGAGATCCTGAGCAGTTGTGGAAAGTGCCAGTAACAGCCTTGTCTGTACTAGGGTGCCGAAAATCGTGAACATGAAGCTTCACTGTTACACTGCTGAAAAGTTTTTAAAAAATACAGATAACCTGAAGTTACTGAAAGCAAGAAGCAGTCCAGTACTTTAATCAGGTTGTAGGCAAGGTGCTGATATTTCTGTGAGGAAAAGATTAGCTGCTTAGGTCTCCTGGTTGACATGAAACCAGTTATGTCAGTAGACTGTGTGAGTACTGCAGCCTGTTAAAAATCCTTGCACATTGTCTAGCTACAGTGACTAATAGCGTAGTGTTGCAGTGGAACTGCTAATCTACTAGTGATTTCTCCTTTCGCTATGTATGCTACTGTGAAGTATCATTTTGAGGACAAAGTAGTCTCACCAGCTGAAATACTACATGCTGCTTCTGAGCCCAGAAATAACCATTTTTGGTAATTGAATAAAAACATGCTCGTTATTTTTTATTTATTGAAGCAAGAAATGCTTTTATTTAAAGTTTCTTAAGCTACTTTTTACTAGAATATGTGCAGTATGTGCATAGCTATATGCTTAGCTTAGATCAAAAATGTATACTTGCCTTCATTTGAAAATATTTGCTTTGGAAAGCTGTGTGGTACACAATAAAAACTATATAGTATACTATGAAAGTATACGGATTGTGTAAAGTAGATATTCTTAACTTGTGTGCGATGCTTTGAACTTTCCTAGATGGCTGTGCTTGAGAATCAGTTATAAATGGGTCACAAGGTCATAGTGATGCTTCATGTGTTTTGACTTGTTTCATTGCAGCCTGAATCCAGCTCCTTTTGAAAGTGCTGGAGTCGAACTACAAGTAGATAACTGTGTATTAATACATGCCTGGCAAGACTGAAGTTTGGTCACTGTGCTAAAGAAAAAAGTGCACAGGGGATAAGCTGTATCTGACTGTAAATGTATTTACTTTCTCTGTAAGAAATCTTAGCTTAAAAGTTGTATTTATGTAGGTATCTGCTGTAGGTAGATGAGCAATCACAATAGGAATTGGAAATGCAGAAGCCATGAAGCAAAGTTAGTACACAAAGTTTATTGTTCAGATTCTTTCTTGAACAAACATGCTGTCAGCATTTAAATGAATAAAAGATTTAAAATAAATAGAGATACAAACGGTAAGTTTAAATATTGTGTCGTTGTACTTTCACCTTGTCCAAAATAATTGTGAAGGTTCTCAGCCTTAGGAATTGTGGGGAAGAGGGAAAGTAAAAACAGTGTAAAAATAATTGCCCATGTTCTGAATACTAGTCTTGTTTTCAGTGGTGTTTGTAGTATTTTTCCTAGATGAGAGCCGCAGGTGCAAGGAAATGACTTCAGAAGTGAAACATTAATCAATTTGCTTTTTTCCTTCATTTTGATTGCATGCTTAGTATGTTTTTAATAGTAGTTTTTGTTTATTTTAGTTGACTTAGCAACAGACAAGTAAAGCAAGTCTGAAATCTTTAGGAGAGATTTTTTAAAAAAAACTTCCATTTTTCTTTCTGTGGGAGAATTCACTTAGTGTCTGTTTTAAATGAACTTTTAAAACAATGAATGGACTGTCTGTTACTGACTATAAATAAATAGAAAGGAGTGCATGTTGCTGATATTCCTAACGCAGTTAAAACTATTGTTCAGTTTGATACTGAAATAAGAATACCTTGGGAATTGAATTGTTTTCAGACTTTCATTTTCATGTAGTTCCATCTACATAATAACCCAAGGTCTGTTGTGTTTGCCCATTCTGTTAGAGTTATAATTTGCTATAGTAAAATGGCAATTAAGGCAGCTCTTCAAAAACTGATGATTTATGCTGTGCTCGAAAGTTTTAAAGGCAGATGTTATACGCACACAACCCCCTGTGTGCTTACGTATATCAACATGTTCCTGCACGTCTATTTGCATAGGTATGTACTATTGTTGTCAATTTTCTACAAGGAATTGGTAGCTGCACGTACAAATCATCATTCATCTCTTTGCTTTCAGAACTTTTGTAACTAGAATTGGAAGTCTAAGCATGCAACGTACGTATATTTTGGTGAAGCCAGTTCTGGTGCTCGGCTGCCCACAGCAGCCTGGAGCATGGGAGTCTTTGCCTTCTGCACTCCTCTGTGCTAGGAAAACAGAAAAAGACGAGACAATTTTATTCAGACTGAGTTAGTTTTCTTTTCCAGTTCTTGCACAAGCGAGCAGATCCCTACTTTTTTTCTTTTTAGGTAAGCCCTGTGCAGCCTTCATTCAGTTTCCTGATTTATACACACAATGAGACAGTCTTTAATTTACGTATGATCAGTCCCTCCCCCTCCACTCTCCCCCAAGACCTTTGCCTCATTTATGTGGAATAAGTGTTACTCATATATGAAGCAGCTGGTTGATATTTTGTTCTCTGTTCATTGTTTAATGCTTGGCACCTCCTTTATTTATTGTACAGTATGCTTTCCCTTCTGTTTAACTTTTTAAGTTGTAAAAAGTATACAGAAATTTTTAAAAAATTGCCTATCTTGGTCACACATTTTAACTTGAGATTAACTATATGTAAAATACTTAGTTTTTGGCGATTGATAATATAGACCAGTTAATTATATTGCACATTTTAACAACCTATTTTATTAGTATATATCTTATTCCTATTTCAGATATGAATATCTTGAAAGAAGGAGTGATGGATTTTGTTTGAAGTATAACTAATACTGGGTTAATAAGTGTTTAATTTGTTATGTGGCAATATATTTTTTCTTTATGAGAAAACTTCCTATTTCTTTTCTGATATATTTTTCTCAGAATGAGATAAACTATGTGTTTTAAAGGATAGAGAAAGAACACAATGCAGTAAGGCTAGAAATAGGCTGAAGAAGTCAGCAGAGAGGAATGAAGCTAGGAGGACCCTAGATGTTTTATAATCACCTCTAGTATAGATGACTGATTAGAAAAAAAACAGTTAATTGTTCTATATATTTTAATATCTGACAATATAAAAATCTAAGTAGCTTTTGCTATCTCATGTCTCGAATACAAAGATCTTAAAGGAAGCAGTAAATTGTACAAGTATAATTGCCTTCTATCAAGAAAGTGTCCCGTATGTCTGAAAATGCATCTTAGACCTTTCTGATAAATTTTTCCTATAGTTTCTGAACTTACTAAGTTTTGAATTTCAGTCTTCAACTATGGAATACTTTTCTGCCTTTTCTCTTTTGTTATAGAATTCTCTGACTTCTTTGCTGAGCTAAAGTTTTCATATTTGTTTAGCTTCCATTTAGCATCCTTCAGGTTTAAAATTACATGGTAGTTTGTTGTGCAATTTAGTTTGATAGGAAAACTCTTCAATTAAATTCTGACCAGAGCAAACAGACAAGGGAGCACTCCCAAAGCATGTGGATTTTATTTGTGCCTGCTGAATCACAGCTCCAGTTTTTGTTTGATTTAGTGGAATATATTTTAAGTAATCATAGTCAAATGCGTCTTCCGTATGATTTTCTGCTGGATAATATTAAAATGAAGTCCAAAGAATAATTGAGGGTTCTATCTAGAACCATTGGTATAAAACAAGTATAAAGTATAGTTCCTCATCTTTTTCTAATGTGTGTGTTTGTGTTCTTATATGTTTATACATATAAAATAGAAGGAATCTGTATTATTTCAAATTTTTAGGCAGTATTGCTAACAGACAGTAAGAATCTGTGTATTTTCTGAAGAAATTAAAGCAATTCAGTTGAGTCTGAGATAACATAAACTCCAGAGGTAAATTGTTCGGAGGAGGCATGTTCCAACTGGATGCTTTCACTTCCCTGCCTGAAATCTAGTTTGAGCGTTCCTATCGATAAGGCAAGGAGGAATGCAAACACTTTTTCAGTAAATTAAGTGATCAACATACTTCCTCAAACTTACCCGTTCCAAGCATGGGCTTACTTGCTCCTAAGGTGTTTTGATATGCAGGAAGTGATAGACGTTATCTATAAAGACTTACAGCTCTGACAGAAGTCCTCTTACGAGTATAGATGGGGAAAGTTAGGACTTAATCCCATAGGTATTCATCCTGTACCTAAGAGGACAAATATACTGCCTTTAGCTGGAGTGGTTCAGTCTTGTGTGTTAGCTTAGACTTATAATGAAAGTTGCTTTGTGCAAAACCACTGGATTCTGAATTTGTGCATCTTGGACAGAGATACAGAATGGTAACCTCAGTCAGAGAAATGCGGTGTTGGAAATGACGTCCAGGTGCTGCTATCACCTTAAAAGTCCACAGGAAAGCTTACTAGAAGATGCTTGCCAGATTTTCTAGTGTGCTATGTTTTCCTGGTTGCCATGACTGTTGGTTATTTTGCTGTAGGGAATTGCCAGTAATCTGAGTGCAGTTCATTGGCAAGGGATAAAGGAGCAAAAAATTCATCTTTTAGAAGGAGCTGGTCAGTGGCTCTGTAGCCCAGGACTTAAGCTTTTGGTTCTGTCTGGCTACAGATTGCTGCCTGATAACAGAACATAAAGCTGGGGAGTCTAAATGTGCTCACTCTGATAGGAAGTTGTAGCCTTGGGAGGGGAATTTTGGGCTTGCTACTAAAACCTCACAAGGAAGATTTCAACATGTTGCTGATTTTGTTAAATAAAAGGCAAGAAGATGAATGGGGAGGGAATTCAAAATAATCATGGTCCTAGGAAGGGTGCTTATTTGCCTTATGCATATTTTTCCCACTAAAAGGGATGAAGTAACATGCACCATTTAGTTAAGTCATTTGCAAATTTCATAATTGTTGGGGTAGTTTAACTTTGAGTCTGTAATTTCTGTAAGAAATTGGATATAAATGCATTTGGAGTTCATTTGTTGCCAACTGAATGTCCTTTCAGATATATTGCTTCTAGTCATGAAATCTCCATTTCATCTGTGTACCCTCCATTCATATTGCAGTTAGAGAAATTGAAGTGAAATTATGTATTGGTCATAGAGTACTTGAAATATGTTGATTTCAGTTTTTCCACAAACAAGAGGCTATTATCTGCCCTTTAATATTCTGTGTTCCCTATTTAATATCAACATATTTGAACAGAGAAAGGTATCTATGTGATTCCCCCCAACAGTTTTAGAATAGAAACATCCTAGTGGTTGTTAGAATACAAGAACTGACATATCATATAGTGTCTTCAGCAACAGAATAAAAGATCTTCTCAACCCAGATTTGCCTACTTCCTGCTTCAAGTAACCTCCATTCCCAATTCCTTAAGGTTACTTCTCTCAACTTACTTTTCAGTCATTAGGTCCCTGCTGTTCTTTGACTCAGACATGCCACACTCATTAGCAGCACAAAGAAACTTTCTCCTTGATCTGAATTCACAGTCTGTTTCCAGATTTGATCTGGTCAGCAGCAGCCCAGAGTTGCAGTGGTGAGGAAAATTATTGGCTTCAGTCTGGAACATGGTGAGAGTCTTCAGGGAATTTAGTTATGACAGTCTCACAAATCCTTTGTGAACATGTGCAAACTCATTTTTCAAAGCCTTTTTCAGTTTGGCCAAATGTGAATAAAATTCCACAAACAGCAGAGTAACAGTTTCTGTATATAGGGAAATGTTGTTTTTTAGCCTCTGGGTTTCCAGTCCAGAAAAAACAACAAAAGTAGGGATGATGAGTTTATTTAACAATATTAAAAAACTTGGTTTGTTAATAATGTAGCACTGTAGTAGCATATGATCGCTAACTTATATTTTCTTTCTGGCTTCATTGAACTAGTTGCAACAGAGACAAAAAATATATATACACACGCATATATGTATGTTTACCTACAGATATTTTATATATGCACGTATGTGTGTGTGTATGTATAATACATATATACATGTATATACCTATATACATGCACACACATGTATATACATATATACATATATATGTTTTTTTCTTTCTTTTTTTAATGATCTGATTCAGGCCATATCATGAGCCTTGTTTCAAAATGTATGGTCATTAGAACCTCTTAAAGAAAATGCCATTAAAATTTATAAACATCACATTATCCCCTAACTTTGCTCTTGGGCACTTCTGAACCATTTTATCTGAGAAAGAAGAAAAAATAGCCTGAGGATAAAATTTCAGTCCAGATGGTTAAAATTTGGCAAAGTTATATGCAACTGAAAACTCCAACCCATAATTGGATGTGTCAGGCAGACTTGATAATAGGCAAATGTTAAAAGACATGCCAATATGAGGTAAGTGATAATTTAGTATTCTATTCTGTTTTGGGGTGTTAAAATTGAAGCAGTTAAGACCAAAAAAGATTAATCCTAATTTTAAGAAAGTGAGTAGAATGATTTTTATTGCTTTATTCTTAAGTTATTTGGAAAAATGGAGACAGCCTTATTCATGAAGCAGATGTTTAATTTCACAGTACAATATACAGAATGTAAAATACCTCTAGTATCAGAGGTGTCATCAAGTGGACCATAGGGTAGATTATAAAACATTGCAGTCTGATCAGGGATTCTGGTTGGATTAATATATACAAAGTTCTGTATAAAATAGTGTCAGGGATAAAATACTTCAATATTGCTTTTCAGATGCCTCATTCTTGAAATAACTCTAATGATAATCTCTTTTCCATTTTTTCATATTCATTATTTCCATGGAAGTTAGTCTATGCCTCCAGCACAGCTTCCACAAGTGGAAGGAGTCAGTAATTCTCTTCTGACGTACAGAATAACAGTATGGTACTGCAAGTAATAGTATGAACTATTACTATTATATAAACTATGATGGGATTTTGCAGTACATCATCATGTCAGAAATACTCTGTAGTTGGGCAGAACCATTCCTATGCAGCTAGCACAGTTAATGATAGCAATGTAGCCACAGCAGCGCTGAGCTCAGCACTGTGTAATTCACCTTTCTTCATACGCAGATTTTGCAGCCATTGCGATGTAGCCTGGACCTGCATTATTATCTAAAGGAGAAAGATCTACAGTGTTACCAATAGTTTGAGTTTGAGGAGTCAATTCTGATTGCAACTGCTTGCAATTAGAAATCAGCCTTGCACTCATACATTGCTGTGAGAAACATCATTAGGCTATGAAACTTGTTTCCGCAAAGTATTAGTGAAGTTGATGCATTGCTTTATAAAACAGCATATAAATGGAGAGTTCATATTAATAATTTCTCTTTCTAGGCAGTTACTGAGTGGAACAAAGCAAGTAATGAATCATTTTAGAGTTGGGTCTTGCACAGCATGGGGTGCCTTTGAGTAATGTCAAGTGTAACTTATAAAGAGGGCATATCATACAGTTACACGTGAGGATGATGGTAATACTATTTCTCTGGCCTAGCACTTTCCCTCTAAATCCACAAAAAAATTTCTAGCTACTAGGTCTTTGAAGAGGTTTATACCATGTTGGTATGGCTGGCAGCAGCAGCATGAATTTTGTCAGGGAATGAGGAGCAGGTGTTGTCCTTAGATCAGGTATGCACTGAAAGGAAAAAAGCTTGTGGTCATGCAATTAACGACAGCAGGATAACAGAAGCGTATTGGAGAGAACATAAAGGACAACCTTAATTCTAGTGTTTCATAGCTTTTGAGTATGTGAATCTGCAGCTCTTAACAATGCTATTTAATGTAGTTTGTGTGTGTGTATTGTAGATTAAATAAAAATGGGAACGTAAGATTGTGTTAAAATAGCAGGCTTTTCAAGCCCATTTTCTTTCAATGGTTACACTTTTCACTTGAGTGGGTTGGAAAACTGACAAACATAATGTGTGTTGCATAAATAATTGAGCAGTATAACACTATAGCAGATACATAAACTTTCTAACCATTCTGCAATCTGCAATACTTAAAAATCCGGTGCTGGATCTGTAGACACAGAGATATTGTTTGATAAACATACTAACTGTAGTGCTTTGTTCATTTTTCAGGATTTTCTTTACATGCTCTTGGAAGACATCCCTGAACAAAAAGAGTAAGTGAGAAGCAGGCTTGAAAAGCTAAAGAAGAAAGTAGAAATCAGATCTAAATATCAGTTGTGCTAGCCAGAAATAACAGTTGAAATGCTCATTTAGTGTTGTTCTGAGTATTGTTTTTAAATGTATGTGTACCTGTGTATCTGTGTATCTCACTTTTTCTCTGAATTCACACATGTGAAGCTTGCTGTGATGCTGCTATCCTGTGCTGCCTGCCAGCAGCTCCTTTAACTTGCATGTTAATAGGGCAGCAGTGAGGTCCTATGTTTGCTATGTGATCTGAAGTGCCAGGCCCAGCTGCTCAGCTTCATCAGTGATCCTCCTGCCAGCTGCCGCTGGCACATGGCACCCCGGAGCAGGGAGGCCAGACTGCTGCCCGGCATCTGGGAAAGCACAGAAGATGCTTTCTCACAAGCAGGAGCCCCTTACTGGCCCCTTCCTGTCGCATAGTTTGTCAGATGGGGGAAAGATGGAAATCCCTAATGGAAATTGAGTGTTAAGTGCCTCACATGCTCTTCAAAATCCTCCTGCGTGTGACTGGCCGAAGATGACGCAGCTAGTCTGGAACAGAACTTTAAATCCACTGCTACTTATTCATTGGCTTGCTCTGGGCTACTACAGACTACAAATACAGGTTCTCTTGGTAGTGGAGCTTGGCAGATAATATCTTCAAATAGTTCATTCACTTGAAAATGCAGTTTGGGGGAGCAGGAGTCCAGAACTCTTCATAAATTTGGGTGAATAGTTTTTGCTGAAGAAAAGGGAAGAGGAAATTCATAAAAGTCAAATATATTGAGTTTTTTAGTGAAACACTTTTATTGTTCATTTCAAAATTCTTTCATTTGATTTTTTTCCTTTCAAAGTTACGTTTCTATTTAAAGGCATTGAAATGTCATAGGGAGGAAAAAAAGATTAAAAAAGACTACAAATATTTTCTTTTCTTGAAAGAACTTCTTTCATTTTCAGTTGTTTCAGGAAAAAAGATTCTTTCTAAATAGTCCTTTCAAACAGCAAATAAGAAAATCTTTTACTTGTAGCAGTTGCCCTGTGAAGATGGAAGAGGTAATATCCTCTTTTTTCCTCACCATATTTGCATAACCCGTGACTAGCAACATTAGTTGAGCGAAGGAAATAAAGGATGTGTTCTCTGCCACCTGTTTGCTACACAAACGCACGCGCGCGTGTGCGCACACGCACACACATGCACACAAACACACACAAAAGCAAAGTTTGTCATCCTGACAGTTTAAGAGATTTCTGCATATGTTGAGGTAACTTAATTCATGCCTCCCACCAAAATGTGTGCATAGGGACTGTAAAATATGGGTAATTTGTAGTTGGTGGACTTTTTAGGTTTTACTCTGCTTACACTCCACAGTGATAAAAATAGAATTTTTAGCCATGGTTTAGTAATCAGATGTAGTGGGCATAATAGTAACACTATCTTCCAGGAGATAGAAGAACAAGACAGAAGAGATATTTTAAATATACTACTGTTTCTTCAAGGTATAGATTTTCTTTAGAATGATGGCTGCAAAACTTGTGGCAAGGAAAGAGTGGCAGGGAGGCTAGTTGTCATTGAGATAATGTGTTTTGTGGCATCATGAGTTTAGTTTGGGTGGTGTTACTTTTTTCAACAGTATATCTTGGGGTGCTACTTCGTTTACATTATGTGATATAGGTTTCCAGTGCAAAAATGATCGGGAAAAAGAAATGGAGTATATGAGGAAGTGAGTTATTTATTGACATGAGTATATGTAGATTTATTAATTCCTTTATTAATCCTTTCTTAGTTTGTTTCTCCAAAGCCTAAACTAGTACAAAGCTTTATTTGAATAAAGCATCTGGTTTTCAGCCTAGGTACATGCCAAAATATTTAAACCTTTAGTGAGACCACTGCGAAGGAAGTATGGCTCCATTTGGTTTGCATCAAATGTATGGACAAAATTTCAGATCTATGGTAATTTATATTACAACCAGACATACAGCATATCTGAACTTACCCACTGCCAAAATTACCTTGGGTGAGGATATCAACAGGAATGTTAAGAGTAATAGAACTTCTGGACATACTTTTGGACAGACTTTTATTTTTTCTCTGCCACAAAGATGCTTTTTGACTCTTCAGTGCACTGTTTTTAATATTTGTATGTTATTTGTATAATATTAAGAAAAGGTCATTACTTGAAAAATATAAGCAATCCAACATCCTAATGTTTGTAGTAGACTGGCCTGAATAATAATAAAAAAAACCCCAGTAGTATGGAATCAAACCAAATTCTATTCTCATCTGTGGTAATAGAGACAAGCTAGTATAGCTAAAGAGTAGAATTTGGCTCATGGAGGGTTTTTGCAGTGAGAGCAGGATTGACTTTGGCAGAAAGCAATCATACAACAGTGTGGAAATCATCTCTAATCATTACCTTGGAGTGAAGCTACATGAATTTTCTGCTGTTGGATACAGCAGGCGATATCTTAAAGATTTTCATTCTTCCAAGACTTAAGGCCTTTGGTTTCTAATTACTGGAGATTTTTTTTAAGACATTCCCAGTGACGAGGAGTTCAGAGATACAGGCATAACCTCATAAGTAGCAGACACTGATTTTTGCTGGATTTTGTACCCAGAGGAGGAGGATTATATGCCGAGTTTATGGGATTACTTTACTTCCTGCTCTGACTTAATGTCACTGGTAACTTAGCTATACAACTCCATTCTCCAAGACAGGATCCTTCTGTTTCTGGACCGTGGCTGAATAACTGCATGGGACAGGCCTAGCACCCTCTTTTTGTCCTTTAGAATCTCCTAATTTGCATTTAAGACAGATTTCATCTGTTTATGAAAGGCTAATGGCAAGAAAGACAAACAAATGTCTACGTTGTTAATCATGCTCCTCTGTTTTTAAAGCCTTCCTACTGTAAAATGCACTGGCTACAGCCCTGCATTCTTGTGGCCATTCTGTAAGAAATCTACCCTACTTCCCACCTGTGACTGAGGCATCTTATTTCCTAATTTGAGAATTGATTACAGTTTATCTAAAAACTAAACCAAACAACAACAAAAACTCTTCTGTCTGTATATCATAGTGCACTAAATTTGATCAAAGCTCCCAGTGGTTCTGTTCCCCCCAAGGCTTTCAGTTCTTGCTGTAAATTGATCCTTTCCACATCTGCCCAGCATGTGAGCCATGCAAAGACTCAGTGTTTTTAAGGCCCTGTAACAGAGCGTGAGTTTCACCATCCTCAGATAAATCAGAGTTGCAGCTGCTTGCACTCTTTATGACTGCAAATCTTTTTGAGCAGTTCAGTTCTGCTCTTTGGGTTCTTCTGTTGGTATTTTTTATTTAACTTGATTCAATAAAATAAATAAGAGGACTAATAAAGCTATGGTTTAAATAATGTAAGATAGACAAAGGAAGGCTTGTGTTATGGCTCTGACATTTGTACTGTAAATAACTTGGGCTTACTAAATACGTTCCTTGGATGTCTTTAAAAATTGCCAAATGCTAAATAATCTTAAAATAATGCTGTAATTTCAATCTACTCAGCTGCACAGGTATATGTGTCTTTTCCTTTCACACTTCCTTTCTTAGTTACTCACGTGGAATGCTACTTGTCACAAAGGTAATGATTTTCAGAGACAAATAGCTGGTAGGCATCCAGCTCCCAAAGTAAATCATTGTGAAAGATTTTTTCCATTTTTTTTGATCAATTTTTTGTCTTGTAAGCCAAAACATATATGCTGGATAAAATTAAAAAAGACATCAATGGTGAATTAAAAAAAGAAAAAAAGAAAAAGAAATCTGTAGGAAGCTATGGGCAGTTGATAAAATGACTAATCTCATGACTCTTAGATTTGGTCCTAACTGCACCTTATTATTTAGCTGGGATGGCACACTTCAAAAAATGATTGGTGTCAATTTATATACCAGATGAAGAAAATATTGTCAATGAAGTATTTTCAATTGGATATGGCAGATGTGCATCAAGCTTCTAGAATGCGTTGGAGCCCAATGCAATGAAAGCCTGCTATATAGAGATCTTTTATAATACTAGATTTGAAATTATCATTAATATTAGTATGATACAGAACTTGCTTTCAGAGGCCTTGAATATAGCCCTGTGCAGTATATATGCATGTTAGGAGATCATTCTTAGGCTGACCAGCTTGTAGTCTAAACAAATAGACAAGGAAGGAGATAATAGATGTACTTGCATTCTGATTTTACAGCAGGGAAACTGTGGTACAATTAAAAAGCTTCCCAATATTGCAATGACTCTGTTATAGTGCCGATCAATTGAACCCAGATTACCATGACCCCATACAATACCCTAACCGAAAAGCCAGTCAGGAAATCAAATGCACATTAGATTTAAGTCGTTACAGCTGCTTAATTGCAACATAAGCAGGCAGTAAGTACCCTTTCTGAACATGGATGCTTTGCTGAACTGCAGCCTCTATATCAGGCTCTGTGTCCTTTCTCTAGGACATTTGTTTTACAACATCAGTCTGTTCGTGATCTAATCTTTGGGCTTGATCCAAAGCCCAACAAGTCAATGGAAACCTTAAAGGACTTCACAGTTCTTCAATGAAGACCCTCAGTCATGTTCAGATTAGGTTTCTGCAACAGTCTGCATATTACTAATGTATTTGGGAAAAAAATAGTGAATGCCTGAAGCAGGGTAAAAAGAGTTGCTGTTTTGGATAGGTTCTAAGAAGAATGTCCCAAGTTAAAAAAGTGTAAAAGAAAGAAAGTACAAACAAAGCAAACTATGTAGTCATAAGACAAGGGTTTAGCTGAAGCTAAGAGCACTGTAGACAGAGATGGCAGCCTTGCAGTCTTTGCCCTTGAGAAAAGTGTCAAAGTTTCAGGAGAGTTTCAACAACTTAGGGATGGTGTTTTTGCCTAGATTAGTGTGCTGTCAGAGCAGTGCAATCCCCTTTAGTATTATAAGCGCATTTCACAGGCAATGTTTTGAAATGAGTTGGTGCTGCCTCTAAAAGCCACAGAAGGTAGATCAACTAAAGGCACTATAAAGCAAGTGTAGTTTTATTATTTTTCATAACTTTTTCTGAGAAAATCTTGCCCTTTAGGTTTAGCTTAGATTCTGAAAAAAAACGTGGAAAAACTGGTGTTACGAAGCTGTGTTTCTTATCCCTAGGTAAAAACAAATTAAATACATGAATAAGGATATTTTCCATAGATGCTAGCTCTGGTTCAGGTTTTGACTCATGCAATAATAAATAAGAAACTGATTGTTGTTTTGTTGTTGCCTGAGACAGACAGTAGATCAGGAGGTAAACAATCTAGCTTTGGCTATATAAAATTCGGGAGTCTAGTTTAAGCTAGTCTTGTATATGCCCTCTGTTGTAACAGAACAGAAATAAAATCTCAAGAAAAAATGTTATGTTATCCCAGTATAAGTGAATTGACTGGCTTTTTGGAGATGCTTCTCTTTCTCTCTGCTATCTGTGGAAGGGCTTCAGCTAGCTGACTTAGACTAGACACCAATTTGTAAAAGAGTGTAGTAAGGTAAAGGTAATTATACTAAAGGACCCAGCACTCAAATGCTCTAAATTTAACAAACTTGCACAAATAAAAAAAGTATTACTAAAAGCTAACCAATTCTACATGTAAATAATTCACTGGAATGTAGAACAATACTCTGTTATAAACATGATGTTGATGTTTGGTTATTTGTAGAAAAGGAATTTGCTTAGTGATCACATGTGAAAAATGGTAGTTTCCAGAAAATTTGGAATCCTGGCTGTGTAGAAAGTCTTCTGCTTGCTGCTGTGATTATTTGAACCACAGGATCTGAGGGACGTTTTTTCCCTGTGGCAGACTAGTGTCTCCTGATGTTAGAGATACTTTGACATACAGATTTAGTGAATGGGAAGAATCATTTGTCTCTGTGGGAATTGTTCTCCCTTCTGGGATTCTTTAAGGCACCTCTGCCTGGCTGATGTGTCATCTCTTACTTGTGAAGATACTGTTGAAGAAACGTTAGGGCCTAAGTTGCATGAACTATCAAAAGATTTTAACAGTAATGAATACACTAGTGCTGCTTCTGCATAGTTTCCTTGGCCTGCAGCATCATATATGACTGATCAAAAATTGAATAAAATTACTAAAAGAATAGGCAGTGAAAGCATGTATAAATGGCTTTTTTGTCATGGCATCTGAATCTTTTTTTAATCTGTAACTTCTGACAGTTTTCAGTATGACGCCATATCCTATGTGTACAAGACTATCTAAGCTGAATGACGTAGCTAGACCTTGCAAGGAAAGACTTTTTTATGTCTAAATGAGTTGATGACTGATTTCTGGCATTGGGCCAAAATTCTTGTGTATTTTGGATGAGCTTATTAAGACCAGATTGCATAGTTTTTGCAGACAGCATTCAACAGTTACTCCATCAGTAGCCATCTGATTTTCTATTTTGACAGATTCTCCCACTCCTAATTCGCAGTGCAGAGTTTTATTCGTTTGGGTAGACTCACTCATTTTAATGAGATTTCTTTCAGAATGCTGCTGAGTGCAAGTAGGGATGGCAGATCTCACAATACAAGGGTACATTTGTTTTGTTTTCTGTGTTAAAAAAGGGAGTGGAGGATGCAACTGTTAATTTGGCTCAAAGGTTCTGATGTCATACTGGGAAGAAATTGAGAGTAAATTTTTCCATCTTGAATGCAACAAGCATAAAAAAATCTAACCCAGGATATAATCTATGTCTAGAAAGATACCACTGTTATATATATGAACATCAATAATTTTAAATCTCTGGCCATTCTAAAAGAAACTAGACAAATTTAAAAAATTCATTACAATCAGTAAACACACAGAAAACTTTATCTAGGACTGTGTTCTGGGGTCACCCACTAACTTGCTTGACAGCTTTTGAGTCTCTGAGCCTTAGTTTTCCCATTTGCATGTCAGGAATAACAGTGATTGATCTGTCTCCCATGGGCACAGTGAAAATTAGTATTTATAGGTGTTTTAAAATTGTTCAGTAAAAATGACCGATGGATTCATTACAAATCCTTCTTAGTCATTGATACACTTCAGAAATAAATCTTTAGAGTCAGAATTTAGCACACAGCTTTGTTAGGATTTTAAAAAATGTTGTGTCATATAATTCAAAAAGAAAAATCCAAATAAAGGTTGTGTTGAGTTGTTTGCTTCCCCCTCCAGAATTTCAGAACAACTGTTATTTTCACAAGTAATTTTTTGGTCATATGTCAGTGCTGCACACGTGAAGTTAGCTGCAAATACTAGTACTAAGGAATCTCACCAAAGCATTGCCACACTCTTGAAATAAATATTCTGTGCAGCAGAATAGATTACATTCATTCGAGGCTTACTCAAGTATTGTTTATCAGTATTGACAGTGTGATAAAGAAATGAAGATAAAAGAATAAGGGGATGTTTCTCTGGGAAATTGGGTCCCGTGCAAGTTGAGAAGCCTCTTCAATGTCAGTCAAAGTTGAAGCAAATTCAAAAAAAGTTGCTTACAATAGAAAATGGGAAATACAATTTCTGAATTTGCAAATACCTATGCATATGCTTATTTCAATCTCATTCAGCTTGATCTTGACAAACTATTTCCTTTCTTAGCAGCTGGGGCTCCAGACTGTTCTCTGAATTCACTATAAATGTTACCAGGAAAGAAAGAAAGTGCAAAAAAAGCTGAAACTGAAATATAGTAGATATTTGGTAACTTTGAGGATTAAGGTCCAGTAGTGCCTTTTAAAATCCATAAATCTAAAGTAGATAATGTTTCATTTCACTTTCTTTGATATTTTGTCTTTGCATTGGTTCCTTAATATCAATACACTTGCACTGGTTCCTTAATAAATTTCTGGTTTTGAATGTCTCTGGCTAAATTTACTTCCTCTGTCAATTTTTTTACTTAAGGGAAACAGAAGTCCACTCAGAAGTAGCACACCTGCTCATATTTTAAGTGTTTTATAAATGCATTTAGCATCTTGCATTTTGTCAACCCTCATAAGCACTAAATTTATCTTTTGAGTTTTAAACACACAAAAACTAATCTGAATTTAATTTGCTTGTGTTACCTCTGATCGTATTATTCTTTTAAAAAAATCAAGGTAGTACTACTGCAGTACAAACTACTATTTGAATTCAGGGTTTTGCTCAGCTTTTACAGGGTTTATTTTAATATAAAATAAATTATTTTATTTGTGTTCTTTAAAACCCATTTTATTTTTTTAAAGGTCTGGCTTAACTATTGAAAGTATCTTCCAGAACTGGCTTGACACTTCCGGAATACCAAAGGTAAACATGAAATATCTGTTCTCTGGTTTTTCTAGAGACTTGCATTTCACATTACATTACATGTTATTTAATCATTAAGTTATAACATATACTGTTTTAGATGAATTAATTTTGATGATGACTGCTTTCCATGTCTTTATACAGTGTTCATATAGGGTTAATTTTTATCACTTGTAGATTTTTGCTTCTACTGTCATTTCAAAGAATTTGCTGAAGGGCAGATCTTACAAATCTTATTTTATTGCTTAATATTCTAGTCACTGGATGTAGGCTATGTAATATAGGGGTGGACTCTAATAAATGTAAGGAGTGTTGTTCACAGATGTCAGTATGTGAGTTACTGACAACCATACTGATAACAATAACTTCACTAAATATTATTTTTCCTTTAGTATATTGTGAATATTGTGACTTGCTCATGAATCTGCTTTCTGGATAATGGGCAATTCATTGGTGATCCACCTCTGTTGTAGTTGAGACTGAGCATTATTTTCTGTTTTTAAATGTTTTAAATTCTATGAACTTAAATGCTTAATTTTCTGTGCTATGCAAAGACTGATTATTGGTTTGGCCCAAGATGGGGATCAGCTGAAGAAAGATCTTCCTGGATAAAATTTTCTAAAAACAGCTTTTTACAAAGTCTGTTTTTATTATAAACTTGGAGCTCAATGTATAACTGATTTTCCCAAGTTCACATCAGTTGCTTGGGATTTATCTTACCTAGCACATCGCATTTGTTTCCACTTTCTGTTAGCAATATTTTAAAAACTTTTAAGAGGCTATAGCTTCTAGTTTCTGGAGGCAAAATTAAAGTGCACATATGCAGCAGGATTGGGGCTGTGTGGAGTCCACACATTTGCAGATGAAATTGTCAAAATAGCTGGAGAGGTCAAAATGATAAGGAGTGGTCACTGAACCTGAGCCATACCCAAGCACTGTTCTTGAGCTCTGCCACTGGCCACTTAAAGAAGGTGTGCTGTATGTGTCCATTTTGCCCCTGTATTCTACAGGGGCTTCTTTTGGAAACTTTGTCCCGAGATCAAAATGTTCGAGGAATAATACTTGAAGAGGCTAGATTTGTTTTGTTTTGTTTTGTTTTTCTGAAAAAATTCTAAAAGGAAAATTAACATTAATTAGAACAGGGAAAAAAAGTACGTATCATCATTTATCATAATATTCCATCATTTCTTTAAGTAAGGCGTATCATTAAGCAAGGCAACAAGCAGGATTGCAACCCTGGACTTCGGGAGGGTGGAGTTCGGGCTCTTCAGAGTCCTGATTGGTGGAGTCTCATGGGTTAAGGCCCTAGAAGGAAGCGGAGTCCAGGAGAGCTGGCTAATATTCAAACATCACTTCCTCCAAGCTCAAGAGTGGTGCATCCCAAGGAGGAAGAAGTGCAGCAAAAGGGGCAGGAGAGCTGCATGGGTGAGCAAGGAGCTCTTGGCCAAATTCAGAAAGAAGAAGAAAAGACACAGAATGTGGAAGAGGGGACAAGCTACTTGGGAGAATTATAGGAATGCAGTCAGAGTGTGTAGAGATGCGTCAAGGAAGGCTGAGGCCCAGCTGGAATCGAGTCTGGCAAGGGATGTTAAGGACAACAGGAAGGGCTTCTTCAAATATATCGGCAGGAAGAGGAGGACTAGGGAAAATGTGGGCCTGCTACTGAATGGGGCGGGGGCCCTGGTGACAAGGGATATGGAGAAGGCAGAATTACTGAAGGCTTCAGTCTTCACTGCTAAGGGCAGCCCTCAAGAATCCCAGAGCCTGGAGACAAGGGAGAAAGTCTAGAGAAAGGAAGACTTTGCTTTGGTTGAGGAGGAGAGGATTAGAGACCTTCTGGGCAGGCTAGACATCCATAAATTCATGGGCCCGGATGGGATGCATCCACGGGTCCTGAGGGAGCTGGCGGATGTTGTTGCCAGGCCACTCTCCATCATCTTTGAAAAGTCTTGGAGAACTGGAGAGGTGCCTGAGGACTGGAAGAAAGCCAATGTCACTCCAGTCTTCAAAAAGGGCAAGAAGGAGGACCCAGGCAACTCCAGGCCAGTCAGCCTCACCTCCATCCCTGGAAAGGTGATGGAACGACTCATCATGGATGCCATCTCCAGGCATATGGAGGAGAAGAAGGCGATGAGGAGTAGTCAGCATGGATTCACCAAGGCGAAATCCTGCTTAACCAACCTGATAGCCTTCTCTGATGGCCTGACTGGCTGGGTAGATGAGGGGAGAGCAGTGGACGTTGTGTACCTTGACTTCAGCAAGGCTTCTGACACTGTCTCTTCCTCCTAGAGAAGCTCTGGAAGTGTAGGTTAGATGAGTGGACAGTGAGGTGGATTGAGAACTGGCTGAAAGGCAGAGCTCAGAGGGTCGTCATCAGTGGTGCGGAGTCTAGTTGGAGGCCTGTGGCTAGTGGAGTCCCCCAGGGCTCAGTACTGGCTCCCATCCTCTTCAACTTATTCATCAATGACCTGGATGAGGGGACAGAGTGCCTCCTCAGTGAGTTTGCTGATGATCCCAAGCTGGGAGGAGTGGCTGACACACCAGAGGGCTGTGCAGCCATTCAGAGAGACCTGGACAGGCTGGAGAGCTGGGCGGAGAGGAACCGCTGGGGTAAAGCTGGGCGCTGACCTTCTGGAGAGCAGGTCTGCAGAGAAGGACCTGGGAGTGCTGGTGGATGACAAGTTGACCATGAGTCAGCAATGTGCCCTTGTGGCCAGGAAGGCCAATGGTATCCTGGGGTGAATCAGGAAGACTGTTGCCAGTGGGTGGAGGGAAGTGATCCTGCCCCTCTACTCAGCCCTGGGGAGGCCTCATGTCAAGTCCTGTGTCCAGCTGTGGGCTCTGCAGTCCAATGGAGACATGGAGCTACTGGAGAGAGTCCAGCGTAGGGCTACAAGAATGATCAGAGGGCTGGAGCATCTGCCCTATGAGCATCTGCTGGGCCTGTTTAGCCTGGGGAAGAGAAGACTGAGGGGGGGATCTTATCAATGTGTACCTGAAGGGAGGGTGTCAAGGGGACAGGGACAAACTCTCTTCAGTTGTCCTGTGTGACAGGACAAGAGGCAACAGGCAGAAACTGAAGCACAGGCAGTTCCACCTGAATGTGAGGGGGAATTTCTTCACTGTGTGAGTGATGGAGCAGTGGAACAGGTTGCCCAGAGAGGTTGTGGAGTGTCCTTCTCTGGAGATCTTCAAGGCCTGCCTGGAGGCAACCCTGTCTAACATGCTGTAGGTGACGCTGCTGAGCAGGGGGGTTGGACTAGATGATCTCCAGAGGTCCCTTCCAACCTTACTGATTCTATGATTCTTGAAGAAAGGCATTCATTTTTAATATTATGTCATGATCAAGGATAATTTTTAATATTATATGTTGATCAAGCTTTTTTTCCTGACAGAAAATTCCATATATTGTAAAACAGCTGCTCTGAGTAGAGGTGAGAAACTAATGTTAGTTGTAAGATGCTGAACTGTCACTTGAAAAGCAAATGATCTTCTGGCATCTTACTTACAGCTCTCTCTTTGTTGATGTGGATGTGTTATGTAGAGTAAAAAGCTGAAAATAGTTTTGATTAATATGAATACTGAACTCTCTCTGTTTACACGAGTATGTACCTTAAACTGTCCAGCATAACTAGCAAGTTATCCCCTACGAGTATCTATGTATCTGCTGGGTGTACAAGCAAAACAAGCAGTAAAAATATTTCTACATCCAGCATGCTTGTAAATCACTGTAAATTTTCTTTAAGGACCAAAAAGATTTCCCTGAGAGTTTGGCTGTTCTGTAAAAATAGTGTCAACTGGAATGGTACTGATTTATAATTCTACTTCCTTTGAGAATCAGCATGCTGACGTCTTCCTTCTGTCTCTCTCCTCCATCAATAACCTTTTTGATGATATACTCTTGTTGCCTTCAGCACTTCTCATGCTCTTGCGGGAACTGGTCTGCACTTTACTGAAAGAAACGGAGTTGTCATTCAGTGAATAGGAAACCTTATTCACTTAGTGCTTGACTAAATCATTGTGGTGGGGGAGGGAGGAAGTCCTTATTCCTGAAATCAAGACTGTAGAGGTTCTTGGTAACTCTCAAGGCATTAGTTTCTTGTATAATCTAAATATGGCTGTATTTACTGACTGTAGAACTATAGTCTAAATCTTCTAATGTGCTGTACAGGAACTGATACAGATACCCACTTAGTGTTTAGATTGCTTTTTTTCAGCTAGCTGATACCTTGGCTAATATGATGGATCAGGGCTGACAAAGGCATATAAACCACTTGGTTACATTTATATGAACTACCTGCATCATAACTGGCAGCCCAGGAATACCACAAAATTAATTTATCCTCTTTCACATGAATTGGGAGATGAATAGACTAGGATGGGAGTGGAGGAAGGCTCCTCTCTGCCCCTTTGGATTAGGTGAGAGGACTGAGCTAGGCAGGTGGTGTGAACTCTATATGGGATGGAGTTGACAGTTGCAGTTGACTCCCTTTCTTAAGCAGTGGAGCAGCTGAGAAGCAGTGGTGAATCTCAGTTTCCAGGGTGTCCCAAAGACAGAGCAACAGCAACCTTTGCCCTACCCTCGACTTGGCAACTTTTTGCTCGTTGGCCTTATTTTGCCAACAGCAGTATAGAACCTTGTAGCATGGGAGTTACAGATGCTCTTAATCCTACAGTGTGTGCTCTTAGGGGGTTTGATATTTTTCAGGACAAAATGTATTTATTTGTTAGTGTTTCAGGAGGTAGCTACAAGAGAGAATTTAATTAAGAACACTCACATTTTTAAAACATAAATTTATAAATAGTATCTAAGTCTCATTGCATTTGGAGATGAAACTTTCTTACTGAAGGGAGTATCCAGTGTAGTGGGATAGGGAAATACATATCGAGCTGTCCATTTTGAAAATCAGGTCAAGACATAGTTTTTTTATATCTCTACCATATGTGAGTGTTTGTTTTATAGTGGTTCTGGTTGTTACCATGGCATTTTTCATTTTTATGTTTTGGTGGTTTCTGCTCATAAAATTCATGTGAGTCACTGAATATAGAGAAAATGCACTACTCCTAGCTTATTTACAGTATTATCTACAAAAGTGTTTTTAAGCATTTTCTTCTGTGGTTATATACATATCTATCAGCTGTTGACATCTGGTACTCTGTAAAATTTGATAACAAATGGTCAATGTAAAAAGAGAGTTGGTAGCCCACCCCACCAGTTCATTATCTTCATGCCAATGTCTAGCTTAAGACATTGGCTCGGTCCTTGTGCAAATGATGGATGAGGGTAACTACTTTTCACTCCGCCAGGCTGCTGAAGCAGCAATACTTAATATCTTAATTCCAAGGAGGAATTAGCATTTTGTACTCCTTACAGTCATCTGTCATGGTATCTGTGTAATGGAAGATCCTTTATCCTTACCAGTGGCCTGTTCCATTTCCTGTCCCAAATCTCCACACTGTGCAGGGAACCATAAAAATATATATATATTTTTATCTAGAAAACTTATTTGTTGATCTCTATTAGCATTAAACTCTTGGAAAGGGCATTTTCTCTTTTTCTAATCATTAGGCCAATTTCCAAGCTCACATATACCCAGTACCAATCAAAAGTATCTCCAGTAAAGTTAGCAGAGTCATACTGGTAAATAAACCAGAATTTGGCCTACTGCCTTGAAAATAAAATCGACTTGCCAAGGAACAGTTCCAAATTCTGCATTTTTAAAATTATTAAAGGTTAATCTTATAAAAGAGGGTGTGTTTTAATGACTGACCAATCCTTTCCTACGCAGAGAATGCCACCCATGCCACAGCACATTGGTTTCTCTTCTGGTTTGCCCTGCAATAAGGTTTTCTCACACATAAAACAATAAGCAACATATGAGATAAAAAGCAAACATTTCTGAAATACAAGCTTTTAGAAGATTTTTTTTTTTCCCTGGGAACACATTGTGGCAGTGTTAAATAAGATGAAGCATGTTGCATTGTTGAAAATGCAGTTTATCAAATCAAGTATCAGCAATCTTCAACATGTACTTAAGTCTCAGAGGTGACTCACCAGGGGATTATAGCAACCTTTCATCCTGTGTGAGGCTAGTAATAACTTAACACCACTAACTTTAGCCAATGAGTTAAGCTGGCAAGGAGTAGAGTCAGAAGAACAAAACAGCATTTAGAAACCTTAGGAAAACACCTAAGAAATCACTTAAATCCACTTTATCCCTGCCACTGATTAGTTGTTCTTTAATGCACAGTTTCTGTTGTATTTTCCAGTCTATGTGGTGGTTTGCCCTGATTTAATTAGAACTTTAGACTAAAAAAAGTGTATGGTTTTTAGGAAGATTTTCTCTATTTTGTATAGGCTTTGCTTTGTTTAATATTGTCCAGTTACTGATATCTGAATTTCTTATTTTACCCTTCTTAATAATTAACCTTCTTAAATTATACTTTAAAATCTTCCCGTGTTTTCAATTCCATCTTAGATTGTTTAACTGAGCAATAAAAAAATACAAGTTAGATAATCTCTGAATCTCATAAATTCCCACCTGTACTTTTTGAACACATTTCAGTTTCTCCACCTTTTCTTTTTCTCTAAGTATATGGTCAAGAGGATTCTTCCATTTGTGAATATTCATTTATTCACAGTATTTTTGATTTTTGTTTGTACATTGGACTTACTTGTATATTGGCTCCTGGATTGTCTTATTTAAGGTAGAGAAGGACTGGATATGAAAAACTTGTAGCAAAACTTCACAAAACCATTAAAAATTGAGCAAAAGTATTATTTGTAAAATATCCTGAAACAATGCAAATGATGCCTTTTAGTGACTCTATAAATTTTAGGAGGATATTATAGCAGAAGCTCAAGGAGTTAGTATAATTTCTGGTAAAGCAGTTTGTTACCTAGAAGGTTCCTGTGTTGTAAACTTTATAGATTTCTTGTTTCCTTTTACTGAGAAAATGACTGATGAAAGGACAGCTCTACAAGAGAATGCATCATAAGTTAACTGTTATAGTCAATTACTAAGAAACCAGCCAAATCCAGATATTTTAAAAGAATACTCTTGTTAAAATTCTGAGTGACATTTATCAGTTATGTACCTAAGTTTTATAAATCGTATTAGAAAATCTTTCAGCAGAAAAATTACTCTTATTGGATCAGAGTGTAGTTTAAGGCTTTCACATAATTTAATTTTTTTTTTTTTTTGTCATTCCTACTCATGCCTTAGCTTGTAATATTTTCTGTCTGGATATATGTAGTCACATATTGGTGGATGGCAACACTGACTCAGTTAACAAGTTAAATCCTAATTATTTGTGCAAAAAAAGAGTACATTTGTAGACACTGGCAATGAGAATGACCCTTTAAATAGGAAAATCTCATTCAAAGTCAAATTTTGGGGAAAAAATGGGAGTAGGATATGAAGACATACAATTTTTATCTCCTTCAGTGAAACTGAGCAGTGGCTCTGTTAGATTTCATTTCAAACTTGGTATTAAATATTAGTTACAAAGATAATGAGGTGCTGCTTAAATGCTCAAGTTTACTACTTAACTGACCTCAGGAAAAAATGTTTTTAATCTGAACACGGAAACTTGAGCGTACATTTTTGTATCATTGCGGAGAATATAACTGATTGATACTTGAATTCTATTGAGTTGATATTTGAGAAGTAATCTGAAGAAAGCTTAATTGCTTGTTTGAGAGAAGTATTTATTCTTGTATGTGGAAAGCATACGTTGAAAAATAGACACTTTTCCTCAAAAAAAAATGGTTTTCTTTTGACACTGGCATGCTTGCAGACTGGAAGATTTGAAAGAGCCTTCAGAAGTTCTTAAAATTTTAAATTAGCGTAGATGAACAATATAAATTGATTAATGGAATCTCTAATGATAATAAGCACAATAAGACAAGTCTTTATAAATATGAATCACTGATCCTCTTATTTCTTCAGAAATGAGCAATTGTACTATCAGCATTGCATTCCATTTTCTCAGAAGATGGAATTTTAGAAATTGTAAAAATTTTATGAAACAAACTGTATAGTACTGCAGAGTGCATAATGTCAGATGAATCATGAAGAGAAACAGGACAGATTGCACAAACAGGCGTTCTGTCTATTCTCTTAACTTTTTGAAAGACCTATTAGATAAAATCTATCCTTCTGAAAGTCTTTCTAGATAGAGAAACATGAGAGCTAAGACCAAAGCTAGAGACCTATATGTAGAATCGAAAGTCTTTCTAGATAGAGAAACATGAGAGCTAAGACCAAAGCTAGAGACCTATATGTAGAATCCAGTGCAGGAAGTATTTTGTTTGTGATAATTTTTCAAATAAGTTGTCTGGTATGTCATTATTTTAATAAGCGTTACACTGATCTAAAGTCATTCATATAAAATGGGCTTGTAATTGATTTGGTTGTTCCTACAGATTATACTTAATATACTGTTAAATAAGGCCCAATATTTGTATTTTTTTGTTTGCTGAATAGCTCAAAAACTCAAGAAAATAGCTTACAAAAATGCTACATCATTAAATGTCAGTAAAGACCCAAACTTATTTCAGAACTCTTCAAGGTTATTATCTAACATAGAGGCATAACTTAGAAATTGCTATAGTTTTGGAGAGTTTGGGTTAAGTTTCTTCAACATTGCATGAGATTGCTGGGTTGAGGAGTAAAATAGAGACATGACTCATGATTAGAATTGCATTGTTATGAATTATTCTGTGATTACGTTCTAAAATTGGAAAACATAATGCCTCAGGTTAGGCACATACATACTGCTTAATAACTGGATAGCTAGATTGAATATAAGTGTTCCATTTTAAATGTTAATTTTGAAAATATGGGCTATAACATTTCAATGCCTTTGTTTCTGTAATTTCTGAAGTGAAATTTAAGATATTTTACAGTAGTTTAGGAGCCTTAATTTAGCCATTAATTGAGTAATGCAGGAAAAAATGCTTTTGAGATTCTCTACTGGGACTGTGAATCTGCAGTAAGGCATATTTCAGTGGAATTAGTTTAATGACCTGCTAAAACATTGGCTTACCTCTTCAGTCAAAAGTCAGATTTTCACAAATATCTTTCTACTTCTCTTTAGGCTACCTTTCAGCATTATACGTGTATATATATATGTATATGTATATATCGAATTCTGAATTACAATAATAGTAGTATAGTAAATCTGAACGAGTAATAGCTTGTTCAGAAAGCTGAAGTGCATCTGAAATAAATGTTCCATTTCTAAAGTAAATGCAGACTGGATTCCTCAGGTTTGTTCATTAGAATCTGTTTTAAGTTTAATAAATCTCTAGCAGTCCTTCTGGTTCCCTTTTCCTCTTAATTGCATTGCTGAACACAAAAGCTGTGTTATGTGCAGAATGACTGAGCTTATCCCTACTAGAAAGGAGTTATGTTTGGCATCTAAAGAACAATAAGATTTTGCTGCCTGGCTGATCAGTGCTGGATCAAGTTCACATTCCCAAGCTCCCACTCTCCACCTACATATGCAGGGGGTGAAAACATAGCAAAGAGAGGGAGGACAAGTCTTTTTTTGCACAGAGATGTTGAACTGAGACTTGCCTAATATGGACACAGCTGGACTTGCACAGCAATAAACAATGATTTTAATCCATTCCTTGTAAAAACATCCGAAGAAAAGCACAGAAGTTAGCAACCAATTAATTTTGACCCTACCCATTGTTTTCTTTAGCCAATGGAAACAATTCATAGAGACTTAAATATTTTGAATAATACTTTGCAGGAAAAATAGCTTTTCTGTGTTAATTAGGAAAGAGTAAATAGCCTTCCAAATGGCTGAAATGTCTCCAGTTCAGAACCCCTTATAAGTAATTTTAGTATATGTGAAAGGAGTAAGATACCACCTTCTCAGTGGTCTAGAGTTTTTAAAGGAAACAAATATATTACTGTTTAATAGCCTGGAAAAATTCTCTGTTTTCCGGGCTTTTAGAGAGGCTTGCCTGTGATTGGAAAGAATGAATATATATGGGCAATTTCTTATGCATATGTCTAAACAGAAATTATATATCTGAAGTCTGTGTAGTCCTAGGTAATGCTGACTTTCTCAATATAGTAATTCCTAGTGAAACTTACAAATCAATTTTGAATGATTCCTGATAGAGGTGAATTTTTGGCTTTTTCTGTGTGTGAGAAAACCAAGAAAATTGTGACTTGCTCTTTCATTCAGTGATCCAGTCAGAAACTCATAGTGATCTCGGAGGCTGAGAGCCTGCCATTGCATTTCCAGTTGGCTGAAGATGTGAGCTTTTTCTTTTGAAGACACTGTTTTGAACACGTTCTGCAAAAACACTGAACCACTTTAAGTAGTTGGTATCTACTTCTAGATAGTAGATTGCAACAATATGTCATGTCATGGTCTTCATTCCATCTCCACCAGTTCCATAAAAGTTGTTGTGACTAATATAAAGATCTTTCCTGGTTTATATTACCTACAGTCTTATCTACCCACTCTTGTCATTCAGTAGTGCTTCATAGTCAGACTAAAGGTATAGATGATGACCAGCTTCTGATTAATCACAGAGAAAATAAATGATTCTTCTAAAAGTTACTCCATAAGAAAGGGATATTTTCCCATGATACTATATATATTCTGTAGGCCCACTGTAAAACCTAAATGCCAAAATGAACAGGTCTAGGGAAAGATAGGTTTGAAAGGTCTATTGACTGAAAAACCTATTGCTCAAAATAAAAATGAGCAGTAAAGGTCATGGTTCAGCTTACGGTTATTATTCTAAGCATATGGGCTAACGGGATTTCATGGCCAGAGGGCTAATTGACTTTTGCCTTGAATATGTTTCTTTACCAGAGCTGTTGGTAGGGCTTTTTATTGCTTTGAGAGATCAGTACGACTCAAAGATCGGTAGACTTCTGAAAGACACTTTTACATTTATATTTTAAGGTAGTTTTCAGGGAGGAATATAGACTGCTTCATTTTCTTGCAGGCTGTTTATAGTAGAAAAGGAAGGAAAACACTATTTGTCACATCAGTGCTGATTTTCAGGATTGTCCACTAGCTGTGTTTCAGCATGTTTGGGTTTTTGATTTTTTTTTCCTGTAATTTCCAAAAAACAAAGGGCTTTCATAATCCTATGTAGTTTTGGCCAGCCAGCAACTACCCATTGCCTACTAAGATCTCACTGTTGGATGGAGCTAAAGAGAATTTTATAGAGGATTCTTTTTTATTAAAGATACTTGAGCCCTAGTCCTTGTCCTCTGGATTCAAGATGTCTGGCTTCAAATTGCTTTTACATTGAAAGAGCCAACCTGAAATCTCTGAAATCCAAGGTCACATTTTCATCTATGATTGTATTAACAATCACTTTCTCTTACAAATTGTCTTGCTTCTTCTAGAGGAAGATGCTGCAATTTACATTCTGGACTGTGCTGTTGAATGCACCCAGCACTTGGTATACTTCTCAAACAGAAGGGTGTAAATACAAAAAAGATAATCTACTTTTGCACCCATATGGGAACAGGAAAGACACCCCCCAAAAATTGTTGCATATTCTAAAAGTATAATCACTGTCCTATGTGTAATATATAATGTGAATCATGTCTACTAAGGAACTTCATTCCTAGGTAGGATTGCAAATGTGGATATGAAGGATGTATTTGTAGCACCCCTTTGAAAAAATGTTGATGACACAGTATTTGAAAATCATGTGTTGGCGTGAATGTTTTTTTCAAAGAGGTCTTGAAAGAACATACTCTAAGTTACTGTTTCAACAGGTTTTGTCTGCTGGAGGTAGAGCTATTTTTCAGGATAGGCAAGTTTCATCTGAAAATAATGTCTCTGTATAGGGTGCGTTCGTGGAAGAATATTAGACACAGCATAGAGATCCCAAAAGAGAATTTTTACACCGCCACAGACTCTTGGTGGAATGAGAGCATTTGTATTTTTCTGTATCAATCTAAAATGACCAAAACACAATTTCTAAAATACAGTTAATCTCAGGAACAACTTGATTTTTCATTTCAGTGAATAATGCTGTCTCCATGAAAACTACACCAATTCACCTGGGGGCATGTTCTGGGCTTGACTTCTTTTCCAGTAGTTTTCACCAACCACTGCTGTACTCTCTCTTGCAAGTACAGGTTGCAGTGTGAATGCACCAGCCATCATATTATTTTGAGTTGTAGCCCACTGCTTATTAGCTTCTCTACCAAATTTTGGTGATACTTGTGCTTTAAAACCCTTGAAATCCTTGCCCCATTGAATACAGGCTAATGTTTCACATTATTAATCATCTTGTGAGCTGCTGGATAAAGTACTTCTTGAATTTTCATTTTCTCAACCCTTTTACAAAATACTGGAAACCAAGTCCTTTCTACTGAAGCAGCTTTCAGATTGCACAGACTGCCGAGGACACCTCTTACTCTCAATTTCCAAATAAGTTAATTTTCTGACTTAAACTAGTGTTCTCAAGCTTTTTAAAAAATAAATCTTCTGTGTGGTAGAAGAACATTTATATAACTTACATTTTATCCTAATTCATTTAAAAAGCTTCTTTTTAGTTTTCTAAAAAATAAAAGAAATTTTATGGATTTCACAGAAGTGGTGATATCATCCTTTAAAAACAGTCAGTACAGCTTTATTTACATAAAGCGAAACTGAATGAGAGTCCATATTTTTATTTGTGTATGTTATATGGGAAGGCATATGAAGGTGCGAAATCCCAATTTGTATACTGGTGGAGCCAGTTAGGTCCCCTAAGAAAAACACATGATACAACTCTAAAATCTGTAGAGGACTCTTTTGTGTTCTTTCTGGTTTCCACATAGATCTGAACAAAAGTAGGTGTGTATGCTGGGTATAAAACTCAGTAATTGAGAGCAAAATCAAATCTCTGGAGAGGAGAGGTTGGAAAATATGACTTGACTGAATTACTTTTGTGTTTTCTCTACTTTGCAGAAGTTCTCCCAAAATTCATTTACAGTAAATGTTTTTATTCCATTTTCTTTTCCATTTTTTTTTATCTGTGCTTTCCAGTATCTGAGGACTATTGGCAAGTCAGCCAAAGAGGGCACTGATTCCCTATTCACCTTAGATAAGAGATGAGCTTGTTAGTTTATCAATATTGGATGATTTAGCATTAGAGCAATACAGACCAACTGAAGTTATAGGCTGTTTATGTAAAAGAAAAGTGTGTTATGATAGTTTTCACAAAATCAGTGTCACTAGTAGCCATCACAGTCCCAACAGTTTAAAGTCATTTTTTTTCAATTTAAAATTAAACAGTTGCCTTTTTGCACAAATACCCTATTATTTTCTAACCTATGTTCAATGCTGAAAGTTCGTAGTATCCTTGGGATCTGGTCCGACTTGAAGAATAGTGGATGTAAATTATTGACTAAGTTATATACCAGAATATTGGGTATGTCTTCACTCAGTTGGTAGAAAGTATTACCTCCTCCCACATACTTCAAAGTTCAGTTATATGTAATCCTGCTACTTCAAGAATAGAGGACAATAGTATGCCTTGAGATATATAAATGCTTGTTCAAATCGTTACATAGGACTGCTCCATTAAGAATCCATGGAAGAATGTCTTCCCAGTTAAAGGATATGCAGGACTGACTAATTTTATCATTTCAGTTTTAAAGGGGTTCAAGTATGACAGGTCAGTCTCATGTAGCATAGCACACAGGACTGCTAGTGGAGGGCTCTCCCTTCAAGTCAGGATTTACCATTTTGGTCTGTCTCCCTTGTACCTACTGTAAGGTCTTTCCTTCTGGGAGTATGGAAGAAAGCAGTAGGAGACCAGCTGTTCATAACAGCATAATGCTCTCTTTTCTCTCTCTCTCTCATTTTCCAAGCAAATTTTCCTAGTCTAGCCATGAGCTAAATCTTATTGAAGCATCAGTAAGTAGAGATAACGGCTGACCGCACAGCCAGTGTGCCGAGACCACAGCTTGTTAGGCCCACTCTGTTTCTCTCACTGCTTGCTCTCCTCAGCAGTCTGCTTAGGGCAGCCCCAAGGCTCTTCTCTTATGCCACATCGCATCGTCTTGCAGTGGAGACTCTTCAGGTATAGATGTGCACAGTGCCTAGCACAAGGGAACCCCCAGTGTCAGCTCCACCAGGTATACTACCATTTTAAAAAGAGTTGCTAACAACAACTGTTGAGTTTCCTTACAGCTTGTAAGACGAAAACAGGAGCTAGCTGCATTTGCTCATTCAGGGATTTTCATCCTCGGGGTCTGCAGGTCTGAAAATCAATGTCTTCTGTAACTTTTTTTCCCTCTAGTTTTCTCCAAACTTTTAATAGGAAAGAATTCCTTTAATTCTTTAAAGTATTTTGGGAAAAATCAGTTTTGCTGTTTCTATGACCTAGTCCCTCCCCTAACTTTTTCTGTAGAAATGAAAGATCTAATCTGTTAATTGATTAAAGGGAGCATTGTTTTTTAGGCAGTCACATTAATTTGGTTTTGCCATTAACATCAATTTCTGGTCATATTCGTGTTCATTCTCTTTGAACTATGCTCTGTTATTCTTTCTTCACTCTAACGCAAGAGTTCAAGAGTCAATTTATAGCAGCATTCAGAAGCAGCATATCTGTTGTAGTTTTATAATATAAAAATATGCTGTCGATACCTGTTTTAAGTAACCTGTTGTGAGTGTGAAATAAAGGGCCCTAATAAGATTTTATACTGTGATATCTCCATTAAGAAGTTCTTCTTTGTGCAATACCTCATAGTGAGGTTGCTTCTATTTAAAGCATTGAGTTTGATCTTGGCTTTGATCTAAAGCTTTTGATCTTGAAAAAAGGACATTGTGGCAGTAAAACAAAAAAGGGTAGGAGATTTTTTTTTTTTTTTTTTTTAAGTAATAAAGTTAAAGGGATACTGTCAAGATTTACTAGGCACTAATTGGACCTACCTTTATTTGCTTACATCTGTTTGCAAAGTCCATCTAATTCTATATGTGGGAGGGTTTGCTCAAACAAATGCTTTGATGAGCCCCTTTCTTTTATAAGAGCACAATTTTCTTCTGAAGCTTTCAGGGAACTGTCATATATAGCACATGGTAGAAAATATTTTTAAAAGTCTGAAATACCATACCAGCATTGTTTTAATTATATCAGATGTGACAAAGTTTACCTTTTTTGTGTCTTTTGCTTTAAATGCTAAGTACTTCCAGCTTTTATAATGTCCTAAGAGTTTTTAGTGTTCAATTGTCCATGCTCGACAGTAGCTGAGACTCTTCAATCACAGCAGTGTTGGAATATCCTGGTGGAAACGGTGCACAGGCATCTGTTAAAGTCCCATGCCTGAATTTAATCACCTGTTTGCTGTCTCTGTTGAACAAAGCGCCTAACTGAAGCCTGAGTAAGGGGCTTGCTGCGCTAGAGTATGAATAAAAAGGTGGTTTGGATCTTGCTTTGAAGAATCGTCTCAGACCCTCCTGATAACTCATTAGGTACTTTGGGTTCCTTAGACGGCAAGAAAGCAGTGGGGAAAAGTTCCAGGCGGCTGGCGGCGGTGGCACTTGGTGCCGTGAGCCGAGCCCCCGGCCCGACCCGGCCCGGCCCGAGCAGCGACTGGGGCGGCCGGCAGCGGCGGGAAGCGCCGCTCGGGCGGCTGCGAAGCGCCCTCCCTCGGGGCGGCGGGGCCCCCTCGGCGCTGCCGTTGGGCTCGCGCGGCGGCCGTTACGGCGCGGGGGAGGGGCGCGGCGGCGGCGCGGGGAGCCCGGCGAGCCGCCCCGCAGCCGGCGGCGAGGAGGGCCGGGAGCCCGCCCGCCCCTACGTCTTTGAGGCAGGCTCCTCCTCTCCGCCGGGCTCCGGGGGCCGGAGCACGGGGGCGGGGGACCCCGCGGAGGTGTTTCATTTCCTACCGAGGGCTGCGGGGCGCCGCGGCCGGGCGCGGGAGCGCGGCTCCGGGTAGTGCGGGGGCCGGGGCCGGCTCCGGCTCCAGCTCCGGCTCCTCGCGGCGCGCCCTGTGCCGTCGCGGAGCCCGGCGGGGAGGGAAGCGAGGGGGCTCTGCGGGCCAGCTCGCCTCAACGTGCGCTTTCTCCCCCGTGCAGCCTTTGCTGGAGGAGGGTGAGACTTGGAAGGAGTGTCAGCTCGTCCAGCAAGTGAGCGGCGAGGTGAGGAGAAAACCGTCTTTCGCAGTTGTTCGGTGCCTTCTGCGGACCGTTTTTCCTCCTTGTGTCCTTACTCCCTTGCAGATGTTCTCCTCTAGTTTCCCACCTGACACCCCTACCCTTCCTTGCTGTTGCCTTAAAAATAATTGTTTGAATATTAAGAATATAAATACTTGTGTGTGAAAGACTAAGGGTTATGAATGACCCTTCCATCAGTTGAAATTGATGTTGGTAGAGTGGATGGCTGGAAAAAAATGTTACTTGAAGCACAAAGTGTAAGGAATAGAGTGCAGAGATTTTCCATAGGATTTTTGAATGCCATAATGACAACATTTCATTTGGAAAACTGGTTTGGCAGCAGGCATTTTTTTGTTGTTGTTGTTTTTTTTTCCCTGGAAAAACTTAAGCTTGGAGCTGTAAGTTTACGTTAGTAATGAGTAGAAGGAAAAATAATGCTGTGTAAGATAAAGACCACCACTTCATGCTTTGACTGTGTCACAGGTGACTGGCCAGACTACCTGAAGACCAGACCGTGTCATTCTAGGCTGGAAAAGTGTTTTCCCTCTTTCCAATGAAGCAATGGAAAAATGTGTCTTGAGTCTTTTTATAGCTTCTTATTAATGCTGTGTAGCTGCATTCGAGTCGTGTCTTCTTCCTAAAAAAGCACTATGGTTTTGAACTCCAGGTGGCAAAATGGATTCAGACAAACCAGAGGATCAGAAAAAGCGGCAAAAGGAAAAGAAAGCAAGGTGAAGTCATTTTCCAGAAGGTAGGGGGTTCCCATTGTGTATTTGTGTAGTGGGACAAAGGGCAGCACGTCTGGAATGCTTTCAGAGGATGCTCTTTTAAGCACTAAAGAGATGTTTGTAAGCAGCTTTGACAAGGTAATAGTAAGTTACTGATACAGTTTATGCCATTACATATTTGCTATGGAAAGAAATCATCTTTCAAGAGGTCTGTAATTGAGAAGACAACATTTCTGTACATTTAAAATGGATGTTCTGAGGAAGAAGGATAAGAAGAGTTTAATCAGAAAAAGCAATAGTACTTGAGAGCTTTTGACAAAATATGCACCATCACTTGCAGACCTTAAGATACTGTTAATTGTGAAACAGTTTTCTTGGTAGGTATTGGGACAATAATAGATAAGTACACAGAATGTACGGTGTACATAAAATGTTCTGGCTGTGCTGTTGACACTTTATTTAGAGGATGTGTTTGGGAGTCTTCTAGTTGCTGTGGTAAGAGAATTCATGAAAGTGTGCCTTGATGGTTATTCTAAAAAATTACTCCAGAAGATTTAAAAAATTGTCTACAAGCTAAATTAACTCAAAATATTTTTAAACTAATGATTTTTGATTGGCTGTTCTGAATATTAGTTCTATAATGCTGTCTGTTTAAATCACAATATGGCAAGGTGAGTAACTAGCTGACATTGGCATTAAATAGCTGTTTTATATCTTCTGAAGAAAAAAAATGCTTTTTCAAATACTGATCATAAATGAATAATGATACATTTCCAAATGTGTTACCAGAAGTAGGATTTTTGCTTGTCTCAGTTTTACAAACAAGTTTTTAATTATTTTTTTAAACTCTTGTTACCTTTAAAGGATTAAAATAGCAGTGTGTTGTTTTGCTATTTCGGCAGTGCTTCTAGAATGTATGATGAATCATTGCTGTTTCTGTAGCCAAATTCTTGCTGATAGTATGGCTGCCAACTCCTGAGATGTGTTGCCTTAGTATGGGCATTGCAGTATTTGACAAATGTCCACAAAGTGCATTGTTGTGTGTGAGTGATTTACTAGATCTATGGTGAGTTAAAAAAATGTCAGATTGCATCCTTTAATTCACTACTTCTATTGTGTAGCTGGGATATGCCATTTAGGAAAATATGTTCTGCATTGTCATAGTTTAAGAGACATAATTTAAGAAGAGAGAGCAATAAACAGTTGTACCAGATAGTTCATTTTCTATTTGCTTTTCTGTATGTGAATAAGAAGCATTTATGTTTAGCATTTGTATTTAAGATCACTTTCTGTTTAGATGATGCAGGCTTTTTTAATGTTAAAAAATGTATCTTAATGCTGCTTTGCTAACTTGAGCGAAATCATGCATTGAAGGTACAAATAGCCCTAATATAAGTTAGAGTTTGCATAATTTGAGTTATTTTTAAATTACACAAAGTAGGCTCACTGCTATATCTTTGACAGTAGGCTTGAAAGTACTTTACAGTTATACCTTTTTCATCTCTTTTTATAGGAGAAAGCTTCCTCACTTTGTAATGATAAAGTTCCATTTGCAGTGGTGTGGTTATTCTGCTCTTACTGTTCCAATGTTTGTGAGAAAGAAATCTACCTTATAGACTAGCCATGTTAGAAATGCAAAAAGTAATGTATAAAAATAAGGTCTATTTACTGTAAAAATAACTGAAAGTGTAGGGATTTTGCTGGTAGTAATTCTTTGTGAGAACTATGAGCACAAGTATAAATTAAAATTACTAGCAAGAATATGTATTGTGTTCTAAGATCCATAAATATTAATAATTCTATGAGACTCAATGCAGGTCTAGAATGTTGCAGTTGCAGGGTACTTAACCCAAGAGAAAGGAGAAAGGGAGTTTAGCACTGAGCTGCTTTTTGGGTCAGCAACCATAGAATGAATGCTGAAGGCAGGGTTTCTTGGTTCCATAGAAGTGTGGTCGCTGCAAAGATGACTCTTCCAATAGAGTTAAGGACAAGCAGAGAAAAAGGGAGAGAGAGATCTCTGGTGCTGGCAAAGCTTTATTGGATTACTTGGATTCAGGCTTGGTTCTGGCTAAAGTTTCCAGCATGACTGCGTAACTGTTGTTGATGGTGTCCAATTAGTTGGTGCTAACCTCTATTCCACTGGAATTTTAGATTCTTAGGAGTGTCCATATTGGTTTATACCAGAAATGGCATCATACAGCAGTGTGAAAGAAGAGAGAAAATATATAATGAAAAAGGAAGAGGCCATTGAAGAAAGTAGGAGAAATAGGGATAAAACTGTCAAGTGATAAGAGGGAGATGAGAAGAAGAGCAAATAAGTAAACAGAGAAGTCAGAACGTTGGTACCAGCCTCGTTATGCTTGTATAAGTGTACTTAAGGTTACTGACGTATTTTGCTAGAGCTTCAAAACTGAACTGTGTGTTGATCTTGTTTATCTTCCAGCCAGAACATGCGCTAACGTATTAAACATAGCTTCTAAACTTCTGTATTCCTGTGCTGTCCGATTTTGCTCTGTCATTTCTATTTCTTTATGATAGGAAACCCCATTCCTAACACAAGATGGATGACTTTGCTATACTGAGACACCGCAAAATCAAAGCAACTGCTTCTGCGTCCATGTACAAAATCTAGGATAGAGAGATAACTCTTTCTGTGTGGATAAATGAAACAATTGTGGAGGAAAGGTTGCTGACAACTGCCTGGAAATTGCCTCTTGAAAAAGGTTTCCTTCTAAAGAGTTAAGTTCTTAGGAGGTGGCTTTACATGTGCATAAATGTATTTAAAAAACATTTGAAGATACCATGCATTGGATAAGAACTCTGTAGCTGGTAGTGTTAACAGCACTCAGGGGGCATGTGAACCCGTGGGGAAGCTTGTGTAGAAAGGTGCGGTGCTGCTCTCCGCTGTGGACTTGAGCACAATGGATTATGGCAGTGTAACAAATCCCATAGGTGAGAAAGAATTTCTAAATAAGTAACTAAAAGTTCCATTTCTTTTGCTTTCTTCTCTTTTCCATTTTACTTTTTTAATTCTTTGGGTTTTTTTCTGTTTCAGACTTTCCTGTTGCTCTTTATTTTATTTTTTAGCAGTTCTGATTGTAATCTCTCCTTCCCTGCTTCTTTCCCATGCTCTTTTCTTTAGCTTTATCTCCTTCAGTAACCTGCATTACTGTTCATGCCTTCTGTTCATTTTCAGTCCCCTTTTCTACCTTTTTCACCTTTTCAAGTTTTTCCCTTTTGCTCATCCTATTTTCTGTTTACGGTACTCTATAGATACTCTTTTGACCTTCCCCAGATATGTGTGCATGTGCATACACAAGTGTATGCACACTCAAACCTCATACTTCTGCATTTGTCATTCTCCCTCATCTCATACTTTCTTTACTGTCCATTTAATCTTACCTGTATGTACCCTCTCTACTTTTCTCACATAAGCAATATTCTTCTGTGCTTATTACTGTATTGATACATAGTACTGATCACTAGATGTACTGACCAGCTAACTGACAAGATGAAGAGAAAGGCTAGGGTAGAGCTTGGAAAGAGCTGGCTGATTGAAATTAGCAGTGGTGTTGTTTTAATATGCAGAGTGTGATAAAAATGCTGAATGTTATTATTTTTGTTGTTGTTATACCGGACTATGCCTGGTTAGACAAAAAGATTCCACTGTACTTGCCAGTTCTGAATTTGATGTGGAAGAAAACAACCTTTTAATCAGACTGATAGAATTGTAGTATGTGATCTGCATCTACGGTGGAATTTAAGGGAGAAATATTTTATTAGGAGACTAGTTCATTTTTATGCATAGATTGCTTACAAATGTTTGTATCTATATTGCCTTTGACTGAAGTTCAGTGTTAAAAATGATACGTGCAAGCTGCTTCGGAAGGATTCATTTAGTGGAAAAGTGCGTAGGACACAATACCAAGGGTATTCAGTAATTAAAGGGAGAACTGTATATATATTTATATAAATATATATGTATAAAAATATATGTATGTGTGTGTACATACTAGAAGACTAGTTGTTGCAAATCATCAAAATTAAGTTTGTCTACTTCCAGTTTTTAGTTTGATTCTACACTGCAACTTTTAGGAGTAATTCAGCTTCTCTAGAATATTTTTTGCTGCTTTCTTGGAAATACTGTCTTCATGTATTTAAAGTTTATCTGCAAGTTTACTAAAAGTATGATTTTCTCTAATTTTTCTTAGTGGTTACTGTCATTGATCATTCACTTTCTTCTCACCCTAGAGAGTTATAATTGTTAGCAGTATTTTAAGCTGATAATAACCTGAGCAAAAAGGACTTTGTTCTGAAATAGCTGTTGTTTCTTCACTCACTATACCTCACTTTTCCAAACTCTCTTTATCTTACAGAACTTTCTGGGAACCCTATAAATATATTTGCTGGCCTTCACTGATAACATACAACATTTAACTCAGTGGGCAGCAGGGCAGGAGAATTCAGATGGAAGATTCTGCATCCATCTCACATACAAGAGCTTGATTGCAGTAAATATTGTTAAATCATATTTAAAATAAACCTTGTAGTTTTAAAATCTTTTCTTTCTTCCAAAAACATATGAATGTAATTTCAGGCTGTTAGAACTAAGCATTCTCAGCATTTAACTGTCTGTCCCCATAAAAATATCCGCATTTATGGATTGTTTGGAAACAGTAATTATACACATCTAAAGAACTTTATTATTTTTAGGATAGCTCTGCCTAAAGTTGACTTAAGAAACATTTAATAAATAAGAAAATACTATGTCTGTATGTAAATATTTGAGAGGAATTTCTGATTTAACCGTAATAATAATAAAAAAAAAAAAAATCCAATTCTGACCGCAATGTGCTTTATGTTTTGTTTGCAGTAATGTTATGTCAGGATCTTACTTCTCTTTATAACAGCACCCATATCTATTAGCAAGGAAATGTTGTTGCTTAAGATATCCCCCAGATGGATATTATTGTTATGTAGTGAAAGAGTGAATAATTCCCATTAAGTCACATGTTTAGATCAATGAAAGCACACGTATGATAATGACCCCACTCCTTTACACAGTCTGAGATGACCATTTCTAAATTTGGAGAACTCAGGCCAGCATGGCTATGCGTTGAAACAGTTCAAGGTTTACAGATAATTACATCACTGTTAATTATAGCAGTTCAAGCCAGCAGCCACCCTCCTCCTATGCAGTGAAAGATTAAGGTCACTTTAATGTAAAACACAAGGTTTGTGCAGCAAAGAGAAAAACCCGTTTTAGTAGAGGTTTTTTCCTTTTGATTTGAAGCAGAAATTAGTTAAACTCCTGTGACAGAACACTTTATTTGGCAGTAAGTCTCACCGGAGGCATTTTAATTAGATAGTCTTTGTGCATATTATCACATGATACTAACAGGATAAATTGTATTATTGGGATCTACTGATACCTCTGAAATTTGGGTATCCTGTTGTTTCTAGTTAAACATCCCTCTGGTGGTTAAAATGTGTTCCATTTACATCTTCGCTTGCAAGTACCTTCTGTCTTTAATAAAACAGGAAATGGAAAATGTGAGAACAGTTTCATTCTTTCCAAAATACAGAAGAAGAAAAAGCAGTTGATCATTTTTAATGCTTCTTAAATGTCTCCCCCCATCAGTGTTTATCTAATTAATTCTAAGCAAAAATGTAGTGAGTTTTGGAACTAGAAAGCAAGCTTATCACTTTCAGGACATTTGGAAAACAGAGCAACTTACTACACTGGAAGCAAGTGGGACACTGAATTCAAACATTCCGTAATTTTTCTTCTACAAAAACTTCATATGGATTTTTTTATTATTTGAGAGTATATACTTGCACTTGGCAGTTGAATAATGCACTGAATTTAAATGTCCCCAAATTCTTCCTAATGTGATTGATCATAATGACTCCAAAGGAGTCTTAATGATTTGCTGGTCCAAACATGCTTTATTTCAGTATTATATTTAATACACATTGTCAGAAATAGGCTTAATGATTTTGTGGTGACAGCTCATAACCATTGCTCTCATTCTTTGTCTTTTATCTATTTAGAGTATGTTCAGATATTGTATTGTAAAAGCACATGCATAGGAGTTTGTAAAAGTGGATGTTGTCATTTAAAGAAATCTATGAGCACTGAAGGCAAAGAACAGAGCCTTTACAAATGTGATTAAAGAGATTCTCAAAGTTTTTAATCTATGTTTTGGTGGCCATTGTGCTTGAAGTGAACATAGGCACCACTCATAATACTGCCCTCCTTTCCCTCTATTTCCCCTCAAAAAGTCTTTTAAAACAGGCACATAGCTCAATGCAAAAGCAAATACATCCTCTGTAGCTTTAATTAGGCTGGACTGAGTTCTTAAAGGTATGTAAGCTGTTCTGTTTCTTGTGGGCACTGATTGAGTGACTTTTCACAGTTGTCTAGTTTCTGTCTTCAGAAACAGACTCGCAGGTTTTTGAGCCCTGTACCAGCATTTAAAACTAAACAATAGTGTGTGACTGTCATCATGGAAGTGTGTAGATCTACAGAAAGACTCTTGATGCTGATGAACTATTAATGTCTGCCCACAGGTTTACTGACACAGTAGTCTTACTGTGGGCAAGTGCAAATAGAATCTTTTCCTTTCCTCTTTTTTAAGCTAAGTTCTTACCCTACAGTGAGTGCTTGCCCAGGCAGTCTCTGAAGGATAGGGAATATTATTGTTTTAATTTTTCATAGATTTGGTTTGCAATGATTTCCTGTAGCAATTTAGTTCATAAAAAAGGTGTAAGAAAATTGTTTTCCTCCTCTACTGTAACTGTATTCTACTTATTTAGCAGTTTTCAAAAAAAGCTTTTAATTTTATCAAACTGATTATTGATGGAAAAGAAGCTTGGGCAATTATCTTATTCTGTATGTGTCTTTTTTTCCTTTTCTCCCTTTAATTTAGGCCTCCAGTGGGCTTTTGCAATCAAACTTGTTAGTTTTCTGAAACTGCCACGTTCCTGCTGGCGATCCTGTGAGAACACCCCTATTGAAGGCAAAGCAGAAGTGTGAGCTCCATCATTTCTGGGAACCCTGATAGCCACATGACAGGGAGAAGTTGTGATTGTCTCAACCACAGGATACGTATCTGTTGACACTTTGACCTGTTAGACAGTTTGGTCATGAGACACCAGTTCATAAGAAAGTGGATTTTATTACCTTTGATTCTTATAGAACTTACTGTTCTGATTTTATGAACTGTTTTCTACATACTTTACAGGTCACATGCCTTGATTGTGGTGAACACCCACAAACTCAGGCATTTCATGTCTTTCAGATGTGGATAATGAATTTGCCTTACAGTTGGTTTCCTTCTCCACTTCTAACACAAATACCTGAGAAAAAAGAGGGACTTGGGATTTAGTCTGGAAGGCTGGTGATCATTTTGTTTATGTTCGCTCATCCATATTGCAAAAGGAAATGAAATAAAGCTACAGAGTATTAAATGATTCCATTCCCAAGATTCTGTTTATTTCAAAGAAAAGATGACCAGTTCAGTGCCAGTTTTGCAATAACTATAGTTGTCATCTTGTTTTTGTTCAAATTCAAGAGATTTCTCTGCATTTTGGCTGCTCTTCTGAGGAACTCAATGGAGTTACTCACATGTTCAGATGCTTTGCTAAACCAGGCCTTAATCAGTCATCCTCAAGATCTTTCGAAGTGATTACTTTTCTGATTGAAGAGGAGATTTGGCTTCTTCTGTTTGCCTGGAATATGTGGAGTTTTTTTGTTGTTTTATTTTTTGTTTTCTGGGAGATGTGATGTGAAATATATAATTTTTTATCTTAGAGCATAGACAAGCCATTGAGTAGGGCTTCTTTATTTTTTAGCCAAATTTTGAAGGAGAATAATTGAAGAATTCATTTGTTTTAAGCTCATAAGAATTTCCTTTCTGCCTCCTGCAGTTTCACCTATTCTGCCTGCTTCAGCCAAAGTAGGTGCCCTTCTGAACATATGCCAGTATATGGTATGAGAAACCCATAAGGCAGAATTAGGTGCAGGTTTTCTTAAATTAGCACCCAAACTAAACTTCACTTTTTTTTTTTTTTAACTTATTTTCAATGTTACTCTGAATAAGTCACTTAAATTTTCACATGCTTACTGGCAAATAGAAGGAATTTGAAATTTTACAGATTTTTTCTTGCTGTTCCTCTTTTCTGTAGCAGAATGTGTTGACTACTAACATTTGTGCTTAAGAGAACTGATTGCTTGAAGAGACTAGGAAGGCAGCAGAAGGGATCTTGAGGATTTATAGATAGGAGATTTTTAGATACCGAAGATGTATTTTATTTTTTTTTAACATAATACATAATTTTTAATATACTTTTTTGCTAACACACCCTCTTATTCTGTAATATCTGCAGTATTTATCAGGGAATTACACATTTGCACCTACTTATCAACAAGGGGAGGAAACACGTAACAGTGTTTTTTTCTGTACATTTTGTGCATTGCTCCTTATTTTATGGAACCTCTGAGTTGTATTAAAGTAGCTTCTCAAAACACTATGCTAGCCAGTAGTGTGAAGATAAAGCTGTGACAGGACCGTGCATTTCCAAAATGCCTTCTATTGAAGTGCCTTTTTCATTAAAGGACCTTGTTACTGTAGAGTGAGGTACAGCAAAAACGGGTGTTTCCTTTGCTGCCACTGCAGAAAGACAGAGAACTTTAATATTTTTCCTTGTTTTACAGATGGAGAGCCAAGGCATGGACATGCTAGATAGCTTGTCCAAAGGGACCTAGGAAGGTTGAGCAGAGCAGGGAAGTGGACTGGAATTTTCAAGTCTGAGTTTGGTGTCCTAACACGCTTAAACTTTCACCTGAGGGCTCTCTTTGTTATAAATACCAGGAAATTAGAATGCACAATTTTCCATTTAGTGCTTAAGGCATTGAAGTATGGACAGATTAGATAGTTTATTTAAGGTGATACATTTAAGCTGTAGCAGAGCAGGGAACAGAAGCTAGTGCTGCAACTGTCCTTTGTTTTTTCAGAATACTATAAAAGGCTTAGTGCACACAGCAGTATAGCTGAAAACATGAACATGTGTAGGGATATATTTTAGCAATATTTATACTGCAGTAGAACATACTTTCTATTAATGAACAAAGGTTATGGCTAATAGTTTAACTGGAAGCATCAAATGTAAGTGTTGGCTTTGAGTATATTTCAAAGGGTAGTAATTTAGTAGCAGTTTAACTTTTTGTCTAAATGTATGCTCTTCTGCAACTTACAACACATTATGTCTGGGTATTGATCTAGCCTTCTAGTATAAAGTGGCACATAGTTAAATATTTAAATAGTTAAATTTAATTAAAGATGGCTGGGCAGACCGTCAGGTTCTTTTATGGTTTCCTGTGCAGTTTGTCAGGGACATAGGGAGTTCTGAAAACAAGTCATTTTGTTCTTACAGGGTGTGTTTCATATCTTGCACTTGTTTTTTATCAATTATAGCCTGTGAACGTCCTATATAAGAATTTGTTTGAAGTGTGTTTTTAGAAAGGGAGGTTGTGTAATATGAATGACCTAGATGGCGTGTAGACAGTCAGTCTTTTCATTTGTTTTCTCTTGTCCAGAGCATTGAGACAGGAAGCATTCTTAGAATTATTTTTAGACTTTTAAAAGTCAACCTTGATTTCCTCATGTAACAGTAATCCCTTGGCGAGGCCTAAAAGCGATATTGTTTACTCTTCCATTGTGCCATATGCTTACAATTTTTGCTTTATTTTGAGTGCCTATTTATTAAGAAAGTACTTGAAAAACAATTTATATTGAATTGTCATATTTGAACTGTGTGGCTACTGAGGAGAGTGTATCCGTAGTTTTTGTCACTGTGTGTCTGATTCAGACACAACAGGTGGTTTGATTTATTGCAGTCTAGGGAGATGATAATGTCTGAAAGACTGATCACTTTCTTACTCTACAGTTACCTGTTGTCTTTATTACATTGCATTTGTAGTGACAGAAGGACAATGTGTAATTAGGAATCAGTAATTCTAGTTCCCTTCTTAGGTTATGTCCTCCTTATTTTCCAGCCAAGCAGTAAACTGAAGAAGTGAACTATAGGTCTGAATGCATTTTATGCCTAGGTTAAGGAGTGGCTACTGCTTTAGTTGATGAGTCCTTTTAGTCTCTTTTCAACCAAGAAAAATTGGATGCATCAGTGTTTTTCTGTAACCCCTATCTTTGCTTCTCAATCCATTTTCCATTTTAAGACTGTGAGAGTTCAGGAGTTGCTGTTTGTTTTTGCTTGGTGTCAAAGCATAGACTGTTCAGAGTAAGGAGATAGAAAAGTTAATTGTTCTTTCTGCCAGATATCAGCTTTTCAGTATCTTATTCGTGTTTGTCTGCAACACAACTTGATGGTTACAAGTTACATGTGAGCCATTGTTTGACTGTATTCCTTTCATCAGTAAAAAGCTGGTGTGTTTCAGCTTCTCTCTTCCTGAGTCATCTTTATCTGAATGCTTTTATTACCCTCAAAATTTGGAATGAGCCAAATGAATAAAAACTTGTAAAAATGTCTTTGAGTGACAGAATAAAAATTTCTTATGGCTCAACAAGTCTGCAGTGAAAGAGAGTTGCTTTTGGAGAATATTATATGTACTTGAGTTTTAATTAGCCATGACATTGCAAGTGTGTCTGTTCTATGTTTATGAAAGCGTGAGTATGGATGCTGAAACATTAATTTTGGATTACTTACCTGCAGATCTACAAAACAGAATAGCTCGATGTTCTTGACAGAGGAAAAATGGGAAAGTGAAAAAAAAATGGATCAATTTACCATTGTTTTCATTACAATTGTAATTATACTTGCATTTTATATATATATAAACTTGTAAGTAGCAAAATGGACTAAGCTGTGAGGTTTTATCAACACAGATATTATCCTTAATACCATAAAAGGCGTATTGCTCTTAGCATGTTGGCTAAGGAGGAGTTATAGTTAGGAGTAGGGAAGGAATTGCAGGAGAATTGAAACTCTTCACCCCACCCTGCCCCATGCCCATGTATCTCATGGAAGAAGCTTCTGTTCTTTGGGAATATTGCAACTGACCCCATTGTTGGCCTGTGAAGCACTCCAAGACAGGGTGAAAATGCAAATTAGCTTTTAGGTACAGGTAGGGAGAATTTGGCTACTTATATTGTGTGTGCTTTTTAATATTAGGAGAGAGAGGGTGAAGAGAGAGAATTGAGAGAATGTCAGGCCCTTACAAGGATATTCTTCATATTCTAGAAACTAGTATAGTGCAAATGGCTTTTTCCAGTTACTGAATTTATTACCATCTTGGCTTAGTTATGAGTGGACTGGGTGGGTGTTCTGCAGTGTTGAATCCTTCCAAAGTACTGGCAAAGATTTAACAGTAATCCAGCTGAGTGCCCCAAAGGGTTTGAGCTGAAGTTCTGACTTTCATATTAAATTAGACATGGTTACAAGACAAGAATTATTTGAAGTTCTTATGAAGCATGTGAGTGATAGAATGAGCAACTGGGATGCAAATAGTTTTCATGTATGTTTTCTTTATTAGGTCAAAAATAAGGGTAAAAAAGGTTCTTATTTTTGGAGCAACTTGAAGGGACTCTCCCAAGAAGATACTTTTTAATCTTTAAAATAAGATCCTCAAACTTCTCCCTCTCACTCCAGGTTTCCTCTTTGTTAAGCTTCTTCCTTTTTCTGAACACCTATAGCTACATATCTCGTGTATTTCAGCCAGACTATTTTTTTAATACATCTATATGGATAGATTTGCTCGCAACTCTATTTTTGAAATATTTTAGCAAATGCCTTCTATTAACTAGTAATGGCCAAATGGACTTCCCATGTGTTGTCTTGACCTGCTTTATATCTGCATTGCTGTGATTCTATGACAGTGTGCTGAAGAAATTCCTGCCTGTTTTATGGGTTACATTATGGGTGAGAATTGTGAAATTAATGTTGTTTCAAGCTACTTCGGGTAGAAACTTCTGTTAAACTTCGAACTGACCCATCACCATGCCACTAATTTTTATTTCAAGATAGAATTGTGCTTTGCATTGGAAGCTGGTTAATAACGCTGTATATTTGACAAGTTTAAGTTGTTGTATGATTAGAGAAAACAATGATAAAAATTCTGCCAGTCACTGGTCAGTCTGCACTTGAATCTTCTCCACTGATCCTGCTGCAGTAGACTCGTATTGGTCTCAGGGTTAGCAGCACTGGGTGCTTTAAAGGAAATGAAAGGTGTAGTGGCACAATGATTAAGTCTTAGTCTCTCCACAGTACCATGTACCAAATGCAATACTTTTATTTCCATTCCTTTCCTGCATTTTAGCCTGTCTGCATGCATTTCCAGATTGATTTCTTTCCACATTCCCTACACTGCCTTCCCTCATGACTTTGTTGTGAAGTCTTGAGTTTCAGCAACCTGTTTTATTTTTTCCTTTTGCAAAAAGGCTGTCATAAGGGTGAGAATCCATTCATAGCCAGTGTTTAGATATACTATTGTAATGAATGCGAGTCCTACACTCAATTTAGATCTCTGACCTCCTTTTTTTTTTCTTTTTTTTTTCTTTTTTTTTCTTTTTTTCCCTGGCTTGCCTGTGAAAGAAGAGGGAGAAGATTACCAGTTAATGTTTGTCTGGTGTGTTCTTTTTAAGGAATCAGTGGGAAGTGAACGCATCTTTCTCTGCAGAGCAAGTGTGTAATATTACTGATACACTTGCCTGCATTTCTTTTCTGCCTGTACACTTACTCTTATGTGGTTGTTACATATAATAGCAGCTGTAGAAATGCATTCTTTGTGGATGTGTTTATTTTATGAAAGATTTTAGGCATTTTTGAATGCACAGAAAGTATTAAAACATAAAAATTGCTGTAATGATTTTAGTTTAAATACAAATGAGATAGAACTTCAGTGAAAACAGAATCATAATTTGGAGGCGAGAGTTACATATGACCAAAAAGCTGGTACCTATTTTGGCTGCATCTCATCTCAGTTCCGTCTCTGCCAGTCATTTTAGATGGTGAAGGAAGAGCCATTCATTTGCTTAGGACTAGTGCTTTTGAAATAGGCCTTCCTGTGGCAAAGTAGACTGTTCCAAAATATTTTTTTAGACTCTGTTGGAGACAGAGTATCTCTGTTAAAAGTTCACTCCCAATGAAATGTTTTTACAATATGATGACCATTTTGATAGCAGGACTGTGTTTCTGGAAAGAGCAGCGTCCGTACAGAATGTTTTGTTTCTTTCTTTGTGGGCAAAATTCAGCAAAAAATTATTCATATCTAAAGGGTGTTCAGTGTTTTGAAGGAGTTGAGTTACCTATTTCCATCTCAGCAGAAATGGTTCTTAAAAACAACTAACAAGAGAGTTAGTATTATTTAAAATCCTTTTTTGATTGTTTCAGCAAAAGCCAAGGCTATGATAGATTTAAAGATGCATATCAACATCTGAGGCTCTGAGTTGATGCTAGTCCTTCTCGACCATTTATCTTTTGCAGCCTTTAAAGGTATTCCATCTGGAAAAAAAAATCTAATTTTCCATTATTTAGCCTGCTTTTTCTTTTAGTATTTTGTTTTATTTCTAAGTGTGATGTTCATTCTGGAAATCTGCAGCTCATACAGGGAGAGAAGACGCATTTGAACTGAGCAAGATGTAGGGACTGAATATGTAATATATAAGCCAGTCAGGCTAACTACTGAATGGGAGAGCTCTTTTAAAAGTAAAAGCTTTGCTAAGGATTTTGCCAAGGATCCTTTGCTCAGTTAACATTTTCATTGTTAAACTGAGGGAAAGCAGGAGACAGCTGACTAACGCTCAGCAGGAACTGTGGTTTAAAATGTATGTAAGAGATTGCAAGTGCTAGTAGGTGTTGCTAGAAAGTATTGGATGAATGTTTACAGTCGAACTATAGGTAATTGGGAGAGGGCTGAGAGAGACACCCAGTTACTACCTCAAAGAGAAGGAAAAAAATAGTTCAGGAAAAGCCAGTATGAGGAGAAAACCTGAATTTAAAAGGGATCCAACCTGTAATTTTTCAGGAGAGAGATACCTGTCCTTGTTACAAAAGGATTGCTCCCAAATGGGAGTTTTGCTCCCTGTGGTGTTGGGAGTGTGTAGCAATTCTCAGCCTTTATGGCATGCAGTGCCTTCTGGCTTGTTTGCTATTAGGAAATTTCTGCGTAAAATGTTTAAGATTTTGTATTCTTTCTGGTGTCTATGTTTCCATATATAAACCTCATTTTAGAATCTTCTTTGGCTGCACTGCTTTTAGATTAGTTAACAGAGATGCACTTTTGAAGTCATTATGTGTGTGTCTTTCCTTCTCACAACAATCTGGAAAGCTCCCAAATTACAGATCAAGCATCTTTGTGGTGTTGGAGACTTTAAAATTCACAGTGAGAAGTTAATTTTATACACACTTGGATATCTGATAAAGTGTTTTTGGATTAACTGCAAGATTAATTACCTTATAAGAAAAAGTAAACTGATTAACCCAGGAGTTCCCATTACTAATGTTATAAAAATATTAAAAATAGAATACACTGCAAACAGGATGTCTGGTCATAACTGTGCAGTTTCAGTTGCCCGGTATTTATGTAATTTAACTTCTGTGCTGAGATCAGAGAGCAGCGAGAGCCTCATGACTGTGAATAAAAATCCTGTTTAATTTGATCACACCAATATGGCAGTTTCTGGAAGGAGTTGTTTACCATTTAAGGATGATGTGGAGAAATGAGTAAGTGCCTACATGGAAGAGCACATATGTTGCTCTTGTTCTAGTAGTGAAACAGCTTTTCTGAAAAGCTGGAGTTCTGGTAAATGGAATTGTGGGTTTTTGTTAGTACTAGTGTTAAAGTGTTAGTATTAATGTTAAAAATACTTTTTCCTCTTTGTTACTAAAGTTGGTTGTAGTCTGTCGGGAGTACAGAGACTTTATTTCAAGTTACTGAACTTGTTTTACCAACTGAATTAACAAACCAATAATTCTGAGAAAATTAGTTGTGCTTCTTGGCCAAAATGAAATAGTAAGCACTCAGTGCATCATGGGAAATGTTCTTAATTGACCATTTAAAGTAGAACTATTAAAGAAAATTTTTTCTTTTACTCTATAGACAAAAAGGCATGCCTGCAGCCTAAAGTCTGGACAAGACAGCCCTGACATTTCAACACAGGGAACAATTTGTGTTCACAATCCCTGTCTATTGTCCGATTGTAGATGAAGCAGTCAGGCAGACTCCAGAAAACTGGAGTGTGCAGAGCTGCTCATAGTGCCATATGCAAATACATTTTTTGTATTCATATTATTACGAAATTCAGTCAGCTGTGTCAGCAGCATTTAGCTGAAATCAACCTTCTCTACTGTGTACTTTGTTGTTAATCTAAACGTTTCCATCTCTTTCAACTGAAAAGCTAACTGTCTTAAGTTTTAAGGAGTTAATCCATGAACAGAACAAAAGAAAATCTCTGAGATGCTGTTTTTGAGAATTGGTAGCAAATCTTGCAACTTACTGAAAATACTGGTAGCATGTTTGTATATAAAGGAGGCCTAAGACTCACAACTTTCAAAATACTAAAAGCACTAAAAATGAGGCTATTCTTTTTCAGCCTTTGGAGTGAAAGAGACTTTCAGAATTGGCATATGTCAGTAAATATTTTTTTTTCAATGTTCAGCAGACTTTCCTCTGAGTAATCTGTGAAGTACTATTTTAAGACAGCCTGAAACTTTCGCTAAGTGTCTCAGAATGTGTATGCAGTTTTCCATGAATCAATATTATATAAGTGTATCTAGGTAAGTAATAAAATAGTAATGTTGATAAAGGCTCAGAAATTTCCCCAAACCAGTGCTGCGGAACAATCGCATATCCATAATAGAAAGAACATGTCTTGAAGAATTAAAAGGTCACCAAAAACGGGTCTAGTTTATTTTTTTAATGAAATTCTGTTACTTGCTACTGATCTGGTCCTCAATTTTGTGATAATTAATGGAGGCTAATGAAGCCATACACAGATTTTCATTTTGGCTCCTCTCAAGTTCCTAGGTTTTGGTAGTGCGCTAACTTTTGATTTTTCCTCTTGTTCCTTTTAAAGGAGAATGTTGGCTTGCCAGCATCAGAAATTTTGTTGCATATCAACATATATATTAACAGCGTACTTGAAGTCGAACTTACTCGAAATATGTATTCCTGGCTTACTTCTTCACATCTTTTTGCCAAGCCATTTGTTTACTGAACCTTTGAAAAGCAGAGATATAATTTTCAATTAACTAAAGGAATGTACAACATTCAAATGCCCCACCCAGCCTCTTTAGGAGGACAATATTTTTTTGTGCATACATGCCCTTGAATAGTTAAGGGGCAGGTTTTGGGTTGATGTCAATTTATAGTGGAAAAATACAAGTCTGAAAGTATAGCCTGAGAAGGCAAAATGTGTACGTGAAAGTAGAATGCTGGAAGAAATACATAGAATGCGCAGTACAAGGAGAAGTGTAACCTTCTTAAAAAACCCAGCATCATTATTAGTGGAATGGGAATGACAGAGTTCTAGTTAGAATTTGATTCCCTCTTGGACTGGGGTCATCTTAATTAATTGAAAAACATCTTAATTTGCTGACAGATTTCTTAAATGTGGAAAGAAGGCATATTATGTATGATATGGCTTTCCCCCTTCTTCCCAAAAGAGTGAAAAGAGATGCTATGTTTTAAGAACCACGTTTGTCAGTTTATAATTGGTTTCATTATAATTCTTTTAGTTGAAAAGAGATGTTTTTTTAAAAGAAGCAGGTTTTAAAAGCTGAGCTAGTTGTTAGTAGTATGTTTTTTATGACCTTGTAATAAAACAGAAAAGGTTCAAGGATTTCAACCTTGTGTCTAGTCATTCCTGGAGGTGTGGGAAAAGGAAGTTTAATCCTGTCTCTCCTTTAAATCCCTTTTAAGTCCTTGCTTGGTCCTCTGCAAGGACCACATTTCTTCCTGTGCTGTTTGCGTTTCAGCAAAATAACTAAGGCTTGAGTGAGAACACACACACATTTTGGGCTTGTGACAGCAGAGGATGTGGATTTAATTCTGAAAAGGTGGGTTGATTTGCTCTACAGTAAGCATACTCAACACCCACAGAAGGCTTACTTCCTCCCAAACTGGTGACATTGCCAGCTGCTTGGCTTGCAGCTTGTGGAGGTTCATAAGGTATGGTGTGGAGAGAGCTCCCCTTACAGACTGATTGACTTCCCTTGAGTTGTATGCCAGGGGCATGGCAAACTCTCCTCAAGAGAGTGGGGATCATGGTGAGGCCAGATGGTTTAAACTTAACCATGAAGTGTAGAAAGCCAGATCTTCAGGCATCTGAGGGCATGGTGGGTAAGGTTTACATTTCTCCCCACTGCTTTTGGAGGCACCCAACAGCTAACCTGCTGCTGCCTGCTTACTCAGCCCCTTCCACTCTGCAGTGGCAGTAGTGTCTCTGCAGAGGCCACTTGGCCAGTCACAAGTCAGCATGGAGTTTATTTCAGCCTTTTGCTGGAGCCTGAAGTTTTTGGATGGTTTTTGGGTCCCAGTTTTACCAATTTGTGCACTCTCAGGAGAATGACAAATTTTTCTCATCTCATGAGATGAGGCTTAAATACCAGAAAAAAATGCCAAATTTCATGGGTCACAAAGTCTGTTCTTTCCTAGGTTCTAGCTCTAAACCATCGCTGTTTTATCATCTCCATCCTCTTATCTCTTTAAACTCACAAAACAGAAGCTTTTTGTTTTGTAGATATATTCACTGAACAATGAAAATCAATACAAAATTGTGTTGTCGATTCATAATACTTAAAATTGATGGTAGAATGGATTATTAGCAAGTGCTTCTCTAGTACAGATTGATAATAACTTGGTTACACTTTAATGGACTAGCTTGCCTGGTATAAATATCAGTTAAATATCAGTAGCTTCAGTATCAGTAGCTATTTATTTTTGTTTTTAAATTATGACCTTTATAAAAAGAAAAGCAACAGGATAAATACAATTATAAAACTTAATTTCATTCAAAATACAGCAAATTCTGGTTTTTTTGGTTAGAAGTTCAATCTTCGCTTTTCATTTTTGCTTGTATATGGAGATGTATAGGGGAGCACAAGGCAGAGTATTTTGCATGTGTTTTTGTGAAGCAGACATGTAAAAGAATAAAAGCAGCTTTCTCTTCCAAGCTTTTTCTTTTCTTTCTTTTGTCAGACATTTTAATACTTGGACAATTTCAAATCTAGGCAATGTAGCTCTTTAGAGATGTACTATTTGTAGGGTTCCAGTCCTTAAGCAAGCTTGTCACAGGCATGTGATGTTCTTATCCACAGTAACCCCTATAGAGTATATGCCAAAGGATGGACTAGCCATTTTACATGTAGGAAGAAAGTTGAAAGGATTGTAGAGCTCAGATTTAGCTGATACTAGTGCAAGTTTGTACAAAAGCAGTATGTGCGCATTTACTGTTCTGGGAATGCAGCCACAGGATTAATGTTTGCAGATTTGGCCTTTTAAATTATTTTTTGTGGTTTTAAGTTTACTTTTGAGTTTGGAGTTTAAATGGGAGGACTTGGGTAGAACATGTCTGTCCATTAGTTCTGATGGTTGGGGGCTGTCTGTTTTGAATGAAGTCTTTTTGTTTAGTCCCATGTCACATTTTGCTTCAGTGATTCACTGCTTTATAATCCATTTAAAGGAACTGCTTTGTTCAAGTTAGAATACAGTATTCCGTGTAACAAAAAGCCACTTATATTCTTGGAATAAATCTATATTAATTTGAAACAAATGTCACTATGTATGTTTTCTCTCACAAAACTGTGGACTGGTGTAAACTTTATATAACCTAGAAACTGCAGTGGCACTATGCTGAGTGTAAAACTGTACAGAACTTGATGCCCTACATCAACTTATAGATAAGCCCTACAATTTTGTGATTGTTGTGTTTCACCTATTTATAATGTATATACTGCTGTATCTTGGCAGTGATTTGACAAATAATTTTCTGTTTTAAAAGGTTATGTAACAGTAATTTAACTGTACAAATATTGGCTATCATTTTAGTTTTTCTTTCCCTCCATCTTTAAAGTATTCAAAAACTCATTTGCATAAAACAGGAGAGTGTCTGAACTTGTCCGATAATCTGATTGTAGGCTCAGTGTCTGTGCCTTTCCAATTACAGAAGCTAGATGTAAGCAATGTAAATTGTTGCAAGATCTCTATAGCATGTATACCTAAAATGACCCACTGATTTCCGAATGTTCTTCCACAGTGCAGAAATACCACATCATTTGGCAATACTGGAAAGATCACTTTGGAGAGATTAGTGTAGGATGACAGGGAGGGTAGTCTGTTGGGCCACATTACATTAGCATGGCTATAAGAATAGGTATGCCTAGTGACTTGAATTGCTTTTCGGCATTCTGTACAGATACAGTCAGTATTTGCTTTCATAAAAGCAGCACTTAGTGTTTCACATCTGTAGCAGGAGAGGAAAAAATGATAAAGTTAACAGCAAAGGAAAAAGAAACCTCAGTTTGGGCCATAAAAGTGCAAGATCAGACATCTGTATGCCAGATATGCATGTTTCTGAGAGTATGTTTCTGCTCAGTGATCTGTACAAAAAGCTATTCTTTATTTAAAACATCTTTCTGTTTCTATGAGAATTGGAGATTACAGTTTAGATGAATCATTCTTTAGTATTCGCACTTCCTCTGTCTTATCTACCTTTTCAGACTTTTGGCAAGTTTTCTCCTGCTTACTGTTGCTGGGACAGTGGCTTTGAAGTCCCTTGCTTTTGTATTTGCTTTACACACGATGGTTGTTACTTACACTGAAGTAGCTTTCCTGAGTGTCCTGGAGGTGTTCCCCTGGACTTCACATTTTCCAAAGAAAACAATATGGTGCTATGTAAGCTTTGAAGGGACAACTGTGGTGCTTCTGTGTGCTTGGCTCGGTGACGAGCCTCAGTAAAGCAGGAGACTCTGTCTTTAATCCTGTGGTGCTTCCTTTCCCGTGGGTGGGTAGTTGCTGAGTATATGGCCTTGCAGAGCCCTCGTAAAAACATTGATGGCTCCCTGTTGCCAGTTTGATGAGAAATTTCACTCAGTTGTTAAAGAACGAAATAGGATTCATCTACTTCCTGTAAAACTGTAATGCTCACTGGCATTTGTCATATTCTTTTCTTTCTGAATCAGTAGAATCCTGTTTTGTGTTTTACCGGTGCTTTTTCCTTATTATTACAAGGTTTGTGTCAACTTGGTAATGTTCTTATTCTGCCCTGCTTGTCCCAATTTTCTTCTGAGTTGTTGAATACCAACTGCCAAAGAATTTTCCAAATTCCATATCCTCCTTTTTCTCCAGGAGAGGTGTTATATACACAACATAGGACTTCAAGGCATGATCTTACAGCTCAATATTCAGGATAACTTGAATTCTTCAACCTTAAGATTGTCTGAAGCATAGAATTATATATGGCTAGTAACTCCAGCTCCAACTGATCTGAGAAATCACCTTCATGCCATACATATTTTTCCCTCCTTTCTGCTAAAGTCCAGGCACTGGTCTGCCTTATGGTTCTCCAGCATTCCTACCAGAGAAGAAGTTAGATTTGAAAATGGAGTCCTCAGTCCATTGCACAGCTTTGAATGTGAGCCACAAGGTCACTTAGACTGAGTCTTTCTTCCCCTTTGCCTTTTTTCATAATTGTTTTCTACAGTGATAAATTAGTTTCAAGGACATTCCCATCTGATTTTGGAGAAGAGGAAGAAAGTCGATCAGCTCCCAGGAAATTCTTCTGGTAACTGCAAGGGTTGTGATATAGTGGTGTTAATAGTTGCTGTTCTGAGATTTTACAGATGCTGTGTTTAATTGTTGTTCACCTTCTAAAAGGAATGAAGATTGTTTTTAGTCTTGTTTCCTATAGTGTGCTCACATAAGGCAATTTTTTGTGTATATGTATTTATCCATACATCTTTTTTTAGTAACCTGTCTGTTTTAAATATATCAGAAAGACAGACGTTAAAGTGAAACCTAGCCAGACAGAGGAAGACAACTCAGTAAAACTCATTATCGAGAAAGAGCTTGTGTTTTGTTAGACATGGGGCATCCTACTGTACAAAACTGTAGAAATACCTGAATGAACCTCAGTTGAGTTTACAGTCAACCACAGGACACAAATCCAGGGGAAGCCTGAACTTCATGGATTCTGATTCTTCTGGAACAGTGTATTTTTGCTACACAATGTTCCACTGTGATGAAATGAAGGTCTACTTCATGCAGCATTATAAATCTCTTACCATAGCATCCAAGAGACAAGTAGGATGGTGGTTGCACCCAGAACTAGGAACTGAGATGTGCAAGTCCTCCTCCTCCTTCTGATACTGGTAAACTGAATACTTTGAGGTAAACTCCTTCACGTTAGATTTGCTACAGATGACTAATACTTCTCTATACTTTAATACAGATGTATAAAATACGTATTGCAAGTGGATATAATGAAGAAAGCTCTGGGTGGTTCCCAGTGTATGATCTGCAGGACCTCTAGTCCTGAATGGGTTGGTTGACTGTACGTTACTGGCTTTATTTCTCAGCTTCATGAACTCACTGTCCATCTTTGTTGTAGAGTACTTTTTCAGGAACAATATGTGTGAACTCAAAACATTAAAACAAACCCAAAAAAAAAGTATTACAGATCATTCAAAGCTCCTTTTTATTGTTACTACTGCTGTCTATTGCATAAGTGCCTACGATAGTATCCAGCTATAGCATGAAAAGCTGTATAAAGGGGAAAAGATTTTATTTTTTGTAATATTAGTAATTCAGTGCTTTTTGTATTCACTGCAGAGTTTCATGAACAAGACAAGTTCCTGAACTTAGGCGAATACTTTTTCATACCTTCAAGTAGGAGAGCATAATGTGACCAGGCAGAGCAGCTGAAGATAGGACAACTATAAGGCCTTTGAAATAGTGAGTAGACTCTGATCAGGTCCTTAGATTAATTTAGGATCTGTGGCTAATTCTTAAAAAACTTCATAAGAGGAATAGAACGGAATGTATAATCTTCTTGCAGTGTTTTTCCTCTCTTTTATTTTTGAATTGAGTGAAGGTATTTGAAAAAAAAAAAAGAAAACAAATCTGAATTCTACTGAATGTGAATACCTATGGACAGAGTCAATGACGAGCTCCACCCACGTTGTCCAGTCATTATTCTGTAGTCTCTGCAGTGGGACGGAGACTCCTGACTGAATTTAGGATCATGCTGCTTGACCTCTCCCGCAGTGTTCATGTGAATAATAATGTTAGCTAGACAACTGTTTTTCAGAATGCCTTGCACTCTAATTTAAAACACAAGTGTAAGCTCCTCCCTGCTTCTTTAGGTACAATACTTGTCTCATAGTCTAGTAATTCACAGTATTCAATTAAATTTGTTGCTTGTGCGTCATTAGTTATGATGAATTATACTTTGATAATGAAAAGGAACGTTTTTGCTCAACTGTGTAAAAGTAAAAGAAATCCATTCAATCTTTAATTTATTTTTGGCTTATCTGATCTGCTACTGTTTGGGTAGAAATGCTGCAACAAGTGTAGCATGTTTTATTTAATTATATCAAGCCAAAGCAAAACTATTTTTTTCGTGGTGGAAAACCTCATCAGGTGGGGCTGTTAGTACATTCTTCGTACTAAGTTTTATCAGTCATTTGTTTCTCTGCCATGAACTTTAGCCATGAACTTTTATGATATAAAAAAAAAAGGGACGGACAGAGAAGCTTACATGCTTAGTGACTTGGGGTAAACAAGTTAACAGCCAATTGTAGCAAGAACCTAGAAGTCTTATATCATATGTATGGAATGAACAAGCATGCGAATCTCTCTTATTCTAACTGAAATGAGAGTAGCCTGTGAAGTGGTTTGGTTTTGACATAGTACATAAAGAAAGAAATGTCTTCATCCTCATACCTGATAGTTGCATTGGTTTGTTTTGGCATGTTTAGTGTGTTGATTCATATCTACTTGATTTGTATCTACCCCGACACTGTAAAGATGAGGAAGAAACTACTATTTCTTTCTAAATATTTTGGTAGTTGGTACGTACAGACAGTATGTGGTTATATGAATGAAATTGGTGAAAACTGTTAATTTTTAAGAGGCTCACCTCTGGCTAGCATAGACAGCTGTAACTCTCAGGAAGGGTGGATCAGTGACCAGTTAAATCAGTTGAGTTCTTTCCATTTATTTTCTTTTTCCCTGTTAGCAAGCTTTCAGGAATTACATCAATCTGACAGACACAGGGAAATTTTTAAAGACTTGGGGCTTGGAATCACCTGGGGAAGAGAAGACTGAGGGGGGATCTTACCAGTGTGTACAAGTACCTGAAGGGAGGGTGTCAAGGGGACAGGGACAAACTCTCTTCAGTTGTCCCACGTGACAGGACAAGAGGCAATGCACAGAAACTGAACCACAGGCAGTTCCGCCTGACTGTGAGGGGGAATTTCTTCCCTGTGAGAGTGACAGAGCACTGGACCAGGTTGCCCACAGAGGTTGTGGAGTCTCCTTCTCTGGAGATCTTCAAGGCCTGCCTGGATGCAACCCTGTCTAACATGCTGTAAGTGACCCTGCTGAGCAGGGGGGTTGGACTAGATGATCTCCAGAGGTCCCTTCCAACCTTACTGATTCTGTGATTCTATGATCTGGTGGGAGCGATGTCCAAATATCCTTCTCTTATAATATGCACAAGAACATAGTTAAGAACAACTATTTTAAATTAATCCTTATGTTCATCGCAAAAGCTCCCTATAGTTGAGTCAGCTGGCAGATTCTGAATGCAATGTTTTATTGCTTTCCAGGCCAAGAGGTCTTACAGTGATAGTGATCTTTGTTGTTCTTATTTTCTGCCTGATGTACAGCATCAACCATCTTCCAGGAGATGAAGGCAACTCATTTCAAAGATTAGGTTCGGCATTCTAAAATCAGTTAAAAAAAGAGACTACGGGTACGTCTTTCCTTGCAAATGAGGGAATCTGTGGCCTCTGCTGTAGTACAGGGAGTACTTGGTAATCCTTGGTGGTGTTGTACAGAGTAGTTGCACATGTTGTCAAGAGTTGTTACATGTAGTAGTACAATACATCATGCTTTGGAAGGTTTTCCAGCTTCGACTGTGTAAATTGGCAATATTTTCCATGTCAGAAAGAATAATGTGTGATAACCTCTGAAAATAAAATACGTAGAAAAAAGCAAGCCTGAGCCTAAATTTTTAAATACTCAGGTACCTTTATTCAGTTCCTCCTGAATCCGATTATGTGACTGTCCTTAGAACAGAACTTGATTTCTAGAGTGGCTTTTGACACCAGCCTGTCCTAGCTAGGTGATGGAACCATAGGCTAAATGCGTATAATAGCGAACAGCTTTTTATTTGGTTTCTGTAGAATACTTTCATCACAGTCCTCAGACATTCGTTTGTGATTTTAAAGAGAGACTATGCCAGTGTGTTTTTTTCTGAGAAGCATGTGCCCTCCCTAACTCTGCTGTAATGAGCAGTTCTTAAAATGTATGGATTAGATGTGGTAAAACTTTTTTTTCCCCGAAATGATGTGTCTGATACAAAGGAGTCTGCAGAGAGTTTGTGCCTTATGTGAATTTCCTTTTAATTTCACAAAGAAAATCTTTCACCTAAAATAGAATATTTAGGAAAGGGGAGATTGGGTGTAGTCCTTTCTCCCTTTCTGAAAAATTTCAAGAGCAGAAATTAGATGTTACAATGTCTTGCAAGATCTGTCATGACATATACCCTTTTCCAGTGAGTTATGTTAATCAAGTTTTAAGTCTGTTGTTTTGACTGATGCCACATTTATAACCAGTATCATAATGTATACTGAAGAATAGTGCTCAGTCTGACAGCACTAACAATGGTGTCAACACTTCTGTTTTATTTTTGGTTAATTCTTAATTCTTTCTTATACTGAGTATCTGTGGTGTGTTCTTAATTGTCATGTTGGTAGGAGTTAAAGACATGTAAAATGGAGCCTAGAACGTACCTCAACAGAGCATGGCATTTTCCCCTGTGAAACAGTAGTTTCTTCAGAAGGAAGAGAAGGTAGAAAATACAAATGTGTATTAGTTTATTAATGGACAAGTGCTTTAAAAATGTCTGCTATATCCTTGTTCCAAGGAACAGTGATTTCAGCATGTGGGCGTAAGGAGAAATAAAGTCTTCTCCTGAGCATTTTAACACAGATAATGAACAATTTCAGGAAGACAGATAAATATTTAGATATACTCCAAGTTTATACCATCTCTTGAACTCAGACACATAAGATCTTGAAATAAAATGTAGTGCTTAGAAGTTGCATGGTCTTGTCATTATCCCTTTATCCCTCCTGTAAGAATAGTCATTGCTATTTTTAGTTCCTTTCCTGATTCTTTGCCTTCTGTGATGGCTTTCTTGGCTTCTATACTACCTCCTTATCTGCATTTTATAAAAGTCCAGAATCTGAATCAAACGTCTGCTTGTACTGTAGTCTGAAGATTAACTGATGCATTTAGACAAAAATAACTATTTTACCCTATAGCAGTATTTCAATTGTGTACTGAACCTTCACAGTCCAATTGCAAGATCTTAGTATCTTTGATGTTCATAAGGAAAACAATGTTTCAGAAGTCTCTTCAGCTGTCACTGACACCTCTGTGGTGGAGTTTGGCATGTGCAATACGGAACAGCATCACTGTGGCACATGTAAAATGTGTGTCAGCATGTCCACCCTTTGAGTTGGGACATAAATAAAACTCTACCTAGTTATCCTGTAGGAGGGGTTTAGAGAAGCAATATGTTGTTACTCAAAATATAGTCAGGATATGTTTTGAGTTGTAGAGCAGAAATCTATGAAAAAATCCCCAAACTTTTACTGAATATGTTGCTTTGGGATTTGCAATTTTGGACAGATTTTACACATTAATATGGATTTGGGAGGGAAATGGCAATGAGTAGGACATGATAAAAATGATACTTAGATCCACTATCCTGGTGGTTTCAGATAGCATAAGATGACAGCTTTTCTGTGGCCTAAGTGAGTGTCTAAACTAAAATGAAATAGTAGTATTCTCTGTAGTGGTGTCAAGGGGAGCTACTGAAAATGTACATGCCACAATATCATATTGTATGTTTTGGGGATGTTTTCCTGAGGTGAACAATTCAGGCAGAAGATTTAGTAGAAACTGTATTTCCAATATTTAGGTAAGTGTTAACCTGCAGTGACACTTTCTCAGTCACCACTGTTGTTATTCTTTCTTCTCAGTGACTTTCATAAAGTAAGGGAGACCAGAAGGAAACATTACATTCATTTGGAAGTGAAAATTTGGGGGAAGGGTTTTCTGCTGTTAACTAACAATGTACCAAGGCATCACTACTTTCTGTTTCAGTCTTTTTATTAAAAAAAAAAATCAATAAGTTACCTCTAATGCTGCACTTTGACCTTAAAAGTCATTGCACTTCACTCATTGCAGTATATAAGAGCTGTGCTTAGAGTTGTTGGTTCAGTCCTGATCAAATGCTGTTTAACAGGTTATTTTAATTTACTCAGGTTTTCTCTGTATTCTACCATGACAGAACATACTGGGTCTGCTCCGAAATGTGCACTTGGTGAGTGTTGAGACATCCAGAAATGGATCTTAATTGTAGGGGAACCATTTTCACATGATAAAAAGGCAAAAGTAAAAGTATAGTTTAAAAAATGATCATATATTTTTTTAAATACTTGATCTGTGTGAGTCATTTGGAGTATGTTTTAATAGTTCATGTGAGAATAGCTACTTTGTTTCATGGTTTGTGTGTCTTTGCCCTGTAGACTGAAAGCCACAATTCTACCTATAATACTCTACAGCTGTTTCTTTCCCCATGTAATTTATTACAGTTTGGCTAGTGTGTATTATTTTAAATCTCTTTTTGCAAAGAGAGTGACCATGAGAGAGGATATGGAGAGTGTGCTTTGAATACCAATGTATTCAGAATTAAGCACTGGAAAAACTCATGTCCAGAGCCTGACTATTAAGCAATGTTTTTAAGTTCCAGTCCTGTTTTGATGTTGAAGCATGAAGACCTATTCTTGAATTATTTCTTTGTTCTGCTTTATGAGGTTGACACGAAATGAAATTCTGTGTCAATGACCCTACTATCAGTAACGAATTTGGGAAACAACTTCCAATTTATTCTATACTTAGGAGTTCTTCTTATCCCGAATGTAGAAGCCCCTTTTCCTTTCTGTCAGTTATCCTTTATGAAAAGGTCTTTCTTCTGTATCTTTCAATGTTGTTTGAGTCCATAGATACCACTAGGGATTTCTTAACTCACTGTACTCTTTCTGTGTTAATGGAAGGGTTTTCTTGTGCTGAAGCTGTGGCTGGAACCTGAGGATACAAACTTGAATCAGTTGTCTATGATCCTCAGCTTTCCCTTGTGAAAGATATACATGTGACTGTTCCAGGAACAGGTAAATGACACTTCTGTAAAATGACTTTTCAGCCTGATAATACAGTTTTGGTTAGCGAGGAGGAGGGAAATGTTTACCTTTTTTTTTTGCATCTTAAATTCTACATCACAAAAAGGCAGATGGTGGTGTAATGAAGCCCTTTGCTGTCAACCCGGATTCAAGCAACCGTTCCAGCAGCAGAAATTATCATTCCACTGTTGTTTAATGTCCTTTGTTAAATGAGTTTATGGACAGTTGTCCACTTGATACAACTGCATCAAAACATGGTCCTTCCTAAATGAAATACAGTACCTGGATTGTGTGCAGTTGCTGAGCAAAACAGTTGGTTCTTACTTTCTCTGTTGTTTTCTGTTGCAAGGGTGATGAGCAGTGTAAGAGGAGAAGGAGGTTTATTTTTTTGTATCAATCTGCTTAATCTCGTGTAAGAGTCAGAAATTGGTATCAACCTAGAACTGGCAAAATTTTGTGCTATATGTATGATCTGCCTTATCTAAGTCATCATGTCAAAGCAGTATTTAGCTGTCAGAAGGGGTCTTTGCCTTGCTGTGAAGTGCTGTGTGTTAACTTTGCATACTGTCATTTTGTTCTAGATATGAAGAGGGGAACAGGTTTATCAGCTTTCCAAAAATATTAGCTCTCTACTGTGAGAGAGCTCACACACTGGGAGGGTGTGAATTGTTTACTTCTAAATAATTTAAAGTTCATCTGTCTTTTTACTGAACTCTCGATCTTTTTTGATGCATAATACTAAATTATGCATCAAAATCAAATTCCCAGTGTGTTTCAGTTGAATTGCAGAAACTCATTTTGATGGTGAAGTAGACCATTTTAAGGGGCATAGGCTCCTTCTACTTGCTGTGACCATTTTTAGAAGGCAGGGAAATAAGAATGTATAGCAGATGCTGTAGGGTTGGACCTTGTGCCCTTCCAGAACCTCACCAGCTTTAGTGACTTTCTGTTTACAGAGTTTTCCCTAAGTTACATAGCAACCTAAGTTGAAGGTGTAACTCCGTATGTGTTTTTGTCTCTTTTATCAGGAGATAATTACAGTGTCAAATGGAATTTGAATATTACTGATTTTTTTAATGTATTTAGACTGGTCAGTGTGTAAATGTACATTACTTCCGTCTTATTTTGCCTCAAAATGTCAGCTGCAAAGGCCCAGAAAGTTGCTTTTTTTATTGTGCTTCAAAAAAATAATGATTGTTATTAACAACTGAGTGACAAAAGTAAGATTTAAGAAGAATTATAAAAACTTCTATAGGTTCAGATTTTTATTGGTAGTTAATAGTGGTTTTTTTGCTTGTTTTCCCACCATATAATCAGGAGGCTAGAATCTTCCGATTTCTGGGCACTTTTAAGAGACATTAAGAATTATGATGCTGGTTTGTAACTGAGGTTAATTTAAGGAAAAGTAGAGAGGAAACAATATTGCCTTCTAGCGACATTTGTAGAGTCCCTTTGTTTGTCTTCTTTTTAGGCCTCTCACTAATGTATGAATGTCATGATAAGATTAGGAAGCAAATTGAAAATGGATCGAGTTCTGGAGAAAAGGTCCTGGATGTTTAAAAATATCTCCTTTTACTCCTTATTCATTCATGTTTTTAAGCTTTGTTTTTAAATACTTAGAATGCTTTTTAATAAAATATAAAAATTTAAAACTCAAATGATGAAGTATGCAAGTTTCTAAAATAATGGTGTTTGAACATTGTGAGACCCCTGCACCACAGAGTAAATCTCTATTTTGGGAATCAAAACAAGTATCGTCAATTTCAATACTGTACATATGTATTTTATTAAAAGCGGGTAATATCACATAGTATTTTGGTTAAGACTGTTCTTTGTGTGTTGCAAAATGAGTGAGTGCTAGTTCTTTTTGTTTTCAGATATGAAGTTAAAACTATTAGAAATTTCAGAATGATATTTTTCCCCCAATGCTCATATAGAAAATAACTTTTTTGTACTTTTGAGTACTTTTGATCATATTTGGAAGCATCAATGCATTTCTGAACCTACAATTCCATAAATAATTATTTTTGATAAATTTGCTGTGTATTTTCAGGGCATAGTTGAATAGTCTCACCATTTCTGGTTTGTATTTGACAGAAGATAGTTCTTATACTGGAATGATACTGTATTTGTAGTGGGGCTTTTTTTGTTGTTGCTATCTTTAGCTGGATTACATAGGACTGTGTAAACCCACATTTAGTGGTGGTGTGAAAGAATATTAGAAAGGGGTGGCCAGTGTTAAAGAACTTGCTCTGATTTGTGTGCTCTATAATTGTAAGTCACACACACGGTACGGAAGTAGCAGGAAAGGCAGCTGAGCCTGAGATGGTAGCGTAGCTTGCTTTCATATATTCTGGAATAATTTAGTTGCTAAATTAATACCTGCTTGGGTTACTGCTGACTCATGTGAGTATTGCAGTCATAGAACTAATCCAAAATATTGATATGTTTGAACCCATTTTCAGCAAGTTAATAAGGCCTCACCATGCTGACTTCGCTTTCTATTTCTGCTGAATAGCATACTGGAACAAAAGAGCAGGGTAATAAGTGAGCTATCCAGGAGACACAATAGCTGTTGGATCCCAGCCATGTAATGGGCAAGTATTAAATATAATTCGATTGGAAATAATTTTCTTTTTTTTCTTTTTGTGTCCGAAAAGAACTCTAAGGATCTAATCATCCAGAAATACGCAGATATAATCCTTTTTTTAAACCATTAAAACAGTGATTGTTCCTTTGATTGTACACATCTTTGGCATATAATACAGAGCTTGGAGTTATAAATACGGTACTAAATAAGTTTCAACCCTATATGGTGCTTTGTGAAGTAAGACTGCTCTTGCTACCAGTGCTTAAGTCCATCTGTTTGCTGCCAGCTCGTCTCTTAACAGGTTTAGTGAGCCATTGTTACTTATTTGTGTGTATGTCAGGCCAGGTCAGAGTAGGGAGGAACAATGACAGGCTTTAATTTATGCGATGATCCACTGGCTCTTAACTTTGATTTTAAAGTTAGGATTAGGACTGGTGCTGCGTCCAAAATGTCAGAGCTCTACACCTGATTTGTGGACCTTGGGGAAAGAACAGGATTGTCGGTAGTGAAGTAGGCTGTGTGAATCTGCACCTGCTTTCCTAGAAGTGTATTCCAGAAAGCAGAAACTCCTAAGTTTGCCAGAATGATACAGTGAAAGAAAAAGTTTTATAATATGTTTCCATCTTGTGAGAAGTTTGTACAGCTCCTGGTTATCTTTGAAATAAAATATTTCTACTGTGACATAAAGCAGCATGACTACTTTTTTTTTGAGTAAAAGTTGAATGACTTACTTTCCTGGGAAGGAAACTTCATTTACTCTGAGTATTACTGAGTGTGATACAATTTAGATGTTAAGAGAAAGCTGTAGCCATGAAAGCAGTAGTCTAGTTTTATAGGCATAGTGTGTGTAATGTTGCGCTAGCGGGGCTGCCTTTTTATAATTCCTTTGATCTTGTCTGTCTCTTGGCCACAAACATTGCATTTACAGTCATGGCCAAATGAATGATCCCAAACATGATGTTGTTGTCATGGGATTAAATTGCATACTGAGATTAGTGGTTAATAAATTCCAGATGGATCTCTCACAAATAAAAGTATTTGAAAATACACTTGAAAACATGGATATGAGGATATGTTTTACCTTTGTAGAATGAATTTGGATAGCTGTCTTAATCAGAGATTGTAAATTGCTGGGGGATCATGCAAGGAACTGTTGTAGCATGCCTCTGTATAAACAGCATGTCTGGTTTTGTCTTGTTGAGCATATTTTTGTGCGAATTAGATTATGTACATGAAGACCAGTGCTCGCTTTCCTCAGTAAATGAAAAGAATATACTATCTCCAGAAAGGCACAGGTTAAAAAGATACTTGGATATCTTGTTTACTATGTAATAAACAGGGGAAATAATTTTAGTTTGTTTTGCTTGCAGAAGTGTTTTCGATGAATGAATATATTCTCTGAATTTTCAGACATTAGGTAATAGTATCTTTTCCTGTTTGTTTAGGGCTTTTTTTTTAAGGTGTAATTTACAAGCAGACGTCAGGTTTACTGAAACTTTAATTTTTTATTTCTAAGCCTGTAGCCAGCTTCATCTTACAATATTTCCTGAACTGTTTTTTATTTTAACATGAAAACTGAAAGAAACAAAGAAAAAAAAAGGAGAGACGAGGTGTGCTTACCATCCATGAATAGCAGTCTAAGTTTGAATGAAAAATCGGCAGGGAGAGCCTTGTCATATCACCTAACTTAAGTTAAGATGTCGAGTAGTTCTAATGGTGCTTAGGCATTTCCTATGGCCATTAGCTTTTAAGAGAAGATGGGAAACATCTAGGTTATATTAGTCATGCTGCAAATTTTTGCGTAAGGACAAAACATGTCTTTGTATAATGTTAGCAATCTCTTTGGGTGTAGGTTATCTCAAAGTAATTGCCCTCTTTATATATAGCTGGACAATGAATGGCAGACTTCACTGTCTGGGTTGAATTATTCATCCAACTAAAGTTCCTTCTAACAATGATTTTGGTCTTTTTTAACTCTGTCTTAATTTGGTTGTTACTTACCTTTGGTTTTGAAAGGGACAGTAGGAAAAAAAAAGTGGGGGGAAAAAGCCTCTTAAAATTCAGAAATCTTCAAAGAGAGTCAGTTTCCATTTCTAATTGACTGATGGAGTCCTCCGTGTAATTGTGGAGGAGTTGATTGTAAGAATTGCCTTTATTTGAAAGTTATTTGGCAAGTTTCTGTAAAATAGGAGGCTTGTGCTTTACAAACTATTACTCACCTATCCATTTTGACATTTTTGATTATAATTTTTGTCCTGTCCATCATTACTCATCAAAATGTCTTCTTCCATATTGAGGACAAATTACCAAACACATTTTTTTTTTTTTGTAAGTAAAAAGAGCTCTTGGGCTGAAAGTTTACTTATTTACTATTATTTCTTTCTTCTGTAAAATGAGACAGCAGGCAAGAGTGAGAAATCAGACGGCATCAGATTTCTTAATGTTGGGGTGCATTAATGACAAAGTCTTATTAAACTGCAGTGTGGGGAATATGCCAAGGATTTTCTGGCAGCTGGTAATTTAGCATGCATGAGGATCTGAATTCTTCTGCTTTTTAGTCTCTAGGCAGTCTGTGTGAGTCTAAAAATCTGAATGTAATGGATAACAGCGTAATAGTATAAATCCCTTGTGTAATGGTAGCTAAAGCAAACAAATTTCCAGTATAACCTGACTGTGTAGCAAATGTGGCTGTTGAACCTAGGAACTGTAGTCGTGAGCTACTGGATACCTCATCTTTCTGTGACGGTGTTCAGGGACAGCTAAATTAGTTTAAGCTTCCTGAGTGGAAGCAAAATCATGCTTAAATCAGATTAGTAGGAGCCTGCAATGAGAGTTCCTATTGCAAATGTCTGATGCAAACAGACATTTATCTTAAATTACTGTTTCAAAGAGAGATTTTTAAAATTGTATTTAACCCTCTTGAATAGTGTCATACTGAAAACACTGCAGTCTGAAGGATTGTGTCCACGGAGTAGCCATGTCAGGGACAGAAAGAGTGCAGACTTTGACACACTCCGGTATGTTGATCAGTAAGGACCACCTACAGGGAGAGAGGGTGTAATTCAATTTCCACACTCATTCAATCCTGATGGCCATCAACATTGCCAATTGTGAGATCAGCTTTTGTGCTATGGATACTTTTTTTAGTAGGAGCTGAACTGAGGCAACCAATCTTATTTCGTGTTGCTACCTTTTTTTGGTTTTTATGTTGCATTTCTTCAGAGAGGAAGTTTATGTAGAAAAGAGTATGTAAGCTCCACTGTAAATGTTTAAACCTCTCTTCTCCATTTGGTAAATCTTTTTTGTATGCAGGAGTATATGCCAAAAGTACACTCATCCTTCTATAAAGTTAGAAATACTTAGAGACATATTTCCTGTAGCTCAGAAGCCAAGATTCTCAGAGTTTACAAGGGGCTTGTGAACTTCTAAGTCTGGTTTCCAGCAAAGTATTGCAGAAAAGTAGGAGAAAAAGATTGCATCCTGCCATAGCTGTACAAGCAAAGACATTGGACGTGAATATGTAGAAATGTTGAGTTGGCTCCACAGTGTGCTTATAAATTTAAACACTAGTTTTCTCATAAAATGAATTGTTGTAATAGTGCATTACGCTTTGTTTCTATAGTTGAGATGCAAGTTATAAGCATTCTGTCCAGGACCTTTCGAAGTTCCTGTTCTTACTGCAAATCTCGTCGGTTCCAGTAGCAAAAGCCAAGACGTAGCATTTATCTGTTTGCCTACATAACCATGAATTGTTTTAATAAAATATTTAGAGCTGATCATCCAAAGTCAGGCTATAGGAAGAGGTTTTTGGATGGATCTGTGGTGATCAAAGTGTGTATCAGAAAACATCCTGGTAATATTTATTTCTGATGCACTGGTTATATGCTTTCTTTGTTTGGACTCTGTGGTAGCTTCTTGCTACTTTCTGAGTATGTGCTGTAATATTGTTTAGAACAGAAGCCTGCTTTTTCACTAAATTCTATCATTTTATAATTACCTAGGTGAATGTAATTTTATGCTGCTCTCCATGTATATGTTATTTTGAAGCCTTTTTTCCTATATTAAATGAATCTGGCACCCATATCAGTATGGGTGATAACCTAAATGAGAGTAGACACAGTGTGCGAATGTCCTAAATAATAGAAGCCATGAACAAGGTGTTCAGGAGTATGTTATGTGTTAATTTCAATCTCCTTTAGATTTGAACAAGGCTGTTGCCCGCAGCACTTTGTTTTATGTTATACTCTTCAATGTTTACATGCTTTAGCTTTGCTCTGAAGGTTTAAAGCTAACCAAAGAATATAAAATGTCAAAATAAATTTAAATGATCATAGTGAGTATATGTTAAAATGATTACTCAGAAGGTGCTGTGTGCTACACCCTACAGTCCTTAAGCAGATGTGTTTCATTGAAATCTTGGGAATTTTGTCTCAACGAGTATTGTTGCAAAATCAGGTTTGTTATGTCTTAAATGTTTAACATATACGTCTGAGGCAAAGCAATTGCAGCGTAGATCACATAGTTTATAAAAAAAAGTGCAAGTCATTTTTGAGCAGTAGATAGACCATGTAGCATAATGAAAAATGACTGTCAATGTCCACTGCCCAAATTTGTTTACATTTTAATATTGTCAACAATAACTTGATTGTGGCCTCTTTCTTCATGTTTTTGGTTTCTTTTGAATGCTGTTGTAAGATGGTTCTTAGATGCTCTCTAAAAGATCTTACTCTTAAGTCAGTTCTGTCCAGAAGATCAGTATTTGTGGACTTAAAACTGTCTATTTAAGGGATTACGTTCTAAAAGTTTTCTTGCTTGTTCTTACAGGGTTTGCATGGAATGGTTTTCTTTTTCTCAATAATGACCTATCATTATATTCTTATCAGTTGTATAAGTTAATGCAAAACTATGTTTGTACTTTACATCAGAACCTGCTGATATACTTTTTATAAAGCATAATTTTATTAGTTGTGATAAAAATATAAGTGTGCAGAAAATGCACGTAACATATCTGAACAGTGACTTTTCTTTTTGCACTGTTCAACATAAAATCAAATTAAAATCCATATTTTAAAATGTGCAGCAATTAATTTTGCTGTATATTTGATGATTTTATATAATCTTGGAAAACTGATTTGTAATTACTCACATTATTTCTTCATAGTAGCGGCGTATCAAGAACATAAAATGAATTTAAATACATGGCCAAGTTCTGTTGTGCTCAAAGAAATTGTCTGCAATATTTATCTAATATTTTCATTAAAGTGTCATGCAATATAATTACAAAAAAGTATGATATATTAATATAGTTGGAAAATTAAAATCAAATTTCATGTGGAAAAATACGCATCCTTGATTTGAACCTGTTGTTTCCATACTTGACTTTTCTGCTAGTATTTTTTTTTCTTTTCAGTGAATAGCAACTGTGTAGATTGTGTCTGTGTAGATTGTGTCTGTGTAGACTACTTTTATCTGTCTTTCATAATAAGGCATCTTAGTAACAACTTTGATAATTGTTTCCAATATAAGCTTGTTGTGGATTATTAAAAATATTTTGCACAGGAAATAGAAGCATGTGAACTTTTCGTAGTGATGGGGTAAAATACAACAATCTTTACTTCTGCTTGTAATTATTTCATGACTTTTAGATCTGCTTTAACTTAAAACTTTAGAAATAAAGTTTTCGTGAGGCCATAAAATAATAATAGTTTGTCCGTCAAAATCATTCTATAGCTGCAAAGTAGCATTATATACTTATGGTGTGCTATTATTCTGGCTTAAATTCTATGTTACTGAATTTAGTTAGCAAAAATTGATTTGTATGTTTTCTGATTTCCAGATTTGTTTGGCTATTTTCTGTACATAAGCAATACTATTGAGGGCCTATAAACAGAGCTCGGGAGTGTTGCACAGATGGAGTTTAAAACTGCTTTGAAAATGAAGTAGAAATAAAACTCTCTGAGCCTAAAGTGCCCAGTGGCAGCGTTTCCTGTTCGATTCTTGGACCTTGGGCATGTTGTACACCTGTGCTTGTTACTGGGGATCCAGCTTTGTACATGCACAAGTAGGCAGTTCATGGCTGCAGTTTATTCTAGTGTTTCGGTTACCCCTCTTTTGCAGACTGCATTCTGACAAGAGTCTTTTGGGAAGTGCACGGTCTAATTTTTCAATCAAATGTCAAGTACAGAAATGGGAAAATGAGAAATGAGAGTTTCAACTTGAGTTACGTTGAAATGCTGGAAAAAATATAGGGCTTTGAAAAGTGGTAAAAGGGTGGAATGTATAAAGTCTCTGTGGGAAGAAAATGTCGTCCTATCAATGGATTCTTCTTTTTCTTTCTTTCTTTTTTTTTTCAGCATTTTCTTGCTGTCTGTTGACTTTCATAAAATAAGCAAGCTGCTTTGTTCCTTTCAATTCCCAATCAAAGCTCTCCCTTTCGATCAAGCAATGTTTTAAAATCTGTGCCGTTCATTTTCCTTTTTGTTTTTTGAACTCTCAACTTGAAATCCAGGCAGCTTAAAAATGTTTGTTAAAAATAGTGTAAGGTTTCCCCCCATTTTGAAACTCTGCCAGATTTTGTGGATTTACAATCCAGTTTCCTGGGGAGAGTTTTTAAAAATTATTATTGTGTTTTTTTCACTCCCCTGCTGCTGTGTAAGTGATTAAGCAAACAACTGAGAAAAATGACTGTTCAGAGGAAACAGTAAGATGTCAAACATTAAGTAAACATACTGAAAATAGAGGAAAGCCCAGTGACAGGGATTAGAAAAAAAATATAACTACAAAAGAAAAAGAAATATTTTAGTGTAATAGAGCTCACATTTTTTTCTCAAAGGTAATCTGCAGTCTGCTTTTAAAAAATATACAGCAATATTTGATTTACTGCTCTAACAGTAGCAGGTACAAGTGGAGAAGAGGAGAGGCATTCAAGAAATGATTGGCTAAAAGCCAGCAGTGTATTTTCCCATGATTTTGAGATAGCAGCAGCCAGACTCTCCATCTTCTATTCTCTTTTACAATTTTACAAATCCAAAATCTAGATTAAATCATTCCCTCTTGCTTTTTGTCCCCTCTGTGTTATGATACACAGCACATATCTACATCATTGCAGAACCTCTGGCCTATGTGAGAACACTTACTAGTATAGTTGGAAACCTGAACTTTTTAAATAAAATAAAAACAAATAAATATGAACTTAAATAAAAAACAAAGAGGGAAGGAGGTACTGAACACTTTAAAGGCTCTTAATTTTGTTTCCTCACTCTATTCAGTAAATGTTTTAGTTTCCAGGGTTTCTAAGCACAAATCAGCAATTTTCAGGATTCAGACCAATAAGCCATAATAATCTTAGGGATATAAATTAATGTAAATGCTGAAAAAGCCACTCCATGAGGGTTGTTTTTGTTTTTATTTTTTCCACACTCTGCTCCTCAGATCTGTCTTAGGTTGTTCAGTTCAGGCTGTACAGAGGACCCCACTGGGATTAGAAAAAGGGAAAACATGTTTTCCAGGGAGAATCAGTCCTCACCACTGTATAGAATTCAGACAGCTTTGTGAAAAATGTGTGCTAATTATATTACAAAATGTATTTGTTGCTACTTTCCTATTCTTTCTCTTGAGACGTGTATGAAAAAGGTATGGATCCTCATTATTGCACTCCATGCAGATACAGCATTGTAAACACTTTGTTTCTGTTTTTTTAGGACAAACTATTTTTGATAAGGAGAATTAATATGTAACAGCAATATGCAATAGAAAGGCTGCTTATTTGTACTGGCTATGTTAATAATACAGACCTCGTTGAATGCCATTGCTTTACATGCTTATTCTAAACAGAGTCCTTTACAAACTGAGATTGGTGTTGTGAAATTATGCAGACCAGCACTTAACGATTTTACAGTAAGAATTTTACTGTAAGAAGATTTTACTATATTATTTTTATTTGCATTAAAATTGCATATAAAATAAGGGGCGGTTGTTCTGAAAATCAAGAAATATGTGCTGGCCTTGGCAAACCTGTGTGTCTATATGGTATTTCAGCTATTAAAGCAAAAGGATACGTTTGTTGCTTATGTTTCCTTGAAGTCAGTGCAGTAACACTGCAGATTAATAGAACTCTTACTCACATGAATGGGCGCTCTCATCTTGTTACAGAAGGCAAGAAGGTACCATTTCTTTTTCGTTTTTTTTGTCTTTTGCAGATTCATATACATTTAGGGGCAGCAGAGAAGGACTTTTGTGTTGTTTTTGCTGCTGAAATTCTAAGATTTGTTCAAACTAGTTTCATGTTATTTAAATACCCAAATTAAAATTTCTAATTAGTGCAATTATTAGATGCAAGATAATAATGCTCCCAGGAGGGCATTGAATAAATGAAGAGACAGTATAGAAGAGGAGGAGGGAAGGGAAGAGGTGGAATCTGATCATCAAGCACAGTATGTAATTGCAAGGGTGGAGCATGTCCAAAACTGGTTTGTGATTGGGTTTAAACTAATAAGAACTCGTACATTTGGTTTGAAAAGAGGAACAATACTTTTGAGGTGCCACAGTAAGGTGTAATAAGGACTTAGTGCTCTGGCCTGAGTGGAACTGAAATTACATTTTCAGTAAGTACAACCTCTGACTTTCAGCCTTTTCAGAATAATCCGGCATTTCTTTTGCTACGTGTCTTAAGAATTCTTGGAGTAATTCAGCTGCTACTAGTTATGGAGCTTTGAATATTAGTAAACTTCCTTTCATATCATCTGCTTGCCTTCTATTGCCCAGCTGCAGCTAGTAGGGGTTAAGAACTTAATTACCACTAACTACTTGTTCAGTGGTGTTTATGAAAGAAAATCAGTCTGTTGCAGAGTTCAGTCATAGTATTAATGCAGTAATGCTCAACTGAAAATGTTTTACTCTTCAGTAGCAGATTGGAGAGCTACAGCACAGTTAATAATTACTCCATTGCTTTAGAGGTATATAAAGTACCTTCTTTAGAAAGAGTTACAGAAACAAATATCTAATACACATGTAATCACCTTCCTATGTCTGTCCAGTTTTTTTTCAAGGCTATTTTTTGTTGTTGAGATATAAGGCTGTTTAATATGTTTTTCCTTCTTTAAAATGGATCTTTTGGCTTCTCTGGAACTTAGATGCAGATAATGGGCAAAATCAAGACAGATATCAAGACACTGATAGCTGAGCTGATTGTTGGCAGGAATTTGCCCCTTTAGCAATCCATATTGAAATAACTGTAAGACTGCCAGAAAGACTGAAGAGAAACAGCAGATCTCAGTGTGCAGTGTCTGCTTTACTTGGGCCATTATAACATAGGCATTATGGTTGTGATGTCCTGGTTTTCCAAGAGTGTTGAGTGATTTTTAGTTCCCTAGTTTTCTAAGGCTTGTGGGTATGTATACATCTGCAAGTCAGCATTGCAGAACCTTCCCAGGCTCTACTCAGTGGTGCACAGAAACTGCTTTAAAATTTGACATATTGAAATAGTTGGAATGCCTATGTTTAAAAATAAGAAACAATGATGAGTTTTAAACATCCAAGAATATGTTGTATTTGTTTCAGTACAGAGAAATTGGATGAGTAAAGTTGTGTACAGATTAATGAATTCAATAGAGTCTACAGAAAATAATCAGGATTTAATAGAAATTTTTCTATAAATCTATATAAATTAATATAGAATCCTCATTACTTTTTTTGAGCTGATTTTAAAATAATATGGTAAATGTATTGTTGCAGAAAAATTCTACAGCATGACATTGCTATTCATTTATTAAACCCTGTAATATCTTTTCAAAATGGGCATTTCAGAGGGCCCGATCCTGTAAACTTCTGAGCATGTGCATACTGCTTTTCCTTTCAATGGAGCTACTTGTGTACGCAAAGTTAATGACCCATAAGCATTTGCAGGGTTGTGCCCATAAGCTGCAGATGTCTTGGGGTTCAGTTAGGATATGTGATGATATGGCAAAGATTTTGAGAGAGACATTGAGGGATTACTTTTAAACAGGGGAAAAAATATATAACCAATTAAATGCGTATTTCCTAACCTTCCCCTCCCCCCCCCCCCCCCCCCAAAAAAAAGGTGCTAGCCTTTTGGGATATATTTCTGATATGTTATTTAAGATAGAACTATGAAAAGCAAAATTCACTGGTGGAAAACACTGTTCTGTAAAGTCACAGCTTTGTACATATGTGCCATAGCTATTCAGTGTTTGCTGCCCTAGCTGTCCTAATTTCACAGCGTACAAAAAGTCATTAGACTAGTCCTGGGGCAATCATTTGTCGTGTTTTTATTTCCAAAACATAGGAGTGTGGTTAAACAGATTTGTCTTAATGCAGTAAACTGCATAGAACATTTTCTTTGGAATAATAATAATAAAAATTTTAATTGCTCATAGGATGAGGATTTTAAAGTTTCTTGCTCAAAGGTAATTTTTGTAGATATGTTATAAACACCTGAGAATTGAAGTTTATAATAGAAATGTCAGATATGTTGTAGTCACAGTAGCCTGTATATATATCTGAAAAGAAAATTCTAGAGCTTGAAATCGCTATCTGGAAAGAGTTGGTGGAGTTGCACTTGCCTTTGCCTCTTAAGAACCAGATGCATACTAAACAGATTCATACTTTGCCTGTAATGCAAATTAGGTTGCATTTCAAATGGTCAGAAGCAGCCATTTCATTTGAACTTTAAATTTGTTCAAATGAAAATGTTACAAGTGATACCTCAAATTAAAAGTAGGGCTACATAGTTCAAACTTTCCATGTAACTAACTTTACTCTGTTATTGTTCCCAGTGTTTTAGGTTCCTGCTAAAACATACTGTTCAGCCAACTATTTCCCTTAGTAGATGCACTTGTGAATTACTGTTGAAACACTGTACTTAATTTAGGGGTTAAACAGCCATTTGTACATAATACCCAGCCACTGCACAGTCAACCTATTGCTTTCTGGCATTATCTACTGGTCATGAATGTTTTTACGTTTGTCTGTAACTTGAGTGCTTAAGTGCCAATCTTATACTCCTTAGACAAGTAAATATTCCCTTGAAGTTCATGGGAGCTTTTCTTGCATAATGAGTATAGAATGAGGCCATAGGTCAGCAAATTTTCCACATATCCTTCCCTGAGATCAGTATTTTTTCTTCTTCCTCCTTTTTTGAAGAGAGAAAAGACAAATAGCAAGCAACCTTACAAATAAATTAATAACTAAGTATACTTTTTTATAGAGGTTGATAGGCTCCTCAACTATTGATTGTGTTGATTTAGTTGATACCTGCTTATCAGGTAGTCAGACTGTGGCCTGTAGTGGTTTCTCCAGGTCCACATAAAATTTTCTGAGTGAAGCCAGAACAGAAAATGTCTGGAATGAATCCAAAAGTACACAGGTTGGAGCAGAATATGGGGTGCTCTGTGCTTTACATACATGAGATCATTTTGCTAAATGAAAAATAGTATAGAAATGAATAACCATAGATTAAATTATTTCTCTGTGCACTTTCAGAATGAAAATAAACAACAACTTTAAAAGAAGACTTTTGGTTTGGCTTTGTTTGCAACAACTGTTTTATCCTTTACTTCCCCAATTATTTATACAGCTTTGAACAAAATTCATTCACAATTCCAGAATTTTAAAAATGAGGGATATTACGAATGATTGATTGAAAATGTCAGGGAAAATGTGCATTCCATTTGAAAATGGAAGACCTAGAACCCTCTTCAATTTCAGCAGAACTCTTCTGTTTGTGCCTGGATGTGGAAATGAATGCAAGGACCTGCATTTTTTATAAATATGCAAAAAGTTAAATGATATAAGTGCACTAGAATTTGAAGCATAAACCAAGTGGGGAGTGGGGTTTATGAAATTAAGACTGCTTAAGCAGCTTATTGAATTCTCCTTACAGATTAAAACAAAATACATACATGTATATAATTTTTTTTCCTGTAAGTTGTTATTAACTTACTAAAAAGAGGGACTTAACTAACTAAAAAGTGGGATTTGCATAGTCATTTTTCAATGATTAATAGCTCGTCATATTTTATATTAAAAAAAAAAAAAAAAAAAAAAAAAAGATGTATTTCAGGCAGTCAGTTTTACCCCAGCTCTGGGAATGAATTTATCGTGGGGTGTGCACCTTAAATGTCATATGTTTTGTTCATTCCTCTTATTCAACTTAGCACTTGCTAAATAGGTCCTAAAATATTTTTTCTTTTCCAAATTCTGTTCCATTTTTTTCATCTGCATTGTCATAAAACTAGCACACATTTCTATAGTCACAGGAAAGTATTATTTTTTTTCTCTTTTTTTCATGAGAGCTCTTTAGAGGCTAATACTCTGATGTAATTCTGTTAAATTGAATAGAGTTGTCCCCACATGAAGCTGCAGTTATGAGTCAAGAGACAAATCCACTATCTGGAGCTAAAAGTAATTGTTAATGTTGTATCTATATGTAGAAGAACTGGTCAGTACACATGATAAAATAACTCCTACTCCCTTTTAATAATTCACATACTTTTCTTGGCATTGCAGAAATTCTCATCTGAGAAACACGAGCAGAATTTAGCTTTCTTGTAACCTATCTCTTACCACATTTTATCTGGTAATAACTTCTGAAAACATTAGTATTTCAAATAATTTCTATTTTTTTCTTTTAAGAAATACTGCTCCTGCATGAAGGATATGCAAATCCTGCCCTAAACCCCTGAGTTTCTTGCACTCGTACAAGCTAAAAATACATAAGTCAAACTGCATTTTGGAAATATTCCTGTCTAGCAAGTTTCAGCTTGGATTTATTTTTATGGTTAGTTTTAATGCTCCTATATAGGAGTTTGAAACAGAGAATCTGGCAGATAGATCCTTGCTAATAACTATGGCATCTTTTTAACTATCACTGGGCATATAAAGGATGTCATGCAGCACTCATTCACTTGTCCTCCGATCTTTTAAAGGCTTGATTCCCCCTCCCCCCCCCCCCCCCCCCGCCAGCGGTAATTATCTTCCACAACAGTTTTAAATAAAATCCTACCCACATTTTAAGTCAGGAATAAAAAGTAATGGATATGCTTGTTCTGTTCCATACCACACTCATCGCCGTAAGATCTGACTAGCTTCCACAAGTACATTAAGCAATGTAACTAACATCTGTCATGTGTTGTTTATTGTCTCAGCCTCTCCCCCTGGAGAGAGCTGTGTGCAGCTGAGTGTTTTGTTTTATAAAGGGTTTTTGGGGAGGGAGAAAGGGCAACATGTTTTTTTTCTTAAGTGCATATAGGTATGTGCTAGAGGCAGTAAAATTAAAAAACTCAGTATGTAATGGAAGATGATGATATTTGTGACCTGTCCTCTAGTGCAGTTTGGAATCAACTCACAAACAAGTTTGGTGTCCCTTTCAAGAACCCCGTATGTTTGAGTGGAGAATTGTGGAATGGAGGAAGGGTCCAGCTGTTACTCCTGATCCTTGCTTGGAAGTGGTATCTGGCCTTCTCAGGATCATGGGTGCTTGCTGCCTTATGCCATGCCAGTCAGAATAGGTTGGAGAGTCAGAGTAGAAACTAAAAAACCAATGTGATAGGCTTAGAGTAGCCTATGTTGTTAGAGACATGGTGCAGCGTTCAGTACTAGTTATTTTTTGAAATGCCAGAGGCTTCATTTGGAGACGCAAAGGTAATCAGGCTGAGAAGTAATGGCAATCCTGGAGCTGGATTTCTTCCATCATGGCTAAAGAAGTCTCCAGACAAGTGGAGAATTAGGATGGCTATTTTAAGAGCTTAATTAAAAAAAAAAAAAAAAGAAAGAAAGAAAAAAAGAAAGAAACGAAAAGAAAGAAAGAAAAAAAGAATACTTTTATGATGGATTGGCATCTCTGTATCTTTGGTCAAAGGAAACTGTAAACTGTGCATGCTGCTCTTCGGAGTTCCCAAGCAACTGGAATAATTATGCATGACACTACCTGTTACCAATTGTTCTGAAATCAGAAAGGATAGAAGAGAGACTTGATTCTTGTGGATCCTAGGAGTTAAGGATCAAGAAGTAAAAGTCTAGTTTTCTATCTGTGCTTTAGTCTTTTCCTCCAGGAGTGGCTTCTGACATGTTAGTACTTCGTGGTGTACTGCAGTCAGACCTATGTGGTGAAGTAGCCGTGAGTTATGTAGAATTGGTGTGATTTTTTTTTTTTCCAGCAGCACCAGCTAGTGAATGGCTAGAGAAAGAAAGAAGAAAGGAAATTCTCTTTTGAACTGATATTTACTGTTTGGGCAGGTATAATATTTTTGTACTCAATTCCAACTCATCAGAACAAAACAAAGTGTTCTGGTTAACAAGTCTTGGGCCTCATAAGACCTCATAACCCCATAAGAGAGTTGAAAAATTGTTAATTTCCATGATCTTCAATGAGCATGATCCTAGGTGAACTCTGGGAACTGACTGGGCTCTCCATTGGTTGGTGTAGCTAGAGCAAATTTTTATTATTCCAGAAATTTCTATATTTGTGCCACTTTCTCAAAGAAATAAAGCAGGCTTCAAGCTCATTCTTGCTCAGTTCTGCTGCAAGAAGTTTGGATTGAAGAAGTAGCTTAACAACCCAAGGCAGTTTCTAAAGATTTGGCACTTCCAGTGCCTGGTGCTGAGGCTGCTTGGCCAGTAATTTTCAGCTTTGCAAAACCTAAAAAAAAACAGTTAAATTTCTTCAGCAGTCAGTTTTGTCCCTTTTTGTAGTACATGTAGACCAAAAACTATAGGAATTCTGTTTGATGGTCTTCCCTCTAATGGCTGAGACTTAGATACAGTGATAATAGTTCTTTATCTCTTCATTGCACAATTAGTAAACTGGCCATTTTTAGTCTTGCAGTAGTATGTTGTGACTTAAACAGTGATCTTTAGAGAGTCATCTGTTTGTTTACTGAGGACCTAGATGATGATCAACCAAGGTGAGCTGGTTTAAGCTGTCAACATCAGCTGCATAGTTTGGAGTGGCTGTGATCTAGAGTGTTTTGGATGGACAAGTAAGGAGATAAATTTTCACTTTTATGTATGTTACAATGTGTATGTAAGTCTTCCCCATCAAGCGCTGACAAAATACTGTTGGGTTTCTGTATGAAGCTTTTAATTTGTAGTAGTCTAAGAGTCTGGAAAACAAATCCAAAGTTCTTTTAGGCTTTGGTTTTCTTTGTTAGATGAACAGTTTGCTGAACCTGAGCTGCAAGTGTTGGGTTTGCTGTTTGGTGAGAATGATGATATTAGTGCCAGGTACATTCTTGCGATCTGGGGGCACAACTTGTGGTACTGGCAGTCTGATCTCCTCTCCAGGCTTGGGGACACCAGGGACTTCGTAGGTCAAGTGAACCAACTTCAACTCCAGTTTCTGTCACAGCCATCCAGTCTGTTTTGTGTGCATGTAAGTTATGGTCCTCTGGAATGTGATTTCAGCTAGGCAATCTGGCTTCTCATGTCCACTTTTCTGTTGTTGTGGTCAGTTCATCTGAAACCAGGAGAAGCTTGTGCTGAAAGCATGATAATAAGTGGCGGAGACTATAATCTACACAGAATAGGCAATGTGTAGCCTATTGTGCTCAAGAAAGAAGTTATAGTGAAACATTTCTTTGAGAAAACAAGCGTTGAGGGAAAGAAATGTATAACCTGACTGAACCTGTAGTGGAAGCCACCTGGTTTTCATTTTGCTGGCTCAGCAGTATGTTAGATCATAAAAGTTTAATCATTTTGACATTTCAGTGCATTTAGATTGCAGATGTTGAGTTTCTTCATAAGTGGATCTTCTCTCCATCAAGTAAATTATGGGAAAATATTTTGTATTATAGCTTAAGAAGAAAATTTCAGTTTATGGACTGGTAGCTTTTGCTGGCCTTTTTAAAACATTACTGGTAATGTGTAGCCAGAATATCAGACAGAGAACATGGAGCATCTTAAAATATTTATTTATGCTGCTGATTCCTATATTAACAGTCATCTCAAGATACTGATAAGAGGAAATCCTTGCATTCTCAATTTGTTTCCATACTTTCTTTGTCTGCTTTTGCCTAAATGCTACTCTATAAATACTGTTCAGTGTTCAGAAAATCACATAAAAAGTTTAATGCACAATTATCAAATAATTTGATGGAGGTTAATAAAGTGGTGTCTATTCAATGAATTGTTATAAGGTCAAAACTGTGTTTTAAAATACAACGGAACAAAAAATCTTATGAATGTGAGGAAGTTTAAGCATATAAATAGTCTGAAGAGCCTTCCTGAATTGGATATCCTAACATTTAAGGAAGTACAGCACTGGGTATGCAAATGTTGTTTGAAAAATCGATGTGACTTTAGAACAGATTTGCAGAAGATGTCAGATTTTCAAAGAAGCGGGCACATTTTGGAAGTGCTTGTCTACAAGCAACTCCCATTTCAAAAATGCGGGTATTGTCTTTTTTTTTTTCCCATCCCTTAGAGAGCCCCTCACAGCCCTTTGACAAATACTTTACTTAGGTTTCCCAAATTTTGTTCAAATTTTGTGTGAATACATTAGTTTTCTACATATTAGATTAGATTGCAATTAAAAACAAAAACTTGCACAAAACACTTTTTTTTGAACCCTTCAGAAACCCATCTAAAATTGTGACTCTGTCTTTTGAGATAACATTTATTGGTTGCATATTGACGTAGTGACAGTTGCACTCTGTTGGTTGATTGTTGTTTTTTGTCCTTTCATTTGAAAAGGAGTGATAAATGTTGATGAAACTCAAGTTGTTTTACTTGGGAGTATACATAATTCTGTGTTGTTCTTTGCAACTTGTCCTTCGCCCAGCAGTGCTTTCATATGCACAGAATAGCAAGAATAAATCAAAACTACATGTTTGAATAGATAATCACCTTAAAACAATTTGTGTCATAGACGATCTACTTCCAAAAATAAGAAATCCTTTATTTTGATATTCAAAAGAGGAAAATAACTGTGAATGATCTATAAGATATGTAAGAATGATACATAATTAAAAACATTAATATAATGTTTTTATATTAAATAAATTACTTTCAATATTGCTTCTATGTCCTATTGCTGTGAAGCAAGTGATACCAGACCTCCTAAATGTCTCAGAATCAGTCTTTTTAAATGTATCATAAACAAAATGTTGATAAAATTATCGTGATCATTGCTTTTCAGAGAAGGACTTTTTGAAGAAAACTAACTTTTTTGGAATTTCTTTTCTGTGATTAAAAACTCAGTATAATTCCTGTTTAAAATGTAAAAAAATAAATAAAAGAGACTGGAAAATATTGTGCCAAGTGACTGAGAAAACTTGCACACAATTGTATTTGGAATTGTACTTTACAGCTAGAAGAGAATACACCATAGACATATATTTATTTTGCTTTTAAATTTAGTGAAGTTTAGTTATCTTTCATAAACATTTGAAGGGGAGCTGATTTTTCATTCAGAGGAAAATCATAAACAAACTGACCTGAATAAAATTAAGCAGAGCAGGCTGCTTCAATGCACACTTTTGAAATTTTGTCAGCCACTGGAATAGATGGGTTTTATTCTACAGACCAGTTCAAAGCATTTTTTTGTCAGCTGCGGATTTTTTTTTCTATATATTAATCAAACTACAGACTAGTTCTCTCAGAGTTAGAACCTCTTTAAGTGCAGTGTATCACATTATACTAGTTACTAGTTAACAGCTGTTTGTGTGGACATTTTTATTGAACTCGTGTGTTACTTGATATAAGTACATTTTAGTCCTTGACGGGGGAAAAAAAACAGCACAGATGAAAACAGCATGGAAGAATGTTGTTTGAGATAAATGGTGACCACGTCCATCTAAAAATGTTGTTAAGTAAATAGAGTTTTCTTGGACTTTTGAGCTAGCAGTTTTCTAGACACTGTAAGGAAGGGGGAGATTTGTTCAACAAAGGTTTTCCATTTAATTGCAGCTTGCTGAAAACAGCCCTCCAGGCAAATTGTCTATTCTGAGAGTTTACGATGCAAGTTTTGTTCAGAGATTTGTTTGGTCGGTTCAGAGTATAGGCGCAGAGATGGCCTGGCCCTGTAAATCCTTTCTGCTGGACTAGTAGCAGCCTTTCCTTGTCTGCAATTTGTGAAGAAATTCTGTCTGAAGAGAACCATTCACTTCAGCTCTGGGGTGGGTTTTTTCCCCTTCTTATGAGAGGGATGGGAAGGAATTTGGTTTGTCTTTTGGAAAATCCTATAAAAGTGTAGATGAAAAGACGTTTTACAGGGGTTTTCTTAGGGGATTCAGGGTGGGGAGAAGATGTATCTCTTCTCCCAGAGAAATACTGCTGAAATCTATTGTGTCTTGGAATTGGATACTTGAAACTTTTCTGTATAATTTTAAAAGGTCAGATTGCTTCAGTTCTGTTTTGGGCCTTGTTTGTGTTGTATTTCAGCCAGCATTTTCCAGCATACAGTAGTGATTTTTTTCCTTTCCTCCCTGTTTTTGCTCAGCATAAACAGTTCCTTGCTGTAGCTACATAGACAAATATAGCAGAGAACTCTTTTCTGGGAGAAGAGTCTCCCCATGCATTTCTTAACCATTTTTGGGAAGAATTGATCTATCTGTGCATGTGAGAGAGGGAGGCAGTAGCTGTAAATTGAAGTGACATCATATATATTACTCCCATTGATCCGCTTTTAGACTAGAGACAGGATAAAAGGAAATGGCATCAGGGAGGAAGTATGCTCATTTAGGCACAGATCCCAGTGTGATAATGGAGTAATAATAGAAATCACGCCACTGTCAATCGGTTGCTGCATTAGTCTGAGGCACATTTCCCCTCTGAGAAGGCTTTCAATGACTTCATTCAAGTGCAGGCTGAAGCAAATGGGATATTCAGCATACCAGCTGTACTACTTCAGTGATTTGTGTCCTAGCTTAGGGGTGCAGTGCAAGCATTGGTGCTCTGGATGCTCAAGTACATATATCTGTGTCACATTTCATGGCTGTGAAAGGTCAGTAGTCAAATGTTTCAGTGGCATTTTTCTAATGTAAAGGGTGAACCTGGCATTTATTACATTTGTTAATGCAGGTATTGATAAATACTCTCCTTCGTGTGGGTGGTCTTCGGGGATGTGAGGTCGATGACCTCTGTAGCTGCAATACCAGATCTTTTAAGAGGCAAGATTTGTTTTCTTTGAGCTTTTTACAGGTTAGAGCTAGGATTCAGAAAATTCTTACTTTTGTTCCAAGATTATTTGTAGAAACCCTTTCAAAACTGTTCTCAGCTTGAGATGCTCTTTTAACACAGTATAATGCTTTAAGTGTCTTGTATACTGATATGGATAAAATACGAAGTTTCCTTTTCTGAATTCCCAAATGTTTAGTGTATATTAAATCTCAACATGCCGTTCTTTTGATAACAGGTTCAGTTGTATTTTCAGTTTGTTTATCCCTTTTTTTTATCTTGCCTGTTTCAAATACAGAATTAGTCTATTTAGTGGAAAAACAAAAACTTTTTCAGAATGGTTGCAAGAGAGGTTGTGCAGTCTTAAGGGAAAGATCAAGCATACAGCACTGAGATACAGCTTTCTAATGTGGATGTTGTTTAGTTTTATGGGACATGACAAAAAAAATGCTGGTGTGCTTGATCAAAACATTAGTTTATTGTCTTTTTGTATTGTCAGTAGTCATAATTGGAGGAGAAGAAAACTAGTGAAAGTAATATGATTTCCATGCAGTAGGCATGGGTTGGAACTACAACTATCTACTTTACAATATAAACAGATGGTATTGCAGCAATTGTAGCCATAATACAAAGTGCTTGCTTCACATTACAAATACTGTTTCTAGATATTAGCATCATTTCCTGGTTTAGGTGATCTACTTTAATAGTCATGCATGTTTGAGCATTTTTATGCAGCATTCTCCCATGTAGTTCATAGATTTTTATTTTACTTATTTATTTATTTTAAAAGGAAGGTTGAAATTTTGTGTTTGGGGTGTTGTGGTTATTTTCAGGAAATGTTTTTGGCATAGAAATTTACATTGACACAATGATGTTTATCCTACCATATTTTGCTACAGCTACATTGTGTATTTTTTCTTTGTTAGATATTCAAAATGCATTCACAGAATTTGAATTCACATAAATGAAAATGTTTTCAAAATACTTGAAACGGAATTTGTTTTTGTTTTCTCCAGCATTTATCTTTTGGTAGCACCTAAAAGCAAGGGTTCCTTTATACAAGTGCAAAATTGACAGCATGCACCCCAACCAATTCTCACTGTGAAAAATGAGAACTAACAGCTGGCTGGGACAAATAAGGACAGTGGTTGAGAAAACAAAGTAATGAGATGTATTTAGTTGAATAAAATTCTAGTGCAATTTTGTGAAGTTGTAAACAATCTTTATTAAAGTGCTTTGGGGATAGTATTATTCATATTGCTCTATTTGGGGAAAAAGAGGGCAAAAGAATTTTAAACCTTAAAGGAATTTTTAGTAGTCTATGTCTTGACAATTCTCCTGAGCTTTCTGTGTCTTTGCTCAGGATATATTTTCTCTTTTTATTTACAGGAAGGGGAAGAAGTGAAAGAAAATATGTTCCTCCCTGTATTTTTTGTTGGAAGTAAATAAAAGAACAAAATGTTGTAGCTGTGCCCACTAGTACCACTTTGTTTACAGGTGTGTCAGCATTGCTTCTGCTAGTGCGCCCACCCTCCATGCCCTTGTTCAATAGTTCTTAACCTGGCTTTCAATTAAACCAGGAGGTGGAAACTAGTATGTAAAGTCTTGTCTCTGGTACCTAGAACAAGGGAAAATAACAGAAGCTGTGGTCTCAGACTTTTTTGTCTCTGTAGTCTCATGTATAAACTGATAGAGTTTAAACTGTAATCCTGAAAACTCTTCACCCAGAATGCAGCACTAGACAGAGGTAAATTAAGGACATGGCTGCTGCTTTACTTCTTTGCTTTTATTGGCTTCAGTTAGATTCCCTAATATTATCTTAAACAATAGCTTTCTGTGCGTGAACCCATATAACGATCATACTGACGGTATATTATGAAATAACAACTCTAAGCTTTCTGTACTTTCTCTAGCATATGTACATATGTATGTACTATATGTACATATTTCAACAGTTTCTGCAAATTAAGTAAGGCTCTGCTGTCTTTGTAGTTAATAGTGAAAGCTTTCTGAATAAGAAGTTACCTTTTTGTGTGTGTTGTTCTGCAACATTTCAGATTTTATTAGCATTCAAAATGAATTTGGTTTCCAAACAGAGCCATTTCCCAGAAGTTTTCTCTGTTCAGTTTTTTAAAGTATTTTTCTTCCCCCACCCAGGCAGCTGTTCTTGGACAGTGAAATAAATATTCAAGTTGGCATTTTAGTAGTTGTCCTAAAATTGAAATATTAAATATTTTTAAATGTCTGACTATTTTTAACAACTCTATTTTGTTGACAGGCTTGAGTAGCATTTAGAAAATACCCCAGTTAGAGCCAGTAAGACATAGGGTTTTTTTCAATCCCAAAGAATACGACTATTACTAAAAGAATGCGTTGCAAGGAAACCAAACCGTTAAAATCCTATTAAAGACATGACTCCTTTTTATGATTTAGATACTAATGCTGAATTATGTCAGACAGAGGGAGGAAACTATCAGTTGTTTATTTAGTTAGCTGCAAAATCTTTATCGGTGAAGACATAACAGAAGATCCTTGATATCTTCCTGGACTTACTGTCAGAGATGAGGGTTGCAGGCTTGTTCAGTCCACAGAGGCAGCTGCAGCTGTGATGTCTCCTTGTAAGAGGTCTTCCCTGTGTACAACTTCATATTTGACCTGATCAGCACATCAAAAATATGGAGAGAGGGTTATGGGCCATGAGGTAGGAGTAGAGAGCCTGCAAGCGTGATAAAAATGGGAAGTCGTACTAAAATAACAGGTTATCTTTTATTATTATTATGTGTGGAGAATATTAAAAGTAAGTGATTCTGGTTTCTTTCTGCTCACAAAAGCTTGAAGTCGTGTCCTGCCTTCCTCCTGCTTTTTCTTTTGGTGCTACAAAATGAGGAAAGCTTTGGGGCATATAATGAACTTCTGAATGGTCATTCTGAACTCTGAATTTCCAGTGCAGATTTCCTGGCAGCTGGTGTAATTTCTCTCTGAACTCTGCTTGAATTATTTATTTGTTCATCCAATAAGCCTATTAAAGAGAGCACTTAAGCACTTGCTACATCAGACTTAGGCTTTTTGTTTTCAGGCTCAACTTGAAAGTGTTAGGTTTTGGAGTCATGGCAACTAACTATAAAATATATTCGCTTATGTATACTGTGCGCGCCACAGAGGTCATATCCATACCTTCTTTTCACTGTAGTGTAGGATGGCTCCTGATTTCTTTGTGCTGTAGAAGAGTGCCTTAGAGTATACCTCAGAATGTATTGTTACAATCCTTGTTTTCTGTGTCATTTACCTGTGTTGTTTACCTTTGTTTACTGTAGGAATACCAAGCAATTGCTCATATAATAGATAAAAGTGCCACTCTTACAATTATACATTTACATTTCTGGTTGATTCCTGAAATAATGAACTATAAATTCTTCTTTTATTTTATCCCTTCCAAGTCCAAACCAAATTAAATTACTTAGCATATGTAGTCCATAAAGATCTTAGCTTAATAAGCAATGATAATGTTTCAATAAGATAAACATGGTTTTGATCCGATATAAATATAGTAATGAAAGCCATGGAAAATGAGTCTTAATTAGGCCCCAGAAAAGAGTCTTTCAGAATATAGAGACATAAACCTTGAGGTTTTTCAGAAATCAACTAGAAGTTTTTGCCATATTTCAAGCACATGCTGAAATTACACAGGTTATCAGAGTCTTATCCTGTTTGGTTTGTTTCCATTTAATTGCTCACTATACACAGCTTTATTCTCACAAGGCATCTATTTTCCTTCTAGCTTCTTCCAGACCAGCTGGTCTTACTTCTGGAGTCTCTCTTGGAAGAGAAGACGTTATGTCCTAGAACATTGCAATGCTTAGAGAAAACATACGAGCTTCATGAACAGGATGCAGAGGTAAGTCACTGAAAAACCCACCTGAAAATGAGTTATTACATTGTTGACTAGGAATAATAGTATTCCTCTAGGATTCAGACTCATTCTAATCCCCTTTTCCTTGTCTAAAATCAAAATGACATATCTCGTATTGCGTTTTCAAATGCCTCTGTCTCTCCCTCTCTGTCTCTCCCTCTCTGTCTCTCCCTCTCTCTTTGTGTTGTATTTGTGTTGTGTAGGTCCAGATGTGTTTACCTACCATAGTATTAGGAGACCATGCAGTATAGATTTTATATATAATTTTACATATACTTTAGGTAGCATGTTCATTCAAATGTTAAACTTCTCACTATGTAATGCTAACTGTATATTTAGAACTTGGTTAATTTTAATTTTATGTATTGTCTCCAAATGCAACCATGTGTCTCTTACGATCTAAAATTCTTCTTCTACATGGTCAGCCAATATTGTTTCTCCCAAGTCTTATTCAGGATTTAGAAAAGTTTGCCTTCCAGAGAAATTGCAGCATGTTCTGCTTTTGAGCATGAGTTTCAGGGAAGAATCATTTCTTTACAGTAGCAGCTAGTGCCAGAGATGTTAACAGTCACTTAAGAAAACACAGTTTTATGTGATACTGTAGATGTGCCTACCCCATTGCATGCATCTATGAGACTAGCATCCCTGCTCCAAAGAGCTTAATATCTTAAGGAGCCAAACCTTGCTACAATATGCAGTGCTATCTATTTATAGTGGAGCCCAGTGGATTTCTCAAGCAGGGAGAATTCTGATAATTAAGGCAGCAGAACTTAACGGTTATAGGCCCCTGCAATGAGTAAGGGTTTGCTTCAAGTGGATAGTATGCAGGAGGGGAAATGAGAAGATGAAACCAGTCGTTAAAATAAAGGGTGTGTAGCTGTATAAATAAAAAGGCCTAGTTATTAATGAGCATATAATCAAACTAATATATAATGAAGAAGCTCAATAAACTTAACAAGATACTCAACTTCTATTTAATTAAAAACTACTGTGAAGTCTGTGGAAGGTCAGTGTGCATGATTTACCTTGTTATAATTGGAATTTTATGGCAATAATTAAAATTTAAAGAGAGCAAATTCTATCTTGTTATTCTTAAACTGACACCACTAGGTGGATGCTTATAAATACTTAGATATTCAAATACTGATGGAAAGATCCTTAGGGCAGAGGTCTAGCTTTTTCTCAAAAAAGTGGGCAACATTTCAACTGTTGCTGTTTATTGCATCTTTTTTGTTGCTGTTGATACGAGTTTCCAAATGCCAGACTTATTTTTAATTAGTAAGCGAACCAACTTTTCTATTTATAGGAATTAGGATATATTTTAATCATATCTGAATACCAATGAAATGTCAGAGGTTCTATAACGGGAAGAGGAATAACTAGGGAGGTAGATCAAAGCAATAGCTGTGGTGGTGTTGCTTCATGCCAGTGAATTGTGAGCACCAGACCACGATCTTAGATTTCTGCAGTTTTTCCTTTCTCTCCACACTCATGCCTCTCTTTTTAGTTTACCATGTCACATAAAGGCATATGAGTGATCTCTCTCTTTCTTTTTTTTTTTTTTTTTTTTTTTTTTTTAAAAAGCAAAGTTGTGGCCTAAGTGAAATGAGCATGATCTCCATGTTATTTTACAAGGTGAAACCACAGGCTTAGTGGACCTTGAGAAGTACAAGTAAGGTAACATTACCATTTGTGTTTTACCAGTCATTAGATCACAGTCACCTACAGTCCTTTAAAGGGAGTGTTAGTTTACATGCCTTCCCATACCTGAGGGAGGAACTTTTCATGTGTCTAACTCCAGTATATGTAGTAGGGATTTTTCTTGTAATGACCAGGAACAAAGAACCACAGTCCAAGATTCTGACTGAACTATTCATGTCTATATTTGATTTATAGAGACATTAATCAGTTATAGTCATCCAGTTACACTGCTGAAGTTCTAATGTTTTAGTAACTAAATGGCAGAATTGATCATTAAAAATTCAGGCATAAAAAATTGAGGTCAGGCTAGTGAAAAATAAAACTCTGTCAATGTCAGAGGTTTTATTCATGAATTTTTTATAAGTAAGGCTGACAGTTGCGTTCCATCCAGAACAGAATATGTTTTTTTTATTTTTAACATGTAATGTTTATATTCACATTAATCTTACGCTATGCATTAGTAATGATGGGACCAGCAATGGGTGAGAGTGGTGCACTATGAAGTGTATCTGTGTCTTTTTAAACAAAATTTGGCAGTTAAAAATTGTCCATGAAGTGTGGCAAGCACGTTTTGGAGTTGGAAGGCTTTTGTTGTATGTAATGATGAATAGCTAAGTGACTTTCGTAGAATCATAGAATCAGTAAGGTTGGAAGGAACCTCTGGAGAACATCTAGTCCAACCTCCCAGCTGAAGCAGGGTCACCTAGAGGATGTTAGACAGGGTTACATCCGGGCGGGCCTTGAAGATCTCCAGAGAAGGAGACTCCACAACCTCTCTGGGCAACCTGGTCCAGCGCTCCGTCACTCTCACAGGGAAGAAGTTCCCCCTCACGTTCAGGTGGAACTGCCTGTGCTTCAGTTTCTGCCTGTTGCCTCTTGTCCTGTAACACGGGACAACTGAAGAGAGTTTGTCCCCGTCCCCTTGGCACCTTCACTTCAGGTACACATTGATAAGATCCCCCCTCAGTCTTCTCTTCCCTGGCTGAAGAGGCCCAGCTCTTGCAGCCGTTCCTCATAGGGCAGATGCTCCAGCCCTCTGATTATCTTTGTAGCCCTACGCTGGACTCTATCCGGTAGCTCCATGTCTCTGTTGTGCTAGGGAGCCCAGAACTGAACACAGTACTCGAGATGAGGCCTCCCCAGGGCTGAGTAGAGGGGCAGGATCACCTCCTTCCACCTGCTGCCACCACTCTTCCTAATGCACCCAAGGATACCATTGGCCTTCCTGGCCACAAGGGCACATTGCTGACTCATGGTCACCAGCACTCCCAGGTCCTTCTCTGCAGACCTGCTCTCCAGAAGGTCAGCCCCCAGCTTGGACTGGTACATGGTGTTATTCCCCTCCCCAGGTGCAGGACTCTGCAGTTACCCTTGTTGAACCTCAAAGGGTTCCTCTCCACCCAGCTCTCCAGCCTGTCCAGGTCTCTCTGAATGGCTGCACAGCCCTCTGGTGTGTCAGCCACTCCTCCCAGCTTGGGATCATCAGCAAACTCACTGAGGAGGCACTCTGTCCCCTCATCCAGGTCATTGATGAATAAGTTGAAGAGGATGGGACCCAGTACTGAGCCCTGGGGGACTCCACTAGCCACAGGCCTCCAACTAGACTCCACGCCACTGATGACGACCCTCAGAGCTCTGCTTTTCAGCCAGTTCTCAATCCACCTCCCTGTCCACTCATCTAACCCACACTTCCAGAGCTTCTCTAGGAGGAAGAGACAGTGTCAAAAGCCTTGCTGAAGTCAAGGTACACAACGTCCACTGCTCTCCCCTCATCTACCCAGCCAGTCAGGCCATCAGAGAAGGCTATCAGGTTGGTTAAGCAGGATTTCCCCTTGGTGAATCCATGCTGACTACTCCTCATCGCCTTCTTCTCCTCCATATGCCTGGAGATGGCATCCATGATGAGTCGTTCCATCACCTTTCCAGGGATAGAAGTGAGGCTGACTGGCCTGGAGTTGCCTGGGTCCTCCTTCTTGCCCTTTTTGAAGACTGGAGTGACACTCGCTTTCTTCCAGTCCTCAGGCACCTCTCCAGTTCTCCAGGACCTTTCAAAGATGATGGAGAGTGGCCTGGCAACAACATCCGCCAGCTCCCTCGGTACCCGTGGGTGCATCCCATCTGGGCCCATGGATTTGTGAACATCAAGTTTGCCCAGAAGTTCTCTAATCCTATCCTCCTCAACTAAAGCAAAGTCTTCCCTTCTCCAGACTTTCTCCCTTGTCTCCAGGCTCTGGGATTCTTTAGGGCTGTCCTTAGCAGTGAAGACTGAAGCAAAGAAGGCATTCAGTAATTCTGCCTTCTCCATATCCCTTGTCACCAAGGCCCCCGCCCCATTCAGTAGTGGTCCCATATTTTCCCTAGTCCTCCTCTTGCTGCTGATGTATTTGAAGAAGCCCTTCCTGTTGTCCTTAACATCCCTTGCCAGACTCAATTCCAACTGGGCCTTAGCCTCCCTCATCCCATCTCTACACACTCTGACTGCATTCCTATAATTCTCCCAAGTTTCCTGTCCCCTCTTCCACATTCTGTGTCTTTTCTTCTTCTTTCTGAATTTGGCCAAGAGCTCCTTGCACATCCATGCAGGTCTCCTGCCCCTTTTGCTGCACTTCTTCCTCCTTGGGATGCACTGCTCTTGAGCTTGGAGGAAGTGATGCTTGAATACTAGCCAGCTCTCCTGGATCCTGCTTCCTTCTAGGGCCTTAACCCATGAGACTCCACCAATTAGGTCTCTGAAGAGCCCAAAGTCTGCTCTCCTGAAGTCCAGGGTTGCAGTCCTGCTTGTTGCCTTACTTCTTTCCTGCAGGATCCTGACCTCCACCATCTCATGATTACTGCAGCCAAGGCTGCCCCCAACCTTCACATCTCTAACCAGCCCCTCTCTGTTGGTAAGGACAAGGTCCAGCAGCACACCATTCCTCGTAGGTTCCTCCACTATAAAGATACTATTCCCTCTGAAAGCTTAAGAACCTATGTTGTGATGAGTACTCTTGCAGTGATAGAGTGCTTCAGACTTTGTATGATTAACGTGAAAAAAAAAAAGGGTATGAATAATCTCACCTTTTCAAGTATGTGTTTTTTCTTGTCCTATGCAAGTACAGCATGAGATGTCCTTGTTCCTGTTTCTTGAAGCTTTTATGTATACATGTCTATCTTTCGGGAAATTATGTTAGTTTGACTTTATAGTTCAGCACATTTGGTGTCCTAAAACTGCATGTGCCTGGCAGCATCTGCACTTGCCTGCAGTGATACACAGATTCTGTTCTCATTCAGCTAAGTTTGCCAGCAGCAGTATTTGTACCCCTGTACATTCATGTCCAGGCTTTCCAGCAGAAGGGCTACACATTACTTCAGAGAGGAGAAGAGAGTTTGCGGCAGTTTTTTGCGTTGGTTTGATTGCTTTGCACCAGCCAGAAGGGAAGAGAGGAGGTGAGTCAGCCTTTGCCTGGGATCTGAGTGATGACTAGGCTCCTCAAGGAAGGATCGTGCTGTATCCACCCAGGGATTTCCACAGCCCAGAGTGACTCAGGATAGCTCTCCTCCTGTCTCAAATGAGGTCTTACTGCTGATCTACTGTAGCTTCAGACATTCTTTTGAATTTATTTAGGTATTAATTTAAATGCTTCACTCAAAAAGTCAGAGATTAGGTAACATACTTCTGATTCATAGTCAAAACCATCTTTTTTTGTGATAGTGACCGTTGAGCCTCCAGGGCCAGAGATGAGATTCTGATTGTCTAACTGCATTTCAGACTGGCCTGCCCCCAGCTTTGGATGCTGCAGGATGTTTGTAGGGCATCTACATAGCAGCACAATTTGTGCTCCCTCCTGTTTGCTCAGTCCACTTCTGTAACAAATCATAAGTCCACTATCTGCCGTTCAAATATTGGACCATCTGAGTAGGCAGGAAGCTACAAGTTTGTTTTCCAGAAGTAAATTCACTCACATGAGTTATTTGAATTAAGCATATCCCAATATATCTAAACAACATTTTGAGAGCAGTGGAGTTTTCAAAGTTTAAAGCCATTTCTTCATCAACTCTCAATGCCCTGAGCCTATCATGTCTCTGACTTTGTCAGACAAGTGGGAGGCAATTGCATGGAAGAATGATTGTGTCCTTGGTTTCTTCTTCCCATTCCCTCTTTTCTAGCTTTGCTGCTTCCTGCTACATAATACGGTTGTTCATAGACAGGCTACATCTCCTGTGATATACTACTACTCTGGTATCCAAGAGAGGCATTATAGAAATTGACTGGCTGCAGTTAATCAAAATGACGAAGCCCAGCTGGAAGGGTTGCTGTTTGAGGAGAACTGGGATATGTTACAAAGAAACTACAGTTGCTCTCTGACACTGTAGTGAGATAACAGAATCAAAGGTGGGTCAGTAGAGGGGTTTGATTGTTTGGTTGGTCTGAGCTGTCATTTTATGGAGATAGTTAATTTGATCAAGATCTAGCTTCCAGTAGAACCTAGAGAATTAGTCAACTTGAAAAGTTCGTGATCACAAATTTTTTTAAGTTCTTCTAACCTTAATGACACCTCTTTGATATGATTGTACAAGCTTATCATGTTCTAGCATAGTCTATTGAGGAATTACATATTTTTTAAAAAAGCGGAAATAGTTTTGTTACAAATATCTAAAGATTACACTAACAGCTCTGGATAACAGTGACTCTGTAATTAGCAACACTATGGGTACTTCCATTATTGGGTCTCTGAAGTCTTGGTAGGGCCTGTAGTATACCACATGCAAGATTATAGGATGTGCAAGTAGCCTGCACAACAGTAACAAAAATGAGAGGAAAAAAAATCACTAAGGTAGCCATAGGAGAAGGGCAATAAATGCATGTGAACCTCTGAGTCCTATTATTATTAGACAATATTTCTGCAAGTGTTTTTGCTGAATTTTGTAAGACTTAGTGATAAAAAGTATGGAATGTGGATGAAGTAGAAAGATTTATAATGCATTTCTCCAGTATCTTCACAGTAGAGTTAGCTTTTCTTTCCTTCCTACTGTCGACATCACTTTTTTTGTAAAATATCTTGCCTGCATAGCATATGGAAAGCAGTTTTGTTAGTTCCCTCCCCTCCCCCCAGCAAACTGGCTAAAATGCTCTTCTCTTTCATAATGCTTTCCCTGTATTCAGGAACATAACCTGGTATATTTTGGGAGAGGAAAAGAGGAGAGAAATGTGAGTAAAATGAGTTAAGATCATAATATCATGAGTCAGGTGGGTGGCATAAAGCCATTCTCACACAACTGCTTCATTGTGCATGAGGTCTGCCTATGAGACTGAGGCTATAGATCGATGGCATCTTATTTCACTGACAGAAATCCAGTCGTGCTAATACAAACCATACAAGGTGCCTGATGTGCTTTAAGTAGTGAGAACTGTGTTTAGAACAAAATAATTTTGATTTGTTGATCTTTCCTACCCTGTGAAAAACTGGCAGACACAGAAGTACAAATGAATTACAATCAGTATCTGTCTTGCTGTTTCCCATCTGGTGGTCACTGCAGTAGGTTAGCACATTCTTGCACTGTATTATTCATTTGTCCTGCAGGTTGTCATTAAGCATTGTTAGAAGGTGCCCTTAGGGAACAAAGCTCTCTAGAGTATAGTGTAAAACTGGATGAAAAAGAGAACTGGCAGGGAAAGGTCAGTCCATGCTAGTAGGCAGAAAAGGCACTTGGTGAGCTCTCCTTTCAGCACAGCCCCTGGGCTATTCCTCCCTCATAGGATATGCTTGGGGCAGGGATTCAGGAGAAGTCTCAGCTTTAGAATAAAACTAGCAATGTGTTGCAAATACCACCACAGGCTGGCCAAGCCTTCTTAGCTGGGCCGTGGAGAAACATGGAGGTGGGCTTCAGTTAGCATTGTTGCAGCTGAACTGGGAGATACCTGTATGGTCCTTATCTGTAACTGATGTCATAATTGATATGAACCACCAATTTGATAAAGGGAAAAGAAAATCAACTTGAACTAGTGACCATTTTACAGGAATCTTCTTTCTTCACGGTGAAAAAAAAAAAGAGGAAAACAGAGATGGATACAGTAATTTTTTGCTTGTTTTATTATTTTCTGCTATCTTCTGATCTATTTATTTCATATTTAAACAGACAAATGATTCCTCAGCTTCAATCCAAGTCATTGAGAGATGCCTTATTTTGTATATGAGAGTATGTTTGGGAGGGTTTATGAAGTTTTACCCTGCTTTATCTCCTTGTATTTCATCCAGCAAATACTGGGAAAGAGCATCTTTCTACTGTCTTTCTACTGCTATAGAAAATCTTTTCCAGTTTCACTAAGAAAGCAGATAATGACAGAGCACAGGAGACTAACTTCATCTCCTGCAAAGGAGATACGTGACCTCCACTTGTTGAAAGGCCGTTGTGATCTTTATTATATCAGGTCTTCATCTCATTTGATATTTGGGCTAGTGTTGCATCTAAATGTGGTTTGCAGACTTTGGGGGAAGAGAGTATCAATATCACTATTACCATTGGTAAAGGTAATTTTTCACAGTCCTGCATTTTTTTTCCCCCAATGTAAAGTGCTTTGAAAAAGATAGCAGTAATATGGCATGTGGTTACCAAAGTTGAGGCCCAAAATGCAGTGTGACACTAAAAGAATTGGAACAGGATGAGGAGAAACACTTCCAGTAACAGCAGTGGGAATTGTCCACTGCGATTGACTATGGGTGCCTGTTATAGCACAGTGGATACACTGGGATGAATTTGTAAGACTGCTCAAAGGATAATTTCAAGTAGCTATAATTCGGGTGTTTTTTGTTGCTACATGCACAATATGGAGGCTTTTCCGGCCACTTGAGAAGAACAGAAAATCCCTTGATCAGCATTAGCTCTCTGAGGAACATGTTCGGCGCGCAAGATTTATGGAGCACTCGAAATAACTTTGCACTAGTCAGCGCTCCTGATCCCAAACACTGGTAGGAGCCAACAGAAACATGTTTGTTCCAAGTGATCTCACTGGCTGCTGGGTGGCATTAACAAAAGTTTCCTAGTCCCCATTACTGATGCTGTTCACTTAATGCCCTTTACTTCAGGGTTACTTTTCTACCTGGCTTTGGCCCTTAATTTACTCCTTATCTGGTAACCACTGACTTAATGAGACTTGGAAAAGAAGGAACTGTTAGTAAGAAGGAACCAAATACAGAATTGCTTTTTACTGTTCATCCAAATAATCTACAGAAGAAGGATTTGTAGATTGCTCCTGCTTTTCAGTAGTCTGTTGTCTGGAAAAGAAAAAGTTGTGACAGAGTCCCCTGGACTTCCGAAATCTATCTTGAAGATGTCCTGAATCGGGTGAAGTTGTCTTATTTGGAATTTTATGAAGTATTTTTGTGTAGGGTGGTACAAACCAAGCTCTGTAATACAAACCTCCTGGTCTGACCTTGTCAGGGTAACCTAAAAGGTTACCCTGTTTGCATATACGTGGTAGTACTGACATAGCTGCCAGGATGTCAAGGAAGATACAGTATTTAAAAAAACAAACAATAAAAGCCCCTAGCTATCTGGAGGCTTGTTCCATTACTGATTGTTTCATTATGAACCTGTAAGCGTGTGTGTGCTTGTATGGGGGAAGGCTTTGTGTTGTGGATTTTTTTTAAGTTGTGAGCAAATCCTGAAAATACTTTTTATTGCATATAAACTGATTTTGATGGTGCATCCAAACAACTCACTTAGTACTTCTCATTTCTGTATAAAGACTGACTACTGATACCGATTATGCCTGGATGGGACTATAGAGTTGGAAGAAAAATCTGACATGCCATAAGTATATGAGGTCTAAATAGCACAAGAAATAGGACAATTTAAAATCACTAACCATTGTTGGTTCTGATGTCACTACCTTTGCCATGAAGATCTGGTCCACTTGCTGAGTCATTGACTTACTAATGTGTGGGTAAAATTCCCCTGTTGTCTTTTCAACTGCCTGCCATCCGAATACCTTTGGGATTGAAGCATCCTGGAGAGGACTCTTGCTGTTTCCTTATGGGGTAAATATTATCCTAAGCAGCAAGAATAGTGGTAGTCTTGGAGGCAGGGAACAAAAGGAGAGAAGATAACTCAAAAAAATGAAACATGGAGTAAAATTTATGTGTTTCTTCTGACTTTATAAAATCAAGATATATTTCTCTTAAATTTTTTTCAGAGCAGGGGGAAGGGTTTTTTGTGAGAGTGATGTGAAAGGTCTTTGTCTTTGGAGTCAAAATCTCATGTTTAATTGTTTTGAAAATTGGAACCAAAGTTTTAAACTATGCACAGTTGGAAGGATGCAAGCACAGGCTGGGTAGGCTGGCTGTGGCCTAAACCATGGAAAAGCCAGGCAGCCACATTTTTCATTGCCTGGAATTTGTGTCTCATGTTCATATTTAGCTCTAGAGTTTGTCTATGACAGTAATCTTGCCTGGAAACAACAAACATTTGGACTACAGTCACTGTGGGAGGCCAGAGTTGAAGGGAAGGCACTTTTTTTGCTTCCAGTTACAGAAAGGAGAAGATAGATGGAGAAGAAATGAGAGAGGAGTATAAGCAAGAGGAATGGCTTACTGTTGTGTTGTTACTTGCAGCAACTTTTCTTTTTGCTGAGCAGGAATTATAATTTAATAATAATTGGTAACAGAAGGTTGCTGTGCTTGACATCAGATTTTTAAAGAACTGGTTTTCTGCTTCAGTTGTAAGGGTGTTTATGTGCTTTTCCACACTACAACATTTGGTTTTATAAGGCTAGAGTGTTTTTACATTCTTGTATAAATAGCTTGTGTGTTGAAATATATACATAAACACTGTATGGATAAAAACTGCAGGTAGACTCAGCCAGCTAGAGAAGATAGTAATGATGGACATCATTCATGATGTTGATGCAAAAAAAAATAAGATGATACCAGACACACTAAAAACATTATTGTAAATAGATATTCTGGGTAAGGTGTCGGGGCATTTGGAAGGGGTTGTACATGAGACTAAGAGATGCAGGTGCTGTAATCCTGTTGCGTATTTTGGATGAAGTGTCAGCTAGGACATCTACATATGCCTATCCATGTTGCATGCTGCTGAATGAATGGCGCTTGTTCCTTAGGTATTTCTTGCTGGAGGCAGCAACATGAGGTTGTGCTTGAGACTGAGATCTCTTCTCAGTCTCTCATGATCACCCATCCTTACTGGTTCCCCAGCGACATGCCTTCATGTGTGTGGCAGACCCCACTACAGCTCTGTGGCTTGTAAATTCTGTGAGCAGCTCTGCCATAGAGATGGAAAGGCAACAGGACTGTGGCCAGAGCCATTGGGCTGCACTGAGAACCTCCCACCAGTCCTTTAGGAGGAAAGGTGTGGGCAGCAGAGGTGCTATAGAACTGCTCGGAGGGCAGGTATAGTGGGTACTGGGCTTGGGAGCTGCTCAGTCCTGAATGCCAGAGTGTCTCCCATTCCTGTGCGTGCAGGGGATTGTGAGGGGCCTTTGTTCTGCACTGGGCCACAAGACAGCCCTGTTTGTGCGAGCTAACAGCACCACAACAAAGCAGAACTCAGCATACATCTCCAGGAAATTTGATAAAAAGGCAGCTGATGACATCTTTTCTACAATCTCCATCTTGCTGCAAGCTTTGAAAGGCACTAACACTTCAGCATGCTGAACATGCAGTATCAAAAAGGCAAAGGAGAGGGGAAGCGTTTGGTTCCAGTTAAGTAGTGTATTTATGTTTTTAATTATGGCTTATTTTAAAAAATCTTTGTTTTTTCAAATTAAATGAGTTCACATGCTGTGTTAAACATTTCCTTACCTCACATGGCATCATGATAAAGGAGCTGCTCCCCCTAGGATGGAGATCATGGCAGTGTAAATGGAAACACAATGAGAAGAGCCTTTAGGCACAGCAGGGAGTCTCTCTTCCAGCAGATGTGGTTAAAGTTATCGCACTACCTTGGTGTTGGTACTGGTTGTTTTTCCCCTCTTCTCATCTAAGCCTATTTTAGATCACTGTCCTATATCACTTTATTGGTCTGCAGTGAAAGAACAAAAACTTGGGATCAGATACTGTTGTGTGTCAATCTCCTGTTAAATAGGAGAGAGAAAAAGTGGGCTGAAATGCATATGGGATTACAGAATTACATGTCCTGATTTATCACTTATTTACATTAGCACAAATGAGAACTTTAGAACTTTTAGCTTTTCTACCTCCTTTTGGAAAATTTTCTCCTGTGAACACAAATGTCATTGGTCACAGATGTGGCGCATACAGGGAGAAAAGCATCTGGCCATCTAGCTGTGAGCTCTCTTTTTGTGAACCTGAGGTGAGAAAAACAAGTGCATTTGTTTTTTTCTAAACAAGTTCCCAGCATGTACTTCATTTCCAAGGGTGAATCTTGGCCTGAAATACTGCTGTTTGGTCACTCATAAAAAACCAAGAGAACGTAGTAGTGATGCGCTCTGCTTTGTTTGGACTTTTCTAAGCAGCATGTTGTGTGATTCCTAGGCTTCTGTATGTTTATGGAGAAAAGAGACTACTATGGTGGTTGTAGAGAAGTGCGTGTTTTATTTGGAAATGGAAGTAGAATCATACGTTTACAGTGTGTAGGACTTGGAGAAGAAAGATCTGATCAGGTTGCTTTTAAACAAGGCCTTGGTACTGTAAAAACTCCTTTAAAGTAAAATTCAATTGTATTATGGAGAAATGGGTGATAAAACATATAGCTGGAAGGGAGGTGAAAGGATGGAAAGGGAATATATGTCTACAGATCAGATTCATACGGGGAGAAAAGTTCAGTCCTGCATCTATTACTAATTAAGGCTTGTACCAGCTATGGGAACACACTGCCTGACTTGTTGGTACCCTTGCGCAGCTACAGATTCGAATGCTTCCATTTGTGCCCATAATCTGCAGCTGGCCAAAATGCCGAATACAGAATTCATTTTTGAAAGGCTTGATCATAGAATACCTCTCTGACTAAATGGAGACAGTAGCTATACAAGGTTTGGCTGCAGCACTCCGAAAGAGCTGCTGGGTGGAGGAAGGAGAGAGAGCACCCACAAGGTGTTTTCCACATTTTCAGCTCCGCTTGTATGTACAGCATGAAAATGCTTGATTGCTGCAGAAATACCAATCAAAAGGAGTAAAATGAATTAAGTACTACAGTATTGTCGTCAGTGCTGCTAAACTTTCATGTCTGGTGTTAAGATTACATTTCAGCTTTTTTTTAACAGCCAATTCATACATTTCAGGTTTTAAAGTTTTAGAGTTTCCTCAGTGATCACGCTAGAGTTTGCTGGGTTGTCAGTGGGCTAAGATATTTATGCAGTGGGACATGTTACTTAAGGGGGCAGCTGCTGGCATGGAGCTGCTTGGGCAGCCAGTGTCGAGTGGAATGAAGGAAAGGGCTTAGTGAGTCAGTGAGGTTCCAGTCCTATCACCCCTCTTCTCACTACAAGTCTTCCTAGTAGTTAAGATGCAGCATGAGCACAGCTAGCAGAAGCCATTCTTGATGTGTGAAGAGTTATCATAATTTTGACCGTAAGTCTGGAAAATAAAGTAGTGAATACTGAGAAAGAGTATCACACTTTAAGAAGAAGAATTGGAAACAACAGCGTAATTGAATTTTGCTGATACTGTGAGGATTTCCGGGAAAAAAAAGCCTCTATCAAAGATGCCTGCTGCTGCAACTCTGTATCTGGCCCTTAATTTCTTTAGTCCTTTGGTGTTCTCAGAGGGAGTGTTAAAATTTGGTCTCTTGAGAAGTAACTTCTGCTGTGAACAGTCCAGGAGGTTTTGTTCCAAAATACAAACTCATTTAAGCTCTACTCAGGCTACTTCTGACAAGCCCTTGGCGTATTCAGTAAACCCAATTCCAGCGTCCCTGTCAGAAGAATGGTAAATCCATTCTTGTTGCATTCAGTAGGTTTTTGGCTAATAAGTGTATTTTTTCAGATTGCCAAACCAATACTCTGTCAGCAGAGTTGTAAGCCATGTGGTCTTTTCATTGCTCTTTCTGATTCAGCATCCCTGATGCTTTGACTTGGGTAAATGTTCATGAAGCCATATTTATATGCTAAAAGTATCCATGTACTGTGGAATAAAAGATAGGAATATTCATTTGAAGCTTTGCCTAGATAGAATGAATGAAACGTCACTGGTGCAACCTGGCTGGTGTATTAAAGAATAACTATTTCAGCTGTTCTTAAATCTGTCTGCTTATGCAAAGATAGAGGGGGAAAAAATGAAATCATTAAACACACTGTCACAGTAACATTATCTAATTGGCAATTCTTAACTGTAATTCTTGTACATCAACCAATAATCTGTTTATTACTCCAAAATACTGGCCTATAACATTGTTCCTTTGTTATCTCTGAAAATGATCCAATAGATGAATCCAATTTATGTAGAGATAGGAAGACACTGGAGAGAAATACTTTCAGAGGGAACAGAACAGCATTCCAGTGCTCTGGAGATACCCAGCTTCCTCCTCATTAATTAAAACTGATCTATAGTAGCACAGTTTGCTTATTCGAAAAAGTTTCATTGTATTTTTTCCTTTATAAATTAGACTGGAGTCTGACATCTGTGGCTATTTAATTAACTTTTACAATTCTACTTTTTGGAGTGATTTTTTTCAATAGTGCCAGAACCTGTGTTTTATAAAGATCATATATGCATATGATCTACCTTTCATACAGCTTCTATTCCGTTGCACAATAGCATTTAATATATTTTAAATTACCCCAGTTTCTAAGATCTCCAAGTATGTTGCTTTTGTTTTGCGATTTAGATTTATTGTCTCATGGCGCCTTTTAAATTGGATCCAGCTATTAGCAAAACGTATTCATCTTCCCTGAAGCTAGACTCCCATTCTGCAGACCAAAGCGTTAGTACAGCTCCTTAGTTTCTTTCTTTCTCCTTTTTTAATAAAGGCATGGTTTAAATTACTTGCTTTCTAAGTTTTATTTGTAGACCTCAGATGTAAAATACTTATTTTTGCTTGTGTGTGTATGACTGAGAACATGAGCAAGCTAGATTATTACAATATAACATATAAAGCTTGCTGTGTGGATGTTTGTTTTAGGCTTGTCTGATCAATTTAGCAAGGGAGAGGAGAAAATTAAGTTTTTTATCACCTGGGTCAGATACAAAAAATTATAGTTTTACTTCAAGATCTGTTTAAATTAGTCTTAAAAACTGTTTTTCAGGTATGTCCCTGTGAACTTTTCTTCTGAAAGTCGAGCTTCAAGAATTACCTAACAAAAGATTTTGGCCCAAACTGTTAAAGTGTAAGGACTTTCACTAAAAATAGACTAAGTCAGTATCATTTCTGTTTCTAAATATTTTCTTCTGCACTATCAAAATACAGGTAATGCTTGAGTTGCAAACAATATTGTGCAATCTCATGTATTTTTCTTAAAATGAAATTATAGAGAATTATTTGTATAAGCTGCTGCTCCTACATATGGGAGCCTAGTGCTCACTGGCATTATCTCTTCAAGACATATTAATCAATATGTAGAATTAGATGTGCCTGATATTTATGAAACAATCAGTTTTCAAATGTTATATCTGAGACAATGACCTACCACTGAACTGTGCCTCACAATATACAGCAATTTCTGGAGTGTTTTGCCAAACTCATGGCAACAATCTTCAGCTAACTTAAAATGATGCTGGTGGAAACCTTAGCACCAGTTGTGAAAGTGGAATTGAAGGAAAGAACGATTTCCAAGAGAGGAGGATCTTCTAGAAACCTGAGCTCCCACCAGACCTCCAGCCTCCTAAGCCACCACTCCTTGTCTTGTGGAATATCAGGCATTGGCTGTGAGGACTCAGAGCACCAACTCTGAGCCTGAACTCTGAGGCTGAAAAAATAAATTGTGTTCCCAACTTTGGCACGTAGGTTTCTGCAGCTGCCAAACCAGTAAGAGCGTGTGTGGGTGGGTGGGCAGTTACAGGTGTTGCTTCAGCTTTGGAACATATAAAAGAGCCAGACAAAGTAGTGTGTGCTTTCTGCCAGCAGTAACAGGAGGATTTGTTGTAAATTACTTTTCAGGTTTAGTTTATATTGTTTATGGTGTAACCAGCCAAAATGACATACGATGTGCATCTCTGAACCATGCAGAAGAGCACAGAAAAAATGTGCAGAGAGAAAATTAGGAAAAGACTAATGAATTCTTATTTTTGCCACTATGCCTTTACTCCTGGGAGGAAAAGAAAAGCCAAGAAGAGCATACACAGGATGCGGTATGGTTAGCTCTGTCCTACCACAAACTACTTTAGTTTTCAAAATTTCCTTTTGATACTGGTTTGTTAAAGTGCCTGTTCATATGATGCATTCATTATGCTGCAGAGCTGTGGGGCCCATTTTAATTCTCCTCTAAGGATTGGATGAGAAGGTGGGAACTGAAAGATTTTTTTTCCATCGTGTTCTTAAGCAAATAAAATTCTCATGTTTGCGGTGTAAGTCTAGGGCTTGGATTATAGTAGAAAAGTTACTTTATTGTAGTGCATGTATCTGAAAAGTGACTGCATTTGCATCAGCTGCAGCTGCCATGTATGGTAACCTACAAGCCACACCGCATGGTGGAGTAGGAGCATAGGAGAGTGATTAAAGTATTTTCTGTTCAGGTGTTAAGATGCTAGTGCCAATTTTGGCCAGGTCACCTTGCACATAGAGGAGCATAGTTTTGCTCACTGCTTGCTGGGGCCCAGTACGTGTCCCTGGAAGGCTCGTGGGATGGACTGTGCTGTCAGTTTTACAAGCCTTTCAATAACAATTGGTCCAAAAGCCTTTGGGGTTTTTCAGAGAATGAGAGGCAAACATGTAATCTGAGATAACAGACATACTCCTTCTGTCTCAGCTGGAAAATTCCCAGCATTTCAGATTTGAGTATGTTCCAGGATTTGTAAAGACTCTGAGGAAGAGGGAAGGGGAAGGGAAGAAAGAGGGAAGGGGAATGGAAGGAAGAGAAGAAATGAAGGAATCTCAAACCTCACTCAACAAATAAATATTTTTCTTTTAAATATTTTAAATGAGATTTATTGCCAAGAATAGGAACCCTGTGGAGGGAGGAATGATCTAAGGAAGTGGACACAGCTTAATTTTTCACTGTTTTCCAAAGCAGTTGTCTGAAGCAGGAATTCAGATAATCAGTACTGAAAAATGTAAGGTAGACATATATTATATTAGGACGTTAAGAAGTAAAACCACATAAATACATTCATTTGAAGATCTTCTGTTCTGATTTCTATGTAGAAATTATGATCACATCCGCAGAAGTTACATGAGCTGACTTTTGGACTGTGTAAGCCAGGTGCTTGAGCTCTTATTAAAAGTACTTGGAGTTATTTAGGTGCCTTATACTACAAAGAGCTCAGATTCTCTGATGTTTTCCTTTTAGGATCAATAAATATTTTAATTATATGGGAAAAAGCAGCTTTCAAACTTCCTAATAAAGAGACTCATTCTCAGAATCCAGTTTATCTGGTTGTTGAAATATAATTGAAGACACAGTCTGAGATCCTGAGCAGACATAGAAGTTGAATTTGGTTGCTCACCTCCTTGGTGAGTGCTGTATCTGCTGGAATGCAAGAAACAGGAGGGCAAGTGATCATGGGAAAGCACTCTGATCCCTTCCTCCTCATCATCTATTTCATATGTGCTATAAGAATATATAAAGTCTTTGTTGTTGTACAACAGAAAAGGTGTTGCACAAGATAATGTGTAGCAGAAGACGACGTACAGTACAAATGATTTTCTGTTCTGCTAAGGGAGGGTTAACTAACCCTGTAAATGAGAAAGTAAGGAAATGCTAATTTGTGAACCTTGAAGGTACCAGCCAGACAGGAATCTGCTTGGTACTGTGTGAAATGCCTTCTAACAGAGCTGAATTGCCTAGGAGGGTTTACTGGTGAAATGTTTAGTGTCTCCTGGGAGAAGCAGCAGCTGGGTAGAGTTTTGAGGGTCTGCATTGTGGATGTGGGTGTCTACAGCAAAATGAGTTGAAACTTGGAAAACTATTTACTTTTGTGGATTTAGTTCTGGTTCCACATGCAGGAATCTTAACAGCTGTTATTTTGTCAGCAGCAGTCTTTAAGAGATAGCTTTCATTCCTCACCATGCCTTGCACTTTTAACTATTCAGTGTCTTAGGTACTGTGAGTGCAAGCTCTATTCAGACACAAATTCCCAACATTTTATTTCATTTGGAAGCTATGTTTGAACAATTCTGTCAAAAAGGTCATCTGGAAGGAGTTATCAGCTGCCCCACAAAGGCCTCCTCCAGGACTTAAGAGCATGCATCAGTTGTTAATGATGTTAATTAGACTATCATTTAATTACATACATTTGAAATTCTTTGTTGAGATGTACCATTGGCATGGACTACAATGACAAGGAAAGTATTGCCCTTATTTCCAAAAGCAACAATTTACTTGTGAGTGTCTTTCTATTCCCTTCCTTTCTAACTTTCATTCTCAGTGTTATCAGTAGATCTCAATTACTTGATAATAGCAGAGTTTAGACTCAGATTCGAAAAATATTTAAGCCGCTTACATTTTATTCTTATTACAAAAGCTGATTACTGCTAGGAACCAGACTTCTGAAAGATGGTAAGAACAGAGGCTGGAACAGGAAGAGCAGGGAGTGGGAGGGTTTATTGCATTCAACTGTTTTCCTTTAGGGTTAGTGCTGAGCTAATAATGGAATATAAAACATTAGCCTGATCACTGCCTGCAACTGAGGAAGCCTTGGTGTCACATAAGATGACACTAATGTCGCAAGAGTCATTAAGAACAAAGTAATTTAAAACAAAAAAAAAGTATGCATTTCAAAGGTGTACTGTTCACACTATTTAAAATATATTATTCAATAGTAATTTGATGGAAAATTTCAATATTTTTCATTACAGCATGTTAGTAACTGTCTTTCTTTGTTAATGTGCGTTTGGTAGCACAATCCAGCTTTTTAAATGTAGACATATTTTAAACCCTTTGCAAGTTGCTTCAAGTCTGAAACTTGGCAAAGCTATGGTGGCAGAACTGTATTTTACTTCACTGAAATCTCTCTCTTTCATAGTTTTGTATCTAACTTTAATCATTTTAGCATAGGTGTAGTATTGGTACAAAATTATATGTAGACTTAAACCTTCTAATGTCTTTGATTTTACACTTATAGAGAAGAAATTATTTAATTGTATCTTATGGTTCTTCAGATGTTTGTAGCACTAATCTCTCCCCACTCCAGCTCTTTTAACATCATGAAAATAATAACTTGTAGCCTAGTTTAAAGAAAAAATAGGAAAATACTTACAGCAATTTGAAGTGAAGATGCTGCAAAGCTGCACCAGATACACAAATTTGTTTATTGATTCAAATTCTTTGGGTATTTAGGGGTTTCAAATCCCACCCCTCCTCCCCACATATGTGTGTGCATGTGCTGACCCAGTGGCATGTGACTGGTTGGCAAAATGGCATCGCGCTTAAAAGCAGAACCTTTTGTGGTTTTATTTGAAAGCAGTAGCATTTCACAGGAGCTTAATGTATTAAAGAATCTTTCATGTTTCGCACCCACCCTTTTTACCCCCCCCCCCCCCCCCCCGAAAAGTTAGAAATATATTGTTTACTAGCACTTAATTACAGAGATACGATACCGGGGTTTTTTTCTATTTTCTCTTCCCAAAGGTTCGACATCGGTGGTGTGAACTTGTTGTTAAACACAAATACATACCTGGATATGGAGATGTTGAGAAATTTCTCAGAGAAGATCAGGTCAGTTCCATTTAATTAACATTTTCAAAATAATCACTTTTTACTATGTCAAAGTAAAAACTGACTTTAATATATTTTCTTGCTGTGGATTGTCAAAAACTTGAACGTATGTGTTCAGTTTGCCCTTTGCTTAGTGGGCTGTGGGAGCTACCCAGGTGTACTCAACCCCTGCCTAGGCCTACTAATGTTCTGGTAATTGGTTAAATAGGATGTATAACCTTCTGCTTTCATTTTGTGCAAGCTAGAGGTGGCAGTGACACTGGGAGAGTGCTTCCCAGCGTTGGTTCCATTGATGATAAAGGCAAGCTTGGCTGTAAATATTAGAGCATGTAGATATGAGTTAGGTACAAAATAGTCAGTGCTGTAGAGGCTTAAATTTTCAAGACCATATCCAGAAGGAGAAGTGTGTCACAGGAATGTACATCAAAGGAATGCAGGCATCTTCAGGGTTAGGGAAGTGCTGGGAGAGGATTTTTAGGGCAGGACACGCTGAATGCCTTTAGTATGGCTTGTTTAGGCCATTACAAACTTAAAATTGAAATTGCACCTTTGCTTATTCTTTCAGTGTCACTTTCATTTATTTTTATTCACTATGAACATCAAGAAATTCACTAACTGGCATATATGTTATGTATCTAAAATTTATATAAAAATACAGAAAATGTTGGAAGCTATTTCAAAATCTGGAAGAAATTCATGCCTTCACCTTTTATGTTGACAGTGAACAAAGACATTTACAGCAGAGGTTTTTATACTTCTAGACAAGTAGCACAATAAAGTTACTATGATCTCCCATATTCTTTCTTCTAGCTCTAGAGTATACCTCCTATTTATATTTCAGCCAATAAACATGCCCCACACTTTCTGGCAAGCTCTTTATTTTAGTAAATAATATAATCATAAAACACCACCATTTATGAAAACAAAAGGTTATATGTATTATGTACATTTTAATCATATGGAAGGATGCAGATAGGTCCAGTAGACAGCAGGAAAAAATCCTCAGGTTTATACAGACACATCTGTTTTGAACTGCATTACGTTTGGGGCAAATATTTTATCAAATAAAGACTAGCACTTTCTGCAGTGCAGGAAATAAATTTTTGAAACTATTTTTTAGTGTAATCTCTGATATCCTTCATTTGATTTACTCCAGCAGTTGCGTACGGTTTATGGCACAACCAGGTTCTAGAACGATTATGACTGAAATCAGAGCAGTTGCATGCCCTTACTGATCGCAAAAGACTTGGCTATTTTGAAAGTCTGGGAAAAATGCAAATGTGACTATTTAGTCCTTTTCAGGATTACAAAAACCCAGTGTGTTTACTGAGTTTTGATGTTTGTATTTGGGGAAAAAATAACGCTGGGTAGAGAAGGTAATTCCTATTTGGAACAAAATCTCAGCATTTTGAAGTTCTCTATGAAAGCAACTGGAGCCCAGCTCCAAGGCAGCCTGCCCGGTGTGACTGTCCTGCTGCTGCAAATCCAGGAAATCTGAGTTTTTGGGTCTCTGAATGCAAGACAGCACATTTAGGGGACTGGCAAGGAGCCTGGCAGGTTTCTGTCTAACTCCCTTAATTTAAGTCTTTGTGAAAACTCAATTTTTTCTGCCAGTTGAAAGTGGTTTGCTTTTGTTTCTGTTTTTTCTTTTCTTTTTCTTTCTTTTTTTTTTTTTCAATGCTTACTTGCCAGTCCTAGAAATTGGGAGGAATAGTATTAAAAATAGTCTTTTTCAATGATATCCATATTTTTTCCTCTGCTGAAACTATCCAAACATTGAGTTCAACTGTAAAAGCTAATTTGTTAACCTGTTAATATTTTAAGTCATATGTACATTCCTATTTTGGTAAGCGCAACTTAACACTTGTTGAATTCCTTGCAATTAGATGAAAATATTTGTAACATCAGGGAACAAAAATGGCAATCCACAATGAAATTTTTTAGATGGTGCTTTATTATTGCCAAGGGAGGCCAGATTTTGCCCGTATAAGCTCATTTATCTTTCTTGACTGCTGCTGTTTCCAAAATCTGGATTAGAAAAATATGTTTTCTTACCAAACCAGAACTGTATGCATGTTCAATCATGCCTGTCTTGCATGTGAAGAGATGATTTTGAAACACAGACCTGACCATTTTCAGTTGATTTCCAGTAATAGAATTGCCAAATGGGCATGTTGGAATGGACTGTTTTAATTGATTTGCTCTTAATTACTAGGTAGGGAAACATTGCAATATGAAAGAAAATGTTTCTCCTATTGACAAGCTGCCTTCTTAAGGGGCATTGGAAATATTTCAGGTAGTAGATAAAAGTGAACAGATTTCAGCCTGGAAGATGGTGAGAAAATTGGAGTGGGAAAGTCATTTCCTGTCATATCATGACATACATCTGTTATGTTTGTGTTCCTTTTTTACATGCTTAATACAAGTCTTCCTTAGGCTAAAAACAGCTAGTAAACACTACATTTAATGCGGAAATGTGAGCATGTGTTATAGAGTATATGGTCTTTTTTTCTGTGGAAGTGGTTTGGGATTTTTGTTTGTTTGTTTTGCATTCAATGAGTTCTGTGAGATATATGAAACAAAACCTTAGCAGCTGGTCATAGCTGGTGATAGGGTGAATGTGTGTGTTACTCCTCTTGCAGGCAATGGGTGTGTACCTCTATGGTGAGCTAATGGTGAATGAAGATGCAAAGCAACAAGAACTTGCCTACAAATGTTTTGCTGCAGCACGAGAACATATGGATGTGTCCTCAGCCAAAGTGGTGGCAGAGATGTTATTCTGAAGAGGTGATTTTTTTAAAATTAATTAAAAACCCTGGTTTTACCTCATGCAGAAAGAATATGATAGCACACTAAACATAGTAAACTTTGACATACCATAGAATTTGTGGCTCAAGAAATAGCTCCTGCTAAATATCTTGCATGTGTTTAAACCCAGCTGCTGGAGCAGTGAGTTAGCTGCATGCAGAAATTGACTGCAGAGCTTGGAGGAGCTTTGTTCAAAGCTTTGTAACTGCCTGTACAAGAGGCAACTGTAAGTCAGAAAGGCTGGAGGCGGCCGGGCTCCACATGCAGTTGCTTTCCGTTAAGCACTCTTAACTGTGTTTACGGTACATCTTAAAATTGCAATTGTGTGAGAAGCAATAATGTTTAACAAAGTTGCATGTTGACTTGCTAGGCATCACATTCTTTGAAAAGAATGAGCAGCCGTAAAGGAATTACGAAATTGTGCACCTGAAAGCGAATCTGAACTGTGTGAGAAGAATTTGATAATTCAAATGAATTTGCGTTAAGTCAGGTCTTTCTTTGAAGACTGAATGTGAGGTAAGAGGAGCAGCCTTGACATTAAGAAGCTGCTTAATGTCATTCATACTCAATTTAGTTTGTTTCTGAAATTGAAGGGAAGTAGAGAAAAAGCAAAATACCAAGAAATATTCACAAGCTAAAGATTATTACAGGTTATAAACTGATCATTTGCAAAAACATTCTCCATCTTGCAGTTTATTTGAATAGCCTGAGGTAACCTTACAGTGTTAGTACATGCATGTTTAACGCACAGCCAATTAGGATTGGTATGAAGATCTTTTCCAATACAGCATACCTCAGATTTTTGCCAAATGATATAATTTATCTGGCAGACTGATTGCCTTGCTTGTTCGCATAGCTTTACAGTTGATTCCTCGTATCAAAATTCAGACGTCTAATTTAGCAAAATTGTCATTTTGTAATTGGTACTGAACAGGAATCTTTAATTCTCTCACATTCAAGCCTGTACATTCAGGCTGTATTTGATACTCAGTTTCATTTGAATTTATGGCATTTATTTATATGGAATACAGCAGTTACCATGAAAGCAAGATGGTTTATGAATAGCTCTGTTCTTCTGGTTATACAACAACTGTGCCTGCCAGGAAGACTTTGAGGGAAGTGTGGATTAAACTGAAGATTGTTAGTTCTAACCAGATGGTTAGTTTTGGGGAAGGTGAGTGGGGGGTCATATTCTAAAACAGGTAGGGTTGTAAAAACAAGCCATTTGCTTATGCAATCCCAGTTATAAAAGATGCATTCAAATCTGAGAGTCATTATGTTCAACATTTTTTTTTAATCTGGTAATTGCCTTTAGTGCACTGATGGCCAGAAAGATGCAGTTTGTTCTGTTGTCTTCTTATAGTTTCTTGCATATTAAAATGAACTAAAATTTCTACAAATCTGTAGTGGTAAGTACGTGTTAGCTGTACATGGTTGATTTTCAGACAGACTAGGAGTGCATGCATGCTGAGCTAAGTATATAAAAATCTAAAGAAACTGATAGGAGAACAACACCCTTAAGAAATACACCTCCTGTTCTAAACTTGAGCATGTGAGGGAAAAGTAACTGCATAGGTTTCTTTTAATGTTGTGGCTGTTTGGGTTCCTGGCATGATGATTTGTGACTTAAGATTAAAATCACATTGCCAGGGATTACCACATAGCTATGACCCCAACTGCTACTATGAAAATCGTCGTAACTGATTCACACCTTGGAACCTTCTCCACCCATTAAAAAAAAAAAAAAAAAAAAAAAAAGCCAAACAGAAATGGAGCAGACGCATCATGGAAGAAACACATCTGATAATTAGTTGTGCTCAGACGAAGACCTCTCTGACAAGGTGCAGAGCTTAGCTGATTGGTGAACAGTGATTGATTTCCTCTTTGTTCACAGTGGCTAAGTTCTGCACCTGAAGAGAAGGTGAGATGAGAACGTTTAAGTGTCAGCCTGTATGGAGTGGAGTGTATTTACTGGCTGAGGTACATTACATTGCTGCTCACTATATAGTTGTATAATAAATGTTTGTGTGTGAAATGCAGTATATGGAGGACAAGAGGCAGAGGTGACTTAGGACAAAAGATCTTTTTAGTTGAGAGTAAGCAGTGCTCCTTAAATTCTCAGTCTAACTGCAGAAGGAAGGTGTCAGCCACAGTAATTTGCTTACAACGTTTTTCTGAAAAAGAGAGGAAAAAGTGTTTGTGATTTTAAATTGGAATTGTCTATAAAGCTTTGTTTTGTAAAGTAGTCTCTTCTGTAATGGGTTCTCTCCTGATTTCTCTGCAATTGTAGCTTAGCCATGTGTATCATTTGCAGGAAATGGTTGTTTCCGACTGGAGCTGCCACTTACGGCTGCTGCTGTTGTTCCAAGCTGTTGATGGACCCGTCCTCCGGTGCCTACTGAGCTGATATCAGTTCTGAATTTACATACTGGCTCAGTTCAGCAGGAACAGGAGTCGAGCCCTAGAGCAAAAAAGATGTACCTTTTCTAAGAGCCTATGAAAAATGTCATTACTATTTTCTCGCTAAAATCCAATTAGTACACATTATGATGTCCTACTGTTAAACACAAAATGCGTAAGGTGGAAAACCTACCTCAGTAGCTTTAGAGAACCGTTGGCTAAACACAAGAAGGTATGTGGATATGCAGACCATTACAATATTATTCCAGTAATTGACCTCTAGCATCATTTTTAGAGTAAATTGCTAATAACTGAGGGATTGTGTTTGTACTGTGGCCCTTCCCAATAGGTTTTGTCTTGAAATCTACAGAGCGCTCCCTTCTGGGTAGTCACGCTCTTTACTAGAGAAAATATAAGCGGAAATAGTGTTTTTAGAAATGTAATTACAAATTTACCTTTGTAACGACAGTCATGCTCTACTAGTAACCTAAAGAATAACCCCATTTGAAAAACTGGACCAATTAGGAATGGACAGATACTCCTTTACTGTGGCAGAGTAATAACTTTTACTGCTGTTTCCGTTGCAGGAAAGATCACAGAAATTCTTTTAATATATCTGCTCCTAAACCCTGGTGGTACTAGGATTTCATTGACCCAAGACATCAAAGGAAGGATTATGTGACTGCTAAATCAATCAGCTGACAGAAACATTTACCTCTGAGTATTTATGGCTCACTGTAACCAAGAACACTTAAAAAAAACCACACACACATGCACACACATATACACACCCTGTGGCTGAAGGTAGTTGTTCAGTGCAGACTATGGGGATTTCATCTTTGCTGTTTGAGCCTATAGACACTCAAATTTGCAGATGTCAAGAACTATTTTGAATGATTTGAATGATTAATGCACCACAGTAACTTGGCCAACTGAAATTAGATGAACTTGTATTCTGTACTTAACATTTTGTGTGTAACTTCTATAGCACATTGAAAGTTAATATAAATTAGTTGGGGAAAGCAAGGGATAATTTGCAGATGGAATAGTCTGTGAAAAGTGACATGGGACTGAGGAGAACAGTAAGATCAGCACCTGTCTCTGCCTTGTATAGGTGAATGTTTGCCATACCTTCTGTTTCTGAAAATGTTTTCTTTACCCTTATGCTGTTCCTTTTGTACACTAATACATCAAGTGTAATTCCTTTTCTCCAGGAATGTACTGCTCTACTGATCATAAGACATCTTAATTGTTTCTTTCAGCGAATGAGCCTTGAAAACACAAAAATTTCTGAACATATTTACTTTGTATGTTACTGTTTTACATCAAATGCTCTTGTAAGAATAAATAATATTTTTTAAGTATGTGTAGTTTTTCCATTGTATAGCAGCTCAAAAGTTAACTTACGAGTGTAAAAAAAAAAATCCCCTTGATTTCCTTTTTTGCTGAGGCTGAATGCAGTTAGTTAATGGAAAGTAACAAGAAAAAATAAACACAAAAGTGACTTCTGAAGTTCCAGTGCACAAAATCACCTGAACCTGCCTAAATGGTGACTGAGTCCAGAGAATGCAGCTCCTCTTTACCCCACTGCTTCACTCCCCACTTTCGGGCCCAGAGTCATTACCTGAGTTACGGGACTGTCAGCGACTTCTTTGCAATGCAGGGAGAGTTAGGAGGTTGTCCAGGAACATGCTGAGTTACTGCAGTGGCTTCTAATGTGGTTGCCCTCACAGATGTGTTTGTTGAGGGATCCTATTCATAAGGGAGTAATGCCTCATTTCACAGGTTTTACTACAAGGCTAGCAAGAGAAATCAACTTACTTTTACTTTTTGCTTTTTCTATTGTGTAAGGGAAAGAACCCAGAGCTGAATAAGGCTTTTACACAGGACACCCAGAATTTATGTATTTTGTAAGCCTTAAGTCGTTCATACCCAGTACTGTTAAAACAACAGAGCAAATTAAGACAGTAACACTTTTCAGATATCACGAACATCACTAAGCTTTTGTTCTCTCAAAACGATCTAATTTTTCTTACCCTTTTTAATATAGAAAACAACAACAGTTTAGTTCCCTTGCTACAGTTGTTCCAGTCTGTCAAAGTATAACTTGGTGATCCATCATGCATTAGAGGGACTGAGGAAAAGAACTGGGAAAAAAAAAAAATCCCTAACACCAAGTAACCTTAAAAATGGCAAGGAAAGGATAGACCTGGCCCTGTTTTGTGGTTGTGTGCCCTTTTGTTTCTCACTGAAGCACTGTTGAACAGAGTAAGGCTCCAGCCTAAGTAGTAAACTAAAGGTGGTTTCACTAAGTTACATGTGAACTTAACCTATTGGCACCAAAGGAAACAAACCGCAAGATTAGTGTATTTAGTATATAATAGCACCCACTTCATTAAACAGAAGCCAGCATTATCATTAGTTTAAAATTTTTGTGAACTGCATAAAATAATGAAAAAGATATAACTTCTGGGCATGAACCATGCAATCTCACTAAATTACTTTTAAGCTTCTAATAGATGATAGTGAAAATTTGCAGGAAAAAAAAAATGAAGTTCAATACTGTTTGTTTGTTTTATTAAAGAATCTTCCAGTGTAGGAGTTGCCCTAGTAATTTCCTTAGAGGAGAAGGTTGTCTATCCCAGTAGATACTAATTATAATAAATAATGCATGTATGCAAAGAAACAGTATCAAAAATTATTGTAGCCAAAATAATTGTTACTTTGGTGCATTTTTATACCACTTTTTCCAATGTGTGGTAAAATCATGGGAACTGTTCATTGCCAGTTTGTTTAAATAGCGTTTTCTTAAGCATAATCAGGCATTTGGGGACATGGGGGGGGGGAAAAAAGTTACAGAATCATTAAAGCTCTCTTTTGGAGGTGAAAAGAAAGATTTTGAGACTAACGTAGCTTCAATAAATATATGTAGCTATGACAAGCACAGCCAAGCCTGTAAGAGAGTGCGCTTGTTCTACATTTCATACTTGGCCTCTTTCTTTGAATAAAATAAAGCATTTTTTTGTTCTTTTCCTCCCAATTCAGTCCTTCATAAGCATACAGATAATTTTACTTTGGATAGCATTAAGGGCCCTTATGCAAAATGCTGAAGTGGCTCTCTCCCTGCCCCCCCCCCTTTTTTTTTCCATTAAACCAGTATCTTATTCAAGAAGACCCAGTAGATGGTTAGGATCTGATTCATTCCTGGACATAGCTTTTAGCTATAAAAATTAGTCTCAGATTAAGCTGATAACTGATTAATTTACCAATCAATATAGTTTTGCAAGGATCATCACCTATTTTCCTGTGAAGAATACAGGGTCACTTCTTTCTTTAGAGCAAAGCCAGGCTATCATGAGTGAGTCAGTTGACTGGGTAACTCGTGCTGCTCGGATGACATGTATTTGTTGACACCAGTTTCTTGATTTCGTTTTCTGTCTTTTTGCTGAGATGTTTGCAGCTGCTGCGGCCTCTACCCTTTCTCCTTTCAGGGAGAATTAACTGTAGTATATTGCATGTTCCTCTCACTACTGTATTCAGGCAAGCTAGGAACAGGTTTGTAGCCTGGAAACAGGTCTAGCCAGAAATGCAGCCTGAGCAAGAAGGCAGCCTGAGAAAATAAGCTTTGGTGCCTGAGGCCAAAGGAGATGGTATATATTATTCCTGACAATACCGTACTGTACAGCAGAGAGAATTATGGTGGACAGTGCAGATGATGATGATACTACACTGAAGAAATATATAGCGCTAAGCCATCTACCTTACCTACACCAAAAAGTGTGTCTCATTAAGATCTATTCTTTTAAACAATAGTTGTGCTGTCTGTGCACAACTGAAAACAAAAAGTTTGCTTCATGAAGAGGCAATAACGAATTGTATTTTGCTACACACCAAGGCAGAAGGTTTTAGGAGGATGGAAACACTTCCATTCTGTAGAGCAAAGACAAATAAAGGGTTCTTGACCACTGTGAAAAATACAAAGGAAATACAAAGGAAAAGTCCTGTAGAGTTAGTTAGCCAGCCCATGGTAAAACTTAATCATCTGGAGTATTGCAGCCAGACAGTCTGTCATCTCCACAGATGACAACAATGATGATGGCTTGAGAATTACTATTAAACTAAGCTTTATTATGGAAAATTTTACTTGTTATGTTGAATTTAAGGGTGTAGACTCCTCTGCATTCATAAGCACATAGGAAGGAACAGAACTGTGTCATCTTCATAACAAAGAAACAGCAACCAAGTTATTGAAAGGTAGGGTGGGGTTTTTTTTGTTTTGTTTGTTTTGGTATTTTTGTAGCATGTTACACTGTAGCAGTGATATTCTTCCCATTTGCATCTTGTGCTTCACTTTAAAGCACACCTGCAGGACAGTGTAACATGCCATCCCGAAGCAGTCGTACTGTACTGGCAAGTGGCAGAGACCACAAATAGCAAGTGGAGGCAGGTACCCACACGTGTGGCAACATTTGTGTGCAGCACAGCACGTCTGCGTGCAGAGAAGTGGATTTTCTTACTGCATAGCACTGCTGTCAAAGCTTTTGTGCCAAAAGAGGGGAGGAATTTCCATGCTTTCACAGGTGCCTGTTTTAAATCCATGTGCATGATTTAAAAGTCAGGAACAGATGTATACAGATTACCCAAGAACATCCAAGTTTTAAAATTTCTGTAACTTAATGGCATTTTCCTCTGAGCAGAGTGCTCTCTTGATAAAATATTTGATTCTACAGTAAGACCTACAGAACACAAAAGCTTACTGTCTGATTCACTGCCATCTAAAAGTTGGGTGTTTTTTTGTTTCGTTTTTTGGAACTAAAAAAATACCTACCTTTATGCTACAATTTCTGGCATCTATGAATCAGGTCTGATAAGCCCATTAACAGGAAACTTTTTACAGATACATAAATTAAGAGCATGTTATTTTCTTTTGCCCTGAACTTAGAGGTCCAGAATCTTAGTCTAAAAAAGAATTAATTACAGGAAAAGATAAGGGATATACCAAAGAAAGATGATGGAATCTCATAGACTTTCACTGTAAGTATATTCATTTTAAGCACCTATAAATACTGAAGCAGCTGAACACATTACTGTGGTATAAACAATGTATTGGAAGAATTCCTTAAAAAAAAAAAAAAAACTTCATCTTGATGGAAGGATGACCTTTTGTGCCAATGAAATAGGCCAATGCATAAGGAAATTTAGATACTTTCATAGTAGTGGGGAGGTAAACTGCATTTATCCAAAATCTACTCTACAACTGACTGCCTATGATGTTCTGCACAAAAATAAGGGTCTGAATCCTATTTCTTAATAGCTAACAGAAAAAGGTATTGGCATTTGTTATAATGGTTATTAAAGGTACACATAAATCATAAGCAAGCCATCTAAAGGTATGCTTTTTTTTGTGATAATCTAGATTTGTCCAGTACTTCCAACAGAAATAATTTCCACACTACTATTATACAAAAAATACGTTCATTTACTGCCTCCTTGCTAGAGATGATGGCACTTCTGTCCTCTCACACATGACTGATGAGCAGCTGGACGTCTTGGTAACCTTCCATTCCTTAGCCCACTTGAGTTCACTCTCAAAAAATACGCCTGTTTCTCTTCAAGCTGCCCTGCTTTTTCTCTGGGCTTTCTGAGAGCGGTGTTTCAGCACTGAGGCTCCCTGCTGAAATTTGTTCAAGGACATTTTATTCACGAGCCTTTGGTGCCTGCTTTGCTGCTGGCCTCTTCTCCAGACATCTTGACTCTTGTTAAATCAGAATGGGCCAGTTTGTGTGCCAGTATTTGGCACCATAATATATTTCATTTCATCTTTAGTCCCAAAAGGACAGCGGTCATGTACTACATTTCTACTACATGTTAAAGAAAATATAAGCAAGCACCTTTTTTCTAGTACCTCATATTGTACCTCATCTCAATATACTCTAACATTGTTCTTCAGTCATTTTTATACTTAACAGCAGTAAGAAGTTACCTGCTTTATGACAGTACCCCCTTACAGTAAACTCTTGCAAACACAAAAAAAAAAAAAAAACAACATATGGAGCAGCCATGTTACTCATTTTTGCATCTCTTCGTGTTCCCATTTAACTACCAACCATGACCAATCAAAATTTCATTTCAGTTTATTCAGTTTTATGTCTGAGAAGTACTACTCACTTTTCTTCTTCCTCAGTGTAAAATACAACTCTCCACCTTCCTCACTCATGCCTTTCACATGACCCCTTTGCCTAGAGCCATGGCACGATCATTTTTTTTTCCTGTTGTCCATCCACCTCTGCAAGACCATGGTTTTTATATAAGATTTTGTCATTGCCACCACTTGCACTGAAATTGCCTGTTGTGCCCTAACTTACTACCATCTCCTGTTCCTCTGACTCCAAATAGTAGTACCCAGTTCTAGTACTAAGGGAAGCATTTGTCCCCAACTCCTTGTATACATACATACATACATATATATGTATGTATTTAAAAAATGCAATCACATCATTTAAATGCGCACCTTTTTTACATAGATGGGGAGTCATATAAATAATTGCTCGTAAGGTTGTTTGGTTTTGCTCTTGCATAAAATAGACAAGTCCTATAGTTTTTTTTTATTTTTTGATGACTTCTGTACACACCATCTCTACTTCCCTAGCACTGACCTCTTAGCCAAATCACAAGAAAACAAGGGTTTCTCCCACTTGAGAGATGGGAGGATAGAGTAAGAAGTAAGAAGCAGCTGTGCTAGGAAAATGGTAAGACCAAAGTCTGTTAAACTAGTTGATTCTCTCTGACCAGTGTAATGCCAGTATCAGCTGCAGGATGAATGTGATGCTGAGAAAAGCAATTGCTTTACACTAAGCACCACAAGTCAGTGCTTAAAGTTTGTGTAGTTTTAGCAATATGATTTACATTTTAGCATCAAAAGCATCTAATGTCACAACTATGGTTTTATAACCGGTAAGAACATCAATCAGGAATTACTCCTCCCTTTCTCTTCCTAAAAACACAGCACAAGAAAAAGAGCAACAGTAATGGATTTCTGACATGTTTCAGAGGTGGTGAGAACACACTGCTCCCAGGGAGGTCAGGAAGGAGGCACCTACTTCAGAAAAATAAGAGCTGAACCATCTTTAAGGGTCATGAAAGAAGATTGAACTGACAGGAAGGTGATGAAGGTGACACTACAACACGGTATCTTGTAACAGTTATTCTTGTGTTTTCCGCAAGTTTAAGTGGATTGCCACACTCTGGGACAGGTTTTTGAGAACTATGGCATAACACTACTGGGCTTTTGAATGCCTGATTTTTGAAACAGAGAAGACAGCATGGATGTAACACCAATCTGTCTTCTTCTGACAATATCATAAAACTAAAATAATTCTATTGTAATTGATTGAGTTTACCAAGTCTGAAGAAACTGGGCCAGGAAAGAGCTTATTTAGAGACAGCTATATGGCAGGATCTTGGTGAGAGAGAAGTATGTATGTGAAGGATCTCAACAAAAAGGCCAGGTTTTCAGTTCTGATGCAACTTCATATGGCTTTCAGTTTTATTCTATGATGTTTGCATACCTTTGTGGTATTCAGTCTTAAAAATATATCATTATATACAAAGTGACTGGATCTACTGCTTGCAAAACCTGCCCATCAACTGATAAGAGATAACAGGAAATACTATCTAACTCAGCTGCTAGAAAGGCAGAGCAGCCTCCCCCACATGATAAAATAAGTCTTACCTAATAATAAAATAACTGTGAAAATAACTTTATGGGTGTGAATTAACGACAACTAGCATATTCAGATTTGTAGCAGGGTAGTGCCGGGGAGCAGAGTGGCATTACACACATAGGGACATTGAGGGGCTATGTCAGGCATCTTCTCCATCTCCAACAACTACATTGGGCGACTTGTGCTCTTACTTAACTCAGCTGAGCAACAAGCCAGTAGCTTTGGTTGGCGGAGTTGTTTGGCCTGGAAACCTTTGTTATGGATCATGCCCGCTTTGGTGATAGACACTGGGCAAAAAAGAGGAGAGAGGAAAAAGAAAAACTGCAATGTTTCTGCCCAGAAATTGTCTTGAGAGCACTCCTTGCCAATATAGTAAGTGGAAACAAAGCTATTGAAAAGAAACCAAGATCATGAAGTTTTACAAAAAAATTATCAACTCCTAAGACAAATACAGAATAATTACCTGCACAGTGCTAAATTTACCATCATTTGAAACCTTTAAGTCCCAGTAGAAATATCTTTCCAAAAGAGATGTTCTAGCTCAGTCACAAGACCTGGGCTTGGAACTTGCTCGGGATGGTTCTCTGGGCTGGGCTAAGCAGACCAGAGCAAGCAACTATAGCTAGTTGTTCTGTCCTTAAAATTATACTATACTTTGTATTGACTAGCACTGATATCTTTAGTTTTTTAGGAGAGAAGTAAATCCCAAAAAAGAGGATTTCAAGAAGAAATTTTGTAGCCTCTAAAAACACACGCACACACACACACAGATATCAGTAATTTTCTTCAGTGGAATTAGATACTGACTTTTCTCACTCTATCTGCAGACAGTTGAAGCTGATATGGAAGAGACATACAATAATGAGATTACAAATGCTTAAACACCTACTGGCAATCTCTACTCGGAATGATAATACAGATAGGAAATTCACATCTTCAGATACCATTACAAGCTACCGTGGAATAAAGAACTAAAGTCAGATCTTGAGACAGTTTATACAAATCAAAAGTTGCAGCATCAGTAGTCAAAACAAGGAGAAGCTGCTTTCTTACACTTAAAATATTAAGACAACTTTTAATAGTAGCATGCAAATGTCATTTGCATGAAACCTGCTTTGGAAGGCTCAAACCTGCCAACTAAGAAATAAAACAGTGAGAAGTGAATAAGCCAACTTTCAGACTGATTTGGCAGGTGCACATAGGAAATCTCAAGGACAGTATGATTCAGAAAGTGGAAGAATAATTAAGAAGAAGAGTTCATTATGGTCAGGAACATGGAAAATTGTTTTCATTTCAAGATGGAAATATTCAGCTGCAAGACAGCTGATGAGCCAACAGATATTTTTAAGTAATATAAAAGGGAATTATTGTTTGTGAGGAATTAGGGTTTCATAAAATGAATCCATCTCATACAGAAGAGATGTGAAACATGCCTTCAAAGTAGCAACATTTGTTAAGAGACAGATAAGACAGTTACTGTATATACAGAGATACTAAAGACATAGTACGCTGGATTTTTCCTGCTATTTGTTGATGCTCTGGTTAACTGTCTTATAAGGAATTGTTATTTCCTAGTCATATCAGTACTAAAATGAAATTGATTAAAAATAAAACTCACAGCTACATTTCTGCAACTGAGTTTCAGCATACTCTGGGTTATTTTTTCTTCCTTTTCACTCTCCCTCCCTCCCCACACATGCAAGAAAATAAAATACAAATTATGATACAGTCTGTACCTACAAATTATATTGCTACAAATCAGCTACAGCCAGCTGACATATCAAATCTTTGTTGCAGGGCTGATGGCCATCCAGTGCCTACCCCTAGTTGGCTCTTGAACCTCAGCCATTAAAAGGACTCAGTCACTGTGAGTACACTTAAGCCTTCAGAAGGGGCTCATGAGGTTTGTTCCTTTCCTACAGCCAGACAGATGGTTAAAGGAAGATGGCCAATGCAAGCAGGGGAAACTCCTTTCTGGCATTCAGTAGTGAACAGACCACCTAACAGCAAATTCCCAGAATAACCTACTCCCTGCTCAGGCAGCAACTGAAATGGCTACCATGAACATACCCTTTAAAAGTCCGAACAAACATTTAAAGGAAAACATCAATCACGAATATGAAGAACTTGCCAGACAGGTAGGTGGACTTAAGCAGCCCACATGTGAGTACTGCTACGAAATAAGTGCTGGGGGGGGGCCTCCAGCTGGTGCTAATGAAGCTATAGTGGTGTAATTCCTTCGGTTGCCCAGCAAAACAAGCTGACCGCATAACACACCCATTACAGATGGTATGGAAAGCATAAAAACATGGATTCAAAAGCATGCTCAGTGCTGTGGTGCAGAACTCCCCATAAAACATTACAACTTTTCAAAGGAACAGCCCAGCAAAAAGCTGAAGTTCAATGTCAGAATTTTTCGCCTTCCTATTACAAGAAAAATTGTATTTTATTTACTGCAGCATGATTCATTCACACACAGTATCAGCATTTTATTCTACCATTTGACAATACACTGAAGAAATGGATTAAATCTGTTTTCTTAGTGTTCTGTTTGACATTTGCTAGTCATTTTTGCTGGACACTTAATCCTAAACTTGTATAATGCTTCAGAATTATTTTGGTTTTCATCCCCCCCCCCCACCTCAAAAACAAAACCAAGCCAAAACATACATAACACCATGGCATGAAATCTAAATTACCTAAACTAATATTCACTCTCCCATACCCCCAGCCTGAATTTCTGTTAACATCTCTCTACACTTACAGTGCCATGAGTATGGGAAACTGATTGCAAATCACAGTAACAGCAGATTAACATGTTACTGCCAGTCAGCTAAATCACAGTAACTGATCATATACCTGTTCCTAGCACACCCCTCAAAATAAAATGTATTCTGCTTTGTATCTGCAGTGGGCTAAGATCCTGGTTGACAAAAGAACCTCAGAAGCAAAACGTGTTGGGTGGAAAGCTCACAAAATTCAAAAGGATCTGGCTTAAAAGAGTCTTAGACTGGAAAGAAGCATCATCAGCAAAGCAGCCAAAGACACTGTATTCTTGTTTAAAACAACTCCCTGAAGTAAAAATACAGACTTTGAAAAGCTCTCTTTCAGTATAATACCTGGGATCAGGGTTTATAAACTTGGAGATTGGAGGGAAGGGGAAAGCTACTTGAAGCACTGATTTCAGGGCTCGCTGGCTGATTCTGCACAAAAGCACTGCCCTGAAGGCTCCAAAGACCCCTTTCAGAAAGCGGGGATTATAGAAGAGAAGAAGCACATTAGATGGATGATGCAGAGCCAGCCTATTAAAAAAAAAAAAAAAAAAAAAAAATCTTCCATTACTGAGCTCTACCAAATACATGCTATTGTCTTCCACAAGCAAACTCGCAGAAGTTTTTGCCACAAAATCATAGTTTGTATCAATGCTGGATCATAATTCAAGCACTGTGAAAGAGCAAGGAAAAGGAAATATCAAAGATTTAAAATAACCATGCTAAACAGAGCAAAAAGAATGCAAGCGCAGATGTCTCTTTTTAAAGTTATTCATAACATCATTCTTTTTTTTTCTTTAAAGCATCCTAAAACCAGCAAATACTCCTCCTAATACTTAAATCATGCACACCTCTCAAGAAGCCGAACACACGAAAATGAGAATGTAGATATTCACTGCTCATTTTATTCTTTCTGCCTTTACTGCTTATTTCCTACCTGCCTGAAAGGACTTTTTTTAAAAGGATATTGATTCTGTTTCAGAAAGTTAGAAGCATTTTCATATACTTTGTCAGTGGTAGAAAAATGACAGCACTGCAAAAGAATGGTTACCAACCAATATCCAGCAACTGAGAATTACAGGTACCAGGTACAGATAACTACAGAAAACTGGGTATCAAGTACAGATAACAATGATACCAATAGCATTGATACTTACAGGACTGACCAAACCTCTTTGCCAATTTTTTTTAAAAGTAATTACAATTATATAGTTTTAATATGGAGAGAATTTACAGAATACCACTGAATCTCACATCTAAATGGATAAGAAAGAAAAACAAAGAATGTAATTCTTTCATTGAAGAATTTTAGATTATTTGTCATCCTACCGATAGCAATCCACACATTTGTTCTTTCTGAATAAATGTCTTAGAGTTTTTGGAAAACAAAGCAACTTTTCAATTAGAAAACCGTACCTTTCAAGTATATTTCGCAAACAGAAAAACAGATTGCTTGATTTTGCTTTTGTACATGTGTGGCTTCCAACAAATGAAAAGCTGCAATAAATCACAGAATCTGTAAGGTTGGAAGGGACATCTGGAGATCATCTAGCCTAACGTAGTCACCTACAGCATGTTAGGTGTACACCCAGGTGGGTTTTGAATATCTCCAGAGAAGGAGACTCCGCAACCTCTCTGGCCAACTTGTTCCAGTGACATTGGCTTTCTTCCAGTCCTCAGGTACCTCTCCAGTTCTCCACAACCTTTCAAAGACAATGGAGAGCTTTTTCATTCAGAAATACATTTCTGATTCAAGAAGACAGACAACTTTCTTCACAAAAATATATTAAATATTTACTGGTTCTTCACATGCTTGGAAGCAAATATTACATGCATATTAATAAACTGACTAAGAGGACATGTAACTTCTGTAATTTGGTTTGATATGACTCACTAGGAACAAAATTGTAAGTAATTACTCAACAGCATTCCAGAAAGTATCCTTCCACTTCTTACAGCCAAGGGATACATTATTTCTTTTCTCCTGCACAAAAACAAATGCTACACTCACAAAACTGTGTTAATTTAAGATAAATGCCTCAGATTTTACATACAATATTATTCTAAGCAGTATCTTTGTAGTGTTCCAAGAAGAACATTATTATTCTGCATGCTTATTTTTGTAGTTAAACTGAAAATAGGATCACAAAACCCTTACAATGCTTTTGTAAGGGTACAACAGTAGGGCATCAGTCCGTGTGCATCATGTTCTTATCTGGCAAGCTAAAGAAACAGTAAACGAGAAAACTACCTCTGGACACAAAAGCAGATGAGTTTTAACCATATGCTCTTTCTATAAAGTTTGGCTTTCAAAATAGGTATTTTCCTTAAGCTCACATTGTGCTTCATCTCGGTGAAAAAGATTTCTTAAAGGAGTAAACAATAGCATCAACCAGGGCACAAAGAAGATAGGCTATCTGTGAGCAAACTTCCGCGTGCAGTATCTGTCAATGTAGATCAACAGTTTGGTATAGCACGTTGCAGAGAGCCGCACTCTAAGAACGCTATAGTACTGACAAATACTATTCACAAATCTGAGAGGATTTTTATTTTGGAAGCATTTTCAAAAAGAATCAAGGAATGCAGGAAACATTGCTGATTTCCTGAGAACATGGAGTGCATTCCCTGTGACTCATTAATTCTCACGTGGGATCACTGTTAGTCTCACAAAAGCAAAATTATGGACCAAACATTTTAGGAACAACTTAACAACCAAATAATTTGATACAATTTGCTAATAAAACCATATGTAATTTGGGGAAAAGACCCTGATCCACAAGTAGCTAAGCAACAAGGAGGTAAATTGTAAACATAGGTTTCTTGTTAAAAAAAGAAAAAGAGGAAAAAAGGGTTAAGGACAAAGTTTTCAACCATCTTGAATATTCTAATAGGTTAACATTTCAAAAAAAAAAAAAAGCAGTATTTTCAAATATATTTGTGAGGAGAGGTAAGGGTTATCCTTAAGTAATATAGATTTTTTTTATATACTTTTATAACTAGCAGTACAAGTTGGTCATGAAAGACTGCCTCATGTCTAAAGACCTGATTCACTGGCTTGATAAATCTAAATTTTCAGTGTTAATTTTTGAAGAAGATCATTCACCAGCTTCACAATCCTTTGGTTTCTTTTTTCTTTACGGTTAATTCTGTATGCAGTACGGATGAGAAGGCTACAAACTTCCTTGCTTGCATCACTTGTTCCAGTAATCTGAAGGAAAACAGGCAAGAAGGAAAATGATTTAATTATGTTGTTAAATGCAAACTCTGATTCTGTACTGAAGTAATAATTACGTTATATGGATATTAGCAATCAAACCACAGAAGCCCACAGACTTGTCTCTCACCACTGAAAACGTATTTGGTGCTCTGATATCTCATAACAGTCGAGTTCAAGCATAAAATTATGCCTTCTACCCGAGTAGTTTTTTTTAACGTATCTTGAAGAAACTGAGCACCTTTGAGATCTCTAATGTCTCAAATTTAGCTGAAAGAAATCAAGAGGTTCAAAAGCTTTTAAAGGAAACATTAACAGACAGACAGTGAAATATACAGAAATCAACTCCTTAGAAATCAACTGAAAAACTGTTAAGGTCTTGCTGGGTTTTAGGGAGCCAAATGAAAAAAAACTTCTATAAACTCTTCAGAAGTAAAAATATCCTCCTCCACAAGAAAGGTGGAGAAGCCCCAGGCTTCTCCTAGGAAAAGACTATAAGGTACCACTTTTGCAGATCAGGAGTGGCTTTCTTTCATGTATCTGTTAATCTTATTTTACTGTGCTAACCAAAACCACTGCCATACATCCCAATTCCACTACCTTTCACATACTGCCTTCATGCCCTCAAATTACACTGGAGATCCTAGCTACACATTAAAGCTTCCAGAGATATATTCAAAATAAAATAGACTGACATACTGTGTCTGACACCAGCTCATGACCTGCTTGTAACTGGGGAACACTCCAACAGATTTAAAATCCATTTATGCTGCTTTCTACAAAGAAAAAAGAATTTCCCTCCAGTCTTCCTTAACAGGTGACAGCAGCAGATTAGTATAATACAGCATAGCTGCTTGCTATGTCATATTCCTCAAAAGAGAAATATTAGCAACAGTAAATTTGGAAAAATACAAACAAAAAAACTAATTTAAAAATATTACATTCTTACACTTAGAAGGAAGTAACCATTTCTGAACTTAAATCTGAGATGCTTGAAATATCTTAGCCCTTCTTACATACAGAAATGCTGTTTGTTTATCAGCTAGAAGGAATAACAACCAAAATATTTTTTCAGTTTCCTGTGTCATAGAACCAGACTTCAAATATGTGCCATATACCCTACACAGAATAGAAGAAATGTAGATCACTGCTATTGAAAGGAAGAACTTCTGAGGTGCTAAAACCATACTGTGGCCCTGAAGTTGCTTCCATGAGATACTTGAACTTCTTAAAAAAATTTTTTTTACAACTAAATAGGAAGAAATTTCTAATCTCATACTCACATAGCACCATTCTTCTTGAGAGATAAAAACGTTTCACTGCTTGTGCCAAAATATCTGAAGGCTCTCATCAAAAATAGTAAGATACTGTAGCACACACACAACCTTTTACTCTTCTGCTCTTCAGCTTTTTTTACCCCAAAAGTGACATTCTCTCAGGTCCTCATTATTTTTTCTCTCAATTATTACACCAATTTCTCCTCTGGCTTCCTAAAGCTCCAAACATCAGCCTCTTCAGTGCTAATGCTTATTAACTATCTGTTTACATAATGGAAAATGGAAAGAGGACAACTGGATTACCTCTGCAGTTGCTGGATAATTAAGGGAGGGATTGATAACAGGGGAAAGCCAGATGTTTGCACACAGTATCAATGCCAAGTGCAAATGAACTGCAGGTATCTCTTAACTGCAAGTGACTAGTCAGAGTATTTTTGTATCTCTGTAGTCAAGACAGCAATCTTTTCAGTTGGATCCTTGAAAGCAGTGTCAAGAAGGAAAATACTTTGATTGTACCTACAACTGAGATGTAGCAGGTTCAATACAGTTGCTGTACTTACAATCATCTTTAACTCTCCGTTAAGTGTTTTCTTTCTTAAGAGGCAGGAACTTAAATACAGAATTCTAAGGAAAAGGTATTTGACTTAAACTGAAAGAAAGAAGTAACACTTACATGGGAAATAAATTCCTGGGCAATCATATGTCCACCAGAAGAAAAAAGTAAAAAGTTGATAAGAAGATGTGTTGTAAGATGCTGAATACAACTTTGCTTTATATCTATTTTGTGTATAGCAGCCTGCAGATCTTTGACAGAGAATACGGTACAATTGAAGAGGATTATGAGTTGATTGTAGATTTCTCGAGCTTCTACCTGTAGGGAAAAATTTCAAAGGATACAGGATCAGAGAAAAGTAAAAGTGATGTATGTAGCGTTTTTCCTTTGAAATGATTCACTAAAAGGAAACTGAATCCTTGGCAAAAACTACTCAAACATGAAAAGAGCCTGAATTTAAGCAGCAGGGAGAACAGGGAAGGAAGGGCAGTACACATTTCTTTTGCAGTGATTCACACACACATAAGCGGACAGAATGGGTTTTTTAACTTTCTTTGGTCTTGCAAACTAAGCAGACAGGGCAACAAGCCAGGATTTGACCTTTTTTTTAATAATAAAAGGAAATGGAGAAAATCCCTCAGCAGAACCTAGTCATATTTTTGCATTGTGGGAAAAAGAACAGAGGCTCCTCAAGGACTCACTTCAATATTGCTGCTACAAATCAATTAAATCCCCATGCAATCTGACCTCAGCTGATAAAATGCTCTGATAAAAATGCAGTTTTTTCCTTTTTCCTGTGTTGTTTGCAACTTATGTTTTTACCTTTTGAGTTAGCCAATACAAACTCATTTTTTTTAAGGAGTAGAAAACAGAAGATTTTGGCATCTGCACAATAGAAAAAGAACTATAAGCAACTACAGCAAAAAAAATCCTAACAATAATTCTGTTCACTATATTAAAAATAAACTAAATAAACTGTTTTTTTAAAAAAGAAACATCAGTAAAAGAACAATGGAAAAATATACCACTGCCAACCCAAAGGAAAAGGACATCACATTTATCAGCCATGTTCATTAGGGCAACTTCTTTACTCTTTTATCTGGCCTTGCTTTTCTCATCCCTTCTTCATTATCATTTCCATATGAAATAATCTGGAAAAGCTGCTATTCTAGAAGTGAATTTTGTCCAAAATGACATATAAGGTAGCAAATGATACCAGAACCTAAAGTTCTGTGTCTGTAACTGGAATTCCTCAATATCTTTTATCCCTGTAGGCATCCCCTTCTCAGGGTACCTCCATCCCACGTGCCAGCAATGGGAGATCTTTGGCTAGCAGGACCTATTCCACAGACTCACATGCCCTAAAACACTCACTCCTAATGCTAAAGTTATCACAACCAAACTCCAACCTTTTTACTTTAACATTTCAGGATCTGAACGTATGAAAAAACTCAAATAGATGAACAAAAGAGTGAGAAGTAGAATATGCAGATAGGCCTGCACATCTGAGTGAACTGTAGTATACAGAAGTAGTAGCCTTTCTCTTCTTTAAATTATTTTAGCCTCAAGTATTTCACTCTTGCTCATATCTAAACTGCTACCTAAAACAAGTGACATAAACTTGAAATCTTAAGTCATAAGTATACACCTTCCCAAATGAAAATACACTGGGTGAAGACTCCCCTTGAGCTTGGTCTCTGCCAGAAGTTTCCATCCCATCTTCCTGCCTCTGTTTACAGCTAAACTGGAGATCAGTAGGTTAGAAGTGGTAATCCTTAAGCAATGAAAGGTGCAACAGGTGGGAAGAGAACCATTCCACTTGACAGGGCTCCTAGCTACACAGCCTACATGCCCATATCCTCCACTGAAAGCTAACCTGCCAAAGGACATTTTCTTGACAACTTCATCAAGCATAGCACAAAGTTAAGAAGATGGCTAACTAAAAGGCAGAAACTTAGCTCAACTGCGGGAATTCTTTTCAAGTAGCCTGACCGGTAGAAAAACAAATGTTTTTCACTGTAAATAACTCTAAATAAAAGAATCATACTCAACTGAAATATCAGACCTCTGGGAATAGATGAGTAATTGTGTGGGCCCTCAGTGGAAAAGCTTTTCTCTCATGTTTGTCATGCATTATTACTGAGAATAACCTGCTGATAAATAACACAGGAGAAACACAGGCAGATGACTAGATTTGGGAGAATGTGATCTCATTTGAGATGGAACAATGCTTCATATATATGGCTTTCAACAGCTACAGTCTTCTGGTTTCATTTGCTCGTGTTTATTGCTTTGGTCTTGCCTTCTTCCCCAAGACTGTATGTTAAAACTCTAGTTTCTTCATCCCACTGTAGCTCTAGCCTAACCGTTCCCAGCTAACACTGAACGCATACACATACAAAATCTCTCCATTCTAGAGGAATATGAGAACTTCAAGAGAAAAAAAATAAAAAGTGATTGGAATGGGAGCTTGCATTCACACTGTGAAATTTTAGGGAGTGGCGGGAGGAATGGAAAGAAAGGAAATACTGCAAAACACTGTAATATGCAGAGTATTAGATGTAAAATGAAAGCACGATGTTTTAATAGTATAGTATATCAAGCTACATTTTTAAAGCAAAAAGTATTGGGTTTAAAATTAAGGAAAACTAGAAATATTGCAGCCAGATTTTGAATTTGAGCTTTGGAGAACAGGTTCCCCAGGCTAGTTTTAAATTGCATAATAAGTCTCAATTAAAGATTTTCATGCATATGTATGTATATACAGACACACGTACCTCTACATGCAACAGGAAGTATGGTTAGAACATTGCTGCATTCCATTAGAAACTTTACACAGGGGAACTTAATGTGCTTGTTAAAACCTCTTACAAGCCTCTTATATGCCAAAAATTCAGTGATGAGAGATGCGAGAAAAATCAGAAAGATGGATATTGTTGGGATTCAGTGCTGCTTCTACTGCTGCTTTTATGATTTCCTCTTGCAAGTATTTCTTTCTCAGAGGATGTCATAACACAGGAGTGTTGAATTCTTCCACACAGATTTCAAAAATACAGTTCTACATTAGTTTAATTTCTGATTAGAAGCAGCTGAGTTATTAAAGAAGTCTATACAGTATCTTCCAAAAAAAAAAAAAGAAGAAAAAAATAAGATTTCTATTTTCACCAGCAAGAAAATCTATAAAAATTATGCTTGAACTAATTCACTGAAGCACAATTCCCATGAGACCCTGCGAAACCACCACCTCCAACAATACCTCCAATACCTCTTTTTGGTTATATAACAATGAGATATAAGCAGACTGCCTGCTTACTCCTGATCACTATTGCTACACTACCTACCATTGTTTGAGTCCTCTGCTGATTTTCATTCTGAGGACTGTAGTAAAATGCCAGCAGCCACAGCAAGGCATCTGGTTCTACGGAGGCTTTCAGTAACTGTTCTGCTGCAATATCCAGCCATTCTCCAAAACGAGCAATCAAAAACCAGATTTCAAAAAGGTCAGCAGAAGATCTGGAAAAAAAAGACACTTAAGTAATTTCTTGTTACTAAAAATAAAAAATTATTAAAAAGTTATAAAAAAAATTAAATGTCTTAAGTTAATTACAAAGGATGCTGGCATTAAATATATTGTTTAACTCTTCCTCAGCAGATGCTCCCTCATCTGTTAAGCAGACACTCATGTATTATTTGCAGTAAAGACCAAGAAAACATACACCAATGTTGTTAAAAACTTTGTTCAACAAAGAATCTACACCAGTGTTTTCCAATAAATAGCAGTGACAAAATATTTTGTATTAAAATATACATCTTAAATTTTACAATTTACACTTTCCAGTTTAAGTATTTTTTAGAACTTCATCCTATCTTTAAAACCATTTTAACATACTATTGGCTTATATTGCTTTGAGCTTTCTTTTCTGTTTAAGAGCATATATTTTCGGTAATTCAGGAGGAGGTACCTTGAAGTGAACTAAATGTACCTTAAGGATATTCATCTCCTGAATTTTAAAATTCTGATCCTCTTTAATGAAAATTTGGAATTTCAGTTATTAAAACTACAATTTCCATTACTGCAGGAAGAAAAAAAAAAAAGGTCAGAAAGGATTACAGCTCATCTCTGAACTCCTTTTTATATACTCATCTTAAACTAAGACAGATTATTTTCACCGTAGCTGATTCCACTAAAGACATAAGAGAAATATGAGAAGATCCAAAGCAATGATATGCGTCCCATGAGCAAAAAGAGAAATAGATTGCTTTTGGAAGGAAGGAAGCAAGCAAGGAGACAAAGAACCAAGAATGACAACTAGTAAGTTGTTAGGTTGAAAAACTGGAGATTTTTCTTCTGTTTTGGTCCCAAAGATTCCAAGAGCGAAGGAGTCCCCTTCCCAGGGAACTCCAAGAGATTTTAGAAATTTCAGGAGTTGAAGTTGTCTCACACCAGCACTTCATCTGGACAATGTGACAATATCCAGTTGGAATAAACTGTTTATCTTTGAGATTTTCTGAGGAGATGGGAGGGCCTGCTTTTACAGCTGAAGGTATGATGATTGCAGATAATATTCTATGCCTAGGATTATTCTGTTCAGACATATCTTCTACAGGTACCCCAAAATTACTAATATTGTAAATCATAATGTCTACATGCCACACTATCCTGAGGTCTCAAAATCCCATTCCTAGGACACAAGTCCACATTAATATTTTTGGATAAGCATGGTCATTGACAGTGTGGTTAATGACATCAGACGTAAGAGTTTGGCATAGGATGGACTGGAAAACGCAGTACTGATGTGACTGCTATATAAGTCACTGTTGTTGACATCACAAGTTTAGCACGAGTAGCAGCACATTTCTAATTCCAGGGAACATTAAAAACGTTTGAAAAACCATACAAATGTGGTAGTAATCTAGGACAACAGGCTTCCCTACTAATATATACTACTTATCTAACCATAATTCAATGTCACGACAACTTAAGTGACAGGCAAGGTCTGAAATCCAGAGATTTACAATCACACAAGAAATTTAATTAAAAGCTAAGTACTAAGAATTGATAGCTTTACTAACAGTAAGATAGATAGTATTCACAATTGACAGTATTAATAGCTCAAAGGGCAATACACACTCCTTAAACTTGAAGTGTAACAGTGACTTGAACACATACTCAGCAGAACAGAATCGTATTTTTGCCTGGAGAGTCAAGGCGCCATTGCACTTACAACTCACCATAACTATCCGGAACGAGTCCCTGGTTTGGAGTCACATACCATCCACCTATGCCCCCCTCACAGTCTCTGCTCACTCTTTAATGGCAGCTACATCAGCTGCTTTGCTACTATTATCAAAAGTGGTCTTTCAGTTTTTCTGGGACTCTTTTTTTCCCTTCGTAAAGTTACCTCATTTGATTTCTATTTTATAATGCCATGTTACATTTCCTGTTTATTCACATGACTAGACGTAATTATAAAAAATGGTAGAGGGGCAACATTTGTACTAGCAATGCACAGAGAGCACTCTTCTGTAAGACTTACTAGTATAAAAAAGAACACATGCAAAAAAAAGCTGTATAAACATAAAGCACTCATTATAAAATGAGACAAGAGGATATGCTGTACTGGAGTAATTTTTTGCTCCTCTGCTAATCTTATTAGGTAGAAAGGATACAGAATTAGGAATAAATCAAATGAAATACAGTTCCTCATGGATATTAGTTTTTTAAAAACTTACACAAGATCCATTTTCTTTGTAACAGAGAGGGATTTGAGAGGAAATATAATTGCTGCATGAATTGTAAAGGAAATAAGAGGAAATTCTGGCAAGTACAGTACTATTCAAACTGGTGTACTATCAAGGCCAAGGGTGGGGGAAGTAATACAAGCCAAGAAAGGCCTTAGCAACAAAAGGAGAACGGACGTTCTTGTATTACTATAACACATTATGATGGATTATGTTTGTTCTATTTGTTTGTTCTATGTTTAAGTTATAGCTCTTTAAGAAGCCACGGTCAGCTACTGGTCACACTTAAAGAGAGAAAGCATTTGACAGACTTCAGAGTACAACAGGCAAGGTATAGTGCCAAACTGCAGCTCAAATAGAAAGTGAGAAGCAGGTAGCAGACAGCCAGGCCTCAGAGGGAACTGCAAAACTTTCTTCTACCACTCAAGAAAGTCCCTCTGTGAGTTAGCTGAAACTAAGTATGGACACAAGGACCTGACTTCCAGGATGTCATGAAAAAAGTGGCAGTTCAAAGTTTTGTTTTGTGAATCTATCTGATCTGGCCACTCTGTATTTCTATTTAAACTATTTTAGTTTTTAAATCAAAATGAAATTGGCTTTTCTGAGTTTAAAAGCTGTTCAATATTCTTTGGAGAGTTCATTCTTGGAGCATGTCTAAGCAGATCTCTATCAAAGCTCTAGCCAACTCAGGGACTCATCATATACCTGGTAAGAAAGAATTACAGTGCAGCAAGAGATAGAGATGTATCTTTTTCCATTCTTTTCATATATTCCTACAACATCTATCACCAAATTAGAATTTTTGCAGACAGACACTACCACTCCTATAGCAACTCTTTAGACAAAAGAAGTTAAGGGCAAAAGGTCAGAAACACGGGTTGTCACCTCAAAGGGCAATATAACAAACTCTGAAATAGCCTAACCATTGCATCTTGATGAAAAGTCAAGAGATTTGATGTTTGGATATTTTCACAAACCTGCAGAAGTCAATCCCATCTGCTTTATAAACGATCCTGCTCCGTACAGGCTTTTTCTAATATTAGCTGCTTTTCTGGTGGAGAGAGTTCTCATGTTATGCCAAAGAAATGGAGAAATGCCAGACTAAGTCTCCAACCAGTATTCTCAAAGGTAACTTGCCTTCCTCCAGCCCACAGTTTGGGCTCAGTATTTCTCATATAATAAACCTTCCTGTACGTCCCCTCACAGTGCTTCTTCAGGACTGCTTCTGCTACTTTGAGATGACTCTTCATAAGTGTACACAGTGGCTCTGTATCCTGAAGACAAGGAATAAGCAAGGGTTCTCACTGGCTTGAGACCATTGGACCCTCTCTGGACACAGCAATGATTTTGAGTAATTCAGGCTAAACAGGATAAGAAATTGAATTCAGAAAAGTTTCAGGAGTAAATGGGAGAGCAGGCAAGTAAGCATTTCTTTGATACAGTTCAGCTGTTTGCTGAAATGAAAGGAACTACAAAACTATCTTTTCTGAGAGGCTTATTGGTCAGGTCTACATGGGCTACAAAGTTCAGTTTTATAGTTAATCTAAGTCCTAACCTTTAAAAGAAGGCTCAATTTAGAGAATAATAACCAAATTACACTTGAAGAAATGTGGCCAGTGAAGACTGCAAAGTAAGTGACTTTCTACAAAATAACAGATGCAAGAAAAAAAGAAATATTGCTTACCTAATGCTTTCATCTTCTACTAATGTTTTGAGCATTTCTGAAATGTGTTTCAAGTGCTGAGAGCAATGCATAGCTGGCAATTAGGGAGGAAGGGAGAATAAAAAAAAAAATCAGGAAAAATGACTTTTCATTTTTTCAAGTGCAAAGGTTCAGCTAGAGCAGAACTAAAACAATAAAATCAACCATATTAAACTAGTATTAAAATTTGTATAACATGAATTCATTTTCCCAAAGCATTTAAAATTTCATTTTTAAATTTTCCAGTTTTCAACCATAACTGTTACTGTGTTTTCTTAGAACAATTCAGTGACAATGGCAAGTAAGGAGGTACAGCTAGGTATACTCTTCAAATTCGGCTGATGTAGCCTTGTACAAATTCTACCTCAGCATTAGCCCGTAACCAGTAGAAAAAAATTCCCAGAAACTCTTATACTGAGCAGAAGTTGTTGCTCATGAAGAACTGTACTACTTTAAGTAAGTTTCTTGACCTGAAAAAGTTAATTTTACAATCTAAAAGCCCAGATGAATTCACGCTTGCAGAGTCACACAGCAAGGTAACACACTAATGCTTGTAATACATCTACCAAAATGTTCATAATGACAATTATATGCAAATATTGCAAGATAAGAATATTCAGTATCTTTACAGATTCTCAGTAACTTGTCTTAATTTCTAGCATCACTACTTTCATACTAAAATCAGTGCACTCCTCCCCTGTTATCCAGCTTGGGTTTAGTTTTCTTCAAGTTATATCTGTATTATACTTATGTAAGAATTAGGTGTGCCTATAAAAGATACATTAAAAGAATGTTATAAAAGTTGCAAAGTTAAAACACCCAATTTACAGAAATGTCAAAATTTAAGTTGCAGGCCAAATCTTGTCTTAGGCCCTTTTAAAGTTATTTTAAGGCATACAGAATATGCAGGTTAATACCATAAACATTTCATGAAGAAACTTACCGAAAGGTTGTCTGAGTAAAGCTTTTACAAGAGGCTGGTAATGGTCAGAGAAGTAGGCTTTCAGCGGAAACTTATGCTAAAATACAAGATTGTCATTTTAAGAACTTTCCAGACAGTTTTCAGGAATAAACCCACGGCTAACATTTCATTTAGATTTGGGAAAATACATGTGTGTCTTATAAAGAAATAGAATGATGCATTCTCATTATTTTTCTCCTCTATAAATAATAGTTAATTGAAACTACACTACACTAATATATACAGTATCCTGAAATACTCAGTGCATCATTGGTATTAGAAGACTACTTGTCAAGTGAAATTAGTATAATTAAAAATTAATAATCCTTATACTAAAGTACGCATGTAACCAATTAGCTTGCACTAAAAATCCCCATGAAAACAGAGCCCTTCATACAGTTAGTAGCCAAGACAAAATATAAATTACACACGAAAACAGTATTGAAAGTGAAAACTGTTTTTCAACATACAATTTAAGCAAAGCAAAAATATTTGCTACCTACCATACAAGCACTATTTTTAGGTAGTTCATTTCTTACATAAACCATCACAAACTACAAAACAAGGTACTAACAGATCAAACGAGTTTGGATTGGCTGGATATAACAACTGACATAATAATACCATGTTTCTCACATAACAGTAAACATGAAATAAAAGTGAAAAAGCAATTTAAAATATTTATCCATCTATTTAAAACAAATACTTAATTTTCAGATGAAAACAGCTAAAGATCATGAAATGACCATGGGAAAGCACCTTTGGAGGAAATCATATCAAGTAAATTTAAACATAAAAGTAAATACAAGCTTTAAGTTTATAAACTCAAAACTAACATGACCCAAATATTCTTAAGTCAGCTCTCATTATCATCACAAATCATCCCAACAGTAGTCACAATACATACAATACATTAAATTTCTTTTTTGATCACTACCCAAATCGCCTTTTTTCTTATACTTTATGTTCCCTTTATGCCTTTTTCTGTCTCTCAAAACACAGAAGAGCAAGTCTACGCCTAAAATCCACACCACTTTTTCTTCAAATTGTCCATTTTTTCCCCACATTTCCTTGTTCTCGCTAAACAGTTTGCAAAGTTATTAAAAAAGACAGTTCTATTGACAGCTACCACAGTAGCACAGGGAATCATTCTCCTCCTACTCCACCTTGCCTACCTGTGAAGCTGCAGACATGACCTGGCTCCTTGAACAAATTTTTGGACACACATGTTTGCCTAGTCTTTTTTAAATTAACTGTATTATACATTCCTAAGGTCTCAGATGACCCAGACAGATCCTTCCTCATCCCTTGTTGTTAAGTGGTTTTACCCTTCTTATGTGAAATGTTAATGGGGCAAATAATATCCTGTTAATTGTATCCAGATACCATAAAGAGGGGTATTTTATGAATACATATACTATTCGTATGACAAAACAAATACGATAAACTGATTTAAACAAAGTTTACGAAGTCTTAGTTAACATTATAAACAATAAAACAAGGGATTTTAAATTCTAATATTTAAGATACTACATTAATTACAGCCCCACGAATCAAATTGTGTATAAATTGAATATTAATAATACATTAAGTTGGAAACCTACTTAATATTTAAAATCAACTTCAAAAAAAAGTGGGCAATAGTCCATGTCACAATGTTATCAGATTAAGGACTGTCACCCTAAAGCAAATTCATTGCCTGCACAACCTAAGGTGTCTGAAGGGTGTGGCATATTTACTTGTTTTTTCCACCCAGTCGCCCCCACATCTCTAGGGCTACACAATGTGCTGCTGCCACGCGACCAGGGTGGCATAAAATCTACATGCACAGCACCTATATATTACATAAGACAGCTGCAGTTTAATCCTTAATTCATATTGTCTGAAGCTTGAAGACAGATTCAATCACAATGCCAATTAAAAGCAAATACTTCACAAGTTCCAAGATGAAGATCCAAACCTTTCTTAACTAACGTATTCCAAAAAGATGTAGAAATCAAAGGAATTGGAAATTTTTCAATTTTTAAAAGTGAAAACTATTAGAAGTAGAAAGTCTCCAAAACTTTTGTCACGCAGTAAAACATAAAATAAAAACAAAATAAATTAATAATAAAAATAAAAATGGTAAGAACGTCAAATGACAGTGAATTTGGAGTGCTGAAAAGAAGTATGTAGCCTATAAACAGAACAATGACCTTTTCAAATTTCTAACTGAAATTTAAAAATGAGAAACTGATCTCTTCTTGGTTAAAGTAATACACAACAAAAGTAATTCTACTTAATTCAATAAGAGTAGTATAAAAACTTGTGCAAGAGAAGAGTTCCTGAGCTGGGAGATGTGAAGCTTTTGACTGAAGAAATATCTCTGAAAGGCCACCGCTGAAGGTTAAAAATAGTATATATGTATAAAAGCAGTATGTATTCCGGGTCTTTGACCTTTTGGACAGAATGACTAAAAAAACAACTGCTTCACATCCTACTTATGATTCTTTGGAAGAAGAGGGGGAGGAAAAGGGGGAGTTAGCCCTTCCATTTCATTTATTAGCAAGATCCTTGCTACTGCAGAACAAAAACTCATTTAAAAAATTTTAAATATCAATGGCCCCTGTGCAAATAAGAGTCTAGACTGGAAGATTACTCCAGGTAGATTACATATTGATTTTGCACTGCATTTTTATTCACAGGTGAAAATGTCTTAACTGAGCTATTATTTAGCTCATTATATTCAGTCACCATTCTTAAGAGTAAAAAAGTTTTCCTTGAAAATTTCACCTTTTCATTCAAAAAAAAAGAAAGCCATTAAACAGATCTCAACTAACCTGCTTGTGATCGTTCTGGTGAGCCTGAATGAAGAGCTGTGTAAACACCTGTATTACCATCATAACTTCTGGAGCACCATCAGTTTCCAGTAGTGCATTCCTGAGCATTAAAAATTTAGATTATAACAGACTATTATATCAGATTATTAGTATGCCAATCACATCACTGTTAATTGAAAGAAGGAGGGAAAAAAGTACATTCTTTCTACACTACAGCCTCAAGCTATGTCTGAACTCATCAGGCTATTATGCCAGCATGAAAATTGGCAGAACTTTTAACTTTGCGGGCATTTTTTAAAGAAAACATATGTTAACTATACAAATAAACTATATGAACTATGTATATACAATATACACACACATATAAAGAATTTCCCCTACCTAGAGGGGAAAGAAAAGAAAGTAAAATTAAAAAACAAGACTACCACAACATTTATTTTCAGCATCTGAATAGTCTTACTGGGTTCAACACATACTATTCACAGCTTAAAATTAGGCATGCTCTCATGCTTTGCTGGCCTGTGTCCCACAGGCCATCTTAAATTAGAAAAAAATTACAATCTCCTGGGTACATGGAGCAAAAGAAACAAAGTTTGACTATGACTGTTAAGTATTGCACTCCTACTGAAGCAAGGGAAATAAGAAGAAAAAGAGATACACATTTAAAATAGAAAACAAGATGATTGAACTTAAATAATACAGCTGGCATTCAGACTCTGACTCATCAGTGATTGTTAAGCAATGAGTCAGAAGCACAAACAAATGAATATATACTAAAGACATACTCCAAATCAGCAGTTGCTGCAGATGTAATTAAAGACAAATGCACTTCCAAGTGCTTTCTCTGGTGAAATCATAAAAATCTATTCTGGAGATTTTATATGTCAGGAAGGTGAAAATCTTAACCGGCCTTCCATAGGGTGTAATGATTCCCTAAGCAAATGCAGCAGGAAAAGACAAGGGCAGCAGAGAGTAATTTTCTTTACAGTTTTGGAAAGACATGTAATGTTAAGGGAAAAAGAGTTTGGAGTAAGCTGCCTCTGAGATATCATAGTGTTTGTTATTAAGGATTTACTTATCTCTTTCCATAATGAGCTGCAAGATGGGAACAAATAACACATTACTGTAATTCTGAAGTTTCACAACACTGGAGGAAAATACAATCTCAAATATAAACACAGAACTATTACATAAAATTCACAGATTCTAGAATTCTGTATATCCATGCACAAAAATAAATAAGCTTCTACTTGATAAAAGAAAGTTTATACTTCTGAGATGAAACAGCCTAGCACAATCAAGCTCATCAAGAAAAATACAGAGTAGGAAAACTATTCCTGAAAGAGACCTAAGTTTTTGATATATGCTTCTAGCAAAGTACTGCCTCCCAAAACATAACAAATGTTCATGTAGAATGCAGGTTTAGAAAGCAATAAAGTAAAGGTTCTACTTCTGCATCAGCTCTCTGAAATCTCCCATGAGACTAAGTAAAGAATAGTGTGTTAATTTCTGGGCAGCATTTGAAAAAATTTGGAAACATGTCAGAGAAGTACAACAACAATGAACACAAAGCTGCAGAAACAATTGATCTGCAAAAAACAGGCGGACATGTACAACTTCATTTAATACTATGAGGATCAGAAATACAGTATTTTTAAAACAAATTAACTGTTTAATACCAAGAATGTAAAGGAATTACTTGATGCAATGCATGAGCATACAAAATAGATACAATGGAAAGCAAGCAAGGGAGCAGTCTTAAGACATTTCAGCTGAAAAACAGAAAAACATGTTGAATCTCTAAAATCACAAAATAGGTAAGGTTGGAAGGGACCTCTGGAGATCATCAAGTCCAAGTCTCCCTAACCCCCCCCCCCCCAGCTAAAGCAGGGTCACCTACAGGTGCATCCAGGCAGGCTTTGAAGATCTCCAGAGAAAGAGACTCCACAACCTCTCTGGGCAACCTGGTCCAGTGCTCTGTCACTCTCACAGGGAAGAAATTCCCCCTCATGTTCAGGTGGAACTTCTGTGCTTCAATTTCTGCCCATTGCCTCTTGTCCTGTCACACAAGACAACAGAAGAGTTTGTCCCCATCCCCTTGACACCCTCCCTTCAGGTACTTGTACACCTTGACAAGATCCCCCTTAGCCGTCTCTTCCCCAGGCTGAAGAGGCCCAGCTCTTGCAGCTGTTCCTCATAGGGCAGATGCTCCAGCCCTCTGATCATCTTTGTAGCCCTACGCTGGACTCTCTCCAGTAGCTCCATGTCTCTGTTGTGCTGGGGAGCCCACTACTGGACACAGGACTCGAGATGAGGCCTCACCAGGGCTGAGTAGAGGGGCAGGATCACCTCCCTCCACCTGCTGGCAACACTCTTCCCAGTGCACCATTGGCCTTCTTGGCCACAAGGGCACATTGCTGGCTCATAGTCAACTTGTCATCCACCAGAACTCCCAGGTCCTTCTCTGCAGACCTGCTCTCCAGAAGGTCAGCCCCCAGCTTGTATTGCTGCATGGAGTTATTCCTCCCTAGGTGCAGGACTCTGCACTTGCTCTTGCTGAACCTCAGAAGGTTCCTCTCAGCCCTGCCTGTCCAGCCTGTCCAGGTCTCTTCGAATGGCTGCACAGCCCTCTGGTGTGTCAGCCACTCCTCCCAGCTTGGGATCATCAGCAAACTCACTGAGGAGGCACTCTGTCCCCTCATCCAGGTCATTGATGAATAAGTTGAAGAGGATGAGACTCAGCACCGAGCCCTGGGGAACTCCACTAGCCACAGGCCTCCAACTAGACTCCGCACCACTGATGACGACCCTCGGAGCTCTGCCTTTCAGCCAGTTCTCAATCCACCTCACTGTCCATTCATCTAAACCACACTTCCAGAGCTTCTCTAGGAGGAAGAGACAGTGTCAAAAGCCTTGCTGAAGTCAAGGTACACAACGTCCACTGCTCTCCCCTCATCTACCCAGCCAGTCAGGCCATCAGAGAAGGCTATCAGGTTGGTTAAGCAGGATTTCGCCTTGGTGAATCCATGCTGACTACTCCTCATCGCCTTCTTCTCCTCCATATGCCTGGAGATGGCATCCATGATGAGTCGTTCCATCACCTTTCCAGGGATGGAAGTGAGGCTGACTGGCCTGGAGTTGCCTGGGTCCTCCTTCTTGCCCTTTTTGAAGACTGGAGTGACACTCGCTTTCTTCCAGTCCTCAGGCACCTCTCCAGTTCTCCAGGACCTTTCAAAGATGATGGACAGCAACCTGGATCCGCCAGCTCCCTCGGTACCCGTGGGTGCACCTATCCGGGCCCATGGATTTGTGAACATCAAGCTTGCCCAGAAGGTCTCTAATCCTGTCCTCCTCAAGCAAAGCAAAGTCTTCCTTTCTCCAGACTTTCTCCCTCATGTCCAGGCTGCAGGATTCATGAGAGCTGCCCTTAGCAGTGAAGACTGAAGCAAAGAAAGCTTCAGTAATTCTGCCTTCCCTGTATCCCTTGTCACCAGGGCACCCGTCCAATTCAGTAGTGGGCCCACATTTTCCCTAGTCCTCTTCTTGCTGCTGATGTATTTGAAGAAGCCCTTCCCGTCGTCCTTAACATCCCTTGCAAGACTCAATTCCAGCTGGGCCTTAGCCTTCCTTGTTGCATCTCTACATACTCTGACTGCATTCCTGTAATTCTCCCAAGTAGCCTGTCCCCTCTTCCACATTCTGTGTACTTTCTTCTTCTCTCTGAGTTTTGCCAGGATCTCTGGGGCCACAGTAACAGAAAGGTCTGCTATAACAAGAGTGGCAAAATTGTTCCCTCTCATTATACAGCTGTCTACAGTTTCCACAGCAGAGATTTGTCTGTCAGTACATGCACAGAACTAAACTGCACATACAGACACATAAACACAGACAGACATGTAAAAACCTCCAAACACATGCACCTGCAAGCTGGTTTCCCTTATAAAGCAGGAGCTTTAATGAACGAGGACTGTCAGTTTCTTGTTAGCACCTAGTACAATATTTTGTATCAAAATTGTAGTACTGACTAGGATTGGGTAGATTACTTCAAAAGAATGGTAAAATAATAAGAAAGTCAACTGAAGAGAAAAAGCCACTGAAAACCAAGTACAAAGGACTGGAAGCCCCCATGTGGTGAACAATAGATTTACTTGAAAAGTATTTTGAAATGCATTCAAAAACAGATTCTTTACTAACAGGCAAATCAACAGTTTAATGTCATCAAGAGCATAGCTGACGTGAATCCTGAAAGATTTTAAACACAATTTTAGAGAGGCCATATAAGTAAGTGCAAACGTGCTAGCTCAGCTCCAAAGTCTTTATGCTACTGTTGTCCAAGTCATTACTGAGCATTTGTATTTCTTACATCAGATCATATTTCAACGATAAAACTTTACTAAAATACAAAATAAACTCATATTTTAACTTTACAGTGTAAAATACAATGTAGTCAATTGTATCAATAATTGTTACAATGTAACTTTCATAAAAGTTCCATTTCAAGATTAACTTTGTCTATTATTTGTCATATGTGTCACAGAAGAGTACAGAGATGGATGCAGCTAAAGAATAAGACATCCAGAAATTATAATATGTCATAGATTATAATACGGCATATTCATAAATAAAACCTCAATGTTTAGATTGGTCATTTAAAATATTTCCCAATACCATTTCAAAACTTACTTGAAAATTTCATCAACGATTCTGAAAATGGCAGGATGGCTCGCTGCTTGTGGCTGTTGATAAGCAAATGAAAGGAAACAGCTCGTTAATTAATAAGAAGCAACTCAACTGTTGCTGTAGAATTTATAACTTAACCCATGGATGCTATTGTGCTGAAATTACTAAACTACAGATCTCATGCCAACCATTATTAAACACTCAGATTCTCTCACAATTAGGTTCTTAAAATAAGATAGATTATTAAATTAAAATTAAAACTGGATTATTAGATTAAAATTAATTAGAGTCAAGAAAGGAGACTCGCAGCAACACCAAGCAGGCTAACTAGCTGATAAATACAAATACCCAGGATCTCAAATTATTTACGACAAGTATCACTAAAAATACTAAGGGTGCCAGACAGATTTAACAGGTTATTGCATGCAATTCCTGGAGACAAGAGTTAGCCAGCAACTTTATCAAAAGTTTTCTTTTTGGCTTTATAGCAATCCCTTTGGATGTACCTGGTGATTCTTGCTAAATTAACAATTTAAACTCCAAAAATTAAATTTGTAGCCTTATCTCTTCTGTCTTTAATACCACCACATATATTTTGATCCAAGGTATCTGTCCAAAATATTATGTCATTCTATGAATTTCAGGGTTGCTACTATGACCTAAGCAGCTCAGTTCAACTTATAGATAAACCTGCATTTTTTTAACTAGTGACACTTTTTATCTTCATAGTGCATAAAAAGGTTGTTTTAATAAAGCTATTACATTAAATATGCATTAGTAAACACTTTTTTTATACAACCCTAGGATTAGATAACCATTTACATATTTCCCTTCATATATTTATCTAGGTTGTTTTCTTTTTTTTTTTTAAAAAAAAAAAAGAGTGAATTCTATTATGCCTGTCTTTTCTGAGGTTAGCCCCTGAAGATTTGGTAAGAACATAATTCTTGAACAATCTAGAGTAAAACATATCTCATAAAATGCACTAGACTTCAGGATGCATGAAAGGAATAGAGTGTATAAAAATGGTGTTTACTGTAACAGCTTTAAGTGCCTGAAGCACCTTTTCAATGAAAACTTTTATCAACCTATTCAGGCTAAAAAGTACCAAGTGGAAGAGAACTTTTTTTTAATCACATGTAGGCCGAATAAGGGCTCAGGTTTATATGATAATCTCAGGAAATAGACATAATTTAATATAAACTGAAAAGCTCTGAAAAAGCCAGCTCCTTGCTTCTTACTGTTGTCTTTACCTTATTAGCAACACTAGGCAACACTTCGTTTTCATCTTTTACTACACTTTTTCTGTCACAGGGCTGCAGTAAAGTTATCCTATTGAGCATATGCCACCTAGTGTTCAAAAGCATTTACAGCCAGAGGTTAAAAAAGTGAAAATCAGCATGCAACTCACTGCAAGGCTGAGGTCTCCAACTTCCATTGCTTAAGAGTTAAAAAAAACTGAGTATATGAGACAAAAAATACTTTTTTTTTTGTAAAGGAAAATAGTCTAAAGTGAAAACATGTTTCAGTTCTGTGAGCTCAGTGGTTTATTTCAGACCTTTCTTCAGTCTTTTCAGACTCTCTATATACCTCTGCAAGCATACATTCAAAATGACACAAAAACCCACTGCTGCCTATGACTTTTTGATCATGTTACTAGGAAGGGTCTAGCAGCACTCTGCTGCAGGTATCAAGATCAAACCAAAATTCCTTTGAACAATACCAAAATAAATGTGCTCTGATCAATAATCAAAAATACTTTTCACTCTTTCAACGAATAGCAAACTATATAACATTCATTTTGAGAGCCCCAAGCTGATAGCTCCTTCTATTCAATCTACGTTGCTGAAATTGACAGGAATTTCATTATTGTTATTAAAAGCAAATCACTGATTGTTACCTAATTTCACAACAAGGTTTTGATTAGTGTGTTGTATTCAATTCATTAACAACTATTGAAAATGAGAATATTTATCATGGCACAAAAATTTCCAAGGCAATGTGAAGGTATGCCTTCTGTTTAGAATGTCCACACTGAATCACTGGCAATACCAGTGTTTGGGAGGGATTCTCATAGGGTTGCAGGTTGCTGACTTTATCTCCCTACTTCTTCAAAATAAAAGGATACTTTACATTTTAATAATCTTGTTTGCAACTATGCAACATTTTCCAGATAAAGGTCAGATAATCTAACACTCTGTCTACTGGGAACTTGCTCTATCCCTTTTAAAATGTGCACATCCCATAGAGCACAATCTACACTAAGCTAAAAAGATCCAGACATAGAAAACTGGAATTCCATGTGTAATACAATGATTCCAAATTTTAAGAATGTGTATGCGTCTTCAGAAAGAAAAATGAAGAAGATAAAAACATGTTTTAAAGAAATAAAATGTGAAAAATGTATTATAACATGAAGTATTACACACGAGTTCTACAAAATTACAGTACTTTTGTACCTGATTTATTATCAAAAAGTAGAATCCTCAATAATTCATTTATTACCATAATACAAAGCCAGCACTGAATGAAAATAAGAAAAATATATTTGCATCTATATGAATACGTATGTACACAGTACGCAGAAGAACACAGTAACAATCATCTACTGTTTCTTTATGCTCATTACAGCATTCCTTATAATAATCACAAGTAAGAATAAACATAAGGAAACAAATTGTGCCCAAGACCACACTGCAAGAGTTGAAGCAATAACACCAGAAATTCCAATTCTCTTGGCTTCTAGACTCTCGTGCCATTATTTGGACAGAACACTTCTACAGTTAAACACACTCAACTTTAAGAAACCTGTACATTTCTTTATTTAACATGTTTGCATTTCCAAATTTAAATTTACTTGTATTCCTGAATTTTACATTAATTAAATAATAATAATATACTTATATATTACTCTTTTTCTTCTACCAAGTGCTAAATATGTTTTTATTTTCATATTGCTTTGAAAGCATGAGTATCTTTTCACAGAATTTTTGTATTTAAACCCTCCTAACTTCATCAAAATTATGAGTAAATTGCACTATTTCAAACATTTTACCATAATGACACAGCTTTTGAAGACAGACAACACTGAGGAAATTAATTGTGACTTAGCTGGACTACATTACAATATGGGCAACAAGAACAACAAGGTGCTCATTTTTTCTCTCTATCCTTCCGCCGCCTTCTGGCACACTGGCCAGTGAGCGTGTACCTGGCCACAACAGAAACCTGACAATGAGGCAACGCAAGGTGGTCAAGTAACAGCATAGGAATCAAGAGTGCATCTCCAACTTCCCTATGCTATATGGCAACAGGAAAGAGTCACTGTATCAACTACTAATCTCTATTCTGATGCTAGTGCTGAAGTGAAAACAACAGCAAGGAGGCCCCAGAGTGAGAATGCTGTAGAGCATAACACACTTTTGATTCAGGGACAGACTTAAAATTGACAAGAAAATTGATGGAACAGCTAAAAAAAAGGGGGGGGGGGGAACAGAGAAGGAGAACACAACAAATTTTAAGAATTCTCAACCTATAGCAGAAGATTAAGGTTTTCTTACAACATAACTTTGAAAGAAAAAAAATACTATTTTGGAAAAACAACTAAAAACTGAACCTGACTGACATCAATTTGCTCACGTTAGTTTATGCAAGTGTTTTACCAATCTGTTTACATATATACATATATATCCGTGTTTTTTTGCTTAAACATAAAATACTTAATTTGTGTGTTTATTTTAATTTTATTTACTAACTCACACATATAAACTAGCTCTACTTCAAAAAGAAAGGAATCTTTCCCCATACCAAATTATTAAGAAGCGAAAGAGTGTTTATGAATGTCATTTCACTAGCAACACGTATGACACTTAGTTTTCGTACTTATTATTTCTCAGTAACTGTAGAATTTCCAATATTAATTCCAGCTATCTCTAAAGGGCATAAACACAATTAATAGCAGACCATATAAAACACAAGTTGGTGGACCATCACACTGTAACTACTTTTGGAATTCAAATGTAACAATATTGCATATCAAGTTTCTTTCATAATAAAAATAGTAGTTTATAACTATCTGGATACTCTAGATCTTTATGAGGTTTACACTGGGTTGCTCTATCAAGATATTTTGTTTTGATAAATGACTCCAATAACACAATTATGAAACAGCTTATTCAAGTTTCCTTCTTATCATATAATATAATCAAATCAGTAATATATTTCTGCCTATTTGCACTCTACTGGTTTTATTGCAAACAGAAAAGTCTAAATCAATTGATTTTTGTCTCATCATTCCACATAAGGCGAACTGAGGTCACTTCCTGCAAATAACAATCTGTCAAGAAAATACATTTCCACATCCCTAAATAAATATTCAGATTTTTTTTTTTTTTTAAGACAGGCTAAATTATTCACACTGTTGGATTCAAAACGCTCACTGATCTTAACATCACACAAGTATGTTTACAAATATCATCAGACATTTTAAGCCATAATTTTGGGATCTCATCTCTTCCTCCTCTACTGCCTCTCTGAAGCTTCTCACTCTGTCTTTTTCAATTGCCATTCCATTGCTCTTTTGTACACTCTCTTAACACATTACTCCTATCAACAAGCAGTATCTACCTTCAAGCTATTCTCACTCTTAGGCCCTCATTCATACCACTTCTTGCCCACAGGATGTCCTCTCTAAACCAGCATTCAAAGCTGCTGCATTCATCTTTCCTCCCTGTGAATATTTTCCTTTGAAAGCTCAAATTCTTTGGAGCAGAAGCAAATAGGTACAATCTAAGTGTGCTAGCACAGTAAGGTCCCATCCTTTTCAGGGATCAGGGTGTGAAAACAATTCAATGAAAATAAATAATAAGCAACCTCAAATAAATAATTATGATAAAGATTTTACTTCATTTTATACATAAAACTTGGTGTCTTTTCTGAGCTATGTATGATACCTTGTACTATGTTCAACTAACATATTTTGTTCAGTACAGAAAAATTATATGCACAGGCTATTTTATAGCCTTGTCTTCTGGAACACCTAGATCTCAAATGATACATAAGTACTGCTGACACAAAACACTTAAGAGATTTGCAAGCATTTTAAGTGACCCTTGAAATAGAAATTTTCAGATTCAATTAAAAAAGAAAAAATCTAAATGCATAATTTCTTTTCCTTTTTAAAATAAATACTATAAAATTTCATAGGGTGAAAATAAGATTTCATCTACCTTTTTGAGAGAGCTTCACTTTATGAAATATAGTGTAAGTGCATAGCACGTATTTACACTTAAATTTACATTTAATTTTGCAAACTAATGTAAGTTTGTAGAAGCTGCTGTCATTATGTTTTCTAAAAATAAGATTCTTAGTTCACTTTGTAACACAGCATTTGAAATCAAACTTTAACTATAGTTTAGCAAATGTTTTACATTAATTTGTTAATGTTTGCATGCAAAGCCAACTAACAAAATATTCCACAGTAAAATAATTTACAAAGCATTTCAATTGTTTAAACTGCTAAATTCCCAAGGGCACAGAGAAGTAAGTAAAAACAGATTCAAATCCTCCCTCCCAGAAGTTTATAATTTTTAAAGACAGGGCAGGTATTCATACCCCCATCAATCAGAGTCCCACTCTAACTTTCCTTGGTCTACAGGTCAAATCTTTCTTCTATCATTTAGATATTTAATTTTTACTCTGAACTGATATCTGTATGATTCAAGATTTGCCTTTGTATTACCAAGTAATACACCACAAAACAGCCTTTCTCCCACAAAGATACTGCCATATATTTGAGAACTCTTTGTCCACTCTTGAGCAGAAAGCATAGAATCAAATATACTACCTGTTGTACATACCAATAATGAGTTTTTCACGACACAAGCTACTTCTTCCAGTGAAGTCATCTGAACGGAAGCCAATTGGTCTAAAAGATGCAAAGTAGCTTTTTCAAGGCTTGGTAAGTGACGAAGCCATAGGCTGAAGATAGCCGTTTCAGACAGGGAGATCTTCTTTCTGGTTTATGAAGAAAATATTGTTTTCACTAAGAAATTGAAAGACAAACAAAAGCAAACATCGCAAGACAAAAAAAATCAACCTGCAGAAAGAGAGATAAAACCTGGTTTACAGTGCTCTGCTCAATAGCCAGGACCACAATACTTTCTAAATGTGACTGCAGAATTTATCAAATAATAATGTCAAAGAATAACAGGGAATCACCATCATCTACAAATAAACCTTACTATAGGTCTTTAAAAATCAAGAACTCGCCGCTGTCAGATTCAAGCAAGCGGAAATGGAAGGTTCAAGTCTGAGGTTTTTTTTAACTCTCTAGAGAAAGTTTACCTCATGCTCCCTCTCTTTAAAACCCAGTGTGTTTCCTGTACATCCGCCTACTAGAAAGTGTCAGCAGCTGACAGGCAAGCAGAAAGGGTCTAACTAATTTTACTGCTGGCTATGATTCAAAGTAATACCTACTCTTTGCAAAGAAATAAGAAAATAAACAAGTTAGAATCACAGAATCGGTAAAGTTGGAAGGGACCTCTGGAGATCATATAGTCCAAGCAGAATCACCTACAGCATGTTAGATGGGGTTGCATCCAGGTGGGTCTTCAATATCTCCAGGGAAGGAGACTCCACAACCTCTCTGGGCAACCTGGTCCAGTGCTCCCTCACTCTCACAGTGAGGAAATTCCCCCTCACGTTCAGGCGGAACTTCCGGTGGTTTGTGCCCATTGCCTCTTGTCCTGTCACATGAGATGACTGAAAAGAACTTAGCCCTATCCCCTCCTTTCAGATGCACACTGATAAGATCCCCCCTCAGTCTTCTCTTCCCCAGGCTAAACAGACCCAGCTCTCGCAGCCTCCTCTGATCATCCTCTGATCAGCCCTACACTGGACTCTCTCCAGTAGCTCCATGTCTCTGTTAGACTGAGGAGCCCACTACTGGACACAGGACTCGAGATGAGGCCTCACCAGGGCTGAGGAGAGGGGCAGGATCACCTCCCTCCACCTGCTGGCAACACTCTTCCCAGTGCACCATTGGCCGCCTTGGCCACAGGGGCACATTGCTGGCTCATGGTCAACTTGTCATCCACCAGCACTCCCAGGTCTTTCTCTGCAGACCTGCTCTCCAGAAGGTCAGCCCCCAGCTTGGACTGCTGCATGGAGTTATTCCTCCCTAGGTGCAGGACTCTGCACTTGCTCTTGCTGAACCTCAGAAGGTTCCTCTCAGCCCTGCCTGTCCAGGTCTCTCTGAATGGCTGCACAGCCCTCTGGTGTGTCAGCCACTCCTCCCAGCTTGGGATCATCAGCAAACTCACTGAGGAGGCACTCTGTCCCCTCATCCAGGTCATTGATGAATAAGTTGAAGAGGATGAGACTCAGCACCGAGCCCTGGGGAACTCCACTAGCCACAGGCCTCCAACTAGACTCCGCACCACTGATGACGACCCTCTGAGCTCTGCCTTTTAGCCAGTTCTCAATCCACCTCACTGTCCATTCATCTAAACCACACTTCCAGAGCTTCTCTAGGAGGAAGAGACAGTGTCAAAAGCCTTGCTGAAGTCAAGGTACACAACGTCCACTGCTCTCCCCTCATCTACCCAGCCAGTCAGGCCATCAGAGAAGGCTATCAGGTTGGTTAAGCAGGATTTCGCCTTGGTGAATCCATGCTGACTACTCCTCATCGCCTTCTTCTCCTCCATATGCCTGGAGATGGCATCCATGATGAGTCGTTCTATCACCTTTCCAGGGATGGAAGTGAGGCTGACTGGCCTGGAGTTGCCTGGGTCCTCCTTCTTGCCCTTTTTGAAGACTGGAGTGACACTCGCTTTCTTCCAGTCCTCAGGCACCTCTCCAGTTCTCCAGGACCTTTCAAAGATGATGGACAGCAACCTGGAAAGAACATCCGCCAGCTCCCTCGGTACCCGTGGGTGCACCTGTCCGGGCCCATGGATTTGTGAACATCAAGCTTGCCCAGAAGGTCTCTAATCCTGTCCTCCTCAAGCAAAGCAAAGTCTTCCTTTCTCCAGATTTTCTCCCTCATGTCCAGGCTGCAGGATTCTTGAGGGCTGCCCTTAGCAGTGAAGACTGAAGCAAAGAAGGCATTCAGTAATTCTGCCTTCCCTGTATCCCTTGTCACCAGGGCACCCGCCCCATTCAGTAGTGGGCCCACATTTTCCCTAGTCCTCTTCTTGCTGCTGATGTATTTGAAGAAGCCCTTCCCGTCGTCCTTAACATCCCTTGCAAGACTCAATTCCAGCTGGGCCTTAGCCTTCCTTGTTGCATCTCTACATACTCGCAGCATCTCTACATCCTCTGACTACATTCCATGCCATCCCCAAGCTGGGGGCTGACCTTCTGGAGAGCAGGTCTGCAGAGAAGGACCTAGGAGTGCTGGTGGATGACAAGTTGACCATGAGCCAGCAATGTGCCCTTGTGGCCAAGGCGGCCAATGGTGCACTGGGAAGAGTGTTGCCAGCAGGTGGAGGGAGGTGATCCTGCCCCTCTACTCAGCCCTAGTAAGGCCTCATCTCGAGTCCTGTGTCCAGTAGTGGGCTCCCCAGCACAACAGAGACATGGAACTACTGGAGAGAGTCCAGTGTAGGGCTACGAAGATGATCAGAGGGCTGGAGCATCTGCCCTATGAGGAACATCTGCAAGAGCTGGGCCTCTTCAGCCTGGGGAAGAGACGGCTAAGGGGGATCTTATCAAGGTGTACAAGTACCTGAAGGGGGGGTGTCAAGGGGATGGGGACAAACTCTTTTCAGTTGTCCCGTGTTACAGGACAAGAGGCAATGGGCAGAAATTGAAGCACAGAAGTTCCACCTGAACATGAGGGGGAATTTCCTCACTGTGAGAGTGATGGAGCACTGGACCAAGTTGCCCAGAGAGATTGTGGAGTCTTCTTCTCTGGAGATATTCAAGGCCTGCCTGGATGCAACCTGATGCAACTCTGTCTAACATGCTCTAGGTGACCCTGCTTGAGCAGGGAGGCTGGACTAGATGATCTCCAGAGGTCCCTTCCAACCTTACTGATTCTATGATTCTATGTTCCAAACCAAATGACAGCAATTATTTACATTGCGAGAAAAAAAAAAACAACAAGCACAGCCTTGTACAATGATATATTTAAGAATCTTTATCTTAATAGCCCAGAGATAATGCTTTTGAGTACAGAGCATGCAGTTAAAACTTTGATTAGAAAGGGAGAAATGGGTAACTAAGGTGAAGTGTTCCTGAAGGATCTTTCCTAGTATTAAAAGAACTCTTTAACAATATTTAAAAGTGCAGTTTGGTAAAAAAAAAATTGCAAATTATGTGCATTTCTGTTTTAAAAACTTTGGATTATGCTTCCCTAGCATTAAGTGATATTTTTTTTTTTTTTTTGGTCTCATATTGAAAATGTTGAGTTCTTCGAAAATAAGGATTTTCTTTGAGGGCCTACAGAAAATCTCAGTAAGGAACAACGGACAAATCTGATATTCTTGTATCCACACTTCATACTGTTTAGTAGAGGTGCCAGAGCACCCTGTATGAAATGAAGCTTCTTCAAGTCTGGCAGCTTCAGGCACAGGTATTTCACATGCCTGTTATTTAAGTTTGTGATGCCACAGACTCCTACACTAAAGGCCAAACTGTCATCTGCCAAGATGGAATGGAATTTTCTACTTGACCAAAGATGACAGAAAGCATCCAATGACATGGATATGTGAGAACTTTTCATTAAGAAATTCAGGACCACCTTTTTTGGCTACGATTTTAGTAGATCAAGTCTCAACCAAAAGTAGACTGTGCCATCTCCCCTTCCCTAGCATCGCCAGCCTTCCTGATGCGCAGCTCCACTCAGCTGGCTAACTTTATTAAAACAATTGCTTTACCAGCAGAGAAACAAAAAACACATTTCACAAATTACTTCTATTAGCCTCATTAAACATAATATGTGGTAAAATAGGAGAATTAAGAACGTTGAGAATCAATTTCTCAGCAAAAATAAGAGAATATGGAACCATCAAATATCAGAATCAATTTTCTGCACAGAAAAATGAACATATTTAACAACTGCTCTCAAAATCTCATGGTAGAGAAATAACATTTCTATGAAAAGTGATCACATCGTCCATGCAACCTCCTAAAAATCCAGTGCAGATTTATGCCTCCATTTTAGAGAAAAGGTAGGAAAAGTGTTCCAGTCAAAGCTGTTATGCCATAATTTGTGGCAAGTGAAAACCCTAGACTGTCTTACAATTTGCAATCTGCTATTCAAGCGCAAAGTAAATTCTATTATAAAAAAAAAAAATGCTTGGTGCACTCAGCATACAAGTCCATGGAAAAGACATTTCAATTGATTTAATATTCTTTTTCATGAAGAGCAAAAAAATCATACAGTATGTGCTACTTACTTCAGGAAGGACTCATTCACAGCCTCTAGAAACTCTGAACTGAGAATTTCCCGTGATGCACCTCCATGGTAAAGAAGGAGAGTTTCCAGCAATGGAGTTAAATCAGGCAAAGTAATCAGAGGGAGACAGAAAAGGGACACCTCACTCACACGACTGGCTGGAACTCTGAGGGAGGGGGGAAAACAACACAGTTTGCATTTTAGAAAAGTCAAAACTTCAAATTTTAAAGCTATAAAGCAAAAGAAGATTAATTACAAAAGGTTAAATGTGAGAGATATGTATCTAACTGTATAAAAATTATTTGTGGGAATTAATATTCTGTTATTATTACATATTGTCTGAAGAATCTCGAAAAGAAATTGAAATTCTGCTATTTTAGTGCTCAGAATAAATCACATGAGAGTCATTAATGTAATTCTGAAATGCAGCTAAATGTTTATTAATTACACCCTTTCTAATGGGCAACGCTTTGCCTCTTCCAGGAAAGGTAGAGGGATAGTGTAGTGGTTATTCACATCTGCTTTACATGTTGAAGGCCTTAGATTCAAGCCCCAGTGGAACCAGCACCAGGAAATCTTTGGGAGGTTGGGCTAGATGATCTCCAGAAGTCCCTTCCAACCTTACTGATTCTGTGATCAGTCTCATCCTTCTAAAGGGCAATGCAATGGTAAGGAAAACTATAGCTTCACAGCTCTCACGTAGGTTTGCTGGATTCTAGAAGAGACAGCCTAGCTGGTTTTAAGGCCTCCTGTGTTTTTTCTTTCATCTTTCTCTCTCCTTCTAATAGAAATTCCTTCTGTGGACAAGATAGTACAAATCCTGCTGTCTTCCAAAGTTCAGGCAAAAATTACTTGTCTTAGAGATCTACAGTTGAACAAATACATAACACTTTTGGATCTTAATATACGGAACACTCATTTGACCTGCTTGCTAAAACTGCATATTTTGAAATGATTCAAGGTGGTGAGCTTGCCGTAAGACAAAGAATAAAAAGGTAACTTACATATTCTTGAAACATGGCATCTTTGAAATATACAAAAAACCAGCATAAATCGTGAGATTACATTTACAAAAGTAAAAGCACAAGTTCCTCAGAGTATGTATAGTTTTTAGATGCAGTAGATGTCTCAGCCCAAATGGCAGCAACACATGCTCTCTATGCAGGTGGCTACATCCTCCAGTAACCTAGTCTCCCTTTGCTAGTTAAAATATGCTAAAATGCTTTAAACTATCAACAAATTCCACGGATGAGAACAAAGCTGTTTTATTTCCTTTCCTGTAATTTCTAAGGTCAGGCAGCGTTATTCAAGTAATAAAATTCATTTCATCAGTCTGAGTAGTTTTGATTTTGAAGACCAACAGAATATGCAGAGGACAGTCACACAGGCACACTTCGGGTAGATTTATATGAAAATATCTATCTATATATTTTGAGGGAGAGAGGAAAAATAGCTGGAATAAACTTGATTTACTTGCAATCAAAAGGACCTATTGATGCATGCTATATATAATAATTTTTAAAGTATTTATAAAAAAATTTTTATCTGCGTTTCAAGAAAACCACATTATACTGTGGATATACAGTAGAATTATATACATTATATAAGTTTATAATAGTAACAACAACAACTGCAAAGTAACTACTATCTAGCCGTATGAAACTATCACACACACGAGGAAAAACATTTCCTTTGAGAAAAAAGCTTTTCTTTTTCCTTATGGTAACTATGTAGTGATTATCACGTAAGTATGAAGTTTTCTGTGAAGCACAACTTAACAATTGCTTGTCAACACATGAAATTTTCTAAACCCCTCACTACTCAAAACTTTCAGACTGATGCCTAAATACTTACATGTCCAAGGCTGTAAAAAGGTTCTCACTGAACTGTAATGATCCAAACCAAAACATACCAAAATGACGTTTAGATAACACCTACCTCCCTTGAATGTTAAGCCCATTAAACTGATCTCCTCTGAGTTCTGTTACTAATGATAAGACCATCTGTTAAATAAAACAAATGACATTAAAATGCATACACTGCAAATAAACAGACATTAGTTGCATTATTATCCATGAGAGGGATGCCTTTGGAAATAACTAACATTCCCTGTCCGCTCAATTTTTTTTTTTTTTTTTTTAGATTTTTAGATTATTAATTGCAAATCAAAGTTTTCCAGACTTTGGTCGAATGGCTGAATCATACTGCAAAACCTTTTGTGAACACTTACGATATATATTCCCTATTTGACAACTAGCCAACAATTTCTTTCTGCTTCTCCAAGACTTGAATGTTTTGGAAGTGTATTATTAATAATTTTTATATGCTTTAGCTAATGATTACATCAGATAAAGCATCATTTCATAGTATGAAATACTATTCCTATGATTTTTATACAGTAAAAGACAATTTTCCTACAATTTAGGGCTCATCTATCATTTTAAAGGCAGCATAAACAGTCAGAAAAAAGATTCCAAAAGTTACATTATAACACACAAAATAGTATGCATTAATTTTAACTTCACAGTGGGGGAAAAAAAAGATAAGTTACACTTTTTTTTTATTATTATAACACAACAGCAACAGGTATTTTTACCAATATGTATTACAATATAATCTAACCAAAAAATTTCTTTTTTTTTTGTCTGTGAAGCTCTCCCATTTCATTTTCTCCCTAAAAGGCAGTAAAAGTATCTGAAGTAAGAAAAGAAAAACAAAGTTCAGTTCCTGTTTCTATAACAATGACAACTCTATGCATATAGTGTTGATTTCTTATTAACAAAATTTCAACTGCACAAAATACTTACATTTTTAACCAAATGAGAATAATAATCTGCTGATGTGTAGCCAAGAGCTGAAATGAAAGTATTGGTCCCAGCTTCATTACTTTCCCATTTGGAAGAAGAAAGCAGATGGCAGAGCAAACTCTGGAAGAAATCAACATAAGAGTAATAATAATAATAATAATAATAATAATAATAATAGAAGGGTTTGAGGCTATAATACACTTTGCGAAAATAAGTAATTGTTACCGTCTTCTACCTAGGTAAGATCTTTTGATGAGTTGTGGTCATTCTTACATCATCTGATAAACATACAAGAGCGCACACCTTCTTTCAACCATAAGAAGAATGCCTCTGCTGCTTATCATCAAATATGCCACATATGCCACTGATTCCTGTATTTCTGGAAGAGCAGAGGACACAGTGCCAAAACCAGACAGACTCTTGGGGCAGATTTCAGTTCTTTGGGAGCCATTTCAGTCTGATACGCTAGAGTATGAGGGAATATATATTGCTACACAACAGAAAAGCACATGTAGAAACACTCTGATCAAGAAGAGTAAGCAAGAAAGCTTACTTTTCACATCTTTCCTTCAAGATGTCCCAGTATTTTGGCTGTTACTCATGATCTGGCATCATAATTTGATTTCCTTCATCAGGAGATAATGGCAACTTTTTAGTTTGACATTTACTTCTGTATCAATTTCATTACTAGATGTTTTAAACTATTTAGCCTGGAGAAGAAAAGACTGAGGGGAGGGGATCTTACCAATGTCTGTAAGTTCCCGGAGGGAGGGTGTCAAGGGGATGGGGACAAACTCTTTTCAGTTGTCCCATGTGACAGGACAAGAGGCAATGGGCACAAACTGACCTACAGGAAGTTCTGTCTGAACGTGAGGGGGAATTTCTTCCCTGTGAGAGTGACAGAGTGTTGGACCAGATTGCCCAGAGACGTTGTGGTGTCTCCTTCTCTGGAGATATTCAAAGCCTGCCTGGACACAACCTTGTCTAACATGCTCTAGGTGACCCTGCTTGAGTTGGGGGGGGGTAGGGGGGGGAAGCGGAAGGGTTGGACTAGATGATCTCCAGAGGTCCTTTCCAACCTAAACAATTCAATGATTCTATGATTAAAAAAAAAAAAAAAAAAAAAAAAAAAAAAAAAAAAAAACAAAACAAACAAACAAACAAAAAACAAACAAAAAAAAACTTTGTAATACAACATCTTAAAAAAAAACCAAAACAATACCTTAATAATAGATTTACTGTAAAACTAAAGAGAAATTAATATGTGTGAGGCACTGATTCTGCAGAAGTATAGAGATAAAGATGCTGAATGTTGGTTTCTTGTTTTCCCAGGATTCCAGCTATGGCGAACTATACTATCAGCTACAGTGTTATTTGGACAAATCTTAACAATCCAGCTCTACCAATGCGAATTAGTTCTACCAATGTGAACTAGTTCATGAAAACTGTTGTGTGAAATGTAGAGCATTTAGTCTTTTGCACCTTACTATCATAATTGATCTGAGGTAGTTGTTCATCGCATATCAACTGATCCACCCTTAATTTAATCCATGCAATTTCATTTCCTCAGCTGCTATATGCTGATATAACAACTATGTTCCTTTTTCAGAGGTTTAAGAGTTTTATATATCACTGATATTTAAATTATAAACCTGTATAGCAATAAAATTAAAACCCTTTGTGACACATTTTTTTTTAAAAGGGAATCTGATCAAACACTCTAGCCAAAAAAAAAGTCAATCATTTTCTGCTTTCCGAAATCCGAACCAAGTATTATATATACTTTTGCTGGACATCCCTAATCAATCTCTTCAGAAGTCCTGGGACTAAACCTATTCCATGTTTGATGTATTAACTTAAGAGAGAAGACAAAAATCAGTGGAAGCACACCAAAAAACTAACAAAAATCACTATTGTCAAAAAAAATAATATGACTTTGGGACACATGATTTCTTGTACTTGTGTTTTGGATTATTTTACTACGTTGCAGACTTAAGTTAACCATCTAAGAATCCTCTCTCATGTTAAAGTTTTTTTTTTTTTTTTTTTTTTTTTTTTTTTTTAATAACCCTTAAAAGGAGAAATTGCCGTTTTACTACAACCTAGTGACTTTACTAAAACTAAAGGGAAAGGAAAATACTCCGGCAAAAGAATTTAAGAAGAAATAATTTATATGCAGTCTTTGTGTTCTTAAGAAACTTTAAAAAGGGGATTTTCAAAATGAACAAGCTTCCAAGGACAGTTGAAAGAGAAGCCTAAAATCTATTCACTTTTGCAGCATCCAAATACCCTTCGATTCATTGATCACTCTGGAACCATATATGATTTTTTATTTTTCTTTGTAACTATTATTTGTGTTAGCATTCGTTTTCAAAACTCTATTAAGAATTCACACAAATAGTGTGAATTACAAAATGGGAGGGTCTTGCAAGCAGAATGGCACAAAGGATCAGACTGCTGCATGAAAACAAAATAAAGAAGCTAGCAGCAACAAAGCTTGGGTGTCATTTTTGCTAGAGGTAAGAGGGCTTGAAAACCACAAATGTTATTAGATTGCTCAGTGGAAGATTTGCAAAAGGTCTCCACAGCTCAGAAAAATAAATGGCAAAGCTCTGAAAAGTATTAGATAGGTAGACATAGCACCTAAAGACAGGTAAGTGAAGGACCAATCCATAGACCCATATATTTAATTTTAATGCTACAAAATACATTACTTAGCCATCCTTTATGTAACTAGCATTTTCCTGAGGATGAAGCCAACCATATATTCCTTCTATGAAGATCAATTTCAAAATTATTTTCCCCTGTCCTTGTGTAACAATTAAGGCTAATCTTTCAATATAGGAACAGACATGACAAAATTACTGTATGTCAGCAGAGTTTAGATATCGTTTGCAACACTAACTTTTTGGTTTTTTTCATTGTTATTCTTTTCTCAGCATTTTACCATACCCCTGCTGGGATTTTGCATATCATTTCAGTTATGTTTTTCAAACATGGAGAAGCTCTGAACAGCAAGGAGGGGACAGGGAAATAGAGGTAAGGAGATACTGTAATCAAGATGAAAAGAAGTCCACAAATGTATGTATTAAAAGGTGAAAGACATCAAGAATTCAGCTCCATATTCTTACATATTTCATTTTACAGACTTCCTTTGCCAGTGCAAAACGTGAGACAAACCTACATGCAACAAAAGTAAGACATTGCATAACACCAGTTTAAAGCATGTGTTTTCTAGACTAAACTGCTTACTTTGGTCCAAAAGATGTCCGGAAAGTCTTCCCTTTTTCTCCAAAATGTAGTTTATTTGTGCACATAGTTAAATGCATAACAGACTATTGAATTCTGGTTATAGGTGATAATTCTATTTGATGGTGTTTTGGTCTTTTGATATTGCCTTTACTAAAAAGATATCCAAACAGATCTAAAGATTTTTTTCTTGTCTTTCTTAATCGTTAATATCCTGCTTATGTCCGAGGTGAGTGGGGGAACAGGTATAACTAAAGGTACAATTACTTTAAAATGAAACATCAATACAGAAATAGCAGTTGATTTTTACTACCGGACTGCACAGGAAGTTCTATACCAGAAACCACATGTACACTAGAATCCATCTTGGAATTTATGACACAGTTTCAAAGACTTTGCAGAGGAACCAAATAAACCAGTTTGTTTCTGAAAACTTCTCAACACGCTCTCTCTAAAAAATTTATGATTCTGAACATCTTTAAAAGCAGATGTTACAGTTAACAGAGATGATATATTTTGGAGAGTAGAAGAGGAAGAAGATTTCATGGGGATGAGTCTATTAAATCTTTTACCAATTAGGACTTCCCAGGGACATTATTCTCTTCTTACTGTCAAGCTGGCTGAAAGTAACAGGTAGAGACACATGGAACAGAAGGATCTACCATTTATCCTAAAGGATATTTCTCTCTAATATACTCTGCTTCAACTTAGTGTCATTATATTTTGGAGAGCAGATCATTAACAGTATTTTACTGAAAATTATGATCCATGTGAAATTGTTGGAATTAATACAAAATAGATAGCCAAGTATAGACTGCTGATATCTGGTCAAACAATGGGTTTATTTCTGATCTTTCCATCTGCTAAGCAGGAACCAGACTTTCTCAACAGTGTTAAGAAAAGAGGGTAAAATAGGAAAAAACAAATCTTATTCATAGGAAGCATTAGAAGTAAAGTGCTATTTCCTCTTTGCATTTTATCGGATTTTGGAACAAAGGTATTTTGGAAGGCAACGGTTTCAAGAGGTTGTATGTCAATTTTATTCTTAAATTCTCCTTCTACAGTCAGATGGTCCATTGCTTTCAATACAATCTAGAGGTCAGGAGATTATATTTTATTTCCAATCTGGCTTTAAAAATATTTTGAAGTTATGTAAGCAATTACAACTCTAGTGATGAATTAGATTAATATCAATCTTGTTAAAAAAATGCAAAAAACCCCCCTATTTTATATATATATATATATATATATATATTTTTTTTTTTTTTTTCTTTAAGTAGGTAGTATTCTCAATTCCTAATTTACTTTCTAAATCATTTGGCCAGGGTCCTCAGAAGACAATGTAATATAATGTAATCTGATCTGTTAAGTTTAAATCAACTCACAGGGCTTTTTTTCCAAATTTTTGTTTGCTTGTTAGATTTCAACAGCATAACCCAAAAGAAATTCTTGAAGACACTTTCCAGTTACTAGTTCTTAAAAACACTGCCTAAAGATTTAGAAGTTTTATTGCATCCCATACTATCCAAATTAAATGATCAACAATAAAATGCAACCTGGTCTGGTATTTTTAGAACCTTTTTCCTATGAAATAAACGGTCAAATCTAGAGAACTGTAGTGGTTAAGCCTGTAATGCAAGGAAGCCTGCTCATTCACAGAATGTCTCAACACTCACTATTTACGTAACCAGTTCCATGAGAAGGATGCTGACATAACACAATTCATGTTATTTCCACACATTGATCCAATCATAATAAAGTCTGTAGCTTTTAATTTTGCTTACAGGACCTCTTGCCCACTTGCTCCTTAGTTCCAGGAAAAGAGAGAAAATAGGTTTTCCACAAACCAAAACCATAATGCAAAAGAAAATACAGTAGAAGAGACATCATACATATTTAAACTTAATGTAGTTTTCGAAGTACTATTTCGGTCCATAAAATTTTCTTTTCTCAATGTTTTACGAAAATCTCAATGTTTAAATGGGATTAATGATATTTCATGGGGAAATGATATTATCATATATGTGTTATAAACTTAAATATTTTCAGTATATGAAAGCTGATTTTACAAGCTAGTTAAAAATTTCTTCAGTTACTTACCATCATCAATACACTTAATTAAAATTTTCAACTTCTCCATATTCAAGTTATGTTTAAAGCATTTTGGAGGCAAAAGTATTATCCTAACAAACTTACATTTCAATGATTAGATAGTTAACACAACCTCCCTGCTTACCAGACTGAGCCCCTTCCAGTAGCTGCTCAAAGCTTTTGCACAAACAAATCACTTAAGCTTCAATTCAACTTTAAGAAAGCTTAGAATATTCTTCAGTAATTTTCTCAATCAAGGCCAAACTGCCTAAGCATAGGGAGGGGAGGAGTTTTCTTCCCAGAAACATTTACTTTCAGGAATTTTTCTTTTCTGCCCAGTTTATGGATACACATTCTTTGCATTTATGGGATGGTTTTCATTAGCTAAATTCTACACCAGGACATTAAATAAAACTGTTGGCCACAAATATGTATTTAGAATTTATTAGCGCCTCTTGTTTTTCTCCTTATTCACTTGGAATGGCTATCTGAAATTTGCCCACATCTGAATCCTGACTGATTACCATGAAAGGCTAGCTGATGGTAAACAAATAACCCCGAAAAAAGATACTCCTACAGAGGTGAGGCTCTTGACATTTGAGAGTATGACCAAGTTACAGAACACCTAGAGATAACAACTGCTAGAAGAGTTAGCATTATTCAGAGGGTTTTTTTTAAAAAAAAAAAAAATCCAAGAACAGTATTCTTTTATAAAACTAATGCTGCCAGATGCACAGACTTCATTGCTCTTCATGTTTTCTCAGGAAAAAGTAGATTCTATGAAGTTCTCCACACTGTACCCAATTCAATAAAACACTTAATCCAATTCTTTCTTTCAAGTAGGTAAGTAGACTCATTTTTGGTTAGTGTTTGTAGCAGAACTGCTCAAATGCTCAATGTAAAGAATAGGAGCGTAACAGTTCCCCTTTTATTAGTTCAGTTTTCTTAACTTTGCTTTGACAATTGTAATTTGCTCTTCAAAAAAGTAACAGTGGCAAAAATACACAGAAGTACCATGAACACTTAAGTGTTAAGAATTCTTATTGCAGCTTTGCATTTTGTAGTTAAGACTGCCAAAAAAAAATCCATTATGTTTGATGTGTTTTTTCTTTGCAATTGATCTGTGCTTACATCCATTAATTCTGCTGAAACATGTAGCTTATTAAAAAGACTAGGCTCATAGTTTCTCTCTTAAAATGGAAGAAAAGTATTACATGCCTTCATACAATTCAAAATGAACATGATCCTAATTTCTAAATGGTATGCAGTAAAGGAAAATTATGGGGAGCAGGGAAGGAAGCTGTATTGTTATTCTCTCACCAATTCAAGCTCAGTTAACTTCTGCGAAACTAGTATAGGAAAAACATGTTGTATTACTACTGTGGCTAAGACCACACAACTTTTTAATGGATGCGTTCCAAAGCCTAGGTTCCATCTGCAAGTCACTAACAAAACCTTGGAAATCATAAGGAAAAAAAAAAAAAAAAAGAAAGAAAGAAAGAATTGTGGGGCTGGCAAGCCTGGAGTCTACACTTCGCATTAAACAGGAAAAGCCGTTTCAAAATCTCCTTCTCTTTTCTTTTCTTTCTATGTTTAAAAAAGACACCTACCAAGAAAGCGCTGTTACTCTTCGTATTAGAAAGGAGAAACTTCTGTTGCTGAAATAAAACACATATTCATGCTAACTTACAAAAGGAAATTCAATAGCTTTACCAGAGTCAACTGTAAATCTCTTTAGTTTTACTCCTCCAGGTCAACTAGCCAGAGATTTAAAATTAATTTTCATCTTTTCCTACAATTTTCAAAATCCAAGATGCAAGCCTCCCACAGAATTCTCTAAATCCACAAAAAAATATATACAGAAAAAAAAAGATGAAGGTATTTAAGTTTAGAAAGACTGACCATGCCATAAAATTGATTCACTTTTAATTTTAAATCTGTGAGTTTAATAATTTCTAGAAAAAGATGATCCCATTTTTTTTCTAAGAAAAACATCTGTCCAGTGTCAGGTTTCTAAGCTTCCAGTAGTTATACAGCACAAATTCCCAGAGGTCACCTAACCTAGCATGATATTGAGAAATTACTTTTAATCATACCCATTCATCTTTCTTCACTTAAACACTGTGTACATAGATACTGAAACACATACTCATGCAAGTTCTACACTTCAAAGAAGAATAGCAGAAAATATTAGTTAAATATTTTTTTCTTCAAAGCTTTCCTTCTTTAGCTTTATCTTAATTTACAGGTGAATGTTCCAAAAATGATGGATATAAAATCTAGTTAAAATCAGAGTTGGTTTTGGACCTCACAAGTATCAAATTGTTAAAAGTTTAAGGGGAAAAGAATATTAATCACAAAAAAGCACAAAATACCTATATATCAATGATGCAATAATTGCTGAGTCACTGATTCTATTAGGCTGAGTAAAAATACCTAATGCCAGTATTATTTCTTTAAATTGAGATTGTTTTTTGTATCCCAGTGACAATTCATTATTCTTTACTAGAACCACCTGGCACTAGTATAGTACTTTGGAAAATATCATCTGGCTAGCAAATTGTGACAACGGCTAATCAAACTCAAGAGGCCTCCCAGGAAAGCACAATCCTTTGTGTCTCGTTCTGGTCTTTGAGATACTTAGCTTCTGCTTATTTTGGCATAGAAGTCAAGAAAGTATTTATATTCATACTAGCTCAGCATTTTTCAAATAGATAATTGCTGAACAAGAAGAACAGAGGTCTGTTTTCTTCCTAGCCCATTTATACTATATAATTGTTTTATGATTCCTGTTTTTAACTAGAATATGATAAGAAAGGTAAAACTTCATATAATTATCTCCTACCAGTCCATTCATCTATAGGTAGGTAGAGAAGGTCCAGATCAGTTGCAAAGGTGATTCACAAAAGGATTAGTGAGAAAGTTAAAATATAACTTTGTTTCAATAGGTTAGGAAAAACCAAGACTTTCCCTCAGAAGACTTTTAAAAAAATGAGGAAGGTGAGTGGGATAACTACTGGCGAGCTCAGTAAAATTTTGGGACGGTAAGTGCAAAAAGTTAGTTATGTGCTGTGTATAAAAATCTACCTATATTCTTACACGTTTTGTCACTATATTAAACTTAGCCAGTTCCAATCCTTCTTTGTATGAATATCTTGTATTAACATTTTAAACTCTCAACAGCATAAAACGTTGATGCTGTAAATACAGTCAGATAGATTTGCACAAATGAAAAATACATGACAAGTAGAAAACTAAATTGCAGCCAGAAAAGCCTTCATATTATAGATCTACCAAAACTAAATATAACAGACATTTAAAGACATGTTTATTAACACATATTTGCACAAATCAAATACAGGGAGAATAATCTATGGTTTTCCTTTATTCCACAGGTATTAAATTAATCTAAATTTACGAAAGTCATCAAGAAGGAAGTCTCATTTGCATAAAGATGCACAGAACAGATTATACTGCCACCTTACTTTTCACAATTGTTTAATGATGAATGTATGCATTACTAGAACACATTACAGAAATGGGCAGTATTTTACAAAAGCAGGTAAAAAGCTTTCAATAAATAATGACTTTAATCGACTAAAAATTTAGAACTTAAACATGATTTAGCAATCTACAAGTAGTAAGACCACTTCATGTTTCACTAACCCTGAAACAGATCATAACCTCCTCATGGTACTCTTCAGAGAAGATGGTTACTCAGTGGAGTTGTGCTCACTTAAACAATTGGTACAGCTTCCCAGGAAAACTTGTTAAACAATGGCTCTAAAATTATCCCACCTCTGGCTCACATATTTTATGTATGCACATAATGTCTGCACAGTGTATGGAACATACAAACAGCCGGTCCAGTGGCCTGTTTCTCTTTCCCCTGGTACCTTGGACACAAACAAATAGTGCAAAGGAGTAAGGAAATGTTCTTTTATCACTCATTACTCTGTCAGGGCACACTGCAAAGCAGGCAGACTTGATCTGCAAGCTGAATTTTAACCAGCAATTTAAAAGTCAAAAGGTCCCAAATCACATTAGGAATTCATCAAGTCATTGAGCCCTCATCAATGATGTCAGATTTTAGAAGTGTGTATATATCTCATTTAACAGTCTCTCCTTTTTTGTTTTGATTCAAGGGTAATATTTGAATTTGAACAGCCATTTATCCTGTGAAAGGGTTAAGATATTTATTTCAAGCTCTTTTAAATACTTTACTTCATTCTAGGTGTGCTTAAATGCAATGTAAGAACTCATTCATCAAAATGTATCTTTTCATATAATAGAACTCTAATATCTGTAATCAATTGCAATTGATTTATGTATACCAAAAAAAAGTGTAAATGCAGTAGAAGTATTTGCATGACAACAAGTTCAGTATCACCATTTTAGTCTCTTTCATGAAATTCAAGACTCCAGGTCAGTAGATGTCAAACATTAAGGAGATGAAATCAGCTTCTAAAGTACTATGCTGGCTACCAGGTGTAAAAAATAAGTTCTTCATCATTTTGGCTGGGGAAAAATGTAGTGCTAACAGCTAACATAAATTTTGTAAAAAAACAATGAAACAATAATTTTTCCTTGAACAAAGGAAAACAAATTGGAGGGAGTGGGAGCAAGGAAGATCAAGAGTTTAAAAAACGATCAAACATTATACAGCACTTAATGTTAATGCTGCAGAGGTTGTTTCTTATTGTTATAAACAACAAAAAAATCATAGTTTTTAAAATAGCATGTATTTTAAAGGAAAAAACCCTTTTGAAGAATCTATGTATTATATTATATATTGTTTACTTTTAAACAGAATTGATTTGTTAAGAAGCATAACCTATATTGTTATGCTTGACAAAAGCAAGTAAACCAAAGGAAGGGCAAAGGGAAGCTACATTTTCTCAAAATGAAAAAAAAAAAAAAAAAAAAGAAAAGAAAAAAAAAGAAAAAAGAAAAAGAAAAGTCTGTGGAATGCTGTTTACTTCAATTCTATTTTACAATCACTGTTGCATGGGGAATGGATTGACTGAAACGTCTGCAGACTGTGACCACCCACACTATGGGAAGCACTATGATTAAAGAGAGTTCTGCGTTCTAGTATCTGCCAACAAAGCCTTCTCCATGCTGTAATTATTACATTTGCAGTCTTATAATCTATCACATGTGTTGAGGCAAGTCCCCTACATTGTCCAACAAGAAAACCATTGAACATGAATAGCAAGTTATTTTTAATATGCACAAATGGCTTGAAAACTGGAAACTTTAAATACTGTTCTTTTAAGTTTATGAAAACATTCTGCCTTATACTATAGCCAATACCATAATGAAAACAGATCCACCACCAAAATCTTCACTTTAACCCTCTTATCAGAAGATACAGCCTGACACTACCCTTCACCTCACATTTTTATATTGAGCTAAGTCATTACTTTAGATCTTTAAAATACAGAAACTATGTGAATTGTGGATTAAACCTGTATCTAGAGAGCAATAAAAAAATATAGTTTCATCTGCCACTTTAAGTGATTACACATACTGTACATTTCCAATGACCCAACGACATAAACGTATTACAAGTTCTCCCTTTTTCTCTAAGGACGGATATTCAACACCTTGCAATAACAATTAACTTTGAATACAGGACAACCTCAACATCAAAATAAGTAGTAATTCTCTTAGCAGAAAATTTCATTTCAAATTTTGACCTCTGCTTTTAGCAGTTAAAAAAATGAAAATTTTTTTCCACATATTCTCATGATGTTGTCTGATGCTGTAACACAAAAACCTAGGCAGTACAATGCTGGTGTTCAAAGCACAACACATAGCTGTTATTGCATTCTTCACTTCCAAATTTACGAGGCACTCTGTACCATTTCAGCATTTTTTCCAGAAGCTGGCTGCGCAGATACTTTTGTGAAAAGCACAAATTGTCTACTGGCTGTAAAGATGAAATATTACGCTAAAGAGAATGTGTGCCACTGCCTAGCAAAGGAGAGAAGAAAGATGTACGAAAGAAAGAAAGAAACAAACAAACAAACAAACAAAGAAAAATCAAGGGCTGGATGAAAGACCACTATCTCTAACTACTCCAGACAACTTCCTAAAGAAATGTCCTTTGACCCTCTTTGAAATAAACCTCTTATTAGAGTCATGGGTAAATTCCACATGACTGAGGAAAGCTGCCACAAATACACCTGAAGGATCAGAGAGGAAAAACAAACAAACATACATAGAAAGCTAATGGGAAAAATATAAACAAGATTTATACTTCAATTGCTATCAGATGTCTTTCATCTGAAGGAATACATTACAGTCTTTGCAGTGATCAAAGTTCCTGATTATTATTTGCACAGGTTAGAGAAGGAATGATGACTACTCTTTTCCAAACTTACCAAAAAGTCATAAGATCCCTAAAACCACAAGACTGAATCTCAGAAAGTAATTAACTGACTTTGAATTACTTTGGCCTCCAGGAGACAGAAGAGTTTTCTGCTTCTCTCTTGGAAGCAAGCACCCTGAAACACAGACTTCACAAACTTCTCTCTTCCCACAACTGCTGGGACAAAACAGATCCCTCACTCCATCTCTCTGCTTCTCTCTTAAGCTGACATTCCCTTCTAACTATATAGTATTTTACCTATGGCAAAACATTACAACGATAATACTGCAAGGATAAAAAAAAAAATGTTTTAAAGAAATTGTTTATTTACATTAGTTGGAATATTAATAAGTGATTTTTCTCCCCTTAAAATGAGGGAAAACTAGATTCAGACCATGAGTTTGTACTAAAACTGCTATTAAACCTCTGCACTTTATGACAAATTCTTTTTGCTTTAACTTTCTTAATAACACATAATAGGTAAAGTATGTTTATAATTTTAACTCAAGTATCTCAGTTTAGCTCCTAATCTTGCTCTTTCAAAACTGTCTAGATAAGAAGGAAAAAATAACTTGTTTCTCATACGACCTCTAGCAATTCATAAGCCTTTTAATAGACATGTTACCCATAAATGCCATTAATATATTATTCTTATCTCATTCAGACATCATTTATTGTAAATCCAACACTATTTTAATATCTTCCTGGACCAAATGATCTTGAGGCCCACTTGCTTCCACAAATGACAAATGCTTTAGGCTCTTGATAACTTAATAAAGCAGACTGGATGGACCTTGAGGCTCACTGTAATTTGTGCACCAAATATCTTCTTCATGTTACCTTAAATTCCCATCCCCTAGAAAGATGTGAGCTTTTAGATTTGCTTTTATAAAGATAAGAATACTTAAAAAAAACTTTTTGGATTATATTTGGATTATTCTTAACATACCATGTTATTTCCTGAAAGCAACATTTTGTGAAGTGTTCCTGCAAATAATCAGTCTTGTAGATCTCCTGTTGATGTCCAGTATTTTTTCAGCTGAGGAAATTCAGATCTGGCCCTAAATTCAAAGCCTGACAAAGCCTGAACCATACATGAAGATAGTTTGTAGCAAGTTTTATGAAAAGATGACCAACGTACTGAGCACAAATTCAAATCAGCACCTCACCTAAGAATAGACTGGTATCATTGCCATGTTCAAACCACATCTTCATACACAGCTATACTTCTGTATTAAAGTTTGTAATGTTAGACAAACTGTGAAAACTGGATGGAAAACTATCTCCTTAAAATCACAATGATGTAATTTATATTAAACTAAGAACACAAGCAACAATACTTTAAAAAAGAACTCTTATGAAGGTCACACTCTCCATTAATTTTATTCTGCTTCTTCCAAAAACTATAGAATTGATTGTAACTCTAGTTCATTGAGATGTGTTGTCATACAGATATTTATTCCCTCAATATTCATACCAACGGATTTTTTTGCCTTAAGTTTGCATGAAATGCTATTGTACCCTGCCCTCCTGTGTCATGGGTGCATCACCCTAAAGGGGCAGTATACACCCTACTATGTTCTATTTCTCCAAGAAGGGGGACAGTAAGAAATGTTATGAAATGTGCAACAAACAACAGATCTCTAGGTTCTTCAAAGAAACTCTCCTCTTTTTTGAATACTTATCTGTGCATTCATACTGTAGGAAATTTCAATCTAATGGTGGATCCTGGAGTTGTCTTAGTAAATCAAGATCTACTCTGCAAAGAACAGTACTGTTCCAGAAAGCCTCCAATATGACCTATCATCTGGTAAAGGTATGAACAAAACTTCAAGTAATTTTCTCACACATATTAGAACAGAGCCTGACTTCCGGTAGAGTGTGCCTGAATCATTTGACTACTTGGGCATTCCTACAACAAGTCCTAATGGAACTCATTGCCTTTCTTCACAGAAGCATTATACTATGTTTATCTGCAAAATATGCAAACATGAAACAATCATTGATCCTGCAAAAACATGGGGGAGGGAAGACAACAGTCTCTGACCAAGCAATAAGGACAGGAACAGTGAAGAACCTAAAAGGTGCTCAAGTTCTGGGCAAAAAGTATCTCTTGATGGTCACTGAGATGAAAGACATGACCTCAGGAAACCTTTAGTCATGGAGGAGAGCCCAGAAAACATTACCCTGGATCTTCAGCTTGCAGAATAAAAATCATAAGATCAAGGAGAAATCATCGAAAGAGGTTTGATGATTCACGGTATGAACCACTTCCCAACTCAGGAAAGATTATGTTATACCACTTTTTACTGAAAAAAAAAAACATATTACCCACTATAATTTGGACAGGATGATCTGCAGACAGATTATAAACAGCTGTGAGCACTCTGATGCTAGTACACAAGCTTCTCTTGATAAGGGAACAGAAACATAAAACTGTTAGTCTCTGAAATAGTCTCCCTGACCAAGATTAGGTGACTACAGCAGTCATTCAGACTAAAGAGGCAGAAGGTGAAAGTGCCTCCTACTATAGATGTTGAAGGACTTGTCAACACAGGAAAAAGGATATTCTTGCGGGAAGGAAAGCTGGCTGATTGCATGACATGAGATGAGAGGTTGAGAAACTCATTCTAAAGACACCAGATGAAGCTCTGCTTAAGAGGTCAAGGCACGTGACCTAAACTTTAGATGACACTCTAATCTGACAGGATTAAGTTAAAATTCCTCTGTGAAGAGCCTGTACAGAAATGCAAGCAGCATGACGAATAAACAGGAGGAATTAAAAAAACTTTGTGCAGTTGCAGAGCTATGATTTCATTGCAATTATGGAGATGAGGCAGGATAGCTCGCATGCCTGGAATGCTACCCTAAAGAGCCTGAATCCAGGCTCTATAGTAAAAACATGTCAAGGAAGGCAAGGAGGAGGAGTCACCCTTCATGTGAGAGAAGGGCTGGAATGCATGGACATCTTCCTAGGAGTAGACACAGGGCTGACAGAGCTTACAGGTAAGGATTAAGGGGCAGACTGAAATGCGTGACACTGTTGTGCGTGTTTGTTGCAGGCCAGCTAATCAGGAAGAAGTAGATGAAGTCTTCTACAGAAAGCTGGAAGTAGATTCATATTTACAGGTCCCGGTCTTCATGGGAGACTTTAACTACCCTGATATCTGCTGGAGGGATAAAACCCTTTTCTTTGCACAAGAAATCTAGGAGATTCCTGGAGAGCATCAATGACAACTTCTTGATACAAATGATAGAGGAACCAACATATCGTTCAAGCGGCTCTTCAGAACAGCTATCCTTCAGAAAAAAAATTATTGAATAGTTAGCCCCTCCATTTTTTCCCCCCACTTTGAGTATTATTCTTGTGCCCTGGAAGTTTTAGGGGTTTTCCATGTCTACTGCCAAAACCACTAGCAAAACTTCAAGTTCCACCTAGTACTCTGAGATTTACATGCTCTTGAAACTCATACCTTCCCTCCCCCCATCAGATTTCATTTTCTAATAAGTTCTGATAAAATCAGCTCTCTATTTCCCAAAAACATTTTAGCTTCAACTGGCAGAAGTTTGTTTTTGACAAAACTCTAATTGTCATATTGCTGACAAATATTAGGCATTAGAATCTGCTGAAGTCTCTCAATATTTGTTCCAAATCCTCATCACATTCTGATTTGTCATTTACAATTCACCCCTTAAGTTTGTAAGATTAAAAAAAAAAATCTTGCATTATTCACAAACTGTTTTATAGAACTTAAAACTACTCCCACTATCTTAAAAAAAACCTCATTTTTTACATCTCATTTTACACAGTTTGTACACGTGTATGTGTGTATGAATGCATGCTTGGTTTTTGTATTAATTTTGTGTGTATTGCACAATTTTGTATTGTGCAATAATTTATTCAGCTTCCTCTTGAATTAACTGAAAATTATTTTAAAACATCAGATACTATTTCCAACAATAACCAAGAGGCAAGCTGCTTTCTGACTTTTCTGTGGTTTGATACCAGAGACAAAAATGGCACTTTTAAGTCTCTCCAGAACTGGAGATAGTCCAGTAGATGGCTACGAAGATGATTAGAGGACTGGAGCACCTCCCCATGAGGAACGGCTGCAAGAGCTTGGCCTGTTTAGCCTGGAGAAGAGATGACTGAGAGGAGGTCTTACAAATGTCTACTAATACCTTAAGGGAGGGTGTCAAGAGGATAGGGCCAGACTCTTCACTGGTGTCCAGTAACTGCACAAGAGACAACAGGCACAAATTGAACCACAGGAAGTTCCACCTGAATACATGGAAGAACTTCTTTACTGTGAGAGTGAGAGAGCACTCGGGGAGGTTGTCCAGAGAGGCTGCAGAGTCTCCTTCTCTGGAGAGATTCAAAACCTGCTTGGACACGATACTGTCTAACATGCTGTGGGTGACCAGCTGTCTTTCTAAATGCTTCTCACTCACCTGTGAAGAACACACTTTGATGCTCTGCAATCCAAACTTTGAAAAATGCTCCATTTCTGTCCTTAGCAGAACAAAAGGCTATCATGATCAGAGTCTTTAAAGAACAATTGAAGTAGAAAAGAGATTGAGGAGCTACTCATTCCACTAAACATGAGGAAAATATATTGCTTGATAGTATAATGGAGGTTAGTAGCATCATTCAACTGGCAAATTATAGCTCCTAAAGTTATCATTTGCAAAAAAAAAAAATCAAATGAGAACAGGCACTATGTGTCAAGAAAGTAATTAGCAAAGCAAAACAGTAGCAAAGAATAGTTTTCATTGCTATCATTCCATATTTAAACTTCCTTATATAATAAGGTGGACTGAGAACTACCCAGAAGCTAGGATAGAGTAACAAATGCTTTAGATACTCTATAACTCAAGTGAACAACGGTGGGAAAACCATCAGTTTACCTGAATGAACAGAACTGTCACAATATTCATTGTTATTTACTCAGCTTCCTTATGAAACAGATCCAGTTTAAGATGAAAAAGACTGTATAACTGCATGCAGTTTTGTATCTAGAAAAATAAATCTATGTAAATAGTATTTTGACATGAATTAAGCAAAATTTTTATGTTTTCCCCCTTTAATCTGTGAAATAATTTTAAGCAGCTTTTCCTACTCGTAATACCAATATACCTCAATACAATACCATAATAACAATATACCTCAGTATTCCTTGACTCACAGGTCATACACAACATTCAGATTTCTTAGATGCAACTTTGACAGCTTAGCAATTTACAAATTTACAATTCATAAATCTGCCTTTCCCATCCTGTCCACACAATATGAGTCTAAGTCGATTTAGACTTGTATTAAAGTTTACATGAATTAGACGATTAATAATTATATAAGTAGTAAGATTACTAGAATTGCATTGCAGTCCAAGTTCCTCTATGCTCTGACCAATCATGAAAAAGAATAATCTAAAAATTCCAAAACATAAACAAAACAATCCCATAAAAAGGATCATTATTTTGTAACTGTCCACTCCAAAACTTTTCTCAGGTCTACAAAAGCCTCCAGAACAGGTATTCACTGGAAGCAGGATATTCGGTAAACTGTTTTGGGTTTTTTTTTTCCATTTTTTATGGGGCATATTTACTTAATAATTGCTCTTAATTGTTACTAGGAGCCAAACACTTCAATAACAAAATGATTTGTATGGAGGTATAATACACAATAGCTAATTTCCATTTTTTATTTTTTATTATCAATTCCAGTTAATGCTTGTTTGTGCTCACTCTAACAGCATTATTTTATATGCATAGTTTTGCTTGGAGAAGTCCAGTTCAACCCAGTCTTTCCTTAGAGAAAGCAGTCACCTTTATTTACCATCCTTTTGACAAATTTGTACAAAGGCAAACTACCACATAACACTAACTAATTTTCTAACAAAACACATCCAGATGGGACCACAGAAAGGCCACATTATGACCACTAGCTTAATCCTTGACAACATCTAAACTACCCAACTGTTTAAGAACTGCGTGCAAGTGCTTGTTGCCATATGTATGTATGTTTTTAGGTATGTACATACCAGTAATTAATTAATAAAGTACCACCTACTGATATTCAGTGGTAGATCTGTTCAGTTTATTACATTTGATAGAGTTGCTGTGGTAATGCACTGCAAAAGTCTTATTAGTCTTAATAAAACATTAGAAATAAAAGAATGGATGCTTTGTTGTAACCAGTATTGTGGAGAGACATTAACATCTGTGTCAAATAAACCTTTGAAGCCATTAACAGTGGAAAAGCTGACAGAACAACTATGAAAGGAGCAAACTAAATAATACAATAATGGATGTATTAAAAATAACCATCACCACCTGAAATACATACAGGACTTGTCTTTAACAAAACAGTGAATGACAATATATAAATGAGTTGCTCTGAAGTCAGAGATAAGACTCCATCAAGAAAGAGAGAAGAAGCAAAATACAAAGAAAACTGCAGTGTCCGTTATACTATCTGTAATTTTATAGAGGTGAAGGATCAGGGCTGGAGAAATGAATGGTTGTTTCTTTTTGGTTCTTGGTTCTATCTATTTGCATGAGTCTTTGATTGTAACCAGTTTGAAACCAAGGACATTTTCTCAGCTACCGATGCACAGTGTTTAATACTATGCATCCTAGATACAAAGCCCTTCAGTACTGAAAAATATAAATACGAAGAATTAGTCATTATCTAGCAACAAATGAAACACAAGCAGAATTTTCTCACATCCCAGAAATAACTAGGGAAAAGAAAAGACACAAATCAGTTCAACTGCATGTATTATGCATACCAGAAAGTAGAAAGATCATGAAATTTGTCTTCCTATTAGTGAACACCCTGAAAATAATTGCCAACCATTTCAGGAAATCCTAACACATCCTTACTGGTGTGGATACCATTAGATATCTAAAGCCCAAAATAGTGCTACAGAAATTGGAGAGTACTGAAGTTAGCTTGTAATCTGGAGACTGTATTATTAAAATAAATTGTTCATATTCCCTTAGAACAATATGTATTGGAATGCTGTGAAATAGATGGCCGTGTACACAAAATAAAACATACATATACCTGCATATAATACAAAGAATGTCATCTACTGGTATGTAAGAACATACACCATTGTTCAAAGGTTGGCAAACAGCTATCATTGTAAACAATAAAATTGACATTATTTTGCACTGCAAATAACTCTGTCCATTTTTAAACAGCGTCTTCCTTACAGATTCAGCATGCTGCATTTTAACAAGTATATGAGCCATATACCTCTCAAAATATGCTTCTCTACACAAAAGACAAGAAGAAAATAAAATATAATGAAAATTATAAAACATTTATTCTTTAATCTCCCTTTTCCTTCTTCCATCTATAAAAGTTATTTTGGATACTTTATAAAAATATGATGAGAATCTCTATTTATCTCACAGAAGACAAACTCATCCCTCTTGGTTCCTTCTTGTTTTACTGTGATGCCTTAAAATCCTCATTGTGCTAGAAATATAGAAAGCATTTAACAAGATGATCTGCTTCAGAGGTAACTCATTCCAGCTACAAAGTAAATACGCATGAACAGTTTCACACTTCTTATGCTTTTTCTGATATGACCTCTTTCCAGTGTTCTTCTCAGCTATTTTCACAACATTCTGGTTGCACCCTGCATTTCTCTTCTCACTTTCTTCCTCAACATTTTCTTTCAATACTTTTAATGTAACTTTCATGAGATATTCTTTGCTTTCTCAGAAGTAACTGGGTAAGCTTGCAAATTCCCAGTAAAGCAAAGATGAACAACCTACAGACAAAACTGTAAGTCCCTCAAATCTTATAGTTTTAACTGTAATTTTTCAGAACTCCTCATTTTGCAAAAATGCTTCTTAAATTCTATTTCTGAATATTTTTACATAATCAAAATATACATCACTAAAATATTCTCAAGAGAGAGAAATATGATAACACTTGATCAGACAGCTGGTTAATTCAAAATACAAATCAAGAAACACTTGGCAGTCAAGAAGGAAAGGGAAACTACAGATAAGTCAAAATTTGCAGTGAGAGGTAATCATACATTTAAATGCAGGTGCAACTGTTCTAAAGAAGGAAATCACAACTGATTTCATTTTGAGCCACCACTGAGAGGCCATCATTTCAAAGGTGGGTTAATTCATCACAGCCTTAGACATCCATAATGAGGTAAGAATGACACTCTTGCTCATTAAGTATATGCTCTTATGATCTTATATAAAACAAAAATAATACTATATAAAAAAGCAAAGACTCTAAAAATCCATTTTGCCTAAAATTCTGGCATAATTCAGCAGTAAAGGTGAAAGGTCACTGCTTCATTAACTAAACCAACTCAATTAAAATTGAAGCTTAATGAAAAAGTCAAAATGATCATAAAAATCCCAGGCCATCTGGAGAACGTCACTAAAAATCTCAAACACCCTGTTCTTAATTGGCAGTACATTTCTTGATCTGACCTATCTGAGCAGCAGCAAACTACTACAAAACACCCTAACGCAATTCAAAGATGGAACTCCATCAAATTTAAACCTAATCAATATATGTGACTTAAAGGTACATCAAAAGATTTGCCTGTGGAGGATAGGTATATACCTTCCTTCTGGAAGATAAGACTTTCATTCAAATCTTTTAATGCGTCTTCCACTTGGAACCTGTGATAATGGAATAATACTAAAGGTAACAATCCCAAATAGAAGACTATCTTTGACATTAAAATTTCAGTTACAAATCTGAAAGCCTAAGAGACAAAGCTCTTTTTAATCAAACAATATTTGATAACTGCTGTATAAGCAGGGGCTATACAAAAAGCTTAACGTGTTAATTAACAGTTTTCAAACCTGTTTACATGTTTGCTATTGAAAAAAATTCTTAACAAGATCACATTAATATTTTGTTGTCTCTCACATTTCTGTAAAAAAATAGAGAAGTTCCAGCAAGCTTGTTGCAATTTTGCTGAAAACACTGTATTTGGCAAAATGAAGACCCTTTACTTGAAAAGGCTATGTTTGCATTTTCAAAGAGGTACTGACAGGCAAATAACATTATTTACTGACTATTCACAATGCCCAAAGGAAAAATTAATATAATCCTTCCATTGCATATATTTGGAAACAAGTCTTTCACAACCTCTTCACTACCATTGTTTAGTTCAGCAGAAAATTGTGACATTAAACTCCTGGACAATGGGAAAAGGCAAGGACTGCATACCATAGTTCAAAACCTTGATCTGGCAACAGGATTATCCTATCCTAGTAACCTTCACAAATGATTAGCAGACAAAATCAGAGTTCATCAGAGTTTCATCAATAGACGAGTCAAAAATAGTTACATGCTTGCACACATACTCAGTCAAACACAGCATAGTGTACAATTGGTCCAGATTAAACAAAATACTACATGCTCAAAATTAATAGTATAATGGTACTACAAGAAAAAAACACTGTTTGTTTTGCGCAAGAATAATACTTTTACACTGCAGATCTGCTGATGCAATACTATTAAAGCTTTCTGAATCAAAATTTTAATGTTAATTTGGCATCCCACCACCCTCAGTTTAAAAATTATGCAAAAAAAACACTACTAAAAGATAAATATGTATGAAATCTTATGAAGGATAAAACTCTCACATTCCATTAAATATCTTAGTGAATTGCAATACAAATAATTCCAGTGCTATTACTCTTATAAAGTACATCTATACTCCTGCAGGCATTAATAAAAATAGCTTTTTCTATGTATCCTCTCTGTATAGCTTAAATAGCTTAGATAATCTACTGTTTCATGCCAGGCAGGACAACTTTTCCATAATACTAAAAATCTTCTAAGTAAAATTTCATTCCATTCCATTCCATTGATGCCATAGTGATTCATGACAGAGCACAGAATGGAGTTCTGCATCAGCTCCATGCATATATGTGCCGCCTCCATTAGCACAGAAGATGTGAAAAAGGGGAGTTCCAGACCTTTACATACAGGAATCGCAATCAGCTTCTGCAGAACTGACTCTCATAGTAGCCTTGTCCTTTAGCCCTGCAGCTCAGGGTTAATTTCATCTCTTCAATTTAATAATGTTCACTTAGCAATGAACAGCTCAGAGACACTTAAAAACATCCTCAGCTTTAGCAAAAATATAAGTAAATAATAATCAGGCTACTATAATTTCACTAGTTGTGAGGACTATATGGTAAAAAAATATCAATGGAATTGTTAATGTATTTTATAGCATATGCAAATAAGGATCCATGGAGAATGCCAAGATGGAAAGTCAACAACATGGCTGCCTCAAATACCTATTCAGCAATGTAGAGCTTTAAGTGTCAGTGTGCTGTAGGTTATTTACATGCTCGCATGCTTTGCTGATTCAGTGTGAAAATACATAAAATATGAATAGATGTACCTATGTAAAACACACGAATTTGAGGTTAAAGTTAAGGATTCATTATTCATTAAATAACTAAATCTAAATCGACATACAAGCACCACCTCTCCCCTCTCTGACTCCCCTTGAGGTAGGAGATTAAACAAAAGCAAAAGAGAACAAAATTAAAGAGCAAATATAAGCTATTTTCAAAACAAACTATGACATTTCTCCAGATTATTTATTTTATTTTAATGGAAAGGTTCTTTCTTTAATAAGACTTTCTTCCCTTCTTATATGTGGTCTTTGCTTTCTACTTGCACTTACTGGATTAGTGAATGGATTAAAAGACTTTAAAATTATCCCATTTAAAATACTACTCTTTTTTTTAAACTTTTAAAACGACAGATTAGCACAGACCATGTTATAATTAGAGATAAACACACTTCAACACAATGCGTACTCAAGTTGTGTTTGAAGCAGTTTCATAAATGACAATGTTCCTATGCTGTAGATGTAGCACTTCTAAATAATCAATTTAATTCAAAGCAGTCCCGGGAAGGATTCATTCATTTACCCGTATCCAGCTGTTGGCCTTCAGTTCCACAGGGTTCTGTGGTTCACTGCTGTACAGACAACATAAGCACCACATCAGAGTCTTCTGGCTTTCATCTGCAGGAAAAAAAGCAAATAAGGATACATTAAGAAAAAAAGAAAAAAAAAACAGACAGAATTACACACAACAATTCCTATCCATTTCCATAACCAAAGGGCTATATATTGGTCTCAATTCATAATGCCTCTATTCTACTAAATTCATAGACCACATATTTAACATTATTCCTATGTAGTTCTTGTATAATCATTTCCTTCAACAGCAATTTAAAAAAGTTACCAACAATTTTAAAATCTATACAATATTTAGACATCCTTAAGAAAGACGTACAGCCTACCAAATTTTTTACATAAATAATACTTGTAGCTATCATTGAGGAATTTAAGTATCTAAGTAATATCACTTATAATAAACAATTTTCTACAGTAGTACACAGTGTCCAAAGTTTGCACAACTAAAGAACATTTGCTTCTGAAAAAAAAAAGTTTTAGATGCAAGAAATCATTCAAAACAAGAAAATAAAACATGGTGCTTTTTGTAAAAACAAATTAAAATTCTTTATGATGAAATTAAGATTCTCTAATGTCAGGAAACTGACATTTCTGACAGACAGCAGAATCCCTGAATACTAATAGGAAAAAATCCTGTTGTGATGTTCTGTTCAGAATCAGATTGGGTTTATACTTGATTTTGATACTCTAAAATCCTACCATACTTCGCAATATTGCTACTTTGCATATGCACAGAGCATATTACAAAACGGCTGATTATCTGGAATAAGCAGTTGAAGAACCCTTTAATTCACAATTGTTTCCCACAACTTCACTTTCATTTAGCTTTTAAATAAAAATGTTCTTATGGCATATACTAAGAGCCTCTATGTTGAATTTCATCCAGAGTAAGACTGCATCATGGTAATACAAGTTATAAAAATCAGATGTACTACTGCAGCTTTGATACAATATTCACTTACTAAGTGCTACTATTTTTAATAATAATGTCATTTCTAAAACTCATGTAGCAATACTCATTTGTATTAAGAGAGAATCCGAATATTATAACGTTCAACAAATTATTTCTGCTGATCTCAATATGTAAAAAGCAGTATTATGCAGAAATGCTGTGTTGAAGCTTTTAGTTTTTCTTCAGGCTTTGCCAGTAAGTAATGTCTGCATTTTTACCAGGTGATTAGAAATGTTAATACTGATATAAACCAGTATTCCTCAATAAATGTCTAACAAGCCTGTAGGCCACCAATGGCCTACCACTGACTAACATCTCTGCACAGAAAAAGTTTATCAGACATACACATTTAACTAACTATAATTTGAGATATTCTGCCATTGTGTGCAGGGGGGATCTTTTTTTAACATGGGTTTTTATGAGGCTAATAGTTTCCTATATAATATTTGCCAACATAAGGAGCTCATATAGATTTAGCTAGATACATTCAAAACTCAGTCTACTTGAAACGAGTGTATATTTGTGTCATAGCCATGCTCACAGTTCCTTCAAAATTGAAAGTGTCTACAGCTGAGCATTTTTACCAGTCAAAATCACTTTTTGGCCAAGACACAAGTGAAAGCCCTATACTCTCCTTTAGGTCGAGAAAAGAAGGAAAAGTTGTCATTCAGTCCTCTTGCAAAAGCACTCAGTAACACTCTGGGTGCCATTCTCAGGTTCATTGTTTTGCTTTGTTTTTTCTTTTTTTTCCACAATTGCTTTAAGACTGGGACAGAAATACATGAAGATTTAAGAACAGGACAGCAATCTTTTTAAACATATTTACAGAAACTGCAAAAGACAATCACATCAAAAGACCTACCACAGAGAATCAAGGAAAAGTTAGTGGTCCTTTCCCCCCCCCCCCCCTCATTTTTCTAGTAATTGTGATCCCCAAGAAAAGCTAATCATCCTGGTATGGACTGAAAGCCATTATCAAGATATGAACTAACATATTTGATCTTATTATGAGTTGAAAGAATGTTTACTGTATTTAAAATACCTGATAAGCACATCCAGAGGAACAAAATTAGCTAACTTAAAGGTAGAAATTATACGAAAGAAAAATCTCACCAACTTTCTCCTGAACTTAAGTAGGTTGATGTTGTAACTCCAATTAAAGGAATGAATTTTTTCTATAGGAAATTTAAAACCGCTTGAGCTCTTAAGGAATGTTTTATTCTGAAACATATAGAAACCTGTCCCTGCCAGTCTCCTAGGAGGGAAAAAAAAAAAAAAGGGAGAGAGAGAGAGAGAGAGAGAGAGAGAGAGAGAGAGAGAGAGAGAGAAAGGAAATGAAAGGAAAGGAAGAAAGAAAAAGGAGGAGGAAAGATTGTAATTCCTTTTCTATAACACAGTACAGTCTGGATCAGCCTATGATTCAGTTCATTTATACCTACCCTGTCATGAACTGGACCAGAAACAAGGAACCATGAGAAAGCTCTGATTTTAAAATCAAATATTCCTTTTGGAAGCCTTTCATAAAATTTCTGGTAAAAATATACATATTTATATATACTAAAAAAGTAGATTTGCTAAAATTGAACTTTTTGTGGAAATGAACACATACATAAGCACGCATCTTAGATATATGCTTGAAAGAGCTATTTATCCAAATGAGAAATTACATGAAACCCACTTGAGAGTCAGCATCTGGTATAACCAATATTATCTTAAAGAAGATCTTCAGAACTTGTGCCAAACAAATGAAATTCAGATGAGTTTAAAATACCAGTTGTCCAAAGAGAACTCAGGTGATTCTAAAAAGAGGAAGGGATGGCAATGTATAAGCAGCCATCTTCAAAACAAACAAACTAAACCAGTTCTTCCTCACCCCTTCTCCACACACATAGAAGCTGAAAGTAAAAATCCGTCCTTCTGCTATCTTCAGAAGTAATGAACAACTTGTAGGAAAAGCGCTTTTTCTGCTTCAGAAAATGCTGAGGGATACCAAAGAAGGGGAGAGAATAATAGGAAACCAAGAAGGTAATACTTGGGAATGTTGTGGAAAGAAGCCAAAAAAGCAAAAACAACTGCCTTTCAACTTGGATGAAAAATGAGGGATATCTCACTCTACAACTTAATATATTGTCAGCTGGAAAACACCAGTGGTCTAAAGACTTGCATATTCCAGGGCAAACCTGAGAAGTAAAGCATACATGTAACTGTAAACATTAATAATTATTGATACTCTCAAAACTGGAAATATGGTCAGAAGGAGAAGCTCTCCATTGCAAGAGAATGGTTTCCCCTCTAACAAAGAGGTCCACAGAGAAAAAACATGTTTTTTCTCAGAAGGTGCCACAATAGCAGATATTTGCTGCTTAGTGAAAGTCAGCTATGTTTAAACCCATGGTTCCTTCTCAGATTTTCTTCACAAATGGAAATGCTGACATAACATATGTCAACCATGTGTTTCACAGACACATTCACTCTGCCTGTTCTTGACACCAGCTGGAAGAAGATAAATCCAATCCAGAAGACACATAATCACTTTAGCCTAATGCTGTGCTTGACCTAATAAGCCATTCCAGGAGACCACAAAAGTAGTCCTTTCCCGTATTTCCCCAAAAGGAAGCATGAACCAGAGAAGATAGAGTGCAATTTTTTTTTTTTTTTGTAGTTGTAGTAGAATATTAACAAGATAGTCAATTGACAAGATAGAAAACATATAGTTGGGGGCTGAAAGCATAACTTAAAATTAATTTTCTGCTTAACAGTAGATCAACATCTCAGTTCCTGTTTGATGTTCTGGAACTGCTGATGATGTAACACAGGTAGCTTATGCTACTTCCAACCACCATTTATGTTCCTAACTTCTTTCTTCCTCTTTGTTATCATGTGTACACACATGCACGCATGCACATACAATCTAAGCATAAAAGGCCATTCGTTTTTAATACTTTTTCTTTCCATGTCATCACTTCAATATTTTGCTTTCTGATTTAATTTACATTTTCACTAATTTACAGAGGTGGAAAAGAAATGCAAAATAAAACCTATGAAAAAAATATAATTATGAATTTAACATAGCTTTCTATTAATAAAAATGACAAAAGAGGTATCAGAAATATGAATTCTTTAATTCTTTTATGTTAACATATATAACAGAATATTTTGTTTGCTACGTAACTGGAAGAAATCTCTGCTGAAAGTAATCTGACATACTAGATTACGTGCATTTTGGGACCCGAACAAAAATAAAATGAAACAGAAAAAAAAAACACCAGAAATCATGATGCACATAAAAGTTCATTGGGTTTAAAACCTACTGTTCCCAAGTCAAGATGCTGCAAATAATCCTTGAAATTAATTAGAATCAAAAGTAAATTTAAGACTGCTAAATGCCACACACTATCAATAGTTGTCTATTATCCTCTAATTCCTTTTTTATTATGTAATATCTCTGCAGCATTTTTATATAAAAATCAAAGTACACATTAAGTTGGATTTTGCTACTTTCTAGACAACAAAATTTTAGGAACTGTTATAGAAAGATCGTTACAACTTCTCACCATATCCTATAACAAAAGGATTCCAACAGAGTCTTCCTAGAAGCTGGCCAATTAAAGGGAATTGCTGGATTGCTACAGTTGAATTCTGTTTAAAAACAAAAACATAATAAATACACTGTGCCTCAGAAGTAAGTTTGGAGCACTGTTAACGATATAGATTGTTGTAAATTACAATCCCAATGATTTTGCTGTGAAATGCTCTGGAAAGCAAAATCTCCTCAGCCAGACTTCCTGAAATCAGCTATAATGTCATAGATAAAAACAGGTAAAACTTAAATAACTAATTTCCTCAACTAATACTTAATTGTGATAGAAAAGATCTCCTCCAAAATAATCATGAAAGTATATTTGTAAACAATCTTAGGATAACAGAAGCACAATTAGAATATATTTTCTTGCCCTTCATTGCTCTAATATGCTTTATCATGGTTTCTGAAGAAATTAATACACACTATGGCATAAAACTGAGTATCTTTCTGTTGCTTTTGCTTGCGTAAAATTAAATGACATCACGACTAGTCAACAACAAACTATCATTTAACTTCTAACAAAACAAGACAGCTTCACTATAAAAGTAGGCAGAGTAGTCTATACACAGTCCTGTGTAATCAGTCTTATTTTTCCATTTTTGTAGCTTTACTGTCTAATAAATGAAGGCTTTTAAAAATGGTACTGTACTAAGATAATGAATAAGTAGCAAGAACGCCTGCTGCTGCAATAAATTCCTTAGATTTGTCTCCCATTTGGAGTGAGCCCTAGACTTTCTGGGGCCATATGCACAAGGTTCATTTCAGGCCAAGTCTCAGATTACTTGAAGTAGCAACATTAATAATATATATTTTTTCCTGTTTGATTATATCTTTTCTGTCAGATATACACACAAAGGATGAAGCATGACTACCCAAAAATCTTTTATTTGAAAATTCAGACTTCAGTTTAGGGAAAAACCCTGTAATCTTGAGAAAATATTAAAAAAGAAATACTTTCATAAACACTCAATATCATAACATAATACAGTATTCTGAAGGAAAATTAAAGTGACTACATATGTTTTCCTGAGCATGACTTTTCCAGTGTACACATAAATAACAAAACTTATTTGAAAAAGCAATCTAGTGAGTACAGGCAACAATTAAATTACTCAACAGAACAGCCAGCAGCATATGCCAATGATCTGGCCATATTTCTAGAATTCACTATGTATGCCATTGCAGTGGGGTTAGCATGTCAGCAGACTCTCTAAGATTTAAAGGATCAATTACAATTTTGCATGTTAAGGCCTTTAAATAATCCAATTTATGACCTGGCAACTAGAATCAAGTTCTTGTTTATTTTAAAGAGGTTTTTAAACAGGCTACAAGATTGGCTGGGAATTCTCACATGACAACATAACCAGTCAAGAAGAAAAATCTCCTTTCACAATAAATCAGGGAAACAGGAAGCACATTCCTGTTTGCATTACCCGTGGCTATTTCTCCAATTTGCCTCTCTGATCCAGCAATACATTAGATCAATACCACAAGTTTCTTTGCTGCTGTTAGCTTCTGGTTTTGTCAAAACATAGTTCAGATTGTTTCTGAGGCTGTCTTCAAAACAGTGCATTCTTCCTGTTAAATTACTTACCATATGTTTTAAAGTTTCATAAGTCTGTTGTAGAAACTCCTGCAGTTGGGGCAAGTGATAGCACACATCTTTCTGGGATTCCAAAGTGGTGGCTTGTCCCCACTCAATAGCCTTATCTAACCAATACTCGAAGTTCAGTTTAGGCACTGTAGTATTCTGGGCCATTCCACGATCCTAAAAAAAAATTGTAATTCCAAATTAGGTGGATCTAAACACAGACTTAAGACCAAGGATGTGAGACAAAGGAAGGGCTTCTGCTTATTTTTTTGTGTTCAGATGAGAAAGGGAGAAGGAACGGAAGTTTTCCCTTTTGTGTTTATATTCTATCAGGCTGCCTATTTTTTTTTTTTAATTGTAAGAGGACAAAATAGTAACCACACAGTGACAAAGCAGCTGAAGTTGCATAATGATTGGTAATTTAACTTAGAATGTACTACCCAGCTGAGTGTCAGTCTCTTATTATCTGAATTTGTTATCATCAATATTTCATTCAAAGAATAATAAAATAATGCAAGTGAGCACATGTGGGTATGTGTGTAATACATACGTGCAATATAATGCAACACGCTGTTACCCAATGTGAGTAACAATGCAATGTTTTGTTAAATATTATTTTTCTTTTTTCTAGTTTTTTTGCAAAAAAAAATTAGAATGGTTTGCATAATGGAAAACTCAAAATGCCTCTTTCAAGGTAAATTAAAGCATTAAAAGAAGATTTGCTCAAAACACAAAGGACTTGGGGGGATGGGGAGCAAAAATCAGAGGTATAGATAAGCTTCAAGCTCTGCATTTGTAATTGGCAGTTATAAGTCCCAAAGAAGTTTTTCTTAAAAAAAAAATCTAATAAATTTTGTCTTTCTGCTGTGTTTTTCTTTTAATTTTTCCCTCCTTTTTATGAAAATAAATATATCACCACATGCAACATCACTGATAACCTAAATCTGATAAAAAAAAAAAAAAAAAGAAAGATACATAGTCTATGCCTAGTTACACACTTCACTTGAAAAAGAACTATCTTTGAGGAAAAATTATTACCGCTGAGTTTCAATGCTGAAATCTTGAATCAAGTTCCACTAGTGAAACAGAAAAGAGCAGTAACTGTTCTTCTGTTTTGCAGTTATATTTTTCATGAGTAGACAGACAGAGAACAGCACAGCCGACTCTGCATTAACCTTTAAATCTGTCTGAAAGAAATACCTTACAGGCTAAATTCCATCTTTGTCCCTTCTGAGAAGGCTGCAAAGATGACTATCAATTAAGGCCAAATATGGTGACAGTTTTCAGACATGATTGGTGTTCGCTTGGAAGCAGATTTAGACATTAGTAGAAGCAACTGAAAAATCAGTGGATATTTACCTTCTGCAGCTTTTTGTAAGCTATGCACATGGAGCTAAGGACCAAAAAATAAATTTCAATTTGAGCACCAGCCCTGCAAATCAAGCCTGCTTTATACAGCTCTCATCAACTCTTTACATTCACATCACTTAAATAACATGATAATCCAAGCCTGATAAAAATCTTAAGATTAATAAATATTATAATCATAACACATATATAAATGTCTGATAATGAACCACAGCTAATATATAATATGAGTTGGATCCTGTACAGCAAGAAAATACTTAAACAAGTAAGGTAAGGCAGTTGGCTGGCCAGAGTTCAAAGTGTGCTTGCTCTAAACATGATCAAAGTAATGTAAGTAAAGCCTGTGCTTTTTGCATTCTTTATTATACTCCCATTTCTATTTGTAACTGTTGCTATTAGTGGAACTCTTAATAGCTCTGTGCAGTGCCAAAATCCTACTGTTTTCTAATATCCCTAAACTAGTAAGCATTAAAAATCATGTATGAGACTTCATCACAATGGCACTCTGGTAAACGACTTAAGTTAAGCATCTAGCTGCAATTAGCCATCAAACTTGCTATTATCATAGGGACATAATAAAGAATTGAAAAACAAATTATGCCCAGAAATTTGACTTACAGATCTGAGTAAATTAATGAGCCGGTTTCTTGACCCCACATAAGAATAATCCTCCTGAATAATTACAAAATAAGCGCTCTAACAGAATGCTGCTAAAAAAAAAGAAAAAAAAGGGAAGAAAGTAAAGAAAAAAACCCATCACAATAAATAAATTTTTATTTAGTTTTAAGCATTCATAGAATGATAAGGTTGGAAGGGACCTCTGCAGATCATCTAGTCCAACCCGCAGCATAGCCCCATACAGGGACTGAACCCACAACCTTGGCATTAGCAGCACCACGCTCTAACCAACTGAGCTAAACCTGCCCCAAAATGCACACCACAGCATTTGGGGCTAGTCACAGAGACAACAGAAAACTGAACAGAGGATCTCCAGGTAAGCAAATCGAACAGGTTTTTCTCCTGTACAAGGTATATGCAATAACCATTTCAACATGCACACTAGCACAACAATCACAGGGCAAGTATAGTCTTTTTCCAGAAGTCTGATAACCCAGCTCAACAGTAAAGAAGGTATTGTATCTCCCTTCTTCGTTACATCTAAATAGATGTGTAGGTCCACAGGAACTGCTTAGCTACTCCTTAGCTGGTCCAGGGCAATTTCCTGAGATGGAAAACAAAGACTGAGATGCACAATCTTGTTTAACTACAAAAAAAAAGGAGAAACATCAATATAGTTTAAGTAAGTGTTAAAGTTTCTATATTCAATACATTGCTAACTCCATTTTTTTATTTTTAGTTTCTGATAGTCTATTCCCTTAAGATACCTGTTCTGAATCTCTTGGATATGTGCAAAGTACCATCTCATCTATATAGAATCAGAAAATCATAGGATCAGTAAGGTTGGAAGGGACCTCTGGACATCATCTAGTCCAGCCTTCCTGCTCTGCAGGGTCACCTAGAGCATGTTAGACAGGGTTGCATCCAAGCAGGCCTTGAATATTTCCAGAGAAGGAGATTCCATCCCCTCTGGGCAACCTGGTCCAGTGCTCTGTCACTCTCACAGTGAAGAAATTCCCCCTCACTTTCAGGCAGAACTTCCTATGGTTCAGTTTCTGCGCATTGCCTCTTGTCCTGTCACACGGGACAACTGAAAGGAGTTTGTCCCCATCCCCTTGACACCCTCCCTTCAGATACTTATGGACTTTAATAAGATCCTCTCCTCAGCCGTCTCTTCCCCAGGCTAAACAGGCCCAGCTCTCGCAGCCGTTCCTCACAGGGCAGGTGCTCCAGCCCTCCGATCATCTTCATAGCCCTACGCTGGACTCAGTCCAATAGAGACATGGAGGTACTGGAGAGAGGAGCCCACAGCTGGACACAGTTCTCCAGATGATGCCTCCCCAGGGCTGAGGGGCAGGATCACCTCCCTCCACCTGCTGGCAACACTCTTCCTAATGCTCCCAAGGATACCATTGGCCGCCTTGGCCACAAGGGCACATTGCTGGCTCCTGGTCAACTTGTCATCCACCAGAACTCCCAGGTCCTTCTCTGCAGACCTGCTCTCCAGAAGGTCAGCCCCCAGCTTGGACTGCTGCATGGAGTTATTCCCTTCCCTAGGTGCAGGACTCTGCACTTGCCCTTGCTGAATCTCAAAGGGTTCCTCTCTGCCCTGCCTGTCCAGGTCTCTCTGAATGGCTGCACAGCCCCCAGGTGTATCAGCCACTCCTCCCAGCTTGGGATCATCAGCAAACTCACTGAGGAGGCACTCTGTCCCCTCATCCAGGTCATTGATGAATAAGTTGAGGAGAATGAGACCCAGTACTGAGCCCTGGGGGACACCACTAGCCACAGGCCTCCAACTAGACTCCGCACCACTGATGACAACTCTCTGAGCTCTGCCTTTTAGCCAGTTCTCAATCCACCTCACTGTCCATTCATCTAAACCACACTTCCAGAGCTTCTCTAGGAGGAAGAGACAGTGTCAAAAGCCTTGCTGAAGTCAAGGTACACAACGTCCACTGCTCTCCCCTCATCTACCCAGCCAGTCAGGCCATCAGAGAAGGCTATCAGGTTGGTTAAGCAGGATTTCGCCTTGGTGAATCCATGCTGACTACTCCTCATCGCCTTCTTCTCCTCCATATGCCTGGAGATGGCATCCATGATGAGCTGCTCCATCACCTTTCCAGGGATGGAGGTGAGGCTGCCTGGCCTATAGTTGCCTGGGTCCTCCTCCTTGCTTTTTTTGAAGACTGGAGTGACACTCGCTTTCTTCCAGTCCTCAGGCACCTCTCCAGGTCTCCAGGACTTTTCAAAGATGATGGAGAGTGGCCTGACAACATCTGCCAGCTCCCTCAGTACTCGTGGGTGCATCCCATCTGGACCCATGGATTTGTGGATGTCTAGCCTGCCCAGAAGGTCTCTAATCCTATCCTCCTCAATCAAAGCAAAGTCTTCCTTTCTCCAGACTTTCTCCCTTGTCTCCAGGCTCTGGGATTCTTGAGGGCTGCCCTCAACAGTGAAGACTGAAGCAAAGAAGGCATTCAGTAATTCTGCCTTCCCTGTATCCCTTGTCACCAGGGCACCCGCCCAATTCAGTAGCAGGCCCACATTTTCTCTAGTCCTCTTCTTGCTGCTGATGTATTTGAAGAAGCCCTTCCTGTTGTCCTTAACATCCCTTGCCAGACTAGATTCCCGCTGGGCCTTAGCCTTCCTCATCCCATCTCTACACACTCTGACTGCATTCCTGTAATTCTCCCAAGTAGCCTGTCCCCTCTTCCACATTCTGTGTCTTTTCTTCTTCTGTCTGAATTTGGCCAGGAGCTCCTTGCTCACCCATGCAGCTCTCCTGCCCCTTTTGCTGCACTTCTTCCTCCTTGGGATGCACTGCTCTTGAGCTTGTTTGAATACAAGCCAGCTCTCCTGGACCCCCTTCCTTCTAGGGCCTTAACCCATGAGGTTCCTCCAATCAGGTCTCTGAAGAGCCCAAAGTCTGCTCTCCTGAAGTCCAGCGTTGCAATCCTGCTTGTTGCCTTACTTCTTTCCTGCAGGATCCTGAACTCCACCATCTCATGATCACTGCAGCCAAGGCTGCCCCCAATCTTCACATCACTAACCAGTCCCTCTCTGTTGGTAAGGGCAAGGTCCAGCAGGACACGCTTCCTCGTACGCTTCTCCTCCATTTGTGACAAGAAGTTATCATCAATGCATTGCAGGAGCCTCCTGGTCTGTTTATTTCTCGCTGTGTAGTCCTTAATCATTTCTATAAAGTTCTATACATAAACTACTCTTGCCAGTCCAGTGCTGATAGTCATTGCCATTGACTGTTCTGGGATGCTATCAATTCACATTCTTACAAAACATATACTGAGATCACAAAAGTGATTAAAGTAACATTTCTGACGATTGCTGTGTTGTTCATATAAGCACTTGGTCTTGCTTTAGCACTCTGATATGCTTCAATTTATCCTTAATCAAGAACATGCTTAACTTAAATGTACATAAATATTTTGCTGGATCACAACCTTGTTTATGCCAGACTAAAACAAAATCAGGAAGAAAGAAAACCCACATCTTACATACCTGTTCTATTTGCAAAAGCATGATTTTAAGCTGTACTTATTTCTTTGCTTTCTTCAGAAAACACTAGTAAAATAGCAATTTTTCTAATGTACTTACTTAAACTACAGCATCCAGTCCTAAAAACAAAAGAACTATTTTATTAACTTTAACTTAATCTTGTCTTTACCTCAACATTACTGGAAAGCATATAGTAAAATTACTGAATGTATAAATAACACAATAAAAAAATCATGATATACCAAACCTAACAGACAGATTTCATCTCAAAAACTAACACGGGACATACAGTTTATTAATAAAGGAAATATAAAATCACTAGTTAATTAAATTTAATTAAGAATTAACATTTAGATTCCAGTGAAGTATAAAACTTTTAAAAAGACCTACAGAAACTATAGATAATAAAGTCCTGATTCATAACTTAACCTATTATACTGTGAATTGTATTTCCAAGCTCTTTCAGGTTCATTTCCACTTTCTGCAGTTAGCTGGGACTCATTTTGTTTCAGCTGCCACAACCAAAAACTGCTTCTTATTTTTGACTACTTATACGAGAATATTAGAAACTGAAAAGTTGGATTTACTATGCATTGCCTTAAGCTACCCTTTACTTTTAGAAAGGAGGGGAAGAAAGAGTCCTATGGCTCCTCTTGCAGAACCTGTCTGTCAAACACTCCTGCTCTTGTATTTTCAGGCACACGGAACCCTGCAGAGCTTAGGCATGAGGGTATTTGTTACATCTTTCAGAAGCTGAAGGAAGCACTTCTAACAAGGAATGGATTAGCTTTATTCTGTGAAGTGAGCTATTGGGATTAGTGTCTAAAATGTAACATTTTAGTCAGTAACTTTTGTTATCACATCTTGAGGCAAAGCTCTACAGTATACCAGCGCACTCCACTTAACAACTGAGTCATAGCTACGTTCTCCTGAACACATATATACAAATATCACACTGTCAAAGTCTTCCATAGGAAACATTCTCATTTACTATTCATCTACAGTAAAGAATGAAATATTTGAAAAGATCGAAGAGACATCAATAAAGTTTTCTGAAAACTTCTTCACAACTATCTCCTTATCGATAGTCTGAATATGAAATAGTATCTCTACATCCAGCATGTAAAGTAGTAAAAGAGTAGGGATTTTTCTCTGAAAGCATAGAGATGCAATCATTTTAAATAAAACCGTAAGAGAAGTCAGTAAAAGTAAAGTAATTTCTTCAGTATTCCAAATCCTGAAACACAGACCCAGTAATAATAAAAGGTAAGGAAATCTGCAGTTCCTTAAATATATAGCTCCTTAGAAAGAATTTCTGTCATAGAACATTCAGCTGAAAAAAGGCTTTTACAGTTTTCAGTGTCACCAAATCTACCTTTAACAGATTGCCAAAAAATGACTGCTAAACAAGACTAAAGACTGGACAAGTAATAAATTCAGCTATGATTTTTTAAATAAATAAAAGTAAAAGGATCTGAAATATCATTTAGCTACATTATTATTTTATGTGATAGCATCAACGTTTCCAAACGTGACAAAAACTCATATGCAAGATATAAAACCATCATTCATATACCTTTCCTTGAACTGGTGGCAAGTAGCTCCACACTTCAAAAGAACACTTCAATTTCCATTACTCCATCTCCTCTCTCAAATCATACCTATCAGCAATCCCAGCATGTGAGGAAAGAAAAACAGTTAAAATATTTACATGACGTCAGGGTCCAAAGGCCCCAGCCAGAACAAGTCTCCTTTGAACTAACAGAACATATAAAGACATTCCACATTCCAAAATGATTTTTAGAGTTGTTACATATATAAAAGCAGAACAGTCTTTTCAATACACATTTCTTATTATTCTAATGAATATTAGGAGACTAGTAAGCACTCTAGTATATTTTATGATTGAAAGATACCACGCTTTTGGCCCTTGCTTAATCATCAACTGAATTATAATATAACATGATTGATACACTAATATAGAAGACGACTCTCTTAACTTTCTCTTTCCAGGTTTTAAAAATGATGAAAATCAAGCCACAGACTTACTATCAAATGGATGATAGTTATATCAAAAATGTAGTAATTATCCAGAATAAAGACACTGTTTTTCATTTACTATTTCTCTCTATAAAATATTTATTGGGTTACATCATCTTTTTCCCCACAAATCTATTTTTCATCTTTACCTTGACAATTCTCCTTACACTTGCCGAGACTTAACAAAGTATATATTTTCTTTTTTCTTGTTGTTTCTAGCATTCTTTATTCCCCACTTCAAGGATAATGTATTACTGTCCCCATGGAAATAAATTCAGAAAAAAATTAATGAGGGAAAAAGCGAATAAATTTTAAAAACTTCAAAAAAGCTCAAGAGTAACAAACGCTAGATGCATATATACGTATTTATATTGTAGACTTCTGGTAGACTAGAAGTTCAGAATAAACTAGAGAGCAATTCCCATATTTATTCTGCACTTATGTGCAGTGTTATCATCTAATTTATTAAACAAAATAACTAGAATAGTTTGCCTATTCTTTTTTGCACCAGCATCCACACGTCTTTTACTCCACACATGTGCCACTGATAGAAGACAGTCTGTCTGGTTACAGACTTTCTGAATTAAAACAAATAGCACACAAATATCTCCTCCCTCTTCCTCCGGAAACAAAAACAAAAGAACAGTCTTCCCAGAAGGAAGCAACACTGGCTAAGGTGGGTTGGAAAATATGCAAAATTTACTAAACTAGTAGTTGTCAAGCAGATGTAAAGGCTGTTAAAATCTCTCAATCTCTGTATTGACAATTCTCCCAGGGAAAAGAAATTTGCTCCTGTGAATTAAAGGAGGAATATTTTCTCTATTTACTCACAGAATTAATATTTTAATAGCTGTGAGATCTGCCTTCTGAAATACATTATCCGGTCTCACTGGAAAAGGGACTTCTTCAAGGGACTATGCCAACTGCCAGGACTATTCATACAGACAGTGTATAAATTAAACTTTCTGCAAAGGTTAAAATCTGTGTAAAGTTACAAACAGCAAAATGAAGTTTCTGCTTTTGTCCTGTCACCTTGCAGGACTGGAAAAGACCTGATGTTTTGAAAAGCATGAGGTTTTGATGAGTAAATATTATTTATTAGCCTTCCTTTTGGAAAACTTGCTAACAGTAAACATATCACCCAAAAATTGATTCTAAAACCTTCTGGTCCTAATGGCAGGCTTGTCTTGCAACAATAGATCTCATTGCTGATAGACATATTTATGGAGCCTGTGAATAAAACCTTATTCAAGAAAGGGACAGAAATACTGTCCCAGCACCTTGCTCTAATTCGTATCTTTTGCCCAAGGGAACAGTAAAGGATGCGAAAGACATTTAGAAATGATATCACTCAGTTTTACAGATGTTATTTGTTATCTTTCCATCATGAATCCTAACAGGTCAAGAAGGCAATTAATTATCATCTTGCCAAAAGAGGCAACTGCCAGTGCATAAAACAGGTTAATTCATCTTTAGACAAACAGGATAGAACAGACAGTAAGGCAAACTACCTTCGCAGCTCTGACAGGTGATTATACGCAATTCATCAAAACACTGTACAATATGAGGTCCTAAACCAGAAGGATTCCAATTTCAGAATTAGCTAAAGCAAATCCAGCAAGGTCCACATGAAGCTGCCCATGCTATTAGACAAGGAATCAGCTGCAAATACACAATGCAAATTTGTTTCAAGGCAAGAGGGCAAACCCCAGATTTGACTACTGCATACTGACGCAAACCAGATCAACACGGCCTGCCAAAACAGAAGCCCGACTTGAAAGAATCAGGCAACTTCTGGTTCACCATTTAACTACTTGCTTTTCTTCCATAGTTGAACTGCTCATCTCTCATCAGAACACAGCAATCTACAAAGATTACCAAAGGTAACACCAATTTATGATATATAACACAATATAGCAGAAGCTGGAAATGATACACTGGACATGATGAACAGAAACGCAACGAGTATATGCCTTCACAGTCTTATAGAAATGGTGGGGAAAAATCCTTTCAATATATTCCCCCAATAAGGTAAAAACACATATTTTTCCTACATAGTCTAAACTGCAAAATTTCCAAGATTATTTTGGTAACAATCAGGTCACTTTAATGTGACAACCTTTTCTATTGCTTGAGAGAGAAAGATTTTTTTTGTATGGCTCTAATAAAGATGAATGCTAAAGTATTCCCAGATTTCTTTTGCTGGACAGAGCCTTTTCACTCAGCCTAATTCTTTCCCAACTGACTTCTGGTGCAACAGCTGCTATTAAGGCCACACAAAGAGAAATGCAGCTAGCAGAACAATGCAAACAAAAATTAAACGCAGTTCTGTAAAGAGGAATTAGGCCTGGCTCAACCTAAGAACTGCAGGAGGCTGAACTGCCTCTGAAGAGTATCTGTGAGCATAAAAATAATTTATTTGTATACTATTTTGCAAAAAGTCTAATCACTGCTCACACTAGTTTAGCTAGTAATATCACAGATAATTTGCAAATGGACATTCAATATCAGTATTTTGCATGCTATACAATTTAGGTGCTCTTTGGCAGGCTACAGTGTAAGGAACAAAATTCTGAACCTGTTGAAATCAGCCACAAAATCGTTATTAGTCTCAGTAAAGCCTAGATTTCACACAGGGCGTTCAAAACACTGGGAACGTTATGCACACAACAGCCCACAAAGTTGGCAATGGGATCAGTATTAGCGACAGTGGGAAATTCTTGTTAGATGAAATTTATTGTTTGCATCACCTCCCAGAATCCAATCTGCTAGCTAATGCTTCATTCAGTGAACCTTATGGTTCATCCGATAAAAGCTTTGACTATTAAGTTTTCATCACTCTCTCCTGGCAAACAGCACCTTTTCACACTCTTATTTGTGCCAATGCAAAGACATGAATGAACTATAAATAGATGCAGTCATTTTTTATACCAAATACAAACAGTATTTTCTGAACTGCACTTTAACATGCACTTGTCACTTTCTCCTCTAGCATAAATCCACAGCTGTAAATTCTTTTTGTAACTTGAATTTCCTAAAAGGATTTCTTCACCCTCTTCCTTACAAAAAAAGGACATTACTTCAAGAAAGAATATTACTGTTACTTCAACAGTAACAAAAAAGAACAAAATGATCAATCTGATCTGAACATACATAAAACCAAATTACTTAGACTTCCCCTGCCACTGAACTGCCTCCTCAATTAATTTTTATTTATATATTCCTTAAGTGGCATATAAAAAAAATAATTACCTTGAAATTTCATTATTCTGCAGAAGTCTTAGCCTAGAGATAGGTTCAATGTTTCACCATGAAATGTACAGCATTTCTCTTTCCTGAGTTACAATACTTGGAGCTACCAGCAAAGGAGCTATGTATATAAATTAATCCTTGGCAAGCGCTTGCTTTTCAGAGCTTTTCTTTGAGTTCTTCAATTAAAAAAAATGCAGTAATTCCTTAGTTTCTAAGCATAAGTAGAAGGGCATATACTAAATTATACACAGCGAGTTATAATATTATTCCTCAGCGCAGAAGAGTCACATATGACTCAATATAAAACAAAAATCAAAAAAATTACATGCCTTTGTACTAGGTAGTCAAAGAACATCATTCACTTCTTCCTATATGCATTAAAATAAACTAAAAAAAGAAAAAACTTCAAAAGAGGTTCCTGCCCAAACAATATCTTCTTCCAATTGGGCTGTGGAGAAGATGCTGCAGACAAGCCCCAAGTCCCCCAAAAATTGGTTTGTTTTATGTTAAAACACAAATACACAGAACAAAAAGCTTTAAAATAACCATAGCTTTTCAGACATAGAGAAAAATGACTACATCCTTTCTTTTTTTTCAATTCAGTACTGAGTTAACATCAAAGGGCTGAATCAGCTGACTGTAGCCCAGCTGAGTGGATCAGCTGATGTAAGTGTTTCTTCCTGATTTCAAGAGTGTGAACATCTCCCTGAGTATACACTTTTCCCATGCTGGTCTGGCTAAGTGGCTTGGCCCAAGGTCAAGTATAAAACCTGAACAACCAACATGAGACTTTCAAAGAGAGCAACAGGATGGTACTGTTTTAACTCACATATTGCTTCTGGGTGACTGGGGACACTCAGCATCATGACGGTATGCATGTTAGAGACCAGTAATGGGAATCACATCGGTATTGGGACTGAACTGTATATTGCAATTTTGCTATATTTTGCCCTGTGTATGCACTTGTATTGTGATTTCAGTATATTGCTGTATCACTCTGCTAAATCAAAAATCCTGTGTAGCATCAAATATCTTCGAAATAAACATTTATATAAATGTTATAAACATCTCTGTGTGTGGACCATCTCAAAGAACCTGGTCAGAGAGCACTGGGATCCTGATAAGGGCCCAAACTCTTCAGCATAAGTATCTGTATATCAGTTAAAATACTGCTTACTGTACCAATATCCAGAGCTAGCCATACAGTGTATAAAACTGTCTTGCTTATACTAAGCAAATTCTTTTTCTCCAAAATTTCCCTAGATTTTTTTTTCTTTTTAAGAACTTCTAAACTTACTATACTAATGACTCATGTACCTTTCATTGCAATTTTCTTCAGCTCTTTAAACTTACAGTGTTTTTAGAAATGAATTTTAAATGTAAGGAAACAAAGATAAGCACCCAAAATGACTTGACAAAGGTCACTCAGAAAGCAAATAGCAGAAAGTGAAATAAGACACAGATCTCACGCATTCCAGCTCACTAGACAACACTGCTTCTCAAGGATTTGTTCAAAGATAATCTATTATTCAAACTAAGCTCCTCAAGCATCACACAATGATATGTGCAATGGTGAAGAAAAAAGATATAGATCACACAGCAAACATGGATATTATTTTCTTTCCAAGTCTCATATGCTTAATTACTTTTATATGAATTCTAACAAAAGTACAGTAAGCATAGGTAAACATACAATGTACTTATACCAGTGACAGCTGAGGCTACTGAATTTCTGTGAAAAGCATTCACATAGTCCAAATACAATGGCAGCAACTTAGCAAATGAAAGAATGAGTTTCTCTTTGGTGTAAAACCTTGCCAAGGGGTCTTATACTTTTCTCTCTTATCTCTCTGATGCCTTACCCACAGATTTATCCACAGAATGAAATCTTCTGAATAAAGATGTATTTATGACACCAAGTCCATCTGACAGAAACAGCAAAATGCATTTTTCAGAAGAATTAAACAACTTAATGACATCTACACCTTTTTGTTGTGCACTGTTTTAACATACCCTAACAGACATTTGTCCCTTGAGTCCATTGACAAGGTTTCATGCTATTCACAGGCATTAAATTAGCCCATTCATTCTCTGCAAACAAGAAGAGAGAAGTTTCCCCAGAAACATCCAGAGTAAAAGTTTTCAGTGATTCACTCAGTCAAATTGACACTGCAGCAACAGTTAGCTATGTGGGCATTTACACTGGAGAAATAGCTAATGACATTCAAAGCAATGATGCTTGGGGGACTATTATTATTCCTGCATGTTCTATCCCCATGTACTTTTTAAATGTTCTAATACTGGATCCTGCAAGTTGCCAGTAAGATTTCTGTCCCATACCTCAACAAAAAATTCACAATTTAACAATGCCACTGCTGGCATGAAACTAAAGCTACATAGTTCTGGTATTCTAATGGAAGCAAGTTCCTCATGAATTCAGGTCAGTTGATGATAGATGAGAACTTTTAATGTACAGCATATGAAAAAAGTATTAACTAGTGGTATGTCTCTTGGCCTAGATTTCTTGGACACTCATATATGTCAATTTAGTTGTATATTATGATACTTTTATTACAGTCACTGTTTGGAATATTTCAGTACTGTCACATAGTTAATCTAGATTTATAAAATAAACATGTCTAGTGAATCTACTAGTAGGGAGGAAGGACAGCCCTGAAGTTTGGCTCCAGAGTCAGAGGTCTAGGAGTCTGATTCCTACTCCTGACATGTCCCACATGAGACACTGAAGTCATTTCATTTTCCAAGGCCTGTTCTGCTTCACTTTTGCAGAAGCCCAATTAGCACTGCTCTAATTTCAAACTTTAATACTGAACTACCTTTCTGTATTTTTTAATCAAACTAAAAGTACATATCTGGTAAAATATGATTTGTTCTATTTGCAAGTAAAAATAATCTGTTCCTCTCAAAGATACAAAAAGATCCCTGTTAGGTACAGTAGCCTGGAGGACTTTATTTCCTCAGATCACCATAACTAATGCTGTGCAGATTATATTTAAGCAAGTCAGCTATCTTCAGATTTTGCTTCCAATAAAGTCCACATAATTTATTACTAATAGTCTTGTGTAAGTATAATTCCAGTTATTCTTTTCCTGTAGAATTTCTATTAAAGTTGAAAATGCACCAAAAAAAATGCTGAAGTTTTATGTCAGAGCCTTGAAACCATATGCAAAGTTGACAGTTAATAACAACAGAAACCTCTTGCAAACAAAGTGAATTTGATATAAGTCCATCCTTTACCATTACATACATCAGAGTAAAACCACTCTTGAAAAGGTGTTAAAGAAGCTGTAATACAGAAATTGTGAATTCAGATGTAAATCACAGCAGTGTTAATGTCTTCCTTTATTAATAATATTCACAAGTATTTCTGTATTACAATATTTGATTCCAAATGATGATCATCACATCCCATTTGTCACAGCCATTCTAAAATAAATATTATTTCTATACTAGAATGTATAACTAAGTAAAAGGCCAGCCTATGCTTCTCCAGTCTTAGTATTTTTGAAATATTTTTGCATTATCCAGAAAATTATTGATACTCATTAAAAAGAAAACACTCAACATATTCTGTATTCCTGTAACTTAAAAAGCAGACTATTTGCCCCTAAAATGGTCTGAGAAGTTGGTGGGGTGCACTACCAAATTTCTAGGTGGAAGGAATTTTTAATTCCAAAGATACACAAAAGAAAACATGAATTTTTAATGAGCACATTATCCTTGCCTTCACTTCAGCAATGTTCTAACAATAATAACAGTCATTTATGAAAACATGAACTGTAACCAAAGAGGATATTCTCAGGTGTATTTTTAAAGTGTTTAATCTGAGTTTTTACTTGATTTATTATAGCTACGTTACTGCTTACATATGTAATCAGATCTTTACAGCCTGACATTCTTCTACACTTTTTTTTATATCAGGTTAGTACAAAGCATGTTGTACTGATCAACTAAAATTTGTTTGATAAGTCTAAGACTGAAGATTTTTATGTGGAGTTAGTCTCATAAAATATATGCAGCTTCCTGAAAAGCATCAAACACAATTTCACATGTATCAAAAGACTACAAAATTTTCTAAGCAACTTTCAGGGAACCACTGTTAGAGCTACATAACAGATCTCCTACCTTTTAAAACAGGTCCTTTTCAAAAATAGCACCTTCACAGCTGTAGGTGAGTATACTGAAATATACTGCTTAAGGAAAAATTAAGGAGAAATTATAATTTAAGAGAGGATAGAGTGTACAAGGGAAGGGTGATAAAAGAAAACAAGTTGCTCCTTTTAGAAGAGGACTACTCTCTTTAGTACCTACAAACAGATACTCTTCATTGCCTTAACTGTCCCTAATACCACCCTAAAGTGGGCGTTTTTGCTTGTGTCCCCTGTGATGCTTTCACCCGACAGAGGTAGCATGCTGCAGCTAACTTGATGTGCACACAGGCCAGCTGGCCCATGTACATGTGCTGACTTGCTAGATGACTATTGCCAAAGAGAATGTAGAACATATTTCCACCCATCTTCCTCCCAACAACAGTACAGATTTCAGCCTCTGTTTCACCCAGCACCCATTTCTTAGAAAATGCATATAGAAATGCAATTATCTTTCAGACCTCTATACTTTTTTCCACACTTTATTAAAACTGGGTTCAACAGGTTCTATACTTAGAAGCCAAAAGACAGAAAACTGGTGCAATCACACAGGTTGGATTTCCCTGGGAAACTGGGAACAAAAAGCACAGAAGTGATGATCAGAATCATGCATATATGTCACAAGATAATCTTCAGTCTTTGCTGCTGAGTCATACTAAACCATACTAAACCATTGCCATATTCTCTAAAGACAAGTCTCCAGCAAGGGAGAACTGTGGTAGAGTTTATATTCTCTTTACAAACCAACCACTAGAGGACAACTGTAATCATGCAGCAGGCCTGTTTCCATCCAAAAGATGGCAGTGGTGAACAAGCATCCACACAAGAGGAAGAGAGTGCAACAGGGAGGCAAAAAATGATAACCAAATAAAGTGTAAAGAGAGAACTTTTCAGTAAATCCAAAACTCACAAGTTTTTCATGCATCTGCCAGTAGCTCACAATATACTTAAATAGTTCAGATTTTACTTGAAATATCATTATGGTGATGAATTCTATGAGACGTTTCAACCTTGGGCAAAAAAGGGAAGATGAACATAAATAGAGCAAATAATCAGTATAAAAGGGAAAATAAATTCAACATTGTTTGGTATAATGGCCACGCACAGGAAAGCTTTCCTTTTACAAAGACGATTCAAAGATTTTTGTTTTGAAAAAATACTTCAAACCACTGCAAGCACATAATCAATAATGAATCATATAATGAAGAGAAATTCCCAAATTCAAGATTCTCTTCATTTTCAAGGTTGCCACACTATAATGTTATGTCCCACAAATTTTACCTAAAGTAGGATTCATCACTGTGACATGGCATGATAACTGTTATCCCATCTTAGTTATTCTTCCACACAAAAAATAGCAATTATTTCATTGCTACTTGCTTTGGAAAAAACTCTAAAAGGAATCGAAGGAAATGGATTCACTATGCACATTTACGAATCAAAACTTCAAACAAAAATAGCACTTCTCCCAACATTTATGAATAGTTAGTCTTCTCTATTCCTTCAACTCAAATAAAAAGCCAGCTATACAATCTATCCTAAACAGCACACTATATACCATACAGGAGTTTCTCCACTAGAACAGATGTCTGCAAGTGTCAGATTGCACTGCACAGAAGTTGGCACATCTGCTAAATCAGAAAAAAAAGCTGCAAACTACTTCTTCCCTCTCTCCGTAAATCATTTATCTCCAGAGCTCCCTTCCAGCTTTACCGGTTCTATGATTCAGGAAGGTACCTACGGTTGTGCTAAACTCACAAGCGCATTACAAAATAATACTATTGCCCTACTTCCTACATATCCTAAAGGATAACAAGATGCAGACAGTGAAAACATGAAAGTTCCTCTTTCCAAATCTTTTCAATACCAGCCAACACCGATCAAATAATAGCTGTCAACTGTAAAGTGAATTTTTAAGCACATGGCCCCATACACTCCCTTTATCGCACATCACTCCCATCGTTGACAGTCGACAGCCTAACTGGCATTCTCATTAATAAGCTGAACGACTACTTGGGGAAGTGTAACTCAGCTAGCTTCTCTCAGGTTGAAGAGGATGAAGCGCAGAGCCAGCAAAGCGCGAAACCGCTAGCAGCGACCTATCTCAAAAGGGAGACGACAGCAGCTGGGGAAGGAGCAAGGGGAAGGCGCTCGGCGCGCAGCTCACGCCAGGTACAACCGCGCACACCACGCCTGAGCTCCGACTGATCAGCCTCCCCCTAGGAGAGCAGGGGGCTCCCGGGAGCGGCCTTCGGGGGCTGGCAGAGCCCACCCAGGCCCCTCCGGCCGGCCGGGCCGCCACCTCGGCGCCGAGGAGCGCCCAGCCGCTCCCGGCCGCCGCCGCCACGCATGCGCGCGTGTACCGGAAGCACCGGGCAGCGCCCCGGCCGACTCCCCGCCGGTGGCTGGCTCGGCGCGGCCCCGCGGCCCCTGCCGCGCGCGGAGGAGGTGGGGGGGGGGGGTCGCGCGCGCGCACACGCCGCCCGCCGCCCGCCGCCGCCACCGCCCGCAACGGCTTGGCGCGCGCGTGCGGCCCCGCCCCCTCCCCAGCTCACCCCCGCCGCGGCCGCGGCCGCGCTCGCGCCGGCGGTTCGGAATTTTCGCGCGCTGCCTGTGGGCGCCCGCGCGGAGCTCGCCCTATCAGCGCGCGGGGGCGGGGCACGCGGCGGGCGGGGGCGGGGCGGCCGGTAACGGGCGCGGGCCGTTGTGTGACCGCGCCTCCCCACTGCTCCGAGCCGTACGGTTGAGGGAGCAATTTAATTCCACGGGAGAATCAAACCAGCAGGAACGTTTGCCGGACCTCCAATGAATGCGATTAGTCTGTTAGGGATTGTTCAGTGTTATACTTCAGAAATAGTTTTAGTCCAGTTCCCAAAGGTCAGGTGAATACGTCTTTCCACGAGACCGTGCTAGTTCCTGACCACGAAGGAATAAAAACCTTTGGATTCGCCTCCTCTGATCAGTCTAAGCCTAAGTGTAAAACCTATTGAACATTTGCTTGCTTTTGTCAACATCAACAGGCCTTTCTACCAAGATGCCAAAAATGCTGATAGAGTGCATAAGTACAGTTGAACAGAAATGTTGCTTCAAAGAAACTTTAAAAATGTTTAAATGTTTAAAATGTTTAAAAATATGCTTGATTTCTATGACTGAAATTTGTAGTGCTTCTGAAATAAGAAATATGTAACATGTTTCAACTTACTTGCTCTCAGTTTGTTAAAAAAGCGTCGTGATTAGATATTCTGTCACTTTAGCACTGTTGAGTACTGTAGTTCTTCAGGGAAATCCTGATGAAAATACTAACGCTACACGATTTGAATATTTAGTGCAGCTCTGTGCAACGTCATTCCCTATCCCGTTTATACACTTATTTTCCTTCCTCTGCTCTGCTCCTTCCCATATTCATCCTTGCGGTTTTTCCATTCGTGATTGATTGATTTTTTTTCTTCTGCATTAACTACCTACAACCAAGAGCTTGTCGGAAATTGCTACAATATTTCCCTCTCTCTTTTTGAGAAGATATCAGCATGATCTAAAATGGTTTGTTTCTTTCTTAAGGAAACATCCTCCTTCGCCCAAATATTATTGTTTGTCCTACTCTGTCCTTATTTCTTCCTTGAAAGAGCTGCTGATAGTGAGCTGCTGACCGTAATTCTGCCTAAAGAAAAACAAAACAAATTATTTGAAAGCACAAAGTCACTAGGGGAAAACTTTCTCTGTTTAAAAACAAATCCCGCTGAATTCAATAATCTGAATTAACAGGGTAATTTATAGTAGGTGTTCAAGAAAATTTGTCCTCTGTGTAACATAGGACTACAGATGGTGCAGAGCTATGTTGTGTTTTTTCTGTTACAATTTACCTAGTCCAGCTGATGTCAAAATTCCTTTCTCTTATTCATAAATTGTGATCTTTCATTATGAATGAAATTCAATGACAAGATTTTCCTGTTTGGATCACCAGTGCTTTAATAAGACAAAATCCCCTCAATACAAAGCCAAATTTACCCTCCCCTTTATAATAATATCTCCCTGTCTGAATATGGCTTAAATTACTGGGGTTTTTTTCATTTCATCTTATCAAATAAGCAACACCTGATGAATTAAAAGGGAAATTTCAAGACACTTTTGGAGAAGAAGCAATTGCTCCTCAGGCAGTGCACCAAGACAAACACAACACAGCACAAACTGGCCGGGATGTTTCCCACACATTCAGCACATCTGCAGAACACAGCACAGAGCTTTCGGTGTAATGCCCATATTCACACTGTGAGCCCAGTTCATAACTCATGCAAGTCCTTAATCATTCTGCTCTTTCCCTTTCTTGTCAAATGGAAATACAGGAGAATTTTTATTTATTTTCTGCCATCAACTGTGCTAACGCTTTCTTAGATGTCAAAGCTATTAATTATTTCAGTGCTGAAACATAACTGTTCTGGTACAGTGGAAGAAGCTTGAGTAAAAGTTTGATAACATCATTTTTCACGTTTCTAACTTAATATATTCTATTGTTGTCCAAAGTCTATTTCTATCCTGTACTCACAGAGTAGTAAAAAGCTGCCTTTTTCAATCAGCTTAATGTTTATACCATCAGCAGAGCTGTTCTCTTGAACTATGCAAGAATCCACATCTGAGTTCTCATGCACACCCAGACTTATAGCCCAGATTTATTACAATATACCAGAAGCTGTAAAAAATATATCAAGGGGGGGAAATGGCATGTAAGAAAGTCATGGGAAAGGGTAGATAGATGTATAAAAATAAGAATAAATATAAAAGCAAAGATGAAAGCAAATGACTAGTATGCACAAACTCCACTAGTGGAAAGATTACTCAATAGAATTATCTTTGAAATGATCCGTATTTTAAATAGTGAAATGATCAGTCAAAATAGATGAGTCAAAATAGATCCTCATTTTTAATGGTAGTGATATGAATAATGAATTAGGTAGGACACATCAAAATAACATCGATACAAGTGTTATGTTTCTTCAGACATTCTGAATACAGTTTGGCACTCTTCGACATTTAATAAATGAAAAAGTTCGAATGCTAAAAAATATTATTGCAGCTATTTTTCGTAACTTTGGTCTATAACAGCAGATACTACATATATACTAGTTCAGCTATTTAGTCCCAAAGGGAGAATTACTAACTATAAATCTTTTCAACTTCTAGAATTTATTTGAAACTGGTAAAAGTCACCAAATATAGTACTACTATAGGTAAAAATGCCATTACTTCAGAATTTGAATATTTAAGTAAGGATCCTGTTATACCCAAATATTAGGGAACTGATGAATGTTCCTTTAGAACTGTAGCCATTTCCTCTTTCCTGCTGTGTATTACAAAAGCCCCACATTAAGTTTTGCACCTTGATGAGAGATCACAGTTCATACACTTTGGGTCAGGGAAAAATATTACCATTTGGTCTTTCGGACAGTATTAGTTTGGTAGGAAAAATTCTTCCGTTGAGAGAAAAGAAGGAAATACATCTTTGGCAGGTTTTGAGACGAAAAAAAAGTCGCAGCTATTTGATGTGGCTCAGAAGTTTGGAATGTTAGAATAAATATTGGGGGAGATAGATTAATGGGACAAAGTGCAGGTGAGGCACTCAAAGGTGCATGGTAAGTATAATTTATCAATGCATATGATCACCACATATGTAATATATTTTTTACACATTACAGTCGTTACCTAAAGAGCATATACAGCTTTAAGGAACCCAAGAGCTTCTGTTTAAGAAACAAAACACACAGTGCTAAGCAAAATGACTTGAGACCTCTTATCTGAAGTAAAAATGATACGTACCTTCCTATAGTTCTGAGGTCAGTTTAAAATAATTGTTACAAGATGTAGGGAGAATACATGTGGCAGATCTGGCAAGGAGTCAGTGACTGGCAGAGGCCATGGTAGCAGCCCCAGCATGTGAAACTGCACACTGACCAAGGTCCCATCAGGGCCAGGCATGCATATTCTGTTTTGTAAAGGCCTGCTTGCTGGGCCTGTAGCTGCCCAAGGTTAGCACAACCAAGATAAGGGAATACTTCTGGTAGATTTAAGGGGCCCTTAGGAACAACAAGTCGAGTCCAACCCATGCGTCTAATCCACGCGCCCAACTCATGCCTCCAGCAGCCTCCCATCATCAACCCCTCCTCACGGTTCCTGAGGCTCCCCATACAGCTTGCATTATAAGTCTTTTATTAAACCTATCCTGTTTAACCCCTTATGCACCTTGAGTGTCTCTTTCCACCAGTATCTTACTGTCTCTTGCCTGCCTTGCAGTCACACAAGGTAACAAGGAGCAAATGTACTGAAGGATTATATATTGTTGTCCTTTCTGGATGGAATTGAAACTGCCTAAGTATTAGTGTCACAAGCAAACTATTACTAATATTCAAGCAATTCTCCCTTCATTACAGAGAAGACCACAGGATGTTGCCAGAAGCCAATACAGTTCAGTTTATTACAGTTTGCTATCCATCTTGGGGGATTTTTAAATAGGCAGAAGTGCCTTTTCTAGCTTTTGATTGTCTCTGTAAAAACTCCCCAACTAGAATATTGTATTTTTATGCAACTATTCACATTATAGCTACATATGCTGACAGTCAAACCTGCATGAGTTCCAGATGTTCATTATCTCCCCTATCTCCCATTCACTTTCCTGTAAAATTTCATTGTTCAAAATTGCGTATGCTTTGTGTACTGTTCCTATAAAATAGAGGAAAAACTCTCTGTGGTAAGGAGAACTGAAGTCACTTCTCAGAGGCACTAGATTCTACAAATCTGATTGTCTGTCTTGGTTAACAGTACATTTCGTACAATTTTCATGTTGCCACTGGAATCAATTTTCCAGTGCTTTTGATTATTGATTTGATTGTTATTCCTTTTGCCTTCATTCCTTGGGAAGGCTAAGCCTTCCCTGCTCCTGAAAAGGGTAGGAATATTTATGGTGTTCTCTGACCTAAGTGGTGGATAAAAATGTTTGGTTTCTTTGCAATAGAAATACTACCAAGTGTTTAGCTGGGGAGCCTCTGTGTGAGTCTAAAAAATTGACCCTGAATATACCAGTGGTATTTTATGTACCTTAAACAAACTTTAGGAGTTTTTTTACTGTCTACTAGTGCTGTGCCCATGGTATTTCTCAGACTGCTATAACTAGTACATTCACAAGCATAAAATTTGGAAAATATGTATCTATCAATTAGCCAATCTTGATACAGTCATGATTTTTATAATTTGCTTGAATGACTCTTTTCCTTGTATTCATTATTAGAGAAACTGAAGTGTTTAGCTTGGCTATTGATTTATTTCTGTCTTTATAAATATAGAAACATAGCTTCATGAATTCATACCATGAAAATAATTCGTATTTCTGTACCTATCTGCATTCTTAGCAGGTGCTGTAGGAAAAAAAATGAGTGAAGTCAATCGCTCCCTGAGAAAGTAGCAAGACATACAAATCTTCATTGACTTCTTGCTGCTGTTGAACAATTGAACATTTGATAAATACTGCAGCATTTCTGAAAGTGCATAGAGGCAGAGAGCTTACTCATTTTTATGATATTCTCTGTTGATATTCTGAAAAGTTTCTATGGATTACATGGAAGGAGCAGAAAATACCTTCTATAGGACACAAAGTTAATGACTTTGTCTTGACTTGTTCTCTCGTTAGCAATCTGAAATATTTTAGTGAGAATTTCAATTTCATATATATGACTACTTCCTCCTATACACAAACTATCTTCTTTAAGTAAAAGAGGTGTTTACACATTTTAGAACCTGCATGGATAGTAAAAAGGGTCCTGGCAGCAGGCAGGACCCAAAATAACAAACCAACAAAATGAGATAAGGATCATGCTTGAACTAAGTTAGAGGCCTGGAGGTGTGAGAAACTGTCTGTTCAGAATCAGAATGCAAAGCTTCATATTCTGACATAATTTACATCATTATTATAGCTCATATCAAGTTACAAAACTTCATTTTCTAAGATGGAATGCTATCAGCGTAATTAAAAGTACATCAGTGAACTCAAAGACATGAATCATTGAAAGGCCTTAGTATATTTTTCCTTTACAAACTTGATTATTCCAAGTGGGAATATCAAACTAAGAGATTAAATTTCAATAACTTCCTTTTTCCTCATAGTTCACTGTATCTGTGGAAAAGCTGATCACAACTCGAAACTCAAATTTCAGACAAAAATAGAGCACTCTAAACAGTATTTAAGTACTTATTCCTTTATACAGAAAGATTGTGAAATAAAATAAACAAAGTTCACACACAAAAAAAATATACCTCAACATTTCATAGCATGATACAAATCTCAAACTGAGGTAAAAGTTACAGTATTGCCATAATACATCCTGCTGCACTAAAAGTGCACCAAAACACAATGACTGTTCATAGAAGGACATAGAAGAAGAGGGAAAAGAAAAGGAGTAAGTGTATAAGTGGATCAATTTATCTGATAATAGCATTTTATCACTTGGATGAAGCACACACATTAAAAATGGAAGCAGAGTTGCTGAACAGATATAGTTTTGTTTGAAACATCAGATCAGATTTCATCTATAAGCCTTTCCAAGCATGTGTGTCCATCAAAACCAAACAAATCCAAACTGTGAACATAAATACATTAGCAGAAAAAGTAGAAATGACCAATATTTAGTCAATGCATAGATTCCAAACATTAACCATATATTCCCAATATTGATTTCTAGAGTGCATATAAAAAATTTGAGTAATAAATAATAAAGGTTGGAGGACATAGGAACAAAATATCGGATGGATAGTCAGTGAGATGATTTCTCTCAGGTTTTATCCTGATCTTATGTAGATAAGCTATCTTTAGCTATCCAGTTTGGGGAATTGTCTCTACATCTACATTTTTCACCATTTGCTGAATGTTGTATGTGATCCTTTTTTCACATTCGGATATGTGAGTCTGTTAGCCTACCTTCCATGCCTTTAGGAATTACGTATTTTTTTCAGCGCAGCCTCTGTCTCTCACAGTAAAAAAAGAAAATAAAAAAGAAAAAAACTCTTAGGTAGTAACCAAGATAGTATGATAGTATACAGCATGTCTGCAGAATCACCTTCATGGTGATGTTAGTCAAAACAGGCCTAAAACAGTACAACTCTGCAGTAGAAAGCTGGAAGTGCTATTAGGGAATAGGCCACTTTGCGCCCACCTTTTTTTACATTAACCAAAAATCTCTTTTTTCTCATTCCTTCATTTAGTTTATTGAACAGTACAATATGGTGTTTCTTTGACCTCCCCAGGAAACGCAACTCCCAATATTCCAGTACCTTTGCTGCTTCTTTAAACAGTTTGTCATCCACACTCTTTTGCCTGCAATATTCGTAGTTGCAAATCTGTGGAATGTGCTATTTCATAAATCTCCTCAAAGTTGTTTGAACAATCCTCTTCCTTCATTGGCATTAACCTTTCTTTAACCTTGTCTATCTTCATATTTAGCTCCTTCCTTGTGACATCCTAGAGAAAATATCAATTTGTTTTCTATCATTCTTTCGTTAAAATATTGTTCTCTTGTTTCCTCAAATTTCTTGCTGTTTTAACTGGAAATTTGCATTGGATCACCTTAAAATGCTACTAATTTTGTGTGGTGAATCTGATTCACAACTGATAATCATTTACATACATATAATGCATATGATATCTTTCTTTCAGAAGTGCTTTATGGAACTTTATACAGCCCATATAAAGCTTAGCTTACAGGTATTGTTTCAACTATCTATATAGCACAAATAAAAGATGAATATACAAATATGTACTAAAATAGCAAAGACAAAAGTTTGTATTATGATGGAGAATATGTATTGTTAAATTACAAATAAATTAATTAAACATAAATTGCATTGAATTATCCCGAATTCAAATATCAGAATGCCAAGTTATTAAGAATTAAGATCACACAAAGCAAATGAAACTGTATTAAGAAACACGAAGTAAAAGCCAAAAATCTCTTTAAGTTATTCATGCAATAATCACAAGATTAAGACATAATCTGTTGCTCTGCAGTAGATTTTATTAATTTTGAAAAAAGTAGCCTATCCTCTGTTTCTCATGTTCCCCTCAGTGTCACACCCTTTGCTTTCTCTTGATGATGACACTGGAAGGTTGCTCAAGAGCTTTAACTCAAGCCTAGGCTTTAACCATAAGTACACTTATATTTGTATACTTTTATTATTCCATAGGGCTTAAAGCAAGTTTGGGGACAACTACAACATCAGAAGAGGTTCTTTTATATCTGCTGAAATATAGTGTCATGTCAAGTACAGATACCAAGCCAAATCTCCTCCCCTCCAAGTGCTACCATATGAAGCATAGTGACCTGAAATATGTGCAGGCAATCTTAATTCTTGCCTATTAAACTCTTACCTGAAATTCAGTGGTCTGGATGAAACACTGGATAGAGAAATTGAGTCTAATATGTTGTTTGATGTCTCCATACTTGAGGATCTCCTCAGTTCTCCTCTGCCAGGCTGCCCAGCTGTGCTGCCTTGTGCAAAGTTGAGTGAAGATGGGAACAAACAAGGGAGTCTTTCAGTTACTGATACCCGAGGTAGCATAATACCACAGAATCTGCATAGAGCAATAAAACTATACTAAGCACTTCTCCATTCACAAATAGCAGCTCAGAATTATGTATCTATGGACTACTGCTGCAGACAGATAACCTAGCTTGCTATACCAGTGGCCTGATCCACTATGGTAACTTCTTTGCTCCTAAGCTACAGTTCATACAAGGGAGAACAGAAAAATAATTATTTTCCATCCTAAAATTTCAACATTCAGGGATACTAGATATTTCTTAAATGTCAAGACTCCACAGATTTCTCAGTCACAATGTTCTTACTTCAGATAGTGAGGAAGAAATTCAATGAGCAGATGGTATTTGGCTGTAGAAGACATTGTATCATGCAATGAAGAGATGCTTAAGTCAGGAGGGTTGGGTCAACAATTTGAAGAAAGCAGCAGAAAGAAGTGACCATACCTGTTCATTTATGATTTCCACCTTTGCTTGAATTTAAAGTGTCTAGTCTGACTTCACCAGCAAATTACTACATTTGTAATCTGAGTATCCATTTGTGTCCTATCTAGAAATGTTACTTTCTCTCACTGGAGTCATGTTGCATTACATATAACTGCATTCCAGCAGTAAAATAATATTCAAGTATATTGCACGGGCAACAAATTTGGTTGAGAGCACACTGGATAAACCATGAGTCTACAGAGTAGCTGAAAGCGTTTCATTTCCTTGCTCTGTGTGGCAATTTTATCTCATATGTTGAATGGGAATAATAATACTGTAAAATGCTCTAGGATTAAGGAAGTAGGAATGTTGTGCAAGTAAGACTAATCTTTACTGCAGAGGGGGGAAAAAGGCAGTTGAAGAATAAGAGTCAAGAGGCCTGATTCCTCCAGCTTTTCAATAACTGACTTTGTGATAGCAAGCAAGTCATTAACCTTTGGCTTTTCGATGCACTAACTGAAGGCTACAGGGCTTGTAAAAGTTTTAGCAGGAGCTTACCATGAAAAAGTGTCTAGAATACCAAAAGGCTTCCGGGTGGTTTCCCAAACAGTAAGAGTATTTACAGGAAATACCGAATACAGCAATGAAATATGTTAAAGGTGATAATAAATTTTCACATGATAGCATGTGAAAAATTGGAAACTGAATGAGTTAGTGAGACGTCATCTTCTGCGATTTCAATTTCCTCAATATCCAAAACCTACATAGGAGCTGCTATATTACTTGTTACCCTCCCAAAAAAACTACCTTACACCCACAAGTGAGAGCCAGGCTGTTGATGGCAACAGATGGCAACAAGATCCAAGCTTGGCCCCATCTGGACTTTTTCTCAGGCTCTAACAAGGGCAAAATAAAAATTAGGCAAGACCTGGGGTCGCTGTTGCCAGAAGTGCCCTTACACTAATGCTGACATCTCTCTGCTTCCCAGGTTGCAGGGTCCTCTGTTTACTGGATAGGTGGTCTGGAGCACTGAAGGAAATTATACATAGGAAATGATTAAAGGATGCTCAGGATTGTGCTGGTGCGGCAATGAGAAAGGGGGAAACATGAAGCACAGTCTGTAACTGGTAATTTTGTGATTACTACTTGTGAGGTGATATAGAAAAATCTAATTACAAAACTGCAGAGAGAAAATACAAGAGGTCTGTTCTTTTAAGAAAGTCTGCCACCACTAAAAGAAAGGGTTTAAAATGTCATTTTACTAGCTTTAGCAGCGTGCCATTTAAAATTATAGTAAACTATATTACTACTTGTTCAGAAAATTTTTAACTAGGTTAGATATAGTGAAGCCACAGTAGATCAGTTACAGATAGTGATTAACTAAAAGATCACTGCTGCAAAATATTCTGTATATTAACAAAAGCAATATTTTTCTGTTGGCTATAAATTTGAAGCTATGTATTAATGAGAACCTTATTTTCACTTTTTCTTCATAGTTGCATGATAAAATTGCTTGACCTAAATGTGTAAAAAATCGTTGATTATGTTATAGCTAAGAACATTATAGGTCAGTAGTATCAGTCTCCTCTCATTCACACTTTAAAAAGAGACAGTTTTAGTAGTGGCTTCCCTGGAAGTCATATGGGAGTTCAGAAATTCTGTGTATCTGTGCAGCATGGCCGGATGTCTTGCAAAACTTTCTCTACAGGCATGGCTGATAGACTGGCAAAACCCACTTGTGCTTAAAATTGAGTGGAGTATCCTGGCAAAAGTCAGTGCTGTTGTTTTGCCTGCTGGCAAACAGAAGCACATCTGTATTTCCAGCACCAACTAACTTTCTCCACAGCTCACCAATGTTATGGTTGAATGGGAAACAATGGTCTGATTTGGCCACCTTTGAGAACACTAGGTGAGTAGAGCAAGGCAGAAGATCGGACTATTGGCCTCCTGCATCCTCTGCTGTATGACTCACTGAATCTCTCTCTTCATCTTTCTGTTCTTAATGTCTCTGGAGATGTTCTTGATGAGGCCTTAGAAATGAAGCTTATTTTGTCTGACTCAGCCTTTTCAGTAATCAGATGTCCCCCTCCTAATACTCTGCAGCATGCAGACAGCACAGACAGTGCTATACTGCCTTAGATATTGCATCTATGTAATTAAACTTAACCTCAAGCTACTTATATAAACGTTTTTTTTCTGCCTGTTGGAGTTCTGATGGCAGACCTTTGAAGACTTTTGACATATACCCTTAAAAAAAAAAAAAAAAAAAAGGCAGTAGATGTTCACAAAATTCAGATCCTCTTGGCCAAAAGCCAGTGGTAGAAGAGAGTTCCAGCCTATAGCGAGAAACACCAGTAGTTGGCAATGAGACAACCCAAAGATTGTCTGATTCCTCAGAGACTGGCTGAGAATTTGGATCTTCTGAGCCCTTTTTTTTTACAATATAGCCTCTTTCCACAGCAGCAAAAATCTTCTTTCCTTATTTTTTTTCAGAACCCTCAGCTTGTATATGCTTTGGAGTCTTTTCTGAAGGAAGGTTCTCTGTGCATTTAACAATAAATGTATTTTCTCTGCTAACAGCTATTTACACTCTAGCTTGCCATGCAGTTAAACAATAACAATCAAAGAACAGAGGATTTCCTAAGAATTAATGACTGGCTGGGCAGAATTTAAAGCCCGAGGTACAGCCAAAGGCTATTAACTCCAGCTGGTCATTAAAAATCCTTCGGAAATACCTTGCTTGAAGGTCAGTAGTACTGTTACAACAAATGTAGGCACATGGATTTATTTCATAGGTTGCATTTTTAGTTGGTATGCACAGGGCTTTTCTGGAGAATTTACACCTTCTTAATATTAACCAGCCCAATTACTTGAGTTACCTTTCAGCATTCCAGTCATCATTTCAGTTTAATTACATTCATTAGGAAAAATAGAAGCAGAGAACTCTTACAATTTTCAAATGAGTTTATCTTGTTATCATTTCAGATCTCTTGGCAGGCATGGGATGCTTTTTGCCTTTCAAACAAACATGCTGAAATGTGCCTGTGTTCACTGGGAAGTGCTCCATCTCCACATTATCTCGTGTGTTTGCACAAAGACATGATCTCTTAGAATACCAGCTGGCCACCAGGCCAAAATGAAAATTTAACATAGGCAGGATTTTATAGGTTTTAACAAGAGCCTATAAATAATAAATCCATTTAAAACATCTTCTGGGGAGACAGTATAGTAGCAGAAGAAGGATTTGAGAAAATACATTTGGAATCGATTTGCTGGAACAGAGAAGGAGCTTTTAGTGGAAGTATTCCTGCTCGTAAGTGATGATAGGAACTGCATGGTTTTGAATAAAATGATGATTGACTTAAACTCTATAAACTACTGAAGAAATCTCAGATCTTATACTTTCTAATAGATCAGTTATCTTTCAGAACGGCCATCCACACATGACTTTTTATTTTTAGAATAATTCTGTTTCCAAAAAAATTAACAAAAATAACATATTGTGCAAGTATTGTCCTTGAAATACTGCTATTGCTGCTAGGGAAGAAAAAGGAAATTATGTAAATTTAGAAGAAAATATTACTTTTTACTGTTGTACCTATTTGTACAATGATAATACAGAAAAGCACTAGTATAGATAAAGCTGCATTGCCAATTATATAACATTTCAGCTTTTTATCTCACTCCTGATTTTCAATATAAATGTTAGACAACTCATTTGAAGTGTCTGTGCTTGGTCAGTGCATAAAAGCAGTTTTACTTTTGTCAAATGACAGATTTTTCTTTTTCATCAAAATTTAACTCCCTTGGCAATTACCTTTTGAGAGAGATGACTGGGCTTTAGGCCTTATTGTCAACACTTTTAATAAGATGGAGATGATTAGCAACACATCCCTTTTAGCTATTATTCCAATCGCTATCAGTACATACAGAAGTTTCTAAAGCCAGTCATCCTGCTTGGCTCACAGTGTTGCAGCAGTGAAAACCATTATTTTCTTAAGGTACTCAGAGCTGCAGAGCAAAAAATAATTCCAGCAACCCTGTCAACTTCCTATCTTACTACAAAATCTCCTATCATTGCTGCATAAACACTCTGGCATCTATTTTGCTTGTTTTCCACACACACGTATGAATGGAATGGATAGAGCAGCCACTCTGTTGTATTTGAAGATTATTTCTGTTGGCACACAGAATCACAGAATCAGTAAAGTTGGAACATATCTAATGGGTTTCTTCTATTTCGCACTGCAGTATTTTTTCAGTGCCATCAGCAAGGTATGTATGTGTTACCTTAAGGCTGACCAAATAGCCTAAGCTCAACTTCCACTGAGCTGGGTGGGGAAGTCCTAAGGCACAAACCTCTAAACACTTACACGTCTGCCTAATTTTACACACTTGAGAGTCCCCTGAGAGTTAAGCACTTAATAAACATTTACAGGATTGAAGTTTAAGTATTTTTGATTATAATATATTATTATGCATGCAGAACTGTGCTCATCAGTGTATGACTATATTATCTGTGAATTTTGCCTCTCAGCCCCTAGTATTTAATAGCTGTAGCAAAATGCAGTCCATGAAGTCATAGTCCCAACTGAAATTCAGAAAAGTCTAAGAAATTCAGGTTCCTCCGACAAAAACAAAAGAGATGCTTTACCAGTTTAGGAAACTCTAATGGTTGCAAATGCTGCTTGTGGCTGGATATGAATTATTGACTTTTATACACTGTTTGGAAATCTGTGCTTTTAGTGTAAGAGACAGTGTGTATAAAACCAGATTTCGTCCTAAATGTGCTTTCAAGATGAAACATTCACCCCTCCAACATTAACTGGATAAGTTGCAGCAGTTAGAGTGAAAGGATGCCAAGATTAAACTATTTACTTAAAGGATTCCAATTTTTCCAAGCACCAAATGGTTTAAGTCTCTCAATCAGACAATTAATAAAACCACTATTCCAAAACACAACGTAGCCCCCCAGATATACACACTGGTTTAGCAGTATCTGATTGTCCAATGTATTGTGCATTGCTGAACAAAAAATTTCTCATCAAATGGATAGGTTCAACCTCAAAATTCATTTCAGATGTTCAAAATAGATACTGGCAAAATGTTTAAATGCCTCTATATTTTAAACCACCGCTTGTCTTCCTGTGAACAAATACTTGAAAAAAACTTTGAAATAATTTTGTTTTCACCGAGGTCTTCAACACTTGTCTTGGAAAACTTGGAAGAGTTCATGTTTTCCAAGCGCTAGCACTTCATATTAATCATGCATTAGGCAGACTTCTTTCCTTGTTAGGAGAGCTAGATATCGCTCAACTGGCTAAAGAAGTGCTCTTTTCAGAGCTGAATATGTAACAAAAGAAAAGGAAGCCTTCATTTCTTTCCATACCTTAACATTTATTCCCTCTAGTTTACCTAATGGTAAAGGGCCAACTTGGGAAAGTCCATTTTTCAGGTGGATAGAAGAGGAAATAGGACCAAACCCAAGTTAAAATCCAAGTGACTTAGTCTGTTTAAAAAAAAATGCAAACACAAATTTCAGTTCTTCAATAACAGAAAATCAAGTTTAACTCAGTGAAGCTGCAAGCCCCACATTTTTTGATTAATCTAAAAGATTACACTGGGAGAGGCAGTGTAATCTCAATTTCCCGGTTACAGAAAATCTGTTCATATTAAACAAACCATAAACCCTTTAGAAAAATGTGATGATAATGAATTAATCTCTGAAAGTACTTAGGTAACTAATCCAGTAATTAAAGCATAGATTTTGTTTAATATCTTGTAAGCAACCAGTCACACATCTATGTTTTCTGCTAGAGTGGCAGACTGGAACTTAATAAGAGGACCTCATTATGAAATATGCTTCACCTTAAAACTCTCCAGAGAAAATGCTTTGACCCTGCAGCACTCTTCAAGCAGATCATATTTGATCAAAAGTTCACTAGGGTACCAAAAGCTTCCTACAAATGAAAGACTTAGATTTTATCACCTATTACAAGATAAAACCATGAAAGAATGGGAAAGTATTCCATTCCAAGTGTCACTGTTTTTTGTTGCAATTAATTTGAGCTTAGTTTTAGGTGATGCAAAACTGTTTGATTCATGAAACGTTGGAGAAACAAATATTCGAGAAGTTAACTTGATGAGCTTTCTTTGCCACTGACCATCTGACCATAGATACGCACCTATAAATTTGCAAGTAGAATTTCTGAAATAAAGGACATTTTCAGCTGTGGGGTTTATGCAACTTTGTCAGGCATTTTCATTTAAAAAGTGTCAGTTTCTGACATCTGATCCTGACTTCTTTGCTCCTTCTGACCCACCAGTCCCAGACTTCCGTCTCAGAGGTCCCCAACTCTTCTTGGCCCTGTCATCTTCTGGCTCAAGCCCCCTTTACACTCCCACGGCCTAACCCTTGATTTCCCAAACCTCCTTCCTTGTTACTGCCCAAGCACAAGGGATATTCATTCTTCTTCCCCTACTGTCAAGGTTGTTTGAGAGGATATTGCCACTGCTTTCCAAAATTCAGACCCAGACAATGCTCTTTCTGGCTCTTTCCTCCTCATCTGCCACTATTTTTTTGGCTTTCTTGTCTACTCATGTGAAGAGCCATTCGCTCTTTCACAACATCACAGAATGGGGGGCTGAGTTTGAAAGGAACCTCTGGAGATCATCTGGCCCACCCCCACTGCTCAAGTTGGGTCACCTAGAACATGTTAGACAAGATCACATCCAGGTAAGTTTTTAATATCTCCTGAGAAGGAGAGTCCCAAAGCTCTCTGGATAGCCTGCTCTGTCACCCTCACACTAAGGAAGTTCTTCCTCATCTTCAGGTGGACCTTCCTGTGTTTCAGTTTGTGCCCGTTGCCTCTTACCCTGTTGCTAGGCACCACTGAGAAGAGCCTGGCCCCATCTTCTTGATATCCTCCCTTAAAGTATTTGTAGACACTAATAAGATCCCCCCTCAGTCTTCTCTTCCCCAGGCTAAACAGGCCCAACTCTCGCAGCTGTTCCTCATAGGGCAGATGCTCCAGTCCTCTGATCATCTACGTAGCTCTATGCTGGACTCTCTCCAGCTGCTCCAAGTCTCTCTTGTACTGGAGTGCCAAGAATTGGGCACAGTACTCGAGACGAGGCCTCACCAGGGCTGAGTAGAGGGGCAGAATCACCTCCCTCCACCTACTGGCAACACTCTTCCTAATGCACTCCAGGAGACCATTGGCCTTCTTGGCTACTAGGGCTCATTGCTGGCTCATGGTCAGCTTGTTGTCCACCACCACCCCCAGATCCTTCTCTGCAGAGCTGCTCTCCAGAAGGTCAGCCTCAAGCTTGTACTGGTGCATGGAGTTATTTCTTCCCAGCTGAAGGACCCTTCACTTGCCCTGGTTGAGGTTCCTCTCCACCCAACTCTCTAGCCTGTCCAAATCTCTCTGAATGGCAGCACAACCTTCTAGGGTAACAGCCACTGCTCCCAGCTTGGGATCATCAGCAAACTTGCTGAGGAGGCACTCTGTCCCTTCTTCCAGGTCATTGATGAGTAAGTTGAACAAGATGGACACAGTACTGAGCTCTTGGGAACACTGCTAGCTACAGGCCTCCAACTAGATTCTGAGCTGCTGAGCACAATCCTCTTGAGCTCTGCCTTTCACCAATTCTCATTCCACCTTGCTGTCCACTTCATGCAACCCACACTTCTGGAGCTTGCCTAGGAGGATGTTAGGACATCCTTGACATCCCTTGCCAGATTTAATTCCAAAGGGGCCTTAGCCTTCCTCATCACATTCCTGAATAATCTGCTCCAGTATTCCTCCCAAGTGGCCTGTCCTCCTTTTCCACATTCTGTGTGCTTTCTTGTTCTGTCTGAATTTTGCCAGGATCTCCTTGTTCATCCACACAGGTCTCCTGCCCCCTTTGCTGGACTTCTTACTCATAGGGATGCAGTGCTCTTGAGCTTAGAGGAAGTGATTCTTGAATATTAACCAGCTCTCTTGGACCCCTCCTTCCTCCAAGGGCCTTAACCCATGGGATTCCTCCAAGTAGGTCCCCAAAGAAGCCACAGTCTGCTCTCCTGAAGTCCAGGGTTTCAATCCTAGTTATTGACTTGCTTCCTCCACAGAGGATCCTGAACTTAACCATCTCATGGTCATTTGCAGCCAAGGCTGCCCCCAACCTTCACATTTCCAACTCATCCTTCTTTGTTGGTTTGGACAGCACACCCCTCCTCACTGGCTCCTCCATGACATGTGTCAAAAAGTTATCATTGATGGTCTTCTGGAGATTCCTGGACTGTTTGTGCCTTGCTATGTTGTCTTTCAAGCAGATATCAGGGTGATTGAAGTGCCGTATGAGAAGCAGGGCCTGTGATCATGAAGCTACTTTCAGCTTCCATTCTTCCTGACCGGATCCATGGATGCAGGCAATGGATCACAAATCTCCAATGAGAAAGCCAGGAAAGGCAGCATGGCAACCAGACTCCCAGCTGTGCGTAAGGGATGCCCTTTTGTACATCCCTGCTGTATTGCTTCTTCACAGGGACTTCCAGAGTCTTGGCTTGTTCACATACTTAGCCTGTTAGGTGGCACGTGAGGAGTAATGTGATGTTATTAATGAGATGCATGTCCCCTGGAATAGGCAAAAAGTATCTTTTTCCTACTTCTTGGTCTAACACACAGTTTCAGCAGAAATTCAGAGTAGTGCAAGCATCCTTGCAAAGAAGTCTTCAAATGGAAAGCTACTTCAAGGCCAGAGAAAATAATTTTAAGTGACTCAAGGGAGTGTCTTCAAGTGAAAGCCTTTTGCTTCTATTACATATATATTAAGGAAGCCAATAGGACCATTTCCAGTAAGTCAGTGCCCTCCAATTTTTTTTCTGTACCCTGAAGAAGTGAATCAAAACAAGAAGAGTATAGAGAAGCAGTCTAGAGACTCCCATAGTCTGTTGGGAAGTGCAGAACATTTTTTAGGAAGTGTCAATGAGGACAGCCCCTAGACCAGAAAAACCCCACTTTTCTAGAGCCTCTCCCTCTAATTTTCCCTTCAGTGAGTTTGTTGAACAACAAAAATTAAAGCAGAAACCAAGTATTAAATGATATACATCAGGAATGCCAGCCTCAACAAAATTCTGAAACTCCAGGTGCAACTTCCTCCATTTTGAAAGACTTTTAAAACATTTCAGAACAAAAAAGTGCATGCAAAAATATAGGCCTACCTGGTGTTTATCTTGGACTCAGTGCTAGAATAACTTGCCAGTAGCAAATTCCACACACTCGAACCACAGCTCATTCTATGCGATCGCGTGTTTCCCATCAGACACACACACACAGACCCGCACACACACATGCTGCGTAGAAAAACATTTAAAAAGCCAGCATCAACATTATAAAAAATATCCCCCCAAGCAAGTTATCACCTCCCCTATGAGCAGGAACACTAGGCTCTTATGCTCGGCAGCCCGTCACAGCCAAATCTCGTGAGCCTCCCTTACCCAGCAGAATGAGACTCTCACTGATTTTATTCAAACTTAAAAATGTGACTTTTTAAGAAACTTTTGTGGATGCACCCACATGCACTTCGGTATGATTCATTTCTCTTTTTCTGCTCCATTTTTCCTTCTCTTTTTACTGTTTTTCTCAGCATCTCTGCTGAGAAAAGGCAAGCAAACGAGCACTACAATGTGTGTGTGTGAGTGTGTGTGTTAGAGTGTGTGTGTGAGTGTGTGTGTGCGCATGCGTGTTCACTACTGCATGCCATACAATCCCAGTGCAGCATTCCAAATTTGAATCAAATTTTACTGTTAGCATAGTGTAACTCACACTTTCATATATATTTTCCAGCCAAGCGTTAAAGTGCTGCTATCCCATTTCTGCAAATGCTTTAGTACATATTTAATTTACTCAGTGTAGTAAATGAAGCATCAATGGGCTTGAGGGATCAGGGCCAAAGTCACTTTTTGTTAGGAGAATCCTGAGTTCTCTGTAACAGAATGCTTTGTACTAAAAATATCTACTAAACATATCTGATATAAATGACTTTCCTTGTGAAAATAAATGTGTTTGGAAAACTTGAGCAAAACCGTAACCATACAACCATTTGCACACAGCAGACAAACAAAGCAACAAAGAAGTGGGTGAGCACTTCCCTGGGGACCTGCCTTGAGAGGCTTCCTAGGGATGAACCTTCACAACATTTTTTTTTCCTGGGATTTCTCAGCCTTGCAGGATATTGCTTGGAAGTCTCCTTGAGGAGATGCAAGCAGGAAGGTGAGGAAGAGGCATGAAAAGGGGAGAAAGATCAGCGTTTTAGTGGTGACTGCCATCCTAGCTAAATGGAAGAAAGATGGGCTATCTCCATACATAGAGAGCCACTGCCACAAAGCTGAAGGCTGCTATTTGGGTTGTTGTACTTTGAGTACAACCATTTTTTAGACTCAAAAGTTCTGGAAGATCTAAACGAAAAGCAAATTTAAAAGGTGGTAATTTAATTCCAAATGGGCAAAAACATACAATTTTGAAATATCAAAATAATTAAAGACAGATTGAATATAATGTCAGGAACTTGGAGGCACAGGATTCATGAGCATATCCCAGAAAAACTCTTCTGTGTCCTTGATGGGAGAGGGCCAGGACACTTTCATGAAAAAACCTCTGCTGGCTGGTTTTTCTTGGGCAACGTTCTGTTTCTGATGGAAATCAGAAAGTCTCCCAGAACACATGAAACCATTCAAGAAATTCCAGATATCATCAACAAAAATACAACTTACAATCTGAGGGAAGAAAGAAAAAAACTTTTTTTTGGCTTGATTCATATCCTCTATTTTGAGCTAGCTCAGGTATGAGTTGAGGCCTCTACAGAGAGAAAGTCCTACTTGATCCATAACAAAAGATAGGTATCTCCATGGGTTGATTCACTGTGTGCATATCCAGTATTAAAGGAAGCGTATGAATAGCATAAACAGGACTACACTGCTCCTGCTCCCATGTATGGCCAAGCCCTGCAACTATTAACACAAATGCAGATTTACCTATGAGCAACTCCTTTGAAGAGCATTTAAAAGTAATACTTGCTTAAGGCTGAGCACGTTCTTGATCAGCCTTGCTGACTCACAGTTTGTTCCCATTAGGTTTGGCAGGAATGTCCATGACACTCCACGTACACTCATTTCAATAACAAAGTATTAAAAGTTCTTAATAGCTCCTAAGGAACCATAACCAGCTAATGTGTAAATCCTCATTAGTTCACGGGCTACTGATTCAATGGACTGTAATGGTTACTTTGGAGCATAACAATCTATTGCATTAGTGAACATCCATTGAAATTAGTTTAAATCTATGTACTATATAATTCATTGGGAAATTTATTAATGAATGAGATTAAAGCTTTCACAAACAATGTGCGTAAAAGCCCTTTTTGCCTCTGTACTTTTCCTCAAAATTATGCTGAAATGCCTGGCAATAGGATAGAGATGCAGAGTGATAAGAACTGAATTAACAAAACAAAGCAATATTAAGTTGTTAACTTATACAGAAGAGTCAGAAGCCACAGCTTACGTATGTTAGTATTTGCACCAATTATATGCTTAGTAATTTGGTATATTCATATTTAGACCTTTTTAAGGGCTAAGCATAACTTAACTCAATTTATAGTTCCATTTTCTCGTTTGTTTTAATACGAGCCACATCATTTAACAAACCTGTGAATGCATGGCTTTCACAAAGCTCGTACCATGGATACTTTTATTCCATTCGTTTAGTTTCACAAGATCTTCTGTGGCTGATCTTTTTCCAAATTCTGAAAAGCTGAAACTGAACACAGAGATTTCCTCCTCCTTTCACCAGGTAGGAAGCTCCATAATGCTAACATCAAAATAAAACTTTTAGCTGTCTTTTAGGTGTCATCTAACAATCTGTGCAAGTGCTACACAAAGGTGTGTGGTACAATACAATACTTTAATCTTTTTTACATCTTTACATCTGAATCCACTAGAGTCCTCCAAAATCTTATGGAATGGTACAGAAGTACATTAAAATGGCAACCAAAGTAAATACTCTAACTTAAAATAGCTTGCTTACTGTGGTTGCATAGAAGTGAAGTGATAAAGGTTTGCATGAATTCTCATACACTGCTATTTATTGAAGGTGGAAGTTGCAAGCACCCTACTTGTTTTCTACTGAAATAAGGTGTTCAAATCTGGGTTTTAACAACTAGCAAAATATCTGCTCTCCTCATTTAATGAGGACATATAACCCATTTAGTTTTTAGAGGTAAACTATAATTACAGATGGGTTATACATTTGGTAACTGAATAATTGTTATTTTAACCTCAAGATTATTAGTTTAAATCCAGCCCATTCCAAAGGTCATGTATCACCTATGTTTGGTGACCTATGATTTCAGGTATACTTTCAGTGAACCACCATTGACACGGGAGGCTGCTGTGCATTCCCACCGTGCAACACAGACCAGCAGTGCAATCCACAACCCATGTCACAAGGAGAGGGAGAGCAAACATTTCTGTTAGTCAAAGTTACGTAGGCTGGAGAAAGCAAGCATAACAAAACTCTTTCTTTGAATCATTTCTACCTAGTGAATATTTAACTCCTTTCCCTTCTTTCAAAAGCCTAGCCAGACCTTTTTGCCTCCACAAGTCTACTCTCCAATGCAATTTCAGAGAAAAACCTCAGAGCTGCTAAACTGGATACTCCCAAGAATAGGGAGGTAGTCTCCTTACTTAGGCTTTAAAATACAATGGTGATACCATTCCGGGCTTTCTAAACCACAGGCTGGAGCTCTCCCTCTTTCCAGAGTCAGGATTCAGGCTGCTATGTGCTTGCAGCTCCTTTGAGCAAGTTTTAGTGGGTTGACTAATTCGAGGCAGATGCATCTCTATGCCCTGTAGCCTTATCCTGCATCAGGGCAGAGCGGGACTAGCTGGCACAGCTGAAGCAACACTAGTAACTTATCTACAGAGTCACAGCTGCTAAAATGGGGATGGAGCTGTTTCAGGGTAGGGTAAGAGGTGTGGATGCAACTACAGACAATGCCAAAATCTGATCTTTTGCTTACATAGTACCCTTGGAGGCAGCACCTTTTCCACATTACCAAATACTTGTATATATTGACCTTTTCTACACAATAAGCAGCACACACTGTCTTCATATTTTGTGTTTAATTAGCTGCTGTTAACTACATGAAGTTAAACCAGGCAAGTATTTCTTAAGCCACTTGGTCTGGGCAGTGCCATTCCCTGGCACATGTCCTGTTTCAGCAATAAGGGCCAACATGTCTGCAGCAAAATGGACAAGAATGATTAAATGGAATATAGGGAAGCAGTAATTGTTCTCATTATTTGCAGGAGCCATTAAAAGTAATTACAATTTGACAAAAGTGATTTTTCAGCTTCAAATAGCCAGTGTCTCAGACACTCTTTGGGAATGAGAGTTACCAAAAATGAAACACCTGTTTATACATCAGTGCTGCTGCACTTCAGCAGCATGCAGCATTCCTGAAGCTGTTAAATACATGCATTATGCCAACAAAAATTTGGCCACTTGTTTACTTAAGGCCTGAATAAATATGGCTGATCTCTGACAAAAATCTGATTAAAGTCTTACCTGGGATTAATAAGACTGACAGAAGAAGTTTCATTTATTACAAACCTAAACATAACAAGTAATAGAATGTAAATAACTGCAGTTGATGTAAAATGGAATTTTGAAAGAAAAATCCTATGTTCTAAGAGGAAGTATGTATTGATTTATTCCTATGGTTTCTAGTCTAGTGCACGGAGCCATTTTCATTAACGTCTGGGACAAAAATGACAAAGGAAGTGTGTTCAGCTGGTGCATGATTTTAACAGACACAGAGTGATCATCTCAGGAGCTGTAACCCACTAAAATCTGCAATTTGACTCAAAATAACACTTCTTGCCACTAGTCTTTTGGATTTGAAAAAAAAGTGCAAGTAACATGAAATATATGCAAGAGTTTTGCAGTTAGCAAAATATATATGCAAGAGGTTTGCAGTTCAAGTCCTTTAATGGTATTTATCTTTTTTATGGTTAAACTTGCAGAGAGTGTAAAATATAAAGTGATATTCATATTTTATCTGCCTGTGAAAAATATAGGCTGAATTATCCAAAAACACATTCAGGCTTTTGGTTAGGACTTTAGAGGACTCACGTGATAGATTCACGTAAGGGATATGGGATAAACCTAAGGATTGCTGGCTCTATGGTATTTTGGTGTATGTTCAGCACCCTATCTTTGCACACTGCAAGCCACACAGGAGTTTAAGGCACACACGAATGCTGACAGGGATGTTGCTACTCACAATATTCACTCTGGTACCCACCACAATAGTCCTTCCTTCCCAAAGAGAGCTCAGCTGGGGCCCAGCACACTGGCTTGCAGTTGTTAACATGCTTCTTCACAGAAGTGTTGCCAAGATGCTCCCGCCTTAGGGAGCTCTACAGCCATCAGAATTCTGATATTTTTATTGTTGTTCCACAAAGTGTGAAAAACTGACTTTTCCAGTTCATTTCAAGGAACAACCATGGACAGAAGAAAAGCCAAACAATTTCCACTCCTCTCTAAGCAGAAGTAACCTGTATGATGAAATATCCCAGGTGTTAAACATCTACATTAAATATTTTGTTCAGAAAGAAAAAGTGTGTAATCCAGTCCCGTATCTATCCCCACTGATGTAAAAAAAGGCAATAGAGTAAATAGACAGGAACATATACGTTACAATTTAGGCATAATTTTAGAATTTGTTCCTTCTCCAAAGTAGGCCAAATCTGAATCTTCCAAACACCCTGAATATTGGAACATCCCAGATTCATGCTCCAAATTACAGAGGTTTCAGATTTGGGGGTTGAGTTTGCTGAACTGCATAAATCTGCAGTTCAGAACTAAGACTGATGTTTCAAGTTGGATTTAGGCTCAACTCTAGCTATGAATATGCAAACTGGCAAGTGATACAGTAACTATGTGACAACAGCACACAGCTGACTTGATGATAATACAGCATGGACTCTGAAGGACAACTGTGACTTCCTCCATATCAATCAATATAATTGTATGATTGTACACGCATGGTTGACCACTGCATAAAAAAGTATTCTAGAAACAATCAGATCCGTAACCAATAAGTTATAGTATTTTTTATTCATGTTAGAATTTCTATCAGTGTTTGAACATTAATATTTAGAGAGTTTTTACAATTTCCATTCAAGGTTTAAAATGAGAACCACACTAGATCACAAATGGTAACTAAAACACAGTTCAGAATTATATGAATATTCACACTCTCTTTTTCTCTTAACACTGTTAAACACTTTCTTTTCTGCCAGGGGGTTTACAAGGAAAAGTGTGCACTGTAATCACATCTCAGCAGTGTTCCAAAACATAACGGTATCATCATTACATATAAACTCTTTAAAAATATACTTCTGTCAAAAGACTTGATGACTACTATGTACACTACAAAAATAAATTTTCATATAAATAAATTATATGGCATAATTTTATCTTTGTAACTGAAATGACATAAACCCACTCCTACCAAAACAGGCAGGCAATGAGACCCAGTTTGAATATTTTTTTCCTTTTAACTCCTGACGCTAAAAGCTACAATGAGTCCTTAATGTAAATGTTATATACTCTTTCCTATTTAACATTAGTAAGCATTCTATACAAATAAAAATCCATTAAAAAGTAAAAACATAGATGTAATAGTGTTTCCAATAGAAATAAAATCCCTGCATTTTGTTTGTTATAGACTGGCATGACAAATACTGTAAGAAAACATTCTTATGATACAAAAATATAAATATCACCCATGATTAAAAAAAAGTAAAAAAAAAAAAAAAAAGAAAAGAAAAGAGAGAAAAAGGAAAAAAGAAACAACCCGAAGGAAATGTTGCCAGCCACTGGGTTCTCCCTTTGCCAATGTGACTCTCTGAGAAGAAAGTCTACGTGGTGCACGAAGCAGCAGGCAGCTCAGGCACAGACATGGAGCAAGAGAGGGGGCCAAGGGAGCCTGATGGCCTCGCAGCTCTTCCTCACTCACCCCACTGGCCGCTGCCTTGGAGCAAGAGGAGGGCACTGGTGCTGACCCCTGACATGGGAGTGCACATGCTTGGCCGTTGAAGGTAGCTTCCCATTAGGATCATACAGTTTTATTGCAGAGCTTTTCTGATCTGAGGTCACTACGCTGCTCATGCTAAACTGGGGCCCCTCATCTTTTTGTCATTAACAGCTGTCCTGTTAAGACAGTGAACTGGACCACTAGGCAGTCATGACATTAACCCTTAGTGTGCATCAAAACAGTAGCTTATGTATCACGGGAACAAAATCAGGCTCTTGCCTGCTGTGAGCATTCACATTGGAGATCTGTAAACAAGTGCCTCGTGTCAAAGTGTTTTCAAGTGAGCAAAAAAAAAGGCACGAGAATTTGTGCATTCTAGTTACCCTCATTTGCTGTGCTGGAAAGGTCTGAGGGCAAAGACAGACTCCCTGCAGACACTGGAGAAACATGCTTTAGCATCAAATAATTGGCTGCTGCTGCTCAGGTGTCAATCTTAAAGAAAATCCCCACTAGCACTGTGCTTAGAAACTATTAGGTTTTTTTGTTTGGCTCTCAATACATATTTTAACATCCACATGCTCTGAAAAACAGCTTGCAGAAGGCCATAAAAAAGATGGAGGGAGAGAGAGATAATGAGAACTTCTGATCTAAGTACTTTAAATTAAGGTTCTCCGCTCTTAGGATTTGGTTCCAACAAGAACATACAGATTGTACTTTTTCAGGCCCTTCACCTGCAGCAATCCATCTTTAGTTTAAAAATAATAACAATAAAAAAGCTAAATTAGTTTCACAAAGGGATCCCAGTTTAGCTGTTTTAATTAAAAGTGCCAATGCAGCATGGGAAAAAACAAACACACAGAGGGAAAAAAAAAAAAAACACCCCAGGCTTTGTGTGTCATTCGTTGCAGTCCTGGACCCAACAGAAAGTAATTTATATTAGTAAGTGAAAATAGAAGATTTTAATATATTTTTTTCATTCTTCCATTTGATTTTTGTCACTTACTGCTAACTTTCTTCCTGTCATGAAAATAAGGTGACAGAGGATACTGCTTTGAACGCTCTAAGGACACAGCTGAGCTGTGGCTCACCATTAAGCAATTAGATTATTCAATTTTTAATGCCTCTCATAAGTAACAGTATCAGCATAGAAATAAGGCATATGCTTATTGAATTTCTATAACCACCAGCACCTCTCAATATCCAGCACCTTTTGAAGTGAAAAAGAATGGTTATAGTGTTTGCACTTACCTGGCACCTTTTATGAAAAATATCAAAGCACTTCACAAACAATAATTAAGCCTCACAATTCTCCTGGGAGGTAGGTAAGTATAATTATAGCCATTTTACAGATTGAGAAACTGAGGCACAGGGCAGTTAAGTGACTTGACCAAAGTCAATATATTCGAAGTCATTAACAGAGTGGGAAACTGAACCACAACCACAAACCCTGACTCCCTATCTTCTCTTCTATTTTGTCTTGGCCATCTGATGACAGCAGTCTATGGTATGTGTTGGTAGACAACAGTGCAGTTTTCACTAGTGCCTACAAACAGGGAAAGCCAGACTTGCACCAGCATCAGAGCATTTCTAAGCCCACCAAGGGTTACCATACAGTAAAAGAGATAAACTACAGTACACCAGGAACATACACACACAAGCATGCACACTTCCAGATGCATACATGGATACATACAGCAAAACAAAACCTGCACATAGCTAAACCTATTTAAGCTTCCAAAGTTAACGTGCTTTTCTTCATATTTGCTTATTTTAAAAAAATTATCACGCATAGCGTGTTTGAAAGTTAACAGTAACATTTCATACTACCACAGGGTTGTGATACGCAAATTTAAAATATTTTAAACAGAATGTACCTTTACAAAAACAAAAATCCTATTACATAAGCAATATTTGCATAGAATTATACAAGTAAATTATACAATATTTAAGCAGCAGCAACTTATGCTGAAATTTAGAACTAGATTAAGCTTAGTTGTGACACAGAGATCAATGTACAATAAGTACAGAACACAAACAATATTGTCCCCACTCTAACTGGAGGCAAATGACTCCAGATTATACTACTTTACACTGTTCTTTTGTATATTACATATGTTTACATCTTTTAAATATTTATAGAAATATTTAACAAAATAGTACAATAGGTTACAGTAACAGTGAACTGTTGTCCTGATGCAGCATATCCTTTTCCACATCTTTGAGCAGTTCTCTTCAAGCAGTTCTGGAAATACAGTTTTCCATCTTTGGCCTCTTCTTTGCTTCAGTTATTACCCTTTACAAATACAAGGAAAAAACCACGAACATTCATTGAAGTTCAAGAAAAACAAATCAAGCTAATCCAAAACTCTTTTCATGATTCTTGTGGTTACAGTTAGCAGTCAGGAAATGTGGGTTCTTTTTTCATCTCAGTTATTGATTTCCCAGTAAAGAAATACTGATGCCAATTAAAAAAGCATAGATGCCTTGATTTCTGAATGCCCAGCTTTAGATACTTGCCACAAATTCCATGAAATGAGAAAGAAGCTGCATCTGATACTGGGCACAGTTAAGATTCTCCTAGTAGCCTGCTATTCAGCTTGGAAATTCTGAGCCTGAGTATTTTCTTATTCTGAGGATACTTCCACTTACTGTATTGCTAGACTGTAAGGATAAATGCATTTATATTTATTTGCACTTTGGGATATTTGTAGAGAAGTTTTGTAAATCAGAACGTGATTTTTACTGGGAGTTATTAAAAAAAAAGTCCATCCTAATTTTGTGCTTGCACAAATGCATGTGTGTGCACATATACTACAAAGAATTTCCACAGCCAAAATAAAATGACTTGCTTTAGTCAAAATAGTGTTGTTATTGAAAAGTAAAGAAAAGTAAAAAAAGAAATCAGGGACCAAGAGCTCAAGTAAGGATTTAACACTATTTTTAACATTGTTTTTTCTTTCCCAAAAGATGAAAAAAAATAAGTTAAAATGGTGATAAGCTGCTTTCCAACTACAAGCCCTCAAAATCTTTGGAGTAAAAACTCTGTTCCTCCCCTTCAAAGCAACCCCCATACAACTAATGGAAAATTTTAAAGAAAATAAAGTGCTTTACTCTGCCCCATGCACCTGGTAAAGTATCCTGCCTGTTGTGAACAGTGTTACTACTTGCAAATTTCTGTTGCTAGCCCAAAGAGAGATCATGATTTAAGTTTCAAATCACACAAATTCTTCGGTGAACCAGCAGAACATTATTTCACAGGAATGTATCGAGTGTCTTGCTAGCCCATCTCTGACCCAGACAAATCTGTCATGGCCACTATAGCTTTTCCTGACAAAACAGAGGGCTTGGCCCAGGGATCCCTGTACTTTGGGAGCTCACAGGGCAGGTGGCTGGGGCTGTGCCGCACCCCGAAAGTGTGGGGAAAACCATGCAGTGCAGCCCCATATGAGGCATGATGAGGCCTTCCTGCCTGTATCACCCAGCCTATCTCCCAGAGGGATCAGTCTTCTCTAAGGACTTCAAATTCTTTCACTGAATTTTATTCAAAGGAGGAAAGTTCTTGAAGTAGCTGGCAATTTTACCCTCTCCTAGGCAATATCATTACACATAATGTTTTAGAAAGTAGCCTGCTTCAGTAAGAACATAGCATCTGCCAACAAGAAATGCAGTGTCTTTGCTTCATTTTCCTCATCCAGTAGACTGGGATTGAAATACGGATGTATCCATTTTACAAGGCTTTTGGAAGTAGTTCACGATTGTAAAGCAGTACAATAAGGAGACACTATTAAACACCATCTTATCCAACTTAATTTCTAGTGCAAAAATGTCAGCAGGTTCCAGATGACAAGGAGAAGGAAGCCTGTCTGAAGGAAAAGTACTTCATGTTATCTTTCATTTTTCTTTTGATCACACTATTGCATGAGACTAGCAAAGCTACAGGAGACAGACCTACCTTACTCTGAGCTGTTGCCAGGTATCCTTTCTTCACATTCAACATCTTGCAGTTCTATAACTTCTACTTTAGAGTTTCTTCTTTCATATCGCACATTAAAAGGCACATGGGGGTCCTCAAATGGCCTGTGGTCAGCTTCATGGTACCCCTCATAGGATGGGAAGCTTCCTCCCCAAGAGCTGTGGCTATGCACAGTAGGGTGGACAGCAACAGTCACTGAAGCTGAAGCAGTCACAGTAGTGATGGGCTGGCAGTACGCCGGTCCCGAGGTACCCATGGCACCAAACACTGGACTTCTCACATTGTGAGAACGAGCCTTGTGGCCCAAGCGATCCCTATTGCTAGGTCCTGAATGCCCTTCAGTAGAAATTTCAAAAGCGTCCCGGCGAGGGCGATAAGGAGGTGGTCGCAGCCCTTCCCTCGCTTCCCATTTGGGTTGTCTGCCCTGATGCCAGGCATGCTGAGTGCCAGCCTCTGGATTCAGTTGTAATCTGGGACTCGACTGGTGCCTTGTCTCTGGCTGAACCACCTGAAAGGGAGACGCATGGTTATGCCTCTAACGAAGCATGGCAAACAGTATTATGCTTTTTCATATTTCATGCCTGGAATAACATTTGTAATGGTATCGTCCTGGTTCTGAATCCATAAAGGTAATATTCTGGAGTCTTAAACCTGCTCATTTTTCTGTATGGTTTCTGTCTGAAGTTGTTATAAGCTAGAAAGCATAACTTCAGACAAACACAGGACTATAGCTGCCCCATCTTTAAATGAATGAATAACAAGCAGCTGATCTTAACTGATTCAACAAGGAGAAATGCAGACATTTGGAAAAGGGTCTACTCCACACAGGGTACATACACAGGATGTTAGTGGGGTAGTTTGTATAGACTGCAGGAATCTGTTTTCTGGATTTCTGTAAAAAGCGTGAAGCACAGCGGCCACATCAGTCAATGAACCGTGACCAACTTCAAATGTGGCTGTGCTTGTACCTATTTTTAGGCCTCTGCTGAACAAAAACAGATCCACATTGCAGCTCAGCATGCAGCATCATGGGGGGTAGGAGACAGAGCTTTTCCATTTTCCTTTGAAATCACAGTTAAACCAACCCAGTAGCAAGATACAACATGCCCGAAATTTGGTACAACCTTGAAACTTCTTTTTTCTGGGCTCTGTCAACCTTCCTCCCCAACAGTGTGCTGCCAGAGAAGAGGTACAGGGAGGCAGTGACTCAGAGGGACTGCGTGAAAGACACCGGGACTGTTAACCTCTCCCTCCTCTCTTTCTGCCAGGTTGTCCAGGATTGTCATTGAGCAGATGCAGAGCTTTCTCTTGTGGCTGGTGCCAATACGATAAAACAGCAATTACATGAGCCAAAAACCCCTGTTTTGGTAGAGGTTACTTTATACCATTATTTTATCCCCAGTTTGATTCTAGAGGAGAGGGTGATGAAGGCCTTTGTGCCCCATTTGCAAGTACTCTAAAATTCTAGCTGTTTGCATTACAGAGTAACAAAGCATAATCAGCCAGAAACATAACAGAAATACTACACTTTCCCACAGAAATAAATTTAAACGAAATTCCCGTTCTTCCTGCCCTCTCTCCACTCAATACATGAGCTACTTACAGTGGATCTTGCAAAGACAGGATTTTCAGTGGCTTCCACTATTACTTGATGGACTGGTGCCCCAGGGCCTTGAGCAGCTTCATACTGATGGAGCTCTTCACTGATGCCTGACACTGTGGTTTGAGAGCTGTATTCTGAATCAGAGGAATCTGACCCGTTGCTTGTATGCCTGGGAGACAGTGCAAACCTTACGATGCTCGGGGGTGGCTCAGGAGATGGCGTGGGTAATCTGTTTCGTCCATTGGCTGGAGAAACCTGATAACAACAATTACAATTACAAGCATTAGCATTCAGTAGCGTTCAGTAACTTTTAGCTGTATAATTATTAGTGCTTGATGCAAGTACTCTTAATACACTTTTCCAAGCCCTGATAACTTTAGCACTCATCTTCTGATCAAGATTTGTATTACACTGAAAAATGTGTGAAAGAAAGAGATATGCTCTCCATCTGTGGAAGTGTATGTAAATACGATTATCCATGTATCCATATGTATCACTGTCTCAGCAAGTGCATGTATGTGTGTGCATGTGCATTTGTGCTTAAAAATATACAGATAATTCCTGGGTTTGCCTCCCCCTTCAGCATACATTAAGAGTGATTCCATAAATCATTTCAAATGTGCACATATAATTTGGTTCAGTGTCTACTTGCAAAGACAGATGGATACACACATAACTGCAACATACATAATAATAAAATACACACATATATATTGTTTGAATAAGCAACAGCCATCTACACTGTTAGAAACGTAACAGATTATACACTGTTGTCAAAACTATTTTACTAATTCTAAAAAGTCCAAAATATTAGTAGCACTGTAAACATACACTGTGTTTTATTTTTATATACACACACACACACATACAGACACATACAGCATACTATTACTGCATTTCTATCTTCTAATAAAGCAGAATTAAAGATATTGCTACTTAACACAATAATCATTTTAATCACAGGGCAGAAAATGAACAATGAAATATAAATTTGACAGCTCTGAACCCTTCTCTGCCAGACTTGGCCTTTATACTGCCACATCCTCAACATCTAAGTGGACCCTTCCACCCTCCGAGATCCTTGCTTGAAGCAAGAAAGTATCACAGGGATGGGTGCTGGGACCAGAGACTCCCAGGCAGTCCTGTGGCCCTAGCTATCTAGGTGTGGTCCATGGACCACCACTGGTGTATGTTAGTCCACACAGGCCTCCCTGGTGGTCTATTGAGTTAAATATTTGGAGGAACGCAACAGAGGCAGTGGGGTAGGAGAGGAGAAGGTGTGTATACAAAAGAAATTTCTTTTGCAAAATGTTGGATAAAAGTTTGGTTTTACAGACTAGTTTGCCTAGTCTGTCTTTTGTCTTTTAAAAGCTTACCTAATTCTACATTTGTGTCTAACTTGCAAATTGCAGCCTTTAAAACAATTCTTACTAAAAATATACTTTAATTAATAAAAGAATATTGAATACATTAAAAAAAAATCACATTTAATAAAGATTTAAAATAAAAACAGAGCAAGGAACTTAAAATAAAAAAAGAATCAGAGAGAATTAAAAAAATGTTTCTAGAAAAAGGGTTGGAGGGAGGAAATATTATTATTTCTTCTGTTTACCATTAGTTTTACTGACCTCAGGGTATGGTCCAAAGAGTGAAAGAAGAACAGGAAGCAGCACCAATCCATTCAGAACTCCCAAAATGGTTAAGATAGCCAAAACAGCAAAGAAATACCTGAAATAGAGTAATAGGGTAGGGAAGAAATGAAAAGAAGAGCCACAAATACTATTAGAAATAAGGGACTATCTACTACTGCTAAATATATTAGTATTAAAATAACACATATACGAAATTCCATGTCAAAAATTACTAACATTCTCAAATACTACTAACATTGTACTAAACAGTTATATACTTTCTATATATAGATATAGTTTTTTACCTTTTGGATTAGAGAAGCTATTTTCCACAACCCAAAGTGTTAGTTGATAAAGGAAAGAAAAAAAAATTACGTTTGTTAATTTTCTAGAATCTGTCAGCATGTAATGTTATTTATGAATGTGTTACACAAACACAAAAATATGGAATGTGCAGTGAATGGCTGAATGGATTGAAAGCACAAATACAATGAAAAGGGGCCCCCATTAGTGAAAACCCAGCAGAAGCAAACAAATGAAGTGAAGGGTGTAGAATTTAAACAATTTAGCCTAGAAGGAAAGAAGCCCACTTCTCCCAGCAGCTAATCCACTGTGAAATGCTTCTGCATCTTACAGCGGAATCTCTAATTAAATCTCTAGTGTATCAGGTAAGGCTTTCCTTTGCTGTTCATTAATCACAACTTTCTGCCTAGAATTCTGTGAGTTCCAGTTTTACCAAATAGCTCCAATTGCAATCTTTTTACAAGACAGGAACCAGCTTTCTGCAAAGAAAATGCTGCCCATTCTACAGCAAGCTTCAGCATTGTACTGACTAAGAGCACTCCACAATGGCAGAGCTGCATTGCAGGCTAATCTTTTGTTGAACAATTTAGCATCTCTGAATACTCTTGTTTTGCGTCAGCCAGTTCAAACATAAAGCCTGAAGTACTATGGAAGAAGAAGAAAGTGCACAAGTGGTTGTCCTTTCCCACCACTGAGGGCTAAGGTCTGGGATCCTTCATGAATACCAAGGTAAACCTGTCAGTAAAAGGAAAGCCTTGCTAGTTGGTATTCGGCACAGCTGGAGCTCAGACTAAACTTAAGGCTATGTTGTAACTAATGATTTTGAGGAGTTGTTCTTGGGTAAGTTCCTGGTGGAGAAGGGACAGGAGAAGAACTGAGGGCAAGTTTGCTGCTAATGGCTCTGCTGATTACATTGTCTAGTTGGCAGCAAACTTTACTGCCTCGGTGGTTCTATATCTGATCAAATATGTCAGCCTCCTGTAAAACTACAAATATCCTGCTAGCGTAAACATTTTTGGATTTCTGATCTGCATTAGCAAAAATCAGGGAACCAATCTACTCTACTAACATAAACCACTAGAACTTTATACTGGGACAGAGATCAGCAACAGGCATTAAAAACATTTGCATCTCATCCATCTAACACTAGGATAAACAGGAGGATTACAGCTCTGACCACTTGGTGTATACAATGTCTGTTAATTTACTTAATCTTCCACATTGTTGGACTAATCTATCCCTTTCCGGAAGTTTGGGGTCTTCTTTGCCCACTATAGCAATGCTTGGGCTCTGAAAGTTTATTTTATTTTATTTTTTTAAACAAGGCAAACTGAAGTCAGATTGTGCATGAAAATGAGAAACTAATGTGCAAAGAAAGTAAAATAACAGAAGTTGAAAAGTTGAAAGGCTCATTTTATATACAATCCAAATTTGGAGTGAAGGGCTACTACAGACTTCCATTTGCTATGACACAAAAATGTCCTTGCCAAAATCTCGCCCATTAAATAGTAAAGCACCACAGCAAATATCCCTCTGTAAATTTGTGTTAAATCTATAGCTAATCTACTGTAACCTACATATCAAGGTGTTCCATCCCTTACAAGATCAAGTCCTAAAAGAATAATTCCAACTTACTTCTTCACTACCAATAAAATAAAATACGCTGGCCTAAAAAAAAAAAAAACAAATTCTATTTCAGGACATACAAAGATATTGTAAAGTATAGTAAAAATCCTCATTTAATTTATTTGGACCTACTTGCAAATTTCCTACTCCCTGCCTTCTGCAAATCTCTTACATACTTAAACAAAAAATCCTGATGAGATTTAGAAGCCACTCGCTCAATTCCTGCCTCTGACATTTTGTTGTTGTTCTCAAATGGATGTCAGCTAAGTCTGGTCATCTGTCCAGTTTATGTCTACCTAAGTAGATAGGTCATTTCTCAGAGCATTTTTTTTGGCCCAGTTTTACCTCCATTCTCTTTCCGCTCTTTTTTTTTTTTTTTTTTTTTGCATTGCATTGCATTGCACTGCATTGCAGTTTGCCACAAAGAACCTGTGTTACTTCTGAGATTAGCCATTTTGCAGAGCTCCACAGGTTGTTTGGAATAGAATAGGATCCGTTTCATTGCACTTCTCAAATTCCTCTCAAAAGAAAATCTTGCTTTCCTCTCACACTTGTTGAATTCACATTCTTAATTAAATCCACAAGAAATAGTCTGCCCGTAGTTATAAACAAAAGGGCCTTCAGGCTTTGCTTTACAGAATTTTAATACTAAGTTTCTGTGTTCAAACTTACGGCTCCCTAGCTCCCCAAAAGGGCTTTTTTTTCCTCTCCCATTTATAAACTGTTCACTAAAAAAGCCTCATGTAGATAGCAGAAGGCAGCCCAGAGAGTGTCAGCTGCAGCATGTTTGTAGCTCCTTGTGGTCCTTCCATGCAAAGCGCTGTGCATATAAGCAAGAAAGACCTTAAAGGTTAAAGGTCAATCCAGCTAATACTGGACAATGCCAGTTGCTTCAAACTGACTTAATTCCAGAATGAAAACTTCACTAAAGAGGGCCACTTTTGTCTCCTTCCATGCTGGGAGTCAGATTTTTCTGGAACAGATTTTAACGCCAGCAATGGAAACACTGCTAAGTCGAGCATGTAACATGGAGTTAACAAAATAAGGAAAGCAGGACCATGATTTAAGCATGCTTGACACACCATGCGTAGTAATAAAATGACAGATACACTGAAATGACTAACCATTAAAAGTATAATTATTTTTATTTTAAAAAGATAGTCAAGAAATACAAATGCTTTACCTGACAATAAAATCAAACTCCGATCCTGCAAGCATTAGCACTCCAAGCAGAGTGGACACAGCTCCATCCAACACTGGTGCAAACATATGTTCCAGTGCAAGGACAGCCCTATGGTTCTTGTCTCCTATGGCTGTTAAAAATGCCTGTAAAACAATGAAATCCATTTCATTAGACAGACACACACAGCCTTTCAAACAGACCCTCTCACAGTATAAACAGTTTTTCACCAGTTAATTACTCCAATTTACAGTTTATTAAAGCATCTTTAAAGCTAGCTAGACTTCAAGAAAAGGTCTGATGATGCAGTCCTATGACATAGCTGCTGCTGAAGTTGCATGACTGGAGTAATCATTGATTAGAGTCAGAGCCATAGTAATAACTTTAGAAATGACATCTGCTTGCATCAGGAAGGTTTCCATTTGTTTCCAGGCATGCTTCTTTCTACCCGCAAAGAATGAATTTCATTTCCACTCAAAATGAATGTACTTTGGGTGTAAAAATTATAGGACTACCCTTGTCACTCTCATGGGGACATAGCTTCCATTGCTGCCACAATTTGCTGTAAAAAAAAGGGCAATATTGATTCCAGTTTTCCTACGCACTTGGAACAAACAGACCAAGGACTTGTAGCCCTTGCTCACACGCAGCCACATCCACAGCAGCATTTATTCATGCATCGGTTCTTTCTGTTACTCTATACACAAGCCTTCAATAATACAATGCCTTTCTACTCAGGCTTGATGATCCAGATTATCAGGTATTGTACCTAACAAGCATCCAACTGTTGCAGTGAATTCAATAGGACTAGTACAAAGTAACACTACCAGATTGTGTGCTGTGGTTTTTTTTTAATGTTTCTATTTCACTCATGATGCATGTTTTTAAAACTTTTACAACACAAAAGCTAGCAGATTTATGCACAAAATTGCCTTAGCATAGTACTGTCTGAGCAACAACATGACTTGTGAAATGCCTGTCTCTCTCTGTTACTACTTAGTGAACAAGCTGTACCAGCACTTAAAGTGCTGATTCTTATGAATTTGTCTTGTGAACTTATGAATTTTAACTTACAGGTTAAAAAGACAAAACTTGGCTGATGTCCTTTTTGTGATTTATAATGGCTTTCTCTTCGGTGAATTCTCTACGAAGAAATGAACTCATGCAACTATCTTACTGTTGGTCCTGCAATTTAAGTCACTCTTCTCCTGTAGCGTATTTTCACTTTTTTGACAAATTTTTGGCTAAATCAGCCAATGCATTAGTTATTTGGTGGGGCAAGCAGACCAAAACTGGGTACATACACAAACAGAGTGATATTACCAAACCTCATTTCCATAGGAAGCCAAAATATGTATTATTAACCTTTAGCAGTGAATTAACAGTGGTCCATGCAAAATTAATGTATCCAGAACACATTTTACATTCCCATATTCACAAATGAATAAAGAATCCCCTTCAGAGTAAAGGCAGCTGTCAATGAGACAGCTCATGTGAATGGGATCTGTCGGAATCTGATCCACAAACACATTAGCAAGTTATATACACTGCATAAGTGTATGTGTGTATTCAATGGATGTATAACACAATGAGCCCACTGTTAATTCAAAAATTTATTTGCAAGAATTAAAAAAAATGAGGTCACAGCTTACAAGTTGCAGCAGAGAACTGAGCCACGAGTGGACTGTGAATTTGTCTTATACAAGCTCAATTAAGTTCTGTATCAACAGTATCAGCATCTAATATTTTGTTTCTGCAACATCAGTTTGATTATTTACACTCAGTAAGTAGCAGCGCTCTTATCATCTGAAGTCTACCAGGATTTTTTTTTTCCATTTTACAGCCTACTTTTGAAAGATTTTGATTCCATGTCAACACGAAAAAAAATCTGATTTTAAATTTGCTTGGCCTTTGAACTTAAGCCGTATGATTTTTTTTATAAATGTAAAAAAAAAAAATCTGTAAATTAGATTGGTTTCTTCCCATTTGCAATGGAAGTATTTTTTATTTCTTTATTCCAATATTCTGTTTTAAATCTTAACTCTAAGAAATTCTTGTGCAGCTGATCTCTGACACCACCAAACCTATTGCAAACCTTAGCAAACAGGTTTACCTCCAAAAACCTAACCACACATAGCAACAGGAGGAGGAAAGGGTCACCACTTGAGCTATCTCATTGCTCTTCTTTAATCCTACCCTGCCTTCCCTAAATTACTCTTTGTATCCTGCCCCTTGATGGGCCCCAACTGTGTACCTCATCTGCAACATGTAGGAACATGGCAAGTATTTGGCAATCTCTAGCGTGCAAAGATCCTCCTTAGCTCCATCTCCTTTTCATTGTCACCAGATTCTCTCAGCAGTCTACAAGGTTTTCCTGTTGAGTTTAAAATGCCCACTAAGTCTTCATCCAACTTCTCTCCATCTCTCACCACCATTTTCCAGCCCCTTCCTTTCATTTCTTTTTGGATTGCTACAGTCCAAAGATACTAGAGATTATAGTAAGCTGCAAGCACCCCTTTTCTGAGATCATGATGATGTATTCATTAGACTCATACTTTCCTCCTTTTTAATACAGTAAAATTTAAATCCACGAAGAAAATAGTATCATTAAAATAATGTTATTCTGAAAAATGGGTTAGAATAGTCTTATAGGAAAGTGATTTATGCTGTGTAGAGATTCTTCCCTGCATGTAATGTTGAGCAAGTTTTGAGACCTATGACTACTAAAAATAGATAAAAGGAAAATGTTTTAAAAATGGGTAGCTTTTCATTCACAGTAAATAAACATTTAATTTCTTAAATTTCCCAGTTTCTAAGAAAAGATTTAAGAACTCCAACTTACTGTCAAAGTTGCTTAATTGGCATTCTGAGAAAGCAGAAAATCGGCCTTCTTCTAAGCTTATCCTTAGGACATGCAAGATGAAAACTATCCTTGTCAAAAGTGAAAACAGAAAAGTAGCCCCTTACTCCATTATCTATCATGAAATAAAGTGGAATGAGTTTTGCATGTCTGGAACACTACCTTGCAAGAGAAGTGTTGCTGCTCCACATTTCTATCTATCAAGTTGACAAAGTTGTGTGATTTGGTGCATGCTAGATTTGGACACCTAAGTCTGATAATCTTGAAAACATTTACACAGAACATTCAAACATTCCCCCTTCCTCCCTTGCTTCTCTTCATAACATTGGAAAACTATTTCCCTAAAGATCATGTTCTTGCGCTCATTATTAATAGTTGATAGGTTCTGGAAAGGAAGTAGAGATTTTTAATGTGAAGAATCCAAATCATTCAAATTTTAGTGGTCCAGAGAGATTAAATGACTTCATTTCAAAAATCTCCCTTCAAAGGCTTCTTTATCAAAGTATACAGAAACACACAAGCAAGCACAAACAGCTACATAGCATTGAGAGACAACAATAGTGAGGCTGTAGATAATGACGGGAAAGTCTGGACTAAAATAAAATACATTGAGAGCTTGGCTTTGTCTATTTTTTTGTATGGCTCACACAACTAGATACCACACGCTTACACATGATCTTAATTATAGTCTTCAAAAATCATCATTAAATACTAAAATAATGTATTCCCTCTTCTTATCTCCTAGGAGACTGACTCAATGTTTAGGAACTATTTCATCAGAGAAACTATTGTCTACCAAGACAGCCCAAATGACACACATAACTTTGTGCAAGGTTTATGACCGATCCCCTTCTGAGAATCATGTCACTCAGGACATGTCACTACTTAGGAGTCTAAGTAAGGATTTGTGATCAAAACAGTCATCATTTTACTTTAAAATACTTTAAAAATACTTCCTAGTTTTACATACCAAAGCAACATGAACAGTGAATTCCACACCAATGCCAACAGAAGCAATCAGGATAACCACAGGCACTGCACTCAGCTTTATTCCAATTAGACCCATCATGCCAAACAGTTCCACAGTCATCAGAGCCAGCACCACCACCTAGATGATTTCAAACAGCTGTTAGTAACTTCTCATACTCTAGATAAATGAGGAGGAAAGAAATTTCAAAACAACATGGGGCTACGAAACATAGCCTTCAAAGCAGTCTCTCCTATATCCTCAAAGACAACCCAATTTTCCTTATTTCATTGTGCTGAATGGCAATGATCCTCTAAAGAACCAGTTTAAACCATTCTCCCCATAACCAGTTAACAGAATAAGCATTAGTTTTCTGTTAGTTACAATTTATCTATGTGACCTAGAAAATAATTTATTCTTCCTTCTTCTAGATATCCACTGGAACATAGATTTCTTCTTTTTCACTCATTTCTCTGACAATTCTTATAGAAAAACCACCTTTCAAATACTGTATAGGAATTCTTTTTATATTACTCCAAATTAAGTGAGAATGACTCAGGGCAGGCTTAAAACACAGAAGAAAGTGAATGCTATAATCAACTTACAGAAGGCCTTTTTACCTTTAAAGATACTTGGAGAGATTGACATGGACAAAGCAAACAGTTTAAGTTAACCAAAAGTTTTTATTTTAATTTCATCTACCTTGTAAAAAAGTGAGGAAAAGGGAGGGAAAGAAATCCGTGGAATCAACTTAAAAGTTTCTAAAGCAAAGCAGGAAAAAAGATAGACATACTTGTAAAAGTGATAGTGGACTCTGAAAATAAACCCCTTTCCAAGGGAAAAAAGTATGCACTACAATAAATTATTTTATAAGCTAATGAATGAAGAATAATAACATAAATTACTTGATTAAGTGCTATGAAAATATTCTAGACTAAACATTTACTTTTTAACATACCTGTCGTATAAACGTACATTACAAAAACTAGTAACTGTTTCACGCTTTTCAACTTCTGGCGTTTTATAAACCATATGATAGTTTATGGAATTTAAACATAGGAACATCATCATTCAATTTAACTCGAAAGTTTATTGTGAGGCTTATGGTGCCTTGCAGAAAGCACGGAGGAGTACTCTCTTCAATTTATAATTTTATGGCTCTTTCTCCTCAATTGCCCAGTTACAATCTTTTCACAGGGCGTAATGTGCATCCATTTCAGTTTTTCTAAAAAGGTCACATTCAGAAATCAATGGGCAAGTTCACATTAGTCACTAGCAGCTGACTTGAAAAATAACATTCTCTGATAAAAGAGGGAGGGCATAGCTGAATAGAAATCACTGTAATATTTAATAAAGTTCCTAATTTTCCTCTGTGTCTTTATTTCTTATATTAATGTACCTCTGAGCAAGGGCAAAAGTTTATATACCTTTATGAGAAACCTTTAAAGGTACAAAAAGGTGGTCAAAGGATTAACGTTATTAAGGTTTGTACCTTTAGCATGAACCTTACCCCCCTGAAGTTGAATAAATATGTAATGAATGATGCAATATACATACTCCACCAGAGGCCCAGACATAAACAAAACCTTCCCGACTACAGCAAGAGCTATGCTGAAAGGAATTTGACTTCAACAAAGACCCTTATAATAAACTTACAATGATCCCAGCCGTCCAGGGGTTCAGGAGGAAGAGGGCACACACCAGAAATGTGCAAGCCAAAACCACACTGATGGATAAGAGAAGCCAGTGACGAAGTCCAATATACTGCTCCCAAAATAGAAATGGGTAGCCGTTTGGGTAGCTGGCAATCCCAAGGCTGGTGTAGTTATTACAGATAGCTCTCACTTTCTCGATGGCTTCCACAAAGTCAGAAGTTTCACGCAATCCATTGAGGTAGAAAGGAAATTGAGCATATTCTATGGGCTCAGCTGCTGGAACTAGGAAAAGATAGCAATGTTTAAATGCATGTTTTGGAAGAAGGAAATACACAGACAGTATGATTAACAAAACATTTGCTCTCCATAGAAAAATGCTTAAAGGCACTGAATTTAAATTTTACATTTTTGAAACAACTAACGTGCTAAGAATTTTCAGTACCTGTACATGATTCTATTTTATCATGCAGCACAATGGGATGAACACAAAGAATTTTATGTAATTCAACAACTAGAGATATTTCAATGTGTACATAATTTTCATATATTCTGAAAATGCTTTTTACTGAATACCTGGTTCAAAGCCCTTATCTGCAACATAAAAGAGAACTCTTCTTAAACATTTTATACAAATGGTCTTTAGTTTTACTCAGGTCCAGTTGCTTTGAAATCAAAGGTCATTTCCCTGTGATCAGTCATATCCCACTGAGACAAAACTAGAGAAAAATGATGTTGAATTTGGCCTTTTGGTTAAGATTTCCACTAAATATTTTTAAAATTAGATTCACAAATGCATGTTCTATTATTCACAAAAAAAGAGGGAGAAAACAATATAAACGTGTTCACTAAGAAAATATATAACTTTTTATTGTTTAATAGTCTGACAAATGTAAACTCTCTACACTCCTTTTTGAGCATAATGCTAAGTTCACTGTACCACATGAAAAAAAAAAGAGAAAGAGAGAGAGAGAGAGAGAGAGAGAGAGAGAGAGAGAGAGAGAGAGAACAGCTTCCACAACAAGCATTTTCTTACTGCTGTTGTGTGTTCCAGACCCTGCAGGGTCATTCAGTTGACTTGCTAAACATGATTTGCCCTATTATAATCTCAACTATAAATTTTCATTAAGACAAGACTTGGCTGACTGCCACAAAGCTCTAGAGTTCGGATACACTGAAGCACAACTAGCTTGTTACCTAACCTCATTTCCAAGAGCGCCAGTCCTACCCCACATGCCCTCTCCCCTTCCCCACTGGTGTCCAACTAGAAATCCTCCCAATAAATCCCAAGCCAAATAACAGGCATTACTGCTTAGGATGCAAAGTGGTAAATGGCACAGAATGGGAGGGATAGATGGAGAACACCCACTCACACAGACTGTTCGCCTACCTACATAGCTCTCATGCTGTATCAGAGGTGGTGGCTTATATACATGCGCTAACTTGATAGAAAATCCTTGAGTATTACAAATTGAGGATGAACAAGAAGATATAGTCCCAGTGATGAAACTCCAGAATGACAAAGGCAGGAATTTCATGCAGTCTCCAGGTTTCTCTCTCACACAGAACCAACAGGTCGCATAAGAAAAGCAACGTCTAGTACAAGCTTTTAGAGTTTTGCTAGAAACTCATTTTTCAACACAAGAAAAGCCTGCAGTGGTGCCACTTTACACCATCTTCCACAACAGCATCTATCTCCTGAGGCTACAGAGTAACACAATATATTGTTCTGTTTAGGCTCTGGAGCCCTGTGCAGCATCAGCTGAGAGTTGTTACAGGGTTGTAACCCAGTAACACCAGTTGTAACTAGAGATACTAGGTTTTGAAAGAAGGAGTGGAGGCACTTACATAAACTGTAAGACCTTAAGATGAAATGTCACTTACTTCTCAGCCTTGTTTCAGGCATATAGTCTGCTTTGTCATGGACCCATTCAGGGCGGTGAGGCCGGATGTTGGCTTGTGAGGCAGCATACGCCACAGGGTCATTGCTAACCCAGGCTGTCAGGTAGATGTAGAAAGCATTTGGGTTAATGATTCCATCTGCATCCACCAGACGCTGTTTAGTCAACTGCAAAATGGAAAGATTAGAAGCCTTTTAGAATGAGTTTTGCTTTCAGGGCTCTTGCTGCAAAGCTTACAACAAAAACCTTAGAGATGTGACACACATACAGGAAGAAAAGAAGAAAGTATTAACTTCCACTTGAAACGATGTATCAGGAAACTATTGTTTGACAATGAAGAAAAATCTAAACTACAACGACAGTGGAAAGTATTTATCTATAAATAAATATTTATATAATATTTACAACAACAACTAAATCAGCAGCTGGTTCTAGAATAGACTGAACAAATTAAATCTGAATTCTGAAAGACCGCGTGCAGCTAACAGAAAAAAACAACCAAGTTGGAAAAACATATTTAAAGAAAGGGGAAAAAAACCTGGCAAGAGTCCCTATACACGTCTGTGTGCAGTTAACCTCTGTTGTTAACACTGAAGGAAATGCCACCCAGTAAATGGAGGAGAGCTATAAAAATAAAACAACATCTGTATAAATTTTGCTAACACTTGCCTCCTATGACCTATGTATTCAGAAAATGCCCAGCGCCAAGAAAGCAGAGGAGTGCGCTGTGTTCCTTGGGTCACTGTGGGCAAATGCATCTGTGGGGTAAACAGCAGTGGTGCACCTCTAGGGTTCTGTAGCCAAATACTGCACAGCTAGAGCCCTGACAGAGGACTCTGTGGGTGAAAGGTGTTACTAGGTTTTTTTGTTTCGTTTATTTAAAATTCTGGCTTGGCTCCAGCTCCAGGACTTTTTAATGAAATGAAAAACAACAGTGACAGCAGTTAAAAAGAAAGAAAGAAAGAAAAAGTTAGATTCCAAGGATCTGGATTCAATTAATCCACAGGATATGCAACAACTGTATGTCTTCAAGCTGTCTTTGGAATTGCCTAGTACAGCGCTTAGCCCCTGTGGCTGCACCACACTTTTCCCCCTCCCAGGCACAGGAAATTGTATCAGTAGCTGTAGCCCAATCACATTTGTTCCAAAGGGTACCTGGTACACATTGCTGAACAAAACCTCACTAAAGGTTCTTTGCTTTGCCTCCCTTTCTTTGCTTAATTCATAGCTGAAGCTTCATTCAGCCCTGACAGCATGCTGCATGTTGCCACACAGCAGTGTGTTTTACACACCATAGTAACTTTGAACTATGTACTCTGTAAATCTGTCTCCTTTAATGCCAGCAAAATAAGAAAGACAGTAAGCAGATCCACTAAGAAGCTCATTAGAGAGACTATTTTCTGCCTAAATGTGCAGAGTCAGTGATGATGCTAGAAGAGGAGAAGCTAAGTAACTGTAGATTTTTCTTAGACATTTAATATCTAATTCTAGCATAAGGAGTCAAAAACTGTGTGTTTTACCTTCCAATATGATAATAAAAGCAGTAAATACAGTCATATAATGTGATAACCTTTTGAAAGAAGCTCAGATTATTTTATTTAGGCATCTCAACCAACTACCATTCTCAGTTCTATTACAGTATATCCATAGTTAGTCATGACAACATAAGAATATTACAAAGCCTTCTTCCAGTCACTATCATTTGTAAATACCTTTCTTAAAAATATGTGTTTGGAATAAATTGATAGGAACTAACCAAAGAATTGCAAATGCTAGATTCAAAGTCACAGCAGAAGGCTGACAAGGTGAACCCCATAGGCAAATCTCATTTAAATCAGGAGCAATGCCACTTAGGGCAACAAGGCTAACACTGGCTGCATGCCTGTCACGGGACCAGGCTCCATCTACCTGTGGATGCAGAGAAGCATCTTTCACATCAGTTTCAGTGGAAAGAGAGCGTGTACAGGATAGGAGCAGCATTTAACACATATCAGTCACCAGTGACCACAGATAGGCATCCCCAGTGCTGATTTTAAATACTTCGCAATGCTGGCCAGACTCAAGAGGTAACATAAAGCTCTAGTGAACGTTGCAAGGCCATGCTGTCAGGTATAATCAGGCATTTCAACTCATCAAGATGAAAAAAAGGCACTGACACGCTCTTCACATCTCTTCCCACTCCTGAGGGATAGTGCATTCCTGTAGAAATCAGTATGGACTCTGATACAGTACCTGGCTGATGTCAACGGGCTTTGCTCGATTGCCAGTTTGCACCAAGAGTTTGTAAGCCAGAACAGCATCGTCAGATCCATTTTTATAATTGTTGTAAGTGATTTTCCCAGTTTCCCAGTCACTGTCAAATGCATCCTGAAGTCCTGAAGAGTTAAGAGAGGCATGAGAAAGACAAAACATACAATTAAGAAACCAATCTTTAAAACAGTTTTCAGTAGGAAGAAATAACAATAATGATTCTTTTTAAAATAAACTGTGACTTTCTACAGCTGAAGCAGGGAGAAAACTATGGATGCTCCATTTGGTTTCCTCATAGTCAGCACGCCGGAAGATAAAATTACCAGTTGCATGTCCAGTACTTACATCAGGGGAAAGACAGGAGAAGTAAAATAGTGCAAAGGATGGGAGTGATGACTCTTCCCATATTATTCTGACCAGTAAAGGAGAGCTAGGAGTCCCCCATCCCTCCTCTGCACTCCTAGCCAAGCACATTAAGCTGCAGAAGAGGACATACACCACTCCTAGTAACTATCTTGGGCTTCTGTAGAGCACAGAAGCAACAACATCTATGATATAACCAGAAATTCCACTACCAATGGGAAACAACCACACACTCCAACTTCCAACTTCAAACGGCAACTCAGCTGCTTCTTGAGCACAGTGTGAGCGAACATGATTTTGTCAATTTGTTCCATCTGTTCAACTTGTGCAGCTAATACAAGTCGTGGGATCTGCTGCCAGCACGTGTAAAGATCACAGCCAACACCTATTCACTCTCAACTGTTATTTTCCTCTTTGCCACCCTTTAGGGGGGAGGGAATACCTCACAGCACAGATTTGGATCAGATTTAGCACAGGAAGCCATAGCCCAGCACAAGGAGGCTCTGTGCGAGCAGATGACAAACCACATGTCCAGGGAAAGGAAGGAAAAGGCTGGGGGTGGAGGGTTGGTGGTGGTGGAAATCATCGACCCACCTCACAGCTGCACTGAGGAGCTGTAATGAAAACCATCATTACAAATCTGATAGGTTAGCTACAGCTGTAAGGAGATAAGTAGTACTGGAAGAGAAAATATGGCCTGACTGACACTGCCTCAGGCTTGAGCGCTCTTTCACATTTATAAACTCTTCCTCCCTCTCACCCCCGGTCTTTGGAAAACTGCCTCCCCTGTCATCCTAACAAAATCGTACCCACTTGGAAAGCCAGCAGCTTGGGAACAAAGCAGTGAAATAAGCCTGCCAAACCTGCCACGCGCAGCCCGCCAGCACCTGCCCAGAAAGAGGACGATTTTACGCTAGATATTCTGACACCCTCAAAGGAACTTTAAAGTCCTCTTTAAGAAAGTGCTGATAGTTGGGAATGGGGAAAACAACTGCAGAAAGGCAAAAATACAAATCTGTCCTTTCTGAAGACAGTTTTATTCTGTTTCAGCCTCTTCGAAAACAGCTATGTGACAGCATTTGTGCTATCCGTAATAGTCACATAAAAAGTCGCTTTGGGAGTTAAGAGGAGGCTGTTGAAGGAGAACGTAGGGAAAAAGGAGAGACCACCAAAGAACAGCTTAACTTTTAAGTCACAATAAAAGCAGCTTTCTTTAGTAAGAGGTGCGCACAAGTCAGTATGTTAGACAATATTCAGAGGCTGAACTTTCAGTTTAATATCCAGCTCCTGTCTCAGGGCTAAACAGACACACAGTATCAAATACATGCATCTGCAGGCAACATTACAATCTGTGTTTGCAAATTATGTTAGAAAATGACATGTTCATTTTACATTATTATGATGAGTTGTAACTCTGCTCTTTCACCTCCCCCACCCCAATGTATGCTCCAGTCCTTACAAGCTTGATCACCCCTCAAATCCAGCTCCCTGTTTTATCTTTATTTCTCAGCTGCCTTAACCACTTTACACTTCAGGTCTTTTTATTACTGAGCTTGTACACTGCTGAATCTGAAAGACTGGTAAGAATAACAAGAAATCATCATCAGTGGTACTTAAACTCTAGAGGATTTCAACATTTCAGTAACAAACATTTCCAATAAACTTTGAAATTAATAGCAGAGCTGCTGTTTTCAAAGTGAACAGTATTTTTACTCTAAATTGTTCACACTAATGATTTTAATGCATTTATTTTATTTTAAAAATAACTAAGATTAATGAGATGTTTCTGGGTAGGAAGATAAAAGTAACTTGTCCAATTCTTCCTGCATAAAAGCTATGCAAATTAAGGCAATTTTTAAAAATGTTATATATGGGATTTCTTTTCTTATCAGCAGTGACTGTTGCTTGATACTTCAGAAGAAAGTGAAATTCTCCGAAGTTATGAAGAATGCTGGACTGGGAGTGAGGAAGGAATTCCTTCTAACCCATGTGAACAGCTGGCACCATGAAACTTGAGATAAGATTACCCTTTTCAAAACCAAGCCTAATAACAAGCCACCAGGGAATTCAAGCTACCTCATTTACATTCAGTCACTTACAAAAATAATGTTAACATTTCCAGTTTAAATAAATGATTAGTGTTAACTCTCTGCTACTGCATATTCAGATAACGGAAAATACATTAACAAGTTTTGTTACAGAGAAGCAAAATATAAGGTAACCTCTGAACACAGGGGTGTGTTAGTTTGAAGGCACTCCACTGCAAGTGAACCAGGGGAAATGTGTGGCTAGGACTTAGCATGCTGTCCTGGTAAAAAATGCCTTTGTTCACATGTTACTGCTTCCTTCCAATCCACTCTGTATTCTGCGGGATAAATGTGGAGGTGTCAGAAGGCCATCTTGAGCCATTAATCTCTAGTACTGAATTCCCAGGGAAGTTAGTGGGAATTAGCCATGAAGTTCAAACAAAGTAATCCCTACTTCGGTTATCCTGCTCCCTCCAGCATGTAAAAATCCAGCACATAACCATCCCTATCCTTGTCCAGGATTTTCCCAGGGTTCAGCCAAAAACTGTCTCATCTGTAAAATCTATTTTCACCTTCCCTCCAATTTGTTCCCTCAGTATCAGCCTCCGTTAGTAACGGCCAGAGGTATTACTCTATTTTCCACTGTCTGCACCTTCACATAATCCCATAACTATGACAAATGTGACAGCTTTTACTATAATAGTTTAGTTCCTCCTGTTACATAAATCCCTTGTAATGTTTTAAAGCATAACTTCTTTCTATTCATGCAGTATCTTCATCATTTAGTGCCTTAAATTCAGTAGAAAACTCTGTAAAGATGGTCTTGTGTCTTTACAAAGCTGTTTTATAAAGATCCGATCGGATAAACACCCCACAGTCTGCTGCATTTCTTCCTGTTGTTTTGGTAAAAGTATCCACCCCCCCCCCAAAAAAAGAAGAAAAATAAATAAGTTACTTAAGTTATAAGAGAACTCAGAAAAGCCCTGTAGGATGTATGAAGATGCTTAGAAATCTAGGAAGTGTAGTAAAGTTCCAGCTGAGTAAAACATAAGGTATGCTGCATTTTCTTCACGTTAATATTGCCATCTCTTGCAGCTGAATATACTTATGTGAGGAAAATATATTAAGTAAAACTTCCATAATAAGATTGTAATGCATGGATCCAATTTAGTTGAAAAACATAAAAAACTAATACCTGAAATCCTGCTCTGCTGATTTATCAGTGCAGTAAATACACAGGAAACTTGATCATTTTGTTTATTATGCATGTCACTTGGTGGCCTCAGCTTTCCCAATATTGCCCAACATATTTTTAGAAGAAGAAAATACCGCAAATACTGACAGTTATGTGCATGTTTTCTAAGAATCATTGGCTGCATTAGCCATCTGTAAACAGTTAGGGTTAAAATTTACAGTCTCAGTAGGTCAGCACTATTTATTTTTCTATTGGCAAAAGCTTCCTGGAGATTCTTCCAACAGAAAGACAGAGGCAGGACAGGAGTATTTCTGGGCACAAAGTGTTTCACAACAGAGAACTGCTAAATTTCCTAAGATGAAACATTGTTGTGTATTTGAAACACAAAACAATTATTTGCCTCAACTTGAATAATAGCATGACTTTAATAAGCCCACTTTCCTATCACACTACCTATAACATCCCCTCCCCACATCCAGTTACAGCTCAGGACAGATAACACAGTACTACAGAAAATGTGAGGATGCTTGATAGGAAATCTATAATGCGTAGTAAGCTCCCAATCCAATAAAAGGCCTAAGCCACACTGAATTTTCTTCATGCCAGCAGTCCAAGCTCAAGCCAACAGGATCACTCACGTGCTGAAAGTTAAGCCTCTGCCAAAATACATTGCTGGACTCATTTACTGTTCTCAAAACACTCCGCAATCATTTATCTTCTTAAGACACTGTGCCATATCTGGCCATTAATTATAGAGTAGAACTCCTCATTTGCTGCAGAAATTAATGACATGAGATAGCCTCTCATGAATACAATCTTTTAAAGCTTCAAAACTGTTTTATTAGGGAGTAAACTTAGCCACAAAGAATTCAGACAAACTGTTGGGCAAACAGCGAGTTGATGTCAGTGTTTGGATCAGCATCTACATGTTCACCCTGCTGCTAGCAGGCTTTTATCATGCACCTGTATCAGAAGAGGAGAGCATTACTACAGAGAATAAGTGCTTGCTATTCTAGAATTAAAGTAAGACAAAGTCATGCGATTCTCTCTTACCTTGCAGCCAGTCTCGAAAGTAGTGCAACCACATTTTGGGAAGCTGCTTATCCTCTTCCAACAAAACATATGTCACATTGCTGAAACTTCTGTGAAGTTCATAAAGTAAGTGCTGGACATTGGGATAGTCTGCTTTCTGTGTCACTATATACATGTTGTAGAAAGAGAAGTACTTGAACTGTGCAGCAATAAAATCATATTCTCGGGTTTCTCGTGGTACAATGTCTGTGAGATCCAGTCCATCTCTCACTCGAGTAGTTCCATAAAGGCTGAGCCCAAGTAAACTCAGAAAGAGAAAAACAACCACAATCTGCAACAGAAAATAGAAATTCATTAGGTTTTATGTTTCTAAAGAAGCTAACAACATATAATGGCACCATATAGGACAAGCTTCAAAATTAGCATAAAACATTGTAATTCTAGGCTTTTTATTTATACATACACACACACACACACACACACATATATACACACCTGCGTGCACACACACATGCTACAAATCCAAACTAATCTGAGTTATAGCAAAGGAATGCTAGATCATGGACAGGAAATTTATATGGTAATAAAATTAAAAAGTAGCTTTAGTTTCACAGTTCATGAACTTATATTACTGAAAGTCATTGAAACCCTCACACTTATAACTTACATTTGAAAAGTATGTCACTACAGCAAGATAAAACTTTTAAGTAATAAAATTAACTGTAAAATTATGAAAAATTGTTATTCAAAAAGTGTTCAATTTATTCCTTATACTTAATACTATCATCAGGATAACTTTTCTATTGGGCAATAAAGAACTCTATTGCTGAAAAACAAGTAAATATTTTTTCTAGTTACCTTAGCTTTTGGTTTGAGCAGGAATGGAGCATAATGCTTTTCTGCAAAAGATGAGAGTGTCCATCTAGTACAGGGTGGCTCAAGGCAATGCATACTGGAGTCCGAGAATTGGGAAAGCAAATCCCTCGTCGAGCTTGTGCTCTCTGGGCTCTGGCAGCTGAGATTATCTTGTGCTACTGTCACTGGCTGCACAGATATTTCTGAGCGAGGCTCTGCTGTGGTGTAGTACACCTGCGTGTGAGGATCGTATTCTGTGCGCAACTGCACTGTGGACTGCATTGTAATTTGAGTTTCATGTGCAAAACTGTGACTGCTGTATGGAGGTGGAGGACTGTAGCAAGTATTATCACTGTTTTCTGCATATGCTTGAGGCTCAACCTGAATCACTCTAGTAGCGCATGGACTGTAAGAGAAGAGAAAAACATCCATTCGTATTTAGATCGGTCCTTATTTTAACCAGGCTATATAGAAAAGTCTGCTTCTATTCAAGCCTACTTCTACTACCATTAGATGGTTTATATCAATAAGCGTAATGTTTTGATGTGGATTTCCCTCTGCACTTCAAGGAATTATTTTTTAGATATGGTTCAAAATGAAGGTCTCTGAGAACATACACACAGAGAACATACAGGTTCTCTGAGAACCAGCATTGCCTGAAGACACTGGCACCTAACTCACATTGCTCCATTAACTGTACACACTAATCAGGTCAATAGTCAGATAATCACACACAGTCTGAATCCACAATAGGTGTGTGAGTTTGCATCTAAGTGACCATGCTGAGGATTAAACTATTTAAAAGATCAAAACGTAAACACATGACATGCAGAGTTCTTCTGTTTAGAACTATTAAAGTAACTGTTAAATAATATCTGGGGCTTCTGGATATCATCTCAGGCTTTTGGGAGGCAGGCTGAAATCACTTGCCATACACTGACTGCATGTTTTAAAAATGAAATAAACACATGCAAGGATTAAATCCCAGGAAGGACAGGCAATATGGAGACAGAATTACACAAGTATCTCTTCAAAGCATTCTCTTTATTGCAGGTTATTCTAAAGCATAATAATCAAATTTATTTTTAAAAGTTAGCAGAAACAAGCCCCCTTCTGAAAATAAGAAACAATAAAGTGATAATAGAAAATAGTATCAGAGATTTTTCACCAAGTTAACAAAGGCTACAAGAAAGAAGAATTCAGAATATTGCCTACCTAAACATAGAAAACTGTCATTTAACTGAACTCGTTCATACACACATGGGCCCAAATTCTGATTCACATGTGATGCAACTTAAGACGGGAATAAATGGAAGATATGACTGCTCAGTACTTCAGAGAATTAGGGCTCCAAAAACTCAAGCACATTAAGACCAGCCAGTGAAACCATGGCTCAATAAGGAATAGAAAGCAGGAGTCCTGGCTTGTGATCCATCTCCTGCTCTAACCAACCCCTCAAAAAAAATTTAGGAAACAATTTCTTCCCTGTGAGAGTGACGGAGCACTGGAACAGGTTGCCCAGAGAGGCTGTGGAGTCTCCTTCTCTGGAGATCTTCAAGGCCCGCCTGGATGCAACCCTGTCTACCGTGCCCTAGGTGACCCTGCTGTCCAGGGAGGTTGGACTGGATGATCTCCAGAGGTCCCTTCCAACCTTACTGATTCTATGATTCTATGATTTTCTCTCTTTGACTTTGAAGTTAGAAAGGCCAAACTATGTCTGCTCCTAAGTAGGTATGAAAGGCTAAGAGGACACAAGGTGTATTCTCTACGTCCTGACTATGATATACATGTGAGTGCATATGTGAAAATGCAGCTTGTCCTCTCTAAGCAAAAATTAAGAGAGAAAACATCCTTGTTCTCTAAGCAGTAGCTCCACTGATGACAGTAGCCTCTTCCTACCATAACTCTGACCTCAGAGCTGGCCTAATACAGAGTGTGCATACAATTCATAACTAATATAACATGGCTATAACAGAAACTTCACCAAGCACTATCCTGCAGTGGTATTGAGCATCCCGAATTCCCAAGTTATTTACAGTCTTCCATAAGAGATTGGCATCAGATCTTTCCAAGCTTACCCAACAGCAGCACTGGACACCTTGTAGCACACTGTAAAACCCTAAGACAACTTACAGGCATTACTAGAGCATGGACGTCACATACGGTTCCAGAAAGTTGTTTTCTAGTGGTTAAAATGAATATGAATATGAACAAGGGGAAAAGGGTATGGAAGAAAGACAGAGAGATAAAAGTTCTAGCTTTTCCCCTCAGTCAGGCAAAAAAAGCAAGGTAGCCAAGGTATTTCAGTCTCTAGCAATAAAACTGTGACACTAACACACTGATACTGCTGCTGTCTTGCTGTAATAAAGACCTCCCACACCTGAGGAAGGACTGGTAGCACTGCTGGTGACCATAAAAATGATGTACCTCATACACTGCAGTTCTATCACACATTCTTACCTTGTAAAACAGCAGAATATATCCAACCTCCTATCTTCCCGACGATAAAGGTCCATACTCAAGATAGCAGGAAAAATCAGCAGAACCATAGCAAAGTTGAATACCACCACAACTGCCGCCTAGAAATCAACCACAAGAGAAGAGATGTTGTTACCAAGTTTCACTTAGGGCATCAGCTTTACCAAGCCTAAAATCTCCTTTTAATTCTCACCTATCAACCCATTTATCATGTTGAGTCATGAGACATTTTCAAACTGCTTCCTGTAGTTTTTTACATTCCAGTTACATTTTTACATTCCAGTTCCGTTATGGTAGGCCTACCGTAGCTAATTAATTTCTTTAATATTAAACTTCACATTACTTTAATTTCTCTGTACCTGTAGATATAGTGGCACCAACATTTTTTAAATGGAAAAGATAGTAAATAAATTACATTTTTCTATGAGATTATGCCCTATTGGAGAGACTCACAGTACAAAAAGACGGAAGCAAAATCAAACCTGGAACTGGGAGTGAAGTTCTCATATTTAAGGGATCTGAAGTAACTTAAGCATCACAGTAACATTAAAAGACATCATTTTAAATCAATAATGAAATAAATATTTAATTCAGTTTTAATGAAATTGCTCCATTTACTAAAACAGCTATGCATCTGCTGTACTTAAAGGCTAGCTAAAAATAGTAGCATTCTGGGATTATCTGTTGTTTAATCGAACTTGACAAATGAGTCAATATACCAAAATAAGTCTTAAATTAGAACAAGGATGCTGAAGTTACTTTGTGAAGTGAGTATTATTTAAAGAATAACAACAGCCCTCTCTTTCAAATGATAACCCCTTCCTGCATAGAGATTTCCAGACAATCTCTATAAACATACGCTGTGGTGCAGTATCATAATTATTGTCAACAGCATTTATTTGCAGTGTGGAGTAGCTAGGAGCACTAGCCATCACAAAGGGAAAATTTGGGCACAAGTGGTACTGCAAGGGAGTATTAGAGAACTAGGATAAAGTCAACAGGGATTTTTGCTTTTAACCAAAAATAAAGAAACTGGAAAAAATGGTTAAGCCATTAACAGGTTAAAAAAAAAAAAAACAAACCAAAAAAATGAAACCTTTATATCTTGCCCACTATTTACTTACAACACATTATACAAGTCATAGAAATCTCTATCATAGTGCAGTTTAAGGCTGAGGATAGTATATAAGCCTCTACCTATAACTTCTTACATAAACACCATTTAGGTTAAGACAGTCAAAAAAGGACTAAAATTGGGTTACATAAATTAAGTGTCTGATGTAAATGGGTCTCTTTTTTTCCAAAATTAAATTAATAGCTGTTTTTGATGTTGAACATCCGCCCTCAAAATTGGCAACTCAAAAGACAAGCCATCGAAAATTAGTATTTTAAAACTACTTGATTTACATGATCTTAAACAGTGTAATTTTGATTTTTTGTCTCTTATCTGTGAAAATAAAAGTAGTAACCTACTGAATGATTTTAATGATTTTGAACCTATTAATTATAAGAAAAGACTAGCTCTTTTTTATTTTTCTGAGAATGACAGAATTAGTTATATAAATTTTGTAGTTATTTGAATCATAATATCATACATATATTGTACATAAAAGAGGTTCTCTTTTTTGCCAGTCTGCTTAAAGAAAGATTTTGGTCCTGACAACTAGTTGGAGACATAACCATTTAAACAAAGTTTATCTAATGTTTAAAGCCTAATTAGCATTTAACCATCACTTTAATCTTTGAGAGAAAAGATCCAATCACCATTTCATGATTTATAAATATCCACACAGAAAGGTATGTAAGGTCAGAGCCAAGACTTCAAAATTAAGTGATTTCCTTTTGATCGTCTCTAGAATGGATTGAATCTGTCAGGAAAACAAATGGCTGCTGTTGCAAGCAAGGTGTTTGCAGGACCTAGTTCACACAACTGCTCTATTTATTGCTGCCAGATCAGTGAAAGTTGAATCACCCATAAAACATGAGTAATTAGTTGTGTCTAACCAAAAGCTCCTACCAAGGATCTGCTAAGTACTGTTGAAATTTGAAGAAAAAAAAAATCAACTGAGGCATGGTCTAAGAATTCATATTTTTCCCAGCATGCCTGAAAAACTATCTAAAGACTTCTACTTCTGCTCACTTCTATAAACACCTTTTGCCTTATCAGCCCTCTCTGTAGAGCCCAACAAGCTTGAATCCCAAATGTTGCTAAACCTGAGAACTAGTACTTAAGTGCATGGCAGAGAAACTACTAAAAGTTAGTTGCATTCACATTTGATTTATAAAGAATAATTTACATAGAAGAATGTTGGGAGCTATCCTAAAAAACACCTATTAAATCCTCTTATTAACATCACGTCTCTTTTTAAAATACGTGGATCTTCCATTGTGCCATCCTGGTGCTGATATACTGATGCTACAAGTCAAACATTTCTAAAAAATTTGCATTATCTGGGTTTATATTTTAAAGGATTCCTACCACTTTTCACACTTCCCACATATTAGTTGCTTTTCTCTCTCTCACTCTCCCCACCCTTACCCCAGCACTTCAAGAACATGTCATTCCTCAGCTGTCATAGTTAAATAAGTAAAATATTGTTCTTATATCCTTTTTGATTTGTTGTCTCATCAAAAAAAATCCCAATGAATTCTTAAGGTGCAGCATGCCTCCTGAGATCTCAGTTCCTGCTATACATCCCAACTCCAGGCGTACTTGGAAGTGATTGAGACAGATGAAAGAGAAGTATGCAGAGATTCAGACTAGCAAGGAGAGAAGGAAGAGCTGTTAAGCAGCAACTGAGTCTCTGAACTGACTAATCTGCCAACAGCTCCCCTCCCAATATTACATGGAAGTCTGGTGGCTGCAAACAGAACTTAAAAAAGAGTATGATCTTAACGTTGGCAATATAGCCACAACTTGTAACGACTGCGTTGATTGGAAAGGCACAAAAGTCTGTGGTAGTAGAGCTCCCAGCATATAGGCAAATTGTTAGCAGCAGCCAAGTGGAAAGTATGCTGAGGATTTTTGGGAACAGGCAGGGCATCTGCTTTCACCCTTTCAGAAAGGAAAGGTCAAATGGGAGAGGAAATGGCCTCAGGCCTTCTTGAAAAATCAACAAAGGTAAGATCAGTCCTAGAAGGGGAAAAAACATGGGGCCTACTCAAGGGGGTGAAACGAAGGAGTTCACTGAAATAAGGACATCAGAGCAAGTCAGAAAATGCCACAAAGCAGACGAAGTTTTGGTCACTTTCTGAGAAGTATCTTTAAATAAAGCACGGCATAAAAATATTACTGCTGCTGCAACTGTTAACTGAAACAGAAGAATGGCAGTCTGTGCTGGAGGCAGGGAGGGAGAAGGGAGCCAGGCTGGTAGGCTGGGGCCCTGCTGAAGGTATATGCTGCTATTTGCCATTCCTGGCAGCCCACCCAAGGAGAAAGGGTGTGCTGTATAGCCAGAGGTGATGAACAGGCGAGGAGGTCTGTCAGGGAAACTTCCACCCTGCTGCTGCCTATCTGCAGCTCCCTCCTGACAGCACACAGACTCAGATTTCCATCCCCTCCTTCTCCTTAGGCTTTAATTTTGCTTGTTAAATTCTCATGTCAGGAGCAGAGAAAGTGAAAAGACTTGGATAAGAGGAGGGGGACAAACTGCTTCAGTGCATTAAGATAATGAATGAGCTTAAAAACTTACATTCTTTCGCTACAAAAACTCACCACCACCACCTGGTAATGCACTTTTATATTTAGCAAAAACTTGTCATCTGTACTGTGAGGAAAAAAACATTACTGCTAAGACTTACTGGGCAAAGTTCCACCCTTATTCATCAGCGAATCTACACCACTCTTCTGCTGTTAGGGGAGGAAACTTCCAGTGTAAGCAAGAAGAGTTAGGTGAATTTTTATGAAGCTGTGCCTTCTCTTTCCAGGCACTCCTCCTTAGGAGGTCTGAATATTCTGTCTGTGGGACTTATACTCTGCCATGCCTCCCTTCATTTATCCCATATTTAAGACATCCTTACAGCAAACTTCAGAAATTTTCAGGAGGTTTCTTCAACATCCCCCTCCCCAGGTTTTAAGAAATGCAACACATCTAAAAAATCAGGACCTACTCTTTCAAAGTCCTGAGCATGCCTTTGCAGGTGATTCTTGTGACTGAGTATGTGGGGATGCATTCAACATCTCAAAGCCTAAACCTCCTCAAATAAGGGGCTGATAAGATCAACCAATGATGGGAAAAAATCTGACAGCTAAAGAACTAAAACAGTCCCTAGCCCCATAAAGGAATTAATTAAAAAAAATCACTTTAAAAATCAATGATTTCCTTTTCTTTAACTCAGCAAGAGACAACCCACTTTGTTGGGCTAACTCTATCAAACTCTTGAGACAGCAGCAAACTTGCACTGCTTAAATTTCATGACGTAAACGAACAACAGGCTCAACGAACTGCATTAGCTGACAGAAAAGAAGTCAAGAAAGAAGAATGCACTGATATGCAAAACCTAGGTTTCTAACTAAAAGTTGGGCTTCCACATGCAGGGCTAGTCAGGAAACCATTTATTCTCTCTCAGCAGCTGGGTTATTTTAAAGATACTGGGCCTCAAAAGTTATGGAAACTTTGACAGTTATCTTGCAGTGTCTTAAGAAAAGTAAATGAAGAGCAAAATAAGGTCAAGAGCAATCCTTTTTTTAACCCATGTGTTAAAAATTCACTATCTAGATGAGAAGTCAGCATCCATGAAAAGTAAACTGCAGTATTTCATTGCTTTCCAAATTTTGCTAGGAAGCTCAAAGACAGCAAGGAGTTCTTGTTTAAACAAGCCTGAGTAAGGAGGAGGAAGACTGTAAATAAAGAAATCCATATAGAAATACAGACCACCCACCAAAATTTGCCATGGTTAGCTGATTCTGAATGTTATGATCAAATGCACCATCTGATTTTGATTATAGCTAGTGAAGCTAGACAAAGTAAGTAATAGATGATCCTTTTTAACAATAAGGCCTGTCATTTTAGTGGTTCCTAACTTACAGACACATATTGCTCTCGTACCAAATAATCCAGGTCTCCAGTTGCCCTTTTTTGCATGTTTTTTTTTCCAGTTTTTATATACAGCGCTTTACTATGTGCAAGCAAAAACAGATTACAGATGCACGTGAGAAAAGACCGAACAATTCAAACATTAATACTATGTGCAAGCAAAAACAGATTACAGATGCACGTGAGAGAAGACCAAACAATTCAAACATTAATTTCTGACACTCCAGTGCTCCTACATAGATATTAAAAATGACTTTGATTATGATATTATTCTGAATAATATCAACATGTTTATACATGGCTATGCCAAAATCTCATCAGAAACTTTCTGTGTTTGTCATTTTGTTTTTTGAAAACACTATGCATTTGACAACATGGATTTCCTTTTCTGAACTTCTCTTGACTGAGTTTATAGCAAGTCATAAGACATGGCAGCAGTCAAAAAGTAAAGAATTTAGGAAAAAGTAAATTTAATTTAAAATCAAATTATAATGATAGTTATAGCTGTTGTCTCCACATATGTTCCAAATGCAACCTATCATGTTCTGATACGAAAAGTGAGAACAGAGATAGGCTGAGTAAAAGAATTCATTTGGGTGGCTCCCACCCAACAGTTGAGCAGAGTGATTAGGACAAACTGGCCCATTTCTATTGAGTCTTTCTTATGACAGATGCATCTAAGCTGAAGTAGTGTTTACAAAGCACAATCACTCCAAAGCCAGACAACGGAAAAATACAACTTCCCACTCCTAGTGAAAATCTTCAGTATCCTTTTTGCTCCTTAAAGAACACATTGGATGTTTGAATTTAGTCCATAAAAGTAGATGACAAAAACCACTTCTTCCAAAAGAAGAAGGGTTAGACTTCAAAAGTATTTCACACACTTAAACTGGTCTTTGCCTTAACATAAAAATACTCACTATTGAGTTCTCCATAAGAACAGAAATCTACATTTTGGCAAGGCAGCAGAACTAAACACTGCTAAGCATTTAGGATGAAAGCTTTGGTTTTAGATGCCATAGGTAACTCCTCAACTGACAATTATGCAGCAAACCAATGGTTCCTTTACTTTCCTTCACTTTCTCTATTATTTACTACCAAATTGCCTTTTGAGAAGAAAATCGTAAACAAGTTATTAATGTTTATTGGTCATTTAGCTGCGATCATGAATGTTTTACCATTTTACAGCTTAATGCAAGCATACTTAAATCTCTGAAAACAGCAATAATTGCCACAAGTATTAAGAAAAATTGCAGCCCTTGCTTCCTCTGGGTAGGTCAAGGGCTCAAGGAGAATGAAAAATGATTGGAGAGCCAGGCTATAATAGAAGAAAAATGACTACTGAAAAAGTGCAGTTTTCCTGCTCTGCACCAAGGTCAGACAGTGCTATAAATTGTGAGTTAAAGCTGTGTCAGAGGAGAACATCACAGAGCTTTCTTCCAAGAGCCCTTGCTTTTAAAATAAGCTTTCTTCAGCATCATTTAATATTTCATCTTCGTGAAGGTACATGATAACAAATATGAGAAGACAACGAGGAAGAGAGAAAAGGGAGAGACTGAGATACATGGTTCAGCACATAAAATTCACATTTGCTGTCAAAGCAGTTAGAACATAAAATTCTTGATGAAGTTTTCGCCAAAAGTTTGCTAAACTTAACTTTCAGAATAAGGCAGTACAAACTGCTGCAGTAAAATGAATGCGGCAAGTGCATTCTCACTGCTGTCACTGTACTTTGGTTGTGGTTTGTAAAAGCAGCAAATTGGACAAACCTCAATGAAAGCATTAAATTTCTACTCAGGAAATGCAATGGTATTATAAATTAGAACACAGTCTATTGCTCTTGACTGTCCTAAGAACTCAAATCTTGCTGGAGACTTCTTTTAGCTTAGTTGCATATTTCTTGGTTTTTGCACTCAATCCAATGGGACAAGGCAGAGTATTCACCTATCAATAGGATGCAAGAGACTCAGTGTGTGAGAAACAGGAGGAGCAGAATCAAGGGAAAAAAGCAGTTGTAGTTATCACTCAGAACTACAGTAAATAGTGATCACTTCAGTGATCTGCAAAAGGAGTCCAGTGAACTGCAAAAGTCAACATGGACTTTAACACTACCACATAGTTATCATTGGCCTCCCATAATGAAATCGTCTGTAAGAGCTAACAAAACAGCATATAAACTTACTTGGAGTGAAAATGCTCGTAAAGCAGGAATAGGGATTAAGGCAGCCATAAAGAAAGCAGTAACATTGCTGATAGATGTAAGGGCCACACTTGCTCCTGTTCGTTTCAAACATTCACCTGTTCTGTCCTGCAAAACAAATGGTATATCTTAAAAGTCAAGTGCATAAGGTGATGTCTCACAAATGAATGGGTTGTCCTACAGATATAACATGGTAAGAGTGAAAACTATTACAAGGAACTTCTGCACACAAGCATGTATTTGAAAGAATTTGACAATAAACAATATACTAAGTACAGTATCCAGGAGCAAAGCAGATGATACATGACGCACTAATGTTTTTGAAGATAGAAAGTATTATCAAAGCTAACTCTAGCTTCTAAAGTCAAAGCTACAAGAATACTAACATTTAGATACCGAATACATGTTATGAAGTATGATGTATTTGGTATCAGCGCAGTCACTTCACGTTCTCATCATTTTTCAGACAAAACAAGCATGCCTTAACAGCATAGATACATAATGTATCTACATGTCATATTTAAGTATGCAGCAACAACAAAAAGCAAGGATCACACACACAAAAAGAGAGAAACAAACACATACACACAGGACCCAGTCCCAAACCAGTAAGCTATTCTGAAGCATGTGGAGGTTATAGTAGAATGTGTTTGTAGTGTTTGCATGCTGAACCAGCTGAAAAGAGTACATCAAACACACTGCTTGTACAAACAAAATCGGCAAATATACATTGCTTTTAAATGATTTGTACTTTGGATATGAACAAAAAGGCAAATAAAAGGAAAAGATCATAAAAGCAAGGAGATTTCATAACAGGAAGATGTTGTGCTTTGGAATGTCATAGTCGATTATAAATAAAAGGAAAAAGAAACAGGGAAAATATATAAAATACCATAGATTTAAGGATATAACACAGAAACAAAGGTAATAGTGAATGCAAGTAAAAATGTTTCTTTTCTAAGCTGACTTCTTCCCTCTTCCTATTTACCTTAGGAATTTTGTATTCTTCTATTAAAAATACTTTATCATTTTAACATCAAAGTCTTTTATTTCAGTTTGCTCCACAATTTACTTCAACTTTCATTGAAGTTTTGGGCACGTAGAGAATTTGCATTATATAAATGAGCTTTTATATCACAGCTCTAAATTGAATTTCCAAAATAAAATAAATCTAGGATACTACTACGCAGGAAAAGAATGAATGTTCCAAAATATTCTAGGATCATATGTATTGCATTCATCATCACATTAAAAAAAAAAATTCCCCAAACGCCCTACTAATTCATTCTAGGTACAATATATCTTCCCGTGTAAAGCTTTTTCCTTTGTTTTCCCCCAGCTCCTCATTTTGTCATTACCTCAAATGGAATTCTCTTATTCTGTCCTGTTTCACTAAATGCATGTGCTAGAAGGAAAACATCATCTACACCAACTCCAAGAGCAAGAAAAGGCAAAACCTTGGGGGAAAAAACAAACAAAAGAACAATACAGTTAATACTTCCGTGACCTACTATGCAACTAGCCATTAGATGGCTAATTAAAACAGCTTTCACACTACATTTGAACTCAAATCCAAGAGCAAAACAAAAATCAAAAGGATGCAATACAGCTCTTCAATTTTGAAACACTGCTGAAGAACCTGGGATAGACCATGTATGGGCCCAAAAACTCTGAAAAAGTAATTCAAGGCTTGGGCAGACAAAGAATACTAGAGAGTACTTCAAATTATTTTCAAAATATTTGCAGAATTTAAACACTGATATATTCAGATATAAGGACAAAATCTGCAGCAGCTTTTGCACAAATTGATGCCTGCAGTCATACTGGGACACAGAGAAACAAATATCCCATAATCTACCTAATGAAATAAACTACAGGATATCTGCCCCTTCTTTTTATTATCATAGGGCAGCACTATCTCTTGATTTCTTACAGCACAGTGTACAAGATAGAAGTCACAAGTGAAAAATCTAAAAATCAAAAATCAAAAAATCAATCAAATCTAAAAATCAATTTTGCATCTTTTTTTCCTCAAAAAATGACTCAGATGCATTCATTTGCTAGCAAAGTACTTGTAATTTAGCAGAAGACTTGTGGCTCCTTGATACCTGAGTTGTGGCAGCGTTAAAGGAAATTCCAATCAATGAGCACAGGCCCAATCCTGCAGCCACTGAAAGTGCAACCAGCAAGACTCCTGCCAGCCCCACGGCGCCCTGAGACTTGGCACAGTCCCACCGCAGCATTGTTAAACAGGCATAGGCAAGCTGAAGTATGGGGAAAAAAAAGAGACATAAGGTAAATATCAGAATGGATCTTTCTCTAACAGTAGATACCCCCTAAGAATGCACACAATTTACAAGCATTTCTAAACAGAATAGGCACACTAGAGACTTTACACAGAAGAACAGGTGACAACTCAGAGGCCAGTGTTTACGAACTGGCAATTTTAAGCATTCTGAAAATGTTCTGGACCACTGACTGCTAACAATAAAGCACCTGTTTAAGCCTGCTATACTACCAGAGATAATTAAATAAACTAAAAATATTTATTACCATTAGCAAGTAGCCACTAGCTACTCTGATAACACTGACATCAGAAAATGACTTTAAGATGTCATCCAGGGTAGTTGTAGTGAAGGAAAGCACCTTCTGAGTAGAGTTTTGTGCAACACTTTGATGAACAACCTACGAAAAGAAAAATAGTGTGACTTAAAGAAAAGAACAACCCATATTACACATTACCACAGCACACATTTGGAATCAACTACTTACGCCTTAAGTGTTCCTCTTAAGAAACACACTCTATGCAAGAGATTTCACTGATGCTGCATGAAATATTTTTGGTAGTTATTCTCTGCAAGCTAATGACTGCCCAAGTAGAATTTGCATCATTCAGGAAAGGCCACAGCACTGCAGCTCATTCAAAACATTTAATTTAAACCCTGAAAGGTAAGGAGGTTTCTTCTTTCTGTAACACTGCCGCTGATTTGCTGTTGAACGAGTTTTGCCTTTAATCCAAGGCCGGAGCGCTCATCAGGGTGCTCCTCTTCCTCCCACTGCCTGGCGGTTTCTCCGAGGCCAGAAGCAGCGCAGCAGAGGTCAGGGCTTGGGACACAAAGGCCAGGCACTGTCACATGGCCTCCCCACCAGGACTGCCGCTGCGGGAGGAATCGGTGGCTGGCTAATGCTTTCCAGACACCCTTAGACTAATCATCCGAGCCAAATGCTTTTCAATTCTGTCTAGCTCTTCAGTTCCTTTTAAGTCTCAGGAAAGCAAAAAAGTTCTGGATAGTAAACAGCAAAACCTTCCTGGCTTCTCCTGTGTGAACAAGCAAGCACCTTCTTAATTAAAAAGAGAATAAATCAGCCTTTTTAAATAGCCTGCGGCTATTTAACCAAGAGACAACCACTCACAGTATTAGTTTAAGTGTCTTCCTTGAGAAACACTGTAAAGTCATGACAGAAGGCAGTACAGCTTAGTAAGACTTTACAGCATGATATCTAGCGGGTTTTTTTTCAATTTTACCTCAACATACATCCTCTGCCAGGCTTCCAGAATTGCTGCTGCCTTATCCTCATTCCAGTTGATGTGTGAAACATATTCATACCCCTTGAAGTGCTCATACATTTGCTTTGGAGTCATTAACTGAAACATGGTTTGCAAAGCCTGGGCACTGTAGTAGGGAGAGAAGGAAGAGGAAGAAGAGGCATAAAATATACATTTCCAGAAAATGATTTTCCTTTCAGTCCCAAATGAAAGCCTAATCGAAGATTGCATGAATTTTTGAATTTATAGGGCACATGTTCACATTAAAATTGAACACAGTATTTATTCTACTATGTATCTCATGCAGTTGTACTGGAATATACAGTATTGAGGCTAAATCTGGTTACACTAAAGTTAATGAATTTTGCCATTATTTTCAATGGGATCAGTTTCAGGAACAGAGAATGCAACCCCACAAATTTCTATGAAATGTTGAAAATGAAGTAAGTTGTTGGCAATTTGCCATTTGAAGACCTTGGTCTTTTTCATCCCTTGGAGAGAAATGCTAGACTAAACTCCTAATACTTGACACACAGCAAGGAACACTCCAAAATTAATAATTATTCATCATAAATTTCCACAGTAGGCAACTATGAAATTTTAGAATCTTAGGGAACTACTTCATTTTTCACCAAAAATATATTATTTGGCTACATGCTAGAAGACACTTCAGTAACCTTTTTCAGAAAAAAATCAAAATTAGTAGGAAAATAAGCTTCAAAATGTAGGGCCAATTAAAAAAAAAACCCTTCAGATTCCTATCAAAATTTTTGGTAAAAATATTTTTATTAACTACACAAACATTATACTACTATTACTTTAATACAGATTTGGATTCGGTTTATACATCTAAATGTTTAATGATTTGTCTAATATTTTTCACAACAATTTTATTTCAAAGGGATTTCCCTCCACAAAGTCCAGCATTCCACAATTTCTTCAAGAAATTTAAAACAAAGGCTTTTGTTTCAACTATCAAAATGGTATTCAACTTGCAGTGATAAAGAACAGACATTTCTTGGTATTGATCCTAAACAAACAGTTCAATGGAGATACGGGAATTCTGAGAAAAGTCAAGTGAGCGGGCACATTACCCAAGTTATTTTTCCCCCTTTTCTTTTGATCATATTTCAAAATATGGTCAAAGTTGTTCAATGCTTTAAACACTGTTCAAAGCTTTATACATACATTCTGAACACAAAACTGCCAAGAAAAGATTTTCTTTCTGAGCAATGTACCTATCATTCTTAGGTTAAAAGCAGGCAGAAATAATATCTCCTTCAATTTAAACAACTGTCTAATAACACTTTTAAATTCTGTCCTTATCAGCAATGTTGTCCTAGACCAGGGTTCATAATATACATCATTCACAAATTCTGAAAGGCAATTGATTTTGCATGATCCCACACACCTCCCCAAAAGCCCAAACAACGAAAAGCTTTGAAATTTTCTTTAAGCATTTGTTTGCTTACCTCACAAGTTTACCAGAACTGTTCTTGACTGTGCCACCTATAATCAGCTCCTCCTGCCAATGCATGTATTTTCTAGACAGTCCATAGCATCCACCACTCAAAACAAGGGCCACATCAAGAGGCTAGAATAAGGTTATGAAGAAGCAATTCATCAGTTCCCAACTTCAAACAAACTCATATCCTAAATGAACACCTACTGTACTGGAGCAACAGATATTAAAGATAGTCTAAGAAGTCTACAAAAAGAAATGCGCTCAATAAATGGACCAGCCCAATATTCACAGACCAGAGAGCATGTTTTCCAAAGCCTAGTGTGACTGAGAAAGTGGTTTATGAAGTTGGGATTCATGGCTTCCAATTCTTCACAAAGTTCAGCAAAACTGGCCCTATCTGAAGGAAGCCTTGCTGCACAGCATCAGTATACAAAAGCAGCTGTATTCCAGGAGTGGCTGTGTCATCCTGAGGCATGTTGCCTGCTGAAATGGTGTGTCACTACATTGCCACACCTAGTTGGTAGATGAGAACTGTAGCCTCACTTTAAATATGCAGGATTAAGAACTGCATTACAGCCTGAGGGATGTTAGTGACCCTGGGCTAATGTTATACAATATTAGTAGAGTGATGAAATTGCTGAAGAATATGAAATATACACTGCTAAGAAGGAAATAGTACTATCTTCTCTCCCCACATACACAACCTCCCTTGAAAATATCTACACAAGGATAAGCAAACTTACTTTAGTGGAATTTTTGTTGGGAGCCGTGATTGGGCAATCAGGATCAGCAGGATTTAGGCAAGGTCGATCCATATAACCATGACCAACTTCTGCTTTATTCAGCATTTCTTCCCAGCTCTCCACTTGATAGTTTATTTTCTTTAACTCTTCCAAGAATTCTAAGGGGTCAAAGTTGATCCACTGCAAAGGAGGTTTCCCTCTGCAAAGAAAATCAGGAGAAAATGACAAAGAAAATGACAAAGTAAGTACTGAAACAATTTCTAATCCATATTCACATAAATGACTAAATTGTTTTCTGTTTCAAGCTAAACTCTTTCTGGTAAGGTTGTTTCATGAAATGAAATGCATGTTTTAATTATATTCATGTATGTATACTTTTTTTGTAGCCCCATTAATTTCAACAAAAACACTCAGTAATTACAGACCAAGTTACTCTATGAAAGGCAATGTTCACATGTTAAAAATACTTCCATTTACAAACAAAGTAAAACAAACCATCAAGCACCTAAATAACAAAAAAGCAGCTAACTGCTGCTTCAAAGAATTTGGGGGGAGGGGAGAGAGAAAGAAGAGAGGGAGCTGAGGAAAGAAAGCCTTTCACATAGTATCAGATTACCTCTTGCTAGTCTAATAATCATCTTGCAAATGTAATCAATCAATATAGCTGATCTTTGTTTATCTGTAATAATACCGTGCCCCTTCAAACACTTTGGCAGCTTGACTATCAGCCATCAAGTTTTCCTGCTACCATGGTTGTCACCACTATCACTGTCACATCTCCCACCCCCTACTTTTGAATTTGTGATGTTGACAGCCCAGAAAGGCTTTTGGCTGCCTTATTCTGTGGTTCAAACCACACTGTATCTGCTTAACCAGGCTTAAGTCATTATTCCGAATCTCCCAACCAGAAAACACAAACCCTCTTATTTCCCCATCTAAAACTGTACACTAAAGGTTAGAAGATGGCCATTGCAAATTGCTTTTACAGAGCCATGCAAACCAGGACAGAAACAATAACTCAAATGCTAACTCTAGCATAATTAACGGAAAATGCCTGCACAAATTAACAATTAACTCTTTGAAGGATCCAGTGCATATAATATCACACTTGTAACCACCCATAAAAGATCCTATACTTGGTTTCTTTAATGATCTCACAAACAAAGGATTTTTTTTAATTCCTTAGGAAGACTTGAGATTTTACCCAAGACAGCTGCTTTTTCTTAGAACTACAATGACTTCCCAGCCAATCAATGGGATTGTAGTTACGCAAATAAACTTTTCTGTTTTCTTTTTCAAAAGGCAAAATATTTCAAAGGTTTCATTTCAGAACTTATATTTTTTTTGTATGCCAACAGAACAAGGAAAGTAACAATATAGGACATCAACAGATGCCTACAAATCATCTTTTAGAAGCAGTTTCTTTTGTTCAATTTTTAAGAGATGCATATTTTCTGAATTGACTTTTTTTTTTTAATGTATTGGTTAAATCAGAATCTGAATAAACAATGGGAACACAACTCAAAAACATGCACAGTTTTACAATTAAAACCAGTCAGACTAGAAAGTTATAAAAGCAGTAGACTTACAACAAATAGGCAGTTCCTGACTGTAGTTTTGCTCCCTCCCAGAAGCAGTCCAAAGGAGTGATAATTAAACAAGGATAAAGATATTCTATAATCTGTCAAAATCAGAAAGGGGGAAAGAAAATATAGTTAGATTAGAACCTAATCAAACATCACAAGCTGAATCGTGAATATAAAATGCTTATAACCAAATGCCTGTTATGCCCACCTGGTCCATGTAACCGGCTTCTGTGATAAGTTCTCCTGATTTATAACATAAGTGTTCCAATTTCCATTGTCTGTAATAAAGAGTAACAAATATTTTTTCTGCACAAGTACTGAAAAGGTATTTTTAAAATGTAACATGCACGTAAAATGGCAGTTCATATACATAAGCTGACCTCAAGTAGCAAATTACTGAGAAAGCAAATTGCTGAAAGTTTTATTCAGTGTAGGTATATTACACCTCACAAAGACAAAGGCCTTTCTTTTTGCAGTTATAAACCAGAAATACTTTTTTCAATTATGATAAATAGTCTCTGCAAAACTTATTAAAAATAATAGAGCTACTTTTGGATTATCAGGCTATAAAACAAAACTGAAAGGGACAAAAATCTGGCTATCTATAAATATGAGACCACTTGTGACTTAAGACATCACTCAATGACATGATAGAGAGCTCAGTATCAGGCTCAGAGGACTAGAATACTCCTAGTCCTAACTCATGCAAGCAGGAGAAAAGAAATGGTTAGGATTTCTGCCTTTTGTTCGGCTGTGTTACAGCTACCACCATCGCGGCCTCTAGCACTATAGATGAGGCTGTGTAGAAAACAGTTGGAGCCGTGGCCCTAGTTCATTTAGACATCAGCTAGATGTGCTGAAAGACAGTGGACTTTATGCCTCACAACTGCACCCCTAGGCACATTTTCATCCTGTCAAGAGCAATCTCGGAGGAGCCGCTCCTCAGGGAGAGATCTCACTAGTCCAAAGCTGAGTTAGGACCCATCTTTAATACATGTATTGTTGGACAATTCTTAGCTCCTGCTCTCTGCAAAACTCCCAACCTTCAGCTTTGGCACATGGACACTCTGGAGACCAACTCTGACATGACTGCCTCTATGTTGTTAAATAACCCATTTATTCCACCCTCTGCCATTTCTCACCCTTTTGCATTTCTCTTTATACTCACACTACTGAAAGGACAGTAACTTGTACTAGTATTCATAGCTATTACATGCCTCCAGCAGGTATCAGCAAGTGAACAACTACAATAGAGAAGGCTTCTTACTGTTAACAAATCCCATCAATAAGGTCCCACGTTTAACAGCAGAGTTACAGTTCCTTTACCAAGAAAAAAGGTCGATACTGCAGCACTTATCACAGGGGTACATCTTTAGAATCTCATCCAACACCTCTTACACCATTTAGTCTGTTAAAAGGCAGCTGGTCACTGCTACCTCACCACACTTTCAAGCATCAGTAATCAGTGACACTCAAATCAAAACAGACACTCAAAGGAAAAGGCTCTGAAGTGCTACCCATTTACAAACACACGCAAAGAAGCATGTGTCCATTTTTGGGTTGCTACAGGAAATCAAGTAAACCTTTGCTTTTCCCCTTACCTGTTGTACATATAAACATGTACTCTGCTGGCCTGAAGTGCAGAGTCGAGGTGCTGTTTGAGTGCTTCTGTTGTTAGTACATTAGCACCATCTTCCTGTGGAGTCTGGATCATGAGCTGGGGGTTAAACATGGCCTCTTCTCCAATCTTCTGTCGTGTGTAATTTAACTCCCGACTGACTCGTCCACCAACTGATGGATAAATATTAACAGCTTTGTATTAGCCTACAACAAGTTATTCTGGATTTACATGATCAGCACTCTTCAGTCAGAAAAACTTTACCATGCACATGGAATATTCCACCTCAAGCTGATTACAGTATAACTCTTAAGATGAGTATCAACTTTGTTTTAGTAACATTGTGAAGGGAAAAAAAAATCCTGTTCCTCACTAAAATATACCCTTGTCCCAACTGCACCAGACCATTGATGTGTAAATTGGATCCCCTTACACACATGGTTTTTCGATGTTATAACCAATATTCCACGTGTAAAAATTAAAAAAAAAAAAAAAAAAAAAGAGAGAGAGAGAGAGAAACCTTTTCCTTGCAGACCAGACCAAATATTCCTATGTTACAATTTCTTACACTTGTATAAACAGTCTGGTCCAATAGTGTATTTCAAGATAAATGGCTTCAATTTACACTCTTCTTCCAAATAATTTGGCAAAGGAGAAGGGGAATGTTTCTCTTCAGTTAAAAAAGGGAGGAAGGAAAGAATAAGTGTGCATGTGTACCTCCCTAAACCTCAGGTATAATGAAAAATATTACGTTCATATAAAGAGGTGCATTTTTGAGTGTAGCAGAACAGACCATATGCAGTCAAACGATTTGTCCCAGTAGTATGGTACCTACACAACATGGTGCAATGCAGCAAATAAAGTATACTCAACATTTGTTTCCTAACATTGTGCTCCCTATCAAAATATAGTTAAAAAAAAAAAAAAAGATAGGAGACTGCAAAGCAGACAGGCTCTTGAGGGAGCCTTATTCAATTTGCCTTGCCAGAGGAAGTTACATAAAAATGGAAAATTATCTTCCAGCTTACAAAAAAACCTTCAGTTAGAGTTCATACACTTTACACAATCTCCCGTATAGTCTCTTTAGCAAGTGCATGTGGGAGGAGGTTCAGTTAATTCAGTCCACTAGCTGAATCAAGACCACATCCAGATGAGGAGTACAAGACCACCGCCACCAAATTGTTTACATGCCTTACAATTTACTACCATTATTGTTTTGCTAAGTCCAAGCCTAGAGACTTGGTCTAATTTGTTATATTTTTGTTAATTCTAACCACCTTAGCAATGGTGATCTGAATTACTGCCAAAGTTTAGAAGTTCTCTGACAGTGCAAACAGAAATTAGACATGCACATCTATCTCTTATCCTTCATAACTGAAGACTGATCTGTAACTAGTTCGCAGTGTGGTGGATGACGTTCCCAAACATGTGAAGAGGCCTGGGACATACTTTTTCAGTCAGCTGGAGCCTTGTAATGCCAACAGGGATAATGGGACCACCAAGTAAGAAGCTGGGCCCCAGCATAGGTAAAGCTGTCAGAACCAGGTCCTCAACAATTAAGTCATATATTTTTCTGCCATGAAACATCACTTAGTATCTAGCTCAAGAATTTATTGAAGAAATTGGTATTTCCACCACACATTCCAAACATTTTTCAGCCTGTCACATGTATTACAACATCCTTCAGATCATGTAACAGTGACCAGGTCACAATAACAAAAATAAAAAGCAAAGTACAAATTGCACATCTGGATTCCCTTTATTACAGTGATAAGATACATAATCACTGAGACTGTATATGCATCAAAACAAAAAAAGCTAGTGTTAAGTTATATCAGGCATTAATTCTCCTCTAGACAGAACTCTGTGATACATTTTGCTTCATCTTATAGGGATATGGCAGGGGAACATGTGTTCTAATCCATTGGTCTTGGAACAAAACCTTCCTTTGCAGACCTTTACATGACAAATACTTCAGAACATAAACTGACTCCCTTCCTCTGAGTTTCAATGATACCCAAGACAACCAAGCCCCAGTTTGATCAGGACTGCATAGTATACATAAACACCTCTTCCTCATACTATAGTCTCTCTTTCCATTTCTGCTTTACTTCCGTGTTTAACCAGGACTTGAACTGAGAGAGCAAACCTGGAGCACGACATAGGAGGCATTCCCATCTCCGCTGCAAGTGACCAACTGTTTACTATCAACAGAAATGATTGCTTCCTAATCAAGCTCTTGTCAAACTATATTAACTTCACTGAATGAACAAGGCAGATTTAGCTAATCAAAACTGCACTGCACAAGTCAGTCATCAAAGATGAAACTGTTTCTTCTCCTCTTACATTCAAAACAGGAATAACAAAAACATCCAAGAAAATGGACACATGTTTCAGATCTCAACAATAGAGCTGCTGAGCATTTTTCTTAAGGCATTACACCATTTCATTATTTCTCTGATGAGTCCACTATGTACATTTCTTCTGCCAAAACCAGTAAAGATAACTCCATAGGCTAAACTTAGATACTTTATACAACATAACACTTATATAAAAAATTATACACTTAAGATTGCAGAGGAAAATTCTGACTAACTGCCAAAGACAGATTATGTGAAAATATACGGATGGACCAGAAGCATGTGGATACATCAGTGGCCTTTCAATATATCATAAGCAATAAAAAACAAGGAAGACATAAAAATTACAGAAAACTTCTACCAATTTTATGTTTTCATTTCTTGTAACTGAAAGTTTACAAAAATTATTGTAGGCTGCCATGCTCAAGGATCTTAAACCTCCACAATCAGCTGCATAAACGCTTTGATTAGGCAGGCACTCTTGTTGTGCTTTTATTTATTTGTTTATTTATTTTAAGGTGTCCACAACTGGTGCCAAACCTAAGGAGAGACCACTAAACATCACTGAAATGTACCTGAAGTCTCGCTGTGTACGATGGATAAGCAATATCATGCTCAACACACACACACTCCACAGAACGTCATTCCTTACACTCATTAGAAAAACAATATATGCATATTATATTCATCAGAAGATGTTCACGCTACAGGGCAACTAATACAATGGAAACCATGACCAACCAAAGAGACAGTCTTCTGTGATTTTCCTTTCTGGACTTTTTTTTGTATTTTTGGAGACAACAATATTTTCCACTTACAATACTACTGACTTTTAAATTGTATGTATGGCTTAGAGTACCAGTATTTCCCATCTCCTTCCATACTGAAGACACAGCTATTCCAGGTCAATAATGTGGTGACAAAGTCCACACAACACTCTCCTTTTCTGATATATCAAAAGCCACTTGATGGCATTCCTGTATTGCATGACTCCTTATGATTCAGTGCCTAGATAGCTGAGTTGGTGGCACTCCTACCCACAAGCCAGAATGCTTATTTAACAGATCAGTATATGGGCTCATGGCCAGTGGTAACACAACACAGCAGTCTGTACACTACCCTTTCAGTTGTGTCATCAAATTCTGGGTGGCGGTCTAGTGGAAACAAGATACTATGCCCTCTGTAAAATTAAGCTAACAAGAAAAAAAAAATCAAGCCAAAGTAATACTATCAGTGTCCTGGCACCACTCCTCACTTAATATATCAGTTTCTAATGCACAAGAATGTGTGTGAAGGCTCATGTTCAGCATAAGATAGTTTTATTGCCAGCATCTTTGTTGTGGAACATTAGTCCTTGTTAAAAGCCCCTCAGTGGCTTTTCCAGAGAAGAGGAAAGTCCTTTTTCCCCCAGATGTAGGACAACCACAGCTTCCCTCTCATTTCTTGCCAGCACGCAGGAGAGTGGACCTGAGTCAGTGGGTCTCCTGGGCCATTAAACACATCACTCACCTCCTGGACTTTCCTCCCGGCTGAAATGGAAGCTGGTTAACGTACTAAATCTTTGGCCTTCTCAAAGGCTTGCAGAGAGCATTTAATTGTCAATATAGACACTGGGTTGCTAAGGACTATCTCAGGACCAGTGCATCTCCCTCCCCCACATGCAATGAACAACTGTCAGGTGGTAACCAGTTTTAGTCATCCTTAACTTGAGGCAGCCCTGAACCCATGACCTAAAGGTGAAAGGCTATATATCCTGTTACCAAGCACTTGTGCCTTAGTCCCAGCATCTCAGTTATCACACGATAAAATGCTTTAGTGCATCTTAAATGAGAAGCAATCAGAAAATCAAAACTGCTCACCTCTCATACACATTTTCACAACACCGGTGCACCTTTTCCAATAACAAAGTGTGAAACTCGACCTGTTTTCACTCGCAGTTTCTGACTCACAGATTTCCACTGACTTACTAACAATTTTGAAGTTACTGGGTCATTCCATTCATACGCTCATTTCTACCTTCAATGTCATTCTTATCTGTATGAACTTTCTCAAAATTAGCTTCCAATATTTGCATGCTGTTACATTAACATGCTTATAAAGAACTCTGGAACCTGCTACTAGAAACTAAAGTCACTTCTGCACAGAATATTTTTAGGAATAAGTTTGAAGTCTCCCACACTAGCTGATTTTGATCCCAAATCAGGCAATGAATGACAGCCAAAAACCACTGCTTGTTAATTTGCTGTCCACTTGTTCAAAAGGCATGAAGTATTTCTTTTTCCAGATATCTTACAAAGTTCTATTTCAAATTACTGGAATTGCAGCATATAGCCTCAGGTTTTGCGTTTTTTTGGATATGAACACTACCATTATTAACCACTCAATAGCTACCTTGTGTGTGACTGCACTACAAATACCTTAGCACAGAGCAAGCCTTCCCTTAAAAAAAGAACATTCCTGAGAGCTTTTATTCCACTTGGAATACAAACATTTCTCTAGTAAGCAGAGGACAGACCTTGAGAAATCAAAGTCAAGTTTCCAGAAGTACCTACTAGCTTTTGAGCATCAGTCTTTCTATGACAAGTCTGAGGTGCCTAAATGGAGTAAAGTTTTCAGGAGAACTTCCCTCCTAAAGATTACATTTTCATCTGAGCATTTGAGGAAGAATAAATAAATAAATAATATCAACAATTAGTATCTCTATTTTTTTTTAAAAAAAAGACAGTACATTTTCTTTGTTTACAGTATTGCAAATGTATCATTAGAGCAGTATGGTTGAATATTTTGATGCTGACAACTCAAAGCACTGAGAGATGTGCTGCTGGACTTTGTACTAACCAACAAAGAAGAATGAGTGGGAGATGTGAAGGCTGGGGGCATCCTTGGCTGCAGTGACCATGAGATGGTTAAGTTCAGGATCCTGTGTGGAGGAAGCAAGTCAATAACTAGGATTGCAACCCTGGACTTCAGGAGAGCAGACTGTGGCTTCTTTGGGGATCTACTTGGAGGAATCCCATGGGTTAGGGCCCTTGGAGGAAGGGGGGGGGTCCAAGAGAGCTAGTTAATATTCAAGAATCACTTCCTCTAAGCTCAAGAGCACTGCTGGCAAAATTCAGACAGAACAAGAAAGCACACAGAATGTGGAAAAGGAGGACAGGTCACTTGGGAGGAATACTGGAACAGATTATGCAGGAATGTGATGAGGAAGGCTAAGGCCCCTTTGGAATTAAATCTGGCAAGGGATGTCAAGGACAACAAGAAGGGATTCTTCATATACACCAGCAGCAAAAAGATTAGCGAAAATGCACGCCTGCTACTGAATGGGGTGGAGACCCTGGTGATGAAGGAATCAGAGAAGGCAGAGTAACTGAGGGCTGCCTTTGCTTCAGTCTTCACTGCTAGGGGCAACACTCAGGAATCCCAGAGCCTGCAGAGAGGACAGAAAGTCTGGAGAGAGGAAGGTTCTGCCTTGGTCAAGGAGGAGTGATTGGATTAGAAATCTTTCAGGCAATTCTGACACCCACAAATCCATGGGCCCAGATGGGATGCACCCACAGGTACTGAGGGAGATGGCAGATGATGTTGTCAGGCCACTCTCCATCATCTTTGAAAGGTCCTGGAGAACTGGAGAGGTGCCTGAGTACTGGAAGAAAGCCAGTGTCACTCCAGTCTTCAAAAAGGGCAAGAAGGAAGACACAGGCAACTCCAGGCCAGTCAGCCTCACCTCCATCTCTGGAAAGCTGATGGAGCAGCTCATCATGGATGTCATCTCTAAACACACGGAGGAAAAGAAGGTGATCAGGAGTAGTCAGCATGGATTCACCAAGGCGAAATCCTGCTTAACCAATCTGATAGCCTTCTCCAATGGAATGACTGGTGTGCAGATGAGGGGATGTGGATGTTGTGTACCTTGACTTCAGCAAGGCTTTTGACACTGTCTCTCCTAACATCCTCCTAGGCAAGCTCCGGAAGTGTGGGTTGCATGAGCGGACAGCGAGGTGGAATGAGAATTGGTGAAAGGCAGAGCTCAAGAGGATTGTGCTCAGTGGCTCAGAATCTAGTTGGAGGCCTGTAGCTAGCAGTGTTCCCCAGAGCTCAGTACTGTGTCCATCTTGTTCAACTTACTCATCAATGACCTGGAAGAAGGGACAGAGTGCCTCCTCAGCAAGTTTGCTGATGATCCCAAGCTGGGAGCAGTGGCTGTTACCCTAGAAGGTTGTGCTGCCATTCAGAGAGATTTGGACAGGCTAGAGAGTTGGGTGGAGAGGAACCTCATGAAGTTCAACAAGGGCAAGTGCAGAGCCCTGCACCTAGTACCAGTAAGGCTGGGGGCTGATCTGTTGGAAAGCAACAGAGACCAGTGGATAAGGACCTGGGAGTGCTGATGGATGACAGATTGACCATGAGCCAGCAATGTGCCCTTGTGGCCAGGAAGACCAATGGTACCCTGGGGTGAAATCAGGAATAGTGCTGCCAGCAGGTCAAGGCAGGTGATCCTGCCCCTCTCCTCAGCCCTGGGGAGGCCTCATCTCGAGTCCTGTGTCCAGTTCTGGGCTCCCCAGTACAAGAGAGACATGGAGCTCCTGGAGAGAGTCCAGTGTAGGGCTACGAAAATGATTAGGGGACTGAAGCATCTGCCCCATGAGGAAAGGCTGTGAGAGCTGGGCCTCTTCAGCCTGAAGAAGATCAAGAGGGGATCTTATCAATGTCTAAAATATCTTAATAGTGTTGTCAACAGGATGGGGCCGAACTCTTTTCAGTGGCACCCAGTGACAGGACAAGAGGCAATGGGCACAAACTGAAACATAGGAAGTTCTATCTGAATATGAGGAAGAACTTTCTTAGTGTGAGAGTGACCGAGCAGGCTGTCCAGAGAGGTTTTGGATTCTCCTTCTCAGGAGATATTAAAAACCTGCCTGGACGTGATTCTGTGGAACGTGCTCTAGGTGACCCTACTTGATCAGGGGGGTTGGACTCCAGATGATCTCCAGAGGTCCCTTCCAACCTCAACCACGCTGTGACTTTGTGATTCTGTGTGATTCGGTGAAATCACACCTTTAAGAGTCAAGAGACACCACACACTTCACGTTTTCTTTTCACCTTTCCAAAGGATATCTTTTTGATAAATCAAACAGGCAGCTCAGCCTCTTGCAATGCTTCCATTACTGCTTGAACATTGCCCAGTAAGGACAACACCCCCAACCTGCAAAACATGTTAATAGGACTAGATAAGAATTAAAAAATCCTCCATTAATTGATAATCACATAAAAGCAAAGATGAGAAATATAACCCAATATGGTTACCTGAGACTTGAACTTTGCTAACCAATCCAAAAAAACAGCAGTGTGCAGAGAAAGACAAACACAACCTGGACCACACAGCCTCTTCTATGCCACACCACCGCAGCACTTCACAGTGGGAGAGTGCTTGTGGTGAGGCCCCAGTCAGGCTCCTTGCCTCCTCTCCATCACCTTCTCTCTCCTGGGCCTGCAACCAGAAGAGGTCCCTCTTATTCTGTTCCTCTCCACAGCATCCCATACAGTGCATCTCCCTCTCAATTTTGATTGCTCTCAAAGTGTTGTTTCTACCCTTCTTCCTTACTTACTCTTTCTTTGTCTGTTCCCATGCCATTTCTACAGCATAGACACATTGGTGTTTCTCAAAACAGAATGAAACAAACTTCAGACCAGTGGTACATGGTAAAGCATCCAGCTACAACTTCAGCTCCCCATCCTAAGTGTGCATTAGCTCTAAAAAAAAGCCACCTCTCACATTAGCAGAAGGCAGTATCTACAGACACAAATTTCCATTTTTTTCCAAAGGAGCACACTCCTCATGACAACAAAACATAGCAGCCAAGTGTTAATCACACAGGATTGAAACCACATAAAAAGAAATTGAGATACCAGAGCTGAAAGTTCTCTGGCAGGGATGAAAATTACCCTGCCTCTTATTGGGTATGGGAAAATAATGGCCTTTTGATTTAAAGCTTCCCATCGCTGTCACAGGAGTTCTGGCTTTGGGTTCTCTGAGCTCGCATGTGTTGCTCATCATGCTCTTTGTCAGCAACAGATACAGCTTTACTGCACACAGGCAGTGTGTCCCGATTCCTCCCAATGGGAGGAGGCAAGACAGCACTTTCCTTAGAATTATTTGAAACAATGCTTTCTCTGGGACTGACTGGCAGAGTACAGAGGTAAAACTGTTAGTTTGGAAGACTTGCAAAACACTTTAATTGACCACTTTTCAACTGAATTTTAAGATTATTCAACACAAGAAACGGGACTGGTTGGCATATCTATTTTGTAAAGATTTTAAAATGCTGTTACTTGCAGAGTTCTCAGAGATGTTTCTGGTTTACATGGTCAGTCTCTGATTTTGTTAACTATTGATTGTAAGACACTATTATGTATATTTTGATTTTCTAACAGTGCTAACGATAGATCACTGAAGTTCTTCAGGGTTGTATTATAATAAAGATTTTGCTAACTGCACTGATTTTTCTGCTCATTTATTTCATTGTGCAAAATAAAGATTAACAGGGTGTATTTTAAATGGAGCTATCAAAAAAACAGTCAGAAATGATGCACTATGGGAGTCAGAATATAATAGTACACAATCAGTGTTTTAAAGCAATTACATAGTCATTCAAATGGCTGTGCAACAGCTCAACAATGATAATCTTTATCCTGTAATTAAACATAATTTATGCTAGCACTAGACTCAGGACAGCCAGAAATTTCATGCTGCATTTAGATTCTCTGCATGGCATTTACTTCTCTTAATACAGGTACCCACATGTGTACAGTTCACATCTAACGGCAACAATCATGCCTAGCCAGGTTAGACAGCCTGCACTCTACCATACCCTTCCTAGCATCCAGATGGACATGTATCTCCATCGCTCTACCCCCCATGATATGGTCTAACAAGACACGATAATCTGCCCAGAATATCATCACATTGCCATATGAAGATTTAACCACTTCCAATCTGTCCTTAGCCCTACTGACCTCTAGAAAAATCTAGAAGCAATGTGACTATCTCCATCATTCCCATCACAGTGAAAATTATATAACTTAAGGCTTTTCTTTTTAAGAAAAAAAATAGAAAGAAAGAAAAAAAGACCATTTTCTACAAATACAATCAAGTTACAGAGAACACCAAAGCACTTTAGAAGGCTTCTTTTTATTTTCCAGGCTATCATCTGATATAACTTATACTCCTCACACATGCTAGGGATGACTTCAGTGTTGCTGTTGCAAATTTCATTAATGCTTATATGGTTATGAATAGCAAAAATAAAGAAAGATATCAGAGACTAGTTTTCATTCTGTCACAGTCTGACAAAGTTCAGGGCAGTAACAAAGACATAAGCTATCTGCAGACCCAGGAAAACAGCCCAACAACAGCTGCCTCATCTCACAGCAAGAAACTTTCTTTGCACCTTTAAGAGCTAAAAATGTTTTCCTTAAAAAAAAGTCAAATAAAAGCTGGTTTTACATATGTTTACCAGTGTTTTGCTTGTAGGCAGAAAAACTGTATTTCTGATGAAGCAGAATAGACTGCTAAAAAAATAATGAATGTTTTGCTGCATTTTTTCTTTGGGCTGAGAAACTGGAACAAGTGCTTAAAAAAAAAGTAGTACTAAGTGGTAAAACATACAACCACCATTAAAATCGTATACGAATATACAAAAAAAGACAAAACTTGTACAACTAATACAAACTTCCCATTTAAATATAAAATTCAGTGAACTGGGACACATGTCCTTGATAACAGGTTATGAGCTGTTCATCTCTGAGTCACTGGTTCTAATCCAGCCAGGAACAATAGTGACCACAAGTTGTTTACCATCTGACAGCTGTTTGGTAGCTTATGTGAAATGAGTTGGTGGTCTCAGTCCATTTCCTAACGGGCAGGTGTTCATATTATAGAAAGCCACCATCACAATTGCTATCCTTGTTGACTATTTCAACAAAGAGACTGAGGAATGAATAGATATGGAGAGCGAACAACCCTTTATTCCAAAGGAGTGTCCTTTCCAGTCAGAGCTGAGCCACAATTTTTCATAGAGAAGCCTAACTAAAGAATTTTCTGGGTGAAGCATCAAAGACGTAGAGGATTTTAGACTCTGCTTCTTCCTAGAAATCAGGGAGAAGATCTATCACTAGTGCACATTGTTGTATTTCTTAACAGTTCATGGTCCTTTGACAATTTACATCAGCTGAGGCGCCAAGCTGAAATTTTAACTTTTCAGTAATTTAAGAAAATATTCACGTAGTCTTAATAATAAGCCAAAACCCTCAACCATACTAAAAATGACTACAGCTTCCAAGAGTTCTGCTGAGAAGAGTATGTAAAGGGCTTCAAGGTCTAAACCTAACAATTTTTAAACAGCTGAATATAATTGTTTTAAGTTACTTTAACTTGACTAAGAGCTTCTGCAGGGTAACATGTTAAAAACAATTTGCTGTGTTGTTCCGTATCAGTCAGCTTTCCTCTAGACCCAACTTTTCATTTAACCTCTCAATGCCCTTTCCTCAAATATGTAATTGTTTTCCTGTGTGGTTAAAAGCAGCATTTTTAAGTCTTTTCATCTGCACTCCCGGGATAGCACAAGTTTAATCTGTACGTGGAGTAGCACAAAATTTGAATACGCTTTTTTTTTTAATGAACACAGAGCAGTCAAGATGAAGTTCTTTATCCAGAACCTTTTAGGGGATGCCATTTCCTAAACTATGCTTTTAGGAGACAGCAAAACTAACGCACAGAAAAATGAAAGGAATGAACAAGTTATGAAACAGGGTACAATTTCTTTCAAGTATTCCCTACCAGCTGCTTGCTGTACCATCTGTTGTTGCCTAAGCAGCTTCCTTCTGAATGGCTTTGCACTGAAGCAGAACTGCTCTCACTGTTGGACACAATCAGGTCAGGTCAGCACTCCCCCAGCACCGAACCTGCTGCCTG